>NC_045593.1:20489371-22939371 GCF_009819795.1 Aythya fuligula
ATTGCTCCAGATAGACTCATTGACCTGGTCACTAATGGACTGTGCAGGGTATCTGTCTTCTTAGTGCAACTACTGCACAGGAGACACTTGCTCATTCCTAAATTAATACCTTATAAAGCTCAGTAAGCAGTAGTGATTTCTAAACCATAAAAGGTGTTCTTTTTTTTTTTTGTTTGTTTGTTTTGTTTTGTTTTTTTTTTTTGAAAGCGTTAACTCATACCTATGTATAACAGCCCCCATTGGCACATTAAAACTTGTTAGCTGATGTCAAACACCAACCCACCACCCTGACATGGACAGTTTCTCAAAGTAGATTTTAACTTCCCTCTGTATCGGGGGATGTTGCACCTTTATTTTTGGTTAGAAGAGATGACAAAATAAGTTGCAAACGATCCAAAATAGGATTCCATCTGCAGTGCCCACGGATAAGCTGTTCCTCACTACTGTTCTCCAGGGTCTGATTTACTCTAAATGAGATGTCCCGTCGGCCTTTGTTCCAGGGCCTTTAGGTCTAAGCGTGACACCAGGAGGTCCCTCCCTCACCCAGCAAGCAAGTTGTTGCCTACCTCTCTCAAAATCTGCTGGAAATGCAGGCTGGAAATAGTTCCTCAGTCAGGATTATGCATCCCAGCATCCCCCCTCCATTTGTCACCCTCAGTCCAAGAGGTGCCCAGGAGGGAGATGGAGGCCTGGTGGGTGGTGGAGATGAGCTCCTCTGTAGGCCGTGGGGCCCCGAGGGGCCATGTGTTGCTTTGTCTTGCTGTAACCCACCTCCTAACCAAACCTGAGCTTTTTTTAGCTGTTAATTAAGGGATCCACAGAGACTGTCACTGAGGCAACACAGAAATCAGGAGTGCTTTTCTCTCCCCTAACAAGCCCATGGTTATTTTGCTGTTTAAGCTGTGCTGCAGATTTCAAGGTTGTCTTTTCTATTGTGTGTTTGTTTCCTCCTCTCTGGGAACCTTCACTTCACCTTGGATGGCATGCTCAGCTTTCCTAGCCCACCATTATTACCTCCAGCAAGGCACAGAGACTTTGTTTACTCCTTTTACAAACCAAGCCCTCCTTTCTAAGCTGTGGCGTAAAGCGGCAGTGTGGATCTGAACATTCACTCTCCTCTTTCACTGTGACAAGAGACAATGCCGCCGACCCTGCTTCCCTGCTTCTCTTCTGTATTAATTATTAATGAAGCTGAACAGTGGAGTTGTTCAGCTGAAGCAGCATGAAGGAGAAAGGAGTGATTCATACCCTCTCTTGTTCAGTCATTCCTGCATTGTGCTAATGGCTTCAGAGTAACTCAGTGGATTCTGGATTTTCACTGGATTTATGTCCCACCTCCCTCCTCCTTTGTTCCTTTCCTTTCCTTTCCTTTCCTTTCCTTTCCTTTCCTTTCCTTTCCTTTCCTTTCCTTTCCTTTCCTTTCCTTTCCTTTCCTTTCCTTTCCTTTCCTTTCCTTTCCTTTCCTTTCCTTTCCTTTTTTTATTTTATTTTATTGGTTTATATCGGGCACAAAACTCTACCCTGTTAGGGGAAATTTCAATTTATCAGTGCTGGTGTGGACTGTAAATTACTCCATCAGGCCTTGAACAATAACCCCACAGCAATGCCTGAAATACCATGTGAGCTTCTGGCTAGGAAAGCTAATTTGAAGTTGTTTTGTTTTGTTTTGTTTTGTTTTGTTTTTTTCCCCTTTTATTGGTATTTTTTCACAAGCAGGGACTTTTGCTCCCAGAAAGCTCCCAGGAAGTGGTGGGAACTGCCTTGGTCCCAGACAGCAGTGGGAACCTACTGCCTGCTGCTGGGAGAGGAAAGGAGGCACTTGGAACTCATCAACATTCATCTGAATGCAGCAGAGAAGAGGAAGGCTTAGGTACCCAGGAGGGTGCCTTCTGCCAAAGGGAGCCAACCCCTAATGTTTGCTCCCCAGGAAAAAAAGCTGCTAGGAAGTTTTGTGATAACAAGAAGAGCTGCTGGACTCTCCAGAGATGCAGTAGAAAACTGCCCAAATGTATCTAAAAAACAACATCCAGGTTTTTGAGGCTGGCTGAGCCAGTTCAGGTAGTTCTAGCTCAGCCTCAGCTGAGCAAGAGCACAGTTATCCCCCAAACATCACCCTGCTCCCTAGCACCACAAACCTTTTTCTCTTCTCGTCATCACACTAGGTTCTGTTTTTCACTGTTCACCAAACCCTGAGTATTTTGAAGATTTTGCCATCCAGCCAGCCTTCCAGAGAAACACATTTCATGGACACCCACACATCCTACTGAGTGGTGGCTTGGGCAAACAGCCCATCTAGAGCAGGGAGCTCCAGTATACAGCGACATCCCATGGTGACAGCACAGGGACTCACCACTGTCCCCAGCCACTGCGTAATTGGGACAGGCAAACCAAATAAAGCAGAAGGTCTAAAGCCACCTGGGAAAAATGTAAGGGCTGAACAGGATCTGCAACAATATATATTTTAAAAGGCCATGCCTGCTGGTCTCTCTGGACAGCTGCAGATATAATATTTATAAATAAATATTTTATGAAGATGGGACTTGCACGTGGGATTTTTTGATGGGTGGGGAAAAGGAAAATCCTACAAAATACTTCTGGTAAAGCATGTTTGAGAGTTGCCTTGCCCAACTGCAGGGGGAACATAGATAAATAAATAAATAAATAAATAAATAAAGCACATCCAATTCAGCTACAAGTCATGCTGTTTTTTTCAAGTTAGAAATTCTGATAGATAACTTGTTTGAATACTAACGTTTTTCATTAATATTAATTACTGACTGTGAGAAGGGCACTGAGACACAACCTGGGTCTTATGGCTCCTGCAAGACAGCTCCTCTGCCTGTTGAGCTGTCTGTGGTTAAGATATTTCTTGAGTGAGGTTTTGCTTCTTGATGTCCTCCCACTTCTCCCTCTTCGGTTCTCAACCTCTCCGTGGCTTTTCAACACAAAGGCCCAGGTGCCTACAGCACTGGGGGACTGAAGAAAGCAAAGTAGACAGCAAGGAGTTGCATTACTGCAAAAAAGTATCAGAACCAGATTGTAATAGACTTGTTTTCCTTTTTTTTTTTTTTTTTTTTTTTTTCCTCACTGTTTTATATAAATTTGCATGAAATATTTCCAGTTTTCCTTTCCTCATTTGTGCATTTCACACTGGATTTCAAAGCAATCCTGGACAGACGGTTTTTGATAGGGTTTGATGTGTTCTCATCAGCTAATTGTACCTGAATATGGCTTATATGCATAGCCTTCAGAAAAACTGTAAGCAGTACAGAAATGCTCTTCTCCTGAAAAGCCATACCAGCAAAAAATAAAAATAAATTAAAAAAAATAGAAAAAAATCTAACCAAGACCTACTGTATCCTAGCTGTGTTCCTACACACACACTCCAACTTGCTTAATTAAATGAATTTAATTCATTCAGCACCTGGGGCTGGACACCTCAGATAGGGACATCCCCAGCTCTATGCCTCTTTCCATTCATTCTTTCCAGCCAGGTGCTTGCTACAGAAGGGAGGACTTCTTAAGTTTGTTTTGCATTTAGACACACTGGGAATCACTGCACTTCTTTAAGGGATAATACTCACCAGGGAAATGGTGCGTGCAGTAAAGCAGCTCTTTCCTTTGCTGTGTAGGATATAGCTGGTATATGTGAGCTGTGGAGTCCCCATTCCCCAGCCCCTAGGAAACACAGGTGAGGCACTAACACCTGCTGTCTACATGGCTGTTCTTTAACTTTTGAATCCACCAGCCAAATTTTACCACCTTTAAAGGCTTTAAGTTTCATGAAAAAAGCCAATTAAAGGAGAACCCCCCTAACCTCTCCCCCCCCCCCCCCCCCCCCCCCCCCATCAATACATCTACCTATGTTGGTGTAGGCTCAGCCAGGAGTGTGCAACAAAAAAAACAACAGAACCTGTGAGTGGGGATAGAAGACACAAGATGTCTGGCTCCATAAGATCTGTGATGGGCAGAATTGTGTGGCTTTTTACAACCAGTGCTCATTTTATGAAAGTGAGACTATGAGAACATGCTATGCAGGATGCTGTTGCACAACACAGCCTGGCGTGATGCTGTGACCCATTTCTGGAAAAATAACAAAATTTTCCGCTCCTGCTGGACAAGGAGACTTTCTGGAGGGGTATCATCACCATGACACCAGGACAGTGAGAAAACCAGGGAACTGGCCAGTCCACCCTTCAGTTATTGACTGGAGGCAACGTCCAAACACTCAGCACAGAAGGCTGTGTAGCTCTTGCATAAAAATTTTAATGGAATTCCTTTGGGATGGAGGAAGAGTGTTACATGAAGCACAGGATCTGGGAGCTGATTAGGCCATCCAAGTGCAAAGTTATTTGATGTACATGGAAGTGAAAGGCATGTGCACGTGCTGGCGCACACAGCTCAATCATATGGCAAGAGCAGAGAGCAGGAACCTGGCTCCGCAACCTGCCCAGATCCTTTCCACTGGCAAAGGCAACTTCTCCCATGTCTGGATGCACATATCCATGTAGCCCACCACAATGAACCAACCCCATCAAACTCAATTACCTGATGGTGAAAGGAGGAGGAAACCCAAACATATTTTTGGGCAAGAGAGAGAAGCACTAACTAGGACAGAAACCCAGGGGCTGGTTCCCTCCCTCTTCCTAGGGATGCCCACCCACCTCTCAGGGACCAAAGTGATGCAGGTTGGGGGTGGCGGAAATGGGTCCCTATAGTGGGAAGAGCTGGTCCCTAGACCTGGGTGCTCTTCTAGGGTCTTAATCTGGTGGCAGTTCAATGAGTGGGACAGGAGGCTGCCTGCCTCCCAACCCTTTTGGGTGCCCTCACCCCACTGGCAGCCTGGATGTTTGGGGCTGCACTCGATAAAAACACACACGCAGATATATATCCCTTGCTGTTTTGGTTCAGCTGAGGAAAATGGGGACACTGCTGTGATGCTAACACAGGGTGACACACAGCCGCTGCAGTGAACAGCATGCCACGATGGAGCAAATGTTGCAGCCTGTCTTACCCTGCTGTGCAAGCCCTTTCTGCAGGGGAAATACCTACACAGACACTAGGAACAACAACTGCCTGCACTGCTAAATCCTATGCCTTTTCCCTCCCGCAAGCACACAGGAAGGAGCAGGACAATGAAGATTAAATGAGAAAATCATCTAAGATTGGAGGCTGTTATTACAAACAGAAAGATAAAGCTTTTTTCCTGGGAAGAAAATGCTTTGGTATTTTGCAATAAATGGCCCTACTACTTTATAGTCTGAAAAGTACTGTGATAGAAAAAGCCCTTCCATCTTTCAGCACCAGTTTTCCCTTCCTCTATCCCCACCATTCAGCAACAAGCCCATTCCCAGGTACAGCTACAATGAAGTGAATTTTACCCTTAAAAGTAAGACCTGTGGCACTGAACAGTGTGTATGTCACTCCCAGCATCCATCCATAGCACACTGTTCAGCTGTGAGGGTGACATTGCCTCAGACCCTGCTCCCCAGCATGGTCCCTGCAAGCATGAGGCAGGAACGAAGGCAGCTGCTGCTGCTGTGCTCTGTGCAGCCTGAACTGCTCGTTTGCCAGCTCCCAGTCTGTCAGCTCCATTGCTGGTGACTGGTTCTGACTAATGGACAAAAGGACAGGCCAAGGGACTATCACATTTCTGGACCCATATGATCAAGCCATATCCTTAACTTCTCTTGGATGAGATAAACAGGTCATATTCCCTGAATCCTGCTAGACAGCCAGATTCCAGCTTTTTTATTTTTTCTTTGCCTTTTTTTTTTTTTTTTTTTTTTTTTTCTGCTTCTCAGCTAGCACTATCAAATCCAAATACCTCGATTCCACTAACATCCTCAGAGCTACTGAAGATTGCTTAAATTACATTCTATACTTATTAAGCTTTTTTTTTTTTTTTACAGGCTCAGCTTTGTAAGAAGCACATCTCTGCAACTGCCATTAGCAAGCATCATCTCACACAGGCTGTGTTACTGATTCCTTGTTTGTTTCTCACCTTCTAAGTGTATCCCACTTTCTCCATTCCCAGGTGCATGTGGTTAGTAGAGACATACTCTCCCCACTTGTGGAGGAGAAGAGAGAAAGCAAGTGTGCAAGAAGCAAGGTTAGGGCGGCTTTTTGCTCATGTTGTTTGTTTTTGTTTTGCTACCAGCTTTGTCTTTGCACTATATACATGTATATTAAATAAACACATACAATCTTAAAATGCCACAGAGGGCTTCTCTTTCCTCTCAGTGGCAAAGACTCTAAACCCAAGAACTGTTACAAACCTGGGTGCCAGTGGAGGATTTCCTGCTCATAGGTGCACAGCCAGATGGATCATAAAGGCAGCTCTTCATCAGTTGTTGCTGCTCTTTCCATAGGAAGAGTGACATGGCTCAGTATCTCTGCATTCAAGTGGTACTTTGCATCTAAGCTCAAGTAGCCTTTGCATTAGGCTCCAGACAACACCATGGTTTAGGAGGTCTACCCCTGACAGCAATGTGAAATGCTAACCACAGGCTGAGAATGCAATGAACAAGGCACAGCTCTTGGTCTAGTCAACCCTGCAGCCAGTCAAGTTTTTGGAAACTTAAACAGGTTCATAAGGGTTTTGGCATATTAGTTCTGGAAAGTTTCAGCTATCAGAAGGTACTGAAGTTTTTCAAACCACCTCTAACTCTCTGTCTAGCCCTGCATATTGATGGCTCATGGGCACTTACCATATGCCAAGTCCCACACATGTACAACACATGTGCCAGTTGGACTTTGATTGCTACATGCTGCATAACCCATATTTTATTTTCCAGCCTTCTCTGCTGCATGGTAGGTATGCTATCATAGTCATCTGCACTCCACAGACCACAGAGGATACAACATAAAGGCTGGTGGAGATGAGAGGTTTAGTGTTTGGAGGTAACCATGCAAGGTGACAACTTTCTGATCTGCATTTGCTGTCTTCACAGCTCAACAGTGCTAGACAGTATGAGCTAGCTGGGCTCAAACATCCTGAATCTTCTCCCTCTTGCTCTCACTGAGGTTAGTGTACATTGTCATCCTCCTCCTTCTTTTGTAATATGGCCTCTTCTAGCAGAGAGTCATTGCACATCCTTAAAGCTCTGCTAAATTGCATTGTATCAAAACAATTTTTTTACTTTATAAATGCCTGACAAGCACTTAGTTCTTACTACCACAATAGCTCTGAGGACCTTAACACATTTGCTTTGTGAGAAGAAAAAAATTACAGCTTGGGGTCTAGGAAACTGAGGCACAGTAAAGTCAAACTCAGTTCCCTGGGTCCATATCCAGGCAATGGGATCACCTTTGATGGGATGAGATGATTTTGTTTGGAATATATTTTTCCCTGCCCAGGTTTTTCTCCAATTTTATCACTCTGATTCCTGTTGTTAGGATGTCTTATCCCCCTTTATTACTTTTGCAGATTTCTCAGCCAGTTTCACAGAAGCAAGCCGGACATTTTCTATACACTGTAGGCTAAACTAAACTGAACCAACAGCCTTTTATAACGTTTGAATTTCTGCTCCTCCCCTCCTCCTTTTTTTTTTTTTTTTTTTTTTTTTTTTTTTTTTTTTTTTTTTCCCTTAATAAAGCTATGCAAAATTATTCACAGCTGGTAGATAAATTGGGCTGGTCATCCCAGTGTGTTTTCCAGCAGCTGTGACTTTTGTTTTCAGTACAGCAGAAAGACTAAGTAAATGAAGCTGCAGCTAGCCAGACTGTGTCCCCAAGAAACAGAGGAGTCATTAGTTCAAAAATATTCAGTTCCTATAGCAGCAGCTGACTGCAGTGAAACAAGGAATTCATTTTGGTTTTGCTCTGAAACATGCCAATCTACCTGAGGCATTATTATTGCCATACGTGCAGACTGAGACAGTGCCACCAGGGGATGAACAAACTAATCCTGCCAGCTTCAAGCTCACCACTTGTAAAAGTGTGATACCTGAGCTCTTCACTATAGAGATTTTAATAGAGCTCAGAAGAATCTGGAGTTCCTTCCTCCCTTCAGGCTAAAATCCATGATGTATGCAGAACATTCTCCCATTAGGGACACTGAGAAAGTGTGAGGATGGGGACAGCACAGATGATGGGCCACCTGGTTTACCTACCCCATGGTGCTCAGCACACCTTCCTTCATCTTCACAGCCCAGCTCTTACCAGCTTCTTCTGCTGCCAAAGTGTGATTTAAAAGGAGTCCTAAGGGTTGTACTCCTTGCAAACTAACTCCAAATCCAAAAGAGTATATAAGAAGGAGGATCTTAAGGGAAAAAAAAAAAGGACATTGATTAATAAATACACTGATCAAGTAACTTATGAAAGCCACTTTGAAAGCATTAAGATTGAGTGCTCTACCACATTTCTTCAAGACAAGAACTGGCATTTACAAAGTCTAATTTAAAAACAAAAACAAAAACAAACAAAAAAAAAAACAAAAAACAAAACAAAACAAAAAAACCTTTTTATCATCCATTTGAGCAGGGATTTTCTGGTCAATATTTACCTACAGTATTCTTCTTCTTCTTTTTCTTTTTTTTTTTTTTTTTTTTTTTTCCTTTTCTCTTTCTGATATCCCCATGTATTGCTCTGGTAGCAATCTCTATTCTCCTGCCTCGTTTCAGCTGAAGTCCTATTTTCTCAAGATAGGCTTCTTCTGCCACTCAAGTCAATAGTAAAATTTCCAGAAAGTTGAGACTGAATGCCTTTCTATACAACTGTACAGCATGTCTCTGGATTAGACTTTATGAAATACCACATTTTACTAACTTGTCTGATTAGCCCTCACATTTATTTTGTATTATCTACAGAAAACTCAGTATAATGAAAAAAATATCATAATCTAAGTATTCTATGGATATGTTTTCTCTTAAGTTGTCACAGCTATGTGTTAATAAATAAATAAATAAATAAAAATAACACCTTGCAAAAGGAAGTCAAATACAGTAACTAGGCAGAATCAACCCATGCTTTTATTTCCATTGCATATAAAAATTTCATATGAAGGTATTGATGTACAGTACTATCCCATAGGCTGTAAGAGAGGCTAAGAAACTGGTGAAGTAATTGTCATGTGCAATGTTCACACAAGTTGCCACTCTCAAGACATCCCCAAAAGAAAAAATCAAATTAAAACAACAACAAAAAATTGTTCAGGATTTCTCTCATTATAGTGTCCCTTTTATACTGTTTAAAACAAAAGCAATCATTTTCCTTTGGGCCAGGGCTGCTAAAATCTACAGTTTGTGTCAAAAAGGAGGCTCTGTTTTTACTTGAAAAAGAATCGCTCCTTTCACCGAAAAGTCGCATGCTACAAGGGCTGGGCATCACTGGAATGGAGGAGAGGCGTTTACCTTGCTCTGGAAAATTCATTGCTATCAGTCCTAAGCAGTCTGGAGCAATGTAATATTCAAACAACAAGAGATGCTCAGAGTCCAACCTGCAAAACTAACGCTAGTGTTATTAAAAGGTTTACCAGATCTAGTGCATTATGCTATACATACCTGTACAAAGCCTTACATACATCTATACAAAATAAAAGCTTTGGCTGCTTATAACACTATTATTAGTGTTAGAAAGCATTTCCAAGTCTGAAGTTGTCTTTTGTCCTACTTTACGGATTCTGCTTATACAGTGGCAATTTGTGCTACTGAGTAAAGAAAGAATATTAGGTGACAAAAATAAAAAGAAAAAAGTGTATGAGATACACCCTTTTAATTCCAATTATTTCATTTGCCAATATGTATTAAAATCAGATGCATGTTAGAGCTGCTTTCCAAAGCTCTTTCAGCAAAATTCAGCAAAATTCAATATTGAAATATAGTATCAGTATTTATTTTTTTTTAGTAGTAGCAAGTAATGGCTGCAATATGCAATAATCCCTGATGATAGCCTGTAAAAAGATAATCAGAGAGGCAGTACAATTATATTGCCCGAAGTCTGGAAAAGCTTGAACTTGCAGTAGGGTCATGAATGAAAGCTCACTGTAGTATCATGCATACTAGCTTGTATTTGTAATCCCCATAAGCTAGCACTAAAAATAGGGTAGATATGCCCAGCCCTAGCCCCACAGCTACCTTACTTTCAAATGCAGCAAAACAGAAGAAAAAATTGTTTAAAGTTAAGGCACAGCCCTGGGACCAAAGACCTGCAGCTTTTTTTTTTTTCTTTTTTCCTTTTTTTTTTTTTTTTTTTATTGATATATCTTTACGTATTTTATACTTTTCTTGAATCTTCCATAAACAAGCTCTAAGGTGACATAGAGTATATTACAGGAGAAAAAATGTACAAGGAATATGTATACACAATAATCATTCTCTCACCAAGAGTTTCCAAATATAGCAACACCACCCTCACAAGGATGATGTTATAATAAGAACTGGTAATTTACAATTAACATTACAGTATGTACATTACAATAAATACATGGTTGTAAACAGAGACAAACAAGACTGTATTACAGGTAAGGTCATTTGGTGAGAAAAATGCATGGCACAAATGAAATAAATAATGCATTTTAAAAGAATTGTCAAAGCTTTCTGAAAAATCCATTTCATTCAAGTTTTTAAAACTTCTGAATGCTATTTGTTCTATCTATATTCTTTCATTATCTTTTTTAACAATGACACAAAACAATTTAAAAATTCAAATACAGCATTATTGAGTACAGTAACTTGCAAGCTAAAGTGTACTGTTATAAGCAATGTGAATTTTCTCCCCCCCTTTCCTCCCCCCAATACCCAACTCATCGCATTTTATTATGGCAAAATTATTTAAAACACATAAAGCCACTTGTAAATTGTATTGTTTTAAAGCAGTGTGCAATGCTAAAACACACTTTGGCAAAAGAGGAAAAAAAAAAAGATTGTACAGTGCATTATATCCCCATCTCTAAGAAATGATACAATTTTCTATGATTTGATTGTCCATATGTATGGGTATATGTCTCACAATACAATATGGTGTTTTCTCTTCATTTACTTTCAGTTAGTGCAGATACAAAAGCTTTTCAGGTCCCCATTGGTCATTTTGGAATTTATATTGCTTTTCCATTATTAAGGTTCCAGGCACTCTTAGGGATTGAGAGGATTTTTAGGTGGGTCAGGTTCAGGAAGAAATGATGAAGAACAAAATATTGTTGAAACCTTAAAAACATGAGTTCTCTTCATTTTCTTTCCCCTTCAGTATCATCTGTGCTAAAGCCCTGTGAGGGCTAAAGGTAGAGAAAATTTTGACCTGGATATAGAAGAATGTGAAATGAATTTAAAGGCTGAATTATTAGCCAATAGTTTTCAAATAAGTTCTTATCTTAAAGAAGATCTCAGACACTTAAAAAAAAGATAAAAAATAAAAACCAAAATGAAAACAAACAAAAAAAAAACAAACTACAACAACAACAAAAAACAACATTTATATCTGCTTATTTACTACCAAATTAATCCAAACAGGGAAATAATGTCTGATTCCATTTTCTTTTGTTAAGAAATCATCTTGATATTGTCATTTTACCAGAATTTTACAGAATGGAGTCTGTGCCTTCTCTAGGCAACTATTTCCCAACTGAAAACTACAATTTTAATGAAGGGTAAAGCAGTGGAGATAAAAAATTCCTGTTTCATGTGAGCAAGCACCAGGACAGGCAAATGTCAAACACGAACTCCTAATTCCCTTTAGCTTTCCAAGTTATGAAAGTTTTCAGTACCAATCAAACCTAAAAGTAGGCTTCTCTCAGCACAAGCTGTATAAAGGATAAAAAAAAAAGATGAGATTAAAATAATGTGGAGTAAACTACCACTCTCATGACACACTTTTTAATTACTTAAAAACATAGAAAAAAAAAGATGGACCTGGCTCTTCTTGCAATAAAAATATGAAAAAATAATGCTAATCACAATTTTTATATTTTACATGTCTTGGATTAGCAAATGGTTTAACTAGATCACTAAAAGATAAAAAGAAACTACGGGAATCAAAATTGGAAATAATACATTAATGCTTTTATGCCAAAATATATATTCCAAATACTGTATTTGCTTGTTCTGATTTAGCAGTCTATAGTTCCCAGGCAAAAAAATGGTCTGCAAATCATGTTTCAGAGGGATACATTTCACAAATATAGTCGAAGAGCTGCCTTTATATTAAAGACAATTCATTACCTTTCTTACTGGCCCTAGTCCTGCAAATCTTAATCTTAACAGTTGGTTTCAAAGGTAGTACTACTTCTGGTACTAAGTCAGAATTGACAGGATCAGGCCACTATGAGGACAATAGCAAAACATAACTTCCTCTAATATGTCTGGGAACATTATAATGAAAACAAAAAAAATTCCATCAGACTGTAGGAGTTTTGGGTAACATAAAGGATGTTCATGAAACTCACTAATACATAAAATAATAGATGTTTAAAATTCAATATTGTTTTGAAGTTCTAAGGTGCAAAACAAGAAGGAAATAAAAAACCCTAGAAGTATTATCCAGTGTAGCACAGATTTGTACTGAAAACTTGCAAATTACTCTTTGGAAAAAATAACCAGTGGCAGATGAAGTCGGAAAGTGTTTTTCTTTAAATATAATACCTCAGTACATTTAATAATAAAAGTAAGCTCTACAAAAGATCTCTCTTTTACATATTATACAAAATGCAGAGTTCAGTGCAACCCATTGGGTTACACTTTTTTCAGTCACTTATCAGGAAGACTTGAAATTAGAAAATTATGCAATTTCCACAGCTCATCTTCCTATTGGTAACAGATTCGTGTTGTGTCCCATCATTTATGTGCATTTGCTTTCCAGTAGGAACCTCAGTTTATTTTCTGTCTGTTTCCTCTGATGACGAACATTATCCAATGCTTAAGTTGAGAAATAAAATAAAAATAAAATAAAATAAAATAAAAAGTAAAATAAAATAAAATAAAATAAAATAAAATAAAAAACTACCAAAGCATACCAGCATTCGGTTGGCAGGTGGTACTCCTCTGAAAATATTTGATTTAGTTAATCAAATCTGTGAAATTGAGTTTAGTAAGATGTAGTTTATGGATCTTCTTCCCCCACTTTCTGAAGCAATGGAGGTGAAGATTCTGGTTACAATATTCCTGAGTGCCAAACTGAGTCATCAAGGTCAGTTTTGATTAACAAACGTCCTAGCAGATGACAGTGAGTTGTGATCATGATTGTAGCATACAACATACACTTTGGAAACCATTACTTAATTAGAGAGAGGAAGGAGGGGAGAGGGAAAGGGAGAGGGCAAGACAGAGAGGATATGTCCTCATTGTTATGTGTCAGGAGCATGGTCTTCCACTACACAAGGTTCTGTCTGGTTCTCCTCCTCTTCTACTTCTTCCCCTACTTGCTCATCAAGAGGAATTTCAGTGGATTCTGAATCCTGGGTGCAAAGAGTCTTGGAGTCACTGCAGCTGGTGTCTTCTTCTACTTGACTTCCACTGTCCTTTTCGGTGTCTGACTCTCCATCTTCCTCCAGTGTTAATTCAAACTGGAATTTTTCAGTTTGTCCCTGTCTACCCTCTTCCTGGTCATCAGGTGCAGGAGAGGGACTTTGAGGGATTGTGCTCTGGTACCATTCTCGATTGTCTTCCAGTGTATCTAAGATATCCTGGGCATCTGGGTGAACAAGATCTGCCCATGTCTCCCACAAAGGATGAACAATGTAGTCTATAAAACCCACCTGTTTCAAACAATAGAAAATTAGAATAAGATCTTATTCACAAAAAACGAAAAACTATGAATAAACATCACAGTAATTCAATCCATTTACTGTACAGAAGCTTTCAATATTCATGCTGTCTAAAAGAAATAGACCATAATGCCTGAGAAAGATAACACTAGCATGAGACACCAGACACAGCACTCTTAAGGTGGCTGTAAGGAGCCCATGCTGTTCTAAGCAGAAAATAGGGTCTCTTAGCATCTCAAACCTCTCATTCAGGATATTGGATAAGGACTTGGAAAGAATTTGTTTCCAAATGAATTGTTCTTTCCAAAGAACTCCATTGCATTTAGTGAGCCAAACAGCTGCTTTATATTTAATTCTGCTTTTGAAGGAAATCCTAATGAGCAGCTGTACAATATTATTTTCTGAAGAATATGCTTCATTGCAGATAACAACAATGATGGAATCCCCTCAGGAAACACACTGCTATGCACTATGTTTTCACAGTAAGAATCTTAACTCCTCTCACTTGCTACCCAGAAGCTGAATTAATTAATTTAGAGAGGAAAAACAAGGAAATAGTGCGTATAAATAATTTTGATAAAATCAGAAATTTATCAAAATATGAAGAATGGTTATGGACTATCTTCTTCCATTAAAATGTCATACTAGGCTATTTATCTGCTTACTGAAATCAGTTACCTGTGATTTTTCTACAGATGCATTGTGCTTATCACACATGGGACTTATCTCCATTCCCCTCTCTCTTTCCCGATCTCCTTGACGGAAGAATTCCTCCATTATTCTATCTGTCCATTGGCGGTATAGGTGGAGTGGCTTTGTTGGATTGCTGAGATCTGCACAGTGCACCATATTCTGAAGAACCTAAAATAGATTGAACACCTGCTGTGTTATTACACTGGAGAAAAACAGCTCCCTTTCCATTTACACGTTTGGTGGCTGTGAACTGGAATCTTGAAAATACATGTAGTGCAAGATTTATTCTGGAGAGCAAAAACTTAGTCCTTGACTGTTTTTCACACCTGCAGTAATAGCCATGAATTACCTCACTTCTACTGCTTCTCCCCATGTAAGAGACAGAAAATGTTTCAGAGAAAGACCAAGAAGGTGCTGACAATTTGAAGGGTAGGGCAAAGCCAAAATCAGCCTAGAAGTATATTACCACCTCACTAATTTCCTAAAGAATAATTCAGTACCTAACAGAATATGTAACATGCAAGAAACGTGAGAGAGAAGAGGGGAGAGAGTGAGTCATGGTGTGAAAATAGACAGTTGATCTAACCCACGCTGAAGACTAGGTAGGCAAAAGCTATTGATGATGTAACACATGATAATACAGATAAATTTTCTTACCTGAATTCTATCTGAATAGTTATCAAGAAGTAAGACACCAGAACTTGTCACTTTTTTGGTTTCAACCATAGTTTTTAAATCAGCCAATAGATTCATATGCTTAGACATGTCTGTTGCAAGTACCTTGAAAGAAACAAAAGAATAAATCATTTTTAAAAACTTTTTTTTTTTAATTAAAAATATCATTTATTCTACTGACTTTTAAGAAACCTTTGGACCCCAAAACAAATGGTTCTCAGTAGAAAACCTAAGTTCTGTATCTGAATAGACTACAGAAGTCTCAGTCCCATATGTCATCAGTGTCCTAATGCTTTCATTTTGATTATTTTAAGAATATGACAAAATAATTGGAGAAAGATTTGATCATTCTTAGTTCATTATCATTAATTCTGTAGAAAATTTCCAGCTGTGATTGTGAAATGCCAAACACAGACATCAGTATGAAAACAGCTTGAAACAGGGCTGTATACCTTCCAGAAAGGTATACATGGTTATCAAAACTGAAAAGAACCCACTATTCATGTTTGGACAAAATAAAATACAACTTCATCTAACAACTTGTAATTTATCCTAAAATGTTGCTGTGCATAATCATTCAATTTGCTAGCACTATGCAAAAGAGACTCTAAAGCAGAACTCACAATGTCAATGACCATTTTCCTCAATGACTGCCTCTGTTTTTTTGTCAAATTCTGGAAAATGTCACAATTTTCTTCCTGTAGCAGCTTAAAGCCCACAGCTAAGTGGTGATTCTCCAGTACTGATGAGTCATTGTACATCAAGGCGAGTTCAGAATCTGCAATAACAATCACAGGGCAGAATATTACTAAAGCCTTTGCTTCCACCAAATCCCTTATGATTTTTCAAATGAATTACATTCATAACAAGATTTACAGATGAACTATTAGAAAACAATTTCCGGTAGTTCACACAGTATCAAAACTTGCAGAATTGACAACTGAACATCTTAACAAATCAAAGCAAAGTACGTTGAGAAAAATAAAAAGCCAGCTTTGCAGTGGAGTGTGTACACATGCCTGGAATGGCAAGTTAGAAAACAATACAAGGAAGATATTTTTCAGAATACATTTTCATATATGCATGTGGTCACATGGAAAATATTATGCATAAATACACAAACTAAAACACATTTTGATGTTTTTTTGTCTTCCTTCTGCCCCTTCCTCCCTCCCTCCCTACCCACTAAAACTGAATTGCTTAAGTGAAGGTGTACCTATCCACTACTCAGACCTGCGAATACACAGCTAAGGCTTCAGTGCAGGTCAGGCAGAGCACACTCATCTTGGTTTCCAAACAATATACCTCTGCAGTTATGTAAGACACTCAGTTAAGTAGCAAGTTGTGCCTAAGGGGCATCATTAGTCTGTGACAATGGATGTTTTGAGAGGAGGCTGGTGGGACTGTCACAGTTACACTTCTGATCTTTTTATTGAAAAGCTATGTGGCTTGAAAGTGCAAGCAGTGGCCTTGCTTATTGTCTCATATTTGAGTGTGATCTACTTGTGATGTTAAAATGGTACCTTCACTAACAAAACTTTCTTCACTCAGTTGTGCCATGTGGCTGTGAGAATAAGTGAAGCTCATACTCCTTTCTTAGGCCTGTACCAAGGCACACATGAAGACAGCTTTGACAAATAAAAACAGTTTAGACAATTTTCTGCACGGATTTGGATTCTACACAGGAACGCCACACAATCAGCTTGCACTTTTTAAGACACAGAGTGCAAATGAATCTATCATCCAAAAAGCATTCTTCTTATGCAATCACATTTGTGCTGACATAAACTTCTGTTTATTGCAGTTGTTCTATCTGAAATCTAACCACATGTGAGTCTATTCTACTCCTTGTCCTCTTTATCTTCCTCTACAAAAGCTTTGTTTCAAAATCTCTCTGGTTCAATAGGGTGCTTTTATAGGCTCTGCTCTTCAGATTTCAATAGTCTCGTTGCGCATTCTCCTGCTGTCTTCCTCTCTTGTCCTGAACACATCGATCTTGTGAATTGGGAAACCCTTCCTCTAACTTTCCTTATCCTAATGGTAGCAAAACTGTAATAGCAAAAGGGAAAAGAAAGAAAGTTTGTCAAATGGTATCTCTTTTGTCTTTCACAGAATATTTATAAAGTTTGACTACTTGTCATTTTTCTTACAAAGACGACAGGCAGTGGTTTATATTCCTTTCAAACAGCCTTCTGAAGAGCTTCAATTGCAAAACCCTCAACATAGCTGAACTACTTTGTAAGGGCTGCAACTACAGAGAGAGTTAAAACATTCTCAACTTTGTAATGGAGGTGGAAAGTTCCTCCTTGGTAACATCTGTAGCACACTATAAGCTTCAAGACTACTTGGAAGGATAGACTTAACAGTTGTCAAATATGCATCTCCCCCGATGCTAGCACAATCCACATTTGTTTATACTTTAATAGTGTTTATGAGGGATCAAGTTTTTGGAAAACTTTCTAAATGGATTTTAAATCCTGAAACGATATAATAAAACTCTGAAATATAATGTGTAAGTAATTATAAAGAATAACCTGAAATATGGAAAACATGCACGTTACATAAGTCTATAATGATTTTTTAAATGTATTCTTATACTTCTTAATGAAATGCTAATACATTGCAAGGTTCATTGGAAAACATAAAATTGGGTTGAAGAAAATGATCTTCTAGAGATTAGGAAAATCTGGGAGTTGAGAGATTTTGTAACTTTTATAGAAGTCATGTAGGCATTGATTCTTAAGTCCTCGTGGAAAATGAGTTAAAACCTTAAATAAAACTGAATTAAATGCTCTTTATGTCTATCTCTGTTCCTATGGTTTCTTCTTCAAGCGTGTAACAACTCAAAAGGGATAAAACCCCTTTGTCTCTTTTGAGCTTACTAACAGCAGTTCCAGTTAGTGGCACTACTCGATTTACAAGGAAGTCTTCTCCATCAGAAGGAACTGAGAATAACGAGACATTTTTCTAAGCCGCTACATCAGTATCACTCTTAACTCAGCTGAGTTTCAACCATCTGCCTTAAAAGTGAAAGCTTTATGTAGCACTACTGGCCCATTCATCTTGACAGTCATGCCGCTTAAACATAACCAACTCAGTGTTTCCCCATAGCAACTCTGAGCCACCAATACATCTTGCCATTCAATTTCTAATTAAATAAACAAAAACTTTACTTATATGTGCCTATTCTTAAGTGTTTCGGCTTTACACAGTTTCATGAACAATGCTTGATTCACCATCTTTCTACACTACACTGCTAACGGCACTTATTACCAACACAGTACCAGAAATCTAGAGACAGTCCCAATCCTTCACTTTGCAGATGAGTCACCAAATAAAATTTCACTACAGGGTAGCCCTCAGGCCATTAAGGCAAATAAAATTAGATACAGACTAGACTTGAGGTCTTATCTGAATGTACAGCAGAAATGAGTCAGAACAGAATCTCCTTTCTTCAAACCATATTGCTGATATGGGGTCATACTATTTTAGCACCAGTGGAATAGATTCACCCTGTGAATCTATTAACCCAGACAGTGTCTATGAACATGCAAACCGATGGGTCAGATACACAACTTCTAGGTATGCTTCCATTTCTGTAGCTTTTTCTTCTTACATGCTTGAATTCTTAGAATTATTTCAAGTTTTGTTAATTCTGGGTCAGTTATTGTAAAAGGAGAAGACAACAGATGGCAAAAGAAATACGAGCATATGATGGAATTTGCTAAAATGTGCTACCCACTTATAGTAGGAAAAGAGAGTCATATAATCAAAGCAGGTTGCACTAGGGCAAGAAGCCACTCGGTAAATGTGCCGTGATTAGATTCAATGAGGCTAACAGTACTTTTCTTCTAGCAGAAGATAAAAGAGGGAAGTGGTTCATGTAGTGCTGCATAGAACAGCCTTGAGGAATGCAGAACAAGTACACTGTGTTTCACATTTGGAGATGGCATTAGGGTCTCTTTTCACTGGGGCTCACCCCTCCGTATTTGAAGCATCACTGAGTCACATATAAAAAAAAAAAAAAAAAAAAAAAAAAAAGAAGACATTTGCCACAGTCTGCCAGGGCAGGCTGAGAAAATTCAGTCCATGAGGCATGACTATGAAGAGATCAGAAAAAAAGTACAGCAGCCAGGTAGAGCCAGAAATGCACCTACCATTCCCATTTCTAAACAGAAAATAGTGACAGGATTATAGTCTCTCTCTTATTTTTCATGTCTTATTAATTCTTGCTAACCAGTACTGTGTATATTATTTCTAAAGTTACAAGTAATACAAAATAATATCCAATTGAAAATACAAACATCTACCCATTTACCAAGAAAAGGTACAAGTAAAAGCAAACAATTAACAGATTTTGTATTTCTCAGGTGCTATGTGCAGATCTTGCAGCAAATTTTTGAGAAAACCACTGAATATCAAACTTACTTGTGTTGATAAGAAACTGGTTTGAAACCCCAGGATGATCTACATCATGTATTGCACTGGCAAAAATTGCTGCAAGAATCTCCAAATCAGTGAACACTGCCTAGAAAACCATGAAATAGAAATGACAATCACTAATCAATGAAAAAACGGTTTCAGTAAAAGGAGTCTAGTTTAATCTTGATCTGAACGTTAAAAAAACACATTTGAAATGCATCAGGAATCTTAAGAAGGTATTTTACACATAGGTTATCACAATCTTTTGTAAAATCATCCATTACATTGAATTCCATAAATATTTCCAGCTTGGCCATGAAAGTAAAACTATCCTTACTTCACACTAACAGCATCACTAAATTCAGTAACAACTGAAGCGTTTCTCAGTTTCAGTCTACAAATAAATCAACTTTTATTAAACCAGTAGTTACAGATTTAGATTTCTGACCTATAGCACAAATTCAAGTTAAAAATTCCTGCCAGATTCTTTCATGTTACATCTGACATGTCTATGTTACACAATAAACATACAGTCCTGCATTTGAAGAATGAACATCTCCTCAACAACACCAAAGGAAACGGTGATAGACTACAAGGCATTTTACTCAGCATTTACTGATATTTCTTTGTATGAGACTATTAGGAAAATAGGCAGCAAGGACTGCAAGGGACCTGATGGGTCACTGAGTCTTGTCTCAGGTTGTTACAAGTTCCCAAGTTACATAATGGCTTTCATAACTGATCAAGAACAGCTTAGAAGTATGTAGATCAGCAATGGTATTGGGCATATACTGCGATTTTACTGGTTAAAACTGCTGAGAGCAAGGTCATCAAAAACAGTTGAGTTAAATACAGTCAAACAAACAAACAAAAAAGCAATAAAATCTAAAAATGCTCCTGATGTTCAGTTTAGCTGTTTGGTAAAGATGGTGGGGATTTAAGAGCATAAGCTGATCTCCCTCTTTCTCAAGAGAATTCCAGAATCTTTGTGGATCTTTGCCAACTGTCATTCAGGTTCAGAACAAATACGCACAATTTAAAAACAACAACAACAACAACAAATAAACAAATGGCCTTATTGAGGGAATCCTGTTTTATCACTGTCTTTCCTATGCAATTCCACTGTGGTTAGTGAGTCTCACATGGGAAGTAATGACGGAACAGGAAGCAGTTAATAATGAAACGAATGTAACAAGTTACAAATTGTTTTGCAACAAAAAAGGTTATGACAACACAAATCTGCAAGTATAAGACCATGACTTTGAAGAAAAACATGACATTTTTCTGCACAATATTTACACACAAATAAACCCGGATCCTCACAAAGTATCTTTAAGAGAGAGCAACTTATGAAATAAATGTCAAGATTTCTTTTTGAAAAATATTACAGAAACTAAAATGTTTATCGTTTAGTTGAGAAGTCAAAGTATGTCCCTTCCTCTCATGCCTGCCTCTTTCCCACCTTGGTGTAGTTTACCTCTAATGCTGGGGTTGATAGCAAGACATGGGTTGACTGAACAACATCTGCAGCATGTATGTTATTGTGATATGCCACATCTGCATGGTAATGATCTTCTAGGGTCATCAGGTAAGTTATTAAAGTGTCTACTGGAATTTTAAATGTTTTTAACAAATCTCGTTCCTAGAAAAGAAAAAGGGAAACAAGTCAGATTACAAAGCACAGAAAAATCTCTCAGATAAGCATGAAGCAGTATGGCTGCTCCTACTTGCCTGGAAAATAGTGTGCATGATGACGGTCAAAGGTCTGTTTCCAGATAGTTCTGCTACTCGGAAAACCTGAAGGCCCCATTTGTTCACATCTTCTAGTTCCTAGGACAGAATCAAGCAACAGAACCATTGAACTCTAACACACAGATTCCAGCATTTTTTGATTAAAACAGCTACAAACGGCAGACTCATGAAAATGCAAAGCTTGACGCCTGCTAGAGTCACTGTGAAAATTATATGCTAAACTCTAAAAGGGGGAAAGTTGCTACTATTACTCTTGTCATATTTGCACTGGCATCTACCACCTCTCCTGATTTTAATTCACTAGGGAGGAAAGAATTCCACTTTTAAGTGAATTGCTCCAGAGGAAGAGATGCTGCAGTATCTTGAATGAGCTGACACCCTTTCTATCTCACTGCCTAGTAAGGGCAAAGTTCAGCGAGGAGGTGAACTGCAAAAGTCACTGAGTTCTGCTGCTGTCTTCCTGATTCTCAAAAACAGACTGTTGAAATAAATAGGGGGATTCCTGAGAACATAATGATAGGCATATTTCCAAATACTAACAACTAAAATTGAATGAATAATCACTTTATACCAGTGTTAGATTATTGCCAAATTGTTGCTGGTGCAAAAATCAGAAGTGTCCCTGAAAACAAAATACGGACATGAAAAAGGAGTTGAAGACAGGATATGCAAAGATAGCTCTAATGCTATACAGTTGTGCATTTTTGAAAAGCATCAGTCTGCTGTAGATTTTCATTCCTCTGACAGTATATAAGTTTATTCTTCCTTCCTCAGGTATTATTAAGGAATATGCAGCATTATTATTATTAATATATGCAACTGACAGGAAACATTCCTGTTGAAATCCTGCTCAAGCAGAAATCAACCCTTACGGCCTGATTCTGATTTCAGTTATTACTCTTCCACTTCACTGGATTTACATTACTTTAAGTGAGATCAGCCTTTAATGCTACAGCTTGCAATCAACAGCTCTAAGTGGAAGATGGAATAATATTGGTAACTCCATCTGACCAACCTCTATTTCAATTCAACGGTTTAAATTCAAGGATTTAAATATTCTCTACCTTGGCAAGAACATCCTCTTGGTCTGTTTTAACTCCAAATCTGGGAATACTGGAATTAGTTAAGCTGGAGCTGTGCATCAGTTTTTTGACTCCACTGATCTGAGACATTGGCCTCTTCTTTTTCTCTTTCTCTTTCTGCGTCGGAGAAGGAATTTCAACTTCATGTTGTTTGTCTTTAAAAGAATGAGAAAAAAGATATTTTTGATATGAATTACAAATATTTTTGCTTGCTTTACTGCTGATTTTCATATTATGGATGTTGTAATGCTTAACAGAACTTTTTTTTATTTTTTTTTATATTTGTGGTTGGAGAATTTTCAACAGATATTTCACATCAACAGCAGTTAAAACATGAAATGAGACAAACATAGACCAGGTCCTCACTAAAGCAGAGCTCTATTTCACAGATTTCTGAACTGGCTTTATATGCCTTGTGACTGTCTAATTTCCACTTTCTCTGCACCTGTAGCCCTATGGATATTGTTAGCTCTTTCGTTTATAAATGTTTTAACACATGAACAGAAGTCTGTATTTTCATTTGGCAAGAAAATTTGTTTTTTTTTTATTTTATGGGAAAAAAAAGCAAAAAAACAAACAAACAAACAAACAAAACAAACAAACAAAAACAAAAAACAAACAAACCAAACAAACAAACCAACCAAACAAAACAAAACAAACAAAAAAAACCAACCACCACCAAAAAAAACAGTATCTCATGTAAACCTTTCCAAAACCCCCTTAAAGGGGGCTGCCTGTGTTTATGCTATCTCTACAGCTCAGAAAATCTTTTGCCAGTGGTGCCTCATCAACAAATGTTTTGCATGTAGAGGCAGCTCACTTCTGAAGAGCAGCTCTTTTCTGTTACAATGTATAGCACCTCTCAAACAGAGAAAGTAGTACTGACAAAAAGACTATTCTGCTAAAAAAAAAAAAAAAAAAAAAAAAAAAAGAGATCTGTCTTGTGGGCTTTTGCTTCTACAGCAGTATCAGTGGTATTATTTCATATACCTCAGTGTCTGTGCCAGCAAATCTTACTACCACTATTGGCAAAGATCAAAGGGATAATAAAGTGTATTTAGGCTATTGTCATCTGATCACTGCAGAAACAGTATGGGGGTATGGCGCACTGCAGACACCCATGGTCCCCAGTGCAACTGAAATCGGTGCAACAGAGGATTTTCCTGCCAAAAAACTGCTAGGAATTTGCATTAGTTTTTGTTCATTTTATTCATGCTATTTTTTAAATGTAGTGTTTTAATAACTTCCTTTAACTCATCTCTTTTCTGACAAGATCTGCCTGCATCTTTTCTCTTCCTTAAGAAATATTCTAGCAGAACAAGTAATATCAAGGACATATGTTTCTAACACAGGAGCTGAGTGAAAACTATGATTTAAAAACAACTTAAAAGAAACAAAAAGAACAACATCAGAAAAGAAAACTGGGACTCTTAAAAATAGATGTTTACTTTATCCTTCCTGCAATGGTCATCTTCAAGAAAGACACTGAAACCAGGCAAGGGTAGCAAGTCTGTTCCTAATTTCTAGATTGTTATTGTGTTTGCTTCCTCACTTTATTCCTTTTCTTTAAATTATTTTTCCTTTTTTTTTTTCTTTTTTTTTTTTAATTACCCTTTAGCAGTCTGCCTTTACTGGACACTTCAAATTCCAAACAAATCAGAGTGAAGAAGCGACTGCAGAAATGTCACCAAGCTTTAGCCTGCAGCACTAAGTTCTCCAGTCCCCCCTTCACTCCCCCCTACTTTGCTCTCTGCTTGCAGACAATCAGGAAAAAAAGAGGGAGGATAAGCACTAGAGCTTTTGACTGGTGCAAACCGACAACAGATGAGGAGCAGGGACCCGTGTTCATGTTTTGATGTTTATGATTTTGGTCATATGCACAAAGTTTAGAGCCATCAACGGGAGGTTCATAAGCTCAGCTGTCAGAGCAACTCAAGTGAAAGGAAGGGTCTTGTCTGAACAACTTTAAATCTCCTAAGGAATTCCACGGGATTGCCTATGCTTTTGTAGTAATGAGGCAAAGTACTCCAGACCTATCTGAACATCTAGAAAAGATAACTTGCCATTTTGACCCTGGTTATGTTATACTTGTTGACAGGTTCTCTTACGCTTTCACTTCATAGGAAAACAGATTAATTACACTGAAAAATAAAAGGCTTACATATTATCAGACTCAGGATAGGAACCTTGATTCTTACACAATAACATATTAGTTGTCATAAAGAATAACTTCATACATCTCATACAGTCCTACCTAGGAAAACAATCTATCTATTTTGAAGAAGAAAAACATTAAAAAGTGTTTTCTCATTACATCTTCCTAAATCTCAAATGTGAAAGTCTGTAGATGTTCAGGAGATTAGTTATCTATTAAGAAAACAATTTACTAGATTCATTTGAATTTTCTATGGAAATAATATTTTCCCTCTTTTCATTGTATCTCAGAATCTATATATTTAGACAGCACATTCTGGAAATAGTAGATTTAAGCAATAATTCTGTAGCTCAGGTATTTTCTCCACTGTATTCTTCTTGTATACATTTTTTTTTTAGCAGATTGGGTTTTCATTTATATCCAGCCACTGAAGAAAACCCATAGCTCAGTAATTTGTAAGTGATTGCCTTTCCAGTGCTCTTTCTGCTCCACACTCAGGTCTCCTCTGAAAGGTAGACATGCATTTCCTTACCCTGTCAAAATCAGCCTTACGTTTTCAAGTAAAGCCATACAGAGACTGGTATCTAAGTCTTTTCAGTTAGCCTAAGTGGCTCCTGAAGCTCTGCAATACTGCTTCTCCGCAACACAGGTGTATCTCTTTCTTCTTTTATGAAACTCTGCTGTGCTGCACTTCTCAGACAGCTACTGCAATCATGGATAAACTGAATGGGCACGTGAAGAGATCCAATTAGGTTACAGTGACAAGCGGGATAAAATGGGACTTTTAAAAACCCCACTTCTTTCCAAAAAGCACAAAAAGCCCCAGCTATCTCACACAAATAAAACAAAATTTCTCCTAGCCTTGGCACTTTTTAATATATTCGCTATCCTAATTTAGATATATCCAGCTGTGCTTCCCCTTATGTGCACAGTCATGAACCAGTTGTGTTTTGCTCAAAACTTCCTTAAAATTTATACATTAACTTTATTTTCTTGCTCACAATCAACCACATGGAACCAAGTTTTATTAATTTTCACCAGTTTTATATATATATGAAAAACTGAACAAAACATTGCCTTCTGCAAAGCTATAGAGAAAGAAATACAGTCTTCATAATATCATGTCAGGGTTTTCAGTGCTGACATCCCACAGTGCAAGCTCTTTTGCTGCACAAATTCTCCGGCAGCAGTCTGTTCAGATGTTGACTTAGTCATATTCATCAGCTTTCTCATGTGCAGGCAGGGAATACCAAACCATCAGAAACATGCACTGTGAGATTTAATGAGGTTTCATGTGTTCATGTGCCTTCAGCACACTGAAACCTCTTTGTTCTAACTTTCTTTCTGGCCAGAAGGCAAACAGAATGGAAGAACTATTTCAAATCTATGAAATACTTGATTTATTATATATTCATATCTTAGTATGGTAGCAATATAATAATGAGAATATGTAGATGAGTATTTATCTGCAAGTACACAGGGAAACCACACACACAAACTACACAAGCTGTAAAGGAATGGATTTACCATAACCTCTGTACTGAACGTACAGCTTCTGTAAACAGAAAATTATACGGAAGCTGCTTTTAAGCTCTATCACAACACAGAAAGAGATTAAAAAGAACAACAGCAAAAAAGTTAGCTCCCATCATGGTCTTACCTAAGAATGTGTTTGATATATATTCAGAGACCTGATTGCCTGATCTGCTCATTTCAGAAAGGTGGGTTAGCTCCCGGTTGAGCATTCTTTTAAACTGGAAAGGAAAACCAAAAGCAAAAAAGCATAAGTTAGTGATCAAGACATACTTCGGTTAGGATTAGAAAATGCAGTCAATTTATAACAGGGGGAAGGACACAAGAGTAAGAACATACCAAATAAGATAACAGTGAAAGCAAAAATGACATATAATATTGTTCTTCCCTACTAACTTCCTTATCTGTTGAAAAACATAACTCTTAACCACCTAAAACACTGAATCGCGATTCGATTGCTGAGGCACAGGGTCCTACTTGTAACTTAAAGCTGTAAGGCATAAGCATAAACTCAGAAATAATTAATGTTCCTTTTTTTGTCATGTTTTTTATTTTAATTTGAAGAGAAAATGCAAACATATTTACACAAGATCCCTTATCTTCTAGGAGTTTCTTATCATATTTTTAAATTAATCTATTTATATATATTTGAAATACCTTTCAAAACCTTTCAAGTTTCTTCCTTTGTCATTAACGTACAGAATTTGATGGCATTCCTTAAAAATATCAAAATATCTTACTGATTTCCTACACGCCAATATGTAGGTTTATCTTTGATTCACATGGGCAGCCATTTGATGTGAGTGCATATTAGCATTCCACAAAGCATTAATTGATTGCATCATTATAATTGAGTCTTTCTTTACTCCTTCAAGAGCCCAGGATACCTTCAAAGAATCCTGGAATGGCTGAGGTTGGCAAGGACCTCTGGGTCCATCTGGCCCAACCCCTGCTCAAGTAGGGACATCCAGAGCAGGACAATGTCTTTTGAAGGTCTCCAAGGAAGAGACAGAACAACCTCTCTGAGCCAGGGCTCCATCACTCACACAAGTTTGGGAAGAAGTGCTTCCTTCCACAGAGAGAACCTGCAGCATTGTGTTCCATATACTAATTGTGCAGCTCTACGTTACATGGCATTTCACATATAGTAATATAGCTCTGCCTTGATATTACCAATAAATACAACTCAGCAATATTTATTATCAATTCAACCAGATCTTTCCAGTGCAAATTAATATCTGTCACTACTGAATATTGTCTACCATTGTGCCATTTTTTCATTTTGTTGTTACTTTCCCTTCTCCTTTTGTCTTAACAAGGCCAAATAATTTTCAGCCATTTTCAAACTCATTTTGTGCTTTTTTTGCAGCTAGACATGATCATTTACTATATTAAGCAATAGTTATCCTTATTATATAACCCTGTAAACATTCCTTTTATGAGGAAAACTATAAAATTATTCTTCTATATACTAGATAAAGCAGTAGACTAAACATTGACCACCTCCTTTCCACCACACTGGAATCATCAAAGCCCTTACTTCAAAGAGGTTTTGCACGGTGAAAGGTGTTATTTTCTTCTCAATGTCTTTGGAAGTCACCAATTACTGTATTGCTCACAGTGCACAATATAAAAATTACCTTTAATATAACATTCTAACCATTAGCCACCACATTTTCCTGCCATCTTGACATACCATCAGCCCAGGAATTTCTCTCTACAAAGACTCCTACTACAAATTACACTTCTGTCACAAGCCAAAGGAACAACTTTGATCTCAGATACAGACGTGTGCTAGCAAGCACTCAATAGATTTCTGAAAATCTGAACCATAACGCAAATACAGTTACGTAGGCTATGAACTATACAGCTATACATTCTGCATGAGACCAGTGCTAGTCTCCATAGTGAAGTCAGATGTTCGTCACCAATGTTACAAATGTTAAAAAAAAAAAAAAAAAAGAGTCAAGCCTGCCAAGAAATAACATGACTGGGCAAAAATTCTGAAAGTATTTTTAAAAGACCTTGAAACTTTTAACATGCATTTAAGACACACTTACATAGGTGTGTTTTTTGTTGTTATTTGTTTGTTCTTCACCCAAGGTGAAAAACTGAATTATTTAGAGCAAAAACTGCAAAAAGTTGTAGATTATTTGTCTCCTGACTATCCCCAGAAACTGAAGCTTTAAATTAAATATCACACATATGAATCTTAACAAAAATGCAAGAATTTGACAAAATGGCATTAATTTACGGGTATGTCATCAGTAAATCCATTACCACTCCAATATACGTTCCTTCTCGGTTTCATAAAGCTAATGCCCCTGGATCCCCCTCAATAGTCCTCATCTGTCTGCCTGCTTCCTGATAAACCCTCAGGTAATGCCCAACGCTGCCATGCTGTTTTAGCAGCTGTAGAGCAACACAATTGGATCACTTGCCCACTTGCCACACTTAAAAAAAACAAAACAACAGACCATTCAGCCAAAGTAAGTACAGCTCAGGAGCTCTCCATCTATTTAAAAATTTTCCATGTTTGAAAGGAGAACAACTTAGTGTTTAGACTATGCTTTTTTTTTTTTTTTTTTTTCCCAACTACCTGATGCTACCTGATACAATTTTGGCTTTTAACCTTTCTTTTATTTTTTATTTTATTTTTATTTTTTTTTGGCTGCCCGCAATGACAGAGGACTGGATTGGAAGAGACACAGCAGTCTCTTCCAATCATATGCTCCTGACTGGTCTAATGCAAAGTCTTGCCTACCTCACATCACCCCGAAAGACAACAGAGCACATAAGCTAGGCCATCAGCATAAAACCTGGTGAAGACTACATTGCAGCTGAATATGAGCATACAGTAAAACAAGTCCCCACACTTCTGAAAGCCCTCCTGCTAACAGTGAATTCCATGAGAGAAGCCTTTGGGATTTAAAGCATTGTAGAAGTGTGATTTCCTCACGTTCTTTCACATGTTGCTGACGCAACACCAACACAGCTTTAATTGACATCTATTTTGAGAACATCTGGACTGTGGAGTTTAGAAAATGGCTTTGATTTCCTAATTACACATGACAAAGCCTTATGACCGTCATCTGCACTGGAACATATGAAGTTGTAGACCATATACAGACAGCTGTTTCTGATGAAAATGACAATGCATGAGAAAAATAAAGGAGCATTAACTGAACAGCAATTAAGCTGTTGAAATAGTTTTCTTGATTATGTCCTTTTGCAGTATATCTGTACATTACTTAATCTTTTGATGTTTAATATCTTGTCCTTTGGGGAAAAAAAAAAAAAAAAAACTTTTTTTTTTCCTAAAATATCAAAAAAAAAAAAATCCCAAAGCCTCTACTTTTTTCAGAATTTACAAATTTCTCAAAAACTTGCTGCTTCATAGAGCACAATTTTCCACATATTTATGCATTATTGCATTATTATTTGAGAATGAAATTCTGCCTAACTCTCATGTTGCTCCCACAAGCTCTTATTGCAAATCAGGGTTGTTCTTGATCTGAATCAAGAACAACCAGAAAACATCTCTTTTAAGTGCCTGAAACTTGGCTAGACTGCTCATATTCTCTCTTCATTTCTCATCTTGGAAATAATGTTTAGCACTTTATTCAAAACAAGGCAAAACATGAAAAATTCTTGAAATAGTAAATGTTAAAGATATTATTTTGAGTAGGAATTTAAAAAATCTGAATGTCACATAGTTTTGTAGTTGAACAAAATCAATCACAATGAATCGAGTATGTTGTTACATACACTTTAATTATAATATTGTCAGCTTTGCACAGGCAGGAATCACAGGTTTTTGGATGAGCTATGCATATATTGTATTCTTCTACATAAGGGTTTTCTCATTTTGCAGGCCAGGCACTGTTAGATTGAAAAAATGACACATTTGGATTATCACTGCCCTCAACTATAGTATAGGAAATTCCCTGTGGAAATGGACAGGCTATAAAACATCCATTAAGTCAATTACACAGTTCTTCACTACAGAATACTGATGTCACAGCAGCAGAGTTCAACAAAAAAAGTCTGAAAAGTCTGATAGAGTGAGAATAAAAGTGCTGAGACAAGAACAGTTTCCTAAATATTGTTCATCTCCAAAGAACAAATTACACAGTGGGGATTGAACTATTGCTATAGTGGGCTCATAGCAATGTGTCTGTGTCTCTGTATAACACCGCAATCAACCTAGGGCATATTTAAATAGTTTTTAGTGGAAGAAAAAAAAAAATATTTTTTTTTTTCAGATGTCAACAAAGGTATGTAAAAAAAATTTCGACAGCCTTTTGCAGTAACTATATTCCCAAACTGTGACCAGAGCACTAACGTAATTCTGGGGAGACTTGGTGTCTATAGCAAGAAGAAGACTCATGGTCAATTCCCAAAATAAGGAGACGATCTAACTACAGAGTCAGTTCATGGCTATGAAAAGTTTGGACTGCACTCAATATATATGGGGTCTACTGATTCCATTATTGCTTAAAGTCCATGAATCAATAACTCCAAGCTGACATAAATGTGCAGTCTGCAGAAGGATGCAGAACCACCCTCAGCATAGATGCCCCAGGAGGACTTCTTCCACCCAGGCTTTCTTCTCATGAACAGGCAATCTGCTGCATCCCAAGGACTGTAAAGAGGTAACTTTAGCAACAGCACAGAAAGTAAAGCTAAGGCAAGAAGGCAGTCCATGGACCAAAAGGTCCCTACCTGGCAATCCTTCAATGTGAGTGTTAATTGAGCTCCAAACCCTGCAGAGGCTTGAAGTAGAATGCTTAAAAGCACTGGAGTCTTTCTTTGCACTGGTTCCCAAATCAACATGGCAACAGATCTCAGATTCAAATTTTTTGGCTGCTTCTTTTCTAGATAACACTTCTGAATGCTTACATGGATACAATACATACAGAAAACATGCATTCAATATTTGGAATATCACACATTGCAGTGTATCTTGTTTCTGTAGTATGTATAATTGCTATTTTTAAAATACTTTCATAACTTAAAATAGAATAAACTATATTATTTTATAGGGTTTGAAAAGTGGTGTATTCTACAAAAAACAAGATAAGGAACTGAAAATAGGCCAGTCTTAGAGGTTAACATAAGGCTTCTGTTTTTAATGTTTATCAGTGGAAAACTCTCTTTAACAGGACTCTTAATAAGTAAAAACATTCTCAAAAAATAAGAGTGTTGCTTGGAAGACCATGCATTTAATTTATATCAAGATCACAAACCGGTTTTTAATTCATAAACTATAGTCAGGCTCCTGTCTCCAAGCCTGGCGTTGCAACAGTAGTATTCATTATTTGAAGGAAACATTCTCAAAGATAGCCAGAGACGATCTCTGACATCCATCTGACCATCATTCTCTCCAATATAATCTAACAGAAGATAATATAGCACAGCCTGAAGCATACAGAAATTATGAATATATGTGTAATGAGAAATGTAAATACATGTCATAATCTTTGAGACTAAGACAATTTTCCTTTTATTCAATTTTGACTGTCAGAAAGAGCAAATAGATCTTCATATTTTTCCTAAAACATGTATTCTGTGAACTTAGAGAGCATTATGCTAAAATCACATTCAAGTACTATTTAGCTTCTTAACTAAAATTATTGCCTATACAATATACATAGTATAGGACACTGTCTATACAGAGGATATATTTTACCATGTGTAATCAACTACAGCTATCATGTTCTTTGCTGAACTTCAAATAGCAAAAATCTGTATCCATTTTAAAGGCTATGTAGCAACAGTGAAATGTTTTTTAAAGATCAGTGATTGGATTTTTGTGATTGAGCAAGTAAAAAAATTACAGCAGCTGCCTGGAAATCCAGAATATATTTCCAAGCAATGTACAATAAATACCTCTTTTTCAGCTACATGGAAAATAATTTAATCTTATATTTTTAGTAAACAAGAAAACAATCCACCTAGATAGCATAACGGACTTCAGTCTCTTCACAGATGACTGAACAAAATCCCAGAAAATATATTGTAATAATTCTCCAATAGCAGAAAATGGTCACAACGACCTGATCAGACACAATGACCTAATGAGGATTTTGAATTTCTACTTTTAAAACAAATATGTGATAAAAGTGGATATAAATACAAGTGAGCATAACAGATTCAGTCATGTGTGAATATAATGCTTATATTATATTTAGTGATTTAATTAAATACTTGCATTACTTAGGTCAGTAGAAATGAGATTTATTTTTTTTAATGCTATGATGTGGAACAGTTACTGCTTGTCAAGAATAAGATTGTTTCATTTTTCTTCCTTTTAACATACTTCATAAATAAAATCATAAGAAAACATTATTATTTTTAAGCACAAGCACAAAAGTAGAGGTAAAACAAAGCTCACATACGGTTCTGTATTAAGTGAATTTTGTTGAATGGCATATTGATTTAATTAATTGGTGGGAAACTTTCCCATAAAAGAGATAAAGCTTATTTAATTCTATTTTCGAGCATTACTGCAGTTTCAAGCTAGTTCAAAGCTTCTCTACATAATAATATAGATCAATCTTAGAAGAACATAATTTTCAGTGTCCCAGTGTTTTAATCAATAAGCTGTCACATACACTCAGGCTACCAGAAAATGTTGCTGGAACATACTGTTGATAATTTCACATTTCTTCAGCTGTTAAAGCCAGGATGAGTCATGCATTCATCCATTATCCTCAGCCTCTTTAATCATGCTGTCTCCTATTGTATGTTATCTCAGTTTTGATTTTTTTTTTGTGTGTGAAATGTTTTAACATCTAGAAATACAGTTCTGTAGCAATCTTTCATAAAGGAACACAAAACTCTTCTGAATTTATATGGTTCTACACTTGGTATAATTATCCATTATAGCAATTATTTTAAAAGTCCCATCACAATTTATAAGAAAGACTATATACTGTGCAGTTCATTCTCCCTGCTGAGTAAAGCCTTGCTTTTCAGATTTTTGACTTTATATGCATGTTACTCATAGTCCTTTTACCCACAAATACTCGTGCTATCCAGTAATCATGCAATCATGCACCGCAAATCAAGGTTCTCAAAAGGTAAAACAAAATCCTACCTTTATGTAGCCCCAAGAAACTGAGAGTAAATAGTTTGCCTCAGGCATTTTTGATTTATTTTTTTTTCTATACTACCAAATCTAAGATATTCAGTTCTTTGCTATCTGTTACAGCAAAAGACTTTCAACAAGAAAGAAGCCTTCTCTTCTCTCTTAATTCTTTTTGCTGATCTTCAGGTTCTCAGCAACTGTGTGCACAGGAGGCACTCCGAAATGAAATCCAACCGTGTGTTCTTCCGATTGTATAAATGCCATTTATAAAACTCCGAGCACTCAGAGGCAGCACTGAAGAGACATATTGTATGAGTTGAAGAAATATCTGAAGAGCTAGGGATATGCATATTTCCTGAACACCAGGACTTAATGAATAATGTATGTCAAGATGCTCAGCTGCTGGAAAGACTTGTTCTATCAACAGCTACCAAATAAGGATCTGAAGGGGAAGCCACAAAGAGTGCCACTAATCCCTCCCATAGAGCCTAGCTAGCAGCCAATAGTATGTCACCCTAAAAGATATAAATGCAAGGGGCTGGTGACATGAGATAGGAAAATTTCTGATTGGGCGTCACTGGGGGCTCTCCTGGGCATGGGGTATATCTTTTTTTTTTTTTTTTTTTTTTTTTTTTTTTTTTTCTTTAACAACCATGTCATTTAATAATGGCATCCCCGCCTGCAGCATTCACACTCCATTCAAAAATAATTAGTCTGAGTTCTTGTTGCTTCAGCAGCATTTGCCAGCTCTCTTCAATGGACATGCCATCCAAGCGGTTAAAATTAGTATTTTGTATACTCATTTGGCTTTCCTACTCTGTTTAATTTTTCATATGGAAGGGAAATATATGAGTTTTTTAAATGAATTAAAAGCAACAAATAAAGCTACCAGTACTCTTGAGCAATCTTTGGTATACTGTAATATTGAAAATGGTTTGGGCTTTTATGCAATCTAGATTAAAAAATGATCTGCTTGCCAATAAGCTGCCATTTTCTACTTTTTTGTTTGTTTGTTTGTATTTTTCCCAATTTTAATAGGAAAAAAGCAGTTATTAAGAGGAAACAGTTCACGTGTCTTACAATACCCCTGAAATACGAAGTTTCCATGCAGAAATCAGAATATTAGCATCCTAAAACCAAATTTTCACTGTATTTATTTAACTTTTACTCTTTCTGCTTTAGCAGGTTAATACATGTATAATCAATTACAACTATACATCACAAAAAAGTGGGGGGAGGGGATTAATTGAAAGTGGAGCATGTCAGTGAACTGACTCAGAACATTAAATAAAATATCCTGCCATCTGCCATTCAGAAAACAAAATTTCAATGGAAGAATGCATTATCTTACATCACACTGTGCAAGACACATGCATTACTGCGGCAAATTTCTGAGTCTTTGCTGTATCAAAAGAAGGGAGTTTCCCAACATGACAATGAGGAAATGTCTAAGGACAAGTTGGTGTAGCATCCAGCCTAAGCCCATATTGCTGATTCACTGGGAGCTGCCGACCAAGTCATAAGAAACCTTCTGATTGAAGTGGTTTCTAGCTCTCTGGGTGACGCTATATAGCAATGTCAAAAACACTAAGTGCTTGAGAAGGAATCGAGCCTGCAAAAATCAATAGGGCAAAATATGAGATTGAGAGATTTCTTCCTAGCAGCAGAGAAGTATATCTCAATGTGACAACTGGCTACAGTCAATAGACCATCCAGCACTTACATGTTTTCCTATGGAAACCACACTGTTTTCATTAAAATAGGTAATATATATACACACACACATATATATATAAATATATATATATGTGAATAAACACATTACTGATACATTTTCAGTAAAAAGAAGTTATACCTGTCCAAGGACTATACAGGAAGATGAATACAAAGTAAGTTTTGAAAACAGACCTGGATTATTAGAGATTGGCAAGACATCAAAATAGATAAAAATTAAAACAAAATTTATTAAATTAAAAAATTTTAAATTAAAATTATTAAAATAAAAAACATCTGCTTTACATTGTTTTCTGGTCATCCATGAGAGAACACTGCTGCTACCTACCCAATACTAACACTGAGGATTAGAAACACTTTTGTTGATTTCTCTAGCAAAATATACCGCAACATTGCTTTCCACCTTATCTCAAAATTCACAACACTGAGGACTGCAAAAGACTCCTCTGCACAACCAGCTAAAAAGGCCCAGAGATCCTCCAAAATTTGTAAGCGAGCAGGGACTATGGCAGGAAGGTTGTCGTCCTCATGGGTACAGCAGGGTCCCTGTCAAGCTCTTACCCTCCCCCTCTTCCTCCTCCTCCTCCTTCTCATCTTCCCTCTCCTCCCAGCCTTGGAGGAGGATCCTTTGTATGCTCTGGAGTTAGAAGAGCTTCAACCAGGCAAGCACGGAGATTGCACAAAGGGAATTAAGTTTTACCTCCTAAAATACAAAGATTTAGAGGCTCCATTAACTACTCTTTTTCTGACTCCTTTTCATAGAATCAGCAAGGTTGGGAAAGACCTCCAAGATCATCTGGTCCAACCATACCATAACACCAGTATGGCCCACTAAACTACATCACTAACCATCATGTCCAACTGTTCCTTAAACACCACCAGGGACAGTGATTCCACCAACTCCCTGGGCCACCCATTCCAATGCCTGACTACTCTCTCTGAGAAGAAATGTCTCCTAACTTCCAACCTAAACCTCCCATACACAACTTGAGGCCATTCCTTCAAGTCCTGTTGCTAGTTATCTGTAAGAACAGGCAAAACCCCCAGCTACCCACACCTTCCTTTCAGGTAGTTGTAGAGAGCAATACGGTCTTCCCCGAGCCTCCTCTTCTCCAGAATAAACCCAGTTTTTCCAATGTCCAATGTTCCCCAGTTCCCTCAGCTGCTCCCCATAGGACTTGTGTTCCAGGCCCTTACCAGCTTCGTAGCCTTTCTCTGGACACACTTCAAGGCCTCAATCTTTCGTGAGTCTTTCTTGAAGTGAGAGGCCTTTATTGAAGTGAGGGGCCCAAAACTGAACACAGTACTTGAGGTGCGGCTTCACCAGAGCTGAGTACAGGGGGACGATCACCTCCCTGGTACTGCTGGCTGCACTATTACTGAAACAGGCCAGGATGCCGCTGGCCTTCTTGGCCACCTGGGCACACTGCCAGCTCATCTTCAGGCATCAATGAGCACCCCCAGATCCTTTTCCTGTGCACAGCTTTCCAGACACTCTGCCCCAAGCCTGTAGCACTACATGTGGTTATTGTGGCCAAAGTGCAGGACCTGGCACTTAGCCATGTTGAACCTCATCCCATTGGCCTCTGCCCATCAACCCATCCTGTCCTGGTCCCTCTGCATGGCCTTCCTACCCTCTGGCAGATCAACACTTCCCCCCAACTTGATGTCATCTGCAAATGTACTGAGGGTGCACTCAATTCCCTCATCCAAATCATCAATGAAGATATTAAAGAGGATGGGCCCCAGCACCAATCCCTGGGGACGACTACTCATGACCAGTCACCAGCTGATTTCACTCCATTCATCACCACTCCCTGAGCCCAGCCATCCAGCCAGTTTTTGATGCAGCATAGAGTGTACTTGTCCAAGCCACGGGCTGCCAGCTTCTCCAGGAGAATACTGTGGGAGACTGTGTCAAAGGCCTTGCTGAAGTCTAGGTAGACTACATCAACAGCCTTTCCCTAATCTACCAGGTGGGTCACGTGTTCATAGAAGGAGATGAAGGTGGTCAGGCAGGACTTGCCTTTCATGGATCCATGCTGACTGGGCCTGAACCCCCAGTTGTCCCACACGTTCTGTGTGATAGCATTCAAGATGAATGTTCCACCACCTTTCCTGACACCGAGGTCACGCTGACAGGTCTGTAATTCCCCAGGTCCTCCTTACAACCCTTCTTATAGATGGGGATTTTATTTATATCTTTGAGGAAAACCTGCAAGAGGATGCCCAGTGCTGACATGAACCTGTACAAGAAGGTAAATGGAGAGAGAGGGAGATAAGGATGTGACAACTCTGCCAGGCCACTCCTGGGACAATCCTTGATCCTTATGCCATGCTGCCTCCCTTCAAGAGGCAATTTAAATTAGAAGACTTAGAAGAGGGTAAAATAACAGTTGTACTTCTGACTACTGAAGAAGTGAAGTGTGTAGGTGTGAAAGTTTGGTTGCAATTGGTAGTAAAAATGGATGTTGGAAAAACAAGGTTTAAAGTCATTTCTCTTACTTTGTCACATTAAAGGTTGGTTCCTAGTTAAATTTTATTAACTACTGTCCTCAAAAGCACAGAACTATTTAAAACATCTGCTGTGTAAATAGCACTACTTGTTTAGTATGTGCAAAAAAATCTTCCTTGATTATTTTACTTCCCACCAAGATACTAGACAAAGACCCATCCATAGTGAATTATACATGTAGATTATTAAATTTATCAATGAAAGATGTTATAGAGCTATTATCTAGATAATTTTGATGTCTTTTACTAACATTAGGTAGTTTGTGAGACTTCTCTGTTATTTCTGTCTTTTCTGAAGATGTTTACAAGTCTGTAGAAAGACTGTTTGTATACTCCATTGAATCTGCAAAATTCTTGGCATGGAGAAAAACAATTTTTCATGATTCTTACAACATGCCTGTATGCTACAACTATTCATTTTAGCTGCTTGACAGCTACACTTTTAGTAGGAAATGATGACTGGGATTAACAGTTTGTTACACGTTTGTGTGATTCTTCTGAGACCCACAGCCTCAATCATCTCCAAGTACCGATAGCTACAATATAATTTAGTGGTATGACTTTACTGACTCAGTAAGACCACCCTCTGATTTTAGCTACATGTAGAGTATGATTGACTACCTTAGAAATTTACAGATGGGAAATTCACACCTGTGCTGATTTGCAGTAATCAGCACATGTTTTGGCTGATTTTCACCCTTGATTCCCATGTTGGAATGATTGAATAATGAATTTTAAAGGAAGTTATGTTGGGCAGATGAGTGTACAGTAAATAGTTGCCACACACAACTAAATAATGAGTGAAATTCAACACAAATAAAAAGAAATGAGAAATACGTGGAAATCCAGCAACATGAATGGGATATTCTTGTTTTCATAAACACATACATCCATGAAGACAAAACATGGTGAAAGGAGGCAATAATAACAGTTTTCTACAGTGGATCTAATCAAGCAAAGAATATGGAAATGATAAAAGTGTAACTTGGAAAGAAAGTAACTGAGTAATAATTCAGAAAACAAAGAGGATTTTAATGAGTACTGTTGTATATTTAGAAAGAATTGGGACAATGACCTTGGTAGGCAGAAATATGATCAAATCCTTTAATGCCCACAGGAAATGTTAGCTATTATTTAATCAACAAGCCTTGATAACTTTCTCCACAAAAGTCATAAAAGAGGTGGCAGAGATCCCAGGAGCTGGGATGTTCAGCTTTAGGAAATTATGAAAGACTGCAGAAATGTTAATTTTGTGCCAATTAAAATTTTTAAGCAGGATGGCTGGGTAACTTCAGGCCAATTCATGAAATGTAAGTCCAGGATAAAACAAAGGAAAAGCTGAAATGCACACATTTAGGCATTTGCTTTATAAAGAACTATGAAAAAGGAAAACAATGAATGCCAGTCAATATGGTTTTAAGCCTTTGAACACGTAATATTCTTGAATTGTTGTATGGCATTTGATTTAGTACCATACAATATTCTGCAATAGCAATTCGAATGTCAAGAAAGGACATATTAAATTGCTTAGGAACTTACTGTTGATGGATTTCTTAGAATCATCAACATGTTGATGGTGATTACATGATGTCCTCATGTAATAGGGCAGTTTTAAATAAATTTCTGCAACACCTATGTTACTAGACCTATGCAAGACCTATGCTACAGTTCATATGCTACAGCCATTTTTCATTCATGATCTAGAATTAAATCATTGCTATGAGAACTTCCACACTTTGAAGACTTCCAGTTAACAAAAATTGGAAATAATAATAAATTATGGATATGGAGGTCACAAAAATAACTATTATTCAATATGTTGACACGGTTCATGTAAGCTAGAATTCACGGTTTAACTGCAAATATACCCACAACAGCTAGGAACACAGCTCCTTGAGTACAAAATGCTGGACTTCATTGAAGAAAGCAGCAACTCTGAAGAGCTCATATAATCACTGGAGAAAGGAAACATAACAGGACATCTCATAGTGCTACAGTGGCCTTCCCCACACTCCACATCTGTATCTTCTATAGTAATAAATAAAAGTAGAGAGGCACTCCTAACACACCACTCTGGCAGCCCCAGTGATAGAGAAGGACACGCAGCTCTGGCATCTCTGTTTTTCTAAAGGCTTACAGGTACAGTGAGTAGGAGAAGAGTTAAAATTTTTCTATCCCTTGAATAATAAGTGTTCTGTAGTAAAAGAAAAACAGTCTGTTTAACATTAAAACAAACAAAAAAACAACAACAACAAAACCACCAAGAACAAGCAAAAAAAAAAACCCACAGCAGTTACTGTGTAGAGGCACAAGGAAGAAAATACAGGGTGCCAGTTAACTAGCACTGAGGAATCAACAAGAACCAATAGACAGCAGATGAATTGAAACCAATTCAAAATGCTTACAAGACAAATATATTAGTAATGAGAATTAGTAAATTAGAGCACAACAGCAGTGAAGTCATAGATTCTCTGCTACCTGCTGTCTTCAAATCAAGAACATTATCATTTTGGAAGCTACATTTTAACCCCAAACAAATGATATTTCAATTCAAAACAAGTCAGTGATTTTGTTACTTTCACCTTTATGTGCAAGTCAGTCATCTGAGAGAGACAGCTGATCTAGTAATCCATCTGGGTCTATGAGTCTATAAAACCTTCAAAGAAAATCAGGGTGGATGTGACATGGCCATTTCATGTGACATAGCAGACTTCCTTCTCCTCCTTTAACAGAAGAGTAATACTTTTCTAAGCCATTTAACACATAGAAGTATATCTTACTTTCTGAGTAAAAAGCACACTGCGACCTAGTATAACAGTAAAGTGAATGCAAAAATAATATAAGAATGATCTTTTTGGAGCATTTGTTTTTAATCAGCTTTCATACTAAAAACACAGCATAATAAGTAATAGGTAGATCACATTCATTCAAGGGTTGCTTGTTAATGAAAGGCTAATGACCTCAGAAAATTAATCTATTTCAGATTACTGTTTTAGAAAGTCTACCTTATAAGTAACTTGTATCATGAAGATAATTGCATATCTCCTACAAAACTGCTCCCCTTAAAAGAAACTTCAAAAATGTAGAAACTGTAACAACCACTTCTGTGCAAAGTTCTACAGTTGTCACTACTTGTACTACGTAAACTATTTCTTGGTCCCTGCAAAGCCCTGTACCATTGATGTAGTTGGAAAAAAAAAAAAAAAAAAAAAAAAAAAAAAAAAAAAAGACTATTAACCAAAATTTTATATTCCTTCCACAAGAATGTGAACTTCATTATTACATTGCCTTTTGTTGTTGTTATGTTACCCCATGTTTGTGCAAAGACACATGGATTTCACCTATATTAGTGAGGATTTCATCCTTTTATTCATCTGTCATATTAATGCTTATGGTTTGTAACAATGACCTAGAGATGCCTGCAGACCAGACAGCATGCAGACCAGACCAAAAGATCCTAGGGAATATAAACTTTCAAGGAAAAGCTAAGTTTCCCCTGAGATCCAGTAGAGGGCTTCTGATAAACACAAACGTATTACTGACAAGGACAAGAAAGAGAATTATATCTTTAGAAGCCTGGCAAAAATCCTGATCCTCTGAAATAAAGCAACCATGTCCTTTTCTTTCTTTTGGTAGTAAACAAAAACTCCTGAAGATACAGTCAAACAAGTAAGACGGCTACATTTCTGTCTTGAGGAAAAGGATAGGAAAAAGGCTCAAGGGCCACTTTGTTGATTCAGTTGCAGCACTTCTGAGCTGCCACACTGGAGATTTACAGTCTTAGTCTTTCCTCCTGCAGGTCAGTAAGTAGTAATATGGGAGTTCCCACAGAAATGTGCTTAGTTTTGAAGGTGGGATAACAGTGCTTTTTAATTCAACCACAATGCGCTGGACTGTCAATAAAGCTGCACTAGAAGACTCCAAAGAGATGCCTAAGCATCAGCCCTGAGTATGAGTATAGTGGATGCAGTGCATACTGTCTACTGCATGATAAAAAATAAAACAAAGAGGAAGACAGCTAAATGCATCCTAGATTTTAGCTTTAAAGGTTGTATGCTTGTAAATCAGGAATTGACAGCCTGAACATATTTCATGAGCCAAATGAGAATCCTGCCTGAAAAATATTAAATAAAAACAATAATAATAATAATTAAAAAAAAGCATTTTTAGACTGACCTCTATACACCAGAGAACAGCAATAGTCACACGTGTCAAATCTGACTCCTACTGGTCACAAACACAAGACCGTTTCCATAGGATTAGCCAACTTCATCTGGCATTTAGGTTGGCAAGAGCCCTAACAGAAAGGCGCTCCACAAAATGTAAAGGCCACCTTTTTCTGGGAGAGCACAGCAGCAAAGAATGGAGAGAAAGTAAGGGTGTAAGCCAAAAACCATAACAGTCTGGAAGAAGCAGGACAGATATGGACAAAGAAACAACACCAAATCAATCAGCTTCACCCATCTTCTCTGGGTTCTACCTACGACTCCCTTACTGGAAGGAGAGAAAATTTAGAACTTAAAATTAATAATGAAAAAGAAAGAAATTTGGAATATAATGAGTTGTTCCAGTTGCAGCAATCAGCTGACACACACCAAGAAAGCAGCAAAGGTGGAGCCAGAATTGTTTTTTACACTGGGATCAAGAGATAAACTCCACTGGTGGCTAACAACTGGTGGCTGTAACTGGAAAAAGCATAACTCCTCTAAGAATCATCAGCTTTAAGGATCAGAACTGCAGCATAATTATGCTGCTTTAAAAAGGCTTTCTTGGCAGCCTCCTGCTTGTTACATTCATTAAACACATTGGAATAGCCTAAGCCATACCATTTTACAGATCACTGTAGTTGGGAAATTATATATACTTCTCATGCATCAAATATGAGTATTTTATGTTGCTGAACAGACTGAAATGACAAAGTTTGCCTGAATTATTTCAGGGGAAGTACATAGTAAAACCCAGCAGCTGAGCTTAATAAAGAGTTTGGCTCTTTTATTCATTAAAAAAAAAAAAAAAATCAACCAACTAATCAACTTTCTGGTAGAATGCATAATTCAGTGTTTGTATTTGCTGCCCTCTAGTGATAATAGATGCAATGTATATACAGGAACGCATTGCACTTTACTAGAGAAGAAATCTCACATATTTGTCCAATTTTCAACCACATTAAACCAGGGTCTTAAGACGTATGCTCTACAATTGCAGTATTTTCAATAGACACTCCAGAGCAATTGCACAAGCAACATAAATTACACCCTATTTCAGCCCATGCTTTGAGGACTTATATCAATCTTTAGGACGTGATATTCACCTACAGCGTTCTTCCAGGAATTGTTCTAAACAATGACAGGGAACACTAAGACTATAACAGAGCTAAAAAAAAAACCCTTCTGTATATTGAATTTAATTTCTACATGTATTTTCCAGTTTACAATATTTTGTTATATATTTACTTCCCCCCTCAAATACAGTGCTGTCAAAATGATTCAAGTTACACAAAAGCTACTCTTAAAAGCTAATTTAGATCAGAGAAAAAGTGGATCGGGATGTGATTACACTTGCAGTTATAAAAGCAGAGTTGAGGGGGCGATACCTCCTGGCAGAAGCAGTGATGAATAGCTCAGGATGTTATCTCTCTATCCTGCTCTGTAACCAACTGAATTGAACATGTAACCACAATCCAGTATTTTCGTCCATTAAATTATTACTGTGAACACCATCTGATGTGGATATAGACAGCTTTTGAAGTTTTTCCCTAAAACACAATATCAAAATAAAATCCTTTACCTTTACTTGGATATATGTATCACATCACAAACACACAAAACCTTTTTGTTTTCATGTATCCACAGCTATTGTTATAAATATTATATATTTCTGCATTATAACAGCCAAAGCTGAGAACCAACAGGGCAGTTAGTTATACTTTAGGTCTGGATATGCCTCAAACAAATATCCTACGTTTTAAGCAATTTTATTTTTTTCTTAAATTACTGCAATGTTAGTTGAAATGCAGTTAATGCATCATATCTGCATATTTCTCAACAGACATCAGCTTGTTTTGCTCAAAGGATCTCTCTCTAGTTATAAATGACACACACACAAATCAAATGTATGCTCAGACATGAGCTCAGGGACCTTTGAGCAGACTATGATTTTTTTTTGTTTTAAATCTTTACCTGATATACATCTTATTTATGCTAGGCATTTTAATGGTGTGCTTCTCTTTCTGTTTCTCCTCCATGACAACCAGCTTTGCAGTGAACAATCTTAAACAATCCTTTCAAAAAACAGCACCAGAGAAAGCTACAAAATACCGCAGGAGGGACCCAGCCCAGACTCTTTTATAATAATTCATTCCTTTAACATACCCTGACAGCAGTCTGTTTGCTTCACTTAATTCCTGTATTTGATAGAACCTACAGTTTGGTTGGAAAACTACAATAGAAATTAATTATCACTAAAAGCAAAACAAACACTAACTCATATTAATACTAGTTTAAACATGTACTTCTGATTGTAGCTATTGATATAAAGGAATTGCTAGGTGATGTTAAAGCAGTAACAAACGACCTTAAAAATGAAAAAGAAAGTTTAAAAGGTATGCATCTCATCTTTGGAAAGCAGATAAATTAAAACTCTCTCTGAGCCTTTAAAATGCACAATTGTTTATGGAAACAGTTCTGCATCTGCAGTCAACACTGGTGCTGAAACCATCTGAATTCCCATACAAGAATGGCAAATGTAAATTTTGCCATTTACCTTCTCTTAAATCTATTTTTTGTATCAATCACAACAACTCCTGTTGACATTAAATGGCATTATCATGCTTACCGTGCTATTATAACAAAGTTCTCCTTTGAGGACCCTCCTTTTGAGGGTGTAATTAAAATCTCTCTTGAAAGATTTCAGGAAGACAAAAACTGTATTTATGGTCTTCCCCCCCCCCCCCCCCCCCAAAAGACGGCACCTAGTCTTTTGGCCAATATTTCTGCTTAACTACCATTGGGAACAAAAGCCTGCTGTAAACCAGTAATGCAAATTCCCCAGCTGGGAAAGAAAAAAATAAAAGTCCATCTATAGGCTCTTTAAGATTGGCTCTTCTCTTCCCATTTGTCCTCCCTGCTTGACTGAAAAATTCCTGGCCAGCTGCAGTTAAAGGATCAAGACAGATGACTTAAGGACTCTCCCCGAAAGTCCTCTTCTATGACCAGCTCAGGCTTTACCACAACCATATCTCAGCATCAAATAGTTTCATGCTCCATAGAAGACCCATTCTCTGGCCTTCTAACCATGCAGGAAAGGAAATCATGAATAATACTCAAGTGAAACTTAAAAATTTGGAATGGGTGTATACTCCTTTTAGGAGGAGTCTTTTCTTGGAAGAACAGATCCAAAAATCTATCATAAATAAAAAGGAAAAAAAAAATACTTCCCTTCCCTTAACACTTGGATTATGTAAACCATATGTATGGTAACTTGTAGGGGACAGTGTAACATCTGTAACAATTCCCAAAATGAAAATAAAAGCAAGTACAAAATAAACCAGACATGGGACAAAATGAAAAGGTAAGAAGACTTCATTAAAACTGCATCCATGGACGGCACAGCAGGTCAATTTTAGTCACATCTTTCTGTCCTTTCTCTGTTAGAGAGTGCCTTTGGGCAGGTTACACTATTATACTACACTTCAGGTCTCTCACCTCAATTCTTTTTTTATATATATATATATATTTTTAATATATATATCCATTATATATCCATTCATGTCTTTGCAGTGACTATAACTAGACCACCATACTTTTAATATATATATACACATGCACACATGTATATTTAAAGCTACAGCCGTACTGTACTGATAGAGCACTGCTATAAGCTTCAATTCTTTTTATCTGCAACCAGAGAAGAATCCTGTCTCTCCACCTGCACCATGCAAAACACAGGGACAAAACAAGGCGGAAATATCAGGCTCAGATACAGCTGCAGGATTTGGCTTATACCATGTTTTGCATTTCATTGAGTTGCCATTTCTTTGTCATGCTTTGAATGAGGACATTTTCCAAGCATATTGATACCCATTGCCCCATTCCCAAAGTGCAGCCCCACACAAGCACACATTTTCATGGCAACGAGTAGATAGAAATGGCAGGTTTTGTAAGCAGAGCCCCAGGGCACATACTAGGCTATAGGCACTTTACAAAGAAGCTTCACAAAAAGCAAAGAAGAAAAAATAATTGGACTCAAGAGACCGCTGTGATCTAGTATATGCACTTCCTTTAAATGCTTACTTCACTGCAGCTGGGCAGAGACTTTGAGTCCAAAAACACTGAAGACATGAAGAGTAAACATAGCAGAGGTACTGTGAAGCCATAAGGCTTCAATAATGTCTCTAAAATTATGTGATACCTTTGCTGGAGGAGCACTGCTGTTAACAAGAAATTGTGCCATGGAGATATTGTTGTTCATAGCTCCAACTAACTGTTCCTGCCCTGCAGCACAGGAATTCCTAGAACTTGTAATATGTTATCCAAACTACAGTAATGGCAGCAGCCTTTTTTTTTTTTTTTTTAAACTGCTTATTTGGAATTTAGATTTACAAGCTGCTTCTGTATAATGCCTCATAAGGATATTTGTGTTATGGGATAGGAACACATTCCTTATAGTAAAGTTTAATCTTTTCCCAGGACAACTTGTGATGAATCCATAAAGGCATTCAAACTGGGGGAATAATAAAGTAGTTTCTTCTAACATCAAAGCACTTGGCAAACCAGTATTTTGTCATTTAAATATTGTTAAAAGAAAACAATATTTTCCTTTTCCTAGAATATATATTTTAGAGAATTCTAACCGATCTCTTCATAGTGAATTGACAGGATTTGGCTTTAAACACATCAGACCAAGTTTATCTCCTCTTTCTACCTCACCTCTAGTTAACACATGCCTAATAAACAGTCAGCCACATCTGACAAACATAATAGGTGAAAAAGTAGAAGATTCCAGCTTGCGACCAGTAACAAACAAGAACACTGCACTTACTCCTTGAGCACTTCAAAGATCTTATGCAAACCTCAGAAACTTTTGCAATTTCCCATTTTGTCTTCCCTTGTTTTTTCGTTTTGTTTTCCTGTCACAAGTGTCAATTCAGACTAATAAAAAGGTCTGTAATAAAAAGAACATTAAATGCAGAACACCTGAGTAACTCACATATGTTATACATATATTATATATTTTGTGTGCACATGCATGTGTACCTATCCCATAGATATCTGCTGTAGCATAGCTACAAAAGAAGCTTGTAGCCACATTATGCACTCTTGCAGACAAGAATTCAAATGTGCAAGGAACAGTGATTTCTAACTCACTGAGCTGTGATGGCATATGCATCCTAAAACTGATACAGCTATACCAAAACAAAGAGCTTTATAGTGAGTGCCTATTTCATACAGAAAACTGGCTTGCTATGTAAGTACAAAAACCAGCTTCGGTGGTATGGCTGTGTTCATCTCCCTTCTGCTGTAACGTGACATTCTTACTTTAACGAGGTGTTCCTACTGTAGACCTGGCCAAGCACATGCTCTAACAGTTCATCAGAAATCTTGTTGAATAGTAGCCATTTCATACTAAAACAAACAAGTTTTTAAATATTTTTTAAAGCTACAGTCCTACTTAACATACATGCTATTCTTGTGAAAAGGCAAAAAATAAATCAAATGTTTTTTTTTCTATTTTTAATATAAATGAAAACCAAACATGAACCAAAATTATTTTCTATCCTTATAAATACTATTATTCAGTTTAATAATAATAAATAATAATAATAATAGTAATAATAATAATAATAAAACCTGACAGAAGGTACAAGCCACATTATGAAAACCAAAACCAAAACCCAGTAAAATTCCAGAGAAAAGCAGAGAACTGTGGACCGCAAATTTAGACTAACACGGAAACAAGCTCATCATGGCTCTGATACGTACACGCCTTAGCAAGCTCCCAGCAGATATCAACATTTTGAAAGCAGGCTGCAAGTTGTTTCATGCAGTTTTGTTGGTTCAGGCTCCAGCTCTCATTAAAGTGTGGCTTATATACTGTTAACTAAAGTGCATTTGATGGTGTCATTGTTCTTTGAAGGAAAAAGATCAGTGAGGGGCATTAACCAACAAAAATTCGTTCCACCATGTCCATTGTATCTTTTGTTTGATTATGTATTTAGACTACATGCTATGAGGCTATGAGTAGATGCAGATTGTAAACCACCACACAGATTCACAAAAATAATAAGATCTATCAGTCCAGAACAGGACAAATAACCAGTCTTAACCACTATACTCTTGACTCATTCATACAGTGAAACACACAAAAATGTAGTGGTTTTGTTTGTTTGTTTTTGTTTTGTTTTTTAAAAGTTAAAACTGCACCCAAGTGACCCTAGGTCAAATTAAGCAAACACAAAACACAAGTGGTTTCCAGTTCCCCAGTCAGGTGTACTGCGAGGTTGGGTTTACTGGTATACATGAAAGAGATATGAAGACAAGATAATAAAACCAGGCCAGAGGCAGCTTTATAATTTCCCAAATTGCATACTTACTACCTGTGTGTTTCCAAGCCCTCTTACAAAAAAAACTCAGTACTTGTAAGAGGAAGCTCATGATATATTCATGGAACTGTTTCCTTATTCCCTTGTACATTGATGCCCATAAATTGTCTCATATCTTCCATATAGGATCCAAGTTTTGGGGCACCAACTTCTCATGTTGTGCTTGCAGAGCTCAGTGACGTTCCTCTCTGTTACAACTGCATGGAGCAACCACACTAATCTGTCATCTGATGCACCGCTTGCTAGCTGTGGATGTTTGCATATTTGCCCTGAGATTTATAGGGTTCAGATCAGGACACGCTAGGGAGGCATTAGCCAAGTGCTGGGAAGGAAGAGCTCTGTCAACAGTGACACATCCACATCTGACAGGGAACACTTCTCCTTGAAAACATGGACGGGTTTGTTTGGTTTCGGCAACCCTATTTAAAGCATGCACTGGATCAAAGTGGAAGAGTGCCCAGGCTGCCTCAGCTGCATCTCAGCCATGCAACAACTGTTACCATCTTTCACCTTCATCTACTGGAGTTTCTGTATAGCTCATCACTTGTAATATAGCCAGGATTAGACAAAAGATTGTACTTACTCAGGAGAAAGTGCTCTTGGAAATCATGCTCACCAAAAGCATCAGGAAAAATGGCTGGGGGTCAGGCGATGCAATGGGACTCCTGGTTCTTCACTGAATGTAGACTTAAGTGTCAATTTATCCTGCAAACATCTGTTCCTTCCTAACTCACTCAGTATTGAGAGGCTGGGGATAGTAGCTCAGGTTCACTCCCATGTTCCATAGCTGATGTACCTTCCAGACAGGTGCTGGTTGTCATCTCATCATCTCTGAGCCCACAGTCTACAAGTGTGTATTCTCCCACATGTAGCCACTTTTGCACTAATTGCTGTTTAAGGTAGCTGCACAGAGCCATTGAAGAACAAAGACTACACCTACTGGCCTAATACAGTCTAATCAAAGCATTGTTCCTGTTTAAAGGATTTTGCACAAGCCCTCTCACCTGAGGGAATTTCACCTTTGTGTTAGATCCATTTCCAACCAAAAGCACCAAGATTATCTCTTGAAGTCACATAATATGTAAGGGAATAGATATTTGCACCTTTGCAGAACTGGGTCTCAGGTGAAATGTACCCTTAAGTGAATCCTCCAATTTTTTTAACAACATCTTTGCATTATTCACAACTGATTGTTCAAATGCAGACAGTATTTTTAAGCTAACTTTTCAAAGAATAATAAAACAGGATGGAATATAGAGATCAGATACAGATAAAATAGAAGAAAATAGGTATCAGTTTACCCCCTATGTCAATGTACTCAACCTCCAGTAATGTTACTGTAGAGTGTTCCTAGTTCAACACAGTGCCAATAAATTAGTATTTACAAGGAAACTATTTTAAAGCTAAATCAATATTTCCTTTCAAAATGCTCAAATGCAGCTTATATTTAGCAATACTCAGCATGTACTACAAACCCTTGCCATAATCAACCTCTGTAAACACTGTTTTTACTCATGTTTTTTTAAATAAGTGAATATTTTATAATTAATAAATGTAACATTTATATTATTAATTAATTAATTTGCTTTGCTTTGATAATTTAGGCCACTTATGAGCTTCTACAGCATAGCATCGCATCTAAGGAAATTAATTTGATTTGAAACATAAGACCTGCTTAATCAATGTTAATCCACCATCACTGACCTTTTCTGAACACTAAATTGTATTGAATCCTTTCATTCACGCAAGGTTAGAAGCCAAATGCAGACCGAAAATAATGAAAAAGCATCACATACTGGAAACTGGTAGAGCTTCACTAATGAAAGAAAGTACACAGGGTATTGGGGTATATTCTCTGACTAAGCTGTCAAATAGGTACTAAATAGACACTATTCAAAAAAAAGATTAACTATTAACCTTTCATTATTACTAGATATCGAGAAACAAGGCATCTTTCATATTTCAACCTGCTTAAACTGTTATTTTCAAATCTCTATAAAAGTCATCCACAATTTGAAAAGCATTTTAATACCAAACAAAACCAATAAGCTTTGCACAGATTTGACATCTTCTTCATATTTGTCTTGAATTCTTATTAAAAAAAAAAAAAAAAAAAAAAGCTGGGAAAATCTGGAAATCTGGCTGCTTTTTGACCATTTAGATTCACATACAATGTTCAGAGCAGCTGGAAAGCCCTAAGCAGCACATGAAACACTGGGGACACCTTGTCTATGCATGTATGTGGGGACTTACACAAGCACCAGTGCATTTCTCTAAATCATGCAGAAGCATTAAAACATACAGAAGCAGTAAAAAAGGCTCCTCTTTTGAAAAAAAAAAAAAATAAATAAATAAAAATAATAGAAAAAGACATTGTTTCTCCAGCTTTCCAAAGCTCAACAGTTGATTCTATCAGCTCTTTGATAAATATATAATGATGCTAAATAAAACTGGCTATGGGCTCAACCCGAAAGCCTGGTGGAGCCAATTTAAAGATGCTCATCAGCTCCAGCAGGCACTAGATCAAGTTCTAGCTGAATCTGAATAAACTCAAATGCCATGGGACATGGAAGGCAATGCTCTGGTGCCATCTTCCAGCCCCCAGTGCTTTTGCTCAGGCTCCAAAACAGAGAAAAAAAATAAGCATAGTTCATCTGCATATGACCATATAGTTAATTAGGGAGCTGATTTCTTGTCTGATGCAAATTCCTTAAAAAAAAAATAGTTATAATGTAGCATTTGATAACTTTAATGGATAGTAAAGTTAATGTTCATATTCACTTCATGAGGTTGATATGCCTGTTCTATTAATAACTGCTTAAGTTACTGATGCATGTATAAAAAGTATGTTTCCTAGCTTTAAAAAACAAATATGCTTCTGTATTTTTTTTTCCTCAGCATACATTAGGTAATGTGAATTCCCAATGTTGTACAGTCCACCATAAGCACACCACATACTTCTGCTGACTAGAAACAAACACTTGCCTTGTGTGCTGGTCAGCTTACCGTTGTATTCATCATCTCACTTTAAAATAATAGTAAAAATATATAAACTTCCAGTCTTGATTAGAAAATCTTCCAAAAACAAAAGGATGAGAAGCAAAGCTGAACTATTTGTCTGAGTTTGCAAACAGGCTTGAAGTCCTCTGACAATGGAAAGGGATGGGTCACAACAGATCTCATCAGTGCCACCAACTACCCCTGTGACACAAGCACACAGCAGATAACGGGCAGCCTTGGAGCACTGCTCACTTCTCAACAATGTTACATGTGTCCCCAAAGGCAAGAGAGCATTGCAGGGCAGGAAGCGGGTGAAAGCACAAACTGTGTAGGTTTGTGCAGAGTGTGTTATTTCACAACAGCCAAGGCACTGGGAAAGAAACCAAAAAAGAAAACAGAAACATCCCTCCCCTCCCCAACCCCCCCAACTCCTCCTTCAAGCAGCAATTAAGGTGCAGTTTCATACTCAGATGCTTACTAATTAAATTACAGAGTGGAAGTACGATTTAAGACCCAAACTTGTCCTCTCATCCCCTACTTAAGTCTGTCAGTCAACTTCAGTTTCCTATGACCATGAAATTGTTCAAGTTCATGTATTAATTGGAAAAAAAAAAAAAAAAAAGAAAGAAAGAAAGAAAGCAGAAAAACAAACAAAAAACCCTCTACATACATCAGCATGCCTCTATTTATACCAAATCTGAAATATCTAAAAAAGGCACGAGCACAGGAATAATAGCTACCTGGAAAGGAAAAAAATATTCTCACAATCTCAGTATAATTGCTTTCTTCTATCTGCACTTCTACTTTATCTCAACAACAGTTTTATTTTTATATCATTCCTATAACCAATTGATCTTTCATGTACCTGAAACTGTGAAACAAAGACAGATGTATGTCTCTGACGACGAAAGAAAAGCATTAAGTTTTAGCTCCCAAGTGCTACTAAGACTTGTTTCAGCAGAAGTTTTCCAGTGCATTTTTATCTTCTTGCAGTTAAAATCTAGTCATTCCATTAAAAAAAAAAAAAAAAAAAAGCTCCGTATGAAGGGATATACTAAAAGCTGTCCTAGAAATCCCAAGCACTGACTACGTATCAACCAACTGCATTATCTGCACGGTGAGGAGCTCACCTATGATAAAGCTTCTGAAACCATTTCAGCAGCAACCAAAAAGAACTGCAGCAAATCCACTCCCACCCAACTAGGAAATGCACATGTTTTACTGATGCTAGTAAAATAGGAAAAAAAAAAAAAAAAAAAAAAAAAAAACAACCAACACAACTAATTCCCAAATTATCAAATGCAATCTTACCTTGGTCCAGTATTCAGACATACAAAACTTTGCCCATGCTTCATAGTATAAGAAATATACAGTCATTTTACTGAGAAATATCAGCTCTGGGCTTTAAAGTTTTTGCATCCACAGAGATATTCTATGATTTGTCAAATAACTCATCACCATTTCTCAGGAGTAAATATGCTTAGAGATTTTTCCAGCTAAAATTTTCATTGCAAGTGAAAAATAATTTAACTCAAAGACACCCTTATATACTTATTTTCTGTTTTTGTTTGTTTGTTTGCAAGCTGTCTTCTTGCAAGTAGTGTGTTTCATAAAACCTCTGTCTGAAGTGCACATACAGAACAGCTTTGTAAATCCAGCCAGATACTTTCTGTTGAGCCACACCAGCCTGCTTGTACTCCAAAATGGCAGCCTCATCTCTGCTTGTTGCTATGGCCACGCCATACGTCAGGGCTTGCACTTTTTTTTTTTTTCTTTTTTTTTTTTTTCCCCAGCCCTGTTTGTTTATGACAGGCCTAGGTGCTTCCTATTATGGTGCCTGCATCAGCGCAGTGTGTGCTCGCAGCAGCTGCTGAGGCGATCAAAATGCAGCAGGGGACAGAGATGCTGAGGAATCCGAGCATGCTCACTGCAGAGCTGTGCTCCAGGGCCGCCTCAAGAAACATTAAACAGCCTGCAAATACTGAGCACAGGTTTGGCCGGAAAAGCCCTTTTGGTGGCAAACATTGAACACAGCTCAGCTAAGGCTGAAAAGGGAGAATCATAGGGAGCTACATCTTTTGAAAGCAAAATAAATAAGGCATTTTGCAAGATCTCAAACACCCGTCCTTCTTCCTGGTTCTCAGATGCTGCTACTGAGCATCAGAGACGCAAGCATTTTAATTCACATAACAAGAGCACAGTAAAAATCTGATCCTCATTAACTTTCAAATGTCAATTTAATATTTTGTAACTTATTTTCATTCCTCTTAGCTACAATAGGGGAGGGAACTGAGGCTGTATAGTTTGGAGAAGAGGAGGCTGAGGAGAGACCTAATTGCTCTCTACAGCTCCCTGAAAGGAGATTGTAGCAAGGTGGGTGTCAGTCTCTTCTCTCAGGTGACAAGTGGTTGGACATGAGGACACAGCCTCAAGTTGTGCAAGTGAAGGTTAGATCAGATACCAGGACGAGTTTCTTCACAGACAGAATGGTTAGATATTGGAATGGAGTGCCCAGGGAATTGGTGGAGTTGCCATCCCTGGAGGTATTTGAGAAGTGGCACTTAGGGACGTGGTTTAGCAGTGGACTAGGTAGTGTTAGGTTGATCGTTGGACTTGGTGATCTTGATGGTCTTTTCCAGCTTAAATGAGAGATCCTATGAGATACTGAATATCTATGAGATTCTATGGGTACTGAAAACATTTTCGTTGCTTCGTGTGTACTTGGAGGGGAGGTCAATTTGTGCATAGGGAAAACATAGCCAAAACCAAAGGTATAGTAACTCTCATACCACCCACCTATCAGTTCTAATGCATCAGGGTTCACATCCACTCTATGGTAGGAAACTAAGTCACCGATGGTATGTTTGTGGCAAATAAAGTTTCTCAACAGTAACTAAGCAGTTAAATAGCCAAAGAATGGTAATACTGCTGACATACTGAAGAACATGAACCATTTGCAAGCCTAGGGGTAATTAAGCCAGTATCATCCTTCAGACCATCTACAGAAGCATACGGCAAATCAAACCTTTCTTCTCAAAAAAAAAAAAAGTTTTAAAATATATAAACATATTCAAATATTCCTTGTATTTATCATTATTTATGACAGCCCCAATAAAGTTCGGCAAATTTCAAGCACAGAAAATACAGCTCTGAAGACTGAATGCATGAAAAAGTCTACTTTCTAGTCTTCTGTGCCCATTTTTCATTAAAACATGATCAGATATGCTCAAGTCCACAATACCTATTTGGCAGCCTGCTTTTCAGTTGTTTCTGTTCTTCAAATTCTTTCTTGCTCTATTGTTGAAACACCAATATCTTGCTATTTCTTTAGTTCTTCACTAACCCCTATTATGCCTTCTCTTTGCCATTCTTTTCTATTGGAGTTACACCACTTTTCCAGTGTCCCTAGGATGAAGTTTGTAAGAAAGTCCTCTAAAGAGCACAGCCAAAACGCCAGCTTGGGTGTTTACCCTTTCTTTGTAGAAACCAGCTCTGAAATCTAATGACTGCTTCCCTGGGTCAGCAAGTACACATGAATCATATCTTCACTTAGTAAAAATCACTGTTCATTTAGACCACCCTTTCAAGATGCAGTGGGTGGCTGATGTATTATGAAAATCATTGTTTATGCATATAAGAAACACTTCATGGTGAGCTACCTTTTAGTTTACGTTTTATAGAGCATTTATGTAATGGTACCTTGAGAAAAAGTAAGAAAGAATATTTGGCTCCTTAATTTCTAGCAATTAAAATAGCGTTTTCATTACAAATTGGTGCAGTGCTGCCTTCATGAATCTTTTGACTGGTATCAGCATACAAGATAAAGGCATTTCATGACTAAATTCCACCTTATCACTTCAAGGGAAGGTCAGTGGTCTCCACTTTAAACTTGATTTCTGGTACACAAAATTGAAATAAAATACAAAATACCAATAGTTAGTCATGTTGTTCTTGCCTATTAGAAAAGACATCTTTGTTACAACTGTTCATTCCAAAATGCCAAAAGCAGTTTAGGAAAGCAATGCTACTATTTCAGCTGGCAGAATAAGGTTGTCTGAGATTCTGGGTAAAATTATCACATTAAGGCTCTACAGTCAACCTTGGCTACAACAAGGTCAGACAGCCTGGTTTAAATATGTTAACTCTTACTTGAACAGGTCCTTTCAATCATATAAAATAATACATTTAAGAAGCTCAGTATCTTTCTATCCATCAAAAAATACTGCTGAGCTAATGTATCAGAGGAATATTACTGATATAGCAGAACGATTATGATTTGCAGCTAACTATAAATTTCCTGTAATCTATACCAGATTAAAGTTAACTCTGCTTTTGTTCTAGTATCTTTACAGGATTTTGAATAAATTGCTTGTAGATTTCTTCAAAAAGACAAGTTTTTGGGAAAAATGATAATGTTTCTAGTTAATATATGGTGCTTATGAATGTATGCAGGCAAAAAATACCATTAACACATACTAAATTAGTGAGGGAAAGTAATGGAGAAGCTTCAAAACCAGCCTAGACTAGTACACATTAAAATAACTGCTGCCTCATTAACACTTTGCCAACATCTAGTGTTGATGAGAGTGGATTGCATTCTCATGTTCTGAAAACACACTAACAAGTGATCTTTCTAACTGGAAAACAATGTCTGTGTGGATGTGTGCTCAGTGAAATCCTGCTGCTGGGCTGTGCCATATGGACACTCCATCCGGACAGCATGACTGAGCACATAACTGTCAAAGCAAGCAGCTCCGAAAGATACTTTCAGTCAATCAGTGACTATGACAGCTATAAACACATCTTAATCATTCCATCTCAGTTCCCAAACCTGCAAAACAGAAATACTTCACATCTACGAACACAGTGACATACATGCCATGGAATATCACTGTAGCATAGCATAGGCAATTTTTTTTAAAGCTAACTTTCAGGATAAGTAGATGAAAAAAACCTGTGCTGTTTCACAGGTGAAATGCTATCTCAGAAATTGTAGTTATGTGTTCTGGGCTGTTTTAAGTACATCCGTAAGCTGCTTCCATACTTTTTGTATAATTTAGAAACCATCTTGAACTGGGAAAGATGGGCCATTACTACGCAAAACTACACTTGCATATTAATTGCAACTCAGACATTTGTCTGTTATACCAAAAGATGCAAATCAATCAAATTTATCTGAAAGGTCTGCTTCCAGTTTAACTTCCCTTTGTCCTTTTGCTTTGCCTCCCCATCTAAAGCCAGTAACAAAAATGCATCAATAAGCCAGCACCCTTTCCCACAGCAATGGCAAGAGCATGTTTAGTTAAACACTCTCTTGTTGAGGAATTTGATAGAAGTGATCAGTGAGCTCAATTTCATTAGCTGATCATATATTAGTGGCTTACAACTTAATTAACAGAAAAAGCTAGCTGTTTAAATTTTATTTGCAGATAATCTCGTAAACAGGCCCTGCACACCAGCTTGATGCACTGCTGCTCCACTGCTTGTGATTCATGGCAGATATTATCACCAGTGCAGCTCCCCTGCAACACCTGGAGTGGGCAAGCAAAGCCAAGAAATGGCAGCACTTGCACAGCAGTGTCTCCCTGGGCTGGACATTCAGATGTCCCACCACAGCCAGGCCCTGCCACCAGCCAGGTAAGGGCAGCCACATGGAAGCTGCAGCTGGTCTGCTCAGAGGCAATAACCAACGTAACGCACAGGTGCTGGCCACCACGCTGCTCGCAGTTTCAAGGCAGGATGAGTAGCATTGCTTTCTAAGATGCTTTTTCTTACTTACAAGCAGTTTTGCTGCTACACAGGGAACTGGCTGCAAGAAACTAGAACTGGGATTCATTTCTATTACAGAAATGTTCTCCACATTAAAGGACACATCCATCTGTAACACACTTAATTCTATGGTATGTCTCCTAAATGTGGAAACTTTTGGTAGATGACACCAAACAAAACCCCTTGCTAACGTAACTGAGAGATCAGGATGGTTTCTTAGGGCAGTTTCTTTATGATGCAGAGGCTGGATTGACATTTCAGTTCACACCACATTCATAGTACCAAAACTTTATACGAATGCAGAAGCTGCCTTTTATTGGAAACAAAATAAAATAATAAAAAGCCATCCACTTCTTTCTGAAATGCTTCATATCTTACTGTCTAACCTTGATTACAGCAGTGTACTACAAAAAATTCAATATAGACTTTAAATACTGACAAAAGCCACAAGTAGATAGACACTAATATCTTTCACTAGCCATAAATTCCACCATTATTGTTAAGCAAGAAGTTATGAAATATTCATGTGCATGAGGCCTTTTCCAAATAACACCTTTGAAACATTTTGTATTTTATGTAAATGCAATAAAAAGGTACCTTGATATCTTTGTTTTTACTTCATAATTTCCAAATCCTCTACTAGGTTGTGGTTGGAAGTATTTTCTCACATCAAGTCCTACTTATTTACTCAATACTATTTCATCTGTATTATTCCATGCCATTACGCTAAAATGAAAGAACCATTCATGCTGCAGCACTTCCTATAATTGAAGAGGCTACAAAAAGGGCTGTTTGTGTGCATGTATGGGCCATTTGCTTATATTTATGGAAAAAAAAATTATCAAGTTATAAGTTACTGGAAAGCTATGTAACAATCCAAGAAGAAGCTAAGAAGCTGAAAAGTGTTAAGTCATAGCAAGTTTCAGACATGCATCACTCCTCTTAAGTAGCAGGGAATAGGAGACGCAGAGCTAAATTATTATTTTTTTTAAACTTAAAGTACATACGGAATCTATGAGATTAATGGTTACTGACTTGTTTAATGCCTTGAAATGCTACTTTGTTCTTTGTATTTGCCATTATGGGTCAAACCTAGGCCCCCAGGTTTCTAAATCACAAGTGCCTGCTCATCGTATCCTGGGGTGGCCAACATTTGCCATTTCTGCACAAGGAGAAGGGGTAATTCTGAACCCAGACATTTAGCCCGATGCACCACACTTGTTTTCATCTCTCTCAGCAATAAACCTACATCTCCAAAGATGCAAGTGTCTCCAAGAGACCTGCAACACCAAAACCCCCTCTTCTGTCCTCAGAGGAACAAGGCTTTTCATGAATTTTCCTCATTTGACACCAATCTAACAGCCTCTAGGGAGGCAGCACACATTGGCACCTATCAGATTCAGCCACTACTGATATGATGTCACTATTTCATCCCCTCATTTCTGAGAAGGTGGATGTGTTCATAAGCGATAAGGGCAGCTGGGGCAAGCCATCTGCTGGAGAACAAGCTTCAGCTGCTATCTCATTCTTTCACCGTGGCACATCTTTGCACAATATACGCAACTAAGTGCTATCTCCTTTATATAAATATACCTCACTCATCACTGCAGTTGCCTGAGGGCAAGTTTTCTGTTCTCCAGAAGCATGAGTAGTCTGACATGGGAGCAAGTAAGGTTGCTCCAGAGGAACAGCACTCCAGCCCAGAGGTCTTAAAATTTGTGTGTGCTGGCTTCAGACCATGAAAAGGCAGGAGAGTATCTGGGAAGGAAGTTCTTCCTTAACTCCACAGTTCTCTTCCTTTTCTCCTATTATGAAGTGCAAGAAAACTGGTGCCTAATTATGCATTAATTCAACTTCCTGCTCAACACTTTATCAGGATTCTTTTACTCTGTCACTGTGCAAATTGAAATCTTTGATGAATAAAAATTTTCCTTATGTTGTACACAAACAAGCTTTTCCTTGATAACAGCTGCCCCTTACTTAATTGTAATCTTCATTAGAAGTAGCACTCTAAAGCGCTAACCAAATCCTCGGATTTTCCTAGAAAGGTCTAGAAACGTCAAGAGCCAATTAAACCATCATGTCAATGAGCCAAGTGTGATGGCATTGCCAGACATTATATAAGAGGACTGTCACACAATAAACCCCATCAAGTTTTTCCATCTGCTTATCTGCCCTCTTTATGTCTGAGAAGCAAAGCAGAGGTCTTGTCTGCTTTGCAACAATTTAGTCATGATAGCAACAAATTTTTTTTCTACTCATTTCCAGCATGTATTTTTCATGTGCCATAACTGAAATGCAAGAGAATGACTGATGTTTAAATCCTCGTAAATGGATATGACAACATTATCCTTTCCCTTAATTGGAAACAGGTCACTCTAATCGGTGACTATGACAGAAGAGGATACAATTTTACTCTGGCTGAGCTTTCACATTTGGAAAAAGCATTGCAGAAAAATTATACTCCTACATATGAAATGGAATTTCTGAAGATAAGCTTCTAAACGGGTGACAAACCAGTCACCAAAGTTGACAGTGACAATTCAAAAAAAAAAAAAAAAGCCACTAAAAACTAGCCCATTAATAAAAGATTGAGCCAGAGACATTAGACATTTTTATTAGTACTAGCTCATCCAGACTCCTACAAAATTGCCATCCAAGCTTTTCCACAGAAGAAGACAAAGATAAAACAAGGATGCAGGCAGCAGGGGCTCTCCTTTGTGGCTGGGACACCCACCAGTGGTAAAACAAAACTTCTGTTTGAACCATGATAGGAAATGTATATATAGTCCATTATTTCAACTAAGTAATTAGTTTAACTTCACTCTTTCCCTGGATATTATGTTAGTTGGCTCCCAGTTGCCCATGTGAGCCTTTTAATGTTGTAGAGCAGGAAAGGAAAAAATACTTTGCAGCAGCAGGAAGATGTGATTATAAAACAGCTCAAATTGGCAGGAGCCATCATGAGAGAATGTGAAAAAAAAAAAAAAAAAAAAAAAGAAGAAAGAAAAAAAAGGAAAAAAAGAACAATAACTGAGCAGATTACATTGTCTGTTTCCTTCATGCCTAACTTTAATTTACACTAAATGTTTACAGCTTGGAAACTGTATTTAAAACAAACAAACAAACAGACAAACAAAAAATCATTAGGATTATGATCTAAGCATAAGTAATGGGTGATATGTACAGTACAATAAACATATACCAAAACACCACTAACATCTGCGGTCAGTATTACATTAGTGTAGTCTTTGGAAGGTAGCTGGTAGATAACACTTCACTTTGGGCATCTTCACAGCACTCAAAAATTCCAAGAGGGTTTTGAAATACTGTCTGTCACTAGGAACAGTTTGTAAATAGACATTTGTTTTAATCTGGGAGCATTTTAACACACTGGTGTACAAATTGAACAACTATAATAAAGGTCTTCTTTTAAAAAGTATTTTCAAATTCTTTTTTTGACCAGTTGGCATAGTCATACTACATGAAACCTAAAAATTGTTAGCTTTGATAACTACAAAAGCTTCCTCAAGAAAGGAAGTTTATATAGCAGGAAAGGAACCTCTGTCACAACCCTTACATTAATCTTAAGTGACCTCTTCCACACTCCTGTTTGTGACCAGTTACTAGCAAATCCTGAAAAAAAAAATAATGCTGTAAACTGCAGCAAACTTAACATTGAAACAAAAGCAATACAAATTGCTTTTTTTCCATGTCTAAATTCAAATACTCAGACACCCCCAGAGCATTGCACTGGAGGTGTTTGCAAAAATCATGATTACAGAAGTGAAAACATACTTTTGCATATCAGTTTCATTATAAGTATTACTCCACGTTTGACTAACCTACAATTAGTGCTGTCCAGCAGAAAGTGTTTGCTGCACCTTTGTATTGGCTGTCATATATACATTTATTGTCTGTCACAGTAGTAATTTCAAGTCCAGATCCAGAATCAGACACTTAATCTGAAGTTAAGAAATCACAATCAGCAAGCTAGTAGGCACATAAAAACCGTGTTTTAAAACAGAGATATTACTGACAATTCAGTTCGTAAGAAACTGTTGCAGGTTAGCATCTCTGGAAATCAGAACATAGAGGCAACTGACTATGCGCTGGGATCCTACCCTTAGTGATCCAAATTGCTAAAGCATTTCCTAATTAATTTCTTTCAATTCAAATAAATATCACTTTAAAAAAAAAAGACTCATAACAAAACAAAACAAAAAAACACCAACAATGATAGAGCCACAGTCCACAGATATTAGTCAATATTAACAGTACATGGCATGGAAAATAAGAAATTAGTCTCCAAACATGGAAAACATTTTCATCTATTTTCAAAATTTAAAGTGCTCATTTGTTTTCTAGTCTCTGAGCCTAAAGATCTTACAGGTTTTCTGCACAGGTAAAAGGACAAGAAACTTCCTGTGTTTTTAGTTAAAAAACTGGGATTCTGTAGATAACACCAACTCCAGAAGCTGGTAATTTAAGTGAGCACAAGGTACTGTAAAAATCGTAATAACGTAATAACAACTGATAATGCTTTTAAATACAGCATCTTTTCGAAAAGGGATTTATCAACAACCTACGCCTATGGGTGCATCATGGCCCTAATCCACCTGTTACTTCATGCGCAATGTCTCTCAGCCCTTGGAAAGCTCCTTATCACCAGGACAGCTGGACATTGGGCATCTTCTGGATTTTACAGTGATCCCAGTATAACTTCGTCAGCCAAGCACTGTGGCTGACTTCCCATGGAGCTGACCCATAGTACACTTTCAGTTTTCAGGGTTGCACTTACTGTCACAACACGCCAGGGCTCATCCCCTGGGGAAAATGTGCCATGCCTCCTGGTTCAAGCACTTTTAAGCAGGGGGAAGGAAAAAAAGGATCTTTTCATCTCTCTGTATCACCTTACTTTCAGTCACACAAAGCTGTGAGCTGGCACATCACTGACTACTACTAATTGAGTACCAGAAGCATCTAAACAAAATAAATACGCTCGGATTGGGGTATGCCAAGGCAAGTCCTACACAAGCATCACCGCAGTAAGGGGATTCCACTAGGATGCAGTGGTTCTGGCTGCCCGCTCGCCACCCAGGAGAGGGATCAGAGATCAGAACTGGCCTGCTTCAGGCATTCAGGACATGTCATATTGTTTCTTCTCTGTTACTTTGTACACTGCTATGGCAGCCTTTGCATGTTGGTCAAAAGCTCCTACATGATGCAGAGCTCACCCCTTATATCTCACACAAGTTCATGTAAATACGCAAAGCTAAGATGGATGAAAATGTTGTTATATGCAAAAAGTGTGGGGTGTACATAAGAGAAGTAGCTGAGAATCTGGGGTAAAAGGAAAAAAAAAAAAAAAAGACAAATTATTTCTTAAAGAAACTCATATAAGGGGAAAGGAAAATATAGTGAGAAAACATGATATGTACCTACAGCGTTCCTTCTCTTGATTTTCTCTAGAGAACATGCTTTTCTCTATTGAATCTGCTTTGGCAGGGGGGTTGGACCAAATGATCCCTTGAGGGATCATCCCTTGATGATTCCAACCCCTACAATTCTATGATTCCGTGATTCTCACCTGATTTTGCAGGAATTTTTCATGGTATAGAGGGCTGGGTACCTTTGAATATTCCTGATGGACTTAATTCTATTTCCTCAGCCTTGAGAATGGTTTCTGTTCTTCAGGCTTCAACATAAACTAATATAACACCACTTACATATGTGCTTTACAGAGATGTTGCAGTTTGCAGTTACATTAAGATAGGAGGTGCTGTCTCTCAAAATTGGGTATGTTTTCATACTCAAGAGTACCATGATTATTTAGAACAATCTGTTTCACACCTAAAAGTAAAATTCTTCTGCACTGAGTTTTCTTGCATTATTACATGGGCTCACTTATTTATATGCAAGATTGTTCATGTTACGACTAATGGCTTTTTTTTCTTTAACAGTAAAAAATAAAAAATAAAAAGCCCTGAAAGACATCACAGAGATTTTTATACAAGGTGGAAAGATTTCCCAAAAATGGGGATAAAGGTACATCTCAATGACTGAGTATGACCTCCAAAGCTGTGCAGTGGCAATACAATACAGTAATAGCAGTCTCTTCCTAAATACTTCAATATGAAATTATACATAGCAGCTAAGTGCCTTAGACATGTCCATCCATATTTGATAGATCAAGCAGACTAAGGTCATACATTGCTGTGACGCCAAATTCCAGTTTTGATGTAAAACTCAGCATCATTCTTACTGACCTTCAGATTAACTCTGACGACTAGGATTACTGTGTGGTCCGCATGTTATGTTTGAAATTACAAGATGACAAACTTTCTCTGAATCACATTTTCCTTTTCATTTGAATAAATACATGTGAAGAGTGTTTATCCTGTAATCTACAGCAAACAACTCTCTAAGTAGTTCAAACAAATACAAGCAAACTAGTGTTAGATGTAGCACCTTTGTATTTTCTTAAAGATATGAAGCAGTCATCATGTTGTATGTTAAAAATAGGCCCTCTTTTAAGAAAAACGTGAGTATATATGGGAAAGCTTGAGTAGAACTGATTAGTAATTGTTTTTATCTTATTATTCATTGTTCGTAAAATATACCAAATGTCAGTTTTAGGGAGGTAACAAATAAATACCTGAGGTCTGTCCCCGGTCTTGTGAAACAGTGGTGATGGAGACACTACAAATAGGGGAATTGACAGATGTTCAAACTTCACAGTAGGGCAAGATCAGACCCCAGGCATGGGTCTGACCTTACTCCCTTTGAAAATAAATAAATATGTAAAAAAAAACATTTGTAAAAAACATATGTAAAACATATGTAAAAAAAAAACATTAAAAAAAAAATGTTTTTTTGAAAATAAAAATGTAAATTTTACCACTAGATTCAAAATGCTGAAATGAACTCTGAAACTCTTGACTTTGTATCTTGATGGCATATACCCAGTATGTCTTGAATAATTAGATCTTTCAACTGGCAATAAAATCTGAAAATGGTTCTGAGAATAGGGCAATGCCAAGCGGGTAACTCTTAATAATGGAGATTTAATTGCTGCCAAAAGTCTCTGAAGACTTGAGAAGCACAAGGCATGACAAAGAAATAAACTGGTTTTATTACAGGACAAAACCACACTACAGTGCGAACAATCCACATCTTACCCACAGGCTGAGTTGAACATGAGCTCAAAAGCAGACAAGAAGAAATAGCAGATGTTTGGTAAGGGCAATCAAAGGAAGGCAGCAGAATTTAAAAGGGCATAAGCTGAGACAAAATACTCTCAACATTTTTTTGACTTTCAAAAATCCTAATTGCAACTAAAAGGGCTGTAAAATATAGCTGCTAAACTACAAATCATGAGTGGCTTTTACAGACGTAAGTGAGGCAAGAAACAGCCCATTTATTTGCTATAATTAAAACCTTCTTCTCTCTTATTGTACATGTAGCTCCCCAAATACTTGGAATATCTGTTGATGACAAATGCAAAAAATACATTCTGAAGCAAGACAGCAGGCTTATTAACTTGGCTTCAGCAATTAACACCAGAAATGTAGCAGCTACATGTTGCTCGTAAACCAAAATCATGAAAGAAAGTGTATGCATGAATGTTGTACATGCAAACTCTTGAAACTGCAAAACAAAGTTTTCAGTCACAGCAGAGCCCAGCACACGTTCCCTGGATATTCTGAAATTTGATGAAGTGAAGTGCACTTGGTCTCGGGAACACACCTCTGGGTCTCAGTATCTATCACGACTGTTATAATTGCACGCCAGTTGCGCATGTTCATCCCTACCAGACTGTCTTAGGAAAACTGGTGGCCTTACTGCTGACAAATACAATTAAGTCTGTATCAGTCTTGGAATTGAGAACTACTTTTGCCACCTCTACACAGCACTACTTTCTACATGCTTCTCTAGGAAAGAGCTCTTGTTAATAGTGGGATGCGTGTGAGAAGAACGAGCAACTGAACATCGCCAGCAGTCAGAAACAGTCTCTTCTGGTTTAGACATTGCAACACGCAGCGAAAAGGCATAACTTTCCAAGTCCAAACGCCCGCATCACTTTCACCATTTGTCCCCGGGGTCTGAACAGAGCTGCCTGTTTAAAATGACCAACGCTATCCCTTCGGGAGCACCACAGCAGGCTTCCTCTGCCCGCGGTGCGCCTCTCGGGCAGCGCATCCCCTCGGCGGGCAGCCCTGGGGCTCCGCCGACCCGGTGCCGCCGTCCCACGGCCGGGGACACGCCGGCTACCCCCGGGACTGGGACCAGAACCGGGACCAGGACCGCTAATGGGACCGTGGCATCCCCATCCCCGCACCACTGGCATGCGTCGGGCGTGGGCTCCTACCTTGTTCGAGGCCATTTCGCTGACGGAGTGCCTGGTCTGCAGGGTCTCCAGCTGGTCCAGGCACCAGTCCAGCTCCTCCAGGGTCTCGCTGGCCAGCTTTTGGTAGGCCTCCTCTGCGAAGAGATAGGGAAAGGCGTACTCAGTCCTCAAGCGCTTCACGGGGCTAACAGCGAGCTGCAGCGCGTCCATCCTGCCGCGGCCGCCCGCTCCCCGCTGCCCGGTGCCGGCACATGGGTGCTGCTCCTTCATATTGCCCCGGCCGCCGCCCGGCTCCGCTCCCCCTCGGGGCCCGCAGCCCCCGCTGCGCTGCGGCCGGCGGCAGCGGCGTGTGCCGGGCAGCGAGCACAAACTTCCCCGCTCCGCCCCGTGTCGTCCCGGGGACGCGTGTGCCGCCCGCAGCACCGCCTCCCGGGGCCGTTCGCGGAGCTCCGCGGGCGCTCAGCGGTCGCCCCGTCCCGCCCCGTCCCGCCCCGTCCCGTCCCGGGGGCAGCCCCCAGCCGCAGCCCCGGTCCCCAGCCCGGCAGCGGGGAGGCGCAGGCAGGGCTCTGAATCAGCGCCGTTTCCTGTTTTCCTCGCTCCGCCGACGGGTGCCGGCTGCCCGAGGGCACCCCCGCCCCGTCCCCGTCCCAAAAGGGCGCCTGGCCGGAGCGGAGCAGCCAGCTGCCAGGGCTCAGGTGCTGCAGGCTCAAGCCCCACGGATCGCGTGTATCCGTGCGTACGTGTGCACAGAGTATCTAACACGTTGGCCCTAAGTGAAAAAAAAAAAACAAACAACAAGGATGGTAAAAGTTTTGGAAGGGGATCCCACGTAGGAAACGGACCCTCGGTAACATTTCGATCATGACTGCCTTGTGGCACCTGGCCTAAAACTTGCAGAAGTGACCCACACGCAGGGAAAGACGTTTCCTTATCAGCTGCAGATCTATCAGTATGCGACTAATTACAGAAAAATAATCCCGTGTCTAGGGGTGCAATCTCACCTACATAGCCTGACTTTTTTTTTTTTTTTTTTCTTCAATATATCTAGGGAAAATGCTGCTCTGTACTGAACCAAGAGCTCAGTGTGTTTTAGCCTGGACATGCTGTCTTTGCATGCGCTGTATCTGAAACATGAAGTTTTGAAACTCCTGGCACTCATGGTTCTGGATCAGTTACATGCAAATGTAACACCATGGTAGAGAAATGTTTGTTCTGTGGGCTTGTTATTCCCATCCAAAACATCTCCCTCAACTTGTTCCACACAAAAATAACTTTTTTTTTTTTTTTTTTTTTCCCTTCAAGATATCAGACAAGCAAAAAATCCAGCAAGCAAATTAACTAAAACTCCTTTTACAATAATTCTAGCATGGGCTAGTACCAAATAGCTCATTGCTTTACTGTTCAACATCCAGGATACCTGATTCATATCTTTTTACATTTCAGAGCACATGCTCCAGACCTTTGAGTTCCCTCAAAGCTGTTAAACCTTGCATAATTATAATTTTGAATAATGTCCATTTTCTTTTGGCAAAAGGCAAAAAGCAAGAACAATTTTGGATTGAGATTAACTGGCAAAAGTGCTTAAAGGAAATGTTGCTGTGCTTGCCCACATCAGGATTAATCTGTCACCTCAACAAACACAACACTTACAGACAGTCACCAAAACCCATTCTCACTGAATTGTAGATACTGTGTTTCAAACATGTCATGCTTACTATGCACACTGTATCTGATCCCCCCCCCAAAAAAAAAAAAAAAAATTAAAAAAATAAACAAAATATCCCCTGGTAAATAAAATCAGGATTTCCCAGACTATTTAGCCATCAGAAGAGAATCTGTGGCCTGCTGTAATGCAGCAGGCATCACAGCTCACTAACTTCATACATTATTTTTAAAGAGTGGCAACTGCAGCTAATTATTGGAGGTGGCTAGTATTGACCTCATACTGTAGGTCCCATCGAGATCCATACTAGAAATAGAATTCACTTTGTTTATAATATGTTTGTAATAGTGTGTTGTGTTAAATGCTTTTGATGAAGCAGAAGAGGAGGTTAACATATGCATAGTTATCTGATGACCTTTACAATGATTTCATCGCAGATAACATGCATAATGAAGTGAGGTAAAATGAATCTGTGCAATGCTGTGTTGCTGCTAGCCTGCAGCCTGCCCTTCAGCAGTTTTTGAAAATCAGGTATTGGGAAACTCATGTTTTTCTTCAAAACTAAGCATCATCCTTTCTAATACTTCACAACTAAAAGTGTGAAGTTTTTTTCCAAGAAGTATGAAAACAACAAAATAAACTTGCAGGATGCCATACTTAGGTAAAAGTAACAAAACACTCTGTTATTTTCAAACTTGAACTTCTTGTTATCCATATAGCAATGATATATATTTCCTACAGCACCTTACGTTTCCAAATCTTTACCTGCTACCCACCTGTGCACTATCTTAGTGTACATTAGAGAACAGAATCCAACACCCACAAGCAAGTTCCATCACCCTTAGGAGGATGTTTCTGACAACCTCCTGTTGCTGACTCCCACATTCAAGAATGGGAATGGGGTCCTGTGGGGACCCCAGCTGCCCAATCTAACTTAGGAAACTTCTGATGGCCAGTGGTTTGGCTAAATACCACCAGAAAGACCTGCTGGATTCAGCACCTCTCGCAAGCTCTCAGACTGCAGAACCATCAGGATAGCTCTGTAAACTTAAATGGAAATAAAAGGAACTTTAAACAATGACAAAGTCCTCATCAAGCAAACATCCCCTGCTGCTCCAGCAGTTCTGAAGAGGAGAACTATAAGGGAAGCTTTTCTAAACAGTCCTGAAGCTGTAATTGTGGCCCACACTGTCGTTACACAATGTGGTGGAAAATGTTGTCTAGGTTAACAGCTTTCCAAGTATAACACCTCATCACCACTGCACTAATATATATATACATACATACATATATATATATATATGTATATATTTATACGCCATTCAGTTGTTACCACCTCACAATACTGTTTCTGACCTCCGTCTTACCTCTAGGGTAGCACCCTGAAATTCCCAACTAGGACTCATGCACTGATCAGTTTTCTGGCATAAGCACCAGACCAAGCTTTAACTTTTGTAAATCAGCGTTTTTTTTTTGACATTTAAAAAGTGCTTTTTTGTAACTTATTACAGTGTTTAACACCAGTTGCTTTAAAATTTGCATGCTGCTTCTTGTATGCTTTTAGAAAAAAAAAGGAAGTTACAGCAAACGTTCTCTTCACAGTTCACAGATTAATACAAACAATCCCACCACATGTAGCTTTCAGAGTGGTACATAGAAAAAATAAATAAAAAAAATCAAAGGCTAGCAAGATGAACAAGCTCAGACATAAGCATTTGATGCTGCACAAGCATTTTTTTTAAAGGATGTTCTACTGTCTGTTTTTGTAAAATACTTGATTCTTAGCACAACTCCTAATGAAACACCAGAAATAGCTGTGCTTTTATCTGCACCCTTCTTTGGGAACAACTTTTGTTGAAAAATTTTCAAAGGGGAAAATTACCATATTACAATAGTTAGGAATTATGTCCACTTAATTAAATGGTTCATCGTGATTTTCTTATACAGTGTTCTAGTATTCCTAGAGGACAAAAAGCAATACTATTCTTTTCTCTGAATTGTACTTACACTAACCTTTTCAGTACTTTAAGCAATTTTAGCACAGCAGAAGGAAAAGGTAATACAGGTTCTTCATTGTTGTTTCATCAGTTGAGACCATGTGATGTGAAGAGCCTAAAAAAGAGTCGACTCTGCAAGCACACAATACAGGGCTCTGGCCACTGTATTGTGTGCCTTAAAATGGGAGTGCCTTGGAGGCAAGATATGGTCACAGAAAAGCAGTGCCATGCTCCAGACGGGTTTTTGAGGACACTGGCAAGTGGAAGAAGCCCTGGAAACCTCTAGGCTACTCAAAATAAAGATGAGGTGAATATCAGAGAGACTCTCTGTGAGACTCAAGACCCTGGTCATCTTCTGAGTTTTCTGGCCACCTTCACAATTTTCCATGTAGCATAAGATTGAAGTTTGGAGCAACAGAATCACTGGGCCAAGAGCTGCAGTTTCTCTTAATACTACAGCATTTCAAAAAAAAAAAATGTTCTGTGGCTCAAATTACTATTATTATTTTCTGTAAATGAGGATGCTAGTACTTAACAGCCTTAACTGATGGCTTATATATTCAAGTGACTTCAACACTTCAGTCAACGTTGGCACCTTCTATTTTACATAGCCATATTAGCATTGATTCAGCACAGAAGCTGCATGCATTTTCTTAGTCACCCATTTCACAACTGAAAAAAAAATATTCAGGTATTACTGAGAAGTAAGTATTGTGACTCAAAAGGCTTTCTTTGTGGAGTGTTCACATCTCATACTGTTGATAAAATGAAATTATGAAGGATATTTTTTGTTTAGCATCTAGAAATCTGGTAATATTTCCTCCCCCCCACCCCCAATCACAAGTAAAACAAAATACTCTTGACCAGATTTTGGAGTGAACATCTGGGCAGACAACTCAGCTGCAGCGGTTTTCTCAAAAGCTTTTTTGATGGTTCCACTCTGAACGCTCACTTTCTTCCATGCCAGGAATCTCTCCAAGTTTCCATTCTAGTGAAGAAAAATCCTTTATGCCAGTCAGTGGCCTCATGCATGGACAGACTGTGTGTTGATGACCAGGACTAGTCTTCTTTCAGACTGTGATGATCAGTAGGGCTTTCCCAATAAACTGATTTACACCATGTCACTAGCTTTAGCCTTAGGCTATGGAAACCATTCTATCTCCCTGAACAGAAAATGCTGTAACTTCCACAAAATATTAGGAGCAAAATGTTAAAGTCTAGTTATGCACAACTTGTCAAAATATTAAATATTTCTATATTATATATATATATATATATATATATTTAAAAATGACCATATAGAGAAATACAGATAGAAAACACAAATCAAATGAGGACCTAAAGGAAGCACACTACTGTTTTCATGGGGGGAAAAAACGGCTTTCTAACCAACATTTTGTGTTTCGCTCATGGTCTCAGAGAACTCTATGTATGCCATATAACAATCTCTTTATAACTTACATATGCATATTTCAGGGACAAAGGTAGGAGCAACATACTTACACTCTTACAAAACCAGATAACAGAAAGGCTGTGGACATCTAGGAAGAAGGTATCAGTCTCTTGAAACACATCAATTTTAGTTAGTTCAGAGTAATTAAGGCCCTTCTGACTCCTAAAATTTTGAAGAACTACATAATCAGACTCTCACTATGTAGTTTAGTTTTACTGCATGGGGTGTTGCTTTTGGTGACTCTTCGGCTTTTCTCTGGTGTCCCCTCCTCCTCCCCCCCCTCCCCCTCTTTTTTTTCTATTAAATATTTGGTTTACTTCTTGGAAGAAGCTTTGGAATTAAGTCACTCATACAGATATAAATTGTTGTGAAGTCTAGAAGTATGCCTGCATTAAGTATTTGCAAATTCATCTGAAGAAATAGTCTTGCAATGCCACAGTAGTAGGGAAGACTATCAGAAAAACATTCTTCCATTGAAGACAAGCAGAAAAAAACATAGGATCAATACATGCAGCATATTTAAATGATTTACTGCTTTAATGACACAGTGGGTCAAAATGTTTGCAGTGTGAATGCTTCTTGCAACTCTTTACTCTTATCAAAAATCCCATAAAGCCAAATGAACTTCTGCTACCACACATTCCTACCCAATGCTCTTTTCCCTTCTGTCTGCCTTTGGCAAAGGACCAGCAGGTTCCTGATAGTAGGCCGAGTATGTTCCTACAGTTCTTCACTGTCCATAAGAACCTGCAGGACCTCATTTGTTCACTGGCAAAAGAAGTAAGTTCTCCTGTAAAGCAATTAAACTTTGCTCAAAATAAAGAAAAAGAGGAAAGTTTGTCTGAGGTTTTCAAGTAGTACTACAGCAAAATATCATCTGCTTACATTTTTATTGCTTTATTTCTATGAACAACCTGCATTTTGAGGAAAAGTATGTACCTTTTTGAATTTCTTATTTTTCTCAACAGTTGTAATTGGTTAGATTTTGAGACTCTTGGACAAGGAGTCCAATACTGGATTCATTGTTCAATCTGCTTTCATATTCTATTTCTTATATAATACAAAAATTCTAGGTGCTAGGATGTATCCTGAAGATCATTTTCCCCTGCAGCTATAAAACATTTGGTATCTGAGTAGGATACTGCTGTTCTTTCAGCATGAGAGGAGTCACAGAGTTTCAAAGTAGAACAAAATTAAATTAATAGTCAAGAAAATAAAAGACATTTTGTCAAAAATTTGGTGGTTCAAATAGTCACACTCTCACATTTGCTGTTCTGTAACAGTGTCTGATCCTACTAGAAGGGATCAAAGGACATTACATTCATTACATTGTCCCCATCAGCATTTTGCTGAAGAGTGCAACTGTTATATATGCTTGGCATTTGGATGAAAGTAACCAGAAATACAAATCACTTTGTGTATGAAAATTTTTAGTGTTAAAAAGACCTAATAATTTTGATTTCCTACTTTCTTAGAACATATGATCAGAACACACACACCAAAAAAAGCTTGATTTTTTTTAAAAACAAACAAACAAACAAACAAACAAACAAAACCAACAGCTCATATAAGCCATTAAAAACCACAGACTTCACTTTTAAGCAGATTACTGATGGCTTAGTCTGAAATGCCAATAACTGCAAGACCCAGAAACTCTGTTTTGTCATAATTTTTTTATTACCAACTGAAAATTTTAGACTGAGAGGAAATTTGTAAACTGGGAGTTCCATCTGCGAAAGAATTTCAGGATCCCTGTTTTTTTTTTTTTTTCAGAGGAAAGTTCCTCAAAAACTTTACAAATGCCTATTCAGAAATTACCACAGAATAAAATAAAAATAAATATTTCTCTAAGTACCAGGACTAGCAGTTTATTTTCCTAAGCTTTTGTGTCTCCTGGTTGATTTGACTTTTGAATTTAACAACACCTAATGGTGCAGCCTGAGCTAACACAATATTAAAACTTATAGACACCCAAGTTTAGAAAAAGTTTCAGCTGGACTTTGCTAAAGAAACCTCAATAGAATTCCTGGTGTCTGATAAAATGGGAAAGCTGAGTGAAAGCTTTCTAAGAACTGAGGAATTCATATTCGCTCTTTTCCATCTAGTCTCTAGCAAGAAGTATGCTAAAACTAGACTATTTTTCTTAAAAGAAAGTGTTAATAAGTGTCCTTTGTAGTTGTCCATTTTCACGTTGCACTAAATGAATTTAATAAATCACCACCTCACTTCTAGACTTAGATAACAGCAGTCAATGATTTCAGAAGTTAATATTTTCCTTTTTCTAAGGAAAACACCCCCAAAACATCCTGTGTGTTCCTAGCATTAATTCGAATTTGAAACAGATTTGCACAGTATTGATAAGATAAACTAAATGAACTGATGGCAAAAGTGAGCAGCTGGAGACCAGTCTTTATCAGGTCATTATGGGGCCCTGGAGATGTAAGAGAAAGGAAACCTCCAAGTCTTTCCTCAGTTAGGCAGCAGGAAGCCTGCTCTCTTTTCAACAAAGCAAATAGGGAATTAGGAGAAGGCGCAACTTCATTCAGCTTCACTGCTGAAAGCATCAGAAAGGGCAGTAGCAGGGATCAGTTTTTCACCTTTCCTTTAATGAAACTGTCCTCATTCCCTTCACATGCCATTAGCTGGGTTGTATTTACATGGGACAAAGGGTTAGGCTTTTGCACTCCTCAGCAAACCAAGAACACATGCAATGTATCTCTTTAACTTCAACATTTGTTTTGTTCTTAAAGCTTCTCTCTTGGGTCAAGTGATGTCTGAGTCAGCATTTGGGCTAGCAGCTTGCTTCATATCACTGGACAGACCCAACACATCCGGTGCACTACTAAAGATAATAGTAAAACCCGAAGTTCCTGTCTGTATGGACACTCTTGGTGAATGAGTATGTGCTAAATCAGACCCTTACTAGTATCTGCAGGTCATCTATTGCATCTACTGCATCTCCATAAAACTCCATTTCTAACAGAACCTTTACTGTTATCTTGAATGTTTTTCTTATCTCTTTTGTTTTAGTGTCATTGCTCATTAATATATTCAAAATGTTATAAAAGTAGTGCCTGAGAGCCTCATTCAGGATTAGATCTCATTTATATAATAGGTGGTGCAAAGCCTTCAAGCCTCTGGGTCCTCTCCCATGATTTTTAAAACATAACCTCACTTCCTATTTATGCTATTTATTAGGCAAATACTGTTCCCGTCCACTTGATTATTTGCTTTTGTGGAGGAAACCAAATACTACTCTGAGAGTCAGATACACAAAACTGTTATTACATTTGTGTCATCAGTAAGAAACCCACGGTTTAAACTGAATGAACTATGTTAGTCACGCAGTTTCTTTACACTGGACAATGAGTCAGTCATTCTTTCTGCTACATTTCTGTCATATTGTCTCAGGAAATTATCCCAGAGGCTACCAGCCCTCGAGCTAACATTGTAAGTACCAGTCACTGTTACTGCTGCTGCGAAAAGGCCAGGCTGGGAGAGGGTTTGTTTTGGATGATAGGTATGCAACGGATAAACGTCATCCATCAAAACCACAAGACAGCTCAACCTGCTCCTCCATGCGTCAAGTTGAAAACTCGACAAACACTGTGTCAGTCTTTCCCTTACAGCAAATTTCAGCTCTTTCACAATATTCATTAACAGTTCATTTCCCTGAAACCCACAGAATGATTTTTTCCCTTATATTTTATTTTAGTTAAAGCCTTGAGCCAAATGTTGATTTAAACATTGATTTAAGTGGTGCCACATTCTTTCATATTAACCGATGATCTCTGCCTCTAACTTTTAGGTAGATGAAGTAAAAGAGATCAAAAGCAGGGTAATAAATAAAAGGTGAAGGAAAGATACATTACTGTAATTATTTGTCGACATCATTCTGGAGTTTATGTATTGAGGAAGATTGCCCAACACTTTATTTTCTCCTTCCATGAGTACAGATCCAAATTAAAAGTGATGGGAAACTTTTTTTCCACAACATAAAATTTTTGAAATTTAAAACCAAGCAACCAAACAAAAACCACCAACAACTATCTATACATTCTGCTCTACAGAAGGGTGACAACTAACTGGTTCAAAGTTTGTTTGTTTGTTTGTTTGTTCCTGAAATGCAATAATATAAAAGTTTACCCTAAAATAGCTAACAGCCTGATTATTATGCAACTCTCTTGGAAGAGACAGGGCTAACATTTTTTTTACTACATTTTCCCACATCCTGTACAAGCATCCTAAATGCAGGGTTGTTTACTATTTTCAAGGCTGGTCTCTCAAATTTTTTTCTGCTGAAGTTCTGATATGAATACATAATAAAGAGGAAGCTTTTACCCTCCTAGCCCTGCAAATGATCAGTATCTCTGTGGCTCAAAGCTTTATTTATTTATACAAAGTGGAGCAGCTCTAAGAAGAGATAGTGAGATGCACACCACAACTGCTTTGTTTGAGATTCTTCCCCAATAGCCAGGCTGTGGAGGTACTTCAGTCTGAAAATGCCCTTGTATTGCTCTTCTCATAATGCCATCTGAGAGAGATAAGACATTTTTCTAAGTGATGCTGGTACGGTTCCAAAAAGAAATTTGAGTGGGTTTGAAAATTATTATTTGAAATTATTATTTGAAAATTATTTTCTAACAGGAAACAAGAGTTAGATTTCTGAACCTCTGAAGGTAATCAGCTAAATTTTGCTAATGGGTCTGGGATCTTACCCGAGGTAATTGTGACAGGTTTGATAGTGCTGACTGGGGCTCAGGTGCAAATTTGTCTGGCGAATGAAGGAGGCTTAACTAGATCACTAATCTTCATCAGTGCTGCAAAAGGGAACTTGGCATAGTAAAGAATCAAACATGTGTTTCCCAAAATGTCTGATTTCCCAACAGCAAGGAAGAGCACTGTGGAATAAAGATCTGTACTTCATGACTGAATTAATCAATAAATGCCCATTGTCCATAATCCTAGGACAATCATCTACACAAAAAGCCAATTTCAGGATGTTAACAGGTTATCTTCCTATTTTTTCTTGAAACACAAGGTTTGTTAGGGATATATACCTATATGTATATATGTATAATATATATATATTTCTAGGGATATCTGATATATATATATTATAAAAATTATATATATATATATATTTCTTTATATATAAATAAGTATTACATATATATATCATATATATGTATCAGATATCCCATATATATATATAGATATAGATATATATAGGGGTATACACATATTTAGCGAGGTGGGGGTTGGTCTGTTCTCCCACGTGCCTGGTGACAGGACGAGGGGGAATGGGCTTAAGTTGCACCAGGGGAGTTTTAGGTTAGATGTTAGGAAGAACTTCTTTACTGAAAGGGTTGTGAGGCATTGGAACAGGCTGCCCAGGGAAGTGGTGGAGTCACCATCCCTGGAAGTCTTCAAAAGATGTTTAGATGTAGAGCTTAGGGATATGGTTTAGTGGGGACTGCTAGCGTTAGGTCAGAGGTTGGACTCGATGATCTTGAGGTCTCTTCCAACCTAGAAATTCTGTGATTCTGTGATTCTGTGATCCCTAAAAAACTTATATACATATATATATATACAAATATCATAAAATTCAGATATCCCTACAAAATACGTATATATTTCTAGGGATATCTTTTAACAGATGAGCTAGAGCTGCCCCAGTTCCAAAGCATCACTTCTGTAAGAGGTTCTCGTCTACATGGGTTTCAAATAAAATACTGGAACGTGCCTACAGAAACACAAAGAACTGTTTCTTCACTATGAGGTACCTCTTTCTTCTTTGAATACAAACCTGTACAAACCTGTAACTGGACCATATAGATATGTCCCAATGTCCTACACATTCTCTCTTCTGGAATACAAAACTAAGCATAAATCCATAGTCCTCAGAGCTAAGTGCAAAACCATTAAAATTCTGCAGCTCAAAGTGTGAATATGATGGCAGCAGGAAGGTAAGAGAGTAATCAGTTTTCCAGGCCTGGGAGATTTGGTAAAAGTAATACATGATTTTCTGCTAGTAGGGAAGGTTTCATAGTTTCAAAGTGAATGTCTTCTACTAAATGCTGTGAGTGAAAAAAACTTTTTTTTTTTTTTTTTTTTTTCCTAATTCAGATGTAGTCTACATTTTATTCTGTTCCAATAACTTTCTACTAGTAACCTATAATAAGGTTACTAGTAGAAAAAGGATAAGTATTTGCCAATAATTAAAGATATTTTCCCATCAGTACTTTATGGGTAAATTTATAATTTTGTACATTTACATAACAACATCTGTAAACATTTACTACAGCGAGCTTGACCTTAACAAAGACTGCTTCTGACTGAAAGTCAAAAAAGAATCAAACAGGATGGTTGCTGGTTGCCTAGGGCCATGACAGTCTTGACTGCTGCACTTCTTGGTGAGTCCTTGACAGTAGTGCTGAGCATCTTTCTTGATTTTAATTTTAAAATAACTTGGAAAGGCCATTATTACATTTTGAAAGAAGAGGAAATTGCATTTCTTTTAAAGTAAATAATGACAGTGATGAATCTAATAAGAACTGTAATACGGTACTCTGCTCTTATGGTACAAGACTGGATTAACAAACCATATCTACATTATATCCGTTTAGATTGCACTCATTTTGCTCAACACTGACACACAGGAGTGGCAGCATGGCATTTACAGATTCTGATAACAGGAAGCTGTATAGACTACAGCAACTGCTTGAAACTACAAAAGCTATTTAGACATGAAAGGTTTTCCAGCAGCAAGCCCATCAGGTCTACAAACACCCTCATATTTTAAACTGTATGTAACAGATCATGTAACAGACTAGTAACTACCACAGCATAGTGTTGATTTAGAGAAAAGGACACCAACCATCAACTTAGCAGCACCTTCTACCATTGTATGTCACCGAATGTGCCATGTCAGTATAGCAAAACATGACTCTACCGTTCCTTTGAGACCTGACAAGTTCAGAGCTTCTGGTAAAATGGATTTGTTCTGCTTGGCAAAGCTTGCTTAATCAACACTTAGAACCAGTTTCCAAAGCACTGATTATTTCTTCATAGCATTCTAGGTAATTTTAAATTAACTAGATTAGTGTGTGTAGCTTGATAAAGCAATTGACACTGTGCTTGGGCATACCAGCATTATTTATACATCAGATTTTTATTTTTTTTTCCATAATGTAACTAGCAACTTTCCACGTTACAGAAAGATCATTGTGATATATTGCTCAGGTCACAGGAAGTTTAACTACGCATCATTTTCTTTAATTTTGGCTTAGGAACATGAGAATTTTGTAAAACAACATGAAAAAGCCTCAGAAAAAAACTGATGCAGCAGACCAGTCAAATATAAGAAATGTTAGTTATTTCAAAATGGACCATCACAAACCTACATTTATTATACTTTAATTGGTATGTTTATATTTTAATTGTTTGTGCATTAATTTACTATCATTTATTATTATTATTTTATGTATACATAAAATTAGTCTTTTCCATACTGCTCGTAGTTTCACAAGACCTCTATCATGTGTAATAAATCTTTTTATGCACCTGAACACATTTCTCCTTCCAAAACCTGTATTAAATTACTGTGTGCTTGAACATGGACCATAGACAAATGTCCTCTACCATCTCAGTCCATATCTGCTTAGTAGCAGCTCCTTGCTATAAATTACTGATGTGACCACATTGCTTGAAGCAAAAAGAGCTAAGATAGCTCAAGCAGTTTAAATTATCTGATTTTGTCTGAACCATATTAGGAAGCACATGCAGAAACTATTTCACTGCAAGGTAAATTTGGACAGTTTTAGCAGCCTGTAGTAACCTCTGTGACAAGAATCTGAAAAAGGACATCTGCCTATGGTTTTAAATAGCGATATTTCCCTAAAAGCTCAACCAGAAAACAAAGACCTGTTGTGCTCCTAAGTGTATTTACACTGCTTCACTTGAGAACATTGGTTACACTATGTATTCAAATGTTAAACAGAAAAGTAGTTCTCACAAGATGAGAAAAAGCATGTTTTGTAACCTTACTACAAAGTTGTTCCTACAACCCCATAAAATCTCAGACCTGTATACTTTATTGTACATCTATTTATTCAGGAAATACTCAAGAAAAAAAAGTTATCTCATGCATAATTTATCTATATTGATAAAACAATTCTCGTTTACATTCAAGGTTACATGAGAAAAAGTGAACACCTTTTATCTTTTCACCATAATTACTTCTGAAGTTCAAAATATCTTTTTTTTTTTGTATCAAAAAACAGCTTTACAATCCAGAAAAAAAAAAAAAAAAAAAAAAAAAAAAGTAAAAAAGTACAAAAGAGGAAATGAAACTTTCTGAGAATACATCTTTATACCAGACCTTTGGCTATATTCAAAGACACATACTGTACCACCACAAATGAGTAGAAGGAGTTCACAAAGTTCATGGAGGTCTACCTACACTTAAATCTTTTGTTCAGTCTGAACCAAATCCAACAGAGGTGTAAACATATCAAGCTTACTAGATTCAGGAAAGTTTCTTGAAAATAAGTCATGAGCTTAACAAAGATTTGCCTTTTAAGTCTCTACTGAGAAACCATATGAAGTGTGTGCTCACTACCTGTAGACTATATGGAAGCTACAAAGGAGAGAAAGGTTATGCTTTTGTAGCAAACACTTCAGTTGGAAGTTGTGTCCGTTAGACTCATGTCTATCTAGCAATCTATTTATCAGGATATATCTTTAGGAAATCAAACTTTGCTAAGCCTGCTAACCTGGTGCTCACAGAAATACAGAAGTATCTCATTTATTTATTTATTTATTACATCTGTTTTAACATTTTTGTCTAACCATTTCATGCAGTCATTTTTATTTTTTTGTTCAGAATTAGAATTTATAAAAGTATTTATTTATTTATTTATTTATTTATTTTATTTTTTGCCAAATGAGAGTTCTGAATAACTTTTCTTTTTTTTTTTTTTTTTCCCTTTCTTTATTCCTCATATAAAATTCAGTGCCCAGTTTCAGTACCCTACATGGACATGCCTGCTGCTGTGACAATATTGACTGTGGTGGCAATACACACACAGGAAGGTGCTTGGCTTAGCTCTCAGCTCTCACAAAGACTTCCCTCACAAGAAAGGAAAGTGGTTAGGAGGGAAAGTGATCTTTTTATTTACAACCTGATAAAATATGGTAAAGGCAAACACAGGAAAATATGGGACCCAGTAGTATCATTGTATAGTCACATTTCCATGAGAAAAGTAGTTTCTAAGCAGATTAAGTATTTTCTCAATTTTTTCTACATTTAGTGTCAGAGGTCATGTTACAAGACAATTCTTGCAAGCAACAGATACAAGAAAATGCAGAAGCTGGCCGTACTTTCTGTACAAAAGTGACTGCCCAAGCCATTTTTGTGGTTAAGAAGAGATGGTATAGCCATTGTTTGAAAACCTGCCTTTATTTGAAACAGCAAAATGAAATACCCAAGTCCAGTTCACTTTTAAGGTAGGAATGAATGGAAATTCTAAAGAATCTTCTCATCCGACAAAAAATAAATAATAATAAAAATAATAAATAAATAAATTGAAAAAATACATGTACTTTCAAAATGCTTTGTAAAAGGCAGAAAGGAATCATTCTATGTCTCTCCCAGCAGTTAATGAGAAGCTGCTGGTGTGAGGTCACTCTCGTCCTTGGAAGCCCACACTCCTATCCACACAAAATAATGCAAAGGGTGTATACATCATGTTTCAGATGATGGATCAAAAATACTTTGCAGAGTATAATATAATGGACAAAAAAACCTTTAATAGTTAAAAATCAAAGCAGAAGTGGAAAAAAACCCACAACGCAATGTGAAAATTTAAACACAAAATTGAACTACAGAAGTAATCTAAAACAAAAAACAAAAAACAAACAAAAAAAAAAAAAAACCAAAAACAACAAAAAAAAGAGGAAAATATGAAAATATGAGTAACATAACAAAACTCACATGTCGACTTCAACATTTCCAGTGACTGTATTTTAAAATAACACTTCTTGAGTTATGGCAACCAACAATATTTCTTCTGCAGCAGTTAGGACATTAACAGCTGAATGGAGCAGAATTCCTTTGCATGTTACTGATGAAATCAGCCCACATAAGGGAAACAAAAGTTTTCCAAATTTTGCCGGGGAAGAACAGACATTTTACAATGCTATCATTCAATGTTCAGCTTACTGAAACTTCCAAGTTAAGATAAAACAAATTTCTAAGCTGCAATATGCATTTATATTTTATATATCTCATTTATATTTTTGGAGCTTCATTTCATCATTAAACTTGGGCAAAAATGTACTGCTCTGCTGATCGTTTTTTCAGAGGAGAGAGATTGAATAATGTGTAAAAGGAAAGCAATAGTTTAAAATCAACTGTTGCATGAATTTCCATGTACTTTTTAACATGACATACAAAGACAGTGAAAAAAAAAAAATTATCAAGAATTACAACAGGACAGTGAAATGACATTATTCTTGAAAAGGAACAACTTCCAGTGAGGGTAACCCAAACTCACAGTATCTTTTGGATTGCAAAGGAAGGCCATGCAAGACGTGAAGGAAGGAAAAAGAGACCAAGAGTTAACTGTATTGTTGAAAGGAAGTCTAAGATGAAGGTCTAAGGAAAACATTTCTGCCTGCTTAATCTGTGCTGGGTACTTGTGCTAAAAGTCATTTGAGTCCTGGGTCAATGTTGGCAACTGGGGCAACCTGTTTGAAGTGTCCCTGCTTTACCAGGGGGTTGGATGGGACCGACAAAAGTGCCTTCCAACAATTCTGTGATTCTGCAGAAGTTCTTAAAAAAGTATCTGTTGTTTTTGGTGGCAGCATTCATACCAAACTTCCTGTATGATAACAGAGGCAAGCCTCCAGAGGGGATAAAAATGCCAAATACAGCTTATGATAAACATTTTGTTCAATTATTTTCAAAGTAATTGTTGAAGATAATGAAATTCAATTAAGCATATATGAGCTGATTTAAAAAAGAATAAGATTAACTATAAAACAAGAAGAGATACACAACTTGGCCAGATTCCAGAAGACAATGATTTTTATGTAAAGGTGCAAGTAGAAAAGGGGAAGACGTTCTAAGCAGAAAAGCAATTGTTACATCATAAAAGTTTTCAAAGGGAAAAACACAGAAGTTAAAATCCTGGATCAGGTGAATTTGGGGGCAAAAGTCCCACTGATTGCAACAGATCAAAATTGCACTGAAGAACCACTCCACAGAGCAGTCAAGAGTGATACAAGAAGTGATAAATAAAAGTGACAAAATGACAGTAATGTTTGTGTTTTCTCTTTTTAGGGTTTGAAAATTAGGGTGCTACTATATATGGCAATGTGCACATTAAATGACTTTTATTTTTTGCTAAAAATTTTCAATGATTTCCATTCACCATGCACCTAATGTTAGTTCTAGTTGGATATAACTCTTATTTTTTCTTCTACGAGTTATTGAAAAGTGACCATTTTAAAGGCTACTTTGGGAGAACTTCCCTTAAGAAACACAGTGTACAATGCACACTAGCCTGCAGGCTTGATTCTTGTACCATCTGGAAAATGGCACATCATAACTTCATTGGAAGTTTCAGACTTCTGACATTAAAAATGATTTCAAAAGGAATGTTTACATAATAAGAACACAATCAACTTAGCAGCAAGCTAATACAAGCAAAGTAGCTGAACCTTCTGCCATAAGAAATACTAAATCAGGCTTTGATTATTAGGTAAACTCTCTTAACCTCTGTGACATAACTAACGTAACACACTAAATCGCATCTTTATCTTAACGGATTTCGTAACCAGTTTTAACCTTAAACACAGAACAGTGTTCACTTTAAATTGCATTTGGTCTGGTGTAAAGAAGCACATTTGCTTTTTTAAGGCAAGAAGAGTGTTTTATATTGATGGGTATAACTCTAACACTATCCTCTAAACCACAGTAAGTCTCTGCAAAGGAAAATAGATATATCTAATAAAATAAAATAAAAAAAAAAAAAAAAAGAGCTACATCTTTCTCAACAGGTAGATACAAGCAATTTTAATAGAGGAACACTAATTTACTGAGTTCAGGATGTGTGCAAGCTTGCATAGTTTACACAAATGTGTAACATGCGAAGACAACTGAATTCAAACTCATGAGTAAAAAGCTAAATAAATATATCAAATTAGTCAAGCAAACATGACAAGCCACATTTTCTTGTGAAATTAGACAAGCAGTTGAGGTACTGAAATGTGAAAGACAAAAGTGAATACTTCAAATAACCTGCAAGTAATCTCATAATAAATGTTAGGATGAGCAGCGGGGGCAAAAAGACTACTTCTTTGGCAGCTGCAGCAGTTTGTCTCAGCTTAAGTGGGGCTGCACTTCTGAATTAAAAAAAAAATAAAATAAAAATTAAAGCCCTTAGCAATCTTCACGCTATCCTTCCTCTGGGGACACGTGATAATGTAGATCAGACACCCAAACCTGTTAAATATAGCCTTGCAAACCCAGTTCTTTTTGACCCGGCTAAATTCTCACCAATTTATTTCATGCCTTCAAAAACAATGGTGCCAGCACAGATGAGAGAGTGGCCTCAGGGTAGGAATGAATAGCTTGGTACAGAGTATGGATCTCTTGCCATTGGCACTGTGGCTAAGGTATGTAGAAGAAACACAGTCACAGTGGAACAACCATTCACCAGCAAAATACAAATTTGTTAGAATTTACAAGTACCTATTTTGACTGATAACAACCAAGTGACAATCTGCTCATTTGCAGACTCACAAAAAAATAAAAATAAATAAATAAAAAATGAGAGAGAGAAAGAGCGAGAAAGAGAGACAGTTGTTCTTAACACAGAATGCACTTCAGTGAAAAATACAGCATCGGGGGAATACCTGCTAAACGCCAGGATGGTTGGCATAAAAATAGTTTTCTAATAAAAGTAAACTGGTCAGTCCTTGTGTTCCAAAATTAGTCACACTCAGACCGATTCTTTCGATTTTAACCCTTTTAGGCCAATAAATCTTGATATTACTACTTCAAAAGTACCTTAGAAAATTGCCAGTGTTGACTGTGAGTAGGTAAAGGACCGAGCAGTTTAAAGTCTTTGAGAAATTTCTTGAGCATTAGGAGAAATAAACTCTCTCCCATCCCCTGAAGTTGAAGAAAAATATTCTAGCATAGTTTGAAAGAATATGTATACATCAAGAGAGGAAGAAGCACAGAAAAATTGTTTGAAAACAGGAAAACAAGAAAGATTCTGCTGACCAAAGAACTCTACATGGTACAGACCACAAATCTGAAGTCTCACAAACCTTCTTTTGAGAACGTTATTAAGTGTAATAACAATTTATAGCAGATCTAACAATTTTTTGGCAGACCACACAGCATACAACTACTCTTGCCATCAACCACCATACGCCAGCAAACAGGTTTTTAGATTTAACAGAAAGTCACAAGAATGATTGGCAGAATATGAAAATGATTAGAAAAGCAAACGGAAAGAAAAATGACTCAGATTAAATTCCATCTATTCCAAAGAAACATGCTATAGCTGGAAATGACAATCCTTTTCTTAGATGCTGCATGTAGCTTCCTTAATAAACATATAACAAGCAAGCCAATAGGAAGCTCAGTTTGCCACTGCAGACTACTAAAATAGTTTGAACTGCAAGCAATATGCACACCCAAATTATATACTGTGATACTTAATTTTTTTGAGCTGTTCCACAGTGCAGAAGCCAATTATTCTTGGCAAGCATGCTCATCATGCCTTCCAGCTCCCCATCATTCATGTGTGGAGTACTGCCACATCAAAAGAATCCAGCCATAATTTCTATAAATCCTTACAGATGAAGATCAATCGGAAAAAAATACTCAACCTTTGGGAGCAAGGAAGATTTCAAATACAGTGGCATTCATCTGTTCAAAATTGTTATCAGCATAACCCTTTTCAAGAAAGATCAGCTAAAATTCTGTTTGGATAGACTGTTAAGCATCATAAGAAGTTTAATACTGACTTTTCATTATATGAATATAGCAAATTATGTTTATACGTAATTACATTACATGAAGAAAAATCATATAGATAACTTTTAATGGAAGTTATTTATACATTTATATATAATTTTGGTCACTAGTTGGTATGAGCTGTGTTAATTACACAGATTTCAAAAGAACCCAGCTGAACTTGAAGTTTCTAGTGCTACTTACTGCAGAACATCACATTAAGAGACAGTCCCTGACCTAAGATACCTGTATTCCAGCAGACACAGAAGCAAAGAGAGGCAAAATGAGGTTCCCAAGTCTACAACACCTACCTTGTTTGTCCCACGACTGTAACTAGAAGCCAGATCTCTGAAATGCAGTCCAGGATTCTACCTAGGGATCACACTGCCACAGAAGGGATAAGAAGGTTCCCAGGTATATTTTTATTTTAGAAATCTTCTATTTTCCTTAATAATACAAGAATTATTTGGGGGACGTAATTCGACTTGCAACTCAAGTCACACAAGAATCACTTTTGGGCACAATCTGGCTTGCAGCTTCAGTTAATATGGTAGTGACGACAAGCTCTCAGAGAAAATAAAAGATATATCTAACTCTAGTGTTCCATAACACTGCACCATCAAGGGCTGTGATATTTGAATATCTTTAATGTCTTTGGGTCTTTAATGTACCCAAAAGAGCAAAATGTTATGCTTGGGAAAGGAGCAAGTGTTCCATTTATATCTCCTGCAATAAATAAGAATATAGGAGCTTTTCAGTTGAGGCATTTAGGGAATCAAATTAAAGAATTAAGATCTGCTTACTTATCACAAGAATAACTTTACTGTTAGCAAAACAGTGAAGTAGAAGAAAGAAAGTCTGAAGGAAGAGGATGTGAGAAGAAATGCAATCTCTATAGCATTCAGAAGGAATATGATATACTTGCTGGGTTGCCTTTGTGCTAACAAAGGCCACGACTTGGTGATATAAACATAATTAGTGGCTTACAATAGAGTCATCACCCAGCAGTCCTGCGTCAGGCCTGAAAAAAGCAGTTTGGGCAAAAAGAAGCACATTGGTGCCAATGTTGAAGGGGAGTGTGCAATTAGCTCAGGCAGAAAATACAATGTATTGCTAGGAAAACAACTACTTCAACGCTATAGTTTTTAATCAAAGTAACCAACACGGCAAACCCCCTCAGATGCTTGGGTCATGCAGGCAAATGTGACATAGAAGGTAGATGTTGAAACAAAAGAATTTCTAAAGGAAGTTTGTTCTCTGTTCTATGCAGAAAAGAGAAGTGCAAGAAAACAGAAAGTGAAGTTTCTCAGTTTCATTCTATACTTATTTAATCTCTAAATTATCATTTCAGGAGAAACAGATCAAACATTTCAGCAAAGTGCTAACATCTGATTTGATATTTAAATATAAACCTATATTATTTAAATATATCACATAATCAGGCATGAGCTGATTGATGGGGCAAGAGCACATTGAAGCATGTGACCAAAACCCAAGGATTTTTTTGGAATTGGGGAATGTGTTCAGCTAATTCACCACAAATGCAGTTCCTACCAACTGAATTTTTTCCTTAATCATCTAGTCGGGGTAGGAGGTTTTATTATCCTATTACAAGCTCCCACATGATACAGTTCTATCACATTGCAGCATAGCTAAAGCACATTTCGCAGAATTGCTAATTCATATTTCAAATGTTTTAGGAAAGGTACAGATCACAGATGCCCAAAAGAAAAGGGCTGTCAAGGGGCAACCCAGAACCAGTGTATTTCACATAAAACTTCCATAGAACTCAATTCCTCACATTTGGAAATGTCCTGAAGTGAGGTTAAGATTCACATTCCCAAAACCTCAATTTACCTGTAGTTTCTCTCCTACTTTAATGCTAATGCAACCAGTTTTGGTATATTCATGATCTGAGATAATTCAGATTACTTCCCTTTACTGCTTTGCAAAATTAAATAATTCATCTTGTACCTTTAACTTTAGTTTCTTTGTAAGAGATAAACAGAAATCACAGCCTTAATTTTTACATAAATTCAGCAGTGAGGATTCTGTTACTATTATTTTTGCCAATTTTACACAGAACATCAGTTTATACTTCTAGGCATAAACTATGAAATATTTCACTGCACTACTCTACCTTATAAATCCCTATTCAGAAGTGCTGCCTGATCTACCCAAATTAGTGTTCTTATTACCATACACAGGTGTAACAACACGTGGCTAAAGTTTTCAATTGTGCATAAACACATAGAACCAGTCACCCAAATTCATCCCATTCACAGCATCAAAATGTGCTAAGTCATGAAGGCAAAGAATTAAAACCTTGCACCACATGGTCATTTAAAGATCTGTGGACAGAAAATGGTTTAGCACTGTGCACCTGTGCACCATAAATACAGTATGCCCTGCTACATCTTACTAACTGAGTGTATCTGACCTGCTACGTCCTACTAGCTGTATATATATGTCTCCTTTACACAAATACTTAATCACAAATCTTCATTTACATACAAGAGGCATCAGAATAGTCTATGTCTGAATTTAATTTCTCCTTTGCCTCTATTACAAATTTCCTTTCAAAAGGATTTTAATTTCCATTATTTAATCTTTCTTTTGAATAAAGACTGAAATGCAAATTCTCACCAAAGTACAAACTGTGCTTCAAGTTCTTGCTCTCCAGCCATACTATGTGTAAACTAAGGCTTTCATGGAAGGCTAATTCTGTTTATTTATTTGTTAAGCAGACTATAATCAGGGAGAAACTACAGCAAGAACATACTTATATGATTCCATATGATGCCTCTTTCACTCAGAGAAAGATTCTTATCAAACCAGTGCATTCTGCAATATAATTAAAATTAAAAATCCCACAACACCTATTATTATACTAATAAGGCAAAGAATAATGTCAGCCAACATCCTCTGGTAAGAAAGTTGAAAGAAGAAGGGAGAGGATATATAATGTCAATAGACTTCAAAGAGAGTGCCAAGTTCAAATGTAAACAAATGTAAAACACCAGCAATACAATTCAAATTAGTGGTTTGTAATGATGTCATCTCTCAGTCTGATGTCAGGCCCTAAGAGAACAAGATACAAGCAGTGGAGTGAAACACATTTGTCCAAAGTCCACAAGACCACAAGAAAGGATTGTGTTTACCCCACAGAATTAAATACATATATATAAAATATATATAATATATATATATATATAAACAATTCTCAAACAAATGAAAGCAGTACCCAAGGCAGGATGCTTATTAAACTTTTAAAAGCTATTACTCTGTAAGTGGCAGTATTTTAAAATATTTTTCTTGTTTTGTTTTGTTTTGTTTTTCCCTACTCTGTCTACTGGAACTTGCTGACAGAAAGGGACACTTCTATTACAGTTAACATAGCCCTGTGAATATAACACTAATGGAACAAAGAGATATTGATTTTTTGTTTCCTTTCAGTTGCATTTTTAATGTTCAGATAAAGTACCTTGGGGGGGGGGGGGGGAGGAGGGAAGGGAGGGAGAGTGTTTTATTATTTTATTATCAAGTTAAACAGAAACGTGACCTTTAAAAAACCTCTCCATAACCACCCTAGTGGATGCCTAACAGTTTTTCATTGTTGAACATTTTCTGAGCTATTCAATTATCTTACAGAAAATACTTCCAAAATCTGTATACTGTGCTTTCATTTTAAACCATGTTCTGCTATTTCTTTTATGGAAAAATATGCAAAAGCATGTGTTCTAGTATTCTATCACTTGCAAAAGACAGAAGTAAAAATCAAATATGCCATTTGTTTTCTTTCGGTTTCCTTGAAGTAAGAGCGAGCCAGATTTCACTACAGAACAGCCCAGTTAATCATTATTCATTAAATGAAGTCTCCAAAGAATGTTAAATTGTACAACAGGCTCATGATGGGACAAGGGGCTTTCTAATTTTCCTGCAGATACTGATGAAAAGATCCTAAATATTATTGTTTATATCGATTAAGCATTGTTCACTTCAGGCTTTAAAAGCTATTGCTTTTGCTTCTAATGCTCTTAGCACTGATTTGCAGAACCTAATAGTTCAGTCTTGCACAGGCAAATTTGGAAAATAAATAGCTCCTGCAGTGGACATGTGCTAACCTGCTCAGAGAACATCTATAAGTATACTGCTTGCCACCTTTTTCCTTCCTTGTGGCAGTAGGAGAGCTGTAATAGTCAATACAATTGCAGTAAGAGTAACAAGAGAGTTGCTGAACTACAGAGACATGTTTATTCAATGCTACTTCAAAACACTTTTGGAGCTTGAGAGAGAAGACGAGCAGCAGGTCCTGTATGGCACTGGGACCTGGCACACGGAGACAGGAGTGGACATGACCAAACCAAAAAACTTCTATCAAAAATAAATAAATAAATAAAATAAAATAAAAATAATAATAAAAAAAAATATGATACGTATCCAGGTAACACTATCCTGATGTAAGACAATGTGTGGGAAAATCTGGACACAGATTTGAATTCTGTAACTGGCTCATTCTCTGTATGTTTGTATTACTCATGACATCTCTCCTCTGACTTCTTCCTTTATAGTGTGCCAAAACTTAGCTATTTACATTATGTTTTAAGTACTTCTCCTCACTCTCTTTCAGCCCTCATTCAGACCTGAGACACTATTTTCCCTCTCTGATCAGGTCACAATGCTTTTAAACTGACACAGTTGGATTTCTCCCATCCCATTTTACACTTGCAGGATTTTGTCAAAATGCCAAAATAATTTTCATTAAAATTGTAACTTTTATTTCTCTATTGTTGTGATGCCTCTAAAATCTTTCTAGGAATGAGGCTGCTGCTGCATTGGGTCAGTTGTTTCTCATTCCAAATAATACTATCAGTGTTTTTTATTTGCATATATATATATATCCCATCATAAATGATCACCTCCTTCCTTTCTCTACCCTTTCTATCTACCCTTCTCTAGAATTCTGCCTTTACATCATAAACATAAAAACCTCTGAGACATACAGCATCAGGTATAGTTTGTAAGCATAAGCCCTAGCCTAGAAATGGGGTTCCTTGGTGGTACTGCAGTGACTGGAAATGACAATGAAATGTTGAAATTTTCCCTAAGTTTGAGAATGTTTGGATATATACTTCATCTCTAGCTCAGGAAATGCAGCTTCTCTTTCTTGGTGTTAAAATCGGTGCTGAAAACACTAAAGAAAATCAGAGTGTAGACTTAATTATTTCCAGAAATACCGAAAATAAAATAAAAATAAAAAGCATGCCATAAGCCACATCTTACAAGTTCTTCTAACACTGAAGTATTTGTAGTATTTCAGATTTCAGCCAGTATCAGTAGTTTCCTACCCTTCAAAGTTTAACCAGATGACAAAAAATATTTACTATTTTGACATGTTCACATAGAAGGTCCATCTGATCTCATTGCTTCTATTACTAATTGCATTCTAATTCCTAATTGCGTAATAGAGGGTAAGTATTTAACAGTCTCTTTACAAAAATAATCTTTTAGGACACTGCATTAAGTGGTCACCGTGTTCTAGATTTCAGAAGCTACATACAACGAACTGGTGGAGAAAACAATGTATAGAAATTATACAAATTATTCGTCAAAACAGACTTTAATGGTAATCTTTTTTTTATAGGATTTATTTTTTTTTAATAATATGCAGCTCTTTCACTATAAATGCTACCCCTCTAAGAAAAAACGGAGCCTCTTTGTCTACGAGCCTGATTCTGAAATCCCACAAAATAGCATTGTACTGTTGCCTTTCAAAATAGCATGGTACAAGAGATGTTGAGTCAAAAAATGCCAGGCCACTTGCAAGAAAGCTGATCTACAGACTTTCCTAAAGGTGACTGCTGAATGCTCTGCCCCCAGCAGCAACTGCTTCATGCACCAGCTCACGCTGGAGGCAGTGGACCATGAAAGGCCACGTGGAAGGACTTTAATCTTTTGCAACCCTGGTCGATGTTGGCTGAGCTGTAGCGGGAAACACTGTCATGCCACTGCTTCTGTGAGTCATATTTTTTATTACAGCATATATTTCCTGGCGAAATGGATTAGGCCGCACCATACATACTGCCTTATGTATTAATAATGCAGACATAATCTGCTACTTTATCACTGGGGTGCATTTTTATAGATAGAGTGATGTAAATACAACCACTCCTGTTCCTGGAAGCTCTCGTACTTCAAATTATATTCATAAAATTATACACCTATGTTGTAGCCTGATGTTTTGAGCAAATATATCACAAATATGGAAGATAAAAGCCAATAATGAATTCATGCTTCATTATCTAATTTAATAACGTGCAAACAATCCATGCTAAGCAAGGCAGCAAGGCAGTCTAGACTTATTTCAAGGACAGCTGAGTTAAAATACAATTGTAACAGTTAATGTACACTGCAATACTTCTGATACCATCTAAGGATTTTAGACAGCAAACAAAATTAGGTTATGCACCAAATAAATGGATACTTGTCTTTAGCCAAGCTATTTCATGGGGCAGAATATTTACGTTCAGGAAATTTGTCATGAAGGGATTTTAAGCCAATCAAGTTTGTGGGAAATGGAGAGTATCACTGCATGTTTTCTATCCACCCCCTTCCTTTTTTTTTTTTTTTTTAAATACACACACACGCGCGTCTATATAAATGTTTGTTGTTACCAAGATATTTTATGAATTACTGAGTAAGTGGGTATGATATTCAGACAGTATGAGATATATGATGTATAGGGTTAAGATGAGGAAATCTATAAAGGTAAATAGAACAATGAAATAGGACCCAAGCAAGCTCAGTGTGTTTCACAACAGGATGTAGGTGCTTACAAATAGGGCTTCTCTCATTTCATGGCAAGCACTGCTGTCTGAGAAATTAGTTATAAAGTATTTCACTTGATGTGAATTCATTCCCACATCCATGAGGCCATGGATATGTAGTCATTTTAAGCTGCATCCAGTTATAATCCAGTAATAAATTTTCATGGTTGGACAGGTAGAGATGGTTTATTTTAGCTCCAGTTCCCAGTCCATCCTAGGACTGGGTATGTCCTAGGATGTCTACGCTGCATTCTGAAGATGGAGGCTGCTTTCCACCTCCAGTACACTGATGCTCACCTCCAAAGCCAGCAGGGGGAAAGACAGCAGGCGATTCTCTGCTGACCCCAGGCTCACGTCACTTAGGGCGAAATGGTTTATTTGTTGATAACACTTTAACATTCTAGATATGAGAAGTTTGCCTCTCCTGACACTACTGCTCTGTAACAACCTAGTTAATTCTAACTTATTATACAAACATGCAAATTCTTAAGAAATGTAGAACACCCTTTATGTATCTTTATTTTCAATATTGCCACATAATCCCATCCTAAAACAGAGAAACCTGTCGTCCTACTGATTTCAGCTCACTTGATGCCTTTTCTGGGGGGCATCCATAGTGGGCAGGGGCATTAAAATTACTCAACACACAACAAGGTATTAAGTAAGACAAAGAATGGGTACAATTTTTGTATTGTGATGGAGTAAAAACAGGTAAAAGTGTGTTCAGATTTACTTGCAGATAGAAAAACACACCTGATTTTGCTTTGACATTTTGTAAAGAAATATTGACGTCTATGGTGATTTTATGGGGATATTCACGACTTAGGGAAGATTCAGATGCAGTAAGCACGAAATCATTTTTTATCATGCATACAAGCACGTTACCCTCAAGTTGGGAGGTTGCTGTATATTTTTTTAAGGCAGCTGCAGCCAGTAGACATTATTTTCTTCCTGTCCAGATACTCAAGATTTCACGAGCACCTAAAGCTACTCCCTTATATAGAGATGAAAGCAGCTATGAAAAGCAGCTCGCCAACACGAGTATAGATTTCAAACTGCGCAAGGCCACCAAGCACCATGCCTTGCCCCCTGCTACCCCCCCAAAACCAAAAAGTTGAGGGGACGTCTGCACCCAGCAGCTCGCCTCAGGACCTGGGCTAAGCCTTGCGAGAGGGAGCTGCTTGCTGTGAAGGCAGCACCTGCCCTGTGCGAGTGAAAACACAGCGGTGAAAACACACAAAAACACACGCCCGCCGCGGCCGGGCGCTTCATGCTGCCGGAAAGCAGCAGGAGGGGTGAGGGGGGCCATGGGGGTGCCGCGGCCGAGCCCCCCCCCGCCCCGCTGACGTCAATGGCCGCCTTATCGCGCCGCCTGCGACAGCAGCCGCAGCCCTCAGAGGCCGCCGCCAAGCTGCGGAGTGGAGCCGGCGGCGAGAGCGGAGTATGGTCGCCTCGTCACGGCGGCGTGCCTGACAGGGGCCGGCCCCCCCGGCTCTGGTCTTGGAGTCATGAGGTCACTAGGGTTGGAAAAGACCTCCAGTGCCGTCTGGTCCTACCATCACCCTACCACCAACGTCACCCACTAAACCGCTGTGGCCGCGCAGAGGTCGAGGCTGCCCGTAGGCAGAGGGGACTAAAGGTGTTCAGTTGCAGACGCTGTCTCGTGGCAGACAAAAAGGACAAAGTCATTCGACGTTACAAAATTAAATCCCTTCTTCAGCTGTGTCGATAGGAAGGCCGTGGCAAACAGGCACAGCAACTAAGTTCCCGGGCTGGTTTGGTGATGGCAGGCCTAACGGGATTTACACCAAAATCTGCGGCACCCACGTATCTGAATTCGCACAACGTGGAGTGTATCAGACAAGTTTTCACCTCACAACTAACTCAACCAACTGCTATTTATCCCCATTAGCTGCTTGTGAAAAATGCCCCGAACATCTGTTTTTACAAGCATTCCTCCCTGTCTGCACCTCTACTATATATCCATGCCTCACATTTGACATATTCTGTACATACAGATACCATATGTATAAATCCCAGCAAATCGTATGTCACCATGTTTCCGTCCTGGTCTCTAGAGCACAACCAACTTTGGAATGAAGTACATGAGCATCATTTAAGCCCAAGTTTTTGTATCTACAGGTATCAGTCCCTGGTTTTATTTAGCCAGATGCATGCTAATGGAATGTTCACACATCAATAAACCGTTACTGTCTGTGGCACGAAGCAAAAACACTCCAGCCCGCCCAAGTGCCGAATAATACTGTCCTAGCAAAAATAGAAAAAACTCCATTACTTTTCAAAAGAATTAACAGCTGCTTGCCCTGTATCTGAATGTCACCAGCATGCGGGAAGCCACACCTTGATGAGTCTGTAGAGGCAAAGCATGACAGGCTGAAAAACTGCAGACACAGCTGCTCCTCATGAGGTTCTTGGACTGTTTCAGCGTAATACCTACACTTCACAAATTCTGTTGTTACTTTTGTTTTGAAAAACATTGTTCTTCAAATGGATGACAGAGGAACTATGCACAGATAACGGAATAGAAAGATGATATGGAGACTATACTTGTTCCTTTCCTGCTCAGTAAGCACATCACTCATTTCAGATGCCCTTTTTTCAATTACAGGAAATGAGTAATTTCCACAGAAGCCAATGGGAGTCAAACAGGCTAGTCTGCAAGAGAAATGAGTGGAAATCTAGTGACTTTTTCTTAATCGGATTATCATTTGCAATTCCAGGTCATGGTGGCAACTGTCTTTTGCAAGAATGGAAGAAAATGTAAGGAAGAAAATAGTCAAAGTCTATCCACATATCTACATTATTCAAAATAGGTGATTCTTCTTCTGAAGGTTAGTTTTATTACAAGCACATCTTGACAGTATGAACAGGATTAAGCCATAATTGGCCAAGGCTAGGAAGTAGCTGAAAAAAACTGCATTAAAAATTGCTTGTTGCAACCAGGCTTATTCAGTTTACAGGCAGCTCCCTAAAGCCATGACTAAACTTTTTACTTTCTATATTGGTCTACTGTTGCCACTCTTTCACATGTAGACATGGTGCAGCAATAGAGGAGCAAATACAGCCATCAGATTTGACAGTGAAAACAACTATTACAACACCAAGTGGCATGTTGTGACAGGACTCCTATCCTTCCTGCCACCTATGCAGGGAGGTGAAAATCCAGTGAAAGCAAAGCTGAGAAGTTAAAGAAGTCAAATCTAAACCAGGCCTGAAAAGGTTTTCAAATCCCATTCGCTGAGGTTGTTGTTTTAATCCCAGTCTGTGCAGTCAAACTAAGAACAGCAACTGAAATGTGAGTGAAATGGAACTAGACTTTAAAAAAGTTCTCAGGCTTTATGCATACTGTCCAGCCACAAAATCTGAGAAAACAATTTTGCCTGAATTCCGTTTATACTGAATCTAAGTTTTAATGTCCAGTAGAATCGGTAGCTTTGAATGGGAAGTTTTACGCCAAAAGTCCACAGCTGTAGCCTATGGTGAACACGGGTTCTCTGGCACTGAGAAAATAATATTTTGCTCTTTGTATAGATTTTGAATAAAGTTATGAGATCTCTGAATCTAAGCTCGTAAAAAGTTGATTGTGTAACTCTTAAGAGATAAGGGATAAGAATGCTGTTTGTCTAGGATGTAGATTTCAGTTAAGAAGATCAACATAGCAGCAAAGCCTGCCAGAAAAGAACTGCTACACCATATAAAGTGCTTTCTCTCTCCCATTGCAAAAGTAAATAAAATCCCAATGATGCTGACATTTATAAAGGTATTCTGAGACCATCTAAAGACAATAAATTTGAGACTTCTTATTGCTGTATTCAAGAACAGACATTGCTATGCTTTTCCAAATAGAATACGAAGATACTAGAACCATTACTGATAATAGCAAATGCCAACATATACAAAGTTATTATACGTATTGTACTGGGAAAAGATATAAGAATATTGAAAAGTAAGAGTCAACCAATTTTGAGTTAAAAGCCCACTTTTTTTTTTTTCTTTTTTTCCCCTTTTTTCCATATTAATTAGCCACAGCATATGTATTGCCTCAAGTGTAATTTATTAGCTGGCTGGTTTTGATACATTCAACTAGCAGGCACATGCACAATTACAACCACTGATCTATACTCTTAGTTTGAGAAGTAGCATAGAAATTTCATTCCCATTTACAGTTGTGCTTCCATTGCAGACTATAGTCTGCAATGTTGACATTTCGACTTCATGCGAGAGCCTGACTTAAAGAGAAAAAATCTTAAAATGTGTTCAGATAGATGTAGCGGCTCTGTAAGTATTCTGAGTAATGTTATCTTTGTAGAGGAATGCTTCACAGAAAAGCACACTAAGCAAAAAAATATTTATTTATTTATTTATTTTAAAGAACAATTCTTGTTCCAGCCTCAGGTAACACCACAGACAGTATGGAGAGAACGAATTTAAAAATACTTTCTTCTAAATCCTTTTCCTGTGCTAAACACATTCACACTTTGAACAACTGACTGCACATGCAGACCCATCTTTTCTATGAAACAGTTAATGCTTTAGCTTATTATGCCAATTACATAGATTAATTAATTTTATTTATTTATTTATAATGAACTAGCACCCAGTAACAGTCTACTATCCAAGAACACAATGCAGGTTTAAGCACTGCTAAAGTCAATCTTGTATAGCAGGAAAGTTCCTAGTTTGGACATTACGCATATGATATGTTTTGTTTGAAACTATGTTGACTCTGCAGCAAGGGATGTGATCATAGCATGAGCAGATATACCTGACAATTTTTAATCTGATACCCTCAAAACTGGGAGAGTGTGGGCTTTAGTCTGGGACTTTACTAATTCAATGGGGCCTGGGCTCTTAGTCAGAAAATGAAGGGCATGCCTTCTCACTTTGTTCGTGTTGGTACCCCCACTAACTAAATACATTAGTTCACGTGTATTTGGACGTCTTGCAGTTCTCCTCTTCTGCAAGACAAGCTTACCTTGCAAGCTTGCCTTTGAGCATGCTAGGGAAGGTACCTCCCACTACCAAAATATTAACAATGGCTTCCAGGTAACCTTGGTTAGGCATTGACAGATGAGACAATCAATGAAATGGTAATTTGCTGAAATACAGTAATACCAGGCTTTGTTACAGGAAAAAATTAAGGTAGTGATAACAAATTGTTTATTTCTCCTAAAAATAAAGCCTAGAAGGTGTTTATTATTAATTATTTTGTATTTAGGAAAGGTGAAGCTAAAGCATTGGCAACAAGGCAAAACAGAGAATGTTCCTGAGTTTATTACTCAAGAGATAGAGAAACATATTTCTTGGTAAACAGCAATTGTGAATGAATTAAAAGGCCTGGAATGATTTTGACTTTTAGAGAACTATTGTTACTTACATTAAAAAACATAAAAACATAATGGAATCTAGTATTCCAAGTAGTACTGGTAGGATCCAGTCCTGCTTTTATAACTGTTCCATGTTCTATTTTGTCAAGTTTTTCCATATAGATCTAGAATTATTCTAATCTCTCTAAGCCTCTGCATATGAGATTTTTTTTTGACTCTTTTTTTTTTTTTTTTTTTTTTTGTGGCTACTGCTGTTATTTTGTAAAGAGGATGTGAAGGAAAATAAAGATAAAAAAGATAATGCAGCATAAAGGTATGATCATACTGCAGGATTGCATTTAAAGTAAAACATGATATCTGAATAGGAGAAGGCACATTAAAGTCAGGTCACAAGATATGTGAAAGAAAAAAATAATGAAAGAAAAAATAGGTATGAGGAGAAGGTACTAAAATAAAGATTGTCTTTGTTTTAAGGGAATAAATGGAAGAAAAAAAGTAATTTGAAAGGAAGAAAGAGCAAATACTTTGCAAGATCCTCTGCTTTAACAGAAGCCTTCTCAGTCCAGTGCAACTTACTAAACAAATGTAAAGAACGAAATTAAATTTGTAATATATCCTGTTTCTAAACTTTTTCAGACTAGTATGATCATACAATATTCTGTTACTCCCTTTCTCACTAACTGGATTTTTAAGTGGCCAATCATCAAACAGTCAGAGCATCTCACAGACATTAATGGATTTTTCCTCACCACCCAGTAAAAGGTGTGAGATAGGCTGTCACAAGAGAGAGTGTGATTGCATAAGGAAGCTCAGGGCTGATTCCAGGTGAGTCTCAGTGCAATGCTTTATCCATAAAACCACCACCCAAAGGCAACCTACATTGCTGTCAAGGGCTTTACAGCTGCTGTTTATAAACAATCTACTGCGTGCAACCAGAGTAGCAGTTTTTAGGAGCATGAGCTGTGCCTCGGCTACAGCACACAGCTCTGCAGTGAGCTCTAAGATGAGCTCTGTGCAGACTTTTGGGCTAAATTGTTTAAGCTTTCTTCTGTGGTCAGATGGCCAAAGTTATGCACGTATACAACACAAGGCAAAAAAACATCATTGAAGTCCTATGACCTTGTTTTGTCCTGTTGGAAATGTCTCTCTACATCTTGCCCCCTTTTTTCCCATGCAAAGATTGAAAACCTCACAAAACAGTTTTAAAGCATTGTCTAAAGTAAAAACTAACCTGCAAGATTATGTCTAGTTACTGCTTTTGAATAAATTAACAACTGATTGCATTTTGAAATCCAGGTAAATGAACATTGTTAAACTTCACTAATTTCATTTTTAATAAGCAGTAGATATTTATTTTGATATACATTCATTTTCTCAACAAGGGGAAGATGAAACTATTGACCTCAGCAAGCTGCTTTCAAAGTTAAGGGGGTAAAGCATTATGGGCCACTACATCACTTTTCATTTCAGTTTCTACCACACATTGCTTATACTCACTGTACAATTAAATATTATTTTGGACATTTTCCATCCAAGAATCATATGTTTTCTCAGCTAGAATCTGCCTCAGAGTTGTCTGGTTTTATTCTTTTATCAGAAATGTCAACTTGCTTTGCTATGCATCTGTGTTTCAGGTCAGAGTGTCATATCTGGATAGTGATCTCTCCTGCACTTTGATACGCAAGACTTTTTCACATATATGGGCAGCTAAATCTTTAAAATAGATTCTTGTTGTTGCATAAAAGAAAGCTACTCAGTACAAAGACTTAAAAAATAAAGAAAAAAGAAGCATTGCGGACACAAAAGCTGAGCATTTCCTTTTGCATTTTAAATGTTAATCAGGTAAGCAAGGAATATGAAGCACGGATGTTTCATGTAATTTTGATTCCTTTCTAAATACGTTTGAAAAACTAAATCCCAAGTTGGATTCAACTGCTTTACTGAGATTCTGGTAAAAATTTCTGCTGTATAATCTCTCCTGCCATATTTCAATACATAGTTTCATTTTCAGCAATTCAGAGTGCCACTTTTTAGGCATTAAGTAATGATGGCATGATGAAAGGCAGTCTCTGTTCATGGGCTCATATACTTCTACACAGTTCCTTAATTTATTTTACAAATTTAACTATTGCCACGTCTCTTAATCTGCTTAACATTTATTTTATGGCATTGAATTACTGAAAATACTTCAGATGCTGCTTTTACTTCCGGCTGGCTTCAGCATCATTTGGAAATGTTTGCCTGTGATCACCTGGGCCTTCTTTCAGTCAATCAAGTAACAATTGTATTTCTGTGGAAACTTCTCTGGCTGTTGGCTACTGAGCGCTCTAGACCTACTAAGAGCCTGAGAGCAAAGGATCTAAGAAACACTTAAACACCCACTTTTCTTCAGAAATGTGTAGAAACCCAATAACACTACTTCACAGTAGTACAGTTTAGATTAATTTCAGGCTATTCCATAATTTGCTACTAAAATCTATCCTTATGCTGCCCATTCTTTTTTTTTAGACAAGTGTTTGAATAGCTGTGTAGTAAATGAGTTGGAAAACAAATGGACTAAAAAAAAAGAGGAGAGGAGAGGAGAGGAGAGGAGAGGAGAGGAGAGGAGAGGAGAGGAGAGGAGAGGAGAGGAGAGGAGAGGAGAGGAGAGGAGAGGAGAGGAGAGGAGAGGAGAGGAGAGGAGAGGAGAGGAGAGGAGAGGAGAGGAGAGGGAAGGGAAGGGAAGGGAAGGGAAGGGAAGGGAAGGGAAGGGAAGGGAAGGGAAGGGAAGGGAAGGGAAGGGAAGGGAAGGGAAGGGAAGGGAAGGGAAGGGAAGGGAAGGGAAGGGAAGGGAAGGGAAGGGAAGGGAAGGGAAGGGAAGGGAAGGGAAGGGAAGGGAAGGGAAGGGAAGGGAAGGGAAGGGAAGGGAAGGGAAGGGAAAATACTACAGAGTGGTTCCTTGATTATTTCCCTGTATGCCTGCACAGCCAACTTGATTGCATATTGCAGGGAGTAGAAAGGCAAGAAATGAGTGATAAGGTTCAGGAATTCAATAAACTGATACTTTTGCTCAAAAATACATGTTGAATCTTAGCCTATGTTTTATTAAATCTGTAGGACCTGAATACATGCATTAAGTCTTCTGAAACAGAGCATATTTTAAAGATTTAACAGTTAATTTACACACTATTAAAAAGAATAATGGTTTATTTTTAAGCCAGTTGAGTTGAAATTTGGATATGTCTGTCAGCTGAGCAGTATAAAAAGAAGCAGAATAAACCTGTGTGTTGTAGTGTGAGAGGCAAACCTGGTGAAGCCATGCAGAACATTATAAAGTCAAATGCCCTTCTTGGACAGTGGTATAACTACAATAGAAAAATGTTCCCACTCATATTAACACTTCTATGGGAAGTGTAGACAGATAATCAGTAGATTTTCAGGGGAAAAAAAAAAAGGGGCTCTCAAGGAATAAAAATTACAGATATTTCAGTCCCTTACATTATGTATCATGCATTACAGAGTTTAACTGGTAAGCCTGTCTCCTTTTAAATAAGGATTCAACTCCTACAGCTGTTTCATAGCTTTAATTACTCCAAAATAAATTTTATCAACCTAGCTGTAGGAACACTTTTTCAGAAAAAATCACTAAAGTTTCCTTAAAAATTGCACTCATGTCCATTTGCATGATCATTCACATAATCAAAATTCATCCTCCTTTTAAATTTGAGAAACCTATTTCAGATTATTGCAATGGAAGTCAACAGTTTGTGTATTTAATGTCTTGGGAGAAAGAAAGATATTTCATGTTTTGATTTTGGGGCTGTATGAAGTTATTCTTTTCACACAAATAAGAGCTATATCTGATGTGAAAACTGTTATTATAAGTTACTTTTATTCTGTGATTTTTTTTTTCTCTTTAGAATGCTGACGTCAACCTTTCTTGTTTTGCAAAAGGAAATGTGACTAGTAGACAGCTCTGCGGAATCGAGCCATGCTTGGGAGGAAGGCCTATGAATCATAGAATCATAGGATGGCTCAGGTTGGAAGGGACCTTAAAGATCACACAGTTCCAACCCTCCTACCATGGGCAGGGATGCCACCCACTGAATCAGGTTGCCCAGGGCATTGTCCAGTCTGTGGTACCAGCTTCTCACAGAACCATCAAACACAAGAATCAGTGTTCAAAAATTAGTATCCATCAGTAAACTATGAAGTATATATTCAACATATACTATGAAGTGGAAAATCCATTTTAACAATCAGTCATCAAACAGATTTTTGGAAAAACTGTGCTAGACTGTATTATATAGTCAAAATTAACAACACCTTTGGAGAAAAGAGGTTTAGAAATTTAGAAATTTGAGATATAGAAAAGCTAGAACTGGTGAGTATTTCAACATGGAATGTTGAAAGGGACCTAACAACATGTCGAAGTTTGAAATACCATACACAATAAACATATTATGTGTTGAAGCAACATTTACTTATTTGAACATCAATTGTGTTTCAGTGGGTATGTTTAGACACTAGCATTTCTACAAAAGAATAGTGTCTTTCTTCTTTGAAATGTATGCTGAGATTACAAGCATCCCATCTCCTTAGTACCTTCTCCCACTATGGTTTATCACTGCTTCATATACTGCCAGCTATACCTGCTAAAGAGTGGCTTACCTCAAAAAAACTGGAAAGATCACGAGATATGGAACTCAAGAGAGTATAAATCTGGAAGAAGGATAGAACTGCACTAGATCAAAGTCCTGTAATAGACTCATTGGTGCTTCAGGGTCACATTTTACTCAGCAAAATAAAGTTTTGCAGACTAAATCATGAGAATTAGCTGGAGCAAAGAAAACACATTTTGGTTTCACAATATCATACAGTGAAAATCTATGTCTGATAAGTAACATGCTTACACACATTTCCAAGTAGCAGAAGCATATGAGAACAAAGTGGTTTCACCACCTGACTATTGCTTTCCTGTGTGAAAGGCATATACGTAGTATGTATATCAGCTGCTTGTTTGTTCTCTAAAGGTGGTCTTCAACTGCAAGGGCACAGTTTGCTCCAAAACTACAGAATCCTTCCCTGCCCCCTCCTTTGTCTGATTGATTTTCAGGATTGAAAATTAAATGAGGAATGGCAAAGTTCAAACAGCATTCTCATCTTCTATCTCTAAAAATTTTTTCTAGATTCACCGATAAATAAATAAATAAAATAAATTAAATAAATAAAAAAAAAACACACCACAAAACAAAACAATACACCTAAAAAGCGAAAAAAAGTATTACTGCAGCTGAATACTGAAATCCACTATACAGGTCCTTTTCTCTTTAGGAAACAGAAAGGACAGAACATGAAAAACAGATCTGGGGTTGCTCATTTCTCATTGCTGCTGCTTCTATTTGCCAAAGTCCAATAAAGAAGAAACAAATCTGCCTTAAATTCTGGTTTTGCTTTTTCTGAAATGGTTCAAAAACAGTACTATAAATAATAATGATGAAATAATAAATAATAGCAAATAAGTAGTAAATAATAATAATAAAGGTTCTTCCTAAAACATCTTCCTTCTGTCTTCTTTTCCACTAGCTGTTCTTCCTCCTCCATCAGAGCCTTCTGCACCCAATTGCTAACACAGCTCAAGAAACCAGTCTGCATCAAGCTTTTTTTCCAGTTTTCTCCTTCATTTCTTTGGCACTGAATTCTTTCTGGGCTTTTTCTTGTAGCCATCTTTGCACTCCTTCAATTAAAGACTAAGTAGTCAATGGTTCCTATAGTACGTCCACTAACAAAGCCACTACCATATGGCTTAATAGACAGGAAAATTCTACAGGTCTGCTAGTCCAGTAGTTATTTCTGTAGTTTGTTCCTGAGTTATTGCCTGTTTCTTTAGTATAGGTAAGTAGATAAGCTGTCTAGTGACAAAATTCACTCGCTCAGATGCAATCCTACCTTGTTCATTATTATTAAGGTAAAACTCCCAAATTATTATCCTAATGACAGACTACCTCCATTTGTCGTCTATCATCTTACTATTATTATTATTTAATCAGAAAATAAAAGTGATTTATTATGGCTTGGAATTAGTTCAACTTTGTACCTACATTTCTGGTACAAAAAGCTCTGCTTCTACACAAGTTAGAGCTGAATCTTTTCAACTGTGAGCAGATTAAGGACTATGATTAAAACAATAAATACAAAAAAATCCAATTCTGTTAACAGAACCCCACATAAAGCTGTCCAAACCTGCAAGAGAACTATGGTTTGTATAGGAAGTTTGAAAGAAGTCACATCCTGACACTTTTAATATTTAAAGTGAAGATTGTCCAGTAAGAACTACTGTCTCTTTCATTGCTTTCTGCCATTTCTCCTATTTCCCAACAGCAAGTCTCTTAAATTCCTTGTTGAAACTCTTTCTGAGCTAGTAAATATGATATTTGGGATTGTTAAGCTTCCCACTGGTGCCTCTTGCAAATTGTGACACCAAAATATTGCCTGTTGGGTGATTCTTGTGATATAATCTTTCCAAGGTTCTTGGGGAGGTAAGGCATCCACAGAACTTTCAGATGGCCTGAGACAGCTGCCGTCCTTCCCTGACTGTACAGAAAGCCTAGTCTGAAAGGATTTAATATACCGAGCCAGCTAGAGACAGCTAACTGGAAGCATTTAACACAGGAACGTGTCTGAATACATGATTGACTAAGGTGTACTCAACAATTACTTCCATGCAGTCCTGATTCCCTCCACCAAAGGTCTTCTGAGAAGAGTCACCTAACATAGGAAAAAATTTCTTTTTACAAGAAGGTGTTAGAACATCTGTCCTGAGAGCAGAATCCTGAGTTTTAGGTATTTCTTGTTCTTAAACATTTTGATCATTTCTCAATTCTCAATTTCTCAATTTTTTTTCAATTCTTGAGAAAGTGCAGTATGTACAAGTAGATTTTCCTGCTGCTGGACCTGGAATTACTCCCTCCAGCTAAAGATGAGTCACTTTGCAGCACGTAATGCAAAATGCTTGAGGTGAGAGAGGGAATGAGTAAAAAGGAGGCTGAGACTGTAGTCTGGTGATATGCTCACTCCTGGAGGAGATGCGCGGGGGCAGGTCCTAAACTGTGACCACTGCTCCGAGGATAATTTAGCCATTTTATCTGAGTATGGACAAAGGGTATGCATAGGGACCTGCAGAACTTCCTAGTCCACAACAGAAGAACTGTTATTCTTGCTTGTCTGACCCTGGCTGCTGGGTGCTCTGATTCATGGCTTTCTCCAGGGTCTATACTCAGAAGGCAGGCTATAATAAAAGCAGAACTTAGTCACTTTAATGGGTAGAATTATTGTAGCCCTGAATTTTTAAATGGATACTCAGTAAAGTGAATAGGCTTTAATGGACCAGTTTCTCAGTAACCTGTTAATGGAAAAGAGATCTACTTTCAAATCTATCTATAGGACAGAAGACAATATATCACTGATCACAGCTGTCAAAAGCTGGATGAGTTGTGAAATGAAGATGCATTCACAATACACCCAGCAGTCAATCCACATTGTCACAGTTTTATTTTCTATATTCATCAGCCAATGGGCTGTATATGTAACAGGAATGAGAAAAATGACATAGACAAGAGTCCTGTTTTTCTGTGATTCTTGTCACCTCAGTCCTACAAACCAAACCACCTTTCACTCCTTCAGTTGGTCTGCTATTATTATTGATACAGTAAATGCAGTCTGACACATACATTTCTCAACTAACAGTGACCGTAAGTGACATAGCTGGGCTAAAAAGAGAAGAGGAAGCACATGAAGCTTATCATCCTATCTTTCCAGTAAAACGGACAGTTTTGCTGAAATGCTGAATATTGACTTTCACTGATGTAGCAAAATATGAGACCAATATAAAGGTAAGAAGCAAAAATTGATGTTGGGTTGCATATTAAATTCTCTTTGAGATGACTGATAATATCTCTCATGTTTTCTTTTTAAACTGAGTACCTACTCCAAAATGTGTACGTATTTTAAAATCAAGGCTGTGCTACAACGCAATTTTAAGGAAAATAATCTAAAGTGCTGGATGAAGTTTGCAAGCAGAGATCATCTCTGTGCTGGCTTTTAATCTCTATGCTCTTTGTTAACCTAAACCCTTATTTCCAACAAAATACATTGTTACGAAATTAAAAAATAACGTGCAAGGGCCAAGTGTTGTAGTCTACACACTGCAAAACAACTAATTTTTTTTAATTATTTTTTTCCTAATTGTTGATATTGATTGATAGATACAATTCCACTGATATTCTGACATTCTTGCCAGGAATGTTTTAACTATGATTGTAGTTCTCTGTTTAAGTAAGTTGCTTTTTTTTTTTAATGAAAGCTTACACATTTGGATATCAGGTATCAGTGTTAAAACACAAACCATAAAGTGTATTTAGTACTGAGGAAAATACAACTTTTCAGAATATGCGTTACTTAGCATTTTTTAGTAATGTAATGAAAATAAAGATTTTGCAACTAGTATGGTTAGGGCAAGACATTGTTTAAACATATCACGGGTGATCCTGAAAGCTGTCATACTTTCTCATACTTTCAGTGTATACGAAGTCTGAATTTCTGAGATTTTTAAACAGTACTGGGCAGTAGTCAAACATAGAGATTATTCTATTTTTCAACCTGATTTTATTCACTTCCTTGAATGTGAGATGATACATAAACAGCTTATGTTGTCCAAAACCACATCAATCCTCTTCCTGCTGTTCTGCTTCAGGAAAGTTAATCACTGTTTTACAAACCCAGCAAACTTGAACCAGCACAAGATTAAAAATAAATAAATAATAATAATAATTTGGATTTTTGATTCTCCCAGTCAGATTTTTTTTTTCAACATTAATTAAAACTATGTGGATGAAAATGAAGAAAGCATTCAGCAAGCCTTCACAGCTGCACCCTAGCAATAACCACCTCTAAACCAAGAAAGAGGATAAACTGGGGACACAAATACTATTCACTTTAAAGGGAAATGCAGTTTAACAGTTACTTTCTCAAGTAACCAATATTAAGTAGGTATATTTTCATTATAGCACATGATATTGTTGCACAAATTGTAACACAAAGGGATAGTTTTTTGTTTGTTTGTTTGAATATAGAAAACAGACAAATATGGCCTAAATTTATGCATATCAAATGCCCACAAACTATGTGCAATGGAAGAAGCTGCTTCTTCATGCGTTAATGTGAAAAAGCGACTGTGTAAGCCTGGGCGGGGAGTGGACTCCTCTCTCTTCTGTACCTTGTTTTTCTCTGCATTTCCTGTTTATTCAGGGCAGATTTATGAATGAGTATCAGTCTGAATGTAATTTGTGCCCTGTATCTCACAAAAGAGTAAGATTTTGTTTTTATTCTGGATAAGAAGGCTGTAAATGAGATAACTCTCCTTTTAGTTATCATGGCCTAGATAAGGCCTTTAATGATTAACTGAAACAACTAGCTCATGTAAATATTGCTATTTTCCAATTCTGTTTTATTTATGCAAAATATTATTGATTGTTAAAAAAATACAATATACAAGTCTCTTTAAGGCACCTTTGTACCTGGAGATTTGGACTTCAGTGAAATTGATGATTGTCAATTCTTTATTCAGAACACTTGTTAGAAAATTGTGAGCTCATTTTGCAAATTGAATAGTTGAAACTAGCTAAAGCACAGGACACTTTCATTACTAGTTAGTTACTGAATTACGTGGACCAGGTGGAGAAATTTCATGGCAAGCTAAAGCTATATTCATTCTGGATTGCACAGTATAAATAAATAAATAAGTATTTTTTTTCTGTTGTCTGGATGGCACAACAAGAAATGAAAAAGTTATAGTCCATAACATATCACCCCAAATATTCACCAATATCACTACTTTTCCTTAAAACTAATACATATATTTGTAATCAGAGTTTATATATACACGTGAATTGAGGTCTAGTATACAAACACGCCCATCATAATAAACCTTTTCAAGAAGGCACTGTACACCACGTAGAAGAGTCATTAGGATTTTAATCCTTCCAATCTCAACCATCTGTTTCTGCTGTCCTTTCCGTATGTAAAGCTCTGAGATCAGTGACTTATGTAACTCTAAAAGACTACAAGGATGTGGACCACAAATAAAATTCAATATTAGATAGCAACAGATTAATGAAAAATGCACAAGGCCTTTTAAAACTCCATTCCATTTGAAGAACTACTAATCTTTTCCTAATTGCATTCTCATTTTATGTATTAATACCAAATTTATATTGATTCATCCAAATAGTGGATTATAAAGCAGTGCCAATTGCTTTAAATTACTATAACCTTTTTTGGACAAAATAGATATGCTGACCTTTTCCTCAGCATTTTTCTCTGCAGATTCAAATTGCCTACTGAACTTCAAAACTTGCGTGGCAGATGTTAAAAGGCTTCAGAAACACCAACATCAAAACAAAGCAACAGCTGAATAGAATTGACCTTATACATTGATCTGTGCTATACAGAGGTCTAGATAACACCACAAATAATTATTCTGAGGAAGGAAATTACTTCTTTAAGGAAGATGGCTAAGTTCCCAAATGATGTTAGAGACATAAGAACAGTATGTAGGATTGCTCAGATGACAATAAAATGAATAGCCATTATAGATGAATAAAATGAATAGGCAGGATAAGTCAACTCTGAATTCTACAATGCTTCTGCTGTCAAGTACCTCAATTTATTATTAAATAGCAGATTATTAGTCTGGCATGTGAGTTTTCAGGAGTCTTTTTTGGTTGTTTTTTAAAGGCAGGAGTTGAGTTGCACAGAAGTAACAAAAATGAAAACTATTTATTTATCCAACTGACAATGACAAAGAATGTTTACATGTATATAACATAGCATGAAATCCACACCACAGAGCATGATGTGCTATTTTTCTTCACTCTGAGAAATAACTTGCAATTCATATGGCTATCTTCATACAATTCAAAGATGGGAAAATTTCAAAAGCATTTGCAGAATTTAAAACGAAGCATTTAACTGTTTCTCACTTAAAATTCTATTTCTAAATGTGAGTTTTGAAAACATTCACCTAGGAAGTAAACTGAAAGCGTCTGGCATGCATGCACCTGTGACTTTAGTGCCTATATGGCACTTCTAATAACTTAATTCAGCTGCTAGTGAGGTATGCTGTTATACCTTCTGCAAGACTGCAAATACACATTTGCTAATTTCTCAAATAATAGATGGAATTTACTACAGGTTGAAAGATGTGAAAATGCTACAAAACACATTCAAAAATATAAGTCCCTGTGATACTTACCCTGAAATTAAGATAATTGTCAGAGGTGAGTTAAATTCACTCTAAACAGCCATAGAGACATAAGTATAAGCAGACCTATGACAATCAAAGCATTTACATGTTGTCCAACCTTCTGCACAAAGTACAAAGCCATTTTACAAAAAAAAACAAACATGCCCCTTTAGAAACATGGTGTCAGGTTCCTGCAGTGCTTCAGGAAAGCATCCTTTACTCAAGTTAATTGAGTGAGAATTTCTGAATATTTTACCTCAGCTCTGCCAAATATTTGGCAGTGAAGTATGAATACTTCTCTATAATAAGATAAAAATATATTCAGTGGGCAAATTAAATGAGAGTGGGAAGTCCTCGTTATAATTGTAGCCCTACTGATTAAATCTAGAGGAGTGATGTATAGAATGCAATTGTGTCTTGAATAGGGCATGTTCTGGGTATCTACTAAAACCTGGGTATGAAATCTAAAGTTTTCATCATTTTAAAAGGTGGCACTGATATTGCATTATGAGACTTTTCTTAAAAATCTGTGATTTATTTATTTAAACCTCTGTTCTCACAGACATTAGAAGCCACTCAATTCCATATATATATATATATATATTCCCCATAGCCATTACCCTGGTATTGTATGAATTATCCTGTGTAAGGCATGCAACTTTTGTAACTTTTTGTAAGGCATGCAACTTTTGCTTTTTTTCTATCCACGCATGTATTCTTGCATTCATTTTATCCCCATCTGAATCACAGACGCAAGAAAAAATTAAAAGCATTTAGATTACGCAGGTCATCTTCATGTAGTAATGTACTCTACACTTCAGTCAGGTCCTGCAGGAGTCAACAGGATATGTAATACTTTGCCTTCTGGATTTTTGAAGCATTTAAAGCATCTCATGACCAGAAATGTTACTTCTATTTAAATCTGAACAATAAATTATTCTACTGGAACTCCATACTATTAATCAATAAAATCTTTCAGTTACAGAACTGGTATGAATGTTCAGAATGTATGAATAACTGAATACAGTTATACTGAGATATGTAAACTCAAAATAATCTGTCATTTAAACTAGGCTTTAAACTAGGTGAGAAGGGGGACGGGGCTGAAACAAGGCTTGTTAGAGCTGTGCCATAGGTAACAATGGCAAGGCTGGGAGAGAAGGCAATGGCCCAACTGAAGTGCTGTAGTGGGTTTACGTGGCAAGGTTTTGGTAGCAGGGAGCCATAGGGGTGGTTTCTGTGAGAAAGATCTAGAAGCTGCCCCATGTTTGGGAAGGGCCCCATTGTTTTCCAGAGCTGAGCCAATAAGCGATGTTGTTTTGCGCCTCTGTGAGAGTATATTTTAGACAGGGAAAAAAACGCTGCACCAGACAGCAGCCGGGAGTGAGAGAACAGCCTGCAGGTGCCAAGGTCAGTGTAGAAGGAGGGGGAGAGGTGCTCCAGGTGCCGGAGCAGAAGTCCCCTGCGGCCTGTGGTGAGGACCATGGTGAAGCAGGATGTCCCCCTGCAGCCCATGGAGTACCACGGTGGAGCAGGGTTCCATGCTGCAGCCTGTGGAGGAGACCACGGTGGAGCAGGTGGACCTGCACCGACGGAGGCTGCCGCCTGTGGAAGACCCCTGCCGGAGCAGATTCCGGGCTGGACCTGTAGCCCGTGGAGAGGAGCCCACGCAGGAGCAGGTGACCTGGCAGGAGCTGCTGCCCGTAGGGGAGCCAGGTTGGAGCAGTTTTCTCCTGAGGGATGGACCCCGTGGTACAGACCCATATCTGGAGCAGTTCTGGAAGAGCTGCTGCCTGTGGGAAGCCCACACCGGATCAGTTCATCAAGGACTGCATCCCGTGGGTGGGACCCCACAGCACAGGGGGCGAGAGTGACCGAGAAGGAGCGGCAGAGAAGTGCTGTAGACTGACCATAACCCCCATTCCCCCGTTCCCCTGCGCCGCTCGGGGGGAGGAGGTGGAAGAGGGTGGATGGGGGAAGGTGCTTTTGGTTTGCTTTTTCCTTTGTTTTCTCGCTTCTCTCGCTTGTTAGTAATAGGCAATAAATCTTACTATCTCCTTATGCCGAGTCTGTTTTGCCCGTTACAAAAATTATTGCGTGATTTTCTCGTCCTTATCTCAACCCTTGAGCCCTTTTCACATATTTTCTCCCCATTCCTCTTTGAGGAGGGGGAGTGAGAGAGCGGCTGTGGTGGAGCTCGGCTGCCCACTCGAGCGGAACCACGACAAGTGCATCTACACTAATGCATGCAGCATGGGTAACAAATAGGAGGAGCTGGAAGCCATCGTGCGGCAGGCAGGCTATGACTTGGTTGCCATCACGGAAAGGTGGTGGGACCACTCTCATGACTGGAGTGCTGCAATGTCTGCCTATAGGCTCTTCAGAAGGGACAGGCAGCATGGAAGGGGTGGTGGTGTGGCTTTCTATATCAGAAAGAGTTTTGATGTTGCAGAACTTGAGGCTGGGAATGTTAAGTCCCTATGGGTTAGGATCAGCAGGAAGGCCAACAAGGCAAGCATCCTGGTGGGGGTCTGTTATAGACCGATGAACCAGGATGAGGAGATGGTTGAGGACTTCTACAGGCAGCTGACAAAAGCTGCAAAATTGTCAGCGGTTGTTCTCGTGGGGGACTTCAACTTCCCAGATATATCCTGGAAGCACAACACGGCCCACAGAAACCAGTCTAGGAGGTTTCTGGAGAGCATGGAACCAGCTTCCTGACACAGCTGGTTAGTGAGCCTACCAGGGGAGATGCCCCTTCTAACAGAGAAGGACTGGTGGTAGATGTGGTGGTTGGAAACTGTCTTGGGCAGAGTGACCATGAAATGGTAGAGTTCTCCATTCTTGGAGAAGCCAGGAAGGGGACCAGTAAAACCGCTGTATTGGACTTCCAGAGTGCTGACTTTGAACTGTTCAGGACACTGGTTGGTAGAGTCCCTTGGGAGGCGGTTCTGAAGGGCAGAGGAGTCCAGGAAGGCTTGGCGCTCTTCAAGAAGGAAATCTTAATGGTGCAGGAGCGGTCTGTCCCCAAGTGCCCAAAGATGAGCTGGCGGGGAAGAAGACTGGCCTGGCTGAACAGAGAACTGTGGCTTGAGCTTAGAAGAAGCAAGAGGGTTTACAATCTTTGGAAAAGAGGGCGGGCCACTCAGGAGGACTATTAGGATGTTGCGAGGCAGTGCAGACAAAATTAGAAAAGCAAAGCTCATCTGGAGCTCAATCTGTCAACTGCTGTCAAAGACAATAAAAAATGTTTTTACAAATACATTAATGCAAAATGGAGGACTAAGGAGAATCTCCAGCCTTTACTGGATGCAGGGGGGATCTTAGTTATGAAAGGTGAGGAAAAAGCAGCGGTGCTTAATGCCTTCTTTACCTCAGTCTCTAGCAGCAAAACCAGTTGCTCTCTGGATACCCAGTTTCCTGAACTGGTGGAAGGGGATGGGGAGCAGAATGTGGCCCTCACTATCCATGAAGAAATGGTTGGTCACCTGCTACGGCACTTGGATGTACGCAAGTCGATGGGGCCAGATGGGATCCACCCGAAGATACTGAGAGAACTGGCAGAGGAGTTGGCCAAGCCACTTTCCATCATTTATCAACAGTCCTGGCTATCAGGGGAGGTCCCAGTCGACTGGCGGCTAGCAAATGTGACGCTTATCTACAAGAAGGGCCGGAGGGCAGACCCAGGAAACTGTAGGCCTGTCAGTGTGACCTCTGTGCCAGGGAAACTCATGGAGAAGATTATCTTGAGTATCATCAAGCGGCACTTACAGGGCAAGCAGGTGATCAGGCCCAGTCAGCATGGATTTATGAAAGGCAGGTCCTGCTTGACGAACCTGATCTCTTTCTATGACAAAGTGACGCGCTTGGTGGATGAAGGAAAGGCTGTGGATGTAGTCTACCTTGTCTTCAGCAAGGCTCTTTACACTGTTTCCCACAGCATTCTCCTCAAGAATCTGTCTGGTCGTGGCTTGGACTGCCATACATTTCGTTGCGTTAAAAACTGGCTGGATAGCCGGGCCCAAAGAGTTGTAGTGAATGGAGTCAAATCCAGCTGGAGGCTGGTCACTAGTGGCGTTCCCCAGGGCTTGATACTGGGGCCGGTCCTCTTTAATATCTTTATCGATGATCTGGATGAGGGGATCGAGTGTACCCTCAGTAAGTTCACAGATGACACCAAGTTAGGTGCGTGTGTCAATCTGCTCGAGGGTAGGAAGGCTCTGCAGGAGGGTCTGGATAGGCTGCACTGATGGGCTGAGGTCAACTGTTCGAAGTTCAATAAGGCCAAGTGCCGGGTCCTGCACCTGGGGTGCAACAACCCCAAGCAGAGCTACAGGCTGGGAGAGGAATGGTTGGAGAGCTGCCAGGCAGAGAAGGACCTGAGAGTATTTCTGGATAGTCAGCTGAATATGAGCCAGCAGTGTGCTCAGGTGGCCAAGAAGGCCGACGACATCCTGGCTTGCATAAGAAGCAGTGTGGCCAGCAGGTCTAGGGAAGTGATTGTCCCCCTGTACACGGCTCTGGTGAGGCCGCACCTCGAGTACTGTGTTCAGTTTTGTGCCCCTCGCTACAAGAAGGACATCGAGGTGCTCGAAAGAGTCCAGAGAAGGGCGAAGAAGCAGGTGAGGGGCCTGGAGAACAAGTCCTACGAGGAGCAGCTGAGGGAGCTGGGCTTGTTCAGCCTGGAGAAGAGGCTCAGGGGTGACCTTATTGCTCTCTGTAAGTACATTAAAGGAGGCTGTAGCGAGGTGGGGGTTGGTCTATTCTCCCACGTGCCTGGTGACAGGACGAGAGGGAACGGGCTGAAGTTGCATTAGGGGTGTTTTAGGTTGGATATTAGGAAGAACTTCTTTACTGAGAGGGTTGTGAGGCATTGGAATGGGCTGCCCAGGGAAGTGGTGGAGTCACCATCCCTGGGGGTCTTTAAAAGACATTTAGATGTAGAGCTTAGTGATATGGTTTAGTGGAGGACTTGTTAGTGTTAGGTCAGAGGGTGGACTTGATGATCTTGAGGTCTCTTCCAACCTAGATAATTCTGTGATTCTGTGATTTCCAGTAGTACTTGATATAAACTACAGATTTTCAGATGTAACCTGTGTTATTTCTTTTGTCTACCTGTCTATATTTAGGAGTTTCAGTCTGATTTTTAGCTTCCCATGGTGATTTTTGCTCAAGTGCATGATACTGAAATACAGGAAGCTAATCACTTAATTAGATAACATTATTTAATTATTAAATAAATAATGATTGATTATACTTCCAGTGTCATAAAATAAAAACTGGTAGATTACACTTCAAAACCATAAGTTTCATGGGAAACCTGAAGCTAATTGATAGAAACCAAGAACTATCTTGAACAAAGTCTACAAGAAACATGCAAGAAGCTCCATTTAAATAATCAAATTATTGATTTCTGATGGGTTTAAGATGCAGAACCATGCATGTAAAGGGTATAACTCAAGTCCAATAAGAAGCAATATAAGCATATAGTAACAGAGTATTTTTAGGCCCAGAAACTTCTTTTGGACAAACTTGCCTCCTTTTGCATGTACATGTATTCTTTGTACATAAAAGCATATAAAAGCATCTAAAGCATCTGGCAGACTGAGTTTGTCACTAGCAGGCAGAGAATTTGTGAAATCTCCTATCTATTTTAAAGGTACATGAAGAAAGACCTTATATGGTTCCTTCATAGCTCATTATACTTTCAGCTAGAAGTGCATATACTAGAAATGTAGTAACCAAAAGAGATTTAATGCTTGCTCATTTTTTCATTAAAAATGAAAACTTTAAAGCTCAGTCCTTGAGTCACAGGTAATAGTGGTTTCTTGTTGTTGTTTTGTTGTTGTTGTTCGTAATTTGAAAATGAAATGCTATTTATAATTCACTGATGTGTTGCATTAGGAGAATTACTATAAATTTGAAATGAAACACTGTTCATATGATTGCTTGGAAAATGTGAATCACAGTGAGAGGAACCCCTCTTCTGGTTGAAGAACAAAACACCAAGCATGAAATCACTATACAGCAAAAGGAGTTATCCCAAGCTATTCTCAAAGGACAGCAATAGCGTGTTTAGTTACCAATTTAGGGACCCTTTAAAGAAGACACCTAAAATAAGTCTATTTGCATGTCTGCTTATTTACACTGACTGTAAAAGGACTCTAATGAGCCTCACCAAAATAGGTATCTACATCCTAGACATCTAAGATGGATAATAAAAGTGCTATCTAAGAAGTTTATTGGTACATGAAAAACTCCCACCTCCTACTCCCTAATTTATCTGTACACCCAACATGCTGTACGATACTTGTTTTATACTGAAGATCAAGTATGCCACTAATACGTAACTGTTTCTGTCAACAGTTTCCGAAAAGGATTAATGTGGATATATTGAATAGAACAAGCCATATTTTAATCATTGGCTTCTACATATTCACATTTAAAGATGATTCTAACTTCCAGACCACTATGGCTGCTATTGCTTTTAACAATTTGAACATTTTATTCCCGTGCTGCTTCAATTCTCTATTACACAGTTCCCTACTTTTTTCTTAATGGATTTTCTCAAACTTTTCTACCTCAAGGTAAATTCTTAAAATAGCAAAAAATAGTTTTTAATCACAATGCAAGGATTTTGTTCTTGCTGCTTGAGTCACTTTGCTTTACCAAATCCCTTTTTATCTTTCCTTTATCATTTTTTCCCATAAGGTCTAACAGTTCTGTCTTACTACACTTTTGCTTTTCCTGGAAGATGACACTTTCAGGAAGCTTAGCAACATAAAACTTCCACTTTTTGTGTCTATTTCTGTTTAAGTATCGACATTGTTTAGTGACACCGTGTCTTCCAGTCACCTAGTTTGTACAGCATGACTGGGAGGACTTTTCAGCAGGAAAGACTCTGCACAAGCTACATTACAAATATTCCCAATAAAAATTCAGAAAGCATAGGATCATCCAGAAGGATCTCTAATCATTCTAAGAAGAGCAGGAACAAAAAAAAATAATAAAAAAAAATTGTTTGCAATATGTCTTTTCTTTTTGGTATAATGCCATTGTGCAATGTGTTTTACCAGCATTATATATGCTTCAAGAAAGCATCTATGCATGCTTCTGTGCTTATGCCATGAAATTTGTTTCTATGGAAATGCAATTAAAAAAAAAGCAAACAAACAAACAAACAAAAACAAAACAAAACAAAAACAAAGTATATAACTAAGAATGGGAAATGGCATTCAGGCAAAAAAGTACCCAGCCTCCATCTCCATTCAGCAGTCAAAGTGAACTGTAGCTATTTTCAACCTTTATAGTAGCTTAATATATCTTTTTCTGTATCATTGATGTCTTTTAGCCACTTATATCCAATGCACACAGGCCCCAGCTCAGCTAGTTCAATGCATAATTTGGGCACAGCAGTTCCAGCAGCATCTCTGTAGAATCAGATTGAACTCAATTAGATTAAATTATCCTTGCTATTCTTTACCTTCCACTCGTGCTTCCTTTAAATTTCTTGGCACAGAAACATTTTCTGTATTAGCTGCACCACTGACTGCACTACCTTCCTTCCAAACACTAAAACCTCAGTTGATGTATCGTTTCTGACAAGTACTCTGCACTCTGGGGATTAGCTGAATGGAAACCTTCAGATCAGGGGGGAATTAAAAATGAGCAACAGTAACTTCCAGCAGATTGTGTCTTGGGTCCTGATGTCTGAGCAGCTTCTCCTGCTGGAGAAGAGAAGCTGTCCTCAGGCAAACCACTGGGGGAGATCATGTAAGGTAAGCTCCCTGAATGTTCACATGCATGCATATTTTCTGTTCTGGATATCACATTTTCTGTTACTGGCAGGGATTTTACCGTGTTGTAGGCGTTCTAAAGTTAGCACCTTGGAACCAAAGAAAGAACCCTACTTTTTAAAATTTCTGTCTCCAGTTAGGATAACAGACTTCTGGGTGACTGCACTGATTTGTGAGACAAAATCCATGGTTAAAAATAGATGTAGCATCTCTCAATAATTGAGATGTCTCATAGTTAGTAATTTGAAAACAACACCCAAAATGACCTCTTAAAGTAATACATTAAAAAATGATTATGATTATAGGTGTTACAGGCAAGAAACACTTCATGACAGATCCATGTATTCATCTTTCTCCCCTCCCTGTTCAGTTAGTTACTATGAATTTACGTATGATTGCAAAACATTCATAACTAAGGATGATTTTCTGTGCATAGAATGGATTTGAAAAGATTTAACCCTCTGTTCCCTAATCAGCCCATACAAGTGCTCACATTACACGTTGAGTTCTTTGGAGAATAAAATAGTACAGAACTCCCAAGACTGGATCTTTTAGAGGGATATGTGTTTGAGGATAGATGAAAAAAATAATGATGTTACCACTATCCAGAGCTTAAGAAAAGAGATTATTAAGATGACAAAGGCATGGTTCTCTTCAAAAAAACTGAAGTATAATATCTTCCTTTACTTACTATCCCATTATGACACAATTAAAAAGACAAGAGCTTTGCAGAGGATCAGTAAAAATCAAGCCAAGACCTAACCGGAAAAAAAGAAAGGCTGAAAATACTGGAAACGATAAGCTCTTGCTTTAAATGATAAATTGCTTGTATAGTAAGGGCCTGTATGCTTACACTACGAGGCAAAGCAAATCCTTTCACTCTGTCAACAAGCCATAAAGACTGTAACCACTTGGAAGACTACATGGAGTAAGAATACATGTATTAATAAAATATAAAAAATTCAAAAAAGTATGTTCCCATACCATGGGAACAACTTGGTTCAAGACCAAGTTGCCATGATAACAACCAAAAGTACTGCATGATATAATAAGCTATGAAACAGTATAAGGGTATTATTATAAAATTCATTTTTTAATGAGACTTTCATTTTTATAAACATATATTAACTTTAGAAACCCATGCTGTTTTCTTACCTGTTATAGTTGCTTTGTTAATGGATGGTTGGTTACACATTGGTGACCGTCTAAAAAAAAATAAATAAGTTATAAGCCTGATTAACTCACAGGTGGTTGAATCCTTGAACAATATAATAGGAAACACTTTTCCTTTAGAAATTATTTGGGACTGACACACACTAGCATAAACAAAGAAAGAGTTCATTCAGCTATTTATATAACGCAGAAAGGAATTCACAACTGATGCTCAAATCTTTCTGCAGATTGGGAACGTAAGCAGGGATATCTATAAGTTTGTTAAAAACCTGCCTAATCATTGCTGGAGCTTGTACACAGCTTACAGTTTGGTCTATATACATAGTTTTTATTCTTACAAGAATACACTCACTACCCACATTCTCTTATATGAGATAAATTCTTAAAGCAAAAATTAGTTTTAAGTTCATTTACTATGTTGCATATACATTTCACAATAATCTTTAGGACAAACAGCACAGTGGAATCCTTTGCTCGATGATTTGCTGAACTGACACAGCTGCTTAGGGTTGTATGGATGAGAGCAAGCAGGGGCTGAATATTCCAACCAAGAGGCCTGGAAATATCTTTCTACAGCATTGCATATGCAATGATAGGCAGCTGTCTTTAGATACTGAAGTCTTCAGTGAGAAATTGATGCCCCATCTCTGGAGGTGTTCAAGACCAGGTTAGATTAGCCCCTGAGCAACCTGATCTAGCGGGTGGTGTCCCTGCCTATGGCAGGGGAGTTGGAACTGGATGATCTTTGAGGTCCCTTCCAACCTGAGCCATTCTATGATTCTATGAAACTGCTATGGGAATGAGCTTCCATGAATACTAACTACTTCTAATTTCTGGAGACACACATTCTGGATAAGGAAAATTGCTTCATTACAAAACTTTACAGTTTAACTAATGTTAATGTTAGCTATGATTCTGTACCAGAATTGGAGAAAGGTCATATTTATAATGTCGCATTATAATCATGAACTACTGTGGATATGTTGGATGACTTCTAGCTCTCGATCATGCAAGTAGCTCACAGTGAGTGTAGCTGTATGCTCACTTTCATTCATTTGCACAACTCATACTCTTTGCCTGATAATCGCTTCTGAATGATCTTTGGCATATGACTAATTTATTGAAAATCATAGAAATTGCACACACACAAACCACTCAAAATTTATGCAGGGATAGCAATGAAAAAGCAGTTAGTAGGCAAGGGGGCTGCTGTCTCAGCTATAAAGTATAGTAGATTTAAGGGATTAATAAAGTCATTAGTCATCACATGTTTTATACAAGCTTGGTGACACAAACTGAAATTTGTAACATCTAATTGTTATTCCTAGTTTGCTATTTAAATATACTGCTGAAAAAAGTTGACACTCACTTGCTGGGTGCCCGATCTTGTAAATTGGTTAATGCAGCAAAGTTATTCCGTACAGTACGTAGGCTTGCCAGCACCTGAAACATATAAAATGGTTTCAGTCTAAATTTCTGCACAGGTGAGACTGAGTTAGCTGCAATCCACTGTGCTGAAAGAAAAATGAAAGGACATTGCAAAACATAAAAGGTTACCAGGGCTGGTTGTCTGAAGCTTTTGACCATTACTTAACAACATGTCTGTAATACAAGGACAATAGTTTATTTATTTTTTCCATCATAACAACTCATTATTTGTTTAAAGACAAACTTACTTAAGAGGAGGAAAAGTTTTTCACATAATACTAAATTCTCTAAAACGACCATAAAAGCATTCGTGTTTGGACGATAATAACCCATTCAAACCTAATATTTCATACGTAAAATATGATTGCAGATTTTTCCATTTGCAGTTCAGCCCCCACAAAACTCAAAGGACAAATGGAATGAGACTGTCTAGACTGGCAGGAAAAATAAAACGTGTCTCCTTTAAGGGGATGAATTCATTTAGAGACAGTACAAGAGGACAGATAAAGAGGAAGGTATCACCTCAGCAGGTAGGAAATGCCTGTAGATACAAATCTACAAGCTCTACACATTGGTAAAGATGATTGAAATGGAGTACTCACTTTCTGGACGTATTTTTATGCAAGACAGCAGCTAGAGGAAGCAGCAAAGTGTCTTTTTTGTATAAGCGGCATAGGCGTTCCCCACTGAAGGAGGTTGGATAAATGCAACAAATTTTGCACTACATAAGGACAACAGGATACTTCTCTGACTATGGAGAGGCAGTTCAGCTGATGTCAGAGAGGGAACTATGAATTACTTAAAATCAGACTGCGAATGGGAGGAGGCAACAAAATTAATCACTGTGTCTTTGTGGTAGTTACCCACTACTTCTCCTCAGCACAGATTATTCTGGTTCCCTGGTGAACTGGTGCTGGCATTTTAGACACTAACAAAGGTGGGAATGGGAATTTGGCTTTCAGAAGTCTAAGCCATGGAAGATATAACTGTCTTTCCACAGAACACTTGAATTTATACGTGAAGTAGAAAGGGGGTTGGAGAGAAATGAAAGAAAAACTCGTAATATAAAATATTCTAGAGATATTCATCACTGGAGGTATTCAAGCGATTATTGTAGGTAATTCCTAAATGTGTTGAGATAATAAATTTATTGCCTAATTAATTCCACTATATTTTTCTTTCAAGAGATTGGGAGGCAAAATCGCATATTCTACGTTCAGAACTGAATTCAAATAATTATTTGTGCCATCAAATTTGCGTGCCCAGGTTATAGTGACAGTGATAAATGTTATATTTAGATGTTTGATATACGCAGATGGAAATGTGGCATGGAATGGAAGAAGGAGAAAGATGTAAGAGTTCAAAAGTTCAAAAATGAAGACATTAAATACAAAGGAAAACTGCTGAAGTCTTAGAATATTCTAAAAGGAAAGGATGAGTTGCAGGTGCACAGACAGGAAAGGAAAAATGTTGGGTCTGTTAAATAAACACATGTTTTAGTGACTGCAGGCACTTGTTTTTCTTTGGTCAGTGTGCCTGGGTTCTGGTCTATGTGTGCCACGATACTGCAATTGCTTGTATGTACTAGTATTATTATGGGAAGCAGTGCACTAGATAAACATATCTATGTGGCTCTCAGAGATGTCTCAGGCCTTGAAAAAACAGTCAGTATTCCTGGTTGTAGGTTCTTCCTCAATAATCCCTGGTGGACTGAAATTATCTGCATATTCAAGGTGCACAGAGAACTGGGAGCAAGCACAACTGTAGCTACGTGACTTCAGTGAGCCATCTCAAACACATCCATGCCTACTAGCTCCCAGCCTCCGCTGGGCTGAAATGAATGACTGTACCTGCTGCATGGGACTCAGTTTCAGAAAGGTTAGTAGGCTAGGCACAATCCCACGTGAAAACATAAACCTCATTGAAATGAGTTGCATCTGAACTAATATGATACTGAGCACTTGGGGTCCTGGAGGAAGGAGTGTGCAGAGCTGCTAGATTGCTCAGGGACAGTTATGAGTGGAAGCTAATGAGCCTAGATGGGCCCACACTCAGGTCCCCAAAGAGATGTGAGGGAGTCTCAGTGCCATGCTCACCACTATTCACATTGTCTAGGCTTTTCCACAGTCTGAGACATTATGAATCCCTCTTTTTCTGGAAAGCGGAGACTGGACTATTCAGCTTTTAAGTCCTCCTATTTGTTCTTCTGTAAGGTTAGAAATCTGTTCTTCTGTAAGGTTAGGTCCAGGGATAAAATGGGCAGTATCTGCCCAGCATTCCTGCTACAATAGCATAGTGCATACATATTTTGACACATTCTGCAAAAGCAAGAGGACCCCAAATAAATATAAAAGATTGTCAGAATGACAACTAAAACTGGCCATTAGCTCCAGAATTCAGTGCAGCCAAACAAATCGATTTATTGTGCCAAAGTGTAAATATCTATGCAGCTATGATATTAAATATATTAAATGACAGTTTCTCTGTTTACAAGTACATTTGTGCTTAATGTTCCCAGAGTTAGATCTGTGAGCAAAAAAGCAACCAGTCTGCAAATCTCTTTGAGGTTTAATCCCTAAATAACTATATAATTTCAAAAATTAAGTTGTATACAGTCATTAGTGAACTTAAAAAAAATCAAACTTCTTTGATGATAAAAAATTTGGTCATTCAATTTCAAATCACTCAAATGATTTTATTTTGAAATCTGAAATTCTAACAATTAAATTATAGCAGTTTCTTTATATTATAACCCAGGGAAGCATAACTAATGTTATACTTAAGACAATTTTTGTATCTGGTTTACTGAATCTCATTTCTGGTAAAAATAGCAAATTGTCTTGGGGGCAGATTCTGTGTGAGGGACACAGCATGCCGTGCTGCCTGCAGTAATGAATGCAGCCACAATGCCATGGTAATGTGCTGAACAGTAATCAAAAAGCTAAAACTGGAGTTATTACCACCTGGTGGCTCACAATTGGATGAAACATCCTTCCTGATCAATGGAAGAAAATATGGATGTTTTCAAATAAATGGAGCATACATTCCAATACCTGGTGTCACTAGGAAGCTTTGGCTGTTTACAACACAAAAATGCATCTACATGATGAAATATTGCTCTTACTAAGAAGAGGACATTAAACAAAGCTAAAAGCTGTTTTGTGTGAGGTATAGACATTTTACTGGCATACGGGACACAATTCCGTAAGTCCTGTGTGTGATCCTAATGCTGCTAATGTATTTCAGAGGGGTGAGTCCTGTGTTTATCTGCAGATGTTATTTGTGAACAGGCCCCACTAGGATAGGATTTTGCATACTGAAATCAGTCTTAGATAAGGACTAAGTTTTTCCGAAGAGTATAATTAGACATAGTGTCCCCTCTGTTAGGCACCATTTCTCAAGTGCTTATCAATTCCTCTTATGTTGGGGAATATGATGCGATAGCTCACCCTGCTCTCTTCCTTCTCTCCAACGCAAATGAAAACAGGTTGATTTAAAACACTGCTAACAGGGTTTTCCATCGAAACAGTAAAAACAACTCACAAAATGTATTACAGCAACTCGGTGCGACTACTCCTGCTCCAATTGCTGAAGCATGTCTGTCTATGCCCACAGGAATACCAAGCTGCCCTTGACACAAATAGGGTATTTTCTACCAGGTGAAAAAAGCCTGGTGTAACACTTATTGTTTTTCTAGGTGTACTATAACTTGTCTCATCTATGTGGCATAATTTGTAATAAAATTTATAATAAAATTCAGATGAAAATGAACATATACTCAACTGAAATACTGGATTTTTTGACCATCATACAATTTGAATTTTTTCTCTGCTTAAGAGTTAGTGTTTTTATGTTTCCGGAGGAACTAATGGAACCCAGAAGTGGTTTTACCTTTTTGTTTGTTTGTTTGTATGGTAATTTCTTCTCTTTCTATTATTGAGGAATATTTACTATTTGGGAAGTCATAAAACATAGTTAGAAAAGGCCCAGACTCAATCTATTCTCTGCTAGTAAAAGATGAAGGTAATCTTCATATTAAGGTTTCAATCAACCAGTGTTATATATGAAGACACCATATCTGAACTGTAATGAAACTGAAATGAACCAAAAGGACACCAAAATTTATTTTATCAGTTAAGTTACAGTACAATTGCCTATATTCATTGTATGCAACAGACCTGTAAGCAACCTGTAAGCAACTTGTGTATTTAGACTACAGTTGGACACATTATTCATATTTGGAATTGTTGTGTGTCTCAACATTTCTCTTCCCATTCACTTTCAATCACATATGACTTCCAGATTTATTTTTTCTGTACTTTCACTGAATTAACTTTCCTTTCTGTCTATTACAGGGTACCTATCATGAGTTCAAGGAATATCAACATTTACTTTTCATACATGACGAGACAGTTCTGCTGCTAAAAATCGAAATTACTAGATTTGATCTAAATTACTAAGATTTTTGATTTGTTATTTTATAGAACATAAAATCTTAAAAGAAAAATCAAATAGATTTGATTTTGTAAAAGAACTTAAGTATTCTGGTAAAGCTTATCTTGCATCTAAAAATTACCTTACATTGTGTGCATAAAAAAAAAATCACAAGAAGGCATTGTAATTGTAAACAGCAGTATAATAAGAGAACAAAGGTTTGTCTTCATCATGACTGTCTGCTACAATATTTGAACACCCTGCAAGCTAACATGTTTTTTGTGTTCTTGCACTTCACTTTTCAGATAGTTGAAAAAACATTTAAAAAGATATAGAGCATACAGGTATACATAATAGAGTCAAAGGTATATGGGTGTTTGTTTAGAGAGGTTTTTCCTGTTTCATGCAAATAAATCTTATGTAATATTAACAGTGGAAAAGAGCTGTTTTGGCCTCCTGGACTTTAGGTTGCAAGATCATGTGAGAAATAAGGCAAAACTGTGCCTACCTGAGCAAATGGTGTCACAATCAAGTCATCTCCATGTCTGAAAAAATGAGCAGAGTTGTAAGTTAGATATTAATGAAAGTCATCTCACTGCTACTACTTTTATAGAGAGAAAATGAGGTTTTACAGTGTGCTCTGGGTTACTCCAGGTTTACTCTTCAACAGTTACACACTACCGTTGCTTCACAGATTCTTTTGAAAAGCAAATACCAAATTAGTTATTGCCCAATTACCTGTGTATCTATGGGACGGCTGATGAACCAACCAGTTTCTGCACAGCTTTCTGGACAGGTGACTGCATGGGGCAGACCTGCAGAGATTTCATCCCAAAGGACAAAAGGAGAACACTGAAAGCGATTACATTAAGGGTTGCTAGCAGGTTTGTGAGCAGGGGCCAGGCGAGTAACTGCAGATGACTGGGCAGTGCATCACAGACTAATAAAAACCTAGTAAAACTTTTGAACTGACTCACAATCATGTAGTTACAGGGGGTGTAACCAAGAGTGTGCTGTTGCTGTGGCAACCTCACCCACACCACTCTGGCTGACGTAGGGCAAGGTGTCGGGATGACGTGCTGTAGCAGAGAAGGGAGGCAGGAAAAGAGGGGTTTCTTCACTTCTGTGCTGAAACACTTGCACAGAGACGTTGGCTTATGCTGTGAAGTTATTCCCACTTGCCTCATGAATAAAATATAGAAGTTGCACACAAAGTACCACGTGTAGTCACATGTAGGGCTATGGGAACACTGGACAACTGCAGAAAGAAACTGATGAGAGACTGAAGCATGGGTATCTGCCCAGTCTCATCTGAACTGTGTGGGGAGGCAAAACTTGAGTTTTCAGTTATCATATCTAGTAGATGGCAGCAATCAAGATTAAAAAAAAAAGACAAGTTCCAAAGACAAAAATTGAATATGACTGTATTTTACTGAAGTGAATTTGCCATGATAATTTCTAAGTTGTATTTGGACTTGAAATCATTCAGCAGAAATACCATTGCTTTGGTGCTGTTTTCAGGTTATTTAAGCATGAAGTATGAGCATTTAATAACACATTTTCAAATCAAGGTCTAAGGTATTTCATGATGTTTTCATGACCCTATGAAAATGAATAGAGCTCTTAAAACCAGATGGTCATTAACTCCCTTGTTAATGCCCTGGGATGATTCATCATGTCTATAATAACCAATTGGATTTGGTTTCATGAGACAATTAAAGCCTCTAAGTTACTCCCATGGTGCTATGTTTCTTCCAGTTTAGTGTGAGGATCAGGTTTACACACTGTCCGGTCAAGTGGAAAGTTTTCACTGTATCCCAACCACTTCTGCATAAATATCATTTAATGAAGCATTCTGACAACAATGACTTCCTCAGGCAGCCAAGGAGGAAAATCCTCAACCTTCCCATCAGAAGTGGAATAGAATTTTTCTGCATTCCTGAAAAAGCAAAGAACTAGGAAGACTGATGACTCTTCTGTGGAAATTAAAGGCGGTATACGTGGCATTTAACACAGATTTTCACGGTAATGGAAAGATCAGACCTCTTCCTTTTTTGATCCTGACTAAAAGGAAAGAAAATTGTTACTTCTTATGGTCAGGCTGATGTAATCTTGGCAAGTATGCCTTCACAGCAAAAGTGCATGCCACATTCTTTGGTAATAATTTACAAAATAAAAAGACTTTCATTTCTAATCAGCATTGCTTAATATGTTATATAGCTACACAAACAGTGGAAGAGTAAGTCATAAAGAAATTGTATAACAAAGGTTTCAAAGAAGATAAGCCTAATGTATCTTTTCCTTTTCTCTCATTCTTCATTTAAATATCCATAATGTAGATATGTATATTACCTCACTTCCATAAAAAATATATTCTTTGTCTTCAAGTTATGTGAAACAGTATTACCTGCTGTGTGACAGCTGTCTTACCTTTCCTCAGTAAAACAGATTTTTTTCCCTTTTAAAAAAGGTTTTTGCTATTTGTGTATTGGTTAGGATCTCCATTTTCTCTTCCCTTGTTTTTTTGACAAAGAGGCCCAGCTATGCAAAGCAAGGAATTATACCTTAGTTATCTGTATGGCTTCTGCGAAGATTGAACAGCCTAAAGCGTCAAATAAGTAATTTTTCAGTCTTCCTTCTACCCACTGTATCTATTACTCAGGTTGTTCAGGGCTGCAAAGATGGTGAAGCATCTGAGGGGAAGACGTATGAGCAGCAGCTGAGGTCCCTTGGTTTGTTCAGCCCAGAGCAGAGCAGGCTGAGGGGAGGCCTCATGGCGGCCTGCAGCTCCCTCATGAGGGGAGCAGAGGGGCAGGTGCTGAGTTCTGCTCTCTGGCAATCAGTAATTCACTGACTAAGCATCAATTGGCAAAACTGTGAAAATAGGATGGTCCTTGTTTTCAACATCTGTTGTAGGCTGCCTTACTGGAAGTGGTATTTCATTGCTCTTCTTAATTCAATGGCCCTGTTTGCCATCCCTTGAATGTTGAGGCACTTCTAAGAGGCAGTTAAGTACACATTGCTGGACCTTCTTCCATGTATTTCTTATATATATATATAAAATAGCTTCACTCCACTACTGTAAATTTCAAACTTTATTCTACTTAAACTTTTGCAGCATAGCATTTCACTGGAGAATATTGATAAAATACTGTGGCTAATTAGAGGTGACATTATTAAATATTAATTTAATGCACTGGAACCAATCCAGGATTTCACTTTCATATTTCAAATACCCCTTCTGTCAAGAGTAACAGTTAAAGAAATTGTCATTATTTGGGGAAGATGTATTGAAAGCACAGATATCCACAGTTTTCACAAAGTAGTTTAGCATGTGCCAGACAAACTTGGACAGAAAAACAATTGCACAGTGTGTTGAGTAATCTTCAGTCCGTACTGGGTGAGAAAATCTGGAAAAGGTGAGAGTGTTCAAAAAAGGAGTAGAAGTGTCCAAACTGGCTGTGTTACTTTTTGTATAGAAGAGCAAGAACATATGATTTAATCAAGGTGCTATCATTTTACAGTGTACTGAATCAGGACACTACAACTTTTGAATGTTGTACTATTTTCTTTTCTGATGATATAGAAGCTGATAGACGACTCTGTTTGGATTCTGGACAGGGTAGTGCCACACACCTATATACAGAGGCAACAAGAGGAGTGTAATCCTGTGCAATGTATCACAGGCTTATAAATTCAGACAGAGCTGTTAACCTTTGTGGTTAGAATAAATTCTTCACATCACTGTTAAAATGGTTAACTAGAATGCCTGGCATAGTTGTTCATATGTTCACTTTTTAAAAGCAAGATAAATTTGAAAGTAGGATAATTTTTCACATAGCCAAAAATTTTAAATGATCGAATTAACCACCACAAAAACAAACAAACAAACAATCAAAAGGTTAAACTACATAACACTCCACACAAGTTGAATCAGTGTTACATACAGTCCAAATTACCAATAGTAGACCAATGATCGTATAAAACATTGCAGGTTTTTCACCATGTTAAAGTGATGAAGCCTGTCCTCCTGTGTTTTTCTGGGTTTTGTTTCCTAACTTTTCCTACAGGACATACTAGAACTTTCCCCGTATAACCTGTGATGGTCCCCACTCTGGAGAAGAGAAAAGAGTACCACGTTAAGTCAGAAGTTAGACGTGTATGTTCACATGAATGTTGCTGAACACTAAGTACACAAATTCTGCCTTCCACTCCTCAAGACTGGCATTAGTTTGTTTCTTCTATCCCAATCACAGGACAGCAATTAACATGTCTATGGGTTAGAATTAAAGGGAGGGCTGGGTTAGGTGAATTTTGATGGGGTTCTCCTACAAGCCACCTGATCAAGGAGAACAAGCACATTAAGTCTTCTTAGACAGATAGACAGGAGCAACCTCAAGTTTGCAGGCCCTGGGACTTCAACCACCCTGATATCTGTTGGATAGACAACATAACAGGGCACACACAATCCAGGAGGTTCCTGGAATACATTCACAATAACTTCCTTCTACAAGTGGAAGACAGACTGCAGAGAGTCCAATGAAGGGCTGAAAAAATGATGAAGGAACCTGTCATATAAGGAGAGAGTAAAAGAGCTAGGACTGTTTGCCCAAGCAAAGAGAAGGTTCAGAGGGGACCTTATCAGTGTATACAAGAAGAACAGAACCTGGCTCTTTTCAGTGGTGCCCACTGCCAGGACAAGAGGCAACAGGCCCAAACTAGAACACAAGAGGTTCCCTCTGACCATCAGGAAGCAGTTTACTGTACACATTATGGAGCACTAGGACAGGTTGCCTGGGGAGGTTGCGGAATCTCCCTTCTTGGAGATCTTCAAAAGAGTCTAGATGTAGTCCAAAACAACTTGTTCTAGGTGTGTAGGTGTCCCTGCTTGAGCAGGGGGGGTTGGACCGGATGACCCCTAAAGATCCTTTCAAATATAAATTATTCTGTGAATCTATGAAATAAAATTGCTGTTAATCTTCATACAATTTATATAGTGTTAGTTATGAGAGTAGTGGAAAATAATGTTGACACCATATCGTTTTAAAACAGGATCACACTGGTTTGCCACACTCTGTTTGAATGAAAAACTCACTCATCACCCAAGGATACATACTGGCTGAGAATGCTGATCAATCTTTAAAGCCAACTAGCATAATCTGCATTGGATTCTTCAATTACAAACTTGGGACACAGTCTATTTGAAAGAATAAAGCTGCCAATAGACTTTGAAAAGCTCTAGGAGACAGTGGCTGTCTGGCATCTTTGCAGCAAAGAGCTAAGGCTTTTGACACATGATGACAAGAATCAACTCCATTTTCACACAGTTGCATTTTTAATTTTTTTAATTATTATTCTCTCTAGAAATATATGAAACTTAACAGCAAGGGAAAATCCATACTGTTCACACACAAAATATGAAAGAATATGAAGATGAATGCAGTCTTCTACTTGAAGAAAAAAAAAGAAAACCGAAGTCCCTGAGAGGTCCATTATTCCAGGCAAAATAAAAGCTGGTTATAGTGGTTCTCCTTGGACTACCAGAAAACTATTTAAGTTAAGACTTAAGAAACACGAAAAGAAAAGAAAAGAAAAGAAAAGAAAAGAAAAGAAAAGAAAAGAAAAGAAAAGAAAAGAAAAGAAAAGAAAAGAAAAGAAAAGAAAAGAAAAGAAAAGAAAAGAAAAGAAAAGAAAAGAAAAGAAAAGAAAAGAAAAGAAAAGAAAAGAAAAACACTTCTCCAACATAAATTTCACTAGCAAATACTGCAGATTTGAGTGTTTTCAAATATCCCAATTAGCTTCATATGGAGCACAAAAACAATACTTGGCCTCCTTATAATCAGAGATCCAAGACAGCCCAGAACAAATGTGGATTATAACACATGGCTAATATGCATCAAGATATGTCATGTACTAATGCACCTAGAACTTTCAAGGTAGAAGGAGTATTTTTTATAGGGAGGTGCTAAGTCGGATTTAATTTTTCATGCGACCTTCTTAGCAGCTCAGTTTCTGAAGATACAGTTTACCAGGTTTGAAAGAAGACTTTGAATACATGGAGTCTGCTCTGTTGTAGTCACCAGTGTTAGGTTACCTGATTTACAATCTTACTTCCAACTGAATTACAGTAGAAACAGTGAGCTGCTCCTTTAGTTTGTAATGGATATAATTCTGTTTTTCCAAGTCTTGAAAGATCTCCTTATCTTGTGTGCTAATGCAATTCAGTTGGAAGTAAGGTGTTTTTAAATTAGGATCTTGAGGTTTAATCCACACAGTATCAGAAAGTATTATCTGGTTAAATATGTACCTTACTGTGTCTTTCCGAGCATGACACCACAGCATGTGTTCTTTCGAGAAGACTAGGAACAAGGGATTTTGCTGGTTGACAAGAGCAGCTAATTATATCTGAGTGATAGTCATCTGAACCAAGACCCGTCAAATCCAGAAGATCAGTTCAGGATTGTCGCAAGGGCTGAAGTCAGAATCAGCAGATTAACTGAAAGAATTGGAAGTATCACAATATGTACTTTTTCCCATTCCACATAATGTGCTACAGGAATATTATTGGACTTTCATCTCCTATGACAGCATCACAGCACATTTGGAAGAGTTCAAGGAGGACTAAGCTGTTCAAGGTCAAACTGAATGGGGCTTTGTGCAACCTGATCTAAAGAAAGATACCCCTTCTGCCTGTGGAGACAGAGGGTATGGACTAGGTTGTCTTTAAAGGTACCTTCCAACCCAAACTATTTTATGATTTGATGATTCACATTGCTCCAAATAGCCATCAACCTTCAATGCTTTAATCTTACCATAATACATCAGAAGTACAGTCGATAACTCCAAGCAACTGGCTTGTATTCAGTCTAGCAGACTTATTCAGCCTTAAATAGAAATAGACCATGGACTTGCCAGTGTGCTTCATTGGTGTAAGTGATTTTCCTTCTAAAATTAGAAGGCAGTCTGCCTGGGTGTCACGGTGGCAATGGCATGGTAAAAGAAGTTACAGCAGTGCGGAAATTTGTTTTTTATGTTGAAGGAAGGACTCTATTAAGCTAGATGGTATAGTACTTTGAACCACAAAAGAGCTGAACTCAATCAGAAGAGTCCAGGCCAATTCAGCAGTGCCATTGTTGGACTGTTCATACAACAGAAATCATCATTTAGCTCTAAGCAAGGCTGCAAAACAAATGAGCATCAGTGACTAAAGGATAGATTTGTTTTCTGCTCAGGTCAGAGAAAATTAATGAATGGGTGTGTACACATGACTGGAAGCAATCAAGTTAGTGCAGCTTAATGAGTTACTATTAATCATTTTAAATTGCATTAGCTGACACACGTAAACTCTTAGCTTGTTGCAAATGTAAATAAAATGTATTGCCTTGAACTAATTTTAAGCAGAAGTCACTGGGTTGCTTGTCTCTGCTTCATACGTTTAAGCATTGAGAACTGATACAATTGTGTTACTTCTGAAGAAAGACATGACTTTGCATGGAAATTTCTGCTAATGCAGGCTGAAAGATTTCTCCTCTAAAAGGAATGAAAGCAGAGCTGTTAAAAACAGCACCTACTCAAGGTAAGTTCCCAGCCTGAGAGAGCTTGCTGTGAGCCAGCCACAAGATTTTCTCAGCTTCAGGGTTTAGAAAATGGAGTCCCTTAACCAAACTTAAAGGCTGCTAAACACACACACACACACACACACACACACATATATATATATATTTAAAGACTTCAAGAAAAACAAGGCAACATCAGAATTTCAGATTCTCCTTTTTGAGAGAACAAGCTCCACAGTTAAGACAACGTGAGCACCATTGCAAGCATACAGAGAGTTGTTTGTGCCCTGAGGGATGAAACATGAACTGATGTTCTTCTGGGTTGTGAAATAAGTTCGGCCTGTGCGTAAGCTGGAAAAAACAGCCTAAGAAGCTTCTCCAGAAACCTTCAAATTTCTCTTTACAAGGTTCACTTTCTCCACACTGCTCCCATCCTTCACTATTGCATGCACATATGTGCACACAGAAGGTAAACATCCTCCATCCCCTCCATTGCAGCAGTAGATCTGTGTAGCAAACACTGGTACGAATATTTCTGAAATCCCTGCTAAGAATCATTTTTGGTATCATGCTTTTAATCTTTGACCAAAGATGTTTAGCAATTCAGTTTACCTTATTTACTGCAGGAGCAGTAAGTAACATGGCATGTTATTTCAAACATCTAATATTTCTACCCCCCAAAGAAAAAGAAACTTGATGTTAAAAGTCTTCATAGGGGAATTGATCTGTTTTACAGCTGAGAGTTCTGTTTGGGAAATGAATAGGTTTTAGTATTCAGACCAACTATGATTCTGTACTGTCTGAAGATTAAATAAAATCAATTTGAATTTCATTAAAAAAAAAAGATAAATCTGTATTCACCAGCCACATAAAGCCATACAAGAACACCTTAGGATCTCCTGAATTAAAACACAAATCAAAACAAACTTTCTCAATGCAAAAATATTCTTTTTTTGGCTTATGACATAACTGATTTCCCACCAACAAAACAAAATAATCGCAAAATTACTGTGTGTAGTTGTGGGGAGCACAATATAATAAGAAGGACATAAAACTATCAGAGAGTGTCCAAAGGAGGACTACAAAGTTGGTGAAGGGTATAGAGGGCAAGACATATGTGTGGCCCTCTAGGAGTGGCCGAGTTCCCTTGGTTTGTTCAGCCCTGAGCAGAGAAGGCTGAGGGGAGGCCTCATGGCTGCCTGCAGCTCCCTCACGAGGGGAGCGGAGGGGCAGGCGCTGAGCTCTGCTCTCTGGCGTTAGGGAAAGGGTCTGCACCCAGAGGGTGGTTGGGCACTGGGACAGGCTCCCCAGGGCAGCAGTCACAGCAACGAGCTGCTGGAGTTCAAGAGATTTTTGGACAATGCTCTCAGACATAAGGTTTTATTTTTGGGTGTTCCAGTGTACTTCCAGGACTTGGAATCGATGATCATTATGGGTCCCTTCCAACTCAGGATATTCTATGATTCTATGATTCAAACTTACTTCAATTTAAGAAAATTGGACATTACTACATTCTTCAGTTTGTATCACATTTGTAAAATGTTCTAGCAACTAGAAAGGACACAGTGGTCTTTTTTTCAAAATATTTTTGATAGTTGTTAAAAAAAAAAATTAAAAAAAAGATTATAAGTATTAATTACTTAATTTAAACTGCAACCTAATTTATTCAGTTTAAAAGTTCTTAAGACAAGGAAACAAACCCAATGAAGCAAAATATTGGCCTGTTTTTCCTACAGCCAACTAAATGCTTTTCTTTGCACAGATAAATAAATGTCTCAAACAACATACTACATTTTTTCATTAAAATTGTTTGTAAGCTTAAATTAAATTGAGAGTACTTCATCATAGCTGATTTGTAATAAAAGAAAAAGAAAAGGAAAAGAAAAAGAAAAAGAAGAAAAAAAGAAAAGAAAAGAAAAAGAAAAGAAAAAGAAAAAAAAAAAAAAAAGATAAACAGAGAAACCATAAGACATTTCAACAGCAATCTATCTGGAAAGACAATTATTTCTCATTTGTTAAATGGAGGTACAATTAATCTGATCATTACCTGTGTGTTTCTTCTGCTTTGCTAGTCTCTTTGTCAGAACTTTATGTAGATCACTTTTCAGGGAAAAGGGTATCTTTCTCCCTAATTTTGGATTTATACTCACAGTATTATATTAATAAATCCAAGCATTCCTGGCTCAGAAACAGAAGAATAAGCTGTATCACTAGTAATTTGGCTTCCTGTTCAGGATGAAAACATATATCTTCATTTCATGATTCTGTTGCCATATTAAAACCTTGGGTGAACCTCAGTAACCATCCAGGTTTGCCATGTTTGTCTGCCAATATTTGTAAGTACTTTCCCTTTACACATCTGATCTGATCCAGATGGAATACAATGCAAGTTTTAAAAACTGAACTAACTGTCAAGAACTGGGAAACGTGTGTGCTAGTATACCTCAATTGTTCCATGTGTCGGTTAAAGGGATATTTCAAACCGTTTGCAGCTTCAGGTCAGGACCAGACCTGCCAGTCACTGACAAATACGGGAACACCCTATCCTGGAATTTCCCTTTATTTAAGATATATTTTTGCAGCCAGAATAACTCTGCTAATCTTTATTCTTTGTAAAATTACAGATTATTTTGTCTTCATTCTGGAAAAAATACCCCCACAGAATTTAAAATCCCACAACTATTTCTCTAGCTACTGAAGAAAGGGATAATCCACCCTGGCTAAACAGACCCAAATCTTTGTATGTCATGTTTATCAGACAACACATGCTCTCTGTGTTCCAAAGTAGTCCAGAATCAGGTTTTCTTATTCAAAGAGAGGATATATGTATATATGTAATTAAATTTTTGGAGACATATAGCAAAGGTTTACCAATAGAATCTAACAGAGCAGCATGTCCTTTATGAGGAGGCAGTATTATATTCTTGTTACAGGGAAAACAAATCCCTAAGTAAATTGTGTCTTCTTGATATTTATTTTATCAGCAGAGGAATGCTGTTATCTACAGATGGTACTGGCTGAAGAGCAGTAGGCTGGACTGCTTGGGAAATGGATGGAATGTTGGCCATTTGGCCATTTAGCAGATCACCTGGTCAATGACCCTGCCATTCTCTACAGATTATGTTTTGTGACCGTGTTTGGGTGTTTTGAAGTTGAAAGCAAGGATGAACAGAAATTTGCAAGTTTTGTGTAATTATGCAAGTTAGAGTTTACGTTGATATTTTACCTGAAGGAAACAGTGCTGAGCCTCTCTACAGGATCCTCCAAAACTCCCCACAACAGCTATTTTTCACTAAGTGAGGTTCAACTGGCCAAGTCCTTGAAAGGCTAGGATGTTGGACTGTATTCAGTGGCCTTGTGGAAATAGTAAAAGGCAGACTTGAGTGCTTATTGGAAAATACCTTTTCTCCTAGATGCATTCAGGAAACATTAGGGAACTCAAGCACTCTTCCACACTAAGAGTGTCTTGGTACTCTGGTCTCATCTGCTACACTCTGGTCTGCTTCTTCAGTAGGGAACTATGAACACTACTTTTTTCACTTTGAAGTGTGGTTAAAACATGAGCTCTGCTCTAGTCAGTGGACTGCTTGTTGCTTTCTTTCTCAAGTTTACAGCAATGCTAATGATTTCACTGGATAATCATTTTATTTATTTATTTTCATCACATTAGAGACCTGGGTTTTGTTAAAATGGAGATTCTTTATAAATTAGATCACATGCAGTGTTAATCAAGGCAGTGATCCCTTACCAAGAGAAGCATAAAAAGGGTTAACCATTGCCTCCTCTGTTTATATTTGCAAGTTCTGAGTAGCAAAAGCAGTTTATCAGGTGAGTATCAAGTAATCAGGGTGCCACTGCAAGATATCCACATTCATAGCTCTCTGTTTCAATAATGTCTTCAGATGTCATGAGACAATCATTTCAATACAACATTAATGATTGCTCTCATCTTTTAGCTTGCTGCTGCTGTTCTCTTTTTTCTCTGTGCTGTAGCCTTGCAGTTAGGAGCTTTCAAATTTTATTTTCCATTCTTTATTCTCCTTCCCTTTAAACTTGTTTTCCAGTCTCTCGTCGTGGATATTACCCTGTAATTCCTTATATTGACTCACTCATATGGTCACTTTTCTTGATATTGCATATCCTTGTCTCCCTGCTACAAATCCCATAGTCAGGCTTCACAACGCATCTGTGCTCTTCTGCCTTAGACCTGGTATCTCCCTGTCTAAACCACATTGACTTTACATTTTACAACCTTGAATGGCTTTTACTAATCTTCTCATGTCATCTTCATGTTCTAAGATTTCTTTCTCTAGGTTTAAGATATTTGTTCCAAGGGTTAATTGAAAAAATATTACAGACTCCTACTCCTTTTGATTTGTTTTTCCATTTCCTACTATACTGCTGCTTTTTCTGCCTCCTGAAAAGCTTTAAATGCACCCACTGTTTTGGCCCATTAACCTTCTATCTGAGTTGCCTTGCACTCATCCTGCCTTTTGTTCTTTTCCTCCTCTAATCTGAGGAAACTCTTCATACTTTACAGTATGTTGTAGTCTGTTGTAGTCTATCTGATTTAAAAACTCTCCACTTTTCTCTTTTCAGGTCCTGTTTCTGTTACTTTCCATCTCAACTCATTGAATGAACTCTCTCTGGTTGCTATGTGAGGTTTACTACCTTGGACACAGAGATTCACTCTGTTCCTTTTCCTGAGGATACTATCTGACTGTATTAGTCTCCTGGTTATCATCTTTTGCTTTGCTTTTAGGTCATTTGTGGCAGAGGACAGCATTTTGCCTTGAGGTTTCAAAGAGCTGCGCACAGCTGGGTTCCGTCCCTTGGCTGCAGCTCAGAGCTGCTGCAGCAATGCAAACAATAATGGTAGAATAAAGAATTCAGTGCTTTAGCACTGCCATCCACTGGCTGTCATTAACCATGACACTCCATGTTTGACAAATCTTGAAGTTTTGGTTTTGTTTCATCTGAAGTGGAATGTACTACTCTGAGCACACTATTTGTGAGTACTAGAAACACCAGAAATATTTGTAATATTCATTCCACATATAAGATGCATGCATTTCATTTTCTAGTTTGCTTTATAAAGTGAAATATTGAGGTTGGTAACTCAAGCACTAAAAAAATCAGAGGATTCAAGGTTAAACTCTTATGTGCCTTAATTTTGTGTATGTTTTGTAATATATGTTGCTCATGCATAAGAAACGTACAATACTTAGAATTAAATATGCATATAGATGCAAAACAGAAATAGAACAGTTTGTGAGTGATCTAAATGTTCTTGTGGACAAACAGACGCTGACAAATCTTTCAGCGTCTACCTTGTTTAGGAAACTCCTGAACTAAAGTGGTTTCTTTATTTTAAGAACCTTCACTAGGCTTCCTTTCCATGCACATCCTGTATCTCCTTGAACTCATATATAAAGAGATTTTTTTTTTTTTGTATATATTCTTCACTATTTTCTCCTTTTGTTTGTTTGTTTGTTTTCCCTTTAATTCCTTGGTTTCCTTGTAGTTCATTTCTGTGATATAATCAAATTCATTATTATGAGGCTTACTGATACTAGATTAACATTATATGGTCAAAACCACTAGCATTCTACATTTCCTAATACAGTCCAATCCTAAAACATTGCAGGAGTATTGACCTTAACAAAACAGTTCTGTGACAGGAGACTACATGTATTAAAATCTATCCAGATGTGCGGTCAAATAAACTTTATATGCAGATTTGTTATGAGAAATTTTTGACAGAAAGAATACATAGAAATATCCAAGGAAGAAAGTGTGCTCATTGTTTCCATAATTATTTTTTTATACAATTTATTGCCATGTACTGAAATATTACCCAGAATTCTAGGAAATACAGAAGTGGATTACAGGTTCAAGGATGGAGCACTAATTGAATTCTTAATTGAAATGACGCATCTAAGCAATGCACCGACCTGGATTGGCCCTTGATCATAAAAATGTTTCTAAATGTTTCCCTACAAGGGTGCCACACTAAAAGCTTGCCTTTGTACATTTAGAAGACAGGTTCTATGTCAGAAGATTTACTGGATGAAGGTCTCCATTTACAAAGGAAACGCTTTTTTCTTTACAAAAAGGCAAGAGGGACTGGTGTTTTTCTGGGATTAACTGATGTATGAACCTTAAAGTATCTGTAAAGGCATGAGTTTTACTCACCTTGACACTTACATGGGAAGTAAGTTATAATTAGATAGACTAATTAATACTTCTAAAAGTGATATGTGAGAATAGGAATCTCAAATTATACAGGAAATATTCAGAAGAACTCTTTTTCAGGGAGTACAGTGGGGATAGGTTTTAAACTAAAAGAGGGTAGGTTTACATTAGATATAAGGAAGAACCGTGGTGAGCCACTGGCACGGGCTGCCCAGAGAAGCTGTGGATGCCCCATCCCTGAAGGTGCTCAAGGCCAGGCTAGATGTGTCTTTGGGCAACCTGGTCTGGTGAGGTGTCCCTGCCAATAGCAGGGGGGTTGTAACTGGGTGATCTTTAAGGTCTCTTCCAACCCAAGCCATCCGCCCAATCTTGTGGTAAATCTTTTCTTTAAACACCAAAAAGCACCTATTACAAATAAATTGAATCTTTTTCTTACAAATATTAAGAGGCAGAAATTGAGTTTGTATTGCTTGCATTGAAAAGATCATGACAACCAAGAAATCTGAGTTCTCTTTAGTGTTTTGATACATCAGTATTGATTTTTTCTAATATTCTATCAAAGTTAATACAGTGTATAAAAACATGAAACCCATGATATCCTTATTTTCACAAAACCACAGAAACAAATACAAGCATAAATAAAGAAATAAACAATTACCCATTTTTTAACATGGGTGATTATTCTCTTTGATTTTTATAGGTATTTCTTGTGATTGCAAAGTCATTAACCCCATGATAGCACAAAATGTGTTAAAAGTATTTTATAATGTACTTACATATCACTAGCAATGGAGGAGTTCCTAGACATGGACTTTGGAGAAAGGTCATAGTCGCTGTCTGACCGGTAAAGGAAAGACTCCCTCCGTTGACTGTGGACAAAATTTGCCTGAAGAATTAGCCCTGATCCAGGACTTGTCATGGGATCCAAGGGACTTCGTCCTGACGATGTACCATTGTCTACATCGAAACTGCAAAAAGAAAGGACAAAAAGATTTATGCCATTGACACAGGAGTTTTGAAAATAATGAATAGTCAGCTCATGGCAGTCATCACTAGGCATTTGCTTCTATATAATTATGGGGAAATCATGACCTGCCCAGTTCCACTGCTAAGGCAAAACCAAGGCACACAAGAAATAAACTTTACAATTTCTTATAACCAAAAAGAGTAAGTCTGAAGGAATATAAATTTGGTAGAAGAAAAAAAATGCAAACCGCTATTAGGAATATAGAAAGATATATGCTTCTTTGCATGCTGAGAACTCATAAGCTTTACACCCGAAGAAACATGATGATGCATTATTTTATTCCCCATGCACCATTTCTCCTGAGCCGAACCCTCATTACCTTGACTCCCACTGGAATGCAGCACAGTGCTCATCTGTTATAGAGTACCCATCTAGAGTACTTGAACACTTCAAGAAGGTATTTTGGCTTTTCTCAATAAACCAAGCACTGGAGTGGGATTATTTTGTATGCACATTCTTTGGCATGTTTGTATACATTAGTGGGAGCTCCTATTTTCCAACTGGATTGAAAAAAAATGACCTCTACACCCACTGCCAAACATAGTGGACATTTTTGGCCAGTTTTGTCTTATGTCTTTGGACTTTACAGTTTTGATCCAGCACTTCTAGTTGTGGTGTTTGGTAGCACAAGTGGTAAACAATTTTACCATTCCTAGGGAGTACTGCTGTCATGAGGGGCTGAAGGGAGATAGGTATTGGGGAAATGAAAGAGAGAGAGAAAGATGCTCTTTCACATAGTCTGTGACAGTTCTGAAAAGGGCTTTGAAAATAGTACAAAGACCTTGAGTGGGACTCTGCAATCAATTAGAAACCAGTGCAGGGTGAGTAGTCTGGATGATGTGCTCATGGCAACCTGTGTTGCTTAGCAGCCTGATCTCTGTGTCTGGTACTGTATGAAGTCCTTTTGGAGCACGTGGTTCAGCTTCTGGATTGCAGATGTTGCGGTATGCCATCTAGAGGTCACAAATGTGTGGATTAGCAAATTTATGTCTGCATCTGATAGGGTGTTCTACCCAGCCAGAAGTGGAAGAGAACTTTTGTTTTTTCCTGGCTGTTTGAGTCTCTAAAACTGATGATCAATTTTAGTTTTACATCATAGGAGAAAAGGTGTGTATAAGACCTTGGTTTATAACTACTAACCGTACTAACAGGAACTCAAATAATACTGCTAGAGCACATAGGAATGGGGGATGAACAGAGGATCTATCACATGACTTTTTAAGTATCAAGAAGTGTTAGTATGTGTTTATAAAAAATGCAACTAAAATAGATCTTTTGAAAACAGTGTTCATATGAAGGACATACACCATTTTCATCTATGTCTAATGACAGTACATGTCAGCCATTGGTTAGACTTCAGCCTGGTACAGCAGTGTCACAGCTACTCTATACTAGCTTGCTTCTTGCTTCCATCTGCCACCTAACTGAGGCTGCAGAGTCAGCAGCAGTAAAGTCTCTTTTTCTCCTGGAGTAAAGGAACATAGAGCTTCTATTCTCCTCACTTGGGTTTGTGCACATATGAATATTCTATTAGCAATCTTATTTCTCTTAGTCAAACACCAAGACAGACTTCCATGAATGACTTCACTGTCAGGTCATAAAATACTGACCATAATAAAATTTAGAAGTCTATTAGATAAAATCACAGAGATTTTGAGAGATGTTGAGAGGCTCTGTGGCTTGCACCACCAGGTAACAGCATGTGCAAGACTTCCACATAGCTACTTTGGTAGGAACTTTATCCTGTGATACTGTATTGTGTCCACTAGATGGGTGTCAAAAGTAAAGAAATGGATTCAGATATACCAGCTAGGATCTGGCTTATATCACTCATCCAAAATGTAATTTATTTAAATACCTATCAAGAATGTTCATATATCTATAATGTTCATAATAACTATCAAAAAAATGTTCAGTACTACAGCAAAAGATGGAATGTGAATACAGCATGTGTGTACTACAAACATGTTTGTATAACAAGTTTCTCAAATGCTACAGTAAAGTGTCTTGTTGAGCTTTTACTTACTGAGATGTGCTAAAACTTTCAGACATAAAAGGTTACAGAAATCTAAATGAAATATTTAGATTGCTTTTAGATATAGGATGTTTTAGTACACTGAAAATCAAATGTTACTTTGGCTGAATCACGAGTCGTTGCAAGAAATGGAGCTGCTGATCATGTTGCATCAAATGAAGAGAGAATCAGAATGGGGAATTGAAGTTACACAAATGATTTTTCTTTCTGCACACATGCAACTTAAAAAAAAAAAAAAAAGTTTAAGGTAAAAAATGGACAGACTCTAGTTTGCCTGGGCAGAAATTGCGAAGTCAGCTGTGGCTGTTTCATATTTATCTTTCTGCATTTTTAAATTTTTGAAATTGCAGTGAGAATATGCTGTGAATTAAAAAATAAGTGCATTGTCAGTGACAACCCAAAAGTTATTCTCTCTCTAGCATGCTCATCGGTCTCCTTGCACTTTTGGTGGAGGAGGCTCCCTTTAAAGGAAGAAGGAGCATGGAAGTTGTTAATGAAGGTGCCAGAAGTTTTGCCACCTTTTAACAGGCAGAAAGTGCCCATTTAAAGACAGGTGTTTGTGCTGCTGATCTGCAGCCAGCTTCAGGCACTTTGTATGACATATGTAAAGCTGAGCTGTTTCTTTTTTTTTTTTTTTTTTTTTTTTTTCCCCTGACAGGAGCATCTGGCACAGAATACATCACAGAAACTTCTACATTCAAAGAGCTTTACTGCAACTCCAGAGATACCAAAGATATGAAAAGTCAGTGCTGATTCAGCAGCTTTTGTTTGTGCATTTCCACAAAAATATTTTTTGACATACTGGATACTGTTTATCCCTTAAGTCTCCCTTATTCAGTGTTCAGTGATAGCAAACATGACATGAGATGAAAGATTAGTCTTTTTTTTCCTTTTTTGGGTATTCATTGTGCTTGCACGTCTTGCCCACTGTGCATTATCCAGGCTATGTACAGAGGTGGTGAACTCTCTTGAGCAACTTGTAAGCATTCATTGCTAATTTTCCCTGTGCTCCCAAAAGGAAAAGAAGTTGTAACATCATAAGCAACCTTTAGGGAAATTACTGATGATTTGCTTCAGGCAGTACTGGGAATCTTTGGGTTGGAAAGGTTCAGAATCCTAGATATCTTATCCTAGATAAGCACTACTTCAGTGTTAGCAACTGCACAGTTTCCTTACATGGTGAAATAAACCCTCTGTGGACTTCCTTTCAAGTCCTTAAAAGACTCCCTGCTATTCTCTTCAAGGTTGCTAAAAGGAAAAAAGGAGAAGATCTGTGTACAAAATATTGCTTATAGCTACATAAGAAGTAATAGCATCATCATGAATATGCACAAGAGCTCGTAATTGAGGATGCATAGAAAAATCTTCATATTGATTGATCTTCCTTATTACTGAGAGCTTAGCAATTTAATATTTTTACTGCAGTTCTGTTTTTATTGTTTGTACTTTTGCAGAGACGTTAGCAATGGTAAAGGAGAGAACAAAACAAATTCTACCCCAAAATGAAGAATTTACAAGGCTTTGTAAAAATAAAAATTGTACTCCTAATTAAGTCTCTATCTACCTTCAGCCTCTCCTGCCTTGGAAACTATTGAGAGGGAAAGAAATGGGATCCAAAATAATTGATCTAGGGACATCTTATCTTTCAAAGCCATCTTTAAACATGATAGGGCCAAGCAAGACATGAAGAAATAAAGTTTCTTCTTCTCCTGACACAGGAGTCTATTGTTCTGGTGCAAAGCAATTTCTCCAAACACCGACCTGCTCAGTGACCTACCTACCCATCTCAATTTCCTCAGTTCCCAAATGCCCTGTCCTGTATTTTCACTTGGAAGCACAATCCCACCACCAGAACAAATGCATAGAAGCTATAAATCACTGAAGCTATCACAGAAAAACTGCCCTGTAGTAACTGCCTTTGGGCAGTCTCACTTCAAGCAAAAGCAAGGTAATAAATCTTTCTTTACATCTCCAAGAAAAGAACAAGTTATTAACAGCTTCTGCCTCAGGCCAGAGGCACACACATGGCAGCCTGCAGATATCAGAGAAAGGGGGGGATCAGATGATCCACTCAAATGCAGAACCCTATTTTGTAACTTGGATTATTCTTTGGGCTGAGAAAACCTGGCAGAGACGCCAGCTGAGACACCTCACCTGGACAGCCCTCACAATGAACAGTGGCAGAGAAAGCCCACAGTGAACCCTTTTTTAGGGTAGTTCAGTACAAAATCCCTGGGAGGGGAAAGGCTCTGTAAGACAGGATGTGACAGGCAGAGTGTGTTCTTAGACCTTGTATACGTTAGTTATTGTGTATCCTGGAGATCTATGTGTTCCAAATCAAAGCAGGTCAGTTTAAACTTTTGTTCTTAGATGTGATGGATTTATTTTGCATTGGTTATAGTTTATTTTATCAGGACAGACTATTTCAGCTACTGTGGAAATCATGCCAACTACTCTGACCCAATTCTTAAAAAAATGCACAAAGATTCTTGGAATATTATCATTAGAAAGCATTTAGGGTAAGGTAGGCACTGATTCTATTATATTAACTTTACAGCTCTCAGTCAGAAAAGACAGTGCAAGGAATAAATGAAGTCAAAGACATAAGGCCCTTCTTCTGGAACAGAGATTATCTGTTAAGAACTGAATTTTCATTTATGTATTTTAGGAAGTTAAATTCTGCTTTAGCTTATAGACAAAATACATTTACTGTTAATTGAATTAACTGTCTGTCCAAAGATTTGTTAATACACCTAACTAATATTATTATTTCTTGGATAAATACTGATTTTAGACACATTTTACATTAATTAATTAGACTGGAAAAACACTTAGATTATGTCTTTATGATTTCTCTTGGGCCTTTTTATTTCTTATTGATAAACTAAGCATTAAATTGAGACAACAGCTAACTGGAGTGTCTCCTTTGTCACTAGACATAGTTATCCAGAATTTAATAATGAAGAAAATGTGGTCTTTTCTTCATCCAAAACAGACAAGTTGTCAGTTGTTATCCCCTGACATAGGCTCCAGCTAGACTGTAGATGTTTAACAAGCTTACTTGCAGTATCAGAAGAAAAAATAAATAAATAAATAAATAAATAAATCAGTGTACTTATGTAACTGAATGGCAGGTCTGAAGTTCATTTCTTATATTAATTCTCCGTCCAGGACTTTTCAAAACATTTCCTGTCTGACAGTGGTGCAGGAGATACTGTATTTGTTTTTCACTTCCTACTTTTCTTTCTCCCTCCTCCCCCACACCTAGTTCAAACTAGAGACTTGAGGAAAGGGCTGGGGGGTGGGAGGGTGAGGGAAGGGAGAGAAATATTTATGCTGACAGTTTAGAAGAAATATTGTATCACCACTCCACAGTTGATGGAAACAAATATATATTATATATGATCTAACTCATATTTTTATTTTCTTTGTAGCAATGTTAACAAAAACTTTTACCTTTGTCACTTGCATATATGGTTAGTGAGTTATAAGCAAATTATATAAATGGAACATATGATCAACATCTGAATTTTCTTTTACCACTGTAGATTTGAGAATTGAAGCCAACTACCTCCTTGTGGCTTTGGATTTCCAGTTAAGTGATTCAGCAAGTGAGCCCTATGATTAACTCCATTTTTAGATACGCTGTGGATAGATTTTCCAGTATCAAGACTGCAAGCAAAAGAATAAAATGTATCACTTCATGAAATTTCCTTTCAGTAGCAGAACTTGGCTTTTTCTCTTGGCATATTTGTTTTGGGAAATTAATTTTAGAGTGTAACAAGGCTTAATGCTAATATTAAAAGCCCAGAGAAAAGGCTGATAGAACACATGTTGGACAAAAAATGCACTGAAGCAAAAAGATTTATAAGTATTAGTCTACTCAAACATGCTAGTAAAGGAACTCCCTATCTGTTCAAGTTTCCATCTCACGATTTTCTAGCAAAAGAGACATAGGAAATGTAGCCAAGCTCTCTAAAGAAACTGTTTTATGTTCTGTTATGAAGTTTCAAACCAAGGAGTTTCCTGTGATGACTATTCCTTATCTGGGGGGACTTTGCTTAGAATGGTGTTGTGATACTGAATTCAAGGCTTACTTCTCATAAAGTCACATCATTATTCTTAATTATATGCCAGTGCTCTGCATATTTGGCACACGAGTCTTTAAAGGCTTTGTTGCACTTATTAAATCAATTTGCTTCTACTCAGCCACACTAGGACTCTTTATGATTTATTTTATTCTTTCCTCAGGGATGACTACTCCTTACCCAGCAATCTTTACTCTCTGAACTTGGCTATCGCAAGTAAATATCGTCCTACTAATGTGACATATAGAAACAAATCCCAGATTCTAGATACTGTTACACACATTTGCTGTTTGATGTTTCTTTGAAGCTGAAATACTCGTCTTATTGCAGCATAATAAAAATGCAAAGTAAAAGATGTGGGAGAAACAATATGTAACATAATTTCCAAGATATTTGGGGAATTCTTTAGGCTTAAACTTGTTTTAAGTTGCTAGGTATTTTTTTTTTCTATATAGTAGTCCTACTAGGACCATTTCCCTGCTTTATAGATAGTAAAAAAAGACCACCAACACATTAACAATTTTCCCCAAGGCTTCTGGTGGCCAAGGTCTGAATTAGGAAATTTGCAGAGTATATTGAAGAATCACAGTTCTTTCAGCATAATCTGAAATAATGAAAGCAAAAAAAAATTATCTTTCTACTTAATCCTAGAAGTGCAGTATCAGCAGGACTGATGTTTTTCCTCTTTATAATTGTCATTGTTTAATTTACAGTCTACAATCACTGTTCACTTAAACCATTCCTTATTTATGTCTGCTCATATTTACCTTTTCTCCAGGCTGTACATATTAAAGTGCCTTCAAACACGTTTTAAAAAAATCACTTCACCTAATTTCTTCAAGAAGTGCTCAAAAAAATCTTTTTCTTTCTGGGTTGAGTTTTGATCCATCCAGTCATCCCCACTTCTTTTTCTGCAGCTCTACTTTCTGAGCCAAATTTGGACACTGGGATACAAAACCAGCCTGCACTGGGTGTGAGAATATAGCATGTATTTAATGCATTTCCAGTTGTTATTACTTTTCTCTAATTTAAATGCATTGGAATGAAATCTCAGAGTATTTCAAAATATTGATCTAGCAATTTATCAGAACATGAAAACCATCCATTAAGCTTACTGACTAAGCCTAAAATGCAGCTCCCCTAAGATATTAGTGGAAAGTCTTTCTTTCAGGAAAATCTGGAATATAAACATGGATGTAATGTTATGGTTGAAAAGCAGGAAGCTGCCAGCAAAGCCAAATCCAATGCACTGGAAGTGCTCAGCCCCATTTCAGTGAATTCAGTCAGATGTCATTATGAGAATAAGCCAAATTGCTTTTACGTTTTTCCTCAGTTAGTTGTGTGATAAAAGAAGTACACATTAGAAGAGGCAGTTCCTCAGAAGTATAATATTTAAGTCAATATCCTGCAGTATTGCTGAAAGCACAATGAACCCAGGAAATAGATACAAATTTTCCACAGGGCTAACACTACCAAGAATCTGAAAACTTCCTGAAAAAAACTTTCAGAAAACCTTAATGTAGAGCCACAATGACAATAAACACTCAGTGAGGTCACAGTTAAATGTACCCTGTGCTTTGTGTCAGGGATCTCTGGAAAAGAGTGCCCTAGACAGAAGATGACTGGAGAAAGATGTTGCAGTTGTTCCTCACTCTTCTCAGTTCCTAGAGAATACCCTACAGACAGAGGTTCCAAAGGAGAGGAAAGTACAACCTTTGTGACAAAAGGTCACTTCCTTCAGCATCACCCGGCTCATAATTACTAAGTCTTTAGAACAACTGAGCTCAAGTTAATCTGTGCTCAAAAAATGTCTCTTCCAGAGAATGGATGAGGGCTATGGACAGAAAGGACCAAATAGAAGGGAACAGCCCATTTGATTTTAGTATATATGTGTGTATATATATATATAAATACACACACACACTGTAGCCTTCCCATAGGTTAGATGATTTGCTTTACCAGTACAACATGCACACATAGACAACCACAAGAGTACAAGGCCTTCTTCAGAACAGAGTGGAGAGCTGGATAAGAAACCGCTGTTGTCTCTTTAGGTCAAGAAAGTGTCTCCCAGTGTTGCTCTAGATTATCTATACCAATGAAAGTTCTATGCAAAGGAGATGTAATTTTATCGACAAGCAACAATCTTTTTCTCACACTGCTGTAAAGCTCCTCTAATTTTTTGGCTTAAATGGCTTAAATTCCAAAAGTATTAAGATCTTCAGACCTCTAATGATTTTGCATGTTGCTTTTTTTTTTTTTTTAAATGTTTCTTTGAAATCCTTTCCATTTATGTTCTTTACATACTGGCTATTTGTTTGTGGTATGGAATATTTGTGTGTACGGTTGTTTTTTGCATTGTTTATTAAGTTTACCAAATTTGCTAAATTGTTAGTGGATGCTACTTCCCTAGAATCCTATTAAATGTATCAAGGTCCACTTCGTGATTTGGACTTGGAAATCCTGGTCACAGCTTTGCCACATACAAGCAACAACCTTCAAAGAGAAACAAAAAGGTCAGGAGTTTGATGTGGAAGGATGCCAAGGCTGCAATATCTTGAGTGTATATGCTCATATTGTATGTGATTTAGGCTTTTAAATGCTGACAACAGACCTTGAGAAAATTCACCTAATACAACAGAAAGGTAATTCTCATTACTAGTCCAAAACAAATTGTAATTTACAATAATGGATCGTTTTTGGCTTATTTTTCTTAATTTTTATTATATTATTTTAATGTGATATTAGTTTATTTCAAATACATAATAACATTACTTAAGAGGGCTACCTGATAGGCTGAATTATATGGCTCTGTTTTCTTTTTACCCTTGTTCCTTACTAAATTAGATCCGGTAATGCTGAAATTTTCTTTCTTTTTTTTTTTTTTTTTTTTTTTAATTAATATATATATTTTATACTAAAAAAATCTGGAACCTGATTTGTAAGATGATTTAGTTACTCACATTTTTCAGCAGAGATATGGAATTTATATAGAACTAAGCCAAGTGTCTGCATTTTTCTTATTTATTTTTGTTTCTGATTCTGTGGACATCTTCATAGATTTCACAGAATCACAGAATCACAGAATTTTCTAGGTTGGAAGAGACCTCAAGGTCATCGAGTCCAACCTCCAACCTAATGCTAACAGCCCTCCACTAAACCATATCCCTAAGCTCTACATCTAAACGTCTTTTGAAGACTTCCAGGGATGGTGACTCCACCACTTCCCTGGGCAGCCTGTTCCAGTGCCTCACAACCCTTTCAGTGAAGAAGTTCTTCCTAACATCTAACCTAAAACTCCCCTGGCTCAACTTAAGCCCATTCCCCCTCGTCCTGTCACCAGGCACGTGGGAGAACAGGCCAAACCCCACCTCGCTACAGCCTCCCTTGAGGTACCTAAAAAGAGCGATAAGGTCACCCCTGAGCCTCCTCTTCTCCAGGCTGAACAAGCCCAGCTCCCTCAGCCGCTCCTCGTAGGACTTGTTCTCCAGGCCCCTCACCAGCTTCGTCGCCCTTCTCTGCACCCGCTCAAGCACCTCGATGTCCTTCTTGTAGCGAGGGGCCCAAAACTGAACACAGTACTCGAGGTGCGGCCTCACCAGAGCTGAGTACAGGGGGACGATCACCTCCCTAGCCCTGCTGGCCACACTGTTCCTGATACAAGCCAGGATGCCGTTGGCCTTCTTGGCCACCTGAGCACACTGCTGTCTCATATTCAGCCGACTATCCACCATCACTCCCAGGTCCTTCTCTGCCTGGCAGCTTTCCAACCATTCCTCTCCCAGCCTGTAGCTCTGCTTGGGGTTATTGCGCCCCAGGTGCAGGACCCGGCACTTGGCCTTGTTAAACTTCATGCAATTGACCTCAGCCCATCGGTGCAGCCTATCCAGATCCTCCTGCAGAGCTTTCCTACCCTCAAGCAGATCGACACACGCACCTAACTTGGTGTCATCTGCGAACTTACTGAGGGTGCACTCGATGCCCTCGTCCAGATCATCGATGAAGATATTAAAGAGGACCAGCCCCAGCACCGAGCCCTGGGGGACGCCACTAGTGACTGGCCTCCAACTGGACTTGGCTCCATTCACCACGACTCTTTGGGCCCGGCTATCCAGCCAGTTTCTAACCCAACGAAGCGTGCGCCAGTCCAAGCCAAGAGCAGCCAGTTTCTTGAGGAGAATGCTGTGGGAGACAGTGTCAAAAGCCTTGCTGAAGTCAAGGTAGACCACATCCACAGCCTTTCCCTCATCCACCCAGCGCGTCACTCTGTCATAGAAGGAGATCAGGTTCGTCAGGCATGACCTGCCTTTCATAAAGCCATGCTGACTGGGCCTGATCGCCTGCTTCCCCTGCAAGTGCTGCATGATGGCTCTCAGGAGGATCTGCTCCATGAGCTTTCCTGGCACTGAGGTCAAACTGACAGGCCTGTAGTTTCCCAGGTCTGCCCTCCGGCCCTTCTTGTAGATGGGCATCACGTTTGCTAGCCGCCAGTCGATTGGGACCTCCCCTGATAGCCAGGACTGTTGATAAATGATGGATAGTGGCTTGGCCAGCTCCTCTGCCAGTTCCCTCAGTACCCTTGGGTGGATCCCATCCGGCCCCATCGACTTGTGCACATCCAAGTGCCGTAGCAGGTCACCAACCAGTTCTTCATGGATAATGAGGGCCACATCCTGCTCCCCATCCCCTTCCACCAGCTCAGGGTACTGAGTATCCAGAGAACAACCGGTATTGCCGCTAAAGACTGAGGCAAAGAAGGCATTGAGCACCTCCGCCTTTTCCTCATCTCTTGTAACTAAGTTTCCCCCCGCATCCAGTAAAGGATGGAGATTCTCCTTAGTCCTCCTTTTTGTGTTATGTATTTATAGAAACGTTTTTTGTTATCTTTAACGGCAGTAGCCAGATTGAGCTCCAGATGAGCTTTGGCCTTCCTAATTTTGTCCCTGCACAGCCTCGCTACTTCTTTAAAGTCCTCCTTAGTGGCCTGCCCACTTTTCCAAAGCTTATAAACCCTCTTTTTCCTCCTAAGATCAAGCCACAATTCTCTGTTGAGCCAGGCCAGTCTTCTTCCCCGCCAGCTCGTCTTTGGGCACGTGGGGACAGACCATTCCTGCGCCATTAAGACTTCCCTCTTGAAGAGCGCCCAGCCTTCCTGGACCCCTCTGCCCTTCAGAACCGCCTCCCAAGGGACTCCACCAACTAGTGTCCTGAGCAGCTCAAAGTCAGCCCTTCGAAAGTCCAATACAGCGGTTTTACTGGTCCCCTTCCTGGCCTCGCCAAGAATAGTGAACTCCACCATTGCGTGGTCACTCTGCCCAAGACAGCTCCCGACGATCACGTCCTCCTTCTCTGTTTGTGAAGAGAAGGTCTAGCGGGGCACAACCCCTGGTAGGTTCACTAACCAGCTGCGTCAGGAAGCTATCTTCCACGCTCTCCAATTTCAAAATTTATAAATTTAGGCCAACTTTAACTCAGTCACCTCATATTTCTACATTATATACATGTATTAAGAAAAAAAAAAAGTAAAAAAAAAAGGGGATAATATATATATATATATATAAACAAACTTTTGCCTTGCTCAGGGCCTAAGGAAGGCTCTAAGTAACAAACCCCTCTTAGTGGGATTCTTGTCTCATTATTTGCATTTGGTTGGTACTGAGTGATGCAAAAGACTAGAGAAAGGTAAAAAGTGCTTTTATCATCAAGAAAGGGAAATAATTTTTGCTCAAGCTGCAGAGAACTTGATACTTAACTAGTCACTCACACCAGCTTCACCACATCACTAACTATGTATTTGTCAGTCATGAGGTACCCACTCTGAAAGGCTGTTGCTTGAGCTGTATGGCATCATCATCTGCAAACACAAATGAATTCAGAATATCTCAGCAGCTACTGGATAGATCAAAGATCCATCAGATCCATTGTCCTGTTTCCAGTAATAGACAAAAAGGAATGATGATGGAAGAGGCTAAGAATGAGCCAGTAGAGGTGATATGCACCCAGAGCACTCTCCTAGCCTGTTCTCTCACACTTTCGTGCAAACTATGCTTTGAATATGTGAATCACTATACGCAAGAAAATCAAAGAAATGAAGTCCTAGACATCTCATTTTCGATATACACTTTAGGAAATACTTTCACTTTAATCTTTGCTTTTCAATTCTCTTTATATTATGTAAGTCTTTAGTATAGTCTTTATTTATAGTCGTTATTATAGTCTTTATGTTTCTACATAGCTGGAGAGATGTTTTCTTGCATGGCCTAACCTCTAAGCTCTTGTCTACACCATTTTTTTTTTCTCCAGTTTTCTTTTCCAGCCTACTGTAACATTATCAACAGACCATCAGAGATTTCAGACTTCTAGTGCAGTTCCGCAGGTTTGCTTTCTAGTGGTTTGTATCTAGATGAACAAATTACATTTCATTTTGGTTACAATGCAAGTTTGATTAACCTCATCTTCTATAGACTTCAAGATCATTAGAACATCTCATTCATAATCTCTTAATGATTGACTAGTATTGTAATATTTCTCACTTAAATCCTTTGTACCCCTATATTTGTATGGGGTTTCACTCCCTGTAAGATACCTTATTGTGCACAACTGTTTGACCAGAAAGCAAAAGTTATAAATACCATGCTTTAACTGTCATATAGAAACATTATGTGGTGTAAAATTACTACACGTATTAAGCAACTCTAATTTATTAAAATACCTGAACCAGCAGAAGTCTACAGGTTCTGAAAAACAATTTCCAAATTGACTTGAAGCAAGAAAAAAACCAAAACACTAGCTGCTACAGTTTCATGATGCCACACACACAGCTAAGCATGTCTCATGAAAGAAACGAGTCTTTCTTTAGCGGAATGCAGCAGTAAAAATGTCAGCTTACACACTACATGAAACAAGACATTCTTTTCCAGTATTAAACAAACTTGGGGACAGATTTTCAGTGGGCTGAAATAGGAACTGAAAAAATACACTTTTTTTTTTTTATATAAATGTGAGTGATCTGATGAGCCAAAGCTGTTAAAAAAAAATCACTATACGTTGCAAAATAAACTAGCATTCCCCTCAGAAAGTAATGCCAATACTAAAATTTGTAACTCAGTCTGTCATGTACACAAATACATTCCTATAGATCTATGAATACATCCAAGGTTCATACATTCAGGGTTTTCCTATCAATTATAAAATTATCTGCAATGCAAACCAATTCCAGAGAATGAATTCTGTACTTCACCTCACATGAAGAAACTGTGAGGGAAACAGATGTTTCTTACAGAGAAAGAGAGGTGCTCATCCTCAGCCATACTGCCTGATATAACTGCTTCTTCTGCTGTCACTCTCCATTAGGAAAAACATGTTGCTTTTCCCCATCCATCCTGGGACTCCACAAGTCTTCTGACTAGTACTGAAGGGTTATGTGTTTAAATTGTCAAAAGCAAAAAATAAATAAAATAATAATATAATAAAATATATTAAAAATATATTATAAAATAACATAATAAAATAAGTCAATCACATAAAGGCATTTACCAATAAGGTATTTCCAGTTTTTAAGAAAAAAATATGAATGATTTATTTCACTTTGTGAAGAATAAATCAATAAATTGATAGATAGATAGATAGATACATCTGCCTGGCAATTTGATTCCAAAAGCCTATTTTCTTGATATTGTCATTACTAAAATTGGGAAAGGGCATGCCATACTTGCTGGCGCCAAGGACGTGATCATATTACTCTGGAAACATTACAAAATGAGCAATGCAACAACCAGAGAAGGAGAAATGCCAGCTTCTAGCCCCAGTGGATTTAGGAAAAAAAAAATAGACAAAGAGACAGCATAACATTTCTTCCTTTGGAAAAATATGTCACCAACTACTTTTCCCTGTGATCGGGTTATTTAACGCTGTGAAGTGTTCCCAGGATAATTAATTATTTTGCCAAATAAAAAGTATCTTTCAAGAAGTTCTGTTCAGCAAATGGCCCAAAGCTCTGGTAAGCCCATCACACATGTGCACATGGCGTTATATGCTCTCCGAAGCTAACACAATTATACACGCACAGTCATCATGCCTAGCCTATGATTCCGGAGCAGAATTTACAAAGTCTTTGCCTCTTAAGGACAAACCTTAAGCAGAAGTGGAGCCCTCCAGGCAGCCAAGGGAGGGGCCCTGATATTTTCCTCTATAAGCTATCAGGAAATTCTTTGTTTCATTCTTTTCTTTTGCAGGACTGAAGCAGGATAATAGGATACAAAAACACTTCTTGCACTCAATGAGTCATCCTGAGTGAATCACTTTATCCCCTTCTGTGCTTCCATTTCCCTACCTGCAAAATGGATACTTTGCACAGTTCTAAGATATCTGGCCTATAAAAAAATAAAAATAAAATTGCAAGGACTAAAATTAATTTCACTGGGAATAGTAGGAAGGGCTCTGGAAATATCAAAACCATTGCTTTTTAAGAACCTAGCAAAAGTGGATTTGAAGAAGAAAATTAGTTTTAACTGTTTTACTCACAGGAAATATTTGGAGGAATAGGAAGAATTTGTATGCAAGACTTGCTTATTTACTTGTCTTGGTATTTTTACTTGCGAGACTCATCATTAAAAAGGGAGTGGAAGATGTTAGATCAGATATTTCTGTAGTATTTGGAAGCAAACAGAGGGAATAGTGGTTAAAAAAAATGGGAAAAAGTGTGAAAAAAAAAAAAAAAGACAAGAAAAAGAAAACCTCACCAAAAAAAAAAAAAATCATAAGAAGTTTTAAGAAAATAAATAGTTGTAAAAAAATCTTTTTTTGCTTCAGGCCAGAAGTTCGCTCTTTGGAAGTTCAGGGTCCTGACTTTGCTTTTCACCAGGCCCAAACTCCTCCAGATCATCAGCTCTACCATGGAGTGGTTGCTGCAGCCCAGACTGCCTCCAGTCTTAACCTCCTTAATGAGTTCATCCACACCGGTAGGCAACAGATCCGGTAATATTTCTACTTCAGTTGGTTTGTCTAGTACCTGGACCATCACGTTACTAGGAGGTAAGTCTGAAATGAGACACTGCTCCTAGGCTGCACAGGGACAGTACAAAAGCAAAGAGGTTCAGAATGCTGCTCTCACAATTATTATGTACCAGGACTATTATGATAAAACATAATGTGATACAGAATATTCACATACCCAGGAAAAGCAGCAGTCAAAGGTGGAAAGGACTGGATGTGTGTGGAGAGGGGAAAAGAAATACAACAAAGGATCCTTATCCTGAAAACCCATCCATATGTCAATCAAATAAAATTCTGTCTACTAATACTTTTCATAAAGGAATGAAGAAAAGAGATATGCCAACAAGCAAAAGTACATCCCAAGAGCTGACAGCCCATAGATTTTCTTCCCTGGTTAAAACAACCACACTGGACTTACTATTAACATTTTTATGTTATTATTGTATATCAACAGTCTCTTCCAAACAATTTTGAAGTTTTCACTTCGTTTTGCCATTCCGGATTTCTAAATGCCAAGGAATATTTCAGTTAAAATAACATCCAATTTTGAAGCAAATTCCCCAATATTACCATGACCACTATCTGAAACAAGTTTGAGAAGGCAGAAAGACCAGATGGCTAATCTTAATGATAAAAGATTTACAGTGTTTTGCCTTCAATTACAAGAATGATATTGGACTTCTCATTTCTAGTATCAGCAAGATAGTAAGAAAATAATGACTGATTAGGATAGTAATTGACTTCAGGTGAGTGACCAAAATGTTCTGAAGAACTACTAGAAACAGAAAAACATATGCTTCCCACCCATCTTTAACCATGTAATGATACTGATAGCATAAATATGAATTTATATTTTACTAACAAATAATTGTGGCAGTTGCAAATGCACAGTATCAGCCACAAAGCCATAAGGTCATTTTACTGACACAGGAGAGAATGCATTTCTGAGATGGAGAAGCTGCTTGGACAAGATTAAAAACTGCGATTGCTTTACAAAACATCTTTTCCAAGTTATTCATTTCCAGCTTTTTCCAAGAATGGAAATTCCAAGAAGAAAAATACATTGCTTCACAGCTGCAAATGCCCACATTGCCAAAAATGCAAATGCAATCACTATCTATGAATCAAAGACAAATGATGGAACTGCTAAGTATGAGTAAGGACTTAATGGAAACTTAGACCTCTAAAGCTGAAAGTTGCCTTTGGAAGGGCCTCATATGCCATGTTCGTAACAGCAAGCATGTAAGCTATAAACAGGATGGTACCAGCAGGAACATAGTGATAAGAGGTAAATCATTTTTATAGGCAATTCTGGCATTCAAGTCAGCACAAATGCTAAGATTTTATGAAGGCTGCCACCACTGCTACTACCAGAGGTTCAAGGAACGCTTCCTAACATCTTTCCAGCTCAAATTTCTGGCCTTTAGGGAATGGAAAATAGATGTCAGTAACTAAGTCGCTAATCACAGCGTTACTAAGCATAAAAACAGTTCTTGTGCCAGTATCGACTGAGTCAGTTCTTTTTACGTTTTCTCAAATATCCTGGACCCTACAAGGCATTGGACCCAAACGGTCATTTCAGTCCTACCGAAACATAGGCAAGCATGGGTCTTTCCTTAATAATATGGAAATCAAAACAGACAGCACTGAGGTGACTCGTGAGATAATAGAGACATTAAACCAAAGACCAAAACACACATTGGCTTAGCAAGCATTTCCAAGGGGATACATCAGAAAATAAACTTCTGCAGACTAGGCTGGAAAGGGCACAGGTTCAATATCACTGAGCCAGCTAGAATCTTTTTCAGGCTCATTAAAAGAAGGGTAACTGAATAGTTTGCTTCAGAACTAACACACAACAGGTTGAATTTTTTTAAAGCAACTAATTATGCAATTGTCCAATTGTCTATCTACACTACAGCAAGTTTTGATACAGGGGTACCACTGACTTTGATCCATTTGTTGTCTTACCATGCCTTCCCCAAAATAATCTAACTTTTGGAAGATGAAAATTGTTGTTGTCTGTTTTGACATTTTTTTTGTTGTCTTGTGTACTTCGAATAGCTGCCAAAATGGTCACTGACCAATGAGCAATAATATCAAAACTGTGCTTTTCAGTTTATTTACAGTGTAGCCTTTCTTGTGCTGTGTGCTACTGAGGGAAGAATACTGTATTTCATATTTCATAAATCTGTTCACTAAAGCACAAGGAAAGAACTGAAAATTATGAAAGGTGATGTAAAAGTAGATTTATGATACTGAGTAATTAGTGGACAAAACAGCCAAAATGATCATTATACCAGACCAAAAAACAGCCAGAGTGACTCAAACAGAATGTTTTCTCCCTGACTACACAAAAGGCACATATCTAATATCTCATTATCTTATTTGTACAGAGGTGCATATTGTAGAATAGAGAACGAAAAGGAGTCAGGGAACCCTTATTGTTTTCCAATATGAAAAGCAACAAATCACAACAGTTTCTTACACACACCCAATTCCTCTTTTCAGCCACATTTTGTAAGAAAAGCATCAGTTCTAGTTTGACTTATTCAGAATCTACAAAAAAAGTAAATTGTGAAACAGTGGATATTAGAGGTAAATAAATCCAAGGAACTTAGAAAAGAAAGCAACAAGGGACAGAACATAGGCCAGGAAGGAAAGGAAATCCAAACCCAATTGTCTGGTGCTGTAAATAAGCATTTGCTGAATTTAGAGTATAGAGCTTATTCCATTTAAACCAACAGATTTGTTCAAATAAACAAGAAGCCAGAAATTGCCAGAGCAGAGTCTATGTGAAACAGCATATTGTATTGCATGAATTGTTTGACATCCAGGTGATTTAATGATTATTAAGAGATAAAAAGAAAAGTAGGGAATTAAATAATTTTATAATTATAGGATATTTCAGTTTCAGAAGTCACTATCATTTTAAGACTACAGAAATCTAAAAGTGAAGGAGACATGAAGAAAATCTGAAATTCATTTGGAAGCATTAGCAACATCTGCCTAAATGTCCATTTTAGCCTATCTGCCTAGCTACAAACCGCTTTCAAGCTGCACTTTAATAAAGCATGCTCAAGTGGATCAGTACTTTATATATTTTTAAATTTCTTTCACATCACTGGACAGGCTTACAAGAAATCTTACATTACAAGGGAAGTAGATGGAAAATGCCTGTTTTTTCAGGGTAAGTTAGGGATCCCTTACGGGCCTTAGTTCCATTTCCAGTCTGAAATGATGCATGTTTTTTGTTTGGTTTGTTTGTTTGTTTGTTTTTTTAGCCCTATCCGATATTGACATTCTTAGGGTAATTATGTGCAGATTTCTGTTTGATATTCAAAGAAGTATGTAATAACAGAAAAGACAAAACAAAACAAAACAAAAACTAAAAACTCATATAACAACTTATATGGCCTCTACTACTGAAAAATGTCTGCTGATGGGTATAGCCAGAACAGCTACCAGCAGATATATTTATTCTACAGTAATTATTTTGTTTCTTGGCATTTTCATTTGTCAGAAATCTTCATAAATGAACATGCAGAATTTTACCATTATTGAATCTGTCAGACTATCTGTTGCCTAACAATCTTACAGCAAGTTCAGGCCTTCTGACTTTTAAATATTTAAATATTTAATTGATCATATTTCATTCTACAAGCCAGGGATATACCTGCCAACAATTTTTGATGCAGTTTCAGACATAACAGACTAAGAATGATGAAAAACTGTAGACAGGATTTGGACAAGATCTTTCTAGCATTTGAGAAATGGAATTTCAACCGATCAGACATCCTTCCTCTGCATTTCCTTCTTCCTATCTACATGAAACCCCAGCAGATAAAGGCCTTATCATACCATCTTTATACAAACCATGAAAAATAAATACACACATGAATCAAGAATAAGGAGTAAATAAACAAAACAAAAAGATGTGTTTTGTTCTCTAAAAAGTTGCTAGCACCACTTGGAGAAACTTGAAAAATGTTTAATTTAATTACATGTGGAAGATTTACAGAATCAATTTTCACAGGCATCCAAGTACGGAAGTGAGGTTCCCTAGAGAGTGACTGTGAAGATGGCCTAATGGACAGCTGGAAGGACTCCCTGTGTTGGTATGGCACTCCAGATTTTCTGAACAGCCCTCTGGATGTACATAGTTTTTTGTATTATCTTTTAATGCATGGGTGAAAACTTGTGTGTCTAATTAGCAGTTTAAGCTAATCTAAACTTTAAACTAATCTCCGTTGCTGCAGATGTATTTCTTACCTTGCAGTACATAGGGGGTCCGCCAAGCCCATGGGCTGAGGACTGGTTGCAGCTTGGCAATGGGAGCATGTGTGACTTCTATACCTGTTGGTGGTCACGGTGCCTGGGACCAAACTGCATGGTCCATCTGAGCTCCAGTGAAGGAGCAATGCTCCAGGAAGATAGTATCATCCCTATTTTGATCAGAGCTCTAATTCTTATGGTTCTTGCCCACATGGAGATTTTTGGTATGCAGACTGTATATTTGAATATAATAAGACATGATTGTTTCTTTACTTTTGTGTATTCAACAAAAACTAAGTGCACTAGAATGTGTGATTGACTTCTAAATAGCGATATTTAAAAAACAAGTAATAGATCTTTTTTCTGGCCTTTTAATTTTTGAACCTTTGGATTCAAATGTACAACCTTTTCTATCATCGAGTCACATATTTTGAAATGTGAGAACTGTGAATTGCTCAAGACTGTAAGACTGATTTTGTACAAAAATGTCTGGAGCTATGCCAAGTGGAAAATAATAGAAGTAGATAGATTTTTATGAATGAAAAAGGCTTAACTGAAACAAAAGTTATGATAGGGAGAAGAAAATAAAATTTACACATACAATTTAATTCAGACAAAACTTAGGATGGCTTGAGATGGTAGTAATAATATTACAAATTGTTAAGACAAAAGGTGTTAATTATTGGAAGTGTGATGCACTTCATTTGGTCATATAGGCAATATATATATATATTTATATATATATATATAAATAAATAAATAAATAAATATATAGATAGATATAGGCAATACAGACTTTGTAACACTGGCTTTTCACATTAAATTAAAGAAACATAATTTATGAAGGTTAAATTGTATTTTTGGCACAACTGAAGTGCTTGGAAAAACTGAGATACAAAACCAAAACTACAAGTCATATATAACATATACTATATCCTGAGTATAGATCCATACCCATTCACAAAAGCACATTTGTCAAAATTTACAGACATCACATATCTGAAGTACAAAAAACCTAAAAGGATTTAGCTGCTATTAAATTCACTTAATTTCCCAGTGTGTAATTCTTTAATAATCACTGTTCAAGTATCTAGTGATGTACTTAAATTCTGTAATTAAACAGTGAATTTTAATTAAATTCACTTAAAAATTAAATTTAATTTAATTTTTAATTAAACAGAATTTTAAGTGAAACCTGTATTAGGAAAGCTCCCTAAGATGCTCCATTACAAAACATAACGGATCAAATCTTTTCTCTTTTTCAGATAACCATCTCTAGTAATTTAAATCTTGTTCTTGAACTTCTGACTGGTACCACTGGCAGGCTTCACTGTTCTTTTATTACATTTCATTTACTTTTCAGAGTATAGTAGATGTTTTTTATAGCATCTGAATATAGATGCTATAAAATAATGCTATAGATACTGTAATCTACAGTTCAAAAGCAAGGTATTTACAATATAGCTAGATTTGTGATACAGTAGTAAGTGTAATAAACATTATAGGAGTGGTTGAGCAGGTGTATAAATACTGTATAGATGTATAAATACATATTTTATATCAGGTTTTGAAGGCAAAAACTAAAATAGTGTAGTTTATTTTTCATGAAATTATTGTAAAATTAGGAAAATAATGGTTTTGTTGCAGCCTCACAAAGGCAAATTTTCTAAACATTCATTTAGGAGGATTATTTCAAACTCACTTAGAAAGAAAGATTTCAAGGTAAATAAGGAGGATAAAAGGTATGCAAAAGAAAAATAGGGAAATAAAAGTAAACTCAACCTGAGAGATGGACCCTAAATAGTAAGGCAAATACATGAAGGTATGACAAGAGGATTGTAGGTGCTGGTTAAGTCAATGAAACTTCCTGTGTCAAATGACAGCACTGCACATGAGCTTCAAATCATTATGTACAGAAATTTCTGAGACAATAAAAATGATGATGAACAAAATTTTCTAATAAGGAAGATCATCTTATCTAGAGGATGCTTCAGCACAGCAGCTAAGTAGGTTTTGTAATGACGGGCTGTTTTTTCTATACATACCTCTTGGAAAGAATTTCCTAAAAGTGCTTGCTGTTATCTGCCCTGATGCCTGAATGCTGGCAGCAGCTAAGAGATGCAGTACAGGACACCACACAGATTTAATCACTGGGGTTCATCATCATCCACCCAAGAGAGCTAGTACCAACGTGCCAGTTTTGGCCATGAGATATAGTGCATTCTACAAATGTAGTATTGACAGTCTTTTTGCTTAGAAATGCGTTGTGGCTCAGAGGAAAACACAGCTTGATTCCTACTGGACTAGATTTGTATATTTCTGGAAATTAGATTTGTAAATTTCTGGAAAAAATATTTTTTCCATTTTTTTTTCCACCTCCAAGAGAATTATAGAGCTATTTGTTTGTAGAGCTTCATATAATTACACATTGAAATTTCTTCACAATGTTGACATTTGGAGAATATCATCTCACTGAAACTTTTTACAAGAAAGTTATTGATACTGTTAAAGAAATTTGAGGATAAATTTCAAAATCATCCAAACTTTTCTTTATCCAAGTAAAACTTTTTTTTTTCTAGTTTGACATGATTTTTAATTCTAATATTTGATCTTAATACACATTTTAAATGGCTGAATTGATATAAAGCATGATAAAATTACTGAAAATATTTTTTTCAGCTGATCTGCCCTGAATTTGAGATCTGACAAAAATACAGTTATTCATTTATTTTGAGATCTTTGACAAAAATACAGTTATTTATAATTCTTAAGCAATCTCTTCCCTTTTTCCAATTTTTAACTCTTTCATAGAACAGGAAAAGTCTTTCTTAAATATCTATATCCAAAAGCATTTTTAACTCAGTGCTTGAGGTTTTGAGTTTATTACTATGAGAGTAATGTAAAATAGCACCATTAGGTGCTGGTATAAAACCAGAAGAGAAATGGAGAAGAGGCAAATTTAAGACATTAGTTCCTCTATGTATTTCTTGAATACTAGAAAGAAAAGTTAGATGAGTAAAATCAATTTCTGCAGCTTAGCTTCTAAACTATACACTGTTCTTCTTTTTATATATAGCCTACTTGAAAATATGTCATACTTTTTTGATGAAAGAATAAATATTTAAAATACCATACCATACTATAGCCATGCACCTATTTACACTATACATGTATACCTCTTCACAGGATCACTAACCTCAACACTCAAAGGAGTGCAGAAATCTAGTTACATTATGTCTTTAGTAACGTGATTTATGAAACATGCTTTATTGCATATTAGCCTGAATTAAAACGCATCAGAGCTGAAATCTGATGGGAATCACAGTAACAAGGTTAAGCCATTTGTGCTGTCATCAGAATGATGACATTAGTGTTCAGTGAATATGAACTGACTAGATTTTGAGCGCAAGGTTCTTTGAATATTACTTTCATTTTCGTTGCTGTGCTCTAACACATTATATTCCATACTGAACTTCTGTTTTGTACAAATACTTTCCTTACATCATAAAATAATGCTACAGTTACTAAATACTAAATTGTGTATTCATCATAAGATAAATTATTTTCAGTAGAAAGAATTAATATGGTTAAATATGCACATTGCAAATAACCCTATGCAAGTTAGATTCCATTTATACGTATTACTATTACTTATAATCAGGGGAGGTTTCATTGATAAAATTAGTGGCATCAAAAGCACATCTCCTGAGGTAGGCATCTAAAATAGATGATATGCTAAACCCTGAGGGCAAATACTTCTCTCCACTGAGAGTGTGAGGTTACAAGTTCAGGTATAGACATGGCAGACATCAACCTTTCAATGAGCTGAATCTGGTCTGTTACATCTTACAATGAAATTGTGCTTCTCAGGGAATTGTGTTGGAAGAAATACGTTCCTTGTCTTGGAAAAAAATGCAGCCAAGTTCAACCATGTGTAATGGAAGGGAATAAAAGGAAAGGTTATTCTATCTAGGCACTTCAATATTGATCTGGATTTGAGCATTTGGACTACCTCTTGTCCTCAGTTGAACCAGCTGTAAATAAGCTTTAGTCATCCAAGTTGAGCTACCCACGAAGCTTGCTACACTCTCCCTTGTGCAATGCTAGGGATAGAAACCAAAGTGTCTCATCCCCATTGGCCTCATGACCTGGTGAAATATGAACCCATGACCTGATAGTCTACGTATGTGCACAGGGAGAAGGTGTGAGAACAAACTGTGCTGTAAAGATGGGACCTCATCTCCATGAAAATTGAGAGTGGATTATTTGGACACTGAAATGAATGGCAGAAAACTACATCACGTGCTTGCATGTAGTGAGATAAGAACATTATGTATTTTTTAATTTATTTTTTTTTTTTCTGGAGAAATTGTTGTAGCTTGAAAGATTGCATTTCTGAGGAAGCGCCCTTTCTTTGCTGGAGTTGAGCTGCCATTTGCTGTCTGGCAAGTCTCACAATACTTTTTGTTTGTTTAAAAAATAATAACATTATTTCAAGACAGCAGTTCTTATCACATTCATGTTAAAGTAATTGAATTTTATGTTGGCAAGGCTAATGCTTCTGCTGTAGAAAAATTCAGAGATGAGACCATGCCAAAAGTTTGTATTGGCAAGAACAAACAGGGAAACAGTTCTGTAAAATCACTGACTCGATTCGGAATGGCAGAAAAAAAGGTAACTATACTGGGCATCGTCATAAAGGGTACTTAGGAAAAAAAAAACAGACAATTTTGCCACTGTATAAAAACCTTGGTGTTTGCAAATGTCTTGTGTAATGTCCCAGTCTGGTGTCTCTATTCCAAGGATATAGTGGTGTTTGAGGAAATATAAAGATTGGCGGCAAAAATGACCAACGAGCGAAGCTGCAGCCTTATTAGGAAAGTCTAAGAAGGCTATAACCCTTCAGTTTTGACAGCAAAAAGCCTAGAAGGTTATGATTGAGCTTTAAAAATAATGCAGTTTGTGGATAAAGTGAATGCAGTATCCTTCATCAAATGCCATAATGACAAAACTAAAGGAAACTTGTTGAAACTAATAGGATGTAGGATGCCTGCTGGAAGTACAATAAAAAAGTACTTTCTGACTTGGCTGGTATGGTTGTCAGAAGACTGTGGAGAAAGATAGTACTAGCAAATTTGAAAAGGTTAGACAAATCTGTGGGCAGAAGGTCCTTAGATGGGCTCTCAAGGAAACAGGCAAGGATGAACCCAAGAGCATCCCTAATACAATGGCAGAAATTGGACAGGCCTTCATGTTCTGTTGCCACTGCTGAAGAAAGAATACTAGGATACAACTACTTTCACTAGAGAAAATAGTATTTCTTCCTATTGCATTTAGAATATAACTTTAACACTCCACAATCTGGAAGACAGTAAAACACTGGCTGTGCAGTGTTCTTCATTAGCACTGACACTGGGGGAATAAAGAAGAGCACACATACCACCACAAATTTCTAGGGCCTTCATGATTTGGGATCCATACGGCTTATGATGGTTTATTTGGCCAAGTGAATTCAGCTATGAATTCCACCAAAGTCAAACATCATGCAGGGAAGGTCACTTTTAGCTTGCAGATTTTGTTCAGCTTTTACAAATCCCCTAATTCTGCATACCACATTCAGTACTTCAGTATCCCCTTGAGTTTGGACACTGTAGCTTGCTTTGAGCTTTCCAAATGGACTGTATTCAACCTCTTCAGCTACTAAAAGCATAACTGAAAATTATGTGAGCTCCCAACCCTCTTTTATTCAAGAGTGGTTTCATAAGCTATGGCAACAGGGGACAGGTAATATCACCAACAATAATATCAGGCACCCACCTCCCACAAAAAAAACATAACACTGGAGAGGGGAAAATAAATAAATCATCCGATCCAAGAACACAAACTCCTGATCTCTTCAACAGTCTAGTGGTGTGCATACTGTTAATATAGTTCACAGTTATATTTATACACTGTTCTCTGCCCTTTAGACAAATATTCCTTCAGGAAAATTTTTTGCTGTTGATCTTCCCAGGACTGGGATTCCTAGTCTGAAAGTCATCAGTTACTTCAGATAGAGGCCTGATAACAATAACCTAGAGTTATACAACTCATACAATGGCATTTATTATATATCTTTATCACCTTTATACTGGCAATAGGCTTGCTAGCACCAAGTGATTACCAAGGATTTAAATTGTTTGGGACTACTCAGTCTCTAAACGGTGTGATCCAGCTACTGTTTCGTCATGGCAAATGCCCGGGTTCCAAAAGACCAGGGTATGATCTACTTTGAGGTATGAAATCTACTGGGGTATGAGTTCTACTTTGTGCAATGTTTAGGTTGGGAAGCCACTCTGGCTATCTCAGGTCAGCACAGCTGGATCTCATCCCAACATTCTGCACTATTTCTTCTGCCCCAGAAAACACTATGCACTGATGTCAGACCACGAGTGTTTTCTTGTCCCTGTTCAATAAAAGTTTTTTTAGAATTCCTATTGTGATCTACATGTTAAGGGTACAAGCAGAAAAGCTCATCAAATACATCAGTTCTATCCCACTTACCCATAAATACGTTACAGACTGAGAAAGTTATACCTCACAACATCCTTCAGCTATTTCCAGTCTTCCAAACTTCCTGATATCACGAACAGCATTACCCACTTCTGGCATTAAATAAGAACAAATATATTGTTCTATGGAATAACACAAATTCACTGAATCACTGAAGTCCTCTGCTTTGAGGGCAGCAGGGAGACTGGTATGTGCCCTTTGCAGATCATCCAACCGTAAGTTCCAAAAAATAGCAAAGCATGAATTGTCATATGTTATAAAAATAAATAAAGACTGGAGAAGGCCAACCCACAAAGTAAACAGATAGCTATCACTCCAGACTCACAAGGTATGTTGCAGAAAGCATCGTGGCAAAACGCTGAGGCTTATTAGATCTTTGGACTAATTATCATGAAAAAAATAAAGAAGTTCTAATATCTTTTCAGCTGCATGTTTTCCAGCATGTTTTCTATCAGTTTTGCTGTTCCCCCAGACCCCTGGCCACTTGGTAGACTTTCTATTATATTTGATACATTCAGACTTTTGATTCATTAAAAAACAAAACAAAAAGAAAAACAAAAAGCAGAACGTGTGTTTCTGTGGAAAACATTCTTATTCCAATGCTGTTATACTCTTTAGTGGCACATAGTCAAGAAAACAATCATACTCTTATTTTAGTATGTATACTGCTCTCTCAATCAACATTTTGCATTAAAGAAAATTTTCTTATTACTTTGTTATTTCTTCCCAGGAACAGCAAGACAAATCAATTTTCTGCCACTGAAAAGTCTGTATGACCATTTTTCTATTCTAGAATGTTATCTAAAAATATTCTGATTCACAATCACATCCTGAAGTTATGAATGAATAGCAGAATTGAGTTACATTAAATTAATAGGTATTAATTCTTAAATAAGTCACCTTCCTCATTATTTTGCATAAAAACAACCATCTGCTTTTAATTCTGTTATTATAACAAACAGATGAAATTTTCCCAGGTGTTTCAGGAACAGGTTTGCCTACAGACCCTTCTACCATGTTAAGCAGCAGACAACCCCAACTGAGCTAACTTGTAACAGGAAACACCAGAACAGCTCTCCACCTGGGATCACCTGAGACACCTCTGAGCTGGCTGGTGCCCCCTCTAACAGTGAGTGATACCATTTAGATGCTTTGTAATGCTGATACTGAAAATAACATGATTTTACCATACACATATTGGGAACCTGGATTCTGTTCTTCATGGGAAATTGCCGCATGTAAATATCCTGGGACCATTTCTATCAAACCCTTTCAGGAGGGATATTCATACTTCAGTACAGCACTGTGACTCTGTTCTGTGCTTCTGGGAACCAAAAAGCTCACTGCAATTTTTATTTCTTTTCACAATCTTCCACCTTCTCTTTACTACAGCTCTTCCCTCCTTCTCCAACGCACAGCAGGGTTGCTGTGAAATGTTAATAGATAAGGAAAACGACACGCTATAGCTCTCCCTGCCTCCCAGCCCGAATATCCATTAGTGCTGCTAACTTTATCACATTATTTATGGCTAAGTATTTTGGACTTGTTCAATAATACATCAAGATTGTTGTGATGGTATTCTGCCCCACCAAACGTTAGGAAATGGCACTGACCCATGGAGCCAAACTCACAGGCTCCCACATCTGGTGATTAAGAACCCCAAGACACCTCGCGGAGGTAATATGGAAATCAGGCATGCTCAGATCCACTACATAGGTTCCTCAGCTGGAGGTGGCTGTGGTATGGTTGGGCTGTATTTGGTGGTGAGCTTAGGTGTGGAGGAGCTGGGGGTTCCCTCTCCTTTTCCTGCTTGGGCAGGGCTGGCCTGGCTCAGCTTTACACAAAGAGAACAAACAGTATGTACCTCATCTAGACAGCTCCTAAGGATCTCCCTATGAGCCACATCCTGAGCTCAGGTAATGTTTCCAAACTGCCCGGTAGGAGATGACTCTCAACTTGCAGCTAGCAGAAAATGGAATCTTCCATTGATCCACTAGATCAATGTGCTAACTAAAAGCATTGGCAGCAAAAGGGATACAGACAGCTGTTTTGGACTATAACGGATGGTCATTCCAGCCTGCAAATATCAGCTCAGAGATTTATTTTTTTTCTTTTTCACAACTTATTGGAAGCGCTCAAATAAGATAAAATTGACAGGAAGATGAAGTAATCAGAAATATACTGGTTCATTTGCATATCGTTACATAATAATTAAGGCATGCATGTTTTACCTTGGAGGCACATAATCTATTACAGCACTTCCAGATATTATTGTTTTAGTAGCATGCAGTGTAACACTTTAGTGATATGTAACACCAAGTTTTTATTATTACTTTACTACATTTTAATAAAGATAAAGAGCCACTGTTTATTGCAGGCATTTCAGCAAAACTATTCCAGCTTCTGAGATCAACTGGGACTACTATTTAGTTAGAGTACTGCAGTTACTTAGTTTTGGAAAAAATTACTTACTTTAATGATAGTAATGACATGACTTGGAATGATTTCATTCAGTACTACTTGAAAGATAAAGATTTGAATAGGCTAATTGAACATTAGCCTATTAACTGGATATATTAGCTCATATTGAATTATGCTAGCTTGACATACTTGTTCACAAAGAAATTTAGTTACTATTCTATCCCACAGTCACATCAGCCATTCGTTTCTGAACAAAGACTGTATTTTAAAGCACGTAATTTTATGTATCTGTTATATAGTCCTGAAAAAGTAGTCTATTGTTTTGTTTATTTACATAAATGATAGTGTTTTTTTGAAAAAAAAACAAATGTAGAGAGAAAAAAAAAAAAAAGTGGGAGATATTAACAGAGAACCGTGAATTTATTTATTGTACCTAATATAAAATTGTCATGTTTGTCCCTAACAAGCTATAGAAAACAGAAGTTTCTCCAAGAAAATAAATACTGAACTTTAACAATTTCTAACTGAAAATTAGCAAGAAAGTTGTACACGCAGTTCACTGTTACAATCTGCTTCTGCTCCTCCAAGTATCTGAGTGCAGGGCAAATACATGAAGTGTAACACAGCACAGTCTCACTCATGCCTCTGTGAAGTCTGTCTCCTCCCAGAACACTTTTCTCTACAGTCAGTCTATTTATGCAACAAAGCGACATGTAAGCATCCCAAAATAACTCGTGCAAACTATAGCTCCGTTTTAACATCAGCCTCCAGAGCTGCAAGCTGTATATAATAAGCTTGTTGCTGAAGTAAATCTACTGAAGATTTTTAGAAAGCATCTGTAAGTGCAAGTACTGAATCTAATTACTAAACAGGAAAAACTTATGTAATGCCTCTCATTAAAAAATACTACACACAGCGTAATGTACAGGGAAAAAAAATACAGAATCTTGTTTCTTACTTGTAATTGTGAAACAGTCAAAAAAGTTCAATAACCATGCAAAATCTATCAAATCAAAATTAAACCCTGTGACTTTCTCGGGACATGTCTATGGGTCATTATAGGAAGGGAAACTTGAAAGAAAAAAGCCAAACACGTTACCACATTGCATCGGCAGTCCTTAAGGAGCTGGTAGATCGGGATCTTGGCTTCATAACAATACTCATTTTGAAAAAATTCCTCCAGTCTTCCTAGCACTCAAACATCAGTTTTCCTTATAAAGCTCAGAGTACTCCATTTCAAAGTGTCTTTCAAAACCTTCTTTAAAAAAAAATAATAAAATACTTCAAATGTTTTTCCTGTAATAATCCAGGCTCTGGAGGAAGAATTCTAACTTGCTGCAACTCCTTCCCTTTTCACACTGAATTTACTCTAGCACTGTGCTGTTCGGAAATGACAGTGCTTTTCTCTTCTGCCTTGTATTGCCCTGGGAGGAACTAGTCTATTTTGAATCTATTCTCCCTGTAGGTCACATGGGAACCAAGGCAGCTGAAAAGAGTCTCTATCTCTTTCTTGCAGGCTGATAACAACAGGTTTAAAGGTCAATCATATTTATTAAAAAAAAAAAAAAAAAAGGAGAGAGAGAGAGAGAGAAAATGCTGATGGACAAAGAATGAAAAGAAAAGACGAATGTAAGGTACAGTAACATTAATGAGCTTGTAGGGAATTTTCATTTAGAGACTTGCTAGATAAATTACTCTTTGTGGAGTAAAGAAAAGAACAAAGATCTTTCATTCTAAGTTAACTAAAGTCTTACCTAGAAATGTAATTCTTCCCTTTCCTTTTCTCCTAACCCTTGCCTCTACTAGGTACTGTGAATAAGTACTATTGTTTAACTTCACAAACCAGAAAGCATTCCCTCTTTGAAAGAAATTCAAAACACTGTGGGGAAGTTCAGTAAAAATAAAATTCCTTGTTGACTGTTAAAGTCAAACACACATACAGACAGCTATTGTTATAAATCGGTGAAGGACAAAATACCTCAGCTAAAGAACTCTAACATGACGTCCTCTGTACCATACTGCAAAGAGAGATTTTTGCCTATTTTAATAAGTACATTAATAGTTATGCATGTCAAACAACTGAACCTGCATTTTTATTTTCTAGACAAAAACTTATCAGAAAAGCTGTGAGAGTGAATTCATTTTAAGAAATGCGTCTAATTTTAGTTTTAAAAGAGGTAAAATATAGATGTAGAGAACTCGGTAGTGAATATACATGTTATGCATTTTGAATTTCCTATAAAACTTATTGTATTTTTTTTAAACAGAATTATTGCTCAACAAATGGTTACAAGCATAATAGTGATTTTTTTTGTACAATGTTACAAGTGCTGTAGCATATTATTCTTGACTGAAGCTTGATTAATAATAAAAGAATGCAGTAAAAATATTAGTTCTAAAAGGTATACAGACTTGACAAATAGAAGGAAAACATGATGAACAGGTTCTGCATTAAAATACAAAACCATTCATCAAATAAAAATGTGTATAAAGTGTGTAAAGCTTTCTGGAACCTTTGCACTTTATAACAGTGCAATAAAATGCATTACAAACTACACTGTATATCAACGGGAAAGATCCTAACTGCCCTGGAGGCTTGTGCCATTCATTTGCATACAAAGTGCTCCACAGCAGCAAAAGGAATGTTAATAAGGTTTCATGCTAAGCATTCTGTTCTTCATGTTTTCTGGCATCTATCTTTCAAATAGCATCTACTGGTTAATACAAGACATTTTGTAAGAGTTCTGTGAAATCATAAAAGTTAAACTCAAAGAGTGGAAAAAGCATCTGTGATAAATTTAGCTCAAAGGGTCATGCAGTCATGGGACCTTTAGTAACAGTTGAGTCTGTCAGTGTGTGCAGGTTACAGGTCTGTAATAGTGGACTTAAATGTTGTTTAACATGGACTCACTACATTGTGAAACTTTTTTATTCTTTAAACAGATGGGATAGATCATGAAGAAAATCAAAATCAGTATGAAATTGAGGTGATGGGCTATTACAGAATTGGTGGTCATTTTAAAGCATTTTTTAAAGGCTTTAAATTGTGTTATCAAAGTATTAATTATTAAAATAGCCAGTAAGGAGCAGTAAATTAAATTTCTCAAAGACACAAGAAATCACAGTGACAGATCCAAAATCATTGTAAGAGCTTAGGCACATGTCAGCAGATGGAAAATATATCTAATGTCATTGGAGGCATTCTTTTTTTTCCCAGAACAATATATTTTGAGTAAGACCATGTCATACTAAATCCAGAATGCCAAAATGCAAATTATGTACAAACACAAAATTAAAGAGAATTTAAAAAGAAGAGAAATATAAGCATATTCGTTATTGAACCCTGAAGGTTTATAAGCAGTTGCACATGGTTTTACAGATGTACATATAGAATATGCATTGTACATGAATACAAGCATATATTTGAGACAAATGCAATAGCCATTTGTAGCATCTGATTTATACATGCAATTCTGTAACTTAAAAAATGTATATTTCTTTTCCCTTTTAGAACCTTTTTTTTTAGGGTGTCAGTAATAACACAAGAGATAAAACTGGTCTTGAACTGAGCTCTTGATGGTACACCATCACAATTAAGACAAGTGTTGACTGCATAATGAAAATAAGGCAAACAGATTTTACGATAAAGAGAGCACTATAAGATGGTTCCATTCAGTGCTGCTACACACACTAACAAAAACAACAGTTTTTACTGTCTATGTGTATCAGTTGACCAGTGTTTTTATTGTATAGTCAAGCTCTCTAAGGAAGAAAAGATACCAAAGGAATTAAGACAGCAATTATAAAACATGCGCAGGATTTGAGGAAGCTTTTATCTTAGTTACTCAACCTCAAATTAGTAAGTAATCAAAAGAATACCAGTGTTGCATTACACAAAGCTAAAAATTAATGTGAATTGGAAAAATCATGGCTTAGGGAATGAGGCACAGGCTGGATTGGGTTGTTCCGTGTTTGGGAACATCTTTATCTCAAGAGTCTGGAAAATTTGCTTAATCATTCTGAGTTTTGACTTCCTCAATTTGTAAATTGAACCAGCAATGTGCACTTGCAGCCCAGAAAGCCAACCATATCCACGGCTGCACCAAAAGCAGCATGACCAGGAGTGGGAGGTAGGTGATTCTCCCCCTCTGCTCTGCTGTTCTGAGGCCCCACCTGGAGTGCTGCATTCAGCTCTGGAGCTCCCAGCACAAGAAGGACACAGAAGTATTAGAACAAGCCCAGAGGAAGGCCCCAAGGATGATCAGAGGGCTGGAGCACCTCTCCTGTGAAGACAGGATGAATGAGGGGTTGTTCAGCCTGGAGAAGAGAAGGCTCTGGGGAGACCTTACAGCAGCTTTCCAGTACCTAAAGGGGGCCTGAAGGAAAGCTGGGGAGGGGACTCTTTGTCAGGGAGTGTAGTGACAAACTACAAGGAGTAGTTTTAAACTAAAAAAGGTAAATTTAGATTAGATATTAGGAAATTCTTTACTCAGAGGGCAGTGAGTCATTGGAGAGGTTGCCCAGAGAAGTTGTGGATCCCTGGAAGTGTTTAGTTGGATGGGGCTTTGAGCAACCTTGTCTGGTGGGAGTTGTCCATGCCCATGGAAGTGGGGTTGGAATTAGATGGTCTTTAAGGTCCCTTCCAATCCAAACCTTTCTATGTTTCTGTGAAATTAGGTATAACGCACATGCTCCTTGAAAAGCATTTGGACAAAAAAAGAGCTGAAAACATGCTACAGGTATTATATACAAATTGAAGAAATACATTCAAAATATTCCTTTTTTAAGACAAAGCAAAAAGTCTGTAGTCTTTTAAGACTTGAATTTAACATTGTAATTTAAAACTGCAACAGTAGATACCATTTTTCTTTTTTACTACAGTGACAAATTCAGGAATTTCTAATTCTAATTTCTAAAATATATTTCTTTAGGATACTCAGAGACACTGTCAATGTATCAGGAGAAACAGAATCCTGGAAGGCTAAAATCAAGTCTTAACATGTAAAGAATGACTGAGCTTTTAAGTATGTTGTTTGGAATGCACATTAGCAAATGAAAGGTATATGACACAGTTCTGCTTCTTCATGTGCAGCCTCATGAATATATTTCAGGTAGGATTTCCTATTCCATCATGAATCTATTTCAGATAGGATTATCATAGGATCTCTAAAAATCCAGAGCTTGGCTCTTTCATTCAGCACTATCCTAGTTTTGTTTAGCTACTATTACAGCTGGTCTTCTACAACTTTTTTGCCCTTCCTTTCTTTTCTTCATACATGCTTTCCAGCTTATATGTTTATCTTAAATTGTTTTCAATTTAGAAAGAAGTATGAACTGAGACCCAAATTTAACCTTTCCAATTTCTGGGAGCTCTTACTCCACAACAAAAACAAATTTCCTCACAAGTTAAGACCATACTAGTTAGTTTTGCTAAACTGTGGGTTGCAGAGTTCATCCACAGCACTAGTTTATCCTCTTATATTCTGAATGGCAGTACAAGATTGAAGGACAGAAAAGATTAGCAAGATGTTCTTATATTAACTGTGCATGGGTGGGCTTGAGAACTAGTAATGCAAGCATTGGTTCAGAAGAGGTATCTTTCATTAATAAGAATTAGCCATAGAATTAGAGAAAGAAATTTTTGATGCTTCAGAAAATTGTACTTTGCTCAATGCAAGTAATGATTTCAAAAATACTCTTTTGTAGGATGTTGACAGAATGCCAGAGAAACAAACTCTGCTGTTCATTTTTAGGTAACAGCATATTCCCTCCTGACTGAAGCTTATATATCAAAGAGGAAAAAGCCATATATAACTGTATAAGTAAAGTAACTGAAAAATATAATAATAATTACAGCTTAGTATTCCTAAGAATTAAAATAAAAAATAAAAAAATCCATTTGGACATGCTTGAGGTGACCCTGCTTGGGGAGGGAGATTGGAACAGATGACCTCCAGAGGTCCCTTCCAATCTCAACCATTCTGTGACTCTGAAAAAGGCAAACCCAAGGGCACAGAAGAAACACAGTCAGTAATGTTTTGCTCCTATAGTCATTTATATTTAGCTGCCTAGATCAAACTACCTGACTTATGAATAAATATGGTTTATTTGCTCAGTGATTACAGTGTAAATAAAGTTACTATGTGCTCTAAAAAAGCTTTATCCAGACTCAAGCATGTAAAACTCCTTATAGGTAGCATAGCAAAGAGGGGCCTTATGTGAGGATACCTGTCATAATGCCTTTTTTTTTTTTGTGGAAACTCAGCTGTGGTACCCTTTGAAACTGTCTGGTATTGCTGCCTGAGCTGCACCATGACAAGCAGATGAGAGATGTTTTGGGGATAGGGCTTAGAGTTTCTCACTCCCTAACACAGCAGAAGCCTGGTCCTTAATAATCTGGAGTGCAAAGGTGTCCCTCTGCCTTTACTATAGACAAATTTTCATTTAATCCATTCCATTATGCAACTAGAGATTAGTAAATTCAGTACTAACTGATCACTATCCATCTAGGCTCAGTTGTTGTATCACAGCAGATCTAGTAGATCTGTGTACTTCATTTGCCAGTGATTCAAAAACAAACAAACAAACAAGGAATCGTTTTCTATATATAGGATTATTTTTTTCCTGTCTTTTAATTCTAGGAAATGTGATCTCATGCTATCAGCTATGGCTATGGGCAATGCGAATAAAAGCTACCTATGAATGTTGGACTGGAAAATACTCGAAAATTTAATACTGGAAAACAGTGGGTAGCATAAAAATAAATATTAGCCCACTGGAAGACTTTGGACTTGAACTGAGCTAAGGCTCCGTAGTGTATCAGGCTGTTTTTTGTTGTTGTTGTTTTGTTTTTCCTTTTATTTAAATGAGATGCATACAAAACAAACAAACAACAGATATTCAAACACTCTATATAATATAAAAGTATACTTTGCACTATAAACTACAGTCATGTCAGCTCCAAATGGATATACTGCAATAATTACAGAAGTAATTATGCTGTTAGACGGAAAATCTATTGACATTTCCATCATACCTTCTGTTTTTCAAGGGTTCATAGCTCATTAGTAACTATTTGCTAGACACAAACTTGGATTACAATGTCTCAGCTAAACAGTTGCTTAAAAAATAAACATAGGGGGCTTAAATATAAGTCACTACAGAGCTAACCAGCAGTTATGTTTTCCAAGTACAATATTACGGTCTTTTTGGCTTAAAAAAGGTAAAGACTAACATTTTTTCTCTTTTGTAAATGAAGCAGTGACTGCTAGTCAAAGTGAGTGACTACAGTAAGAGTAGTCTCCAAATTCCCTTTACAAAGATTTCATAATTTGGGCTGGTCATGGACACAGTTACTGTTAAGTGAGAATAATAATCAACTACTACTTTGTAGGATACAAACCCTTCATTGTTGTTAAGAATTGGGTAGTTTTGCCATTACCACTCAAATACTTAAGGAGAGACACCTGTGAAATGCCTAGGAGTACCATTTCAAGAAGACAATATACTAATGTTTCAACAATACAAAATACGCCACGATTTCAAGAAGACAAAACTTACATATATAACTTGAAAATTAACTGATCCACTTACATTTTAAGTATGTTAGCAAATCTTATATATTAAAGCTCTTCTAAAAATATTTTATGTTGTTCAGAACAAAAAATCTACCACTGACAAAAAAGTTGTTTTGTCCAGCCACACATATTCTACAATGAACATGTCTCAGTAATGCTTTTGTCTTTCTGGAAGCTGTGAAGAAATCAGCTTTTACTGTCAGAACGTCTTTCTGAAAGCAAACATGAGCTATGGTATTGACAGCTGTGTAGCAGCACAGTTCTCTAAATGAGAGGAGAGTGGATTTCCCCGTATTCTTCACTAGAATCTTGGCATCCAGAGGTATTGGACCATGACCTGAGTGAGTCATACATGGATAGAATTCCTGCTTGGTTGAATGACATCATTCATGCTTTTAAGTCCTTCTGGAAAATGTGAGGAAAGAAAATTAAATTTAAATCATTTGTTCTGCTACTGAAATTTTCTTGAAGAGGATTTACATCTTCTGGTGTCTGGTCATTTGTGTTCCCATTGAAACACAAATCCAAAAAATCCACTGAAATGTATATAAATTTCTCAAATTTTGTTTATCTCGTATTTGTTTTTCAGGTAAGGGAAGCTTCAAAGACTTACTCTAGATGCTATAACCGAGAGAGAGAGTGAGAGAGAGAGATAGAGAGGGAGAGAAACCCCACACATTTCATACTCATAAACTCCAATCTGTGAATTAGAACAAATAATAAATATGTTTTAAAAAGGCAGCAACTCACAAGAGAGCACAAATCAAGGTCAAATTCTGAGTACATTACTTGCCATGAATTATTGACTGAGATCTAAACGAGAAACACCAAGAAAGGAATTTTCTCACTAGCCTTGAGCTGTCAGAAGATTTGGATACTGATTTAAGCTGGTCATTTAGGCTCTGTTTACAGACAACTCTGATAGGTACTTTCAGGGGCAGTCTATTTCCATGATTTAGACATCTATTTTTAAGACAGAGTGATCTGCTCCTCACAACTCCCTATCTGTCTGTCAACTACAGAGGATATCTGCCTATTTCACACTAGAAACCTACTTTTTGGGTGTTTCAAAAGATGCGCTTGCTAAATCTGTAAGTTGCTATAATATGCTTTTTTTTTTTTTTTTTTTTTTTTTTTCCCTGTTCACACTCTTACTTGTAGCAGTTGAACTCAATGTAGATAGGATTAAAGTTTTTCTTTCTTTTAGAGAAATGTAGGCTTCAAAACATTTTTTTTTTTCATTTTGCCTTACATCTTATCATATTTGGAACTAGTGAAGGAAGAACAATGTCAAGACATTGCTTCTCCAGTTCATACTAATGAATTAACCACCCAGGTTTGAAAAAGCTACACCTCTAACCTCTCAGCCTTTCCTTCCCAGTGGGTGGGAGAAGTGATGAAAAGGAGTATGTATATGGTAAGTCACCTATGTTTAGCACTAAAACTTACCTAAGACAGACTTCTCCTGAATAACCAAACATCCGGAAGAGGAAATATAGAAGTTTCCCATACTCACTGATCCTAATTTTCTCTTCATTTTAGGACAAATTTATTAGTTCTATCTGAACTTTTTATTTCACTTTTCCATGTGAATTTTCCCCCTTTTTGACAACTTATCAGGCATAAGAAGAGCACATTGAAAAACAAATCTCAAAAAAATGTCAGACACACTGGCTGTTAAATACCTCTGGCAGAAATGCCTATAGCCAGAAACTTTGCTGTGCTGTGGATATATAAATTGCATAAATTCGATACAAGCATTTCAGCATTGCCAGTACAGTGCCACATTAGACATGGTTAGCAATGTGAGTCTTTCCTCTTGGCCCTTCTATTAGTAAAACAGTTTCCTTGTGTTTAATCAAATTCCTGAAAATATGTTACATGGTTCAGAGTCTTACATGTATATAGTTCTTTTTTTTGTATAGGCATATATGTAGGACAACAATTCTGAAACTAGCAAAGTTTTAACTGATACTTTGATAGTGTTTTCCTTTCACTTATTTTAATGATAAGACTTCTACTATAGCATATTAAACTTTTATTTTTTCTTGATGCTCCCCTTTAGCAGTTGATTAGCAGAGCTAGCTCTATTTTTAACCACTGAATCTGATCCAGCTGACTTCCTTCAACTTGTTTTCTGCTGTGTTAAATGCAGAACAAATAAGATTTTTTTTTAAAAAAAGAGGAAAGGCATGAAGTCTTCATCTTTTTCGACAAAATATCTTTTATATATGGCTTGCAACCCATCGACCTTGCAACATTTCTTTAAAAAAATAAACAATTTACGGTTGCAATAACTTTTGTATTCAACATGTCTGAAAGTCCGTTACTGATGTTCTACTAAACATAATTTTCAATGACAATTAATAGCAGTTCAAATCAAGTAAGGGGCCTGGACTTAACTTACTCCTTTTCTTACAAAAGAAGGAATACAGACAACCAAGTACCTCCTAAATTGATATCTTTTTCAATGTGTACTTGCTCAAATACAATGAAAATAAATATTGTCATTTCTCTGAAGAATTGTGAAACTTTTCTTTCCACTCTCTAGTAGCTCCCAAAACTCTTTGAAAGTAAGATTTTCTCCAACTAATTTTTCCTTTAAAGTAATATGCACTATCCAATAAAATAAATTATTTTTTGGTATATTTTTTGGAAAAGGTCTTACAGATTCTTCTAAAGAACAGCTATATGGTTACAATAGTTACCCACTGTAAAATTAATTATGTCTCTGTTGTAAAATTCAACCATTTTAGAAATGTTATGTAAGTTATAAATTTTCACCTTGAAATAATTGTAATTGGCTTGGTCTAAACCTCACAGATTTTCCATATTTCGTATGCTCATGTACCTACCATTCAGTGCTTCAAATGACCTCCTCCTGGCTAGATCTCATTTTCATTCTCCTTGAGCTCTGGCAGATTTTGAAGACAGAAACTAATTCCCAATTCTAAAAGTTCTTTCACACTCAGCATCCTCTCCTATTTCAACTCTGCTGCCTGACTGAAATCTTGTTTTCTTCTCTCAGTTTTAACCAGCATCTTCTCCAAAGCTAATTTCTTAGGCTTCTGTATTTGGCATCTTTTTTCTCATCCATTACTTTAAAACTACTCTAACTATTAAATGTTTTTAAACAGCATGTTTATGTTGAATCATTTTGTAGCTTTCTTACCTCACTTTACCTAGCTGTGCTTCTCAGAGCATTTCATTTTTATTATTATTTTTTTCCCCTCCCACTTCATCATGACATCCTACAATCCTTTTGGCTTTGATTCTTTGTTTTGGCCTCGACAACATTGGTTATCCAAACATCATTGCTTCCACTTAGATAATATTTCTAAAATAAATAATAATAATAATGAAGATAAGTAAAATGAAATGAAATGAAATGAAATAAAATAATGCCAATCTTTCCAGATTTCTAAAACTGAATTAAACTTTCCCCATCTATTCCCCACCAGACTTGGCTGGTATCACCACTTTTTAGGCAAAAGAACTGCCACAACTTTCTGGCTCAATGCTCCAACAGCATAATTCTTTTTGTATATCCCTAAGTATGGCTGTCTCTGTCCATTTCTCATATGTAAGTTATTTTTTCTATATAAATTACATTATCTTTCCTCTAAGTCATTTACATTTCTACCTTATCTATTAGTTTGTCTTACAGTTGACATTATTCTTACAATAGACACCTTCAGTTACCAATATTTTGCTCCTTTCTCAAGCATTTTATAGAGTCATGTGAGCAGGAAAAACAACTCCATGAAATTTCATACCCTCTCAAGCTTCTCCTCAGAAACTGTCTTCACCAGAAAGGGCATAGAAGTGCCCTGACAATGGCTAGAAAATGAAAAGTTGGACTTCTATTTGTATAAAACTGAGCAAAATCCTGACACCACAGAAATGTTACTCTTTCAGTAGAACTAGAGTAACACTGATTACATTTTACGGTTACTACCTCTACTTCAAGCATAAGTGTTCATGTTGTCTGCTTACTATTGCATGATGTTTCTCAGAAACATCATGATCTCCTCAGGAGAGCATGGCTTCAGCAAGGCTTTTGAGTGTCTCCCATAACATCCTCTTAGACAAGCTCAGAAAGTGCAGCCTAGATGAGCAGACAGTGAGGTGGATTGGCAATTGGCTGGAATGCAGAGCTCAGAGAGTTGTGCTTGGCATTACAGAAGCTAGTTGGAGGCCTGTAGCTATCAGTGTCCCCCTGGGTGTCAGTACTGGGTCCAGTGTTGTTCAACTTATTCATCAACTTGGGCAATGGAATGGAGTGCACCCTCAGCACATTTGCTGACAACGCAAAGTTCAGAGGAGTGGCTAATACCCCAGAGGGCTGTGCTGCCATTCAAAGGGACCTCGACAGGGTGGAGGGTAGGACTGAGAGGAACCTCATGAAGTTCAACAAGGGAAAGTGCTGGGTCCTGCACTTAGGGAGGAATACCCCAAGCATCAGCACAGGCTGGGGGGTGTCCTGCTGGAGAACAGCTCTGCAGAGAGGGACCTTGGGGTTCTGGTGGACAGCAGGCTGACCATGAGCCAGCACTGTGCCCTTGTGGCCAACAAGGCCAATGGTATCCTGGGGTGCATTCAAAAGTGTGTTGCCAGCAGGTCAAGGGAGGTGATCCTCCCCCTCTGCTCAGCCCTGGTGAGGCCACACCTGGAGTATTGTGTCTGGTTCTGGGCTTCCCAGCACAAGAGGGACATGGAGCTACTGGAGAAAGCCCAGAGGAGGGCTACGAAGATGATGAGAGGACTGGAGTACCTGTTGTATGAGGACAAGCTGAGAGAGCTGGGCCTGTTTAGCCTGGAAAAGAGAAGACTGAAGGGAGACCTCATCAATGTGTATAAATATCTGAGGGGAGGGTGTTGAGAGGATGGAGGCAGACTCTTTTCAGTTATGCCCAGCAACAAGATGAGAGGTCACGGGCACAAACTGAAGCACAGGAGGTTCCAGCTGAGTATGAGGGGGCGCTTCTTTACTGTGAGAGTGACAGAGCACTGGGACAGGTTGCCCAGAGAGGCTGTGGAGTCTCCTTCTCTGGAGATATTCAAACCTTGCCTACAAGTCATCCTGCACAATGTGTTCTAGGGATCCTGCTGGATTAGTCCAGCTGGGGCGTTGGGCTGGATGATCTTCAGAGGTCCCTTCAAACCTCGGCCATTCTATAATTCTGTATCTGAATACCTTGAATCAGTTTTGCTTGTGCTTAGAACTAGAGAATATTCAAGCTATTAAGAAGTAGTTTTTCATGGAATAATTAATTTTGAATTATTTTGTCTTTGATGAATCTGGTCACAGGTATGCAAATGAGTGTCAAAACAGAGTACACGTAGTAAATTTTGTTTGGCAGTTTACTTCATATAAATAATGTCTCCTTGCGCCAATGGAAATTAATAGCATTGTGGTTTGAAAAAGCATACTAATTGATTTTATAGAAATTTACACTAAAAATAAATCTAAACCACAGCACTTATAAGTTGAAACAAATTAATTTATTCAGCATGTATAGCATGCTCTCTATTGGTTGCTTTAGAGAGTATCTGGGCTATAATTTCATTGTGGTTGCATGAAGCCTAGAAAAGCTAGAGTTGTTTTTTTCTCTTTACTGTCAGCATTTTACATGCAACTTTGAAAGGTGGTTTGTTTGGTTTCTGTTACGCACTCAAAGAAAGTTTTTAAAAAAATAATACTTGACTGCAAAGATAATTCTGAATTATTATTCAAATTGGCACTGTAAATTATCTACAGAGTTGTTAAAAAAAAATAAAAAAGAAACTTCCCTAAGAGTAAGTAAAAGTTTACATGAAAATAACAGATTCATTTACAGAAAAAATCAGAAAGATATATAAATATTTAAATAGTAAATGACTTTTTAATTTGAAATTAATTTTAGCATTTCAGAAAACTGTGTTATATTTGATACAGTTAAACACTGTATAAACACTGTAAAAGGCTACTACTGATATAAAATACTGTCTGTAATAATTTTAAATGTTCTGTGCTCATAAGCACATATAATCTAACTTCTGCTAGCATTTAAAATACTCTGGTGATTTTACAAATCACAGCAAGAGAGACATTTCTGTCTGAGTACTATGAAAGTTTTAAAATGTTGAATTTTATTTTTTGCTGTTTAAGCAACTTATATATATGTATATATATATATATGTAAATATATATATGTGGATTCAGTCCTGCAAGGTCCAGGTGATCAACAGAAAGTTCACTTTTGCCTTTTACAACTGAAAAAAAGTTCTTGGCATATAAAACATTTATCAGTTGGGATGCCATTCTTGCAAAGATAAGGATGAGCTACTAGGACATTTTACCTAAAAAGTTTTCAATCATATTACTAAAAAAATATGTAAAAAGTACGAGTCCTTCAATGTTTATTTTAAATTGTATTTAACTGTGTTAATGAATGTGATAATTATATAAACATTCAAAGCTTAACTATCCCAGTCTTTCTTGTCCAAGTCCTCCAAACATTGCACTGAAAGTTCTCAACACAGTTTGTATCTGTACCGCTTTTCCTGCTAGCATAATAGTTTCCCTGCTCAAGCCCTCTGATGATTACTTGCTTTACAACCCTTGTCATGATGGCTCAAAAAGTCACAATTTTAGAGAAAACTATGGGCATAACTCATGGGTTTTCTAAAAGGATTTGCACAGAAAGAAATTATAAGAACTACTCATTCTGCCAATGTTCTCTCAGCAAGACGCAAAAGGAAAATAAAAACTGAAGAATCTTTCTAGTTTTTAGTAAATTTTCAATGATCTGAAGAAAGATAATAAACTAGAAACCTAAAAATATTATTTTAACTCAAGTGAAGTAGAAATGCATTTAAAAACAATCAGCTACTGATTGCAGTCCTCAGTTTTGCAATTTAATAAGGATTCACATCCTCTTGGTTGATTTATATATATAAAACAGAACCCACCCATGCACAATCCCAAAGTAATAAAGAAATAACATCTGTGGTACCTAGCCAGTCACATATGTGTGCCATGTTGCACACCATTCAAAGGTCTCCTAGAGAATGTTGTGCTCTCAGGAACCCACATCATCCTTTCAGGTCTACTTACTCACAACTTTGTTAGCAATGACCATACATTTCAGAAATATGGGTCAGCAGCCATTTGTACCAAAGCAATGTCAGCTCTAAACTTCTAAAAAGAACAAATCAGAGAAGGATTGGTTTGTTTGTTGTTGTTGTTGTTATTTGTTTGATTGTTTGAGATTAAAGGGTTTTTGTATGATAACTGTCTATACAAAAACTTCAGTTTGCCAGTTGATGATACCACAGTTAGTGAAGGAAAAAAGGGGATCTTCCAAGATACTTTACTATCTTTATAGGATATAAATGTTCCAAGATTGGTTATTAAATATGGTATTTTACACTGTAATTAGAGAACGTGTAATAAATTAGTATGATGATTTATCAATTCTCTGTACAAAGAAACAATTGTCAACAATTTCACTGCTCAAGAAAAAGAAAAAAAAGTAAATCATACCTTACAGAGAAATTAAAAACAGAAAATGCCCAGGAGATGTACAAAACATACCAGCATGCCACAAGCAGTTATCACCAAGACACTTTCTCTAACAGAAGGAAATAAAACTAGACTAAAAGATTAGGCCTATCTAGAAAGAATTTATAGGGTTCTTGGACACTCCACAGAATATAGGCCAGTAGACAGAAAAATGAGTGAGAGAAAATCCTTTATGCATGTTTACACTGTTTATCAGTTCTACATCTCCTATTCTGACTATAAAAGGAATACACAACTTTACAAGTTCTTTTCCAAATTTCTGTGCTGCTTACTGCAATTGTCCTGAAGGAATTTAGTTCTGGAAGGGATTAATGGGCTTTTCTATGAGATTGAATAAAACTGAAAAGTCTATTGAGACTGTGCCCACATTGTTAGATTGGATCCTGCTCGTGTAATCAGTCCCCCAAGACCACTGTGCAAAGACTAAACTTCACAGTGTCTTTAAAGGCAGTTCAGATCTTGTTGGTTTAAAATTACAGGAGATCAAAGAGTTGATCTAGTTCAGAACATTCTAATTCACTTGATTTAATTATAATACAGGACAAACTGTAACAGCAGTAAAATACAGAAGGCTTTTATGTGAATTACCCGTGACTTTAAAGACAGTGAAGCATTCATTTAGAGAGGGGCTGCCTGGGCAATCAACATGTAATTTATTTAATTTTAAAATAACTTAAATTCTAAAGCTCCTTCTCCTCTGTAAACTTCATGACTTTCTATGAAGTGCAAGATGTGAGACTAATAGTGTAGAATCTGAACCTATGTTTTCAAAAATGTATACAGTGAAAATAAAAACTGTAGTATCAAAAAAATAGAATTAAAATGTGGCAATTTTGAAAGTCCACAATCAATAGAAGACATTTCTAGAGAAGCCAGGTTTGCAGAACAAAATGTCTTTCAAAAGGTGAGTTGACAGTACTGGAAGAAGTGTGAGAACTTTGGATATAAAATCCTTTCTAATACCTAAGAAGTAGTGAACAAAAAACTTCTGGTAAATTAGAACCAGATGTTCTTAGTTTAATCTATTTCTGTTCATTATTAAATCTGTGAATAAGATTATGACGGGAAAAAAAAAAGCAAAAAAAAAAAAAGCAAAAAAAAAAAAAAAAAAAGCAATACCTGTAAAGAAAGAGATTTGGGAAAGGGAAAAACAGCATGTCCATACAGAGCAAAGAGAAAACATCTGCAGAACAGAAGGTGGCCAGTAGGAGGATGGAGAAAAGAGAGAGAACGGAAAAAACCGATGTCTCTGTGGAAACAATTAAAAAAACAATGTCTCTCTTTCTTGTCCAGTAAAATAATGACTTTTAATTCCTAGGCTAGCATTTAAATGATATTGCTAGGTGTCTTTTGTGTATCAGACAGGGATACTACACGGCTGCTGTTGAGCCTGTTTCTGGCCTTCCTCTGTTAATTCATCAAGACGGTGCTAAAGAATTTGCCTTTATAGCTCAATTTAATCCTTCTTGTATTATTCCATTTTCTGAAAATGACTTAAGTGTTTCTATTAAAATAGGCCTCCTCGGTTCTGTGTACTAAGATGGAGAAATGGTTAAAGAAGTGTTAAAAAAAAAAAAAAAAAAAAAAAAAAAAAAAAAAAAAAGAGGGAGAAAAATGCATTGAAGCTTAGAAAAACCAGTTATATCCCTGTTCAGAAGTTCTCATCAACCTGTATCAGCAGCCAAACAAAAAAAAAATCCAACAACATTGATCATCAGAGTAGTTACATCATTTTTCTATACAACCCTAAAACCTTTTTACAATTCTGCTATGCTTTACATATCCTGGCTTTGTTTTAGTTTCAGTTTGAATATGAAACCTACTGATCTTTTACCTCCTGCATTGTACATGTAGTATTTAAAACAAATCTAATCACTTGAGTCTTTGTCTCCCGCAGGAACTTATCCATAGATGTATGGAACTGGTAGAGCTTCAGTAATTCTAATCTGTTCTGTAAACATGAATCTGAATATGCATGAGAGCACCACATTCAAAGTTATCTCCACTGGGCTTTTTTAAAATAAGCTCTTTTGATAAGCTAGAGCTACACTGAAGCAACAAAATATGTTGATATATTTTGGTATATCTTGGTATTTATACCAAGATATATCTTGGTAGATATGACATTAAAAAAAGTAACCTGTTTTTCCTTAAGTGCAAAAATATGATGTCTTATAAATAAATAATCATAAATAAAATAAATCATAAATTAAAACCTTCCAGAATATATTCTTAGAATCACAGAATCATAGGCTTGCTTTCTGGGCTGCAAACATACACTGACAGCTCGTATCTAGTTTTTCACAGAATCTCAGAATCACAGAATTGTCTAGATTGGAAGAGACCTCCAAGATCACCTAGTCCAACCTCTGATCTAACACTAACAAGTTCTCCACTAAACCATATCACTAAGCTCTACATCTAAACATCTTTTGAAGACCTCCAGGGATGGTGACTCAACCAATTCCCTGGGCAGCCTATTATAATACGTAATAACCCTTTCAATAAATACGTTCTTCTAATATCCAACCTAAACCTTTCCTGGCACAACTTTAGCCCATTCCCCCTCGTCCTGTCACCAGGCACATGGGAGAATAGATCAACCCCCACCTCGCTACAACCTCCTTTAAGGTATCTATAGAGTGCAATAAGGTTGTCCCTGAGCCTCCTCTTTTCCAGGCTGAAGAAACCAGCTCCCTCAGCTGCTCCTCGTAGGACTTGTTCTCCAGGCCCCTCACCAGCTTCATCGCCCTTCTCTGGACTTTCTCAAGCACCTCCATGTCCTTCTTGTAGCGAGGGGCACAAAACTGAACACAGTACTCGAGGTGCGGCCTCACCAGAGCCGAGTACAGGGGGACGATCACCTCCCTAGCCCTGCTGGCCACACTGCTTCTTATACAAGCCAGGATGCCGTTGGCCTTCTTGGCCACCTGAGCACACTGCTGGCTCATATTCAGCTGACTATCCCCCAATACTCCCAGGTCCTTCTCTGCCTGGCAGCTTTCCAACCACTCATCTCCTAGCCTGTAGCACTGCTTGGGGTTGTTGCACCCCAGGTGCAGGACCTGGCACTTGGCCTTGTTGAACTTCATACAGTTGTCCTCAGCCCATCAGTGCAGCCTATCCAGATCGTCCTGCAGAGCCTTCCTACCCTTGAGCAGACTGACACACGCACCTAACTTGGTGTCAACTGCGAACTTATTGAGGGTGCACTCAATCCCCTCATCCAGATAATCGACAAGGATATTGAAGAGAACTGACTCTAGTACTGAGCCCTGGGGGACTCCACTAGGGACCGGCGGCCTCCAGCTGGATTTAACTCCATTCATCACAATTCTTTGGGCCTGGCTATCCAGCCAGTTTCTAACCCAACAAAGCGTACAACAGTCCAAGCCAAGAGCAGACAGTTTCTTTGAGGAGAATGCTGTGGGAAATGGTGTCAAAAGCCTTATTGAGGTCAAGGTAGACCAAATCCACAGCCTTTCCCTCATTCATCAAGTGTGCCACTTTGTCATAGAAGATCAGGTTTGTCAAGCAGGACCTGCCTTTCATAAACCCATGCCGACTGGGCCTGATCACCTGCTTGCCCTGCATGTGCCATGTGTTGAAACTCAAGATAATCTGCTCCATGAGCTTCCCTGGCATTGAGGTCAAACTGACAGGCCTATAGTTCCCCAGGTCTGCCCTCTGGCCCTTCTTATAGATGGGAGCCATGTTTGCTAGTTGCCAGTCAACTGGGACCTCCCCTGATAGCCAGGACTGCTGATAAATGATGCAAAGCAGCTTGGCCAGTTCTTCCACTAGTTCTGTCAGTACCCTTGGATGCATCCCATCAGGCCCCATCAACTTGCATACAACTAAGTGCTGTAACAGGTTGCCAACTATTTCCCCATGGATTGTGAGGGCCACATTCTGCTCCTGCTCAGGGTACTGGGTATCTAGAGAACAACTGGTCTTGCCACTAAAGACTGAGGCGAAGAAGGCATTAAGCATCTCAGCCCTCTCCTCATCTCTAGTCGCTAAGTTTTCCCCTTCATCCAGTAAAGGATGGAGATTCTGCTTAGTCCTCCTTTTTGTGTTGATGTATTTATAAAAAGATTTTTTGTTATCTTTAACAGCAGTAGCCAGTTTGAGCTCCAGATGAACTTTGGTTTTCTAATTTTGTCCCTACACATCTTTACAACATCCTTATAATCCTTCTAAGTGGCCTGCCCTCTTTTTTTTCCTCTAAGCTCTAGCCACAACTCTCTGCTCAGCCAGGCTGGTCTTCTTCCATGCTGGCTCGTCTTTGGGCACATGGGGACAGAGTGCTCCTGAGCCATTAAGATTTCCTTCTTGAAGAGTGCCCAGCCTTCCTGGACTCCTTTGCCCTTCAGAACTGCCTCCCAAGGGACTCTATCAACCAGTGTCATGAACAGCTCAAAGTCTGCTCTCCAGAAGTCCAAGACAGCAGTTTTACTGGTCCCCCTCCTTACTTCACCAAGAATAGAGAACTCTACCATTTAGTGGTCACTCTGCCCGAGACAGCTCCCAACCACCACATCTCCCACCAGTCCTTCTCTGTTTGTGAACAGAAGGTCCAGTGGGGCACCTCCCCTGGTAGACTCACTAACCAGCTGTGCCTTCATGCTCTCCAGAAACCTCCTAGACTGCTTCCTCTGAGCTGTATTGCATTTCCAGGGTATGTCTGGGAAGTTGAAGTCCCCCATGAGGACAAGAGCTGACGATTTTGCAACTTCTGCCAGCTGCCTGTAGAATTCCTCATCCATTTCCTCATCCTGGTTTGGTGGCCTGTAACAGACCCCCACCAGGATGCTTGCCTTGTTGGCCTTCCTGCTGATCCTAATCCATAGGGACTCAACCTTAGCATTCCCAGTCTCAGTCTCAAGTTCCACAACATCAAAACACTCTCAAGTGAAGTCCAGTTATTTTCTTTGGTTTTACCCAATCTACGTTACTTAATATAGTAATGCTACTATTCTGACATTCCTCTTACCAAGACGTTGATTTCAGTTAATATGATTTCATACGTACCTTGGAAAGCATTTTTCTCTGTAAATTTTATGGTTCAAGAAGCTGAATTATATCAGAATGTCTTGTTATGAGCACTTTGTTATAACATTTTACTACTCTATATAGCAAAGGTCTAACTAAACACATAAATCTCAAAGATGAGCCAAATCAAATAGATGTAAAGGAGCCAATTACTGAAAAATTTTCCATACACTTCAGTCTAGCACACTAGAGAGTAACAGCAGCACACTACAGAAGACTGTTCATGAACTTAAATGCATACCAAATGTTGAGTATACTGTACATTTGTGTTTATAGCATATTTGACTTCCGTATAGTGGGATTAGGCAAATTTGACATTGAACAGTGTCCTGCAGCTGCATTGCATTGATTCGTTTAACTTGTCCTTCAGAATTTTTCCTTTTTTGAGAGGAAAAATATTTTTATTTGAATTAAAAAGCGGCTGCAACAAAACTTTTTACTTCCTCACCAGCACAAACTAAGTTTACACACCACCTCAGAAGAATTGAACATTAAATGCTGTGTTTGATGGTAATATGTTTTTATAACATAATTTTTATAACATTGACTTGATTACTTTGCAATTGTTCAAAGAGGGAAGGAGCTCAAGCAGCAGTGCTTTTAAGTACCTACCACTTTAAAGTGTACAGACCTAAAAGGCATGTGCAGAGATTGAATGCTGTTTTCTGTCCTGTCCGTTGATATTCCAGAGAATGTCAACACTTGCAGGTCATTTAGGTGACCTGGACAGTAAGACAGTTAACCATGAAAATTATGTTCCCAGAAGTATTACTGAAATGACATTTCTTTCATTTAAAAAGGTCTTCTTTAGAACATCTTTATATATTTTTTGCTATTTTTTTAAATTAAATTTAATTGCAGGAGTTATTAAAACTTTTTTTTTTTTTTTTTTTTTTTTTTTTCCACATTTACAGGTCAACAAAAGCTATGAACAAAAACTTTTATCTTGATGCGAAATTCACCATGGCAGTGATGTGAAATTCAGTATGGCAATGTTGCTTTGAAAATGAACGAAAAAAATGCTTCTTCAGTTAAAGTGGCTGTGAGAGATATATATAGAGCTGATAAAAACGTGTAAAAAATTTATTAATTTTGTCTGAGGCCCAAAACAGAAACTTTCTGCATGGCAGCATTACTGGCCTGCCATCTTTGTTTACAAGGGTATGGATTTGCTATAAAACTTTACCTAGTAAACCATAATAAAGCTATGAGATGACTTTAATCTAAATCTCCATCAAGGTGCTTCTTGCTACTGGCAACTTGAGATGGCACTGACCTATACCTGTCCATTTCACAAATAATGTTTATTTACTATATAAATGGTTCTAATAAGTTAATTTATATTCAGAGGAGGAGGACATATATTTTTGTGTCTTGAGTTTAACATGGCGTATTCATTAAAGTAACTCAGTGGGGCAGACCGCCAGCTCCAGAGATCCTAACTCTTGTTCCCGAAGAGCTACAAATCTTGGTTTGCCAAAGAGAGATATTATGGACTGAAAGTTTCTATGAAGCTGGGTAATTATTTCAGCCTTGCAAATGGGTGAAATAAAAGAATTGAGCTGTAGCAATGTACTGTAGATTTTGCTAACCGTTGCTTAGACAGTGGTCTTACAACAATACTATCTAAAACTTCTTTCATCTGCATGCTTTTCTCCTCCTATTCTTTCTTCTCTCCTCTCTACTCTCTTTGCCCAATATTTTTCTGTAATGTAGCCAAAGCAGAGATGGATATTAAAGTTGTAAAAGTTAATTCTTAAACTCCTTGTAACTTTCTGCAGTTATCTATTTCTTAATTTGCAGTTCTCAGTCTATAGGTAATATGGCATTGTAAAACCCAACATTTACAGATGAAAAAAAAAAAGCATATTTTGAAATTTAAATTAAAGATATATTGACAAAGCAGAATTAAATCACAAGAATATATAAAACAAGCACAGAATTTTCATTATCTGCCTGGTAAGTATGAAAATGAAACTTTTCCATAAATGTAGTCTGTACAATGTATTATTCCACTACCTGTATACCAAATTACAGTGCTATTATGTATACTTAGAGACACAACAAATATAAAGAAGGTAACTAGAGCAGGCAATTTGATAGCCAGAAATATATTCTAAAAATAAATAAACAAATAAATAAAATAAAACAAGAAAATTCTGCAATTACCGAAATTACAAAAGAGGATCAGATAATAAATATAATGAAATACATTCAGACTATACACAAAAATGTTGAATATATTCATAAACTACAGATGTAAAAATTTTGAAGAAAAAAAATCCCTTTCAAAAAAGTCCCTTTTGTTAAGCATGTAAAGGGACACATGAGAAGTCTTTCTAATGGTATATTTGCACTTCACCTCCTTAAACTATCTATTTTAAATGGAAAAATGAAGATGCTGTACCAAATTCAGGGTAAGATCTGTAGGACTTCATATGCAGAAAGCTTTACACGATTGCTACACACTGCTTACATTATTACCATAAACTCTGGAAGCAGCTATTTTGAGGGAAGTAACTTTGTAAACCCAGAGAGCTGACCTGATCAAGCTCATGTCTTACTGAAACAGTGTGTACTTGGAAGCAGTTCTACTTTTATCTTTTTATAGTAACAGTATATGATATTTAACAGTGAATTAAATATTCCAGGATCAGAATAATATGTTGTTGTAAAAAAAAAAAAAAAAAAAAAAAAAAAAAAAAAGTTATCTTAACAACTTAGAAGTGTTTTCTGAAATATTATTTACAATTGAAGGCTAATAACAACCATTTATTTCTCTTTTGCAAAGTTAAGTAGCTGGCAAACTGTGATGACATCAAGCAATTCTGCACTGTAATAAATAATTTTCACTGACATTCTCTGACTGCTTTTTATCCTCCTTAGTTTAAACTTACATTAGCTATTATAAACTATAATCAAAATGACAAATTAACTCAAAATGAATGGTCCAAGCTATGAAATATTTTCTTGGTCAAAGACCAACCGTTACTTTGAAGCAGTGAAGAGAATGCAAATTTACCATATTTGTTTCTGAGTGGAAATTGAGAGTACATCTTTTCCAGAACAGTCTGCTGCATTCTTTACATCTTAAAACAGTCCTGTTACACAGCTTGAACATCTGCATCTTAAAAAAATATCAGAGAAGAAGAGTCTGGGAAGTGTTTCATGTTGATAGCAACCTGGATAAATCCCATGCCTATCTAATACATGATAATGCTGCTTTGAATTCTAAAAGAAACAAATACTTCAAAATAGTCAGACACTGTGATGACCAGCCTGGGGTCACTTCCACTGTCCATATTATGACAAAACCACTTACTGAAATCACAGAATCACAGAATTGTCTAGGTCAGAAGAGACCTCAAGATCACCTAGTCCAACCTCTGACCTAACACTAACAAGTCCTCCACTAAACCATACCACTAAGTTCAACATTTAAACATCTTTTAAAGACCTCTAGGGATGGTGACTCCACCACTTCCCTGGGCAGCCCATTCTAATGCCTAACAACCCTTTCGGTAAAGAAGTTCTTCCTAATATCTAATATCTAATATATATCCTAGTATCTCATAAGACTTGTTCTCCAGACCCCTCACCAGCTTCGTTGCCCTTCTCTGGACTTTCTCAAGCACCCCCATGTCCTTCTTGTAGCGATGGGCGCAAAACTGAACACAGTACTCGAGGTGCGGCCTCACCAGAGCCGAGTACAGGGGGACGATCACCTCCCTAGCCCTGCTGGCCACACTGTTTCTGATACAAGCCAGGATGCCCTTGGCCTTCTTGGCCACCTGAGCACACTGCTGGCTCATATTCAGCCAACTATCTACCAATATTCCCAGATCCTTCTCCTGTAGAGTTTTGGATGAATAAAGTTTTGAGGGTCTGGCTGTCAAAGTGACAGTACCCTGCCCTGCCAACTTCTAAGACATTATATCCAGTCTCACAAGACTAAAGTATTTTCCTTAGAGCTCCTGAAATCTAGCTATTATATAAACATATCAAACTGCATCATAAGAAAGCTTTTCTGGTTTTGGGAAACCCTTTCAGATTTAACCACTGTAGGAGAAAAGAAAAAAAAAGGGGGGGGAGGGGGGCAGAGAGAGAGGGAATTAAGCAAACTCTAATGATTCTCCAAGGCATAATTAAAAATAGTTGAGGTCAACATTACCTTAACATAATAAGTCAAAATATAATCCAGTAGAAAACTTTATTCGCTTCATTTTAATGGGACTAAACAGCCAGAAAGGGACTAAAACATTCTTAATGCAGGTTTACTAACATTCACTGCATATCTATAGTGTATTAACTACTATTTCTCTGCTTTGAGACTTTTTACTTCTGCAACTTAATATTACTGCAGTTTCCATTATCCCACATTTCCATCACCTTCACTTTTTGCCACAATTTCTGAAGGCTTTTCTTTGCCAGCAGTTCTCACTGTTAGAAAGATCCATGAAACAATGTTGGCCTGGGTCACCTAACAGTGTCTCAGGAAAAACTGAGAAGGTCGTGGGAATTACCATGGACAACCTGATCAAGGGCCACTCCAAATAATTATTTGACATTCTCTTATTCTGCTCAGGGGAGTAGGAGAGGTTAGCATTAGTAGGAGAAGTTGTCATTAATAGAAGAGGTTAGCTCTATGAACCAGCTAGTCCTAGTTCACCAGCTGTAAGAATGTCTGGGCTGTTCTATTCAATGTATAGATACAACCAAATTATAGTCAGAAAATCAGAGACCTCATAAAACCTCACAAAACATAGCTCACACTAAAACAACCCTAGCCAGCACTTTCTGATAATATCAAGCCACCTTAAAAAGTGTTTTCACATCAAAATGGTACAGAAACATACCTTTTTTTTTTTTTTTTTTCAGCATACAAAAGATTCATATCATTGTACAATTTTCTGTTTAACAGACACTACCTGCCCTATCACAAGGGATTGTACTGATAGGGCAAGAAGTAATGGTTTTAAACTAAAAGAGGGCAGATTTAGATTAGATATAAGGAAGAAATTCTTTAATGTGAATGTGGTGAGGCACTGGCACAGGTTGCCCAGAGAGTCTGTGGATGTCCCCTCCCTGGAAGTGCTCAAGGCCAGACTGGATGGGGCTTTGAGCAACCTGGTCTGGTGGGAGGTGTCCCTGCCTGTGGCTGGAGGAGTGGAAATAGGTGGTCTTTAAAGCCTCTTTCAACCCAAACCATACCATGATTCTATCCTACTACATATTTCTATTTCAACTTTATATGGTTTTACAGGTTAATATTTGATGCATTTAGGAGTCTGGGTTGAGAAATATGCAAAGCATAATTAAAGTTGCATAGCTTTTATTATTATTATTATTAGCATTATTAGCATTATTAGCATTTATTGTAAATAATATCCTAGAAGGGATATCCAAGCAAGACAAACTGTGAAAGCAAAACTTAAGCCCTTGGTAGATTACAGAGGTATCTGTTTCTCTGCTAGTGAAGCTGAAATTTTGTCTGTACTTTGGAACAGATTTTTAATGAGATCAAACAACATTTTGCTATTAGCTCTAAGTACTAATTAGTGTACCATCTGTGTTATATCACTAATACTCTTATCTATAAACAATAAATATTATTTTGTCATTAAAACTTGCTTGGATTTACATTGTAGAACCACTCTGGCTAGAATTCTTTCTATTTCTGTGATCCCAAGCAGAGTTCATCAGAAACCAGAGCAAGCATTTTTATGCCAAATTCAAATAAGCCTCAAAATATGCCATGTTCCAATAGATGCTGTAATATGTTACAAAGAAGAAAGCTTAACCAGCAACTATAGCCAGGAGGAAAAAAGGAAAAAAACACTGTTTTCAACTTACAGCCTCATTAAGACTGTGTTATTCTCTCATTAAGGACATCATCTGTGTGCTAAGAGAAGATGTGAATGTCTTTTTTTCCTATTGGAAATAAATAAATATATATATATGTGTGTGTGTGTGTAAAAATCAAGATTTGCTTTCAGAAGGTCAACATGGTTAACTGCACGTGCCAGTAAAATGTTATGTTTCTCTCAGATTCTCAGGTGTAAGAGAATGATCCTGAACAGATGGTTAGGTTCAGGAACCCATCATTTCTGGACATCTCACAACAAATCAATGAGAGTGTTTTCCTTTTACAGTATTTAGAAGAAAATTAATTTTTTCTTCTGCCAACAGTAGGCATTACTCTCTGCTTCTTACTTCTGTTGCTTTACAGGCAGACCCTGGTTTTCAATTTATCTTTTTTTCTTTTTGACTGTTCAGTCCTGCTCTAAGTGATGTTGAAACACTTGGCTTGTCTTCCAGCACATGACATAAAATTGATGGTTTTTGTTGCTTAGAACAGCTGACTTCTCTGCTTTTCCAATTTAGCTTTCACAAAACCACATTCTTTTCCATTTTCTTTTTGTTTATGGGTAAGAGGAGCAAAAAGCAAGGAAGAATTTTGTAACTGGATAGTTACCTAGAAACTGCATTATAAGTTAAAACATGTTTTGCACTTTTAAGAAAAACCACGTAAACATAAGAAAATATCCAACACCTGTTACTGTCATATGAATTAAGGTCACTGACAACATAATTTACATATTTCTCATTACAACATGATATTTCTGCCTTATACCAGAACTGTCTGAGTAGAACCCACTGTATTTGCTATATTTGAATTGGTAATTATAAGTTCCATATATTGCCACATTTCAGTTTATCATAATGAAAATAAGGCTTTACATCGACTGAAGGAGACTGTAATGCTTCTGATTTGAAGAAAAAACCCTGATGTACTGTTCTCTAGGCATGCATTACCCTTTAGGACGGATGGAAGCTTCAGCCAGCCAGCCATCCTTCTTGCTGCTTAGCTCACCTAAAATGGTCATATGCACAAGTAGGCAGTTCGCTATTTAGGAAACTGGCAAACTTTCCCTTGGAGTGTGAACTTTTTTTTTTTTTTTTTTCTTGTGGAGAGAGTCTTCTCATAGTAGATCTGATGCTAGACAAATATAATTCATGACAAAGCAAAAGCCATGGAAGAGTGCTGATTTATTTCAAAGTTCATTCACTGTGTTTGTGTTAGTATGAAAATAAACTTTCATAGCCAAATCACCGTTTCTGTAAGAAAGTAGATTATGAAAGAGCCTCCCTTTTTAAAACACAGCTAAACAGATACTTGTCACACTGTTTGTTCCCTTTCTTTCTTCAAAGTTAAGTTTTGCGTTCTAAAATTTGGTTAGAACATTTGTGCCTTGTGAAGGTCAAACTGTAAATTTTTGTTGTTGTTGTTTTGTTTGTTTTGTTGGTTGGTTGGTTGGTTGGTTTGTTTGCAAGTGCTTTCTGCTGCTGCTAGTACTTCTGCAGCAGCTTGTAACATGGGCTGTGGGTGTGTGGTAGTGTCTGGAAAGAGCCTGGGGAAGGAAAAGGTGCCTCCAGATGAAGTCATGAGTACACTGAAATGTCTGGTATGGCTCACTTTGCAGCAATTTAAAGCTTAAGTTGTGTTCACAATCTAACTTACAGGGTATATCAGAGCAATACATACATATCTCAAGATGGAGTTATTTTGGATTTTTCTTATTTTTCTGAAGATTTTTGCTTCATTTTATAACCAAGACAACAGGGGGCCTCCCATTCTCCATCTAGAGACAATTATATCCCATTTAAGTAGTTTTGCTTTCTTCCATTTTAGGTTTCTTCACTAGTTAAACAACTCCATTTAGTGTTAACAGGAACTTATCTTATCCTGTTTGGGAGTGACGACAGATTATTCTTAGGCTTTGCTGTTGTTTGTTCTGCTGTGTCACCATGCTTTTACAACTTCAACAGAAATTTGTACCACAGCATGTGAAAGCTAATCCACTAAAAAGCTAAGTACTGACTGGAAATGTTGCAAAACAAATGAATAAATATACAGAGCGCAGTGAAGTTCATGTGGACAAACAATAAAGTCAGTACTGTGTACTCAGATTCTTCCTGAAAAACTTCAGATAATTCACTCACTCTAAGGTAGGATATATATGTGTATAAGGTAGGTATATATGTGTGTGTGTGTGCACAGTGCATATAAAATATATATGTATATAGGTGTACATATATACAGAGACACATACACATATATTAATGACTAACTGTATAAGAATGTTGATGGGAAGCATATATCTCCTGATGATTTCTATGGTTGCCCAGTTTCTGGCAGCTTGCCTGAAGGACTCTCTAACCTCCCAGCAAGACATGAACCCTGAAGAAAAAAAAAAGCTATAAAAATCTAAATAACCTAAATCACATTTTAGATTTCATCACCTTAAAACATAAATGTTCTTCCCTTAAAATGCTGTGTAAAACTGGCCATTCATCAGGGGGGATTTTTTTTTATTTTTTTTTTAGAAAAGTTCAGTTTCTAGTAGGATTGAAATTCCACCACCTGCAGTGATTCCTATTCCTTCACTCAATATTGTATCCTTGTAAACTTCTTTCAGAGACAAGAGAACAGCAGACACACAGTGGGAGAAAAAGTTCATGGTAATTGAGACTACTCAGCACCTTTTAAAATATGGTATGTCTACTCTGGCCAGTAGACATCAGATATTGAATGGAATCTGAGATCATTGCTCATGACTCAATATAAATAAGCAAATCTGTTAAACTGCATCAGAAATGAGATAGAATATAATAATGGAAGTGTTATGATAGAAATATCAATAAAATTATAGTTCCACAACAAGAGGAATAGCTTAATTTATCTAGACTTTCATCAGAAGCTCTGGGTTTACTTCTAGTCATTTGGCATTAGAAGGAACATTGCAATAGAAGAAAGGGCTAAGAGATGTATGACATAACCTCAACATGAAACTATTTCCATGTGAAAAGAGGAAGTGAAAATATAGATAACTTGGAAAGCTGGCAAACAGGAGTGGTTTATAGATATGTAAAACAGGAACTAACTCTTTTAATGGTATAAGTTTTTTGTTTGTTTTTTTTTGTTTGTTTGTTTTAAGTACTAGATGGCAAAATGGTGACAACAGAACGAAGAAACTTTTGCACGTCACAGAGAGTTCACCTATGGAAGTGAACGTCCAAAGATACTGCTGAAACCAAATCAAAACTTAGTATGAATAACATAAAATACCTAGACCTACTAGATTAAACAATACCTACAATAAGGAGAGTTCTGGAATACTTGTTCTTAAGGAAGTATTGAAGACATTGGGAAAATTTTCCCTCAAGGAAGATTATACTGTAACCACTGAGCTTCTTACTGTTCTCTCTCGAACATTTGCTACTGGCTGCTTCCACAGATCAGGGGGATGGATTAGCTGGCATGGACCACACCTGCAATGAAATACAACCAGCCCTGTGGCTAAGAACACTGAACTGTAACGTGTGCTAGACTCTTCTATGTGGGCAGGAGTCTTTTTGTTTGTTTTTGCTACCCTTCATTTAATTATTTTTTATTTATTTACTTATTTTTCTCCTCATGAAGAAAGGCACATTAGAGCCTTGATTTATCTTTTGGCATATTTCACAAATTTTCTATTAATGCTCATATACCGTTTTCACAGAAACAAATAAACCACTAAACGACCTGCAGACATTAATGATTTCTGGGGCTAAGAAGTCAACTGTATTTACTAGTTCCAATAAGAAATTCTGTTTTTTCAATTTCCTTCACAATAAAAAATGATCTATTCGGATTCACAATGGACATACACATATTCCACAGCGGGATAAAATAAACATTTGGAGGTTACCCCCTGTAACAGTTTCCTTGTATAATGGAGTATCTAGAAATTAATTACAACATTTTGACATGGTACATGCTGAACTAGCGGCAGCTTGTTCCTGATGTATTGGGTATCAGATTGGATGACCTATTTTTAGTGCTCCTAGAATTTGTTATATATAAGGGAATTGCAAGTCAGATAGTCTTGACATTAAAAAAATACCCATGCATATCTAAAATTTGTAAATCAAACTGAGTATTTCATGGTGTTTATGGCCTGTGTAATCTCTTTCTGCATTCCAACGGATTGTGATGTCTTCTTGCAGTTTAATTTGGAATGTCAACTTCATATGGGGATTGTTTCAGCCACATACAGCAAAGCCAAGACATTTATTGAACACCATAGCAACACTAGTCAGCACAATTCCCTTCGCTCTGTACAAAAGAACCTGATGGTTTTTCATACAAGCTCTAACTTATCATCATTCTTGGCTCTTAGAATTTACATAAGCAGAAATTAGAAAAAGCTTTATGATAAAATGCCTATGGATGTATTTCAGTTTTCTGTTTATTCAGCAGGGTGAACAGCAGCTAAACCACTTCCAAGCCAGTAAGAAGAAGGAAAAAAAAAGCAAAAAAAAAACCACCATGAAATAAGCACACAAGTACTGCGTGTCCAAAGGATAAATAGGAAATATTGAGACACTCAACTTGTCATGCTGTGATAGACTCTCTCAAATGGTTTGTGTGAGGATCAACCAAGTCTGAGAAATTTAAGGAAAAGCTGAAACTTTTGAACATATTACTTCTGTTTCTTCCTGCTGTTAAGGACCTACGGAGCACGACTTTACTTGCTGAGTTTTTAGGAACTGGTATAGAGACTCTTTCTATTTAGTCACTATGATGGAACGCCGGGGCAGTTTTGCCAAGGACATAAGTTTGTGGCACTACCAAGTCAAGTATGATTCACTTGCACTTACCTTCCTACTGCTTCTTAACCCAAGCAACATGCCTTGCTATTTTTCATTTTTCCCAGGACTTCAAATTAACAAAATCAAATGTCTGAATTAGATATGATGACATTTTGGCATTCAGACTTGTCTAAAATAAATCTGAGTTAAACTCAAAACATCATTTTAAATCACAAGGCATCTTTTGAATTACAGAACTGATCTAAATATGAAACAATTGCCTGACTCACCATGTTAGATAGGAAAGTCCACATTTATGCATTTCAATATTTTATTTCTCAGACAGTGTTAAATGACTAGTCAAAAAGAAGCAAACTAGCTCCTTTAATCCCTAATGAATAAAAAAAAAAATAAACTTTAATCTGGTTTCTATACCAATTTCATTGCAAGCGTATAATTACAAAGAAAACTTAGTGAGCAGAGTATTACACTCTGCTCACTAAAAAAGCTTAAGAAATCATTAAGAAATCCCCTTAGAGAAGGGATTCCTGAAAATTGCTGTATGAGGGAGAAATTCCACTTCCAGCCCAGCTCCTAAGAGTTTAGTGTCCTGGAGTACAATTAGCTGGCAGAAGGGAATCTACCTCCTTACGTATGAATGCTTTGAGCAGCTGGCTAGAGAAGTGTTGTTGGCAGTAGCTTCAACCACATGACTGTTCCTCTAGTCCAGGGAAATACGCCAGATGACAGCCAAAGAAGAAAAACAGAGTTCAGAGGAAGGAACAAAAGAAACTCACATAAAACAACAAAGAACCTTTCTTTTTTTTTATCTTTTTTTTTTTTTTTTTTTTCCATATGAAGAAATGTTTCATGATTACTGTATCTCATCTTCACAGCTAATCATAGGAAGATGTAGTTCTGGCACTGAAATAATTTAACAAACTGATTAATTCTTTGATTATTCAATGTAATGCTTCCTATCTCCAGCATCACTTCTCCATAATAGCCTCTTTCTTTGGGAGCTCAGAATCCCTACAAAACTGTTCCACCCTATACAAACAGGATTTACTCAGCATATTTCCACTCATGGTTATTTGCAAATCCTTCACTGTAATAAAAAGATTTAATGTCCAGCCAGACAAGCAGGGAAGATCCTGCTGCCTCTGGAGAATCTTCCAAGTGGTCCTGAGGATCTGTCATTAGGTCAGTGGGAGGTGTGCTTAGCAGTTAGCAGGACCGAGTGCCATGTAACATGACGCTATTCGTATATCTTGGTTATGTATAGGAAATCTTGATAGGTGCTTTAGTTCTTTGTCATCCAGGTGTGATAGGATTTAGATGACATGAAGAAAGCTTCTGCCTACATCCTTTGTTTTACAGACCTCAGTAGGCTCTGATGTGTAACTGTGCTACTATTAGTGCACAATTTTTACAGCCACATCTAGTGGCATATTCCTCAGCAAAACTAAATGTCACAGGAAACACAATTCCTGACTGCATTTCAGGATATGAGGTATGCTTCAGTTAGAGAGTCTCAGAAAAAAAAAAAAAATGTTGAGTTTGTCTGTGAGGTCTGGAAACATAATGAAGATTTACAAATATTCAAATATTCTGTTTGTACTGGACTAGAAGAATGTTCATCTGCTGGGCAGGCAGATAGGCATACCTCCCAGAAAAAATAAACAGTTATCCTTTCTCCAGCCTGCAAAATATACCAAAATCATGAAACGATTTGGCAGTCTCCTGCTGTTCCTTAGCTGTGAAGCACCTAGCCTTGGCTCCACATCTAATGCTGTGAACATTGCAATTCTGGTGGACAGAGAATCAGTAGTGAATTTATGCAAGTGTTTTTTGGTCTGCTTTCCCATTTTTGTTCAGGACAGTTGTGGAGGCTTTAAGCTATAGTTTATTCAGTGGGAAGCAGAGGAAAAGTAGCTCTGAGTGACTGTATTACACTCATGCTTTTCCTGGAAACATTGCTTTGTATCAAGACATATTTTTTCCTACTTGGAGATTTCTATTAGCATAGTTGTTCCGTCACTTTCTGAAAGACATGTGCAAACCCCAGCACTTTCTGATCAGCAAAGAAACTAGAAAGAAACACTATTTGGCCAGAAGGAGGCATCAATGTGTCCAATAAATATTCCAAAAATGAAATGTGCAAATGGAAAGCTTAATGGTTCATTTATTCAAAAGATTCTGAGTGCCCCACAGAAGAAACATTACATTTTTGCCAAAAATGTAACAGAATAAATTTTAAAATCATAGGCAACTTCACAATTTAAACTAAGATCATGAATTCAAACAGCATGGTTTGCTAAACAATGTTAATTATGGAAAGCCTGGACAGTACTATCAGGCATTCAGTTCTAGAAACCAAAGCCCCTTGACATCAGATAAGTTCAGTGACGTGAGCAGAACTGTCAATTGACATAAACAAGGTTATTAAATTACATAGGGACCGTGTACAGTAAAATTTTGTAGTAGTTTTCTAAATATAACCTACAGTGTGAATGGATCTATGGCAGTGACATGGCAATATGCATATTAAGGGTTTTTTAATCCTCTTTTAAGTCAAAAATCATGGTTATATTAAATAATAACAACAGAAATGGCTTACACTGAATAATACATCTATGCTCCATGTTTTTAAAAAATTATCTTCAACCTCATGCTAATTCTTTAAAGCCCGTGAAAAACAAATATGTAAAACCATCTTTATGGCAAAACAAAATTCATTCACACCTGTATACTTCAGGTAAGACTTTTTTGCTTTTTATGTTTGTTAATAACTTTTAAAACTATTTTCACTTGGTTAGATTGAAACACAGATGGACAATATTCTACATTTATGTAAGTCAATAATCAAAAACCAGATCCTATGCAGCAACCAGATCCTATGTAGCTACTTGATGTAATAGCTACTATACATTTTTTTTTTCTTTTTTTTTTTTTTTTTCTGGTTTCTGAAACATTGAAATAAGCTTGTAATAGAAATTGCTAGGATTATTAAGAAGAAAAACAATAATAAAATAAATCCCTTAAGAGAATGTTAATGAGAATGTTAATCAAATTATATGATCTAGTTTTGAACTTTTAAAAACTGTAACTGATACCACATACTTATTCTTTTTTCAAGTCCCTTTATCTCTTATTATTACATTTTTTGTAAATAAAGTTCCCTCTCTATAAAATACCTAGCTTTTCCAAATGAAAACACAGAGAAATTGGATTGCATCTAGCCATTTTTTGTCAGTATTTACACAGCCAGTGCATGCTGTGTAATAATCCTATATAAAGTACTTAGCTTCTTGGGCATTTGATATTGCGCATGTGTGCAAATAAACGTGGCTATTGCATCAGTGAATACTAAAAGTTGTCATTAATAATGTATCTAATAAATTCTATGATTTATTATATAAAAATGGAAATATATTTTAAAAAATTTAGGTCTGAAAATTTATATTACATCTATTATAGACAAAAGCAAGGAAACTAAAATTCATTTGCTGAAAGCAGTTTAAGAAATACCAGGAAAAAATACTTTACTCTTGTTATTTTTAAGTATCAGCTAAGGTAAAAATAGAATCTGTGAGTCTTTTTCATGGTTATATTTTTTATATGTTGAACACAAAAATATGTAACAAACATGGTTTTCTAGTTATGCAAATCACCAAAAGCCTGTCAAAATTAAAGAGGAATCCAGATGTTGTATGATATATCAGTGTCATTCATAACTAGATGTATTTCATAATAATAAGTACTTATAATATTTAGAACAAGTACTTCTACAAGGACTCTAACATAAATGTTAATCTCTTCTTTTTCCAAGATTTGGAGTGCAAATGAAAGATTCATAATTAATACTTTCTGAATAGTTCAGTTTCATAAATTTCCAAGGGCACTTACTTATTGTAATTCACAATCACATTGAAACATTTACTATATTTCTGATATACATGTTCAGCAAAGCCTTTATGAGCTCAAGGGAGTCATAATTAATACAAGACATTTCCAGGCTTTTAAATAATATAATTCTACAGAATAATAAGAAAAAAACATAGTTGCAATTATTATCTGAGTCAACTACACAATAAGCCATTTGAAGAGATACCTGTAGGACTTCAAAAAGCGAAATCTCATCTTATTTCTTGATGGACGAGGGATATAGGCTCCGAATGGATCCCATAGAAAGGCCATTGGCAAAGATAAAATTCTAAAATTGTTTTAAAAATATATATCAATCAGCAGGGAAGCAGGACAGTTGTACTGGAGGTGCCCTGCACTTATCATGAAGCACTTGTAACTGTGTAAGGGAACGTCCTTTTCCTATGGTATGCTTTGGCAGAGATGTGGCTGGCTGAGAGCACAGACTAGAAGGGATAACTGGGATTTCCTGCTGCATGCGACTTGCCCTTTGCATGAACGTTTCCTATATTCAGGGCTCTTATCTCATTATTCAATTGAGAACTCTTTTGGTAAATCCTTAGCTAGTTATAGCAGCCACTAAAGACCACAGAATCATAGAACTAAGGCAAAACAGCTGATGCTCTGATTATCCACTGCTGCCTAGACAAAGGCTTTCAAACTCTTAACAACCTGTTGAAAATGTTTTTGCTATGGATTATGTTGCAACAAACAGTTTCAGCTGGCACCAGACGGCTAAGAGAATGCATCAAAAAATAAAAGAACCCCAAACCAAAATGCACATCCTAAATCCCCTCTGTCCTCCAGCATTCCCCTCTCCAGCACAGTAAGGAGTCAGTATGCAGGGAATCAAACTGATACTGAAAATGTCCTCAAACCTCTAAATTGACTCTTTGTTTAATTCTTAATTTTCTTTAAGTGTGTCTTCCTTCCTCACAGTTTCTAAAGAGAATCAATTTATATCATTAAGTAGCTTTTCTGAAACAGCTTAATCATCCGTGAGAGATCAGCCACCCTAAGCAAGTAAGCCTCAGACTGGTAGATAATTTTCAGTCTCTTGGCAGCTTTTCTCAAAGACATCATTCTCCTTACTGAATTACTGCCAGTGACTGATAGCTGAACTCAGGTCCCTGCTAGCTAGGGTCATTCTGAATTCCAAACAAAATTCAGATATTCAGATTCAGTGTCTTTCTGTTGTTTGTTTTGCCGTTTTAAATTAATTAAAGCTTAAACTCTTCCTTGGATTTTTTGCAGCCTAGTATTCATAGTGAAGAATGCGAGTAACCTACAATTCAACTCTAACATCAAGAGAGGTAATGCCAGCAAGGCCAGCATCGTCATCTAGCATATCTTTTCCCAAGGAACATTGGATCTGATTAGATCTTCAAAGTCCCTTCCAAAATTTTTCAAGGTCCCTACCCCTTCTCAACCAGCTCTAAGTGTGGCTATGAGCTCCCACCACCAATAAGCAATGAATTATCTATTTCAAATCTAACCCAAATATTTTTTATTCATATGAAAAGTGTTGGAGAAAAATTGAGTATTCACACATGGCATCGGTAAAAATGAAAAATCAGGAATATTCTGGGCTCTATCAGAAAATGTTGGAGAGCTGGAAAAATAAATTCTCAGGATAAGTTATGTCTATCAAGCAGTTATCTGATGAAATGTGCTATTTTAGTGGTAAAAGATAAAGTGAGAAACTAGATTGTTCAGAAAAAATATAAATACACTACACCTGAGTATATTTGGCTCTTTGGAGGAACCATTTTTCTTATGTTACATAAGAATACACTGATAAATACACTACAGGACCAACTGAGAGTAAATCCCTTCACACTATGAAATAAGCTTTGAATACGTACGATTCACAGGTGAAATTACTTTTTCTGAGCCAAAGGTCCCCAAAGTATTGAGCAATGTAAAGAATATGCTATACGATTCAAATACAACAAAAACCTGATTTCCAAAGGAACTGAATTTTGATAACTTGAGCAATGGTTCCTGAGCAGCTCTCCGGGTAGCACAAGCTATAGACTTCTTCACAATCATGATAGCATTTGATTTGAATTATTAACAGATCAGTTTTTTTTTTTCTTTTGTTTTATTTTCTTCTTTTTTTTTTTTTTTTTTTTTTTTTTGTAAAGAAAACAGAACCAAATATGCTTATTATTAGCTATCTTTCTTCCTCCTTTGTGCCCTTCCTTCACTACTGCACTAAACCTGCTAACGCAGCCAACCACAATAAGGTCACAGAAATAAGCTTCTTACAAGATTATTACAGACTAAATTTATACCTTGATATCAAAAACACTTATTGTCACTATATAATTGCATGCAGTAGATCACTGTATCGAGACAAATCACAGTATTTATTGCAATTCAAGTAATGAAACAGTAAATAACTCTGTAATACACATTAACTTTTACAGAGAAGTGGCTAGGCTGTCATGCTTTTTTTTTTTTTTTTTTTTTTCCTTTCCTTTTTTTCATATAGAAAAAACAAACAAACAAAAAAAAAAAAACATTTCTAGAAGTACTCAAAGAACATAAAATGATTTGACATTAAGTTGTTATTTGTAGGCAATGCTTTATGGAAAACCAGCTTGATAATGTGAGTGAACAAATATCTATTTTTACATAAAAGAGGTAAAAATCAATCATTGCATTCTATGATAATCAAGGCCTTTTATAGAACTGCATATTGTAATAGACATTTACAGTGCAATATTTTTGACATCCTATGCAGTTCCATTATTATAACTTTTGCTCTATATTTTTGACATGTATTGGGTTATGGGTCTGATGAACTGTTCAGTGGCATGACAATATTATGTTACTATCACTGGTTCACAGGACCCACACTGAGAGAACTATTATAATAAAACTCTTCTTCTACCATTCTCCCAAATATGTAAACTACTGCTATTTGTTTTCTGAAAATGTTCATATAAATGAATTGCAAAAATAGTATTTTCCATAATTAAAAATTGAAAATTTAAACTAATAATGAACACACAACCTACCTGAAATTAGACTTTTATTAGAAATTAGACAGTTAAGCAGACATGTAAATGTAAAAGCTCTTGCTAGTAGGCAGGTCTGGTGATAGGCATAAATATCTGTAAAGAATCAGTTCACTTTCCCAGATGTGTCCTGAAACATTTTAGAACTCAGAGGGCAAGTTTTGTCAGTAAATTCCTCTCAGTATATCTGTAGCTTAAATAACTACAGCTTTAAGGGGACTGTAGCCAGGAGGCTCACCATCAGTGGCTTTGGTGCTTTCACAGACATCTCCACATTATCCCACATTCCACATTAACACTCTGTGGAGCTAAAGCTCCACATATTGGTTCATGTAATGGGAATCCAGTGCAGCGTCTGGATGTGTGACAGATCATGCTATTCCACAAAGCACGTGACAGAAATATAGCCTGGATCAGGCCACCTAACTTCTAAGACCTAGCTTCTAAGAAGCTCCTAACATAGCTTCTTTAAGTAGCCTCTCCCTCACACCTTGTGTCAGATGTGTGTCAGAAACAATGCACTACAGCATCTTAGGTCAGCTTGATCCACTATACTGGAGGTGTTCTGTCCTGAGTGGCCAGCAGGAGGAACTTACTCTGCCAGGGCACAATGCAGCACAGCACAGGGACTGTAACTCGCAGAACTGCTTCCTGAGTTGCTCAGAAAGGTGGACAAGGCCACTGGCTCCCATTCTGACAGATGAAATATTAGCAGATGTAGGAAACAAAAAACAACTGGGAACTCTGAAACATGGTTCAAACTAGTGGAAAGAGTAGAAAGAATGGATATTCCACACAAGAGTGGAAAGAATGGATATTTTCTTCAATCACTTATACCTCCAATTTTCAAACACTGCTTTTAGCTACTTTAGTTGGACATTCCTAAATAAAATGTCACTAATAATTGCTTAGCTAAAATTAAATATTTACTCAGTATTTAGAAGTAGTTGTTTGCAAAATACACATTCTAAACTTTTTAATGATATTTTATTATTATGGCAGTGGGAGAAAAAAAATCGGAATTTTATTGCAAATTCTTTTTCCTTTTTTTTTTTTTTTTTCTCTCTTGCTGTTATTGAGACAGGGAGACAGAATGAAAGACTACTGAGAAAACAAAAACTAGGAGTAAATCACTTGAGTAATATAAACTTGCATTGTAATTTTCCCTAGTAATATGATGATGTCTAGTGTTCACATTCTGTGAAACACTAAGAATATACAAGACACAGAATTAAATATTTTTCCACATTTAATTCACTCATTAGGTAAGTCAAAGCCTATTTTTGTAAAATTTATTCTAAATTGCATACTTTAAATTATTCCTTTCCAAAATGATTTCATAACAAACATATTTTCTCCTGAAAGATGAGTTCTGACTTTGAAGTCAGAATCACCTGAAATGAGAATCATCACAGGAGAAAACACCCTAATTCAACTTTCAACCCCCTAAAATACAAATACATTTTCTTCAGTCTTTCTACCGTTGTTATCTAGTTTAAACAGGTCAGAAAAGTCTGACAAGTCAGAACGGTATTTATGGTGCCACTGCCACTTTGGCCCTGTTTAAGGTGTTCCATGAAAAAAAAAAAAAAAAAATTAAAAAAAAAAATCACGATTACTTTACAAATCACTGGGGACTAAGTATCAAAAAATTGTATGTGTTTATTATAGTCTGGTTAGCTTAAATAAGATTCTAATCCAGACTATTATCTCTTTCTACTGAATGTTCTTTCTACTTGTTTTTATTTATTATCCCTTGTTGGCCTTAAGGCTTAATGCTGTAGCTCTTGTTCATGTAAAACAAAATTGACTGTAGTAAAAATGGCTAACTGGGAATATTTCTGTAAGATCCACTCACTTGAACAACAGTTTCTGAAGCGGTTTGTAATATTTGATACTATTCCTAAAGTTGGAGCATTCACAAGATTACTCTCCTGTCAGATTTTTTTTTGGTGATTAACAGCCAGCATAGCATCCAGCCCCTTCTATATCCTATATAGACATTCTATTATATGTGTGAATTTGCAACAATTTAATTATCTCCCAGATCCTCACCAAAACACTAAATTTTGTTGAAATCATACAGGGTTAAAAATTATTATAAGGAAGACATTTAAATGTCTTCACAATCTTCACAGTCACTCACTCACTCATATGTTGATTCTGTAAATAAGAAAGCTAATTCAAAATTCTGAAAATTCACAAAATTCTTGTGTTTGTATTCACACAATACTTGTGTTTTCTCTTACAGAAACCTTTGAGCAATGTAAAGAATTTCTTCCTTATATCTAATCTAAATCTACACTTTCTCAGTTTAAAGCCATTCCCCCTTGTGCTATTATCACTATTCTCCTTGACAGAGTCCCCTCCCTACCTTTCCTGTAGGCTCCCTTTAGGTAGTTGTAAGGTCTCCTCAGAGCCTTCTCTTCTCCAGACTGAACAACCTCAACTCCCTCAGTCTGTCTCCACAGGAGAGTTGCTTCAGCGATTTGATTATCCTCGTGGCCTTCCTCTGGACTTGTTCTAATACCTCCATGCCCTTCTTGTGCTGGGGGTCCCCAGAGCTGAATGCACGACTCCAAGTGGAGTTTAACAAGAGCAGAGGGGCAGAATCACCTCCCTTGACCTGCAGGCCACTCTTATTTTGATGATGCCCAGGATACAGTTGACCTTCTGGGCTTGGGAAACAACTTACGGGCTTTCCACAACTTGGGAAGTCTGTGTACTGGAAATCAGATTCTTAAAATCTTCACAACTCAGGTTTGCTTGTCTATGTGATAGTTAAAAAGCACATATCCATTCTCCTGATGCTCAGTTGGCAAGTTAATCTGTTCTTCAAAGATAATAAACAATATTTTAAGGTCAATTTTTAAAGTTTAAATGAGAATGTGTGTGTTCCATATCAAAGTTTTATCAAACAGAAATGAGGAAAGTCATTAGGCCAGCCCAAGACTAATTTGCTGAAGAATTAAGCGTTTTTGTTCTGTTTTCTCTCTATATACCATATATATATGTATTCTGTGTAAATTAGTATAGTAGCATGGCAGTCAACACAGAAGATTAAAACACTGAAAAAACACAGAGGCAATGAACAAAAGTGTTGCCAGCAAGAAATGGGAAGTGATCAACTAACTCCCTTGTCTAAAACACATAAAAAATATTTCAAATGTGAGCTTCCCAAGAAGTGCTGAGATTCCCTAAATAAATTGACTGAACAGGCATACTGTTCATTTTGTATTGAAAAAAACAATAACAAGCAAACAAAAAACAAACCAAACAAAAAACTCCTGTGAAGCCACTTCTTAAATATCATCTTGAATATCCATATTAACACTAGATACGCTAGATATACTTTATCTAATACTAGATATACTTGTCACCTGCTTATTAAAAAACAAACGATCCATCTGGTAGCAAAAAGTATTCTCTTGTTTTACAAAAGCAGAAGCAGGGAACTCATTTGATTCAACCTAAACCAAAAATGTTTGGTATCTGAACAAGGACTGGAATCACATTTAACACAGCTCTAACCTAACAAAGCCTACTTAACATAACTCTAATATAAAACAAACAAACAAACAAATAAAAAACTGTAATATATACCTGTAATAAGATATTATTATATTACTGTAATATAATTTATCTTTAAACAAGGATTTCAGATCGTAAAAATATTATTTATTTCTAAATTACTTTTTCCTGTATATTTCTCTCAACTAATTTTCCTCCTTAATGTTTTGAAAATTAAAAGAAGAAATACATTTCTAATTCATTGCATTTGTGATAAAACAAAATTACAAATAATGCTGTAATATTATCCAGTGACATGGCCTTGGACCGCCTGGTCCAAGTGACCTGGACTGAGCAGCAGGTTGGACGAGGTGATTTCCAGAGGCTCCTTTCAACCTCATTGACACTGTAAACCAATACAGATTATCACAGGTTTTGAGATCATGGGATTTCTCTGGGATTTCAGTAGTGCTTTAATTTACTTGCAAAGCATTTCTGTTCCTCTGGAAACAGGCTTTCATGCCCTCTAGTGTTCAAAATCATAAAATCTGTTCCCCTCACTTCAATCTATTACATCTAAAATAGTAATACATCCTTAACTATGTCATTTAAGTCTGTATTTCCTCTGATCCAGCAAAATAGTTCAAATTGTGAACAAAAAGAGGGACAAAGGGAATTGCTTGTTAGGTTAGCCAATATTTTTGTAAGACAAAAGAATGTAATATGGTCGAAGATACATTGGTTCAATGACTCTAGTCTAATGGTAACAAGCAAAATGTAGAGCTACACTATACAGCTCTCTGTAGATGGAGTAATTTCTGTGTATCTTGCAGGAGAAACTTCCCATGAAATATACAGCAAGTTGCCTACTATTCAGGTGATTCAAAATGCATGAGGAATTTAAACTTTATTTTAATGATGAGCTACCACAAAATAGTTTACTTGTAAAATCTTAGGATAACAATTATAAATACCTTCACAGAAATTATCAGTATACCTTAGCACAATTCAACATTCTTGTCCTTATGGCTGACTTCAACTTCCCAGACGTTAATGGGAACACAGCTGAACAGAAACAGGTCCAGGAAATTTGTAAAGCATGTTCATGACAAATGCTTCGTACAGATGCTGAGGCATCCAACTAGGAAAGGTGTCCTCCTAGATTTGCTGCTCATAAACAGAGAGGGTTTCATGGGTAAAATGGTGACTTTCAGTTGCCATGACCACGCTGACCATAAAGTAGACAAATTTAAAATCTCTGGCAGTGGGAGAAAAAATTTTGGAATTGTTAGATTCTTCAGCTTGTTCAAAAAAAAAAAAAAAAAAAGCCAAGCTGTGGTTATACAACATTTTATTAGAATTATATAATCCAACCAAGTTTGCTAAACTTATAAATAACCATCTTAAAGTACTATCTTCATTGACAAACAATCTGTATCTAACTGGCCTAACTACAAGTGCATGCATATGTAATTGCGAATTTAAACAGATGGAAGTGTAGAACTTACATCCCATCAAAGCATCTAAACCACTTTTATTTCACAGATGACTTTGAAGTAGTCTAGTTTGTTTCAAATCCAAATATGTAGCTAATGTATTTAAGATAGCTTTGGTTTATGCATGTGAAATGGTTTGAAATTTTGCAGCAATTTTCCTACACTGGAAGAATGCAATCTGACAGACAGATCTGATTGATTTTCTCTGATTTTATGGAGAAATTAATATAATTTTTCATAGTTTAGACTTGCTTTTCTTATTCCTTTCCCAGCAAATCAGTTATTCTTAGAAATTTCTACCCAGAATCATAATATATTTGACAAAAACACCAGTATGTGTCCAAACCTCCACTCTTACTAGAAACATTTTGACTATTTAGAATTGATTTTACAGTTTTCAAATTACAAAAGCGTTAAGAAAAATTCTGAATTTGAGCTACCATTGAAGTATTAAGATTTTTGAGGAAATAAATTATCTTCTCTTTGAACAATAATGTTCATATCCCTTTTCATATGAAAAATGCCTTACAAATCTGAAGTGATCGAACACTATGGCATACTTGTTCCTCCCTTGAACCTTCAGGCAGACACAACAGAAGGCTAAAAGGTTAAACTAATTGAAACTACATTTATTGTGCACCAAAAACACAGACTAACAATGCAGATTTGGTGACAGCATTACATTCTTCTTTTCTTCCTTCGAAATGTTTTATTCAGATAGGCATCACCAGATGTCTGTACAGTGATCTCAACTGATCTTTAAGCTACACGAATAGTATCAACGTGCTTTCAGTTGACTGCATCAGCTCAGACATCTGTCATAATTGCATAGAGCACCCTAACCTAGACAGCTGCCCTAACCTCGAGCAAGTCCTATTTCTAGATTAGTAAAGGTTTAAATCCCTCAGAAAGTGGAACTTAGACAATATTTTTAATGGGAGCAAAGTACCTACATAGCTTTTCAAATGCAAGCTGCATACAACTCAAAATGTTCAATATAATAACATTAAATCTCAGAAATATGTGATTGTAATCAACAAATGCAACAAGTATCAGTTCAAAGTAGATGTGAATCCATCTGAAAAGCTGACTTAAACGTCTACTGCAAAATCAGTGGCCTTGGCAACTGGAGCTGAAATACAACTTTTTTTTTTTTTTTTAACAGCAATGACCTGAACTTTACCTTAAAGGACCTCCTCAACACTATGAATTGCAAAGGAGCATATTTATGACTTTGACTATCTCCAACAGACAATTCCCCTACCAACTGATGACAAATCCTTAGCATGAGTCATAATTTACAAATGAATTCCATAGCTGAGAAATCAGTCCACTTTTAATGACCTATTAGATTAATGACCTATTAAGATAGCCTTGTGCCTATTCTTTAGAAAGAATTGAATCCTGGGTGCATTAGAAGCAGAAAATAACATTTCTGAGTTACCTCATGGCACATTTTGTCTGTATTGTACAAGGGCAGCACTTTTTCTATGGCAATTAGATGTCTCCATGTACAGAGCATCGCTGCAAGAGCAGCAAGGGGAATGAGTGCCATAGCCAAGCTCCAATGACACATCCCATTATTTGACCATATAAGCCTAACTCTTAATTTATAGTTCAAATGCATGACTGAGAATTTCAGTTATCGTGAAGGGAAAAGGAGAATGAAATGGAAAAGGAAAATAAAAGGAAAAAAAAAAAAAAAGAAAGGAAAGGAAAGGAAAGGAAAGGAAAGGAAAGGAAAGGAAAGGAAAGGAAAGGAAAGGAAAGGAAAGGAAAGGAAAGGAAAGGAAAGGAAAGGAAAGGAAAGGAAAGGAAAGGAAAGGAAAGGAAAGGAAAGGAAAGGAAAGGAAAGGAAAGGAAAGGAAAGGAAAGGAAAGGAAAGGATCTGCTTACTAAATTATTCATGAAAATAAATGTCAGTGAGAGTACAAATGGTTATTCATAGAAAGTAGCCTTACGGCTAGTCTGCAATTGGAAAAAAAATAAGTGGAAAATGAAGAACTGAACTATTTGTTAACAAAAAATGTTCTCATGGAAATTAATGAAAATGCCATTGTGCTGCTTCTTTTTTGTTTCCAACAAATTGTCACCACAGCTAATAAATTGTCACCACAGATAATCAAAAAGAGGAACAAGATCAAGATGTCTACCAACCCACATTTGTTATTTCATGAGTTTTCAAGACTCAAGCTGCCTGTGGAGAAGTCGTATATAACTGTGCACCTCTAATGAAAAATAGTTTTCACATGAATATGTGAACAGATTCATATGAATGTTTACACCCACAAAAAGTTGTAGTAGAAGTAGGAGAAGGATCTGACCAAAAAAGGTGCTTCTCTTTCCAGAAAGAAAACATGAGAGAGCATGAATGAGAACACATTGGGAAAAGGATGAGTAATGTATACTGCTGGGACAAAAACAGTTGAAATACTGTGAAACTTCTGCAAAGAAGGTACTAACCTAGTGCATTTCAGGTATTCATTTCAGCTGATACGAAAGAGAACATATTGTCTTGCATTATACTGTATTTTCTTTATTGCTATGGCAAAATATGTCTTTATACTAAACATATTTGTTCTTTACTTTCACAGGTAAAGTTATATGGAATATAGCATATTTGCTGAAGCAGATAAATAAATTCCCCTTCATAAGCTATATAGCAATGCCCTTCCTCAGGAGGTCAGGGCCACAGAAAGAACCAGTATAACAGCCCAGGTACCAGGTGAACATTTCAGCATTCAAGAGTTTTAAATAAAGCTGTGGGAATGGAGAAGAGAAAAGGCTTCACGGCAAATGTTATTGAAATTTCAGAATATAAGGGAGGAAATCTACCAGGAGAACTGTGAAAGTAAGTAGGGCCTAGGGGAGAAGGAATGAGAAAAAGATGCTAAAAATACGTAGAGATAAAACAGGAAATATGACTGAAGACAGCTCCATTTTTAACCATGGAAAAAACTTCTTGGTTAGGGAGAGGGATAATTTATAATCTAAAACATATATATTTTTATTTTTATTTTTATTTTTTCCAGCTCATGGAAGAAATTGATTCATTTCCATTAGCATATTTCAGTCAGAGAGACTTGAAGTGTTCTATATTTCCTGCATTTTCAGCTAAAAATTACATGTATATCAGTCTTGGTGAAAACCTGTAGAAAAAATCTGAGTTCTTCCTCGAGATTTACCTATTTACCTTGAATATTTTATGTGACTTTGGAGAAGCCCCTGAAGGCCAGCTCAAATTGCTTGGCTACATTACCCTGTGATAGGCCTTTAGAGATGCATGTACTCCTGAAGGAAATCCTGAGCTTTGTACAGAAACTTGACTCATACTAAAAATACATTTTATTTTTTTATTTTTTATTTTAAACACAAGTTAAAGGAAGATAGAGATCTGAAAGTTCCCAGTGGTGATCTTTAACTTGGATTTCATAACAGGATTTTTTTCTACCTTATCTGCAAGGTGTAAGTCAGCACTTCTGTTCTTTGATATTCTTAAATTATGTAGCAGTTAAATTGTGATTTTATTCATTGTATTACAAGGTTATATTTGAATAAAATATGGAGTACTATGATAATTTGCAACATTATTTGCCAGTGCACCAAGTCATTTTTATCAACTTCACAATTTTGGAGAACAGACAATATTTAGTTGAATGAATAAAGATATTTTGGAAATTACTTCAATGATATTTCTGTAAATCAACATTTGACTGTAACAGATGAAGCTGAATCATCAGTCAATCATGGTGGAAATCAGGAAGTACAGCTGCAAAGTTCACTTAGTGTTTATTATGCTGTTAAGAAAGCTTGAAGACCTTTTACCCTTTTTGATCAGATTTTGACTCAATATAGATCATTTTCTATCATTTAATAATTTCATCTACTTCACTGTAAAAGGCTTTGCTGAGTTCAGGTACCTAGACTCTTTTCGTCTTTTGGTAACTTGTCTCCTCAGTAGAAGCCTAAACATTTTACGTATTTTCAGCCATATACTTTTCTGATGAAATTGCTTTAAGAATCTGCTGAAATGCATCTGCATTAATACATAAATGTACAAATGAACTAAGTGTATTTTTCATAAAGTATCAGTCTTCTGTTATCCATGGAGCTGCCTTTTCAAAATTCAGACACATTTACTATGTCTATGCTGTACATTTGAAGACTTAATCTGAGAAAAATCTCAAACCTAATAAATTTTGACTGATGTCAGTATTTTGGAGGTGTCATGGATTATCTGTCTGCTGGACATCAGACTTTTAAATTAATAGTGCCAGGCTCATCACAGTTTATCGTGACCTAGTTATCTGGCAACTAAAGAAACCACTGAAAAAAAAATATTAATTCCATAGGCTCTACTGAATTATCTTTCCCAGGCATGAGATCTGAACTACCTCTAGATCTTGAAAAAAGAGAAAAGAAAAGATAAATATATGAAATATATGATGATGATGATGATGATGATGATGATGATGATGATGATGATGATACAAAAATAACACCCTCACATCAAGGTCGATTTCAAAATTACTGCACAGAAATACTGACATAAACATTGATAACAATATGACTTTGCAATAAACTTCAGACCTAAAAAGTAAATTAAACACTCCCAATAAACAGTAAGGTCACACAATTTTACAGCTTTGTCCAAATGCAACATATTCCATCTGGGGAGGTTCATGTTGACTTGAGGGCTACAATGAGTTTTGAAGTAGATAGTGCTTTTAATGATGTATACAAAGATACAACACCTTTTTTAAAGGTTAATTTGTAACTGAAGTTCAACCAGGCCAAGTGCAAGGTCCTCCACCTGGGTTGGGATCATCCCAGACATGAGCACAGGCTATGCAATGAGTGGATTGAGATCAGCCTTGCAGAGAAGGTTGATGAAAACCTGAACGCGAGCTGGCAACGTGTATTTACAGCCCAGAACCAACCACATCCTAGGCTGCATCAAAAGAAGTTTGGCCAGTGGATTGAGAGAGGAGATTCTCCCACTCCCATGAGACTCTACCTGGTTACAGCTGATGTTCAGTTCTGGAGTCATCAACATAAAAAAGAAACTGCCTTATTACAGCAGGTTCAGAGGAACACCATGAAGATGATCAGAAGACTGGAGAACCTCCCATGTGAAGACAGTCTAAGAGAGTTAAGATTGTTCAGCTGGTAGAAGAGAACACATAATTCAAATTCAAAACATATCAGCACTGTTGTCAGGGGTTCGCCTGCTACAATCTGGTAGCTACAATTGATATTAATCATTATATTTTAACAATGATAGTCCCTAACTGCAAATTCTTTTTTTTTTTTTTTAGTCCAATAATATATGTTGTTTTTTAACATAATTGCCTTCACTGTTTAATAATTTATACCAAATAACTTAATTAAATGTTCATGAAGACCATCGCTGCAAAATATTTAATTAAAAATTATTAAATCAGGATAAGAAAAAAATAAAGTTTTTGTTTTCCAGGATTCTACCCGGGTAGATACTTAAGAATAATACAGTATCACAGAGGTGCTAAGCAATACCAGGTAATTGGTTTCTGGGGGGAACAGTACACTACAGCCACTTGCTGCTCGAATTCTAATTTCTGCCCTCTAAATGTATTGCATGGCTTTGTTTCAGAGACTTGGAATTACTTTGTTTGCTTTGTAATAGACAAATTTTCACTAAGAATGGAATAACAGTTGCAAAAAGTATTCTGGCAGACTAAATAATTATACTGGCTAGTTCGTGTTATTTAGTTACCATATTATTTGCAAAACTGCTTATCATGCGAGAGACTGATAGAAAATGAGAAATCTGTACTGTTCTATTGTGTATGTTGGAAACTCATTTTCCAAATTTTCAGATACTGCCCTAAGGTTCCTAACTCACCCAGAGATTCAGAAAAGGAAAGCTATGGGGTTTCTTTGACTCACAGTGAAAGTGCACAGAGGCAGTCTATGCATCCCAAAGTCTCACGGGATTTATGAAGTTTGGTCCCACTCCACCACCATTTAACAAGGAAAATAAGTTTGGAGAGAAAGAGCAAAACCAAACCAGTCTGCAAAAGTAGCAGTTCTTGCTACTGGCAATCCCATTTCCTTACATACTGAAAAGAACTCAGAACCTGAAAAAATTATTTGCAGTTTCCTCAAGAAATCAGATTGCCAAATGCTGCTGTACCTTTTCTCTTTCTCTTCTAACTAAAGAGTCTTAGCAAATTAAATTCCTTTTCTTCTAAAAGGGATTTCTGTGGGCACAGGTGAAGAAGAGGACCAGTTGTCTCATTTCTCTGTCATAAGCAATTAATACTCTTCTTACAACTTCTAAGAAGGAAAATAAAATCTAGAGTAAGAGAGGAATTTCCAATGAGGAGCATGCAAGTAACTAATATTTAAGTTTTTCAACAGAAAAATTAGGAGAAGAGATATTTTTCAGAGCAGAACAGCTTTACCACGTGAGATGGAGAATTCTCTATGCTATGACTAACGTAACTCACAGCATGGTGATTATGGTATTGTTTCAACAATTTCGTGTTCAAAAATCTCCATGGGAATTGGATTAGATAAATTCTTCCTCACCCTTGAAAAACTATTAACAGTTACTGGGGGAAATACAGAGACCTCTGTCTTTTCATGAGCCATTTAAGGAACACAATCCTGACTATTTTTCTAATTAACATGTAACTTAACAATTTTCAGCTAACTTACAGTTCTTTAAAAAAATTAAATTAAAAAAATCTACTTATATTTCATGCCATTAAGATCCAATGAGGACTGTATCCCTTCTTGCTTAAAACAAACACACTGAAAATTTGGATATGTAAAATCAGTATATAATTACTAATCTGTTAGACACATATAGACAAGAAACTTCAGACTAAAGGTTGCTTATAAAAACTTTATTTGTTCTTCTTGTATACGTGCATTGTGCTACAATCTGTAATAAAATGACCATATACATTTTTTTATCCACTAACGTGGATCTTATCTACAGAGTGAAGATGAAGTACAGATAAAGGAGAAGAGAGTTATGTCTCACAGCCATTCTTCTGGCCAAAATTAGAAGGCATGTAGTAAATGACATAGGAAATTACAGTAAAAGAAAGAATGATCTTATGATTAATTAAGTTGTATGCAGAAATGAAGGAAGTCATAAATAGCAATTTTCCTCAGATTCTGGGTATCTGAGCTTGTTTTGCTTAAGTGCAGAGTTTATAAACTGAGATGATATGATTTGTTTTTTTTAAATGTATGTTTTTTCCTGAACACATGAAGGACTTTATTTGCAGATCCTTTAGGCATTCAATTAAGTACATAAAATTAAGAGTGAAACTTTGACCTTACTTTTGCTATGTTTGGTACCCATGTATAAAAGGAGACTAAGAGTCCCTCATTAACCAGTTGTCATTGTGAAGAAAAATAACCCCTGCTCTAAAGTATGCAGGTATTGCAGCATGAACCGCAGAATCACAGAAATATTGGTTGGAAAGAGTCTCTGGAGGTAACTTCACTCAAGTTCCTGCTGGGAAACAGGCTATCACTAACAAAACCTGTAAGACTGTTAGATATTTCTTCTCTTTCCTTGAGTAAACAAGCTCAACTCCTTCAAATTCCCCTTACTCCACTTTGGTAGCCCTCCACTGGATCTCAGTTGGCTTCTCCAAATCCTTCTTCAACTATAGAAAGTATTTCAGTAAATAACAAATTCTGAGGGAAATAACTGCTTCCACAAATCTGCTGGCCACAGTCCTCCTAATATGCAGTTTATGCAGTTTGCCTCATCCACAATAAAAGCATGCTGTTACTTTCTGATCAACCAGATGTCTGGCCACTGAAACCTGCAGGTACTCTTCAGAAGAGTTTCTGAAGACTAGAGTTTCTGAAGAAACTCTAGCTATTCCACATAGCTAGGGGGTGCCCTGCCTGGGTTATTCTGCCTCAACACTTAGCCCAATCCCCACACCTCTATGGTATGAAGGCTGTATGTCATGTAACTTGCTTCCTCCTGGTCCCCCTGCCAAGCAAAAGACATTCTGGACGTCCTTTGCTTCTCCTGGATTCTGTATAGTCTTAATTTTACCTGAGTTTTTAATTCTGAAAGGTTACTTATCAAACAAGTCAAGCCTGATTTAAGGTGTTCAATATTTAAAAGTTAAAAATCAGAAAAGTATTGTATATTGTGCCAGTTTTGATTATTTTGAATATAAAAGATTGAAAAAGTCAAGTGAACTTCACACTAGTAACTTTGAAATTAGTAAAGTAATTTTCCTGCAGTGTTATTTTTTTTACCTGGAATTAATGAAATATTTTTTACCTGGAATTATTTAATTCTTTAAAAACTTCCATATGCATTGGCAACAATCCATTCTCAAAATCTTTTTGCAATAGGTATTTCACATGCCCAAAGGAAAAACAGCCAGCCTCTGTTTCATAAGAGACATACTGTTCCTATGGCTTTTTCCACATTACATTTGCTGTTGCTATTGGCAGCATAATCAAGAATCAAGTCTTCCAAAAATCTTACATGTCCTATACTGTTCTATACTTGGACTTAGACACCTACTAGAGGACTTAGACATCTACTGAGAGACATCTCACTGGAGGCAAGATAAAGCTTTTGAAGGATTCTTGCTCTAAACTGCTGTAACTGCCTTTATGTTATTTCTCCTTCATTTAATATTATTGTGTACATAATAAAATGTTATATGTTAAATAAAGTAATATAACAAAACATTCTGACTTCTCCTCCAATGTTCCATATTGTTTCTGGTAACTCTACCTACTGTTCAAGACATCTTTACTTCTTTCTGTTGAAAAGGAAGAAGGATGAGAGAAATATGTTATTTTAATAGGAACAGAATTTTACTTTCAGTCATTTAAAAATTAGGGGTTTAGTTCAAGACATGTCCATGCATAGTTATGGACAAAGGAGATAATAAATACATAAATAAATAAATAAATAAATAATTCCACCTGCACTAAACACCAGTTTTGGATGAACCTCTGGAAATGCCTTTCTCTCTACAATACTTACAAAAGAAACTTGGATGACTACTTCACAAAAATCGTTGGCTTTTAAATATTATGGAGCTGAATCTCAAACCAGCTGCATAATTACTGCTGTGTAATATTCATTCAATTTCTTTTGCGAGCTCAGACACTTTTCTTCAAGTTTCTGATCTCAAGAAAACATTGGTTTTGAAAGAGAAAAAAAAAAAAAGAAAACAAGAAAACACAAAACTTAAGAGCCCCATTGAGAGGGTAAAAATATAGTTCAGAATTATGAATGTCAATGTATTTTAAACCAATATTATTTTTTTCTTAGTTGGAGAATATTTTTGAACACAAATCCAAACTGAATTGCAGGGTCTGTGAACACCATGGCAGCAGCAAAGTTTTATTTTCCATATGATGTGTAGCCACTCTTCAAAACTACAGTCTTACAAACAGAAATAATAAAGAAAAAGAAAATCCACATACTGCTTGAGAGAAAATATTACAGACCTGACTTGGTGTTTCTGTTTGAAAATATTTTACCTCTGTACATTCACAAATAAATTCTAATTCTATAAATTCTATGTCATTGCACAACTTAAGTCAAAATGACAAATTTCTGGTTAGTTTTACAATTGTTTCTTTTCAAAGCAACCCTTTTTTTCTTAGAAATATATATGTATATATATATATTGTCCTCCTATATATGGTTTAGCCATATAAAAAAATGTCTTATGGCTAATATTGCATTTCAAAATAAAACAGGATCAATCAAAAGTAGTGATTTTGAGGATCACTGAATAAACGTCCAAATTAATGGTTTTGAAATTTACACAGGATAACATGGGCAAATCAAAAGACTAGACACAATACAACTACCTATTATACAACTCCTTGGTTTACTGCTGTCTGTGTTACTAAAATGACTGCTTAGAAAGCTTTCCACCTCTTGGCAAACTCATTTAGTGGTGGCTTTTTTATTTATCTTTTTTCCTTGTACAAGATAACTCAGGATTGGAAAAAAAGGCAGGTATTTTTTCAGAAATAATTCTACACATCTCTTTCTACATTGTTAAAAGCAAACAAACTAACTAACTAAACTAACAAAATCAACACACACTTTTACTTCTTTTAAGCACATGTATTTTATGTAACTTGTTATACAATGGTTGGAGGATTACATTTCCTATTTTCCAAAATAATAAACTTGTTGGTTAGCTTATTGGCCATTTTCAAATTCTCAGTATATCTGGCTCTCAGTCATGCCTTGCAAATGAGGGATTTTTTATTTTATTTTATTTTATTTTATTTTATTTTATTTTATTTTATTTTATTTTATTTTATTTTATTTTATTTTATTTTATTTTATTTTATTTTATTTTATTTTATTTTATTTTATTTTTATTTTACTTTATGCTGGGGGAAGAGGAGATTGACCTAGAAACTCTCTGGCTATTCTGGCTCTGAAATACTTACACTCAAAGTTCAGCAATTGTATTTGTTGTTATCACTGCTTATTATCTAATTCACCATAGTATCTAAGAGCCTGAGGAGTTAAATAGGGCTCCAGGTTGTTAGTTATGAAACAAACATTTTCAAATCATTTCTAGTGGGTAAATCAAACAATAGTGACAGAAAAAAAAAAAAAAGTTAGTAAGGTTGAAATTTATGCTCCCTTCATAATATATAGCATTTTTAATCAAGTGCCATTCTGGGCTTCTGAATTTTCTTCATTTGACCGAACATAGAACGATTTATGTTTGCAGTACCAGATACACATCAAATACAGTGAAGCAATAGCTTAGCCAGACTATGAGGATCTATCAATGATCCAATTCTAGTATCAGGAACATTTGAGAAAGCATTGTTAACAGTTATGAGTACTATGTATCTAAGTGATATTTAAGTGACAGGAAGAGATTAAGTGTTTTATTAAAAAGTAAAATTTGAAATGACAATTACATTATAATCCAATATTCTCTTAGAGAGCATAATAGTGTTTAATCTCTATAGCACTTCAGCATATGCAAATGAAAGATGCATCTCATCAGTTGCTGTACTACTGAGGACAGTATTTATTATGTGCCACATGAGGTTTCTAAGTCTTGGGCAGAATTTGAGTTGCAGATGTTTAGTGAATCAGCAAAGCACACAGAACTCCTCTTTTTCTGCAAATTATGGTACCACCAAAAAAAGGAATAAAGCAACTGCAATAGCTTACCCATCAAAAAGATGACAAAAATTTTCCAGTAAAAAAGAGCAGCCTGATTAGGAGGGATTGTAATTACAAATATATGACTTAGAAATAGAAAGGAATACTCTTGAAAATCTTACTTAAATTAATAAGCTGTGGTGTTGTTGTTTTTGTTTACTTGATTGTTTGTTGTTTTTGTAAGGCAAGGTAGCAAAATCTTGACTGCAAGGAACTACAAAGAAAGTTTCCATTCATTTTATAGCAACTTTACATGCTCAAAGCAATATGTGGAAGACTGCAAAGAAGAATACAAGCATGAAATATGAAGTTCAGAAAGATAAAAAAGATAAAAAATACACTTGAGAAAGCAACTGTATGTAATTCTCTATGAAGAGAGAAAATTCAATGACAGAATGAGCAAGTGAGACTGAAAGAGGTTTTATGGCATCGGTATCATTCCCCAATAATACAGAACTGAAAGAGCAAATACTGAAGTTAGATCTGTGGCATACTAGTCCTTAGTAGACATTAGCTTGTTACATGAAGGCTTCCCACCTAGGTGTCAGCAAAACTAACTTTTTTCCTGAAGAAAATTGCAAGAAAATAACTGGCTTAGTCTCCACATCACATTATTTCTACATAAGATACCAAGTACATATGGTTCAGGAATCAGTTTCAGACTCAGAGGAGCATATGTTAAAAAACAAATGGTTTTATCATTCAAACTTTCATTTTGCATATATGCAACTACTGAAATATTAATGGGTGATATTCACTCTTATCAAGTCATGGACATGACCCACAGTGTAAGCATCCGCTTCAAATTTCATGTTTTTTATTATTTTGTCTCAGTCATAAAGCTATTTAAATGTATATTTCCATTACTAAACAAAAAAGGTAGTAATAAAGAAGTTGCTATGTTTACCCATTTGCCAGAATCTGTTGCTTTGTGCATGGTTCTTATTATTTACTTTTTGGAATATATTTGTTGAGATCCAGTAAGCTTTCCTAATTGCCATTTGATTTTGTTTTTACTGAAAAGTAAGGACAGATTACGAAAAACACACAACTGTGCTATATGTTTACACAAACCAAACATCTTACAGTTTATCAAGACTCCCTTCAACTGAAGTTCTCAGTGGAGAGCTTCCTAACATTTTTACTTCTTACCAGTGATTTCATTAAAATTATAAATGCCTGATATGAAAACAAAGTTGTGATGGATATTTGCCAGTTGAGTCACTAAACAGACAAGTGTAAATAAAAGCAGATGGAAAAAAAAAAAAAAACAGGAGTGTACCATATACACCTGTTCCTTGTCAAGGAAGTTGTAGCTATACAACCAAGTATTATGTCGCATAGAAAATCCTAGCTGGCTTTTTGTGTTCTACAAGGAGAGGTAAAGAGATACTATCAAGTCTAACACTCTAACACTCAAGTCTAACACTTAACCAGATTTGAGAGCACTGGCATCAGCTTTGGCGAAATCTCTAGCCTGAAAATGTAAGCAATTACATACTGGGCAAATTTCTGAACCACTGTAAGATTTAACTCGTAGAAAGAGCCATAAATTAACTTCCTTTGCATTTATTTTTATTTTTATTTTTATTTTTATTTTTATTTTTATTTTTATTTTTATTTTTATTTTTATTTTTTTAAGTTTGAAATTAGATTTATGCTACTTAATGCCTTTGCAGTACTCCCTTAAAAGACTCAGGCCAACAGGAATGTTAGCAGCTGCATTCATGAAAGAAAAAAAAAAGAAAAAGTAAAAAAAAAAAAAAAAAAAAGTTATCTTTTAGACAAGACTGAGCTAAAAATCAGTTATGTATGTTGGAAATGAGAGCCAGATGACCTGATTCTAATCACGTAAAATGGGAAGTCTTGGAAATTCTGTAAAATGGCTATCATGTTAATTCATCTATTCATTTAAATTTTTATTTTTTTTTTTTTTTTTTAGGTTTCACACTGCCAAGAGACATATTAATGAGAAAATCAGGAATTTTTTACCAGACATCCAGGTATGTGACTCAAACTGGCAGAATCATAACACTAACCAAAACAGAAAAGCAAGATCCAGCTGCAGGAGAAGTTAGCTACCGGCTTTGCCAAACATACAAAACAGAATGCATTTTGTTTCTTGATATTTTGATTTGGGTTTCAAAATAATCACTCTATAACACATACAGAATTCACATTGCTTGCACAGTAGATCTCCCACCAGACAGTTATCAAGCCACACAGCTTCATATTGAGTGGTAACTGCTGTCATTTGATATAGCAAGCATTGCCCATTGATCCCATTTTCACTTTCCCTTTGTGCAACCCATAGCCCATTTGCATGATCAAAATAGGCAAAGATCAGTCAAAGGTTCAGTCCACTGGATTTCTGTGACAGACTGTGCATCCTCTTCTCCCTCAAACACATCACATACAGTCCAATAGGGGTGGCAGTCTTTATCAGCTATGTTCTACCTCAGACTTTTTTTTGTTTGTTTGTTTGTTTTTAAATGAGGGGACAAAGCTTGGAGCAAAATAAATAAATAAATAAATAAATAAATAAATAAATAAATAAAATAATCTGTTTGGAGACCTAGCTAGGTATACTTCCAATGCTGTCTCTTTCATTATTGTTTTGCATTATTTTTGCAGATTCTAAAAAGAAAGGTTAAACACTTAGTGTAGTACTGCTTATTAAAAACTTTTAATGTCTTAGTATATTTTTATACAAAAATATATAAAATATATATCTACATCATATACAGTATCTAGAGAGCACTGAGAAAATGTTTTCACTGAAAAAACAATTAAACCACCAAGATTGTGTTCCTGAATGGAAACTGGTTGTTTGGAGCCTTTGGATGTGTAGGTGAAATTCAAATTCTTTACGTCTTATGCCTTACCGCGTATTTATCTGTGTTCAGTTAAATCTGCTGTTTTATTACATACAGTGCACTGAGGTCCTTCTGCAATTCTTCACAGTCCATTTCTGTTGATACTCTTGAGAAGGATTTTGGAACATCACCACCATGTTTTTTGTGACTCACCACGACCTACAAGTTCTCTCCTAAGAGCTGCCAGTGCAGCTGCTGAACTGTTTTTATTTCCAGTCTGTTCATCTTTTCTAAGAACTTTGTGCTTGCCTGCCCTGAATTTCATCAGGATTGAATCTCACTTATTCTAAATTAAGGATAGTGAAAGACAGTTAATTTAGATATCCTTAACAAAGCTTTAGGAGCTTGTAATCCACACATTTTGCAAGTACTTGCTCTTTCATCACATAATTTAAGATCTACACACAACCTAACTTAAGTCACCTTAATTGACCTTAAAAGTTTGCAGTTTACCATAAACAAATTTAAACCACATGGATTCTCAGTTTGTACTAATTTAATCAAAACCATATTTCTCTAGTTTGCTTGCAAGATTCTCATGGGACAATACCATAAGCTTTCCTAAAAATAAGGTACATAAAATTCTCATCTTTCCCCTAATACTAGTCCAGTTACCCTGCTAAAGAACAGAATTACTTTTGGTTGAACATAATTTCTCTTAATCCACACTGGCTGTTGGGATTCTTTTCCACTTAATTGTCTACTAGTTGCATATAAATTGATTGTCACAGAATCACTGAATCATGGAATTGTCTAGGTTGGAAGAGACCTCAAGATCATCGAGTCCAACCTCTGACCTAACACTAACAAGTCCTCCACTAAACCATATCACTAAGTTCAACATCTAAACATCTTTCAAAGACCTCCAGGGATGGTGACTCAACCACTTTCCTGGGCAGCCCATTCCAATGCCTCACAACCCTTTCAGTAAAGAAGCTTTTCCTAATATCCAACCTAAACCTTTCCTGGCACAACTTTAGCTTTCTCCCCCTTGTCCTGTCACCAGGTATGTGGGAGAATAGACCAACCCCCACCTCGCTACAGCCTCCTTTAATGTACTTATAAAGAGCAATAAGGTCGCCTCTGAGGCTCCTTTTCTCTAGGCTGAACAAACCCAGCTCCCTCAGGCGCTCCTCGTAGGACTTGTTCTCCAGGCCCCTCACCAGCTTCATCGCCCTTCTCTGGACTCACTCAAGCACCTCCATGTCCTTCTTGTAGCGAGGGGCACAAAACTGAACACAGTACCCAAGGTGCGGCCTCACCAGAGCTGAGTACAGGGGGACGATCACCTCCCTAGCCCTGCTGGCCACACTGTTTCTTATACAAGCCAGGATGTCGTTGGCCTTCTTGGCCACCTGAGCGCACTGCTGGCTCATATTCAGCTGACTATCCCCCAATACTCCCAGGTCCTTCTCTGCCTGGCAGCTCTCCAACCACTCATCTCCCAGCCTGTAGCACTGCTTGGGGTTGTTGCACCCCAGGTGCAAGACCCGGCACTTGGCCTTGTTGAACTTCATACATTTGACCTCAGCCCATTGGTCCAGCCTATCCAGATCCTCCTGCAGAGTCTTCCTACCCTTGAGCAGACTGACACACACACCTAACTTGGTGTCAACTGCAAACTTACTGAGCGTGCACTCGATCCCCTCGTCCAGATCATCGATAAAGATATTAAAGAGGACCGGCCCCAGTATTGAGCCCTGGGGAATGCCACTAGTGACTGGCATTTGACTCCATTCACCACAACTCTTCGTGTGATAAATCATTATCTTTCTTTCTTAAAGAGTTTCCATTCTTCAGCATAGCCACTGGAACCACTGGTTTGCATGCTTTTAGGCCATCACAAGCCCCAGGCAAAATATTTTAGCTTTGATTTGTGGCAGAAAAAAGGCAATGCATTCAACCAGCCAAAAGCTGGAAACAGGAGAAGATATTTCTGCCCCAGTAAATTGGAAAGCACATTAATACATAGGGCCAACACCATGGCTGCTTCAGGAATTGATTTACTGACAGATGAAACATCCATTTCTGAATTAGGAACAGAGCAGCTGGCTGAGAGCATTGAGAGCTCAAATTACCTTTTTTATTTTGTGACTACATGTCTGTCCTAAGCTCTCAGATCTCAGTCATGGAGACTAAAGCTAAGGTATTTTTTCTTCACACTGTAAAAGACCATAGGGTTGTTACCACAGATCAGCTGATGTGCAGTAACTCAGTCCTGTGTTTCAGTACCCTTGTTTCAGCTGGGATAGTTAATTTTCTTCCTAGTGCCATGTTTTGGATTTAGGATGAGAATAATGCTGATAACACTTCAATGGTTTAGTTGTTGCAGAATAGTGCTTTACACTAAGTCAAGGACTTCTCATCTTCTCACACCACCCTGCCAGCGAGGGGGCTGGGTGTGCACCAGGAGCTCGGAGGGGACACAGCCAGGACAACTGGCCCAGGATGTTCAGAGGGATGTCCCACACCGTGCGGTATTGCGCTGAACAATAAACTGTGTAATTTGGCTGGGAAAGGCTGCTGCTGCTCAGGTACAGGCTGGGCATCAAACAGCAGGAGGTCAGCAAGTGTGCTGTGCATCCTCTGTTTTGTATATTCTTTGTCAGTAAAATTATTGTTATTTTCCCTTCCTTTTCTGTCCTATTAGACTGTCTTTATTCCAACCCACAAGTTTTACCTTTTTTTTTTCTTTTTTTTTTTTCCCCTGATTCTCTCTCCCATCCCACTGGAGGGAACAAGCAAATGGCTATGTTGTGGTGCTTAGCTGCCCACTGGGCTAAACCACAACACACACAATGCTGTACAATGCTATACAATTTCTCTTCTGACAACTTTTTGCCCAAATATTTAAAGATGGAGCCCTCACTATTTCTCTTGATCTATCCCACTTCAGGAGAATATAGAAGGTACTCATTAATTCTTCAGCTAATTTCTTAGATATTTCATTGAAAAACTTCCAAAGAGCATGGCTCTGAACACTATAAAACTGTATGTTAGTGATAAAAGCTGCTTTTATTTTATGACAAAATTACCTCAAATGAAACAACATTTTACATTCTTAATGTTGGAAATGGCAAACTTCAAGTTTTAGTACTTTTCTGACACAAGCTTTTCCCTTATATTTTGAGCTATGCTTCCAGTAAAACCCCTAGTGCTCAAATCTACCACCATTTACTAGTGTGTTTCCCTGAAATTTAGTGTTGCCTAAGACAGGTAATTTTCAATGTATCAGTACCTGGTTTCAGCACATTACTCTTAGTAAAGAGAAAGCTGAAATCAATCTCCACTTGTCTGCTAAGTTACTACAAACAAAAACTAGTTGGTCTTTATTTTTCTCTTCTCCCTAGACATTGCTATTTACTATACAGTATTTGATAACTCATTAATTACCTATATTCTAACTGCAAAAAGCAGTTAGAATATAGAAACTAGAGATAGATACTATATACTAAATAGTATATAGTATACTATAGATAGATACTCATCAATAGTAAATATCCTGTACTTACAGTTAACATGAGAAATACATTTTTTTAATGTCTAAACTACTTTGTTATTCTGCAAGTCATCATCATTTCCAAAAATATTCGGTGCCATCATTTCTTCACTGGACTAACTCTGCTTATACTATTCAGACTGCTTTTTGCTTTTGTTCAAAAACATCTTTTTCTCTTTCAAAACAAAATTAAGCAACACATAAGCTAATATATACTATGATACAGATCCCTAAGAACAGTATTCTTCTAGTAATTCTGAACTAAGGGGGAAAGCTACCAAAACGAAGTAGTGAAAACATCACCAAAAGTGATTATGTTTAATAACAAACTGAACAAACTAGCCAAAAAAAAAAAAAATCTGACAGTGTTTTCACCATTTCAGTTATCATTTTAGTGTCTATACTTGCCCAATAGTGTTGACACCTGTGATTTATCATTCTACTCTGAGATTCTCATCTCTGTGTTACATTTCAGAATCTTACAGAAGCTTCTTTTAGAATAAAATTGAAGTAACTTTCAGTTAGTTAATAAAATTCTTTTCTCCCTTTTATTTACTTTAGTTCCTTCTAGTCATTGGGAAAATAAGCAAAAATCATGCAAAAATGCATTTCTTTAACATATTTAAAGTATGTTTTCCTAGAAACACACAGAAAAATTTGGAATAGGTACTCAGAGGTACCTATTTTATTTTTTAGGTTGTCTAAGACACAAATACTTTGCTAGTGTCCTCCAGCTAAGTCTCCCTTGAAAACACTCCTCTTAATTACAAAATGAATCAAATGAAAGACAGAAACAAAACATTAGATGAGATAATTAGAACTGAAATGAAAATCCTAAAATACAAGAGAAACAAAACAAAACAAAAAGGCTGCTTGGCTAATGGAACATTTCTTATTTTGCTTTGTTGTAGAGGTGCTTTCATAATGTTTTCGTTGATTTTTTCTATGTCAACAAGTTTAACAACTTAAACCTAGGATTTTCCCCATAAGGTCTGTCTCAAGTAACAGTCATGTGCTGAAAGTCATGCACTAAAAAGTGGGGGTTGTAATAAAAACAGGCTAGCTAGTAAAACAGACTGTGCCGTAAATGTTCTGTAGTCACAGTTGTCTTAAAACTCACCAAAGTTTAAAAGGAACAAAAATCAAAGTGAAGAACAATCATTAGAATCTCAGTGAGCTCTGTGCAGCAGCAGTTAATCATCTGGGGATTTAATACTGAAAGGAATTAATGTAAGAAAATTTGTATTGGACCAAGTTAAATAGCAGATGTGTAACAGTATATTCATGTCTGCGAGCAGAAAAGATGGAAAGAAGAAAAATGTATGGCTTAATGTTAAAAAAATAATAAAATAATAAAAATGTTTTCTACTACTAGAAATTGGATGTAAAATAAACATACTTAAGAAATTATTATTCTAAATCTATGTTGGTACTGCTCATAAACAAGAAGGAAATAAAGTAAGCACTTCACAGTTTTTACAATGGTAGTGTATATTGCAGGAAGGTAAGAAGGGTGGTCAGGACTGTTGGGCTCACCTGACATTCATGGGAGGAAAGAATGTGTGTTTCATAGAAACTGAAAAGAAGAGTGTGTGCAAACTCTTTCAGGCACTTTGGCCACAAAAATATCATGTATTAGGGGAAGAACAAAAGGGACAGAAATTGCAAGGTAGTGTGAGTAACTGTTATGTTATCTACAGAGGCCAGTGCTGTAACTATGACTTGGTTAGGCATCTTCTCAATACTGAAAGGTCAGGAGATAAAAAGCAACCAGCTAATCAGAGTCCATGAAGATGGAGAAGGACATAGGAAAGGGAATGGGAATTTTCCCGTGAGGAACAGTTTTATCAGTTATTTTAGGATCTTTTCTAGTGTGCCACTACAGAATGACGTATGCTGAATTGAAAACACCATCACCTACTAAAGCAGCATCTATTTCAAGCATCCTGGAGCACTGAAAGCTATCACTTCCAAAATAGTATACCTCACAGAGTTTACAACTAGGCAAATTGAAGGTGTATGATGAAATTGCATACATTAAAATGACTCTGAAGCAACAACAAAAATGTTTTAGAGAGAGTTTTAGGCAGAATATAATATGGGTACCTACATGTTATAATGCAGAAGATGCTTGTTGGAATTAAGGTTGCTCACATCAACTGAAGAGAACAGAAAGAAATTAAACAGCAGATGAGCTGTTTAATACAGATAAGCTGTTTAACCCTGATATAGGTCAGGTTGTGCCACAGATGAAAAAACATTTTGTTTTTTAATAAGCCAGTTTTATATCAAAATAAGACTAGCCAATTGCTCCTTACATTGTCAAATCCAGCTACACCAGCTTACCTAAGTACTGGACGAGCACTGCATACTATGTACTGTATTTAAAAAACAAACAAAAAAAAAGAAGCTAGTTTTCCCCTGAACACAAATTGAATACAATTTCCCTCTATATTCTTTTTTCAACGGAAGAAAAAGAAAAAGCAGGGCTTCGTTATGTCTGTCAGAACAAATAATATTTTTTTTTCCCACCAATTAGTTCCCAATAAAGTTAATTCCTACTTGGAACATGATGTGCTTTTCATCATGGTTCACCATAATAATATTGGGGCTTACTGATTGTGTCATTCTATTTTAATGGACATGAAGATATAACTAATACATGAACATTAATCTGAGTCCTAGGTCCCACCACTGCATCACTGCAATTGAAACATTTCCATGGATACCATTAAACTGAATAGCTTGACGATTTGACAGAAAAAGCTACCTGTACTCAGACATAGGCCTATGTGAGAAACATTCTTTTTGGGCTAGCAGTTTTGTGATTTCATCCTATTCCAGAACTGAATCCTAATGCAGAATGGGAATTTAAAGTAACTGAAATTTTTAAAAGCCCTGCACTTCAAATAAATTATAATTTATTTGTCCACTGACTTTAATAGTATAGAATACTTTAATTATGATATCTGTTCTCCCAAGAGCTCCTAAGCAATACTTGGCACCAAAAAAATAATAATTCTTTGTTTAGAAATTCTTTACCTTTATTTTGGCAAGTTCTACCTTAAACTAGTGCAACTAAAAAAAAGGACATGTGAACATTTTGTGTCTTGGAAATTAAACTGTGCATAGTATCTTTTCTGGTCCCTGAAATGAGAGTACAGAGTTCCAGCTCTATGGAGTGCAACCTTACACTATTGCTTGCATGGGTTTTCTAAAGAAAGTGAAATCACAGTTAAAGACCTATGAAATTTTTGGTGGTTGGAAGAATTTAAATTCCTAATACTATTTTTAGAGACTTTTCTTTTCCAGTTTATTTCATTTTGAGCTTGCATGAGAGGAAGGAGAAGGACATGCAGTCACACAGTGCAGCAACCTCTTCTATGAAAACCCAGAGGCTACAGAGTTACAGCAGCTATTAAACAGGTTAAAAACTTATCTAAAACCAACGCTAAATAAGAAAGGGTCTTCTTTATAAAAGGCAGTTTTACACTGGCTACAAAATTAATGTAATGTCATAGAAAGAGATCAACAGATGTACCGTGTCACAGTTAGTGTATGCTAGCTAGCATCAGCCTCCTTGTGTCTCAGCAGCAGAGACTGGAATATTTTGTGAAGACAGTAAAAGGAGGAAATTTCTTTGGTTTATACCTCCAGATCAATCACTGGTGGTAAAATCAACTTATGAACTTGTTCATTAGTATGTGAATTTCCCTGTCCTTTTTTTTTTTTTTTTTTTCTCTGTATATCTACCAACTCTGACTGATGTGTACTCACCAAAGACTGGAGTTTCCATGGTATCAAATGGTTTACAGGACAAAGTAACATGCCATTCTAATGCCAAAACCCCAAAATCAGGTTTTAATGTAGTCTGCCATGATCTTAGGACAGGAAAACATAATCTTCAGTGAAGGTATGAGTTACATTAATTTTGAGATTGTGAACAATCAACAACATATTCAAGAGGAAAGATTGTGTAGGAAAATCATGGAGCTCTCTAAGCATTTTACAACAACCCCATAGAGCATTTTATATTAAAGCATTATACATCTAAGCATCTTACATTAAATCCCTTATCATGTTAAAGAAGTTTTCTAGAAATTGGAACCAGCAATATTTTATTAATTTGATTACCTCTTAAGAAGAGTATTATTTTATATTTCCATTACCAGAAATATTACAGAAAAGTATCATTTTTCTGATACTGGAGATTTTTTTTTATTGCAGATCTCGTGTTAGATTTTATATTCTCCATGTTAAAGTTTGGCATTTTCTATTTAAAATCTACATATTTGCCCTATCTACATACTTGCCATTTTGTACTCATACTTAGGTACTATATGTGAAGGACTTGACATTAAAAATACTGATTTAAACTGAAACTACAGCTGGAATATAAGATCATTTTTCTTATGGTAATTAAAATAATATATATCACTAGTTTACCTTTTACTAAAATGAGTCTTTCCTAAAACACAATAGTTCACTTATCCCAGATGGAATTTAACCTATATGTTTTTTACCATTCTTACAAAATAGAAGAAGATTGATTTTTATACAAGAACTTGCAGCATGTTTTTCAACCCCATCATAAAAGAAGTTTCTCTTCTTGGTATAAAATGGCATAAAAATAAATTCTGTCGCAGTGAATACCATGCAAAGGGTTGTTTTTAGCTATTTTACTAAAATACAAGACAAATATATTCCACATTAAAAGATATTAAATATTCCATGTTGTATATGCTATCTGACAAATAGGATTAAAAATAAATTCTGACTAATCAGATCCATAGGATATTTTTGCTTGAAATTTAGAGACAACAATAAGCCTAGTTTACTTGTATTTAAAAGCTTAAATAACATTTCTTCCCTGAAAAACTGTCAATTGATTACTGCAAATAGGTACAGTACTATCCTGTCCAAAGAGAAAAATAGGCTGAATAGATTGTTCACACCTCTGTGAAAAACAAAGATAAATTTCTGCTGATACAAGCCAGATATTTATTGTAATTACCTGGTACTGTATTTTTTCATCATTGCACTTCTCTTCCACAGTTCAATACTGAATACACATAAAGGATATTTAGCATGCCCCTTCTCCCCCTTCCACAATGCACAAAAACAGAAGGTTTAAAGGCAGCAAGCTGTAGACAATGCAAACACTTTGCCGAAGAACAATAAAGTCTCATACCGTCTCTTTTGCTGTTTAATGTCAATTGGCTTGTTAATAGCATAAGGTGATCCATGAATGTAAGCACTCCGGAATCTAGACACTTTCTTCAGAGTCAGATGTTCACAGTTGGATGGTAAACTCATTTTATCCCAATAGAAGCAGCATAAGACTAACAGTGAAAAAGATGCATTCCTGGGAAAACTAGAAACAAAATGTGTTTGGATGGAAAGCAAATGCTCCTCTTTTCAGCTGCAGCAGACACCCTCGTGTATGCAGGAAGTTGGCTGCTTATTTCCATCCAGTCATTCTCCAACCAATTACTGATTAAGCAGATAAAGCGGAAAGTCTCTCAGGAACCATTTTCCCCTACCCTTAGGCACTAATCTTTTCTCTAATCTTTTTTTTTTTAATCCTTTTTTTTTTTTTTTCCTTTGGCGAAGTCAGGCCATAAGCACAGCTCAATCAGTTACGAATAATGTCTAGAAGTGCCACAGACTGAATTTACTTTCAAGCAATGGGTGGGTCAGGAGAGCTACTGTTGAATATATCAAACGATATCTGTGGGAGGACAGGGATCTATCCATTGGTAAATTTGAAAAGGTCAAATAACTTTTCAGATGCATGGTATGAACTGAAATTTTGAAAATGAAAATTTGAGGAATACAAAGGAGATTTATATTCAGTACCAAAAAAATTCTACCACACAGAACTGAAAAACTGGGGGGTTGTATATATATAAATATATGCACCTGAATCTATCTGGCTAATATTAATCCTCATGAATTCCTGGAATTAAATCAAAGGAGGCTGCAAAGGTGGAACCCCAAAAGGAAACAAGACAAAAAGAAAGATAAGCCTCCTTGAGAAAACAATTGATGAGGGACTGTTCTTGAAAAGGAAATACCCTCTGCCTGGCTCCAGTAAGAGTGGCAGAATTTACCTTTCTTGGGCTGCAGAATCCTGAGGGGAAAAAAAAAAAAAAAGAACCAGGTGTTAAGGAGGCATCCCAAAGCATCCCAACAAAAGTAGATAGTAGGGATACCCACAAAAAGGCATCAAAGGAGGCTGCATCTCCTTGACATTGCTACAATTAACTGGAAAGGGGGGATCCTTACATTTTCTGACAAGAAAAGCCCAGATGTGCACATTGGTCATGAGTTTGGTCACATTTCTTCCTATATAATTTGTTGAAGAGACAGAAATTAGTTCATTCTTTGAAAACACTGATCTGTGAGTGAATTCAACTAATTCCCAGCTCAGAAGTAACCAAAGTGACTGATCTTGCACTGCTGGAACAGGAGGGACTGGTGCCCAGGGAGGCAACCACTGTGCAGCTGTACCACGGGCTACCACTCACATGTGCCTTTCTGAACACTGGAATTATTTGTCCTGTACCTCTGGCAGGTGTCAAAATCCTCAGAGGACTTGGTAATTGACAAAAAAAAACATACAAAAGACTGACAGTTGTCTGCCCTTTACCCTTTCTTTGTGTCAAAACTGCCATCAAAACAACCTGTTTTAGGTTGTTCTTTATTCCATTTATGTCCTGAAACATTTTTTGTGTGCATAATTCAAATATAATTTTGCATACTCAATAATTTTAAGACTGAACTTAAGTTAAGTAAACTTTATTCTGCATTAACAGTCACTCTAAGTAAAAGGCTATTCATGAAAAGATAAAAATAACTCAAATGAGACTGCCTGAAAATCTGCATTGCATGCATCAACAATACTATAGGCTACATTTAATTCTAGACGCTATCAGCAGTTAAAAACACTTTAGAAATGAAGTCAACTTTGTAAAACAGAAAGTTAAATGAATAAATTAGTTGAATTTAATCCCTAAGTAGCAATTCTCCAGCTAGGAAATACAGCTACTACTATTACTACTACTACAAAAAAAAAAAAAAAAAAAAAAAAAAAAAAAAAGCAAAAGCAAACAACTCTCAGTCCTCTACGTTCTATTTTTTTTTTTTTTACTTTTTTTCAAAGTCAATTGTTTCTGTTTTCTTTTAATGCAACTAAAGATAGCCTTAAGGCAATATCTCTATATATGAAACTGATTCTTCCTTGTTAATGAGGTGGAATAAGTTATTTCCATTATTTCCATTTGATAATGGGTACATATGCAGAACTGAAAATATTTGTTCTAGATACAAAAATTGACTTAACTGATGCATGTTCACATAGTTATGTCACAGAAAAGAGTCATCTCAGAGGAGAGTCAAAATGTTCATTGCAGCACTTCAGGAGCCCAGGTGTGTGGGCAAATTCTCTATTTAACTGCTAACGCTTGTGCTCCAGCCAGTGCACTCCCTGTGCAGACCTCAACAATATTGGGTCAAAGAGCTGGAAGTCTCTAGGATCAGCCCCAGCAACCTTCCGCTCTTTAGAGGTGATGCTAATTTACAGAGAAATTTATGGCAAATGATCTACTCCCGTCACATGGTCGCACATCAAGTGGAGGCATCCTTCTGACTGCAAAGCACTTCCTACAGTTCTGAAGAGCCCACTGGGCACGATTACTTTTACTTTTTTAGGGGGGAGATTTTAAGTATGGAACTATTCTAATTTTAAAGTCTCGTATCAGTTATGTTCAGTGAAATCTGGTATTTACCTGATAGCTTGTTAACTCAGTCGATTATGGATCTTTAAATACTATACATTAGTTAAAACTATACATGTCTTTAATTGTAACACCTTTGTAAAATGTGCAGCCAGAAAATATGAACCTGTTTATACATAATGTGTCAGTAGTAACATGTGTGCAGGTAATTAGATGATAATGGAAACACACTGAAGTAAAAAAATTACAGTGGAACAATATTGTATCAGGGTATACGAAAATATTTTGAGATTTGGTTGAATTTTGTGGAACTTTGGAAGAAAATTTGAAAATAACTCATTTTGATATTTTAGAAGGAATTTGCATTTTTCACTGATGTATGGCTTGTTTTAAAACCATTTACGATATACAAAATATTTTAAAGTAATAATATAGGTGAAATATCTTGCTTTTTCACATAAAAATATTTAAGTAGGTACTAAATCAATTCAAAATTTTCATTAAAACCTCCTATTCTCTCCCTTACATATCACAAAGACATTAGAGTTGCCCCCCAGACACATCCAGCTCAGTCTCCAATTTCCAAAATTGACTAAGAAGTCTACCATTTATGTTGCGGATTTCCTAATGATAAAACCAGAAATAGGTTGAATTTCAATAACCATGTTACAAAATTTCATATTGTTCTGACATAATGACATAAGAATTATTTAAGTGGACAGAGAAGCTGATAAATGTAAGTGATTAAAAAATCAAGAGTTCTTATTAAATCCTGCCTCCAACTATAGATACTCAGTGTCACAGTATATAGTGTTACACATGAAAAAACATTAATGAAATACTGCTATAGTTACACAGCAGAACAATTCTGTTTATTCATCTCTCCAAATGAACATCTTCCTTGAACATCAGCTGCTATTGCTATATTTAGAATAGCAAGGCAGCAATGCCAAAAGTTGTTTATTGAATAGGCAAAATAAAGACATTTTAGAAACATTAGGTGACATGAATATGAATTATTTCTGTAGCAAACTGACCACTGATTTGGCAGGTTAGGATTAAATTTGTATATTCTGTACAGATTAATAATCATCTCATTTCTGAATCCATTTCTCAGGTATATGAAATGTTCTTTTTATGGGGTATCACCTTTCGTGGATATATTTATTTTACCAAATCAAGAATGTATTTGCACACTATTTATTCATTGGGGCTAATTTAAATTGACAATATAGAAGTGAAAGTATATTTCTAAAACCCATTACTGGTTTTAACTGACATATTTTTTCCCATAAGAAATGTTATTTTTGTGAAGGTTATAATTTCTATTTAATTTTCCAATTTTATATTTTGCTTTATTAATATCTCCATGAATTAATCAAAGTAAAGAATTATGCTGTTGTTCCAAAACTAAAGAGGTTTAACATGGCTATTATCAAAACTTCGTGATTACCATAGAAATACTACAAAGAGTAGACCACTGTCCTCTGTATAAAATCACTTCCACATTCCACATTTGAAAGTATATAGTATTGACCTAGTAGTATTCATTATTTCTTCCCAACATGATTTAACTAGGCTGTATGAAAACCTTCCTTGAAAAAAAGAAAGAGAGAAAGAGAAAGAGAGAGAGAGAGAAAGAGAGAAAGAAGGAGAGAAAGGAGAAAAAGAAAGAAAGAAAGAAAGAAAGAAAGAAAGAAAGAAAGAAAGAAAGAAAGAAAGAAAGAAAGAAAGAAAGAAAGAAAGAAAGAAAGAAAGAAAGAAAAGAAAGAAAGAAAAGAAAGAAAAAGAGAAAGAAAGAGACAAAGAGAGAAAGAGAAAGAGAAAAAGAAAGAGAGAAAGAGAGAAAGAGAGAAAGAAAGAAAGAGAGAAAGAGAGAAAGAGAGAAAGTTGTCCACACAGCTGCCATGCTCCACGTAAATCACCCAGAACAGAAATGGAAAGACCTGTCTTCAGTTTAGTCTAACTGGCAAAAATAAAGGTAGAGTGATATACATTCCTGAAGGTAAAGAAGTCTTAAGATCTACATTGTTTAGAAAAAAGGAGGAATTTTTTTTATAGAAAAGATTCATATCATAATAATGGCATGATTATGCCTGATGCTGGTCCTAACAAGGTGAGTTCTTCTTGCTATGAGATATTTTCACAGTACTGTGCTTGCAACAGTGATATAAACAGTATTTAATATGATCTACCACTCAAACGACTTAAGGGAATCTTTAAGAATCAAATCTTAAATATCTTTTCCTTATTTTTGCATTAGAATCACTCTTTAGCTTCTGAATGTCTCACAGTAGGACTGCAGTTACAACAACCTCTCGAGTTCAGTGTGGATAAAAGTGAGCACAGAATCACAGAATGGCCAAGGTTGGAAGGGACCTTTGAAGATCATCTAGTCCAACCCCCATGCTGAGCAGGATCACCTAGAGCAGAATGACATGCAGGCAAGTTTTGAATATCTCCAGAGAAGGAGACTCCCCAACCTCTCTGGGAAACCTGTCCCAGTGCTCTGTCACTTCTTTACTGTCAGTAAAGAAGCGCCCCCTCATATTCAGCTGGAACCTCCTGTGTTTCAGTTTACACCTGCTGCCCCTCATCCTGTTGCTGGGCACAACTGAAGACACAGCTCCAGCCTCTCAACACCCTCCCTTCAGATATTTATATACATTGATGAGGTCTCCCCTCAGTCTTCTCTTTTCTAGGCTGAACAGGCCCAGAATATTGATGTCTTGCCATTAAGAGTGACTAGTGAGACATTCCCAAATATAATGTCTACAATAGAGGTGTCTGCCTTGAGCCAGGTGGCTACTGTATTGCCCCATTTATAGAGAAATTGAACTTTTTAATTTGTAAGTGACAAAAACGAGATATTTTAGCAATAAGTTGATGAGTGCTTTGAGCAAAACGGTGCCAAGAAAACACAAAATTGAAAAATCATGACCTTTGTATTATAATTATAAATTCAACACCCAAAGCAATTAATGTATGTTTCTGCCATTAATTCTTCTATATCCACTTCTTCATCTGACAATCATAGAATCTTTAAGGTTGGAAAAGACCTTCAAGATCATCTGGATCAACCATCTCCTACCCACCAATGGCACCGACTAAACTACGTCCCTAAGCACCACATCCAAGCTTTCCTTGAACACCCTCAGGGACAGTGACTCCACCACTTCCCTGGGCAACCCCTTCCAATGCCTGACTGCTCTTTCTGAGAAGAAATGTCTCCTCATTTCCAACCTAGACCTCTCCTGGGGCAACTTGAGGCCATTCTCTCTAGTCCTGTCGCTAGTTATCTGTGAGAAGAAGTTGACCCCCATCCCACCACAACTTCTTTTCAGGTAGTTAAAGAAAGCAATAAGGTCTCCCCTGAGCATCCTCTTCTCCAGACTAAACAACCCCAGTTCCCTCAGCCACCCCTCACAGGACTTGTGTTCCAGGCCCTTCATCAGCTTCATAGCCCTTGTCTGGACACGTTTCAGGGCCTTGATGTCCTTCTTGTATTGAGGGGCCCAAAAGAGAACACAGTACTCACGGGGCTCACCAGAGCAGACTACAAGGGGATAATCACAATCAATAAAGATATTGATTAGAGGATGGGCTAAATGGATGGAATAAAGAGGATGGGCCCTAACACCAACCCCTAAGGAACACCACTTGTGGCCAGTCACCAGCCGGATTTCACTCTATTCACCACTATGCAGGTCCAGCCATCCAGCCAGCTTTTAACCCAGCAAAGAGTGTACCTGTCCAAGCCATGGGCTGCCAGCTTCTCCATGAGAATATTGTGGGAAACCATGTTAAAGGCCTTACTGAAGTCTAGGTAGAATATGTCACCAGCCTTTCCCTCATCCACAAGGTGGGTCACCTGGTCATAGAAGGAGATAAGGTTGGTCAGGCAGGACTTGCCTTTCATGAACCCATGCTGACTGGGTCTGATCCCTCGGTTGTCTTGCATTTTATCTCTTCAGGTTACTGTAAATATTAATTCAGAAACCATTTGCCAAGCCCCCAGTTATTATATTGCTTAACACTTCAGAAATGCAAACAAAGGAACTAACAATTTGTTTTCCTAGTCAGGACTTACAACATACACTTTCCTAGTCAGGACTTACAACATACACTTTGGAACTGAGATTAAAAAGAAAAAGAAAAAAAAGAAGTAAAAAAGACAAAAGGAAAAATAGGGTCTCTCTACCGAAAAATAGGGCAGCTAAATTAAAACACAATTAGCCCTACATCTCATTGCATGCAAGGGGCTAAGATCCTTTGTTGACAATTTTATAACTGAAGGCTGTCTGTCCATGTATGCAGGATCAAAATGAAGTTGTAAAGATAATTTAATCATTTCCAAAGTCGTAATGTCTAAATTTGCAACACAAATTTTTCTTAATGCATTTGTCTTTGTTTGAATCTTTAAGTAGGTTGAAGCAGATAAATTGAAAGAAGGTGAAAATATTCACAATTATGAAAATTGTGCAGATAGTCTGTATACATGAAACAAAATCCTCTGTTTTTCCACAGATATCTTACAAGTAGTGCATTTCAGCATTTCAACTGTGACTATTGTAACTCTTTTCTTCATGCTGCCATATTGTGTCAAACTGAAACAGACTATTGGATTATTTTCCCTGCCATCATCATCCCAATTTCTGATCTCTGCTAAAAATGAACTTCAGTCATCGCAGAGAAAATCGTGTGATCATTTGCAAATGAATTCAGTAGAAAATCTGCTTTCATACATAAGGGCACAGTTTCTGAATTACTGCATGTGGTATTGTGACAGGTATGCTATTACGATTTTCTTTTGAAAGAAAAGAATGGGTTTACTTCTCTTGCAGGAAGTGTTGGGTAGGGTTTCCTTTCCATTTTCAAACCTTTGAAATTAATTGGTATTTAGTCATCCTCTCTTCCTACGTAATGGATATACCTGCTCCTGTTCTATGTCTGTTACAGAGAAGTTTTGATTTCTATCAAGATAAAAGACAACACACCATCTTCTCATAAGGAATCATTCTGTATAAAATGTTATAATTGTATAAAATGAGTCACTGCTTCCCAAGATATGCTGCAGAGCAAGTTAGGGAAAGCAATACACTTGCTAAGTATTTACAAAAATTACTTCACACCCCAGTAAAACTTGATGAGCATGTCTTGAAGATAACTACAAAAATGAGGAGAAAAATAAACATTAAGTCATTATCTCACTTTTGTATTGTAAATATTCATTCATGGTCATTTATGGTAATGTATAAGTAAAAATCGTCTCAAAGCTTTTGAAGTTTTGTTGCACAAACTGGATTTCCACTCTACTTACCTTAAACTAGAACTCCACTAAAACTTAACATATGATTTAATGTAGCTTTTTTAAAGATTACCAATAAAGGCTACCTACTCCTAGAGCCTTAAATTAGTGTAGAATGAATGAATTCCACTTTGTAGCACTGACACTAATCAGGAGCTTAAAATCGAAAAGTGCGAGGAAGTGACCCTTGCCAACAATTACAGTTTTCCATGGCTTGAAGTTAAAACTCTGAATGGTCATCAGACACATGTTGCCATATCAAGTATAATAGAAGTAGGTAAAATGTAAGAGGTAAAATTTAGAAAAATCACAATGCCTTTAATGCCTTAAGAGACATTAAAGGTAAGCAAATCTTTTTTTTTTTTTTTTTTTTTTTTTTTCAGAGGTGAAATCAGGTGAATTATAAAGGTCACCATCCATTTTGTTTTCTGTGTCATGAAGATCCCATTATAGGCTATTGACAGTTTTTATCCACTCTGGATGGTGAAAATGAGAAGTGCCAGCATGATCAATCAGATTGTAATTACTCTCTTAGACTTGTCATATGATCTTTTTAACTTTGTATGTTTGGCACAGCTGAACATTTGATGCTTTTTCTTGTAGGCTTTTGACAACTGCTGAACTGCAATGTTGGCGGAGTCTTGCTTGAATGTGGATGGAGCAAATCTTCATATTTGTCAGGAGAGAGATTCTAAGACATACTCTGTTGCCTTAGCAAGACAGATCTCAAAAAGACCATATAGAAGAACTTCAAGTCTTGTTATCTATTCAAACAGACTTTATCAACTTTAAAAAATTCAGTTCATTTCAGAAATTATGTGGAAGACTCCCTGCATAGTGTTATTGTTTTGATATAATAATATAACAAAGCAAGGCTTAAAGTAAGATTTGGAAGAAGGTAGTGGTGAATGAATGCCTTGGTTTGTATGGAGTTTTGAAACCACTTACATATGTTATTCTATTTTTTATTTTTATTTTTATTTGTTGAAGAACAGTTCTTCAGTGCTTAATTCCATGTCTGCACCATAATGCATCAAGTATGAAAATAATAAGGAAAATGCACTCAGAATCTAGTAAAAGCCTAGTATGCTAGGCAACAATACTTTCATTAAAAAAAAATCTAAAACTCAACCTTTTAAGTCAGATAGACTTTGCTGCTACTAAAACATGATTTGGCTTTAGTCTTCCACTTTCTGAAAGAACAGCTGTGTATTAAATTAATTTGATAAAATGTGCTAGAAAAAACATTAGTAGAAGTGGTTAGAATTGTTCCAGGTAATACATCATTATTTAAAAACAGAAAAGATTAGGCTGAAAAATAACTCCAAATCAAGGCTACATTTGAGTTCAAGTTGGTTCGTATTTATGAGCATGTAGGTATGTTCTTGCCATTTCTCAGCACTGTCACTTGTGCATGCACGAGATATCACAAGATGATGTGCACATATATCAGATATTACCTAAGTAATGCAGTTTGCACAGTTGAGTGATCTCTGCATGAAGAAATAGTAGGCCCTACCTGAAATATGCCTTTATTTTGTATGGTACAAAAGAAATGCATTCTACCCTTTCAACCCCCAGTTCCTTTCCTCTTGTGGATTTTTTTCTGAACGGTTCTCTTATTTCTACTCTGAGGATGGCAATACAGAGATTGTAGTAATCATTTCAAAATGTTTCCTTGTCAAAGAACTCAGAATAGCCAGATTCAATCTTATTTTCTGTCAGAAAATTTGCATTTAGCACCACAAAACGTGCTTGCACAAAAAGTGCAATTCTTGCCATACCCCTGTCACACAACCTATTTTTAGCATATTAATGGACTTCTCTCTTCCAGAGTGTTTTAGATGAAAAGAAAGAAGTTTAAAGTTGTGGAGAATGGATACATAATAACAAGTTGTTGTTTGTTTTGTTTTTTTTTTTTTTTTTTTTCTGTATTTTGAACACACATTAATCCTCTCCCTTTACATCCAATGCATGATTTCAAAGAAAAATATTGTGGGGCAGTATATTTCTTCAAGTATCAAACTCTTTATGGGACTGTAAGTGGTTATTAAAATGTTTTTTTGTTGTTGTTGTTTTTTTGGTTTTTTTTCTTTCTAGAATTACAGAGCAAAAAGATTTTCTTAAAACACTAAGCAAGATAGTTTCTATTCCACAGTAATGCTGAAGATGTATTACTTTATTATTATGAACAGAAAAAAATATAGCAGTAGCTGTTCTGAATGAACTTTTAAACTCCTTATGAACTCTTCATGAACTTTCTGATTTATTACAGCCTCACAAATTTTGCTATGCCAAAAACACTATATTGCCCTCTACAGGTTGATCTACTGAAGTACTCTGTATGAAGAACTCTTCCTGAAGTTTACCTCCTACACACTTGAACTATGACATCAGTTATGAAAAGCTTCAAAATTATGTCTTTATTATAATATTTCCAAGTATTATTCTCCCTAATATTCTCAGATCTCAACACTCAATACATAGTAGTGAATAGATAAAGAAAGAAATCTGCATCAACTGTCACAAAAAGAATAACACAATAAAGATGAAAAGATACAGCACATGCTGTGTTACATTTGTTTTTATTGTTGTTCTTTTAATTTTACTTTTATATATGTATATATGTATATATGAAATATACTCAATTTTAATACCTGGCTTGAATAATTTTAACTACATATTACACACAAGCGTTTGCATTAAAAATAGATATATCAATCTCTTATTTCAGAAAACTATAATTAGTTAAAGGAATATTCCTCTATGTCTGTACTTCTTTACTTACCAAAGATGTTCTTTAAAATGAATCCAACAGTTAAAATGTTGCCCTTTTCTTCTTATTTTTAGATAAGACAGAGATTTTTATCCATCCTTCCTATAACTGCAGTAAATACTGTCTTGCTTTCTCCCTTTCAACCTTCTAATCTTCAGACAAAGTCTTTTCTATGCAGCTATTTCCATTTTCCAAATTCTGCTTACCTAAGAAACTATTTTACTTTTTTTTTGTATCATTGTTTCAGGGATAGGGGGTGCGTGTATGTTTTTATGAGAATGCATACAAGCATAGGAAAACTTAATGTAGGCAGAGTGTAATTAGGCAAACTAAAATTAGTCCAGGATTAAAATTAAGAATTATTTTTCTATTGTGCACCAGAAAAAGTTTTAATGGCTACTAACCTTTAATACCACAAAGAAACATGTAAAGATACCTAAGCCAGTACCACTCTTAGAAGATCTGCAGTTTGGTAGCAGAAAGGACAGGTAGATAGATGGCTGAGAACCATCTCTGCCGACAAGGGTAGCCTTCACTATCATGTCCATTCATTGTCTATAACATCACTAAGTTTTCTATAACATCACATTTGCATAGTCCAGAACCTCATCATATGGCATTACCACTTCCAACATTGTTGTTGGGTCCTGAAAGCCACCTCAGTGTGAGACTCATGCTCCAGCTGGCAAAAATGTTCAATTGTGTCATTTTCCTTCTGTTATTTATTGATTTATTTATTGTGATCTCCTTTGTCCCTCTTTGCTCTCTCCTTAGCTCACAAACTAAAAGCAATCTCTTCTAGCTAAGAGTGCATCCTGAATCCTGCAATGCAGTGCACATGAGTGCAAGAGAAGCTATCATTAATGTCATAAATTAAACTCAGTACATTACAGCCACATTTTGGAGAAGCTCAGGCCATCTGTTTTACCTGAGGTTGTTTTATCTAATACTTGTGAGAAAAAACACAGAGAGCTACTGCTAGATGCATTTTTCTGTACTTGCCACTACTTACTTCTCTTTGTTCTTGTTTTCTCTTCAAGATAACAAAACTTAGAAGAAATAATCTTATATAACAGCCGCATTCCTCCAAAAGTAAAGTAGATGAGCACATAAAACAATCTGAATTCTTACCAAAGAGCTTTTCAGTTTTGTTCTCTTGCTTTTACCTCTTTTGTTGCGCTTCAAGAAGGTACAGAGGTTTTCTGTCATGTTAAAGGAGGAAGAATACTGAGAGTACTTACCTAGAAAACAAAAAATTATGAAAAGAATTATTAGAAATAGGAAACAAATTTTGTAACTTACATCATTAGCATATACAATTATTTACAGATGCACAAAGAAAATAGTTATTATTTATTTAGGCATAAATACCAAATTTCCTATGTCCCTGTATCATGAATGTGAATGCAGCATATAAATATATAGGAAGGATATCTTATTTCTTTGATATCCAAAATTATTTCCCAACTTTGTTAAGAGTCTTCTCTCTTACAAACATTGTTCATTAACATGTCACTTATAATACTTACTATTTGACACATGGCTTATATTTGCCAGCTTCTGTAAAACATATTTAATGATATGTTTAATTTAAACTACAAAATTAGATGCTACCATATGTATTTGTGTCGTTGAGTATAAAATTAGTTCTAGTTTCATATTATTGAATGTCACTATATTTACTAATAGCAAAAACATACCTTATGTGTAAAATGCAAATTCATAGTTCTCCTTAGAAAAAGTTTTTCAACCATGACATATATTGTGAGATCAAATATTAGACTTAAAAGTTAAAATTATTAAAATTATTAAAAGTATTGTAGGAATTTTATGATCTCTGTAATTCCTTTACTGTTTAATTCCATAAAATAAAACCTGTGCCAAAAATTGGGGCAACAGAAAAACATTATCATCAACACTTGAATAATAGGAAGAACCCTGTAAGAAGGAATAAGAATACCTTGCAGTTAAAATGTGGCTAGACCTACCCATGCTCAGGACAGTATTTCTCTCAAGTAATTTACCAAAATCATGCTGACCATGAAGCACTAGTGTTTTAAAAAAATATCTTCTTCAGTTATCTAAACACATATGTCAGCTTAGTTACATACACAAGGAGGCTCCTGGATCTCCAGAAAAAAATACAAATAAATAAAATAAAAATAAATAAATTAAAAGAAATAAAAATAAAAACCAAACTCCACAAAATAAATCCCATCTTTTCAGCACTACTGATCTTCCAATACATTACATTTGCAACAGAAACACTTAAAAATAATTAATGGATGATGATCACAGAATCACAGGATGGTTTGGGATGGAAGGGACCTTAAAGACCATCTAATTCCAACCCCCCTGCCACAGGCAGGAACACCTTCCACCAGACCAGTTTGCTTGAACACCTCTAGGGATGGGGCATCCACATCTTCTAGGGGCAACCTGTGCCAGTGCCTCACCTCCCTCTGAGTAAACAATTTCCTCCTTATACCTAACATAAACCCACCCTCCTTTAGTTTAATGACATTACTCCTTGTCCTATCACTACATGCCCTGACAAAGAGTCCTTCCCCAGCTTTTCTGTAGGCTTCTGTCAGATACTGGAAGATCACTCTAAGGTCTCCCTGAAGCCTTCTCTTCTCTAGGCTGAACAACCCCAACTCCTCAAGTCTGGAGTGGTGCTCCAGTCCCTCTGTCATCTTCATGGCCCTTCACTGGACTCATTTTCATATGTCCATGTTCTTCTTGTTCTGGGGTCCCTAGAGCTGAACACAGGACTCCAGGTGGGGTGTCATGAAAGCAGAGCAGAGGGGCAGAGACACCTCCCTCAACCTGCTGGCCACACTTTTTTTGATGAAGTTCAGGATACAGTTGGCTTTCTGTGGTGTAGGTGCACATTGCTGGCTCACGTTGAGCTTCTTGTCAAATAACATCCCCAGGTCCTTCTCCTCAGTGCTGCTCTCAATCCATTCTCCACCCAGCTTGTATTTGTGCTTTAGACTGACCTTACCCAGATACAGGACTTTGCTCTTGGCCTTATTGAACCTCATGAGGTTTGCACAGGCCCACCTCTCAAGCCTGCCCAGGTCCCTCTGGATGACATCCCTTCCCTCCAGCGTGTTGACTATGACACACAGCTTGGTGTCATCAGCAAAGCTGCTGAGGGTGCGCTCAACCTCACTGTCCACACCACTAATATGTTAAACAGCACTGGTCCCAGTACTGACCCCTGAGAAACACCACTTTTTAGTGATCTCCACCTGGACATTGAGCTGTTGACCACGACTCTTTGAATGCGACCATCCAGACATTCCTCACCCACCGAGTGGTCCATCTATCAAATGCATCTTTCTGGACTGACAATGCTGACAGTGAAGATCCTCATGAGGAATACAAGGCTACACAAATGCATTCTGACACATTAGAATTAATTGTTACTGTAAAACATTTCTCTATGCTTTCCTATTCATCATTTCTCTGGCCTGCTTTTGTTGTCCTCCTCAAGACAAATATAAAAATAAATAAAATCACCCTTTGCTGTTGAATGGCATAACATCTTTCTATGCTTTGCTGTCTTCTTCCTCTTGGTATTTTGGTACTCAGCTAGACAATTAATGAGACTCAAAGCACACACCAATCTAGATGATAACAAATGACAGATGCAGAACTGGAAAATACGAGTGCAGAAAGGTTATTTGGCTGCCTTCAAACTGGACTACCATGAATAGGATCTAATCTCCATTTCCTAGATCCATCTTTCTACTTAAGAGCAAAATCACTCTAAACACATAACAATCATCTTTCAGACAATCATCATGGCATTTACTACTCTAAATAAATAAATATCTTGACTATAAACAAATACCTATTTTCAATCATTAGTTATATCACCATATTTGTTTGTCCTATAAATCTACATGATAGCAATTGTGTATGTATGACACATCACGTCAAATACCATAAATACCTACTATTAAAAATGCCACACTCTTTTCTATTCATAATAGAAATATAAAATTAATAATACAACTCTAACAGAAAACTGATAGAGGGCCTTTTATTAGACTTAATTTAGAGCTGTTGCTAAAATGACTTCTATTCTGGACATCGTTTTTAGGGGGAAAAAATGAGTGGAAATATTATCTGGAAATAAGTGCACTTTTGAGCAGAAACATACTGGAAAAGATCTTAACCATCTGAAGAAATGAATATAATATATTAAAGACCTCAGTGCATGGAGGCTATTAATATTTATAATCAGGAGAAGCTGACTACCAACACTTTTGTGTTTTACACTGTAGATTGAATTATATTTTCACTCCTTTTTTAAAACAGGTTTCTAAAATACCTCTTTTGCTTTCATGATGGCTACTTTGTAGCCCTTAAGGGATTGCAGAAATAAGGAGATTATAAGAAAGTACCTGTGACAAATTCCATGAAGGATGTTTTCATATGAAGAAAAAAGAAAACTAAGCAGCTAGTAAAAAAAAATAAAATATCTTCATTTTAAAGTTCTTTCTCTGTTTCAGCAGTTTAAGACACTATAAAAACGCATGTTTTACTGGTGTAAAGTATAGCTAACTGCCAAGCAATGTAAATACATTAAAATACTTCTTCAAGTCCAGAAGGTCAAACAAAACACACATCCCAAAATAGCACTGTCTATATCCTTCCAATGATGAAAGAGCTGCAAAGCAGTGTTTAGAAAAGGAAGAATATTCCATAAAGCATAGAACCATAAATACTTTTAGGATAAATTGTTTAGCTTTAACTAAAATTTAAAGTTTGTTGTTGTTTTTGTTTTGTTTATTTTTTTAACTAAAGAGGCTATTGCTATTATGTATAAAACTAAAACACTGGTGATTTTCAAGTAGCCAGACCTTCAAAGGCTACAAGTATCTGAGAGAGTTGTAAGTTTGCTAGTTGAGATACAGCTTGCAAACCTCCACTTTTCCCACCACAGCAGCAATAACTCAAACACTCCTGTTGTGCAGTGACAGAGTGTCTCCCAGCTGCCCTAAGAACAGGAAGGAGCTGTAAAGCCATGCTGTGTAACTGTATTAGGCAGACTCAAGCCCAAATTAATGTATTATCTTTCTCAGTGGGGCTTTTTAGCTTGGCCACCATACTGGCTTATATCTCAAGCACTTCAGAGCATTCATGGAGTGGGCATATGGCTTTTCTAGAGAAGTGCTGGGACTCCAGTGGAGGGCTGTCTCTCCAAGACTGTTGAGCTGGGTGAGCGTGGGAAACATTTAGGGAACTGAGACTAAATAGTGTGGGAAAAAAAAAAAAAAAAAAAAGTAGAATAAGGGGAAAAAGGGACAATTATTATACTCAACTACCTACAGGGAGGATGTAGCTCCCCTGTAGAGCCAGACTCTTCTCAGGGAGCCATGGAGAATAAAGAACAGTCCCAACTTTCAAAAAGTAATATCCTGACTGAACTCAAGGTTCAAAAAAAAAAAAAGTTCTTCACAAAGTTGATGGTTAAGAATGGAAACAGGCTGCCCAAAGCTGTTGTAGAATCTCTGTTCTTGGAGATGCTCAAAGCTTCACTGGTGAAGGTCCTGTATAACCTTGATCAAACTTTGATGTTAATCTTGCTTTGACCAGAGGACTGGACAGACAAGAGAGCTTCCAGAGAACCATGCCAAGCTAAATTATGTAATCATCTTATGATTTTAACTCTGTAGTTACAACTAATAATAATATAATATAGTTTTATAGCAGGAGAACAAAAAATGAGAAAGCTAGAGCATTCTTTATTCCTTTCTCTTATTACAATGGACCACCATGCATTCATTCATCATCTGTTCCCATGCATCATCTTGTTCCCTTCCACAACAGGACTAAATCTTGTTTTCTTTGCTTAAAACTAACAGCATCCTTGTTGCCATCATTTCTTGGTGTGTGCATGCAGTCCAGTATATAATTATATTTATATAATATGCCCTGTGAAAAGCTGTTTTCAAACTAAGACATTGTCGTACAAATGCATACTCTAAACACCTAAGTACTAGTAAATATTTCCTGTTGCACTATGAACCATGTTATAAAACAACTCCGCAAATCATAAAAGGAAATAAAAACTTCCTAAGGAGGCAGTAGTGTTAAATACCACAATGGACATCTTTATGAAGTCTAAAATTATACACAACTTTCAAAACAAGCTCCATGTTTATAAGTCAGTTTTCTTTAGATACAAGACCACTGTGCATTTACAATGCTTGAATCTTGGCATTGATGGATAGACTCTTGATGATGATGTTGCAGAACTCCTAAATTAAACCACAGCTGGGCGAAGTATTGTAAGGGCAAGAAGAAATCTGGAGCAATTTCAATTTCCTCCCCCTAAACACACTCAAATCCTCTCAGTCTTTTTGTAGAAAAACCTCAATAGCAGTTGAAGAAGCATAATTTGCTTCTCACTAGATCACAGCATAAAAATCCTTGCATAATGAATATTTTAATTTTTTGATTATGATATGGTACTATCACCACATAAAGAGCATTGGTTGTCCTTTTTCTTTCTCTCTTTTTTTTTTTTTCTTTTTTTTTTTTTTTTTTTTTCTGGGGGGTGTGGGAGGAAGGGTGGGAGTAGGAGTGGGGAAAAGTGTCCTTTGAGGGTGTCCTGATTTCAGTTAGGACAGAGTTAATTTTCTTCCTAGTAACTGGTAGGGTGCTATGTCTTGGCTTAGGATGAGAAGAGTGCTGATAACATGCTGATGTTTTAATTGTTGCAGAGCAGTGCTTGCACCAACCTTCTCACTGTCCTGCCAGTGGGCAGGCTGGGGGTGCAGCAAGAGCTGGGAAGGGACAGAGCCAGAACAGCTGACCCAAACTGGCCAAAGGGGTATTCCGTACCGTTTGGGGTCATGCTGAACCCATATAGGGGTGGCTAGCCGGGGTGGGAGGGCCCGCTGCTCAGGGTTAGGCTGGGCATCGGTCAGTGGGTGGTGAGCAATTGCATTGTGCATCACTTGTTTTGTACACATTATTAGTAGTAGTATTATTACCATCATTATTGTTATTATTATTATTGTTATTATTATTTTCCTGTCTTAATAAACTGTCTTAATCTCAACCCACAGGCTTCACTTTCCCGTTTCTCTCCCCTATCCCAGAGAGGGAGGGAGAGGGGGAGTGAATGGCCGTGTGGTGTTTAGCTGCCGGCTGGGTTAAACCACAACAGAGGGAAAGAGATCAAATAAGCCTAATCTGGAAATAATGATTCTCAAACTCTAATGGCACTCACCAAGCAGGGAAGGTGGATCTCTGCATGCCTCTGCTCTCAGCCTGGGACTGACAGCTAGAGGTACTGATAAAATGAAAGAAATTAACAGTCTAATGTCATATATGTTTTCTTTCATCTTGAGAACAAATACTTTATCTGCTGTCTCACATATTTCTGGTACCTAAAATTGTCATCTTTCCTCCTCATCCACAATTTCTCTCTTCCATGTGTTTTTCTTTCCTTACTTTTGCATAAATTCATTTCATTTGCTGTTTGCTTGGGAATGCTTCTTGAGTATTTAGGACTCACACATGCACACACTTAGCAAATGACTGTGACTTTTCCTATTGTTCAGCCACCTATTTCTTCTACCTTCTCAGTTCATCCAGCAAGACATTCCTGTCCTTTTGGGAAACACTGCTGTTTCCAGAGAGAAGCTGGAGAAATGGAATATATGAGTGTCACTGAGCCCTTCAGCAGAAGGATTTCAATGGTTATTGAAAGTGAGCCTCACTAAGTTACTGAATTTTGAAGCGGCCAAGGAGTGCTCACAGGTTTCCTATTCTGGCTGAGCTTTGGGGAACACAGACTCTGTAAGTGGATGGTAATAAATGTGTGGGGAAAAAGAGAGGCCTGCAACTGTTTGCGAAATGATCTACACCCCATACTGATAAAGAAAGAAATGAAGATCCTGCAGCTGCATTGCCTAAAACACAAGAGGGCTCAGATCAGATTTCCCATCACCAGAACCAAAAAGCATCAGAAAGGTTGCTAGACCTCTCATCAGAGCAGTACCCTTGTTAACAGCCTGGAGAACTGTGGCTCTCTGCCACTATATGCAGCAGTAGGTTTTTTTGCTGGTAATGCACCTGCAACAGGTCCTGCAGGGACTGTGTTACCATGCAGAGTGACCAAAGGGATTCAGTCCTGGCTGCATCTGCTTATCACAGAATCACACAGAATCACAGAATTTCTAGGTTGGAAGAGACCTCAAGATCATTGAGTCCAACCTCTGACCTAACGATAACAGTCCTCCACTAAACCATATCCCTAAGCTCTACATCTAAACGTCTTTTGAAGACTTCCAGGGATGGTGACTCCACCACTTCCCTGGGCAGCCTGTTCCAATGCCTCACAACCCTTTCAGTGAAGAAGTTCTTCCTAACATCTAACCTAAAACTCCCCTGGCTCAACTTAAGCCCCCTCGTCCTGTCACCAGGCACATGGGAGAACAAACCAACCCCCACCTCGCTACAGCCTCCCTTGAGGTACCTATAGAGAGCGATAAGGTCGCCCCTGAGCCTCCTCTTCTCCAGGCTGAACAAGCCCAGCTCCCTCAGCCGCTCCTCGTAGGACTTGTTCTCCAGGCCCCTCACCAGCTTCGTTGCCCTTCTCTGGACCCGCTCAAGCACCTCGATGTCCTTCTTGTAGCGAGGGGCACAAAACTGAACACAGTACTCGAGGTGCGGCCTCACCAGAGCTGAGTACAGGGGGACGATCACCTCCCTAGCCCTGCTAGTCACACTGTTTCTGATACAAGCCAGGATGCCGTTGGCCTTCTTGGCCACCTGAGCACACTGCTGGCTCATATTCAGCCGACTAATGCAATAACTCTGCTGCTAGGAAGATGAGGCTGTGGGTTTCAGAAAGCCCACTTCCCATAACTTCCAGCTAAGATAAAGCAGAGATGAGTTTTCTCATCCTGAATACATCATGTCCGTGAGTATTTCTCCAACCTTTAGCACACCTTAATATGCCCTCAGCTGAAATTCATCTAAATCACATAATCTGGAACAAAAATGGCTACAGTACAAAATTTATCAAAATTTATTTTTCAAAGGACCTCAAGAAAGCTACAGTATTGAATTGCTTTCTACTCAGTGCTTCTCTGTATTTTTTGCCACTGCAATTCCTTTCCTCATGATCATCATAACACTTAAAGAGAGAGTTTGGTAATTACAATTCCAATAATCTTTAAACATTTCACTGAAAAGCATGCCTCTGGAAAAATAAAATAAAATACTGACAGATCCAGTAGTTCTTCTTTAAGTTTATGTAATACTTTGTCCAAAACTAGCTGACTATTCAAGCAATAAGATATGACCAGTATTACATTTCTAATATACTTTTCAGTTGAATTAAACTGTATTTCAAAACAAAACAACATGGGAAAAATGATATTTTACAGATTTCAAAAGTTGCCATGACAATGAAAATACTGCATTATTCCCAGAAGCTATGAAAAATTATTGATGCTGTGAGTGAAAGATGATGAAGATAAGACAAATTTCCTCATAATTGTTACAGGAAAAGAGCATGTACAGGAAAGTATGGCTGATCAGTTAATGCTAAGTATTGTTTTCTTCTATGGACAACATATTTTCTTATTAACATTTACTTAATGATAGCTTTCTGTATCCTTTTACTCAGTGTTATTCACAGAGGCAGGATCAGGAGTTTTTATATGGGAACCAGTCTTCTGCTATGTTGCTCATGATGGATGAGACAATACTTCTCTGGAACATGCCTAAGAAGGGGCAAGCAGGAGCATGCAACTCTGGAAGCATCCATCTAGAAATAACAGACATGAAGAGAGGAACTGCTTTTATTCCTCCCGTAATTTCTAGTTGAAGCAACAAGACTGCATGCTACTGTATGCATGCTACCTAGCAGAATAGACCCTATTTTAATAACTGATAAGCAAGAATTTCTTTATAACATGAGACAAACAAGGTCAACAACAGTTTGCACAGACAGATACTTCAAAAGTTTAGGCCATGATATGTGGAAAACACACTATTTCTGTAATCTGTATATTCCCATTTGTGGTCAGTCAATTCTTTATGCTCACCCTGAATTCAAGCTGTTAGCCATTCTAGAAACACTTGCACCTTGTAGAGTACTGTATTATGGAGCCTCATTTGCATAAAACATGATAAGCATTCTTTAGTGTAATTGTGACTATAAATGAAGCACACCTAATAACTTTACAGCACCACTTGCTACATCTGTTTTGTGGGGAACTATGCAAAAACATAAACACAAAAGATCCTCAGTTCTAGGGGCTTAATATATATTTATATATATTTTTTCATTTGCAATGAAATTGTGTTCATCTTAAGCAGAAACTTAAACTTTTTTCTTTTTTTTCCATAACTTCACAACACATGATATTTATTATCAATAGCTATGTAAGGAAGTTTTCTGCTAAGATGCATAACTTTTTTCATAGAATCAAAAATTCACACAGCTTTACACAGTATAAAATTACTGAGAGGAAATGTCAATAGAATAGCAAATGATTGGCAGTAATAATAAATTTCCAGTTGTACCTCTACTTAATTAATTCAACTGTGACATTCATGATTATCACTCTTGGTATTCCAGAGTGGTGTTAATTACTAACAACGTACAGTTATAAATATGCTAACAGCACATTTTTAAGACCATTGGATTTTTCTATGATAAATATTTTAAAAATGTATTGCTTACTTTTATAAAATTAAAATTTTATCATGATTTCTGGACTGTAGGTGGAGATAATAATTGGTGAATGTTGCACCTATATATAGTGTGCATTGAATATAAACGGAGGCACATTTATGTCTAGATACACTGAATTCAATAAGCGAGATTTTTTTTTTCTACATCAACAGGATCAGTTACAGTTATAAAAATAATATGGAAAATGACTTCTGAGCAGCAAAACATCAAAAACAAAACCTCTAGAGAATATCCTGTCTACAGCTAACTTGTTATTTTCATATTTGCAAATATTTTAATATGATACAATAAATCATTTTCTTAGAATGGGATAACAATCAAGCAAAAAAGTCCTTGGACAAGAAGTGTGTATTACCAAAATTTCTGATTTCTGAATACTTCACTTGAAACTTAGTTTTGAGAAAAATTAGCTATCAATGTTCTCCCCTAGAGCATGACTTTCCTACAGGAACACACAACTGAAAGCAGAGAAATCTGGGTTCATTTCTCGCTTTTTTCTTAGCAAGAGTTTAAAACTTGGGGCAAATCACTTCACTTCCTTATGTTATTTTGTCTGTCTGAAGTATTTACCTTCCCAAGAAAATCACATTGCTAATAACTGTCACTTCATAATATAAAAATATATGTGAATATTGCCCATTAAATAAAATGGAGTACTGGAAGTCATACAAAGCTTTTCTCCATCATATGTCAATATTTAGAGTACCAACTCTTGATACTAAAACATCTAGACAATCACGTTTATATTCAACACCTACCTCAATTTGAAACATTCTTTACTACATTCTGACAAATACGTTAAACCTTCTGTAAATTTACTCTACAAGAACATATACATGACTTATAACCTATAATATATGTAAATTTAGGTGTTTAATTCATATCTTCCTCACTACAGGATTTGAATATGCATTTAAATATAACTGAGATGATCGTCCATTGTCTTTATTCCAATTTCCTCAGTAAGATACTCAGGAACTAGCAATCATCTGTTTTTGACGGAAGCTTTGTTTAATACTTTTTGTATTTTGTTGTTTGTTTTAGTACAGTCTTGCAGATCTCAGACCTGCTGAGGTTGGAAAGTTGCTCTGGAGATAATTTGTTCAATATCCCTGCTCAAAGCAGGGTAAATACTATGTTGCTTTGAAGAAAGAAACATGGTTAGCTCTTGGAGGAAAAAAGGCACTCTGGGTTGTAATATTTCTTTACTTATGCTGGATTTCACATCAGATTTATATGGTGTTTGTCACAAACAAACAATAAATCTATTTTTTTCATGAACACTTAAAATAAATTTCTAAAAGCCCAATGAAATCTGTTTTACACTGCTTTGCTGCTCCTACTGCTTTCACCTGTACCTCTGCCAATTTCCATCAGCTTTACCCTGCATCCACCAGAACAACTGGAAAAATGCAAAACTCCATTTTTATGTCAAAAACCATAGCATGTGCTCTGAAAAGCCATGATACTGCAACTGGACCTATATGTATAGACTGGAGCATGTGTATCGATATACATACCTATATTCTGTACAGTACATTCATAATGCTATACCATTCAAATACATTTATAAATATTCCAAAAAATTTATATCAACGTACTACTACATACTCCCTCTGTCACTCACTGACTGTATTTGTTAGTGTTCCCATGAACAGCGAGCAGTGTTTCTAGCAGTCCCAAAAGCATAAGAGCACTGTATTGTGTTTGGTTTCAAAGTTCCCTTCCATGAGCTACAGAATGTGATTTGCTCCATTTCCCTTTTTTTTTTGAAACACTTCTTAAACACCCATTATAAAGGCAAACCAAAGCAAACCAAAATAAACCAAAACAAACAAAGCCTTCCAAACTTAAAATCAAACACAATGTGGTTTGAGAATACTTTCTAAGATAACAGTTTTCTATGAAATGAACATTTATTTAATGATATTTCCTTTTTCTCTCCCACAGTTTCTGTGTGACTGCCTCATTTAGCAATCTTTAGCATGCCAAGAGGAGTTGCACAAACTAAAAGATCAGACTAGCAGGGAAGGCAACAATGAATATATGGTGCATAAAAAGGGTCATATGACATGATTGCTCTGCTGTCAATGTCCCTGCTGATACCGTTTCTTTTTCTGGAAAAGAGCTTATTTGTACCTGAGATTTTCAAATCTTTTCAATTTTTCAAAGGGTCAGAAACATTTGAAAAAAAAATTGTGACAAGCAAAACGCTGAAATGCTTTTTCATAGGAATGTATTCATTCTGTTCAAAGTTTGGTCAGAAAAGATATCACAGGTAAATAATAGAATTTGCAGTCAAGATTTAGACGGAAAAGAAGTCAAGTCATCTCCTGATGGTAGTGTCATCTCAGAACATCCCAGCAGTTACAAAAACTTGCCACTCCAACGAAAACTGTTTTAAAGCCCTGTCTCTCATTGCTTTGAATGAATGTCTATGAAAAGGCGTATAGCCTCCCTTTATTTCACCCACATAAGCAAACAAGAGATGAGTTATATGTGCTTAACAGTCTACACTATTAGGCTCTGTAATGTTAGCAGAATGTCATAATGTAAGGTGCTAAACTCCAAGGAAAGCATTAAAGCTGATTTTCTTTGAGAAGTGTAAGGAATTTAGACTCCACTGAAAGTTCCAACATAAATTTATATATATATATATTTATTAAAAAAAACTATTGTTTGCATTATACATTTTGTATGTTTATACTTAGAAGTTTTTGTAAGATACACATTTATACATTTATAAGTATATATCTATACAATTTGTAAGTATACATGAAATTTACAAGTATATAGTTACATAAATTCCTTTATGGTAATAATGTAAGCAAGGGCACCAGTGACAGCTTACTTTGAAGAAAGGTAAAAATGTATTTCCTTCAAGCACTGAGCTAGATAGTAATTTTTTCATTTAGGTAGAGGGAGGTATCAAGTCCTGATCCCATCTTATGCAGATCAGTATGCAAAATAAAAGAAAGGTTAAGCAACATGATCTTATTTCTAGTGTTATTGCATATAATATTTTTACTAAATATTTACCCAGCCTTTAAGCAGTATGAAACTAATCTCATTAATCCTTTTCTATCCTTGGAGACATGCCACTGTTTTCTGTGAATGCTGCCATTAAATGCTGCTTATGGTTTGGAGCATAATGCTGACAATGATTTAGACCGGGAAGACAAAATTATGGGAGTAACGTCATTGGCAGTACTGCAGGTTATTTCTTGCTTCAGTAATTTTTAAACTTAAAAGGCGCCAACACAATTACAGAAGAATGAGGTGGATTTCTAGGATCTCTTTCTCCACCACCATGAACTTCATGTAGACATTAACCTGTTCTTAACATTAATTCCAGCCAAGTCTGAACTGCTGCGGTTCTGGTTTGTTGCTCTTTTGCACTCACCCCGCCCAACATATTCTTACACATCAGAAGTGAGAAACAGACTTTTAACCACATATTTAACAGATTAATGGAAATATTTATATATAATATTTTTCTACCTAATGTATTACTTTTCTACCTGGAAATAAATTTACATCACTTCATTCATGTATGTAACTCCATCAGCACCCATCATGTCAGTGCTTGCCAAAAAGAGGGACATTCCTGATCTAAATATCATGCAAACAAAACACCAGGAAGACCCAACCAAAAAAGATGACAACTTGCATAAGAGTCAGACTCACTACAGGCAGTATGGTACGCTCACGTAGATATAAAGTCTGTAAAGATATTGTTTGTTTTCTATTCATGGGCTATTTTTTCAACTTTTTCACTGCCCACATCTATCACCTTTGCCAGGTATTTTTTCTGAAAAAGTTCATTGCTGTTTCCTGTTTCAGACATAACTGAGAACCCAACTGCACACTTCAATTTTCACTGCCAAAGCGTTGTATCTAGACAACTGACGCCATTTGTGTCTAAAATTACAGTGTCAGAGAAATTGACCTTGTTCATCTTAATTTATACCAAGTTAAAAATGAATTTTATCCCTGTGAATGAAATGACAAGAAAGCCAGGACAGAGTTTCTAAATAGTTTTGTGTATGTATATAACATAATAATAATTGATGAAATTCAGAACTGGGTATAGACTCAAAATTGAGTATATTACACATACTTTCATTTTACACTGTCTCAGGTTGCCTTTACATTGCAGAAATTTAAAGCAGGGATGCCCTCCTTTTCAGAATGCCCACAGACTTTCAACCTGTCTTCAGGATTCCCAGAGTCAGTAATGCCAATCAACAGCTGTAACCTGCACAGCCAGCTCCTGACATCAGTGAGTCCCCTCTCTCCAAAATTTTTCCAGACTTCAACCTGACTGTCATAATTTTGCTATATTGGCACCAGTGACAACTAGAATTAATTTTTAACACATTTTCTCTCTCTTTTTTTTTTTTTTTTTTTTAAGTAATAATCATAAGTGTTTAGTTCCTGTTCATTTTTCTTAAAATCCTCAACCAAAATGATAGTTTCATTTTGCAAGTATTTGGAGTAATTGGGGGCTGGTTGAGTGAAGTGTCTTCTGTGCTGCAGAAACACTAAGATTTGTTTCGTGTTTTCTTGCATACATTTTGACTAATTGTCTTTAAGACAGATGCCACCTGTGCCCTGAGCAGCACAGTGCCTGTTGCCAAGGAAACAGCATTCTTGTCTTGCATCCTCTTCTCCCTATCCTCCTTCCCCCTCCTTATGTCAGCGTCTTAGCATACTATGCAACAAGGGCAAATAGAAAAATGGTTCCATGATTACTGGTGTATATGAAAAAACAATATCTTCAAATGCTTACATGAAGTAGCATATTCTAATAATATCACAAATTTGGAAGACTTGTTAGCAAGACTGCAAATCATGATTTTCATTAAAACTTTATTTTGCCATGAATATGGCAAATTAAAAGCATAATAATAGATAATAGGGCATATATAAGCCTTACACTCCATTAAGAGCTGAGGTATGCACACTATTGATCCTGCTTAGCAATATGCAGTCACCTTGTTTGCTTTGAAGAAGAAAGATCTTTGTCATAACTGCCTCCAGCCTCATAGAACAACTCATTAGATGTGACCACAGATACAAAGACTTACCTCAAAAATATAGACAAAATTTAGCAGCTGGTTATTTGCAACAAAAAATAAAATCCATTCTAAGCTAAAGCTGGATGATAGGAAACTCTGTGCATATTCTTAACATGCTGTGTTTCTCCAGATCAACCTGATCAGGAGATGGCGCTCCATTTCCTGGTGCTAAAGGAGCATACCTGGACACTATTATTTCACAGCCTTTTTATTGGAAAACAAAATAAAAACTGTTCCCAAACATTTGAGAAAGAAAGAAGGAAGGAAGGAAGGAAGGAAGGAAGGAAGGAAGGAAGGAAGGAAGGAAGGAAGGAAGGAAGGAAGGAAGGAAGGAAGGAAGGAAGGAAGGAAGGAAGGAAGGAAGGAAGGAAGGAAGGAAGGAAGGAAGGAAGGAAGTGTTCAGGTTCCATTTAGAGCCATTAACACAAAGCCACAGAATAAAACACACAAACACACAAACTCAAATGACTCAGAAATGGATAGTATTACTCAGCCTGTAGAGAAATATAGCTTAACTATTCCCAATTATAACAATATCCACGTCCATTTCTGACTTTAGCAGTTAGAGCACAAACTGCAAGCAAATGTTTTCAAAACCTTTCAAATCCATCAAGAAATAAACAGAGGGAGGTGCTGCCAGGGCACCAAGCCATGCCTATTCACCAGCCCCATATGCCCTCAGCCCCAGTTCCAAACTCATCCCCGCAGTCCTTGCTGGTACTTCTTGCATGGACCTCTGCCCTGACACATCAGCCTGTGCTCATCTCCAGGTCATGAGGCTGCAGCCTGGGCTCAACAGATACTGCCAAAACAACTTTTAAAATAAGCAAACCTTACAACCCACTTTCAGTAGTGAATAAGTCTGCTACTCTCCCACCCACTGAAAAATAAGAAGGTCCTATATAACACTGAAAGAAAGTGAATCCTTTAAAACAATCATTGGATTTTCATTTTTTGAGGGACTTCTGAGATCTTTACTAATCAAACTGGACTGCTGAACAAAGGCAGCTTACACGTACTGTAAGAATGACTGAAGGGTTAGAAAACATGCTTTCCTTTTTTCTCTCTCACAGAATTAGTGATTCCTTGTGAGTCATACTCTCTGTGCATGTAATTTCATTGACAATTTAAAAAATATTACTCTTCCTGACAATTATGTTTTCATATTAAATGGATAATATTCACAGATGACAGTGGAACCTTCACAATAGCTAGCTAGGTAGACATTTCACATACTGAAAGATCTCATTGTACGTAATTCCACCTTGTATCTTGAGTCATTGTTCTATTCATCCCTCATAAGCCAATTCTCAAACTTTTAACTGTAAGTGAAACAGTTAATATTGTAAAACATGTGTGCCCATACATTTTAAAAGCAGATATTTTTACTAACTTTCCTAAAATTTTAATGGAAATGATCCTATCCTCTCCTTATGTGAGACAGAGGGATTTGGCCAACCTCTTTTCAGTGGTTTGTGGTGACAGGACAAGGAGTACTAGCCACAAATGGGAGCACAGGAAGTTCCACACCAACATGCAAAAGAACTTCTTCGCAGTGAGGATGACGGAGCACTGGAACAGGCTGCCCAGGGAGGTTGTGGGGTCTCCTTCTCTGGAGATATTCAAGGCCCGTCTGGATGCAGCCTGCTCTAGGGAAACTGCTTTGGCAGGGGGCTTGGACCCGATGATCTCTTGAGGTCCCTTCCAACCTACAATTCTGTGATTCTGTGATTCTATCATCCTGCATCACAAACAAATTTGTCATTGGCTTTACAGAAAACATGCTAAAGCCAGAAGTGAGCTATAGAGGTTACTGTTTTTCAAGAAATTGTATTTTAGTAAATACATGCTATTTCACATGTGATGTTAATGTTTGAACTGCAATTTCAAATAGATTCTCAGGTCCAGAATGATGGTGAAAACATACTATACACTACGTTTACTGAAATTAATAAGGAGAAAGCTATCACTTTGATCTAAAAATGTATTTTCAATGTACTCCAATAGTCATGTAAACTGATAGAATGTTTATTTTTTATTTTTAGTATTGAAATGAATTTTGACTATCAGGAAGAGCATGAAATTGAATCCTCTTCTTTGAGCAAGCTCTGCAAAATGTGATTTCTACAGTTCCAATTAAAATGAACACTTCTTATTATCATCAAATTTTAATGGAGTAAAAATACATTTATAGAATGAAATCTCCAATATTTGAGACAGCTAAACTGTATGATTTTCAGCATACAATTTCACACTGATCTCATGAATTCACAATTTAAACATGGGCTTCTAAAGAGGCTCTTAAAAGGTGATTGATCTTTACAGAATAATACAAAGAGACCCCAACACATCACATTATTCTGATTATGACCATAAACACCTTAATGACTATTATTATAGTGTTAAAGGGAGCCAGAAAATCAGTGTTAACAGTGATCAAGAAAATATTTTAGTATTAACAGAACAAGAAAATTATTTTCAGCACTAAGCTTTCAAAATCCGTTTAAGTTCCCAGAATTGTGTTCAAAAAAATGAGAAGATTAAGAGAGTGATGCTGAATGTATCATGGTATGTCTGGGAAACAGGTTTTATGAGGGAATATGAGTTCAGATTGTCCTGTATGGTAGAAGGGTGATGACGACTCTCTAAGCAAGTATGGCACCATTGAGTTGAAGCTGGCTTATTTTCTTTCATCTGAGTTTATATAGATAAAATGTACAGAAATTCTAATGCATAGCTGAGTCCTCCCAAGTCAGAATTATAAAAGTAGTGTCCTGTACTGCAAAAAGTTAGAAATAATTCATTAAACCTCAGGAAATCAGAAAGCTTTATAATGGAATCCACTTAAATAAATAAATTTTCTTGTGATGCAAATTTTTCTTACCTTGTTTATACTTTCAGCTCTTATGTATTTATTCAGAGAAGTTTGTGAGTTTGGAAGTCTGGAAGACTTAATCAGTATTTGATCTAGAAATTTGGAATAAAATTAACTTATTAAGTAGAATTTAATGGAGATGGGATTTTAACCACATTTTCTCTGGATCTCCTGTCCTACTGTGTAATCTTCACCAAGGAAAGCTCCACAGTTGTGTTCATTTGTGCAAGCAACAGTACCTTGCAAAGCCAGTGCCTTTTCTCAAGCAGAAGTATGTTTATTTTGAGAGACTAACAAACTGACAATGAATCACCGTGGACACTTCCTGCACAAGTTTTTAGAATTGATTATACAAACCTAATATTCTGTATGTTGATTATATTTTAGATTTACCATATTCTATTCTAAAATACTCTGGATAATTTAAATATACTTATGTCCTTTCATTGTTTAAAGCCATACATGTATAAACTTGAATTTTTATCTCTCTTACTTTGTAACAAATGTTGTGGACAGATAACAAATAAGCAAGTTATTATCTAGCTTAAATTCATTCTTAACATCCTTAACAGAAGACCAAAGAAACTGATGAATACTTCAGTAAATAATATTTTTCATATTTAAAAAATAAGCACACATTAACATTTTAGAAAACACTAAATCCAAAAAGCGCCACTGTGCTTGTATACTAGCTTATTGAAAATAAAGTGTAAGACCAACATATGAAACTAAAAGCAATTGTCATCTGAATTAGAAAATAATAAATACTATGCCAAAGTATTTTTATTAAATCTTTCTAGCTTTCCATAATATCAGCAATATCATTTTCCAACAATTCCAAACTCATTAATTAGCTTATGCTTCGTGCTCTTTTGTGACAGTATTTTTCAGTCACAGGTGATGATAATAACCTGTTCATGAACGAATACCCATGACCAAGGAGTAATCTTATTTGCTTGCTACTTTTCCCCTCTAATTAAAGGAAGATTTTTTTCCCCTTAAAATTAATGACATCAACAGCCTTTTATCATAAGTCATAGGGTGGAGTAACACAATTACATCTAACTAACCAGGATGTGTTTTTTTTTCTTTATTTTTTTTTCTTTGTATATTGCAGGAGGTCTTAACAGGAGGTGGTTCTCAGCTAAGAAGAGTAACTTTTAATACTACACAGACTGTAAAACAGAGTCAAATTATCTGCTTCCAGGTGAACAAAACACCCATTGAAAACACGTAAACAGCAGATATAGTCTTTTATGACAACAGAATTTGTTATTATAATTTAGAGCAATTCTTCATTTCTTTTACAGTAATATTCTTCACACTAACTACCAAATTTTAAATGCTCCAGTTCTTGCTGCTTTGAGGAACTCACACTGTTGGTTTTTTTTTGCCTTTTTTGTTTTGTTTTGTTTTGTTTTATAGTCTACTTCATATAATTTAAGTCCACTAACACTGAAACATATTTTATGACACTTTATAACACTTGAGTCGATTAACTGTTACAGCATTAAGGCATCTTCAGCTAAGTTTCCTAAAGCTTAGCGTTACTCAAGTACTTTAGGAATGATTATCTGTTCAACTCCATTGCAACATGTTCTCCTACCCCTCCCTCCTCAGCCCCCTCCCCTGTTTTTATTTCTTGGAAAATAGTACACAAAGTAGCTATTTTCTTAACACAAAAACTGAACACAGGCAATTACTGCAGCATTACTGTATCTTTCCAGTGTAGTATCAGCTTTACGAACAGGCCCAGGTTACCTTTCAAGACATTTTTCTTAAATATATCAACAGAAATGAGCTACTAGACAACTTTTTGTTTATTTGTTTGTTTACTAAGGTAGGATCTTTGAGCTTAACTAGTGCATTGAGGACCATCAACAAATATACACACACAAAAAGGAAATATTGAAACTGTTTAATATGTATTTAATATATGGTATGCTGGGTTGTATTTTCCTATATAGTCCATTGCCCTGGCAACAGTTTTTATTCCTCATAATGAAGGCATTATCAAAGCTTAGCCTGAATAAATGCTTTATTTTAATTGCAGACAGCTATTATATCCTTGGCCGTGGCAGAAGACAGACGTATCATGGCAATGATATGTCATGAAATGTACTGTAACTAACAAATTACATTAGAAATTGTGAAGCTGGAAGGAACTACTGTGATCATCTAAACCAGCTTCTTGAATAATGCACATCATTAGACTGTCCTAAATTAATTCCTGTTTGAAATAAAATCTCTCACAGTTCTGATGAGATAGATGTACAGTTGAAGAGCAAACATTGGCAAACTGAATTAGCAACTATCTATTCTATTTCAAATGGAAATAGTTTTTACTGTTAATTTCCTAGCTTCAACTTCCAGTCATTGGATGTTTTTGTATATTTATCTCCTATGTAAAGTAGTTTTCCCATACAATGTTTTGGTTTATTTGACAGTATGTCTCTGCTGGATTACTTTTCAGTTCTTTGTCAGAGAACTAAATGGACTGAAATCGCTCATTTTATCAGTATAGATTGCTTTTTGCAATTTTTTAAAATGTTAACTTTTTCACAAGTGGGTTTCTGTTCTGCCTTCTGCAACTAAAGAGTAAAAATTAAATGCTTTTGCTTTTTGAGACTGCAGGCTGATACATTTCATCTCATACTGTATGAAGGGGGTTATGATGATTTAACAACCTTGAAAAACTCTCTTAATTCTTCTTGATTATTCCTCCTTGCATCATTTCACTTTATCAGTTTTCTACACTGCTTAGTTCGTTTTCTGGGCTTTGCTATTCACATCCTCTGTTTGTTTGATTTTGTTTGTTTGTTTGTTTGTCTTGGTCACAATTTATTTCCACTTGTTTCAAAAGTATTTTGTCAATCAAGGTATTTTTGTTTTCCTTGAATAATTTATGTTTTTAATGTACTGAAAGTAAGACCTAACCAAAAAACAGTTGTCCATGCTCAAAGTCGCTGATACTCAGGAAAGCTACGAGCTTTCCAATAAAGAATGGCTGAGGGTTCCTAAGATGCTGGGAAAGGTAAAACATTTTTACATAGGTGGTCCATATTAATACATTTTAGGACCAGAGCTAGTCTGCACCATTTTCTTCTCTCAAGACATACCTTGCTTTCAAAGCACTGTGGTCTCCCTAGACTTGACTTTGCATACTCCTGAAGAATGTGGAAGATGACAGTGAATTCTCAGACAAGAATTGATAAAGGACAAATTTTTATTCAGTGAATTAAAGTTGATTCTGTTTTATTTCAGAGCTCAGTCATCTTACCTCCTTTGTCAGAGCAAATTCTTGCTTACGTTTTTTCTCTACTGTAGCAGTTAATCTTAAGAAACTGCTGGACTTAGGATACCAAAACTTCTTTCTTTACTGTTAGGATCGCAGTCATAGCCCTCCATGCATTATCAAGAATACAAACTAAACAAACAAAGAAACAAAAAAATTTCTTCTCTCTTTTTCTTACAAAAGTAGACCTTTCCAGTTTAACTTGTTTCTGTGGTGCAGTTCCAGACTTCTCAGCCTGATGGGTTGAAAAGACTGTAAAGATGTTTTTTACAAAACAGCAGGTCTAGCAATTCTGGCACACCCCGAAGAGAAGAGAGATCATCAGGGCATTAAACAATATTTATTATTATAACAATACTCCATCAGCCTAACAAAGAATGGAATTGATTTTGGCATCAACATTATTCCCTGAATATGTTCAAGTAACATTATTATCACTAGACTGCTAAAAGAGGAGCAGGAAATTACACTTTTTTGTTTCTTGATTGCCTCTTACAAATGCATTATGTAGGTGTGCATAGCATCAACTTAAATGCCAATATTTACAGAAAAAAATATTATCATGGAAATAGAAGAAGCCAAATATTTAGTATATATATCAGCATGATTTTGAAGTAGAAAATAAACTGAATTGACATAAATTTTCAGAACTAAAATATTTTTGACCTCTCACAGATCATGCCTGTTAACAGATCCTTAGACTAGGTACAGAGAGCAGTTGGATATCTCAAAATTAATTTCTCAAAGAGAAGTTTTACTTTCACTGCTTTAACCTACAGACTAGGCTAGGTGTCACGCCAACATTAAATAGGGATCCATGGCATTATGAAATGACACAGACTTTTAGTCTCTTTTCAGTCAAGGAGAAACCGTTGGTATCTTATATTTTAACATATCGTGGTTTTAAACTGTAAGCACTCAGCATCAAAATATTATTTTTAAAAGCAAATAAATGGTAATTGTATTGAATCTGAGGTAGTACAACTTCTTGAAATTTTGCTTTACATTTCCTTTGAGTATAACTGCAGAAGTTCCGCCTTACACCCTTTAAATAAAATTTCTTATTAGTTATTTCCTAGGTGACTAAGACTATATTTGTTGATCTGATTCAGCCTGCACATCTGTGTAATTGGTGTAAAATTTCAAAGATAAAGCTTCAAGGTAAGGCCGTGTTATTTATTGTAAATAACCAACTAGAACAATTATAGGGACATCCTACAGCAGATGGAGCTCTAGTACAAGCTGTATGATCTGAAATTAAATAGAGAACAAAAGTCAGAAATAAATGATATTGTGTACTATGAGAAAGGAATACGGTGTGGAAAGGGATGTGATGAGAGACAACATGAAACAAATGTCAGAAAACATGTTTCTAAATACATTTCTAAATACATTTGAGAGAGGCAGAAAAGAAACCACTGATAGCAGCTAAGACTCAAAATATCATTATCATTAGAGTATAATGATAAAAACAGAAATATTTCATGTATTAGAATTTACTAGAGTATAGCATAAAAACAGACGGGCCCCCAAATTGTGAGAAACATTCCGTAGCCAATAACTTAGGCTCAGGCGAGGATCTCAGTGAAGTAGTAATTTATTCGTGATTGAAATAGCAGGCGCCCCACAAGCAGGAGAGGGCCCCTACTAGTTTCAAAACATAGTTTATATGCTTTTGGATGACAGGACCCTCCCCTGCTTCCCCACTGAGTGGGTAATCCAGGTTCACAATCTATTTGATGCTGGAGAATGAGGAAGAAAATCTTCAGGGGGAGACAGGGCTAGGATGGAGAGGAGAGGAAGAGAGATGAAGGAATGGCAGGCAAGGAAGGCTGCCTGTGTTGCAGCCTGAATCCTAGCAGGGACAGGCTTTGATAAGATATTTTAAGTGTGGCCAGGCTGGCCACTTTGAATAGGAATATCCAGAGTGGAAGAAGGAAGAGAGAAGGAAAATGGGATGAAATATGGTATACTGATACGTTGTTTCAGCATCCTGGAGGGAGAAAGGTATGGAATTAAATTGGCCAATGACTGAGACTTTGGTGAAAGTAAGTTAAAAAGGGTTACTGAAGGTGTTAAAGGTGAGGTGTGTAGTGTTTGACAGAGCTGTTTGAGGTTGAATGAGCAGGGAAAGAGTTTGTAGGCATGATCTAAGTAACAGTCTATAAGTTTTAGTATATATGCTGTGGTGTTTGGTTAGTTTCCCTAGTATCGGGAAGGGGGGGTGAGGAGGGGACAGCCTGCTCCACCAGAGGCATCTCCACAGGCCGCAGGGGGGCTTCAGCTCCGGTGCCTGGAGCGCCTCCTCCCCCTCCTTCTGTGCTGACCTTAGTGTCTGCAGGGAGGTTTCTCACTCCTCACTCTCCCAGCTGCTGTTGAGCAGCAGGTTTTTGTTTGTTTTCATGGATGTGCTCTCACAGAGGCACGGACTGTGTTGCTCATGGCTTGGCTCTGGGCAGCGATGGGCCCCTTTGGGGCCAGATGAAATTTCCCTTATCTGCCATGGGGAGGCTTCTGGATTTTTTTTCGTGGGGGCTGCCACTGCAGCCCCCCAGAACCTTGCCATTGAACCCAATATACTGGGGCACCTAGGTCATTACTGGCTTGTAAAGTATCAGGGATTAAATTAACTAATGAAACCCTAAAAAGTGATGGGGGTAGAAGGGGCTGGGATAACCATGCCACTTTTGAGGGATATGAAGCTGAGACTAGGGGATAAAATGATCAATGACTAGGGGATAAAATGATAAAATTAACTTATTTTGAAAGGATTTGATGATGAAATTGGGCATTCAAATAGTAAAGTGTTAGACTGGAATAACTGTTACTAATGGAGTGCTCTCAGGCCTTGAGAGCAAAGATATACTCACCTCTGACTGGAAAGACCCTGAAGTGGGGGCAGAACCAACAATACAGATGGACAGTTTTACCTCAGGGGTTTACAGGGCCACCAATTTATTTGGGCAAGTTCTAGAACAGATTTTGGAGCAATTACAACCTCCCAAGGAAGTATTGCTGTTACAAATATGTGGATATATTTTTATTCTCAGGACAGGAGAAAACAGTCGTGAAGGAAGCTACTAACAAGCTATTCAACTTTCTGGGAAACCAGGGCTTGGGAATATTGAAAAACAAATTACAATATGTAGAAAAAGAAGTCAAGTATTTAAGGCATCTAAAGTCGGAGGGAAAACAAAGAATAAATCCAGAGAGGATTCAGGGAATTGTTGAAAACTAAGAAAGAACCAAAAAGTTTTAAGAGAAAGATTTTTTTTTTAAGGAATCAGGAGCCACCAAGTCTGAAGGAAAATGAATACTCCCTGATCGGAGAGAAATGCTGAATAAAGCGCCAATGAGGCAAATACTAACTGTTTTACATTGGCATTGGGAGGTGCAAGCAATGTGTGATGTTGTGCTAAGAAAGATTGTCAGTGTAGGAATATACACTTTAGCAAAGCAAATACGCAGAGGATGTACCGTATGTCAAAAGGCAAATAAAAAGGTCATCTGTAACCCACCTAGAGGTGGATGGGAGCCAGGGATTCAACTTTTTCAGAGTATACAGGTAGACTTTACTGAGTTACTTGTTTGTCCTAATTGACCACGTGACTGGCTTTACTGCAAGGGTTAACGCACCCCTCCTCTTCTGGACAGGTGGAGTAAATGAACCAGACATTAAAGAAGCAATTAACTAAATTAGTGTTAGAAACCCAACTTCCTTGGGTAAAATGCTTACTCCTACAGGTTCAAACAGCACCAAAAAAGGATATAGGAATTTCACCATATGAGATGCTGTTTGGATTGCCCTATCTGGGCAGAAGGGATGAGTACCACAATTCGAAACAAGAGTATTCTTAAGAACTGTATTATGGGGTTGTCTTCTTTGTCATCTCTCAGGACCCGTGGGCTGTTGGCTCAAAGCCCACCTTTGGCATTCCCCATTCACCACTATCGCCCAGGAAATTGGGTCCTGATTCGGACCTAGAAAGAATCAACTCTGGCCTGAATGGGAAGGACAATCACTAACCACTGAAACAGCCGTAAGAACTGCAGAAAAAGGTTAGACTCCCTATACTCGAGTGAAGGCACCTGTCGACCCTAGTACCTGGGAAGCTGTTCCTACAGAAGACTTGTTGGAAGTTGAAATCAAAGAGAAAAATCTCATAGTGGACTCTGAGCAGGATAAGAGCTTACAATTGTAAACTAACCTTTTATTTTCACAGGTAACTAATGAGTGTGGCTTGCAAGTGAGAGAAAGGACTGGCCTATAGCAAATCGAAGTGCTCCCAAGGGGTTTTTGTTCTAGTAGTACATATATCTTATTCTTTGTGTTGATAATTATTTGGAAACCTACAGGTTAAAAATAACAACAGGGAAAATTCAACTGTTAATTTTGTTTCTAGTAATTACAGGCCTTAGAGAAGGCCTTGGTCAATTGGCAACTTGGAAAAGGCATGACCAGATAATAATAAGATGGGATACCCCGTCAAAATATGGATGACTGTGACAGAGGGTTATGTACCACAATCCATCACGTTTGATGCTTGTGAGGTGTTAGCTTGTGGAGATTTAAATGCCCAGCGACAATTAAGCAGAGAGAACAAATAACTGGGAGAGACCCAACAGCCAGATTGAGAATAGCTGTATGGCAACGATCCTCTATTGCCACCAGAGAAAGGGAGAAAACAGGAGAGAAAACAGGAGGCCCTCTTTGAAATGTAGTAGTTCAAACATTTGAGATTGAAACAGGATATGGGGATGTGAATGCCTGGATAGAACAGGTCAAATACACTGTCCAGAGTCTCAACCATAGCTATGGCTATGCTTGTGCCTCGGGATGACCGATTGCCCAGATTGTGCCCTTCCCATGGGGGTGGACCAAGCATTCCCAGGAGATGCGATGTATGATTGCATTGTACCAAGAAAAGACTTCCTGGGAAAATGAGGCCTGTAAGTCTCTCTTTGCTGTTCCTTGTGTGATAGCAATATCAGGGCTCCCCCTGCATTCTCTACAGCTATTGGTAACCATACAGCTTGCCTCTCACGGCAGGGTGTGAGTGCTACCCAGCATCTGGGAGAAATTGTCTTGTGCTACCAAGGACTTGATGGGAAACTGCTCAAGACTTGAGATCCCCAGGGTGGATCTCTGGTGGTACTGTGGAGGGAAGATCTTACAGTCCACTCTACCATCTAACTGGGGAGGCACTTGTGCACTTGTTCAATTAGCTATACCCTTCACCCTGGCATTTGAAAGAAAAACATCACAAATACCCAGAAGAAGTAAAAGAAACTTAGGAGTATCATTTGATGATAGATTCTGCTGGGGTGCCTAGAGGAGTTCCCGATGAACAGAAAGGCAGGAATCAAATTGCTGCAGGGTTTGAGCCTCTGTTCTGGTGGGTAACAATCAATAAGAATATGGATTGGATTAATTATATTTATCAGCAGAGGTTCATAAATTATACAATGAATGTGATAAGAGGAATTGCTGAATAACTAGATGCCACCAACAAAATGTCTTGGGAAAACAGAATAGCATTAGATATGATGCTCATGGAGAAAGGAGGTGTGTGTGTGATACTGAGCAACCATTGTTGCACTTTTATACCCAACAATACTGCCCCAGGTGGCACAGTAACTAGAGCATTGCAAGGGCTTACCACCCTTGCCAGTGAATTGGCAGAAAAATTAGGCGTATTTACATCCTTGATCATAGTTGCAGGAGTATTGACAGCCGTTGGTTGCTGCATTATCCCCTGTGTAAGAGGACTAGTGCAATGGTTAACTGAAACTGTGCTATTGAAACAAATGACCATGGAACCACCACCTTACTCAGATAAGGTGATGATGAGGAGATGGAAAGCAAAGAAAGTGAAGAAGAGGAAGATATCTACCAAATTACACCTTAGAGAAAAGTTTTGCAAAAATCAACGGTGTATAAAGAAGAAAAGGGGGGAATTGTGGGAATAGAAATGTTTTTGCAGAGTTACATTGTTTAGAGGAGAGGAATGTGGTATTGAGATTGTGAACCTGTATTGCCCACTCAGTGGGGAAACAGGGAAGGGTCCTGTCATCCAAAAGTATATAAACTGTGTTTTGGAACTAGTAGGGGCCCTCTCCTGCTTCAGGGGTGCCCACCATTGCAATCATGAATAAATTACTACTTCACTGAGATCTTCGCCTGAGTCTAAGTTATTGGCTACAGGGTGTTACTCACACTATGGGAAAAAATATCTAAAATATGGACATGAAGATACAAGAAATTAAAAAAAAAAATAGCAATGGGATCTAGTATTTTTGATTCATCAGCCAAAGCAAAATGAAGTGTGACACACGGGAATACAGTTATTTGTTTCCCATTTTAATTAGGAGAAGGAAATCAGTAAAATATACAAAATTGGTGAACATCTTAATATTCAATATTCATGAATAGGAATTTGTATGAGGGCAATACTGTGCAGACTTCTATTGACTGATCTTTCTCACAACAGAAGTGGCATTTCCTTGCTGTCATCCATAGCTGCTAAAACTGGGGAAGAGCCACTGATGTTTTTTGTTAGTGGTGTTTTGTTTTGTTTTGTTGTTTTTGTTTTCTTTGGGACAGGGTGGAAAGTCCCAGTTATTTCCAAAAAGATCCTGATGTGAACTGCTTTACATGTGTGGGCGAGGGAAATCCTCACACAGACTGCAGCAAATCAGATGGTGTTTGAAAGCTTGTGCCTCTCCTGGTATGCTCAGTGGTAAAATATAATTGCTGCTTTCTAAAAATACCCAGCATCATTTGAAATTCACTACTACACTTGACTCTATAATCTATTGCAGTAGTGAATCACACAGACTAATTAAAGCTATGGAACAGTTTCCTGAATTTATTTTTCTTGCATTTGAATGCATACAGTAGACTTTTTTGTTGTTTAGTCTGAGGTGATGTAATTAAAACACAGAATGTATCCCGTCCATAGTTCTTCAGTAACTCTGAAAATTACTTTTAATGAACAACTAGAGGCAATGAGTGGACCTGTAACTAGTGATATGGGTTTTTCCAACTTCAGAGATCATTCAAGATTTCTGCAGAAATACCAGCTACAGAATTAAACCTTTGTGGATGAGGCTGTAAAGCATTATATTTCCATCTCTCGAATTTTCTTCTGCCTAACCTTCTGATGACTCAGCCAGGATGGCAGGTATCACATGAGGTCATATGTATGTACATTTTATACACTCTGGGAAATTATAGCTGTATTGAGCTGCAGAGTTCTGCCACTAAGAGATAAGCTACCACTTTTAAAATAGGGTCTGTAGAGCCAAAAAGAGACGTGACATGAACTATGGGCCTAATTTGCAAAACACATGTATTTCCTCCCAGAGAAAGCATACTAAAAAGTTACCAGTAAAATGAACAAGTAGAGGCTGCCTGTACTCTTTAGCTGACCTGTGCAACACTTTGTACGTGGGAGTAAAGGACACAGCTCCTTGCTTAACTTCAGCACAAAAGAGATTGTATGTCTTATCTTCCTCTCTCTCCATCACCCTATCCCAACTTCAAGAGAATGAATTTGCTATTAGGAAGAGAAAAGTAAATTTGGCTTTGACCAGTACTTTTTTTTTTTTTTTTTTTTTAGGGAACAAAGGGAAAAAAAAAAGACTACTTATTCCATATAGTAAATAGACTGAAATGGCCAACATGACGGATCCATTGCATCAGTTTTCTAAATTAAAATTTGTATTCCTCTAACTTCCACAGGCTCCAGTGAGTTGCTTTACATAACACTGTGCACAAATGTGGGATAGAGCTGCTATACTAAAAGACTTACAGTTTTAAGAGTGAAAACACAGAAAGCAACTGGCCAGATAGACAAAGAAAATTTGATAAAGTCAATTGTTTTAAAATAATCTGAGGCAGGGTGGGGAATATCAAACTCATAAAATAAAGCTGAAGCTACTAAAATCTTTTCTCATTTCAAGTTTTTTCACATTGGAGTAAGAAACAGAGACATGAACAATCGCCCCAACCCCCCCCCCCCAAAAAAAAAAAAAAAATAATAATAATACTCTAATGCTTTATTTCTGTACTGAGGGTCAAGATATTCTGAAAATACAATCTGGTACAGAAATACATTAGTGCTTGCAGAGACATGGAGTTTAATACAAGATGATTGGGAGAACTATATTTCCTCACTTATCTAGTGCACAACCTGGATAAAAAATGAAAAAAAGCCTATAATATATACATATGTATATGCGTGAGAGTGTCTGCACACGCAACAGAGAGAATTACCACTTTAAACATTGCATTGACACCTTTTCAGAACTTCAAACATTAAAAAGAAAGCAAGCAAGTGAAGTGAGGTACATTTTCAATAGCTCAAGAAAACTATGTCTTGCTAAATAGGCTTATGAGTGCACCTGAAATAACTTACTGACCTAATTATCTTTACTTTCAAGTTTGGGGCTATGTTTCATCAACAATAGTCCATTTAGTTAAACTTTGCCACAGTATCTGGGATCTTAAATAGAATTAAGTGGGAAATAAGATGAAAAACATTATGATTTCTTCAGGTTATCTCTCAAAAGGAAATATGATGGACTAGCAAATTGCTACAAGACTAAGCTGAGGGTAGGAAATTAAACATTACATATTCCTTGGGCCCTTCTAGTTCTGCTATGAGACGTATTGCAGAGTGATTATAATTACACTTACACGAACTTTTTTCTTTTTTTAAGTCACACCCAGAGTCCTTGTCTTACCTTTGCTCTACATATGTACGCAGTGTATGCACTCCTTGTAACACACATCTAATGCTTTGGTAAATGGTGCATATACCAGCATTAAGGGCATACTTAGGTCTCCAGTTTATTATGTGATCTAAGGTAAGTTTAAATGTCACTTCAGGATCCAATCTGATGGAACTGCCCAATATTGAGCTTGTTTCAGGTTTCTCTGTGTTTTCTTCTAACAGTTTACCTCTTTCTTCTGAAATGTACTGTGCTCAATCACAGAATCATAGAATGGTTTGGGTTGGAAAGAACCTTGAAGACCATCCAGTTCCAACCCCCTGCCATGTGCAGGGACACCTCCCACTACATCAGGCACCCAAAGCCCAGTCCAGCTTGGCCTTGAACACTTCCAGGGATGGGGCATCCAGAGCTGCTCCGGGCTACCTGTTCTAGTGCCTCACCACTCTCTGAGTAATGAATTTCGTCCAAATATTTAACCTAAAACTACCCTTTTTTAGTTTAAAACCATTATCCCTTGTTCTGTAACTACACGCCCTGTTAAAGAATCTCTCCCTATCTTTCTGATAGGCTCTCTTTCAATATTGGAAGGGTCCCTCAAGGCTCCATTTTTGGGCCAGTCCTCTTCAATGATTTTATAAGTGATTTGGATGTAGGACTAGAAGGTGTTTTGAGCAAATTTGCTGACGACTCCAAACTTGGAGGAATGTGGACTCTGATGAGGGTGGAAAGGCCTTGCAGAGAGACCTGGACAGATTGGAGAGCTGGGTGATTATGAAGTTTAACAAAGGCAAGTGCTGGGTCCTGCAACCCTAGCTTTACATACAGACTGGGTGAAGAGACGCTGGAGAGCAGCCCCGCAGAGAGGGATCTGGGTGTTGTGGTTGACTGCAAGTTCAATATGAGCCAGCAGTGTGCCGTGGCAGCCAGGAGGGCCACCCGTATCCTGGGGTGCATCAAGCATGCCATTGGTACTCAGTCAAGGGAGGTGATTGTCCCATTCTGCTCTGCACTGGTGTGGCCTCACCTCGAGCACTGTGTGCAGTTCTGGGCACCACAGTACAAGAAGGACATTAAACTGTTGGAGAGTGTCCAGAGGAGAGCGACAAAGATGGTGAAGGGCCTGGAGGAGAAGATGTATGAGGAGCAGCTGAGGGCACTGGGCCTGTTCATCCTGGAGAAGAGGAGGCTGAGGGGGGGACCTCATCGCAGTCTACAACTTCCTCGAGAAGGGGAATGGAGAGGCAGGTGACCTATTCTCTGTAATAACCAGTGATAGGACCAGTGGGAATGTTGTCAAGCTGAGGCAGGGGAAGTTTAGGCTTGACATCAGGAAGAGGTTCTTCACCAAGAGGGTGGTTGCACACTGGAACAGGCTCCCCAGGGACGTAGTCACTGCGCCAAGCCTGTCTGAATTTAAGAAGGGATTGGACTGTGCACTTAGTCACATGGTCTAAACTTTTGGGTAGACCTGTGCGGTGCCAGGAGTTGGACTCGATTATCCTTATGGGTCCCTTCCAATGCGGGATATTCTATGATTCTATGATTCTATGATTCCTGTAAGATCTCCACATATCCTTCTCTTCTCTAGGCTAAACCCCAACTCCCTCAGACTTTCTTCACAGGAGAGGTACTCCAGCCCTCTGGTCATCCTCGTGGCCCTCCTCTTGACCTGCTCCAACACGTCCATGTTCATCTTATGGTGCAGGCCCCAGAACTGAATGCAGTACTCCAGCTGGGGTCAAGAGTAACAATAACATGTATATTTTTTTCATGTTTACTCATGCATTTATTTATTTTGAGAAGGCTTGTTCAGTTCCAGTGAAGAAACCTAAAATATGTATATTTTTGTCTAAGCCCCAGAATGACAGTACTTCTAACAAAAGTGATCAAACATGTCAGAAAGACAGCTATACATATTCATATTCTGAAGCCAGTTGCTCTTTTCAGATCACCGCTACTATAAGCTTCACCCTGCCAGATACTACTGTATGCTTGAGGCATCTACCCCAGGAAATGAGGATTGCTAGTGAGGGTACAGCTGTACACACTGCTAGATACTGCAGGGGTGACAGGTTTCCAGGCTTCCACTAAGCAGCATAGTCAAAAAATGCCTACTGCTACCTCCCTTTTGAGCAACATGACTTTGTGATGAAGGCCAAAGCTGGTCCACACTGCTTTATTATTTATTTGGGTTACTTTAAATATATCAGGTCATTCATCTTTGATGTAGACCTGAAGCTACATCAGAGAAGAACTGTTCAGAGTAAAACAGAAAATCTATTCGACCTGACAACTGACTTTTTACAAATACTGAGAAATGGACTAGGATGATCGCAGTTCAGAGAAAACCTAGATCACAAAGTGTAAACCAAATTTGATTATTTTTTATCTATACCTCGAGAGTATCTAGAGTCTTTGTTAGCCTGAATCACCCATAAATAGACTTGTTTTACATGTACTAATATTTTAAACACAAATTACAATACTTTAAACTTGTGCATCAGTAACAGTGAAAAATATGAGTTCCTATCAGAATAATTAAAAGTTGTTCAGAGTTTAAAAGCTCTAAACACATTTTCTAGACAAATTAAGTAATATTCTTCTGGCTCCTCTTTCTCCATGAAAGGAGATGCAAAGACCTGCTGAGGTAACACTGACGAAAATATACAATACTCTGCTCACGTGGTTATCTCCAACCCAGAAAGCATATTCACTTAAGTGTATTAAATTAGGGTTTAGTGAACCTAGCTCCTTCATTTCCCCAGGGAACAGCATCAAGAACAGAAGAACCTAGTTTTGGGAATATATCAATCCCATTATGTAGCTTAAAATTTGCTCATAACACGCAGCAACCGCAGTACATGACATATCCCCAGTATATTACATGAGATACCTGATGAAATCTTTCCATTAATGGCCCTGAAAGTTTAAGAGTTATCAATTTTGAGTACTTTTTAAGATACTAAGATCCAGAAGACAAACAGGCAAAAATTATTTTGTTTACTCAACATTAAAAAAAAAGAAAAGAAAAAAAAAGAGAGATTATTCAGAAATATTTTAAAAGTTTGTTAACAACTTTCCCAGTTAAATTATCAACTTCAAAGACTGTTTCAAAACTTTAAAGTACTGTTTGAAATTTGTGAAAACAACAGTAGGACATTCTACTATCCCCCTTACTAAAATATAATGGAAGCACTGTCATACTGTTAGTCACCAAGCCAATAAAAAAAATTACTGTGGTCAAATAAATGTATACTGGAAATACCTGGTACAGAATCAGCAGGACCAAATGAAATTTAACCCAATGTGTTTGAGAAACTAGATGAAAAAAAAAAACAAAACACATTTAAATCACAATGATTTTTTAATGGTTTCAAAATGATTTAAATCATAAATGAACTGCAGAATAGTGATTAGATCATGGTACACAAGAGTGGGCACAAAATGCCAACACGGATTAAAAAAAAAAAAAAAAAAAAAGAGGGAAAACACTCCATCTTAACTTCAATAAAAAAGCAAATCATTAATCAGTTTGTAAGATTGCAGTGGATAAGCTGATAATAACCTGCCAAAATAGCTTAAAAGTCTTGCCAGACTACTGTAACTTTCTTTGACAAACTAACTGTTCAACTGGTTGTGGAGGAAGCTATAGGTTTAATCTACCTTAAATTTATTTAAACTTTAGATAGTGATTATCTAAAGTTTATCTATAAATAATATAAAGTTTAAATATCTATAAATAATATAAAGTTTATCTATCTAGACTATAAGTCTATCTATATGTCACTTTATGTGACATATAAAGAAACAATTTAGGTGTACCTGGGCTAGATTCAATCACTATTTGGCATGTAGTGGATGTTGTGGATAAAAATAAAAGTAGATAATTTCTGTCAAACTGTGAAAGCACCTTTACACTGTCTAATGTCAAGTGCTTCCATTAGTGACTTGAAGTAAAGAATAAAGTGATAAAAAGTTGATTTTATAAGCAGGAAAGTGATGAAAACATTTACATGAGATGGATTAGATTAGATTAGCATGCAAGGGAATGCACAATTGAAGCTACAGCCTAATTATTTTCCTTTGTCGCCCCTCCTTTTTCTGAGTGATGGTTGTATTATTTTTCTTGAAAAAACTGGACACTGAGGAGCAACTACATTAAGATTTAACAATGACATAGTAAAATATTTTTGGAAAATAATCAGAAATACTAATACCTAAGAATAAATAAATGGAATGGTACATTGGAAAACAACTCAGTTTCACCCATCAATGGGTATTTTGCTGTTGCAGAATAGGAAAAACACAGTTCTGGAGATAGTAGCAGAAAAGATTGCCTGCAAGGCAGCATTTTTTTTCTTTAATCTTAACTATGGAGGTCTCCAGACTGAACAACACAACAACTGGGGGCACCGTATTTTAAGAAAGATGCAGAACAGTAGCCCCAAGCACCTTGAATTAAAAGATAAAGACCAACACTACTGTGTACCACCATACAGTTTTATCACCATATTTTACGCTAAAAAATAGATAAAACCCATGTTCTGTGAGATCCTCTTGTGAGGTCCACTTACCATAACCTTCAAAGTGCTTTAATGGAAAAGTGTCCAAAATGTGGACTAAGAAAAACAAAGTTGTTATCAACTTTATTCATACAGAAAGGTCATGATAATCTCAAAATTGAAGACCAGCAAAAATGACAGCAGCATTTGGTAGCTCAATATTGTAGAAAAATAATGGTTTATTATTATCTGTGCCCTCTGAGGTTAAACAAGAAAAAGCTTGCTTAGTTTGCAGCCAGGGGAATTTGGCCTAGATACTGTTTTAATGATGATGATTATGGGGAGGAGAAAAAAGAAAAAAAGAAAAAAAAAACAGAAAGGAATAGATTTTCCTGGTCACTGGAGGTTGAACATGACAGGTCAGTTAGGTTACATTAAAATCTTCATAAAGTTGTCTGGGTATATGTGATTCTGCATCAAACCACTATATAATGACATCTGCAGTTAGCTTCACCCCTATCATTCAGATAGAAAGAATAATACCAATTCCACTCAATTTCTTTCAAAATTGTTTTGTAGGCAAGTAATATAAAAATCCATTTATGACTAATAAATTGATATATTAAAATCTTAAAGGAACATCTGTAAACTGGATGATAAATGGAACAAATGATCTAGATATAATAATTTCTATAGTCTATATGTCTAATGTCTATATGTCTAATGTCTAATGTCTATGTATGGAAGGGGAAATGTATGTTTCTTTAAGATTTAAGGATAGCAACTGCCAATATATAGGATCCCCAAGGACCTCTCAGTGTTGCTAGTATGGTTATTTTTCTTTATTGCTGTAGACTTTAAGGACCATAAGTCTACTGTGCTAGCTGGTGAGCGTATCAAACAAACAAACAAACAAGCAAAAACTCAATCCCTACCCTCAAAGAAATTAGAATCTAAAAAGGCAGACACTGATAAATTGATACCACCAGGAAAACATATTAAGGTAATGATACAGTATTGAACAGCATGGTAGGGAGTAGGTGTAACATATCAGAAGTCAAGTCATAATCAAGATTGCCTACATGCTGTGGAACAGAGAGTGGCATACAAATGTAATGCATCACCTGTACAACATTTATCTATACAGCATATTAGCTAAGATATTGAGCATAAGCAAGCTTGGTAAATTCAGCAGTCATAAGACGGGGGGGGGGGGGGGGGAGAGAGAGAGAGAGAGAAAGAGAGAGAGAGAGAAGCAGATAAGAAAATTAATCTTCATCTCCATTTGACTACTTCTGAAAATGAATACCTTTTTTTGGACTCTCTTCAGACTATTCTCATGGAAAATTAAAGTCCTGACTGCCAAGCAAGACACCGGAGATTTTGATTTTATCATCCAATTTAGGTACATAACTTCCTGTATCAAAATCAATAGGCATTAGGCACTTAAACATTTCTGTACAGCACTCTGGCCAGAATATAGTAATCAGTTAGCTGAGAAACAGCTGATAGGTCTTAAGCCCAATACTTTTTCAGATGTATTAACTGTCTGTACATGGAAGGACTTGTCTCATTTTCTCCTGTCTTGCATATTTTTGTAATACATAAATTGGTTCTTTTGAATTTGTACCAGTTTGGGAACTTCTGAAAAGCTTACCAGGCAATATTTTTAAATTCAGCCTAAATTTACCAAACAGGGTAGTGTGTCAATTCTCTCAACTACTACTGATAGCATGTGGATAACATTCAAAATTTCACAACTGCTTCGTGGAGTGGGTACATAAAAAGTAGTACATAGTGAAGAGAAAATGAAAAATGTGGCAAGTTCAACTACAAAGAAAAAAAAAAACATACAAGAAAAACATATTTTCACTTCCTCTTTTCATGTAGGAATAGAGAACTGAAGAATGATTTAAAATATTCATCTGACATTTACAACAGTGGTTAAAGAAAAGGTCAAAGTCATTCTGATGAAGCTATAAAATGAAGGCATAATTTAAAAAGTAATGCGACTAGAAAACATCATAAGGGACAGGTAAATCACAGTGTCTAATCTGGAATGTGCCTTCTTAAGTATTCTGGAAGTATATACGTATATTTGTCAAATACACACACACACAAACACACGTGTATATATTTGCCAAAATGTTTTCTATCCTAGATTAAATAACAGATCATTTTTATGACTGCAGGATACTCCCAGATTAAATTAGGTAAGTATACTGTATATACATAAAGTTCATTAATTTTTCAGAAGAAAACAGAATCTGAAGAAAACAGTAACATGGTGTTTTAAACTCAGATTATACTAGTGAAGTAGAAAACCAATGAAAAAGAACAGTTCCATTCCAAATACTTTTCCAGATAGTTTATATATATGTATATATACACTTAGAAAGGGAGAGAACTTGGTGAGATATAATGCAACAATCTGAGGAAACCTCACTAGCACCTACTTATTCATTCTAGGAACGCAAAACATCTAGAGAACCCAAGCATACATCCTGTTTGTGGTCTTGTTTGTGTTATTTATCGCAAGGAAACATTTACTGCCTGCTGTACAAAGCCTGACCACTTAAATTTTGTGTAGAGCTCTAAGACAGAGTCACCCAAGTTGCTACTTAGAATGCAGGGTTATAACACAATTATTAAAATTTTAAAAGATACAAAAAGCTCAAGAAAGGGCCTATGTATTGCTGTTCAGCTAAACAGAACAGCAGAGTATTTACTCTTGATAAATAGACTGTCACAAAATTCGCCACTTTCTCTGTGGAATCTTTGTAATGTCCATGCCATGCACTGTATAGAAAATCACTGGTCCAACCAATTTCAGCATGCTACTAAGGAGTTGAAAGTACAGAACAAATCTCCATATCCCTCCAAGTTTTCTATCAAACTTTTCTTAAAATCCTCCCATTTATGACATCTATGAGAAAGTTGCCATTGACCCCATAAAGATCAGTTTTTAACTCAGATCTTTGGAAGACAACTTTGAGGCACATTATTTATTATTATAAAATCATAACATGAAAATGCTAATACATTTTATTAAAAAATTCCCTCATAATTTACTATTCCACCTTATTTATAATTAAAAGTATTAAGACCTGCAAGCTCTGAGCCAAAGCAGAATGCAGAAAACAGCACAACTATACTTAAGGGATTTACAATGCCTGACCTCTGTCAAATAGCTCTCTTCTACTGATGTCATTTTCATTTATTCTGGGGCTGTCTTGAAATGTCAGCCCTTCCTAGGTAAGGAAAAAATTTCAGCACAAAACCTATGAGAAACTAAATGGTGCTTTTTCAGGCAAGAACACTGTAGACACTTTTTCCTCCATGGCTGGTTGCAGCTGTCATTTCAAAACTTCACATTCTTTGGCCGTTAGGTAACTACTTGCAGTCATTCTCTGTTCCTGTGTAAAGGTGACTTCCATGAAAATAAACCATCTATTCAGATTATTTGCACAACAGAAAGGATTATTTTCAGGGATTTTCTTATTTGTTTTTAGTGAATAAAATCCAACCTTTGGATTTTGACACCTTTTTAAAGCCAACCTTATGTTAAATTGGTATTATAATTTGAAGTGACTTCTTGTATCTCTTTAGCTACCTGAATTTTACAATTTATTTCACTTTTCCTGGAACCATAGTTATTCCACAAAGTCAGTATTTGTACTTTCATCTTTCTCTTGTCTTAGAGACAGCCTTTCAAAATTAATGCAACACGCTCTATATAAATTACAAGATCTATGGCCCTTAATGCTCTTTCTGTTTTTATTTATTCGTTCATTCATTCAATCATTAAAACAATGGCATTTTCTCATGTACATTTGTACGGACACATTGAAATTCTGCAGGTACAGGTAACATAATTATTTGAATGGAGATGTGGGCGTTTTCCATTCAGCCTTTTTACTGCTACTCATCACACTCTTGTCTTCCACCTGAACTTACTCTGCAGCTGTTTCATTTATCTGTTGGACACTTACCACTTACTTCATGTTGAGTATTGGTACGTAATTTACTTTTAACATTCATCTTTCCATTATTAAAAAAAATAAATAAATTAAGAATGGTGCCTAGACAATTACAAACATTCCAGCAGAAAGTATCCTGTCAGCAATAACTATAATCTTCTAATAAAGAGATCCATATGTGCAGGTATGCATATTAATTGTTGGGGTTTTTTTGGAGCTTCATAAAACACAAAGTGCAATACTGATCAGTGTAGTTGTATACCAGGCTGCAGTACTTCTGTGAAGCTCTATAGGAATTTCATTGTTCGTTAGCTTACTACATCATCTAATGAGACCTCAAATTTCTTTCTAAAACTTCAGCTAAGAATCTTCATGCAAGAATCTCAACATCTGTTTTCAGAAGGTGCAGAGATGTGAGGAGGAGGGAGGAAGAGCACATAGATCAGCCTGGACAAATTACCATCTTTTTGTCACGGAGTGGCAAATCTCATCTGCAATAGTGAGAAGCCTTAAGCATGAAATTCAACTTAATTCAACCCAAAAAATCAACTTAAAAAACAAACAGCAAATAAAAATAGTTGATGTTTTCCTCCTTCCTTTGAGGGATGGGACACTGATTCTTCATGTAGATTTCATTTTAAAAATCTGATAAACACTGATAAAATTTTACTGTGACTAAATAAATGCATTAAAAAGTAACACCAGTATTTAGTTAGGATCTGTAAGAGACTTTTCACAGTGTGAGTTTTCCTCTAAAACTGTGAGTATAAGGCCATGACAAACTGTAAAGTCTTCTGAAGGAGAATTTACAGACTGAGACTTTCCCCTCTCTTTGAGGTCAGAAAAAATACTGCTATGTGAACCAATTACTTGTCTGTGATGTTAACCCCCTTCAAAAATACTTCTGCCAAGCCTTCAGTTCCAGCCACAGTGCCCTCATTTTTCAAATTCCCAGGCTCAGTTATTTATTCAGGACAGCTCATTTCAACAACTAAATGATTGGTAAAGTCAGACTACATTTAGCCGCTAGCATTCCTTGGATGTCTGACCTGTAGAAGTGCACAAAAATGTATTACAAAACATACAAACCCTTAGTGGGATTCTGGAGCCTAGCTACTCTGACACTCTCTCCATCAATGTCAATTCAGGGGTCCTGTCAAAGCTGGAAAGACATTTACCCCTTTCTTACGAAGTGAAGCATAATACAGCAACACCAGACTGTAAACACCTGAAACATTTCAATAAATCTATTAAAACCATTCAGTGAAATCTCAAATGAAATAACTATTTTCCAGCTTTCCTCCCCTTTCCTAGTATGTAGGCCCATTCATTTCTTGACCACTAATCTCCCATTATAATTATGTAGCTGTTCTTCAGGTGCCTCTTTCTGTGTTTTTCCATGAATTCATACTGTTTTTTTTTTGTTTGTTTGTTTGTTTGTTTTTTTCAGAATATGCCTTTTATTTTTCATTATTTATAAAGTAATGTCACCCTTTCAAGCAATTTTCTTTCATGCAATTTTGTCTTAGCATATGCTTTTAAAGCAGGTTTATCACAGCAAGCTTACATATTTCTGACTCAAGAGTACATATATATAAACTAAGAAATCCTCCATTGGTGCTGTTGCTCCTACTGCCAACATTTTCAAAGTAAAAGTAAAACTATAAATGTTATGTGTTTAAAAATAAGAGCTCATTTTTAAACACACACATACACACAGAAGAGTACGGAGGCGTGCTAGCAGGGGACCCCAGTAGACCAGTCTGAAAAAGGGAGCCCCTGCTCAGCCACTGAGAGCTGTCCCAGGCCCACAGGTTGGAGGTGACACCCAGCATGGTGAGTCAGTGGGAGAGGCTCCCTGCAGCACCTTACAGGCTGATGGAATCTGGCCATGGGCATGTCTCCAGCCATGGAGAGCTGTGCCAGAAAACTGAGGAGTCCAAGGATCCATAGGTCAACTACTGAATATGGTACCCTCACCCTCATCAACCAGAGTGGTGAACAGCAGAAGGCTGTTGGTGCTCCTTGCGCTTGCCTGAATTCTGAGTGCTTCTGTCTGTGTTGATCTGTGCAGCCAGATCATGTCTATAGTCAGGTCATGTCTATGTGTTTGCACATGTACACGTTTGTGTGCCCCTGCTGGGAATGCATGCTTATGCTGCACCCAGGTGGGTGCCGAGGACACAGGGCTGCAGCTGCCTCACTTCAACCAGGCTCCTGGATTAAGGAGGCCTAAACAGCATGTATACAGTACAAAATCCAAGATTATATACAGACAGTATGTACCATTAAACTGTAGGTAAATATTTAAGGGAGAAAAAAATGTTACTTGCCTCCATAAAGTTTGAAGAAAAACTCAAAAGAGAAGCTGCTATACTGTCTCATGAGTAAAACTCAGCACAGGAGAAGAACAGAAACCATTAGTGTAATAGTGCAAGCAGCTTTCATGCTAATTGCATATTTAGTATCCATGACCAAGTTACTAAGTGTGAATTACTATTTTTTAGTGTTTTGGTTTTTTTTTTGAGGGGCGATACTATAGAAGGAACAAGAAAAAAAATCTGCTGAATCAGATCTTTAGCGGATGCTTTAGCCTGAGCTCTAGAGGAGTTTTCAGCAATTAATAGCCAGCTGCACATCTTGATATAATGCCAGATGGGTCCTGCGTCACTAAGTATTACTGAAACAAGTTCCTATACCAGGTAGTAGTCCAAAAAAATAAAACCTTGGAAAAGCAGAACAATTTTCTTAAGGGACAAAGGCGTATTTATGAAGTAACTTGATGGTTCCTACTTCTTCCTATTAAAAAATTAAATATATAGAACGCTATTTTCTTGTGCACATTATTGACATGAGAGAAAATCTATTAGTAATCTACATTTACACTTCAAAGGAAGTTCTTTTGATAAATCTTGCAGTACTACCGGTAATTAACATTCCTTGATATTTCTTTTCAGATGTTATTTTTCAACTATTTATATCTTTGCCTAAAATTAGCCATCCTATCAAAAATTCTTCTTCCCGTGTCTATGTTCCAAGGTAGTTCATTATTCATATAGTAGTTTTGTAGAATGGGATTCAGAGCTTCCATGCAACAATGGAGAATTTAAACCCATTCCCCCCCCCCCCCCAACACCACACACCACCACCCCCAGATGATTTCTGTATATATCTCCCACAACTTTGGGGGTAGTTAGCTCTGAATTTTGAGGATACATTAGTAGAAATGCAGAGTACAGCCAATTGCAAAAGCTGATTTTTATTTGGAATACAGTTTGTACTACTGAAGTACTAGAAATACTGGATAATTAGTCTCTGGATACTTCAAATTACTTACTCCACATTAGTAGACACTTCTTCATACCTCAAATCTCCATATGGAAAACAGGTCTAATGGTACTTTGTCAGTGCTGTTATAGCACATCATGTAATCACAAAGCTCCCAGATTCTACAATAGGAAGAGCTAAGGAAATCATTTATTTTGAGAAGGAAGTGCAGGGCTGTTTACTGAACAAGATATGGTGGGCAACTGCAAATGTAGGATAGCAATAAGGTGTCTTGTGGAATCTACAGTATGCCTTCATGCGCTTGGAACATGCAATTAATGAACACAGGAATGCCTAAAGTAAATTTGCCATGTGTTCCAAGTCACCAGAACTGTAATATTTCCAAACTTTTGGATCCTCGGAACCTTCATTTTTAACATGATTACATTTGTTTTCATATAACCTCATAGACAACAATTTTGGTGCTATTTCTGCAACAAAAGTGAATTTTATATGGTGCTAAATTTATTCAAACAGCTGCATATAAAATTATGCCTTAGTACATTCTGTAATCTTTAATGGGAGGAAATGGGGATTCTAATAGAAAGCCTCTTTACAACTACTCAATTTGCATGTGCATAACAAGCTCATGAGTATGTAACTAGTTATTTCCACATCCCCTATCATTATACTCTTTGAACACCTGAAATTTAAAAGGCAAGGAGTTTGTCTGGGTACAGTCAAGAAAGTATTTGAACAGTTGTAAAGAGATATGTAAATATTTTAACTCTGAATCAGATTAATAACATCATGTCCCACTATATGGAGGTACACAAAATAAGAGTGAACAACTGTTGTCCAGACTTTGTCTTTGGAAGTGGAGATAAAAGGTTTTGGGCTTTACCACAGAATCACAGAATGGTTAAGACTGGAATGGACCTCTGGAGGTCATCTGGTCCAATGCCCCTACTCAAGCAGGGCCACCTATAGCAGATTGCCCAGGACCACATCCAGGTGGCTTTTGTAGATTTCCAAGGAGCATGACTCCACAACCTCTCTGGGCTACCTGGGTCAGGGCTCTGTCACCTGCACAGTGAAGAGGTGTTTCCTGATGTTCAGATGGAACCTCCTGTGTTCCAATTTGTGCACTTTCCTTCTTGTCCTGACACTGGGAACCACTGAAAACAGCCTGGCTCTGTCCTCTTTGCACCCTCCCTTCAGATACTTGTAGACATTGATGAGATCCCCCTGACCCTCCTCTTCTCCAGGGTGCACAGTCCCAGCTCTCTCAGCCTCTCCTTATAGCAGAGGTACTACAGTACCTTCATCATCATGGTGGCCTTCCACTGGACCCTTTCCAGTATGTTCTTCTCTCTCTTGGCTCTGGGAAGCCAAGAACTGACACAGTACTCCAGGTGCAGCCTCACCTGAATAGAGGGGAAGAACCTCTCTTGACCTGCCGGTCGACTTCTGCGTAATGCGGCCAAGAATACCATTAGCCTTCTTAGCAGCAAGGGTACATCGCTGACTCATAGAAATTGGTGTCCACCAGGACCCCTAGGTCCTTTCCTGCAGAACTGCTTTCCAGCTGGGTAGTTCCCAGCATATCCTGGGATTGTTCCTCCCCAGGTGCAGGACTGTGCAATCCTTGTTGAACTTCAAGACATTTTTGCCAGCTTCTCTCTCCAGCCTGTCCAGGTCCCTCTGTATGGCTGCACAGGCCTGTTGTGAGTCAGCCATTCCTCCAAGTTTCCTGTCATCCATGAATTTACTGATGGTGCCCTCTACCCCATTGTCCAGACTGTTAATGAAGATTTTACACTGGACTCACTCCTGAGGCATACCCCTCATTACTGGCCTCCAGCTAGACTTTGCATGACTAACCACTACCCTCTGGGTCTAGTAATTTAGACAGTTTTTGATCCACCTCACTGTCTACTCATTGGGCCCATGGACTTGCGAATGTCTATTTGGCTCAAATATTCCCTGGCCTGATTCTTTTCCATCAAACATACATCTTTCTTGCTCAGCCTTTCAGCCTGTCCTCTGGGACCTGGGATTCCTGAAAGCCAGTCTTGACGGTAAAGACTGAGACAAAAAAAGGCATTCAGGACCTTTGCCTCTTCACTGTCACAGGTAGCCAGGTCTCCTATTTCATTCAGGAGAGGGACCACATTTTCCCTAGTCTTCCTTTTGTCATTGGGGTACTTGTAGAAGCCCTTCTTGTTGCCTTTGATATCCTTTGCCAGATTCAATTCTATATGGGCTTCAGCTTTCCTAACCTGATCCCTGGCTGCTTAGACAATTTCTTGCTATTCCCCCCTCATTGCTTCCAACCTCTGTAGGCTTCCTTTTTGTGTCTGAGTTTGGCCAGGAGCTCTTTGTTCACCCTGGTAGGACTCCTTACTTTTTTGCCTGACTTCTTTTTTGTTGGGGTGCATCACTCCTTAGCTTGGAGAAGGTGATCCTTAACTATTAACCAGCTTTCTTGGGCCCCTTTCCCACAGTACTCTATGAAGTAGATCCTTAAAAAAAGATCCCTGTAGAAGCCAAAGCCTGCTCTCTCAAAGTCACAGCTTGGGAGCTTGCTTTGCATGCTCCTCACTGTCTTCACAGCCTCAAACTCCATTATTTCATGGCTACTGCAGCCAAGGCTGCCTTTGACCTTCACATTCCCCACAACATCCTCCTTGTTGATGACAATGTGGTCCAGCATAGCACCTCTCCTCATTGGCTTCTGTATCACCTGGAGAAGGAAGTCGAAGTCATCATCAACACATTCCAGGAACATCCTGCGTTGTTTATGCCAGGCTGTGTTGTCCCTCCAACAAATGTTGGGGTGGTTAAAGTCTCCCATGAAGACCACGGCTTGTTAATGTGACAGATAGACTGCTCCTATTTGTTTGTTGAGGGCCTTATCTGCTTTTTCTTTCTGGTCAGGTAGCCTGTAGCATACCCCAACTAAAATGTCATCTAGATCTTTTTTCCCTTTAATTCTAACCCTTAAATTCTCAGTCAGCTCCTCATCTATCCCCAGTCAGATCTCCATGTGCTCAAGTTGGTCATTGACAGGGAGGGCAACACCCCCTCCTCATCTTCCATGCCTGTCCTTCCTGAAGAACTTCTATCCTTCCATTACAAGCCTCCACTCATGGATCCCACAATGTCTCTATGATACCAATAACATCATAGCCCCGCAAGTATAAACACTTCTCTAACTCATTTTACTTATTCCCCATACTGCGTTTACTGTACATGCACTCAAGAGGGGCATTCCAAAATGTTGTGTTCCTAGAAAGTTTTGGGGGGATTTCTCCATAATACATGTACTTCCTTGTAGGCCTTTCCTTGCTAACCTGCAAGTGCTGAAGTTGACCCTACTCAAGCTCCCTATCACTGCTTCTGTGATCCCTCCCTGCCACATTGCCCCATATCTGTGTCCACAGGAATATAAATCCAACCTTAAATTTTACTTTAGTATGAGTGACAAGACAGAAAAAAATTAACTGGGCAAATAAAATTTCTACTGCAAAAATATTTTAATAGAAAAAAAAAAAAAAAAAAACACAACACAAACTAATATTTATGTTTGCCATCAGGTACTATTGCTCTATCCACATCTGAACAGAGAAACCACAAAGGATTGTAAGACATCCAGAAGTTTTTAAGAGTTGCTTTTCTCAGGCATTTTCAATGATCTTATCCCCAAGAGCATAAATTGTTACAGACTGATCAGTCTCAAAGATGAGTTCATGTTTACATATGATATAATCACTTTGTTTAAAATCAGAGTAAGCTTCTTCTTCGGTAAGAAAGTGACAATATCCATCAATGGTACCCATCAATGGTACCTCACTAAGTTTCACAAATCTAAATTTCAGGAAATTTCAGTTGAGAGAAAATATCATTTAACATAACATAACCTGGTAAGACTCACATTAAAAATGAAAAGGGAGGCTGTTCTGCATACAACAGGTGGTTGTTATTTAATGAAATCACTGCCAAAGGATGTTGTAGACAAAAAAGTATACACAGTTTCCAGAGAGTTTGGAAAAACACTTAAGAAATATTTGGACTGAAAATAATTGGAGGCTGGGAGAGTACTTGTGGGAAGCCATCATGTTGCATTTTTTTGTATGGACATCTGCTTGCTGCCAGAATACCAATCTAGAAGTACTCTTGGTTGCAACTATTACACTGCTCTTTTACAAAAAAAAAATCTGAACATATAAAATAAACTTGAACTAAAGCAATTTCATCCAGAAAAGATTATAACTATCATGAGAACGTAAAAAAGGAAGTTAAGTTCCAGGCCACACCTCTGCTTTGCTCTGCGTGTAGTTCTTTCGGTCTTTGAATTTCCTCTCCACCCCTATCCCACATAGATTAAACTCTTTGAAGTAGGGATTACTTTCCTCTATGATTTTGAACAATGCTTATGATGAAAAAAAACTCTTAATCTTGATTATAATCTTTACACCCAATTGTAATACTAAAGAACAGCAAAGATATTTCGTAAGAACAAACATTAGAGGAGAAAATGCTTTTTCTACTTCCATTTATCCATCTGTAAAATTGGTATATAAAGAAAGGATTGTTATCAATTAATTACCTTATGAAAATGCACTTCCATATTCTCACAGAAATATAATATTGAATCAATCATTTTTATTAAAAACAAACATCCTGGGAAAATACAGAAAGTAAAAGGAGTGAATAAGGAAATTAAAGCTTTTTCACATCAAGAAGAATTTTGAATAATGAGCTATTTGTGAAAAAAAAAAAAGTTGTACAAAACAAGATGGATCCTGATTTTTCTCTAAAATAGTATCAGTCATATGTTTTGATCACTGTTAAAGAAAATAGCAATAAGAATTGCAGATCCAAATTCCAAATTTCTTAAAACAGAAATGCTTCTTTTTGGCTACTCGTGGAGTGGATGTTGAATGTTAAACATTTTTTCCCCCAGTGCAACTACATAGAAGAATATTTAAAATATTTAAAACATCACTTTAAAGATTTTTTTTGTGTGTGTTTAATTATCTGTAGTTTGAAAAAGGAATAAAATATACATTTTATTTTTATGTTAGAAGCTGTCTTGTAGCTAGCTCCATCACTGACAGTCATAGGACATGAGTCACCATCTCCTCAGGGGATATTCAGATTTCAGATTAATCTGTAATCTTCCTAGATGAACTGTCACAAAAGACACTTGGATGGTCTACAAGCTTTTGTGGTCCTTTCCCAAATCTAGATCTAATGTGACTTGGGCAACAGAATGATAAGGAAGCAGAACTGGTGTCAAACATACCAAGCAGGATGCCAAGAAGATGGCAACACTGAACAAAGCCATCTTTCAGTACCTGAAAATTCATTAATCTCTGACACATCCTCCTTTCTGCAAGCCATCCTATAAGGTTCAGTGTTTTACACCTATTAATGTCATACTGCACATGGCCGTAGTGCTCTGACCTATAAAAACAGCAACACAATTAAAGCATTAAGTTGACAGAAAAAAATACTTCACTATTTCCTCCAAAAGGAAGTATGTATGACAGAAGAAGCTTCATTATAATTTTACCTGTTAAAACAATGCAAATGTTGTTTTCAAAAATACATCTGTAAACATGTTGTTTCTGTTTTTATGCTGTATTGTTTGAAATTGTGGTACAACTTTTAATGTAGATATGTTTAATAACAAAATTAAGATACAGCTAAATGTAAACTAAACTTAAAAACAGATACTGCTTTAGTGTTCTGATGTCTGATGAAGAAAGATGATGCTTAATGGAACATGGAAAAGTGTAAAGTTCTTTTTCAAGTATTGTGTCACGTTATTTTTTAATCCTTCCAACAGCCTGATGTATCTGATATATCTGATCTTATATAAGATAATATCTTACCTTGTGTTCCAAGTTGGTGGTACAGTGAAGAAGCTGTGTGAGACAACTGTGGCACATGGAACTGTGCCCACTAAGGCACTGGGAATACAGTGCCACCTTTGAGATTTATAGGCAGTCTCACTCCCCCTACCATTTTACATGAATGCTAATAACCCTCGCTTGTATTTGTTGAAGAAAAACATGATGAAGGAAAGTACTTGACAGTGGAAAGAATGAGCTTGAAGAAACCTGAGCCTCAACCCTGAAATATAGTTGTCAATATTTGGTTGAGCTAAGACTTTCTGTTATGTAGTTTATAAAGTGATGAGTAAGAAGCCATCAAAATGACAGAAGAGGGATAGCAATATTTTTCTTTACATATTTTTCTGCTTTTCTGAAAACTGCAGGAAACCCATGTCTGATCAAAAATGATCTATACAATTTATGAAAAAAAAAAAAAAAGAAAAGAAAAAAAAGAAGGAATTATTTCCTTAAAAAACATTATGCAAGAATAATTAATGCAGCAAATCACTTTCAAAATCAAAATTCCATTAGTCCCTCATTCCCACTTTTAGCAAAAATACACGTTTTCTTTCCTGGTTGAGCTGGATGCAGGAGGCTTCCTGCCATCAATCTTCTGAGAAAAGGATTAATACTATTTTCATAGAGGAAAAATAACACACACATATCTTCCTACCTATGCTCTCAGAACATTTCCATCTCCATAATTTCCTGGTCCAGGTATATAGACAAATGAACTGGAGGAGAAGTGTTACTTGACCTGGTGCTCAGCAACGTGGAAGAGCTCATTAAAGAGGTCAAGACTGGAGGCAGTCTGGGCGACAGTGAACACACCCTGGTTGAGTTTGTGAATTCAGGAAATACGGGCCTTACAAAGAGCAAAGTCAAGACCCTACACTTCCGAAGAGCGAACTGTAAGCTATTTAAAGACCTAGTAGCTGAGATCTCCTGGAACATCATCCTTAGGGACAAAGGAGCTGAACAAAGCTGGTAACTCTTTAAGGATGTTTTCCTTAGAGCTCAAGAACTCTCCATCCTGCCATGTAAAAAAGCAGGCTGGGAGGGCAGACTACTGGGATGGCTGAGTAAGGACCTGCTGGTCAGACTGAGGCACAAGAAAGAAATGCACAGGCAGTGGAAGTAGGGACACATAGCCTGAGAATAGTAGAGGGATGCAGGGATGTGCAGGGATGGGATCAGGAAAGTCAAGCAGTTGACAGCAAGCTGAGTGTTGCAGTTGATACCATAGAAGGAAGGGATGTCATCTGAAAGGACCTAGAAAAGCTTGAGAAGTGGGCCCACGTGATCCTAATGAGGTTCAACAAGTCCAAGTGCAAGGTGCTGCACCTGGGCTGGGTCAATCCTAGTCATGAGCACAGACTGCGAGAAGAACTCATTGAGAGCAACCCTGTAAAGAAGGACTTGGGGGTTCTGGTAGATAAAAAGCTTGACATGAGCCAGCAATGTGTATGCTTGCAGCCCAGAAGGCCACCTATATACTGGGGTGCATCAACAGAGGGGTGGCCAGCAGGTCAAGGGGGCTGATTGTCCCCCTCTGTGCTGCCCTTGTGAGGCCCCACCTGGAGTGCTGCATCCTGGTCTGGAGCCTCCAGCATAAGAAGGATGTTAATCTGCTAGAACGGGTCCAGAGGAAGGCCATAAAGATGATGAAGGGGCTGGAGAACCTCTCCTACGAAGAAAGGCTGAGAGAGCTGGGACTTCAGCCTAGGAAAGAGAAGGCTCCGGGGTGACCTCATTGCAACCTTTCAGTACCTGAAGGGGACTTATAAAAAAGATGGAGAGAAACTCTTTTCTCCATCAGATAATGACAGGACAAGTGGGAATAGTTTTAAAATAAAAGAGGGGAGATTTAGATTAGAGATTAGAAGGAAATTCTTTACTCAGAGGGTGGGGAGGCACTGGAACAGGTTTCCCAGAGAGGTTGTGGATGCCCCATCCCTGGAATTGTTCAAGACTATGGTGGATGAGGCTCTGAACAACCTTATCTAGTAGATGGGGTCCCTGCCTATGGCAGAGGGGTTGAAACTAGGTGATCTTTGAGGTCCCTTTCAACCTAAGCCATTCTATGATGCTATGATTCATGTAAGTTTTGTAGATGAGTTAGGTATTCCAATCTGGGTCTACATACATTATTTTAAATTTTATTTATTCATTTGTCTGTTTGTTTGTGTATTTATTTACTCATCTTTCTTGTTTCTAATAAAGAGTAATAAATGGTAAAGCAAAATTATGCAGGTCTTGCTCTCTGAACGGAATGCTAGCTGTATGCACAGTCATGCTTGATAACCTACAGATTTATGTTTGATTATGCCCTCAAAACCTGTAACTCTGATGTATGAGCTATTTTTATTTATAACCTGAAAAGTGTCCTAAATTAACAGACAACCCTGTAAGATCCTGAGGACTCTCGTCCACTCTCGCCCATCCTTAAATGTCTGCATTATAAAGAAGTGGTGGTCAAATACAAAATGACATCTTTTTAAGTCATCTGCTTAGATAAGACTTAATGAAAATCCAAATATTTAGATTTGCATAAACTCAGATTAATATAATAAATCTCCTCAAAGTATTAACTGTATATAATGATACGGGATAAACAGCTTTGTCAATAATAATTTGTATATGAAAACAGAGGTCAGTGTCATACACCTAATTAATTATTCTTTAAAAATGCATAATATTTTAATAAATAATAAAAAATAAGCAACTCATGCACAGGGTAGGTTCCACAAAGAGCACCCCATATAATAGAATTATTAGTCTTTAATCTACAAGATTAACAGTTGGCTCTGAAATGGATACAAGAAAACAATGTTTCAGCATGTTTCTTTTAAGAAACATTGATTCACAGGGGAACAATTGCTTCAGAAGTTTCAGAATTATATCTGAGTCTTAGTCCCTGAGATGAGCCCTACAGTTTTATCAGCTATTATTACTGAAAGGTAATTTTAGGATATTTAATATCTGACAAAACCGCTCTTTAAAAATTATTCATAATATTTCTAAACAGATAAGGATTTGATCTCCAAAAATAATGATCCCTTTACAGAGCACGTTATAACCAGTAATTTTACACTACTGGCTGATTATGGAATTCATACCAAAGAGCTATGTCACACTTAGTTAATGAAAAACAGCCATACTTTTCATACTTTTAAAACCTAATCTTTTTTTTTTTTTTTTTTTTTCTCAACATATAATCTTCACAAATATTCAGTCTCCTTAAAATCCAGAATTTTGTATTTTTCTAACTGCTTTCTGGTGGAAGTACGCATTGAGATCACTAGTATGTGGCAATCATATTACGGTACTCTGTGTTCAAGCAGTAGGTGATCTGTTGGTTCATTTATTTAAAACCTGTGAATCTCCATGTAAGTATCTGTAAAAATCCTGTAAGTTTGAATGCTTCTTTTACAATTGAATCTTGGCATTTGCATGGCTAAAATGTTTAATTTAAATATAATCCCTTTATTCATATACTTAATGGATCTGCTGCAGACAGGTATAATATAGAAACCTTCTAGAGATTCCTAACTTTATCTAATAACCAGTGTCAATACACGGAGTCTATCTATATGACAGCCAGTTTCTTAGTGCAAGCAACAACAAAATTAATATAATTATGTTCTTACCAACTTTTCAGTTTAAAACATCATCTACAAAATGGGAAACAGTAACAGTAACCCTTTGGAACTTAGATTTCTTGACTGAGCAGTATTAATGTGCCACCGAGTGAAATGCAGGAAGCACACTGTTTTGAGTGTGAGCCTCAGGTCTTCCAATACACATGACTCTCTTGAATATGGGGCTGTAGGGTGTTTTGAGTGTTTTCCTTGCCACAACAGAGCAGCTAAAGATTTTAGAGAATCCCTAAGAATGCAGGAACTTGGTGTCAATATGCTATTCCTCCCGTCCAGGAAGAGGATCACACAAATCATAGTGTATCATAGTATCATAGTGTATTGTTTAACACAATAAAATTAACTGGTTAACACAGCGTATTTGTTTCTTATTTCTTGAATGCAAAATGTTTATCCTTGGGAACTTGTTTTGACACTGAAAAACCTGCAAACAATTGACTTACTAATTTACTTTTTTTTTTTTTTTTGGGTAACTAAAACAAAATAATTCTGGAACACCACATTAAATATAAAGCTAACCAGACACGATTTTCAAATTTGCAACCCTAAGTTAGGCACATATACATTAAAAAATGGCTTGACTTTCACATATACTTAGCAAGCTGAGCTCTCTTTGACTTCTGACCATATTTTCTAAAATTAGAAATTGATTATTTCACTGGTTCCAAAAATCAATTTATTGTGTCAGCAACTGATGATTTATTAAAGTTTATTTTTAAAAATCTGGAGTTTTTTATTAAGCAAAGGTAGGGTCACATTTTTGAGGTGGGGTAAGGCACATGTCTGGATTATTTTAAATTTACATTTTTAACCAAAATTTTACATTTAACATGTTGATTTCATTAGATTGTGTTTCAGATGAGACAGCGGTTTCAATTAAGGAAGAAGAGAGACAACCCCACCGCACACATCTTGGTAAGAAGAGGCTAGCAATTCCAAAGAAAGAAGTCTTCTTAAATGGCTATTAACAAATGCAAAGTACAGACTGAATACAAAGGTGACAGATGTTAAACTGAGCCAAAATTCCACATTCAGAGCAGTTGAACTACTTGCTCTACTTGTAGCACGTACAGTGTGTTACGCAAATGCAAGAAAACAAAAATCACTCTTTCAGATGTTTCCTGATCTGTCTCAGTATGTTTCTGGGCGGTTAGCAGCACCAGCATCTGGAAGGTCATAACCATGAACCACCTAGGAATAAGTGGCCGTTTCAGAGGCAACACACATTTATATCAGCTTAACGAGAAAGAGTTAAATGCCAGAGACCTGACTATTGACCTGAGCCCTGTAAGCAATCATTAGAGAAGAAGAGGGAAGGCAAGGTGAAACACTAACAATAGATGATATTGAATTATTTTATAATAATAAAATTAAACTAATTCCAAAAATATCAGTGTAAAGAAGAAATCTCAACTGAAGCATTAAGACTTAGAAAAATCGTTGAATTGATTACTTAGCAATTTTCAAAGACACTTAAGCAGGATATGTGAGAACTCTGACACAGGTTTTCATTGCTGGCATTTGAAAATAATGAGCTATTTAAATATATTTAAATTGGCAAATAAAAACTTCTCATCAAATTAAACAAAAAATCAGGTATGCACTCTGCATTGCTCCTAGAGTTATGGCAATTTGTCATAAACCTTTTAAGATAATTTCTCTCAACATAAGTCTAGCGGAGAGAGTGCCTATTTGTATGGTGTTTCTGCACCATACACAGGCACAATTTTCAAGTTACTTGAAAAGTTTTCAAGCTACTTGTTGTCAGAATTTAGCAGGATTTTAAAGAACTTCTGAATCATCATGCTACCTAATTCCTTTCATAACCTAATCAAACTTTACCCAAGGACTACTCTGAGTTTTGGGGTTTCCACTGTGTTTCAACACTTTCACTACCTTTCAACCCCTTCCCATAAAAACTCTTTAATTAATATCTACCCAAAACTGATCAAGGTCTACTATGAAGCAAAAGACCATTTGCAATGGAAGATTTTAATTATTGTTATATTTCTTGTACAAATGTAGCCTTTATCTTGTTTGCAGAGACCCTTGAAATTATTCTGCAGTTAACATGATCAATTATGTTAAAATACTTTTCCTGTATTTTTGTTTGTTTGGTTTTGCCTGACTGTGATGAGAATACATGTCCTTGTTTATCAAAAATAAGTAAATAAATAAATACATTTAGTTTGGATAATCTGCACGTGATTTTCTTTTTAAATAAGACAAATGTCAAGGTCAGGGGACTAAATCATGACACAGTATGAATCAAGTCTAGTAACACTGAAGCAGGTGTCTGACATGCTTCAAAGTTTAAGATATCATTAGGACTAGAGAAAGAGGAGAAGAGCAACATGTCACATGGGTCCCTAACAGTAATACCAGCAACATTAGTGAGAATAATAGCTGCTGACGTCTCAATTAAATTAGCTACAGCAGAGCTGGATTATGAGGCACGGAAATAGTACTAAGAGAACTCAGAACTGCCCTATTAGAAACTGACCTACTAATCACACATAGAGCTAAAAAGCCCTACTGGGTACTAAAAGCCTTCTCACCAATGGTAATATAATTTGATAGAAACTTTCTGATATTTATAGTCACAGTTTAATGCAGAACTAGGGTATGTGAGAGAAAAATCACTGAATAAGAACTCAGAAGTTTTTTGCTAAGGAACTTATATCTTAACTGAGGGAAAACATACAACAAACAAACAAACAAACAAACAACAACAACAAATGGAAATATGGAAACAGGTTTACTAGTTTGCCATAGAATCATAGAATATCCCAAGCCGGAAGGGACCCATAAGGATCATCAAGTCCAACTCCTGGCTCCACACAGGTATACCCAAAAATTCAGACCATATGACAATGTCCACAGTCCAAACACTTCTTGAACTCTGACAGACTTGGTGCCATGACTACGTCCCTGTAGGGAGCCTGTTCAATTGCGTGACAACCCTACAACCCTCTCAGTGAAGAACCTCTTCCTGATACCCAACCTGAACCTCCCCTGCTACAGCTTGACTCCATTCCCTCGGGTCCTATCACTGGTCGCTAAAGAGAATAGATCAGCGTGTGTGCCTCCACTCCCCCTCCTGGGGAAGCTGTAGGCCATGATGAGGTCTCCCCTCAGCCTCCTCTTTTCCAGGCTGAACAGGCCAAGTGACATCAGCTGCTCCTCATACATCCTCATACCTCTAGGCCCTTCACCATCTTTGTAGCCCTCCTCTGGGCACTCGCCAATAGTTTCATGTCCTTTTTGCCCAGAACTGCACACAGTACTCGAGGTGAGACTGCACCAGCACAGAGTAGAGCGGGACAGTCACATCCCTCAACTGACTAGTGATGCTGTGCTTGATGTACGCCAGGATACAGCTAGCCCTCCTGGCTGCCGGGGCACACTGCTGGCATTTACGGAAAACATTTTTTTTTTTCAATAATCTACTACCCCTGAAGAACTGGATTGAGAAGAGCTCTGAGGAGAAAGACCTGGGGATGTTGATTGATGAGAAGCTAAATATCATCATCCAGCAACATGCACTTATAGCGTAGAAAGCCAACTGTACCCTGGGCTGCATCAAAAGCAGCATGGCCAGCAGTATGAGGGAGGTGCTTCTGCCCACCAACTCTGCTATTGTGAAACCCCTACCTGGAGTCCTGCATTCAGTTCTGGGGACCCCAGCACAAGAAGGACATCGACCTGTTAGAGCAAGTCCAGAGGAGAGCCACAAGGATGATCAAGGGGCTGGAGCACCTCTCCTATGAAGATAGGCTGAGGGTGTTGGGTTTGTTCAGCTTGGAGAAGAGAAGGCTCTGGGAAGACCTTACAGGGGCCATAGAGTACCTAAAGAGAGCCTGCAGGAAAGCTGGGGAGGGAGTCTGTCAAGGAGTGGAGTGACAGGGCAAGGGGGAATTTAGCTTTAAACTAAAAGAGGGTAGGTCTAGGTTAGATATTAGGAAGAATTCTTTTTTACTCCTAAGTGGTGAGGCACTGGCACAGGTTGCCCACAGAAGCTGTGGGCATCCCCAAAGGAGCTCAAGGAGAGGTTGGATGGGGCTTTGAGCAACTTGGTCTGGTGGGAGGTGTCCCTGCACATGGCAGGCGTGATCTTTAAGGTCCCTTCCAAACCAAACCATTCTATGATTCTATGAACTAAAAATAAAACCTCTTTATTAGGTTCCAGTTATAGTCATCATGTTTTCAATCCTCTACATATTAGTATCAGTATTCAGTAATGCTTACAGCAAGATGTGCAGCAAGAATAATAAAGAAAAGGTGTAGCAGAGGTATCTATTTTCTCTTCTGAAAGAGAAGTATTTCATGGGAAATATAAATGACAATATCACTGTGAAAGTATCAAAAATATTTTGGAAAAAAAAATGTGGAAAAATGAAAGTGTGGAAAATGAAATTAAATAATGAAAATCAATGCAAACAAACAACCAAAGTACCAAACATTACAGAAGATATATATATTAAAAACAAAGAACAACAAAACAAACAAACAAAGAAACAAACAAACAAAAAGAGCATTTCTCATGTAGGACACAGATTATGTGCTTGGGAAAATTATATGGAAGTTGTTGAACCCACATCTTTTAAAATGTCAATCTATCTTTTGTCTGTAGTGAGGATAAGCAAGAAACATTCTAAGATATTGCCAAATATACTACCTAAATCAAAATAGAAACTATTTATATAACTGAATGAGATAGAAGAATCCTGCATTCCTGTCACCATAATTCATGTATTATACTCTGCTTCTGACAGATACACACAAAGAAACTAAAGTGATATAAAATTTCACCCAAATATGCCATGAATAATGAAAGAGAAAATTAGTCTGTCAGTGGAAGATATTCAAGTTGGTAGTATCTATTTAGAATGTTAGCAAAAAAGCCTACTATATTTCTTTTGATTACTTAGTTTATTAGAAAACATAAGAAAGCAGAAAATTCAGAGATAGATGTATTTTTTCTAGGGTTGCAGTAACAATACAGAAATTCTTGAACTAAAATTATAATTTTATTAAATCTGTGATGCAGAGATATTAAGCACATTGTATACTTTAAACTACATTTAATAGATTATTATATTCAGACTATTTTATAGAGATATTTCATGACAGATCAGGTTGGAAATATTTGAACTACATAGTCAGCATAGTTAAACTGAAGGCTAACAAAGTTATATTCCATTTTATAATGCAATTTCACTGGATTGTGTCCCACTTTTTTTTAACCAAATGAAATATTAGTCCCATGTATTAACAGATTATATTATAATGTGACATGGAAAAGGAAAAGGAATTTTGCAAATAAAGCTGCTGAAGTAACTAGATTTTTGATTCAGCTATCTAATTAAAAAAATTAAAAATCAATTTGGATTATTCATAAATTATTTTAAAACTATTTTTCTCACCAAGATGAAAAACCTATTGAGAAAAGAAGCTGCTGCTAAGAACAGCATAATTTATTAAACAGCTTGCCCAAGAGAGAATGGGATCTATATTTAATTCCTTCCTTTGTTTGCCCTATTCACCATGATACAGAACAACTAAGATACAAGTATTCTACATACAATTTAACAACTCAGAGAAAAGAACATAAAGACAACCACATTAGATTACCCCACAGTTTAGGGCACTATACAGGACTATGGAATGGTGGAAAACTTAAATATAAGATTCTGCTCTTGTTCTGGTAGAAGAGGGTGCCATCAAAATCTTAAACTCCTGTTTGATCTTGGTAGACTGCTCCTATGCATCCCCATTTTAACAGTTAACACTATCCATGCAATTTAAGCCAAATTTGCTACTTGTATTGACTGAAGTCACATATTCAAATTAAAATATTAATAATCAAAATGGAAAGATAACCTATATGGATATCAAAGATAATATAAAATAAACTTATACTTTACATTTACACAATTTACTTAGTGTAAGTAAACTTACTACAGATACAATACAGGAATTTGTAAATTTACTACAGATACAGTACAGGAATTAACTGAAAGTTCTCAGTTGTTCCACTAAAGCACTTTTATTAGATCCCTGTTATTAGATCCCTGCTACAGTTTAGTCCTCAGAAAAAAAAAGGTTACTACTTCATTTTTATAAATATAGCAGACACCACATAATATCATTTGGAGTTCTTTCAGAAGGAAATCCAAACATGATTTAAACTTCCAGAGAGACAAAAAATGTCATTAAATGAATTCATTCACCAGAAAGAAACTTGAAATCAGAAGGAACATTCTGGGTGATGCAATCAACTCCCCTGCTGTTACAGGCTTCAAATCATACAACTATTCTCATAGCTAATTTTAGCATGCAACAATTGATTACTTTCATACTTTCCTCCAATATGCTATTGGAAGGCTGTTCCAGAGCCTCTTTTGTCTGATAGAGTTTAGGTGTACTCTGATTTCCAGCCTAGAGATCCTAGTGGACAATTAAAACCCATTGATTTGTTGTATTGTGCCAGCACAGCTCCATCAAAGAAATATTAGAATATCTGATGCAACTGTGGCTGCCTGGCAGCAACACCTCCTGGCAGGTATGTTTTAACTTGCTCTTCAATGATAAAGGATTGACAAGCATGACATTTCTCTTACCAGCTGAAGCACATCTTTATCAAGAATAACTTTACTATTTATTTATTTATTTATTTAAACAAGAATCCTTAAAAAATCTGCAGCCTACCATCTCCCACCACTGGTGATACATAACACATAGGTATGTATCTAGTATACAACTCTGTGCTGTTTTCCATTTAATTTCACAATGCATAAGGAATTGTTATGTTATGTTCTGTAGCTGAAAACCTCTATGCAGAAACAAATACATTGCTAAACATGCTGTAATCCCCAGAGGAGGGAAAAAAAAAAAAAAATTTTTACTTATTTCCTTGTTCTGTCTTCTTATGTAGACAGAAAAAAAATCAACAAAATCAATTATTTTTTCCCAGAAAATGCAATTACATCAATTCACGAAAGTCCATGTACAAAAACCCTTAATTCTTGCTTCAGAAATTCTATATGTGCTTTTCATGTTTGATCCCACAAGAAACTCAGAAAGCTAGACAAAATATCCTTGTTATTTCTCTAGACATGCTAGACAATCTTTATTCAAAGTATGCCCTAAATATATTAATAATGGTGCAAAATTTACATGGATAATAGGACATTTGCATGGACATCAAAGTCTCTTTTGGTATCATAAATTTTTTCCTGTGTTCAGCTGTGGTGACCCCAGCACAAGAAGGACATGGACATGCTAGAGAGTCCAGAGAGGATGATCAAGGGGCTGGAGCACGTCTCCTATGAAGACAGGCTGAGGGAGTTGGGGCTGCTCAGACTGGAGAAGAGAAGGTTCCAGGGAGACCTTGTTGCAGCCTTCCAGTACCTAAAGGGGTCCTACAAGAAAGCTGGAAAGGGGAGAGGGGGGGAACTCAGGGAGTATAGTAATAGGACACGGGAATGGCTTTAAACTAAAAGAGGATTTAGATTTGCTATTCAAAAAAAATCTTTACTCCTAAGAGGTGAGGCCCTGGCACAGGCTGCCCAGAGAAGCTGTGGATGCCCCATTCCAGGAAGTGTTCAAGGCCAGGCTGGACGAGGCTTTGGGCAGCCTTGTCTGGTAGGAGGTGTCCCTGCCCATGGCAGGGGCGTTGGAACTGGATGATATTTAAGCTCCTTTCCAAACCAAACCATCCTATGATTTTGTGATTCTATGAAATAATGTATCTATTAAAACCTGTAGCAGTCACTATTGCTAATAAAATCTCATTCCAACAACACTGGCGTTCCAACATCATATGACATTCCAACAACATATGTTCATGAAAGCAAGAACTACTGCATATTCAAACAAACATTTTTTCCTCATAAATTTAGGCATACTTATAAATGATATGATTCTGTGCTTTCTGTAACTGACCATTAAAATACTGAGTACATTTTCAGCAAGAAAATTACAGTTTTGATGACTTTATCTGATGAGGTTTTAAAGGTTGTCTCATGCTTTCCAAATCCTTGCTGTTATCGATGCTATTGATAATGGAAAAGAATAGCATAACTGAACTAGACTGACATTTTATATATAACTCCCTTCAAGAGTTCATAGGCAGATTAAGCACTGAAGATCTGCATGAAACTTTGTAAATACTCAGCATAGGAAAATCTATGGTTTATATAAATATTTGTTCATTATCACCACAAATTCCAAATTCCATTCTGTCTGTATTTCTGTCCTGATGACAGATGTTTCTACACCTGTAAATACGCAACAGAGTTAACTGACTTTAGTTTCACGGTAAACATGAATTTCAACAGAAAGTTGTTGAACTAAGAATGTGAAGCCTAGGCACCACCCCCTGTACACTGACAGTCTTCCACATCCTTATTTTGAGGGTACAGATAGCAACAAGCATTGAGCTGATGGGGATTTCTGCAAGGGCTCTGCCAGTTGCAACTAGGATGGAGCAGACAGCCAAAACACATAAATCCTTACCTCAGCAAAAGCACAATCTAAAGGCACTTTCTTACTAACACTGTGGTTTGGTTGGTTGGTTGGTTTTGTTTTGTTGTGTTTTGGGGGGGGAGGGGATGAGAGAAATCTCGTATAAATATATACATTCAAATGCAAGTCCCAAAGCACTTCTTCCTGTCCAGCATTCTGCCTCTGTTCCCTTGACTGATAATGAGTGACATACCTGTGAATACATAGGTGGCAAATGGCCATGCAGGAAACCAATGAACTTAAACTCACAGTCTCAAGTATGCTTAGGTATTTATATTTTTCAAGTCTAAATCTTTATCAAAAGCACTCAATAAGGAGTTGAGTAGTAATGCTGGGAGAAGCTGAGGGAGTTTAGAGGTGAAACATTTGAATGACCGATGGAAAGAAAAAATTTGAGTATCTTGAAATTAATTGAGTATCTTTATTTTCCCTCAGGATTTGTTTGTTCATTTGTTTTCAGACACTACCATCTGTCTGGTCAGATCTCCTCTAAATACTGATCTAAAAGTAAATCCTGAAATTAAAAGTATGTTGGTGCATTGGCATATATTCTATTTCAGGAAGTGCATTCATTTCACCTCTCAAAAAAATAATATATATATATATATTATATACATATTTGTTTTATATATATATAATAGATTTATTTATTTATTTATTGACACTGTATAATGAACATAAAGGCCTAGGTATCCAAACTTATTGTAAAGTTGTCTGAACCAATGGTTCAAAATTGTGTATTAAGCAAAACTCTTAAAACTTTTATTCATATTCACTTTGCAGAGGATAAGCAGTGCTCTAAATTATCTTCTGTAAAATCCTTCTTCCACTTCATGGAACAAGTGAGAGAGCCTCTAGCTGGTACAATCCCTACTTTATTATGACTTAATCTCTGATTCCTGCTTGGCTGCCATAAATAGCCATACATTAGCTCAGCTGCAGATCAGCGTGCATACCTTTTTGTGACTGTGGTATTCCCAGTGGCAGTTACTTTGCCACAAGCCACATCTACTTGCAAAATGCAATCCTAGAGAAGGAAATATGACCAGGCTGTGAGGATTACACTGTGTCTTGAGACTCCATTCATGTTAAAGAAACTAGCAGACAGATCACCAACATATGCTGTAATAATTTAATCATCCCAGAAGTTAAAATTTGAAAATGTTTATTATGTAGATAACCAACACAGCACCTTAAATGCCCTTTTATCCAGACAGATCTTCCTAGCAAATAATTATGGCCAGATATCACAAACTAATCCCTATGTTAAAATTGCCTAATTTTGGAAAGGGCAATTTCAGTATTTGTAGGCTGGATATTCCAAATACTCTTGGTTAGAAAGTGGGGAAAGATCAGAGGTCCTTAAAAACCTTCCTTCTTTGGGGGGTTGTTAGGGTTATTATACTTTCATTGGACAGGTCAGTCTGCTGCAGTTTACTCCATGTAGGAGGTGATGAACATTTTGTATGGCAATTATCCAAAGGGCTTGGAAATTCTTTAGGGAGAACTGCAGTCATTGATGTACTTTTACCCTGAAGAATGTTCCAGAGCCACTTTTGATCAAAATCCCAAACGGGAATAAGGAAAGATGATGTATTTGTTAATCGGTAACCTTTGCCTATGCTCCCCTTCAAGATCTCTGAGTCAGAGTACGGTCAAGAGAACTACTGTCTCACAAAATTAGGTAACTTGCAAGAAATTCAGAAGGGCTGAAACAATGCACTATGGTCTAAGATGCATAAAGAGGTATCTTAAGAAAATATTCAGTTGGTCAATAATTGGTCAATACCATAACTACAGCTGAAGTCTAGATACACCTGTTTAAATTTTCCCTTTAAAATAACACCATAGTAAGAAACGTGGTTAACCTGTTACTGTTAATGTCTCAAGTATTGAGACAAACTAAATGAAAATATCACCACCATTAATCATTTCATAACTAAAATTTATTCAATTCTTTGAAATCATTAGCTGCCTATGGAGAATACAGCTGGATACACAGGCAAGCAAAACAAGTTTTTGAAACAAGTCTTCCCTATTACTTATACATACCACAGGAGTATGTGAAATTTCATTGATGGTTCTACCAACTCTAAACAGCAAGGCTATTTCACCACAAAGTTCTTGTCCAGCTTTGAATTTGCAAGGCATATTATAGGTGTGTTTTAATTGTTTTCAGTTTGAAGGTAATTAAATTCTGAAAACTTTAAATTCCTTTTGAATAACACAAGGTATACCAGCACCACCAGAAAACAAAATAATCCTTAAAAAAGCTTATGGTTAAAGAACTCATTCTTCAGTATTTATTCCAATAAATTATCAAAGAGAAATAAATCCCATAATAATGTGAAATAAGACTCATAAAAGTAATGCAATACAAAATTTTATGATTCTAAGACACAACACAGAATATCTTTTTCCTTAAAATAATCCAAAAATTGTATGATTATTCTCAAGGCATAGAACTGACCTTGGAATTCCAGCAAGTAACTGTTGTGTCAAACCCAACAACTTGTAAAGATCGGAAAATGTTAGAGTTACGTCCATATGATATGCATAGGTAACTTTTAATCCTTAGCTACTGACAGTGTAAAAATGTGTTTGCATTTAACATCAAAGAACATTTGTCGATGGCTGAAATTAAGAATTTGACAATAACTATATGAGAATCAATGGAAAGAGGGTAAGAGTCACCTCTTTTCATCTCAATAAGAATCATCTGCTTTCCTGAAGGGGACAAGCTGTCATCTGTCATATCAAAGCAACCAAGTTAAAAGGAGACAATATAAAATAATACAGATTAAATTCCTTCAGACAATTGAGAATAGGAAGCCATGCTACTTCAGAAAAAAAAAAAAAATGAAACCTTCTCCATGTTTTCTGTAAAGTTACTGAATATTATCATACAGTAAAATTCAAGTTGGAATGTAGGAAGAATAGAGACTCTCCTTTTGAGAGGTGAACTAAGCTAAGTAAACAAACGGAAAAAGACAGTTTCCTTTGAACAACAGAATTTGAGACTCAGGAATACTTTGTATCACTATACCTTTCTAGTGTTTGAATATCATTAATATTCCAACAATTCTTTTAATCTGTTCCCAGTAGAAAGAGGATTGCTGCCTAAATGCAGCAAAATACTAATCTTTGTAACAGTTTTCCATACTAATATTTAAAAATAGCAATAAATTGCCAAGATAATGTAGAAATATCAACTTAGCCACCTTTAAAACTAGTAGAGAAATATACAAACCTTCTTCTGTTAATTTTTCCACATGTGTTATAATGGACACTTAAAAATAGTTACCAGTTTCCTAAGCAAAGTAGTACATTTCTTTTTTCAGATGTTGGGGCTCAATTATGTCCACTCCTTTGAAATTTTGTTTTTTGCATACTTCATTTTGCCAACCCCATGGACATGAAAAATTATTCCATTTATTAACAGCTACTGACCAATAGCTTTTACTGGAAATAGTCTCATCTCCTTTCAGGTTAACATAAAAAATATCTTAAATTGTTCTGCTGTTATCAAAGAGTTAATCCAGTCATATAAAAGTATCAAGCAACATGTATTCTGTTCAGGTTTCAGCAGACAATACTGAAATCCAATTAGTATTAACGTAAAAAATGTCATTTGCATAGGGTACAAGCGAAACCTGGCTATTTACATTTTAATTAGATTAAAGAATAATGAGTCATAAATTATATTTGTTGACCAACCTTCTTCAGTTTTGTAAACATTAGCTTTTAGTGTTTCTTCTCTTCCCACTCCCTACTCTCCTCTACTCCCTGCTCCCATATAACATGTTGAACTAAAATAATAAATATTAATGGACAAGTCTTTGGTTGTCTCCAAATGCCAAGTATGTGGATCTCAAGTAAACCTGAACCAGAACACTTAAAACTATAACTTCTTTTCCCGGTAGAAGCCAAATTCCTACCCTGAAATGACCCCATCTGTGAATTAAAAACTTACCCCTTTAACACAGATCAAAGAATTTAGAAACAATATAAGAATCCAGAAATTTACTTAAATGAAATGTAAGTAATACGCAATATATAATTAACATATTTAATGTAACAATCTTTTTTTTTTCATTATTACCATAGTTTAAAAAGTTGTGATGTAAGGTAATTTTTACTGAGTCAAAGTACAGGTAGAGATTAGTTCTTCTCAAAGAAAAAGAGAAGGTGGCTCTTTGTTAGCGGGCACAAGTGAAGAGACAGTAGAGGAGTTGCATAAACAATCAACAGGGAGTTTTATGAGTAAAAAAAGCTTAAATTACTTTCTACTATTGTGACTTAAGCTAACAAGAAGGCTAAAATCTGAGAAGATATAAATCAGGATTATATACAGAGAAAATAAGACTTTCTGAAAGATTATAAGATCCTTCAAGAAACAACTTGACTAACTTAGCCTGAAAATGACTGGTTAAAAAAGATGGGTGTGAGCTACAGCAAAATGTTGTCTGTTAACTACCCAGTCATTACAGTACATAAAGAAAAGCACATTCAGTATATCCAAGGGAGACCATGAAAAAATGGAAACAATTCAGAATGTGCCCATTATTTCTGATAATTTTCACACATACATACAAAACTGTTACGGTGTTATAACAAACTACTTTACCACTACTTAGAGCAACATACATACACAGATGGTTATACTGTATATAAATATATAAGTATATCTACAAATATATATGTAAAAGTGCATGTATATATAAATATATGATGACATTCTGGAACAAAAATAGCAATAGAAATCTACCGTGCTCTATCTAACCCTGTCAAGACACAGTGTTTCAAAGTATTTTCAGTCCAAATTAACAAAACAAACCAGGTAGCGCATCCAAATGACAGAGTTATGCAGTAACTTCATTGATCATAAACTTAGGACAGAAGAGCAAAAGGTAGGCTTTGGCAGAGTACGATTCCACTGTGAACTAAAAATTGTCATTCCGCATTCCTCCGTGCATATTGGAAATCCTAAATTTTAAGGGGCAAAATCAGAGTTTGAATCACTTGCAGAAAGTGAAGATGAATACACTAGTCATTCAAAAAGTAAATAAATAAATAAAAGAAAAAAAATGTTAAATGATTCTAGAATAGCAGATTGAAATCCCAACAGGATGCTAATCTGTCTAGGACCAAAAGTCCCAAAGTGAGCCACTACACAGTTTGCATTAGTTCATAAGGTTACATTTTCATTCCTACATATGAATTTTACTTGCAGAAGTGCCATAACTATTGCGTGGAAAACTATAGAGCACTTCTGTGGTAAGGGATGTAATTTTTATATACGGATACAGATAGATACTGATCCAGCCTATCCATCAGGAGCATTGTCAGGCTTAGGTGAACAGTAGTATCTCAGGAGCACTTTTGTTTTTTTGCATGGCTGCAAGTGAAAGCTTGGCTAATATGAATTATAGAAAAATAAATCCTTGCCCTAGTTCCATATGGTAAAAATATTTTCATCTCTTCACTGCAACTCAGCATATTAAACACTTCAGGTGCTACTGGTCAGCCAAGTTGTTAGCAATATGAAGCAAAAGGCAATAGATGTCTTAAAACGAAACTCTTTGTTTCATTTGGTATATAGACTTTACTAAACTCATCATAACTTCAACAATACCTGAAGCAAAGCAACACTTATTGAAAACACTTATTGAAAAGCAACACTTTTCTTATTGAGCATAAGAAAACATGGAATAAGGTGGCCTTTCATACTTAGCAGTACTGTGAAAACCTACTGGTCATAGAGAGGATTAAACAAACTTTTTAATCTCAGGAAGCTTTCTTCTTAGTTTAACAAATCAAGTTTGTTTGTTTTTTTCCCCCTCCAAGTTTCAAATCCAGATTTCCAAAGGAAGAATTGCTATATTCCTCTGAGGTTTTTATATTAATGTCTTATATCTAAAATACTAAAATCTAGTAAAATACTGCACTGAAAAGCAGTTCAGAAAGAAACTTCGCTTTTTCCACAAACGTTCTAGAACAAACATATAAGAAAATAACTGTAAAACATTTCATTCTGGTTCGGGTTAGAAGAAAAGAGTCCTAACTCTTTGGCATAGCGTTGTTCAGACTCAGTTCCAAATGATTAATTAGTGAGCTTTGGTGACTCAACATGTCCTAAGGATGTACCAAAAGTTCATGCATTAGGATTGAGATCTTCATTTCCATCAGTTTTCTTCACAGTTACAGATTGTCCTGTTCTCACAAAATGGAAGGACCTGTATAATATTGGAAAGTCAAACCATTTTGGCTGGCCAAAACCTATGTGGGTTTCTATAAAATGTATAAACAAACAATTTAATGTCATTACTTTTGAATTCTGGGAACAAAAGAAGACAGAATCATAGTAACAATCGCATTCATTCAGGGATCTACTAAGGTGTTTTTCAAAAAGCTAGTTAGTCAAAAAATTAATCTAAAACAAACAATAGCACGAAACGAGATACACTCATCTCAATTTGCCGTGGATGAACCATATAGAACAACAATGATCAAATCAAGTATATATAGCAGGATTAAATAGGAACCAAGAAAGGATATATATTTTTTTCTTATTCACTGGCTTGATAAGCAAATTAAATTTCATTAAATCTTATTTGCATGAAAGCTGGCATAAAAGGATGGATTCATAGGCTGATTTTGTTTACTCAGAAAAATTGGTGTGTTCACCTGTATATTAATTTCAAACCTTTATCAACTTAAAAAACAGAAGTTCTTTAACACAGGTTTTTCAATTCTACTTTTCCTATGGTAAAACTAAAAGGCATGTGCAATATTTACTCAATTAGGCAAGCCAAAATTGAATACAATGTTTATCCTTATTTGGTTTGACATCAAAAAGGCAGATAAATGTAATGGAAAGGAAAGCTAGGTTATACAATTCAGCAGTAAATGTTTCTAAAATTGTTTTCAATGTGAATGGCAGTAAGCTGCATGCTGTTAATACATAATTTATGTTATACAGTGTGCAGTGTGGTAACTAGTTATAAAATCTTATTCTTCCTTCTACTATCATCATGTTTCTCACTGTTACTCAGACTAGCTTTATCCTCACCTGGGACAACACTTGCCCCAACCACTGTACCCCTTTACTTGTACGTGTTTTATATTTGCTTCTCTGCAACTCATACTGCCTGAAACAGCTTCTGACAAAATGCCTCTTTTTTGTCTACTCCATTCTCATTTCTATGCCCTTTAAAGTACGTTCAGATTATAGCTACCTTTATCTGCCTGATACAGTTTTGATCCCAGTTGTACAGCCAGGGAACATATATATTTTATAGCTGGTTTTGGATAGCAGTCAATTCCTTTCTATTACTAACGTTACCAGGACGGTTCAGATACTGGAGTTCTCACCATACCTCCAAAAGCTTCTGGGTTCACATTTAAACCCTGCTGTAAGGGCCACCAGCTTTATGCTGTTCTTACCCTAAACTCTCTTAGAGGACCAAACACACAGAAGCACATCCACCACCTTGGCTCGTATGTCACACTGATAAAAAAACAACTTTCAAAGGGGTTTATCTTTTATCTCCCTCTTTCTCCCCCCTATTCCAAGGAGAACTATCACATGACAGCATAGTGTATGTCTCACAGGTATAGAAGATACCTTTAAAAAGCAACATCTCTAAGGTACAGAATATTATTAGTTCTACTTCTGAAACACATGAATCTGCATGCAGATGAAGATTACAAATTATCATAAAGTACATGATGCTGGCCACAAAACAGCTTTGATGTGTTGCATCAGCACGGGGGAAGCATTATTAAAAGACTATCAACTAATATTTGTATTAAACACAATACTAATTGGGTCCCATGATATATATCATTTCCTTTATCTTTATTATCATCCTTTAATGGACAGACATCTGAAAGTAGCATAAGGTGAAGTTATATACATATAGAAGAACACTTTATGACAATTACAATTCACAAAAGAAAAGGTTGCCATACCCGATAGGCAAACCATAGATTTGTGAAGGTTCAGAATTTAAAAAAACAAAAGAAAACTATGACTGGCAGCTTAAAATTATGTTACCTATAAATGCTCCTTACAAACCTACTGTAGCATGAATAAGCAAATTTGCCAGTTCTCCAAGTCTTGAGGAACTAGCACGGGCTAAAAATGTTTCAACACTAAGCTAAGGTATAGCATTCAGTAAACACAAACATAGGCATGGTACAGTTTCCATTGACTTAAAATACTAAACATAGGTCATCTAATTAAATTCATTTAATTGCCTCAGCAAACACTTCTGCCACAGTCTTGCCTAGACAAGGGGTGCATGTTCTGTGGCAAACAGCATGGGGCTGGGAAGGAGCACTCAGGGAAAACAGCTAACTACATTTTAGAGAGGATAAATAAAAGAGTTGGTTTGCTCAAAATCCATTTCAAAAGACTGTAGACTTCGTGTTGTTTTAAAACCATTTAGACAGAAGATGGATCCTGAGGGTTAAAATGTTCTTAAAATTATTGCTCTAAGTTATTAAAAACAGAAGTAGGCCAAGTTCTTAGAAGACAAAGAAAATCGGCTTCCTGTTAGGTGTGCAGTCCAGTACCCTTTCCAACACATTTTGCTAAATAAACTGCCAAGAGAGAAAGATTAAATATATTAAAGATCACATTGTTAATTTTCCTTGGTGACCAGAAGTTGGCTATAAAAGGTTTTTTTATGTAAGCTAAAATGGTCTTAGGTGGAATAAAATGTAATGAAAAACAGTGCATGCATCAAAAGGGAAGTGAGTCTACCAATTATTTATTAAAATTAAAGTAATAAAAGAAAACGAGCAGCCAGAGCATCACACACCCCTTCTCCCTCCCTCCCCCCCATAATCTGACAGTCTGCTTGCAGGCTCCTGCCATTGGCTCTGCGCGCAGGAGCCGGCGCCTCTGACAAATGACACTCAGCTGACGCCAGCACTGGTGCTGCCAGGCACCAGGGTCTCGATTTTTATACTGTTCCTCTTAAATACAACTTTAAAATGTCATGAAAAGGATTTGGCCTTAAGAACTCTACTAACATGTTTCCCGGGGAAAATTCTTCCTGCAAATTAGTCATATACAGAGGCTAACATACACTGAGGGCATATCTTTCAAAAATCCATGCACATGAAGCCAATCTCACAACTTGAATGCAAATTTTCTCCAGTGAGCTTCCATAATTATGTTTGCCATTAAAAGACTCAATATTTACCCAATGAGCACAAGTTTTCTGGAAAACTATTCTTGCATTAGATAATGTTCACTAAGCACTAATCAAGACAAATTCCAACATAAAGAGCATGACATGACGCAACAACCACTGGTAGAATTTATAAGCAAGTCAACTGCACTGTATTGCAAAGAAAGTTACAGAGAAAGACTGTTCAGTGAACAAGAACTATGTATGTCTGTTTAGCAAGGAAACAGATGTTTTAATGATGATAAAGGGATTTTAATGCTATGTGACTGTCTTCCAAACACACAAAAACCTACCAGAAAAATGAATTGAAGATTACTGTATTATCATATGAATGAACATTTTTTCCTGTTTTCAGGCCACTTGAATGTATAGAAATAAGGTCCAGGGCAAAAAACACAATATGAAAGGACGAAAATACATCTTCATCATTTCCATCTAGTAATGCTAAGAAAGAAGTGGGAAGTATTTCTGTACCTTTGATACAAAAAGAAAGTATGTTTCTCTGCTCAAAAGGCTTTTACCATATAGGAAAGCATGACCATTACAATTCCTTTTCTATCACTTCTCTCTTCTGTACAGGGAAAGGAGTGCCAAACCTATTACTTCAGCAGTACTATCTCTGTGAGATTCTCATAGCCCAGTTAGTCCTCATTTGACATTAATGTGGGAAAAAACACAGCATCTGGTACTTGCCATGGTATTTTGCAAACAAACATTTTGAGTTTAACAATCTGTAATGTGTATTGATTACTCACCATATCCATGAATGCCTCCTAAAGGGAAAATTATTCACATGCATCATGTTCACAGATCTTCCAACATCAGTGTTTTCCTTGTCAGACAGCTTTATCTGTTATGGTATTCATAGATGCATTCCAGAACAACTGCAGGAGCAGTTAACAGCAGGGATTATTGCAAGAGTAACTGTAATCCACAAAAATAAAAATGCCCAGGATCTGAAGAAAGACTTGTCACAGGGTTTTCTAGGTATATGTCCATCCATTTATGCCTCACTTTCTACTTAAAAATACATTAAACTAATCAGTATACAGAAACAGTATGACAATGCCAACAGTTTGCCTTGATAAAAATCCAAGTGGTTTTAATACGAATTAAAGCATCTTCATATGCAGCATCTTGTACAGTTGGAAAAGGTTAGTCAAAAGGTAGCTTCTTGTCATCCATGCCAGATCAGTGGTGAGAGGAAAACATGCAACTTCAGATTGCTTTGCCATGTTCGGAAAGGAATATTGCTTTTTCTTCTTTCTTAGACACATATTCATCACTGATCACTCTAATGCAGTTTTCCCTTATTACAAGCCCAGGGAACAGGGTGGTGTTTAATAGCCATGTACAACAAAACCAAACTTCTTTCTGAATTTGATTCTCTGGGTTTATTTCTTCATCTAAGAAAGAAGGAAGGAAGTATGCTTTTTCTGCTCCAAAGAACAGGTCTACAGTTAGAGACCATCATGAGACAAGATCACATCATGATCAAATTCGCTTTTGCTGTCTAACCCCATAAGAAGGCTGTCTGCTCCCTTTAAGTAAAATGACTAAGCTATTGATTCTTGCACTGCAGAACCTAGTTTTCTTTTGATGTTACACTGTACATAAAAATCATGTGCATCATTTTTTATGTTGCAAAACGAAAGCACAGCCTTAAGTCCCGTGTTGTCTGAGAATTCTTTCTCTGCTGTCCTTTTGTTTGTTTTTATTTTTATTTCCCCCACCCCCACCCCCCCCTCCACCCTCTTTCCAGTCCAGCTCCCAGCTAGTAGTTATCACTCCTGAAGCTCTGGCAACATCCTCGGGAAAGCTTCTTAATTAAACCCAAGCTGGAGAGCCTATGCTCCTATGCTCCAAGCGCAACGCAGGCAACAGGCTCGCTCTTCCTCGCTGCTGGCAAGGATTTCCAACGTACCCCTCGGGCTCCCGCTGTCCTCGCCCGCTCCGCTCGGCGCTCCGGACACTCGCGGGCTCGGCAGCACCCCGCCTGCAGCGGAGCGGGGCTGGGCTGGGGCTGCGGTGGAGGCAGGCTGCCTGGCGGAGCCGGCGCTGGCGTCAAGGGGGCCCTCTAGGTGGGTTCTCCCGGCACAGCGCCGTCCTGCGCGGCTCTTCCCACCCACGCACGGAGCGGGGAAGGATGGGGCCGTGCGGGGAGCAGAGCACCGGAGCCTTCCTTAAAGCCACCTCTTTCCCCCCTCGGTGGCTGCGAGCGAGGGGAATGCAGCAATCGAGGGCAGAAAGCAGCGGGCAGTGATGCGCGGAGGAAATAGGCTTTCCTGCGCTGATCCCTGCTGACATTCAAGATATCAAGAAAGGCTTTTACACTTCATGTGCCCAGGCCGTATACAGTTCACTTGTCATTCTTTTTTTTTTTTTTTTTTTTTTTTTTTTTTTTTTTTAACAAGGTTTACACTGCTTTTTAAACTTCGAATGACCTCCTGCCCTTTTGGACAGGAAATCCTGCAGTTTGGAAGCCAGCTGCAACTTCAGTGACATTAAAAGCTGTGATAAAAGTGTGTATTTGATTAGGGTGTGGGTGGACTTGCGAGTAACATGATAAGATACTGAACTGCACATTTTCATAGATCCTATTTCCTTAAGCTCCGTCCTTTTGCTGCCATGGCCCTCTTCTACAGTTCCCCAAATTAGCCCTATTAAAGTTGATGCTGTTCTGTAGAAAGAATAAAATATTAGACTACTTGAATGTGATAATGCATTGGCAGTAAAATGCTATTTCTTTTAATTCAGCAACAAAAAGTGAGCTTGTATTGCTGTATACTGCATGCATCTGTACTCTGAGGAGTTAGAGCACCAAAATACAAAAGATTTCAGAATTTAAAAGGATTCCAGCAACATTTATGTCCTGATAATCCATGCAGAAGGTTGTTTTTTCATTTTTTCATTTAAGCATAGCCGTGACAGAAAACAGATACAGTGAATTACAAATAGTGAGAATGAAAGTTAGCCTTTTTTAACTAAGAGCTTAAAAACAAAGTCTATAGCCATGTTCAGTAAGGACATTTGGTATAACTTTTTAAATGACCATGTAAACACTTCATATTTTATGCGAAAAGCACCACCGCAACCACCCCAATCCCAAATTGGCATTAGGAATTTATGCCAAAAGCATTTGAAAAGGGTATAAACAAAACTGTGAAAACTGAAAGGTTGTGTGATTAATCTATCTATATAAAACAACAACAACAAAACATTACCTCTAACTAATCCAGTTTTCTATGGCTTTCTCTAGGCTAGAACCACTTATTATGAAATATTAAGTATGCCAAATGCTACACAAATCTGCACTGTCATTATTATTTCATATTGTACTTGCCTAACTGCATACTTGCCTGATCATTCTTAGGTGCTGACATTTTCCACACTAGACTTACTTTATGAATTGTACTATCTTGAGAAAGAGCTTCTTAACACCAACCTGCCACTATGAAATTCACATATGAAATTCAACACATATGAAATTCACAGAGTCTATTCTGCATCTTTGTCATGAGGAAACCAATATATTTGGTTTTCTCTAGTATTAAGTTCAGAGCAAATTATATCCACTGACTCAACTCATTTCATTCAGAAGCAGAGTTGCAGAAGGAGGGTGAGCGTATGTAAAATTACTATATAGCATTGCGCAGCAGTTAGAGAACTCACCAGCCAAGTAGAACACAGGATATATGGGCTTTGCAGAGCAAAGGTAAGTTCAAACCAGGGACCTAAATCAGTAAATAATTTTTGCCACACTTCTAGAATAGGCTGACTTCTTCTAGGTCAGAACCACTATAGATTTCTAATCAGTTCAATTTGAAAAAATGCAATATTTAAAAACATTTGGTTGCATTAACCATAGTGGCTTTTTTTTTTTTTTTTTTTTTTTTAACTAGGTGTGTACAAAAATAAGCATTTGGGTATGTTAGTTCCATCTCAGCTTCCCCTACTTCTTTGAAACAGTAGTTTAAGTATAATTCAGTTCAATAAAAATAAAGAAAAAAAAAAAAAAAAGCATTTCAAAGCAGGTTTTGCTCTGATCCCTTTGTTCTGTCAAAAGGACAGTGCTCTGACCATTACAATTTAGGCTACAGGAAGGTCTAATGCATCTTCCCCACTCATATTGAATCTAGGCTAAGCTGAAAGAAGCTGGAGAGAAACAGACTGTCAAAAAGGAGTCTGCAACTGATACTGACTCTTCCCTGAGAGAGAGGAGTCCTAGATTCTAGACGCTTCTACAAGGTCTCTTTGAGAATTTTTCACTAAAATTAATTAGGTAATGGATAAAGTATGTTGATAGCAGGAACTGGCTTTCAGCACTTCTCATTTTCAGAGAAATGATCACATTGGACTACAGAGTGAGGATCTATCTTCTTTTCTCTCTCTCTTTCTGGTCTTGGGAAGCTGGTATTCCTTACCACTGAAAGAAAGATCTAAACAGAGTCATGAAGAGTGTGTCCCATAAATTTTCTTTTTAATCAGCCTAATGACAGTGCACCTTTCTTTCCATCCGAGTCTTTAAGGTTAGAGGAACCAAGCAGGATTATTAGCATCTCCATTTTCTGATTTCTGCAAATATGTGTTCCTCCCACAACACTCTGCTTTTCAATTGTCAGTGATAGTAAAAAATTCACTTTAAATGGGCTAACATCTGGTTCTGTCAAAGTGAAGTTCTATAGCATATTTTCTTTACCTCTTCTTAAACATGAAAATGCACTCACAGACTAGAAGAGTTTACCTTGAAACATTTCTATTCCTAATAATAGTACTAAAAAAGGTAAGAACTGCTATGCTCTCAGTATCAGGTTTTTAATATAAAATCAATAAAGACAATAATATTATATATATCATACAGATCACAAGAAACATATATGATAGCAACAGTAGTATATAAAACTACCATTTCTATGCTGACCAAGAGGATGGGGTTTCTGAAAAAGAAAAAAGATAAGTTTAACTTACAAAATATTTTTACAAAGATTTTTTTTTGTTGTCTTTTTTTTGTTTTTCCAAAATGGCAAAAGATCATTAAGCCAAATATTTTGGTGGCAATACAATAGTGATTAGCGCAAAACATGCATCTAGGAAGGTAAAGCTAATGCTTAAAGAAAAGCTGAAGAGAAAGCTCTAGACAATAGTATACAGAATTTTATCAATGTCACTGATAAAACAGTGACAATGACCTATGGCAACTCTTTTGAGACTGTGCAAGATAAGCTGGTGAGTTCAGCCAGCAAGTTGTTCGCAAGTGTCAACAGCAACAACAAAAAAACATATCAAACTTGGCAATTGTATAAGTCTCAAAATTTCCTCCAAGAAAGAAATGGTAGTGTACCCTGCAATATTGTATCAATGATAAAGAGGACTCATTGAGATGAAGAACAAGGTATGTAATACGGGCTACAGTGAGAAACATATTGCTAACATAAACACAGCACAGATGGTTAATTTTAACAGTGGGATTGAATGTACCCTTTGTGTGTTTGCAAATGACACCAAGCTGAATGATACAGTTGATACCATAGAAGGAAGGGATGTCATCTGAAAGGACCTAGAAAAGCTTGAGAAGTGGGCCCACGTGATCCTAATGAGGTTCAACAAGTCCAAGTGCAAGGTGCTGCACCTGGGCTGGGGCAATCCTAGTCATAAGCACAGACTGCGAGAAGAACTCATTGAGAGCAACCCTGCAGAGAAGGACTTGGGGGTTCTGGTGGACAAAAAGTTTGACATGAGCCGTCAGTGTATGCTTGCAGCCCAGAAGGCCACCTATATACTGGGGTGCATCAACAGAGGGGTGGCCAGCAGGTCGAGGGGGCTGATTGTCTCCCTCTGTGCTGCCCTTGTGAGGCCCCACCTGGAGTGCTGCGTCCTGGTCTGGAGCCTCCAGCATAAGAAGGATGTTGATCTGCTAGAACAGGTCCAGAGGAAGGCCACAAAGATGATGAAGAGGCTGGAGAACCTCTCCTACGAAGAAAGGTTGAGAGAGCTAGGACTGTTCAGCCTAGGAAAGAGAAGGCTCTGGGATGACTTCACTGTGGCCTTTCAGTACTCAAAGGGGACTTATAAAAAAGATGGAGAGCAACTTTTTGCTCAATCAGATAATGACAGGACAAGGGGGAACGGTTTTAAACTAATATAGGGGAAATTTATCTTAGAGATTAAGAGGCAGTTCTTCACTCAGAGTATGGGGAGGTGCTGGATTAGGTTTGCCAGGGAATTGGGTAGATGCCCCATCCATGTAGGTGTTCAAGAGCAGGTGGAATGGTGCCCTGAGCAACCTGATATATAGTGGGTGGTGTCCCTGCCTCTGGTAGGGGGGTTGGATCTAGATGATCTTTGAAGTTCCTTCCAGCCCAAGCCATTCTATGATTGAATGACAAAATGGTCAAACCTATGCATGAAGAAAAAGTATGGAGGTAGCAATTCCCCATACCTGGAGCTCATTCCTATATTTTAAGTGATAGAATCCCTATAGTCGTTATAAATTCTCTCTACGGAAACTATATAGATTAAAAAATCAACTCGATTAATGAAGTGGTAAGAAGTATGCACCCAACTGCACACAGTAAAGGAAATCATCCAAGTGATAGGTCTTTAGTCATAAAAAATTTAAGATAACACAGAAATTATCTTCATTAATTATAGCATAGAAACTGAAGACACAAATTCCTCTCTTCAGAATCCTCAACAGAATGAATCCTCAACTGATAAACTCCTTACTCTCCACACTGAGACTACTAGAGACCTTTACTTGCACACAAGTGTTATGTGAGTGTACGTCAAGTAACATTTTTTTGTCCTGTCTGCTTTGTGTACCATCCACCCTGCATATAAATTAACTCCTTATTGAAGCCTCTTTTGGATAAGGTAAATTATTTTGTCAGAAAGAAAAAACTGTGCTTCTTAAGAAGAATCACAAAGAATCACAGAATCATCTAGGTTGGAAGAGACCTCCAAGATCACCTAGTCCAACCTGTGATCTAACACTAACCAGTCCTCCACTAAGCTCTACATCTAAACATCTTTTAAAGACCTCCAGGGATGGTGACTCAACCACTTCCCTGGGCAGCCCGTTCCAATATCTAACAACCCTTTCAGTATCACAGAATCACAGAATCACAGAATTTCTAGGTTGGAAGAGACCTCAAGATCATCGAGTCCAACCTCTGACCTAACGATAACAGTCCCCACTAAACCATATCCCTAAGCTCTACATCTAAACGTCTTTTAAAGACTTCCAGGGATGGTGACTCCACCACTTCCCTGGGCAGCCTGTTCCAATGCCTAACAACCCTCTCAGTGAAGAAGTTCTTCCTAACATCTAACCTAAAACTCCCCTGGTGCAACTTAAGCCCATTCCCCCTCGTCCTGTCACCAGGCACGTGGGAGAACAGACCAACCCCCACCTCGCTACAGCCTGCCTTGAGGTACCTAGCCCATTCCCCCCCGTCCTGTCGCCAGGCACGTGGGAGAACAGACCAACCCCCACCTCACTACAGCCTCCTTTAAGGTACCTGTAGAGAACAATAAGGTCGTCCCTGAGCCTCCTTTTCTCCAGGCTGAACAATCCCAGTTCCCTCAGCCACTCCTGGTAAGACTTTTTCTCCAGACTCCTCACCATGTTCATTGCCCTTCTCTGGACTCTCTCGAGCACCTCCATGCCCTTCTTGTAGTGAGGGTCCCAAAACTGAACACAGTACTCGAGGTGTGGCCTCACCACATATAAGTATGCTACAAGCAGTCCAGATAACAGCAGGTTTATTCGTCTCTGTTTTTCTTATCTAATCTTTCTGCATCCATATGGGCCTTGCCCCCTCAAATGTCTTCATGTGTCTTCATGACAAATCACAAGGCAAGCAACATGAATTTTTGGTGTTATGTTATCAGAACACCACTGGGCTCTGACACAGCCTCACATGATTTTAGATACTTTGAACTGAAAAATTATAGAGAAAGTTGTTTCTCTGTACCCAGAGGAGGCCTAAATGAGTGCTAGGCAATGTGTTTATAACCCACTCCACATAACTTGCCCTCGGGGCTTGAGAGCATACTTAGAGCCATAATTATATCATGGAAATTAATACTAAAAGATAAAACTTCAAAACACATGTAGGTCACATTTGAACAACAATCATGAATTAAGTAACGTTGCTAAGAGCTTATGGCTATTCCTTAAGATGGAAAAGAGCTTAGTTATCAAATATATTTTTGTTCCAAAAATTATATGCTCAACTGTAATATAATTTCAGCAGAACATTATCCATCCAAGCCTCAGTTCTTTTTGAAGTCCAAAGAATTTCAGGTCAAGAACTTAGAAGAATATTTTATAATTTATGTTTTCTATTAACTTACTCACTTGTATGTGTGTGTGCGCATTTGTTTTTTTGTTTTGTTTTGTTATTTTTTCTTTTTCCCTTAGGCTCCCCCCTCCCAGTTAAAGCCTAGAGAAGTTTTTCAGGTAATGTCATTCTAAAATACAAGATCATAGAATCATAGAATCATAGAATATCCTGAGTTGGAAGGGACCCATAAGGATAATCGAGTCCAACTCCTGGCACCGCACAGGTCTACCCAAAAGTTCAGACCATGTGACTAAGTGCACAGTCGAATCACTTTTTAAATTCAGACAGGCTCGGTGCCGTGACTACGTCCCTGGGGAGCCTGTTCCAGTGTGCAACCACCCTCTCGGTGAAGAACCTCTTCCTGATGTCCAGCCTAAACCTCCCCTGCCTCAGCTTGACACTATTCCCACTGGTCCTATCACTGGTGATTACGGAGCATAGGTCACCTGCTTCTCCACTCCCCCTCATGAGGAAGTTGTAGACCGCGATGAGGTCTACAGCCTCCTCTTCTCCAGGCTGAACAGGCCCAGTGCCCTCAGCCGTTCCTCATATGTCCTCCCCTCTAGGCCCTTCACCATCTTTGTTGTCCTCCTCTGGACACTCTCCAACAGTTTAATGTCCTTCTTGTACCATGGTGCCCAGATCTGCTTAATTGTTGAGTTACAGTAAAAATAATTGTTGCTATGAATCTTACTTGGTAAACTGCACTTCTTGCTAAACTTGCTATGCCATTCGTTTCCTACAATCTACATATCTGGACAACGTTCTTCACTAAGAGGGTGGTCACACAATGGAACTGGCTCCCAAGATAAGTGGTCATAGCACCAAGCCTAATGGAACTCAAGAAGCATTTGGACAATGCTTGCAGACATACTGGCTGATTTGGGGGTGATGCTGTGTGGAGCAAGGAGTTGGACTTGATGATCCTTGTCGGTCCCCTCCAACTCAGGATATTCTATGATTCTGTGATTAAACAAATGATTAAAGTTGCATAGATTTAAACTGGAACAAATGGAGTGGTGTGGAAAAAAGTGTCCTTCTGATACATTAACTACTTTCTTGTCTCATTTGAAGAATAAGAGTCCTGCTCTCCTTGATATTACAGGTCAGTGATCCTTGAGGAAAAATTACTGTAGCTCTCCGGCATAGCAACCTATCTCCATTGACTAGACAATGGTCATGCTCACAGACTCATCTCCTCCCTGTTGCATAAGAAAGGGTTCAGATGCTTTAAAAATCACTCTACAAATGTAAATATAAACTTTACATGTAGTGGCACTGCATTAACTGTTTTGATGTATATCTGCTATGAAACAGAAAATTATCTGTATCAAGTAGCCCAGAATTCTAAAGTTTCACCTTAGTGAAAATATTAGGTAAAACTGAAATCCACAGTAAGTTTGCAGAAGTTATTTAAGAAAAGCAATTGTTTTCACAACTGTAAAACTGAAATGCTGAAGAAATAGCATTTTTAAAATTTTTCTGCAGTGGTAAAGAATTGAAGTCGCTAAATACATTTCCAGGGAATAATCATGACCTGTTCTCTAATATGAAGATGACTGTGTATTATTTTAACAGTACTCTATTTCAAATTGAATATATAGTTCAGAGTACTTGAATCATGAATGCCAAGGTAGAACAAAACTTTACTCATTCATACAGGAAAGGAAAGGAAAGGAAAGGAAAGGAAAGGAAAGGAAAGGAAAGGAAAGGAAAGGAAAGGAAAGGAAAGGAAAGGAAAGGAAAGGAAAGGAAAGGAAAGGAAAGGAAAGGAAAGGAAAGGAAAGGAAAGGAAAGGAAAGGAAAGGAAAGGAAAACAGAGATTCCAGTAAATACTGGCACTAGTTAGTTCCAAATGATACAATATTATGTTCATACTGCGAGGAAGCTTAAAATGATACAAACATTTGATTTAAAATAATTCTGTTAATGTAAGTATGTATCTTCAATTTAATAAACAAGATTGTCTAAAATTGTCTTTATTTACTTTGCTCACAAACTTATCTGGTTTACATTTTCAGATATTTTTTCCCAAACCTGGATACAATGCAAATGGTGTAAAGATGGCATGTGAGCCTACAACAGAAAGGGCTTCCTAGCAGTCCATACTCAGGTTAACTGAAAAACAGCAGTGATGACTTCTGGGAAGACTTCTACACTGTCCTTTACATGATTAAGTTGACATGAGTATTCAATGATTGTTGAGAATGTTAAGTGAGAAAATATTATATTTTTTTTTAGATATTAAAGAATATCAACACAAAAGTGCATAAATATTCACTGAGACTGAAGTTTGGTTTGGTTGGTTGGTTGGTTTTTTTATCACAATGTCTTTACTGCACAGAGTAGAAGTTTAGTCTCCATGCATGTCAGCTTTACCTTCTCTACAGGGCTTTGGAGAAAAGACAGCCTACAATGAGTTTTTCCAACATGCTTGCACTTCATTTGCTAATAATTTGTATATTAGTCTAGTGAAGATGGCTTCTTTCTATATTGCCATGCATTATACGTATTCTGAACACAACAACATTTTACAAAAGAATGGTAACAGCATGAATTGAACAATTCAGATATGACTTACAAAAAGACACAGAGAAAAAGGATCCTTCATTGACTATTTTTATGGACTCTTCCTTAGATGTACAACTCTTTTCTGACAACTAGATAGCCTTTTTTCTTTCTTGGACAGGGGACTGTGGTAGAATGGGAAAAATCTAAAATAAGTAACAATACTTTGAGATGCATTTTCTGAAATGTCATTTCTACTAGTATATCTTATTTTCCTATTAACTATACTTCTCTGATGTACTCAAATACACAGTTCAGTAAGCAATTTTCAATTTATGATTTAATGATTGACAATATTTAAAACATTTACATTATCCTTTTTAATCATCTCATAAAACCTCATAAAGATTTGAGTTGTAGATTTCTTGTTACTTTTTGTGATAACAGACATGCTGTAAGTCTTCTGCTTTTAAGAAATTGAAGTAAGTAGAAATTTAGGCTATGCTCTAAAATTACTGAAATTTGTCCAGAAATCTTATTGAATTTTGCAATACAGTATTTTTATATTAAACAATATATCCTCCATCTTTCTGTCAAATTAGAACCTTTTGTATAGCTTTTATGGAAAATAAAACTAACCATGCTAATACAATTGATTTTTGAAATCAGAATATGAAGTTAGACATTTAACAGGTAATGTATATGAATGAAGGAAATGCTTCTTTATTTGCACTGTTTTGCCTTGTTTTTGTTGTTTTTAATTTTATTTATGAGTAAATAACTTTTGTCAGTTTGTGAGTTAGTCATCATTAAAAGTGTTATGCAAAAAACTTCAGTGCAAGCAAAATCATGTATTTTCAATACTGAGGTTATGTCACAAAAAAGGTTAGCAGTAGTGAAAGGAACAGAAGTATTGTTGAGTCACTGAAGTTGTCTTTTCCTCTTTGGTCAGCCTGTCCTCTCAGACATTAATAGACATGTTCTTCCAGATATGTTCTTCCATAGTTTCAAAAAGTTTGAGAAGTTAAGACTTCTAAGCATTACATTCCCTCCTACTTAACTACTCCAAGATCTTGTAATGTGATTCTCCTCTACAGTGATGTTTCCTAACACTGAGTCATAGGAAAGTGTCACTAGTGCACTCCTACAGACTAGTGTTTATAACAGAAACATGAATAAAAATACTAAGTGAAATCCTAGAACTCTAGTAGTATTGAGAAACGGTCTTCTCTCACTGGCTCTTCATCTGCCTTAAAGTTGCTTTATTGACACCTGTGCATTCCATTTTAACTGGTTATTTCCTAAGTGACATTGTATATGACATCTGATGTTCAGATGGAACGTCCTGTTCCATCTTGTCCAATTTCTGCCCACTGCCTCTTGTCCTGGGCTCCACTGAAAAAAAGCCTCTTTGTACTTTCCCTTCAGGTACTATCAGACATTGATAAGATCAAGCCTCTTCTTCTCCAGGCTGAGCAGTCCCAGCTCTCTCAGACTCTCATAATAGCAGAGGTGCTACGGTTCCTTCATCATCATGGGGGCCCTCCATTAGTCTCCTTCCAGTTTTTCCATGTTTATCTTGGCTGTGGGGAGCCCAGAACTGGACACAGTACTTAACCAATGCTGAGAGAGAAGACCACCTCTCTTGATCTGCTGGTGATATTTTGTGTAATGCAGCCAAGAATAAGAATTAGCTTTCTTAGCAAGGGCACATCGCTGACTTGTGTTCAAGTTGGTGTCCACCAGGACTCCTAGCTCCTTTTCCTGCAGAGCTGCCTTCCAGCTGGGTAGCCCCCAGCATGTCCTGGTGCCTGAGCTCATTCCTCCTCAGGTGCAAGACTCTACACTTCTTGCTATTGAACTTCATGAACACTTTTTTCCTTTTCTATATGTTTTGGTGCCTAGTAATTCTGGTATTCAAGAAGAAAAAGGCCATGGTACTTGTCTAGGTTATTTCCGGTCTTTTTAAATACAAGTAACACAATTACTATTACACCAGTTATGATTTTATGATCTTATTAACAATCCTCACTACAAGACTGAGGTTGCCTGTGCCAGTTTTTAGGGTTCTTGAACATAACCATCCAATCTCTGTAGCTTAATAGCATTAATGTCTGAGGTTTGCTTCCATACCAAATACAGTAATTCAGATTTACATACCTTTGTTCCTATTATCTATCATGCCTATATTGACACTTAAAATAATTTTTCTGATTAAAAATTTAAAAAAAAATAGAAAGGTATTTCTCTATTTCCTGTTACGCCAAAACCAACTGTACAGCACAAATCTATCTTCTTCTCTTTCTTTGCTTTTGCAGTTTATGCATCTTTTATTTGTTTTCTTTTGGTTCACTGAGTATTTGATAAAAAAACTCATTGTATATATACATATGTCCTGGCACCAGACTACCCCCAGGACATATGTAGTATCATACTATCCAATCCTTACTGTTAAAAACTTTTTTATTATTGTTTTTCTCAAAACACAGGTTTAAATCATAATAGGATGTTTAACTCAAAATATTATAATTTCTGGTAGGGTTTTTTTTGTTCTTTGTTTGTTTGTTTTTGATAAAATTGAGATGTTTCTATCCAAACCCAAGCATTCTTTACAGTCCCTTCTACCAATCACCACAAACAAATGTTGTAGCTATGCAGTGCCTTCCTTTTTATTTCCAGTATTAATATCTTCTCCTGTGTTCATGGAACTGTAATCCCTCTTCCCCCATCCATGAAAGTCTAGATCTGAGAGTGAACTTCTGCAAACTGACAACAAAATTATTATGCAATTGCCTTTAACAGAGGCTTTAAGAATCAGACCACAACTCCCCTGGAGTCAGTAGAGAGTATATGTATGATGTACATGAGCAAACTGTAAAATGCCATTCTCCAACATACACACGTAAATATTTATGAATGACATTTTATTGTTTAGTAGGACAGGAATTATCTTCATAATTACTTTTTGTACACAAATACATCATATGCCAGGTGTACATGAAAGTGCATGTGTAATTGCATACATGTACAGTGATTTCTAGCAACAAGGAAGTAACAACTTCTATTATTCTAACAAAAACTAATATATTTGTAACTTGGATTTGAGTACAAGAACTAAAGTCTTGCAACTACTGCCTGCCACTTAAGTAAAAAGTGGTAAGAATAACCCCCTTATCTTATTTTATTTTCTCAGAATTTAAGATAATCACATGATTTATATTGCAGAGAACCAAATGAAAATTAAGTCAGATAGAAGTTATGTCTCCCAGGTGCAGATGGTAGGAAAAAACTAGACCTTTTATATGATTAGCAGATTTCCACTGTCCCAGGAATAGCATACAGGATACAGATGTTGCTGTAATGTATACTGATGGATGAAGATTTTGTTTACACAAATTTAGCTGGAATGCATATGGACAAATATTCAGTTACAAGTATATAGCATTTTATAGCAACATAAACTAAAGATGCTTGGGGTAACTAAGAAACAAAAAAAGATAAAATCTTCATCTCAAATAGTTTAAATACACTTATCTCAAATGGTCCTAAGTTAAGTAGAAAACTGTGAAATTGTTGTTCACTACATAAAGAAGTGGACTTTTGGTTCTTTATAAAAACAAAATAATAACCTGATTATAAAGTACTTAATTAGATTTATTAAATTAATATGGGCCAATATTCCCTGTAATACAAAGCCATTTTTGGTTTCTTTTTAATTTATTACGTAGAGAATGACAATAAAGAGCCAGCATGTGACAATCTAAGTAGTAAACCTCTCTGGTTTGCAGGTTTGCAGATTGAAGTTCAGATTTCTATGAGTTTATAGCAGCAGAAGTCACTCTGAGAAGCCTCACTGATTATCTCCTCAAATGTATATAATGCAAGAAATGGAAGCCTTCCCCCACGACATATCTCAAGACTATGACAAATGTAATGCTTTGGAACTGATGAATCAGCTTTCATGATGCACAAAGAAAATAGAAAAACACTTTTTTTTTTTTTTTTTTTACTATATGTCCACTATCTTTTTAAAGAGAAGACTCCTAAATATCCCTTGGAACAGCTGGAAGGTGTTGTACTACATTTTTCCTATGTGCTAAATATTGGATGTATTCATGGAGTATGAGAACACACTTCTCAGGACTTATAAAATATTCCTGCAAACATAAGCCACCTCTATGACATCAATAAATAAATAAATAAATAAATAAATAAACAAATTTTGGTGTTTTCTGGTATTTGATTATTGAAAACAGGTATACCACTGGTGTAAAGGCAGGAACCTACAAGCCCAGCTCAAGATAAGGACTCGAATTGCTATCTACCAAAACTTGGGAAACTAGAGTAACTGTCATGACTTTACTTGGCCTTGCTGTGTTTTGCCAACATAACCTGTGCTGAACACAAACTTCAAAGCACTATGGAAAGCCAAGGCAGCATTATTTGAAGCAGAAAACACTTATTTGGCATATTATGCCTGGGCCATGGTGACTGCATTGCCCTGACTGTTTATCAAAAACTGCATATCAAAGCAGACTAATTACAGTGCCTCAGTACTAAATACTACATGCAATGTAGACAAAATTTAAGAGAGCTTGATTGGACCAGACTATTTTACATAATTGGTCTTTTACAACCTTAATGATTCTATGATTGAAGAAAACAGATACATTTGAAATGGTTATTTTTCCCTACATGGTCATTTTTGAGATTTCTTCTTTTAACTAATTGAAGCTACTTGAATATTATGATTCCTCAATAGTCTAAGTATCCACTATTCCTCTAAAAAAGTTTTAAAAGTTCTGACTCATGCCCACCTTTGTATGCGGTTCTTCAGAGATGATGAATATGGGATAAATTAGCTAATGAGAAGGAGAAAGAGAACATGCTTTCAAAGTATGTTTTGCTGATATTTCTTATTTTCAAAATTGAGCACATAATTTTTGATAAATGAAAAAAAAATATCTGTTTATATACTGCTTTGGTGAACACAGATAACAGGGGACAGAAACATCTCACTACTTCCTACAGAACGATATTAACGCTATAAATGTAATTCCTTATTGCCCTAATTGTTTGCATTTTTTAAATATCGAAATGTCACTCAACACCCAAGAAACATATGTTTATATAAATATATATTATCAGTATTTGGTAGATAGCTTATTATGGAAATGATCATTAGCACTTTAAATGTACTACAACAGTTTAATAAAGGTGATGTATAATTTCCCATTGCAATGCTAAGCTAAAACTGGAAAGCTAATGAATGACTTCTACTCAATATAATATTTTAGGTTGCATAGCAAATATACTTGTTATGAAAATGCAATAATACTTCATTACAAGTAAAGCATGACATCAGCATTTGATCACTTTATATCACAATATTTATTTATAAAAATTATATAAAATTGTGATATAAAATTTATATCACAATATACTATTACATACAATATATAATAGATCAATTTATATCACAATGACACGTTAAACTACTTCCAGTAATGGACTAAATAGAAAATTGGTGCCAGGCCATTTACTACTACCTGCTGAAACCAGGGCACTAATTCTCTAGAAAATAGTATGTTGAGGAAAGAGTATGTTATGTTGAAGGATCTGTTGGTAGCAAAGTGTTTCATCTTGTATTTGATAGAGGTTGTTCAACAACTTTTTGTATTATTTTACAGATCTTCATTATCATGAACAAAATTCTATGACTTAAAAGAAGGCACAGAATATTTCTCATCTTTTGTATTGCAAAATTTCTCATCTATTGTATTGCAAAATCTTTTGAAACCACTGTTCTAAATGCTTGCATTTAAATCAATATTTAAACTTTAAAGGTAGAACTTAACTAGAAAACATCTTTAGACGTTTCATGATTTGAAAGAATATTTATCCAATATTTTTAAAAATTTTAACATAAGACCTAATGTCATTAACATAAGATGTCTATTAACCTAAGACCTAATGTTCCAAGGGAAAAATTCAAGGGTAAACTAAGATTTTTCAAAACTAGGAGCATAATAGAATTGGCTAAATTAAGATTTGAATGTCTGAATTTGTTTTCTAGAGAGTTGGGTTTGCAGCACTTACACTGAGTGAACAGGAATTTCGAAAGCCCAACATCTGAAAAATCAGCCTGAGTTTCTGACACTGCCTTCCTATCACATATAGTTTCTGTCTTTATTCTGCTCTCTCCATAACATCTACCTTCAGTATTGCTATTTCCTTTTGCTTACAAGTGATCACTCATGAATTAAAGGAGGAAAACAAAACCATGGTATGAACAAACCAACGTTGTTTTCCATAATCTGTATAACTGTTCATACTTATGACACACTGGAAAGTGTTTTGTTTGTTTGTTTGCTTTCATTGTTCAAATTAGGACAATGCCAGACTAAATTATTAATTAATTCATAGAAATCATACCCGACAAAAAAAAAAAAAATGCCAGTTACTACTTAAAGGAGGAGGTAAGTGTTCTAGATTGCAAGTATGAGTAATGGCCCATCTAGGCAGAAACCATGACATGTCTATGAAAGCAAGTGCCCAAACCAATTGCTTCTCCTCTTAGCCTAGCCTTTAGAAGACAATATTCAGTAACGGATATGAAACTCCCAGTTCCATTATTTGAGCATAAAGTAGCTCTTTGTTCTCATTCTTTAGAGAACTAATAACTGAACCTAGTTTTATTTTCTCATGCATAACAATATTTAAAAAGAAACCTTGGAAACATTTGTAGATATTTTGAGCAATAAAGCTCAAAGAAAACAAAACTAATACATTTTTACAATAAGTACTATAGTAATAACTGTTTACAAAGACTATTTATGCATTTATTGCATAAATAAATACCATAAAGTTCCCATTTCTTCATAGCTAGCAAGAAGAAATATTAGATACATTAGTTAAAGAAGAAAAATTCTGAATTGAGAGAAGGTGCACTGCAATAAGACATTCACAAAATTGTTACATGAAAAAGTGTTTTTCCTTTAATATCAGCAGACCCAAATGGAAATTTTTACATTAAATCAAGTAACTTGAAATCTCAGCATATAATTTTTCTGTAATTAATTTGGGATGTTTAAAATGTTGACTTGCAGACATTAGTGCAGCTTATCTTGACAAAATCAAAACATGTATTGGATAATTTTACATAAATTTATTTAAAGACAGAAATTGAAGTGCATTGATGCATCTTGACATAATGCTTCTGCTGTTTGAACTATTCTTACACTTTCTGCTCTGGGATGTTTCAGGGTCTTTGAATATTTTCTGAATAGTTACAGTGTTTTGCATTCTGTTTTTATATATTTTTCCATGTAATGTTTCAACAATATATTGGTGGTTTCTACACATAAAGAAATATTATCCTTAATAATGAACCAGGAATAAAATCAAGGCATGCACTTCTAGACAACTTCTTTTCGGTCGATTGAATCACTGTTTTAAGTCTGATAGGTTGTCAAGTTTGTAAACTGAAGAGCAGCACAATGGCAGAAAGCTCTTACAAGTGGTAAGTAAGAAGGTACTTAAAATTTCTGGCTGTAGACAATAATCACAGAGTCATACAAATGGTGGAATTAACCATAATTTCCATTAATAGCCTCATCAAAAGTACAGGCAGTGTATTGCATGGGTTTGGTGCCTTCAGATCACGATGTAAGGCATGACCTTCATTCTAACACTGACATTTTATGCATACTTAAGGCAAAGAAAATGACCCTTACCACATAGTTAGAGCTTACTCAAATCTTGCATTTGAGCATTGCAAACTAAAAACTTCAAGCTGCTGTAAATAGTGTGCTTTAAACACTGATATTTTAGCTGTGATATCAGTGGCATTATTGAAACAATATAGTATCAAACCCCATCTAAAAACAATCATTATCATGAAAATATACGTTATAAAATATAACATAAAATATTTGTACAAATTTCTAAAAATGTAAAAAAGTCTTTCATAGAGTATGAGTGACTTAAGCATGGCCTAGGTATATGATATGCCCTTACCCACTCATGTAAGGTTTAGGTGAACATACAGCTAAGTAAGTTGATGAAGACTCCAGATTTACATTCATTTTACTCCAAAAAAATGTTCTTTCATAGTTTTTTTTACATTTTTCAGTGTTCTTAAAAAGCAAATTTTTCACATAATTCCATTATGTCTGGTATGAATTCAGAAAATGCAATTTCAGATTTCGGGGACAGAATTAATTGCTTCTCACAACAGAACAATCCCCAACACCAACAATAAATACCTACATTTTTGCAGATTCTTAGAGGTGCCATTCCAGAAAATGAGCTCTTTATTTTTAAGTTTTATGTGTCTTTATATGATAATTATTTTACAAATGAATAACATAATAATATAGGGATCCCAAGGCAAAACTTGAAAAACACAGATTAAGCACCTACTGCTTACTTCAAAATACATTGTCAAACTTTTAAATATTTTGTCAAAAGTTGTGTAATATTCAGGATCTCCAGCAAATTTATAATCACAGACATGCAGAAACAGCTGGAGATACTGCAGCACAATCACATTAACTACTGTTGCTGGAGAGTCTGAAAATCAGCTGACAATCATTCAAGAAAAAGCTGTTAAAAAACTGTCAGCATTATTCCAAAAAAAAAAAAAAAAATCAATTATCTGATGGTCACTGTCTATAAAACATTATAAACACCTGAACTAGAATCCCTTATCCACAGAATTGTAAAGGTTCTGGAACAACTGAAAAAAAGTATGCAATAATTCACTGTGTGGATACAGCTTGTTTCATATTTGGCAAAATGGAAAATATAAATTGTCAGTTTTTCTTTTGCAGGAAAAAATATTATTCTTGGGAAGATCAGACAGTTATGGATGGTTTTTGGGTTTTTTTTTTGTATGTTCATTTTTTTTTTAATGTACAGACAAATGCTGTACATCACTGATCAATGTTTGTACTGAGCTGAAGGTCAGACTGCTAGCATTTCTGCAAGCCCATGCATCTGAATTAATAATTGCCTTTCAGTTACTGTCTAACTACAAAATTATTTCAAAGCCTAGCTTTGGAATTCATTCACCTAACACAATAAAATGTGGTTTTGTTTGTTTGTTTGTTTTGGGGGGGGGGGGGGGGGGGGGGGGGGGGGAAGGAGAGGATCTAACAAAGAGTTTAAATGACAGAAAGCTCATTTCACACCAGTAATTTAGAATCATAGAATCATTAAGGTTGGAAAAGACCTCCAAGATCATCTGGTCCAGCCATTCCCCTACATCCGATGTCACCCACTAAACCATGTCCCTAAGCACTATGTACAACCTTCCATTAAACACCCCCAGGAACGGTGACTCCACCACTTCCCTGGCCAACCTGTTCCAATCCCTGACTACTCCTTCTGAGAAGAAATGTCTAGTAATTTTCAACTTAAACCTCCTTGGCACAACTCGAGGCCTTTCCCTTGTCTTTCCCTTGTCCTATTTCTAGTTATCTGTGAGAAGGGGCTGACCCCCAGCTCTCCACAACTTCCTTTCAGAAGGCTCCCCTGAGCCTCCTCTTCTCCAGAATAAACAATCCCTGTTCCCTCAGCCGCTCCTCACAGGACTTGTGTTCCAGGCCTTTCACCAGCTTCGTAGCTCTTCACCAGCTTCATAGCCCTTCTCTGGACATGCTCCAGGGCTTCGATGTCCTTCTTGTACTGATGGGCCCAAAGTACAAAACATGGTACTCAAGGTGAGGCCTCACCAGAGCAGAGTACAGGGGGACGATCACCTCCCTGGTCCTGCTGGCTGCACTATTCCTGATACAAGCCAGGATGCTGTTGGCCTTCTTGGTCACCCAGGCACACTGTTTGCTCATGTTCAGGCAAGCATCAGCCAACACTCCCAGATCCTTTTCCTATGCACATCTGTCCAGCCACTCTGCCCAAACTTTCATGTTGAAAAGGCATTCTTTAAAAATTAAAAAACAGAAAACTTTCAGACACAGAAGGCCTTAAAGGAACATAAGAACATACTTACCTCTCCTGCACTTTCTCTACTTGTTTATTCATTATGCCGGAGGATGCTTCTGGATTCTAGGGATCTGACTGAGCAATTTATTTCAAAATAGCTCCTTTATATGTATTGCTAATGTTATACAGTGATGGAGTATTGTCACAGTTTTCTCTAACAGCTTACAAAGCATATACATAGCAAGTATGTTAGCCCTGTGTAGTTTATTTCAGCCTTTCCACAATTAATATCCAATAATTATCCTAATAATTATTTTAAAATACCTTTCATGAGCAGGGTGTGCTCATGAAACATTTTGTTTCAGTAAAAATGTCAATAATGTTACCTTTATAATTAATTATAACAATGTATTAAAATTAAAAACAAGATAAAAATAGTTTGAGAATAGGTATGTTTATTATTTTCTTGATAGTAAGAAGTGAGTATATACAATAATACTTTCAAATTAAAAGCCCTGAAGAAGTAGTTTACTTTAATTTAAAGTAAACTACATTGGAAAGTGTTTCCTATTAAAAATAATTAAATATTAATAGTTAAATTATTTAAGAAAAGTAAATAATAGTTTCTTTAAACTGACTTTGAAATACACTCTAAAAGGGAGTACATCAGCTTCAGTGAGATGTACAGAAAACAGCAGCTCACCACAATGATGCATCATTTTTCAACATTTGCTGGATTATCAAATAAGAACAGGATGAACTAAACATATATTTGGAAGTGCAGTCTGCTTACTCCAGTATAGTCCAGACTAAAATACTTAAGAAATATTGATGAAATATTTCTTAATTATGAAATGTGTTTTTTCATCAAGATAACCTACATATATGATTTTTTAATATAGGGACATTTAACTAATATAGAATAAGGACACTGACTTTTTTTCAGTTGTCCTCAGTTACATAAAATAACATTATTCCTTTTCAGTAACTGTGACAAGTACCAAGTCAGTTTTCAGACAATACTCTAAGTTCCAAGAACCAAACAAATTCAAACAAAAAGATTCAGATCATAAGGTTATGTAGTTCCACAGACTATGCACTCTCCACACTCACAGTCACTTTTGATTAAAACACACAAAGCAGGAAGAGTGACTTCTTTAACTACAAGTTAAAGAAGACTACAAGACTTCTTCTACCTGCAAATCTACCAGTCTCAGTACTGGCTACGTCCACACTGTGGAAGAAAAGGTATCCTAGGAACTGCCAGGCATTGTAGCCACAAGCTTTTCTTGCCTCTTCAGATTACTCCAACTCTCTCCAAGCTAAAACCAGGAGAGGGTACGTAAAGTAGTTCACGCTAAAGATCACTCCTAGCAGATGATACAGGTCAGACAGCATCAAGTTTGGTTCCCATTGACCTAAAGACTCCTCCAGAGCCATCCAGGAAATTTTGATCCCTAAAATTACTGAACAACCTCATGACACATTCCAAGTCATGGAACATAAAAAATAGTGCAGTGGGCTGCATTTCAGACTGTGTTGTTATGTATTATTAAAACACTTTCAACTAGATAAACATGTTAAAAACAAATAAACAAAACAAAACAAATCAACAACAACAAAACAGAAATTATCTTACTGTCTTGAAGCAGTATCATATAGGGCCCAGGGGGAATTCAGAGACAGGTGTCATGCAATGAGAATGCATGCCATATGGTCTAAAGTCCTGAGCAACTTGGGTTACTCTGCATCATTTAGTTTATGGGTTAAGCATCACACTCAGGAACTGAACCATTCTGCAGAATAGATGGATGACTTCTTCAGCTTTCATGAAAATTCATGCTGTGAGGACATTCTGAGCAGAAAGCTTTGAAATGGACTAATTCCTGGATCCAAAACACACTCACGAAATTAAACAAGACTTGATATCTTAGGATAAAGGAAAGGCTAACAGACATAGCAAGGCTAACTCTTCTAATTTTGTTGTACAGATTTAAATGGGTGATTTAAATCTCCAAATTTAATTTTGATTTAACTTAGCAAGTGGAGATAAATAATTGTTTTAAATCTTGCTTTGCATTTATAGTTTTTGTTTTGTTTTGTTTTTGTTTTTGTTTTTGTTTTATCTAAATAAACTATGATTTCATTAAGGGGTCACTAACCATTGAATTTCATGCTTATTTTTACTAAACAAGATACGCTATACCTACATTTTTAAAGTATCTACATAGTTCACTATACATGAAATATGTGTTTTAGCTTTTAAACTATTTCATGTTTAAATACTTAATTTCACCTTTTTCAAATTTGATGATATCTTTTTTTCAAGGTTTCCTGTAAACTGCACTTCAGTGGAAATTAAATGTAAATTTCAATACAATTCAATACTTTAAAGTGTATGATACCACAGTTGTTATTAATAGGAAAAAAGATACCATGCTATATGTATTTAATAAAAAATAGTGTTGGTTATGGATTTCAATGGGCATTGAAATGATTGAAACTACAGAGAAAGACCAATGTTTATTGTCTCAACCAAAAGCCTTTTTTTTTAACTGATTACAAAAAGGAAGCTAGTATCTGGCAAAGCAGGAAAACTAATCAGACTTTCTATTTCAATATCAACAAGAGAGATCTGATTTTTTTTTTATATGTATTTTATTTTATATTCGGCTGTAAAGAGGGAGTTACTGCTTGTTAGAGCCAGTTTAACATTTTGGCATATTTGTTTTAAGTGCCCTGTCTGGAATTACATTAACAGTTTAAGTTTTTGTAAAACTTTGATGGCAAATATGTACAATGGTCTACCTGGAAAAGATAGAGAAAAAAAAAAAAAAAAAAAAAAAAAGCTTTAATTGTCCTACAATTCACCTCTGAAGTTATATTCATTAAATAGAATGTGAGGAACCCATTCATCTGCTATAGTCTTCACAAACAGAAGTCTAATTAACACAAATGTGGCAGGTATAAAGTTATAAAGTAAACTAAAAATTCCGAAACCTCATCCAACATCTTAGATTAGACTGCATAAGATACAACAACAGATAGTTCAAGCAAAGCCAAAAATATCTGATGTTATCTTCAACTACAAATAGATGGAATGCTACTTTTAAAGTTTAAAACATTCATTCAATAATTTACTCTGTCTGAAAGGTTTTCTTTTCATAAATTTATAATTTGGAAGGATGTGTCTTTCTTTTAAATGAACTCTCTATATACTTACCCAGAATCAGAGTTAATGTTTTACTCTTGAAGTTAAGAATATATATGGAATTTAGAGAATGTTCTCATTGTTTGGCCACACCTGGCCATATTATTATTATTATTGGAAGTAATCTAAAAACATTATTCCTAATATTTTGCATTAATAACAGTGGATCTAAAAAGTAGATGAGAATATTCTACATAAATAAAATAGTCAGTTTAAGTATTAACTTGTTTAAGCACACTACTTACATAAACTATGAAATTCAATGAAGCTGAAGCCATGAAGTGCAAAATTCTTAATATATAATATATTCCTCTTATATAACAATTGCTTGTTATATATAAGTATATATGATATATGCCTCTGGAACTGTGATGATTACATTCACATAGACACAAAATGATTTCTAGTCAATTATTAACTTCTTCCTTACCACAATACTTTTGTAAACTACTAATAAATGTTAATTAGTACCAGTAACATTTACTTCTTTAATCAAATATTTCTTTACCAAAGAAGTCTAATTCAATACAATAATATACTTTATGGACCCAACCATGTCTTTTGAATAACTTTAAGAAGTTATGATACAACTAGTTTTTAATACTATTTTTTAATCCTAGTTCAAGAGATTTCATCTGAAATTTTACCAACATTTTTAGAAATTATATAAGTAACTTATTTGGGGAAAATCTAATTTTCATGACAAAACTTAACAACTCATTTTACAAATTCATCTTTTGAAAATCTTTTATCCAGTCCTTGTTTTTTAAAAAAACTTCTTTCTTTCTAGTCAAGATATAGATTTTAATAAACTGATCCTTTTATATTTGTTAGTTTCACATTTTTACTGTACTAAGGAAAAATTAAAGTGACTACTTTCTACTAAATTGCAACTCACTATGAAACCATTAAATTATAATTTTCAGCAGCACTGTCTCAAGCTTTTCGAATCGTCATTCTGAAAAGACCTGTATTATTAGAGATCTGCCAAGCAATCCTGTTTAGTTAAGAGTTTTCACAATATTTTACAAGTCCTTAAGCAGGCTTTGAAACACATTATTTGTAGTAATAATAATAAACATTATTAACCTGTACAAAGCTAGATGGTTCATTTTTTTTCAAGATTTAGCATGTCAGGCTATACAATCTACAAAGAGAAAGGAAATAGAAATATATGAGGAGAAAAGGAGAAAAGAGAAATATATGAGCTTTTGGAGTTATCTTTCAAGGTACACACAGACTTGGAGAAAGACCAGCACAAGAAGTATTTGCAATTCTTTTCTGTGAAAGGTAACAAAGTTCCTGCACTGCAAAAATATAGATACAGCCTATATTGTAAGTGTAATAAATACAGTTATTAAGAACAAATATGGCAGTTTCAGCTTCAACTATTTGAATCAAATTTTTTGAAAGATACATTGTTTCTAACTGCTGATTTTAACAAGAAAGAACAATGTTGAGTTAAAAAGGTCGCTAGTAATAATACATGTCCATGCTAGTACTCCCTCAAAATCTAAATCCCTTCGGTGCCATAGGCTTTCATGGTTTAAAGCACTGTATCTTGCAATTAGCTAAGTTATGTCAGACACATAACAAACCTTCAAGGCTAGTTTCAACATAATAAGAACTATGATGGTATGTTCCTTGTTAATATGACAGCAAATTAGTGGTTTTGACTTTTTTTGCCAGTATACAGAGCTCCAGATTTCCTATTTATAGCAAGCACTATAAAGAGATATCATGCATACTGAAACAAAACTTAGCTTGAGACATCAATAAATGAAGATTTGATCAAGGACACTAAAAAGCAATCTCAAAAACCAAGACACTAATTTAAGAAAATAAAATAAAAGCCATGGCTATATACCAAATCCACTTTATTATTATTGATAAGTTTGAAAAATGCTGATGGCAACAACCAGAGCATAATAGTGATGATGGCCTTTATTCCACAACTATAAAAAGCTTTGCTAATTCTGGGTAGTGCTTCAAGCACTCTTGGACTTATTAAAACGGGCAATTAACAGAGGGCAAATAATCTCTGGTTCAGTGAATAATTAATTATGAAGATGGAAATAGCTCTTCTGGGAACTACTCAGAGACCCCCATACCAGTATAAGCTACAGGCTATTGGTCAAGTATAAGTGGTGACTTGGGCCATGCGTTCCAATGACAAACCATCACAAACACATTCCTCCCTCCACCTCCACCCTCAACTTATTTAATTTGGAACAACATGAATCAGTTTTAGTTTAACTGTGTATCTTCCTGCTCTGTTCAGCATTTCTGTCTCACTCTTGTGTGATGCTCTGTGCTTACTGTCTTTTTGTCTTCTCTCCCCTGTCTTACTCATCCTTAGCTGCTCTGTGTAATGGTACAAATTCCCCTTCCTCCAGAGAGTTTTGCCTATTTGGTGTGAAGTTGTGAGTAGGCAGCCTTCACGCCTGCTGTTTGGGCCGTTTCCACCATAACGTAACATAAATAGGCAACAAAGCACAACCAATAAATCAAATCATCCTAGACATCAATTTGCTCTGAAAAAGAGAAGGGACCTCTTTTATTTGCCATGGATGTTAGCTAAACGTTTCCTATATTCAATAAAATACCACACAGCTTTTTAACAGCTTCTTCAGCTATATTTACAAGAATAATAATGACACCTAGTGACCAGCTAGGAAATCACAGCTGTGTCCTAAGCAGGAATGAAAAGACATGCTCAGCTGTACACTAGTGGAAGCTATATACTCACAGCAGCTTCAAGATTAGTCTTTGCAGAATTTGCATGTCACTGTGTTTCATCTCAGAAATCAGAAGAAATGATAAACCAAATAAGACTTAAAATTGCCTGGCTTGCTGAGGCCTTATGCATTTGCAGAGTTTTAATTTCACAAATTAAATATCCCCCTTAATTTACCTTAATATCTTATACTGTGCTATGTTCAAAAAGCAGTGAACCATAAAATGCACCTGACAGATTTTTTTTTGTGAGACCAAAACCAGAAAAAATGAGTGTACTATTTTTTTTTTTGTCATTGTTGTTGTTTTTTCGCTCCCAAATATGGACACTACATCCAGAAAGTTTAGCTTTGCATTATTCTGTAGCATAACGTAACAGATTGGTGCTAATATTGTACTTACAAATAAAAATACATAATTTTAGGTAATATTAGTCTCTGTAATTGTTTTCCTAACTGTTTATTTTATTATTTTTTATAGTATTACATCTCAGAGGGCATTATTTCCTTCCTACACAGTGAAGGAATCTCTGGGTTATAAAATGTGTATTCATGTTTAAGTAACAGTTCCTAATATTGATTGCAGCCTACAAATGCCTTTGTACCTTATGCATCTTCTTCAGCTTTCACTTTACCAACATGACAGCATAACACTGAGTAAAGCAATATATGTACTACTGAGAAGTTCATCAAAAGAGGAGTGGCCAGCAGATCGAGGGAGGTGATTGTCCCCCTCTGCTCTGCTCTTGTGAGGCCCCACCTGGAGTGCTGCGTCCTGGTCTGGGGCCCCCAGCACAAGAAGGATGTGGGGTTGTTAGAACAGGTACAGAAGAGGACCACGAGGATGAGAGGGCTGGAGCACCTCTCCTGTGAAGAAAGGCTGAGAAAGCTGGGGCTGTTCAGCCTATGGAAGAGAAGACTCAGGGGTTATCTATTTGCAGCCTTTCAGTACTTAAACGGGGCTTATAAAAAAACGATGGAGAGTGATTCTTTGCTCAGTCAGATAATAACAGTACAGGGAATGTTTTTAAAATAAAAGTGGGGAGATTTAGATTAGAGGATTGGAGGAAATTCTTCATTCAAAGGGTGGTGAGGCACTGGCACAGCTTACCCAGAGAAGTTGTGGATGCCCCAACTCTGGATGCCTCATCAAGACCAGGTTGGATGAGTCCCTGAGCAACTTGATCTAGTAGGTGGTGTCCCTACCCATGGCAGGGGGTTTGGAACTGGATAGTCTTTGAGGTCCCTTCCAATCCAAGCCATTCTATGATTCTATGATTTTATGTTCCATAATTACATGATACAAAACAAGGCGGTGAGCTACATCACACACCTTTAACATAATTGACCTTCCTGTACCATCTGGAATAATTTCTAGCTGTCCTCGACTGGAAATTTGTTATAGAAAAGCACAATTCTCATTTTCACAATGGCTACATTATCAAACATGTCCTATATATAATTTTATGTTTCTTTCTTCCTGATAAACTTTAAAAATCATCTAGAAGATTGCTTCAGTAATAATATGGTGGTAACTTAATCCTCTATCTTCTTGTTAATGAAAGATTTCACATACTGTACTGGCCCATTTTCATTTGGAAAAATACTAGAGACTATTCCTGCAATATATCCTTTTATCACAGAGGCACTCAAGCATATATCTGAATTCCCTTGGTTAGAAAAAAAAAAAAAAAAAAAAAGGCTGAAAATTCTTAAAAGTAGGCATTTTGAAATAACAGCCTTACTTATACATGTAGTTATCCCCATTAAAAGAAGTGGGCAAAAATATTTTGCCTTTCAAGTATGCACTGAGTTCTATTAAATGCAACAACTCTGTAGGGATTGAATATACATTGATTGGTAAAAACATCTCATTTCATGTTAATCCCATGATGATTCCAAGAGCTGCACCACAGAACTTCATGTTGAAGCAACCAAAACTCTAAATGCTAATTATAGGTAATTTTTAAGCAGAGATACTTGTCAAAATGCAGCTCCTAGTTTAGAGACTTTTCTAGCTCTTCTCTTTTTTTCACTACCTGAACATCCATTGTTCAATTATTAATAATATAGATTGCACAGTTTAGTTACTAAATGTATTGTTTCTACTGATAATGGAAAATCTGAACAACCAACTTAGTAGAACTTTACTGATGATGACATATTATAGTCATAAGAACAAATCCAATGTGTCTAAAGCAAAATTCTCATTAAAATAAGGCAATTTACAAGCAATTACACTATAAACCTCATCCATTTTTCCATGTAAGTAACAAAATATCAATTATGAAGAAATCTGTAACTAAAACTGCAAAGGCTAATAAATGGCTTATTTATTTAACTGGTCTACAGGGCTGTTCAGGATGACAACAGGTATCTTAAAAGAGACTTAGCTTGTTTTTATATTTTGCTGACCAAATTTTACATTCCTGAATTTCATTCATTTCAATTTTTCATTCATCTCAGTGTTCTTCAGGATAAGGCCCATGTTATTATACCAATTTGTAAGGAATGCAAACCTATTTTGAATCTGTAAAAAGGATAGCAAAATCAGCAGCCACCAATGCTGGTTATATACCTACAGTTTAACGATGCATCTAAACTTATATTTCATTTTGGCTCAGGACTGCATTTTGAAGATAGCCCACATTTACCACCCTTTAGTTTGCATAGCGGAGAAGTCCTGAAGCACAAACCAAACATTTGTCTTTGCAAACAAAACGAACCCAGAAGGTATGTACCAGTACTATGTACACAGTGCACTGTGATCATTAGGACCTAACTAAAGTTAATCTGAAATAGAACCACTGAAACACAAGCAGTGTGGACACTGTTTTCTTACTGCTGCTTCATGGTGTAGTAAACATTACAATACCTTTCTTGCCAGTTAGATACTACCAGAGTGGTCTTTAAAGATAACAGTCTCTCTGAGCAAAATTCTGACAAACATTCAGGATGTCTATGGTAGCACTACAGAAGTCACTGGTAAACTTGTTTTTTAGAATATACCATCATTCTGGAGATCAAAAGACTTTTACAGGAAAATCTGTAATACCTGTACTGCATGAAGTGAATTTTCTAGTCTTCCTCTAAAACAAACCTGGAACACTCAGAGATATCTAGACATAATCTCCTTCTTCCACTCTTTCCATGAAGAGTAGATCGTGCTCTGAAGACTCTGAAGACTGAAGAAACAAGTTCCTACATGATGCCTGGGTCTACAAATTTCTAGCATGGAATCTGTTCCACAATAAATGTTCAGGCATCTTGGCCAGGGTGAAAGTTGGGATGAACAGAAAAGAAGTGACCTTGCCCTAGAAAAGAGCAGTAGGTCTGACCTCAGTGATACAGATCTCCAACATACAAAAATTCATCTGTGTAGTTAATACACATCTATTGGTCTCTGAATGTTGTGCTGCTTCCTAAAGCAGGATGTGCGTAGTCGGACATGTATCTACCAGTTGCAACAGGAGATGCAAACTTGTCATTTTCAGTCCTGCACCCAACATATTTACTTATTTTTCTCTGTGTTTCCCAGTACAAAGTGAAGATGTAATATCTGACAATATATTATTATTTTACATAAATGTTTAAGCAGCTCATGTACCTACATACAGTCCAGAGAATGATTCGTCAGAATTCACAGAATCACAGAATCACAGAACTGAAGGGGTTGGAAGGGGCCTCGAAAGATCATTGGGTCCAACCCCCCTGCCAAAGCAGGTTCCTTAGAGCAGGCTACCCAAGTAGGCATCCAGATGGGCCTTGAATATCTCCAGAGAAGAAGACTCCATAACCTCCCTGGGCAGCCTGTCCCAATGCTCCGTCACCCTCACCATGAAGTTCTTTCACATGTTGGTGAAGAACTTCCTGTGGTCCATTTTGTGGCCACTACCTCTTGTCCTGTCCCTGCAAACCACTGAAAAGAGGTTGGCCAAATCCCTCCGTCTCCCACCCCTCAGGTATTTATACACATTGATGAGATCCCCTCTCAGTCTTCTCTTCTCCAGGCTGAACAGACCCAGGTCTCTCAGCCTTTCCTCATAAGGAAGATGCTCCAGGCCCCGTATCATCTTTGTGGCCCTCCGCTGGACTCTTTCCAGGAGACCCCTGTCTTTTTTGTACCAGGGGGCCCAGAACTGGACACAGTACTCCAGGTGAGGCCTGACCAGGGCAGAGTAGAGGGGAAGGATCACCTCCCTTGACCTGCTGGCCATGCTCCTTTTAATGCATGCCAGGATCCCATTAGCCCTCTTGGCCACAAGGGCACAGTGCTGGCTCATGGTCAACCTGTCGTCCACCAGGACTCCCAGGTCCTTCTCCTCAGAGCTCCTCTCCAGCAGGTCGCCCCCCAGCCTGTACTGATACGTGTGGTTGTTCCTTCCCAGGTGCAGGACTCGACACTTGCTCCTTTTAAACCTCATTTGGTTTCTTCCTGCCCATCTCTCCAGCTGGTCCAGGTCTCGCTGAATGGCAGCACAGCCTTCGGGCGTGTCAGCCACTCCTCCCAGCTTTGTGTCATCAGTGTACTTGCTGAGGGCAGACACTATTCCCTCACCAAGGTCATCGATGAAGATGTTGAACAAGACCAGACCCAACACCAACCCCTGGGGAACACTGCTAGTCACAGGCCTCCAGCCAGACCACGCCGCCGATCAGCACCCTCTGAGCTTGGCCAGTCAGCCAGTTCTCAACCCACCTTACTGTCCACTCATCTATCCCACACTGTCTCAGCTTTGCTAGGAGGATGTCGTGGGAGACAGTATCAAAAGCTTTGCTAAAGTCAAAGTAGATGACATCCACTGGTCTGCCCCCATCTACCCAGCAAATTTCCAGAATTTGTTTGGTTATATGCTATTTCAGCTTTCAATCAAGTCTATGGGTACTGTAGTTGGTAAAGACCACAGAAATTTCATCAGTGAACAAGGTTTCTTATCATTTTGGTCACAAGAGTATGGATTTTAAGATATTACTGGATCTATGCTTTAGAACACCAGTATTCATAAGAAGGATGAAATTACATATATCCAACACATGCAACCATCTAAGAATATTAAAGTTTTTTACAGCATCAGTTAATTCAAATGTGTAACTTAACCTTGTAAATTAGACATCAATAGCCTCCAGAATTACACAGTCACAGTCTGTTTCCTTTAAAAATACTCAATACAGTTTGATAGAACACGTCACCAGAAATAAGAATATAAATTTCTACAAATTTCAGGCAGCCCCAAGTATATTTTTACACCCATGTGATCACCAAGAAAACATTTCACATTCTGTCACAGGTATATTGCTTAAAAATCTTGTTTGTATAAAAACTTCAAGATCTCTTGAGGAAAGATCACAGTCCAGACACCCAGTATCTATTTATCAGTTCAGTGCTATAAATGTTGATGCTGGTCTGCAATGTCAGTGTTCAATGTAATATGTCTGACTTTATATTTGCAGAATGTTCTGTGAATATCTGCAGTATGTTCTGTCATCTGTGAATAATACATCAGTACCATTACTAGTTGAAAACACTGTAAGTAAATCATCTACAGGTTTTCTTAGAAAAGTTCTAAACACCTAGAAATTCTGCATAAGCAGTATGAATGTTGCCTAGATTTGCCATCACCTAAATCAGCACATGTGTCACAGAAAAGGACAAGAGTAGAGGTAATGATGTATTCCTACAGATATTCCTAAATCCAGAGAACTCTGCAGGAAAACTTCAGTATAGATAACAGCAATTCATGACAGAGCAAGTTAAAAATACCAAAATATTTTGTGTGTACTCACTAAACATCTGAATTCACGGGAAGGCACAACGCAAACACTCACCAGACTATGCACTTCTTCATTAATGTTACTTACCTATAAAGAAAGCAAAGAGAAAACAAACTTAAGTATCTATACACATGTACATTTTAGCTTTTTAAAATATGTCAGAGGATCAAAATATTGTATTCACTGCTACAAAAGGTTCCAGTCAAAACGTATTCCTAGATTTCCAAATCTTTCTATGCCATTGGCCACATACAGTCTTAGATACTTTAAAAAAATTCTCACATCAGCCTTCTTGTAGATATTTTTTGATTTCTTCCTTCTTTATTTTCAGAAATCACCAATTTTAATGTCTAAAAAGATTTGCAAAGTCTTGCTACCTACCCTACCTTCAAATGTTAAGAATCAGCTACAATGCAAAAAATATAAACTTTTAGTTAAAAATAATAATAATAATAATAATAATACAATAATAACAGCTGAAGGAATTCCATGGAGGATTACGTTTTCTTCCTAAACAGATTATTAAAAAGAGCAAGAGCTTATCATTTTTGCTTTATGCTTTTAGTTTTAGAAAATGCTATTCTGCAATTCCAACTAGTTTTAATATCACTGCACACACAGAAAAAAAAAAAAGAAAAAAAGTTCCAATATTATAAGTATTTAGTACTAAATAAAAAATTTTATTCATGTGTCTGACACTTAAATCACATACTGCCTATCTTTACAGAAAAAACAAAACAAACAAACAAAAACATAACTGGCTTGTCCAACTTCACAAAATTAATCAATAATCAGGCCTAAAGAATGGTCCTCAAATACTCAGTCATGTGACATATAATGGAGAGTAGATAAACATGATTAATCTTTGTCCTTTAAATTCATTTCATGCCTTTAAATTATGAGGCAGTCACCTGTTTTCAAGTTGAGTTGTTTGTTTGTTTGTTTTCTTTTAAAAAGAGAAATTTTGGAACTCATAGGAATTACTAAGCTGTGAATTTCTTGCCTGTGTTTCTGTGCTTAGACAAAGGTCACCAGAATACAATCGTATTCTATAGTTATATAAAATAAGCTCTCAAGTATTACATGCTATGAAAAAAATAAGCAAGCTCTATGCTCAAGTAATGAAATTACTCCAAAAGACTGGTCTGGTATAGCTGTTTTAAATTCTTTAGTGTTCCTGCAAGCACATGTTCTCATATCTATGTGTCTACAATTATAATAAGTTGTCTCTAGAACTCCACAGTGACAAAGACGCCTGTACATTTTCTAGCTACCAAACAGTTTCGGTTTCTATTCGAAGAAGAGATAAGAATGAGACTTGATATGCAAGGTCTGTTATGACACTGGAGAACGTAAGCCTTCTTAATTTGTTTCGCATCATGCTTTATTGGTTATGAGATACTTCTGCACCACAAAGTACCGTGTCAGGGCTTACATTTAATCAGGCCATATTCCACATTTATGAATTAGCAGTGAAGCTGACAGATTGGATGTTGTGATTCTGTTGCCCAGTAACCTGATTAGGTGACTTTGCTTTTTCCTTATCTGGGCTCCATAACAGAAATGCTCCACTTGTGCCAACCAAGGAATTTTGTAGTTCAAGCAAACATGCCCTTCTGTACATGATGTGCATGGCAAAACTGAAAAGAAGTGCACACATTTTCAGAAAAATCTCTTTACTTTACAGTCTATATTTATCACAGTTGTTATAGATAGCCAGAATAATGGCCAGAAAACCATCAGAAAAATGTATGTTGTGACACAAAGATGTCATCCCAAATTAAAACTCAGAATATTTTAGACCCTACAAAACGGTAGACTGCCCTGCTCCACACAGCCTGACTTTAACGTAATCCCAGTGAAACCAGGTATTTGAATAGAAAAATTATTGGAAATATTTACTGAAGGCTGGCAGATGTTTGAGTTTATAAAAGCCTATAAAAACACTGTGCAGGGATCACCAAAATCTTGGCAAAAGTTGTATTTTCAGAAGGTAATAAATTGTTTTCTCCCTTAGACTCAGTTTACTTCTCATTTCAACTTCATAATGACAAAGGTTAAAAAGTTATAGATAACCATGATCCTTATATTGCCACCTGCCTCCATAAACTGAGATTTGAATAAAAACCAAACATACTTCAACACTTAGCAATATAAGATGACAGTTATTCTTTTGGTTTATATTTACCTCTATAAAGCAACCTCACCTTGATAGATATTATCTTGTGTTTTACGTCTATCATTTTACAGTGCAGGAACAGAACCAGCTTCAAACAGATACTTGAAAATAAGAATATATAATCTACTACTCTTCCAACTGCAATCTTTAAAAACAATAAATGGAAGCTGCAAGAGTTGCAGTTACCTCTGAAACTTCCCAGCTCAAAATATAAAGCAACTTCGGAGCAAGCTTTAAAAATAAAATCATACTATAAATTGTCACAAATGCCTTCATTTAGAAAGATATATGCACAGTTTATATCATTCCTCATGAAGGCAATAACACATTGAAATTCCTAATCTGAACATATTCCATTTATATGATTTTCTGATATTTTGGTATTTATTTATGAGTATTATTTGTATTAGAGAATAATTAAATGGAAGTTACAGAGAGCATGTTATGCTCTAAAATCTCATAGCATTTAAAGATTCCCAGAAAGATTGATTTCATCAACTTCCTCGCCATTTTCTAATATATCAAACACCGTAGTCTTAGCAGATTGATAGGTATGCATGCTAAATATAGTTGTGGAAACTTCCTACCTATGTTATGGAAAACTCATCTGCAGAGACCTGGAGACAAATTAATTGCTTGTAAAGATCAACAGTTACCTCATTACTTTTTACTATCCTGTTTGAAGTCTAAAAGCCAGATCACAGCTAAATTGCATGAAGTGCTCAGCCCTGACTAGAGAATACAACCAGACATGAATCATTTTATGATTTCTTTATACCAAAGATTTTTATTTTTTTTTTATGTAATTTCCCCTCCAGTTCTTAACAAATGAAAATAAAATTGGGGACTCCAATCACTGGTTGCCAATCTAGAAATACTCTAATCCAATCAACCCTGCACAACAGTCTGCATGAATACAAAATCACATATCTGTCTGACTTACTCCTATACTTGAAACTGAAATCTTACCATTGTTAATATAAATACAAACCAATGGTAATTTTTAATACTATATAGCTCCAGGATTCTTTTGCTGCTTTCAATTAATTTGTGATTTGTGTGTCAATCTGTTCCAACTAAAATAGATTAAGGGTGGTTCTCACAAGTGATGGCCATTCTACCTTCACAACTTAGTCAAGAAAACTTGCTTTCAAGCAGTTCTTCTGTCCAGTTCTACTTTTCTATAATTCTGAAGAACAGATTACCAATTAAGTCTACATGTGTTCTGGGTTTATAAAACACTATTCATGTTTCTTAAGGTTTTTACTTATGGATTTTTGAGGCAAAGATTATATTTTCCACTGTATGTTATTCAGTATTGAGTTAAATAAGCTAATTTAAAATAGCTAATATAATTAATTTATATATAAGTAGCAAGTAAATTTTCCTTGAAGCTAACCATGAAAAACATAACAATATATATCCTCTTCTCATAATAGCCCAAGTGTTACCCAACCAAGTGTGCTTTTCTTTCTGGCTGCTGTTTTTCTCTTAAACATGAATCTTAACTTCTTTTCAAATTTCTCAGGAAATCATGAATGTTTGCATTCTTCATGTTAGCAAACAGCATTAACAATAATCCAGGAATTAATTTAGAAGACTAGAATTCTACTAGGTTTATGAGAAATTAAACTAATTTATAGTCCTGATTTGGGCTGGGATAGAGTTAATTTTCTTCCTAGTAGCTGGTATGGTGCTGTGTTTTGGATTTAGAATGACAATAATGTTGATAACATGCTGATACTTTAGTTGTTGCAGAGCAGTGCTTACATTGAATCAAGGGCTTTGCAGCTTTTTATGCCATCCTGCCAACAAGGAGGCATGCACAAGGAGCTGGGAGGGAACACAGCCAGGGCAGCTGGCCCAAACTGGCCAAAGGGATGTCCCACACCATATGGCTGACAAACGATAACTAGGAGTTGTTGGCTGGGGTGGGGCTGCTGCTTCTCATGGACTGGTCAGGCTTCAGTCCATGGGTCATGAGCAATCACATTATCCATTACTTGCTTTGCATATTCTTCTATCATTATTGTTTATTATTATTATTATTATTGTGATTGTTGTTGTTGTTGTTATTGTTATTGTTGTTGTTGTTGTTGTTATTATTATTATTATTATTGTTATTATTTTACCTTCTTTTTCTGTCCTATTAAACAGTCTTTATCTCAATGCACAAGTTTTTTACCTTTCTTTTTTTTTAATTCTCTGTGTGAAGTGGGATGAGTGAATCATAGAATCACAGAACCATAAAACACCCCAAGTTGAAAGGGTCATCGAGTCCAAATCCTGACTCCACACAGATCTACCCAAAAATTCAGACCATATGACTAAGAGCATAGTCCAAATGTTTCTTAAACTCCAGCAGGCTTGGTTCCATGACTACGTCTCTGGGGAGCCTGTTCCAGCAGGCGATCACCTTGTCAGTGAAGAGTGAGCTAAAGTCTGTATGGTGCTTAGCTGCCTGCTGCGTTGAACATTTATCCAAATGATTCATGTTCATGTTGTGGCAATGAAGACTTGAAAAGTCTTTGCAAACTGAAGTTACTGATTAATTTAGTTACATTAGTATAACAGAAATGATAAAGAAATTAGCCAGAAAACACAAATACATACTTTCTGTATTGACTTATGATTTTTTTTTTTTTGCAATGTGTTTTTTAAACTGTACCTTTGAAAACATAATAATTAACACTTAAACATAAGAAAAATGGTTGTTTAAAAAGCAAGTTGAGATTACATCAGGAGACATGAATTTGATGCTAGCAAATTAAAAACATAACCATGCAATCTATCAGATATAACATAATAACAACAAAAAAAGAATTATGACTTTAGTCTATATAAATGATTAATTTTACTATTAAACTTCACTTGTTTGCTTTCTTATGAATTATTAAAACCGGAAAATATTCTATAAACTATATAGCAAAAACATAGAAAATTGTGCCTTCAGGGAGATATTTCCTCTCATATTACTTTATCAAGGACACCCTTATTACTTTGTAATAAGGGTAAGTAATTACAGATATTACTTTTTTCCCCCTTATTTCAAAAAAAATAAAAATAAAATTATCTGTCCATAGTCAAGACCCTGCTTTCACACCCGCATTACATAGCCTCTTCCAAACATTACCATCTCACATGCAATCTACCATCTCTCAATTACTTTTTGATGTATGTAAATACACCAAGCAAAACAGGAGTGAATCATTGCTGAATACTGACTGTTAAAATATTATTTTTTTCCACGTAAACATAAAACTTGTACATTCATACTAATAACGGTTATTCAAAGTTACTAGCATTCTAGTACAAATCTTTCTGCTGATACTTCTACTGGAAACACAGGCGACAATTTTTCTCCTTTTGCCTTCTAAAAACTATCAGAAATTGAACTATGCTGTATACTACCACACCAGTTCCATTAAGCAGAAGAGCACAGACAATGGACAGGTGTTTCTGAAAGTCCACAAGATGCCCTCTGCCACTGGTGGTGGTGATCTCTTCATGGTCAAACCAAATCCCATGCTTTAAAGTGAAAATACATAAATAAACAAATACACCAATGGAGCTAAAACTTTTTTTCTTATAATTTATGTATGAAATTCTTTACAAAATAAAAAATATGCTCCAACAATTTGCTCAGCATTAACTGTACACAGTCACCCGAGCACAAGATTTAGACTTCCTTATAAGAAATCTAACAACGTAACTAGAAAACTCAGAAATCTTTAATCCTAATGACATTCCATAACTGCAGATATATTTTTTATCTTAATTACTTATTAGTCTGTCAAAAACAGTTTTTCTATCATAAAGTAACTGGCTTCAGAGACGAGGGGAAAGCAGTGGATATTCTGTCTCCCTGGACTTCAGTAGGTCCTCAAGCACCTTTTCCTACACAACCCTCATCTAATGAAGAATAGGCTGAATGATCAGACAGTAGGGTGGATTGAAATCTGGTTCAATGGCAAGGACCAGCAGGTGGTAAGTGTCCTAGCTTGAGGCCAGTAAGTAGGGGTATACCCGAGGGGTCAATACCTGTCCTATTTATCATCATTACTGATGTGGAAGATGGGACAGAGAGTACCAGCAACAACATGCCAGTGAAACAAAACTGGTAGGAGTGGCTGATATCCCAGAGGGTCATGCTGTCATTACAGGGGAATTGGAGAGGTTGGAGAAATGGTCTGACAGGCATCTCATAACACAGAAAAAGGAGAAACCCAAAGTCATGCAACACAGAAAGAACAGCCCCAGGCACCAACACGAGCAGACAGACACCCAATTGCAAAGCACCTTTTAGAAAAGCACATAAGGGACTGGGTAAACCACAAATAGAACATAAGCCAGCAGTGTGTCTTTCAGACAAAGGAGGCTAATGTTAAAGTGCAGTGATGACAGAATCTGACAATTGCAGTGGTAATGGAACCAGCACTGGCTTCAGCATGCAACAATCCAACACCACACACCATCTCTCCTGCTGTGGAGGACTGTTATTACAGATGGAACCCAAACTCATGGACTAAATAAAAACAATCGAAATTTTAGGGGGATGGCCAACAGACTAAGGGAATTTTATCTGTGAATGTGTATAAATATCAGAAGATATGAAATGTGGTGTTGATTAATTAGGATTTATTGGAAAGCATGGGACCTGAAAAGGGCATAGATGGTATAGAATAAGGGGTGGATATCATTCTTGACTGGGCTGGGATAGAGTTTGTTGTTGCCTTAGTAGCTGATATGATGCTAAGTTTTGGACTTAACATGTGAATAATGAGGATAACACTTTAATTTTTGAGTTGTTCTAGACAGTAAATACACTAAATCAAGGACTTATCATATCCCCATAGTGTCCAGACACCAAGGAGCCTTTCAGCTGAGGAAAGGCTGAGAGGGCTGGCACTGTTCAGCCAAAGAGTGGAAAGCTCAGGAGATTACATCAAGGTGTGCAAATATCTGAAAGGAGGGTGCAAAGAGGACCCAGCCAGGCCCTTTTCAGTGGTGCCCAGTGACAGAAGGAGAGCCGGTGGTCACAACTGGAACAGGACAGGTTCTGTCTGAACATCGGCAAACGCTTCTTTACTGTGCAATTTACTGTACTGACAATTGCAGTGGTAATGGAACCAGCACTGGCTTCAGCATGCAACAATCCAACACCACACACCATCTCTGCTGCTGTGAAGGACTGTTATTAAGATGGAACCCAAACTCATGGACTAAATAACTAAATAACTGAGTTTGCACCCTCACTGAGTTTGCCCATGACACCAGCTTGGGTGGGATTGTTGATCTGGCTGAGGCTAGGAAGGCCCTGCAGAGGGATCTCGATAGGCCAGATCGATGAGCTGTGTCCAGTTGTATGGCATTCAACAGGGCCAAATGCTGGGTACAACACTTGGGGCATAACAACCCGTTGCAGCCGCACAGGCTTGAGGACCAGTGACTGGAAAGTTGTCTGGCAGAAAAGGACCTGGGGGTGCTGGTCAACTGCCCGATGGACACGAGACAGCTGTGTGTCCGGCTGGCCAAGAGAGCCAGCAGCCTCCTGGCCTGCACCAGAAGCAGTCTGGCCAGCAGGAGGAGGAAAGATATCGTCCCCCTGTCCATAGCACTGGTGACAAAGAACACACCTTGCGTTCTCTGGTCACTTTGGTGCCCCTCGCTACAAGAACTCTGAGTTGCTGAAATGCATTGAGAGAAGAGCAGCAAAGCTGCTGAAGGGCCTAGAAAACAAGACCAATGAGGAGAGGCTGAGGAATTGGGGTTGTCTCGTCTGATGAAAAGCAGGCTGAGGGGGACACCTCATCACTCTCTACAACCACCTGAAAGGGAGTGGTAGCAAGGTGGGTGTCAGGCTCTTCTCTCAGATGACAAGTGAGAGGATGTGAGAGTTTTTTTTTTTTTTTTTTTTTTTTTTTTTTCTGTGATGTCAGGCGACAACCTCAAGGTTCCCTAGGGGAGGTTTACATTCGATAACAGGAAGAATTTCTTGACAGACGGGCTGCTTAGGCATCACAATGGGCTGCCCAGGGAAGTAGTGGAGTCACCATCCCTGGAAGTACTTGCAACATGTACGAAGTGGCGCTTAGGGACAAGGTTTTGCGGGGGACTTGGCAGTGTTAGGTTAATGGTTGGACTTGATGATCCTCAGAGTCTTTTCCAACCTACGTCATTCTAAGAAAAGACCGCAAAGGGGATGCAAGAACTGGAGCATATCTCCTCTGAGGAAAGGCTGAGAGAGCTGGCACTGTCCAGCCAGAAGAGCAGAAGGCTCAGGGGATCTCATCACGGTCTACAAATATCTCAATGGCGGGTGGAAAGAGGACAGAGCCCGGCCCTTTTCAGTGGTGCCCACTGACAGAAGGAGAGCCAGTGGTCACAACTGGAACACGACAGGTTGTCTAATATCAGCAAATGCTTCTGCCCTCCTTGATCTGTTGCTGGAGAACAGAGAGTGTCTTGTGGGGGAAAGACGTGGCAATTGGCAGCTGTCTTGGTCATAGTGACCATGAAGTGGTTGAGTTTAAAGTTTTTGTTGACAAGAGTTCAATTGCCACCAAATCTTCAGCCCTGGATATGGGGAGAGCAGACTTCAGGCTGCTCAGGAACTAGTCAGCAAGGTTCCCTGGGAAACTGCTTTTGAAAACATTGGTGTCCATCAGTGCTGGCCAGTCTTTAAGCACTGCCTCCTAACAGCACAGGATCAGGCAATTCCAGAATATCAGAAGTCAAGCAGGCAGGGCAGAAGGCTGGCTTGGCTGACCAGGGATCTTCTTCTGGAGCTTAGGCATAAAAAGAAAGTGTATGGCTGCTAAAAGCAGCGTCAGGCAACATGGAAGGAATACAGGGACACTTCGCATTTATAGGGAGAAAATTTGTGTGGCCAAAGCCCCATTAGAGTTGAAAGATAGATGGAAAATGGAGGACCAGAGAAAACATAGGTCTGCTATTGATGAGGAAGGTCACCTCACAGACAAGCACATGGGCAAAGCAGAGACGTTTAATGCCTTCTTTGCCTCTGTCTTCAACGCTGAAGACGGGCTTTGCGACTCCACGTGCCCTGAGCTGGAGGACCGTGACAGTGGGAATGACAAAATCCCAACCAACCCTGAATATGTGCGGGATTTGTTGCTCAAACCTGGATCCACGCAAGTCCATGGGTCTGGATGGGATTCATCCCAGGGTGCTTAGAGAGTCAGCTGACATCATTGCGGGACCTCTCCATTATTTTTCAACGGTCCTGGGAATCGGGAGAGGTCCCAGTACGCTGGAAGCTGGCAAATGTTGTACCGATTTTCAGGAAGGGCAAGAAAGAGGACCCTGGCAACTACATGCCTGTCAGTCTCATGTCAGTGCCTGGTAAGATTATGGAGAAGATTATCCCTGAAGTTTCTGAAGCGCACCTGGGGGACAATGCAGTTATTGGTCCCAGGCAACATGGTTTCATGATGGGTAGGTCCTGTTTGACTAACTTGATTTCCTTTTATGATAAGATCACCCACCCAGTCGATCAAGGCAAACCAGCTGATGGGATCTTCTTGAATTTCAGCAAAGTTTTTGACATAGTTTCCCATAGGATCCTACTGGACAAAATGTCCAGCACACAGCTAAACAAAAACACCACACGATAGGTGAACAGTTGGCCGACAAATACGGCTCAAAGGCTTGTGGCAAATGGGTCCACATCAGGCTGGCACCCAGTCACTAGTGGGGTCTGCCAAAGCTCCATTTTAGGGACAATTCTCCTCCACATCTTTAAAAATGATTTGGATGTAGAACTAGAAGGTGTTTTGAGCAAATGTGCTGATGCTACTAAGCTTGGAGGAGCTGTTGACTCTCCTGAGGGTGGGAAGGCCTCACAGAGGGATCTGGACAGACTGGAGAGCTGGGCAATCACCAACCACATGTAGTTTAACAAGAGCAAGTGCCGGGGCCTGCACCTGCGAAGGGCAACAAGACGCAGGGCAGCAGCCCCACAGAAAAGGATCTGGAGGTTGTGGTTGGCAGCAAGCTGAATATGAGCCAGCATGGCAGCCAGGAGGGTGAACTGTATCCTGGGGTGCATCAGGCCTGGCATTGCCAGTCAGTCCAGGAACGTGTTGTTCCTGTCTTCTCTGCACCGGTGCAGCCTCACTTCAAGTACTGTGTGCAGTTCTGGGCACTGCAGTACAAAAAGGACATGAAACTATTGGAGAGTGTCTGGAGGAGGGCTACAAAGATGGTGAAGGGCCTAGAGGGGAAGATGTATGAGGAGCAGCTGAGGTCACTTGGCCTGTTCAGCCTGGAAAAGAAGGGAGACCTCATCGTGGCCTATAGCTTCCTCATGAGGGGGAGTGCAGGCGCACGCACCGATCTATTCTCTTTAGTGACCAGTGATAGGACCCGAGGGAATGGTGTCAAGCTGTAACAGGGGAGTTTTAGGCTAGGCATCAGGAAGAGGTTCTTCACCAAGAGGGTTGTCACACACTGGAGCAGGCACCCCACAGGGACATAGTCACAGCACCAAGCCTGTCGGAGTTTAAGAAGTGTTTGGACTGCAGACAGAGTCACATGGTCTGAATCTTTGGGTAGACCTATGTGGAGCCAGGAGTTGGACTCGATGGTCCTTGTGGGTCCCTTCCAACTCGGAATATTCTATGATTCTTTACTGTGGGGGTGACTGAGCAACAGAACAACTTGCCCACAGGGACTTTCCCACCAGCAACAAGGGATGAGCCCTTCTGCTGAGTCCCTCTGACAGCCCTCAGAGGAGCTGAGTCAGGGTGCTCTGTACCCAGGACATCACCAGGGTTCCCTGCCTGCATTGCTGGAACATGGAGCTCCGCAGCCTGCCACCACAGGACCCAACATGTCGGAGGTTAGACAACGCCCCTAGGCTGTGACAAGATGGCAAATGCCCAGCAAAGCAGCAGGCTTTCCCCTTTGGAGGGGCTGCTGTCCTCACTGGGCAGCGCTTGGGGGCAGCCCCAGAGGCCTCTGTGATGTCGCAGAGCAGCATCTGTGACTGCTCCAACCTCACCGCTCTGCACATTTGGTTCAGGACTCCTGTGAGTTCACACGCGTGGTGTGCAGGCTCCAGGAGCATCCCGGGCTATTCTGAGTTGCACCTTTGTGCATTCTCGTGTGGTGGGGTACTGCAGGTCCCCACAGCACCTGTCCTGGAGCTGCGGGCACAACGAAGGTGCCAGGGTTCTTGGCACCATCGACAGCGCCCAGACAGCTCCTCTGCGTTCTTGGACCTCCTCCTTCAGGTACCCTCTGCTAACTCCAGCCGTGCTGCTGGCCTGGGAGAGTGAATGGGGGGCTGAGATTAGGGAGCAAAGGCAGGTGCCGAGAGCAGCCCTTGTGACGGCTGGCCCACATGGCTGAACCCGGTGATGATGATGATGAGGAAGAAGAATTTCAGCCCACAAGAAGGCCCTTCAGGAGGCCCTCACCTCCCTGCAACCTCCACTCTCCTGGGCTCTCTGTGCTTTCCCACTCCTCCTAACATGACTCTCTTGACAGGCAGGACACTCCATCCCGTGCCGAGGAGGACCTGGAGCACAGCGGCTGTACAGCAACAGCCGGCAGGGGCCAGATGCAGCAGGCGGGGCCATCCGAGGCAGCGGCAGGGGAACAGTGCCCCATCTGCCTGGGCACCACCAGAAACACTGCCTACACCTACACCTGCTGCCATGCCTTCTGCTTCCGCTGCATCCGGCGGTGGGCTGCCACCAGCTCCGCGTGCCCGCTCTGCAGGCAGCCCATCGACTGCATCCTGCACACGGTGCGAGCGGACGACGACTACCAGCAGTACGTGTGCAGGCCGTCCGCTCACGGCCGCAGGAACGCCGCCAGGGAGAGGGTCCGCAGCAGATCCCCTCAGCGCCGCTACAACCTGCGCCCACGGCCCACCAACAATGGCCCCGCAGCTGGGAGAAGGGGGCCGCAGGGGATCGCACGAGCAGACGGGGCCGGCGCAGCTCCAGGGCCCATCAACACTGCCCCCCAGCAGGCTGCAGGGCAGCGCCCCACCAGCCCCGCCAACGGACCCATCCTCCGCATCGGTTCGCTGCTGCTGCGGCCCCTGCGCATCCAGCTCCCCGACACCAGCGGCCGATGAACAGCAGGGCCCTCACAAGCAGCCATGTGGGCCGTGAGGAATCTCACTGTGAAAACATCTGTCCTCCCAAACAACAGCTACATGGGTTGAGGCCCTGCTTTTCTCTTTCATTAAATTATTTAATTAATAAGAATTTTCCCTTAATAATTACTTTCCCTTTAAATAAATATCCTTATCTCAACCCGTCAGTTGTTTCTTTCTTTTTCTTCTTCCTCTCCTTTTCCTAGCGAGGTAAACCCACCCTCACTGAGTTTGGCCATGACACCAGGCTGGGCAGGACTGTTGATCTGGCTTAGGTTAGGCAGGCCCTGCAGAGGGATCCCGATAGGCTAAATCAATGGGCTGTGTCCAGCTGTATGCCATTCAACAGGGCCAAATGCTGAGTACAACTCTAGGGGCATAACGACCCCTGGCAGCTGTACAGGCCTGGGGAACAGTGGCATTGCCAAGGGATGTGTTAGAGTCACCATCCCTGGAAGTACTTGAGACATGTAAGATGTGGCACTTAGGGACATGGCTTTGTGGTTGACTTGGCAGTGTTAGGTTGGACTCTGCACATCCAGGTCCCCGGCACGAGCCAACACTGAACAGCAGGGGCCTGACAAGCACCAGGGCGGCAGCCTCCAAACCCATCCACCAACAGGCAGGCCGAGGGTCCTCTAGGCCTGCTGCTCCTTCTGTCAGGACAGCCCTGGCTCCGCTGCCTCCCCCATTCTCCCTCCCCTCCCCCTTCCCTCCTCCCAGTGCCTCCACACCCAAATTTTATCTGGCCCAGCAGCAACACCCCAGTTCCTCTCCTTCCCATAGCCAGGCTCATCCCCCAGAAGCTCTGAACAAAAACTACCCCCTGGAACGACAAGCAGAACTGCACTACCAAGCAGCTGTGCAGTCTCTGTGCTGGCAGATACTGAAAAGCTATCTCAGCATGGTCCTGGGACAGCTGGTTAGCCTTCTTGAGCGGGAGGGTGGGACAACAAGACTTTCAGAGGACCCTTCCAACCTCAACCATTCTGTGGCTTTCTAGTTATTCTCCAAAACACCAATAAAACTACCTCTGAAGTCTGAAAGCAGGTACCAGTGTTGATCACAATCATTTCATATAAAGTCAGACATTTCATCAAGCTCTCCCCACGAGCTAATACTTTCCCTGACAGCCACGCACCTCCTTCCACCTGGACTTCAGCTGAGCTGGAGCATTGGCCACGGTGGCTCTTTTAGTGATGCAGGCGTCAGCCATCCAAGCACAAATGGAACCCTTTCAGTTATCACAACGGCACTCCATGGAGCTCTCTGAGACACCTGGGCACGGAGAGAAGTGGGCCCACTGAGCTCTCTGCTTCCTTCCCCATCCAGCTATGCCCACTCACAGTCCCACCTTTGGGCCTTCCCCAAGAACGCTCAAGGGGGGGCCTCACACATTTCCACCAGTGTCTGAACAGTGTCCCTTCACAGCGTTTGGCCATCCCCAAATGCTCTTGCCCCGTAGCCTGTCAGGTCTCCCACAGCCCTGGAGGCAGTGACCCCTTGCAACCTGCAATGCCGTCCCTCCCCCCAGCTGCTGCAGCTGACCCCTCCCAGCTCTGCAGAAGCCCAGCTGGCACTACTTGTGGACACCAAGAAGAAGGAAAAGAAGGCTATCAGCAAAGAAGTCTGCCAGCCCTCTGGCCTGCATTAGGAGGAGTGCTGGCAGCACACTGAGGCAGGAGAGTCTCCCCTACTCAGCACTGGGGATGGCACACCTGAATGAGTTCTGTATCCAGTTCAAATGAGCAGTCCATAGTGCACAGATGGAGCTATTGCACAGAGTCTAGCAACACACAGAGCCTTGCACAGTGAAGACTTTGAGTCGAAGGGGACATGCTTAGTGAGCTATTACACCACCTGAATACACACACAGATCATATGGGTGCTGATGGCATCCACCCAAGGGTACCAAAGGAGCCAGCAGATGTGCTCACCAAGCCACTTGAAATCATTTATCAACAGTCCTGGCTAACCAGGGAGGTCCCAGGCATCTGGAGGTTTGTGTATGTGATGCCATCTACAGGAAGGGCAGGAAGGAGGATCCAGGGAATTACACGCCTGTCAGTCTGGCCTCAGTGCCAGCGAAGGGCACAGAGCAGATCCTCTCATGTGCCATCACATGGCACTGTCCCAGTTTAAGTTAGTACAGAGTTAATTTTCCTCCTAGTAACTGGTAGGGTACTATGTTTTGGCTTAGGATGAGAACAGTGCTGATAACATGCCGGTGTTTTAATTGTTGTAGAGCATTGCTTATACTAAGCCAAGGACTTTTCAGCTTCTCACTGTGTTCTTCCAGTGAGCAGGCTGTAGGTGCAGCAAGGGAGAGGACAGACCCAGGACATCTGACTCGAACCGTCCAAAGGAGTATTCCGTACAATCTGATGTCACGCTAAACAAGATATAGGGGTGCATAGCTGGAGTGGGGAAGGCAGCTCTTCAGGGAAAGGCTGAACATCAGTCTTCAGTTGGTGAGCAATTGTATTGTGCATCACTTGTTTCATACCATTATTAGTAGTATTTAATAGTAATAGTAATATGCTATTTAATAGTATTTTATAGTATTTAATAGCATTTATTTAAAAAAAATAATTTAATAGTATTTAATAGTAATAATATTACTGTTATCATTATTATTAGTATTATCATTATTTTTATCTTCCTGTCTTAATAAACTGTCCTTAACTCACAGCCTTCACTTTCCTGTTTCTCTCCCCCATCCCACAGAGGGAGGGGGAGGCATGAGCAAACTGCTGTGTGTAGTGTTTAGTTGCTGGCTGGGTTAAACCACAACAGGCAGATACAGGACAACCAGGTGATCAAAGCCAGTCAGCACAGGTTTATGAAAGGGAGAAATGCGGGAAAGGCTCTGAATGTTCTTTACTTGGACTTAGAAAAGCAGCTGTTACTATTTCTGACAGCATTGTCCAGGAGAAGCTGACTGCTTATGGCTTGCACGTTGTGCTCTTTACTAGGGAAAAAGTGGCTGGAAGGCCAAAGGGTTGTTGTGAATGGAGTTAAATCCAGATGGTGACTGGCCCCAAGCAGTGTTCTCCAGGGCTCACTACTGGGGATGCTTTTGTTTAACATTTTCATCAAACATCTGGATGAGGGGATCAAGTGCACCCTCACTGAGTTTGCCCATGACACCAGCTTAGGCAGGACTGTTGATCTAAGAAGGCCCTGCAGAGGGCTCTCGATAGGCTAGATCGATGGGCCGTGTCCAGCTGTATGGCATTCAACAGGGCCAAATGCAACAGGGCAGCGCTTGGGGGCAGCCCCAGAGGCCTCTGTGATGTGGCAGAGCAGCATCTGTGACTGCTCCAACCTCACTGCTCTGCCGCGAGGTACTTTTGGTTCAGGACTCCTGTGAGTTCAGACGCGTGGCGTGCCAGCTCCAGGAGCATCCCGGCCTTCACTGAGTTGCACCTTTGTGCGTTCTTTTGTACTGCAGGTCCCCACAGCAACTGTCCCAGGTTGTGAGCACAATGAAGGTGCCATGGTCCTTGGCACCATCGATGACATTCAGCCAGCTCCTCCACCTTCTCTGACCTCCTCCTTCAGATACCCTCTGCTAAATCCAGCCATGCTGCTGGCCTGGGAGAGAGGGTGGGGGCTACAGGGTCTGGGACTGGGGGGACAAGGCAGGTGCAGAGAACAGCCATTGAGATGGGTAGCCCACATGGCTGAACCTAATGCTGATGAAGAGGTAGAAGAAGAATTTCAGCCCACAAGGAGGCCCTTAAGGAAGCCCTTACCTCCCCACTACATCCACTCTCTTGGGCTCTCTTGGCAGGCAGGACACTCCATCCCGTGCCAAGGAGGACCTGGAGCACAGCGGTTCTGCAGCAACAGCTGGCAGTGGCCATATGCAGCCAGCAGGGACATCGGAGGCAGCAGCAGGGGAACGGTGCCCCATCTGCCTGGGCACCATCAGAAACACTGCCTACACCTACACCTGCTGCCACGCCTTCTGCTTCCACTGCATCTGGCAGTGGGCTGCCACCAGCTCCGCGTGCCCGCTCTGCAGGCAGCCCATCGACCGCATCCTGCACACGGTGCGAGCGGACGACGACTACCAGCAGTACGTGTGCAGGCCGTCTGCTCATGGCCACAGGAATGCCGCCAGGGAGAGGGTCCGCAGCAGATCCCCTCAGCGCCACTACAACCTGCGCCCACGGCCCACCAACAATGGCCCCACAGCTGGGAGAAGGGGGCCGCAGGGGATCACACAAGCAGATGGGTCTGGCGCAGCTCCAGAGTCCATCAACGCTGCCCCCCAGCAGGCTGCAGGGCAGAGCCCCACTGGCCCAACCAACAGTCCTGTCCTCCGCGTCACCTCGATGCAGCTGCAGACCCTGCGCATCCAGCTCCCCGACACCAGAGGCTGATGAACAGCAGGGCCCTCACAAGCACCCATGTGGGACAGGAGGAATCTCACTGTGAAAATATATGTCCTCCTGTCTGGAAGCCCTGCTTTTCCCTTTTGTTTAATAATTTAATTAATAATGATTTTCCCTTAAGAATTGTTTTTTCTTTAAATAAAATATCATGGTGTCAACCTGTGAGTTGTTTCCTTCCTTTTCTTCTTCCTCTCCTCTTCTGAAGAGAGAGAGTGAGAGAGCGGCTGTGGTAAGGTTCAGCTGCCTAGCAAGGTAAAACCACCACATGAGGAGATCAAGTGCACCCGCGCTGAGTTTGCCCATGACACCATATCTACATATATATATCTATCACATATGTATCTATTTATCTACATTGTTTCATGACTCACTTTTTATAGCATAGTTCTGGAATAATATTGCTCAGCAAAACTGGTTACCTCTATATTGTATTTTTGTTCCTTTTTGCATCAGCAGTTACAAAAGCCTCATAAGACTGTTTCAGAAGTAAATCACCTTTGGGGAGGCAGGACCTTGCAAATAAGCTCAGGTAAGTGGACTGAACCCCGAAACTGAGAAGTCTCTCAATTTTATCTATTTCTATTGGGCAATCATGGGAAAAGAACAAAAAAAGAAAAAAAAAAAAAACTGACAACTTTCTCCTTTATTAGTTTCACTGAGACATTTGTCTTACACTGCCTGTAATAATACATTGTATTATTATTACTAATGTGTTGTATTACCAGTGAAAAAAATATATTGACCCGAGAAAACTCTCGTTTGGTCTCCAGACAGTTTAAATGCTCTCTGGATTTTCTGAGAATGGTATTTGTACCTGAGAGCATGCCACTGCTACTTTACTCACAGATGGTTAGCATTAAAAAAAATATTTCTTTCCATTTCATATTTCTGATACATGTCACACACACTAAGCTAACACACTGTGTAAAACAACAGTAGATTTTACATTTTTCTACAATAAAACAACTTTTAGGAAGAAAAGAAGTAGCAGTGGTCCACATCCTATCAGGAGCTTATTCCTTTCTTTAACATTGCTCATCTGATTCTGTTTGAATAACAAACAAACATTGGACAAAGGCAATATAACACTCACATATCCTAAAATTAAAAGTGATAGAATTAGATATATTCCTGTAAAATTTCTGCACTTTAATTATTTAACACACACACACACACACACACAAAATTAACCAGGGCAAGAAGGACTGAATAACATTTTCCTTTATCTTCTATGATATTAAATGAGACTAGTTTTAGCAATAAAACATGAATAAGATATTCACAAGCCCTTTCTAGTAGCCTTAGCATTGTTGTATAATATGTTGTTTCTCCCTAAACCTCTATCAAGTCCTTAGTCTTAAATACATAAATTTACAGAGACACATTCAGGAAATGAAGTCAATCCAAGTAAAACTATCAAATCATACTAAATCAATTAGGTAAACAAACAGCAAAAAGTATAGAACAAACCTTACCAAGTTGTGTGAATTTCTTGGTAAGCATTTGCTTAATTGCCTAAGTTACCATATAAAGCCTTTTCCTTTCTTCATCACAGTTTACTCAGTGTTGGTATAATTAAGTAAGGTCATAAAACATGACATTGTTTCCATGACAGCAAGTGCAAAACTCTTCAAAAGAAGAATTAGCTAATGTTCTCTTGGGACAGGCAATGCAGTGAATTCAACACAATTTGATGCTGATGCAATACTGTCTAGCAGGCTGATAAATGATATTCAGAATATATGCAAATGACTTAGTCCCTTCAGGTGAGCAAGAGATGTCTCTACAGGAGCAGTAATTAATAACTAAAAAGCACTGAAAGGAATGGAAGGATTTCTTGCCTGTAATACTGTTAATTTCCACATTTAAATACAGCTGAATAATTTCAGACAAAGGTGGCAGCCATGTACTTATTGTAACAGTTTTTAAAATAGTTCATTTCTGTTGTGGGATGCTCCATGTTGCATTGGTTGGATTTAGACATACACGCAGCTCCCTCTGATTGCACACACACAGACACAACCTCTCTGGTTTGGCCACAGGTCCAGCTAGTCGGGGTTTTCCTTCTCTGTTAGCAGAGGCCACTAATAGATGCTTACAAAGTATGTGAAAGTAATATTTCAAGTATAGAATGGCATTTCTCTCAAGATTTCCTGTCAAAATATGGTGAGCTTAATGGAAACCTGCTGCCTAATCATTTCATTGAGTGACCTTGTTCTTACATGAGAAATAGCAAGTGACTTTTCCTTATTCACATTTTCTATGCTGATCACCATTTCATGAGCTTTAACATAACCCCAGGCAATTTTCCAAACTGAAGCAGCCTAGGCTATCTAGTTGCTCCTTGTTCTGCTCACTTTTACGCTCCTAAGAGTTCATACCAGTCTGAGTATCATTGTGACTCCTCCTTAGCACGGAATGGATATACTCTGGGGACTGCCCACAATGATTCCTAGACACCTCTCTTCAGGTGTTTTACTTAAATTAAGATTTATTTTTGCCTATGCATAGCTAAAGTCATATTTTCCCTTGTGTATTCACATAAAATAACTGACAATTAATTTTCTTCATCGTGCTGTGTCCCGTCAATCAATATTCCATGACAGTTTTGTCTCTTTAGGGGTTCTTAATGAAGGACGTTATAAAAGAATATTTTGAAAATTAGATCATTATTCGTTTGCAGAGTCCTTCAAAAAATTAGAAAGCAAGAGGAAGGGGAAGGAGAAGAGGAAAGGGAAGGGGAAGGGGAAGGGGAAGGGGAAGGAGAAGGGGAAGGGGAAGGGGAAGGGAAAGGGAAAGGGAAAGGGAAAGGGAAAGGGAAAGGGAAAGGGAAAGGGAAAGGGAAAGGGAAAGGGAAAGGGAAAGGGAAAGGGAAAGGGAAAGGGAAAGGGAAAGGGAAAGGGAAAGGGAAAGGGAAAGGGAAAGGGAAAGGGAAAGGGAAGAGGGGAAAAAATACCCGCAGTCTCTATGAATAACATCTGGACCTCAAAGTTTAGAACTCTTTGTTGTTTATGTTTTGTTTTTTTTTAATAGACATTGGTCTTTGTTTGAAGCAAGCCATAAACTCGATACTTCTAAACAAAAGCTTTACAGGAAGACATACTTTAGAGATACTTTTTAGTGAAGTGTTGGAAGCTTTTTTTCCTGCTGTTGCTTTGACTTCTTTGAATACTCCTCCTACCTCTCCATCATTTTTCAGCTTATTTACCAGATGTTACACTTACAAACATGGAGTGCTTTCTGAATTAAATGATAAAGTTTAGAAAAGGCCCATTATCTGTGTGAAACTAAAGAATCTGAAACCAGCTCCAACAAACCTAACGTACCCCTCTGGAACAAAAAGTGGATAAAGAATTGGTTGGCTGGTCACAGCCAGAGGGTTGTGGTCAACAGTTCTATAGAGACCAGTCACAAGCAGTGTCCCTCAGGGGTCAGTCTTGGGACCGGTGCTCTTCAACATGTTTCATGATGACATAGATGACGGAACCAAGTGCACCCTCAGCAAGTTTGCAGATGACACCAAGTTGAGTGGTGCAGTTGATACAATAGAGGCAAGGGATGCCATCCAGAGGGACCTGGACAGGCTGGAGAAGTGGGCCCATGAGAACCTAATGAGGTTCAACAAGGCCAAGAGAAAGGTATTGAACTGGGGCAATTCTGGGTACTTATATAGACTGGCCACAGAAGAGCTTGAGAGCAGCCTTGCAGAGAAGGACTTGGGGGTTCTACTGGACGAGAAGATGGACATAAGCCAGCAGTGTGCGTATGCAGACCGGAAGGCCAATTGTGTCCTGGGCTGCATTAAAAAGGGGGTGGCCGGAGAGGGAGGTGATTGTCCCCCTCTACTCTGCGCTTGTGAGACCCCAACTGGAATACTGCGTGCAGGCCTAGGGCCCCCAGCCCAAAAAGGATGTGGAACTCTTGAAACGGGTCCAGAGGAGGGCCACTAAGATGATCAGAGAGCTGGATCACCTCTCCTGTGCAGAAAGGTTGAGGGAACTGGGCTTGTTTAGCTTGGAGAACAGAAGGCTCTGGGAAGACCTCAATGCAGCCTTCCAGTACTTGAAGAGAGTGTATAAATAGGAGGGGAAATGCCTGTTTACATATGTTGATAGTGATAGGACAAGGGGGAATGGTTTTAAAGTAAGACAGGGGAAATTTAGGTTAGATATTAGAAGAAAGTTTTTCTCTCAGAGGGTGGTGAGGCACTAGAACAGGTTGCTCAGAGAGGCTGTGGATGCCCCATCCTTGAAGGCATCCAAGGCCAGGCTGGATGAGGCTCTGGGCAGCCTACTCTAGTGGTTGGCAACCATGCCCAGAGCAGGGAGGTGGAACTAGATGATCTTTAAGGTTCTTTTCAACCCATGCCATTCTATGATTCTATGAAAGCACTTCTTTCAAAAAAGTTGCTATAATAGAATTTAGAAAACAATACAAATGCTAAGTATGTACTTCGATATTTGGAATTAAACTTGACCAAGTAATAAGCATGATACATTTAAATATTGGCTATTTATAGAGGCATGCAGTGGTCTAGATTGCTTTCACACCAGAAGTATATTTTTTCCACCAACTTTGCTGGACTGGAAAACATTGTGGAAAATTGTGTTCCAGGCCCTTCACCAGGGCTATGAAGCTGGTGAAGAGCCTGAAACACAAGTCCTATGAGGAGCAGCTGAGGGAACTGGGGTTGTTCAGTCTGGAGAAGAGGAGGGTCAGGAGAGCTCTTATTGCTGTCTACAAATCAACAACGTTGTTTCTGAAAATGCTTTTTATTGCTATAGCTTCCTTGGTGCAGGTATGGTTGCCACACACCACTCAGGGAGAAAGCTAAGGATACCTTATTGCTCTGTCCAACTCCTTGAAAGGAAGGTGTGGGGAGCTGGGGGTTAGCCTCTTCTCACAGATAACTGGTGATAGGACAAGAGGGAAAGGCCTTAGGCTGTGCCAGGGGAGGTTCAGGTTGGAAATTAGGCGACATTTCTTCTCAGAAAGAGCAGTCAGGCATTGGGACGGATTGCCCAGGGTGGAGTCACTGTCCCTGGGGGTGTTCAAGGAAAGGCTGGATGTGGTGCTTGGGGACATGGTTTAGGGGTGGTACTGTTGTTAGGGGGTGGTTGGTCCAGATGATTTTGGAAGTCTTTTCCAACCTCTATGATTCTATGGTTCTGAGATTTCTTTTTGACCATCAGCAAAATACTCCAAAGAAGCTTTGACTGAAAAAATAAAACTCTACCGAGAAATCATGCACTATTAAACATTAACTGCTATGTTACAGCTGTTTAAACAGAAAGAACCAGTTTTTGACAAATAACCTAATCAATAACACAAACTTAGTTTTTATCTTTTGTATTACCTATATATTAGTCATTTTGTTCCTTGTTGGGATACTTGACACAATAAAAACAGCTAGTTTCCATTGAATTATAATGTTCACCTGTTTTTCAAGCTTTAATTCAACTTTTATATGTTAACAGATAGATATAGATATATAAAAATAATAAATATTGCAAATATTTAACAGCCCAGCACATACAGTGCTTTTTGCTTTAGCAAATAGCAAAATGTACCAAAGCTTGCTAGGCATGGAACAGGTTAGTTATTCATACAGGATATTAAAAGCTGCTATTATGAATTATGAAGCCAGTCCTCCAGTCCTATTTTTGTACATATTGAAAATACATTGCTAATTAACAGAACTCAAATTGCTCTATATGACTTAAAATTCTTTTTTTTTTTTTTTGTTTTCACAGTATCGTATTGTACTTGAGTGCAGTTGCACGAATCACACGTTAGAATAAAAGTGTGATTGTGAAGTTGATGTGTTCAACAACATTTGCCTCAATTTGTGTTCTGCTCTTTGTATATTCTCTTCTGATCTTTCCAACACTACAGCAAGGGAGAGCTAGGGCAAGCTGCAAATGAATGAGGAAATCTCACTCCAGTTTCCAGGCAACGCTGAAAAGTGTAATGACTGTGCAGCATGCTGTTCGTTGTTCCAAAAGGTGTTACAACTCACAATTGATGTTATTTTTAATTTCAATTATGTCTGTTTCTTCCACATCATGTATTTAAATTCACCTTGGTGTTTTTTTTGTTTGTTTTGTTGTTATTGTTTGTTTGTTTGTTTCCCTACCCATCATAGTAGAGAATATCTTTGTTCTAAAATACTGCTTGTTGGTATAAATCAGTGCAGCCACTCCTCAGAGAAAGTCCCTTTATAAAAGTCTATCACAAAACTGAAAGAAAAGGCAAAGGATACCCAAGTAGTCATGCCAGCTCTAGAACTTGTTTCTCACTTGACTCAGATGGATCAGAGAATACACACTGAACAGTAATAAGGATACCCATTCTGAATGAATATAGTCTTACATTATTTGATGAAACTTACCCTAAAATAAACCAAACGACCTGAATCAAGACTATTTAAACTAGATGAGAATAGTCCAAATATTTAAGATATAAAATTGGAATGCAAACAACATTAAAGTTTTTTATTAGTAATCAGTCCAAATTAATATGCTATATAGTATTATATAGTAATAAATACTACATTATTGTATACATGGCCCTTGGCAACCTGCTTGGGGTGTCCCTGCTTGAGCAGGGCATTGGACCACGTGGCTTCCAGAGGTCTCTGCTAGTCTCAGTCATTCTGGGATTCTGTAATTAATTTTGATTAACTTCCTGGAGTGTTCCTGTCCACTCTATTGTACACATCAAGCAACATCCAACCCAGGCAAACAGAATTTCTAAAAACTAACAAATCATAGCTGTTGAAGATCTTCCACAAAGATGATCTTAACTGTGCTATTAATAGTAGTAGAATATTTACTTCTGCCCAGTTGCAACAGATTTTCAATCACTACATATGGAAGTGTGTATTTTTGTAGTGACATACATTTATATCATTTTTGAGTATTAGTACATAAATACATTAATGTATTGATGTATAGAAAGCTATAAAAAACAACAACAACAACAACAACAACAACAACAACAAAAAAGCCCTTGTTTCTTCTCCCAGATTAAATAAATATCTATACAATAAGTCATTGCATCCAGGCCATTTATTCCTCAAGCACATGGAATTGTGAGCTCAGCTCATGAAAGAAGGGCTGCTCAGAGCCACCAATGTTATGTCACTCCTTGCAGGAAGGGACACTTGGCCTCCAAGTGATCTCTAACATGAGCAAACTCTACAGCCTTCTAGCCTTCTGGCAACATACCACCCACACCCTGGTCTTACATGTTCAGACCTGGGCCTCCGCTGGCATCCTTGGTCTGTAATTTCTGAAAGCAGTAAAGCTCAAAGCACAATAAAATCTTCCTGCTCTGTTATTTATGCTGCATTAAATGGACGAGAAAAATAAGTTTGCGAGGAAATTGTTGATTTTGCCATGCTGATGTTAATTCAATCCATTTGTTCTCTCTCCCGCGCCTACATCCCCTACCCCAAAACCCCAATAAAATTACACGGCTACATTGTTCATGAGGAAATCTCATGAACCTCATGAATCTCATGAATGTTCTAAGTTTGTCAGAAATAACCATAGGTAGCTTATGTTTTCTGAACTAAATTGTTTCTATAGCCAGATTGGCAGTTTCTAAATGTATGGAGTGTTATGAAAAAGGAAAATGTAAATTCAAAGCTGTACAGCAATATACCAGAGTAATTTTAACATATCTGAAAATAGTCTCAGGATAAAATTCACTTCAACATCACCAACAAACCAATTTTGTTTAATTACACTTCAACATGCAAATGATTTATTTGTTCTTTTTCTCTCCCTCCCTTTGATGTTTCTTTTTAAAATTTGTCCCTCCCTTTCATTCCCAATTTATTATTTTAGTCCATATGGGTTAATTTCACCCTCATGTCCCCATGCATAGTGAAAAATTATTGTTCATGCCCTTGGAGTTGTTTAAAGCATTATGAAATGTAATCTACATTTAAGAAAACAAGATTTACATTTCTGGTGGACTTAGGAGATGGAAAAAGTTTATTTATGAAATCGAACCTTCCCTTCCCTTCCCTTCCCTTCCCTTCCCTTCCCTTCCCTTCCCTTCCCTTCCCTTCCCTTCCCTTCCCTTCCCTTCCCTTCCCTTCCCTTCCCTTCCCTTCCCTTCCCTTCCCTTCCCTTCCCTTCCCTTCCCTTCCCTTCCCTTCCCTTCCCTTCCCTTCCCTTCCCTTCCCTTCCCTTCCCTTTTCCTCCAGAGCACAGAGACAAAGCTAATTTTAACTGTATTCCAAGTTCTAATAGCTAATTTGAGTTTGTTAAGTTCAAATCCTTTTGCTTTTGAAATCCATTGTTTTTTACATTCTCTTCAGAGTGAAACAACTTTAAAATATTTGATCTCCAGAAGAATCTCAGTACTGTAATATTTGCATTGCTTCAGCATGATTTTTTTATCTTTGCTACCATACAAGTGTCACTACCTTGCATTGGAAGAAAAATATTTTGTGCCTCTATTGTTGCTATAAAACCTGTTAGAATAAGGGCCTTTTATTTTACTATCTTCCCAACATGATCTTGTTTTCAGAACTGTGGCAAGAGATTCATTTCTTCATACAGTTTCAATACAGCTCTGCACAAATTCAGAGGTCTAACAGGCCTACAGTTGCAGAAGTAGAGCACATTAGGGTCTCGAGAAAATTAGAACACCTACAATTTCCAAGTGATATCAGACTACAAAAAAAGTTGTTTTCTTTGATACATTGCTCTTAACCCTTTAACTACAGAATGACTCACAACTCATATGACAGATACTTCACTGCATGTCAATGTTATTTGCAAGAAATACTCCAATAAGTGGAGGGGTTGTGAAGCCCTATTCAATGCTGCCTATTCAGGCAGATCTATTTAATTTAAAAAATTTTAAAAAATTTTAACGAATTCTATCTCTTAAGGATTCACAAGACACTGCGCTTAAACTGACAGTTTGCAAAATAATTGACTAAAAAAATTACTTTCAGTGACACATTCCTGAAGATTCATAAAGTATATATCCTTTACATATATTCATCAGCACCAAGATAAGTTTGGCATTGTAATATAGCCTCTGAATGGAGTAGAGAGTTCTGAGAAGTCTTAAATGACTCATCCAAAAACAATCTTGACAAAAATAAATAAATAAATAAAATGATGTATGGTAGGAACATAGCGAAAATTGTATTTTTGGGAAGCACGCTCTTTTAAAGGATCTCAGTTTCCAAGCTGGTTTAAGAGATCCTTGCACAGGTCATAGAAAAGGCTATACCATTGTCCTGACAAATTCCGATGAAAACATAAGATTATTACCAGCAAAATCTGACATCTTCTCCTTTCTTTCTTACTTCCATGTACTGCAGTGTGGGACATGGAGGTTCTGGAAGAATCACTGATGAACCATTGACTTTCCTACATGGAATGAAGGTGGCATAATACAACCACAATGCCCTTTCTGTTGAGATATTTTTTACGCATTGAAAGATGCAGTCAATCTTGAACTCAGAATGCTTCAGCCTTAGTCTTACTTTTTAAATTGCTAACACTTATCATATTTAACTTCTCTGATATTCATTGATTTTATTTATGCAAATCACCACATGCTTTAATATTGTTGCTCTTGGCAAGTCATCACTTGGAAGGCCAAAGGCTTGGTGTTATCACAGCTGCTCCTACAGTACTGCCACCAAATATTACAAACTCCTGTGTGACTATGCTTGTAACTAATTCTCTGATACATAAGCCTCATACAGCCACTGAATATACATATATGCAACACAAAAGAGAACCATATGTAAGGTTTCCAGTCTGTGACTGTCACAAGAAGTAATACTTAAGTACATAATTGCACTCAAATAATTGTTTTGTGGCTGGAGCATCTAACTTTGCCCTCTTTTACATACTTTGCAGTCCTCTGAAATGAGTGATACTGTTTTGAACTAACACTAAAAAGTTTCAAATATTTCTTCTGTAGTAAATTCTTTTTTTATTTGGGAAAAGAGCTCATTGTGAAGTCAGTTCTTAGGCTTTTTAATTAATATTTTCTGTGATCTTGCTGGATTTCCACATTTAATTATGTGATCTAATCTATTTCCTATGACTGCATGCATTTGCACAAGTCATTTTATTCTTCCTTTTGATTATGCAATGTGCTACATGCTATGGTTGTAAATTAACACCTTTCTAGAATTAAATGTCTGTGACTGTACCTATGAAAATACAGCAGACAATAAAGGTTCTTGCAGCTGCAGAGCAAGATTCTGGAAAGACTGGAATAAAACAGCTAGCTGTTTTGATTTTGTGAACAATCCCATCCCCAGAAGAAAATCTACATGTGCACAAAGCTAGATGACTTATTTATTTGAATATAACTGGATAATTATTATATTAAAATGGACATCAGAAATATCTACTTTTCCTTTAACTTATTTAATAAAGAAGATAAGAGAGATAAATTTGTGTCTTAAAGAATACTATCAAAGTTCTTGGATATGCCAGCTAGTCTGGCCCATAAAGCAAATATACATAATTGTACATCATACATTGTTAAATACTAAGACAATTTAAAGCATTCCAAAGCTTACTTAAATAATCTATATTCCATAAATGTGCAGTCTGCAATAAATCAACATCATGTTCTTAGTCAGGAACATACTTGTGGAGCACCTGTCACAGTGAAATTGTAACTGATTAGCTCTATCTGAAATAAGAAGAATATTTACTGAGTACTGATAAATTTGATACACTGAATAACACAGACAAGATATGTACATATTTTTGTTAAAGAACTGAATGAAAAGACTTTGCAAAGGTATGACATTGAAATTAATGGGTAGATGTGGAATGTTTTCTGGGAGGGGAGCAAACAACAAACAGAGAAGCACAGTACGTGTAGTGTCGTGCCATCTCTGATGAAGGAGAAAGAAAAAAAGATGGCTTGCTGAACTTTAATGGTATAGAAAATGGAAACTCAAAACCCACTATACATTTATTAAACATACTGATATACATCGTATAAAATAGTAGAGATTTACAAGATTATTACCTAAAATTTCGCAGCAAGGGAAGATGTCAATATTACCAATATTATTTTGTCACCAAGAACAAAACATTAGTTGAGCATGAGTGAAAGGACACGTCTGGCAGTGCATCCCACCACCAATGAGAGACCACACCACTGCAAAGCAGTCCAAGTACCAGCAACTTGCTCCAGCTACAGGCAGTTCTAGGATTGGCCGTTTTCCCCAGATCAGGACAGAAAGAAGCCTTCTGCTAACAAACAATTCACTGTACATCTGCATAAACCAGAAGTCTGTCAGTACTTTGCCCATTGACAGAAGAAAACTTCCTTTTTCCAGTCAACAGTTGCACCTCATGGGACTAGTACCTTGCCAGACTGAGATGCTGAAACACCTCTCCCACTCTGCTTTCTCAGTTGTATTCATTCCCTATGTTGAAATGAACTCTTAAAAACGTTAAGCTCAGTGTCCTCCTCAAACATCAATGAAAATAATAATAATAATAAAGGTACTTGGTACCAGATGAAAGAAGTATAAAATAAACAACCAAAAAGTTCATTCATGAGAAAAAGAAGAAATTTCATTAGAGTTAAAAATAGAGCAAAACCTACAAATCCTGAAGAAGCTGAAGCTCTTCAAGAATGTGTGAAAGGAATAGATGGGTAGTTGTTAGATTGTGTTAAAGAAGTTTTAAGAATATGTATTCCTAGAAGAAAGTCATATACTAGTAATACGAATTGTAACAAGAAATTAAAAAGGAAAACAAATTTCTTAAACTTTTATGACACATTTGAAATGAGGAGGTTGCATACAAGTAACTACAGAATATCTGTTCAATCTTTAATATAAAGCCAAGGTACAGTGATGTTCAGATTCAAAACTGAGGAAAAGGCTACCAATTTCAGCTTGAATAAAAGCACTGAAGATGCTTCAAACTGCAGAACAGACAGGATTGCAAGAACTGTGGAAAGAATAAATAACCTGTTTTACCAAACACAAAGAAAACAGTAAAATACACATGCAAAATGGAAGTGAAGACAGCAAGTTTGCAAAATGCAGAGTGATCCAACAAGAAGCAACATGGGAGACTGCTTGAGCATAGTTTTCTAAGATGTTATACTGTAAGCTAATAAAATGGTTCTATAAAAGGTACAGTATCTTTTTGTAAAATTCATAAAAACAATACAGAAGTTGGAGAATTTGTCATGTTGGAAGGGTACCAGAGTTAAAACCTTTGCAGTCACACCTAGTAGCTTTCAATATAATATAAGATATCATGAAAATTTGTGGATGCAAAAACACTCTTACAGAGTAGTTCTTTGCATTTGAGGTTAAAAAAAAAAAAAAAAAAAAGAGAGAGAGAGAGAGAGAGAGAGAAATGGAAGTAGAACTGCAGGAACCAGGAACTCAGTTCTATTTATGATAAATTATTTATAATTTATATTAAATTCTGTCCAATACAGAACATGACATTAAAAAACAGATCAGACTATGCCATGGCATAGCACTTCAGCTTTTAAAATTTTCCAAGAAATTCAAGATCTACCAGGTACATCATTCAGAAAGGCTCAAACAGTTGAGATGGGTTTTATTTTAGAAACAGAGATGCAATGGGTGCTCTATAGAAGAAAAATCTTTTACTAGCTAATCTACCTAGACAATTTATTGGATTTCTGAAGTGTTTTTTGGGTTTCTTTTACAATACCATCCAGAGTTCTACTCTAACATGACTCCCATTTGGGATGATGCCTTTGCTTCTTCCTTTATGGGGAAATGGATTGTATTCTTATCTTTATCTGTCTCTCCTCAGCTTTGAGCTGTGGAAACAGTATCATTCCTGTTTGACAGAAAAAATAAATTCCTCTCAGTAGTTAAAACCACTGTGCAGCATCCTCATCTTACTGCAAACCATTCTGTATCTACTGGACAGCATCATATTCCCCTACCTCATTCTTCACCTCTGCCCCATCAATCCAAGGATATGTGTTCCCAGACTCCATCAAATACACAAACTGTATTTGCAAGCTTGTTGTTGTACATGAGGATATATGTATGATATATTATCATACATATTTGCAATGTCTCTGTGACAATACCATCAATACATTATTTTCTGGAAATAATTCATGCATCCTTTATTTACACTACTATGGGATCTTCACTGCATATCATCCAGAAAAGCAGTAGATCAATCTAAAAAGTGTGGAAAACAGTGGAAGAGAGTTCACTAGTATGTCAGTTGTTGCCTTGATTAAAACTTTATTTGGTCAGTTGATCTAGAAAGCATGAATAAAACTTAAGTGAGAAAAATCAAAGAATCAAAATCAGAAAAAAAAAAAAAAAAGTTCTCATAAAATTAGGAAAAATATGCTGCAGTCTAGCTAGTCTGAAATAGTCTTCAAAAAAATCCACTGAAAAAAAAATCCACTGAAGTTTGAACTACTCTGCAAAATTCCCTAGAATGTTTCAGCTGTTAATATAGAGTATACACTGCTGAGTATTTTATACACATCATTCCCCACGCATGTATACATTACATTATCCTTCCCTAATGTTCTTAGCAGTTATCATCCTATCCTACTTTGATTGGTCTTCCTTTTCCAATACTTTTCATACACAATTCATTTGCCTAAGAAGCACTGAGTAGTGAAGGAAAGAAAAACATAGACATACATTAAAAGTTTTTGAAGAAAATGCGCTTTGAAAATTAGAAGAAGATGTAGTAAGAAAAAGACTATACTGAAGTTATTCCAAAATGAAACTACAGTTTAGTACAGTTTCAGCATAAATGCATTGCATCCAGCCAGAGAACCACATCAGGTTAGGCAGACTTCAGAACAGCAAAATGTTTGTAACTAACACTTTTGATTTTTTTTTGTACTTTGTACTTACCGCTAAAACTGAATGAAAAGATGTTGTGAAATAAAAATAAACAAGAGACCTGAGTTGATCAATACCCTTATGCCTGCTACACATTCCTGAAACTTAAAATGGCACACCCTACCCATATCTATCTAAACTATTTCTAAGGCATCTATTGTTGTCATACGTCAGCGCCAAAGTCAATGTAAAAATATTTACTATGGGTGGGGACAAAGGTTGGCTGAATTCAGATGAAAGTACTACCTATAAAGGGGTACATAATTGCATTTTTACAGTCAATAAGCATATTAAATGTTTAGGTTTGGGTGTGCACATGAAAAAAAAAAATCTAACAAAATATAGAAACCCCAAACATCAAAAAGTGAGCCTCAGAAGAGCTAGAGAAGAGACAGAGATATCAAAGGGGAAGAATAACAAAGAAACCACGATAACCAAACCCACTTTATGTAATAAAAAGAATGTTATTTATCACTATTTACTCTATTTGAATACACACACAAAAATAAATCCCAAGGGGAGCAAATATTCTGTCCAAAACTATATAGACATCAGATAAAAAAATACTACCATTTGAACATTTTGTGTTCACACAGAAAGATTAAGGCAACAGATAATAAAATTCCAAAAATAAAAAAAAAAAATTAAGCGCATGCAAGTGATGACTTCATACTTTCAATTAAATAGATTTAATTTAGTTGCTATGTTGCACTGACGTTACTAGCCTGCTCCAAATATTTATACTTCTTGCTTCTCCTTCCTTCCCTACAGAAAGGAATTTTTCATGGAAAATAAAGGAAAGCTGACTTCCCACGAGTTGCTAAATCCGTATGGTTTAAAGTATCTAAACATCCTTCCACAGACCTTTGGACGTGTCACACACACTGATTGTTCACACAGCTGGGGAAGAGTCAAGTCTCCCTCCCACAGATCCCAGTCTGCATGATCCCACCCTAATGACCACCCATGCCAAACTGCACCAGGCAGCAGGTGGCTAGAAAAGGCATGGAAATAGCCAACCAAGAGAATTCAGAAATCAAACTTGTCAAGCACGCACCAGAAGAGTTAACTTATCTTGTTTATATCTTGTTGTAATATGTGCTGCTCCATCACTACGCTAAGCATACCTCAAATCAGTATGACTGCTTTTACACTAATTCAATATAATGCAGATTTCTGAGGAACTTGAATTGATTTTGAGTGTATTTGAATTCCTGGTCACAAAGCTTTGAAACACTTGATTCTTTCCAGTTGTTTCCTATGGACTGCCACTGTCTGTAGACTGACAGTGGTCCAGGCCAACTGCATCCTGGGCTGCATCAACAGAGGAGTGGCCAGCAGGAGGAGGGTGGTGATTGTTCCCTCTGTTCTGCCCTTGTGAGGGCCCACCTGGGGTGCTGCATCCAGGTCTGAGGCCCCCAGCACAACAAGGATGTAGGGCTGTTAAAGCAGGTCCTGAGGAGGGCCACAAAGATGATCAGAGGGCTGGAGCACCTCTCCTATGAAGACAGGCTGAGAGCTGGGAATGCTCCGCCTACAGAAAAGAAGACTCCGGAGTGACCTCACTGCAGCTTTTCAGTATTTGAAGGTGAGTTATAAAAAAAGATGGAGAGCTCCATCAGATAATGACAGAACAAGGGGCAGTGGGTTTAAACTAAGACAGGGGAGATTTAGATTAGATATTAGGAGAAAATTCTTCACTCAGAGGGTGGTGAGGCACAGGCTGCCCAGAGAAGTCATGGATGCCCCATCCTTGGAGGTGTTCAAGGTAGGCTGGATAGGGCTTTGGGCAACCTGGTCTGGTGGGTGGTGTCCCTGCCAATGGCAGGGGTTTGGAACTGGGTGATCTTTAAGGTCTCTTACAACCCGAACCATTCTGTGATTCTAGAATTTCAAAATGAGTTAACTGGTTTTAATTTCATAGTTATAATTCCAGCAAGATTAGCTGTAACACTCTCTGAAATGGTAAATTATTCCAAAATTTCTGCATCAAACATGAAGATCCCATGTAACTCTACTATTTAGTCTCCTGTTTCAACTTGCTCTAAGTGCAGCATTTTTCCCCTCTAAACACCTAGAATTAGTAATTGGGAAGTTTTTCTGACAACTATTAAATGCATTCAGAGTTACAGGTAGGTGACAACAAAGAAGAGTGGGAAGGAGAGGAGAACTCAAAATGTCTGAGGCTACCAGACTTTCAACTCAGATGAATTCTGTGTTGAAAGAAACATTAGCAAATTTCCCATTACACTCTTACAAGTGAAATCAAATTATATAACCACCTTTCTGAATGCAGTACACTGAGGCCTTTTATTAAGTTATTAATAAAAATAATGAAAAACTATGAAGTCACACCTTTCTGAAAAAAAACAACTCCTTCAGAGAGAAAACTTACATAAATGGCCTCACCCATTTCTTAAGAACTCCTAGCAAGTGTCTCAAGATACGGTTTTGAGAACCAACAGTTCAACTTTTCTGGAAAGGTAAACCATAGAGCTTCTTACAGAGATAATAAAGGCTTACATACATCAACCTTTTAAATCACAAGTAGTTACAACCTCTTTTATGCATACACCATCACCCCACAGTATTAAATGGACCTGTTCATGAACATTGCATCTTATGGTTGAATACCTCATCACATTAACAACAAATGAAGGCATTTTGACAGTTCATAACCAAGTCATTTGTGCAGTCTGAATTTATGCAAACTGAATATTCCTGTCACATGATTAAGATTATTAACTCTTTTATTCATGTTAACAGGATAATAGTCACATAATACAGTAAATGCATTTTGGTGTCAGAAGTTTTACATCCCAAGCCACTGCAGGAGGAGAGCTGCAGGCCTCATGAAAGAAACGAAGAACTGGGTTGTTAGAAGAACTCATCAGCCTACCTCCCACTCCCTGTATCTGTATGTCATTTTGCATTCAGGGAGTTATGTATCAGCTAAATGAGTTGTTCTCATGCACTAGACCTGTTCTGGCTGTATTTCATTCACATCATTGCAAAACACGACAATGTCTTTTGTGTTACAAATTTAATTCTTATGTTTGGAACTGTGTGTGTACATATACACATATATATACACCATAAAAAAAATAGCATTCTGAACTAAGTGGTAATTTTGCAAGCTCAAGAAGGTCAGGAATATGATATAAATGGTGTTCCTTTTATTGGTGGCTTCAATAAGATCAATATTAAATTTTTTAATGTTTGTGTGAACAGTGCACTAGACAAAATGCATTTAAATAAAATTATACTTTTTAATACTATGCCAGATTTGCCCTTTCACATTGCCTGAATCTGCTTGTTCCCTTCATCACTGTTCCTTTCTAATATATTTCCCTTGTCTTCTTGAAATGTCCATAACACAATCACACGATAAATTTCCTCAGTAATCTTTTGACAGACTTACTTTCAGCTTACAACATAAAACAGTTCTGCCCAAATTTGCTTTTCATCCTGCATGTTCCCATTTATAGACTTTTATGAAGACCAACAGTTAGAAAACCTTAATATTTTTGCAGATTACGCATAACTGTTAAGGGAAAATGAAGTCTCCTAACTTCATCCAGTTTTCTCTGTTACACACACAGTTACACACTGTGTTACACACACAGTGATCATGCATACTGGTTTCAAAACACAAATTCTTTAAGTAAAAAGGCACACATTTCTCCCACCTCCCTTTCAAGGGTAACACTATCAGAGGAGATCTTGTTACTCTAAACCAGGTCTGTAAATAGCACTCTGAAAAATAGCAGTTATAGTAACTTTTTTTGCTATTACATTTTAATGTACCATAAACTAAACTTGCTTGCCTTTGATTCATTTTGTCTTAGCTACACATCCATGCACTTTAGTATTCCCTTACCGTAACCATCCTTCTCCAGAAACCTTTATTGTTTATTATGCTTCATATATTTATCATTGAATCATTGATTAACCCCAACATTACATCATTTTCCCCTTAAATGTACTTACTGTGATATTTTAACACACTGTACACAAATACATTTTTAGCTGCAAATATGTACATTGTAAAGATTTAGGTACATGTGTATATAAAATGCAATGCTCATAAAAGATATATTCCTATCACATTCCTATGGTGCAGATTTAATTTCAGGCAAATGAAAATAAGCTTGAATAGCATATATCCATTTACTGCTTATAATGAATGATTTACTTTCTATAAATATATTTCACACCCCTCCTTTCTTTACTTTACATTTTATTTGAAAAATAATGGGTAGAAAACCTCATAAGGACAAAAACATAGAAGACATCAAGATATCAGGACTAGTAAAGCAAATAGGAATGTATTATGGAGTTTCAACAATCTGGTATGTATCATTTGAAAAAAAAAAAAGTAATGAAATTATACTGCTGTTTTACAGAAGATGGATGCAAAAAAATCAATCTCTTTTTTAGATTTGATCTCAAACACGTGGCTAAGAAATGACTGGCCGTTTTAAAAAAAAATTGTGCTACTGAATCATTTCACAAGGGATTCCCTTCCTGTCTTTCCTTTGTTCATTCTAGCAGCCGGTTTAATAAAGTACTATTTCATAAAAATGTCTATTTCCACTCAGCTTTATCAAGTGCTTCTTAATTTGAATTCTGTTAAGAGATAAACTCCTGCTATCCTGGTTTTGTGTTTAAGGGCAGGGGCTCATTAATAAATTTTATTTATTGACAACGTTAAGTGGCACATTAAATTAGAACAATATGAAGAAGAACAACAACTCTAGCCTGAACAGCACAGAATCAGAGAAGTACTGTTCCTTCTTAAGACTCCAATTTTTGTTTCTGGGGGAAGGGGAAGCAAAAAAATAAATAAATAAAATTGGAGAAGTAAAGTAGATTTGGAAGCAAATATATGTTTTCCTACTTGTCATTTGGAATCTAACTCACTGTATTAAACTTCAGATCAACTCAAGTTTACTTGGTTTACAAATTAGAACTATTTAACTGTCTCTCAACCAGGCAGAATCATGCTGAGATTGAGCAAGCAAAAAAAATCCCTGACACCAAGGAGAGAAATGCTTTATGGAGACAAGTTAACCTGATGTCTCATGACAACCTGCTCAATGCTTACCAGGTATGTGCCACAGTGAAACGCCGCTGCTTTGGTATGTTGCTGTTCAGAAGCATCCTGCGCAAAAGCCTGGGAGAGTTTCGAGGAGAAATAACTGGAGACAAGCGGGGAGAAGCAGATGAAGATTTCCTAGATGTCCTGGACTTCTCATATTTCAACAGGTTTTCCCTCAGGGTCTTCACAAGATCTTCATTTAACCACGGATTTTGGCAGTGAGAATTATCCACTTCAGGAACAGTCAAGGTGTCCGGACTTGTCTGCTGAGCCATGTTTCCCAGATAAGCTTGTTAGCAAGCTCTACTACAACCTAATATCGGTTTGACAGCTTTCCTTTCTACGTTTGCTCCCAAGAATCGTGCAGAGCTCCAGCTCAGCCTATTCTGCTTTCAACATGGTGACGCCTGCCCTCAGCGTCTCTCTACAGATAATGATCTGCAAAGAAAAGAAGCAAGCTAACTCCTTCACAGAAACCTATTAAACATTACCACTCCTCTCACTGTCCTCTTGCCAAAGATCACTTATTAGCTATCATAGCGGGTGAGCATAGGAGGAAGAAACTGCTTTAGCACAGCCTTTGTTGGAGCTATAAAGCTGCCTGCTAAACTATTGGAACTAATGTGCTGCAGCTGCTTGAGTGACTTCTGGTTATGTACATAAAAAGTGCTGGAGGAGGGCTTAAGCATCAGATGTGTGCTCAATTTTGTTTGGTTATTCTTTCCATTTGCTTACTGCTGAACCTTCAGGGAGGCTGAAAGGAGGGGGGAATGCTGAATATCTTCTGTTTTGTGTATGTGTGTTTTTTTGTTTGTTTGTTTTTTTTTGTTGTTTGTTTTTTGTTTTCTTACAGATTCTATAGTATTTATCTTTGTGGTCCCCATTTACAAATGAAGATTACAAACTTTTACCTCAAACTAACTAGCAAATGCAACAATTAAATAATGCAAAAGGATTGCAGTTCTGCCTTCTCTTCCTACCCTTTTCCCCTCTCCCTCCCCCTCCCCCATAAAAACCAGGCCAATGACAAACACTTTTCAAATACATTTAGGAACGGCTAATACCTGTCACCTTGCATTTTCCAGAAATACAAAACAAACATGAGGTTAAGAGCTGTACACAGACCAAAATCAGACTATAACAGCTACTAGCATCTATTTAATGAGATGTTCTTAATTCAGTGTACCACCACATCATGACCACTACTTGAACTACAAAGTGCCTTTTTTCTATTCACAGCTGGCAAGGAAACAAAGTAATGATATGAAAAGGGAACCTCAGATATACAGAGAAACAAAAGTAATTGCATTTATTTAATCATTGCATACTGCTATTAAATTTCATTTTTGAAATATTTTTAATGCAATTTTGCAAACAAGATAACAGTGAGTTTTCTGATCCAACAACACCTTTTCCAGTCAATCCTATGAGGGTTTTTTTTTTTATTCATTTGTAATTAAAATAACTGACTCCAGCTATTCTAGAAATTTTTATTAACATGCTCAGTTTTGTTCATGACTGATAGCAGACAAAGACCTGTAATAACCGGTGGAAGGCTAATATTTACTTAAGCTTGCTGCATTCACATTTACAGTGATGACAATAACATTTCAGTTATAACCATACTTCCTGTTCATTCTGCAGCAACAAATCATCATTATTTTATGAAAGATTTCTTTTCTAATGTCAGAGGACTGGTTACATATAATTTTTGTTAGTGCAATATACTTTTCTGTTTTATTTTATCTTACAATCCTGCTTTACTCTGTGAATAAGAATTTCACTATAGAAGCACACACAGTATCCAGGTTTTCAATGGGGTGAAGGTTCTTTGCGTACAATTATATGGCCACACGTGAAAGGCCATACTGTTATCTACGTTAAGGTGAAATCAGAAATCCTGCGAAAGCAGCCCTGTGCCGCAAAGGAGAGGAATCACCTTTGTACTTAGCATAGAAGCCATGATTCCTGAGAATTATAAAGAGAACATCATCATGCTGTTCAGTTGAACAGCAACTAAAAGGTCAACTTACGTTAAGAATGACATTGCTATCAGGTGTCAGCCACATTATGTAGACAAGTTTAACTGTACTGCGTCATATGTGAAACGTGATAACGGTGTATTTACAAATTTAACTCAATCTTGGACAGTGCCACAGAATGCAGAAGTACCATGCATCCCACTTTTGTCTATCTTTCTGATTTTTTTTTTTTAGAGTTATAAGATTTAATCAGGGCCTGAAAACCAACATTGCCCAAATATAGACTAAAACAGAGATACAATTGACAGTACAAAAACAAATTTATGTTGTGTCTTACTGAGAACAAAATTTAAACTGGAAATGAAGTGCTAATCCACAGACAGAAAAATAATTGGATGAAATCATAACTAAGATATAACTAATACAATAACTGCTGCCACTCCTTTTTCTTTGGAATAGCATAGACAGCACCATTCCTCAAAAAGGAAAAATAATAAAAGCGTACTTTATGAAAGCAATTATTTTAGATCTATGATGAACAAAAAATATCACTTCTTGTAGTCTACTATTCCACATAAATTCCATTTTTTAATTATTTTATTTTTAATTTCCCCAACAATACAGTTTGTATAGAGACTTCTGTTCTTTTATACTATGAAATACTGCCATCGTATGTCTATTCTGAAGTATGGTCTTCAGAGAGCAGCAATGGCTTTATAAAACTAAAAACATCATTTTTTTTGGACATCAGTGAATTAACCACATCAACAAGACCACTAACACTGATTTCAGTTCCTGGTTTAAGTTGCACTACATTACAGAGAAAGTGATAGAAGAAGGAAGTATTAGTCCACAGATCAGTTCCATTTTCTTCAGCAATACTAGCATTAAGAACCATTAACTTGACACCTTGCAGTATAGGCACCAAGAGGAGTTGCCACATATTTAAAAAGGTAATGTGCAATGTGTACAGAACAGCAGGATAAGACCCTTTAACAGGACAACTGAACTCAGCCATTATAAAGTAACATCATTTCCATGAGCAGCTACTTAAAACGTTTTTCCTTACTTGAATGAAAATCCATTAATGGATTAATCTGAATTTCAATGTTCCATTTCCCCAGACACCATAATCTGATATACACTCACCTCTTTCTCTTCAGAAAAATATCTAGGGGTACTAAAGGAGATATTCACAATCAGAATGACAGACTAATGCTTTTCATTAAATCAGAACCACAGACCAATACTTCTAATTAATATAAAGTCTTGCTACAAAAATTATTTAACAATCTGTTGAGCCAGTATTTGTCACCACCTAGAACTTAGATGTCCTATGACAACACTCTATCCTTTGGGCTGATTTTATTGTAGATAAAAAGTGTAAGCAGCCTTCATTGTAATAAAAAGCCGGGGCTTAGTATCTAACAACATAAAATATGGATAAAATATGGTGTGATTTAGATGAAATGCTTATTTTACAGTCAGAAGTGGGCAAAAGAACAAGGCAGAAAGAGGACAAAATATTTTATAAGGAAAAAAAATCATTTCCTCATTTCCAGTAATCTTAACTGTACATTAAAAAAAAAAAAAAAAAAAAAGATGATAAAGTACTTTTTTTTTTTTTTTTCTGTAGAGATTATGGTTCATTAACAAAAAGACCTATCTGAGAAAAGTCTTATGAGGAGCAGCTGAGGGAATTGGGATTGTTCAGTCAGGAAAAGAGGAGGCTCGGGGGTGACCTTATTGCTCTCTATAGGTATATTAAAGGAGGCTTTAGCAAGGTCTGTTGGTCTGTTCTTCCACGTGCCTGGTGACAGGAAGCGGGGGAATGGACTAAAGTTGCATCAGGGGAGGTTTAGGTTGGATATTAGGAACCACTTCTTTACCGAAAGGGTTGTTAGACACTGGAACAGGCTGCCCAGGGAAGTGGTTGAGTCACCACCCCTGGAGGTCTTTAAAAGATGTTTAGATGTAGAGCTTAGGGATATGGTTTAGTGGAAGACTTGTTAGTGTTAGGTCAGAGGTTGGACTAGGTGATCTTGGAGGTCTCTTCCAACCTAGGTGATTCTGTGATTATGTTTCAATAGACATATCTGATCCCCCTATAACAATCACCACAGTTACTAAATTTAGAAAGCATTAGCATCTACTTTTTTTCCACTTCTCTGGGGGAAAATAAATAACTCTTCAGGTAAAAACAAAAGTTTTTTTTTTTTTTCCTTTCTCATATGCTGAGAAAGAAAAGTATAGTGTACAATGCCAAAATGACTGTAGGATTTTTAAATCCAGATTATTTTTAAGAAGTCTTTTATTTATTTTTAAAAAGAAATGAATTAGTTTACTAGGCTCTTCACCAGTCCTACTAATGAGATCATTGAAAGTGGACTGTGAAATTCAGGCACAAGAGATATTTGCTGATTCTTTCAAAATAAGAACACTTGAGAGCTCATATATACTATATTTCCAAAAGTGAATGTTGATATTGCTTACAGTATGTTTATACAGTATATCTGATTCACTTTGATTAAATATTCTAATTTAATGTACCCACAATTAAACCTGATTTTCCAACCTTTCCTTAGTCATAGTTGTACTGTTACAAGTTATGCTGAGATCAGATTTAGTCTTCCCTGCTATGCATTCAAATAAACCAGTTTCAGGCTCAGGTCAAAAGCAGAGAACTAGAATCTCATAACCGAAGCTCAGTATTACAAAAACCTAGAAGTACCAATTGCTTCTATTCTCTTCCAGTTACCACTTATTTTTTTTTATTTTTTTTTTTAATGAAAGTTCATCATTCAGTTCTTGTAGTTTTCTTCTATTTTGTTAAAAATATTTCAAAAACTATATATATTTTGTTAAAAAATATCCTTCTCATGGTAATCATACATAAATACTGAAGTGTTCAACACTTTGTTGATCATGAAAACCAGAAAGAGCTACAACATATGCATGAGAACAATCTAATAAATTCTGCTAATATTCCTGCTTAAAGCAGGGCCGGGTGTAGGGTCACAGCATGATGAAGAACTCTAGTTCCACACTTGAGAACAGTGCAGAAGTGGGAAAGAGAAGAATACAAAGTCAGGTGTGGTTGTGAAGAAGAGGTGCTATGTCATATAAGTAAAGTATTCTAAGATCCCATCTCTTATTTTCAGTAACATCCTAATAGAGCAATGGCACATAAAATGGCATAAAATGACCGATTCAGGTCAACTTTCCTAATAGCCCAGCAGACATACATATATAAATATGCTTTCAGAAAGAGAAGAGAATAAAGGAAGAACAGCTCACAGTATGCCTGAAGTCAGGTATGGTATGTTCACTACCAATAAAACACTTGAAGTCACTTAAAATTTTAGAGCACTTCTATTCTTAAGAAGTTCCTAAAAACAAACAAACAAACAAACAAACAAAAACCTTCTTTCAAGTTTCAGCTCAGATTTATATTGCAGTTTAATGAAGTGGTACTGTATTTAGTCAGTCTTCTTTCTTCTTATTATTTTTGGAGTATTTGGAAATGTGGTGATTCTACAATAACAAAGTGCTGTTCAGTTGCTGATTCCCAAGCAACTGATTTTTTGTTGTGTCTTCTGTGCACAGCAAAACAACACAGATAAGGGAACACTGAGCATATGATAATAAAAGAAAACACAAAATAGCTGCTTTTTAAAACATAGCCAGACTCCAGTCTGAGAGAAAAGTGGAAGATTTTTAAATCCATGCATGAAGAATTCAGCAATATTTTATTAAGTAATTATTAAGTATCAGAGAAAACACTTAGATATATACTTGCAAAATAATTTTCAAAATGGAATACAGACCGACAGTGGAACTTCCAAAAAAGCTGTGAATTACAGAATCACAAGAAGCGAGGTTGAATGCTGTTTATAGCACGGTCAAGGAGACTTGGGCACAAATGCTTCACTTAGAGTCACAGAATCACAAAATACCCCGAGTTGGAAGGGACTCACAAGGATCATCGAGTCCAACTCCTGGCTCTGCACAGGACCACCCATAAATCAGACGGTGTCTGAGAGCACGCTCCAAATGCTTCTTGAACACTCCAGCAGGCTCAGTGCTGTGACTACTGCCCTGGGGAGCTTGTTTCAGTGCCTGACAACCTTCTCGGTAAAGAACTTTATCCTAACATCCGGCCTGAACCTCCCCTGACACAGCCTAATGATGTTCTCTCAGGTCCTACTGCTTGGTCTCCTGTGAAAAAAAAAGACCAGAGAGTGCAGCAGCCCTGCATGGGAATACAAGGGGACGGTGCCCCATGACACTGCAGCACTGACCAGTCCAAAGTGTTTCTGAAGGGTGAATTCATATTCCTTCTGAAATCTTTGCAAGATTCTACAGTTCTTTTTACAGCTCATGTCACTATGAAGAACTAATGATATTTTCTGAATGCAGTTTGTTTCTGGAATAAAACTCTATAAACCGAGGATTGTTGGAGTCCATCCAGTGCTGTCCTGTAAACACTGCGGTAAATGAACTAAGTACTCCAGCTTAAAAACACTCATTCCCATACATGCATACAAGAAAACAAAACAAAACTGGGGGAAACACGCATTTCAAGAACAGTGTACTTAGTATTTCGTTATAAACGTAATCGTTATATCAACACTGCATAGGATAGCCTGAAGATTTCCTTCTAACAAGATCTGATGTTGCTTAACTCAAAGGATTAAGAAAAACTGGCCTATATTCAAGACCTTTCATTAGAAAGGACGAGTAACACAATCATGTTTGACCACACAAAGAAAGCTATTTGAAAATGAAATGGCTTTACCATACCAATTGCAGGAAAAAAAAGGCCTCAGCAAGGGTGACACATGCTAGGAGATCAAACAAAAAGAGAAAAGCAACATTTCTTTACATATATATATATATATATATATATATATATATTATTTTTTTCTTTAAAAAACCTGATGTGTCAAGAAACTTAGCTTCCCAGCAAAAGATAGGAAGATGCATCATTGCCCACATGTATGTACTGACATAAAAGTGAATCACCTCATATGACAAATAAGAATAAACAGAGTAGCAATAACTGTAATTTCTAAACAATTGTGTAATAAAACATCTCCTACGGTAGGATTAAGGGAAATGAATGTACTTTTTATACAGTTGCATCATAGAATACACAGGAGCAACAGGAAACATTCCTGCCACTGCAATGAATAAAGGTATCTGTTAACTATTAAATTGTAATTGAAGGGCTTGGCCTCTAATTAGCAGAAAACAGCTATAAGCATAAACAGCTTTGCAGGGCAGTCATGAGGAAAGGGGAAAGGAGAGGTCAGTGGAAAGGGAAAGGCACAAAATAAAAAGAGCCAAACAGCTGAGCCAAGCCAACACAAGCCCAGCCCAACCCAGCCCCACCTCCCCAGTCAGTACTTAATATAAATATGGGATTGTTTAAAAAGTATGGCATCTAGGAAAGTTGTGGTTGTAACCTTAGACTTCTTAGGGCTAGACTTGACAATTACTGTTAGAGCTTTTCGAAAATCAATTAACTTACTGATGACAGCATAATTCTGCCTGTCAGCGTCCATGAATGTATAATGGCTCTATGAAAATTGGAGGATCACAAGTACTTCACAAGAAGTATATCAATATTCCAGATTCCCAAACTTCAGAGTTCATTTCTGAAGCTAGCAGGAGCAATAGCTTTCACCAAACTAGACTTTACCTAGATCCTCCAAGCATTATGGTTCAGCTGGAGTACAATGTACAAATAAACAAGTGCATTTCTGGGAGGTCAGACACACACAATGATAGTTTACTTAGTAAGGAATCTGTACCATCTGTCACATTCCAAGAAATCTGTTATTTTGACCATGCATTAAAAGCTGGGAGGAATTCAAAGAAACATTTATAAAATCTAGAGAGGTTATAAAATAAACTTTTAAAAAAAAAAAAAAAAAAAAAAAAAAAGTCTAAGAGCCTACAATAGTTTCATAACAAATTCATTATCTGCAGATGAACAACTGATAGAGGAAAATAGGTGCATTGAAAGAGAAATCATAGCTAATGAAAAATCGTTAATGCCACAGGATTTTTGAGAACTTGGAGATTTCTGTGTAAGCTTTTCAATTTATGAATGGTTCAACTCAACTTTGTTCTTATAAGTGGGTTTTAGCACTGTCCTGCTACCAAAACTTTGGATAGATAAAAAGACCACACCTTTTAAGAAACAGAATCACAGAATCACAGAATTTCTAGGTTGGAAGAGACCTCAAGATCATCGAGTCCAACCTCTGACCTAACGATAACAGTCCCCACTAAACCATATCCCTAAGCTCTACATCTAAACATCTTTTAAAGACTTCCAGGGATGGTGACTCCACCACTTCCCTGGGCAGCCTGTTCCAGCGTCTAACAACCCTTTCGGTAAAGAAGTTCTTCCTAATATCTAACCTAAAACTCCCCTGGCACAACTTTAGCCCATTCCCCCTCGTCCTGTCACCAGGCATGTGGGAGAACAGGCCAACCCCCACCTCGCTACAGCCTCCCTTGAGGTACCTATAGAGAGCGATAAGGTCGCCCCTGAGCCTCCTCTTCTCCAGGCTGAACAAGCCCAGCTCCCTCAGCCGCTCCTCGTAGGACTTGTTCTCCAGGCCCCTCACCAGCTTTGTCGCCCTTCTCTGTACCCGCTCAAGCACCTCGATGTCCTTCTTGTAGCGAGGGGCCCAAAACTGAACACAGTACTTGAGGTGCGGCCTCACCAGAGCCGAGTACAGGGGGACGATCACCTCCCTAGCCCTGCTGGCCACACTGTTTCTGATACAAGCCAGGATGCCGTTGGCCTTCTTGGCCACCTGAGCGCACTGCTGGCTCATATTCAGCCGACTATCAACCAATGCTCCAAGGTCCTTCTCTGCCTGGCAGCTCTCCAACCACTCCTCTCCCAGCCTGTAGCTCTGCTTGGGGTTATTGCGCCCCAGGTGCAGGACCCGGCACTTGGCCTTGTTGAACTTCATGCAGTTGACCTCAGCCCATCGGTGCAGCCTATCCAGATCCTCCTGCAGAGCTTTCCTACCTTCAAGCAGATCGACACACGCACCTAACTTGGTGTCATCTGCAAACTTACTGAGGGTGCACTCAATGCCCTCGTCCAGATCATTGATTAAAGAGGACCGGCCCCAGCACCGAGCCCTGGGGGACGCCACTAGTGACTGGCCTCCAACTGGACTTGACTCCATTTACCACGACTCTTTGGGCCCGGCTATCCAGCCAGTTTCTAACCCAACGAAGCGTGCGCCAGTCCAAGCCAAGAGCAGCCAGTTTCTTGAGGAGAATGCTGTGGGAGACAGTGTCAAAAGCCTTGCTGAAGTCAAGGTAGACCACATCCACAGCCTTTCCCTCGTCCACCCAGCGTGTCACTTTGTCATAGAAGGAGATCAGGTTCGTCAAGCAGGATCTGCCTTTCATAAACCCATGCTGACTGGGCCTGATCGCCTGCTTGCACTGCAAGTGCTGCGTGATGACTCTCAGGAGGATCTGCTCCATGAGCTTCCCTGGCACTGAGGTCAAACTGACAGGCCTGTAGTTTCCCAGGTCTGCCCTCCGGCCCTTCTTGCCTTCTTGTAGATGGGCGTCACGTTTGCTAGCCGCCAGTCAACTGGGACCTCCCCCGATACCCCGATAGCCAGGACTGCTGATAAATGATGGATAGTGGCTTGGCCAGCTCCTCTGCCAGTTCTCTCAGTACATTTTTTTTTTTTTTTTCCTAAAGATTACTTCTTATTAATACTACCAAGTTATAACTAAATTTCACTGTTAGGGTACAAAGAAACCTATGAGTTTCCTGTGTAAGCCGTGTGTAAACTTGGCTAGTTAGGAAATATTCACACCTTCAGAGTACAGCATGTGTTATTAGAAGATCTCTTTTAAAATCTTCAGTTTATTAAACTGACAAATGGTAGGAAACTTTCATACCTCAAAAGCTATGATATCATTTCTTTTTAAAATAACCTGCTCTAAAATCTCACATTTCTTTGTGTGAAAGTAACAAGAACTGTACATGTGTCACTGCGGGCAGCACCTCAGGTTTGGTCATCATTATCTGCAGTTTTTGCCTTTAAATCAGAGTCCTCATATCACAGAATCACAGAATCACAGAATTTCTAGGTTGGAAGAGACGTCAAACTCATCCATACAATTCATTTAGAGTCACTTCAGTGTCTTTTCTACAGACTTTAAACTTGTCACTTTACGGATTGGTAAGAATTAGAAGTAAACCACAAAGGATTTGCTTCTACAATGTTACTAAGAATTGAGAAAGGCCATTTCCAGGCAGGAAGAAACTAGGAGCCAGAGTAAGCCAGGCTGGAATGCACAGTAGTAAACGGTAACATAACAAATACCTTAAAAGAAAATAGTAACCAACTTAATTTGTTTATTGCAACTAATCAGAGACATCCCAAATTATTTATTGAATTACATCCTGTCACATACATAATTAGACAAATAAAAATATGACTAATTAAGATGAAGAAATACAGCTGCTCTCAGGTACTCTGATGTACTGCAACAGCATTTAAATAAGAGAGTCATATATCGTTTATCAGGTTAGAAAATTAATGTATTTATGTTAGAAAGCAACATTTTTAGTAGGCCTTTAAAACCAGGTCATAGACTGAGAAACTAGTGCTGTAGGAGGTTTGTTTCTGAACCTATGTCCATTGACTTTAAGTAGGGACAGGAAAAATGTCTAGAAGTTGGGCAATGAAATAGAAGAAGAATATAGGCACAACAGGAAAAATGGTAAACTGGGAGCAATTCCTATCTGATACAAAATTACACACATTTGTGTTACCAGTTCATCACCATCTTAAAGGACGTTTCTATTTTTGGAGAAGTTAGCATTTCAAACCTTGTGATTGTTTATATATTTTAAGGGAAACGTCCCTGTTTTCATTTTCAAAGCTCAGGTTTTCAAAGGAGCAAGAAAAATCATCAAATCTTAACATAATATGTTAATGTCCTGGTTTCAGTTAGTACAGTGTTTATTTTCTTCCTAGTAGCTGGTAGATTGCTATGTTTTGGTTTAGGATGAGAAGAGTACTGATAACATGCTGATGGTTTAATTGCTGCAGAGCACTGCTTAGACCAACCCAAGGACTTTTCAGCTTCTTACTCTGTCCTGCCAGTGGCCAGGCTGGGGGTGCAGCAGGAGCTGGGAGGGGACAGAGCCAGGACAGGTGACCCAAACTGACCAAAGGGGTATTCCATACCATATGGGGTCATGCTAAACAATATATAGGAGTGGCTAGCTGGGGTGGGGGGGGGGCTGCTCAGGGGTAGGCTGGGCATCGGTCATCAGGTGGCGAGCAATTGTATTGTGCATCACTTGTTTTGTACATATTATTATTATCATCATTTTTTTTATTTTATTTTATTTTATTTTATTTTATTTTATTTTATTTTATTTTATTTTATTTTATTTTATTTTATTTTCTGTTCTAATAAACCATCTCTATCTCAACTCACAGGCTTCACTTTCCATTTCTCTCCCCCAGCCCAGAGAGGGAGGGGGGAGGCTAAGCGAATGGCCGAGTGGTGTTTAGCTGCCAGCCGGGTTAAACCACAACAGTTAAGTACTTGTGTTACATTAACACCACTGAATTACTGACAGAAACTGAACCAAGACAATGTGACAAAATAAACCAAACCCAACCAAAACAAAACAAAATACTATGTGAAATATTTGAATTAGATATCCAAAATTCTAAGCTGAATTTTAAATTACTGTACATAGAATACTCTGACATTAATGTCAACAAAGAACACACATAAGAGTTTACTAAAAATAAAGTTTACCATTAAGTGGAAAAGGAACTAAGATCTTAGAGAGATTTTTATGCTTTTTAATCTAAAACATGAAATCCATTAACTGAAGAAGATAACCAGAGTTCAGACCATGAAGAAACAAAGTATTTTTTAGCTTTATAATTCTGCTCTTTGTTGCTTGTTTTGACCATGGTTGTATTTATTACTAGATTTGAGATGATTAGATGATGTCATAATATTTGCATTAAGAATAAATATTGGGTCTATTTATATCTTCAGTCTCAAATGAACGGGAAAAACATAAAAAAGGAAAAAAAATCTTCCTGAGGTTATATTATTTTCACTGACTAAGGTAGCTCAGCATAACAACAGATGATTTAATTTTCTTTAGCAAGAAGATTCACCTTTCCAAGCTTTATTTTCCCTGTGGCTTTGAAAGAAAGCATTTCAGTGGGCACTTGCAGCTTGCAGGGCCCTGAACACATAAATTGGCTCCAGACCCCCATGGAAGAGATGCGTTGTGGCTGTGGCCAGACCTGCTTTCTGCTGTCCCCGCTAGCTCCAGACCTGTTGCAGGTAACTGTGCCTCCAGCCTGGTCTCCTGCTCCTCCAGTCTTGGACCTGGCTTGTTCCCTGGTCTCCCCGGGCATGCTGGCTGCAGTCCCAGTCCCCAGAGCTGCTCTGATGCTGCAGGACTCTGCCCTGGCTGCAGCAGGGTAATCCTCTGCTCCTGGCACACGCGAGCATCCCCACACTTGCTGCTCCCAGAAACACTGATGCAAGTTCCTATAGCTAACTCAGTGAAATGTGTTATTACAACACATAGTCAAAATGAACTAATTAAATGATCTGTCTCAACAGAACAGTAAGTTAAAAAGCAATGCTTGAAATTGTTACAAGATCGCTCTTTCTGTGACTTTCAAAGACACAAAATAGAAATTGTGCTGTTCACAGAATATAGGAATTTACAAAAGTAAAGGAAAAAAAATGTTTAATTTAGTTTAACATTAAGTTATGCATTTTCCACTGCAAAATTGTCACAGAAAGAATCAGACAGCTCTGTAGGACTATCAAAATAAAGTTTTTACTAGCCAAAATAAAGTTTTTACTTTATTTTTCATCTAGTCTGACAAGCATCATCAGCAACCTGATGATAGCTGTTTCCAAGTGAAACATGGCTGTTTAATTTGACATGTTCCACTTGTTTTGTTTGCCCAAATTTTATGTTTCTACAGGGTTTGGAAGCTGCAAAAAGGGCCAGTGTGAATACAACTTTTTATCATGCAGACTAGCAGTATCATAGTTTCCTTGCATAAATCCAAGAATCAATTGTACAACTGAACTAGAACTTAGAGTTTACAAGCTTCTAAGGCAGCATAACAAATTTAAACCTTCCTCTTTTTCTTTGGTTTATACTTCTGATCCTTTCCTTGGCATTCCTTTTTCAAGCACAGATCCCTTGTAAACCTGTCAGAACCTTTGTTGATTGGCAGCACCTTTGCATGCATAAAACTCTACTCAAAGTAATGCTAAGATCCTTGATAATAAATATCGCTTTGTTTTCTACAAGATCAGCAGGAATTAAGATGTTCTGTTGGGGCATATTGAGGCTACTGAAAATTCTGCAAGGAGCTAGGCAGCAAGCCAGGAGGATAGCTGCCTGCCCTTTCAGTTTGTAAGGAACTTGCAGCCCAGCAGCTGTTAGGCTGCTGCTCACTTTCCAGGTTTTCTTTCTCCCAGGGCTCTGCTGAGTACCTTTAAAAAATGAACAAACAAACAAAACAACAACAACAAAATGTAATTGTTTTTAAAAGAAGCTTTTCTAAGAACTGATACAAGTGGAAAAAATCATATTGATAGTTATACTTCTAACACTTTTATCCAATTAGAAATGTTGAGAAACAGTTTCTGAATAAATCCGGATTTCCCTGGTGAATTAAGGGCATGAACAATCTAACGCCCCCATGCTTCCTCTATGCTTCTAAGCATGGCATCTCTACTGAAACAAAGATACTAGTAGACTAATGGATGTACAGATGTTGAACACATATGGAAAAAAAGGGATGCAGCTGCTTGACATTTTAAGTTGATCTTTTAAAACTTTGGGTCCACTAAATCTGACAGCTACATACACAACTAAGATTTGTTGCACCAAGTGTGTATTTTCACAGAGTGAAAATCAGTAACAGCTAATCAGTAAATGTTAAGGTAATGGCTAATAGAAGGAAAATGCTGGAGATGTGACAGAAAATTCCACTGAAGACCTATTCTTGAAATGTGGCCTATCTGGAGCATGCATCAGAAAATGTGTCCATAACTGATGTAACTGGATAAGAAAACCAGTATCATCTGTCTTACAACAGAAGAAATGCCAAGGTTTTTAAGGGACACAGATATGGAGGGGTATTTGTTACTGCTGACTAACATACTTTTTCAAAGATCCTCTAAGTGTTGCTTCCACCTGTGTTTTCTGTAACTATCTGCAATAGTTTTGGTTACACAACACCTTCTGTGAATGTTATTTACATGCTACTTACCCCCTCTCCAAAAATCTTTTATTAAAAGGACCGCTGACTTTCTTGTGGTATAACACTAAAAGTGTTCTCCCAACTTGATATTGACGATATTCATAATCATTCATCATTCAATGCTACATACAAAGCTTACAGTAAGAAAACATCCAAAGTTTACCACATCAAATGCCTGCAAATATTTGGGGAAATGCAAGTAGAAATCCCCCCTCTAGTGGACTCGAGGGAGAACTGCAGAGTTAAAGTGAAAAACGAGCAGAGTATCAAAACGCTCTTGTTTTACAATTTGTTACACATAGGGAATGTATTTTCTTTTTTTCTTTTGTGTGTGTATTTTTTATGTTTTATTTTAATAAAAAATATTTAACAACTCCCCTACTGCAGTACCTCTGAGACACAGCCCCACTGGGACAGATTTGTACAATTTCAGGGGGAAAAAAAAGCTTCAATAAACAGTTTAAAATTTAACAAAAATCACAGCGAGCAGAGGAGTAAGACAGAGGTAAAGTATAAGGAAACTACTTTTTTATCATATGGGATAGTATGCAGTAGTGACTATTTTGAGCAGAGCGCAGATGAGGATTTCAAGAACAATAATGAAGTATCTACAGATTTTCTAAACATATCACCTACCAAATACGAGATGAACAGAAGTTTTGTTGAATTTTGTTTCAAATTGGTTTTTGTTGATTCTTGTTAGAAATCCAAGAGGAAGGTATTACAGTCTCATCTACAGGCTGATCAAAGCCAGGTACTAATCTGTTGCAGTGAAATAAGACATCATTGGTGAGCTGGAGAAAAGCATTTTGAGGAGGAGGACAGGAGGTAGGCTTGTGATGGAGGGGAGCAGTGAGTATTAAAGGACTGGTGAGAAAAAGAAAAAAAAAAAAGAGGAAAAAAAGAAAGAAAGAAAAAAAAAAGAGAGAAAGAAAAAGAACATAAAGGAAGCCCATCTCCTGTTCTCATATTTAGCTTGAAAGGGTGTAAATAGAATGGTTTGACAGTTTTCAAGTCCAGAATTACAAAGGCTAACACAGCATGACAGGATTTAGTGTAGAATTTCAGCACTCCTATAAGACAGCCTATATCTTTGAGTTTTTTTTTCAGCTTAGAAAGATTTTATATTTAATTTTCTGAAAAGTCAATGGTTAGAAGTATTGTTTGGGTTTTGATTACAGAAAGCTCCAGATGCTTGTGCTTTCTGGTCAGTTCTAATCTCTTCCTCTCCTCCCTCCTCTGCTCACACACCATAACGAAGCACACTCCCTTTCTCTTCACCACTCTGTTCATAATTTTGGGTTAATTTCAGCCCCCTTCCCTACTCCAATTTTTCATTCTGCAGCTGCTGTTTCCCCTGTTAATTTTTGCCTTCTGAACATAGCTAGAAATTATAACCTGCAGTCCGGATGAAGGCAGTCACAGCTGCAAGTCCTACAGTCTGGAACAAGAGAGAGGCTGGACTTAATTAAAAATGTGATCCAGGGCTTGGAGTGGAGGAAGCGAAGCCAAAATTATAACTGGCAGGTTTAGCTTGATATATTCTAAATAGTGGCAAGCCAAAAAAAAAAAAAAAATAGTGTTTACTGAAGAAAATAAAATTCTAGAAGAGAGTAAACAACACTGAGGTGGAAGGTAATCCCAAACTGCTGACAGGTGCAGAGCCTTAGTGAAATTAAGTTAATTCACCTGCATCCTCTCCAACATGACCAGTAATGCTTCAACCCAGATGAAATCTATCTGCTTGTCAACACTCATCAATAAAAACCATTTGGTCAGTACTTTTTGAAAGGGCAAAATTTGTACATATCAGAGTTCAAAGTTTTATGTCTTGTCACTCATGCTATACTGGTAAGTATGGAATGTGTGTGTTCAACACTCATTTCTGGCCCTTATGGGTTCATATACGTTTTGGTTTGTTTGTTTGTTTGTTGTTTTGTTTTGTTTTTTAAGCACTAAGGGTACCGTTAAGGTGACTGGAGGATGGGAGGAATGACAGAATGATGTAACAGCTCTGGGACAGGCCAAGTGGCAGCCATTAGGCTGAAACTGAGAAATACACTTCCAGCTGAGCTCCTCTGAGTGTACTACAAGGACTATATGGCAAATGCAGCAGCTGCAGAGCTGAGCCAAGCCAATCAGTATATATGGCACATAGGATCCCAGAGAGGGAAGCAAAAATATGGTACCTGAACAACTAACATGCCTTAGCAGCGTATTTTTTGGCCTTTTTCTCATCTTTATTTGCATTGACCTTAGCAATCTTTCTTCAGCACTGACCATGTATTTTGACTCTGATCAAGTACAGTCTGAAGAATATTCATTATAAATGACATTCCTAGTTTTTTTTTTGTTTGTTTGTTTTTAAATTAATGACTAAATTTTCCTTCTGTTTTTCAGATGTGTTCAGTCTTGAGCTCTCACAAATCTGACTCCTCTTCTGCTGTACCTTCAGTCTACTACAAAGTAGGAGTCTTCCATACCTGCATTAGAGAACTACTCTTGAGGCAATACCAGACTGGGAGCAGTTGGTGCACTGGAGGACAGGGCTCCCGTTTGGTACAAAAACTGGTGGACAGCAATGTCAGGGAGTCTAACAAAGTACAGTCTTGCAGCTAGAATGGAAGAACTCCATGCAATGGTGCAGGTGGTGTGCTGCCAAGGCAAAACAGATTACCAGAAGAAAAGATATATATATATATATATATGTATTTATAAATATACATATATACACACACATATGTATATATACCTATATATACATATATATACATATATACCTATCACCAGGTGGATAAACACTCTGGCATTTCTGGTGGACAACGTGCAAACATGTTTCGGTAGTGTGCCACTGCAGCAGTGAAGGCCAACCACATGTGGGGCTGTATTAACAAGATTGTTGTCAGCAGACCAACATAAATGATTTTCCCTCTTTTGAGACTACGTGGAGAAGAAAAAAAACATATATACCAAAATACCATTGCAAGAAAGACACTGACTTATTGGGATGATGCCAGAGATGGGCCACAAAGATGAGGCTAAGAAAACTGAGTTTGTTCCTCCCTGAGAAGAGAAGGCAAAGCAGATATCTTACTGCTGTATGCAGCTGCATAAAGCTAAAGCTTTTTCTTTCATAATAGGAGGGCTTATAGAAGATGAAGCAAGGCTCTTATTAAAAGTGAACACTCATTGGACAGTTGGCAGCAGATACAAGTTGGAACATGAAATTCTAACTGGATATTAAGAAAGATTGTCACAAAGGCGGTCAAACATTGGAACAGGCTACCGAGACAGGTTGTAGAAACTCTATCCTTGGAGATACTCAAAACTTAACTGCACACTCCCTGAGATAACCTGTTCTACCAGGAGTCTGGATGAGAGAGCTCAGAAAGTCCCTTCCAACCTACACGACTATGATTCTCTATGCTGTCCATATTCACCAATATGGAATAGTGGGTGCTATTAAAAAAAAATGAAAAATAAAAATTTAATTCAAGTTTTCATAGTTAGGTCAAGCCCATGATTGTACACTGAAAATTGATAGAAAGCAGGCAAGTAAACAAACAAATGCAGGAGAAAGAGACAAACAAGATAAAGTGTATGGAGAGGGGATAGGACTAAATATTATATTCTGATTGGAGAACTGAGCCTAATATGAATCTACAGGGGATGAAGTTCCCAGACAAAACTTATTTCTTTAGTCGAACTGTGTAACTCGCTGCCTACAGTTCCTGTAGATGCCAACAGTTCCCATGAGCTTAAGGGCACACTAGGCAAGATCATGAGGTACATCCATTTCATATTGTTAACTGGACAGTGCCCACATCCTACTTGGAAAGTCCCTCAGCTGAAGATGACTACAGTATGAAAGAGTTTTAAACAGACTTATCACGCGTTCTCATGATGTTCTTACATGTTTTTTTTTTTCTCCTAAGAACTTACTTATGACGACAGTCAGAAACAAAATAAATACTGTGCTCAACGAACTATTGGCCTGATCCCAAATCACTGTTCTTAGGGATGAAGAGAAGAAAAGAAAGAAAACAGCACTCAGCCAAGCAACAGTTAGAAGTCATGATAATATGCGAGAAGCAGAAAGGAATTTCTGAAATGGAAATTGTGCACAGATTTGAAGATGAGCAATTTAAGTTTTACCTTCATGTAATGTGTGTGTGGGGGAGGGGGGGGGGAAGTTACTGCTAACCCCGTTTCTTACAAAGATTCTGCTTTTTAGTCATCTTCAATTCTGAGTGGACTGAGAGTAGCTTTAAAAGGAAATCCAGACCTAAATATATATGTGAAATCAAGTTATTTCAAGAGAAAATGTAGGGCTGTCTCTGATCATATGAAACATGATTGTTGGGCTAAAAAAAAAAAAAAAAAAAAAAAAAAAAAAGCAACCATACAACCATTCTTGAGAAAACACAGAGGCTTTTAAAGAGTTCTAATGACAGTGCTATATTGTTTCCAAAGCAGCTAAAGCTAAATCCAGTTTTCAAGCTAAACCTTTTCAAAAATCTGTTTTCCCCTCCCCTAATTGCCATCCTAGAGAGCACTGCGCAGCAGGAGAGAAATCTGACCTTTGAAAACATTTTAAAATGACTGCATTAAAAATACAGAAATATAATTTAAAAGTCATCTTACAACATCTCTCCAGATACTTATGTACTTCCTATCTTCAGCTGTAGTAAGGGTATGGTAACTCAAATCCTATTATCTTTAATAAAGGGACAGGATATTCAGCTAGTTTTTGCACAGGCTAAAATAAAGAAAATCCTATTTCCTGCTTCAATTTCCAGGATACATAATACAGTAAAAAATCTTTCCTATCCTTCATCCAGAAGTTCCTAGGCCTCCATACTTAAGGAGGAAAGACAAGGAAGATAAATCATTCTCTGTGCGTATCACAAAGAGCCTTTCACAAATAACCCTTTTTTAACATAAAAATCGAGTCATTCAAAGGACTTCTAAATATATCTGACAAGCTCTGTACTGGATTTAAAGATCTGTGCACAGATAAGGAAATTGCATTTATATATGGTGCTGAAACACGTATTAAGAAATCCTTTCATTAGTACCAACTAAAAGATCACTAATGTTCTCATTAATTTAAAAACACGAAACTGCTATCAATAAAGCATCTAAGAAATTGATCCAAAAAAACTTCTCTACTTATATTCAACAGTGTAATTTTTACATTTCTTCACCAATGAGTAACCTGTACCTGAAGTTTCTTTTCTTTACTAGCACCAGGGAATTAAATTGATTTTTAACCCTGACATTACTGCTAAAAAAAAAAAAAAAAAAAAAAAAAAAAAAAAAAAAAAAAAGCCTTATAAAAAAAAGCCTTATCACTATACTTCTTTTTGGAATTTTCACATATTTGAATAATAGGTTATTTTTTGCATGAAAATATTTCAACACGATTAAACAAAACCCTGAAGCCTTAGCAATGTCACATACGTGGAAGTACACATGAAAACCAGAAGTACTCTGAAATTCTGCAACTACATGCAAGCTATAAAAGTGAAAAACGGTGCTGAACTTGAAAACAAATCTGATAGCATTTCTTTACTTGGGTCACGGAGTGCTGCAAGCTATCTTTCATTTTCCAAAAGCCCTACAAAATTCTGACCAAATGTATAAACGAAAGTGAAAGGCATGTCTAATCTTCCCATATAACCCCGTGTGGTATTAAATTTGGATATCAGCCATTGACTCAGTTTATGGAAAAAAAAATAAAAATAAAAAAATGCAACAGCATATATACTCCTGTTTAACAGTAGAGGGGGCCAACTTCCATAAAAAGATAAAAAGACCGGTTTTATACTTTTAGAAAGCTGAATATAATGTTTTCCATGATGCTAATGAAATAGAAAAAGTGAAAAAAAAAGCAATTTCAAGTGTACAGCGGAGGAGAGTTGCTGTGCATTGAAACTATAGAGAGTTATTTTAAGACCTAACTTGAACAATAAAATAGTTCTGATTTAGTGTCAAAACCCATCCAAACTTTACCTAAATTGCTTTTTTTTTTTTTTTTTCTTAAGAACGGACCCCAAAAGGCAGTCAGTAATGAATAATAAATTCAATAATGAATAAATAAAAACAATAAAAAGAAGGAAATACTATTTACAGCATACAGATACCACTATCTTTGCATAAGTACACTGAAGTGTAACCAGTGACTGGAGATTAAGTGTGAGTTTCCCATCCAAAGAATAGTGGAAAATATAAATCATTATCAGTGATAGCAGGGTTATCGGTGTGGGCTGGGAATACAAAGAAACTACATATGGGAACATGAGCTCTGCAAAGGCAGGAGGATCATTGGGACCAATTTTTCTGTTGGATGGTAACAAAGAGCAATGCATGATTCAGAAGATAATGGAACATACTAAATACCTTTTTTTTTTTTTTTTCTATCGATTAATTATTTTTGCTTCTACTTCATACACTGCCTAAAGCTAACTTTAAAGCAACAACAACAATATTAGAGTATAAGACTAACTGCACCTTTAGGATATTTTATGCATTTCACAACAGACTCAAATGCCTTCTCACCACTACCTTTTCTGCAGATGAGCATTACAGCATTTTCTTATATAATAAGTGAAACTTAAAATAAATATAAACTACAGCCTTGAAGTTACAGATGATGACCGCATTACAGACCACAGCTGAATATTTGCAAAAACATAAGATGTCTTGATTTGTTCAGCTTTGAATCATATTCTTTACGAACTGTTTCATGAACATCAGAAGCAAACAAAGCCACAGACCCACACACTGCAAATGAGCTCAGTGTCACTGTGGTGATCAAGTCAGTTGACCATCTGATCTGACCAAAAACTCACGGAAATCTTTCCTTCCAGTTCTTCTCACTGAAAATGCAATTACCATCCCACAAAATGTAATTTCTCATTTTTCTTTACTTTCCATTAATAAAGTGAAGTGAAGTAACTTCACTTAGTGAACATATAGTGAAGTAACATATAATGTTACAACATAGTGAAGTAACAGTATTTTTTACTTCTCTATCACAATAGGTAATTCTATGAGTTTACTGGTTTCATTCACCATATACTTACACTATGCAAACAAAAGAAAATAAGGATACACAGGCCTGCAAATTTTTTCCAATGAGAAAAAAAAAATATAGATATATATATACACACACAAAATACACACATAATATATATATAAATATATATAATATATACATTATATATTTTTACGTGTGTGTATATATATATACATATATAATACAAATATATTTGCCAAGGAAGTACCTTAAATGCTTGAATGAAGCATCATAAATATGGTACAACAAACACTGGTAAGGTATAAATGCAACTTTTAACCTTAGAAAGTCAGTAAGGATAGCACTCCAATGAGTACGATCAGTTATGAAAGAAATGCATTTGAAAAGATACTCTCAAACACTATTATTAGAGTTCTTCTAATTTGGTAATACACACCAACCACTGTCTGGGACACTCAGAGTTATAACTGTTCAATCTACAAAGTTTCAGCACAATTTTCTTCCCAGTTCCCATGCTGGAATGCTGAGTACCCCACTGCAGTAGTAACAATGCTGCATTTCCAAACAAGACCCAGCAGTTAATTTTCAAAACTGAAACCAAGTGACTTACCAACAAATTGGTGATTTTCTCACATCACTGGAGATAATCTATGGAGCTAAAACTACACAAAATACAAAATTAATTTTATAAGCAAAGCTCCATACTTAAATATACATGCAGATGTGCACAAGGTGATCATGGAGGTGAAAGGATTCATGGAAGAGATTTGTTCACACCACGTCAAACTCTTTGAATATCAAACAAGATCTTATGAAAGTAATTAATTTTTCATACAGGCATCTATTAGAAATCTTACAGAAAGTAATAAACATATTTACAGAAATAAACATATTTACAGAAATAAAAAACATCACAAACCCAAACCTAATCATATTGGAAATGTAAAATATATTGTTTGCCTTAGCCTTGCTACAATAAGTAAACTGAAGAAAAAAGGAGGAGATATTCAACAGCCAAATACCAGAATGACTGCATTAAAATAAGAATTCTTAAATCTGTGGAGCTGTACTTTTATATCAATTATAGAGCTCAGCTGTCAAGCAGAACATTATCTGCTATAGATACTCAGAAGAGAATATTTCAAAGTCTCCACATTGCAGGAACCTAAATTCTGTGCCGTAATTTGCTTCAGACAAAATTCTTCCCTATAACTATGCACTGTCAAAACAGAAAAAAAGAAAACGCAGCAAAACACAGATGCCTGGAATGCTATTTCACCACAGATTTAGCTGATCAAACTCTGAAATTGTTCCTTGCTTTGAAGGAGCAAACTCTGAAGTCTCCTTACTCCTCAAGCTATGTATTTTTTCCTTTTCCCTTGAACCAGCCCTATCACTGTTGCAATTTAATGTTAAATCAGGTCAGGAGGCTGACCTGGTTGGGGTTGAACTCCAAGTGTATTAAATTCATATGTTTATTCTATAGCGTTTACAGTAAAGGAGGCTGTTGGAAGGTTCATTTTTCTAAGCTGCTCTAAAGCTAATAGAGAGGAAGTTTAAGAGGGTCTTATATAGTTAGACAGAATTCCCCCTCTGCAAACTAAAGATTGAAAGAAAAAATAAAGTTACCTATCATGAACACAGTCTTCCATTGCCCCCACTATTTCCTCAATAGTTCCATACCTTCCTTTGACAATTATGAAACTTACGATTTTAGTTCTTACTCTTGGAATTTTCTATTAATTAAACTTTCCATTTTGGGATGTGTAATGATTTCCTTAACAAAAGTTCAAACAAATCCTTAAAAATACCTTTTTCAATCAACATTATCAGAAATAGAACTTTTGCTAGAAAAAAAAACAGGGTCTCAAGTTAAAAATTTAAATACTGTTCCATCACAAATTCCTTATAATATCGAGCCCTTTTAACTAAGTGAACTAAGATTTGTGATGTATCTCTGTAACACTGTGTTATTTTTATAAGAACTTTGGAAGACATAGACCAATTGAAAGTAAGAAACCGTAAAGAGAAAGTCAAAGCGACAATACTTATCAATTATAAATTCTCCAAGACAAAGAAGCGAGAAAAATTATGTTTGCAGCTCCACTAATCGGGCTCAGAGTGAACTTTACATCCAAAGAGTATCCAAAGAACACACATAGAATATTTATAAATGTCCCAACTGCATTTAAAAGATTCATTTTGTGAACACAGTGCTTCAGACACCAAAGTCAATCAACCTCAAGACACCAATCTGTAGCTAATGCAGTCAGGATTAAAGATACACTACTTGTACCATTGGCCTGGTTTAAAACAATACTAGTATTAATTTCTGTATGTCAGAAAGAATTTTAAGCTTTAATAATGATACATTGCTTGTTAAATTTGCACTTGCTGTAAATCAATATGATTATCTGTAGGAGAAGTTGCAGGCAGATCAGACACAGGATCATGAATATGACTTTTGGAAGACATGCTTACTTCAATTTGAATAGTTACTTTGAACTGAGATACTCCAACAGGAATATTCTTACAGGATAAAACCTGTACAGTGCAGCAGTTTTTTAACAAAATGTTAAGAATCTCACCTGAAAATGTTTAAATTAACAGGTGCTTTTTGAAGAAAATACTTAAATCATCATATCTATGTACAGAGAAAAATATAATAATTTATGCCATTAATATTCTAGGACAGTGACAGACTGCATTGTTTTTGGCTTTACTGAGTATTTTCTGTAGTGGTAAACTCAGAGATGGATCACAAATCATACTAAATACAAAATTTTATTGTTTTGCTATTCCTCTGAAAGAGTTTGGAGCCAGTTACCTACTTTCTAATGCAAGAGCATTCTGCTGTCATACTACCTGATACAATTTAAAAAATATTTTGTCTACCTTTTACCATTGCTTTTTCAGGAGAATGGCTAAATTTAATGTTCTTTTACTGGTCTCTCACCCACCGTACTGCACCAGGCAAAATTTCACCTAAAAAACCTGAATTACACAGAGTAATCCATTGACTGGTGTTTCTTTTTTGAGTGGTCAGTATAAATGAGAAAACTCTTCCATGTACCTTGTAACTTAACACATCTTTAAACATTGAAACTGAAAGCCAAATATGGTAAAAATGGGTTACTGGTAGAAGATGACATGGATGCTGTCTTGTTGCTTAATTAGCTACAGTTTGATACAGAGCTAGGGTCTGCTTCTATTTATTTGATTGCAAACTATATTCACGTAACTGAATAGTATTTGACCCATTTTAGATACAGCATAGGCATATTTCACTTTCTGTCACAATGAAACACCTGCAATTATTTTTGTGTGAACTCTAGAGCTTTAAAAAATTCCTATCATGCATTTTCTTTGTTTTGTACGTGACATTAAACATCAGTTTCCTTGAGGAAATTGGTGTTTACGGACATGATTATACAAGTATGGCTTTTTATGAAAAATAATAACTAAGATAAATATTTTCAGGAATATTCATTATAACAGCTATTCAGCATGCTATTCAGAACAATTCCACAGCCAATGTTCCCACTGTTCTCAACGGAGGCTCTTAGTGATGAATACATGTGGAAAACAGGTAATTCTGCTGGATGCCTAAAACAGACAAGATTTCTCTTGAAGAATATGCAGTTTGCCTTGCACTACCGTTGACACAATTTTCACCAGCTGTCTGCTGGCCAACTTTAGAAAAATATACATATGAATGCAAAAATCATATTTTAGATGTTTGGAGAATGTAGATGTTCTAGAGAATGTCTAAATACTGAAAACTTTTAAAAGGCAGCATGATCATGTAAGTACCTTAAAGAAAATAACTGAATGTAGATCTGCTTAGAAATTCCAAGACAAAATCATAATTATCATAAATTTCTTTTATGCATAGGTTTTAAAGAGAAAGAGAAAAATGAAAGAGGTTATCTAAAGCTATGCCTATGTTTCAAATTTACTTCTGTCTGCCTGTACTCTGGTCTCAAGAACCATTCCCATTAGTGGCTGGAGTGCCAGGGAGTGTGCTGTAGAACCTTCTGGTTGAGATTTAGATATGAGAAGATTTAAGCTAATGTGTTCTAAGACACCCACTTATTGTAAACCAAAATAAAACAAGAGTATCAGATAAGATAAGTATCACAAGTTTTGTTTTGTTTTTAAGAGCACAGTCCTCATTCTAACTAAAAAGCTTACAGTAGATGCATTCTGTCTCTTGGAGAAGACACACTGATAGTATATTGTGGCTTCAGTAACTGATTCACCTCACTTTTTCTGTATTACATTTGCTTACCTTCAGATTTGTGTTTTGAAGTAAACATAGTCTATCACTCAAATAAACATGTTAGGCTGTCATATTGTGGTCTGGTACTGACTTTGGTCTGAATACCATCATTTTCCATGTTAATGACTAATAGAAAAAGCTTTGTACACCAGCATAGCATGTTCTTGTTCTCCTCATACATATACAACTACAAAATATATTTCTATTGTAAAGTAGCTTTACTGCACGGATGAGATCCTTTGATCACATAAATATGGATCAGCAATCTTTAAAGTAAGAAAATATTAATCCTGAGGGCAGATATTCCTATTACCTGTATATGACTGTGTTCACAGACTGTAAACCACTGCTGTGGCAAAACAGTCACTAAAACGTCACAAAGTTAAAAAAACAACAGAAAGCAGAACTAAGAAAACCAAAATAATTGAAGATTCTTCTATCTCTCTTCCCATTACTCAAATGGGCAACTGAAGCTCATATAATTTTTAATAATGAGAATATATATTTACCATTTGGCACTATCTACCAGTAATCATTTCCATGTAAAGTGTTCCAAACTCACTCTTAAATAAGCTTGAAGAATAATTCCTGTTAATGAAAAAATTAAATGCTCTAGTGCACTACATGATATTGTAAGATAAAAGTGTTTTAACTGGCAACAAATTTCTGGTGGAATATTGTGGTGTGTTTGCTACAATACATCTGTGAAGGTTCTACTTAGGTATAGCAACGATAAATTATCATTTCTCTTTACTCTGATAGGTTCCTGTCATGCAAAAGGCAGGTTGAGTACCAGGTGTTAGACACAAAACTTTAGTGAAATTGATCCTATACAGAAAAATAATGATGTCTCAACATTTTTCAGGAAAACCATATTGCCACAAGCCTACAAAAGTTACAGCATAAACACAGCAACAGTTAACTACAGTTTTATCACATTCGATGTCTTTACCTCAGTTCCAACAAATTGCAAGCATATGTTTTCAAGAAAAAAAAAAAAAAAGTTTTCTTTCCTTGGTTATGTTTCTTGTTAACTTGTTTTTTTAATGATGAGCAATTACAACATAGGGTTTAGCTGGATTACCAGTATACAGTCTTGAAGTATTACAGCTGTAAGTGAAGAAAATATTAAAATGTTCTATAGCTTGTATGGAAAAAAAAAAAAAAAAAAAGACTGAAGATCATTCTTTTCATCTTGCTCAGAGATTTTCAAATTAATCTTTTGTACAACTGTGCGTTACCCATAATCTTGATTTCTAGATGTCTGACCTTGGATTTTACCATTTTAAAACCTGGTTTTCACTTTCCTTTTAGATCATTCTGTAGGACCCTGCTGATTTTTCAGCTTTATTTATGATTTTTTTTTTTTCTTCTTTTTAATCTCATTTACTAGCTTTGTCTGCCTAAGGTTTATTTTTTATCTCCAAACACTCTGTACACTGAGTCAACAATAAAGTGCTGTGACATCCTTCTAGAAACACCTGTATTGAAGATTCTCTACTGGAAGTTACTCTTTAGCATTACAAGGTAGACAGGTCTTACTCAGTGCTACACTGATTTTTGCACAGCTTAGATTTACTACATCACTACATCATAGAGTTCTAAGACAAACAGCTCAAGGAATATGACAAATATAATAACATATTTTGGCAGTCACATTTGTAATCTCATTTTAAAATAATATTAAGTATATAAATACAGGAAGGAAATTTAAAATAGTGATTATGTATCAAGAATTAATCAAGATATTCTGAATATACTACAGATTATGGTTTAAAAAGCAATAATTCACATATTTACCACTTTAATAATTCACACATATAACCACTTTCACTAAGAGGTTAAATCACAGACAAAAGTTTGTAAAATAACAATCTTCATTTCACTTAAGAAGAATAATTACCTTCAACTGAAATCATATTTTATTGGCATAGTGTAACATCACTTTAGTTAACCATTCTGAAGTACCTCAGCCTTGAAGTACTATGATTTCTAAACTGTATTTCAATATAGGCATTATTTTAAATGAACCTGAAGTACAAATTACAGTTCTCTGTTCTCATCCCCACCAGACAGAATTCTGCATTCACTTCCATTCTCTAGGGAAACATATGGTATTGAGTGCTTAAGGAAATATGAGTCATACAGTAGGTTGCCTTTTGCAGAACTGCACATATGAGTTTATAGTAAAAAATGTTAGACGCCAGAATTTTACGGACTCCTGTAATTACAAATATATTGTATCATCCTCTTTCTACAGACACTTAATATTAAGTTTTACAAATGTCTTATTGCCTGATGTTCCAGACAAAGTAATACTTCGCTGAAAACTATAAAAAGTACTAGGCAGAAAAGCAGTATCTAATTTCACAGCATACTACTTTAGAGTTTTATTTTATACTTTCCTACAGGTTGTCTATATCAAGATGAAACATACAGAGCTTTCACTAGTTTTTCAAATTACTTATAGTGGTAAACAGCCAACCACTGAGTTACAAAAGTAACCTCTGTCATAGCTATCTTCCCCTGTATAACTGGAAACTGTAAAAGCTTTTCACAGGAGACCTGCAGAATTTCTTTCATTCAAATAATTTGGGTAGTAATTTGATTACCAAAATTTAAAAATAAATAAATAATAATAATAATAAAAGGTGGTCTAAGTAATGTACTTTCTCTCTAGTCTTCAAATCCTAAAAAGTTATAGCATACCTTCTCCCTATACTATTTAGAACACCTCACAGTACACTTGAAAAACAACAACAACAACAACAACAAAACTATCAGTAGGACACAGTAGGTAGGGTATTTCAGTCCAAACAGAAAATATATTCTATAATAAAAATCACAAAACAGAATTTTCAATTGGATAACATAATGTACTTCAGATTTTGAAAGGGGCAATATTACCCTCTCTTAAAAGTGTTCATCATCTCAAAAACTTTATCCTCTAATCAAGGTGAATTCAGATTATTCAACTATGGTTAAATCTAAAATTGTTGGTCACTTTGACGTAAGCGGTAAGGAATTGAGGAGTGGTGAAGCTTAGGGCTTACTACCCAAGATACAACTCAGAAAGTAAAACATATACACAGATTATGAAACTGGCCATTCACCTGCATTTTTTAAAGAGGTTTGTGCTCCTAGTGATATTGGTGGAAAAACATTGTAGGATCAAGACCCTGTTAAAGCCTCATTTTAATCAAGGCAACACAGCCATAATTATTGTCCATTGCTTATTTCCCAAATGTTTATTATTTGATCTATTGAGTATTAGTGAGTCAACACTTTTCATTAAATTTTATAGAGGGAGACAGTATCACTGCTTCATACAGATGCAGATAATGAGTGTGATGATCCTTAGTATTAACACAGAATAATTGCTTGTATATATAGTTAACTTATTTTTACAACCTCTGTTAGTCTTTTGATCTACTTTTAATAAATCCCCGGAATCACACATGCATACGAATGTTCAGATAATATGTATACAAATATCAATATTATATATTCACAGAAACATCAAATAATAACAGATGGATGAGATACATTCCAAAATTTCCTGCCAAGCCTATCTACCCAAATACTATATATTTCAAGATTCACTATACTGAAAACTATCTCAAAAGATACTTAACAAACAGGCAAGCAGCCCAAATCTCCAATCTTTTTTTTTTCATTGCTCCTGAAGGTGATGCAGTATGTATGTGATGAACAGACTGTGCAAATAATATGATATAGAATTACAACTAGTAACACTAGATATCCAAAGCCTGAATATCTGTAATTTAGGCATTAAATAAAACTGTGTGAACTTGTTGCTGTGAATTAAACTAAGACGTAGGGTTTATATTCCATTAACTTAACAAACTTAATGAAGAAAGTGTTTTCAACTCTAACTTTAAAAACTGATCCAGTTTCCCTGACAATTGCCATTATTGAACTCTTAACTAAAGTTCAAAATTACAGTCTCATCAAAGAGAAATTATTCCACCTTAATTCTACAAAAATCTTTAAATTTCTACATAAGACTAATATCTTACTTTGTATGACCTTCCATTTTGGTTGGCCATCCTTGATTCAAATAAATTTTTCTGTCTTTAAAATGGTAGTTTTGTGAAGGGTTTATGAATAATTTAAGTGTTTTGCATGCTTGTAGCCTTTACAGTGTGTGCTACAGATGTCTAGGTTTGTAAGCCCACTTCAAGCTACTCCACTGTAAAGAAATTATTTGTGGTACTTTCTTCATCTGAATGTGGTGAAGTATGATTTTTTCTATAACAATATTGTGAGCATTCATTTTCCTTTCCTATGCTTTCAGATTTATTTCTAGAATTTTTCAGTAATGAACCTTGTGGATCTATTGCCACTTTTTAAAATGCTAGTAGTAGTATATCATATACTATAATACAACTTAACATGCATGTTCAAACTTCATGTGCCTCACTTCTGTACAAATTACAGCCTATTTCCTCACTGTCTGGCTCTAAAGCAAGTAGTTGACATACATTTTATGTACTCTTAAAGTCTGACTTTTCATACACTCATATCAAAATCAGATAATTAACAAGATCTAAAATGCATAACTTATTCAACTTAAGTATCCTTCTAAAATCCAGAGGTGACAAGCAATTCAGAATTAAGTTCAAGTTTTCAACATTTTTTCCTTTATGTGTAAACAGCATTGATTTTACGGTATTCTACTTTGTGAACTTAAAATATAAAATTTGTCATTTTCAAATATGGCAACATCAGACTGTATAAAAAACCCACTGCTTGTATCCATAAATATTTGGATATATGGAGCAGAGAGATGATTTGTCAAAGTAATACATGACACATATCAACGATGTCACAATGTCAACGATGAGAACAAAACACTAAATTGAAACCTGTAGGTCTAAGCCTGGACCTATTGAGAATAGGTGGCCCCTTTTACAAAGGGTAGTTTAAGAACTTTCATATATATGAGATTAAAAAATAAGCTGTTTCAGTCAGTTGGCATGCAAAACTTCTTATGGTTCTACTATTATATTATTACAATTTCTGTGTAGCCATATACCATGCTTGTTTGTATAGTGGCGTAAACACCCTGCTTTGACATACAGGAAGTAGTGTGTCTCCCCTTAAACTAACAAGGTTATACCTGACTCTTAGCTGACTGTAACAGCTGTTCTTACATTTGTGTAACAGGGCCATACAAGTTTTCCTAAGCAAAACCCTCCCATTTCCACAATTCACTTCTTCATTTATAGAGAAACAAGTATTCAAGCAATCCCACAACAAGGCCTATAGGCAAGAACTGTAACTTTGGCATGCCGATCACCTGGGATAGGGATTTTAGTCTTTGTTTGATACCTGTGTTGCGCAGAAATAGCTGTCATTCTCTTCTGCTCCCTTCATTGTGAACTGTTTCATGAATGCCCTCTTTAGCCTGACACTCACAGGAAAGTGGCATATCAGCTTACAGCCACATAAAATTGCGATGGGATGTAAGTGAGTGTTTGCTTACTGCATGTCCTCCATTCTGCACAGCTATCCAACTGCACTGAGCTAAACATGAAGCATCTTCCTCCATACTAAAACTTCCCATGATGGCACAGCATACATCCAATGCAATTTTCACAACCTAGCTGAAGCTCTACCTGCTTACACTCATTACTTCCATATAAACCTGCTTTAGGGTTTATACTCTTCATGAAATAGGGCAAGCAACAACAGCAGCTAGGGAATTCAGTAGCTGGTAGTGGGTTCTGTACCACCAAAAATACTATGCAGTCTTCCTTTTACATGGCAAGAGTAATTTTGCAAGCAACATATATGCTGGCAGGGCACAACTGCCAACAACAGGGAAAATGAGAGTTTTATTCTTAGCTGTTTAATGTAATTTTTGTTGTTCTTTAACTAAACCCTCTGTCTGACAATAACATACGTTTCTGTGTGAACTATTAATTTAACTAGTGTTTTCAAAAGGTGGCTGGTTGCTTAGTTTCCATAGGCTTCCTGGAAAATCACAGCCCTAATAGCAAGTAAACACACAGATGCAGACAGACAAATAAGACACTTCTGTTTACACACCCATGAGTAGCTGATATCTTTATAATCAACTTCCTATCATATAATTTATATTACAATATTTTTGTTATACTTTTGCCTTCTAGAAAGTAGTCTGAAACTTCATCAGTCAGGTAAAAGTCATTCATCAGGTAAAGCATATCAACTAGTCAATTTTTCCTTTGAGTTTTATATATATGTATGTGTATATATATTCCTCTCTGACTGGGTAAAGTGATTTTTGAATTATAGGTAACCTACAGTTTCAGGCAGGACATACTCTCTCTTAATATACACTTAATATTTCTTAATATCTTAATAAACAACTATAGTTAGCCCAGAAAATTACTGGGATTCAGAGTAACTTTGAAAAAATGCATGAAAATACTTTTTTTTATATATATATAAAATAGAACATTGACAGAAAGTCATGTAGACAACCAAATTCAACACTATAATCTGGTCAGAAAATATTTGGAATAGGATACATTGCCATTTATATTCATTTTGTTACATTGTTATTTTATTCAAAATACTGACTCCGTATACTGTGGTGGCAAGTTACATCCCAGTGAACTGTTTCTTAATCACCACATTTCAAGTGTTGTTATGTATGCTTTTTATTCATTTTATAACTATGTTCTGTTATGAAAGAATGAGAAAATGTCATTAAGAACACAGAGTAATGCAATGTAAAAATTTTTTAAAGGAAGTACAGAAATAAAAACCTTTACTGCAGTTCCACAAATAATTCTCAAGGTATTGCTTGGACAAATCCAGTTCATTAACTTTCTCTGATTACCAGGACATTAATGTTAGCTAAAGAGAAGCCATGGCCTAAAAGAGATTGTTTTTAATAAGAGGATTTGCCATAATGTAATAAAATGTATTAATTTAGGAGTCTACTTCTCAGACAGTTCAGTAAGATAGTTGAGCACAATCACCCACATGTTGCTGGAAGAACAGACCTTCCCAGCAAAATGAAAACAGAATTTCTTGACTATTTCTTGACACGTGCTATAAATATGGAGTTAGCTATTTCCATTACTTACAGGCACAATCCAGACACCCTGGGAGCCATACTTCAGGTTTTTTTCACATGGATAACAGGTTAAAACTCTTCACATTTCTTTACACTCATTAGCATTCCTACTGCAAAATCTTAGAAAGGATAAATATTTATAAAAATATATACAAAATAGAAAGCACCACAGTAATGTACAGGTGATATTGTTCCTACAGAATTCCCAAAATAAAGTCCTATGATGGACAGCTCTGTACATGTTAGAGTTAGATGCTGCGATGAACTAAACAGTGGCGAATGCAGCTGCCTAATAGTATGTGCGTATTTTGTAACCAATAGTTGTTCAGGCATGTTCTATGCAAGATAGTTAAGTGCACATTGAAAAGCCAAACCCATTTTCTAGATTTTAGATACACCTCTTCCTATCCATCTGCACAGGCAACACTAAAAACCACACTGTCATTACTTTAAATCTCCTTTATTCACTTAGAGCACCACTGCAAAGAAAATTACCTAATGCATTTCTTCAACATCTCTCTCTCCCTTGATGCATTCCCCTGCTCTCTTTCCTCTTTCTATAGAATCAAATACAACCTGCTCTTTTCACCTTCAAGGTTGTTCAGTAATTATCCCTTATCCCTACCTTATTTATACCTTATTTCCTGTATGACAACTCCCATTTCTAAAACAGCTCACAACTCCAACCCTCAATTAGCCCTTGTCAAATTTTCAAACAAGCTGAAAATGTTCTTTTCTTATTGTTAAGGAGAAATCCACCAGAAAGTAATCTGTAAAACTAACCCATCCATCATTTTAAAATTCCATTGGATGTCTGTTTTCCCATGATATTTGTAAAAAATATTGATAATATTCTGCATGAACATGACTTGAAGTAATTAAGCATGACCAAACAGTTCAGCATGGGACCACGTACTGTAGATTTAATTGCAAGCCAAACATAATGTTGTACATTAGGCCTAGTCCGATGACAGGTAATAAATACCCAGTGTTAGCATCTCCCATAAAAGAACACTTCAGTATCAAAAAGTGTGGAATTTCCTGATGACAAACAAAACAGAAACAAATTTGAAACTCTTAGAACAAACAAACAAAATCTTTAAAATTAGCATCTACACTTGTAGCGTACACAAATTTCACTGGTGTTACATTTTAATGTTTTCCAAATGGTCCATTAAGTTCATAATAAGTAATAAAAGAAAAAGGCAATTTTATCTGACTCCACCACCTTCCTTCCTCTTACATGCCCTTCTTCTTGTCCCAAGAGAGAGAAATGCTGGCAGATCACACAGAAATAAATAAAAGTCAGAAATTTTCTAAAATCTGTGCAAGTAGAAACGGAAGTTCAGTCTCTGAAAGCCACATGGTGCAGGTACAGTACTAATAGAATCACTTGGAAATAAGCTTCACTTTTGAGACCAAACACAATCAAAAGGTGCTGCTTTCTTGTGATCAAAACTTGTTGATATTGTACAACCACACTCCCTTATGAAAACGCTAGACACCAGTTTCTTGCACTTATCCAATATACCAAGATATTCCAACTGTCTCCACAGTCAGAAAGGAAGCTCCATGTATGGAATAAATAATTTTAGGGCACTTTGGAATTCTGATCCAGGTTAAAGTGTCCCTTACAGCTGCCTTGTTTTGCATTTCTTTAGCTACCTGTAGTCTCTTACCATATAGCTAAATTTTAGGATCTTTTGATTTATCGCTGGGTGGTTTGGTCTTTGGAATGAGTCATCATTCTGTTTTGATGTTTCAAAACAACCACAAATAAGGCAAACTACCAAAATAAGACATGATAACTGTAACATATTATATATATATAAAGTAAATGACAATTTTATGTGAGTCCATTAGAAAGTAATGCATTTTTTCTGGCTTTTATAATTTAACATTACACTCCAACAAAATTATGCTATATCACAGTATATAACCAGCTACTGTCTAATTCATGCAAAATCAGATCTATTTTATATCCATAAGGTGCCACATCAGAAATCATGAATCTTTCCACAGAAAAAGGAGAAGAATTTGTGATAGTTTCAAAATTCAGCATCTAATAATGTAAAAGATGTAAATACTTTTGCACATTTTTAATTTCTAGATATGTAGCAGTTTTATTAATCAAAACCAATATTAAACATTTTTCATTAGTCACGTATTTGTTATAATAGCTGCTCTCTGTAGTAAATAACATATTAAAAATACATAAATACAATTAAATCTTTATTTATGTAGGATGAAACCACAGCACCGTAAATTCTCTGGATTTGACCCAGCTCCTGCCAAATCCCCCAAAATAATTTTATCACTGCATCTGGATTTTATATGTGTGTAACTATTCTAAAGATAGTTATTTTACCTATCGTTTTCAGAAACTTTAAATTTTTTTTAAGTTTACAGAATTAACTTCTTCAAGATAAAGAACTAAATTTAGGAAGCTAAACGTTGAATAATCAAATTTAGCAATAAATCATGCTGCTAATTACTGTAATGGTTCCTGTCATCGAGTTGCATCTTGAAAAACACTCAGCTTCTTATCTGAATAAACCTGTATGTTTGAAAACTGTTAGGACTGTTGGTACTGTAAATTGTACACCATTCTTTCGCTTCTCTTTCTTCTGGTGAGAAGTTGAGCAATTATAAGACTTGTATTAAGCCAAAGATCTTTTTAGTACTAACAGGAGAGTTTTTCAATTCGATAAGCACATAAATAAGCTTATAAAGAGAGCAATGCTCTGGGATATTTCAGCCTTATCAACTTCCTGTTGCAAAGTCTAAGAAGACAAAGTTCAATGAAATTCAGACTTCAATTAGATTATTATACATAGATCCTGGAAGGGGGGGCAGAGGCAGAAGCACTTCACTATTTGGTGCCTGGTTAAAATGCATAATCTTAAAGGTGATGTGTGTAAAGCAAGAATCAAAGTGATTTAAGTTCCATGAATTGAAATTAATTGACATCTACTTATGTATAATTTCCCAGCTAATTTCCTACTTATGCACCAGTGAAAGCTATTATATGGTTGGAAAGGCAGAAAATATACATGTGGGGGTTTCAGTCTATGCCTTTCTCTAGATTTAATATTTTTTTATTCTTCAAGTTTTGTTACTGCCAATTCTTACTAATGATTTTTTCTCTGACCTGAGTTTCAAAGTATACTTTAAGATTCCTCAACCCTACTAATTGTTGATGTACTTTGAAAAAAAAATAAATGGTTCTTTACATAGAGATAGAATCAGATGTTAGAATTCACATTGGGGGCATCGAAGTTTTATAAAATAATATAAAAATTACTTGCTAGATCTGACTCTTTTCTTCAAGCTATAATTTTGCACTCCATTCTTCCTGAATTGAGTCATTAATTTTTCAACTACATTTATAGTCATTAAAAGTTAAATAGGTCAGAAAAGATTTAATGCACATTCTGGACAAGTGTATAGAAAAAAAAGTTTACAACAGAAACTTTGCTGATATGATTTTGCTTCTGAGTGTGATCCAGGTAAGGCTTAGTCAGTTGTTTCCATTCATGTGGACTATTCTGTACTGCTGCATTATTTAACAGACATAAGAATTCTAAAATGAATAATTTAATTATTTACTGCATACTTCATGCCAAGAAAAAAGGCACTTTAAGTTACTTCCTTACCTTGCTTTTTTCAGTATGCATCTACCACTAAAAAACAACACTTTGTACTATTTTTTATGTACACTAACACTTCTACGGCATCAATATTTGCTTGTTGTTTCAATAGGACTAACAATTCACAACCTTTTCTCCTATCTGTTTGCACTACACTAAATGTGGCATCAAAAGATTTAGGAATCTAATAGGGCTTCCTATTGACCCTACACTACAAATTACATTAAAAAAAAAAAAAAGATATTTCGATTATATTCATTTTTCATGCTTCATGAGCACAATGAAGTAGTTGATCTCTAATTATTATTATAAGATTAGCAAGAAGATACAACTGGGAAAAACTGCACAAGTGCAAGATAACCAACTACATAGCAATACTCTTGAAAAGCATTTGGGGCTACTGTGCATTACAAGCCAATTATGATTCAGTATTGCCATGCAGTTAGAACAAAGTCCATCATCAAACTAGGACAAATAAACCAGGAAAACATCTTTGCTCAGAACTATCTCCTGCTGTACACCACAATTACTCTGTTGGCAATCCTATTAAAAATATAAATTTTCCAGGTGACCACCTTACTTGTTAGCTGGAAAGTTAGTCAGTGGGCATGACTGTAAATTTATTTAATTCCTAAAGCCAAACAATCTCTGTAAAGATTCAAGGAAGCTAATCAGAACTTGATCAAAGCTAATGAGAAAGTGATCAAAAGATGACCACACAAGACAATTTTAGCGAAGATTTAGCAGTGGGCTTAGTCTGCTAAACTCCATTTCTATCCTATCATTTTTGTTTTTTAATGTCCTCAGAGTGTTTTATTTGATAAAATTATTAGTTTCCTTTGTATTTTAGTAAGTAACACTGATGGAAAACAAAAATTCAGGCGACCACCTCCATAATTGTTGTATGGTGTTCTGTATTTACTTCCTCTTAACTTATGAAAATGAGATTATTAGTAAAATTTCTGTAATATTAAGTATCACAGAAGCATTTTTCTCCACACAAATAAGAAATCCTATAAACAATGTATATACATCAAAACTGCTATCTTAAGTGTATACTGTTTTTATTCTCACAGCCAAGCACAAAGTACGTCTAAAAACTCTATTACATTGTTGTATAGAGAAATGTGACTTGCTGATAATCTAAGGTTGGTAAAGTGGACAAAGGGAAATTAAATAAGCATCAGTTCCTAACAGTGACACATGTTCCTATCAGTGTACACATGTACCAGTACTTTTTATCATTAGCCTGTCATTAGATGGGAGGTTGCTACTGTTTGTTTCATTTACTGATTTAATGCATCTAAAACTTGAAAGGTAATTTTAACAGCAGTTGCTCTCCCTCTCATCACTAAAAAGTGATGGTCAGCTGCTGTAAAAAAAAAAAAAAAAAGAAAGAAAAAAAAGCAAACACAACCTCATCCTAAAACACATAACATATGATAACCAAGTGGTGTCCATTCAACTATTATTCCTTGGTTTCAGAATCTGACTTTGATTATTGTCCCTCTATTGTAACTTTTTTTTTTCTTTTTTTTTCTTTTTTTTTTTTTTTTCTGGAGGGGGAAGGGAAGAAGGAGAAATTTACATTGCCTCAGGCATTTGCAGCTCCCTTGAGCAAAGACTTTAATGCTTTACGTTCTCCAAAAACAATCTGCTATTTTTAATATAAATATATTGTGTTAATTGACACCTTAACTCTAACCTCAACAGTTGGTTTTATTTCCCTGTGACTGAATGCTTTTTTGTTGTCTCTGAAGGTATGTGTTTAAATACATATACAAATATCATATTTTTTTAATGCTGTTGTTTTGATTAACCTTCCTGATGTAATGCTAGGTGAAAGACCAGGTGCTCATTTTACAGTTACTTTCCTGTAGGAATGAAGCTCTAGGACACTGGTTCAGGATGAATAAAAAAATATATATATAAAATTATATGCTAAGCTATTATTCCAAGCATATTGGAGTTTCTAGTAGTTTTTGGACTTCAGAGATGGTAGATGGTTGCTTTTCTTTCCTCTGTAGACTTCTGCCGTTGTTTGAGATGAGTTCCCCAGCAGCTTTTCTTCACTGTATGGTCCAAAAGAACAACTCCCTACTTTCCAGGGAGGCCAAATTTCTGAACATATTTTGGAGAACTATATAAAAGCAGCAGTAAAAGGAAGTACAATACATGTGTTTCAAGGCCCATTTTGTCATCTCCAATCTTACTGGCATTCATGCCATGTAACTCTCCATTCCAAACCTTATAACAGTAGTAGAAGAAACAGAAAGTTAGCTCAAGTCATAGGTAGGAGCTCAAGTACTGGACCCAAGGACTTAGGTAAAATCTTTTTTCTGACTGTTCTAATTTCTGGAATTGGAGGGAAGGCTGGCTGTCCTTGGAACTGTTCCAAACAATTCCCGTCATTCCTATTTTTCTGGTTTGGATCTGGATGGCCTTAGATCAGCTTAGGCAAAAGTGGAAGGAGGAACAAAAGCAGGAATATTCACATCTCTCAGAGATGCTGAATTCCTCAACAAACTATTGAAAATGAAGACAGATTATTTTTGTAAATTTTTTTCCCTCCTCACTCTGACTCTTACGGCAGCTTAACTCTCTCCCTGAAATTTAAGAAAGTGGTTACAGGTCCCTCACAAGAGGAGACAGCAAGGGGGCAGTCCATGAAAGCAAACCTACTTAAGCATCTAAGTCATTCCTACAATCAAGTATCTAATGAATAGCAGTGGAAAGGTACACTTGCAGCACTGGGCTTTTGCTAGACCTATGGAATTGCTATTCAGTGCTTGTGAAACCACATCTGGAGTACTTATGCTTAGTTCTCTGCTCTCCATTGCAAGTATAATAATAATGCTGGAACAAATCCAGCAGAGGCCAACAAGACAGTCAGGTGGATGAAGGAGCTGACATGCAAGAGCCAATGACAGAGCTGGGTTTTTCAGCCTAGAGAAGAAAAGGCGAAGGGGAGACCTTATTGTTATCTGCAAATACTTGATCAGAGGATGCAGAGAATATGGAGCCAGACTCTTGGAGGTGCCCTGATAACAATGTGAAACAAAGGACCCAAGTCAAAGTATAGGAAATTCTGATTAGATATTGGGAAAAATGCTTTATTATGAAGTTGTCAGAAAATGAAACAGTCCATCCAGAGAGCTTGTGGAACCTCCATCTTTGAGAGTGTTCAAGACTCAACAGGACACAGCCCTGAGTAACATGTTCTGAGCAGACTTGCTTTGAGCAATGGTTGGACCAGATGGCCTCCAGAGGCCACTTCCGACCTCAATTATTCTATGGTTCCATGCTTCTGTAACACCACATGTACTTACATTTTCTCCATCCATTTCACATCACAGAATCACAGAATCACAGAATTTCTAGGTTGGAAGAGACCTCAAGATCATCGAGTCCAACCTCTGACCTAACGCTAGCAGTCCCCACTAAACCATATCCCTAAGCTCTACATCTAAACGTCTTTTGAAGACTTCCAGGGATGGTGACTCCACCACTTCCCTGGGCAGCCTGTTCCAATGCCTCACAACCCTTTCAGTGAAGAAGTTCTTCCTAACATCTAACCTAAAACTCCCCTGGCTCAACTTAAGCCCATTCCCCCTCGTCCTGTCACCAGGTATGTGGGAGAACAGACCAACCCCCACCTCGCTACAGCCTCCCTTGAGGTACCTATAGAGAGCGATAAGGTCGCCCCTGAGCCTCCTCTTCTCCAGGCTGAACAAGCCCAGCTCCCTCAGCCACTCCTCGTAGGACTTGTTCTCCAGGCCCCTCACCAGCTTTGTCGCCCTTCTCTGCACCCACTCAAGCACCTCGATGTCCTTCTTGTAGCGAGGGGCCCAAAACTGAACACAGTACTCGAGGTGCGGCCTCACCAGAGCTGAGTACAGGGGGACGATCACAATTTATATACACATCGTAAGTTAACAGGGTATATGATCTTTTCTTATTGATCAATGGTGTATTGTTTGTGTTGTTGTTGGTTTTGTTTGTTTTTGGTGTTTTTTGTTTTGTTTTGGTTTGTTAGTTTGATTGTTTGTTTAATGCCCTAGAAGGTACTCAACAATTATTGTGTAGTCTCTGTATTGTAATACCATAATGCAGACCTATTTGGAATAACAGGAAATTAGACTGGCACTTATATGTAATATCATCTACAATATCAAACTAAATGATTAGTCAGAAATCTTCAGTACAATTTCAGAAATCCTACAAACATAATACAGCAGGAGGCACTAAGTCTTTGGGAAGACATAGGAGAGGGGACAGATAAAACTGAAAAGCATTTGGGACATGAACAACAGCGGGACAGCTCCAAGCTATTAATAACGAATAGATACTGCTCCCCTCACTGTAACCCTTGTTATTCATAGCTTAAGGCTTTAATGCATCAAGGAAGAGATGTAGACAACAGGATCATCACGTTCAAAACAAACATCAAAAGAATTTAATGTCTTAACTATACACTTTCATTCCTACTAGGAAAGGTTAACATCGTTAATATTAACAGGTTAAATGATTAACAAACTGTATATCCAGTATAAGCAAGCACCACTAAATGTAGTTTCTGTAAACTACAAGTAGAGCTTTGAATTTCATCCAGTCATGGTGGTGATCCACTATCTTGCCAAAAAAAAAAAAAAAAAAAAAAAAAAAAAAGAACCCTTGTTCTCACGAATAAGATACATTCCCAGTTGCAAGAATAAAATCTTTTAGTAAGCAATGTTTTTCTTGTCTAGAGCTGCACTATACCTCATACTTGTTAAACTTGCAAAGAAGACTTAACATTCCACGTCTGCACATATCAACTTTCTTTCAAATCTGTCCATCAGGTGAGTGGGGTTTGTGTAACACCTTTTCTTCATGAAACTCTTGCTTTCCTCTAGCAAAAAATTTGGTCTTGGAATTTATCCACAAAGACTATGTATTTAGCAGTCAAATGGTTCTGCCTTCCTTTTGGACCTATGCGTTCCTCTCACATTTACATTGTTAACACATCAACATAATCTCACAGATTTTCCCATCATCTGTTAGCTCCAAAATCTTCTCTAACAGAGGAGCACCGTGCAGCTAAAATGATTTAATTCAATTCAAGATATTTTTAATATGAAATTCACTAAAGTTCTTTTAGTGTTTTATGCAAAATTCCATCTCAGTTAACGCTATTATACACCTTGGTATCCCAAGCAGAGGTGTTTAGAACATTAGCTTAGTACCACACAACTGACAGCACACCACTGTGTGCTCCCTTTCCACCTATGTCCTTGCCCACTTCTTGGACAGACATCAGTACTAATTTTTATATAATTTTATTATATTAATCCTATTTTTAAAATACTAGAATAAAAACTGATCATATAGTTCCCATTGAAAAATACATTAAGCACTTCGGTTAACAACTTTGAAGTAGAACTTTACACAGCAATGTCTTTAATAAAAAGGATTTAAATCCTGATTAATCTCTTCTTGATTATGATGAGCTTGCCCAGCTAAATTACCAGGTTTTTACACTTACTAAATCAGGAAATCGGCAACATGCATTTGCAGCAACATTTATATTCAAGAAAACGCATTTGTATATGCAAATTTTAAAAGCTTATATTTTTACTAATTCCAACAGCATGAGAATGAACACTATTTGGATTGTACTCCAATAATCTAAAGATGTAATCTAAAGCCTTTTGAAATAGAAGTGAAAATAAGGCCCTTATAGTCGTTTATTTAACATATAAGATACCAGTTTAATTTATCTTTATGGCCAATTCATAAAGAATATTAATCCAACAATGTTTACTAAATTGTAAGAATTATTTGTGTCTTTGAGGGAAGGTTAGCATATGCCAATTATTGTAACATGTTGGTGCCAGTACCACTTAGCAGTAAACAAAGCAATAAAATGTTGCCAGACAAGTAAACAACAAAATTCTTAATTAGTGACTGCTACTAAATTCAGAGAGCCATTTCTACTAGTCTGTAAGTTTGAAAACACTCATCTTCTTTTACCTTAGGTTGTGTGGATTTAGTTAGGACATAATAGATGAAGAGCAGCTTTTCTAACCAAAAAGGAGAACAGAACCGTTTTTAAAATTGAAAGAAGGGTGTATTGTATTGGAGAACACAACAGACTTTTGCCAGGATTTTCAAAGGTACCATTATTTTTCCAGCTGGTATATTTGTTGAAACTAAGCCTTTATGTAGCTAAATGATTACAGTGTTATGCAGTATCTCAGATTTCAGAAAGTCAAGAAACTAACGTGTAAACCTCCTTTCTTCTCTTAACAGAGAATAAAGCCTCTGCACCACTGAAATACTATTACACTGCATTCAGCCTTGGATGTTATTTTGGTTTCTTGACCCTTTATTGAGTGGTACAAGGACAAGATCGATGCTTTACGGAAAAAAATTGATACTTTGGACATCTCAAGTAAGCAATGCATCAGTGATGATATCTGGTTAGACCTAGTCCTGTACAAAGAAGGAAAAGGCAAAGGAAATAGCCTTGACAGCAACAATTCTAATGGCCACTTACGAAAGTATAATTCTAAAACAGACACTACTGGGGAACAAGCACCAGGATTACTGCATTGCAAAGGCAAATGTCTCCTTACTTTTCTGCAGTTGCTTATGTATAAATACAGATGAAAAGTTGGTTTCATGAAGAAACCTAGACCTGTAAATCATTTCAGATAAAATTTACAGGGCATCTGTGTAATCTAAAGAAACGATAGTCTGCAAAATCTGAGAAGCCACAGGTCTAAGAGATAAGAGATAATCTTAAGGACATATCTTGGGGAATTCCATGACTAGTGGAATTAGGACCTATGGTATTTCTTCTCTATTTTTTCCTGGCTGAAATTTCAGTAGTGAAAAATAGAACACAGCAAGACAACATGGCAAGATGATTTAATTGACATATGACTAATGGCCTTTAAAAATGCTAGGTTTTTTTTTGTAAAACAGCTAAATTCTGAATATAGACCATATAACAACGATTGTTACGTGAGAAGAAAGTAAAGATACACAAAATTTTTAAAGATAACCAGAATATGAGTTCAATTTATCACATTCAGTATTTTTGCATTATTAATTGGACAATTATTTGAGTTGAAGTATTTATTTTCCAACAGTACTATTTATGATTACATAGTATCTTCTAGACTATCATCTAATAAATAAATAAATAAAAACCACTTTAACTTAATCTGTAATGACTCCATTTCTGTTTATATTTTACACATGAGAAAAAGTGCCACAGTGAGATTAATTGACTTACCCAAGACCACACAATATGCAAAGGACAAAAAAGAAGAAAAGGTCCCACACAATCCCAGCTGTCTTTTTTACTCTGTTGTCTTTTTTTGTAACTCTTGTGTATATGAATTAAAAGCTCCTCCTGGTTTGAAAAGACAGAAATAATCTTGCCTTTAAGAGAAAGGTGTTGGTCTATGTAACGAAATCCTATTATGTTCCTTGAAAGAAATACAACACTGTACTAAATAAGTTGTATACAAAGTTACTGTGATGATTATATGGAGCCAGAGGAAGCATTCAAATATTTATGAACAATACTTCATTTTCTGAACTGCATCGTGTTTTTCAACTAATTCAGTTTAGAATTTTTGCTGGTCGACTTTGCCTTTTAAATTTTAGCTCTTCAGCATGGAAAATAAATACGCACTAATCTGTTCTAACTCTAATCTTAACATATGCAATTTGTTGTCCCCATTTCTTTAGAAAAATATCACTTTTAGGTATTTTTAAAAGTTTTCTATAGAGCTTAAAATAGAAGAAACTTTAAAGTTGTATATTTGGCTTCTCAAGTGTTCCATTATGGTTTTAATTGAGATTTTAAGAGTTAGTTATCTTCAGAGCAAAGTAAAAAAAAAATCTGGAAAAACAATTCTACAGATAACATTTTCTTGTATCTGAACCGGTGATGTTTAATACTATCCCTAATACATGATGTGTTCTCTGTATGGCTCTATACACCATTTCTTCCAACTCCCTCATATTCAGTATAATTTGGGGCTTTCTGAAAGACGAATCTATCACCGTAGGGCATAATAAATCCAGGAGAATCCATTAAAAAATGTTCTCCCCACAACTAGGTTAAATAAAGGAGAAATAATAAAAGTCTTACAATGAAAAAGGAACTGAACTATGTCAAGAAGGACTGGTGTCTTTTTCAAAGTATTGTGGTTTTTTGGAAGTTACTTCTTTTACAAGAATAGTAAGAAGACACTTTGCTTTGCTTTTAATGAAAAAAACAATTGACCCAGAACTTGAAAGACCTGGAAAGGCAAGCTTTTTCCTGAAATTTCTTGAATATATTATAAAGCAATTTCTTACAGTTCAGTTGGTTTTTGTGTATTATAGCTCTTCATTTCATTCATGATCTTTAACTGTGTGACTTTATTTTTGCTAAGAAAGTCATGGAACACCAATTTTACTAAGCTTCCTCACTCCACTTTGCTTTATTACTTCTAAACGGGAGACCCATATGAAGCAGTTTTACCAATTCCATAAAATGAAAAAAAAAACCAAAAAAAAACACCGACCCCTCCAATTTTAAAGCAGTATGTCTTGTCAAAATGTCATAGCTGCAATTATAAAAAGAGAAGATTAAAAAAATACTGTTCACAGAGAATTTTAAATTGCGATTTGAATGGACATAATAAAAATTGTATCTTAAAATTTTTAAATGTTCCCAAAACCCTAACAACAAGAACAACAAAAAGATACGTGCACTTTTCCCTTCCCTCTATGACTTGTCATCCCCACAGTTACTGAATAGTCAGAGAAAAAAATACAGAATGTACTCAGAGTAACCGTTATGATTGACAAAAAATTAATGTCTTTGTATTCAGAAAACAGAAATACATTCAGTCTTAAAAATCGAAAGCCCCAGACACCTAGTGTTTTTTTGTTTGTTGTTGTTGGTTTTTTTTTGTTTTGTTTTTTTTTTTGTTTTTTTTTTTTCTATGAAAGATATAGGAATGTATCAAAAGAAGAATTAAATTGAACATTTGCTCATCTTTGAAGCATATGACTTGTTCTTTCAAATCTTACACAGTGAAAAAATTAACATCATTAACTTTGGACAAGCATGAGTTCACACAAGTGATACAAAGGTGTAGCAACAGAATGGCTGCTTGCAAACCAAAGATATTAAAAGGCAGATTTTAATGATTACTGATGTGAAAGTGTAGCTCTAAATTATAATTACTGAACCTGCTTTCATTTCTCAATTATGTCCAAAGTGGAAATGGGGCCAACATTGGGTAGAAATAAAGCAATAGTGCCAGAGAATATTCAGGTATGTCCTGCTGAGATTTATGGCCAAGGCTCCCTAGCAAAGAATACAGTGTGAAACACAGAAGCACACAAAGCAGTCTTCATACAGAGAGGATTCTATTATTTATTCACCGAGCATATCATGCCGTAAAAATCTGATTATCCAGGGAATAATACATCTACGGAGTGCGTATTAAGTATTGCCCCTCTGCCCACCACCCTCAGCATAAATCCCTTTTTCACAATGTCCGCTTAATATTCAAATACAAGCGTACGGCTTTCCACCAAAAGGAAGTGGTTCCAGCTGCTAAAAATGAAGACGGAATAACGAACTGATCGCTCAAATACAATACCCTACTGATTCCGACGTGGAATTTTGTCTTAAAAGAGGTGTTATTGATAGCCATCAAGGGCAAAATAGGCATCGGTGAGCTACCGACCGCAAAATAAATCTACAGCTCATTTAACAGGGAACAATAGACTAGTAAATGACGGACTCCTCCCTTTGGCTAAGAAACCATTAGCCTATTTTCTCATCTAAACCCATTCAGACTAGCAGGACCCTAACCCCGGGATGCGCCAGACTGCCTCCCACCTCCCAGCGTGCTCCCGATTTTAACCCGGTGCGAACGGCAGGCGGATTTCTCGTCCTCCCCGCTCGGCACCGGCGCCGGGGGTCCCGGGGGAGCCCCGGGCAGCTCCAGCGGGGCGCGGGCAGCCGGGGAGGCGGCGGAGCGGAGCGGGGCCGGGGCGGAGCGGAGCGGGGAGCCCCTTGCCTGCCGCCCCCTGCCCGCACAGCCCCGGTCCCGCTCCCACGCACGTGTTCGCCCTTCGCCCCTTCCCACCCGCGGGCGGGCACGCGTGGGGCGCCCCGCTCCTACCGTCTGAGCCCCTGGAAGGAGGAGGGCCAGGACATCCGCGATTTCTTCAAGCCGGGCCGGTGGCCGGTCTCCACGGCGTAGGAGGCGCGGTCCAGGGCCCGGCAGTAGAGGTACCGCTCCGTGTCCGAGTAGCCGCGGTGCCGCACGCGAGCCCCGGCCAGGCAGCGGCCCCGCGGAGCGGCCGGCATCGGCGGCGGCGGCGGCGGCGGCGGCGGAGGAGGAGGAGGAGGAGGAGGAGGCGGCGGTGGAGCCGTGCCGGGGGGCTGCTGGTGCTGGAGGAAGTGGTGCTGCCGCAGCTGCGGCGGGTAGTGCTGGTCGTGCCGCCACAGATGCTTGGGGGCTTTCAGGCTGCCGCCGGCGCCGTCGCTGGGCAGCGCGGGGAAGCCGCCGCCGCGCTCCGCATCCATGCTGGCGACGGCACGGGACGGGACGGGACGGGACGGGACGGGACGGAGCGGGGCAGGGAGGGACGGCACGGGACTGTACGGGGTGGGAAGGGATGGGAAAGGATGGGAAGGGATGGGGTGGGATGGGACGGGGCGGCGGCGGCCGCTCGCTCCGTGCGGCGGCGGCGAAACTGTGCTGAAAAGTTGGACAGCTCCTGCCGCGCCGCGCCGCGCCGCCCCTCGCCCGGCTGTGGCTCCCTGCCCGCCGCCCGGGGGGAGGCGGGGGAAGAAGCGGGGAGGAGGAGGAGGAGGAGAAGGAGGAGAGGGGGCTGGCTTCCCGCTCGGATGTATTTAAAGCCGGGATGGAGGCAGAGCTGGGGAGAGCGGAGTCGGGAGAAGGCTGGGGAGGGAGCTGGGCGCACAGCGCTGCCCTGACCGGCACCGGGAGGGACACCGGGACCGGCACCGGGATGTCGCGACCTCCCCCCCCCCGGCAGCGGCTGCCTCCTCCCCGTGCCCCCCGGGGGACGCCGAGGCTCCCTCCCGCAAAGCGACGGCAGGTGGCAAAGTTGCTCGCGCTGGCTTTCAGCGGGAACTTTGCGGTGGGTTAAAAATGGGCTCTCGCTCCCTGAACTCCTCCTCCTCCCACCACCCTCGATTCTCCGTACCCTACTTTCAGTCTTTTTCAGGTTCGGAAATCGTCTGCTTCCCAACTTGAAACCTTCCCCTGGTCTGCCATCTTCCCCGATGAGTAAGCTCCCTCCCTCCTGCGAGTAATACTGGCTGCAAATCAATGCAAGGAATGTTTAATTATAGCGATGCTGAGCCTGCTGTTACAGAGAAGCTTTCACATTATAAACCACTAGTTTCAGGAGTTGTAACTGATACAGGAAAAAATATATATATTTAAAGCTAAAATTTACCAAGCTGGAACTTGAAAAGGCATTCTCTGAATTAGTTTTAGGTTTCAAACTATTTTGTGCTCATCTAGAGTTAACAATCCAACACTGAAGGAAACTTTTGCTTTATTTTTTTCTTTAAAGTGGAATTTATAATTGTCCTGTGCGGCAATGTTCTGGAGCCTCACGGTTTGTATTCATGATAAAAATATAACCGCTACATTCCTGACAAAACATAAAAGAGAAACATGCAGGTGTTCATTTGAACACTGTTAATAGGTATTTGTCAAGTCTTTCTATTCTGTTCGCCATAATATCAGTACAAAGAAGGCCTCACAAAAATCTCTTTCCTTCAGTATCTATACAAAAACATGTATTTTCTTCCTATCAGCATTCAAAAGACTACTCTGATTAGCTCCATGCAAAACTTCTCTGTCTTCTATCACAAAACAGGCCTTACCCTCCTTATTCCCATTCCATCACAGATTTGCAGTCATTCCAAATCTCCAAATTTCTTACTAAATTTCTTAATTTCTTGTGAACAGAAATGTACACCTATCTCAACTGTCTGAGGTGTTGATGCATTTTTCCATTCTCCATCCACACTGAGCTCCTAAAATCAAGATCCACCTGCTGAAGACAAATATCCCCTTTCTGTTCAACAAAACTCCAGGTCCGCAGTTTTCCAAGCCAACAGTAGTTTCCTAGGTAATCCTGCTGATCATGCATCATCCCCTCATTTCTTCCTTCCTACCCTAAGAACTTTAGGCCTAACCAGCCCATTTCAGACAAGATAAATTGTGATAAATATTGTAAATACTGGGAAAGTCCCACAGTACTTCCATTGAAAAAAGCCTGAGCTTGAACTCACACATTCATGAAGTTTCTATTTTTCCAGTCATGTAAGACTATTTTTGAAGCAGACACCTCAGATGCTGCCTTGCTGGAGGAGGCTGTGACACTTCTGAGGGCATGCAGAGGGCACAGGGAGTGGAAGAAGATGGAAGGAGAAAGACTGAAACAGGGCATGAGGAGAGAATATAAAAATGAATCAAACCACTGGAATAACTGCAATGTCAGATAAGGCATATAGGAGGAAAATCCATTAAAAAACTTTTTTTTTTTTTCCTTCTCTTTACCTCCATATTGCAATGGGACTGTACTTCACAATTGCTAGTTCCCTGTAGTCCTTTCAACAATCTCACAGAATCATAGAAATGCTGTTTAGAGGGGCCCTCTGAAGTTGTCCAGTCCAGCCTCCCACTCAAAATCGGACTATCAGCAACACCAGGTCACATCAGCCATGGCATTGTCTCAGGCTCAGAAACCTCCAACAACAAAAAATTCCAGCAAAGATCCTCCAACAGACATTCTCTGGCCTCCATGAATAACCTGCTCCACTGCTGCACCACATTCCTGATGAAGATTTTCCTGATCTTCAACCTGAACATCTCAGTTAGGGACCCTTGCCCCTCATTATACAGCATGCTACTGTCAAGAAGAGCTCAGACTTGATGTCTTTTGCAGCTACGCTTCAAGTAGCTGTAGGCTGCTATTAGATGGCCTTCCCCTTCAACACAGAGGACAAAATAAATCAGCTCCCTCAAGCACTCCTCACTGAGCGGGTGCTCTAGGCTCTCACCATCCTGGTAGCCCTCTCCTGGGCTCCTAGCATTTCAGCTCCAGTATCCACTCCCATGGCAATAAGCTCATCACCAGCTGTCAGCCAGATATTGAGCCGTCATCCAGCCTTTGATCCCACCTTACAGTCTGTTCACCCAGACCAGAATTCCTCAGATTCAAACATGACTGTTTTGGGGGATTGTTTCAGAAGCCTTCATAAATGGAACATATGCTACATCCACTGCCCTCTCTTTCTCTGCACATTTGTCTTTTCATCATAGAAGGCAGTAAATTTGATCAGACATTATTTGTCCTGGGTACCTTTATATAGTCAAGTAGTCTTGACTATCTTCATGTCCTTTACATCTGGAAGAAGATTCAGAGGACATGTGTCAGGACCGCAGCAACTAAGGTGAGGCTGACTAGTCTATAGCACTTCACTCTTCCTCCTTGCCATTTTTTGGATCGATGTAGTACTAACATTTTCCCACCTGTCTGAGGTGGGAATGTTCCTCTTCACCACTAGTACTTTCCACAAATGACAAACAGAAGCCTCAAAATCACACTGGCCATTGCCCTTTTGGTCAGTCTGATTTGATCTTATATTTGCATTTATAAGGGCATAAATTCTGATATTCACTGTTCAATCCAGTGTTTCCAGAATACATCTAAAGTTTTAAAGAACAGCTTGGCAAATAATCAAAGCATATTGCCCATTTAAATAAAAATATTTGCTCTGAAAAACACAGAAACAGCAGCAGTAGAAGTACAAGCTTTTCTGTATTACACTGCCAATACCTTTGCAAGTACTACTGCATCAGAATTTATCTATAAAAGTACAAGAGTCTTTTTCATACAAAATATCTGGTTTATTGGGGAAGGGAATAAAATGGTTTTTGGTTTTTTGTTTGTTTGTTTGTTTGTTTTTTTGCATGTTTGTCATTGTTGGTTGTTTTGTTGTTGTTTTTGCTTTTTTTTTTTTTTTTTTTCCTTGTACAGAAACTGTCCTGTAGCTTCATACCAATGAGATTTGAATAAATTTGGATATATTTTCACCAGGCTACCTTGTATGAATTTGGACCAGGAGTGTAAAGTGTACATGTGTATATGTTCATGTAAGCTGAGATAGGTTTGCTGATAAACTCCATCTCTGCTATTTTTATTGGCTTTTCTCCTGAGATTGGAAGAAAAGAACCAATTAGACACATGGATAGTCACAACATATTACAAATGGACCCATTTTAATTCAGAATTAATTAAGATTAATTCTGAATTCTAACTAGGACTAACCCAGTTCTTCACATATGCCACATGGGACAACTTTCAATTGTGATGTGCAAAGATTGATTTATATTTAATATTAAATTTTATATATTTAATCAGTATAATAATAGCTTTCTAGTCCATAATTAGTTTCCTGATTTTCTTCATTTCAATCTATTCCACTTGCTTGTTCCTTCTTACTCACTCTCTGGTTAAGAAACAGGTATGCTGTCAATCTTAAAGAATATTTTGATACAAAAAATAAAATAATTTGTCAATGTCATTACTTTATGTCACTGCTTCCAATAACTGTAATCTTAATCCATAATGACAAATACTATTTTTAAAATGCAATTTAATATTAATGCAATTTAATATCTAATCAGGCTTAAGAAACTGGCAATTTAAAATTAACAGATTATTAGAAAATCCAGCTTTGACCTGTTAAATCTTATGCTGATAGTGATTAATTTAGTGGATTGCTGTAAGAATGAATAATGTTTTTGTCTACCTTGAAACACATCCTACATTTTTTCTGTAGTAATGCTACAGAAAGACACCCAAGTGAAATAACGATGATTAACATATGCTTGAAGTAAAGATCAGACTGCGAGGCAATATTGTTGGAGAGAGATGACTGGCATCAGTGGTCAAGACAGCCTGAGATCTTTCGTCTTCCACCTGTAGATCTGCATATGGAGCAAACCCTCACTTCCTCAGCTGTGGCAGAACAGCACGCAAAAACATGCTGTAGACCAGATCACTGAACTGCTTTTTCTCACAGGTTGTTGAAACAGCCTGGCCCAAGTAATGATGGCATGATGATACTTGAACACACGGAGAGAAACCTTTTGAGTTTTCTTGACCACTGAAACAAGCGTCTGGCTAAAGCCTTAATTTTACATTGCCATGTAGCATTTGGGATCAGCTTCAGCTGCTGGCTAAACTAATACTTATTTGTAGTGACAATAATTACCAATACAGAAAATAGTAACCAAGTTTCTGGCAGTGAAATAAGTGCACTAGTTTTTCAAAAATTGTGTAAAATAGCAGAGGTGTAAAAGCAGACCAGCTTAATTTTTACTGACTTCCTAATTTCTATTAACTCTTTGAATTTGTCTAACCTAACAATTCTAAAAATTTCAAGATTGTACAGATAAGAAGAAATTAGTTCTGAATTTGCTAACAAGCAATGATGGAGGGCTTGACTTTTTAAGACAAATTTTGTTGGTAGCCTCATTAAAATAGGAATTTTTACTGACCGACATAACAGATCCTTGAATCACAGCACCACACAAACAACAAGAATGAAATGTTACACATACATCCTATGATGGCAAACCCTTTATTTTACATAAACTCTTAATAGTTTTATCAATGACCAGGGTACAAAGAGAAGTTACTTTAAATTTCTTTTTGAGTGTGACAAGTCACAGCTCCATATAGAAGACAATATGTTTGTCTGCTGTTTTTAATTATTATTTTTTAAATATTTTCAGTAAGGAGCAGTGGCTGTTGGAGGATAGAGAAGAATTTCTAGCACTATTAAAATGAAATAAAGGCAGACAGACACGTCTGTTTCTGGAACCTGAGTCCTATACTGGAAATTAGCTCAGTTTGACACCTGCTCTCCCTGGAAAATGTAATTCCAAATCACTTTTTAAAATTTTACTGGAATAACAGTATTCAAGAATGAAGCTAACAATATATGAATATGTATTGAATATGTATACCTGAAGATTTTGGTAAAAAAAAAAAAAAAAAAAAAAAAAAAAAAAAAAAAGCATACAATGAGTATGAATACCAGCTTTTTCTCTCTCTCTCTCTCTTTTTTTTTTTTTTTTTTTTTAACGAGTATGCTAATAGTCTCTTGCTAATGTTTTCATTTTTAAGATTGGTAGAAAATTGGAGTTACCCAAGTTAGAGAGAGAAAGGCAAAAGAAGAATGGCCTATATAAACTGTTCTCTCACAAAACCTATCAGATAAAAGCTTTTACCAAAGAGATAGTTATAACCAAGTGTTTTTCTTTCTAATTGATTGTCTAAGATCCTTATTTCTGCATAACTACATCTGGGAGATTCATGTTTGCTTTCAGGAGGACGACACAGAGAATGAAGATTAGATCTAGTTAAAACGTGCCAAGCTAAACGTAGCTCAGGACATCTGGATTTTCTCTCTTTAGAAGTATTATTTGCTCCTCTGTTTTGGATGCTTCAAAAACTTCTCTGAGATTCCACCTACAAAGACTGATTTTCTCTGAACAGTGTTTCCAAAGGATAATCAGATTAATTATTCTGGATGCAGTACATCCACATTAGCTGGCCCAGGCTATCTTCCTCTCCCCACAAACTGCAGATCAAATCTTCCTTGGTTATGCTGATTAAATGGTTCTTCTGACCAGCCTCTGACTCAAATCTGTGAAAAGGTACACCCTAAAAAAACTCACATCCAGTCAAGCTAATACTCAAACTAACTGATCACAGAGATGGCAACTCCAGTGCAAAGGAGGGATAAGACCTGGATCTCACAAAGCCAGATCAGTCTGTGTCCATGCCCCTATTCAACACAGATTGACCAAGGTTTCATTTAAATATGTTTTATAATAAGGAAGAGTAATAATAAGGAATTTATATTGTAAAAGTTCCATGGTTATTATAGCATTGTTTTATTCTACATGTGTATCTATTTTACAATTAGTCATGGTATTACGTTACTAAGAATAATGGGGTTTTGCATTAGCATAGTGGTTTTCACACATTTCATCCCAAATGCAAATAGGATATTGCTACCTGTATTTTACAGAAGTAGAAGCTGAAATAGAGGGCACTAAACACTCCATAGTATTAGGGTGCAAGTTCAGTTACAATTAAGTACATGACTGTCACTCCTAATAATGCTTATATTTGCATTTAAAAAAAAGAAGCGTATGACCAGTTGTTTAATAGACCAGTATGACAAACCACTGCCAGAACATTTTGTTCCATTTACACTTATATTTCCACTTTTATGCATTTTTATACACTTTTTTTTTTTTATTTATTTATACATCCCCACAAAACATGCTGTAAAGGAGACCTAGCAACTTTATCTAAACAACAACAACAAAGAAACATGAACACCAATTTTTTTATTTTTTTTTAAACTTGTTGACAAGATATCCAATATGTAGTTCAAGGCAATTTTTTTTTTTCTTGCTTCCCTGCCTTATTTCACAACAGAATTCTCAAAAGCACTAAGTCTGCTGAAGTCTCAATAGCAACAGAACATTCTACATTTGAGAGTTGTATCTGAAAATGATTTAGAAAAATAAATTTCTTTTTCCATTTTCCTGGAACTTGCCTGAGCCTCCTTACATGAGATGGGAACCTCCCTGGTGAGTTGAGGCTTGAATATGAGAACTACTGCTCCAGCCATACCTACCTCTTAGCCTTGTATTAGCATCTCAGAGCTCTCTGTATGAATCACACCAGAACACACAGAGGTCCATAAAATAAAATGTAACATTTTGCATCACCAGAAAATGCCATTTTCAGTTAGTTAGGATTCTTAACCTTTCACATCTCTTTTTTAAAACATGTCTTTGTTTTCAAGAAATACTTGGAAAAATAAAAAGAATAGTGTTCCGAAGGTAGCAATTTTGTTTGTTTTCATATCTTTGTTTACAAAAGTTTGAAGTTTACATATTTTGAAGGTTCTATTCAGTGGTAATAGCGGTAACAGTGTAGTAGATAAACTGTTGCATCTTTTACTCTGAATGCAGAATGGCATTGCAATTCTTAACAGATATCTATGATGACACTACAGTGAAGATAAGCAATTTTGACATACAGCAAATTATTGGGGACTTATTTTGTCTCTCCATTTCCTAGTCTTGTAATGACACGCAGCCCTAACAAACCACTGTATTTTATTTTTGGTCTGAATATATGGGAATCATTTTTTCAAAGTGCAATAGAAGTTATTCAAAATTAAGATAAAAATGTAACCTTGAAGGTGAACATATCGAGGAGGTAACAAATGCAATCTCTGCAGGAAGGAAAACATTCAGAAATTTAATTAGGAAACTAATAATAGCTACCCATTTCATGACAAAGATTCTTCTGCAATAGTTTAAATGTCTTGTTTAGTGTGAAAGTAAAGTAAGAGAAACTCACTTGCACTGTCTGTACAAGAACTGAACAAATGTTAAAACACCCGGGCTGGCAAATTTTTTTTAGTGGTATTTACTACTGACTATAGCACTGACATTAATCCTGCCATAATTCAGCACAATGGCATGTGAGAAACTGCACCATGGTTTTACATAGAAACCCAAAGTGTCACTGAGTACAATAAGCTTGAATTTTGGATGCAGTGGACAGTCATTAACTGTTCATATCAGAACCTTTTTTATCATGTGTGACTCATGAAACTGAAACACATTCCTGCTGCTAGCAATGGAAAATGAATTCAGGAGATCATCATTCTATAAATCAATTGAAACAATGAATTATTAAAGAGGAAAAAATTGAGTGCTTTAAAAAGTAAAGGACTGATTAAATATAAAAGATGTTGTTAGATGTAGAACTACAAATCATAGCAAAAGAAAGTATTACAAGAACATGCCCTTATAAATCTCACACAATCTACTTGCAAAACACATTTATATAATCACGTGCTTATTTACAATTACAAACAAAGGGGCCGTTATGGTAAGAGCGTGGTAAGAGCAATGCATCCGTTTCAACGTACATTTTGAAATTCTGTTGCAGAGAGAAATTAAAAATCAATAGTCATTTTTTGTTGAATGTCTTTTGTAAATTATGGAGTGACTCCATAATTAAATTCTACTAAAATCACTATTAACATGATAAAAGGAGGATTAATCTAAAACTATATAATTATACCTGTTTGACACATCACCTATTAGGAAGGCTGCTTTTCCAGTTCACAGACAGATTTTCCAACAGGTAGCTCTGTGGGGACTTCCATTTTTGATACAGTTTGTTAGTGAGTAATGATACTTTCTTCATTTTAGAAACAAACAAACAAACAATTTAATTTCACTGGCTATCTAATCTGCTGCCTTCCGTACTTAAGCATAATTGAAATGCTTAATGTATAACCCTGCATAAGACATTTTTGATGGTTGTTAAACCTTCCCCATGTTCAGTCACAATTAAGCCAAAGATCCACTTTTCTTCAAATGGGTGTGGTATAAATACCAAATTTCTCGTGTAAGGTAAAATATAAATCGATCCTTTAGCATACAGACTACGTGGCTTTTAAAATCTGAATACAAACCAGAGCTTACAGTCCCTTGTGACTGCAGTTTTTATTTTTAATAGAGTGCATGTATGCAAGAAGGATGTTTCTTTGAACATATCAAAATATCCATTGCAAGAGCATAAACTATCTAAATATATTGTATTCTTGTTCTGTATACTAAAGCACTGAATTCAGTCATGTGAAATACATTCATTACAGTCCAGCCACACAGAAGAGATATATCCTTAACACAAAGTCTCTCACCTAGGTGATATAAAATCTAAGTAGGTAAGAACCATGTGTTCGATACAGGTACATGGACAGATATAACTTTAGCTTTGACACCCACAGTTTGATGCAGAGCTCTGCTGATGAAAAGCTGAGTTGACTGAGATGAAAGGCATTTTTCTCCCACTAAAATAACAATTTCAATAACCTCCTACTTGGAGTAATGAGTAAAGGCTAAGTCTATTTCAGAAGCATCCTAAAAATCACCAGCTACATTCTTGCTAGTGCTATATAATTACTGCACCTAAAAGGGGGCAGATTTTAAAAACATTCCCCTGCCTGCCTGGATTGCAGCTGGAGGAGGAAGCAGCAGCACATTATTACCTTCCCAGCTGTATAGCAGAAAAGCAAGAGAGGAGGGATTAAGCACAGTTAGTGCTTTTCCCACTTCCTCATCTTCTACACTGTACCTACAGCAGCAGGTTAAATGAAGCATAATCCCAGAGATAGGCTCTTCCCTCTGTAGTAATAAGGAACAGCACTAATTTGATTCAAACTTTGTTTTTAAAGTCGTTCCTGAATAACACAACTACACAGCATCCTCTGATCTGGAAAAATCATAAGGTGGGAGTCTAGCCCATTGTGAACAAGGTCTGAAGAAGAAAGATACTTATCCTTTTTCTTCAATTTATTTTCCACTTTATCAGTTGAATGATTGATCTGCACACTTCAAGCAGAGGGACACAGGTGGCATCCATGATATTTCATTAAGGGTGCACTTGATGAAACATAATCATTTCAGTTTGCAGGGGTTTAGGAGCACTTCATTCCTGTAAGACTTGCACAGCATTAAAATCTCTTAATTTTACTCCAACGAACAGGAAAACCTACAAGTTAAAAGCAAACTTCATTCAAACCTAGTTTCACTCAGTTCTCAATGAAAAATCATAAAATCATATTGGATTAACATGCATTATTTAAAAAAAAAATCATAATATGAAACAAGAACGAGAGTACTTAATCAGACTCCAAGCCAGGTGAGTTTTGCATGATTTCAAATTTTCACCAGTCTCTTCAGTAAGGTTCCAGAAAATTCAAGGACACTATTCACATTATAATTTGTAAAGACTGTGCCTTTGGAAAAAGCTGTGAAGTATTTTTTTCCAGAACTACACATCAGAATTCTTTGGCTGCTTTATATTAGTTAAATCATATCTGAGACTTTCTAATTATTATCTTAATTAGTTTCATAATTTCTAATGAGGGTTTGAATTACTCAGCACCTTCATACACGATATGTTTTTTTCTGTTTAAATCATGTAGAAGAGACAAAGAAAGCTAATAGGTATTCCAGTGTTTCAAATGAACTGTTTTTGATGGGACTAAACTTGGTGCATCTGTGCTTTCATTTGACACTTTTCTCTCAAAATCCCCATACTCCTCAAGGTTCTCATGTATGCTTTAACAGTTTTCCTCAACTTTATCAAGCAAGATAGAAAGTAAAAGTAAAAAAGCTTTTATAACAATCTATAAAAGAGTGGCTTTGCAGGCAGAGGTCAACAGGTAATTCAGCTGACTGAACGGAAATGAATTGAAAGGTTCATACAAATAGACAGCAGTTAATTGCTCTCAAAGCCTCATAAAATATTTCTTTAATTCTTTTTATTTTTATTTATTTATTTGGTAAAGTAATAGATCTATCTACCATTGCTAGAATGACTAATAGAGCTCATTTACTTCTTGGAAAAAGCATTCAAAAAATTTACATTCCTCAGTATAAGATTATCAGACAGTTATTCTACAGCTTGATTAACATGTACCTAATATTCATTTTGTCACACTCAAATTAAAATTTAAATATATAATGCACTGAATATAATTAAAGTATAGAAATCTCTAACATACCAGAAACCTTTTTTTTTTTTTAATTAGAAAGTTAGGAGTCTGTATCAATCATTTTCCCAATAAATGATTTAAACAAATAAATCATATAGATGTAATTTTTCCTAACAATTGATACTTCCAGTAAAAGGTTTCTTAATTACCAGCTTTTCATGAATCAAAAATATTAACAGTTTGAATAGTAAAATGTAATTTGACATGTCAGTAGATTGCTTATTATTTAAATGAAGGGTGGAGGAGAAAGAAGCATTCATTAATGTGGGTAAGTGAGTGTGAATATTACCAATTTATTTTCCCATCTGTAACTCTCCAAAGTAAATACCTTTATTGAAGGATATTAACTTGTGATATAATAAACAGTTTCAAAGTGTTATTTATCAAAATTGTCACTTGTTACCTATGTATCTCGTACTTGTAGAAAATATCCTGGTGATATTAATGGTTTTATTTACTAAGCTTAGTTCATTTCGGTGTGATAGTCCTCCAATTAGAACAACTAGTCTTCACTGAAAGCTGGATTGTTCAGCTCATATTTGTGCTACAAGTGAATGTTATTTGAACTGCAATATTTGCCTGTAGCCTGTATAATATATCAGTTTTAGTTATGCTCTGAAAATATGAAATTCATTGGCTGAAAATTCTTTCACATTTATCAAGTGAATCACTTGCATAAAGAAAGTACTGCCCTCCAGAGACAAATTTGAAAGATCTCATAGGCAATTGTTTGCACAGTAAAATGCAATGTTTTCCAAGCTTCTTCTTTTACAGAAATAGTAGAATGCTTTGATTCTATCTTATCACTCCAGCTAGCACCCACATAGTTCTCTTCAATCCTCTTTCCTCTCAACAGCATTTACAAGTAAAAAGAAACAGAGGAAGTTTAAATGATTGAAAACTACTTTTTACTCCCTTAAAAAACAGAAACTGAGATTCTGCTTGATATTTGCAGGGCTTATAATCTCTATAGGGATGATAGTCAGATAGTGACTATCCAAGGCTGCAAGCACAAAGAAGAGAAACTTGGAAACCTTTCCCATCTGCATCTCTCTCAGATCAGCATTCACTAAAGCACTGTTATCCAAATTCCCCTCTAAACCATCAACAGAGACAATAGTAGACTCAGAAACTGGCAGTTCTTTTGGAGCAAGGTGACTACACACTGCTTTTTCTAACAAGGTCCAGTGTAATCAGAAGATGTGACATTTGTACTTGAAAAGGGATTAAGATGGGGTGAGAGACACTGGAAACAAGAAGTGCCTTGCCACTTTTCTTTGAATATGATTAACATCTCAAGATTAATGGGGGATACCCATAAGATTTTATCTTTACTTTTTTGTCAGTGGTGGTTTAGAGGTTGTGGGTCTTGATGTTTTACAATAGTGAAACCTTCAAAGAAAGAAATGCTCATATATTCAGTATGTTCAGCATGCTCAAGAACACAGCAGCTTTCCATACACCTGAAAATCCTGAATACTTTCTTCTTAACCTGCGTTATCTGTATATTTCTAGGAATCATAAAATCATAGAATCGTAGAGTGGGTTGGGTTGGAAGTGACTATCTTTTGATGCAGCCCAGGATACAGCTGGCTTTCTATGCTACAAGAGTACCTTGCTGGCTCATGGTGAGTTTTTTATCAGCTGACATCCCCAGGTCCTTCTCCTCAAGGATGCTTTCAATCTGTTCTCCGTCCAGCCTGTATTTCTGCTTGGGATTGCCCTGACCTTGCAGAACCTTGCACTTGGCCTTGTTGAAGATTATAAGGTTTACATGGACCTATCTCTCAAGCCTGTGCAAGTCCCTCTGGATGGCATCCCTTCCCTCCAGTGTGTTGACCACAACACTCAGCTTGGTGTCATTGGCAAACTTGGTGATAGTGCACACAATCCCACTGTCTGTGTCGACAACAAAGATGTTAAACAGCGCCCGTCCCAGTACTGACCTCTGAGGAACACCACTCGTTACTGATCTCCATCTGTACACTGAGCCATTGACCACAACTCTTTCAGTGCAACTATCCAGCCATCAAATCCAGGTCTCTCCAATTTAGAGACAAGGTTATCATGGAGGACAGTGTCAAATGCAAGTCGTTGGCAATCTTGCTGAAGCTGCTGTCAATCCCACTGTCTGTGTCACTGACAAAGATGTTAAATATTGCTGGTCCCAGTACAGACTGCTAAGGGACACCACTCATTGCTACACTCCACTGGGATATTTAACCACTGATTGCAGTTATTTGAGTGCAATCATCCAGACAACTCCTCATCCACCTGGTGGTCCATCCTTCAAATCGATCTCATCCCCATTTACAGACAAGGACGTCACAGAGGACTGTCAAATGTTTTGCACAGGTTCAGGAGGATGATATCAGTTGCTCTTCCCTTATCCACCAACTCTGTACACCAACTCTGAAGGCCACCAAATTTCTCAGGCAAAGAAGCAATGAATATTTTAATATTTACTACAGAATATATTAAGTACAGGCTCTTTTTGCTTGGTCTGCCAGGCTTTCACAAAATATGGAGCAGCAAGTTCTGTCCTCCAGTTCTGCAAGCCAGCAAACAGGTTGTATTTCAGGGAATCGGGGCTGATCCTCAAGTGCCACTGATCATTTAGGCAATGAAGTCATCTGGTTTGGATCTTATTCATGATGGATAGCTAATATTCATTTAATGCTGAAGGGAAAACCACCACCTCAATACTTCTTGATTTCTCTGACTGAGATGTAGTACTGACTAAGAAATCATAATCCACTTACTGCTTTAATTAATGAAAAAATAGCTGACAGTAAATGCTGTCATAAATAGAGAACATTAAAAAGTTACAGTTGAAATCATCAAGAAAACCCAACTATATCCTCTAAGTGAAGTTAGTATCAGTTCATGCTCTTCTATCACTCAACAACAGTATGCCTGCTTTATTTTCCTTTATGTATGCTATCTTTTCACACTTTTTGCATTCTTCAGTAAGTTAATATTTGTGACAAATCCTCTTAATTCTTAATCAAGTACATAAAATACTAGACATTTAAGTAGCTATGCAACTATATAGCATGATACAAGTCTTGATCCTTCCTGTGGAAAAGGCTATACAAAACATGAATTATGACAACTTAAATAATTTTAACTGCATCATTTACATATCCTTATCATAGTTCCTTGTTACTCTGCATTACTTCAGTAATACCCTATGCACATTTTATTACCCTTGACAAAAGGCAGAAAACTGGTAGCATAGCTTTTCTGTAAAATTTATCTGTTTGTCTGACTCCTTGCTCCTTGGCAAAACATTTAAAGCAATTGATCTTGGCTTATAAATTCAATTTTCTATGTTTTTCGGGGTGAGAAGATGTCTCCAAATATCTTCAAAATTTTCTATGGCATGCAAGGGATTTTTCTAGTAACCTTTCTAAGCTATGTGTATTTTTTTTAATTATTTTATTTTTTAATTAAATAAATCAGGTAGGTCTCCTTGAATCCCCTATGTTAAAGCCGCCAGTCCTACCTCCTGGAAACACAGTGACAATCAGAAAAAAAAAAAAATAAAATATATATATATATATATATATATATATATATATATATATATATATATATATATAATCTTGGATTTCTAAGTAAGATTCAAGCCAAAAGGAAACACCCCAAAAAATTCCTGTCACCATAGCACTACTACCATGTCATGAATTGGTGTAAAAGACTGTAGCAGTTGTTACTGCTGTATTGCAAGATTAACATGAATATAACTCCTGTTATCCCATGCTATCATCAGGGCTCATTAGGAAGCATTCTGGAGTGACTTCAAAGATTTCATTTACTGACTATGCTGGCAATTGTAGTCTAGCCTTTCAAATGTCTAAATTCAAATGTAAAAGTTTTAGGTTTGAATCTTTCTGACTATATTCATTCCTAGCCACTTAGCTCTCTGTGGGAACGTATTTAAGCAAACAAGCAGAAAAGCCTAACATTCTTAAAAAATAGCAACTTCTACAATTGTATCTCAATTATCTTTGAAATAAATATTCTCTTACTTTACTATCTTGATTATCTTGGGCTGCTCTAACACAATTCTCTTAAAATAGCTTGAAAGGGCTAATGTTTACTTTTCTGGATTTATCTATCATAAGCCAAGAAGGTCTGTTGCTCATCTTTACTTGGTCTTTGGTAAATTGCTCTCACTACTATTTTTAACATTTTTTTCTTCCTTCCTTCCTTCCTTCCTTCCTTCCTTCCTTCCTTCCTTCCTTCCTTCCTTCCTTCCTTCCTTCCTTCCTTCCTTCCTTCCTTCCTCCCTCTCTCTCTCTCTCTCTCTCTTTCTCTCTTTTTTTTTTTTTTTCCAAATGGGAATTCAAGGAGTCCAAAAGATAGGCAAAATAACCTAACACTGGAGTGACTGTCCTCAAATCTAGTGGAAACTCATGTCCACCAACTCCTAGCAATTCCTTACCTTACTTGGAAAGTGCAGATTTCACATCTGTCAGCAAGAACTGTATAAGGGCAAGCACGTATTTCCAACAGTAACAAAGGAATAACAGAGCTTCAGCGTAGCCTGTAATTGAAATGCCACTTACGTTTCTCCTGGGATTCAGGATGCTTGAGTTCTATTCAGTGCTATAACAGAAATCCCAAAAAGTGCAACAGCAGTGATGCAGCTGCTTTTCAGGCTAGCAACTTCTGCTTATTTTAACTCATCTTTAAAAAAATATGACAGAGTACAACTAGACTAAATTTTATCCAGGAAATCAGACAATCATCTGAAATACAAGCATTTTAATAAAGAGCTAACAGTTTTTTAAACAATCAGAGAAATCAATGTTGGTTATTTTATGTTATTATTTTAATACTGGGAATTTAAAGGTGTTGTCTATACCTCCTTCATTTTTGGTAATTTCCTCCTCTACTGCAAAATATATTGTCATTCTACATTTTTAAATAATTGTAATTTATTTTAAGCTAACATGTCATTTATACTTAACAGAGAATCTTTTAAGATCATTTTTTTTCTCTCTTTTCAATTAAAGTTAAATTTACACAGCAATCTCCAGAGGAAACCCCAGGCTGCTGATGACTTTACATTATTCTCCCACACAGCTTTTAGTACCTCTGTGTAGGCCGCATCCTGCCCCCACTTAATTAAACAGGGTTTTGCCACCATCTCTATTTGCAGAACAATCAGGCTTTGCAAGCATATTCTCTACCAATAAATTTTAATATCAAACATAAAGATGACAAAAGTATAGTTATTGTCCAGATTTATATTAATTGATCTGTGAATCAAAAAGCACAATTACACATTTGAATTTGATGAAGAGGAGTAATTGCTACTGATTCATTCATGCATAATAAGTGAAGCATCTCAAAAAAGTAGTGCTAAGGATTATTTTATATATTTTACTTTTGCAATTGTAAAGTAACATTAGACCTTTGAGGAAAATTATTTGACATCCACTTTTACTGCTAATTATTGAAATATCTTATTATCGTTCTCTCTGCACAGATAAAAAATATGCTATTCATATGTGTATGTAAGTTACCCAAGGAAAAGTTGATAATTCTTTCTCCAAAATTGTGTAAAAGTTTCTATAATTTCATAAAATGTCTCAGAAACCACAATACTGTATATCATATGCATTACCTGAGACAGTACTGTATAAATTACTCAATACATTCTTTACTCAGCTTTTTCCATCTACCACGCATGTGTCCAGTGGTAATAATTCCAAAACACATTGAACTCATGTCTTTCACTGAATACAAAGAATAGTTGCAAAAATAATAAGAAGTAAAAAAGGTAAATCTTACACTGTGACAGACCAAGCAAAGCAGAATATGTATGACAAATAGATGTTTTGGAGAGTGTCAGAGATTATTATAAATACCTTTAAGCATTAGAAAGATGTAAACATCAGAGCAGAAGGGACATGAACTACAACAGAGTAACAGAAGGAAACTAAGGAAGGAAATGTTGTAGGAAGGTTGCGGTCAGAGAAAGCCACAACCCCCTCAAACTTTTCAGACAGTGTTCAAGATGTCATAAAAATCCTATTGGTCTAGTATAACACTAGATAAAAACAGCTGAAAGTCCACACTACTAACTTGCTCCTATTGAAGAAGTCTCAATTTCTGCATGTTCAATGAATTTCAGATCATACTTAACTATAAAAATCAAAAACCACATTTATTTTCTGTTCCTTCCTGCTAGGGACATACAGATATTTCTAACACATTAGACCTGATAAGGCCATAGACTACCATAATGAAACCTTTTATTGTAGAGTCCATGAGATACTGATGCCACCTATTCAGACAGATCTCATTGTCAAACTGTTGCATTTAATCACCCTGTCACCTATACCAGAAAAAAAGACCAGAGTTACTTTTGAATTAAAGAAAATTATAGTTTAGAAGGGATGTGGCAAGAAAGAACAGAATGAGACCATTACATAGCCATTACTTGAGACTGCAAAGAAACTTACTTTCTTCAAAGTAATAGCAGTCAACCAGATCTTGCTCTAGCACATCGAGTAGATCCTCTGATAAGGCTTACATTTTTATTTTGTACTCAGAAGTTCAAGCAACAGTCCTATATAAAATCCTAATAAAATTGGTTCAATGTTAGGAAAGAGGTAAAACCAGAATTACAGCCTTTCATTACTTCACTATTTTGTTTTCTTTGCTGTAACAAGAACTAAAAATTAATCTGCCTATATAATTTTGCAAGCTAATTTTAAAGTCCTTTCCTGCTATCTCCATTTTTATAGATGCTATTGCTTTTAAAGAAGAGCATTTTAAGGAAAGCAAAAATTATTGTATATTTGAATATCAAGAGGCTCTGATCTGTTTACATTTCACAGGACTACTGTCTAGCCTTCATTTACATGCAAAGTCAAAGGGAGAACTATAACTAGGATGTTTAAAAGAAGCAGAGATGCCTTACAGTAGAAACAGAAAAAAATAGTACACTTGATGTAAATTATATATGGAGAAATCACTTTCTATGCTTGATGATTTCAACGTATCATTTTGATTACAACCACGAATAAATCAACTTTGTCTTGTTTCCAGAAAATCCCATTGATTCTTCTGTGTTCCAGTCTGGAAAACTATTAATTTTCATCTCTCTGACTTTTTTTTTTTTTTTTTTTATCTTTCTACACCAAAGTTCCATCTGTAAGAATACAGAGTACTTTTTCCTCCAAATAAAGTTTCAGTAAAAACTGCGCCTCATTTAATGAAATAACATTTTGCAGCATAAACTGTTGCAATATAAAACATTCATTCTATTCCAACAGTGTGTAATTCTGCAAACACAAGGTCTTATCAGCACTATATTAAATATTTTATATATATTTGGACATGACATTTTATAATCTTTTACTCAGCAGCCCAAAAAAGTGTTACATGTTCAAATTCCAAGTGAGATTTGGAATCTGCATTAACTGTATTATGTGCTAATAATATGAAATGTTACTGGAAATACATTCAAAAGATACAAATGTGTATTAACTTAATTTGTAATCACACAATTTAGACTCATACATTAGTCTCAATAGGAAAATATGAGAAAAAAAAAACATAAATGATCATTTTTTTTAATATTAACCTTAAAGAGGAGAATCTTATTTGTGTCTTTCTATATATGCCTTATGTCAGCAATAATTAACATTATACCTTGTTTGTGGAAAATATGTTGCAGATCAATTCTGTGTAACATCAAAAATTAATAAAAAAGAAAAAAAAAAACTCTTCATGCAAATATATGATCAAATGAAGAATTATGTACTTTTGTTGTTGTGATATGCCTACCTAGCAATACCTTATGTACATTTCTAATTGAATTTTCTGATATTTTAAGCCGTAAGGTATAAAACAAATGAAGGCATTACTGTGCATATGCTTATGTACAAGTGTATCTTTATTATTAAAGTTACAGTTACTAATGGTCTGAACTCAGATGAAAATTCTGCATAATCAAGGTGAAGAACTGCATATTATGAACAAATAACTGATCTAGGAAACAAACAAACAAACCAACCAACAAACAAAACCCACTAACTCTTCCAATCTATTTTACCTCAGAATGGCCATACTTAGCTAGACCAAGAATCTTATCTTTTTTGGAGCACATCCTGTAGCCTGTGCTGGCCACAAGCAGGTACCTTATAGAAATAGAAAGAACAGGGCATGCATAGCTGACAGGCTTAAGAGGGCACACCTTCCCAAGTAAACTAACATCCAACAACTTCCTTTTCAGATTATTTCCTTAGCCAGGTATGTTTTAAGTTATAAATATATTGAGGCTATAAAGTAGCATCCGATTTTATTAGCAATCTTGTGTACCAATTGTTAGGTTGTGTAATAAAAAACTTGTCTCCACACAGGATCTGACACAAGAGAGGCAAGGAATATGCTGAAAACAACTTGTTTTACACCATAGACCAGTCCTTTGCCTCTTGTTTAGAGGAGGAACCTGTGAGAAAATACATCACTTGTAATTTGCTTCAATAGAAATGATAGAACAGTGACCATGCACACAGAACTGTAGAAAGATTGGGTCATGTAAATGCTCAAAATTAATATGTTTCTACTTCGATTCTCTCTCCCAGGTCTACATCAGCTTCTCAGATGCTAAGCAACATTCTGTGCACAACCATGGAAGGTGGCTTTGAGCTGCTCGGCTCTGTATTCTCATTGTTCTATAGCTAGCTAAGACGGCTTGGATGGAATTATCCTAAAGGCAGGATTCACCTACAGCTGCTGGCTGAATTCACCTCTGCAAGTGATTCCCATCTTTCCCTCAGCTTTATGTGCCTGTGAGAGTCCAGTACGTTTCTTTTTTGTATTTTTGAAGCACTGTGGTAGGGATCATTGAAAGGTAGATTATGAAGACCTCAAAATATCTCTTAACATTGAATGTAATCTAAACAGACAATTTCCAACATGAAAAAATCCTTGTAAGGAAAACTCTGCATATCCGTCTAATTGAATAAACTATTTTTATTTCTTCTATCATCTCTAAATTGACATGTCTATGACATGATGAAAAGTACACATTAAGACATTATTTTGTTAAGGATTTCTTTTTACATTGCATTTCCAATACTGTATCAAACATTGCACGTGGCCTTGGGTTTGGCTGATTGCCCAAAGAAATATCTTAATAAATGCAATATTATTCTAGTTAACTGCTCAAAAAGAGACAGTACCTGCAGAGTATAAACCTCTTAATCTCCTCCACTTAGAGTACAGAAAGTAAAGCTGATCTTAATGAATTCCCTGCATTCCCCCACCTCACTGCAACTTTGGCCAATTGTAATTAGAGGCAACCTTTTATTTTTCGAGCTTTCCCTGCAGAGTGAGCCATTGCAGCTGCAGGCCTTGGCAACAATAAGCAACTAAGCAGATAAGTGAGCAACATGTGAATGAAAACATTAGACTAGGAAGACTCATCAGGAAAAATGATTTAAAGAGATCACTCAGCAAATGATCAGTCTCTAAACTAACAGTCATATCAGCTACGAAAAAAAGAAAACACTCTTACTCTCTTTAACATACATCAGCAACGAATTATACAAATGCAAAAGCAGAGAAGAGAGTCTAGTCAAATTACCAAATCTATTATGAATGAAATAATAATTGAAAATTAAAATAATATTTTATCATAAAAATCCTACATAGTCAGCTCTTTCTACAAGCCAGTGACTCACTTTCCTGTAGTATGCTGGATAAACTGTGATTAAAGGCTCAAAAACAACAGCAGGATGCCAAATTGACTGAACAGCAAACTTCTGACTGAGCTGAGATACAAAAAGCAGAAGTACAGGAGGTACAAGTAGACACAAATTCCCAAGGAGGAAAATGTAAGTATCAGTTGGCTTTTCAGGAATACAATTAGTAAAGTCAATGCTCAGCTGGAGATGAAGGGTGTTGTGGTTTAACCTGGCCGGCAGCTAAACACCACACAGCCGTTCGCTCACCCTCCCCCCTCCCTCTCTGGGATGGGGGAGAGAAACAGGAAAGTGAAGCCTGTGAGTTGAGATAAAGACAGTTATTAAGACAAAAAAATGTTAATAACAATAATAATAATGATGATGATAAGAGTACTACTACTAATAACGTGTACGAAACAAGTGATGCACAATGCAATTGCTCACCACCTGCTGATCGATGTCCAGTCTAACCCCGAGCAGTCCGCCCCCACCCCACCTCAGCTAGCCACCCCTATATATTGTTTAGCATGACCCCATATGGTATGGAATACCCCTTTGGTCAGTTTGGGTCAGCTGTTCTCGGTCTTTCGCCTCCCAGCTCTTGCTGTACCCCCAGCCTGCTCATTGGCAGGACAGAGTGAGAAGCTGAAACATCCTTGCTTTGGTCTAAGCAGTGCTTTGCAACAATTAAAACATCAGCATGTTATCAGCACTCTTCTCATCCTAAGCCAAAACATAGCACCCTACCAGCTACTAGGAAGAAAATAAACTTTGTCCTAACAGAAACCAGGACAGGGGGCAACAAAATAAGTACTTGAAAAACAAAAAGAAAACAAAAGAAAATGTGGGCCTGCTGCTGAACAGAGCAGGTGATAAAATAATGAAAGACGTGGATGAAGTACTCAAACCCTTCTTTGCCTTACTGTACTGGCAAGGTCTGCTCTTAGGCCTTCCAGGTCACCTTCACTAGAGGGACATTTGAGGGAGTAGAGGGTACAACCCCCTGTAGGGAAAGATCCAGTTAGGTTCTGCTTAAGTAAACTGTTCATGTTCAAGTTCCTGAGACTAGGTGGGAGGTATCCAATGGTGCTGACGAAGTTGGTCGGTGTCCTTGTGAAGCCATGTTCTATTTATCATCTTTCAAAAGTTCAAGTGCTCAGTGGAGGTCCTTAGTTATCTGAAAAGGTCTAATGGTAAAACCATCTTTAGAAGGGAGAAGAAGACAACCCATGGAACTACAGACTGTCCCAAACTCATCTCAGACCCTGAGAGAAATATTGAGCCGCTCCTCTTGGAAGTCACCTCCAAGCATATAAAGGACAAGGAGGGGTTGGGAATAGTCAGCATAAATTCACAAAGGGCAAATCACATGTGATGAACCTGATTATCTTTCATTAATTCCTGCCTTTGTTAAAGACAAGAGAGCAGCTGCAAAGGTTTTAAAGTCTTTCACTGAAACCTTGTAGCCAAGCTGGAAAGATATGGACAAGATGAACAGGACCACAAGGCAGACAACAAACTGGTTGGATCATCAAATCCAAATGATAATGGGCAGTGGCTCCAAATAAAAGCAGCAGCTAGATAAGAACAGAGTTCCTCGGGAGTCAGTTCTGGAGACAAGACTGACAACTTTATCATATACCAGGACAGAAAGATTTCATGCATGCCAAGCACGTTTGTAGATGACACCAGAATGGTACAAGTATTTGACACACTGGAGGGCTGCCATTCACTGGACATTGGAAAACTGTAAGGATGTTATGACTTGAAACATATAAAGTTCAACAAAGGCAAAAATAACCTCACCTCAGAGTACTATGTGTTCTTACCTGACTTTTTAAAAGTTTATCTCAAACTTTATCTGCTAATTATATAACCTAGCAGTCAAAGGGAGCTATAAGTTTCAGACTTCAGGCTCTAAGTTTTAGACATTTTCATAGAATATGAAAAGCTGGAGGAGACCCACCAGGATCATTGAATTCAGCTTCTGACTCTACACAGGGCAACCTAAAAGTTAAACCACATATCTGACAGTGTTGTCCAAATGCTTCTTGAACACCAACAGGCTTGGGGCCTATTCTAGTGCCCAACCACCCTCTTGGTGAAGAACCTTTACCTAACATTCAATCTGAACTTCCCCTGATGCAGCTTTAAGTGATTGCCTTGCATCCTATTACTGGTCATGAGGGAGATCAGCATCTGTCTCTGCTCCCCCTCATGACGAAGTTGTAGACAACAATGAAGTTGATCCTCAGTCTCCTCTTCTGTAAGCTGAATAAACCCAGTATCCTCTACCACTCTTCCTAAGTCAATCCCTCTAGTCCTTTCACCATCTTTGTTGCCCTCCTTTGGACATAATTCAATACTTTTATATCCTTCTTATATTGTGGAACCTAAAACTGTACACTGTATGTGAGGGGAGGCCGCACCAATGGTGGGTATAGTGGGGTAATCAATTCTTCTGACTGGTAATAGATAGACAAAATAGATGGTTTTAATCATTAGAAAAACTTTAAAATGCCTATTTTAAAGAGTAACCAAATTTTCTAATCAAAATTCTGAATTTTAAAAAGGATTTCAGCCTGGCTAATGATGGACTGAAGGCAGTACCTGCTGTCCTCCATAGTCTACCAGTCATCAGTTCTAGAGTATCTGCATAATGCTAGGCATAGCTTAAAATAATCTTTTTCTTTGGGGGTTGGGAGTGCTGGAGATGAGTGTGAGATCTTCCACGTGTATTAAGAATGACTGTTATGCAAGCATTCTGGTATGATACCAGCTCTTTTTCTTATTTCTCTCTAGCACCTAGTTGATGCAAATCTTGACAAACACAATTGTTTTTAAGTCTCCAAAATGACTTTGGAATACACATAGCTGCATTGATGACACTAGTCACCAGAACAAAAGAGTCTCAGAAGTCAAGGCTTGGATATCACAAAACATGATGGCTTCAAACATTCACTTGGCCTCACAACTTCCCACTGATTCTTCCCCACGTTAGAACTGAGCTTAAATGTTGACTCAGTTTACTTTCCACACTAATTTACTATGCTTTTGTTTGTAACAGACACTGCCATCAGAGTTCTACAAGACTGAGTCAGTGTGATACAACTCTAGGTTTAATGTGAGTCCAGATGCATAACAACAGTTAGGTGTTTAACTTCCACTAATAACAAGTAAACATCTCCTCTGAAAAAAATCAGTAAAATTTTCCTTGACATATTATTTCTGAAGTTTGAGGTAACCTTGAGGCTTTTGTTTTTTCCCCAAGCTCCATTTGCAGCACTGTGGCAGGTAGTAAAAGCTAGACAACAAACAGGAACCAAAAGCTCTTGAGTTTCTGTTCAGAGCTTTGTTACTGGTTTGCTCTGTAGCCTTGGCCAGTTGCACTATCCCTTTGTGCACAAGTTTTCCTATATATAAAATGAAGATAAAATTACCAGATCACTACCTGATCTCCTGAAAGCAACATGAAGATTAGCTTGTGCTTATAATGGTTTTAAAATAAAGATATGTGCAACAGAAGTGCTAAGAATTATTGTGCTATTATTCAGTATTCTTAACTGGCAGGTGAGTCAGGGAACACAGCCACTGCTGAAAACAGCCTAGATTTATGAGAAACTGCCTAAGAAGAGTTACAGCTTGGCAGCCCAGAGAGGAACTCAGGGATTCTAAGCTCAAAAACAAATGAAATTGTTTGTTTTTGTTGTTGTTGTTTGTTTCCTATTTCAGCATTGTGTAAACCATAGTTCCCACTTATTTTCATTACATACACTACCATACTAAGTTGCAAATAAATAAATCTGACGACCAGATTTTCCCCAGCTTGTATTTTAATTACATTACACTTCTAAGGTCCGATCTACTTTTATCATCTCTCTATAACACTCGGTTCCTTAAAACAATAACAAAGTTGTTGTTTTAAAAAATATTTACCTGGTATTGTAGGTAAATAACTGCAAACTTATGGGTTAGGATTCCCACATGTCAGTTCTTTAGCATTTATTTTTTTTTTTAATTTCTTACCTTGAGTACAGAAGACAAAATCTAATCTTTGAATTATTGCTCTGATAGGGTACAGACGACGCAATCAAGCGGAAGACATTAAGATGCATTTTGTTGGAAATTAGGACCATTAGTCTGTGCAGCTATAGTATCAAACTTACACTGATGATGCTAATAACATCTTTCTAATATTTCCTCTAAAAACCAGATATTAAAAAGTGTAATGGTTGGTTCACAATCTGCTGTAATTACAAATTAGAAGTGCATCTCTAAATGGCAGAAAGAAAAAAAAAATCATATAGTTTTATATCAAGTTTGGGTCTGATTCCCAGTGCAGAGAGTTTTGATTTCTTCTTAAAAAAAAAAAAAAAAAGAGTTTTTAAGCAGTACAGTGCCTATCTAATCTATCCCCACGATGAGCTTAATTTAAGGAACAAAAATATATCAGGGGAGAAGGAACACTGCAGAAAAGACACTTCAAAGATCAGCTATTTCATACATCATTCTTGCAGCTCCCAAGAGCTTCATGAACACACTAATACATACAGTTTCAGTTGTATATTCACAATATTAAAGCAATTTAAAATAAATCTTATGTTAAACAATTATAATAATCTCTCATAAATTATGTTTTAGCAAATAATAGGTAAATCGTAAAAGCATAGAATCAGGTTAGAAATACCCTTAAGATCATCAACACCAACCATCAATCTAACACTGACAAGTCCATCACTAAACCATATCCCTAAGTGCCTTATACACACATCTTTTAAGTAACTCCTGGGGATGGTGACTCCATCACTTTCCCAGGCAATCTTTTTGTCCTGGTTTCAGTTAGAACAGAATTAATTTTCTAGGAAGAAAATTAATTCTGTTCTAACTGAAACCAGGACACTTTTCCAATGTCTAACAATCCTTTTTGTGAATTAATTCTTCTCATATCCAATCTAAACCTCCTCTAGAGCAACTTGCGGCCATTTCACCATGTCCTATCACTTCTCACCTGAGAAAAGAGATCTACACCATGCTCACTGCAACCTCTTTGGGTAGCTGTAGAGGGTGATGAGGTGTCCCCTCAGCCTCCTCTTCTCCAAGCTAAAGAACCCCAGTTCCCTGAGCCTCTCCTCATAGGCCTTGTTGCTGAGGACCTTCAGCAGCTTTGTTGCTCTTCTCTTTGTGTGTTCCAGCAACAAAATGTCCTTCTTGTAGTGAGGGACCCAAGATGAACACAGTGCTTAAGATGACATCTGTCTCACCAGGACAGAGTACAGAGGCACAATCCCTTCCCTAGACCTGCTGACCACACCATTTCTGGTGCAGGCCAGGAGGCTGCTGGCTCTCTTGGCCAGCTGGACACACAGCTGTCTCATGTCCATCAGGCTGTTGACCAATGCCCCCAGGTCCTTTTCTGCCAGACAACTTTCCAGCCACTGTTCCCCAAGCCTGTGTGGCTGCAAGGGCTCATTATGCCCCTAGTGTTGTACACAGTATTTGGCCCTGTTGAATGCCATACAGCTGGACATGGCCCATCAATCTAGCCTATCAAGATCCTTCTGCAGGGCCTTCCTAGCCTCAACCAGATCAACAATCCTGCCCAACCTAGTGTGTCATCTGGAAGCATGCTGAGGCTGCACTAAATCCCCTCATCAAGATCACTGATAAAAATACAACCAAAACTGGTCAACCCCAGTTAGCCAGGACTATTGATAAATGATTGCCAGCAATCTTAAGTAAGAGTACATATTTGCGAAGTGTGAAAGACTGAGAAAAACATTTCTGGATATTTACTTTTTGGTTTTCATCTATTCTGCTGTGTTTTGTTTTTAAATAACCTGTTTAATTTCAATTAGTGTAGTTCATATCTATATAAAGCTAAAAACAGAAACAATCCTGAGACTTCATAAAAATAAAAAGAAAGAAAAATAGAGTGTGAGAGTTCATATGTGTGTTTAGGAATAGAATACATATTTTATTTTTAAAACTAAATCCACTGTCACTGGTTTTAGTTTTACACATTCCAGGTACTTAAATCACAGTACAAGATGCTTCATATTGCCATCTTTGGGTTTTTTAATTGTCTTCCTCTAGAAATATGTATTTGTAATTTACGATGTCTTTAGCAGTGAAATTCTTCCTTCTTAAAATCAATTTCTAGGACTTAATAGCTGTTCCACTTTCACCTACTCACTGAAAACTGAATCCTCCTGTCTCCTACCCTCATTTTGGTTTCCAGTTCTCAACTGCTTATTTCCACGCATTCAAAGATGATGGAGGTAAGCTGTATATCCACAGACACAACAGGTCCCCTAAATTTGTATAGTTTCATGCAGACGAAAAGCCTTGATAAGAGGATGGCTTTTCCCAGCTGTTTTGCTGGCATTACGAGCACGTAAATGGGAAATGCAGAGCTGCTTGAGAGAGCTAACAACTGAAAAATGGTTCTAAACATCCAGAGAAATTTGATTTCCTAAATAATATTCTTCCTGTAACAGCATAATTGCTCTTTAGCTAAGAAAGAATCATAAGAGCTAAAGATTGTATATTACCAAGAAACATCAAAATTATAATTGCTTCTGCTGTTGTCTTCAGTTTTGCTTCGTCTGTTTGTTTAAACAGCCTGGCACCTTCATTCAATAGTCTATAGATCTGCTGTTTCTCTGCTACTCTCAGAAATAAACTTACTTGTGGATAAATGTTGCTTTGTCCAGTTTCAAAACAAATTCTATCAACCACAGGAATGGAAGCCATAAGCAGAATACAAAGTTATCTCTAATGTCTCTAATACCCACAACATTCTTAGATGCAGAGAGGCCTCTCAGAGGATATCAATCTCTGAGTACAGCAGATAGCTATCCATAATAACCAGTATGTTTTGAGTTTATTTATTTGAATAGCCATTAAACTGTCTTTCTAATGCACATTTGAATCCAGCCTCATGAACAATTGCAGTCTCTAGAAATCAACAATCACCTAGACTTTTTCATAGGCTGTAAGTATTATTTTTCACTCTGCTATCTGACTTTCTACCACATCAGGCACATACATACTTTTTTTCATTTGGTGTTCCTAGAGGTAACAAAATCTCTCCAGTATCTCCTGGGTATTTCACAGTTTATACGGGGCATCCCACATACAATTCAAGTTTCAAAGACCAATATCCTGAAATCCAGAAAGACGAGCAATGTGAACTGTTACCCTTGCCTCTACACTTACTTTCCTTCCAGATCTCTGACCAATCTTCCCTCCATGGATAGAAAACAAACAAAAAAAAGAATAAAATCAAAACACCAACCTCTCTTTGAACCTTACTAAATGACATTGTATTCATCTCTCAAAAAAAAAAAAAATAATATAGACTTTCATATATTTATTAAAGGAACACCGAAAATAATCTTCTATCCTAAAAGAAGCATCTACTGTCCTGCACTTACCAGTGAAAACGTCAAATCAAAAAGAAATTCCTGGACTTTACCTGCTGGACTCTGCAGATGTAATGGCAATCAGAGGAGGAATCCTCAGTGGAAGAGTTGTAGGTCTTGGAATAGTTTCAGTATCATTCTTTTTATCCCAGTCTGCCTGTTCTAGCTGCCTGAAAGCCAGAGGGGGAAGCTGGATGTTACGGGATGATAATCTCCGCACAAGATAGGGCTCCATTCCCTGGAAAGACTCTTCTTCCTCACTGCGGTGATGGAGTGTTTCTTCGGAAACCTATGATCAGGTAAAAAAAAATCCATCATGTAAGAAAACAGCCATAAGGTCAATTTAATTGCCCCTTTAATTCCTTTCTGTAAACTTGTTTCTTATAAATGTTACACTTCACTATCATTGTTAAGGAGATGCAAAAATGTGAAAACATACAATAAAAAAGTTCATAGAATCATAGAAAATCTCGAGTTGGAAGGGACCCACAAGGATAATTGAATCCAACTCCTGGCTCCACACAGCACCATCTAAAAATCAGACCATGTGTCTGAGAGCATTGTACAAACCCTTCTTGAACTCCAGCAGGATTAGTGCTGTGACCTGGCCCCTGGGGAGCCTGTCCCAGTGCTCGACTGCCTTTCGGTGAAGAACGTTTTCCTAACACCCAGCCTGACCCCACCCTGTCCCAGCTCCATGCAGTTCCCTCGGGTCCTGTCGCTGTCCCTGTGCCTCTGCTCTCCTCACGAGGGAGCTGCAGCTGCCATGAGGCCTCCCCCTCATTCTCCTCTCAAGTGACTTCCACTGCTTCTCATACATCTTGCCCTCTAGACCCTTTGACATCTTTGTATCCTTCCTTTAGACTCTCTCTTAGTTTTATGGCCTTCTGTAATGCCCAAAACTGCATACAGTACTTGAGGTGAGGCTGTATCAGAGCAGAGCGGGTCAATTGTTTCCCTTGACTGGCTAGCAATGATGTGCTTGATGATCCCCAGGGTATGGTTGGCTGTTTTGGCTGCCAGGGCACACTGCTGGCTCATGTTCAACTTGCCATCAACCAGAACCTCCAGATCCCTCTCTGCAGGGCTGCTCTCCAGCCTCTTCTCCCCCAGTCTGTACATATTTCCAGGGTCGTCCCTTCCCAGTTGCAGAATTTGGGACTCGCTCTTGTTAAACTTCACATTTTTAGGGACTGCCCAGCCCTCTGATTTGTCAAGATTTCTCTGCAAGGCCTCTCTATCCTTGAGGAAGTCAACAGCTCATTCCCAATTTATTTTTATCCACAAACTTTTTCAGTATAACTTCAAATACTGCATCCAAGCCATTTATGAAAACATTGAAGGGAACTGGCCCTAAAATGGAGCCCTGCAGAACCCCACTAGTGACAGGCTGCCAGCCTGATGTAACTCCATTTACTATAACCCTTTAAGCCCAACCCAGCAGCCAATTTTTCACCCATCACATTATGTATTTATACAGGTGTGTTCTGGACATTTTGTCTAGAAGGATACTCTAAGAAACCGTATCGAAAGTTTTGCTGAAATCCAAAAAGATTACATCAACTGACTTCCTTTGGGTAACCTTGTCATAAAATGAAATTAAGTTTGATAAGCAGGACCTTCCCCTTGTGAACTTGTGTTGGCTGTTACCAATAACTGTGTTGTCTTTCAGGTGTTTTTAAGTAACTCCCAATATAACTTTTCCATAAATTTGCCAGGCACTGAAGTGAGACTGACAGGCCTGTAACTACCAGGGTCTTCTTTCTTGCCCTTCCTGAAAATTGGAACAGCATCTGCCAGCTTCCAGTCAACTGAGACCTCTTCACATTCCCAAGACTGTTGAAAAATAATTGAGAGATGTCTTACAATGACTTCATCCAGCTCTCTGAGTATCGTGGAAAGAATCCCATCAGGCTCCCTGCTGAAGCAGCAAGTCCTGCACAATTTCATGACTTGAATGATAAACAGCAAATCTATCCTTACTGTAGACGTGGTTCTCCATATGAGGGCACCTGGGCTGTCTGAGCCCATTATCAGTGTTGAAGACTGAGGCAAAAAAGGCATTAAATGTCTCTGCTTTGTCCATGTCCCTGTTTGTGAGGTGACCATCCTCATCAGGTAATGTATCAATACATTCTCTGGTCCTGCTTTTGCTTTTAGCATATTAAAAAAAAAAAATAAAATAAAAAAATAAATTGTCCTTTACTGTACTGGCCAGCTTCAACTCTAGTTGGGCTTTGGCCACACAAATTTTCTCCCTGCTAAGGTGAACAGCATCTTTGTTGTCCTCCCATGTCACTCGACCTCACTTCCAGTGGCCATACGCTTTCTTTTTCCACCTAAGCTCTGAGAGAAGGCTTCTGCTCGACCAAGACAGCCTTCTGCTTGACTTCAAACATTTTGAATTGCCTGTTCCTGTGCTCTTAGGAGGTGTTGTTATGAGGTGGTACCTGAAAAGCAACCAGCTCTGATGGACCCCAACACCTTTAAAACCTTTTTCCCAGGGGACCTTAGTAACTAGTAACTAGCCTGATGTCTGCTCTCCCCAAATGTTGGGTTGAAGTTTTGGTGGAACTTTTCCTCCTATCACCAAAGATTTTAAACGCACCTACTTCATGGTCATTACGGCCAAAATGGCCACCAATTGCCACTTCACCCAGGAGACCCTCTCTGTTTAGATGCAACACATGTAGGAGGGCACCTTTCCTAGTTGGTTCCCTTAGTACCTGTACCAAGAAGTTATCATCAACGTGTTTTTGGAATCTCCCGGACCTGTTTGCATCATCTGTGTGAAACTCTCACTTCATGTCTGGCAAGTTGAAGTCACCCATAAGGAAAAGGGCAGCTGATCTCGAGGTATCTCTTAGTTCCTTAAACAATAATTAATTGATGCTATCAACCTGGTGGGATTGTCTACAATAGACTTCTACAGTGACATCTCCTTTACTTGCTTGTCCCTTAGCCTTTATCCAGGGGCTCTCAACCATGTCATTGCCAACTGCAAGCTCTGCACAGTCCAGACCCTCCATTACAAGCAGTGCCACACCCCTGCCTCGCCTGCCCTGCCTATCTCTTCTGTAGAGCCTATAACTGTCCATCGCAACACACTAGCTATAGGACTCATTCCACAAGCTTTTGCTTATGCCAATAATATCGTAGCTCTGGGATTGAGCCAAGGCTTCTAGCTCCTTTCGTGTTCCTCATGCTGTGTGCACTGGTGTAGAAACACTTCAAATGCACTTCATTGTACCCAGCACATCATGGAGCACACTGAAGGATTCCTTTTTCACACAGTTGCTCAGATTTTGTCAAGCTGTTCCATAGTTTATCACTAGCGGGCCTGGTTTTATCCCCTTCCCCCTTCAAATCTAGTTTAAAGTCCAACTGATCAGCCCTGCTAATTCCTGTGCAAAAATCCTTTTCCTCCTCTGAGAAAAATGTAACCCATCAGGCACTAGCATTTTCTAGCATTTAAGTAATTTGGTGCTTTAAAAGCCAACACGAATCTAATTTAAGAGGAGATAAAGACACTGCTACCTAAAATATGTACTTCTACCTACATGGGGGACAAAGTGTTCTGCATTAGACAAATTTCTGTCCTACAATATGCTTGCTTCCCTGCAGATTGTTTACCTTTGGAGCAAGTGAGAGTCTAAATAGCGATCACAGAAAAAAAATAGTAGTCAGAGATTGTAACTATGCACCTCTAGATTGAAAAGAGGAAAAAAATCGCCCTAAGCTCTCTTATTAAATTATATTTAAAAGATGTTTCAACTCCCGCCTTTCTCTCTTGCACACAATAATTTCATGCTAATAGTAAGTGATGAGCACTTAAAATAACCACTGCAGTCCATGGAAAAGAGTGAATAATTAGAACTTCTGAAGGTGTGGCCCTTACAAAATCTTAAGGCAAAACATCAGTAAACATTATTTTTAATTTAATCATCTAAAATGCTGGTCATATTTTCTGGGTCATGGATAGCCAACCTAGGAAAGAAAGCTCTAAACTATACTTACTGAAAGGGAAGAAAAATTCTTCAGAAAATTTTTGGAACCTCTAAGAAAGTTCACCATTTTAAGGGAAAATTTGCAAAGAATTACTTTTCTAAGATCTTCTGCAAATCCTGTTGAAATAATGAGAGGAAATTGATTTTTCTCTCCATGTCTTACTCAGTCTCTTACCACCTCTTGAAAAATTCCCCAGCATAGATACCACTGTGTGCAACTACAGCCTTGATGACAGTCCTGCGGGGAGGTTTAGGTTAGATATTCAAAAGAACTTTACTGAAAGGGTTGTTAGGCATTAGAATGGGCTACCCAGGGAAGTGGTTGGGTCATCATCCCTGGAGGTCTTTAAAAGACGGTTAGATTTAGAGCTTAGTGATAGTGGAGGACTTGTTAGTGTTAGGTCAGAGGTTGGACTAGGTCTAGACCTTGGACTAGATCTTGGAGCTCTCTTCCAACCTAGATGATTCTGTGATTCTGTGAAGATGTTATACTTCTAAACTAAAAATGTGGAATACAGCATACATGTATATAGCTGTATACTATTCCATGTAGGTCAGGTATGAATAGCCTCAGTCCCAGTACCTGGCTTGAGACTGCTACACTGCCTCTGCCAACTCTAATTGCCTCTGCCAACTAGAGTTCATATGTACAGTATGGTCAATATGGCATACTATGGCATGCCTGTGTTACAATTGCAGTTAAACTTATAGCACAGGCATGGCCTTCAGTCTTTGCTGTTTCATGAGGACTGATGCAAGGAAAGTTTGCATGGCAATGTGTCTATTTTGTGCACATAAGGAGACCTATTAATGAACCACCTTTCACGATGAGTAACATTAATATGCTCCATTTATACTTGGAGCTTGAGCAGTTGCTGTGAGCAAACTATTTCTAATTAGATTTTTAATCATAAAATCTAAATTTATAATTTAGCTATTTTTCTTAATCTAGCTGTAATGTAGTTTAAGAAAACAAGGATTATAAGATGGTGTGCATTAATGCATGTACTCTGAAGCAAACCCACAGCAAAATCAATCACTGAAAAAATACTGCATGAATTAATGTGTTATAGTCATCCAGGGAGAAGTTTAACTTCAGGCTTGTATTTTCAGCATGTGCATAGTGAATATCCAAGACAGCTGAATAAATTAAAAAATAATAATGAAATTAATTATAGCTCTGCAAGAAACAAACAAAAAAAATGCTGATATAAGAGGTAAAAGTAGTCTATAACAAGAGATTATTTGATTCACTTCAGCAATGAAAAACAGTTGATTTTGGGGCAGGTTTAAAAACCATAAAAATCCTTCAACTGCAGCAGCTACAGACGATCAGAATCAGATAGCTGAAATGAGAAAGTGAACTCACTGAACATCTTCATTGACTCATATGGAAAAAAACAAAACAAAAAACAAAAAACAAAAACAAACAACAAAAAAAAACAGACAGGTAGAAATGTATGGCATAATGCAAACTACCAGGGAAAGGGAAGAATTCTAGCCTAAATATTAGGACTGAGCTTTTAAGAAATCAAACGGTAATCACCTAATGCATATTTTAATTAGATGTAAAGGGAAATTAAATACATTTCTGGAAAAAGAGGTCACCCATTGAGGTACGAATACTCAGGCATTTAAACTAGGAAAAAATGATCACATTGATTTTATGCATTTCAGCAAAGCAAAAGAAAAATATGGATTGTTAGTTAATGCCTTATTTGTGTTGGAAGGAGCATTATGTTTACTCACAGAATCATAGAAATGCCGTTTGGAAGTGCCCTCTTAAATTGTCCAGTCCAACCACCCACTCAAAATGGGACTATCAGCAACACCAGGTCACATCAGCTATGGCATTGTCTCAGGCTCAGAAACCTCCAACAACAACAAAAAAACAACAAAGATCCTCGAACAGACATTCTCTGGCTTCCATGGATAACCTGCTCCACTACTGCACCACATTCCTGATGAAGATTTTCCTGATCTTCAACCTGAACATCGCAATTAGGGACCCTTGCCCCTCATCCCTCATTTTACAGCATGCCACTGTCAAGAAGAGCTCAGACTTGATGTCTTTTGCAGCTACGCTTCAAGTAGCTGTAGGCTGCTATTAGATGGCCTTCCCCTTCAACACAGAGGACAAAATAAATCAGCTCCCTCAAGCACTCCTCACTGAGCGGGTGCTCTAGGCTCTCACCATCCTGGTAGCCCTCTCCTGGGCTCCCTGCATGTCCCTTGCTCTGCTGGCCCCAGTCACCCTGGCATGCAGTATGCTTTATTTATGATGAGAAAACACTGCTTGGCTGATATACACCCTGCAATCCACTGAAGTCCCCAAGTCCTTTCAGCAAGGTTGTGACCCCATCAGTCACTTCCCTGCCTGTGCCAGTGCTTCAGGTTATGCCATCTGGGTACCAAACTCTGCGCTTCAGCATGGGCTGTGGTATCGACTGCTCATGTCAATATGCTCATTACCAGCTGCCAGCCAGATGCTGAGCAATCATTCTCCACCATTTGATCCTAGCAGTGGAACTATCTTTCTGCCCAGCTAGCAGTCTTTTCATCCAGCCCAGATTTCCTGACTTGAATCCAAACGAGTATTTTATTAAGAGTATGGTCTGTTCAGGGAGATTTGCCACACTGAAGAAAAAAATATAACAAGTTGCAAATTCAGGACTCAATAATCAGGAAATTCAGAATATACGTGAAGAAATAAGAATATTTTTATTATTTATTCTTTTATATAAGGAATTTTTATTTTACAACGTTTTCCTAATAAGATATTCGGGGAAATGTTGGTACAGAGTGACAGACATTTGATGATGCAAGGGCCTCCAAAGAGAGATCGAAAAGAAACAATATAAATCTTTGTATGTATTAGAACAGGATATAGCTTGCTGAAGACAAAGGAAATTCTTGTTTGGATCTGGACTATCTTGTTATCAGGACTAGGAGAAAGTCAGATAGAGGCCAAGAAGCTTTCATTTGCATACCTTCATGGAGATTGGACAGGTCACATGTATGAATGTATATATACTTAAAATGTTATCACCGTATGCAAAACACAAAAGTTACTAACAAGATTGTTAGAAACAAAAACTGAAACATTTAATTACAGAGTATGAAGCCACATGACAATAAAGAGGATACTTTTATGAACTTGTAATTACCAGATGGGTAAAGGTAAATAGCAAACAACGAAGCATCACAAGGAGTTGTAATGGACTTGACTTTTCAGAAATACATGAAAAACAACATAGCTGATGTTGGCCTTGTTCCCACTGCCTTTATTACATTTACTCAGGTATAAAAATCGAAGCCACACCACAGCTGCACATAAAAGACATTTTCAGCTCCAACACTCTCTGATGTAAGACATGAACGTCAGATAGACATATTGTACACATATAAAAATTATCATATACTACATTAATATCTATGTCATGAGACTATCATCATGATAAAAGAAAGAATTTGGATTTATTAGATTAATTAGATTAATTAATTAGATAAATCAGAATGACCGGTTAAACTTTTTACCTGGTCCTTGACTGCTCTTCACTTACAGAACCCAATTCTTAAGTCAGCTTCTAATGTACACCCCACAATCACTACACAACAACCTTGGCAAGTATTTAAGATTAAAAAAGCAGAGACAAAAACCCTGTCAATATATTAAAGATCCCTCCATTGGTTTTCTCACAGACAGATAACAAAGGTAGCCTTTGCTTGTCCCTGGTTCTTTTTGTGACTGCCTGTTATCCTGCAACCTGGATTTCAGTTAGCCACCCCAAAAATCTTCTTTTTAAAAGACGCTAGTGCTTTCATAGATTCACCCATAATGTCAATAACTTGATTAGTCTCTTCTGTTATTAGTCCATAACTGCTCTATAAAGCACTTTCAATTGCTTCTTTCACTGACTAAAAGATAGCTATAATATCCAGTAAGCTCTGCACTTTTTTTTTTTATAGCCAAGAATCAGAGAAATAAAGAAATAAACTGAAAAAGAGCCTCTCATTTTGCGTAATGAAGTTGGGTAACACAAGTTTCAGAACACTTCACATTAGCTTGCTCTTAACATCAAGTGCATTTTCCTTTAAATTTCATTTTCAAGATTATAGCATGTTTGCAGGTAGCACTACTGGTTCACAATAGTAATGTTTAGAAAACAATAAAAAGATAACTGGACAAAAAGTTTTCCTTAAGCAATTTATTTAGTGTTAGATAGTAGTTCTGTGGTCTAACCAGGATCAGAAACAAATTTCTCTCAGAGAAGAGTCTATTAGTTTAGCTTTCAAACCATTGTTTCACTCACTCCAAACCTTCCAAAACTTTTGCTCAATATCTTTCAAATTCTGCAAAACATGGAAAGAAGACTATAGTTACAATTACTCCACGGTCCTTACTGATTCCTACGAGCAGCTTTTGCCTATAAGGTGAATGAAGCAGAAATTATGTCGAAGAGAATATACGATCATCTCATTATTTCATATCATACTATATGTACTGCATGTCATAATATAAGCACAGTAACACAAATAAACCATGGATAGCTAATTCTGACACTGCCTGATTTCTCGGTACTTGGCTTTCTACCTTCATGATTTTTATGACAACTTTGGCACATAACATTTAATTTTCTTTCTGAAAAAGATGGCACATTTCCATCTTGGGGAGTGACACTGACACAAACCTCATTCCTCTGCTGAGCTGAACCTTCAGGTTGACCAGAAAAACAATGACATGCAAGAAAATAAGTTGTTAGCTAGTCTATTATTTAGACCTGTAGCCACTGTGAAACAGACACTTTTCCAGCAGCTCCTCCAGAGATTGGTACATGGGAAACCATGAGACTCAAGGACTACTGATTATTTATTTATTTATTTATTTTTCTGTCAGAGCCCTGGATTCTGTTTCTGGCCAAGTATTTATTTTTTTCCTGCTCTCTTATTCCAAGACAGTCCCTCCTTCCCAAGCCTCTGCAACATGTTGTCATCTTTGGTCAACGTTATGTTTTGCAAGGGACTATCACAGCTTTACATAGCAGAAATGCTCATACAAAAGGTTGAAGAGAATGCACAGATGGTAATTTCTTCTTGGTGAGGCATTACATATCCCATGTCCTACTCCTCCCACTCCCTCCAGAGAAGTAGCCAGAGAGGTTCAGAAGCATCTTGCTGCAGTGGCATAGCTGAGTAATAAAGAGGTTACAGGCTCCTGGGTATTTCAGTACCATGCATTTTCCACAGAAAAGGATGTTTTCTACACACTACTTTTGCAACCTAAACTCAGTTTTTCCTCTACTACCTTAAAATCCACTTCCACTATACACATTTGTCTTCCTCACTCACTTTTCTTTTTATCTTCCCCAGCCTTTTGCTCCAGCCCATTTCTTGAATCAAATAGGATAACTTTATATTTTCTCAACATCAGCTGAAGGGCTCCCAGAGGAGCCATTCCGTGAGGAGACAGACAAATGCACAATTGATTTCTGTTATTTGCTTTGGCATCTATACTGGTTCTGGCTGGGATGGAGTTAATTTCCTCCACAGCAAACCATACAGTACTATGTTTGAAATCTGTGATGGAAACTGCTGTTTTATTTGTTGCTGAGCAGTACTTAGACAACAGCAAGACCTTTTCTGTTTCTCATGCTGTACCCCCAGGGATGATGCACCCTGAGGTGGGCCTGAGAGGCCACATCCAGGACAGGTGGCCAGAACTGACCAAAATACCATACCATATGGCATCACACTCAGCAATAAAACCTCAGGAAAAGGAGGAGGAAGAATACAGCAATCAGAGTTATGGCATTCTTCTTCCCAGCTCACCATGGTGCATAGTGAAGTGCTATTTTCCAGGACAAAACAGGATTGAAGAATACCCTTTATTATTATTATTATTATTATTATTATTATTATTATTATTATTATTATTATTATTATTATTATCATCATCATCATCATTATTATCATTATTATCATTATCATCATCATCATCATCATCATCATCATCATCATTATCATTATTATCATTATTATCATTATATTTTTTTCCCAAAGATTTACATTATGACTATCCTGATGCAAATTTTCACAAGGATGGCAACAGATGCATCTGAGGTCTAAAGTATGAGTGCAGTTATTTCAAAAAAAAGTTTACCATCACATTTTGATCAGTGAAAATTGACTACTTCTTGTTAACAGTTGAAGGATCTTCGGCTAGAATTGTAAAAATATTTATCCTAAGAAAGACAACTGAAACAGGTATGTTACCAAAGGTTGCAGCTAAAACTTTCCTTGGTCATAAGCAACTTAAAACAGTATTCCATTAAGAAGTTGTTGGGCAAGTATAAGAACAGCTAATGCTGCCAATTAGAACAAAATCACTAAGAATGACAAACAAGCTTTGGAAGGGCAAGTATCTGACATGCTACATAATGTCATCCAATACCATAATTGCTAATAAAAACAAACTCCAATAAACAGTACTGCTGATGACATTTCTGATCTCTGAGAGTGTACACAAGCGAAAAGAAAGTTCCTGTAAGGTGTTTGCTAATGAAATCAGTCAAAGAGAACATTTTAGGCTTTCTTTTTTACATTAGAGGTCTGAGAGACCCTCCATTAATCCCTGCCCTGTAACCAGTTAATTGAATTCTAGGACGTGACATCCTTTTAGATACCAATTAACCTACTTCAGCTCTTTTTGTAAAGAGCATATTCCAGGCTGGATCATTCAAAGTATCTGCCTCCTTATTCCATTTCTTCCTGAAGTCCCTCAGCTAATAATGATGAATCATTTGTTGGCTAAGCTACCCCTCATAAGATGATTTGCTAGCCTTCTAATTAGCAGGTACGTTTCTTAGTTCTTACCAGTAATTGCTCATTACTAGGCATGGATTTCTGTGCAACAATAAATGATTGCAAGCTAAGGAACAGAAGTCAGTCACATATCACAAGCTTGCTGGAAAAACAAAAACAGCTTGAGAGAAGGCAAAATCAAACAGCCCTGACATGGAAATATAGATTTTTTGTTGTTTTTGCCATTTCACTGCAGACCTCTTGGCAGACTTAACAAGATTATCTGTTTGTCACCTACCTTAGCTTTTCTTTGAAAAACATTTTTTATAAGTATCACAGTGTACATCTCTAACAAAGCAGTTGTGTGGCGCCAGTTGTTGAATCATCCCTAACCAACCCACCCTGACACACCCTCCTATCCTTTCCCATCTGCTGCTCAGTCTTGTGACGTGGATCAAATGACTGCTGACATCTTTAAGTTTACCTATTCTCTTCCAAGAGCAAATAAGGAGACTTCCAAGTGCTTTAAAAGAAAAAATAATACTGCAGTCACTCTTCTAAAAACTTTGACACACAGCACTGTGCTCTTTAAAAAAATACTTACCAGGAAAAAAAAAAAAAAAAAAAAAAAGTAGTCTCTTAACCTCTGTATATGCTCTCACATTACCATGTCATAAAACACATTTATGCCCACACAACAGCAGAACTATTCTAGAAGGTAGCTAAAAAATAGATAAAAATAATCATCTCAGTTTGTTTGCAGCCCAGAGGCATTCTAAACGCCAAAGAACCAGAGGCCACAACGAAAACTCAATTTGGAGGTTTGACACATGAGGGAAATAGTTTCTGTTAATGAATGATGCAGTTGTTTCTAGTCCACCTACAAAACAGCTTCTTGACTCAGCTCTTTGGTTGGCCTGAGTCAGAAAATAATCACATTTAATAATTCTCCTTACTTCTGTACAAAGTCATTCTCTCATTTACACTATTTTCTTTAGGTAAACTTCCCAAATACCTGGTTTATACTCTTAGTTGGAATAGATAGTTATTATTACACATCTTACCAGAGGCTGACACAGTAGTATTTACTACAATTTAAAGTATTTAAATAGTTCACCTAAACAGATGGTCTAACATGTCTGTTTTAGATGCCAGCACTGTATTTACAAGTCACAGAGAAACAGGTGCTGACTTGACAGTATTAATACCTGGATTTTCTTCTCAGCTTTAATGTGGATGTTCTTTTTTACACTGGCAACTCTATCACAATCACTATGCCTTAGCTTCTATACCTAAAGAATTGATATAACAGTTCTTGTCCAGCCACTAGTGTGTTTGACTCTAGCACTGTTTATTAACATAGGTATTTTTGATCTAGATTAAACACGCTATCCTTCTTTCAGGCAGCTCTCTATTTTCCACTCCTATATATTCTCCACTTTTTCCTCAACAATAACCATCTTAATACTTTGAAAATATAACCAAAGAAGGCTGTATTAAACCAGTAAAATGTTCTTGCTCTTGGATTCTTTAATTTTTATTAAAAAATAAATGAGCCTATATTATTCACACACCATTTCAAGACTCCATTTCAGTGTGACTAGATTCATTGCTGTTCATTATTTGCAATATGGAAAAAGAGAAAATAATGATGATTCATACGCTTAATCTCACAGTTACATAAAATGAACTTCTACACAATCAGGCAATACCTTCCCTTCTTTGCCTGTGATGCAAACATTTTTAGTGGAAAAACACCTCTAAAACATGTCCAAGATAATTCTGTTACTATATCTTTCTTTGAGTAGTTTGAAATAATTATACACTTTAAAATGTGGTTACGTAAATCTCAGTACACGTTAAAAAGTATTGATGTACATAAGAAAATAAACAGTTCTTACTAATGGTATAGTTAATTAGATGGAGATAGTGGAATTGTTAATGGTGCAAAAAAAAATCCATGTTTATTTCTGTTTTGCACTTGCGTGGATGAAAATGATTTATTCAAAGCAGAGGAAGAGGAAACACTTTCCAGACCATTAGTATGGACAGTTTTCTAAGAAAACTTCAACTCTGCAGATCAAATTGTTTCTGCTGAAAAACTCTAAGATTAAAGTTGGCTGACCACTTTAGCTCTTCTAACAGTAACAACTCTTGGAAAGCAAGGGAAGTCCTAAAGGACTAGAAGAACAACTTTTGCATGACAACAAATTAGATGACCAAAATTCCAATATAAGAGTGAAAATATAAACTTCGTAAAAGGAAACAAATCACATTAACGTAAAGAAATAAAACATTAACATAAAAATATAAGAACACAATGAATCTGATTTTCTACTAAACCACTGACACAAAATGATGATAAAATCAATGCTATATGCATATGAATGTCGTTGAGGCAGAAAGCCTGTGAACTTAACAGGGTCCTAAGCTTTATTCTTGGGTAGGTCTGCCTCAGAGGTACAAAATCCAGGGTATTGGCCTCAGAACAATCCATTTCCAACATACTCAGCCGAGGTATTCAATTATTAGATAGGCTTTCCTAGTTTTGCAGTAATTCAATCAGAAATTTTCCTACAAGCTCTTATTTTTTACCTTATGTGACTAGTTTTACAAAGTTTTTGAAAGGATTAACAGCATGACTGCAGTTAGTCAGATGCTTGGCAATGAATAAACTAATTAATTAATAATGGCAATAATAGTAACTACAACAACATTCCAAAATCCAAAACTAAGAAGAAGAAAAAATCCACCCAAAACCTCAAAGTGAGTTAGTCAAAGTCATGGTAATGTTGTGAACAGTTTGGTATTTCAAACCAGCTCATATAGGAGATTATGCCAAGAGTACTGAACTTTCCACTGTACATATAATGAAAGTATAAAGTTTTAGGTTTTGTGGGTTTTAGTAAGTCAGAACTACACTAACTGCAGCTTCACCATGGATTATCAATTGCATAGGAGGACCTCATTCAGAAATAATCTCAAATGATATCAAATTATCTGAGAACATGTGTATCAGGCAGCTGCTGATTTGTACAAATATTCTGAAAAAGGCAGTGCAAGATTTAGCCTCTTAATGGCAAATTAAAAACCAAGAGATGAATGTTTGTCCATATTAGCCCTGTGGCTTGGCATTCATGGTTTTAAAATCTGTTTGCTTCCTGTTACCTGGAGTTCTCCAGGTAGTGATGTAGTGTGCTCAGGTAGATTCCTCTCTGCTTGGGAAGGAAGCTGTGATGAACATGTGCAAAAAGTAGAGTTCATAAAACAGACAAATGCACAAGTGTTTCTTCTGTTCCTTTTCCTTCTTCATACGGAAAAGAGTTATGAGAGTCATACGGAAAAGAGTCATCTCCTAATCAGTGTTTGGGCTTTCATACCAGAAATGCTGGACTGTTGTGCTTTTGTTAATCTAATTCAACATCAGGAAATAATTTGATTTATTAGTAAGGTGCATTTTTTTGTTTGTTTGTTTCTTTGTTTGTTTGTTTTAATATATGTCCTGAAACAGAGCCATGACATTACAAGCACATTACAAAAAACTGGGGAACCCTGACCATTGAGCTTGATTGTATGACATGGCCATAGCAAAACAGTGGACAGAAGTTCTTCCATGTAAGGAAAATTCAAGGAAAATCCAAGGAAAATTCATGTTTTCCAAAGCTAATCCAGATACAGTTCTGAGTATAAAGGTTTTCCCAGAAGTCTTTACATCCTACTTTTCAACTCCAAAAATCATATTTAGCAGCTCATATAATCACTTTGAAAACATACATATTGAAAACAGATTCAGTCCATCTACATTCTCAGTAAATGTTTTTATATTTTTCAGAATACCTAGGTATTCTCAAGTTTGCAAAATCGAATCCATTTCATCTGAACATTAAGATGTCATGGAACAATATTAACATCAGAGAAAATCTGCTAACACTCTAGTACACTTCAGACTTCAGGACCTAAGACAGTCTTCTGCTCTAGATTCTTTAACTTCTTAGACATGTATTTGTAAAAATATATTTACTGTGGGTTTACTGCTCTGACAGCATTTACAGACATTTCTAGCACACAGCAAAGAGATGGCTTACTAAGTCTGGCAAACTATAGGACTGATCTTCCATCCCACCTTGCAGAAGATAAAGGTTTTGCCTTTCTTAAACAACTTCTCTCATAAAAAGGCTTTGAACACTTACAAGGTTTTTTAATATTGATATATCTGGATATCAGTATTTCTGGGTATTTCTAGTCTTCAAACTATAGTCTTAAAACCCAGTTACTAAACTGCCATCAACAGCAAAAGTATGCCGACTTGATCTGTTTCAAATAGCTGGTATAACCTTTTGCTTTAATTTCATATATCTTAGTTCTTCAATTAAAAATATAAACAAATGAAGATTTAAGTTTTTGAACAAATAGTAGGTCTGTTGAATAACAATATTTTACAAGTTCTAATATCTACACAAAAATGCAAAGGAGGACATTGCCAACTAAGGACTAATAAAAATAAAATAGTTAAACAACCATATTTAATAGTTAACACTAGACCCTATGAATTTCTCCATGGATATGTTACACATACCTCAATTTTTTTATCTCAGATGCTTCTGTATGTTATAGATGGAAATAAAGAACTTTTAATGTTCACATTTACATTGTATATTTGTGAACACTTTTGCACAAACTATGAGTAAAATTACAGAATACTAAACAGTCTTCTGTGGAAACATAATTAGCAATGGAAATGAAAGAGCACATTCAACCAATTAATTCCTTACTCGTGCATCCTGCAGATCACAGCCTCTGCTGAAGATGTATTTTAGATCAAAACAGTGAAAAGTTTCTTGTATTTTTACATTTCTATAAATAATGAAGAAAAACACAAAGGGGACACAAGCCAAAAAATAAAAATAAATTACCAAAACATCATCCATTATGGACTTTCTGTCAATTATTACTTGTTTACTTTTTGGTTTTTACCATAAAGATGTGAACATAAAAATATGTACATAAAGTACCTGCAGCGGAGAAGGACTTCGGGGTACCGGTGGGTGAAAAATTGGACATGAGCCAGCAGTGTGCAACTGTAGCCCAGAAAGCCAATGGCATCTTGGGCTGCATCAAAAAAAGAAGGGCGAGCAGTTCAAAGGAGGTGATTCTCCCTCTCGATGATATTCTCCCCCTCGATGATATTCTCCCCCTCTACACTATACTGTATACTATGGTGAGGCCCACCTGAAGTACAGCTCTGGGGCCCCCAGGAGAAGAATGAAATGGACCTGTTAACTTGGACCCAGAGAAGGGCCATGAGGGTGATCAGAGGGCTGGAGCACCTACAATATGAAGAAAGGCTTAGAGAGATGCGGATTTTTAGCTTGGAGAAGAGAAGAAGGCTTCCAGTTGCAATAATAGGAAAAACTGACTTTCACAAAAGTTTAGGTGAATCAGGTGACATCTAGAATCTATATCATAGAATATCCTGAGATGGAAGGGACTCACAAGGACCATTGAGTCCAACTTCTGATTCCACACAGCACTGCCCAAAAATCAGACCACATGTAAGAGAGCATTGTACAAACCCTCCTTGAACTCCAGCAGCTCAGTGCTGTGACCGCTGCCCTGGGCAGCCTGTCCCAGTGCCCAAGCACCCTGTGGGTGCAGACCCTTTCCCTAACCCCCAGCCTGACCCTCCCCTGTCCCAGCTCCATGCCGTTCCCTCGGGTCCTGTCGCTGTCCCCAGAGAGCAGAGCTCAGCGCCTGCCCCTCCGCTCCCCTCATGAGGGAGCTGCAGGCTGCCACGAGGCCTCCCCTCAGCCTGCTCTGCTCTCTAATAGTTTTATGTCCTTTTTATATTGTGGTGCCCAAAACTGCACACGGTACTCGAGGTGAGGCTGTACCAGCATAGTGCAGCGCAGGATAATCCCTTCCCTAGGCCAACTAGCAATGCCATATCCAATGCACTTCAGGGTACGGTTGGCCCCTTTGGCTGCCAAGGCACACTGTTTGTTCATGTTCAACTTACCATCAACCAAAACCCCCAGATCTCTTTCTGCAGGTCTGCTCTCCAGCCCCTCATCCTCCAGACTATATATCTAGAATTGTCCTGTCCCAGGGGCAGAATCCAGCACTTGCTCTTGTTAAACTTCATTGTGTTGGGGATTGCTCATCCCTTTGATTTATCAAGACCTCTCTGCAAGGCCTCTGTACCCTTGAGACAGTCAACAGCTCCTCAGAATTTAGTATCATCTGCAGACTTACTTAAAACACTTTCTAATACATCCAAGTCATTTGGTAACATAAAGTTATCCTCTTTTTTTTTGAATCTATTTACATCACCTCATTTTAAGTTCCGTAATTTGTAGTTCGACAATTTAATTATATTTTGTGTCAAAAGTTACTCTCTTTTGCTTTAAACCATCTGCCTGGTAAATTACTTTGTCCTCTATGACTTTTCTGGTAATCCCTAATACTCTATTTGACTTTTTTAACCACTGCTGATTATTGAGCTGTTGGGTGGTGTTTTTTGTTGTTGTTGTTGTTGTTTGTTTTTGTTTTCAGAGAAATAGCCACAATAATGTACAAGTTCTCTATTCTTAGATGGAATATATCACTAAAAAGTCCTTATTATAAATGTATAGTTATTTTGTATTTTCTCTGTGCATTTGTCAGCACTTGTCAATACTGCTAGGTAAAGTGCAGAATCTTTTGAAAAATCTTAAGAACAGTTTAGTGATTTAGTGGAATCATTATCAAGTTTTTTTATTTTTTATTTTTTATTTTTTTCAGCAAATGAAGAAGGAGTCTTTATTTTTCAGCAGATTATCTTGCAAACGGGTAATTCAAGATACTACAGAACAGTCCATGACAAAGAATTTTTGTACTATATATTCAGAAGGATTTTTAAAGTACAGAAACAGCAAAGCCAGGAAATTATTTCTTATCCTCAGGTGAAAAGAGAAACACAGTCTACAATTGTATTTGGGAAAAGAATGGAACAATGCTCCTGTAGAAAGACACACTAGGAAATAATTGCGATTGATTTACTACAGAATTATGGTCAATCCAACCAGAAGAAACAGGTTTGGAATTTGCTAAAACATTTGATAGTAAGAGCATTCAGCTCAAGTTAGATGTTTATATTCTATTATGTAATAATGAGGAAAAACATTTTATTGTGTATAATGGAAAAAAAATATAGCTTGACAAAGACAAGTAAATCAAACACATCACAATGAAATCAGAATTTCAGGGTAATCCTTCTCTATTCAAGCAAGATTTATTAAAAAAAAAAAATCAAAAACCTGGAAATTAGAACCGATTTCTAATAGTTGATCAAAAAGGCTTACAGAACCTACTATGCCAGTTGAAGCATATGAAGAGTTCTGCTCAAGATATCTATGATAATTAAAAAGGCATTTTCATATATAAATTTTCAAAACAGAAGACAGAAATATGTAAAATGAAAGAAGGAATAAAAGCTTAAAGCTATTGTCACTGTAGAGTAGAAATCCAAACATCCATGCAAATACATGCCTCTATGAATAACTCCAAGAGTATGAATTTATTTCTACAGCTTTCTTCTCTTTAGAAACGCTTTCCTTCATTGCAATCAAGGTACAGTTTGAATATAATTTAATTCTGGTGATTCCATCTACACATAAAACCTCCAAACTGAGTTAAATGATTTAAACTCAGTTCAGCTGAACTGCCAGGGTATGGATAAAAATTCAAGTGAAAATAACATTCAAGATTGTAATCTTAGAGGGGAAACAGATAGGGATACTACATCTCTGTGTTCCTGCTTCATCATGTGATTATTATTGCTTGAGTTAATTCAATTATAACTCAAGCTAAAATCTCAGTAAAAAACAAAACAAAACAAAACAAAAAAACAGTTCCACAGCAAGGCCATCATATCATCATTTTACATAACATTACACAAGTGCACTTTCTTCCATTAAAATCATATCATCAGAGTTGAGTAGGAAATTGTTTTTCTACCCTGCCAAACTGTTCAGTTTTAGAAATGTTCTTGTTCCATGTTTATGGAAACAAAGTTCTTGCAACATTTTCATAAAAAGCAAGGAAATTGAGGTATACATTTTCTCCCACCTTTCTTCTTATAGTCAAGTAGTCTAGAGAACAGCACAATCTCCTGGAAGTGAAATGAACCAATCTTGCTTAGGTTTGTATGACAGAATCAGCTAACCATTGAGTTTGGAAGGGATCTCTGGAGATGTACTTCAAACCCTCTCAAGCAAGGTCACAGTCAGACCGTAGGTTGCCAAGGAGTGACAAGTCAGTTCTTGGACTTCTCCACAGATGGAGACTGCACAGCCCCTCTGGACAATGTGATCTAGTCTGACCACCCTCTGAATTAAAAAAATAAATAAATAAAAATAAAAAATTGATACTTTACATCAATTCATTAATCATGTTTGTGGCTCTTCACTGGACTTGCTCAAGCATGTTTGTGTCTTTCCTGTAGTGAGGAGTTCAGAACATGTGTGTTCATGAGGTCTGAGTAGAGGACAGCTTCCTTCAGCAAACTGGCAGTGCTTTTCCTAATGCAGTCTACGAAGCCATTGGCCTTTTTTGCAGCAAGGGCAGACTGCTCCCTCATGTTGTGCATGTTGTCCACAAGGTCCTTTTTTACCCAGCTAATTTCCGGACAATAGGCCCCAACCTGCATTGGTTCATAGGACCTTCCCAGGTACAGGACTTGGCATTTCCCCCTTTTGAACACTATGAAATTACTGTCTGCCCATTTCCTTTGTCTGTTAAGGTCATTATGAATGGCAACAAAACCATTTGCTGTATCAACCAGTCCTTCTGACTTTGTATCATATGGACAATGTTCTATCATCCAGGTCATTCATGAGAATGTGAAATATACTGGCCCCAGCACCAACCTCTGTAGCATACCACTACTGACTGTTGTCCAACTGGGCTTCAAGCCACTAATCGCAGGCCTCTGGGCTTGGCCTTTGAGCTAGTTTCCCAAGCTTTTTCACCTCACTGTCCATTTATCTAGCCTCTATTTCATTAGTTTGTGTATGACGGTTATCTGGGAGGCTATGACAAAAACTTTACTAAAGTTGAGGTAAACAATATCCACTACTGTCCCCTCAACCACCAAGCCAGACACATCATTGTAGAAGGCTATCTGCATATCTGTCCTGCATCACTTGCAGCTGCCTTTAACTCTTGTATGTTCCCTTTTCATATTTGAGATTTATCACGAGATTTTTGCTCATCCATGCAAGCCTCCTGAAACTCCTATTTGTTTCCCTGTTTGTTGGCATGTACACTTTTGAGCTTGGAGAAGGTGATCCTTAGAAACCAACCAGCTGTCTGGGACCCATGCCTCTTCTCACCAAGGCTGTACCCCATTTCAAGTAGATCTTCCCAAAGTCCAGGTTCATCTCTCAGTGCAGGCTTATGATCCTGCCATTAGTTTTTTCCCTCCTCTCATGATCCTGAACTCCACCCATGCCATAGCTGTTGCAGCTGAGGCCCCATTTAATTCCCCAGCCTAGAATCATAGAACCATTAAGGTTGGAAAAGTTCTATCAAATCATCTACTTCAACCGTACCCCTAACACCAGTATCACCACTTAACCACGTTGCTAAGCACCATGTCCGCAGGGACGGCGACTCCACCACCTCCCTAAGCAACCCATTCCAATGCCTGACTGCTCTTTCTGAGAAAAGATGTCTCCTAATTTTCAACCTGAACCTCCCCTGGTGCAACTTGAGGCCATTCCCTCTAGTACTGTTCATCTGCGAGAAGACTCTGGACTCGCTCAACCACCTCGATGTCCTCCTTGTAGTGAGGGGCCCAAAACTGAACACAGTACTTGAGGTATGGCCTCACCAGAGCTGAGTACAGGGGAACAATCACCTCCCTGGTCCTGCTGGCTACGCTATTCCTGACACAAGCCAGGATGCTGCTGGCCTTCTTGGCCACCTGGGCACACTGCCAGCTCATGTTCAGGCTAGCATCAATCAGCACCCCCAGATAGTTTCCTCTGCACAGCTTTCGAGCTACTCTCCCCCAGACCTGTAGCACTGCATGGAGTTGTTGTGGCCAAAGTGCAGGACCCAGTGCTTAGCCATGTTGAACCTCTTCCCATTGGCCTCTGCCCATCAACCCATCCTGTCCAGGTCCCTCTACAGGGCCTTCCTACCCTCTGGCAGATCGACACTTTCCCCCAGCTTGGTGTTGTCTGCAAATCTACAGAGGATGCACTCAGAGGACCTGTGAATGTGAGGTTTCTTCCAGTTATCCTCATCAACCTGTTTCTCCCTGATCAGGAGATCTGTGACAGTTAACCACTTCAATTCCATCCATGTTGGTCTGCCCACAAACCCTGACCCATAAGCTCTCAGCTGTCTCATTATCTCTCTTAAGCCAAAGTTCCTTACATTCCAGTTTCTCTGTTATACAATGGACAACTTCCCATCTCACGTTCCCAGCCTGTCCTTCCTAAAAAGCCAGTATCCATCCATCACAGCACTCCAGTCATGAAACATCAGGCTCTCACCTACTAATTTATCGGATGGACTTCACTCAAGTATTGGCTGAACTGGTCTTTCTCAATTTTTCCTGTTGGAGTGGATCATTGTCTACAAGTAATTACTTGCAACATGAGTGGAAAGAGACACTCTCTTCATATAAGTGGAGAAGTTACTGGCTAGTTCTTGTTACAATCAAATATAAAGCAGAATAGCACCAAGCAGAAAGTGAAAGTGCATCTTAACCTAGTTCATTGTGTAGGACATTCATGTGGAGAGAAGAGTGAAGATTTGACTTCTTTTATCCAGAAATTCAGTTCTGTATCCACGGTAATAGTCAGTGAAAGATTCATCAGATTTGGTACTTTTATATGAAAAGTTTCAGTCTTCATAAATTGTTTTCTTGTCTAATGCCAAAACTTAAAATATCACATCTGTGGTAATACAGACATTGCCTATACAATAATGAAGAGTTACAGTGCAGGACATGCTCTGCTGCAGATTAACTGAACCAGACTTAATCAATTGTAAACTTATATTCATGATCAAAAACTCGGGAATTCAGGATACTCTCATAGTCTACAAAGTGTTATATAAAAACAACAGCATGTACAGCAAGACTCACTAGAGGTGGTGATTCAGCAACTGTTTCCTGATGTAGTATTTTCTACCAGAAAAAAAAAAAATATATATATATATATACATAAATAATACATAATATATATATACATTATATATATATATATATATATTATATATATATATATATATATAATATACATAAATACAATATATTTTTAGTGGAATTCAATGAGATATACCACTCATTAGAATCAACTTTTTCAGACCTCTGACCATTTTCATATTTTCATATGGAGGTCCAAATGACATATTGCTTTATAGCTTTGACATAGTGGATTTGGCATTAAAAAGCGCAAAATGTTTTTTTTGTTTGTTTGTTTGTTTGTTTGTTTGTTTGTTTTTTATATCAGGATGCACTATAGGAGTTATCTGTTCAGAGTATTTTTAAATAGGAATGAAACAATGATACAGTGACGGGATCACTGGATGTCTGCATGTTGGGCAAATCCAGCCACTTACCACTACAGTGACAGCAGAGAGAACATTGCATGGTCACAGCAAAACTGCACCATTCATCACTGTCAGACAAGAGTGCACTGGAATGAGTTGGACCAGAATATATATTTGCAGGCATCAGTAAGCCCAGTCTCCACCTTGCTATGCTGCAGATGTTAGAGGCCAAAATAGGGAAGGGGAAGAAAGGAAAATTAACAAATGTGATTACATTGGGTTTTGAGTTATACAGTACAGGCATGGCACTTCTTTATCTGGGCAGTCTGACTAGTGGTGGTGAACCAGTCTCACCCAGTGTCTCTTCAGTGTCTGTCAACTTTGTCTAGTTACTGAGGCTTGGCAAGGGCATGAAGTAGAAGAGGAAGGATCTCTCCACAGACAGATATAGTGAGGAAACTATTATGCTCCTGGCATGTAAGTCTGTAGCTAAGAAAGAGAAGTATCAGAGAAGAACCACATGAATCCTCTACCAGAAAACATGTTCAGTTTTTCTATATACTAAACGATTTAAATCAATGTCACTCCAAATAATATTGCTGCTCGGACATACCGAGGTAATAAAAATTGTTATCATTCTAGGTAATAATATTTTAGTATTTTACATTAGACTTTAAAAAAATGCTTCTATATCTGTTAGAATTCACTGACAAAAGCACAGTGTTTTTCAAAGATAATTTATGGCCATTTTCTGAATAATCTCATTCAGTTCTCTGGGGTTGCATAAAAATTCTAATAGCCCTTCTTCTACACCAGTATGTATGTCACACTTCTTTTTGCTTCTAATTTATGTTTTGTGTCTGAGGTCCCTTCAAACTGAAATTAATCAGCCTGCCCCTCCTGGAAATATACGCAATTTCTCCCTATTGCAAATCTCTTTCTTCACATTATTCATTGTGCTGATATTCTGAATTCCAAAGCACTGTAATAGATGACTCACCTTCAGCTATCAGTCATTCCCATCCATTCACTTTTTGAATTTTGAGGTCCTTCATTTGAAATTTACACTTGATCTCCAGTTTCATCTTAATTTGTATTTTACATTTCCGGTTGATTTTTTTTTTCCATTCACAAGATTAAACTACCAATACTATATTAGAGATTTTAGCCAGACTTTGACACTACAGTTACTACCTTAAATCAGTAATGTCAGGAACTATTACTAATTTATAAAAGCCAAATCATTCACCTTCATTCATGAGGGGGCTTTATGATGCAGGAGTACTCACAAGACACTCTTACCATCAGGCTGTTGTTTCTTCTATATCCGTGTTCAACTTCAGACATTTTCATGGAGAATAGGCAAACACCTTTCACTGCCATTTTGTCTACTCATTGAACATCATTCTTTATATGCAAAAAAATATGCATAAACTTGCATTGGCTGAGCCTGGTTTAAACAATATTAAGAGAATATACTCATCTATTCCATTTTCATGCCCTGTTGTTTCCTGCAGAAATCAATGATATTCTTTCTCCATCTGCACAGTTTTATACACATGCTGGATTTTTCTCCCCAGCTCCCATAGTAAATGTTCTTGTCAGAGTAAGTCTTACGCACTCAAAATTATTTTGTCACATATCAGTGAATCCTTAAAACTTGAAAAATTATAGCGTGCTGACAATGTTTGAAATCTGTGACATTCCATAAAGTATTTTCTTTTTATTCTCCTCTTTTGTGAAAAGTTCATCTCTTCACTATTTCACTCGTTTTCAGGGTTTTATGATTTCATTTATGATTTCATTTACAACTTTACCTAAATTTTCATGCTCAAACTGACTATTGAAACACTATTTCTTGGAAGGAAATGAAACATCATAATCTTCTTTCATGCACAGTATTTTTAATTCTTTACAGTATGAATCTTTCCTCCATATTCTCTACACATGGAAGAAAAATTTTAAATTATAATTTACTTGCTTAGGACACTTCTGTTGTCATTTTTCCTTAACTATTTCTGTGTATTTTTCAGGTCTTCACTTGTTCTATCACCCCTTATTCTCATGCTGCTTCTGTCTAAATTATAGCGATAGCATGCGTTTTGTTTTTAATTGATAGCTATGTTCTTTGATGAGCTTAGCTTGGCAGACAAGGAGATTTTAATTGCTTTTCTATCACTGCAATAATTCTATTTTTTTCTCCTGAGCTAGTTCTGGTGCCCAATTTGGTACAAACTTACTACTTACTTAGTTCCTTCACTAAAAAAGTTCAAGGGGGTAAGAAGGAATTTGAACGTGCCCCTGTAATACTCAGTTACCTTATGGTCACAAAAGTTCCATCCAGCCTTTCCCAATACATTTCTTACTAGAAACTATTAAAATCGAATGGCAGTAATCTTCTTGCTATTGCAGTAAAAGGATATATACAGTAGGACTCATGGCATCAGGTCTTAAGGCTTCCCTCATAGAACTCCTATCCATAGCTGAACTACTCAAAGTCTGAGATCTACTCAAGAGAAAAGAAAAGTTTTATGTATCTCCAACCTTTATCAACACTTTCAGATTAGCTGTGGACCTATTTCAGTCCTGGAATCATTTTTGTAAATTGGAAGTGAAACACTGATAATCACATCCAGATGCCTTTTCTGAGAACAATAGAAGCTGTTACAGATCTTTTTGATCTGGGAGATGAGGACTTCTCCTCCTTGAACAGAATTTCTCTGAAGGCAGCAATGAGAGAATCCAAGGAAGAAGGAAGTCCTATTACAGAAGGAAGACAGAATTCCCTTAAGTCCCTTTACAGAAATAAATTGGTGCTGATTTCTTCTTCCCCAACTTGGACAGCAACAAGCATGAAAAATCCTGTCACCCATCAGTCCAATGGAAGCTGAGAGCAGCAAGAGGGTTAATTCTTGCTTTCTTAGTACATCAGGCAGCTATCGCGTTGTGGCTCTTCCTGTTATTAGAAAGAACCCTAAAAATTAACCGCAAATTCTAGTAAAATCACATACAAATTTACCTTTGTTCTATGTTGCACTTAGTCATTAATACAAGACATCAAATTCAACTGTGGTAATATGCGCCATTTTATTAATATTAACCTCAATATAAGATACACTTAAGAATATCCCAAACTACATTGTTAACAAGTTACTCTGCAAAACTAAAAATGATAATAAAATTGCATATTATAGAAAAATATGTTCTTCCTTTATATGTTATTCCATGAAAGAAATTCCCTTTCAAAACTAATTTAACCACATAGGCACAATCAAATAGATTTGCCTGTTCTCAGTGTGGGTACCAATCTGGTCCTTATTAAATCAAGATAATCAAAATCATGTTCCCTTGAACATTAACTGTAACAACAGAAACTAAATTGGTTCCTAGCAGAATGCAAATTGGAAATGGGTTTGGAAAGCTCTTCTGTATGTATGTCTTGAAGCACTAGCAATGCCGCAGTGTTGCATAAAATAACATCAAAAACCACCTTCTCACCTGTTACTCAGACACTCCTGTATTTTAATGACACAATGGTAATACAGAAGCGCTATACTATATGGCTGTCAATATTGTTTAATTGTTATAAAAAAAGCAAAAAGTTAGAACATGATTCCAGGTGAAGCTATTTTGTAGTCAGATTAATGTTAATTCAACAGGCATTTATTTATTCAGTTTCTCCAAATATCTGTACATATTTAATACCTAAATATCATCGTACTGCCTAATAACTGCATAACTTTTCTAACAGAAAACATAAGCTTTGCAAAAAAAGTAAATAATTATAGTAAGATTCTTAAAAGCATGTTCTCATAATTTAGGGATTCAAAAAAAAAAAATAGAATACATTTACATCTGATCACTTCATAACAATGTATTAAATCTTCCTCTGAAACTTTACACATTTACGTGATTCCAAACCACTATGTACACATATATGAAAACTATTCTTGGTCTGGGATGTGCACAAAATACTACTGTTTTAGCTCAGCCCTTAAAAAGCATGCAACTGGTAAAAAAAATTAAACTACACTAAGTAATTGGTGGTTAATAAACAGAACTTTAAAATCATCTTGACATACTAGTCAAATATTCAACATTAAGGTAATGTAGTATTCAATATTAAATGTTCTCTGAATTTTCTTCAATCCAGACTTGTCCAGCCCAGGCAACTCCAAAATAATAAATAGACCTGTTGCCATTTACCAAGAAGCACTGCTGTGTATTCTGGCTACAGAAATGTCTGAAAACTAGAGTAATGAATGTAAATATGCAGTATAGGTAAAAAAAAATAAAAATAATAATACTAAGGAAAAGGTTAGCCTTGTAAATGTCAAGCTTGTCCCTTAGACAACATTTCATAGAAATTACATTTGGACCTACTAGTTTCAATGTTGCCAGCCAAGATTTCTTAGAAATACATAAATCCTGAGTCACATTACTAAATCACACAGAATCACAGAATGGTTAAGAGTGGAAGGGACTTCTGGAGGTCATCTGGTCCAATCCCCCTACTCAAGCAGGGACATGTCTAGACAGCTTTTGAATACCTCCAAGTAGGGAGACTGCACAGCCTCTCTGGGCAACCCATGCCAATGATCCTTCACCCACACAGTAAAGTAGTGCTTCCTGATTGCTTCCTGATGTTCAGATGGAACTTCCTGTGTTCCAGTTTGTGGTTATCACTAAAAAGAGCCCAGCTCCATCCTCTTTGCACTCTTCAGGTATTTATAGACATTAGTAAGATCCCACTGAGCCTCCTCTTCTCCAGGCTGAGCAGTCCCAGCTCTCTCAGCCTCTCATCATAAGGAGGTGCTCCAGGGGGCTCATCCAACCCATACTTCAAAAACTTCTCTATAAGGATCTTAAGGGGCATGGTATAAAAGGCATTCCTGAAATCACAGAATGGTTTGGGCTGGAAGGGACCTTAAAGATCATTTAATTCCAGCACCCTGCCATGAGCAGGGATACTTTCCATTAGACCAGGTTGCTCAAAGATCCATCCAACTTGTCCCTGAACATTTCTGGAGATGGGGCATCCACAGCTTATCTGGGCAACCTGCTCCGGTGCCTCAGCACCCTCACAATAAAGAATTTCCTCCTGATATCTAAACTAAATCTGCCCTCTTTTAGTTTAAAGCCATTGCCCCTTGTCCTGTCACTCTACTCCTTGTCAAAGAGTCCCTCCCCTGCTTTCCTGCAGGACCTCTATAGGTACTGGAAGGCCTCTATAATGTCACCCTGGAGACTGCAGCCAAGGCTGCCTTTGAACCTTCACATTTCCCACCAGCACCTCCTTGTTGGTGGGAACAAGGAACAGTATAGCACCTCTCCTCACTGGCTGCTCAGTCACTTGGAGAAGGAATTTATAATCAGTGCATTCTAGGATCCTATTGGATTGCTTATACCCTGCTGTGTTATTCCTCCAGTGGACGTAGGGGTGGCTGAAGTTCCCCATGATGACCAGGGCTTGTGAATGTGGGGCTACTCCTTTCCGTCTGTAGAGGGCCTCATCTGTTTGTTCTTCCTGGTCAGGTGGCCTGTCCTGCCTTCGCTGAACCCTTACCCTTAAATTCTCTGTCAACTCCTCATCCATTCCCAGGCAGAGCTCCATGCACACCAGCTGGTCACTGAAATAGAGGGCTACACCCCCTCCTCGTCTCCCCAGTCTGTCCTTCCTGAAGAGCATGCATCCGTCCATTCCAACACTCCACTCATGGAGTGACATCCCACAATGTCTCTGTGATGCCAGTGAGATCACAGCCATGAAAGCATATGCATGTCTCTAATTCATACTTTTTTATACCCATATATAATGTGCGCATTATTGTACAGACACTTAAGAGGGGTATCCCAGCATGTTGTGCTCCTTGAAAGTGTTTGGGAGATTTCTTCATAGTGCTGCCTTGCCAATCTGCAAGTGACCTCACTCAAGCCCCATATCACTGATTTTTTGTGATCCTTCCCTATTCCATCGCTCCATGTCCCTTGTTCAGCAGCCCTGTTTCACTGCTGATTCACAAGGCTGCTGGTGACCCTCTCCCACTACCTTTCTTCCTAGTTTAATGTCCTCTGTATGAGGTCTGCCATGCTACTGGCCAAAGTGTCTTTGCCCTACTTACAAAGGTGCATCCCATCCCTCCCAAGAAGATAATGATCCTCAAACAGGGTCCCACACCAAAATGGAATACTCCTTGAGCCTTTCTTCTTTTTTCATCCCAAAAGAACACCTTGTCAACAGCTTGCATTCCTTTCCTTCTTCCTACTTTGACTAAAAGGGCTAGAAATTACTTTTCTGAATATAAGAACAGAGATATTCATGTAGTCCCATTAAACAAGGATCTATAAAGTTTTAATAAAACTTTATCATTAGATTCCTGATATAAATGTGATAGCTGCAATACTACTTTAATTACTTCACAACATGTCTACGATAAATTTCAGCAACCCATCCAAGCAGTCTTTGTAAGTTAAAACAGATGAGAAGAACTTAGTCCTTGATGGGTGCTGGTTTCACTTACATTTTCATTTAAATCTGAAAAATGCAAAATCCAGCCTGAGCTTTCTACCTAGAGCAGTTTGTCCAATGCATTCCTTTCCAGGGAACTCACTTTAGAGAAGATTCGTCCTTAGAGAATCATCCTACATTGGAATGAGCCTTGCTAACATACTAAACACCAGCGTCTCTATATGGAATGAGCTAGTCACCCACCAATACATCACCTGCCTTCAGGCCACAAAAGCAATCATCCACAGTTTCATTCTCCAAGAGTGCACAGTTTCCGTTTCATTTATGACAGCAAGGTGCTAATGGCATGAAGGCAATAGCTCCTCTTCTACCTTGAAACTGAAAAGAACCATAGCTCAATAAAAAATAAAGTCTCCTTTCTTAATAGTGCTTCTTAAATTCATGCATGCAAAGTTTCTCTCGGATTTTACTGAGGGAGATAAAGAAACCCTGTTGCTGACTAGTGACAAAAGTTTAAAACATAGCAAACTCTGACCATTTATTCATTTTTAAATTTTCTAGAAAAGAGAATTACTAACTATTGGTTTATGCTGCTTTTTAGTTTGCTTTGTTTTTGTTGTTTTTGTACTATTTTCCTTTTTTCCTGTTTTTTGTTTGTGTGTTGTTTTTTTTGTTTGTTTGTTGTTGTTTTTTTTTTTTTTTTTAGGAAGCTTATTCTAGTAAATTTTATACAGAAATAATTTCCATTAGGATAAAAGAAAAAAACAAAACGAAACAAAACAAAACAAAAAACACACAAGAATCCGGTTATCAAAAAGTAGAAAAGATTAATTTTGCACTTAGAAGTTCAAACAGAACCTCTTAGGCATAGACATCAAAAGACCCAAACCTGCTAATAGCATCATATCCACATCCAGCCATACTCTGGTAAATATACCATGGGACCGTACTTACTAAAAAATATTTTTCAGGTCATCAAAATCTTTCTACATTTTTGTGCGTTTTTACACTTACCACTACTTACAATGGTTATTCCTATTTTACTTCTTGCAGAAACAGTTCACTGAGACTTTTAAAAATGTGTATTTAAAAAACATTATGCTGTGGTACTATCTCTAATAATGATGAACTTGCTAAACAATACTTGCAGAAACAAGCAGTTATATTCTTAATAATGAACAACTCTATCACTGCTGACCTAATGGTCATACAGCCTGATTTTTCTTCTTTACAAATATAGCTGGAAAACCAAAAAGAGTATCTGTTGTGGTCACCTGCAATGATAAACCCATAATTCTAATAAATGATAAACCCATAATTCTATAATTCAGCATTTCTAATGGAGCATGCTGTTCACAGAGCACTAACAATACATTTTTCATCCAGACCCTAGTCCATTGCTTGCTGCCACCTTGCCTAGACTCCTTTTTAAGGAATGGTCAAGGCATTAGCTGTTCTGGTAGCCCCAGAATCTTGCTCTGACCAACAGCTTTTCAGGATTCTCAAATACTTTTTTCTCCCTAAGAAATGGGTACTACTGGGGCCTTACACGTTTGTATATATTTTCTACTCCTGGCTGGGATGTATAAATTTTTGAAGCCCACTCTGCCCACTCTGAGTAAAAACCTACATCTATAAGTTTTTTCTTTACTTGAAACTTTTTTTTTTTCCATTTATTCTTGAGAACATAAATTTGGTACATTACGGAGCAACCTTTCCTCCCTTCCTTCTTTCCTTTCGTTTCCTTCCCTTCCTTCCTTCTCTTCCTTACCTACTTCCTACCTCTTTAATCTCTCAAACCCTGCCATCTCCTAGCACTGGTCTAACTGTATGTATTTTTATCATTTATGATGTGCTTTATAACCTTGGCAGCAATAACTAGTTATAGGAAAAACCTTTAGAACCAAATCAAAGTTATTCCAGCAACTGTTTTTACTGGCTTTTTTTTTTTTTTCTTTTTTTTTTTTTTTAATAACTCCAGTATCTGACAGGAGGAAAAACTATAAAGTTTTAAATATACTAGAAATAAGAGTATCTAGTTTTTTTTATATGTTTTAAGAACCATAACTCCCTCATAGCATAGGTCTTCCCTGTAGCAGCAGTACAGAAAGAGCCATTCCAGTTGGAAAAGAATTTTAATTGCAGGAGCAAGCACATCTTCAAACAACAGCAAGGTACTTTTTTTAGCCTCAGGAATTTGACTCATATATTTGTAAACTCCCCCTGCACCAGTGATTCTGAATTACATCTGTAATTCATACATTTACACACACAGAAGAGAAAAAAAAAAGATAACACATGGTAAATGTCAAATTTAAAAAATCTGCACTACACAGAATCATAGAATGGCTCAGGTTGGAAGGGACCTTAAAGACCATCCAGTTCCAATGCCCCTCCAATGGGTAGGGATGCCACCCACTGATCAAGTTGCTCAGGGCCCCATCCAACCTGGTCTTGAACACTTCCAAGGATGGGGCATCGACAACCTCTCTGGGCAGCCTGTGCCAGTGCCTCACCACCCTCTGAGTGAAGAACTTCTTTCTAATATCTATACCTCCCTTCTTTTAGTTTCAAGTACTGAAAGGCCACAGTGAGGTCACCCTGGAGCCTTCACTTCTGTGGGCTGAACAGCCCTAGCTCTCTCAGCCTTTATTTGTAGGAGAGGTGCTCCAGCCCCTTGATCGTCTTTGTGACCCTCCTCTGGACCTGTTCTAACAGCTCCACATCCTTCTTGTGCTGGGGGCCCCAGACCAGGAGGCAGCACTCCAAGTGCCTCACAAGGGCAGAGCAGAGGGGGATGATCACCTCCCTCCACCTGATGGCCACCCCTCTGTTGGTGCAGCCCAGGACACAACTGGCCTTCTGGGCTGCGAGCATACATGTACACACTGCTGGCTCATGTCAAGCTTTTTGTCCACCAGAACCCACAAGTTCTTCTCTGCAGGGCTGCTCTCAATGAGTTCTTCTCCCAGTCTGTGCTCATATCTGGGATTGCCCTGACCCAGGTGCAGCACCTTGCACCTGGACTTGTTGAACCTCTTTAGGTTGATATGGGCCCACTTCTCAGGCTTTTCCAGGTCCCTTCAGATGCCAACCCTTCCTTCTGTTGTACTGACTGCACCACTCAGCTTGGTGTCATCTGCAAACTTGCTGAGGGTGCACTTGATCCCACTGTCTGTTATAAACAAACAGCATCAGTCCCAGAAAAGACCCCTGAGGGACACCACACATCACCAGCCGTCACTTGGACATAGAGCCATTGACCACCACTCTCTGGGTGTGACCTTCAAGCCAATTCCTTATCCACTGAATGGTCCACCAATCAAACCCATCCCCCTCCAATTTGGAGACCAATGGATGCCATGTAGGACTATGTCAAAGGCCTTACAGAAATCCAGGTAGATGACATTGGTCGGTCTTCCTTTCTTCCCATCAACTGATGCAGTCACTCCATCATAGAAGGCCACCAGATTGGTCAGGCATGATTTACCCTTGCTGAAGCCATGCTGGCTGTCTTGGATCTACTCCTTGTCTTGCACGTGCCTTGAACATTTCTTGGAGAAATGACTTAGTGGAATTTCCATACTAGATCAGATTAACTATTAACTATTGCAGTGTCAAGCAGCAAAGAAAAAAAAATGTATCAGAAGCAGGTACAGAAAGATTCTTACAAAAATCACATCAGAGGAAATGTGATCCCTATAGAAGTCTCACCTAATCCTGATTTTAAAATTACCTAAACTCAGAAACATATTGCTTTGTATCCTTTCCAAATTTTTCTCCAATCCTTTGTTGTCAGGGTGCATTGTTCTTATTCCAGGTATCACTCCAGATGATAAAAGTCTGTAAAGTTCTTGATATCAGTAGTATACTGTGACAATGAATTATACGTTCTATTTATGCATTATGAAAAACAATATTCCTGTTTACTATCTGCATATACAACAGCAATTTTATCTAGTGTCTCCCACTCTCTTTTTATAATCGCTACAAGAACAAATCATCCTGACTGAAAGTTCTCTGTAGACAGCAGGGTTTTTTTATCATGTTCCTTCTAATTTTAGTACTTAGTAATGCAATTAATACCAAACTATCACTTTTTTTTCCTGACCCTAGCTGTGTTTATTATCCTTTTGTAATATAGCCACAGCTGTTTAATATCCTTCAGGAGATGAGGCAATCAATATTTCACATGGTATCTCATGATCAAAATCCCAGAAAACTGTTCCATTCTGAACTACTGATTTACTTAGGAGTAGCTTAGTATTTCTAACTAGGCCTGTGCAACTACAAGAACCAAAAAATCCATTTTTCTAATTCTACATCTAGGTTATAAAAGCTCTTAAAGAGCTAGTAATTTCCATAGAACATGACTTCTTTTTTTTTTTCTATCTTTACAAGAATCATAAAAAATGTTAGAATAGTAGGCTGGCTTCCTGGATTACCTTCCCATGGAAATAGCGTAGGAAGCAATCCTGGAGATTTGGCTGGTGTGCCAAATGTCCAGCTGACATTTTGACAGTTACCATGTCCTCTGCGTGATTCTACTGCACCCTTGCTACCTTTTGGCAAAATATTTCACTAGAAAATTTTACCCAGCTCCACACTGAGTAATCATTTCCTCTTTTTGGCCGCAACAAAAAGAGGGAAAACTGTTGAGTTATTCTCAGCAATGCCCTAATTACTTTTTTAGATGACCATGTTATTATTTAGAACCCTCTAAGTACTTCAGTAACCTTTAATTAATGAAATACTGACAGAAAATATACTTTAATAGTAGGTTTCACTTTAGATGAATTACAACGCTTTAGGAAAATATCAGATACTTCTATTTAAGGAGACTCCTGTTGTGAAAATAGGAGGAATTTATAACTATATATGAAATCCCTTAATACTAGCTACAGCACTTAATACATCAGTGAATTGGAACTAAATGGTGGTTTATGGAACAACTGTGTCAGTCTACTGATTTATCACGGGCTTTCTATAAATTCCCTTGAAGGTGGCAAAAAAAAAAAAAAAAAAAAAAAAAAAATGCAGAGAAAATAATTGCCTTGCTAAAATAACAAACTGGACAAAACACAAAAGCACCACTATGCTGAACTTTGTATTCTGCATATTGAAGTTTGGAATGTTAAATCACTCTCTGCTTTGAGGCCCCTCAGAGAGAACTGTATTATTAGCAAGTGAGAATCTGCAAAAGGAAGCTAGAATCTATGTTTTCAGTTTTAGCCTCAAGCTCTTGAAGTTTAAAATTTGGGGTGGGTACACAATAGTTGACTAAAAATATCCATGTCTCAGTTCTCTAAATAACCTACTTCTCCTTCACTCACACACAGGATAATGAGATTCCCATACATTCTTAAACTATTTTTAAATGAATAATCAGTAAATGTATTACTTGTTACGTTTACGACTGAAATAGAGTAAGCTTTAATTTACAATGACAGAAGCTAACCACAGCAAATAGAAGTGCTTGATGCAAAACCATCATGATATATACAGAACATATCTCCATGAGACCACAAGGTCTGTATCACAGGCTATTTTGATCAAATTAATATGTATACACACACTACATAGCTTCACTTCTGTCCTATGTGCTTTTTCCCTTCTTAGTTTTCAGTTCCCTCATGAAAAGATCTTTACAGCACAGAAAAAGAAACTAAATTCCTTTGAAATTCTGCTTGTGAAGTACTTAAATGGCTTTCCATGCATCATAACAAGCATTGGAATTATGTGTTGCAGAGTAGGTGTAGGTCACAAGTGAGAGATATCAATTTATTTATTTATTTATTTTTTACACAGGAAACACTTTTTCCTCCATTCATGCATGGAATAATGAGGTTCTCATTTAGACTTCCAGTCATCCAGTCAGCCACCAATATGCACCAACCAGCACTGGGTTATCTCAGTCTGTATCTAGTACCTGGTGTTCATATGTTGATGCCAATAGCTGTGATCCAAGAAAAAACATAGCAAAAATGCCTAGGGCCAAACATAGCACATAAGTGGATGCAGAGTTAATGAGAACTTGCTGCTGCGAGAATCACTTCAATTCAGGGATGAGATCCAGAATTCTGGCCTTACTCTTCTATTTAATGAATTCCATGTACCACAAGGACTTAGCTCAAAAGGAATCTTATGTCTCCAGAAAAAGATTTTTGAAAGCTTATTCTAAATTTTGCCTTGGAATCTTTAAAGTGTTGTTTGAATGAAATGAATAGCAAAACAATTTCCTGATCAAAAAGATGCCACTACTTGAAAATAAAAACAGTTTTTGTGAAATTCTTGAGGTCAAGAGGAAACCAGGGAGTGAAAGAAGATGGTCTCTGTATCTACTTTCTTGGATTTATTACAAGTGGAAAGCCAAGACACTGGTAATGTTGAAAAAATCATTAAAAAAACAAATAAACAAACAAAACCCAGAATTTAGAATGGACATGTGAAAGAGTTATGATTAGCTCCTATGCAAGAAAAAAACCACAATCGTACACATACAAAACAGTAATGATACTATTTTGTAGTTACTGCTATGTTTCTGGTATTCTTGGCAAAAATAGACCCTTGATTGCTAAGTGCTGAAACTCATTTAGTGTAGCATAGAAAAACACAAACTCAATCCACATGCTACTTCACAGCCAGAAACTACATCATCGTTTTGAATGATACTGTTTTATCATTAAATAGAATACTTATTTTAAGTGTACTTTTGCAGGGAACTGTCATTTGATTAGCTGGAGCACTAACTGAAGCATATGCCAATGTATGGTAATGAGTACTCCTAACAAAACCCAAACCATCCATTCTGCCTGTTTTTCTTCATGGTTTTCCATTAAAGCTACATAATCTACACATCGTACACTTACATATATAACATAACCTCATTTTAAATAATGCATTTTTCTTACATCATCTGCCTTAAGGTTTAAAGTTTATAACATTGGTGTCTTTCTTACGTATGCATTTCTATCATCTTCACAAGCTGCATGAGAGCGTAATCCAAAATCAAAGCATAAGGTTCTCTCCCTTCCCTTCCCTTCCCTTCCCTTCCCTTCCCTTCCCTTCCCTTCCCTTCCCTTCCCTTCCCTTCCCTTCCCTTCCCTTCCCTTCCCTTCCCTTCCCTTCCCTTCCCTTCCCTTCCCTTCCCTTCCCTTCCCTTCCCTTCCCTTCCCTTCCCTTCCCTTCCCTTCCCTTCCCTTCCCTTCCCTTCCCTTCCCTTCCCTTCCCTTCCCTTCCCTTCCCTTCCCTTCCCATTTTTCAAAATACTTTCTAGTCTTGGGTAGCTATTTCCAACGATATTTTGCAACCATCACACTGACTATGAGAAGCCACAAAGGAGAGTATGAGGAAGTCGATCAACAGCTGTGGTGAAGGCCACAGCAGCTTGGAAAGGAAGCTGGAAAGTGGCTTCTCGAGACTGCTATCATCTGGTGGAATGGAGGGAGTATGCTGCCTGTTACTCCCTGAGGAACACAGAAACCACAGCCAAGTGCCTGGTCAGACACAACAGCAGTTTTTTGTCTGGCTGCCACCTTTTCAGTAAGAGGAGCACATACCACTTTCCTGTCCAGACAACTCAAAGCCAATCACAGATAAGGGAAAAGAATATATATATAGCAGTACCAAGTGCCAGGCCTGCTCTCTCACAGAAAGTTTACAAACAGGAGTGTTGAGTCCATTTCTCAATCCAAGTTAGTTTTTTTTCTGATAGGTAAGAACTCTCTCCCTATCCAAATATAATGAAATTAAGTGTTCCATTTTTAATTCCTCCAACATTGGCACCTGCTGCACATCCAACTAAGAAGACCAGAAGAACCACAAACTAGTTAATGATGTCTGGCATCACATAACCTTTGTACACACCGACAAGAAGTCCACATTCAAGTACATTTTCTGGAACTGTCCTTGTACTTTTAAGTGCTGCTAGGAGGACATTGTCTGCACACAATTTGCTAATGAAGTTACCACACATGGGCATCACAAGGATCTATAAAATATCCCAGAAGAGAATTTTGAAGTGCCTGAAATCCCAGTTCACAGCCATGCTTCTTCTAATCAGTGGCAACATATGCAGTATATGTTAGAAACAGTTTTTGGATGACAATACAGGACTGGATCTTAGCCACTATGATACTGCTCAGAACTCAAACTCTGAGATACAGTATGAAAAATAAGCTCCTTAAACAAATAAAGGCTGTCTATATCTGATTCTTTATTCAAATGGCATTTTAGTATTTGGAAAGTTTTTAAACTCTGCTATTCAACTCCTGTGTCTATCCTAACCTTGACAAGAGTTGACCTCTTGCCTTAGAGAGATTTTCTCTACATCTTCCTAAGACAGTAGCATCAGAAAGCATACAATAATTGGGCAAAATGTTACATGGATATAAATTTCAACATTGGAACTTCTTAAGCTATCTAGCATTAGCTACCATCATTACATAGCAAGTTTTCTTTATAATACTGTTGACAAAATAGCTTTCTGAATTGGGCTAAGTATTTTCTATATGAAATGTATGTGACCTTCATTGATCTATCCAGTAGATCACCAACTAAGTGGCGTATTTTTCTAGTGGCCACTGCACACAGTCTGAAAAAAAAATGTCTGAAAACTAGTAAAAATGCTCTGAGGATACCCTCTAAGACCACACAAGCATACTTCTAGCATTTTTAGTTTCATCACAGCTAAGTTCCTCCAGAAATTAAAACCCCAATGTATTGACCATTAATGACATGCTTGATGATGAAGTGATTACTAAATATGAGGTTGCTGTTGATGCTGCTGATGCCTTGAAACCTCAATCTAAAGAACCTCATACCAAAACAAAACAACAACAAAAAACTCACAGCAAAAAAAAAAAAAAAAAAAAAAAGCACTATACTTAGGATTTTAATTCATTCATTACAGAATTAAAAATGTGATCATATTTTAAGTTTTCAATTCAAAATATGACTACTATGCTTATTCAAAAACAAAACAAAACAATGTAAAACAAAACAAAAAAACACTTCATGTAGCACTAGAAAAGTAAGGGCCAACATTATTATTCTCTCACAAGCAATAGCATAAATTAAAATATATCAGACAGTAGGATTTATATTTAAACAATTTAATAATCTAGCAAATGCTAGAAAAAATCTGAAATCTGTTTTTATTAAAATGTAAATAGAGAGACTTGTTCAATGCTCACAGGAACCAGTAATGGACTACATACTCAGAGTTTCTCCTCACAGAAAAAGAAAACTTGCAGAACTAGCAAGTCAAGTCACCTATTAAAGATCTATTTACCTGTAAGGCATGAATGCAGTGCCTCGGTCAAGAATTGTCTGCTTTCTTCATCCTAACAAGACCCTCACTTTCTGGTTCAAAAGCAAAAGAACCATTGATCTTTCTGACAGCCAAGCAAAATCAGGCTTAAAAATTACAAAACGAGTACAAACAGCACCCATCCCCACCCCCCTCACAAGTTTACGCAAATCTACTGGCTCAAATTTCTATCATGCTCTGAGTCACACAGTAAAAAGAAACAGCAGATATTTGCCACAAAGCATTGAATAGACACTAAAGTAGAGAGATCACCTATTTGCATTTCCACTGAGTACAGATTTTCTTTGTCGAATGCTAATGGCTTACAAAGTAAGGTGCAGGTCCTTGGCTTCTATACAGCATGAACTGAAAAGAACTGCTGTATGTCTTCACAGTAAATGCCTTCATTTGTTTTTTTTTTGCTGTTCTGCCAAGATAGTAGGCATTTCTCCAGTTCATTTTATAAGTATTATATTTTCCTGAGCGTCCATATCTTTGCAATTGCACGACTTCAAGAAAGGAAAATGCTTGCAGCAAGAGCCATTGTCCCTTGTGCAGGCAATCCAGGGCACAGGAGAGACAAACAATGTGAATGTAATGCTTATCATGTTGCCCATACACTCCACTGCTGGGAACAGATATGTTTTCAACCTCTAAACAAAGATCACGTACCCTACCCCACCCGCAGAATAATACATCTGAACATGCACACAAAGGTCCTGTGTACCCAAGGCTGAACTCACACTGTTTTTAAGATTTCTTTATTTTAATTGCTGCTACTGTTATGGTTTGATGTTACGAAAGCATATTTTATAAGCTTTATCTTCCTACCTTCCTGAGCAACAGAGGAGACTACATTGAACTTCCCTTCTCTTCAATTATGGAAGTAACAAAGGCAATAGTTTTAAAATAAGCCATTGAATTGTTTGTAGTAATACAAGCAGAAAATACATTTGTCTGCCTTGATAATTTAAGAAGGAACTTTTGCAGAATCTCACCCTCTGTTCTACACTAGCTTTTTGACCAGTATTCTTAAGGGTTGTGGGTATACTTAAGTGCTGCCCAGAATTAAAAAATACAATACTGTGAAGAAATGCGTCCAAATCAGTTACAAAATGAAGTTCAGCTACATGGCACAAAATCCTGGAAGGAGTGAGTGCAGTCTAAGGCAGCTAGACTTTCAGTGGAACACAGCCAAGTGGATATTGAAAATAAAATGATTATAATGGATAAATCATATCCAAGGTAGCACTGAAATTTTATATAGACCCACTAAAGCAATAATTCCAACAAAGCCCAAATTTCAGAGAGGGCTAAAGCAATGAAATCAGAGGGCCATATTAATCCCTAGAGTTATTTGCCTGTAATCAAGTTAGCTAGGCAAGAGCTTTTTTTATTTTATTATTTCAAAGAAAACACCAGCTGAAGCTGCACGCCACACTGGATACAATCAACAAAGCTATACTTCCCTTTTCCAAGGATATCCTTGAAGGAAGACCTCTCCAAAGCCATACAGAGGATACTCGTTAGCAAATAGTACTTGATAGGAAAAGCAGAAAGATTTCATATTCCTCAGTATTCATATTAATTCTGCAGATTTATTGATTTATTTATTTATCCATTAAAGCAGCTCCAAGGAGGCCATACTTCCTGCTACTTCAGGGCAGGTCACATTCTGTTCCAGCAGGAGGGCTCACAGTGTATATTCAGCCACATCCCCATGGCTAGGACCACAATGAATTGCACATTTATTTCTCAGGAAAACGGTATGGTATGAGCTCACAACTCCTAGGCCCTCAGCTAATATGCACTGCTGCAACATCATAGAGTAGGACAACAAACTGTGGAAGTTACTCCTACTTCCAAAGATGCAGAGGTAAAACTGAACCATCAGTTTGCAAACTTGGAAGCACGGAGCAAACTGAAGCTCACACTATATCCCCTGTCCCTGCTATTCAAAGTCTTCTGTAATACGGTCTTGGCTTTATTCCAAAGATTTGAATGCATTTTCTTGGAATGATAGATAGTAAATTTTCTTTAACATCCAAATTAAGCAAAGCAATCAAGTTTCTCTTGTATTTGTACACATATATGTAGGCATGCAATAATTCTCATAGGAATAACATCTAGGTGTAGGTGTAGTTGAGTGCAGAATTTAGCTCTTAATGATTACTATTATTGAATCAACTTTGGCACAGGAAATTCCAAGCAGAAAAAAAAACATCATTCTTCATATGATGAGGAGTAGTCTTTGACTCTAGAGGTCTGTCCTAGCTAAACTTATTCAGGTGAAAATTCATAAATATAAAATTGTATAAAATAATCAATTTTCAAAACTTATTACTGGAAGATGGCAGATAAAAAAACATGAACCATTTATGAATACTTCATATGCTTTATGTATGTATTAGAGAAACTGAGGCAATTTCATTTTTTGACACCCACTGTATACTACCTCTTGAGTAATTATCCAACTAATGCATGTTATATTTGAAACCATCTTTAATTTCTGCTTTTCTCTTTCCCTTTTCCTATCTGTTCAACCTTTCAAAATAAACTACTTACATACTTGTATCACAGTTCCACACTCAAATATAATTATGTTTAAAATTCCATTATGTTGTATACCTCTTTAATTATCCCCCTGTTAGAGACACAAAACAGACACCAAAGTACCTATATCCTTATATGTGTGGCATGTATCTGTATTTTAGTATATCTGCACCATTATAAACAAACTGACAGCAAAGGTCCTTATAGATCCCATGCCATCTATCCCTGCTAATCGCTAAAAGGTTACATTTTGATTCTTATCTTCCAAAATTAAATGAACAATATGATGTATTTTATTATCTGATTTCTAGAAATTAATTTATAGGATGGAAATAGGCTATTTTATTCTTTTAAATAAATAAATCTGATCATTACATACTTTTTTTAATGCAAATAAACATAATTTTATTACACCAGTTAGTGTATCATTGAAGCACAAATATTGAGTACAGGATTTATTTTTCAATTACAGATCGAGAAAAGAGCAAACATTCTTCTAATCATTATTCTAATGTAATTATCAGTACACTGACATTTACAATGTACACTTCTTTGCACATATGACAAAAAAAAAAAAAAAAAAAAAAAAAAGAAAGTTCTATAACCTTCCAAAACAAGTAAGTTTTATGATGCAACACCAAAAATTTCGGGAAGCAAAAAGATTTTAATCAGTAAGTGATAAAAATATTTTAATGTGAAAGTGATACAAAAATATTCATATAATCTATGGTTGATACTAAAAATATCACTTGTGGTAAAATTCCTTATCTGCAATGTGGAACTACACGTGAAAATTACACGTTGTCATCAGTTTTGTACTTCTTTTAAAGATACTCCGCTTATTTCTGTCACATACAGACAACAAATTGCTGCTGAAACATCTTTTCATGCTAACGGCAAAAGCAGTTTTCGCAAAAATGGACAAAAATTGGTTTCTTCTGATCACAGAAAATGAAATACTGAAAAATCACCAAAAATATTTAATAATATGTTTCAGAGGCTGACCAACACAGAAGTTCATTCCACTGATATATTTCATGATTCCCACTGTTATTTCCCCCACTTACTAATGAAAATGTACTCATTAAAAGTACATAAAACTATCCACAGATGAACACTTCCAAATAAGAAAAATTAAAAAAATAAAGGCTTTAGCATTACTGGTTAGGATCAATGGGATGCTCTCAGAAACTCCTCACAGAGCAGAGTTTATGTCCACCTACAGCCAAAAGGAGAAAAAGGGGCATCTGAAATACTTAGATGAAGATCTTCATGGATAAATAATATGAAAACATCTTATGAAACAAAGCTTATATTTGTTAAGGCTTCCTACAATTGCAGGATATACTGAGTTTATAGTAACTGCTCTAAAAAAATCAAGAGGCATTGTGGTGACAACTGGGAAGACAGGGTAGGCTATATATCTTTTAGAAGTTTAAAAAAAAAAAAAAAAAAAAAAACTTGGGCAGCTGTCCAAGGAAGAAATAATTGCCAGCACTTAACAGTATTATCTCCCTTCACGCCCTGTTTGCTGAGGTTACTCCTTACAACACTGACTTGTCAGCAGAAAGGAATCTGTGCTGGGACATAAGCAACTTCAGTGTAAATTTAGGAGCTCTAACCATGGTTCCTTATAAATTGGTATTCCTAAGAACTAATAAATTTTTAGAAACTAGTCATTTATATTTATTAAAAATCTTTCAAGTAATCAAAACAGGAATATGGAAGTTTTTAACTTATTTTCTCCTTCAAAGCTCTCTGAAGAGCAGCTAGAACAGCATGAAGCTCTGCCACGGATAAGGGGATGAGAGAGTTGAGACGTTATGGGTAAGGGTTTGTGGGCAGACCGACATGGATGGAATTGAAGTTGTTAACTGTTACAGATCTCCTGATCAGGGAGAAACAGGTTAATTTAACAGGTTAAATCCCTCTTCGGATAACTGGAAGAAACCTTACTTTCATAGGTCCGAGTCTTCATAGGGGATTCTGGCCACCCTGATACCTGCTGGAAGGTCATCACAGCAAAATACAAGAAACCTAGAAGGTTTCTGGAGAGCTGGGGTGACAACTTCCTGACACTGGCAATGGAGGAAACAACCAGAGGACAGAATGCATACATATGCTACTACAACATATATTGGACCTCGTGCCTGGTGGATGTGGTTTAATGGATGACATTGGTAGTAGGGTGATGGCTGGACCTTCACCCTATGGATGGTTGGATCTTGAAGGTCTTTTCCAAAATATTATCTACGATAATATTTTCTCTTTTTCTCTTTCCAACAAAATTGTTCAGCTTTCATGCTGACAATGCAAGAGGAATGGAAAGCCGCATACCCTAGTCTGCAAACAACATGCAAGAGTCCTGAAACAGCATGGCCTTTACTGACACAGGACATATACCATCCCAAATGGGATTACATGAAGTAAAATGCTACCACTGGGAATATGTTGTCAATTGGCCCAGTGGAAATAATTTGGGAAAAAAAAAAAAAAAAGATGAAATTCCATGCTTTTCCGATTCTCTCAAAACAGATTGAAGTTCTCAGATTACACAATTTACAAAATTATGCACAAAGCCATATCTGCGAAGCAACATTGGACTAGAATTCATTCAGGAGCAGTTCACGGTCAGCATTTATATTTGTAATAATATGTTGGCTGTAAATAAATGAACGAAATATATGTTTTTTCTTACTAATACAGAAATGAAGATCTTTCTCCTTTCATGTTTGCGTAGGCATCAAAGTAACTGTTCTTTAAGACCACAAAACACTTCTCTAACACTGCATAAGTTGTTCAGTATCTACTGAAAAAGGGCTCTGGGATAAAGGCAAGCCTTCTATTCCTTATTATTTTAATTTTCTACAGGAAGAGATTGAAAGAAATGAAAAATTAATTTGTGCAGAATGATAAGGCAATTCAAATGTAAGAATTTCAGTCAGGCCTTGCAGACCAGATGGCTTTTAATTTTCTGGCAATGATGTTAATTGGAAGTCAGGATGTAAACTTCTTTTTTAATCAACTTTAAGCAACAATTATTTTTTTAATCATATAAACAGCTGCACACTGGAAGTATCTCGACATCAGTATTACATTGCATAGCACGTATTAACAAGGACAAGTAAAACTATAAATAACAATAATCTTAAATTGTAGGCTGTTAGCTGCCTTAAAGTCTCCAAAAAAGATCTTTTTAAAATTGAATTTCTTATCACTTCCTTCCTTATTTCTGCAACAGCTATGTCTAAAAATCACCAAAAATATCTTAAAATTTATTTAGTCACTAAGAAGTTTTGCTCCTGGTTCAGCATAAAGAATTAAGTCTCAGTTCCCTGTTATAAAACAAGTTGATGACAATTTTTGAACTTTCCTATTTTGAATACTCTTAACAAACTATATACATAGAACCTCAATTGTATTAACAAGTTAGTGATTTCATTATTCCCCTTTTTAAGTTGAAGAAAAGCTAGAGGATCTATATTAAAGGAAGAACAATGTTATAATACCAAATTTGGAATTAATTATAGGGAAAAAAATAGGAGTATATGTCTAGAACTAGGAATAGATTTTCACATTTGCCATAACTGTCATCAACCCAAAGATTATTAACTGAAAAAAAGAATTTGAATTAATGACATTTTGCCACATTTTTACATTTTTTGTTTTGTTGTTGTTGTTGTTGTTTTTTAGATAGATTGGGAAAAAACACAAAACTTCTGGATTGCCTACTTGGATTGCCTTTTTTGAAAAATTTTGCACTTTATTGCGGTAATGAACATAATAATGAACATATTATGACAATGAACACAACTGGTGACTGCAAAAATGATCCATATCAGCTAGACATGTACTGAATTTTTCCTTGTTCTATTTTGAAACCAGACCAATTTTTTTTTGTCTCCTGTGTGATTATTTTTTTTTTTATTTGCCAGAATACTAGAAAGAGCTCCACATTTCTGACCGGGCCTAAAGTAAACGCCAAGAATCCAACAATACAAAGAAGCCAATGTTTTTGTGAGCTTGAACAAATATTTCCTCCACCATAAGCATCTTAGTGCACATTATCTTAAAGAAAGCATGAAAAATAAGCCAGAAGAAGTACTTAAAACTGAAAATCAAAAATGCATATATATTTTCCTTGTAGCAAATAGAAATAAGAGGAAAGCATTATCAAACACAACATTAATATCATTTACTTGTCCCCTGGGCATCCCAGTATCTCCAGTTTACTTTCATAGTTGGGTTTCTCATAAGCCAGTTTTCAGACAGAAATAAAGTTCAGAACAAGTGACATAGTGCCTCTTTTTAAAGGCGTCTCTGGTTTTATGCGTATGCTTTCTCTCATCACTTCTCTCCTAAAGAATTTTAAAAATGACTAGTATGAACAACTTACAACTAGACTATAAGTATGTGAAATATATATTTTCTACATTTTTGTGAAAACATCTGAATAGAGATGAAAACTTCAGTAAGCATCCTCAAATCAGAAAACTTCATACAGAAACCATATTTATTAAGACAAAGAGCTTTAAATAATCAAGCCTAAATAAATAATAATAAAATAAAAAAACAGTCCCATAGGTACTCAAACGGCAAATCAGAAGCAAAAGTGCAAATATAGATTTCACAAGTTTCAACAGGACCCTCTTCAAATTCAATAACTATAGATGTATCTCAGGCCTAACTCCAAACACCCAACAGGCTGCAGAAGCACAGCCAGCAGTTCGGGAAATGACTGTTTTACTCTTCTCAGCAGTAATGTAGCAGGATTTGATATATGCTGAACCCAGCTTTGAGCCTATGCTGTACAATTGAGTCTATGCTGTACAAGAGGGATGAGGACAAGCTGGAGAGAGTTCAGCAGGGGAAGAGCCACCAGTGTGGTCAGGGGGCTGGAGTAAATAACATCCCAAAGAGAGGCTGAGGGAGATGGGCTGGTTTGGCCTGGAGAAGGATCAGGGGGAGATAACTTCAGGGGGAGATAACTTCAGCCTTCCACGAGCTAGACAGTGCTTGTAGAGAAGGAAGAGAAGGATTCTTCTCAGAGGTGTACAGTGAAAGGTAGAGGCAGCAAATCATAAAGCATTACACTTGTTGGGCAAAGGGGAAAAATTCCTCCTTGTGAATATGGTCCACCACGGTTGGGTTCTCCAAAGCTCTGAACTTCAGAACTCATTGGGAAATCCATTCAGGCTAGAATGCATATTATTTCTGATTTCAGTTTATTCTGAAAATTTTAAAGAATCCACTCCTTAAATGTTCATATTTCATTTTCTAATCACAGATTATGCTATCATCTACAAAGATATACTTGGAATAGGCAAGGTTTCCATGTTTAAGTTTGGGTATATGTGGCAAGCTTTTGGTAGCAGGGGGGCTGCAGGGGTAGCCTCTGTGAGCAGAGCCCAGCAGCTGCCCAATGTCAGAGCAGAGCCAGCCAGATCCAAAAGGGACCTGCTGCTGGCCAGAGCTGAGCCAAGGAGCAATGCTGATTGAGCCTCTGGGAGAGCTGACTGAAGAAAGGAAAGGGACAAAAACAAACAAACAAACAAAAAAAAAAAACCTGCTGTGCTACAACAGCTGGGAGAGAGTAGCAAGAACAAGCCATGTAAGCCATGTAGCTGCAGAGGGTCAGTGCAGCAGAGGGCAGGAGGTGCTGCAGGCAGGCAGCAGCAGTTCCCCTGCGGGCTGTGCAGGGAGAGGCCCCTGGTGGAGCAGGCTGTCCCCCTGCAGCCCATGGGTCCCACATGGAGCAGATCTCCACGCTGCAGCCCCCCCATGGGTGGAGGAGCCCCCGGTGGAGCAGGTGGATGTGGCCTGGAGGGGGGAGAAGGTAGAAGGGGGTAGCTGGGGGAAGGACGGTTCTGGTTTGCTTTTATTCTGTTAGTAATGGACTGCTCTAGTCTGTTAGTAATAGGCAATAAATTACATTAATCCATTAATCTCCCTATGCTGAGTCAGTTTTGCCCATGATGATATTTGGTCAGTGATCTCCCAACTTTATTTATTTATTTATTTATTTATTTATTTTAATCATATTTTCTCTCTCTTTTCCTTTGAAGAGGGGGAGGGAGAGAGTGGCTGTGTTTGTCTGCCCAGTAGGGTAAAAACACCACACTGTTATCCCTATTTCATGTCAAATCATGAAATCATATTGGAAGTCATATGTATCATAACAGCTTCTCCTCCTGGTCATGCTTTGGAAGATGATCCCAGTCTGAAGCTTAGACTTTAAAAGTATTATATGTCCTGAAGAACCTGATTTCCAAATTTTAAAGTTGTGCTTGCTTTTTCCTCACTGCAGGTAGAAAATCTCCAAATCAACTACCTTAAATTATTAGAAACATTAATATCTGCTTCTGGATCTGAACCTCATGGGTCAGCTCCACGTTCATTTAAATGGTGCTCTTGAGATGTCCTGTTTTGGAGCTGCTTTTAACAGGGGAATCAAATGTTTCAACCAAGTTTTTCTTTAGTAAGTCATTAGCACTAGAAAAGAATCACAAATTATTTGTCTAGGAAAGAACTTTTATGACTAAATAATGAATCAGTAGGTATCATTTCTTTCACCTCACTGAATACTTGGAGCTGGGGTCATTAAATTGAACAATAGTAGAGCTTTTAGCTACGTTTCTGGTAAAGTCATTATCACAGCTGTCAGCCACTTATATCTGATTCTTGGCCAGACTGGTGAAAAACAATGTTAATAGCATGCTGTAGATGCTAGCAGTGCTCTGTGTCTATCTTTATATCTCTTTGAACCAGCAATTATTTAGAAGGGCTGCACGGAAATCTGTTTGATAATCATCCATGATGGTTTCAATGTAATAGACTTCAGAGGTCGGATCATGCCAAAATACTTCACATTAAAATATTGCTACTCTAATAAGTCTCTGTGCCATGACATCTTGACAATCTTAATGGCTATTTTTCCTTGACTCATTTACTGCATCTCTAATATTGTCTTCGGTTCCATTCTCTTGGAAAATGGCAGGCCTGACAACAGGATATTGGAGTTTTCTCCATATTAATGTCTAAAGTCAATTTAATCTTATTTATGAGTAAATGTTTCAGTCATCCTGTTCCTGTCGTCACTTCTTAGTGCAATTATTTGCAATTCACTTCATATTGCCCTTCTTCATAAGTAGATCATTTTCTTTTTTTCTTTTTTCTTTCTTCCTTTCTTTTCTTTTCTTTTCTTTTCTTTTCTTTTCTTTTCTTTTCTTTTCTTTTCTTTTCTTTTCTTTTCTTTTCTTTTCTTTTCTTTTCTTTTCTTTTCAAAATATTTCATTTTGAAATTCTGAGTGCAAATTAGTTAAAATATATTATATTAAATCAGTATTTCCCTTGGTGGTACTATAAATAGGAGTACTTTTATTTTATTTGTAGGATTGCCTCGAAGTGGACAGCTTAAGAAAAAAAAATAATAACTGATTATCCTTTCAGAATAGAGACATACTGGCAAGAATATCAAACTAATTGAAGTCCACTTGTGTAGGAAAGTTTTCTAGCACTTAAAGTAATGAGGGTAAGAAAGAATGAATTATTAAAGATCCTTTTTAAAGGTCTGTCATGAAAATGCAGTCTTGTACAGGCCTGCCCAGTAATAAAAAACTGTCAAGCAAAATATTTCAAATAGGCTTGCAAATCACTGTTTCAGCCTCTGACCACTGCCTAACTGAAAAACATACAGAACCCAAAAATGATACATTTTGTATGTTAAAATGTCTGTGTTTGTAACAGGATATTAAAACAGAAAATGAAGGAAATTTTTCAAAAACGAAGGAGGATTTTTCACAGGTCTATTTCATGCTTTTTCTCTTGAATTCTCATGCAAAAGGAGCAACAGAAGGATTAGCAGTCCACTGAAGAGATAGCTTATTTGATTCTCAGCATCAGTGAAGCAAGCAATGACATGATCACTCTCTCTATGTATGCTGCAAAAGCATACACGGAGGACAAATAGAGGAGCAAAATTTCTGAGCGTTTCAGGTAGTTCATTTTTCTTTACTGGACTAGAGAAACCTTTGTTTGATTTTAATGGTGTTTTATTTCATTAGGAATGTTCCACTGGGTTTTTGGTTACCACACTTCATCATCTGTGTTCCCCAGCTTCACACCACATCTGTTTATGGGTTTCCCCTTACTGGCTGAAAGGCTTTCTCAGAGACATGGAACCACCAACAACTCTTGGTTTGCTAGTCCTCCACAGCTCTCAATACATTGTTTCTTCTGATTTCCTTTACTTCCTTCAGTTTGGACTTTCAAAAAGTGTTCTTATTAAATCCTCCACTCATCTTCCATTAGATATATATCCCACTAACTATTACTGTTATAGGACAACTGATGATCCAGGACAAATCATCAGTGCAAGCACAATGTACACATCTTGCTTCCATCCTGCTCTTAAAATCAGAGTTCTCTTAGGTAAACTGATGCACAGACTGTGGTAGCAACCTTGACTTCATTTGTTTCTCCTTTACAGAAAGCTCCATGATGGACTGTGTCAGGAGATAAGTCTTTAGCAGGTCACTAGTCATCATAAGTCTGCCCACAAAAGTCTGCTCTCACAAGTGATCACATGGGAACTGTACCAGGTCACAAAAAGACTTCACAGTCTCATTCAAGACTAAATCAGAAGAAATCATGAAAGCAAAGTCAGATGTGTTAATCCACTCTTTTAACAATACCATCCATGTGCAAGTTTTAGCAGTCGAGTAGAGAAATGCAATTTCTCCACCCACAGCTACTAGCACCACTTCAAGAAACCAAATACTTCAGTTCCAATAATGTAGTCGCTGTTAAAAGCTGACAACAACCACTAGTGACTCATCAATCTGGATAGCAGCAGGATTTATCTATAACTACTGCACAGGTTATTTCAGGTTTGCCTACATAATATTAACAGCAGTGTCCCACTTTTGTTCCTTCGGTAATAGCAAATGTAGTCGTTTTTCATTTATACACTTCTGTGATAGCTAATATACAGGCGGACACAACAGACGTAAAATACAGTATGCACTTCTGGTATCTGCTGTGTTGTATACCATGTGGATTCCTCTGACTTGGGGATCTAAATAATATTAAAAAGGCTATATACATACACATACCTATGACACAGATGCAATAACCACACACACACACAAAATACTTTTAAAATCAACTAAAGATTACAAGCAAAATTTCATTATTCTGGACTACATTTCCTTCATTTACATTTTGCCTTTTCAGAAGCACCTGCACTGCTTTCAAGAACACTAATTCACCATTCAGCATTTTGGAGCTCTGCAATTCTTAGTTTAGTTCTTTATATTATACTTCCCTCAGATTAAGATGTCTTCAATTTGCAAAGAAACCTAAAGAAAAACAAAATGTCTTGCTTGGATCCATGCTGGTGAATTGGAATTGAAAGTCTCTTTATCCAGTAGTTCTCTGAGAGTATCAGTTGTTTTTAGACTTAACAATCTCCAGTCCCATAGAATGTATCACTAAGAGAAATAAACTACTGATCTGATCTGTGGAAACATTACAGATTCCCTTTACAGTGGTGATGCAGAAGAGAGTTTATTCCTTCATCTCCTCATTCTGTCCCAGGTATTAAGGGCTATTTTGAACAGCTTTCCAGCATAAGACAGAAAAGCTTAAGACCTTCAGGCTTCATCAAGCATGAAAACAGAATTCCAGTGCAAGCCTTGCCATTTTGGGCTACAATTGAATAGCTTAAAATAATCCTGAAATCTCTTCAAAAAGCTGCTTAGAAATAGTTTCAAAACTAGCAACTGTTGAAATGCCACTTTCTTAAAAGAAAATTCCTTTCACACTTTGTTGAATTTTAAAAGTCTGTAAGTATATTGTATTCTTTCAGATCGCATATATTGGCAGTCATTCCCTATATTGTTCTTGATATTTCAGTATATATGTATGTATGTACAGTATACATATGGTAAGAACAAATCTTACTCTCCACAGACCTTGCAGTCCATTACACATTATCATTTTTTTCTGCATTTTCTCTCTTTTTTTTTATAAGCACTTAGGACAAGAACTGCCTCATTTTTCAACATAGAACCTGACCAAATAACAGTGATGCAACAGTTGAGTAACAGGGCTATGCCACAGGTGGGACATCCAAGAAGAATTTGTGTGTATCAGGAGAAACAACCCTGGGATGTTTCTGGGCCTCCATGACTGTTCTTCTGCCTCCCTTTCCTCCCACCCTGCTGTGCCAGGGGGACAGTGGATCCCCCCATGTTTTACCCTCTAATATCCTGTTAACAGACTGAAGGGCTTTTAGAACAGATATTGGATAAGTCGCTCTCTTCTAACATGGAGCTGATTTTCTATGTCTTTGTTTCAGAGAGCACAGTGGTAACCTTATTAACTACATTGTGCTTTCATAATAAAGCTTCCTACTTACTCTACTCATGCCACCCATATCTGCAGGGTATTATCCCATGCAGTAAGACCTGGCTGCAGAGTCCCTTTGCTCAGCACTGAGCCAGATGATCTGAGCCAGCAGTTGAGATACCATGAGGAGACATTACGCCACTCTCGACCTGCACTGCTTGTTCTCTTCCCTTGGGTGTCCAGTGGCACTCCATGCATTGATTGCTCTCCTAACCAACTGCTAGAGCAAAGCCTAATTACCACTTACATGTTGGAAAATAATCGTGTGCCTCAAGAGACAAGGAAAACATCCAGGTTCAGTTCTGCACAGTGACAACAGATCAACTGAAGTGGACTGAGTGAGATGGACATACACACCCTTGCCCACATCCACAGACTGTGGACACCTCGTCCAATTGTGGCATCAGTGCTCTTACATTGTAACCAGATACCCTTTAGTGGGTCACATCAATACAGAAACTATGCAAATGAAAACAGAGATAATTAGGGAAAAAAAAAAAAAAAAAAAAGAAAAAAAAAAGAAAAAAAAAAGAAAAAAAAAAGAAGAAAAAAAAAAGATTGGAAAATACCTCTGCAAGCCATCTAGTTTGACATCCTTTTGACATCAAGCAGTGCTGGCTTCAAAGCTGGGTCTAGTTGTCCAGGTGGATTTTGGACCCAGTCTGTCTTTGGAGAACCCAACCTCCTTGCACAGCCCTTTCCAGTGCTGGACCATGTTCACAAGGAGGAATTTTTCCCCTTTGCCCAAAAAGTGTAACGCTTAATGATTTGCTGCCTCTTTACCTTTCACTGTACACCTCTGAGAAGAATCCTTCTCTTCCTTCTCTACAAGCACTGTCTAGCTCATGGAAGGCTGAAGTTATCTCCCCCTGAAGTTATCTCCCCCTGATCCTTCTCCAGGCCAAACCAGCCCATCTCCATCAGCCTCTCTTTTGGATGTTATTTGCTCCAGCCCCCTGACCACACTGGTGGCTCTTCCCCTGCTGAACTCTCTCCAGCTTGTCCTCATCCCTCTTCAAATAAAAGTTGAACATAATTCCCTGTTTCTATCTTATATTTATTCCAATGCCATAAAAGACATTACCACAATGTTAGAACATCTTTTCTAGATTACACTCAACAGGAAAAGATGTACCAGCAGCTCCAAATACTGAAGCACTCCGTGATCTCATTAATAGATACAGGAAACCAAAATTTAGTGGCCATGACCTTAAAACTAAACTCAAGGTATTAAATTATCCTGGGCTGTAACTTTGAAATCCAATGGTCTGACAATGGGGATGTGAATTTAATATTAGGTATTTCTTGCACCTGTGGTTAGACAATGAAGTACCTACTGGTATATTGAGATTAACAGTCTCAGATCAAACAGAAATATGGAGAGTTAGACAACAGCTAGATTTCAAACAAATCTAAATTAAAACAGATTTGCAAATAGGCAACCAAAAGTGTTTCTCTAAGAATTAAAAAAGAATAAAAAAAAACAAGATCTCTGTACCAGGGCACTTTCTAAGATTCTATTCTGGTCCAACTAAAACTGTTTTTTGTTTGTCTGCTTGTTTGTTTTTAGGAAAAAAAAATCATACAGTCATCAAAAATGAATTTTGACATGCAAACAGTAAACTGCAGAAATTTCACTGTAACATCTACCTGTAAAGATTTCTTAGTGCTTTTGTCTAGCTTTACATTTCCATACCTATTGCTCTAACAATCTCAGTGTCAAAATGTTTTAACTGTGTTGAAGGGATACTCAAACTGTGAACTGAATCGTAAATACAACAGTACTTGTATCCATTCACATCAGTTTCCTTTCCTTCTCTTATTTCTTTCTCTTATTTATTGTCTTATGATAAAATTACTTTACCTTTAAGACTGTCTTGGTTTGTTTTCAGTCATTCTGCTACATAGCCAGCACACATTTCAAATCAAAAATACATAGTTTTTAATTTTATATAAATCATTCACATGCTTAATTTTGGTATATGAGTTTATATGACATATATTTATATGAGGTATATTTTTGTTTGTTTTTGAAGTCTGAGCTAACAATTCTATCAAGTATCTGTAATGGCACTGAAGAAAATCACTCATGGTTGGAAATACGCAACCTTGCTCATTCACTGTCTTCATCTATGTTTATGTAATACCACTAAATAAATATGCCATTACACAAACTCCTGATTATTGGCAAAACTGAAATTACTAGATGTGAAAAACAAGGGACAGATTCTGACCTCCAAACAAGAAGTTATAGGAAATTATACTAATATAAAACCAGGGAGTATATAGTATGTTTCACTGACTTCAGAAAAGGATTTGAATAAGGATTGGAACAAACCACCTAATATTCATTATCAAAAATGTTCTTTCATATTAAGAATGGTTCACCTTGGCATATATGCTATGCCATTCTACTCATGTTTAAAGTGAGAACCTGGTAACTGATAATGTAGATTCTTCTCATCAGACACCATTGTAATGTGCAACAAGTAAGAAATCAAGACTTGGATGCATTCTGTGTTGAATTTTAATACAAAGACAAAAGATTCAGATGATATACTATTTATAGAAATGGTATGCTTAGATTTATCCCACATTTTTCCGATTTTCTGCATTTTCCTTAAAAGAAAGTGTAACCCAAAATAGCTGCTGCAGCCAAAACAATAGTATTGCAATGCAACATGGTGCTCTGACCCAATGAATATCAGATGCTTCTGTCAAGCAGGAAACTTGCAGTTAGAGCAGCAAGAGCCATACAGCCCCTTTTATTCTTTCTAACACGAAGAGAAAGAAGGGCATTGGAATTTGCCATAATGCATCTTGGCTTAGCAATATTTAATGACAGCTTGAGGAAAAAAAAAAAAAGAAAAAAAAGTGGAAAGCAGCTCACACTGAGAAACTGAAAAGGGAAATAAAATGATTAAAATAAAATAGTATTGATGCTTGCATTTTTATGGCTGTTTAGCAAGATCTTTAGTCACAAAAAGGCTTCAGCAAGACGTTATGCTCACTTTTAGCTAAATTCTGGTGATTTTCCACCTGAGAAATCAGTGGTAAGTCATATTTCCAAAACTGAACTGTAGGACCTGATAAATCATTTACCAGTTTGCAATGAATAACTCAAGATTAGGTCCAGTAAGCAAATTATGCATTTCCTACATCTCTACCCTGGCTCCAGGAACCTGAGACTCAGATTTTCAACAGGGGCTATGTAACAGTAACGAAATGATGCACATCAGCTCAAGTCCTCCCACTGAAGCCAATGGCAAAGGTTCCATCTCCTTTCAACCTAGTCAGAATTGTAACCAAATACTAATCCTAAATTAATTGCTTCTGTAAAACAGAAATTAATTGAACTCCTCTGATGTTTGACTCCTATCTGAGATAGGAGAAACAAATTCCCAGCAGTTTTTCAGTCCCTGCATCTATTTGCCAGGAAAGGCAGTACACAAGAAATTAGATTGGCACATCCTTTTAAAACCTTGCTGCAATTATTAATCTAAAGAGGGCTGTGCTGGCATATAGAGTCAGCGTTCATGAACACTTCAGGGACTTTATCAACAAAAAGTTTGGTTTATCGTCATGCACTACATTATAAATAACACAGTCATAAGTCTTAGTTTGAATCACTTACAGGATTTCCTGCCAATGTTAAAAATGGCCATAGCTTATCTGAATGTGACATATCACACTCAGAAGAGGATTTCCCCACCAAAAAGGAAATATATATATATAATAATAAACATAATGTATATATCCTATATATTACATTTATGATTTCATCTTGTAAATTAATTCTGCTTGTTAATGACTACAATAACTTACTATAATAATTTAAAGAGTTTCAATATTTTCACTGCAATATTCCATGCTATGGGGATTCACAGTATAACAAATTGACCCTGTCCTTCAGAAGAAAGGAATCCATTTTCAGTAGGCACATATCTTTTACATCTTCTATGACTTGATTTTGTTACTAAGTATTGCTACCACTGGAGAAACACTCTTAATCAAAAGAAAATGTTCTGTCTTTTGCACACTGTAGACAATGCATATTGTGTTAACAATTCTAAACCTGATTTAGCACAATTCTCTACAGATTTGTTCTGTTCTCATATTCTGTATAATCACATTAGCTTTGAAATTTAGCACTGAATAGTAAACGAAGGTGTTTATTCCTACCTGCAGGAGCCTGCCATATGACTGGAATCTAGTTTACATTATGTTCTATATAGTCAAAGTCTAGATGTACACTTATAATAAGAAAATAAAAAGCCTAAATTGATTTTAAATGGACAGTTAAATAAACTTCTGCTAATCCAGATTATTTCTTATTACTTTCATAAACCAGAACTTGAGTACTGTCATGGAAAAATACTATGCCTCAGAAAATGATTCGCAGTAAAAAGTTCCTAAACCAGTCATAATCGTCTATAAAAAATAATAAAAACAAAACATCAATAAATCAACAGCCAGGAGTTATATTAAAGGAAGTATTAGAGCTGAAATCAGAATGAACTTGAATACAACAACATTGGAAGGGTATTGAAGTATTTTGTCTCCAGAATACACACAACTGTCTGTTGGACTTGCCAGAGAAAAGTGTCTGAATAAAAGTTTTGATTTAAGAGATAGCAAGGAATGAAATTAAAGGGATGTTCCTCCATGGTACTATTATCATACTAAAATGTATACAGGTTTTACCCTTAATATGTTACAAAAGCTAAGGAAAGAACTTATTTATTTGACTTCTTACACCACAGTCCCCCCATTCATACATCTGTCTGCTCTGAACACAACAGCTTTTCTGCATCACTGAACACTTTATAGACTGGGGACTCAATTTTGGAATATTAATTTCCTTTCAGTCTTTGCTTGTTTGCCAGATTGCAAGAAATACAACTAGAAGGAAATCAACAGAAAATGTAATATGTCAGTCATAACATAAAAACGACATTAAATAAATCTACAGATACAATATAAAAACGGAAAAATAAAAAACAGAAATAATGGATATTTTGAGAAAATTATTCTAGAAAATAGCCACTTAATCTTTTCTAAGTGGAAATCATGCCACACAAATCTAATAAAAGCCTTTGAAAGGGGTCACATAGTTCTTATTTAGTTAATAACCTGCTTGGACTCACAGAAGATTTTCTGCCAAGGCTTTTGAGGAAACTAGAATTATAATGAAATAAGAAGAGGACTTTGCATAAATAACCAATTATTTAAAAGACAAAAAAAAGCAGGGACTGGGAGAACTATCAGGTTCAAGACCATCTAAGGAGCCTGAATCTGCACATCTATGAGACCTGATGAGATGAATCCAAGTGTCCTGAGGCAAATGACAGATGAAGTTGCTAAAACACTATTCATGATATAGGAGAACTTGCAGGCCCCCTTTAGGCGCTGAAAGGCTGCTGTAAAGACTTTCCAGAGCCTTCTCTTTTCCAGGCCGAACAACCCCAACTCCCTCAGCCCCTCTTCATAGGAGAGGTGCTCCAGCCCTCTGTTCATCCTTGTAGCCATTCTCTGGGCTCATTCTAATCTGTGTCCTTGTGCTTTTAACTGTTCCTTGTAAACTATAACCATCACTGGTGGGAACTGTAGAAAAACATTTTTTCTGTTCAATTTTTCTCCTTACTAATTCTGCATTAATGTTAGCACATCTTCTACATGGAGCTTTTTTACAGTGTGTATAAAAGAAAGTTCTTCAGTTTTAAACAGCATGATTCTACAGTACATTTTACCTCTCATAAACCCACCTACATTGTCTTACTAGAGACCCAAAGCATGACCTCTTTGTCTCTTTCAGACATTAAATTAGATGTACAGCAGGCAAGTGAGGATTTGTCAAAAATACCATCAAGGCTCACAAGGCATTACAAATAATGGTTCTGATGGACAAGAACCTTTTTCATAAGTGCTAGCTCTCATGCTGTTATGAGAGCCGAATTCAGTGCTCTTGAACATTAAGGATAAATGTTACTTGCTACATACAGAGAGAGTGCACCTAAAATCTCTCCCAAGCACATTCACCAGTGTACTTCATGACTATCTCCTGCAGCATATCACTCATTTGGAACTAAAACTCTCCTGAGTATATTTTGCTGATCATTAAAAATTGTTCCAAATGCCCAGTTTCATACTTTGCATCAGCTGACTCCAGAGTCTAAATTCATGTAATTTAAGTCATTTCACTTGGGAAGGAGGAGGGGATAAAGATAAATCCCTCAAACAAACAGAAACAGGACAAATCCCCAAAAAACAGACCATAGTTCTCCTCCATCTTTGTATGGTTTACTAACAAGAGACAGACCTTGAAGTTAAAATCTGCATGTTAAAACATTTTAATATCAAAACTAAAGTGCCAGTATCAGAGCATACTGTAATTGTCTCATGTCTGGTTTTATGATGGATGCCATTAGTTTTGTTATTTTATTTTAGATAATAAATCCTGAAGACCTCATTGAATATAAAAATTAAGCAAAGAATAGTACAGAAAAGAAAATCTGGAAGAACATTTGTAACTAGGGAGAGACTATATTTTGTAGAATACACAACTGCTATGCAATTTCCCACAGTTGACTATGTTTACTGAGCTAACCATTAACATTTTGGATTTTAGGAGCATAAAAAGCAGATGAATTCATTTCAAATCAGGATGTGATTATCCTTCCCACGGTGTGTTTTATTTTTATCAACTGAAAATTAAAAAAAAAAAAAGTTGCTGACCCAAGATTTAGTTCAAAGATGGGAACGTACTGAACTTGTGTGGAAAAAGGAGGTTCAAAGATAAATAGGAAAGGAAGGAATAAGATTACTCAGGCCAAAGCCGAAAGCTATAATGTGTCTGCATAACCAGTTTTGTAATTTTTAATACTGAGTGGTGAGAAAAGTTGAATAACTCAAAGTTGTAAACAAAGTCAGCCTTCAGTAGACAGAAATATGAGAAATTTGCCAGAGGTAAAAACACACTCTAAAAAAATATATCTCCTTCCCTGAAGGGAAAGTTTTCATTACATTGCACTGCTTTCACTTGATTGAAAGATATTCCAAAAGAGACCTGTATGATATACAGAAGAGACATATCTTCTAATTTTACCAAAGACATTTTCTGAAATGCCTTTGAATACTACAGACAGCATAGTTTAAGAGCTCCACAATGTCTTTCATTGCATCAACCATTGCATCAGTGCAGGCCCAACACTACTGAAAGGAGTACCCATACAAAACAAAGTACAATAGCATCACTGATTAAAACAGGGTGGTTTTTTTTTGTTTGTTTGTTTGTTTGTTGTTTTTTTTGGTGCTTTTTTCTTCAGAAAAATAATTTGAGACCTGGTGGAGAAGGGAGAGCTATTTTCCCAACATACAGAATTCTCCAGAACCTTTATCTTCAAGGAAAAACTTGTCAATTTACACTCTAACAATTTACCCTTTCAAGAATAAACGTAAGACTATAAATAAACTGTAAAGCCAAGTACTTTGAAGAACCTTGTAGAAGAGGAAGCAGTCTAGCTAAAAACTGAGTTAATTATATGCTGTTTGATATAACAGAACTTAAGTCCCATAAGTAGGTAGTAAAACATTTATTAGGAGTAAAGTCTAGATTTCCACACATGGATCAACAGATTTCATTACAAGCAAATCTGAATCTTAAAAAAAAGAATTTACTCTCCTCATAAAAGCTGTATCCAGCTGTAATCTTAGTTTCTTAGTTTAAATTTATCAGACTAAGAAGATTTTTTTTTCAGAACATAGCCATAATCTAACTTTTTTTTTTTTTTTTTTTTTTTTTTGTAGTTTCCAGATACAGCCTCCCCAAAGGGTTGATGGCATTACAAGAGCTGCCCAGGATAACACAAAGGCAAACATATTTAGCCAATAGAGTATCTCCACAAAGGCAAACATATTTAGCCAATAGAGTATCTCCACAGCATTGAAAGTCTAAACGTGTAGACATTGCTGAAAAATTAACACTTCAAGCTGGGAAAAAAAAAAAAAAAAAAAAAAAAAGGAAAAATTCCTTAGCACCATTTATTTTCCTCTTCCCCAACTAGTAGCTTTGCAACCATTTAAAATTAAAACCCAGAGGGAAAAAGATATGTCAGAAAGCAGATGGGAAAGAAGGGGAAAGAGGAACAGAACTTTCTAACATATCAGTGAAGACAAAGCAGCAGATACTCATTGTCTGAATGCAGGAATGTGACTTTATGCAAGAGCCCAGAATCCTTACCTGCTCAGCACAGACAAGGACACACTCCCACCTCATATCCACTGAAATGCCCTGGAGAGTTCTCAGACAGTGGGAAACAAAAGCTCCTGACCTATGCATCTGAACAGCATACCTAAAGCATACGTGGGACCCAATGAGATGAATCCAAGGGTCCTGAAGCAAATGGCAGATAAAGTTGCTAAGACACTATTCGTGATATAGGAGAACTTGTGGCAGTCCAGTGAAGTTCCCACTGAATGGAAAAGGGGAAAATAACCCCCCATTTTTAAAAAGAATAAAAAAAAAAATAAGACCCAGAGTGCTAGAAGCCAGTCAGCTTCACCTCTGTGCATGGCAAGATCATGGAGCACATCCTCCTGGAAACTGTGCTAAGTCATATGGAAAATAAGGAGGTGACTGGTGACAGCTGGCATGCCTTCACTGAGGGCAAATTGAGAATTTTGGTGGCTTCTGAATCAGGGTTACAGCTTTGGTGGGTAAGGGAAGAGTAACTGGTGTCATCTACCTGGACCTGTGAAAAGCATTTGACACTGTCCCCTCACAACATTATTGTCTCTAAATTGGAGAGACATGGATTTGATTGATGGGTTCATAAATGTAAAAGGAATTGGCTGGATGGTCACACTCAGAGAGCTGTAGTCAATGGCTCCATGTCCAGCTGGAGACCACTGATGAGTGCTGTTCCTCAGGGGTTGGTATTGGGACCAGAACTATTTAACATCTTTGTCAGTGACATGCACAGTGGGATTGAGTGCACCCTTACCAAACTTGTGAACAACACACCTGAGGGAAAGGACAACACATCCAGAGGTGTGGGTGAGAGGTAGGGCCATGGGAACCTGATGAAGTTCAACAAAGCCAAGTGCACCCAGGACCTACACCTGGGTTGGGGTGATGCCAAGCAGAAGTACCAGCTGGGTGGAAATTTAAGCATTTCAAAAAAGCATGACCACCAGGACAAGGGAGAAGACTTACCCCTCTTCTCCACTCTCATGAGACCCAAGCTGGAGTCCTGCGGTCAGCTCTGGGGCCTCTGGCACAAAAAGGAGATAAATGTATTATAGTGAGTCCAGAGGAGGGCCATGAGGATGATCAGAGGGCTGGAACACCTCTCCTATGAAGACAGGCTGAGGGAGTTGGGGTTGTTCAGCCTGGAGCACAGAAAGCTATGGGGAGACAATGGGATCCCATAGACAATGGGATCAGGTGCACCATCAGCAAGTTTGCAGATGACACCAAGTTGAGTTGTGCAGTTGACACAACAGAAGGAAGAGATGCCATTCAAGGGGCCTTGGGATGGCTGGAGAAGTGGGCCCATGTGAGCTGGATGAGGTTCAACACGTCCACGTGCAAGGTGCTGCACCTGGGTTGGAGCAATCCCAGACATGAGCACAGACTGGGATGGGAGAACTCACTGAGCAGCCCTGCAGAGAAGGACCTGGGGGTCCTGGTGAATGAAAAGCTCAACATGAGCCAGCAGCGTGTGCCTGCAGCCCAGAAGTCCAACTGCATCCTGGGCTGCATCAGAAGAGGTGTGACCAGCAGGTCGAGGGAAGTGATTCTCTCCCTCTCCTCTGTTCTTGGGAGGCCTCACCTGAAGTGCCACGTTCTTATATCCCCAGTATAAAAAGGATATGGACCTGTTTGAGTGAGTCCAGAAAAGAGCTACAAAGGTATGGTCAGAGTGCTAGAGCACCTCTCCTATGAAGACAGGCTGAGAGAGCTGGGGATGTTCAGCCTGGAGAAGGGAAGGCTTCAGGGAGACCTCATTGTGACCTTTCAATATTTAATGTGGTCTTGTGAAAAAGGTGGTGAAGGACGTAAATAATGATAGGACAAAAGGGAATGGTCTTAAACTAAGAGAGGATACATTTTGACTAGACATTAGGAGGTAAGTCTTCACCGTAAGGATAGTGAGGCACTGGAACAGGTTTCCCAGAGAAGCTGTGGATGCCCCATCCCTGGAGGTGTTCAAGGCCAGGCTGGATGGGGCTTTGAGCAATCTGATCTAGTGGATGGCATCCCTGCTTACTGCAGGGGAGTTGAGTTAGATTGTCTTTAAGGTCCCTTCCAATACAAGCCATTCTATGATTCTACAATTAATGAAAGAATAAAGCAGGAAATCTGGAACGCATCTTTCATGACATGCCACATTGAAAACGGGAACTTTTTCCTCTACTTCCAAATTCATGTTAATTAAATAAAATAAAGGAAAACAGTTCAATATTACTAAGTTTCATTGGCATGGCATTTGAAGAGTCCTCCTGTAAAGCCTCAATTATTTTCAGGCTGCATTTCCTGTTACCTTTAATAAAAGGCCATGTGGTGAGAGTCGCAACATGTGCTGCATTTGGCAATGATGTATCAGCAATTTATCCTAAGAACTTCAAGTATAGGACTCAAGGAAGGCTTGCTCCAAAACTAAAATTTCAAATAGCTTCCACAATTGATTCCATTCTGTAAATATTCAAAAACTTAGAAGTGGAGAACACTCTCGCATTTCTTTTCAAAAAAATAAAAAAAAAAAAAAAAAAAAGATTTATTGTAGGTGAAGTTAGTCCATAGAAAAATGGTGTTATGATACCAAAATATAAGCTACCCCTTCTAAAATGGTGGAATCACTTAAAATATTATGTGTTCCCCTCACTGGTTTCTATTCTTCACTATGCCACAAATCGTATTGGTTATACACAGCTCACAGAACTCAGAACATGGAATTGTAACATTTAACAAATTTAAATTACCTTGGCTGGCATCATGAAATTGCAACAGCATGAAAAAAGAAGATAGTGGCCGTAGAGAAACGTACACAGCAGCCAAGCCTGCTCTTGAACTTCAACAGTATCTGTACTCTGTGTCCACTTGTAAAAGTCTCTGCAGCTCTTAAAACACAAATTCAGTGCTTAAGCTCTGAATTTCCAGGGGCACTGAATGTGCACAGAGACACAGATTTCTGTTACTTCAGTTACTGCTGTATAGACTCAAGTAGTGGCTATGACTCAACACCTTGGCAGGAACATCTCCTAATCATGCTGTGTTCACCTGAGAATCAGGCAATTAACTGCTGACATGTAATTACTAACAGCCAATAAATTCACTGAACTCATTTCATACAGTAATATCACAAAGTTATTTTCTAGAGATTTCTTATTATAGAACATGCTTAAAAATTCAATTTACTGTTGAGACAGGAGAGGAAGGAGCTGGACTGCTAGCTATTTGGATGTGTTTGAGACATGAAAATGTGCAACATCTGCACACAAATGTGTAGTGCCTCATTGCAGAGCTCATGATAAATTGCTCATCTCTGTCCATGCAAACATTGCCTGTGCTGACAAAATTTTTACCTACTCTGAAACTGGTACTTTAACAACTTGCTCTTATAACTAAAAATCCTGTCATTTTCCAAAAATTAAGACATTGTTAGCAAGTCTGCCAACTTGCAAAAATGAAACTTTAGATCTCAGGTATCCATTTATGCATAGTCAAAAATGTCTTCAAAATATTGAGCACATGTCATTTACAAGTCTGCAGTCTCTGGCTAAAGAGACAGGGTTTTGCTCATTTACCTGCTTTCAAAAACATTACACAGTAACAACAAGACTTCTACTCTTTCACTCCTCAGCTTGTAAAGGGATTTTTAATTAGATTTTTTGTTTTTATATAACCAATCTTGTCCATTTTATATTTGTGTTCCAATAAGAAGTCCTAACTTTAAAGAAATTTTCCTCTAAGAGGCCACAGGTGGCCTTTTTCCCCAGTCTGGTGTTTATCAAGTGCCACATTAAGCCATGTATCTTGCCTTTACTGCTTTTAAAGAGGACACAGCTTCCTGGATTCTATTCTGGTACTCTGAAAAACTTGCACTTTTTAGTTCTTCATGAATAAGAGAAAAGGTTAGAAATACAGGTTGTAGTTTGAGTCTTTGTTCTCTGCTCCTGTCTACTAACCCAACCAACAAATTATGGTCTTTCCTACACAATCATCCTGCATGACAACCTTGTAACTTCTGACCATTAACCAAATAATACAAATCTTAAAACACATCTGCCACTGACACTGTCCAGTCCATAATTTCAGAGATACTCACACCCTTAATGAAAGGATGCTTACAATGTTATTTCTGCGTTGCCTTGGTGATGTCATGAATTTACTTTTGTTTCTATAGCACTCAAGAAAGGAATTCTTACACAGAAAAAATAGATTTTTTTTTATAATGCTGCTGACCTGTAGGAAAGAACATAATAACATTGTTTTGCTGAGATTTGTCTTTATCAGCTGCTCCTCTGAGTTTTATGATTTAAAATTTTCCCTTGAGTTTTAACACCCAAGCTCATCCTCTCCACCCCAAAAAAGCCAAATTGTGCACTCCCTTGTCTTGATAATTTTTCCTCTTAAAACACTTTTGCAACACTACTGTTTACTCTAAAGCCCTAGAAAAACAGGGCAGAGGATAGAGGGGAGACAAAGGTAGAAAAGAACGGTTCTAAAGGCTGAAGTAGTTATCATCCTTGATGCATGCTCCGGGGTGCACACCAATTTACTGGAATTAAGAGTGTGTTAGCAAATCGTTGTTCACTCTAGGATGCTTCAGGAGTCACTACAACAGCATTCTTCCCTTATTTTGCTTTCTTACTCTTGGCAGTAAGGAGAGAACAACGAGCAAGAGCACACTCAAAAAACCCAGCAACATCTGTAGGTATCTTATGTCCTTGAGCCTTTTCAGATTGAACAAAATGCAGAGTATGATGTTCAGTCTCTTTGTAACAGGTAAAAGATCAATTGCAATGGTTTTCTTTTTGGTCGATCAGCTGTCTTCAAAATATTGACCACATGTCGTTAACAAGTCTGCAGTCCCTGGTTAAAGAGACAGGGTTTTGCTTATTTACCTGCCTTCAAAAAGCCCAAAAGACACCACATGTACACAATATTTATTTATTTATTTATTTATTTATTTTAACTTACAAGATTCTCCCCTTCTTATCAGCTCATACATAAGGCTGGAAGGGGAAAAGATAAGACCACACGGACAGCATTACTATCAGTGTAGAGATTGCCATCTGTTCTACATCTCTCCTTTAGTAGCTGCATGTTTTCCAGCCATTTAGTTTTCTTTGGCTGAGACTGTACTTGACTGAAAGCCAGCATGCAGAAACTCACTTTAGGTAGAACACAGCAATTAAAGCAGCAAAGCAATCAAAGGTAAGCGTGGAAGGAAGATCATCCTTTTGGCATCGAGTTTATAACCACCCCATAAAAAGAGGTTGGGGAATCAATTGTGCATCTCCTTGTTTACTACAGCCAGGCAGCAACAAGTGAGAAAATGGTATTTTTGCCCATTTGGGATGACGATTTTGTTTCTCAATCTTTAGCCATTCCCAGCATGGACTTCTGTGAAAAGCTGCACATAGGGTTTTCAAGGCCACATATGACATACCTTCTCATATCACAAATCGCTCCCTTTCTTGTTTGTAAATGGCCAACTGAGATGCATTCCCGGACCCTTGACAAAAGCAATAAATCATTTTTAAACATATTTCAGCCTGCAGTCTACCAAACCCTGAGGATTTTCTTTTTGCAGACCTTCAGGGCATATTGTAAAGCCAACAGATGCTTTTGTGAGAAAAACTCCGCAGCCAATAACTTAGGCTCAGGCGAAGATCTCAGTGAAGCAGTAATTTATTTGTGATTGCAATGGCGGGCGCCCCACAAGCAGGAGAGCGCATCTACTAGTTCCAACACACAGTTTATATGCTTTTGGATGACAGGACCCTCCCCTGCTTCCCCACTGAGTGGATAATCCAGGTTCACAATCTATCTGATGCTTCACAGACAGTGCATGGCCTTCAGTTGCTGGCCTGTTAAATTTCAAATTTCTTTTGACGTTTTTATTGCTTAAAGTGGTAATGTTTCTTCACTTACCTGACTTGACTTAACACCGTGATTTTCACCTAATTGTCCTAAGGAATCTGGTTGTCTGCACTTTACATGGTCACCTGCTAAGCTTTCTTATGACTGCAAGCATATCTCAATACCACTTTCCTCTCCTCTAAAAAATGTAACTCTGCAAAAACAACATTTCTATTCCCACAATTCCCCCCTTTTCTTCTTTATACACCGTTGATTTTTGCAAAACTTTTCTCTAAGGTGTAATTTGGTAGATATCTTCCTCTTCTTCACTTTCTTTGCTTTCCATCTCCTCATCATCACCTTATCTGAGTAAGGTGGTGGTTCCATGGTCATTTGTTTCAATAGCACAGTTTCAGTTAACCATTGCACTAGTCCTCTTACACAGGGGATAATGCAGCAACCAACGGCTGTCAATACTCCTGCAACTATGATCAAGGATGTAAATACGCCTAATTTTTCTGCCAATTCACTGGCAAGGGTGGTAAGCCCTTGCAATGCTCTAGTTACTGTGCCACCTGGGGCAGTATTGTTGGGTATAAAAGTGCAACAATGGTTGCTCAGTATCACACACACACCTCCTTTCTCCATGAGCATCATATCTAATGCTATTCTGTTTTCCCAAGACATTTTGTTGGTGGCATCTAGTTATTCAGCAATTCCTCTTATCACATTCATTGTATAATTTATGAACCTCTGCTGATAAATATAATTAATCCAATCCATATTCTTATTGATTGTTACCCACCAGAACAGAGGCTCAAACCCTGCAGCAATTTGATTCCTGCCTTTCTGTTCATCGGGAACTCCTCTAGGCACCCCAGCAGAATCTATCATCAAATGATACTCCTAAGTTTCTTTTACTTCTTCTGGGTATTTGTGATGTTTTTCTTTCAAATGCCAGGGTGAAGGGTATAGCTAATTGAACAAGTGCACAAGTGCCTCCCCAGTTAGATGGTAGAGTGGACTGTAAGATCTTCCCTCCACAGTACCACCAGAGATCCACCCTGGGGATCTCAAGTCTTGAGCAGTTTCCCATCAAGTCCTTGGTAGCACAAGACAATTTCTCCCAGATGCTGGGTAGCACTCACACCCTGCCGTGAGAGGCAAGCTGTATGGTTACCAATAGCTGTAGAGAATGCAGGGGGAGCCCTGATATTGCTATCACACAAGGAACAGCAAAGAGAGACTTACAGGCCTCATTTTCCCAGGCAGTCTTTTCTTGGTACAATGCAATCATACATCGCATCTCCTGGGAATGCTTGGTCCACCCCCATGGGAAGGGCACAATCTGGGCAATCGGTCATCCCGAGGCACAAGCATAGCCATAGCTATGGTTGAGACTCTGGACAGTGTATTTGACCCATTCTATCCAGGCATTCACGTCCCCATACCCTGTTTCAATCTCAAATGTTTGAACTACCGCATTTCAAAGAGGGCCTCCTGTTTTCTTTTGAGATGGGGAACACACTAAAAATTATCCAAATTAGTATTTAGCTACATATATGGTAAAATATCCTAGTTATTGTGGATGTGGATGAGAACCTAAAAATATCCTAATTCTAGGGATGTAGATGAGAACCTTATGAGAAGCAGATGTAAAAAGAAGATATTGCTCAAGGCCAACAGATGAGGGAAGAACGAACAACTCGTTAGGGAAGAATGAGCAACTTGTTGGCAGGAAACAAGGCAAAGATAAGCAAAAAAAGGCCTAAATACTGTCAACAGAAGGTCAAAGTCCAGAAAGGTAAAAAGTTTAACCTCCTCTTCCTCGTTGCCTTCATCCTGAAAGACCCCTGCCCACGACCACCAGGCTACATTGTGCAGGCGCAACCGCGAGGAGCTAAGGGTGGGAAGTATGGAAATGAGTACTTGGAAGAGGTCCACCTTTTCGGGGAAAATAATAAATATGTATTAGAGCTCCTGTAATACGTAACAGTATATATACATGTATAAAATTGTGAGAGACGACCGGGCAGGTGCGCACTTTTTGAGGGAAGCTATTCCCAGTGCACCTGGTGCAGCACAATAAAGTATACCTACTTTACAACCTTATGGTTGTGGAGTCTTTTCTGCGCATCACTTTCCTGTTTTCTCCTTGAGTTTCTCCCTTATTCTGGTGTCAATAGGGATTGTTTCCATACAGCTATTCTCAGTCTGGCTGTCGGGTCTCTCCCAGTTATTTGTTCTCTCTGCTCAATTGTCACTGGGCATTTAAAGCTCCACAAGCTAACACCTCACAAGCATCAAACGTGATGGACTGTGGTACATAACCCTCTGTCACAGTCACCCATATTTTGACAGGGTATACCGTGTTACTATGATCTGGTCACGCCTTTTCCAAGTTGCCAATTGACCAAGGCCTTCTCTAAGGCCTATAATTACTAGAAACAAAATTAACAGTTGAATTTTCCCTGTTGTTATTTTTAACCTGTTTCCAAATAATTATCAACACAAAGAATAAGATATATGTACTACTAGAGCAAAAACCCCTTGGGAGCACTTCGATTTGCTATAGGCCAGTCCTTTCTCTCACTTGCAAGCCACATTCATTAGTTACCTGTGAAAATAAAAGGTTAGTTTAAAATTGTAAGCTCTTATCCTGCTCAGAGTCCACTATGAGATTTTTCTCTTTGATTTCAACTTCCAACAAGTCTTCTGTAGGAACAGCTTCCCAGGTACTAGGGTCGACGGATGCCTTCACTCGAGTATAGTGAGTCCAACCTTTTTCTGCAGTTCTTACGGCTGTTTCAGTGGTTAGTGATTGTCCTTCCCACTAAGGCCGGAGTTGATTCTTTCTAGGTCTGAATTAGGACCCAATTTCCTGGGCGATAGTGGTGAATGGGGAATGCCAAAGGTGGGCTTTGAGCCAACAGCCCACGGGTCCTGAGAGATGACAAAGAAGACAACCCCAGAATACAGTTCTTAAGAAAACTCTCTTGTTTCGAATTGTGGTATCTCATCCCTTCTGCCCAGATAGGGCAATCCAAGCAGCATCTCATGTAGTGAAATTCCTATATCCTTTCTTGGTGCTGTTTGAACCTGTAGGAGTAAGCATTTTACCCAAGGAAGTTGGGTTTCTAACGCTAATTTAGTTAATTGCTTCTTTAATGTCTGGTTCATTCGCTCCACCTTCCCAGAAGAGGAGGGGTGCCAGGGGGTGTGAAAATCCCACTCAATCCTTAAGGCCTGCTTTAACCCTTGCAGTAAAGCTTACACCCATCCAGACACGTGGTCAATTAGGACAAACAAGTAACTCAGTAAAGTCTACCTGTATACTATTTAAAAGTTTTTGCATCAGGGAGAGTTTTTGTTTCAGGGGAAAGAATAGCATTCAGCTCTATGAACAGAGTAATTAGTACTTTCAACCATATGATATTTACTTTATTCCACTATTAATATTTTTCCTTAGTGATACTATGATGGATGAATTGCATAAACTGAAAGAATAAATATGATGCTTCACAGCTAGTTTTCAATGCTCTTGGAAACAAAATAAAAATTTCTGTCCCCTATTACTTTTACTTGGGTTTTACTATTACATTTCTTTTCATTGATTCAGCATTATAATAATACACTGGACATATTTTTTTTAATGACTTTGCAAGGATTGTTCACACAACTAGATGAAATACTGAAGTTAAAATAGAGCCACATACAGAAACTGGAAACATAGAAGGAACTGTTATGCAGTGAGAAACAGAATATGAACATATGGTTAACTAATGGGAAAATGAGCAGAGACCTAGTACTTGTGAACACTGGGGTGGGGGGAAGGCATGATTAACAAAGAAGCATCAAATGAATTTATTCCTTAACTGTATCTTTTCTATCCTGCCAGCTGATAAAGGCCATTAGGCAGCTGTCCATAAATGACATCAGGGTCAGCACAAGCTAATTAATTAACATATATTTAATTCTAACTAGATTTTCTAGGAAAAAAAAAAAAAAAAAAAAACAACTTTTTTTCTGTTTCTTTTTCCTCTTTTCTATATGCACGCACTTCTCTACAAATATAAAACCCTACAGTTGAAGAAAACAGGTGAAGATTTAAGACGTTCAGCCACAGTTACCACATTGAGCCTTGTAATTGGAACAATCAAAACATGGCAGTTTGCTTTCCCAGGGAATTATGCAAGTCACACTTCATTCACTGTGCAATAAACTTGAGATTGATGAGCTTGCCGTGACAGTATATAAGCTTTAGAGGTTCCAGTCTCTACCTCTGCTGCTGACAACTCATCTGAGAGCATACCGCTGTGTATTATTTAATGCAACAAAATAGGAATGAAAGGAACAGAAGAGGAGACTATCAGTAGGATTAAAGAAAAAAGGCAAGAATTTCCCATTTCCAAAATACCTTTTTCAAAAGCTGTTAGGTAACTGCTGAAAATTCCTATAGTATTTACTATTGAAAAGGTAAAAGACAACAGTCATTAACCAAATTTAGTACCCAAAATAATTGAAGAAAATCACAGAACCGTAGTTGTGTTAATTCTTTTTTCATCCACAGAGGAATCTCAAAGTGCAGACTTCTTGTTGAGGACATCACATCTGTTGTCTGTTATTTTAACGACTTTAATTAAATCTTTGTACCAACATGCAGATGAAAAGTAAAAAGCAATCACAAAAATAGCAGATGCTTGTAAAATAGCAATACTTCTGATCAGACTTCCGATCCACTGCATGATTAAGGAAATACACATGCTTAGCAGGGACTGCACTGCTACTCAAGGTACTACATAATCAATGAAAGTCAGAGGACAACTTGGAAAACACAAACACTTTCAATAGAAGTATTTGTGAATGCTCTTACAGGTGTGTTGTCAGAGCATCCCAATTATTTTGTATGTGTTCCTATTATCTCAGGGTACTGAGAGAACTGGCAGAGGAGCTGGCCAAGCCACTGTCCATCATTTATCAGCAGTCCTGGTGATCAGGGGAGGTCCCAGTTGACTGGCGGCTAGCAAATATGACGCCCATCTACAAGAAGGGCTGGAGGGCAGACCCGGGAAACTACAGGCCTGTCAGTTTGACCTCAGTACCAGGGAAGCTCATGGAGCAGATCCTCCTGAGAGTCATCACGCAGCACTTGCAGGGCAAGCAGGCGATCAGGCCCAGTCAGCATGGGTTTATGAAAGGCAGATCCTGCTTGACGAACCTGATCTCCTTCTATGACAAAGTGACACGCTGGGTGGACGAGGGAAAGGCTGTGGATGTGGTCTACCTTGACTTCAGCAAGGCTTTTGACACCGTCTCCCACAGCATTCTCCTCAAGAAACTGGCTGCTCTTGGCTTGGACTGGCGCACGCTTCGTTGGGTTAGAAACTGGCTGGATAGCCGGGCCCAAAGAGTCGTGGTGAATGGAGTCAAGTCCAGTTGGAGGCCAGTCACTAGTGGCGTCCCCCAGGGCTCGGTGCTGGGGCTGGTCCTCTTTACTATCTTCATCGATGATCTGGACGAGGGCATCGAGTGCACCCTCAGTAAGTTTGCAGATGACACCAAGTTAGGTGCGTGTGTCGATCTGCTTGAAGGTAGGAAAGCTCTGCAGGAGGATCTGGATAGGCTGGACCGATGGGCTGAGGTCAACTGCATGAAGTTCAACAAGGCCAAGTGCCGGGTCCTGCACCTGGGGTGCAATAACCCCAAGCAGAGCTACAGGCTGGGAGAGGAATGGTTGGAAAGCTGCCAGGCAGAGAAGGACCTGGGAGTGATGGTGGATAGTCGGCTGAATATGAGCCAGCAGTGTGCTCAGGTGGCCAAGAAGGCCAACAGCATCCTGGCTTGTATCAGAAACAGTGTGGCCAGCAGGGCTAGGGAGGTGATCGTCCCCCTGTACTCGGCTCTGGTGAGGCCGCACCTCGAGTACTGTGTTCAGTTTTGGGCCCCTCGCTACAAGAAGGACATGGAGGTGCTTGAGCGGGTGCAGAGAAGGGCGACAAAGCTGGTGAGGGGCCTGGAGAACAAGTCCTACGAGGAGCGGCTGAGGGAGCTGGGCTTGTTCAGCCTGGAGAAGAGGAGGCTCAGGGGCGACCTTATCGCTCTCTATAGGTACCTCAAGGGAGGCTGTAGCGAGGTGGGGGTTGGTCTGTTCTCCCACGTGCCAGGTGACAGGACGAGGGGGAATGGGCTTAAGTTGAGCCAGGGGAGTTTTAGGTTAGATGTTAGGAAAAACTTCTTTACCGAAAGGGTTGCTAGGCATTGGAACAGGCTGCCCAGGGAAGTGGTGGAGTCACCATCCCTGGAAGTCTTTAAAAGACATTTAGACGTAGAGCTTAGGGATATGGTTTAGTGGGGATTGTTAGCGTTAGGTAGAGGTTGGACTCAATGATCTTGAGGTCTCTTCCAACCTAGAAATTCTGTGATTTTGTGATTCTGTGATTCTGTGATTTTATCTAGCAATCTAGGTAGTAATTTTTTTGATGTAGCAATCAAAATAGTAACAATCACAGTAACCTTTGATTCTACCATCAGGAAAAAAAAAATAAGTTATTTTTATATAATTTTACTACCTGATAATTTTCATCAATCTGAAGTAATCCCAAAAGGCACAGAATGAAAGAAAACTGTAGAAGTGTGACTAAATGCGTAACAGGCATTACTGTTTTCTCCTCTTTACACCAGTTGAGTTTTGCTTAACAGTTGATAAAATGTGGTAACATTTGATAACACACAAGAAGAGAAAAAAAACAGGTTGAATTAAGTTTACATTGGATAGCAGTTTTATGATGATTACAGGTCAATAGCTTATGGCAAACAATAGTCCATCTCCTTAGTGACAGACCTGCTAACCCTCATCACTAGGTGGGTATTCATTTGATATAAACATAATTTCCAGCCTTGCAAGATAGGATTTAAATTATTAAAAGTATTATCTTTTACCCCGAGGAGAATGCAGTTTAAAGAAAATTAGGCAAACCTTCAGAGTCAGGAAGGAAAGTGGTACAATACAGACTGTAGAAGAAGACTGTAGCTGACTCCAAACTCCAGGTTTCGTTGTTTTTTGGTGTTTTAAATGAGTTTCATATGCAAATAGAGTGAATTACTAGATGGCACGTGGAGGGAGATGCTAGGACATCCTACAGAGATACTTGTAAAAAGGTCCAAGTACAGCCCATCACAAGACATAACACCACGCTGTTTTTTAGAGTCACCTTCAGAGACCCCAACTCAGGCCTTATTAGAAAACCACACAGCCTCTACAAAACATCATTAATCACTGCTTTACCTCATTTCATAACCTCTTGTAGCTTCTTTTTCTTCTTTCCTAAAACAATCCCTTCCAGAGACAGAGAAGCTGCCATTTTGAGAGATGGAAACAGAGAAAGAAAGAAAAGAAAACAGACAGCCTAATTTGCTCTATCAAGAGAAGATCATTAAATAAGAGTATCTGAACTGGGATGATTGCTTTATTTTGAACACTGCCTTGCAAAACCCCTGAGACCTGAGCATTTACTGTCTAGATTGCGCTGTTGAGCTGAGCTCGTTTCTCATGAGGAGACTAACAACAGCTGAAAATTGTTTCAAGAAGGAAGTTTAAAAAAGAACCAAGAAAACTTCCAGTACTTTATTTCCTGAAGCAATGCAACCACAGGAAGGGCCAGAAGCAGATGCTTGTAGATAAATGATCACTTGATTAATTATTTTTTTCTCACTGTCCACGTGTAAATTCTTCCCCTTCCATCCTATTTCATTTGCTCTTATGTTACCACTAAGAAACTATTGTTACTAAGCAATATCTAGGTCTCAGCATGTGTCATGTAATGTAGATATAGAGTCCTGCTGGGAAATCAATGATATGCAATGTTCTGCCCCAGAAAGAGATGGAAGTTGGCTATTAAGTGACATTATTTATAAAGCACATGCAGTGAAAAGAATGTAGACAACAAGAGTGTGACAGCCTTTGTTTAAGTTTCAAGCTTCATATGTAGAAAACTCAATTATTTATGTACCTAACAGAAGAATTGGGCAGTATTGCTTCTATGTATTTTCAACAGCTCACTTCCATTTTGAAGACTGTTTTCTCAAGACTCTGTTATTCAAAATAAATCAGAAAAAAAAAAAAAAAACACAGCATATATGCTGAAAGAATATCTCATCTCATACAAAATTTGATGTTTCTCTCAATTCTTTAGCTAAAAATACTGGATATGTTAGTTTATTTTTAAAAATCATCTTATAACCAGTTGTAACGTGTGCTTATTCTGTGTGTAAGAGGAAAGTATCTAAGTGTCATTTTGATATTTCTGCATTGGCCTTCTTCAGCTGATCCCTAATACATTTTCTTTTTCCTTTTCCTTTTCCTTTTTCTTTTAGGACTTACTGAAAGGGCTGTGGGCAGCAACAACTTTTGTCAGTTCTATGAAGAGGCAGAAGAGAAGAGAACTGGAAATTTTCTAGTTATTCTGCATATTTAAATATTAAAAATACAGAAATAAACATGAAAATAACAGAAATATAGAAGGACGATTTACACCGCATGGGACAAACACCTCTTGGGGTCTCATTTGGTCTTTTGTGGATGTTATTTAAGATGCATCTCCAGAGTATCTGCTGCAGACAACCCAAAAATTTCATCAAAATATCTTAGATACATATTTTTTTCCTATTTTGAAAATCAAAACATTAACATTAACCCAGTCTCAGCTCAAAGATGAGACCATCACTTTGTGGCAGTTGTACCACCTCATCGCATAGGCTTTGCTAAAGATAATGCTGCTTGTCTCTTTCTGTTAACTGTGTTCTCAAACTATATTCAAGACGTGTCAAAAAACTTATTATTTGAAATCTGGCAAAGACCCTTTTTCTTTTAGACTGAAAATGGGAAAATGATACTGCAAACTGCTTTAAAGTCCACAAGTACACTGATTTAGCTCTACAGAAGTATTACTGAGGACATTAGTAATTCAATATGGATATAATACATAGATCCCATGAACAAGTTCACTACATATAATCATTACAGAAATTGACTGAAAAGCAAAACTTCCCCAGAACTAGGACATTTTCTTCCTTTTTTTAAATTTTTTAAATTTATTTATTTTAATTTTTTTTGGTCTTAATCATGTCAATTCAAAAGGGGTGGGAGGAAAATGGACAAATGAAATTTTCACAAATCCTACACTGCTAAGGGAAACAGGAAAGCACCTGAAGATCTAATTATCACTTTCTGAGATGTTACAAGGTTTTCCATCTTCAAGCTACCAGAAGCAACATCCCAGGGGCTTCAGTATTGTTCATAGGCTGTCATGAGGAGAGTTTGCCATGTTCTGTCTCAGGTAGCTTTATAATAATAATAATAAGCCTTACCTTGCTATATAAGGTAACCAGATTTCATTTACTGTGAACCAACTTGTACTCAGTCACTAAGTTGGAGAAAACTAGCATTTCATGGAAAATTTACATTTGTTATTAATTCTTTTCAGGACTTTATTATTTGATTTTTTTTTATTTTTTTTTTTACTGAATAAAGCAATTACATATTCATTTAAGGAAAGCTCATCATAAGTTAAGGGCTTCCTGATGCATATTCACAGCATCCTGTTATTTCTAGACTAGCATGCAAATGTGTGCAAACATGCATGTATGTACGAGATATATTACATGTGTTACAAGGAAATAAAGTGTACAGCATAGATTAAAAAAAGCTCATTTTGCACATATAATTACAATTCTTTCTGAATCCACTGCCAAAGGAACAGAATATAAATTGTAAAACTCCAGTAACAAGAGAGCAGTGTACGAGTTCAGGGATAGCTTTAATTCTGAAATTTACTGCTCTTGTCAGCCTACTCAGAAACTTAAATAGTACTCAACTGTTTCACACATTCTGTTTCAAATTCTTCATATCTCCTGTTACTCCTGGTGGCCAAAGAACAGTAATGCTTACTGTGGAATTATCTGCTTTTCCATAACAACTTACAGGAAAATATTTCCATGTTCTACAAAAATCTCTATCAAACTATTCTTCTACCAGTTATGATATTTGTTCCCCTAGAAACACCTTCCATGTAACTGCTTCTTACCAGTCTTTAGTACCCAAGCAGTTACATCATACGTTGATATTTGTGTATTTTTATTAAAATTGTTTAATATTTATATTGCAAACATGCCAAGACCTCATCCATCATGCTGTTGTTCTATCCACTGCAGACACTCTGACAGACACAAATATTACCCATTAATAACCTGCAATTTAAAATGACAATTAAAAGATGATAGGTAGAGAAGGAATGTACAATTGAATTACACAATATTGCATTTTTCTCCATATATACCGTGTACCTGTCACATGCTTATTCCCCTCATGGGCCCTTCACTCCATCAGTGTGAGCCTTCTCCGAGGCATCACATCAAAATTTGTTCTGAAAGAAAGGTTCAAAGGATGAGAGGATCATGAATTGAAGTGCCTGAAAGATCACTTTTGTATTTAAAGAACAGAAAACAGTGTGGAAACACTGAGTAATGGATTAGAAAGATAAAACAGTAATTAAGAAGTGAACAAATAGGAAGAGACCATGTTGTTCAAGTCCCCAACACTACTGTGCATATTTATAATATCCAACACCTTCATGCTTATCCTTTACTCCTCCCGTGACCTCCAGCCTTCTACACTACAAAGTGCAATATGTAAAGTCTTGATCCTTATAGTCTTTTTCAGTCTAATTAATTTGCTCCATGTCCTCAAGCATTTCAGTTACCAATCTATTGCTTTCTTCTCTAATATATTCCTCTGTATTACATTCAAGTGTGTGCTCTTTGAAGCAAGTATACTCTATTACAGTACAGCAGTAGAATCCTCAGGTTCACTTACTTTTATTTTCATCCATGTGGTAAATGATTACAGAGGTAAGAGCAGTTTCTCTCAAAGAGCAAAAGCAAGAGGGCTGGAGCTGTTTTCAGAGAATGAGAACTGGTTTTGGCCAAACAGTAGGAAGTAACACACAACTGTAGTTGTTATTCTGATAAGAATGGCTGATGCTCCTCAGTCCATCACACAAAACAGGGCATGAACAGTCTACCATGCCTCCCAGAGACAGGCTGACTTCCAGCACTGCCTGGAAATATTCAGAAGTATAAAAGTAATCTGTATTGCTATGAACATACAGTGTCACGTGTAGATGATTATCCTTGGGGAGAGAAAGAACTGGGATGGCAGTGACACAAATGTGCAAGAAATCCAGAAAACAGTTTGCTTGTGTGGCTGAGCTGTCAAATTCTCAGTCAGACCCACTCAAACCATCAAGAGATATTTTCTGTTGATATAGTTTAAACTATATAAAATAAATGCTTCTAGCCCACAGATTATTTTTTAAATCTGCATAACCATGGATGACATTTGAGTTATAGGTTAGGCTTGTTACGTCAGTTAACATATAGGTGGGAGTGTTTTCTTGTTCCAAACCTTGTAGTTGTAAAATGCAAACTTCTAAGTATTGCTCGAGCCTCAGATAAGGAAGTAAGAAGACTTGCTTCAAAAAGGTTGGAACTTACTTAAGAAGGTAGGCAGGAGCAGAACCAGGAGATGAGTCACAAAAAGAGAGAGAATGATGACAAGATTGTGTGTATTAGTGTCAGAAATATCGCAGGCAGAAGGAAGAAAAGCATGCAGAACAGATTTTAGATCTGATGAGAATGGGATGGCTGGAAACATTAGTCGGAACATCCATGAAAGACTAGAGAGGGTGGAAGACAGAAAGGAAGAAATCCAGAATGAGTGGGAGGAGAGAAACAACACATTTGCAATTGCTTTTTCAGGAGTACACTAGCATCTTCCTGCTACAGAACCTTTTCTTTGTCTCCAAATGCCAATCCCATAGTTAAAAGGAATTCATATGTACCCATGCCATTGCAGTAAATGCATACAAAACTACTCAGTTTCATCAATAGTGCATATTGAAGGAATTAATTTGTTTGGAGTCAAATCCAAACATTCTTTCTCAGACTGCACTCTCACCATTGATATAAATTACTAACCTCTGTAAAAGGACTGTAAGAAAACATGCATGAAGGGTTAAAGTTGCTTCAGGTATTAGTCATTCTCTCTTCAGGCATTTTCTGTGCATCTACTGCAGCTCTGCTTAAGGGAAGCTGCTGCTTATAATGTCTATTCTGCCACTCGCCCACAGTAACTGACATTAAGGGAAAGAGGCAGCACTCAACAGGCTTCAATTTGCCCTTTAGCAATGTCCCACCTTTGCCTTTTCTATCCTTTGCTTCTTTTGCAAACACAGTATTATGGATGGAGGGGTGGAAGAAGGCAAAGAATACCTGATGTCATTGCTTACCATTAATAAAGAATGGTTGGTTCAAGCAATCTCCTTCTAAATATTCTTTTATCAGCTAACAAATAGACCTAACTTTTGGCAATGAGGGAAAATCAATTTATTTCAAAGTAATACAAATTTACCATGAAAAAAATGCTTCTGGAACACTGCAGGCTTCTCCCATTTCTGTTGACGAATTGGTTACTTAGAACTATGTCCTAAAGCACGATTGCTTCCTGACAGAACTGCGCTGTGACAAGAAAAGGCCTGGGAATGAATTTATTTGCAGTTTCTCCACACGCCATGGAGAGCTACATCATTCTGCTCTTTGCTGTGGAGTGTCTTACCCTGTTGCTGAATAGCTCTTCTGTTTGGTGAGCAGAGGAGCAACCGGAGGACATTCCCTCTCCCTGATCGTTTGCTTACACGGAGAGTGGCAGAGAAAGAGCCCCTTGGTTTTGTCATCTCTGTGAGTCACCATCTAAGCAGAAATGAGCATAGGAATAAAGGAAGTTTTTAACTTCCTCTTCACTCCCCCGCACCCTAGCAAGGGTTACGACAATCTAGCCCTAACTACTTTGGATGAAAACATCTCAGTGAGTCAGTTGTTTGCAAATAGCTCTCCGCCTTCCTTTGCATTTCATCTCTGTGGGTGCTCCATGTCTGCTTTGCATTCGGATGAGATTTTTCCTCAGCGTCTGCACACAACTAAGCTCACAGCTGCTTTGCTGCAGTTTCTCTGAGCATTCTCCTTTGAGGTCCAGCATCTTTTGATCCCAACTTTGCTTTTAAAGTTTTGATCACAGGATGTGACAGCCATTTTGTCTCCTACCGGTGATCTGTAGTTTATCCAGAATTCAACCAACAGCTGTTGGAAATACACCTTTTATGAGACATATGCTTATGAATTCAAAACTGTCTCAGACTTCCAGGTTTTTACAGATATTCTGAAGTTAGAAGGCTGACCAAACATTGTTGAACGCTGTACATAGCAGTTTTTGTTCTTTATAATAACATAAATGCTCCATAAATGCTCTAATTTTATTTTCTGCTCCCTCCAAAACCTTCTCCCCCCCCCCCCCCCCCCCCCCCCCCCCCCCCCCCCCCCCCCGCCCTTTTTCTTCTTTTTGGTTAAAGCTGTTGAAATACTACAGGTTAAGCAGGCCCAGTTGCTAAACATATCCTCTTGGTTGGTTCATTTTCTTGCAATATAGCGACTTTCTGATTTCACCAGAATTGACTCACTTCTGACACAATGTTCCAAGATGAACACCCACAGAGTGTAACATTCAGACTTTATTCTTTCCTCCACATATACTGCTACTCTCATCACTTGAAAGTAGACGTTTTCATCCTTCGGCTCACCTGGTATGCCTCCACTATACCCCCTTAGCAATCTAGTTATTATAATACGCTACTGTAAAAATATTATTTCTGAATGGTCAGTAAAGCTATGTCAATTTAACTAAAGAGAGGCTCCAAGCTTGATTTAAAAAATAATAATAATAATAATAATAATGCATTTCATGATCTTTTTTGATAAAGAAAAAATTACACTGAAATTTACAAAGCTATCTGGATCCACCTACACTGTAGAAACATATTGGGTTGTCCATCCAGTTATGAAAATAATATGAAGCCCTTTCAAAACTCAGGGAATAAAGTTTAACACTTTCTTACAAACATGCTAAGCAAAAAAGGCTCCTTCCACAGTTGATCAGCACTAAATGAAATCCCTAACCTCAACTATAAGTAACTTTGTAAGTAAAAAGAGAATCAAATTAGAGGGAGTGGGGGTAAAGAACAATGTTTAGCTGCACTTTCAGAATTACCAGATGGTAAGTCATGGAAGTTAAAGTGATAAAACAGATAGAATATTCTAAGTAGCTCAAGACATCGAAAAATAAAAATTTCAGAAAAGAAGGAATTTATTTATTGCATAACAATTGAAAGAAACAAAAAGCTACCTGAAGAAATTGGCTAGGAGTGAACAGACAAATACTATGCATATATTGAAAGGATGTAAATGCAAACATTCTCACTGAATACTGTGGGCAAGAGTAAGAGAGCTGACTACTGTATAAACCCTTATTACAAAACACAGTTAAATGCAATTTCATAGGCTACCAATAGAAGAATGTGTAGGAATACTGTGCAAACGAGCTAGGCAGAGGGTGGCAGACTAGCAAGATTACACATATTGTACTGTCTGAGGACATGAAGTACAAGCAATGGAATAAAAATCTATTAGAGAAAATTTAAAAATAAATACTAACAATGGATTTTCAATGACTAGAGTGATTGCAAAGATTATTTTTTATTTATACAGCATCATAGCTCCAAGTTACAGCAGCACTCAACAATATTATAACTGTTTTTTTTTCTGTCAGAAAACCTGGTAATGTTAACAATGTCTTTTCTCTCTGCAGTTTGTATTACTCTGCGCTGTTAAACTAAGCTTCAGCTGGTTCATGACACACAAAATTAGTTCCACATTTAATGAAAATCAAAATGGTCACACACATCTGCGGGTTCATCTTCCGTATTAGACAAATTATGTTCAGTGATATCTGAAACTGCTGAACCAAAACGTTGATTGCTGTCCTTCCTAGAAACAAAACCTTCTTTGTAAGCTATACAATGACATCCCAAGAAACAAAAGCCATAGTCCTTTTCTCTTTTCAAGATTATTCAGCTCACTGAAGAATTTATTTCTTAATTCACTATAAAGTCTTTGATGAAATGACTGGTCTGACAAACCACAGATAACTTCAACAGTGCAAATGCAGATTGACAGATAAGTAGGAAGTCAGAAGATGTGGTATCACCATCATATGATATTAAGTCTTGGGCTGTACTCAACAAGTATAACAAGACACTTTTCTAAAGTCACTTTGTTCTAAGTGTACCACTATCCCCCTACTACCAGTAGTGAAGGAATTATTTAAACAGCACATTACCAGTGGCTTAAAATATTTCCTTAGGAAAAATATATTTTGCAATTTAAATTTAAAACAAAAAGATGAAGTATTTTATATGCCTGGTTTAAAGAAAAACTTCAAGGTGGTTATTCAAATTTACATTCAGATGGCAAGATGTACTAGTATTTAACGATAAAATAAATTTTGTGGGTTAAAAAAAAAAATCCCCAGGTATGTTTTGATATGTTTTTGTTTTAGAACTAAATTTCAAAACATCTATACTAGGACATTTGTACTAAAATATTAATATCTTTAAAATTAACAGATATTTGCTCAGAATTCATTCATTTAACTTAAACTGAAACAATGCTGGTCTTTCACCAGAATGTGACCAAATCTCATTAGCCTAACTAATGTGAAAATGTTAAGCTTTGCAGTATTTAAATTTTTTTTGGACAGCTGCATACTTCACCTGATTCCTCAGCAGATCAAACAACATCAATAATGAAGCTTTGTTAAGCACTCTGAGTACCTGCCTTCAGTTTATTGAAACATATGCTGAAAGAGCTGGCGGACGTCATCGCGGAACCTCTCTCAATTATTTTTCAACGATCCTGGGAATTTGGAGAGGTCCCGGTAGACTGGAAGCTGGCAAATGTTGTGCCGATTTTCAAGAAGGGTCAGAAAGAAGACCCTAGCAATTACAGGCCTGTCAGTCTCACGTCAGTGCCTGGTAAAATCATGGAGAAGTTGGTTCTCGGACTTATTGAGGCGCACCTGGGGGACAAAGCAGTCATTGGTCCCAGCCAGCATGGGTTTGTGAAGGGTAGGTCCTGCCTAACTAACCTGATTTCCTTTTATGATAAGATCACCCGTATGGTGGACCAAGGGAAACCAGCTGACATGATTTTTTTGGACTTCAGCAAGGCTTTTGACACGGTTTCCCATAAGATCCTACTGGACAAAATGTCCACCATACAGCTAAATAAAAACATCATACGATGGGTGAGCAATTGGCTAACGGGCAGGGCCCAAAGGGTTGTGATAAATGGGGCTGCGTCAGGCTGGCGGGCGGTCACCAGTGGGGTCCCTCAAGGCTCCATTTTAGGGCCGGTACTTTTCAATATTTTTATAAACCATCTGGATGTAGGAATAGAAGGTATTTTGAGCAAGTTTGCTGATGACACCAAACTTGGAGGAGTTGTGGACTCAAATGAGGGCGTAAAGGCCTTACAGAGGGATCTGGACAGGTTGGAGAGCTGGGCGATCACCAACCGCATGAAGTTCAATAAGAGCAAGTGCCGGGTCCTGCACGTGGGACGGGGAAACCCTGGCTGCATGTACAGACTGGGCGATGAGACGCTGGAGAGCAGCCTAGAAGAGAGGGATCTGGGGGTCGTGGTAGACAGCAAGTTAAATATGAGCCAGCAGTGTGCCCTGGCAGCCAGGAGGGCCAACTGTGTCCTGGGGTGCATCAAGCACGGCATCGCTAGTAGGTCAAGGGAGGTGATTGTCCCGCTCTACTCTGCGCTGGTGCGGCCTCACCTCGAGTACTGTGTGCAGTTCTGGGCACCACAGTATAAAAAGGACATGAAACTGTTGGAAAGTGTCCAGGGGAGGGCTACGAAGATGGTGAAAGGCCTGGAGGGGAAGACGTACGAGGAACGGCTGAGGTCACTGGGCCTGTTCAGCCTGGAGAAGAGGAGGCTGAGGGGAGACCTCATCACAGTCTACAACTTCCTTGTAAGGGGGTGTCGAGAGGCAGGAGACCTTTTCTCCATTAACACCAGTGACAGGACCCGCGGGAACAGGGTTAAGCTGAGCCAGGGGAAATCTAGGCTTGACATCAGGAGGGGGTTCTTCACAGAGAGGGTGGTTGCACACTGGAACAGGCTCCCCAGGGAAGTGGTCACTGCACTGAGCCTGTCTGAATTTAAGAAGAGATTGGACTGTGCACTTAGTCACATGGTCTGAACTTTTGGGTAGACCTGTGAGTTGGACTTGATGATCCTTGAGGGTCCCTTCCAACTCAGGATATTCTATGATTCTATGATTCTATGATATGATGCTATTTATTTCATTCATGCATCAAACAGTGGCACTGTTTAACATTAATTCTGTCACTTTCTTCCATGACTGTACTTACATACACTAATGGCATATACAGCAAAGCTGCAGGAAAGAAAAAGTTATCTGCACCGATTTTTTTATTTTTTTATTTTTTTTAAGAAATTCTTAAGTATAAGCCAAAAAGAACAATGGCTTTCAGCAGAAAGAGTTTAAAGCTGATACAACCTGCAGGATTCAGGAAGCTCCACACCAGACCTGATCAGAGATGTCTGCACTGACTTTCCACATACGAGAGAGAAGAGGCACAGTTGAGCAATTCTGCATAAAGTTAACTAAGCTCACCCTCTTAGTCCAAGAACCAACCCCACTGGATGAAGAAGCAGAGGCAGCAAAGGGGAGAATGATGAAGACATACTAAGGTATTAGCAACGACAAAGCAGAGGCAGCAGTCCCAAAGTCATTACCGGGCAAGATGGAAGAGGCTCAAAAGAGAATTGAAAAGCTCGGTCCAGTGTGATCTGGAATATTTCTCAAGAGCACTTCCTTTACATACAAGCTGGGAGTGCCTCAGGAAACAAAGAATTGTATCTGTAGCCTCTGCCCTTGTAGATGCAGCATCTGGCATGCACTAACTTTTCTTTCCTATTGACATTTGTCAGAGCACTTAAATAAAACGTCCTTGACTATTAGGAGAAGGGGCATATTCAACAGCTTAAGCATAGCAATAGCATGTTAGAAAGGAACATTCAGTTCTTGCCTGTGCTTGTAAGGCAGAGTCATCAGTATATAGTATCACACATTAATGTTGTTCCACAAGCGTCTGGAAGACAGAAAAGGCTACAAAAGCATCCAAACCTATTTTGGCAGTACTCTTGAATATTGGGACAGATATACAGAGGACAAAATCACCACAAAGACCAGAGAACAAAAAAAAATTAAGCCTCATTCAAACCTACATATATATTGTTAGCATATTGTCTCGTTCCCCTGGAGCACAGACAACATTTCTACAATGCATTATCAAATCAAGTGCATTCCTTGATACCAAAATCGATGCAGGGGCATATACTTATGACTGAATATGTGACATATACTCAGTAAGCAGTAGGTAAGCTTATATTTCAATGCATGCTCAAGAAAATCTCACTTTTATGACTTGGTGTAAAATGCACTCACATAAATCAATGTCTCAGTTCCAAAAAAAAAATCGCTATTATTACCATGCTATTATTCAATAATCTTGTATCTGTGTGTATCACATATTCATATTCATTTAGGATACAGACACAAGAACAAGGTAAAACTAACACAGATCTCATCACAGTTGCTGTCCTGGTCAGAAAGGGGTATTTGAAAGGCTAATTTAAGTGGTATGGATGAATACTGATAACAAAAATAGAAGCAAGGAAAATATCACCTACTTACACTTTTACTCCTCCCATGCAGAGTACAAGTATTCTTGTTCATGGTGACTCTGACTAAATCAGAAGTGTTCTGCAAGTTTCAGAGGAGATGTTTTCTCTCTTGGCTATTCCAATACCAGCTGTTATACTGAAAGCAAATTAATTTATCCAGTTAGCATCAAGGTCTTTGCAAGTTGTACAACATCCAGGCAAAAGCTGTTGCTTCACAGTACATATAAGTTGCAAACAGTCCTAAGATCCAACAGAGCAGATGTTTCATACACCACTAAACCACACAAGATGTACAGTTACACTGAACCATTCAATAAGCATATCCATGAACAGCGCGTGTTTTCCAGTCACTAACAAATGCAGGCCAAACCCAGAAAATTACAGAAGATTACAGACTTCTGAGGAAGGGCCTTTTGACACAGATAATTAACTAGATATTGGCAATATTGTTTGTAATAATGAAATAAGCCTTATTAGATATTTTTAGCCAGTCATTCAGTCTGAGGGGAATCTGTTAACTTTCACATTATTTAGACCAGCAGATATATGCTAAATCTAGGGGAAGAAGGTCAGCTAGAGTATTTTTCAAATCCAGGTGCCTAAGGATGCTTAAACCCCCAGCTGGGTACTTCCATATAGGTGACAGAATTTGACAAATTGGCCTTTGTATTACAATAATAACTAAGCATGAGCCTTAGCAACTGGTAATGACATGGCACAGCAGCTTTGAAAAGCAGCATTCATCAGCCCCTGGGTAAGTGCACAGCAGTCAGCATGGAAGAGTAGAGTTAAAGGGAAATTCATATGCTCTAGGATGAGGCAGTTGAAAGCTTTATATTCTCATTTAGGCCAGGTATATCTCTGCACACATTTTTTCCCTCCTCTGTCAGCCAAAGATGAGATAAAGTGCAATTTCTGACCAACAGAGCTGTTCTAGCAAAATCTCCTAATGTAGACTCAATCATACCAGCAAAATTACAGGTATGGCTTATTTTCCTCATGGGCAGGCACATCACTGATACAACTCATACGGCTACAAGTAATATTTTGCTAGGTTAGACTTCATCTGCACCAGCACAGTGTTGCTGGCATAACTTGCTGTTTTAAAACGACCAAGTTTTTGAGACTCTCTGAAGCCCACTTCTTCAACAACAGAAAATTAACTCTTCAGTGCAGTACAATACCAAAAGCCAAAGACACGCATGCAGACACACACACACATACAGGTGTAGTTTCCCTCCCCAACACGAGAACATGCAACAGATCTAAAAGTCTGGCATTCCTTATTAAGAAAACCACTCGATATGGTGCATGATAAAGTCTCCAGCATACTACTTGATATTTTGCTTTATTTTCTAAAGTGTCAGTTCCTTCACATAAATAAACAGAAAAAATAATACACATGCCTTGATTATTTATGTATTTAATTATTCATAGGTGGCATCCAGTTACAAAGAAGCAAAGCCAGCTGTGGAGGACACAGAAAATATTTCTTCATATTTAAATATATATTAACCCACACTATCGTTGGCAGTTTTACAACAAAATACAGGCTTTAAATTTCAACTAATGATATTAATTCATTGAAAGGAGCAAATTCTAATATAAGTATTGGATCTGCATACAGGTGATAAAGACTGTATGTGAAAAATCCTTTTAAAAGTTGCATCAGTAGATTTGGGAGCACATAGTAGGTGATAAGTAGAGATTGCACTGAAAAAAAATATTATCTTAATTTGTGGGATATTTTTATAAGCTTTCCTTAAGAAAAATTGCATTTCCAGAAAACTATTTTATTATGAATTATTCCTGTACTAATAACAAACATAAAATAATACATGCAAAGGTACATAAAAGACATATCTACATTTTATGGAGATAAAATGTATTTTCATTGACAAAATTTTTACTTACTATCTCTACATACAAATCAGTATACACAAAACAGTGTCTTAGATTTACTTTTTCTGTTTCGTGTAGATACAGAATGAAACAGATATAAAATCAGATAAGTCACTGCTTAATCCATTCCAGCAATGCTCAAAATTCAAAAAAAAAGAAGAGAAATGTTTACTTATTTAATTAAGTTAATGCATTTAGGAAAAAAATCACCCAAATCACATAAGATTTATGGGACCACAGATGAAGCCAAGTTTTCATCTCATTCACCTCATTTAGCTAGCCCAGAGGAGCTCCCAGCAGCCAGCTTGGTGCATTTTGGTTGAGCAGGCACGTGACCATCTGGATAGATCATCTGCTACATTCAGACCTTTAAAGCTTCCCAAATTTTTATTCAAGATGCTACGAACCTTATTGCCATTGAACATGACAGATTTGATCAATACATTACCATAAGAAACAGCACAAGCAGAAGTTATTCATGTGGACTTTAAGCAGAACGATATATACACTTTCATTTCATCACTTTCGTTAATAAGTCCTAGTAAATACTATTGAAATAGAAACTGCCAAACATCATTAAAGAAAGGAAAAGAGTCCTTCAAACAGGAGTTTTCTGATATTGCTTTGGTTTTAAATAATAAAGGCATTTTTATTTTTCAGCACTGAAGATTAAGAGATGACAAACTAAAAACAATTTCCCATTTGTGTTCTGTTTCTACGTTTACATTTTGGCTACTCTTTCAGGACATTTGCATGTAGTGGAGGTCCGTTGAGTAAAACAGCATATTCACACAAAGCAAAATACTGTAACTCACTTCAAGAATTTCCAAGAAGCTAGGAAATAAAATACCAAAGAAATATTCAAAAAGGAGAAATGAAAAACAACCAGAAATTCGGCCAGATTGCTTGAGTAGATTCCAGGCTGACTCAAGAGATTTTAAAAGTAAGTGTGAAAAGTTCTTGTAATATCTAGGGTATTGTTGTAAATACGTATGCATGTTTAACTCACAGAATCATAGAATCGTTGTGGTTGGCAAAGACATCTAAGATCACCTGGTCCAACCATCCCCCTATCACCAGTATCACCCACTAAACCATGTCCATAAGCACCATGTCCAACCTTTCCTTAAATGCCCCCAGGGACAGTGACTCCACCACCTCCCTGGGCAACTTGTTCCAATGCCTGAGCTTGTCACAGGGGGAGGATATTTTCTTTAGAAAGAACTATTGAACAATGCAAAGTAATTCCTGCTGCACAGTTTCTTGACCTATCACTCTTTCTGCTTGCCTAACATTCCTTTATATTGTTTTAATATTTAAATTTTTCACTAAAACTTGTAAAAGCATATATTAAATAGTCTGCAAATCTCTTACTTTGTTTTGCTATTTACGACTTAACCATGAACAAGCTGAGTGCTTTATGTTTGTGTATAACAGGCGCCCACCCACCTTGTACTATGCATTTAACAAACAGCAACTAAGGTGAAGGCACAGTCTTCTGTGAGGGGTTAGCACTCTGCATGCCAATATACTACGCTTGCTCACTCTTACATGCCTAGCTTAAGTATTTTAACCTTAGGTGCTTATCTAAAACCTCAGTAAATGGCCTTCAATATAGACATTCAGAATGACGTTATCTGAGGGAGCATACAGCTGGCAGCTAGCAAGATTATGGTACTAATTAATTTACCAAATCTGATTCTAAAGGCAATTGCGTCTGTACCAGATCTTTGTTTAATGAAATATAGCTCTTGACTTTTTTTTTCTCTCCTCCTTTTTGTGTGACAACAAACACAAATGTTACAGTTCATCATTTGGAAAAGATTCGTTATCTATAAAGATTTTAAACTGATTTAGGTTGCCAATCACTGCCTAAAATCTTTCTTTTAAAGGTGCAACAGGGACTTAAGATATCTCTTAATCCCTGTTGTCAGTCCCCATCCATACCCATGAGTGAGATGAAGAACTCTTACACTTTATCTCTGACACGTTTCTCTTTCTGAACAGTTCTGGGATGAGAAAGTAGAGAAAATTATTTCAATTAAAAAGATAGGAGGGGAAAAAAAAGCCCATCATCACACAAGATTAGAGACCTCTCGAATTAGCTACCTGTCTCTCTGATCTGCTATAAGAGACCTCACACAGCTCTGAAAGAGGCATGCTGTTAACAGATTTTTATCTCAGAGACAAGCACAGCACAGTCCCTTTACAATAACTGAGGATAAAAATACAAAAGGCCTGAGCTTCTTTCTCTCTGCAGTGTGTATGAGTCATTCAGTGACCAAGACTGATTCTGGAATGCTTTAATGCTGGTTTGTTTAATTTCTGCTGGAGATGCTGTTTAGGGACATTGTTCTTTCCCAGCACAACAAGAGGATACAGAAGAAAAAAGCTGAAACAAAAGAGCAAAGACACTCCAATGAATCTATCGAGCCCCACTGATGAAATTTTCAAGAGCAGCAGACTGTGAAAGGCCTGGACCACTGGAACAGACACTTGAAAGAAAGTAAAGAACATGAGGAGGAAAGAGGTTCCAAAATAAGAATGCATTTAGGCCCATCTCCTTCAGAGTACAGACTCCATTTTTATTCATCCCTCCTATGTTTAGCAAGAGAATTTATTTCTCTAGTTATTATGACTGAGTAGGAAAAAAGAAAAACAGCTTTTATAGATAACTTGTTACTAAGATATGAGATCTATAATTAAGAGACTACTGGAAATAAATTCTTGAATACTCAAGGCTGAAGGTATTCCTATCACGTTACTGGTATTTATTTCCTTAACCATTAGGAAACAACCCAAAAATCAGTCAAACTTGCCTACTTAGACTAGCTTTTGCCTGCCTTCATTCAACATCATGTATTTTTTATATTGTCCACTTCACACTACAGCCCTTTTTCATAACCATGGATTTCTTCAGTTAGAACAGACAGCAATTTAAATAATAAAGTGCAAGTAACAAATTAGTTACATTGTTCTACAGAAAACAAATATCCAGGAACCAAGGCTGACAATTGAACAACCCTGCCAAAATCTCAGGTATTTAAAGTTACTTTGGAGCAGTGCAACTTCCATGGAATGTCATCATATCAAGCAGAATTTATAGAACATCTGTCTTTTCATATGTTTACACTGCTATAAAAAAAAAAAAAAAAAAAAAAAAAAAAAAAAAAAAAAAAACAATTGGCGTGACTGTAAGCATTCCGCATTCTATACATTTGGCAAAATGCTGAGCAAGAAACAACATGTATGTTGTACCACATGGTTAAATAAAATGTCAATGCCATATCAGTAAAACAGCAAAACAAAACAAAACAAAACCAAACAAAAACAAACAACCACATGCCTTACTTGTGTTACAAAGCTAAAGAAAAGCTAATTATTTCTCCTCTTCTTACATTCTCCAAAGTCTAAAATCACCACTGTAAAAGCCGGTATTTAAAAACAACAATGGAGTTCCATGGAAAAATTTATTTGTATACAACATAAGCCATCTCTGAAGACTCTGTAAGAATTGGATTTAAACATGGTAAATAGACCCACAATCTTACATGTTTTTTGTTTTACTATTTTAGCTTTTGGGGAATCTTCTATTACAAAAACCTTCTTCTGTTAACATGAATGATACATAAATAAAATCTCTCCAGAGGAGAAAATCAGTTTTGATATTGATGCAGGTGACATCAAAACTGAATTTCAGTAGAACACACGCGAACTTTTGTCACAATTTTAGAAAACTGCATGTCTAGAATTTCTCTTGAATTTTCAAAGGGTACTAGTGCTTGCCGTTATTAACTTTAATAAAATGCTTCTACAAGTATTTATTACAAATCTAGAAATCAACTAACAGTTTTACTGTCAGCCCTCAACTGTTAAGTACTGTACCTTTTTTCTTCTGGAAATGCAAAACCCCAAGAAGCTGTTGAACAAAATCAGGCAATATTAGAAAATTATTTTCCTATATGCTTGCTCCAATAATTAAAACACAGAGCAAGTTATGAGAAACAGTTTTCAGGAAACTTTTACATCATATGCAAGTAGTAGAAGCCTTCTATTTTAGGAAGCTATTTGAGAAGGCATATTATGATACAATGCATGTTTTATTGTCAGACGATTTTGAGAAAGTGCTACTAGAAACAGCATTAATCACAGCTGTGTGTTGGGTAATGAAGATTAGCCAGCAGGATGCTGGCGTTTTAACATAAAATCTGGAATAAAATTACTGTATCAGTTTATAAAGCACCAAAGATTTCACAGATATTCCTATTGCTAGATTATCTGTTTTGTTCTGTGCATAAAGTTATAAAGCCTGGTTTTCAGGAGACAAAGGGAATCTGATTTTAGCAGAATACAGCTTGACCTCTAGGGGGACACTAAAGTCCACTTAGTGCATTTTTTTTTTTAATACAACTTCCATCCATCCAGAGGTAAGTGCACAGCACTTACTCGTCCAGAAAAATGCCTTTGAACAGAAAGACACAGATGTGAAAGCTGGGTAACTCAGTCTGGCTTTTAGGCTGGGGCATGGGCAATTTTGAGTAAGAATTTTTCCACTAAATATATTTTCCTTGTGACTATATATTTGATGACTGCATTTATAGACTTACAAACCAGTATTTTATTTGCACTGAGTATTTGCAGTAAGGGACTCAATGCTAGAAATTATAGAATCATAGAATCATAGAATATCCTGAGTTGGAAGGGACCCTCAAGGATCATCAAGTCCAACTCTTGACACTGCACAGGTCTACCCAAAAGTTCAGACCATGTGCCTTAGTTCACAGTCCAATCTCTTCTTAAATTCAGACAGGCTCGGTGCAGTGACCACTTCCCTGGGGAGCCTGTTCCAGTGTGCAACCACCCTCTCTGTGAAGAACCCCCTCCTGACGTCCAGCCTAAATTTCCCCTGCCTCAGCTTAACCCCATTCCCGCGGGTCCTGTCACTAATGTTAATGGAGAAAAGGTCTCCTGCCTCTCGACACCCCCTTACGAGGAAGTTGTAGACTGTGATGAGGTCTCCCCTCAGCCTCCTCTTCTCCAGGCTGAACAGGCCCAGTGACCTCAGCCGTTCCTCGTATGTCTTATATTAAGACTCCCCCAAGTATGTGCAACCCTACTGCATGTACAAGGCTAATGAACAACTGTGATCACAAATATTTGTGCACCTTTAACACATTATTTTTACAATCAACATTTTCCTTCTTTTTGTAAACAGTAAAAAGATATATTTTTTTTCCAGTTTCTTTATCCTATCTTAAGTGCAGATCAAAGGAAGAGAGAAAACAAGGGGAGAGGGGGAAGAGAGTTGTTTGTTTGTTTGTTTGTTGTTTTGGTTTGGTTTGGTTTGTGGTTTTTTGCTAGTCCTCAGCCTCTTCTGGCAGAGCAAATAAGAGTAGCATTAGATATCAACACTCTTGATTACGTAATGCTAAATTCTACCTAATTAGAATTTAAATAAAAGGATGCCATGTTTCCCAGTCTGCATAAACCTTTTCATACTGAACAGAATCACTGAATATCCTGAGTTGGAAGGGACCCACACGATCACGAGTCCAACTCCTGGCTCTGCACAGGACCACCCCAAAATCAGAACAGATGTCTGAGAGCGTTGTCCAAACAACTCCAGCAGCTCAGTGCTGTGCCCACTGCCCTGTGGAGCCTGTCCCAGTGCCCGACCACACTCTGGGTGCAGAGCCTTTCCCTAACCCCCAGCCTGGCCCTCCCCTGTCCCAGCTCCATGCCGTTCCCTCGGGTCCTGTCGCTGTCCCCAGAGAGCAGAGCTCAGCGCCTGCCCCTCCGCTCCCCTCATGAGGAAGCTGCAGGCTGCCACATGTTTTATAGTGGCCTGACAAATTAGACTTACCTGGGAGCACTGCCTGGCACCAAGGCCTAACAGCCGGCATTCAAAACATTCAGTTTAGCTTCCAAACCTTACAGTGACTTGCAAATTACCACAGCTGATGAGGAAGGCACTGGTAGGCCAGAGCCCAGCCAGGCCTGCAATGACTCTGCCAGCAGAGCTGCTCAGCAATCATGGCTCCCTGGCAACACACAGTCCCGTCCTGTCCCATCCCGTCCTGTCGCCCCCATGACCACTCACCTACACTTGTATATCCCGGACATTGGGTGCAGAGGACAAGCTTTAAGAGCAGGAGCAGAAGCAATACACTGTGTGTGTGGAGGCTGCTGCCCGCAGCCAGTTCTGTCCACCCCAGTAAGCTGCTGGCCCACAGGCCCCACCGCCCTGAGGGGAGAGGGAAGGGAACGGCCCCAAGGGCAGCTCCTGGTTTTCCTCAGCCACCTTTCTGCAGCCTGAGCTCTCCTGGTCAGCCTAGCAATTTGTCATCCTGAACCCATGTCACATGAATCATCCCTGTCACTCGCCTGAGCTCCACTGAAGAAGCTTCATTTTTTTTCACAGAGCGACCATTTGAATATTACACATGTGAGAGAATACAGTATGTGTCCCGACACAGTCAGGTACAGCTGATCCCAGGTTGCGTAATGATAACGCTGAGGAAGCTCTCTTTTTAATGGAGGAAACGGCTTTAAATAGCTGAAATACACTGCAAGTTCTCAAACACGTTTTCTCTTAGCATTAAATGAATACTATACTTATTTAACAAATATGGGATGCATCCTGAGATACCAGCCCAGAACCTCCCACGCTGCTCGGCATGTAGGATCTCCTGGCACATACGTATCAGCATAATAACATTTCATGCTTTGTTTTCTGATGTTTTCCACATACCTGCTAACAATTCCACTTCCTCCTTGACCTCTGAGCATAAAGCTAATGTATTCATACAATGTTTACTTTTGCCCAAAGATCTCATTCCCACATAGTACTATGTAATCAGAACCCATCATACAAGTTTGAAGTTTGACGCCACCACCACCACATGCAACCAGTTCACATTTCAATTTCATCTGTTATTTTACCACATTCTACAGTTTTGCAATTTACACAGTTGTCTTTAACATCGTGAACAATTCTCACCAGCAAACTTTTCTTTTTTCCCAAAAATCATTTTTAGTATACAGAACAGCATAAAGCTCTGCTTTCTTGCAAGCTTACATTGCAGAGATAGTAATTCACCTGTCCACTTCCAGGGCTTCTTTAATGTTCTGTCCATTGTTGTCCACTGTACCTCTTTATTTAATAACATCCTCTACTATTACTTAAATTTTGGACAGACCATTATGGTTTCTTGCAAGAAAAGTTCTCATAAGAGACTTCCCAGGATCTCCTGTATGAAGTCTTTGCCAAATGTTCTTTTAATCCTTGTTCTCTCTCTTCCATTTCTCTAGCTGATCTGGAAGAGCATTTTTAGGAGGCCTTGCATATTCATATCTTTGTTCCTGTTGCCTTTATTGGTCTTCCTTAGTGCATTTTGTATGCAAACTACTCAGATTTTATAATGCTTTATATTTTTCTCATTTGGGTAAAACCTTTTGAAGGATGTCTTTTCATTTCAAGCTTTATGTTTATCCCCCCATTTCACTATGTCAGCTTCCTTTTACTTTATAAAAACTGCAAACCATACATTCAAGTTATTCCAATTGTGTTATTTGGCTTCTACTAATTGTACAATGACTATTTCTTATTTATTTATTTATTTAATAGAAACATATCCTTTTTCTTCTACAGCATGTCCTTTAGTAATGATACTGTGTTTTTTTGGCCCTTCCAAATTTTTTATCTGATAAAAATTTTCTAACTCAACTTTTCTTCAAAGGTACAAAAATACCCAGAGGAATGTATCATTTTGAAACACGGTCTTTCAGAACTGTCGGTCTTCCCTCACACTTAAGATCTAAGATATAACTTAGACTGAGTGAGTTTAAAACCCTAGTACAACCTCTTGATTTGATATGTCACCTGTCTATTTTGAGGTTCAAATAAAGTCTATCACCCTAGAAAGAATAAATCCCTCACTAGAGGCATAAATCCCTCATTCTTACTCTGTTTTCTCAACCACATGATAAAAGTTTGTCCCTCTGCTTCTCCTTGCAGATCAGCACACTTCTCCTTGCAGATCAGTGGGAAGCACTTCAGAGTACTACAGTGGAGATGGAGTATTACACAAATTTTAAAATCCGTTTCTGAAAGTGTTTACGCTATCCCCATCTCATCACATTTTCATTTAATGAAGGGATTGCAGTAACACATCATTTCAGAATAACACAGCCACCTCTCCTCTCCTCTCCTCTCCTCTCCTCTCCTCTCCTCTCCTCTCCTCTCCTCTCCTCTCCTCTCCTCTCCTCTCCTCTCCTCTCCTCTCCTCTCCTCTCCTCTCCTCTCCTCTCCTCTCCTCTCCTCTCCTCTCCTCTCCTCTCCTCTCCTCTCCTCTCCTCTCCTCTCCTTTTCATTATAAGTGCCTCTGTTAGAATTCATTGATGCAATTTTAGCACAGAAAAATCATATTTGATTTCTCAATTTTAAAATGGAATATTACATACTTCTCCACAAAACCTTGGCATATGCTATACCCTGGAAAAATGTTTTAATTGCTGTAAGATGTCACTAATTGCTTTCTGCCTTTCACCCATGCCATGCATTCACATTATGACCTTACATACATGAACTTACACTGACCCCCTTCTATATGGTGTTTTTGTGTCTTTTACAGACAGCAGCAGCACCAACATTGATATGTGCCTTATGGTACCATAATTTCTTCATGTTTTGTGCTTTTCTCAAAACCATCATAATTTCAACTTTTCTGTCCATACGTATAACTGCATGTATTTCCTATTTTTCATAGTGCAAGTTTATTAAAAATTATTTCCTGAACCCCAAGCTGCTGAGATTCACACTGTATCATCTCAGGGCATTTCTGAAAGAAGAGGTCCCAGCTGAGGTGCTAGTGAGGCACTCAAACTCAGAATTTGGCTCAGTGCCAAATAATACAGTGCATACAATTCACAGTGAGATCTGTGTGATGTGAGCTACAACCCTTGAAACTTTTCTATGCAAGGCTAACATTTGTACCATTTAAAGCGGATGTGTGCAAGTATGAAGTCTTCATACAGGTGAGACTTAGAAATAGATTAAAAGATTTGTAAAAGGTTAGAAAGAAAACCTTCAAGTATGATAATTTTCTATGTCATATAATGATAATAACAGAAAGCATGGAATAAAATAAAAGATGCTAAATCTAAAAGGAGATTGAGAAAACAACCTCATTGGTATGATTTTAATATTATTTTGTCTAACAGTGAACTACATAGTGAGGTGATACTGTATGCTAGACAGACTCTTTAACACGTTTGTTCCAGAGCAAATTGTGCTGCTTTGTATTCTTGTCACACGTCAATGACACTCAAGGTCAAGTTGTTAATCCCTAGTTTGGGAACTCTAAACATAACAATGTTACAGTGACAAGGATCTTTGCTTTCATAAAATAAGATGCATATGTACCTTTGGATGATATTACGTAATTACATATTAAACTATCCAAAAATGAGAAGTATGTTACTCTGAAATAATTCACAGCTCATTCAAAATGAGCTGGTTTTAGGCTTAACAAACTTGAATATGAAAGGCTATTATTCCATAAGATTGAAGTGAGAAGGTGTACAAAATATAAGCTTATATTGTTTTTCTTTTGACTGAATTTAATTGAAGGAGATTGGAGCTAAAAAAAAAAAATCAATTTGTTTAAACAGCTCAATATTTAAAAAAAAATCATAATTTTTGATAGACATATTAGATTTTCATTACATAACAAATTTTTCCTTTTTATTGTGTTTGCAGTCTTTGTCAATGGGAGACAATGTCCTTACGTCACAGGAGTTAAGATGATCTATAGAGAAACAGAGGAGTCCTCATGGAATAGCTAAAATGCAGATTTATGATTACACGAATAGTTAATTTGCTAGAGAATAATATTAACATATATATATAAAGATACTTGGAAGAAGTGCAAAAGAAATGACTAAAAGAAAAAAGAAAAGAAAAAAAAAAAAGAGAGAAATTTAAGAAGTTGTGTTCAAGCCCAGAGTAGTATCCTGTGTTTTCCCCCCTGTTTTTATCCAGCTGGACAGCAGCTTTCACAGATACAGATAGCGCAGGCTTCATGGTATCTTAACTTTTCTTATCTCCTCTGCTGCAGATAAGATTTCTCATAGTTCATGACAAACTCCAGGGTAAGTATCTGATTTTGAATACAGAAAAGATACAGCTAAATCTTTATCTCTGCAAGCCCAGAAAAGGCCACATAAACTTTTCTTTGATTGGATTTTTTTTCCCTTTTCTTTTCTGATGGAAGACAGCAATTAAGAAACATACATAGGCCTCTGTTTTGCTGTGTTTTCTAGTTAAAAATCCTAACTGCTTCTTTTGGAGTACTGACTCTGAGAGGAAAATGAATAATAATTCTATGAATAAAGTATACCAAAATAATCACAGAAGCCATGAGAAATTGAAGCCATCACTGAAATTAAAGCAAAATAAATAAATAAATAGAAACAGTGAAGTTACCTACTTGTGACTGAAAAAAAAAAAAAAAAGAGTATCAAGATAAAGCATGCTAAGTCATTTGCAAGAGGACTTCAAGGTCCTTAATTTCAGAACTGGAAAATACTTCTTAGCTCCAATTTACATGCCCAGACTCCTTATAGAGTACATGTTAAGAAAATTAAAAATATGATCTGCCACTAAATAGACAACCAAGTTAACCTAGAACAAAGCCTAATCAATTTAGAGTTAATTTGAAAGACGTTGCTTCTCATAGCCAGAAAAAAAAAAAAAAAAAAAAATCTGATCTTTACATTAATGAGGAGAAGAGCAAAGAGGAGGATGATACCTCCTTTCAGATTGGAAAGATTGTTGTCTTTGCTGGTTATCGTTCTTCATTACTTTACAAGGTCTAAATATTCCCAGAGATACGCATACAGGCTCAGCTTCAGCTCCAGCCCACTTTGGAAGAGGGCCTTGAATACTCATTTTGCACTTCACAGGGGAGTGCTCTCTGTAACATGGAACGTATGTCTCATGGATTCTGAAGTATATCTGCCTTCTGGAGCTCCGTGTATTACTATAATCAGGTATCTTCGAGAGAGGAAATTTAGTGCTCTGTCCTGAAAAACTGCAGTTTCTTTCTGCTTATGTTTTAGAATGGCAACATCAGAAGAAAACAAAGAATTCTAGTTAGTTAAGCTAATGTATCAAATAGCAAGATGCTATCTACCCTAGACAAATTGCTAGTCCGGAGTAAACTAGCTTTATCTTGCTGAACCATAAATAAGATAAATTTCCTTACATTTTCTTTGGGGTAAGAACAGACATCGTAATTTCTATGAAGAAACTGACATTCACCTTTCATACAGACACTGGCTTAGTGCATAAGAATTTAATCACTAGCCTATAACCCAGGAATGATTATTAGATTAATCCCGCCAGGCAAGATAACAGAGAAATGTTTAGTGTGAAAGTCTAGGTATTTTATACTAAATTAATGGCCAAACTGTTCAGTCATACCTGTTCATGGTATAACGCACAATCAGGAGCTAGTTTTACAGCGATACTCATGAAATTTATATACCCCTATAGATACTAGCAGGTAACAGAATTGAGGATCCACATTTTAGTTCTTTGCAGATATACAGACTGAGTTAAGAGACCTATTATTTACACACAGAAGGCTTAGACTTCTTCCCCACAAGACAGTAGATACACTGCTGAATTTTTTCTATGCAAAGTTCAAAAAATGTTAGGAAAAGTGAAACAAAGCAAGAAACATGAGATAAATGCAAACAGAAGAGAGCAGCCACAACAAGCTTAGTACAATTACCATGAAGTATATGTGATGGTGCTGACATTTCTGTGAGTTTGTACTTTTGAACTGATCATGTTCCCATCTGAGCTGCCACTGCAGCAATAACCATGATGATCGCACACAGCCTGCGTGACCTGGCCCACTGAGCCAGGACTTTACCAGCTGGTTAAACCTGCTGTACTGCATGGCTGGCAAACAAAGAACTTGTCATTCAGTGTGTCCTTGACCTTTCAGAAATGTATGTTTTTCCCAGATGAGAAAAACAGCGTGAGTTTATGTTAGTAGGTTCTTCAGTATTATGATGAATATGAAATACTGCAGAACTGTATGTAAAAAATGCAAGAATATTTGTGGGTAGTTTCTAAAGCTGTGGTTTTTTGATAGCTGGATCGTGTAATAATAATAAATATGACAGTAAACCTACATCAGGCACAGAATTGCATCTATTTTCTAGTTCTAGCAACCTAACTATATATGGTGCCAGTAAGTGGTTCTTTAGAAAGTAAACAAGCTTAATTACACACCTTTAACATCATTCATTAGATTTCTGTAGCTCAGTAATGGATGAAACCATTCTGGTATGATTGCAGAACTGAACTTTAAATCCACAAGTCTATGTTTTCATATTAATTTCTTGATTATTTTTTTCTATTCAAGGAATAATTTATTTTTTGCTTGGTCTTCCACCACAATGGTAATAAGAATTTTTCTTTCATTATGTTTCTCCTTAAATATCTAGATCTGTCTCAATTACTATTTTAAAAACCACTATTATAGCAATCATTACACAAGCAGTGAATTATAAATTCTGCTTTTCTGAGCATTGTTGTCATTTCAGGAAGTAAAACCTCATTATATTACAAAATAAAATCTACACGCCTATTTTGTCCACTATCTAGCACTAAATTTTAAGTCCATGCAATATATATTAAAAAAAAAAAAATCTAAAGTTTTTTTTTGGCATTGGATTGTTCTGTCCTAACTGAAACCAGGACACAAGTTAACCACTAGAATCTGTGGTTTTAATAAAAATAAACAAATAAATAATAACAATAAAAAAGAACCCTACTGCTTTATTTTTGAGCACTTAGTCTGAAAACAGATATGTGAGGCACGTTATATTTTTACATCTTCATATATATTCAGACAAACATACATTTGCCTGTGCACAAATATACATTGTGTTTGTATTTAAATATACATTTGTACTTGCTGTACTTGTATGTATAGTGAGTGGGAGATGGAATTCTGAAATGCAAACACAGATCTCACACTGTCTAACTGGAAAGTGACTAAGATCATTTGTGTGACTATTATTTCATGAAGCACTTAAAAAGAGGCCATTAAAAATTAAAAAAAAAATAAAGAAAGAAAACAAAAGAAAAACCACACAAAATGATTATACCCAGAAGGGATTTAATTCACAGGGGAAACCAAACACATGGAGGTGAGAAAGCATCTGATACTATGTAATCAGAAGAAAATATTTTCTCAGCTAAAGAAAAAATCTATGTTGATATAAACATCTGAACAGAAAATTATGTATGTTTAAATTTGAAAGCCTTGGAAACATGGATTGTTTAAAATCCTTTCAGTATGCTATAACTGTCACAAAACATACAGTTAAAATGAGTATTCCTTATAAACAGTCCAGACAAAAATATTCATAATATGGCTATTTCTTTTCAGGCTATAAAGTCAGAATGTTAATAACCTAAAAGTGAAAGGAATAAAAATAATCAAAATGGCAGCTTTGCAGTATAAGTAAATGTTAAACATGAGCCCCTAAGAACTGTCTCAGAGAAAGTTTTTCTTTGTTTCTTTCTCTTCTTTTCCTGTGCTATCTACATATCTGTGTTCCAACGAGATATATCATACCTTACAGGAAGCTATTATTGGAAAACAGAAATCTAATACTACCTTGAAAAAGTGAAGGTAGAAAATTTGGCCTTTTCTGTCCACTTTCTTCACGGATCTTCATCACTTCAATAAATTATTTCAAACTTTAACTCAGCTCAAAAAGCTCTAACTCAGTGTTTAACTCAATGTAAATAAAGGCAAAAATCAAAGGAATACAGAAGAGAGATAACACACAAAAGGAAATGTTGCTCTCTAGCTGCTGTAATTTATAGAAAAATTTCAAAGTACTTGCATACTTAAATGCAAGAAAAAATATTCATTAAAATATTATAATATTTTTGACCTTTAAAGTATTTGAATATGTATATCTTGATACAGAAGCAACCAATTTACACAGAAAAGCTCATAGTAAAGTGGCATCGACATTATCAGGTACAGATGAAGAACAGATTACAGTTTTTCCCTGTATACAAAGAAATGCCACGTGTCCATCCCTACCCAATGCTCTACCTTCTTTTCCAGAGCAACATCACTGCTACATCCCTATTTAATGTTTGACATACTATGGACAGCATAGTGTCATTTCTTTTAATTCACCAGAACTAGTATTTTGTGTTTCAGCTTCTGTTTCCATTTGTTTGTTAAACTGCCCTAAGTCAACGTTTCCTAAACTTTCCTCTCAAGAAATGTGATCTGCTAACGTGCTAACTGCATTGAGTCCAGCTTCTTCTTAAAGTTCCTTGTGTTTGTTTGCTGTTCTCTGCTGTTCCCTTCTTTTCATTACTTTGAATAAACTGCCCTCCATTTTCACATTCCTAGGGAAATCCCACAACCTAGACAAAATCCATCTGAGCAGTATTTTATCTTCCTTTAACAAGAAGCTGTAACAAAATCATCAGGCATCTGATGGACAGTTACAATCATGTTGTATTCCATCCCCAAAAGATTTCTGAGAACCCTTCCTGCTGCAATATGCAATGCCTTGATTTGTTCTCCTGTTGCCAGCAGAAAGCACTGACTACCCTGTCCTTCCAAGTTTGGTGGCATGCCAAGCAACCTCAACACCATAGTGCCTCTGATTGTTTTCCTGGCTTAAATACTGTCCATGGGATTTCAGCAGATCCCATTACTTCTGTATTCTGAAATCCTAACCAAGCATATACATCTTTGATTTATGGGGTCTCACATGTCTTCCCTCTTATCTGTCCTTTTATAGTAATATTCCAGTCAGACAAGTTCTCCCACACGTATCATTACGTCAGTAAAGTCGTAATGTCAATTTTGTGTTAGGACTTTCAGTTCCTTTTGCTTTGTTCCTCACTCTTCCTGTATTAACGCTGAGTCTGATTTAGAGTAAAGAAATAATAGGCAGAGTAAAAGAAAAATACAGTAAGTTGGCAATGGCTTTAATGGTGGGGATTTCTCAATTTTTCCTTCAAGCACAGAAGAATTTTTAAAATAGATTCCAAAAATCATTTTCATCGTCTAACTTGTTTCCCTTTGCTCCATACTAAATTTCTGTCTGGAACCTATCAAAGCATCCTTTCCACATCTGGCTAACAGCTGTGCAGGAGGATAAGCCCCTAGAACTGATAAACTTTTGAATGATAGCTAACCGCTGTCATTCAAAACTAAGTTTATTCTAAGGAATTATATAGATAATTCCTCTATCTATATAACTGCATGACACTGGAAACATCTGTCCTTGCACCTGTGTACAACTTCTGCTGTGAAGAATGCTATGATTTCTAATGATTGCTAATGATTTTCAAGAAATTAGAAGAAAATAGGGAAATTATAATTGCAGCTTCCCCTGGATCCACAGGTTGGAGTCAGTTAAACATGTCAATTCTCTTTTGAGATTAAACAAGCCTAAAGTATATGAGCAAGTCAAAGATACAGGTTCGTTATGTAGAATGCGGGATTTAAAAAAAAAAACTTGACTTCTTTGTCAATGTCCTCTCAGTGGATCTTCAGGGATTCTGTAGCGTAGGAGGTAGAAATATGATCAGATACAAAGTACAGCAAGTGCTGCCGCAGGTAGAGCACAAGGCAGATGAAAAATTAGAAAAATAGCTTATGGTTTAAGACATTGGGGAAGAGCGGAAAAAATTGATTTCTTTCCTCCTTCTCTCACAAAAACTACTAGAACTTCCTGAGTACATACTGAAGTGGTTATCAAAAATGTCCTCAGGAATGAAAGGAGTGTCAATAAGTAGTTTGATAATACATTTAATTACAAAATGTTGTGAACCACTTTATAAAAGTCAAATTTTCTATTTGCAATCTAAGATTACCCCATTTGCACATAGGAGATGTGCAAAAATTCACAGATTATATCACTGAAGGAAAAAAATAATCCATGACAGCAAGGGCTTTCTTTCTTTCTTTTTTTTAATTTTTTTCTGTGATGCAGTCCCAAATATTTGGGGACATGGGGGCAGAGTGGAGACAAATCCCCTTCTTTTAAGCTCATCAGAAATGTGTGAAAGGTAATACCTTTCCTTAGAGATCTAACTCCCCACTAGGAAAAAGGGGCCTGGAAATTTTTTTCCACCCTTTGCTTACCATGCTTTGCTTACTCCAGGACCACATTACAAATGCAGATTTGGTGTCTCCATCTCTCTTTCCAGCCCTGTGCACTGCTGTTTTCTTCTGCCTTTCCTCAAAAACACAGGCTTATTTACTCCTATGTTAGTCACAATGTGATTTCCCAGTTACTACAACCCATCTTTTTCCTTGACTGTTCTGCAGGCCTGACCATAAGACAGTGTCCTCTACTGATGAATAGCCCATAGGACAAAAGTGCTTCTTTGTCTTGCAAGTAGAAAGTTAGCTGATACATCCCGGACACTAAACTGTCTGGTAAGGACAGAAATCCTTCTGGAGATGAATAAGACCCATACATTCCCTTGGTGTTCCCAGGCGTCTTTAAGAACTTTTTTTCATGCCTTTTTTTTTTTTTTTTTTTTTTTTTTGTCCCCACAGAAGTGCTCATGAGTGTCCCTCTGCCAAGAAAGGCATGTTATAGACAAGAAAGTGTTTTATTTTTATGTCCTTGTCACAACCTTCACATACCTGAGCATACATCTGAACAGAGCAAAAAGTTAAGTGTGCTTAAATGATTTGGGTTAATAAACCCAGTCCAGATTTGCAACTCTGCAAATCCCTTAAAATAATAAATAAATAAATAAAAACCCTGCTGATTCTCCTTTAAAAGTAAAAGGAAAATCAAATCCAGTTCCATTCAGGCTTCCTGTATGATTCCCCCTTTTTTTGCCCTTGTGATATACTTCTTTTATTTTACACCACAAAAGATATGTGAATTTGAAATCAAGATCTTTGTCTCCATACAGTTTGTTTGATAGGCCAACTTCCTCACTGCATACCAAAACTTTATTTCAGGCATCACTAAGTCATCTGGAAACAATAGTATCATGGTCAAAAGATTATGCCAGACTTCAAAGACCAAGGCCATAAATTATTCACAGATGGATGATTAAAAATACAAATTTCATTTAAAATATAAATGTATATATATGAAAATGCAGATGCATATCTTTCAAGACTATTTTATAGCTCATCCTGTAGCACAGCCCAACCATTTCCATTTTGTCTCTATCCTAAATGAGAAAAATGTGGGTTGCATCTAATCCACAACCAACTTTTAGTTCTCATGCTGACTGAAGAAGTTTTAAGCAGTCAAATAAAATTCAGGTAATTCCTCTATTTTCACAAGCTTAATAACAATTAGCAATTGAAACAAAGATTTATTAAGTTCAGCTAAAAAGCAGTCTGTCTAGCTGAGCCAAGGTATCAAGAGCATCCAAGAGAAGTCTGACCTGCTTTAATTAAATTATTTTGTGTCAGTCCATATGCAAGGCCTTTATCAAGCAACCTATCTATCCCCAGCCAAAGGAAATGACAGCAAAAAGGACCATCTCTGCAGGAAGCACAGACAGAGATTATATTGATTGTTACCATGTTTCTTGTTACATTTCAAGTTACAAGCATGTATTTTGCTGCCGCAATGTGCATTTTTATTGTCCACAGATGAATAAAACAGAAACATCATCCATGTGAATTTATAGATCATAAAAATAACTGCTAAGTTTCAATTGCAAATACTGCCTCTGCTGAATGAAGAAAACCAAATGACCCCAGTTTTGTTTCGATATACCAGTGTACTGGCAATACTTATAGTACATTTCTATCTTATACAACAGAAAAAAAAAAAAAAAAAAAAAGGAAAGGAAAGATAAACATGCAAACACATTATCATGAAAAAAAGTTATTTCTTGGAGCAGAACTGAAGTAAATTATTTTTATTTTCTCTTAGGGTTTGACTAACATGAGAGAGAACTGTCCTGGTTTTGCCAGGGGTAGAGTTAGTTTTCCTCCTAGTAGCTGGTGTGGGGCTGTGTTTTGGATTTAGGTTGAGAATAATGCTGCTAACACACCAGTGTTTTTCAGTTGTTGAAGTTCTCTCGGCTTGCACAGAGCCAAGGACTTTTCTGCTCCTCGTGCTGCCCTGGCAGGGAGGAGGCTGGGGGTGCACCAGGAGCTGGGGGACACACAGCCAGGACAGCTGGCCCAGGATGGCCAGAGGGATGTCCCATACCATAAGATGTCAGGTGGAACAATTAAACTGGGAGGGCTGGCCAGGAGGGGCAGCCAAGGGGTGGCCGGGGTATCTTTGGTAGGTGGTGAGCAACTGCAATATGCATCATTTGCTCTGCATATTCTTTTTGTAATTGTTCCCCACTACCACCCCCTCTCCTTCCTTTAAATTTACTTTCTTATTAAACTATCCTTATCTCAACCCATGAGTTCTTGCACTTTTCAGTTTCTGCACTTGGGAGAGCAGAGAGAGAGAGTGAACAAACATCTGTGTGGTGCTTAGCAGTCTGCTGGATTAAATCATAAGAAGAACAAAAAGAGTAACTGAATAGTTTGGTAAAAAGGATAAAATGCGTGGTGAAATAAATCCTGAATGGACATTTTTCTACAATCAGACCAAGATTCAAATAATCACTATTCTCCTCTAAAGATGTAGACGAATAAATAAATGTCATGCTATATTGTAGGTTATTGGAACCTAAGGAGACTATATTATAAAAGTGCTCTCTCTAAGCCTATTGGCGATAAGTCAGAATCTGAGTAATACAATAAAATAAAAATAAAAAAAAAAAAGTACAAAATAGTGGTAATGGCAACTCATTAAATTTGTCGTACTAAAAGGCTTTAGTTACACACCATGTATTTTCTCCCTAGAAAGAAAGGTGTACTTGCTTAATGAAGAGCGAAGAGAAGGAGGATGCATTGAGTATTTGATATTTGTTTTAGAGGAAGATTTTAACATTTCATGAAGCTGTATCTTTGATCTCCTCTGTTTATAAATTTTTCCCATGATTGAAGTGAAGCGATAAAAATCAACAATGTGCCACTTTGAGAATGGCAAGACACAGACTCATTGCAATGAAAGCTTTGATCTGATTGATCTGATCGAGTCAATCAAAAGCAAATAGAAAAGCCTATCTATCTCTCAGCTTGTTAAAATTCAAGTGTCTGTGACAAAAATAAGCCAGCAATTCAGAAATTAATACTGAGGTTGTTGAACATTTTCTTTTAGTTGTAAGAGCAGACAGATCAACCCAGAAAATAAAACACAACAGTAGCAAGTTAACAAGTGGAAATGGAACTATTTTGCTGATAGTAACAGGTGAAATACCTGTAGGAAGACACATCAAAAAAACAGGTATTCTTAGAAGACTTGCATCCAACTGATGTCCATCATCAGTTCACAAAGTATTCAACTGCTGGGACGGGGAAAGGGGAAAGGGGAAAGAAGGAAAAGGAAAAGGAAAAGCAAAAGGAAAAAGGAAAAAGGAAAAAGGAAAAAAAGAAAAAGGAAAAGGGAAAAGGGAAAAGGGAAAAGGAACTCACATTGTTATTGAAGAATTACAGTAGATGGAGTTGATCTTTCTGACACGAAGAATGTCACATTAAATCTTCATTCTGCTGTGCTTGGTTTGCAGATAAACTGGGGTAAGAAGCAGTATGAGATAAATGCCAAAATCACACTATTTGTTCTATTTTGCTAAAACAACAGTTACTGGGTGTTAAAACATGACCACTGACATCCCACAGTAGGGAGCAGACTGTATAGGTGATACATGGCTCAACAGGGTTTTACATTAAATTCTCGTAGACCTGCTAACTGTCAGTATGCAAGAACTTCTGAAGCAAACTACTTTTCAATTACGTGTCTTTAGAGCAGAAAATACTTCACAATCATAAAGAGAAAATAATCTGTGCACAACAAAAATACCTTGCAAATATTCAGGGTACTTTTAACAAAAGAGTATCAGTTGTAATATAACAAAGACATTTCCAAAATGGTTTTGCCATCAGCCTAATACATTTATTTAGAAAGTTTATTGTCCCTCCATACTCGACTCTGATGAGGCTGCACCTTGAATGCTGTGTTCAGTTTTGGGCTCCTCACTACAAGAAGGACATAAACACCTGGAGCATGTCCAGAGAAGGTCAATGAAGCTGGTAAAGAGTATAGAGAACAAGTCTTATGAGGAGTGCCTGAGAGAGCTGGGGTTGTTTAGCTTGTGGAAAAGGAGGCTCAGGGGACTTTACAGTTACCTTAAAGGAGGTTGTAGCAAGGTGGGGGTCGGGTTCTTCTCCCAAGTGATAAGACGGGGAAATGGCCACAAGTTGCTCCAGGGGAGGGTTATATTGGATATTAGGAGAAACTTCTTTACCGAAAGGGTTGTTAGGTATTGGAACAGGCTACCCAGGGAAGTGGTTGAGTCACCATCCCTGGAGGTCTTCAAGAAATATGTTGATGTAGAACTTAGTAGCATGGTTTAGTGGTGGATTGTCAGCACTAGATCAAAGGTTGGACTAGATAATCTTAGAGGTCTTTTCCAAACAGAATGACTCTATGATTCTGTTCTATGATTTTATCTGGGACTGTAAAAAAAATTTATACATGTGAAACGTAACAGCACTCCAATACATTTTCCCTTTCCCTACTTCTAATTTAAAATGGCTTACATCAATTACAAAATTGGAAATAATCACTGTGATCAAACTTGATTGCCTGCATAATCCAGACTAAGTGATTACACAAATTTAATTGTTATTTGAATAAAATGTATTCTTGAAACATCCAAGGCTGATTAAAAATGTCGCCACAATGAAGACTCCCTGGCAGTCTTTAACAACTAGTCCTGTGATTGACTACTCTCAAATTTAAAAAAAAAAAAAAAAAATGTTCCTCAATCATCTAAATTTGTCTTGCTTCAATGTTCAGCCATTTAATCCTGTCTGACTCTCTGTCTTCTGTAATCAGTTTGATTGAACTCCTTGAGTCCTGTCGTGACAAGTCATTTTGCCTGAGCATTTTCTAGTTTTTCATCATCCTTGAACTTTAGTCTCTGCAACAGCACTCAGTAACAGTTTGCACCACTAGCAAATTGAAAGATAAACTGAGTAAGGTTATTCTAGCATTGCTTTGTTTTGTTTTAAATTCAGTTTTGCAGTCTACTTTGTCATGGCACCCGATTCTCTATCATGACCACTTTTTTTTTTTAAAGTGCAGTATCTTTGTTAGGTAATCAGCATCTGCTAAACAAATAGCATAAAATGGTTATACCCCTCTACTTTGTGAAAATTAATTTATATTCAAGTAATCAATAGGATAGTACAAATGCTCATTAACTACTTCAATTTCATTCCATACAGGTCAGTTAAAAGTTGATATTTCTATCATACAGGCTTTAGAGGTAAGCCCATGCAAACCTCATGAGGTTCAACAAGGCTACGTGCAAGGTCCTGCAGCTGTGCTAGGGCAATCCCAAGCAAAAATACAGGCTGGGAAATGAGTGGACTAAGAGCAGTCCTGCAGAGAAAGACTTTAGGACCTTGGTGGATGAAAAGCTTGACAAGAGTCAGCATTGTGTGCTTGCAGACCAGAAAGCCAATTGCATCCAGGGCAGCATCAAGAGAAGTGTAGCCAGCAGGTCAAGGGAGGTGATTCTCCTCCTCTACTCCACTCTTGTGAGACCCCCCCTGGATTCCTGCACCCAACTCTGGGCCCCCAGCACAAGAAGGACATGGACATATTAAAGCAGGTCCAGAGGAGGGCCACAATGATGTTCAGAGAGGCTGGAGGATCATTTTTATGAAGAAAGGCTGAGGGAGTTGGGGTTGTTTAGTCCGGAGAAGAGAAATCTCCAGGAAGATCTTAGAGGCCTTCAAGAACCTATAGGGGCCTACAGGAAAGCTGGGGAGGGACTCTTTGTTAGGGAGTGGAGTGATAGGGTGAGGGTGATGGCTTTAAACTACAAGAGGGTAGATTTAGATTGGATATAAAGAATAAATTATTTAATGTGAGGGTGGCAAGGCACTGGAACATGTTGCCTGAGATGTTATGGGTGACCCATCCCTGCAAGTGCTCGAGGCCAGGCTGGATGGGACTTTGGGCAACCTGGGCTTGTGGGAGGTGTCCCTGCCCATTGATTCTGCTTTTTAGAGCTGCATACAATAGCAAGTTATAGCAAGAGTCTGAATACTGTAAAGAGGTAAACAGTGAGCTGCAAAATTACTTTACAGGCAGAGTCATCTTATATTGCAACTCTCTAAGACAAGACAACATCTCACAATACATGAATGCCAAAAGCTTTACATTCACCAAGTAATTCTAAACAAAGCAGCCATGGGTTATTTTGGCCAATGCCTGAAAAGTAAGTATTTTTATTCTAAGAGTAGGGTTAAGTGCAAAACACCTAGACAGAGGTCTGAGGCCTCATTGCTTCTGAGAACCAAACCTTAATAAATTAAATCATCTGTGCCTTTTATAAAAAAATCCTTAAGATATTTCACAAGTGATGAAACATAAAAGATGGAACAGTTGTTAACAATAGGTATGTCAGATACTGGTCCAAACACTGAATGTAATATTGTCCTTTTGTTTCAACAGACCTATGGCATTTTGTATGATCAAAGGTGACCAAGACCTCAGTTACACACACCTGCCATCTAAAAATTATATTTTCATTGACACAATAAAAGCTCTGAATTCATCTGTAACTTCACATTAGGATAATATTAAGGCACTACTTGATGAGCAGTTACATTTCCTGCACAATTCAGTAACTGAAAATTGAACAATGTTCAAAAACTGGGATCATGGACCTTGCAGTAAGGTCAAAAGCCTTAGCTGTCTTTTTTTATCTCCCATTTTGCCCCATTATCTAGCCACAAAACAAGTTTATGTCATCTGACCGATATCACAAGTAGTGAAACCTGTTTGTGCAATGAGTTAAGTATAAGTACTAACAGAAAGTCTGTTACTAGCAAAAAGATAGACAGTTTTTTGATGGTAACCACTCATTTGCACATGCATCTGAAGAGATACAGAAGTTCGAGAAGTGGAAGGAAACAACACAGACTGGAGAGAGACTCCAAGAAATTGGTTAAGTCAGGAAAAGGAAAAAGTGATGGAAATTTCCTTACATCAGTACTCCAGAGAAGGTGGCCTTTGGGTACAGAGTTCCCGTCACAGACAAAGCAAAATAAAGTCTTGGAGTGTGACCCAGATATGGGAACAGTTGTCTCCTTGCTGGTAGCACAGCTACTTCTCCTGTCATTAGCAGGGTTTCCAAGCAAAATACACACAAGCCAGGTTTGCAAATGATCCTACAGGAGAACTATAGTTTAAAAAAAAAAAAAAAATCCAGCAGCTCTACAATTACATTCAGTTTCAGAGGCTCAAATTTAAAAACTGAACTCATCCAACAACACGACCTCCCAAGAAAAAACACGAAACGAGTGACTCATCTTCACCATGAAGAAAGTGTGTCATTTATTGGAAGGTTTTAAGCAGCAAACTTTTAAATCAGGTATAAATGAATCTATTTTTTAAAAAGGGCTACACCCAGTTTAAGGGCTACGTCAATTTTGCAAGGTACTATGCTCAGTTGAACTCTATCATATTTTTGTCATTTTATTTATTTTTCTTTAACATGCTATCACAATACACAGGGGAGAAAAAATAAAAAAAAAAAAGAAAAGAAAAAAAAAAAAAAAAAACCTCTGACCTGGAGTGCAATCACAGAGCAGTTTAAAATATTTAATAAAAAACAAAAGGAGTATTTAAAATAATAATTATAATGAAACACAATATATTTATCATTGCAAGCTTGGCAAGTTTCTTTCCACCCTCTTCACCCCTTAAAATGCAATACATGTGTTAGAAGAGAAAGGGAACAGCCAAAGGATCTACTGTCCTCTCCCCCTTGTTTGTTTGCATGCCTCTGTGCAGTCCCACGAAGGGTTCTCTGCACTGCTCCCCACAGCCTTTACTGACAATATTAGGGCCACTTTCAGCAATACAAGCCAGGGTACTCAGCTGTGTATATAGGAAGGAAAAAAAGAAAAGCCAACAATAACAACAACAACAACATAAAACAAAACAACAACAAACAGAAATTGTCACTTTGCAAACCAGCAAGAGGCATGCCAGAGTCTCACTGGGGATCTCACAGTACAACAATGTGGTCACAAAGTGATTAGTCACAGGTTATTTTTGAAGCTCCAGACTGCTGCATGGACTGCCGTTGTAACCATTAAAGCGTGAAATGTTTGCACTCATTTTCATTCCTGTGCTTCATGGAACATTTAATGCCAGCTCCAAAATCATTTAAAAGGCAATCGAGTTTTCAGCTCAGAAAAATAAGATGACTCCCAAACAGTATCAGCATATTGACAAAGCATCAAGTAAAGAACAGCTTGAACTCAAACAGAATGTGAATTCTTAAGGCAATGGCAGATTTTGAAAAGTATTTTTGGAAATAAAGACTCAAGAATAGTGTATAGGTACTCATTCTCTGCCTTTCATTCGAGTCTTGCACCTGAAAGGATGACACTATAAAGGCCTGCAACATTTTCTGATTTAAGACTTTTCCTAAAATGATAGGATTACCACTCTCCAGACAACATGAAAAGCCTTTGCATGCAGCCAATCAGACATAGATAGATTGCTTAGATATCACCTAGACTGGTTGCAAAACCAGTCAAGACACCAGAGCTGTCCTTCATATAAACTGTATCTCATTACGAAACTTTCTGCCTGTTATTACCCTTTTCTTAGAAGAAATGAAGTACGTAACTAAATTCTGAATATTTAGGATATTCAGAGGCTCTCACTTAATCCAAATAAATTGGAAATTCTGGCCAAAATGACATGACATGACAGAGTCCCCATAAAAAGAGAAATCAGCCAGCCAGCTATTAATAAAACACCACTTTTGTTGTTGTTGTTGTTTGTTTGTTTGTTTGTTTTTACTGTGGTTTACCCTGAATTCTCCAGAATTAGAAGAACAACATTCAGCCTGGAGAAGAGGAGGCTGAGGGGAGACCTCATCACAGTCTACAACTTCCTCGTAAGGGGGTGTCGAGAGGCAGGAGACCTTTTCTCCATTAACACCAGTGACAGGACCCACGGGAACAGGGTTAAGCTGAGCCAGGGGAAATTTAGGCTGGACGTCAGGAGGGGGTTCTTCACAGAGAGGGTGGTTGCACACTGGAACAGGCTCCCCAGGGAAGTGGTCACTGCACCGAGCCTGTCTGAATTTAAGAAGAGATTGGACTGTGCACTTAGTCACATGGTCTGAACTTTTGGGCAGACCTGTGCGGTGTCAAGAGTTGGACTTGATGATCCTTGAGGGTCCCTTCCAACTCAGGATATTCTATGATTCTATGATTCTATGATTTATATTATTTCAATTAAAGTCTGGTGAAAAAAAGTATTATTTGATAAAATCTACTTTAAAACGAAACCTGAACAAACAAACAAACACAAAATAGGGGCCCTAATCACTAACCTCAATCACTTAATTCATAGATAAGATCTGACAGAGTGTATTTCACATGAATTGGCCTTCATTCTACATTGGGCACCACCAGTTGTAGATGTGAAAGCTACACAGCTACGGTGTTGTTAATTTAAGGAATAGTTATTAATTTAAAGAAATCCCTTGGCCTCCCTAATGCCTAGTTACATCAATTTTCAACCTCTAGACTGCTCCCAGTTTTTTATCCATCATCATAACTGTTAATATTGATAGTACAGTTAATCTGCATTGTAGTTCCTTGATAAACAAGCCAACTAGGCTGTTCAGCATTGCAAAATACTTGATAGTTTCAGTTTTGACTACTCAAAAGTACAACAGGAATCTGTGTATTATGGTGGATTTCAAGTAGATTGAATGGTCAAGCGCCCCTCATAGTCACACAGTGAACCCAGGCACTTGGGGAGAAACAGTCCAGGGGTTGTTTGACACTAGACAGCAAGCCAGTTCTATAACTAAGAAAGCAAACTGACAAGTTTCTGCTATATCATTTTCCATGCTGTCTTCCCTTCATTTACAGAAATGTCTGAATTTAAAACAAGAGCCATAAATGGCCTGGCATCCCCAAAGAGAGGATGTCAAACAGTCTCCAAAGATATAAAAAGACATCACTCATTTCTTAAAGAAAAAAAAATATATTTACTTCTAATACCTTTGCTATTTAAGTATATATATTTTTTTTTCCAACAAAAATAAACATTTGAAAGAATTGAAAAGAATACCTGAAACAACAACAGGCAAAAGAGGAAGCTGGAGGACAGACAACCTTCTTGTAAACTATTTAACCAAGAGAACATTTCGAGTTCTGCTATCTAAAATGCAAAAATTTCTGTGACCTGAGGTAAGGTAACAGACCTTTCCATTTGAAATGCCTTCATCCATGATTACCCATGCTTGGCAGGCAGCTCAATTCCAAAAGAAAAATGTTATGTGAGCTATTTAATGAATTGGGAATATTTCAGTCATTTATACCAAATTGGCAAAGGCATCATGCTCAAATGTGAGTTAGTAAATTATATCCCCATCACCAACAGTTAAGATTCTTCAGAGTAGGTAATACAGAAATCACCAGATGTTCAGAAAGGCGAATGAGCTCAGTTAATCCAATCGCTAATTAACATTTGTACATATCAGAACACCACCACATAGTTTAGCACAATTTGTACTTTCTATTCAAGGGAGCCCCAGACTGGACCAGCAGGAATACTACAGATTGCAACAGAGGAGTTTCAGTACTATCTTGTATGAGAGTTTGCAACAGACCTGCTTACTCAGTGATTTCCGAGAGCACTAGCTGGAAGCACTCACTATCTTGAATAACAACTTCAGTCCCAAAAAGGGTGCAAAGAAGGTTAAGTTCATTCAGGTCAGCTCTGCACAGTTTATATAATTTAAGTGTAGACTTGATATTCCAAACATAATTTGCATTCTTCTGCTATAGATCTGTTGGGAGACCTAAGTGGTACTCAAAGCAATCATCTCAGATTAGGGAGAACTGGGAAGAAGCTGCTCCCTGAATCTAAATAGACACTCATCAGATAGTCAGTGCCCTTTTTAAGGCAGAAAAATGTGTTTAATTTTAAGCAGACCACTTAAGTCAAGTGCAAAGCACTGCTGTGATGTAGTGTGCCTGAGCTGGCTACCAGCTGACTCCTTTGTTCACTACTTATATTTTAATCCCACTGCCATCCTCTCCCTTCTTGCTTACATAAGGTCTCCCTACTGAATCTATGCTTGGGGATGTGTTTAACACTTCTTGTAATATGGATAAGGAATCTAGCCAGTCGAAGGATCTAACTTCTATTAGATAAATTCAAACTACAAGTAGTACTGCAGAAAGGTTAGAGTAACCACTGGAATATTTATTAAGGGACACTATTGACTTTGTACTTGTTGAAGCTTTCATTCCAGACTGGAGGATTTTCTGTGTTCTGGGCAAGTGTAAGTCTTGCTGTGAAATACCAGGGTTTATGTTACAAAGGTCAGATTATATGACCCTAATAATCACTTCTAGCCTTCAAATGTATGCTGCTTATACACAGTGCATATTGCAAATATAAAATGTGCAAGTATTTAGCTTCTAGTATTGGATGTTATTTAGCTACAGCTGTAAGCTTCTAGTCATTGTAGAACTGCAGCTTTTAAATGATAAATGCAAAGAATTTATCAACTCCAGATCAACCTTCGTCATAATCCTTATATTCTGTAGACTCTTCAGCACAATGAAATTGCTTTAAAAGGTAGTAAGTTTTCTTAATTATTAGCAGGTGCTTTGAAATCCACTCTCAGCTCTTAGCAAAATTTGTACATTAAAAAACTTTAAAGTTTGCACCAGGAGACCAATAAGAATAAACTAAAAGGTTCCTCTGGAAATAATCACATGCTGCCAAGGACAATAACTTTATTTGACTGTTCTTATGTGCAGAACAGTAGGATTAAAGAATCCACTAACACCTAAGACCTGATGAGTTTCTCTTGGCCCAGGCAAAAGGATATGGCTTGCATCAGGTAATCTAAGAAAACAGAAGGCAGTGATGGGGAATCAAGCTGCAGCCTGAAGAGTAGATGAGGGAGACACTTCAAACAGAACATCTCTTTGTCAGGAATAGTGCCTCCAAGCAGCTCACTAGGCTCTCAACACTTACATGTACTTATGACACTATGCTCCCTTCCCTCACTAAAGCATATGTTTGTCCTTTCAACATATTAACTAGATATTGAATGAGGTCTGATTTAGATCATACAAACAAATAATATCTACGCAAGACTTAGTTGAGCTAGGAAGGAACACAGTGAAAGGAAACATTCTTCTTAATGTTACTTTCCTAATGCAGTTACACTGCTTTAGAAGATTAATGGATGAGGTAATTACCAAATGCTGATCATGCTATTGGTTTTCCTTATATGTTCTATTACAAGTAGCATCTCATTAGGACAACAAAACAGAATCAGACTTGGTCCATGAGTTGGGGATGGGTTAGCAGCTTCTCTGACTGTAAAATTAGAAAGAAGCTTGCTTTGTTGCTCCAGCCAAAGCTGGATTTTAGGAAACTGAATTATATCCCTTGCAGTTGTCTGTTTTAGAGAGGGAACAGCAGATAAGTCAGATTTGCTCAGTTCTTCTGTTTATGAATGTGTATTACAGGAATTAAACAACTTGTCGTCTTGATATATTTCTGAACTGCCTCAGTTAAAACACTGAAGCTATATTGTTACAAGCTGTTGTAGTTTTGAATTTCAGATCTATCCTTCATTTAAGTATAAATATACGGCATATTTTACAATAATAATTATTATATACTTCCCTATTAAAATGTCATTCATAGGATCAGATGAACTTATTTTCAACAATGGCATTAAAATTTCAAGTTTCTCATTTATGTGGCAGGACTAAACCAAACATTTCCATAAATTGCAGTGAAAATTTACATTAGCATGAGATATTTAAGTATAGAGGAGTGTCCTGGTTTTGGCTCAGTTAATTTTTTTCCTAGTAGCAGGTGTGGTGCTATGCTTTGGGGTTAGGATGAGAAAAACACTGATAGCACACCAACGTTGTTTTGCTGTTGCAGAGCAGTGCTTGCACAGAGCCAAAGATGTTTCAGCTCCTCATGCTGCCCTGCCAGCAAGGAGGCTGGGGGTGCACCAGGAGCTGGGAGGGGACACAGCCAGGACAGCTGGCCCAGAATGGCCAGAGGGATGTCCCACACCATGTGGTGTCATGATGAACAATAAATATGGAGGAGCTGGCTGCGGGAGGGCTGCTGCTGCTCAGGGTCTGGCTGGGCATTGGTCAGTGGCAATTGGATTATGCATCGTTTGCTTTGTATATTATGTTATGATGATGATGATGATGATTATGATGATGATCTTGATGATTCTCCCTTCCTTTTCTGTCCTATTAAATTCTCTTTCTCTCAACCCACAAATTTTTACTCCCCTCCTCCCCCCCAATTCTTTTCTCCATCCTACTAGGGGGTGGCGAGAACTGAGCGAACAGATGTGTGGTGCTGAGCTGCCTGCCAGAGTAAACCACAAAAAGGAGATATATCATCTAAGCTTTACACTTAGAAGGAATAAAAATAAATAAATCGTCTTTCTCCCCGCTTCTCTCCATCCCCTAATATATCACTAGTAAAGCAAAGGTACAGTTTTATCTGTTGAATAGACAGGCAAAATCAGAACTGATTTCAAAAGGTCCTTGAATTATTCCTGGCTTCACTGCCTATGCTGAAATAATTTTGTCTTTAGAATTACATTACATTTCATCAAATCCCATATCATACACAGCAAGATGATTCGAAAAGATTAGATCACTACCCTAAAAAGTTCAAATACTCACACTCTTAAAAAAGTGTGCCATTAAACTAATTCAGTGAAATTACTGGAATAGTAGCTTTAAAGCCCATGAGAAAGGAAGCCCTGTAATATTAGAGTTCTATTTTAAGTACTACATTTTCCTTTCAGACCTTTCATTCATTTGGAATTTTTAAATTTCTAAAGTGTATCAGATACTTTTATAACCTTAAAAGTGTAAGATCACATTAATCTCGTCTGTATTTGACTAGATAAAATCACAGATAATTGAAGCAAGAACACCATCAGAATGAGAACAGAAGTTCTTCACCTACAAATGCATTCAGCATTCACATTCTGAGTCATGGATTCCAGGAAAACAAAATATATTTCCTTTTCTCAACAATCTTCTTCGATATTCTATTGATATTAATTTTTATTTTATTTTATTTTTTTTATTTTTTTATTATTATTTTTTTTTACTTAAGTAGGAAAAAGCATTAAACAGTTACCAAAGGGAACACACACAAACTGTCTATCAGTGGAAGCAAAACAATCCAAGACTCCTTGATGTTCTTCTTATTATTCTCCCCATAAAACAACACCATGTAGAATTAGGAACTGAACATGAAAACTACTGATTTCAGTTACCCTTCAGAATGCCATCAAGGAGAAAGAGGGAAAAAGTCTCCTTTTGGTAGCCTAAAGGTAGTTATTTTGTACCTATGGCAGTTAAGACACTAAAACTTCCAAAAGGACAACATCAGTGAAGTTATAATTTTGAAAGGGAAATGTAACACTCAGACTACCTTTCCATTTGCAATTCAGCTGACTTTGAAATAAGCATGTCCTGTAGCTATAGAAATCCTAGCACTACTATCAGCTAATGCTGGCAGTTATGGGAGATATCACTTTTACCATCTGGCTCTTACAATTCTTCCAGTAAAGTCTGTTCCACGTCAAAATACTATCAAGGTTTAGCTTCTGCTCCATTGGCAACATATTTTTCCTTATGGCTGAGTCTCCTAATATTAAAACTATTATAAAAAGTATTTCTCTTTCCATTACTGAAATGGTTGCATAATCTCTTGGTATAGCATCATCTGTTAAGACAGTTTAAAGCTCAATTAAAATGTAAATTAAGTCTAGACAATGCAGCAGCAATTGCTACAAATGAACGAAGGTAAAGTCAGGTTCAGCCAGAAATGAAAATATTTGAGTTATAACTGAATTTGTAATTATTTTCATTGCAGTGCCTTCACAAATCTCGTGGAAAACCAGCAGTGAATAAATGCAAATGTACCTGTTAAATTATTGGAGCCAGGTCACTCTAAGTGAAAAATGTTGGGATTGGACAAAATCGGCAATGTCTCCACAATTCCTTTCATTTTGAATTATGCCTAATTTGACTAAACAGGAATTCCTTAATGAACAATTATGGAGGAAAACAAAATCCAAACCTGTTGTGCTAGCAAGGGAAGAGAGCTTTCCTATCATCATATATTACAATGACATGTGAAAAGAGCAAAATGAGCTTCTTTATTATTGATGGTTTACCTCCAAATTTCTTCCCTTTATTCAAAGTGTATGAAGATACTGCTATCTGCTACTGTAACCTTTTTGTTTCTCTCTTAAAAAGTGGAGATAATTTAAATTAAGGTAGGTGTGATATTAGTTTTTCAGGAAAATGAGTGCTATCATTTCAAAAGCCTTCATTTTAATTCTTTATTCATTCTTCTCAACAAGGATAGGAATCCATCAGTAGAATAGGCTTATCATAATCACTTCTAAGATATTTTATTCCCTGGGCAAACTGGAAAACATGAGCAGAGTTGAGATAAGCACTGATGAAAGAGCAAGACCTCCCCTAACAAAACCACTCCCTTATTATTAATATCTTTCCCAACTTTTTTTCTGATGAAAGTATGTTGACATTTCTTTTTAGGTTTTCAGTACATCCAGCTTTTTCAAAACGTTTAATTTTACCATACAACAATCATAATAAAAATAGGGATGAAAATAATTTTTTATGTTTTCTAAACTGGAGAAAAGCAAAACATACTTCCCCATCATTTCTATCTAATGAATTGTTTTAGTACTAAAGTGTTCTCTAATATTCCTCACATAGGCTATGACTTACTGGGAAATAAGTTTTGCATTACAATTTCCCAATTTTCTACACTATTTTCCACATTGATTTCTTGTAATTACAAAAGAATAACATTATTTCACATAACTAACCAAGAGATATAACTAATCAATGTATGGTACCAATATAGCCACTGGCTCTTCCAGTGAGTAATGCGGAGTATCAGAGGATGGAGGTACCAAATACTTGGGCCCTCATGAAGCTCTCATACCTCTGCCTCCCCAGCTGTGTGTCACTGGGATTTGTCTATATTATACTATTATACAGCTATGCTAGTACAACAGAGCTGTCATGACAACAGTTCAAACCAGATCACTGAAATGATGAAAGATCCTTCTCCACAGCATGTCATGGCAGTGCTTTGGTTTACAGCCTGGCCTCTTGATGCTGTTGACAAAACAGCAAAATCTTGCATAGGAAAACGCTGGCAAATGTTGGATGTTGCAAACAACCACTCTGCTGCCTTTATTACTACTGCCATCATCCAGTATCTTATCTGCAAGTTCAGCATCTTAGCATGTCCAGCTATGCAAGATCGATGAGCTTCTAACCTGGGATTCAAAACTTAACATTTAAAATGAGCTGTTGTGTACCTCAAGAATTTATGAAATCCTAAGAGACAGCTGTCAGTCTCCAGGGGTGGTTTTTTAGTACCCAGTTAGTTATGCTTATGCACAGGAAGCTCGTATTACATTGAAGCACTGGAAAACCAGCCTCCCCCAGTAACTTGCAACACTGAGCATTGCTAGCCAGAGCTTTTGCTAGGTTTCTTTGAAAACAGAATGCCCTAAAATTTTGCTCTATTTTCATATGCATATATTTAATGTATAAAAAGCTGAAGTCCTCCAAAAAGAAAAAAAAAATGTTCTTTGCTTTATAGAATAAGGATCAGACTCTGTTCTCTTTTGGTTAGTAGGTAGCTGGTTTTGTAGTAAAAATAAATATGAGTTTTATTCCTTCTAAGAATTGAAAAAGCTGAGCATATTCCAGGTGCTCTTTGATTCATAAATAAGAACCACGTTTCATTGCCCACCTCCATTTATGTAAACAAAGTTTTTGTCACACACCATTAACTCAAGATGCTATGAATCATGACACAACACTTGGAAGTGACAGCAGTGACCTTAAAGAACACTGACATTTTAGAAATTGTTTTTAATCAGCCACGAAATAAACATTTGCAAAATAAATAAATAAATAAAATGAAATAAGAAATTAAGACGTAGCTGTTTCTCTGATGACTCTGTTAAATGGCCACATTTAATATCACTGCCTTCTAAATATCTAATTCTATTATATCTCTTGAATGTAATGCTATTCATTTTCAAAATATTACCTTGAATTTCCAATTTATCTGTCCATTATTACACAAAGATTTCATTGGTCCTTGGTTCTTGTTCACACATGTCAAGGTCAGAAGACTAAAATGTTAATATCAAAGATGTTCAAAGACTTGCTAGCTGCAAAAATTACCTAGTGAGAGCTTTGAAAACTTCAAGGCATCATTCTTCCATTGATTTCAATGGGTTTTGCAGGGATAGGCAGTTTTTGAAGTTTCAGGAGTTGCCTGGCTCAGTCCGGGGGTCTATTTATTAAAAAGAATCTCATCTCATGGGATATTAGTTACTTCTGAAAAATGGGCCTACAGCATTTTCAGAATTTCGAACCAGACCTCTAGCTGAGATAAAGATCTTTTAGTATAACTCAGTATTCCTACAATATCATAAATCGTTTATTGCACTATTTATTGCTTGAGATTTTCTATGCATCAAACACAAGAACAGGTCTGGCAACGATGTTACTGCCCCCAAATCCTGCACCGCTTCCTCCATTTGACAATCAGATCAATAAGACAGCTAAGGGGAACTTACTGTTTTAAACTTAGATTTGTACCTCGCTAATCTAACTGGGAAACCAGAACATACAGGTTAGTTTATTTGAATAATGCTGTAAAAAATAAATAAACAAATAAAAGCAAAAATACGTTGTTTTCAAAGAGTTACTTGTATAGCAATTTTGCTGGCTACATTTGGGAAGATGCAGCTAGCTTGTGTTTTTTTAAGCTACTTTTCTTTCCATTGTCCAAGGCATCTGAAGAAAGTTCCAACTATTTATAAGCAATAGCCACAGAGAAGCAGAACACATTTAATATGATGTAATATAAAGTGGGCAGGACTCTAGAAACTATATTTTGGTTTTACTTTTACTTTTTGTTTTCTTATTTACTTCAGTTAAATAAGTAATTTTCTTTTGAAATGCTAGTACATTTAGCATTTAGGGCTACAGTAGAGCCAATTTCATGACCTAACAAACATTTTTATCTTAAACTGTGAGACAGTTTTAAATACATTGTTTTACATCGTGGTCCAGTAAAAGCAACATATGCTGTTAATGAGCCTCTTTGCTATCTAAAATATAATGAAATACGGATCAACCAGAGCAATGATGGTTCTGCTGCAGCTTTAATCCACAAAATGTTATGTGCAGCAGACACTATGTACACACCTTTTAAAGAGTGTATCATTATGAGTGGAAACAGAAATGAAAAGTCACACATCAAAAGCAATGCTTCCATGTGTGGAAACAAGCAATATTGAAAGAGCCAGCAATTTATTCACATTATTAAATTTTTACATGCGTTTTGTACTGTGTACCTGCCTCAGAGGCAAAAGTGCCCATTTATGCTTAAAATTCCATGGGAGTAGGGGGAAGGAAGATATTATAAAACTGTAATGTAATACAGTAAATGACATGAACCCACTTTCATGGAAAATGCATGATGACCCAATAAAATGATGGAAAAGAACCAAAAGCAAAAAATGTGCACAGACCTACCTCTGAAATACTGAAAGACATTTTTCCACTATTGCTGGAATGTTAATCCCTTTTTCAGCAGTTTATTTTACAGTCTTGCAGATAGGATTATGAACAAAAACTTTGGAGGCTTTCAATCTAATTAATTAGTAGATAAGTCTAAGTCAAAGCTCTCAACAGTCTGTGGTAGTAATTCACGTCTTGAATCTTTGGCACTATCAAGTTGCAAATCCATTTAGTTCAAAAGAAAAAAAAAAAAAAAAAAAAAAAAAAGAAGATTTGGAAATTTTCACAGTTCTTGAAGACAACCTCAGGTAAAATACCACTTTGTGTGCACATAACTGTGACTCCAAAATGAACTCATGATTCCCCAATTCAAATTAATTTTCAGTTGAATCAGTGACTCGATTCACAAATATGGTATTAGAAAGAAAAAAAAATCGTTTCCACAACAACCAGTTTCACTGACATTACTGTGATCATCTAAATAGCAGAACAATATCTGGGACACTTATCTCTACTCAACACCACTACACAGCAGAAATAACAAGAATGCATTTTGTATCCTTAAGTTTTATCTAGGCTTGTCTAATCCCTAAATTCCAGTTATAAAAGGCCCGTTGCCTTAATATTGACTTATGGATGAAGAATTAACCATCCAAAATTAAAAGACATAAGGGGGAAAACAAACAAACAAACAAACAAACAAACAAACAAAAAAACCTTATGTATACTTTTGCTTGTAGTTCTGCATAATTCAAAAGTGCAAAGAAAATCACATAACAGCGAGTGATTCACCATGAACATCAAGGCTCTTTCCTCAGTGTTTTAAACTGACAGTAAATGGAGTTTAAATAGTTGAATTTTGAAAGATTTTGGAGCACACAATTTATTCCATCTATTTCAGTGAGAAAGACAAAGGATAGTAGGGCAAGTTTCTGACAGCACAGAAGGCAGCGTAGTGGGATACACTGCATGGAAACACTGTGGCCTCCTTTTTTGGAGGGTTCTAGAAAAGCTTCTCTCTGGATTGAAGATCCAGGTATATTTAAGCATACCCCAGGACAATTGCTTGAGGCAACCAATATTTTTCCCAGCCCAGTGATTCCATCATAGTGCAGTGAGCTAGTTAAATCCTGAGCAGATAACAAATCACCGCAAACTAACTAATAACAGCACACAGAAACTCCCTACACTTTAAGTACGACCTAATGGATTCAGACAGAAAAGCAAACCATATTCAACCTAACCACGCAAGTTTTTTATTTTCATTCACCTCCCTACCACATGCAATTACAGAATCTCTTAAGGAAGTTGTAGAAGCACTCAGTCATAACGAGCAAAATCTCCCTCCCAGTCTACCTGAAGAAGCAAGGACAATATGCTGAATTTTATCCTGTGTTCCTCTGTTTCTCAAGACAAATATGCAAAGCCCAGTCTGCGAGATGAAGGGACTGTTGTTAGGACTTACAGCCTTGCAAGATGTCCTTTAACTTGTCTACAGGTAGGGAAAAAAAAAACAAACTCATTTCCAAGTGACTCCAACCTTATCATTCAGCTAAGCCCAGACACCCTTGCTGTTCTAAATCCTCTGATTTAATAATTTCTTCGCTCCAGAGATTGCTAGGGGTTATTTTGACACTTCAGGCTGGTCCTTTGCTCCTACGCTTGTTTTAGTCACAGTCCTCCAACCCTACATTATAATCATGTATGTAATTGAATGTGCTCCTTGAGCCTCCGCAAATATAGATGGGAGTTAAAGTCCACATTTCTCCTTAATACAAGCTCCAGATAATCCACTTTTCAGTGAAGAGGCAGCTAAGGATTCTAGCTGAGTGAAGATGCAATTGAGTTGTGCAGAGATGATGATAGCCTGGTACCATCCCAAAATTCCCGAGTGTTGCATACTGCAGTGCTTCTGTTTACTCACTTCCCACTCATCTGCCTACACCTGAAGACACTTTCTAGTTCATAGGCAGTCGGCGTTTAACCCTTTGCTCCATCTTCAAGCAGCCTGCTGCAATTCACTTGGCAAACACTTGCCAAGCAGGCTTCCAGCTGAGCAGAGATGCACAGGAGCAGGATGGGTTTGCACACTCAGTTAGAACCTCCTTGCTGCAGCCTGAGCATTAGCCATAACTCACAGGCAGTTCAGGCAGCCTTGGCTCCCAGTCCATCCCCTCTGATGAGCAGGGCAGCAGAAGTGAGTCAGCTGTCCTTGGGGAGGCTCAACTCCCTGGATGTGCTGTTCTTTGGACACAGTGTCTGACATTTAATCACCGAGACCAATCTTTGCCCATGTGAGCACTTCTCTTCCATTTCAGTGCAAAAACCCGGGAGACTAGCCCATCTGACCATGGGGTGGAAGAGAGCAGAGCTGTGTAAGCACAAGAGGGAGCGGTTATAACTGAAATACCTTAATACCTTCCAGTCTGAAACCATCTCAGAACAGAGAATGAAAGTGGGGATGAGCCAGAGTACCTAACATCATAAATACCATCTGCCACAAATTCAAAGGTGGCAGCCACATGACCCCGAGACTCAGTATTTACCTGTCACTGCACTAAAAGGTTTGACCTTTTCTTTCACCATTACCTGCTCAGTAGGAACTTTTCAGGAAAACCAGTGTTCGGTATTTTACATTTTGTAACAAGTCAAACTGAAACAGCCACAGAAAAGATAAACAACTTACATATAGATTTCAGTGTACATAGTACCCCAGCATTTAGTCTCTTGGATGGACAAGCTAAGAAATCTGGCATTCACAGCATAAAAATCTATTCAAAGCTAGACCAGGAGAATCATTTAGATATGTTCCAGTGCTGACAGGGATGCAGTTAAATAGCAGCTACTGTCTTCAATTTGTATTCTGAGAAAACTTGCAAAAAGCAGGGGAGGAGTTTTCTGGTCTTAATCAACAAAAAGTACTATTCATTAGGGTAGTGCATGCAGTGAAGTGGCTTTATTTTTCATTAAGAGGATAACGTATTTATACCTCTATATACACAGACACAATCATATATGTTTTTATACATACATCTTTGCAATGAAATAGCTAGGCAAACATAGTCTGCCACTCTCCATATATTCTCAGAACTCTGCTGTGCCAATCAGTTGCTGTTCCTACAGGAGCTTCGCTCCTGGCAACCTACATTATGTAGTCCTAATGCTGCAACTTTTGAAAAAGAAGAAAATTATTTGTGATGTATGTGCTTGGCTGTTCCAATTTAGCTGTGGTGGGATGTCTGGGGAAGAGCTACGCTCAGTTGTTAGCAGCTTTATGCAACATTCCCCACGCTGTCCCTGCTGATGATACACTTGGGTAAATTTGGCTTCAGAGAATCCTGAGATACGTAAAAAGATTTTTTTTTTTTGGTGAGGGAATGGCTCCACAGCTCAAAGCAGAGAGTGGATGGAGCTGCTGGCAGCTCCATTAGTATTTATTTCATTTTAGAGGAAAGCAGGTCTCCTTTATCCAGACAGGTGAATACCAGATCTTATTGGCAAAATTGGCATCCTGCACTTCTCAAGAGTATCATGCGTTGTTCATCTGCCTGTCTCTGTGGTTGTTTGAGGCCTGTATAAAAGTTAGTACGCCAAACATCACATTATGAATTCAGCTTTCTTGTTCTCTGAATGCCAGCTATGCCTAAGAGATGTTCATCCCATCCAGGATCCTATTCAGAGTCCATGTAAAAACATGTCATTAGAGATTCAGATTTACTGCAGTGTTGACATATATCCAAAACCAGTGAAAAGAAAACACGTATTTTATACACAGGAGACTGCAGATAGGCATTTTGTGTTCATTCCTTAATCTTTCATTAAAGCATTAACAGAGATGCCGCTGCTTTCATTATAGAGAGCTACAAAGCAGAAATGCAGTCAACTCATTTCAACGTGGCCTGCAAACAGTTTTAAGATGACAGTGGTTTCCTGTACTCACTGAAGCAAGTTGTGTTAAAGTAACTGATAAATTGTTATATAACATAGTATTGCGTCATCTTTTCCTGAGCCATACCTGACCTGATTAGAAGTTCCTCTAAATTTCTGAAATCACCATTTTTGTTTCCTATACCATAGGAAAAAGGAGCTCTTTATGTAGAAAATAAGTTAGACACCTACATCTTTGAAAGAGGAAAAAATAAAAAAGACAGACACTTCAGATACGAAACATAACCATTTCCCTTCTGATGCTTTATTGTGGGCTTTGGGTACTAACATAACGTGCTCCTATTCTGTGGTATAAATCTTTGTAAGAAGAGGATTTTAACCACACATCCTCAAAACGATGTAGATCACACCAACTTGATTGCAACAGTGGTATGAGAATTGGCTGATTATTAAATAACAAGTCTTCTTTCACACTTAAAAAAAATGAGTATGTAAGTATTAACTGCATTTGTTTTCTGAACATTTTTGGCTGTCTGGTGTTAGGGAAAGCCCTAGAAGACAGTCTGCATATCTCAAGAGACCTTACCTCTTTATTTATTTATTTATTTATTTATTTATTTATTTATTTATTTATTTTGGTAGAAGTCTATTTAGTGAAGTACATTTCTCCATTACAGTGTTTCCAGATGTTCCCTACTTCCTTGCCCTTGTGCCATGTAATCCATATTCACTTTGGATTAGAACACTTCAGGATGCATGTTCAGGAGCAGAGGCCACTTCTGACATGATGAGGACCACACAGCTGATTAGCACACTTGCTGCTCTACACCCACACTCTGCCGATATCTGTCTGCTGCATAACAGCCTGGAGTGCCTTGGAGCAGCAGGGAGCTGCTGTAGAAACACCACCAGAGAGGCCTCACAGGTGGTTGGAAGAAAAAGGTAACTTGAAATAGACAACCAAGAAATATAGAGTAGTTGAAGCTTGGACTGAATTCCAATTTTCACCCAGGAGAAATGAAGGGTTGTATGTAAAGGGATATGTGCAGCCTGTGGAGATTGTTTCTGAGGTGTGCTAGAGCTTCCCAGTAAATATGAAAACTGAAATATGCAATCTTTTGTTCTAGTGCTTCACCCTGAGTAGATTTTAAAAGTGTGGATGGAGAAGACATCAACCTACACACTTTAGCTTCTGCTAAATGCAGTTAAAGTGCTTATGCTGAAAACCATCCACAGACTGCTAAACGTCTTTGCTGTTCACGCGGCATGAGCTGTCTTTTCTGTCAGATGTGCATATTATTGATCTGACTCTCCACTACAGGAAAGGCTTTATATCCTGTTCTGCCAAGCTAAAAGGTTGAAAGACTCAAGTAAATTCACTTTGCTGCTGACTGCTCCTGTAACCACAATATTACATGAGAAAAAATCATGGAACATTGAAAATCAGTGGAAGTTCTCCAATAAGATAAATAGCTACTATCCAAAAATGCTTTCCAAGTTCAACAGCTCTATTATGGAGCAGGTGAATTAAAAATTACTTGACAAGACAACATACAGAGACACAACCTAAGGCATTTCTCTTTTCTATTCATCCAGCTAACACAACACCTGCCACATACTAACATATGCATACACTTTATTCAGACAACTATAGAGGACATGAGAGTCCACCCTTAAAACATCTCTACTTGCAGTTCTTCAAGCTACCAGTTGAACAATACTGAAAAGAAATAGCAGAACCTGATACCAATGTGTGTCATAATTTTGCAGCTACAAACAGGTAGGACGAACTCATACTACCTTTCTAGAGATCCATGGAAATTGATTGAACTCTAAGCTGGTGTCTAAAGCTCCAAATTTGAGTAGGTTTTCAAATCTGAGTGACACGGTCACACCCAAAGGGAACAAATCCAGCCAAAAGAGAATCAGGAAGAACAAACAAATCCATTTAGAGCACGATCTCCAATCTACAAGTCTCTTACATTAAGATCTATGAGCTTCACCACTGTGGCTAGGAGGAACCTTTCTGTGACTAGCAAGATTCAATGAACAGCAAGACCATCAGAAGGATCAATATTATTTGTGAACTCATATCAAATTCATTCATCACTTCCAGGTTAAAGAAATGGAGAGTCTCCTTCAATACTAGTAAAAATATGGATTTTCAGCAGTCAGATCCACTTCCATGAAGGTCCCATAGCCTTCATGGAAGGTTATGGCCACTTCCTAAAATTAAACATTTTAATCACCACCATTGCTTCTGTTATCCAGGTAAGGAGTTTTCCAGGGACCAGATAGGAATCATTACGCATAATGGATTTCCACAATGTAAAAGGCTTAGGGACCTGCTACGACAGAGGAACCCTGATGCTAGCCATCTTTCCTCTCTATGCCCAGAAAACCACACAGAGGAAGAAGGTGGTTGTGTTGCTAGCTGTCTGTTTCCTCAGATATTAAACACCGTCTGCTTACTGCTGCTGCTCCACTCCCTATCACCTGGGAAAACACTCAACAGCAGTCTAACAAAATTAAACTGCTTCATGATTTACTCACATTGCAATCACATGCAAGTAAATCCAAACTTCACCCTGGGATATTAAAATCATTTTAGTGGGGATTTTATTTTAGATTATTATTTTTGTCATAATCCAAATACCCCGTTGTCATAAAAATAATAGTATTTATAAGCTCAAATGTAGGTGGTTTGCCTAAAAATATTTTCAGAATAAAGTCAACCTTGGTCACCCACACCAAATGAGGTGCTGTGGAGAGACTATTTCAGCCCTAGCTGGGAGAAACACAGGCTTCCTTCTTAACTAGAAGTGGTACCTCTTCTTCCACACCTCCTGGAGACATACAGAAAGCATAGCCAGCTCTTCTATCTGAACACAAAATACTGAGTTCATAGCAGGAATTTTATCTCATGACAGTAGATAACAGATGCAGCACTATTATAATGCTTTGTCACTTCAGCCATCAATTTCAGATTGCAAGGACATTTCTCTCTACCCAGTGGAAAAGCTATGTTTACTTCCACCCCCTCTCTGCAATAAAAGCCAGGGAGCAACAGCCAAAGCTTTCTAAATTCCTCTTTCTGAGTGGAAAGAGAGGAGGAGAAGTAAAGTGTATCCTCCCCTCTCCTCCACTCCCCAGAACATAAGCTCTGGACGAGGTTTGAATTTTATTTAATTTTTTAGTTCTAGTGGTGCTATTTAAAACAATTCAGAGGGAAAACCTTTTTTAAAATAATAATAATAATAATAATAATAATAATAATAATAATAATAATAATACCGCCACTCTTCTACAAAGCAAATTTCTGTTTAATATGATAGAATACTTCTAAGTGTCTACCAAGGGCATCAGACAACTTGATGTGTGCTTTGAGGCCTTTGGGATAGGATCTCTGGTTCCTCATTCACCTATAGACACACGACATTGCATCATGGCAGCTCCATCTGGCATTAAGAGACTGACTCATTGCTGACAGTGATTGTCAGAAACGGGTACCCTGAAGCAGTATTTTTTTTTTCCTTGTCAGTTCAGAAAGAAGGAAACACGGTTTAACTATTAATTTAAGCAGTGTTAAGAGCTTGTTGTTTTCACACGTATATCAAAAACCTTGTAAAAATCATTACAGTTGCTAGTGTTGCCAGACTGTCCCAGAAAATGTCTATTAATTAGGCACAGCTTTCACAAATGAAACATATACCTCAAATGAGCTGGTGAGAGACACTACATCGAGTACATTTTATGTATTAATAACCTTTTTTTCCCCTCTTAATCCACATATCCATCAAGCTTCTATGGGGAAGATGAAACAATCATAGACAACTTTACACAAGCTGCTTGACTGAGTTTGAAAGATGCTATGCTGAACTGTTACAGACATCTGGAGTAGTGAGCCACTCCCCTAAACGAGGCTGATGTGCAAAAATACATGATGCAGTAGGGTTTGCATGATGTTGGGGTCAGAGAGATATGAACATATTTGGGGTCAGATACAGAGCTCTATCAAAATGTGAATGTCCTAGTTAATTAGTTTAAGAGTCAGCAGAGGACCAGCAGTAGCAGGGAAAAAAAAAATTAAAAAAAGATATTTGGATGGAGGGCTGATAAGCAATCACATAACGAAACTTGAGCAAGACAAAAACATTGTGGTAGAAGTTAAGGACTCCTTGCTATTATTGCCTGTTGACATAACTTTTTTTTTTTTTTAATCTTTCTTGTGCCATTTAAAGGAGACCTTGAAACAACCCTCCCCACCCCCCCCAATAGCATTTTAAGCATCAATTACTGACTACCCACTCCAGATGTGAACATGACACAGGTTGAAAATGTTAAGTATATCTTAACATTTAATGAATCAACACCTGACATAGCAAATATCTGTGCTAACTAAGGGATTTAACAGTCCTTCAGTTGTTTTTTACCATCCATCTAACACAACCTCCTATGGCTTTGCCAGTGAAACAGATGGGTAATGGGGCATTTGCACAGCCCAGGCCAATTGGGATAATTTAAACTACCATCATCAGGTATACAACCTTTCCCAGCTAGCTTTGCCTGAAGTGATGTAGGATCCAGTCATATAATCCCTTCTTTCAGCAACGGACTTGTAGGTCAATAATGGAGGCAGGGTGACAAGCAACACAGCAGAGTTATCTTCATCTGGCTTGGCTGGGTCCAAAGGAGGTCATTTGTAGCCTCCTACAAACCTTCAGTCTGAAGACAGAGAAGATTACTAGAGCCTCAGTTTTGGCAATATGTGGAGTTGCACGGGGAATTTTAGTTTTCTTAGTGCTATCTAACATACCACACCACAGAAAATTAGCAATGACAGAACTCTGGGCTGTTCTGCCTCTGTGCCACATCTCACCCAGAGCTCACCCTATGCCTCACCTTGTGTTAAGTGACATGGATGGCAGCTGGAAAAGGCAGTCCAGCATTTATGTGAGTTACTACAATTTTTCTTCATCTGTTTTGAGAAAGAGTATTAGATTTCTTCTAAGAGAATAATCCTAAATTTACCTATCTGGGGACTAAGGAAGAATGGATCACTACCCTTTTATAAACAAATTCCATTAAAACAGATCTCTTAATGTGCAAGCACAACTCTCTCCTCCCACCTTTTTAATTGTTTAGTCATGTTTCTCAGAGAAAATGTATTTTTCCCTTATCAACAGACCTATTCACATGCAAAAATGATTTTTATTAGGCTTTTAAAAGGACCTACACAGGTGTATGTTCTGTAAACAAATATGATTTCAGAGATGATTGTTGCAAAGGGCAACTATACAGACTATTTCACCTTTATATTACGGTGTGCGTGTGTAGAAATCACAGGTTTAAACAACAACAAAAAATAATAATAGATAACACAGCAATAAAAGGAATAAAATCCCAGGTTCAAACTAAAATATAAGCAGGGAGACATCTCAACCACTGGTTAAATACTGTATTTTATATAGAAAATATGGGATCTGGTGTATTTCTGCTCTTGATTAAATCTCTATCTAGAGCATAATAAGCAAGCCAGCCAGGAACAAACAGAGAATTATCCCTATGCAGCAATTAATTAATCAGACATTCATCAATGTTGGTAACTAATTATTGGAAAGCCCAAGTGAGAATGTGAATCTGTTCCGATCACATGCACTTCTTAGATGCATACAGCATCAGGTATAATTAAATTTTTTTTCCCGGCATTTGAGCTCTCCCATACTTCCCCCATTAAAATTTCATCATGATAGGCATTATATCAAAAGAGAGAAGAACAAAGAGTCCAGAAGTTCTCAAAGGAGAGTCTGGAATGAAAGGGAGGAAGTACACAGCTCCTAGCAGCCCTCCTACACCAGAGCTACGCAGACATCTGGCCTGGGTTGCAGCATTAGGCCAGTTATGATTCTCTTCAGTCTTTTCAAGGTTGGAAGTAACACATACGATTGTGTCAACTGCTCCTGTTTTTTCTCCTTTTCCTCTCTTCGCTTACAATTTTCTATTTTGTAATTGAAAAACACAAGGCATAAATAAGCAGGAGGAAAAAGAATTAGCAGCAAACAACAACTTTTCAGTTTCAGAAATGCAAGATAAAGGTTTACATTTCTCCATATCCAGTTTAAAACATCTACAACAGCAAACAATAAAAAATGCTACTAACATTCCTTTGTAGCACAAGTTATTTTAAAGTGTAAAGTGAAAAAATAACCCAGCTTTATCTGTGCAACTATGACTATTCAGAAATATCAGAAAGGATGCTTTCATATTTATAATGTTGATGTTGAGTAAGTCTGTGGCAGTTATCAAATTTTTCCTTCTATTCCCAGCACTTCTTATATGAAAATAGATGCTCACTCTTAAAACATTTGAATTCACCTATTTTAATGGTTTTGTGTGCATCCAAAAATCTTTTGTCAGCCATTATAACAACTCAACTTAAAACAAGCTCAGCATATTGCAGTCATTAAGAGACATATTTCAGCCCAAACCTGCCAGAAAGGAAAGCCAGGAAGAAATAAATTCACAGAGGAGCAGGAAAAGAGAAAAATCCCACATAGCTTGCTATCTGGTTCAGTAGAGCAGCAGAATGTAAATGCACTTTATTCCAACAAAGATTCTCATTGAAGGAATTGTTTCAGAATGGGTAACAATTGTTTTGCCAAAGAGAAAAAATTCAAATGCTGGGCACCTGACAGTAAAACATTCACACTGATTATTTTCCGCATAAAATGCTGAGCTGTCACCATTAAAATATGATGAAAGGTTACAAGTTCTCCAGTTTTTCAACGGCTGCTTGTGGCTGCCATGTGATAGTTTGTCATCTTCAATCTTTCAGAAATCCAATATACTTTATGCCAAAAAAATGTCATCTGCATGCCTGAATGGCTTTAAAATTATAAGGATGAATTTTGACATATTCCACAGATATATGAAAGGAATTAAAGCACCATGGCAAAATGCAGTTCATGGTTTCTCCTCATTCTTAGCTTATTTTGCATTATTTTAGAGTGTTTGTTTCAAATACTGCAACCAGCAGAATCCATAAAAATAGTCTCTTTACCCTCTGGGTCAGGAGGTAAGTATGGCAGATAAATCTCATTTGACTGTCAATTCTAAGGCAAGCTGTTTGCTAACACATGTGATTCATCTGCATCCAGAGTTTGCTCTGGAACAGGCCAGTCAGTGTGAATATGACTTCAAAATGGTGTGGGACAGTAGTAGTTACCTATGCCACTATAACTGCATTTTTTGATCGATAGCATTTCTTTTCAAAGTTACAGCCTTTTCTGATCTCTTGCAGTGCTTTCTCTATTTTCTCAGCAAAGAATTGCTGAAAGGCAACTTCCACAGGTTGATGAGAAATGAGGCTGAATTGGTGCCATTCCTTACTTCACTGTCTTTTCCAAGAAGTAAAATAATTCACATTGACTTACTGAAATTACATAAGGAAGCAAAAACATTAACAATAATTTTCTAAGGTCTGTATGGTAAAATACATTTCTCTCTCATATAGTCTGCAGATTTTATCACTTTGACTGTTGGCTACCTGGAAACTAACATGTTTGCTTTTAATTTTTTTTCTCCTGAGCTTATCCACACTCCACTTACTTTAAAAACAACCACCTTTTATCTGTTAAAAGTAGACATTGCAACTTGCAGAATGAACAACAGTGTCCAGCCATGGCTTTTACCAGTTCTAACAATGGAGCAAAAAATCCCTTAGTGTTCTTCTATCTTTTTCAAACAGCAGTTAGCTGTTCTAGAGTGTGTTAAGATTTCAGAGATGTCTTCCCATACAAATATACCAAGATCACCACAAGAGACCCAATAAAGAATGTAATGATTTAGTAACATATTTTGACAGAGAAAAAGTATACAGAGTATTTTCAGACATACAGCATGGTTGGCAAAAAGTCCCTCTTCCTATTGACCTACATTTAATTATTTTTAAAAGGAATACACCCTTTCCAAGATTTTTTTCCTTACTTATTAACATTTAGAAATAGTTGCAGCCAAAATGATCCTGCATTGGAGTTAGGTTACCAAAAAGTCTCACCTCACTTTTTAATTTTGTTTTTAATTTTGTAAATTCATCAGCAGTGCACTTGTGCACACACTTTGGAAATAAACTGCCCTGGTAATGATTTCAACACAGAACACTTTATTTAAATTAACAAAAAATGTAAATTCAAAATGTAAAAAGAACATGTTAACCAAAGGCAAAAATCAGAGGACAACAGCAAATGACTGCTATTTACCACAGTGAATATTCAAAAACTATGCCATAGATTTTGTAAAAGTCAAGAGGATACTTGACATTGAATATTTCCAATCAGTATTCATAGGTAATATTTAATATTCTTGATCTAATGGATACAGAAACACTACAGGCATCAAACACTGAGCAAGCAAATAAGACCTGCAATCAACAGGCTAGTAAGCCCACATCTGAAGCATGAAAAAAAAAATCATGGATAGAAAGGAAATAATGGATACAAGAAGAGATAGAAACATAGATGTTTAATGTTTTGAAAATCATCTCAATGACATTCAACAGCACTGTGCCAGACTAGTCCTAAATATGTTAAATCTGCTTACTTTAGCTAAGTTATTTTATATTATAGCAGAAAAGCCAAAGATTACATAAAATCATTATTTACGCATGTAAAGCCTGAAGTAGATATACAGAAGAAATCTTCATGTAAGCTGCAAGACCTTTTAGGAATACAAATGCCATTCATCTGCTTCTATCGCCTCATGTTAGAAAGGCTAACTTTGCTGCAAAATATCTCTTTTAATGGTCTGAGAAATGCTCACACTTTCTTCCCACCTTACCTATAACAGCAGACAGTTGAATAATTCTATACATCATTGGATATAAGGCAGTGTCTCCCATCAACACATTGCCACCTTACCTACAGTTGTTCTTAACTCGTAAGTAAACAAAACAAAACAACAACAAAAAAAATGCAGATGCCACTTCAACACTCTGTAAAGCCTAATTACCTGCATCTATTACAGATCATTTGTTAAAGGGCATCATTCACGGTATGCTCAGACATCAGGCTAAAGATACTACTGTATGAACTTTTGTCTGTGTTATGCAAGTAATATGCTTCTTCACTTTCAGTAGAACATGTATAGACTTCAGTATAGAAAACTGTGATTTCTTTCTCAGCATTTTGTTAGAGCATGCAGTCAAATGCATACAAAATTGGAAGTATATGAGGAGATGCCCAACAAGTCATAGTGTTCTCCCTTCCTGCTGAGTCACAGCATACCTTTGCCTTCTCCACAGGAAAAAAAAAAAAAAAAAAAAAAAATAAGAGAGAGAGAGAGAGAGAGAGAGAGAGGAGATAAATCCTCTGATAGAAGAAACTTGTTGGAAGGAAGAAACTATCTTAAGTCTCCGCTATTGACAGCTATGCAAAAATAAAAGCATGGTCTTGACAGCACTTCATCAAGGCAAGCATTAACAGCACAAAACCATGCCTGATCCTGGCTTGTCCACAAAATCATGCAAACATGAACTTACTGTGAGAGACAAGAAAGTAGCTCCACTTAAGCAGCCTCTTGAAAACAAGGGAAAGATACAATGGTAAAGTGGAGTGGGGAAACAACAGCATTTATTGCCACCACTGAAGTTCTCCTGTGAAGGAGAGCAAGACTTGATGTCACTCATTGGAGAACTTTAGCTTAGTAATAGTTTCTTAAAAATTATCTTCCTCTTTCTGAATGTTTCTCATGCAAGTAGGCTTGCCACTCATTTGGGAAGTTTCCTGTTGGTCTCAGCCACACCTGGTGGCAAAGAAATGCTCACGCCAGCCAGCAGCAAAGTGGGACAGAGCCTGCATCTGCACCAGAAAACCATCACCACAAACCATAGAACCATAGCCATATGCAAGTTTCTTATTAAACATCCTCCCCCTCACAAAAACTATGCCCTATGGTTTTTTTTTTTTTTTATGTGACAAATGTCGAGTTTGATCAGGAAGAGGAGTATCAGTAGACTTAAACATTCGATGCTGAGGCATTCATTAAAATTCAGGGCTACTTTCCCTCGTGCATGCCATGACATTAGCTACCAGCTGCCTGAGGAAGTTTACTATAATCACATACAGCAGAAAGAAAATGAGGAGAATCAGAAAACAAGCTATGCTTCCTCCTCCCCCCTTCCCTCCCCCCCATTTGTTTGTTTGTTTGTTTGTTTGTTTTGTAGGGAGATTAGCTCTCTTTCAAAAGTACCACAGTAAATATTTCCTTTGAATAAAGATTTAGTAAAAATACATAAATATCATAAACACTAAAACAGATTTTATACAAAATGACAGCAAGGCAGCTAAAAGCAAATCAATATTAAATGTTGGTATGTATAAAAATTCTAGTTGAACTCCTACCTCTTTATTCCTAGAGTAGTTGTATTGTTATTGTCTTTTGGGAGTAGGAGGGAGCTGCGTTTTTGCTGTGGTTGTTTTTTAATGGAACTAGATGGATAAGTAATTGGTTACAAAATAAATCATTTTTTTCTATATATTTGTTGGATTTAGTAGCACCTAATTCTGTTCATCTAATTCCTAGCATCTAAGGGATTTCACATCCCTTACACTATCAAATAGAAGCTGTTTGGTGGCCTCCGGGAAATGTGTAGCACACCTCAGCACCGTTCCTTATCCTCTGGTTTGTTGTTAGCACAGATTAGCTACGAGGCACAGATACCAACTGGTTTTCATTCAAGGGCAGTGAACACAAAGGACTGAGCTCATCAGAAATACTAAACCCTTTAAAATCTTTCTTTGTGAAAGACTTGAAGGTAAACGGTATCATGCCTAGAAGCTGCATAAAAAAGAGAACTTGGAAAGTAGGCACTGAACCTTACACTTCCTTATGACGTTAGTTATCAGAATTCTTTGTCAAAAGAATCAGAAGATAATAATAAAATTATAATAATAAGATTATTTAAAGTTCAGGTTTACACAAAGAGCAAGCCTGCTTATCACAAAGCTTAGATATTCCACATGGCTTGTGCAGTCAAATCAAGCTAGCTGTGAAAAGGATAGAGGAAGTTATATGAATAACAAGAAGATGCACACCGACACTACAAACAGGTATTTTAAGATAAAAAAAAAAAAAAATCAGAAGGAAGAAACTAGACCTGTAAGTATTCATTACAAGGACTTTTGTTGTTTTTCACTCAGCTATGTCCACACAAATGATACTGTGAGAATTATTTTAGGACACAGGCAAGATCATTACACTGTATTGCACTGACAAGATGCCACAGATGCACTGCTACAACAGTGTGTCTCAGTAATTGCTGGTATAATACCTGCTTGGAACAAAGATGGTTTCATCAAGTGTAAATCCAGGTTCCATCTTACCTGTTTGCTTGCAAGTCTTGTGAAGAAATACATATAATAAAGCTCATAACCATACACTTGTAATTGTATTCTAAATACATGTGCTGTTAAAGTAGCATGAACCTAGACAGTAGATAATCAGCATGAAATTCCATATTTTAATAGGTATAGTATAACAAATAACTTTCTTTTCATCCGGCAGAAATAAAGACCTCCTTGTTCATGTTGCACTCCAAACTCTAACCACATGAAGCACCTGGGAAGAATTATCCTGCAGACCATGAAGCATTTAACATCCCTCTTATTTTACTATTAGAAAATAAAATAATAATAATAATAAAAGGATTTACATCTGTTGTTCATTTCTATTAGAAAACCCTGTGTTTTCCTGAGGATAATAGCCTACTGAAACACACTATTAGGTGAAAAGATATTCACAACATATTAAAAACTTCTCAGAGGGCCTTCAAAGCAACTATACTCTTATTTATCAAGAGGTGGAGATTGTTTTCATATTTAGAACTGTAAAAAATCTACTCTTTTGTTATTTTCCTGTTCTGGAATTAACCCAAAACAAAGAAGGTATTTGGAATTCAAACCACTAGGCTCATTTGCAATGCGTATCACCACGCCAGAAGCTGGGAGGCTATGTCAGAGAAAGCATTGTTCTGTACATGCCCTCTTATACTCTTCTGCAAACACTGGCTTCAGGACATTGTCAAATGGAGAATACTGCACTCAGTGTAGCTTTAGGCATACCAAGACTTTTATGGCTAACAGGTAGCACCTCTGACACAGAAGAGAGGAGGGAAAGCACAAATGGATAAAAAGTAATATAAGAAGGAAACAGCAGAAGAAAGTAATATTGATTATTTTTGTCCCTGGAGTTCCTAATGGAAAAAAAAAAGCACCTTTCAGAATCCGTTGGACTAATCTCATTTTTTGCACTGAGCTCAAAACTGAAAATGTATAAGGAGCAATGACCCGTACACTTGCACCACTGGAACTGGAGAACAGATATGCCTTTTCCTCCCCCAGAAGCTGATAGTATCATTAACTATATGAAACCCCATAAAACATTTCCAGTTTAAACCTGAAGTTTTTCCATTTCAGTCATAAATTCTACACAAACTGAAGATAAATAGGGACTTTTTCAAAATACAACTTTACTATTCTTTACTGGGATTACCTTCCATTTCATTACATTCAACCAAGGATGAACAAAATACCTTAAATGGAACCATATTTGCTTTTTCTTTGTTCACTCCTTTGCAAGCCATAAAATTAAGCTATCAAATTTAATAGCACAAGTAATAACTCTGTGTTGAGCAACAGAATGATGAAAGAGAAGGGTGAACAATGAATGTTTAAGGAGAAGGAATAGACACTGGAAATAAATCTAAGAATAGTTTGTTTTGATTTGCAAGTACTGTGCCTGCCTCGTTTGTACCCATGCCAGTATGTCTCACAGCTCTTGTCTAAACCCTAGCTCCCTCACAAACATTAGCATTAGACCAGAAGAGCTGTGTTTAATGTAATCTTTAATGAACAATAAGCACCTAAAGGAGAATTTTTGCATGTTCTAGATCCTCATATTCCCCTCACCCCTGACCCTCAGTACTATGACAGCAGGAGTGTGAACCATGGATGCACTGACCCAAGGCAAAAAAGCAGAAGAAAAGCAATTACCTGGCAAGTAGTCCAGGAGCTATCCATTAACAGGTATTTCTTCCCTGAAAGTCTGGAATCATGAAAACACAAGGTGGCTACCCCAGTTGACAGAACCCTTGTGCTCAGTGTTTTGTATTTGATGTAAGTTTTTTCCTTTGACCTGAACATGCAAATTTACTTAGTTTGATTATCAACATTTTAGTTAGTTTTTTCCTCTTCTTTTTAAGCAGAGTTGCTCTCGGCTTCATTTCTTCCTGCTGTTTTGCCCTCTTATCATCCTGATGTTCCAAAGCGAAACAGAATTTCACATGAATAAGTAGCAGTAATAAGTTATTTCATAAAAAATAAAATAAATAAATAAATACATTTTAAAAGAGCACTCAAAGATTATCTCTGACCAGAATTCCTTCCAGGTTTCCCTATTCATCTGTTTAATTGTGAAGTTATACAAATGGCATAAATTCAGCACAAGAAAAGACTTTCCATTCTAATACAGTAACCTTGATAGTAATACTGCCTTGTTATTTACATGCATGTAACAGAATGATAGACTACAGTGACAGATGCTATTCAGTAAATTCTGTGTAACACTGACATCACGTCTGGGAACCAACCATCAAGAGGAGAAAGCTGTTGTATTAGAAAAGTTTGCTAATTCATTAAACTCATTTCTCTAATGGTCTGAAGCCAGATCTGATTCTGTCAAGTACCTGATGATTGCCTGTCTGTACTCTCTGTTTTCTGTGTTACTCTTTCAAAATGTAATATACACCAGCATTGTGGCAAATATTTAATGAAATCTGAGCAGAGACTTTGGAGAATTAAATAAATATATTTCCTCTGGCAGTTTACAAGCTTTTGTCTTCTGTTAAAGAAAATGCACATGCCTTTCATACACATATAATCTGTTTAATGCATCCCTTGTGCACCTACTTCTCAGTGTGAGCTGATAATGACATCCATCGTTATGAAGTGTGTAAAGAAAGTATCATAATTTAAAGTCATCCATCCAATTAAATCCTTTTTAATAAAATATCTAGAGGTTAATAAATCTTTCTGAACTAAAGCGTTCAACAATACTTATATTTAAAAGTGACTACCTTGTAGTAGATGAATACCAGAATAGTTTTTCTAGATAAAAAAATTATCTAGAAAAAATTTATCTATTTTTTTCTAGATATCATTTTATAGACAATAATAATAATAATCCCAGAAATAGCTGATGCTTAGAAGCACTTGGAATTGGAGTTTATCAGATCTGATTCAACATTTACATTAATTCTCCCTCAAACTGGCTGACTTAAAGGACAAATACAGAAACAGAACACATTTCCATAAATAACTATTTTGTATAATTTTGATTTTTTTCCAAAGTTTATAATGCAACAACAATGACAACAAAAAATCATTAAAATTAAGTATAAACCTTTTTCCCCTTCCATGGAAAATAAAAAAATAAAAGGGGAAAAGAGCAAAAAAGGTGTAGCAAGGAAAAAAGGACACGTTGCCATACATGCCATACAACCCTTTTTTGGGTTTTATTTTATACCACTTTATACTCCCAACAGCAAGTCTTCACTAAGCTAGTCTCAGCATCAACCCTTGCTGCTGCCAACAATGTACCAGCTCTGGAAAGGAGGAGGGGAGGGATGGATTGCAATGCTATCTATTGGCAAGGTACAGAGAGGGAGATTGAAATCAATTTTAAGATAACCTGTCAGACAGAAGGGAACAGAGATATCCAAGCAGATGAGCAATGGATAAAAGTCAAAAAATAAATAAAAGTAAAAAATAAAAAATAAAATTTAATCATTGCAACTCAGATCTGAGACTATTAGAATGCATTGGCGTTGCAAAATTTTCTGTATGGGAATTGTCACTGGAAACAATTCTACATCCATGCCATGGAAGATACCATATTTATTTACCATCAGAATTGCCCACAAAGGGAAGGTTTCAGTACCTGGGAGCAGAAGTTAAGACAGAGTTGTCACAAGCATTTAAGAAAAAATGGGGAAAAAAGTGCATGGTCTAAACACAGACATGAAAGCCAAAGGTTTGTTTTTGTTTTGTTTTCACATCTCTAGAACTTTCAGAATGAACGTGAATTATCTAACAAAAAGCTTATTACATCTGGTTGATTTAAGGAAGTTATTGCAATATTGGATGCTAATAGCATGATATACATTGTTTTTCTGCCTAGTACCTGAGCCTGAGTATTTCTACAAGATGGAGACAATGGAGTCAGCTCTAATGGTTACTATTGGGATGAACAAAACACGGAAAAATAGAAAACCAGAAATCTTTGAAATCATGTTTGTCCAGACTTGTTTATAAAGCCAAGTAGGAGTAGAGGGAGAAGAGAAGTAGGATTTCCCTGGAAGAGGAAAAAGGGGCTGAGGTCTTCATATTTAGGAAACAGCAAGAACTCAGAAAAAGAGAACAAAAAAAAAAAAATGGAGAAAGACTGAAGAAGTCAGAGATGAATTCTATGATTTTTATATTCTCAGCATACAAAAGGAGAACTGACAATTTGAAAGGATCCTTATTCAAAATTCAAAGGGCACACAGGTATAGGAAATAACTATCTACAAGGAATGGCAGACGTGTATGTCACTGCTATATCCCGTCTAAAATAAACCTAAAATGTCAAAAATGAATCACTGTTCTACAGCGCAAAGGCTGTTTGATTAACCATCTTGTCTTATTAAAAAACACTCTCCAGAATACCCTCTGCAGGACTACCTGTCCTCTCACGGTTATCTTTTAGGAAACACAGCTCTCACTGTCAGTGAGTCAGAAGGTCTTGATTCAGTAAGTGACATGATAGACCTACATGTGGTCAAAAGCCACCATGGATTCCATAGCTCTGGGGCCAATCCAACAACCAGAGGGAGTTTAGAGCCAAGGTTTTCAGTACATGGTCCACACAGCAGCCCAATTAACATATAGAGAGTTTGCACAGAACTTTCAGAGGGAGAACTGCACAGAGGGAGAGTTTGCACAGAATAGCAGGAGAGCACAAATACTAGTTTTGTTTGCATGTGGTTTGCTGATAGCACATAGCCAAGCCACAGTGCTTAAAATACGCATTTCTGCTTACAGTCATTCCCCTCATCAGTAAGGAACAGTTTAAGTTCAGGAACACGTGTTACTTCACCAGCTAAATGACTATGCCCAAACCTACCCACTATCCACTTAGAAGAGACAGACTGATCCAAAGTAGAGCAAAGAAAAACCAGAAGAATCTCTGTATCATTGTGGCAGTTAATATGTCAAAACAGTTGAGTACAGTTGCAGCAACTTGTCCACCTTGCACAAGTCATTGGAAGGGTCAAATAATCTTTATAAAAGACTTTAAAAATAGAGATTTTTTCTTTTGCCTTGTATTTTTTTTAAAACAACTTATGAAAAAAAAATGCCAACAATGTCAACGTTACTCCTCAATTTTGAAAAAAAATGATTAAATGAAAAATGAGAATTGGTGAAATGCAAGTGAATCATGCAAATTGTACATTGACAAATTAGACTAATCTGATAGAAAGGGTGGAGAAATCCACCATCATTTATCAAGCTGATATCAGGCTTGCACTGGAACTTGCAACATCTCTTCCACAAAAAGAGAACTTGAATGGGAACTGTTTTAATGCTTCCAGAACTCAAAACCTTTTTCTCTACTCCTGAAAGCCCCTTGAAATTCTTAAGAAATATATTCCATTTGCCATACAGTCTAAGAATCATGCATTAATGTATGATCTGTACTAGCATCCCCTTTGTTTCCAAAATGTAAAAGCAGATGACCTTGAATCATACAAAAGCAGCTGTGAAGACCTAAATAAATGTCAATCATAAATGTCAATCTGCTTGACTAACCTGGACCTCTGCTAATGCTGTTGCATGTTAACCAAGGTCTTACCATGTGCAAAACACACATATCCCTTCCCAGAAATTGTATTAGACTTGGACCTTGCTTCAATAAAGCCTCTGTCTAGTAGAGAAATTCTCAAAAGAGTTATCTGAAAGCTTCCAAACTGCATTATTATTATCCACCCACCAAGTTAAATTACTAACAAAAGAAAAAAAGATAAAAGGAAAAGAAAAAAAAAAAGGTATAATACTCAACTACATTCTAGAGAGTTTCCTTAATTTTACATATCATGGGATGAATCTTGTTTTGTGAATAACTGTTGTCATGGCAGTAGTGTCATGGTCCCAAAGGGAAATAAATCCTCCTAACAATTTGTGACAAACCAGCCTAGCAAAGAACAAAATTACTTCAATCTTGCTCAAAGATTATTGACTTATTAGTTGAAGCTCAGCATTGGTTATTGGAAAATCACTACCATGTGTTTCTTGTTGTTGTGTTTTTTTTTTTTTTTGTTTGTTTGTTTGGTTTTTTTCCTTGTTTTGTTTTGTTTTCATATTTTCAAGAGCAGAGTGGGGGATAGCTAAGGGGTATCTTTAGGGGTAATTTTGTTTCAGAATATCAATTTCTGCAAAAGCAAATCTTCTGAACTCACCCAGGATAAAATTCAACTATTAAAGGAAAAAAAAAAAAAAAAGTGTATATTAGTTCTGGTTGATTTCAACTGACTCAGAATATTTTTATAAATGGAGAGAGGCAAAACATTTCTCTATAAGCACTATGATATTACACTGAATTTCTGACTTATTGCCTGCAGATGTGCTTGCAGTTAAAGAGATGGATAAGATGAAGACTATAGCAAATGTATTTTCACATAAACAATTGACCTCATCACATGGTAAACACACCCAGTTCAAGATATCACCCATCTATTGCTACACAGGTAAAACCTGGACTGCACTGGCAGCTAGGAGAAGGAGCCACCATCTATGCTTGCTATATTTCTACATCCTTCTCAGCAACTCTTAACCAAAGCTGAGATGGAATATGGGGAAAGATAGACCTTATTTCTTTGCTGCTACCGGCATTTCAATGAGATTCAGGAATCTTAATTGCTTACTGAAGTTATAGCACCTTTTGCTAGATAGGACAATCTGGAATGACTCAGGCTTCTCTGCTGAATGGCATCTTCCATGATGCGACATAATCTTCTCTGACAGTGACATGCTGTATTAAGGAATGCTCATCTCAAGGCAGAGGTCATGTAAAGATATAATCTAATAACTAGAATACCAACCATAACTCAAACAGCCAGGCAAATTTGGTTTAACCTGGAATTGACCCATATTAAACATTTGGATTGTTCTTTAGCTGAAAGAGTATTCCCAAATAATAAACATGTTGAAAATTGGGAATCTCTGAAAGGCAGAAAGCCATCAGTTTCCCTGTTGCACTTTTAATATAAGTTACTCTGATGATATATCACCTCTCCTAAAATCTGTGCTGCGTACCCAAAACTTTATATTTCTTTCTACAAATAAAAATGTTAGTTTCACTGTAACTGAGGCTGATTACATTTTTTAAACTTAAATTCTTATGACTCCAAACATAAAACTGAATTAAGTAGCAATAACTAAATATAAATGTTATACCTGAAAATAAATCCAAATAGCTATGTTTTCTAATTCATTGCTTAACTACAACAAAACTATTTCCTCCCTTCAGACACAGATCTCCGGTGACCTTCTCTTTGTATGTTGTTCTCGCCTGGGTCTGCCACAGCTCCCCCTTCTTTGGGCAACTTGAGCACCCTCAGGCTCTGGGCATTGCTGGTTTGAAGCTGAAACATAGCCTCAGCAACAGCTGTTTGATATATCCAATTCAGCTAACAGAACAGCTGATCTGCAAGACTAAGTCAGAAATAAAAACTTAACTGCTGTTTTAGGCTTCTGTTCTTTAACATCAGACAGGGCAATTTCTCATGGTTTACTTAGAAGACTCAGCTCTTTGCTCCCTGCTGATACCAAGTATGACTCAAACCATATTCCTTCTTCAAGCAGATCCCTGTTCTCTTAAGACAGGATTGCAAATGGACAAGGTAACTTACATCTTCCTTACCCAACCCAAGGACCATAACTAAACTATTTCCCTCTACGGTTTCACAGACTACAAAAGGGCACATCCAAAAAAAACTTGCTTTCTGACTTCATCAGGTCACTAGACTGCTCAAGTTTCTATGGTTAGACCCTTCAAAACCTTACCAATATTTGTCATACCCTTCAGATGTGGATAGGTATGACAAAGCACACAGCATTTAGAAAGCAATCATTTTGAGAGACTTCTCAGCTTTGCTTCCAGTCATCTATGGTGGGTGTTCACATAGACTCTCAAACTGGCTGAGGTTGTAAGGGACTTCTGGAGGTCCTTTGGTCCAACCCGCCTGCTCAAGCAGGTTGCCCAGGACCACATCCAGGTGGCTTTTGAAGATCTCCAAGGAGGAAGACTCCACAACTTCGCTGGGAAACCTGTGCCAGTGCCCTGTCACCCACACAGTGAAGAGGTGCTTCCTGGTGTTCAGATGGAACCTCCTGTGTTGCAGTTTGTGCTCATTGCCTCTTGTCTGGGCATTGGGCACCACTGAAAAAAGCCTGGAACAATCCTCCTTACAACCCCTCTCCCCCTCCTTCAAGTATTTCACAGAATCATAGAATTTCTAGGTTGGAAGAGACCTCAAGATCATCGAGTCCAACCTCTGACCTAACGCTAACAGTCCCCACTAAACCATATCCCTAAGCTCTACATCTAAACGTCTTTTGAAGACTTCCAGGGATGGTGACTCTACCACTTCCCTGGGCAGCCTGTTCCAATGTCTAACAATTTATAGACATTGATGAGATCCCTCCTGAGCCTTCTCTTCTCCAGGATGGACAGTCCCAGCTCTCTCAGCCTCTCCTCATAGGGGATGTGCTCCAGGCCCTTGATCATCTTGGTGACCCTCCACTGTACTCTTGCCTGTATGTCCATGTCTCTCTCGTGCTGGAGGGGCCCAGAACTGGACCCAGTACTCCAGGTCTGGCCTCACCAGTGCTGGTAGAATGTTATCAATTTTTTATCAATATTCTGAGTCAGAGAATTGAATGTGCAATAGAGAGAGAAAATAGCTGTTGAGCATGTTTGGGGAGGAAAGGGAAAGGACAGTAGAGATAGGAACCATTTTAGTTGCAGAATAAGCTGGAAAAGGATAGAAGTTACCAAAAGGAGGAAATTTCTTACAGCAGAGAGAGTACCTTGGGAAAAAGAGCCAAATGCCTAGTGAGTAAGCAAAAGCAAAGGTCTGGGAGACAGGATTAAGCAAACAAGAAAGAGTCTGTTGTGGGCAACAGGAGTTGGAGATAAAAATTCTCTGGTAATACTTTCCAGAAGTTTCTAGTCCACTTTCCTGTGTGGATGTTTATTTTCCAGAATTTTAATGCAGGGATAAGCATGTTTTCCCTCCACACAGGAACAAGGAAATTCACTCTAACAGAATTTTGTATAAACTTCATCCCTCAGAAGACCTGAAGCTAGCTTGTGAGCTACCGCTCCCATTGTTTTCCAAATGCTTTATGAGCTGTAATGCATTGAAATGCATTATTTAGTCCTGAGGTAGACATCTTCAGTCCCATGCAGCAGATGCCAGATCTCACAAGGAGGATGTGAGAACGCTAGCAGCAGTGATGTGGCACAAGTTGCGGAAATTCAGGAAGCTTGGGCAGAGATTAAAGAGCGGTCTGAAAGATTTGACTGCAGCAGAATCCTCCCAGGAGAGAGAAGGAGGGCACAGAAAACAGCATAGTAAAAAATAGACCTTGTTAAAAGAATAAATGCATGAAGGACTTTAAATAATAGGAAAGAATCAGCAGGAAGGGGAAGAATATTAAACCAGCCAATCTGCACAAGTACAACTGACGTGTCAGTCCTTTTCATTTGGTTTCCAATCCCTTTGTGAAAAAGCTTAACTCTCACCTTCTTAAAATATTGTAGCCTTTGCAGCCTAGACAATACAGCAGCCTGACACCAAACATCCCTATGTTTGTTTTTATCTGTACCATATTTTGGTAGCTCAGTCTCTGGGGTGCTACTCCTGATTGCCACCAAATTGTCATCTGAAAAGGTTATTGAACTGTACCCTGAATGTAACAGCAGCAGCATCTATACTTCACTGCTTATTGTGGAGCTTAATGAGTGTTCTTAATGAGCTTTCAAAGATCATCAAAACAAAGTAACTACCTCATCAGAACATAGGAAAAGTGAAATTAAAATAAGGAATCAGTATGTGTGGGGGTGACTGTTCGTATGCATTAATTTCATCTGCCAGTTCTCTGCATGTTCTATAATGAAGTAATTTCAGACCAGACATTTAAGGTTACATCTGCAGCTACATTTTAAAGCTACCAATTTAAAGTTCTAAAGAGCCATGTCCATAATTTCCAAATTCAATTAAATATGAGAAATATTTATAGATACAGTTATTACTTCTACCATTATACTACAGTAAATTGAATCATCTACTAGAGATACTCCAGCTGATCAAAAGAATTAGAATCAATCACTCAGAAACAGGGAGTGAGAGACCTGCATGCCTAGCATTCCAGCCTAGCAATATTACAGTGAGATCATTACATTTCGTTTAGAGTTCTTGACTGCTTAACATCATGACAGACTTATTAGAAAATATTCTGTATAAAACACCTTCTCATTCCTTTTTTTTTTTTTTTTTTTTTTTCCTCCAGAATCTTTGAGTATCTACTCCCAGCTCCATTTTCACTATTTTCTCTCCACATTTCCTGCTGTGTACTGCCACAAAGAGCTGTTGATATCAAGAATCACAGTACTTCTCCAGACTGGATGCTGTCATGCCTCTGTTTCCTTGTGTCTGTATGATGTGTCTAAAATCCTCAGCTCAGACAGAGAATTTCACTACAAACTCTTCTTCTGGGCAACTCATTTGTAAACTAATTCCACCCTTTTGCCTTGTGCTTGAGGCTAAACCGTTTTTCCTGCTTTGTCACACAGCTGTCCAGTCGTTTCTGGCTTGTCTTTTGCATTTCATCAAAATACCATAAAATCCCTGTCAATCTTGTTTCTCAACATCTGGCTGTGTTAGCAGTAGTATGGAAAATGTCTTTAGGAAGGACAAGGTTGTCCTCATCCTTCCTAAAGAGATGCTTGGCTACTTTGTGCAAGGGACACCCCATCTGGGGTCCTTGCAGGTCAGCCCAGACTGGATGAAGCTGTTGGCAACATATAATACATTGCATCAAAATCTGAACCTGAAGAAAAAAAAATAATAATAAAAAAGGTGTTTATTTTCATTGTTGAAAAAACAGGAATGCAAGCCTGAAAATAATTCAGGGAGCGCTGAAAACAGCTGTCATCCAGAGGCACAAGACATACGAATGGCCACTGGGCATTTCGCCAGGTGGTAGCTAAGACAGTTAAAAATTTTCCAAGATATCTCATTAAGGAAAAGCGGCTATATGGAAACATATTTGTTTCAATGTATGTTTACTTCAAAAAGGCACTTATGGAAATAGAAAACATTTCAATATAGCTGAAGAATTTTTCTGACCTTTTTAAAAAGGAACATTTCAATCTGCCATTTCAACAGAACTCTTTATGTTTTAGAGAACACAAAATTACTGTCAAAAAGGCAACAAAAAATCTCACATCAACCAAAATGAGTTTCCAGAGTTTGTTTCACTAAGAAGACTGAAATGTATTGTTTTCATTAGATCGTGGAACAGATATGTTTTTTTCTAACTGTGGGATTGCAAATATAGATGAAGATCCCACCCAGCTCAAGTCCTTATTGTACCAAGATGCACTGCTGTTGGAAGCTGCAATATTATTGCAATTTATTGCCTATAACAGTGCACACCATTTTCACCAAGCATTAGGGATTTCCCCTTGCTCTCTAGAGAATGGAAGAGAAGCAAACATCTCATGCTGCACAAACAATGGCAGAAATGAGAAGGAAGGTTCCTACACACCATGCTCACCTGTGTTCATTCCCAAAGCAAACTAGGGGTAACCACAGGTCAGACAGAAAAAAACAACGTGATCTTTTCCTAGAACACCAAAAACAACTGTCTATGAAAAGTGATGACTTCATGTAACTATTTTCATTAATTTGTACTTGTTCTCAAGATTGTATTTTTCCAGAAACATTCCTAGAACTAAGGAGACGAGAATGATAGGCTACGCATATCTACACCAAATAAGGCAACTGGTGAAGCACACGCACAGTCCTGGCCTGAACTATAACATAGGTCTAATCTCTGTGAAACCATTTCTGCCCTATTTTGTTGGTAGGAGGAAGATTTACTAACGATACTAAACTGGGAGTTGCTGTTGCCTCCCTGGAGGCATGAAAAGCAGAGGGATCCCTTGCACAGGGATCTAGATACATAGGAGCATTAGGCAATTGTTAACGGCATGAAGTTCAACAAAGCAAAATGTTGGGATCTGTACCTGGGATAGAGCAACGCTGGACACAGGCACTGCCTGGGAGGCAAGTGGCTGGGGAGCAGCTCAGCAGAAAGGGACCTGGGGCCGCTGGTCAATAGCAAGCTCAACGTGAGCCAGCAGTGTGCCCTGGCAGCCAAGGGGGCAAACTGCATTTTGGGGTGCATTTGACACAGCATAGCCAGCCAGCCAAAGCCCTGAATGCTACGTGCAGTCCTGATCACTGCAATACAAAAAAGATGTTAAGGTCCTTGAAAGCATCCAGAGAAGGGTAACAAAGCTGGTAACAGAGCTGGAAGGCCTGTAATGTGGGGAGAGGCTGAGGACACCTGGGTTGTCCAGTCTGGAAAAAAAGGAGGCCGAGAGGCAGCCTCACTGCTCACTGCAACTTCCTGAGGAGAGGAAGTGGAGTGGGAAATACTGATGTGTACTCCTTTGGTCACCAATGACAGGACAGGAAATGACATGGAATGACACAAAGCAACAGCAGGGGAAGTTCAGCCTGGACATAAGGAGAAATTCCTTTACCCTGAGGGTAGACAAATGCTGGAACAGGCTCCTAAAGAGGTGCTTGATGTTCCGTGCCTGTCAGTGTTCAAGAGGCATTTGGACAATGCCCTCGGTAACATAACTATTTGTTAGCCCTGAAGTGGTCAGGCTAAAGGATCTGCAAAGGTCTCTTCCAACTAAACTATTCTGTTCTAAAGTACAGAGATGCACAAATCATAGTAAGCAGGAGCTTTGACTGCCAGAAGAGCTGAGAGGAAGCTAGCACATGGAAAGGATTCAAAGGAGCAGCCAGGAGAGCAAATTTGCCAAAAAAAAAAAAAAAAAAAAAAAAAAGGAGCCAAATCCTCAGGAACACTCAAGTATACAGAGGAAACAGACCAGAAAAGGCAAAGAAATGATTCATTGTGTTGCCTAGATCCTGTAGTGGAACTGAGCTTGTGTACACACTGTTACAAAGCAATACTACGAACACGCTTAATAGTAAAAGTGCACAAATTAAAGCCCTGATGGTCGTCTATATTTATATAGATCACTGCCTATAGCTATGTATCCCCTTTACTTTCTGAGGCAAAGAGCACTTGCTTTATAAATATATCAGGATAAACTATATGCTACTTGCTTCCCATATCTTGTCCTTGAAAGGATAAAGAGAATACCTACTGGGAGGAGGGGAAAGAAATAGGGAGGATGTGCTCAAATCACTAGACAGTTTGAAGATGTTCTGTACTTAAGGCCAAGCAGATCACAGTCTCCTGATACATATTCCCTATGGACTCCTGTAAGATTTCTGTGTTGGCTACACAGCCCTTGTTTCTGAATGTTCTTTTCACAACCAGAGCAGGTAGATATTTATTTATTTATTTATTTATTTATTTTTTCCTTAAGTGAGACTCTGGAGGAATGCTGGGCATCTGGATACCATGAGGAGGCACAAATTTCTCTATTTCTCTCTATCCCACCAGATTCAGTAACAGGTAGCTGCACTTGCTTGAAGAACAGTACCTGTGCTGGCAAAGTCCACCTGAGATGTGCCAGCGTGTGCATACTAGTGCCCTACAGTGTCTCAGAGGCTCTGGAAGTACAGTCAGTTTGTGTCCTGCTGGCCTGGAATATGTTGAATGTATGACTTTGATTTGGAGAACTACAGCTTGTTTTCCGTGTCCATCACATTCCTGCTCTCATCATGGAAAACGCAGACAACTGCCCTTCTTGCCTGTTCTGAAGTAGGATTTCAGCTGATGTTTTTTTCAGCAGGAAAGAAACAAACACTAGAAAGCTAACCCAAAGGACTGTATGTCAGAAGAACACTAAAAATTGGAGTGTGGGAATATAGCAGTGGGAATGCAGCATTCCTAGTGCTGCATAGTGAGGCAGGAGAGAGATGAACAGCTGCTTTGCTTTAAGATATATATTTATACAATTTGGCAAACTTTGCAGCTCCTTACTACCCAGTAGATGCTGTGGGGGTGGATGGAAGAACATCGTGACCATCACCATGAATCTCATAACCTCCCAGAGAGATGGATAATGATGTTCTGAGAAAGGGGCTGCAATTCTGCTTGAGTTTTGCCTAAGAGGGCAAGAACTAATTGTCTTATGAAGAGGGGTCAGACAGCATAGACCCAGTCCTAATTTACCCAGGGACTGTATTACCACGGTGGTACAAAAGGTAAACTAATTTTAACAGAACCAAACTGCAGTTCTGCATGGAGAAAAAACAACAAAAATCAGCCTTCTCATCAGCTACTTTGGAAAGCTACAGCTACTTTAGAAGCTACATCTTCCAATGGCAGCAATCTGCACTATGGCCTTTCCAGAGTGACATAATGCAGGATGTGGAAGCCAGAAATACCCCCAAAATACCACCACACTGAAGCAGGAACTTTCATTAATGCATTCCCACACGTGTTCATATGTCATGCTACTTCCATAAATCAATTCAAATAAAAACAGAAGCCTGTTTTCACCCACCAGCAATGGATGGGGTTATACTGATATCAGAACAGTTCAAAACTGTATTTGTAAATGTGAATACTAAAAGAACCAGCTTCTGAAAAGATTCTGTTTAAAGCAAAAACTGAATTTGTACAAGTTTTCATATGGAGTTTCTGAGATTAAATATGATAAATATTATTAAATATTAGTATGCATTATTAAACGTGTTGCTTCTATATCTGTGTGTGCACATGTATATTTTCTTTTTTTTTTGGGGGGGGGGGAGGGTTGTTCTTTTTTTTTAGTGAGTTAACATGTATCCCTTTACAACTCTTGCTCCAATGAAGAAATTTTCTTAGGGCATTTCCTTTTATGTACAGCTTCTAAATAAAGCAGTCTTCTATCTTGCATTTTCCTTGATTCTTATCAGATTCCTGTAAATGCCATGTACAGTGTGCACTGGACTTTCCAGACAGAAAAGTACAAAATTCCTAACCACTTATATTTTAGCTCATTGAACTTAAAACTACTATTCAGAGAAGTAAGAGAAAATAAATATATTTATAACATCAGAATGACAAGCATTACAAATCTATTCATGACCTATTTTACAGTGAATTAAGGACACTGCCGACACAAGCAGTGATGACAGACATGAGGGACAAAAACGGGCGAGTATCTAAGGTTAGAAATGCAGATTTCTACTTCTCTACATTTCTACTTTACATCAGAAGATTGCATTTGATCTTATTTCTCTATCATTTACTATACACATGAAATTTGTATCACAGATTTATCTCTTTACCATCACATTTCAGTGTAACACCTTTGGATGTTGGCATATTATGTTTCCACTGGAGCAGAAAGGAACATTTTAGCTGCTCTACCAGTTGCATGCCCAAGTATATTTGGGAGCAGAGGGAAGACCTGCACTCCTGGTGTGGAAGAAGGCATAGAAACCAGTCTGAACTCTGAAGTTGTAAACATGTGCTTGCTTATCTTCCAAATTAATGGTCCCAGATCCCATCACAAAGATGGTTGCACTTAGAGAGCTGTGCTCAATATCTCAATGTTCAAGTGGAGACCAGTGATGTATGCTGTTCCTCAGGAGTCAGTATTGGGACATGCACTATTCAATGTATTTGATTTTAATGGCATTTGATACTATTTCCCACAGCCTTCCCTCAAGAAACTGGCTGCTCATGGCTTGGACAGATATGGTGTTTCCTGGGTAAAAAGTGGATGGCTGAGCTCAAAGGGTTGTTGTGAATGGAGTCAAATCCAGATGGTGACTGGCCCCAAGCAGTGTTCTCCAGGGCTCACCACTGGGGATGCTTTTGTTTAACATTTTCATCAACCATCTGGATGAGGGGATCAAGTGCACCCTCATTGAGTTTGCCCATGACACCAGCTTGGGCGGGATTGTTGATCTGGCTGAGGCTAGGAAGGACCTGCAGAGGGATCTCAATAGGCCAGATCGATGGGCCGTGTAAAGCTGTATGGCATTCAACAGGGCCAAATGCTGGGTACAACACTAGGGGCATAACGAGCCCTTGCAGCCGCACAGGCTTGGGGAACAGTGGCTGGAAAGTTGTCTGGCAGAAAAGGGCCTGGGGGTGCTGGTCAACAGCCTGATGGACACGAGACAGCTGTGTGTCCGGCTGGCCAAGAGAGCCAGCAGCCTCCTGGCCTGCACCAGAAGCAGGCTGGCCAGCAGGAGGAGGAAAGAGATCATCCCCTTATCCGCAGCGCTGGTGACACACAACGCACCTTGGTCACTTGGTCACACAGAACGCATTCTCTGGTCTCTTTAGTGCTCCTCGCTACAGGAAGAACACTGAGTTGCTGAAATGCATTGCGAGAAGAGCAGCAAAGCTGCTGAAAGGCCTAGAAAACAAAACCAATGAGGAGAGGCTGAGGAACTGGGGTTGTCTCGTCTGCTGAAAAGAAGGCTGAGGGGGACACCTCATCGCTCTCTACAACCACCTGAAAGGGAGTGGTAGCAAGGTGGGTGTCAGGCTCTTCTCTCAGATGACAAGTGAAAGGGTGTGAGGCAACAGCCTCAAGGTTCTCCAGGGGAGGTTTACATTGGATATCAGGAAAAAATTCTTCACACACAGGCTGGTTAGACATTGCAATGGGCTGCCCAGGGAAATGGTAGAGTTTCCATTGGGTTGGATATTTGAGACATGTGGATATGCCGCTTAGGTGTACAGTTTAGTGCTAGAATTAATAGTGTTAGGTTAATGATTGAATTTGATGATCTTAAAGCTCTTTTCTAACCTACATGATTATGTAATTCTGTGAATACAGGATGGGTGATAAGTGGAATGAGTGCAGACCTGAGGAGAAGGACTTGGAGGTACTCATGGATGGAAAGCTTGACATGAGTCAGTATTGTGTTCTTGCAGACCAGAAAGCCAACCCGATCCTAGACTGCATCAAAAGAAGTGTAGCTAGCAGGAGGAGGGAGTTGATTATCCCACTCTGCTCTGCTCTCATGAGAGCCCACCTGGAGCAGTGCGGTCAGCTCTGGGATCCCCAACACAAGAAGGATATGGACCTATTAGAGCTGCTCTGGAAGGGGGCCATGAAGATGACTGAGGGGCTGGAGCACGCTCTTATGAACATAGGCTGAGTGAGTTGTGGTGGTTCACCCTTAAGTAGAGAAAGCTCCAGAGAGACCTTACAGCAGCCTTCCAGTACCTAAAAGGGGCCTACAGGAAAGCTGGGGAGGGACTCTTTGTCAGGGAGTATCATGATAGGGGAATGGCTTTAAACTTAAAAAAAGAAAAAGAAGAAGAAAAAAAAAAAAAAAAAAAAGCAGATTTATATTAGATATAAATAAGAAATTCTATTCTTAGAGGGTGGTGAGGCACTGGCACAGGCTGCCCAGAGAAGCTGTGGATGCCCCATCCCTGGAAGAGCTCAAGGCCAGGCTGGATGGGGCTTTGAGAAACCTGGTCTGGTGGGAGGTGTCCCTGCCCATGGCAGGGGGATTGGAACTAGATGATTTTTGAGGTCCCTTCTAACCCAAAGCATCCTATGATTCTACAACAAGAAACGAAGGGGCTCCAATGTTTTACCAGACAACCACAAAAAGCTTAAAATATGCAATGTGATTAGTCCTCTTCAGAGCCATTTTGTTAACTGAGGCAAATAATTTAATCACAATGTACCCCTATGTGGCTGGTTAACTTAGGACTAATAAAATACCCATATAAATACTACACACAAGATTAGTTGATTGCCAGTCATAAGGCAAGTTTAAATGAAAATTTAACACTTATAGGTTAGCAGTCATATTTCTGTTGACTTAATCATAAATTTAGATCTATTCCACCTAGAAAGATCTCATTTTTCTTTCTTTAATTATTTTTTTCATGTATTTTTTCCTCATAATAGCGGCTTTGTTTTTAATTTTCTACTGACAATAGAAGATTGTGCTTTGTTGGCTGCAAGACACATTCTATCAATTTGTGAGCATGGTCATACTTGGTTACAAACACCCTGAGGATATTATTTGAGAAATAGTAATTTTAAGTTACTGTTGGCAAGGTATAAGATTAAAAGCAATTTTGCTATCCACATGTTAGAAACTGTTTTGGTTTTGGTATTTGCAGTCCATTTTCCATTTTATTATATGGCTAATGAATATGAATCACAAAACAAAGCTAAATGAATATTTTTCATACTTTCTCTGCAGATTTCCAAATTTACCTGAATTGTTCTTATTCATGTCTGTTATACTAAAGAGTCATTGAGTAATGCCAGCTAATGCAAACACTTGAAAAAGTATTATTAATAAATTTCATTTTTTTCTTGTGAAAGATGCATAACAAAAAATCTTGAATTGTCAGGATGAGGAAGTAGATAAATGTCTTCAATTTAAGTGCACCTTTACTGTCTAGCTTCTTGCATATCTTTTCCCAGCATACAGAGCCATTTTGTCTATTATAATAAGAAGAATTTAAAATTTAGATAGGCTCCTAATTGTATAAAAAGGTAAGTAAATAGGCTTTTCAAAGGAAATATGAGCATAAATTCCATACATAGTTTTAATCTTCAGATATCTTAAAGTGTCTAGAAGATAGCCTAAGATTTTCTTCTGTGAGTGCCCATGTTTATGTACTTGTGATCCTTTGGTGCTTAGATAAAGCCAAGTTTAGAAAATGTCCCCAGTTGCGAAAATAAATCAACATGAAATCCCAGTGTTTACAAGCCCTTCTCCCTTAGCAGTTTTATACACCAGGCTCTCTTGTTTAACCCTAAATGGCACCATCTTGGCAGATGTCCTTACACATAATAAAATTTCCTGGATGAAGTGAAGTTAAACTCAGAAATGCAAAGTCAAAGAACACAGACCGTACACAGAAACACACATTCCTACTGCTCAAAGCTCCTCGTCCTCATTTTTGGTCAACACAATCCACAGCTATGTTTTTGTGCAAACAACACCTCCTCTTTTAAAGTGTTCAAATTGGCAACTGAATTGCCTCCATTAGTTTATGAGTCATCTTTGATTTCTAGCTTGCAATTAGCTTGAGACTATTTTTGTTTTCATCCTCTGCTTCCTCTAGTTTTCTCATACTGAATTGTTCAAAAAAGGGGAAAAAAAAAAAAAGTAAGCAAACAAATAAAAGCTGTGTTACATCATGGGTATATTTAAAGGAGTTATTACCTCTCAACTTCTTAATACGCTACCTCTAGGCATGCTTTTCAAAGTCTGAATTGCATTTGCAGATTCCTTTCTGCATTTTGGAAAGTCAGGCTCAATTTCTTGCCTACTGACTATTTGTTTTCTGAAAAATTTCCCCATATCATTAAGCTTACAGGATAAAAATCCCTAGATATTAAATTTTGTAACTTCCTATGATGGGTTACAGTGTTGCTGGATAAGGGAAAAGCAACTGATGTCATCTAACAGGACTAGTGCAAAGCATTTGACACTGTCTGGCACAAAATCCTTGTCTCTAAATTGGAGAGAAATTGATTTAATGAACAGACCACTCAGTGGATAAGGATTAGGCTGGATGGTCACACTAAAATGTTCTGGTCAGTGGCTTGATGTCTTGGTGAAGACCAGTGAGAAGTGCTGTTCCTCAGGGGTCTGTATTAGGGCTGGCACTATTTAATGTCTTTGTCAGTGACATGGACTTTGGGATTGAGTGCACCCTCAACAAGTTTGCCAAGTTGTGTGGTAAGGTCAACGCACCGGACGGAAGGGATGCCATCCAGAGGGACCTTGGCAGGCTTGAGAGATAGGCCTCTACAAACCTCATGCAGTTCAACAAGGGCCTGGAAGTGTTCAAGGTCAGGTTGGATGAGGCTTTGAGCAACCTGATCTAGTGGGAAGTGTCCGTGCCCTTGGCAAAGGGTTGGAACCAGGTGATCTTTAAGGTCCCTTCCAAACCAAACCACTCTGTGATTCATTCTATGTCCCTGTGGTTCTTTGTGCTATACTTTCCATATTCAAGGATACTCTCATCCAGTTTGAATGTATTGTATTTAATATTCTGTACTACCTAATTTACACAGTTACTTCTTTGTTCATTCATGCTGGCCTCCTTCCTCTGTGTTGGGATGCATTGTTCCTGAGTTTGGAAGAGGTAATCATTAAATATTAGATAGCTTTCTTGGGCCTCCCTTCCAGTACTTTGTCACACAGTACTTGACCAAGTGGGTCCCTGTAGACGCCAATGTCTGCTCTCCTGATGTTCAGGCTTGTGAGTTTACTCTCCATGCTTCTGACTACCCTAACGACCTTGAACTCCACTATTTCATGGTCATAGCAGCCTAGGCTGCCTTTGATCTTCACAATCCCCACAAACCCCTCTTGGCCAGTGAGAAGGAGGTCCAGTATAGTACCTCTCCTCACTGGCTCCTCTGTCATTTGTAGAAGGAACTTGTCAACACATTCTTGCATTGCTTATGCCCTGTTGTGTTGTCCCTCCAACAGATACTGGGGTGTCTAAAGTCCCCTATGAAGACCAGGGATTGTGAATGTTTGTACAGAGCCTCATCCACTTGTTCTTCCTTGTTGGGTAGCACATAGAAGACACCCACTATCTCACTATATTACCTGACCCTGCCCTCCCTTTAATCCTAACTCATAAATTCTGTCAGCTCCTCATCCATCCCCAGGCAGAGCTCAATGAGCTCCAGTTGGTCATTGACCTAGAAGGCAACACTCATTCCTTGTCTCACCAGTCTGTCTTTCCTAAAACACCTGTATCCATCCAGCTCATCTTCTTTACTCCCCATACTGCATGCATTAGTGTACAGGTATGTAAGAGGGGAAACCCAGCATTTTATGTTCCTAGAAAGTGTGGGGGGGTGGGATTTCTCCATAGTGATGTATTGTAGGCATTTGCCTGCTAGCTAGCAAGTGCTGGAGGTGACACCACACAAACCGCATATCACTGATTTTGTGACCCCTAACTATCGAACATATCTATGCCCCTTGTTCAGCAGCTTTCTGCATCTCACCTACACAGGGAAGCTGGTGTTGGTGAAGTTCTCAAAAAATTCACCAACGATGAATTTCAATCATATTGCATGAAAGAAGAGATTAGGGAAAAGACAATGTTAATAAGATAAGTCTAAATATTTAGACAATTTTTGTAAAGAAAAAATAAGAGGTAATTCTTCCAAGCAAATTCTTTGAGTAATTTTTCTTCTCAGTGCATTTTAAGAGGAAGGCTATAGAGAAAAATACAACAAAAAGAAAGCAATTAGTCCTGAGAACACTTGAATGAGTTCAGAAACTTATTCATAGTAAGTGAAGAACTCATACACTTATGAAGAAAAACATAGTTCTCAGTACAATGGTGCTTGCCAAAATTTTTTGCTTTAGCAAATTACCCCACACATTCCCATTAAACGAATTCAAAAATACAATGTCTCAAGAGAGAAAAGAAGTGCTAGTGGTGACCAGAATCAATTGATTTCAAAATGGGACATTTGATCAAGCTTTATAGAAGGGACTTGATGATCCTCAGAGTCTTTTCCAACCTACAAAATTCAATAATTCTATGAAAAGGCCGCAAAGGGGATGCAGGAACTGGAGCATATCTCCTCTGAGGAAAGGCTGAGAGAGCTGGCACTGTCCAGCCAGAAGAGCAGAAGGCTCAGGGGATCTCATCACGGTCTACAAATATCTCAATGGTGGGTGCAAAGAGGACAGAGCCCGGCCCTTTTCAGTGGTGCCCACTGACAGAAGGAGAGCCAGTGGTCACAACTGGAACACGACAGGTTGTCTGAATATCAGCAAATGCTTCTGCCCTCCTCGATCTGTTGCTGGAGAACAGAGAGGGTCTTGTGGGGGGAAGACGTGGCAATTGGCAGCCGTCTTGGTCATAGTGACCATGAAGTGGTTGAGTTTAAAGTTTTTGTTGACAAGAATTCAATTGCCACCAAATCTTCAGCCCTGGATATGGGGAGAGCAGACTTCAGGCTGCTCAGGAACTAGTCAGCAAGGTTCCCTGGGAAACTTCTTTTGAAAACATTGGTGTCCATCAGTGCTGGTCAGTCTTTAAGCACTGCCTCCTAACAGCACAGGATCAGGCAATTCCAGAATATCAGAAGTCAAGCAGGCAGGGCAGAAGGCTGGCTTGGCTGACCAGGGATCTTCTGGAGTTTAGGCATAAAAAGAAAGTGTATGGCTGCTAAAAGCAGCGTCAGGCAACATGGAAGGAATACAGGGACACTTCGCATTTATAGGGAGAAAATTCGTGTGCCCAAAGCCCAATTAGAGTTGAAGCTGGCCAGCTCTGAGGGAGAAAATAAGAAGTTCACTTGTTTGTTTGTTTGTTTAATTTGTCAATAGAAAATGGAGGACCAGAGAAAACATAGGTCCGCTATTGATGAGGAAGGTCACCTCACAGACAAGCACATGGGCAAAGCAGAGACGTTTAATGCCTTCTTTGCCTCTGTCTTCAACGCTGAAGACGGGCTTTGCGACCCCACGTGCCCTGAGCTGGAGGACCGTGACAGTGGGAATGACAAAATCCCAACCAACCCTGAATATGTGCGGGATTTGCTGCTCAAACCTGGATCCACGCAAGTCCATGGGTCTGGATGGGATTCATCCCAGGGTGCTTAGAGAGTCAGCTGACATCATTGCGGGACCTCTCCATTATTTTTCAACGGTCTTGGGAATCGGGAGAGGTCCCAGTACGCTGGAAGCTGGCAAATGTTGTACCGATTTTCAGGAAGGGCAAGAAAGAGGACCCTGGCAACTACATGCCTGTCAGTGCCTGGTAAGATTATGGAGAAGATTATCCTTGAAGTTACTGAAGCGCACTTGGGGGACAATGCAGTCATTGGTCCCAGCCAATGTGGTTTCATGACGGGTAGGTCCTGTTTGACTAACTTGATTTCCTTTTATGATAAGATCACCCACCCAGTTGATCAAGGCAAACCAGCTGATGGGATCTTCTTGAATTTCAGCAAAGTTTTTGACACAGCTGCCCACAGGATCCTACTGGACAAAATGTCCAGCACACAGCTAAACAAAAACATCACACGATAGGTGAACGATTGGCTGACAAATATGGCTCAAAGGGTTGTGGCAAATGGGTCCACATCAGGCTGGCGCCCAGTCACTAGTGGGGTCTGCCAAGGCTCCATTTTAGGGACAATTCTCCTCCACATCTTTAAAAATGATTTGGATGTAGAACTAGAAGGTGTTTTGAGCAAATGTGCTGATGCTACTAAGCTTGGAGGAGCTGTTTACTCTCTTGAGGGTGGAAAGGCCTCACAGAGGGATCTGGACAGACTGGAGAGCTGGGCAATCACCAACCACATGTAGTTTAACAAGAGCAAGTGCCGGGGCCTGCACCTGCAAAGGGGCAACCCTGCCTATACGTACAGACTGGGCAATGAGACGCAGGGCAGCAGCCCCACAGAGAGGCATCTGCAGGTTGTGGTTGGCAGCAAGCTGAATATGAGCCAGCATGGCAGCCAGGAGGGTGAGCTGTATCCTGGAGTGCATCAGGCCTGGCATTGCCAGTCAGTCGAGGGACGTGTTGTCCCTGTTTGCTCTGCACCGGTGCAGCCTCACTTCAAGTACTGTGTGCAGTTCTGGGCACTGCAGTATGAAAGGGACATGAAACTATTGGAGAGCGTCTGGAGGAGGGCTACAAAGATGGTGAAGGGCCTAGAGGGGAAGATGTATGAGGAGCAGCTGAGGTCACTTGGCCTGTTCAGCCTGGAAAAGAAGGGAGACCTCATCGTGGCCTATAGCTTCCTCATGAGGGGGAGTGCAGGCGCACGCACCCATCTATTCTCTTTAGTGACCAGTGATAGGACCCGAGGGAATGGTGTCAAGCTGTAACAGGGGAGTTTTAGGCTAGGCATCAGGAAGAGGTTCTTCACCAAGAGGGTTGTCACACACTGGAGCAGGCACCCCACAGGGACATAGTCACAGCACCAAGCCTGTCGGAGTTTAAGAAGTGTTTGGACTGCAGACAGAGTCACATGGTCTGAATCTTTGGGTAGACCTATGTGGAGCCAGGAGTTGGACTCGATGGTCCTTGTGGGTCCCTTCCAACTCGGAATATTCTATGATTCTTTACTGTGGGGGTGACTGAGCAACAGAACAACTTGCCCACAGGGACTTTCCCACCAGCAACAAGGGATGAGCCCTTCTGCTGAGTCCCTCTGACAGCCCTCAGAGGAGCTGAGTCAGGGTGCTCTGTACCCAGGACATCACCAGGGTTCCCTGCCTGCATTGCTGGAACATGGAGCTCCGCAGCCTGCCACCACAGGACCCAACATGTCGGAGGTTAGACAACGCCCCTAGGCTGTGACAAGATGGCAAATGCCCAGCAAAGCAGCAGGCTTTCCCCTTTGGAGGGGCTGCTGTCCTCACTGGGCAGCGCTTGGGGGCAGCCCCAGAGGCCTCTGTGATGTCGCAGAGCAGCATCTGTGACTGCTCCAACCTCACCGCTCTGCACATTTGGTTCAGGACTCCTGTGAGTTCACACGCGTGGTGTGCAGGCTCCAGGAGCATCCCGGGCTATTCTGAGTTGCACCTTTGTGCATTCTCGTGTGGTGGGGTACTGCAGGTCCCCACAGCACCTGTCCTGGAGCTGCGGGCACAACGAAGGTGCCAGGGTTCTTGGCACCATCGACAGCGCCCAGACAGCTCCTCTGCGTTCTTGGACCTCCTCCTTCAGGTACCCTCTGCTAACTCCAGCCGTGCTGCTGGCCTGGGAGAGTGAATGGGGGGCTGAGATTAGGGAGCAAAGGCAGGTGCCGAGAGCAGCCCTTGTGACGGCTGGCCCACATGGCTGAACCCGGTGATGATGATGATGAGGAAGAAGAATTTCAGCCCACAAGAAGGCCCTTCAGGAGGCCCTCACCTCCCTGCAACCTCCACTCTCCTGGGCTCTCTGTGCTTTCCCACTCCTCCTAGTATGACTCTCTTGACAGGCAGGACACTCCATCCCGTGCCGAGGAGGACCTGGAGCACAGCGGCTGTACAGCAACAGCCGGCAGGGGCCAGATGCAGCAGGCGGGGCCATCCGAGGCAGCGGCAGGGGAACAGTGCCCCATCTGCCTGGGCACCACCAGAAACACTGCCTACACCTACACCTGCTGCCATGCCTTCTGCTTCCGCTGCATCCGGCGGTGGGCTGCCACCAGCTCCGCGTGCCCGCTCTGCAGGCAGCCCATCGACTGCATCCTGCACACGGTGCGAGCGGACGACGACTACCAGCAGTACGTGTGCAGGCCGTCCGCTCACGGCCGCAGGAACGCCGCCAGGGAGAGGGTCCGCAGCAGATCCCCTCAGCGCCGCTACAACCTGCGCCCACGGCCCACCAACAATGGCCCCGCAGCTGGGAGAAGGGGGCCGCAGGGGATCGCACGAGCAGACGGGGCCGGCGCAGCTCCAGGGCCCATCAACGCTGCCCCCCAGCAGGCTGCAGGGCAGCGCCCCACCAGCCCCGCCAACGGACCCATCCTCCGCATCGGCTCACTGCTGCTGCGGCCCCTGCGCATCCAGCTCCCCGACACCAGCGGCCGATGAACAGCAGGGCCCTCGCAAGCAGCCATGTGGGCCCTGCTTTTCCCTTTCCTTAAAATATTTAGTTAGCGATTTTCCCTTAATAATTTCTTTTCCAATTACTTTTCCTTTAAATAAATATCCTTATCTCAACCCATCAGTTGTTTCTTTCCTTTTCTTCTTCCTTGCCTCACTGGTAAAACCACCCTCACTGAGTTTGCCCATGACACCAGCTTGGGCGGGATTGTTGATCTGGCTGAGGCTAGGAAGGACCTGCAGAGGGATCTCAATAGGCCAGATCGATGGGCCGTGTAAAGCTGTATGGCATTCAACAGGGCCAAATGCTGGGTACAACACTAGGGGCATAACGAGCCCTTGCAGCTGCACAGGCTTGGGGAACAGTGGCTGGAAAGTTGTCTGGCAGAAAAGGGCCTGGGGGTGCTGGTCAACAGCCTGATGGACACGAGACAGCTGTGTGTCCAGCTGGCCAAGAGAGCCAGCAGCCTCCTGGCCTGCACCAGAAGCAGGCTGGCCAGCAGGAGGAGGAAAGAGATCATCCCCTTATCCGCAGCACTGGTGACACACAACGCACCTTGTGTTCTCTGGTCAGTTTTGAGTGGTGCCCACTGACAGAAGGAGAGCCAGTGGTCACAACTGGAACACGACAGGTTGTCTGAATATCAGCAAATGCTTCTGCCCTCCTCGATCTGTTGCTGGAGAACAGAGAGGGTCTTGTGGGGGGAAGACGTGGCAATTGGCAGCCGTCTTGGTCATAGTGACCATGAAGTGGTTGAGTTTAAAGTTTTTGTTGACAAGAATTCAATTGCCACCAAATCTTCAGCCCTGGATATGGGGAGAGCAGACTTCAGGCTGCTCAGGAACTAGTCCCCTTGTGGGCCGGGAGGGCTGATAGGCTAGACTGATGAGCTGTGTCCAGCTGTATGCCATTCAACAGGGCCAAATGCTGAGTACAACTCTAGGGGCATAACAACCCCTTGCAGCTGTACAGGCTTGGGGAACATTGGCATTGCCCAGGGAAGTGTTGGAGTCACCATCCCTGGAAGTACTTGAGACATGTAGGATGTGGCACTTAGGGACATGGCTTTGTAGTCGACTTGGCAGTGTTAGGTTGGACTCTGCGCATCCAGGTCCCCGGCACGAGTGGCCACTGAACAGCAGGGGCCTGACAAGCACCAGGGCGGCAGCCTCCAAACCCATCCACCAACAGGCAGGCCGAGGGTCCTCAAGGCCTGCTGCTCCTTCTGTCAGGACAGCCCTGGCTCCGCTGCCTCCCCCATTCTCCCTTCCCTCCACACACACCCCTCCCCTCCGATGCCTCCACACCCAAATTTCATCTGGCCCAGCAGTCGCACCCCAGTTCCTCTCCTTCCCATAGCCAGGCTCATCCTGCAGCAGGTCTGAACAAAAACCACTCCCTGGAACGACAAGCAGAACTGCACTACCAAGCAGCTGTGCAGTCTCCGTGCTGGCAGATACTGAAAAGCTATCTCAGCATGGTCCTGGGACACCTGTTCTGGGTCAGCCTGCTTGAGCAGGAGGGTGGGACAACAAGACCTCCAGAGGACCCTTCCAACCACAACCATTCTGTGGCTTTCTAGTTATTCTCCAAAACACCAACAAAACTACCTCTGACTTCTGAAAGCAGGTACCAGTGTTGATCACAATCATTTCATATAAAGTCAGACATTTCATCAACCTCTCCCCACGAGCTAATACTTTCCCCGACAGCCACGTACCTCCTTCCACCTGGGCTTCAGCTGAGCTGGAGCACTGGCCGCTGTGGCTCTTTTAGTGATGCAGGCGTCAGCCATCCAAGCACAAATGGAACCCTTTCAGTTATCACAACGGCACTCCATGGAGCTCTCTGAGACACCTGGGCACGGAGACAAGTGGGCCCACTGAGCTCTCTGCTTCCTTCCCCATCCAGCTACGCCCACACACAGTCCCGCCTTTGGGCCTTCCACAAGAACGCTCAAGGGGGGCCTCACACATTTCCACCAGCATCTGAACAGCATCCCCTCAAAGCATTTGGACACCCCCAAATGCTCTTGCCCTGTAGCCTGTCATGTCTCCCACAGCCCTGGAGGCAGTGACCCCTTGCAGCCTGCGAGGCCCACCCCCCGCCAGCTGCTGCAGCTGACCCTTCCCAGCTCTGCACAAACCCTAAGGAAAGAAGTCTGCCAGCTCACCGGCCTGCATTAGGAGGGGTGCTGGCAGCATGCTGAGGCAGGAGAGTCTCCCCTACTCAGCACAGGGGATGGCACACCTGGGCAAGGTCTGCATCCAGTTACAACACTTGGGGCATTACTACCTCTTGCCGTGGTACAGGCTTGAGACAGGTGATTCTTCTCTACTCAGCACTGCTTTCTTCTCCATCCTGCTGCACTCTGCTTTTGGGCCTTCCCCAAGAAAGGCTGTGTTGAGCTTCACACATTTTTCATTTCCTACATAAAATTGTTTTCTCATGAGAAAGATTTCTAAGTAAATCACTATTCTTAGACATGTCCCTAATTTGTTTTTTTTTTTTTATATATTTTATTGTACGGGAACTTCTAAAAGCCTGTAATTTTTATTGCAATCACATAAAGGACATTTTATAATACTTAATTTGTCTACTATTTTGAAAGAGATTTTTTTTTTTTTCCCCCATTGACTCTTAGGTTTAGATCTCTGTTCTTTTGCATAATGAAGTATCTATACAAAGGACATATGAAGGCTTATTTGGAAATTACAAATGCTAACAGCTGTGCAATACACAAACATTCAATAAAGGAAGAACAACAAAAGTAAAGAACAAAGTAGGGTAAGCAGTTCCCACACTCCACCATAGGTAAATATCCAAGTATTTACCGCTACATTCTTCTCAATATGGCAATGTGTATTTTTACTATAGAAGTACATACAAAGATCTGCAGAGCTTTTATCTTTTGGTCAACAAATAGGGAGTCTGCTCATTCTAGAGATACAAGGTTTAATGAAAATAACCTTTACTCTACAAGCTGTTTGGGGATAAACTCAGACACATACTATTTTTCTTTCCTGTTTGACCCAGCTTTTACTGGCTGGAGTGAAGACATCCTTGTTATTTGTTCTAAAACACCTTATTTTGTAGGCATAGTACTTTTCTCAGGCCTGTGTGTTTGTGATAATTGAGCAAGGCCAGACATACTTCTGTTTTTTCCAAACTTATTTCCAACAGAATTTTCCAACTTTTTCATATCCATAGCCTGAGCGATTTTTATCCTTCTCTATGAACTTTTTTTTTTTTTTTTAAAAAAAAAAAAAAAAAGGTACAATCATCTGGAAAAATATTTTTCCACCAAGGGAATTATCTCTGTCAAACAGACAATGGTAGGCACTATTATAAGTTGCTTGTCTTAAATGGGGAAAATAATAGAAAAACAGGGGACGAAAATAATAGAAAAAATGTGGATGATAATAGAAAAACAGTGAAAGACACTAAGGAAAGTATTCAGAAACATTATTAGACCAACTTGGCATGGTCCTGGACAAGCTGCTCTAGGTGACCTTCCTTTGAGCAGGTTAGACCAGATGACCTCTAGAGGTCCCTTCCAAACATAACATTCTGTGATTCTATCTACTGTAATTAAAAGGAAACAGAAGACTGTTAGACACAGAATATGGTCTTTTTTCCTGAATTTAAATTGCACATAAAACTTTCTAGTATCATAAGGGCTGGTCAGATGTTCAACAACACAGATATTCTCTTAAGCATTTAAAAGAACTCTGTCTTTGTTTAACTAAACTATTCTGTTGTCTTTCACCATACACATGGTACTGAAGCAGGAAATAAAAAATTATTCCATGTGTTTTTCTTAGCTTTTTTTTTTTTTTTAAACAAACAAAAACTAATTGAAATTCACTAAAAAACTAATTTCAAATTGAAATATCAAATTAATAGTACTTAACATTTACATAATTTCCATAATATTACCTTAAGAAATTTGGTGTAATAATGCCCTAAACCTTCCATTTTCTCTGAAATGCTTGTCCAAAGTCTTGCAAAATACTTTAAATACACATATGAATAGGAAGAACCATGTTTTTATTTGAGCTTGTCCAGCAAATCTCTAAAACAAAACCTAGATTTAAAAAAAAAAAAATTTACACTTTACACAGTTTAAACTTTAAAACTTTAAAACTTTTTTAAACTTTACACAGGTAAAATGTTGTTCTTTGTACAGAATCTGCTCTGTACATATCAGCAGCATAGTTCTCCAAAAATGGGATTAAAATCAGATGAGTGTGAAGCAGAGGGGAATTCTAAGTCTTATTTGGAAGGAATCATAGAGACATTCAGGGTCCAGATGGTCAGCTGTATCTCAATCCAGGCTAATGCTGGTGGTACACAGATGTGCTTTTTCAGATGACAACACACCTGTAGTGGTTTAGGGGTAAACATGTAAACCAGCTCCCATCTACACGAGGAAGTGAAGCACAGAGGCCATCATTTCATCACCCTGAAACTGGCCAACAAGCCTAGCACCATTATGTCTGAGTGACGCCAGGTCCTCCTCTTCTCAAAGATCTCTGAAGTGAGCACCTGTCTCATTGTCCTTGCAGAAAAATGGCACATCGGATAAAGGCTACTAAGTACCCTCAAACTACACCTCTTAGATAAAGTTTCTTTACCACTTCTCTCATGTGAATCTATTTTCTTCTGCTGATAAATTTTGCCAAACTTAATCTGTTTGGAGTGAAATTTCGCTTAACAGATTGTTACTTCAAACTGAATTTTGGGATACAGGTTGGCCATAGTGTTTAGCGAATCTGGAAAATGGAATGAAAGGAAAATTTGGATAAATTAAACACATCAGAGATGTGCTTTCAGCTAGCCCTGTAAATATTTCAAAGTAATAAAACCTTGTGGCAGGTCAGGGAGGAATAACAGATAACAATGTCTAACATATTATATGTTATATATAACATATTATATATCATCTAATAACAGATAATAATGTCTTACTTGTTAGACATTGGAACGGGCTGCCCAGGGAAGTGGTGGAGTCACCATCCCTGGAAGTCTTTAAAAGACGTTTAGATATAGAGCTTAGGGATATGGTTTAGTGGAGGACTGTTAGTGTTAGGTCAGAGGTTGGACTCGATGATCTTGAGGTCTCTTCCAACCTAGAAATTCTGTGATTCTGTGATTCTGTGATAACTTGACATATGCACTATAGAGACCAAGTCCTGCTGCTGAGTTTTCAGAAGACTTGGATTAAGTGATCATCTTCTGTCATATCTCAACTTCTGTAGACATGGTATCACTATATTACACAAAGACTGAGAAGGATATGCAGTTGACACATGTACAGACAGAGTTATAATGTACTGACATCCCAAATACAGACCAGGTATATATTTCCATAACCACCAGGACTCTCCTCTGCAAGATTGATACTGATTTTGAGACATGGTGAGTACTAAGGCATAAGCAGCCACAGCAATGCATCAGGGAGCCAAAGTGCGTGCAGAGAAGAGAGAAGGACTGACACAGAGAAGTTAACAGGAAGGGGAAATGGAAGACAGTCAGAATGGAAATTGGCATGGCTATTGAGATAAGAGAGTGAAAAAGCTGCAGTAGGTTGACACAAGGAAGTATAGGAGATGTTGCCAAAGGTGAGGACTGGATTAGAGTACAGGAGGAAGAGAGATACGTGGACAGAGATAGCTATAACCAGCAGATTAAAATCCCATAGAAAAAGATAAAATTAAACCCAGAATTCTGCAGGGGACTGCCCCTGAGTCACAAAATGCAGCTGAAACTGCTGCCCAGGCCTATACTCTTTCCCTTACTGAGTCATCTGCACAGTAGGGACTGGCAGTACTATCTCTAAAATCTTCCTACAGTTGCACATTTTCTGTGACCTGCACTTTGGTTTCAGAGATCCTAACCAAAATCAGGGACCAGGTGCACAACACATGTCACAACACAATGGTGATTTATATTTGTTTCCTTTGAACTGAGTATGGTGTAAATTCTTACCATTGCTTTAAATCTAGGGCTCTTGGAATGATCAAGCTTAAAATGCAATTTCATGAATGGATTAATATTATAAATGCTTTTACCACTATGCTGCTTTTAAAATAAGCTATTTGCAGCTTGATTTACATGGTCTTATATAAGCTATTTCACTGACTTTTATTAATAAAAAGTGTAATTGAATTCCAAAATTACTGTTTGACAGCTGATCACTTACAAATCTGATGAGAAAATGAATTTAAGTAGCAACTAGGAGGGAAAAAAGGAATAATGATAAAACCAATATTTTATTATAAATTGCCATTCTATCATTATAAATTGCCATTCTATCATAATTGTATGATTTGCTTCTCAGTTCAGCTGTCTTAGTTCAGTCATTAGTCAATATCTGATCATCACAGAGTATAGCACACTAAAATATTTAGTGCAAGTATAAGCAAGATTTTACACACAAAGCGGCACCTGTAAATCCTTACTGTTCAATAGTAGCTTCAGGGCCAGAATTATTTTGCCTGGTGATGTGTATATACGTAATGCATATTATACATGTATAATACATTTTATCAGTCAGAAACAATTTTCTATTCACAGAATGTCTGTTCATGGATTAACTCCCAGAAGCAACACCAATATGTTACTTCAGATTTCCCAAGGAAACATTGTTCGAAAATTTGGACATTTGACTTTATATGCATATCAATTAACTCCCTGAAGCAGCACAATAAGATTTTTATTTTTATTTTTTTGACCAAGAAGGCAAAAACTTGATCCAAATTAAAGTACATGTGTACTACTGGATATACTGATGTTAGACATACTGCAGTGTAAAGCAAATCAATGAAAACACTCTACACAAATACAAAATGCTTAAAAAAAATCCCTGCCTTTTAAGCTGGCTATGGATTATCCTGATGAACAGCAAAAACTAGCGAGCTTTAATATACAAAGAATGCAAACTACAAAGTACGGGAAAGTTACATTCTCAGCCTTTTCATTTTGAATCTGTGAAATGTATTTTTAACAGAAGACTAAAAGGTGTTGCACTATTGCCTAATTTCAAGTACATGCTTCCACTGAAATCATTAACTTAACTTCTTCCATGCTTTAAAACGTTGTGTTCTTTCTTTGGGATGGCAATACACTGTAAATATAAACTTCTAATGAGCCTAGACACAAACACCTGTGGAAAAGTCTCAATTTGTGTTGTTCAACTTGAAGTTTTCTCAAGTCTTTTTGTAAAAAAAAAAAAAAAAAAAAAAACTCCCAGAGCACTTGACAGCAATACAACTGAATCAGGAAAGGGAAGCTGGTCTAGAGCTGCACCCCCAGGGTCATTTAGCGCTACATTTGAATGCTACAGTCACAAAGCCACTGTCACTGGGTGCTGCAGAGAGCATGCATCCAACAAGGGGGAAAGCACACACAGTCCCTAATCTGGAAAGAGGAATTCCTCTTACCTGCCAGGTTTTCTTTGTGGAACTGCATTAGGCAAACAGAGGGCAGTTGGTTGGTGAGAGCAGAGAGCCTGTCAGGGAGCCAGTTAGTATAGGCTGAGAAGTTACCCAAACAAAATATGACTGTAAAATGAAGAGGAAACACAGCTGATAGACCTGTACTCCTGAAAGCCAAACAAAATGTGGCTGGGGTGTAAGCTTGAATCCTGGGCCACTCATCTTCCATGGGAACAGCAAACAGTTTGCTGGCATGGTAATGACTGTGCCGGCTTGCATGGTGGGATGACAGCCAGGCACAACTGGAAGGGTGGCACGTCACAGGAGTCATTCCCATCAGGAGAAAAGGACAAGGGTTCACCAGGTCTGTCTCCCTTAACCTTTCAGCTGGCTTCATACCCTCAGATATGCCCATCAAGTGCTCCTGACAGACTCCAGAGCACAGTGGACACATCACATTTAGTACTACAAAAATTTCACCTGCAGGAAACTTTCTGCAAGAAATCATAATTTTATCATCATTTCGTATGTTTTCCTCCAGAGACAGAGAGAGGTATATATATATTTTACCCTACAAAAAGCCTGAATTATATTTTAGAGCCATGAGACCTAGAGCTGCATAAGATGAGTGCATAGACTCAGGACCAGCGTGTAGTTCTTCTCTACTTTATTAAGGATTCTGACACAGCAGTCTTGCAAACAACTACCTTTTCAAATAAATAAATAAATAAATCCCAATAACAACACAGACTTTGCTTACTATCGGAAAAGCACATTCACCTTGCAGTGAATTTTGATCTCAGAAATATCATGAAAAACAAACAAACAAAAAACAAAACAAAACAAAACAAAACAACCAACCAAAAAAAAAAAAACAGATTTGAGTGAGGACAAATATAGAAGAAAATAAGAGCTTTTTTTTTTTTTTTTTTTTTCCAGAACAGACCATCCTAACACTTACACAGACACAAGGTAAATTGCTTAATATCTCTGAATGTGACAACTGCGATGAGCCATGAAAACCTTCTGAGGTTGAAAAGCTTCAAATGAAGAGAGAAATTTTAAAGAAATGCCTCACATAGCTGAGAAGGATCAAGACTATCTGAAACCAGGGATTATGTTAAAAACCTTAGAATCTTGCCAGCACTGGAAAATATTTATAATGATTTTATCAGACATTAATAACAGACTTAGAAGGTGATATTTTGCTCTTAAGCTGCAATAAGACTCACTAAGAGATAGAATTAAGAGACAGTAGCTGAAGCTAGGGGAAAATAAAAGCCAAAACTATGAAATTCTTCTTCTGTTAAAAACAGCACGTAAGTGCAGCATTTCAGAAAGAAGCTAGAACAAGACATCCAGAAAAATCTTCAGGCCATAAAGCATTGCCTTCAAATCTCTCAGTTCAATTGGTAAATGCATTCTTAAGTGAGGAAGACATTTCCTGGCTTTTCAATTAATGGCTTCTGAAAGGGTTGTTGTATGCATTTTTCCAGACTCTTTTCCCCATACTACCAACTACACCAACAAATGTTGCTAAATGCCCTGCAGAAAAATAGTACTGTTGTTGTTGCTGTTTTTCCTTCTTTCCGCTATTGCTGTTTTTTCCTCTTACACTCCAAAGCTGGAAATAGAAGGCCCTATAGCCCCATTGCATTGATGAAACTATTTTCTAGTTCTACTTTTTTTTTTGTGAATTTTAAATTCTATCTTTCATAATTTCTCTTGCACAGAAATGTTACTAGAAGATTGCTGCTTTGAGGGGAATGCCAGCAGTATCACTCTCTTCCTGTGGGTTATCCTACATATCAATATCCCCACAGCTCGACACATGACCAGGCAATTGAATGTGAATGTTTTCATAAAGAACCCTAATATTATTTCTGTGAGAACACTTCAGGAAATGGCTATAATGACTGAGGTTTATGTTCTCAAACTCTGTTTTGCCATCAGGAGTAGCTGGCTTCATCCAAATAAACTTGGACAGATGATTCAGAGCAACAGATGTTTTTCAAACAGTCTTATGTTTAAATTTTTAAAAAATAAAAATAAAAAATGTTGATTAGTAACGCATCAGATAGATGATCTGATACGTTTTCATTTTAATTAAATACACAGCTTATCAATAACTGGTCATTTCAGGTCTCAGCTAATTGTTTTATTTACTATATACACACATGCTGTGCTATATCCACTGTATCAGAATCCCTCATAAAACAAGCCAGTAATTAACAAATACTCCCCTGTCCATAATTAAATATCTTCATAGGAAACACCAATGTGGAGATAACAGAGGCAAATAACAGATTTCACGTCCCTCAAGTCTAAGGGAAGCATGCAGCTAGAAATTTCATATACCAAATGGCTGGAACAAGGCCAGACTTTTTAATGGCCAAAGATAGGTAGATGTATAAAGACACTTGTGCCAGACGCTGCAAATGCCTGGGACATCACAGATCTTGCCATCTGTTTAAATGGATGGGCCACAGATGTTCAAGCCTCCATGTGAGTTCACTCCAGAAGCTGTATAAAGTATTCAGATTCCGAAAAGTGGAATATTAAAAAGCAAGCCTTCAATTTAATTTTAAGACCAGTTACGCATCTAATTTGGATTTTATAGTGTTTCTCTGTGTAATGAAGATTTATACACATAAGGACCTAACAGTAATTTTATGTCTGTGCATGCATCACAGGCTGTTGTGGTTTGGCCCTGGCTCAGCACCACCCAGCCACTTGCTCACCCTCCCCAGGTGGGATGGGGGAGAGAATCAGAAAAGTAAAAATGCAAGAATTCACGGGTTGAGATAAAGACAGCTTGTGAGGTAAAGCAAAATCCATGTGTGCAAGCAAAGCAAAACAAGGAATCCATTCACTACTTCCCACCAGCAGGCAGGTGTTCAGCCACTCCCAGGAAAGCAGGGCTCATCACATGTGATGGTTTCTTGGGAAGACAAATGCCATCACCCCTCCTTCTTTTTTAACCACAGTTCTTATTGCTGATCACAGCACCACGCTGTGTGGGACATCCCTTTGGCCAGCCTGGGCCAGCTGTCCTGGCTGTGTCCCCTCCCAGCTCCTGGGGCACCCCCAGCCTCACTGGCAGGGCAGCATGAGGAGCTGAAATATCCTAGGCTCTGTGCAAGCACGGTTCTGCAACTATTAAATACTTCAAGGTGTTATCACCAATATTTTCATCAAATGTCCAAAACACAGCATCAGACAGGCCTCTAGGAAGAAAATTAACTCTATCTCAGCCAAAACCATGACAGACTAAAGGAAAAAAAACACTTTCTCATACACATATATCTTATCTTCCATATTGCTATACTCATGAGGCAGGAAAGAAGAGGCAGAAGGATAGAAGTTAACACAGACTTGTTATCTGTAAATTAATGAATCTACAACCCTTCACATCAATACCCAGATCTCAAAGAGCTTGGGAAGGATCAGACCCCTAGATAATGAAATAAAGAATAGAAAAGATTACATTTCAACTTCTTAACTATTAAAGATTAATTTAAAAATACTAACACATTTTGGTATGGATTGAATGAAATCTTACATTTAAAATTTAAAAACATTAAACAAATTCAGCATCAAAATTCAATTTTAAGCCGTGCATGTATCCTTTTGTATGTGTACAACACCACGCTAACTCTGTTTTGTGTGTGTGTCATTATAAATAACACATGCAAAATAAAACATTTATGCTGTAGAAATAACTATGCTAAGGAGCTTAATGTTAAGTAAGGGCCTACATTTTCAAAATTGTAAGACAATATGCAACTAGGGGAAATACAACTCACTGAAAACTTCTTGGGTCATATATCAAAATTCAGCTATTTGAGCAAGATCAATTGTATTCCTCTCTCCTATTGAGTAAGTTATCTACATACAGTGGCCAATTGCAATTATTTTCCCTTTTTTATTATTTTTATTTTCTTTTATTTATTTATTTTTTAACAATGACCATAACATTTAAGATATAAGATAGTTGTTTGGGATAAACACAGACAAGTGTAGATTTGATTAATCTGGTTTTGTTGCATTCACATCCCTTACATTCTCTAAACTCTGTTTTTCTGATGAAACTGAGTACTAAATATTTTTCAGGCTGTGCTGGCTCAGTTCAGCAAACAGTTCAGCAGCCCTGCAGGTCCATCTAGATCCTTTTCTGTTGCAGGCCATAAAGCCACCTTTCTTTTTGTCCTCCACTTCAGCTTCTAACTTGCCCTCTGGCAACTTCCAAACACACATCAACCCTTCATACATCAATCCACAGCTGGTTGTATACACAACAAATTCTATACAGATAATGCATAAAGCCATTTCTCTTCTTTCATCATCTTTCCAAATCTATTGCTGAGGTGGAATCATTTCATTTTTGAGTTTGGCAGCCTCCATACATTATGCTTGCAGTCCTTAGAGTGGCTCTGATAATGAAAATTCAAGAAAAGTTTTGGTTTGTATTGGTTTGACAGAACTGGAGAGATAAATGAGAACATGATGCATCAAGAAAGTTAACAGAATATGTGTGTCCTATAATTTAGATCCTAGGCTATAGCACACCTGATCTTTGATAGCTATCCGAGCCATTCTGGCAGGTAAAGCTCCTCAGCAGGTTATTTAATGCAGAAGACACTCATTTCTAATATGGTGAACAACAAGATCCAGTGAGCCCCTGAAGGAACAGCAAGTTCTCTGCACAGCAGCCAGGAGCACTGGTACTTGGGGAGAATATTTGTGTTGCTGCCTGAAAACTGAAATATATCTGTATTCTCCTTTGTGCAGCAATACTTTCATTCAGGAAAAGCAAGCTGGGACACAAGAACAGATTATTACTCTTTCAGGTACACAAAAAGAAGCTAAAGGAACCCTAACCTTGACCCTGAGACTGTAAATACATGCAGAGAACCTGTACCCCTGTTGCTTAAGGCATTTTCCTCATACATAAAAACCGTAAATGCTCACCTGTTATGAACATCCAGTCATGCAACTTTGAATTGTATTTTGGTACATGCACTGCATGACTGTTTACAGAAAGTGACTGTAATGATAAAATTATACAAGGTTGCCAAGAGCTGCCTCATTAATAATACTCCTGAAGATTTTCTTATTCCCCTCTGGGCTAAATTGCATCACATGCTTCATTTAAGAGTATATAATTTATTTATTTATTTATTTTTGAGATGCTTTGGAGATCTTCATTTGAACAGCTAATTTTATCTTTAACTTTCCCACTTCTTCCCTTCTGTTTCCTTCTATCAAACTCTTTTTTTTCCTAGTAGATTTTCTTCTCCTCTCCTCTCTTCACATGCTCAACAGCTTTGAATATGACAGGAGATCTCTCAACAGACACATACCACAAATACATTTTTATGCTGTCTAAAGCGGATATAATATATTATTGTAATGATGCTATTACATTTTTTTTCTTTTCCAATATTGTTGTAAATCTAAATGATCAGCCAGGAAGGAAGCAATACTTGTCCTATTTAAAAAGAAAAAAAAAAAATGTTCCTGTTAATTTTCAGCTATTTTTTCTTTCAAGCTCTAGAATAATCTTTATATTATGCAGAGGTAATTCAGAAATGTATACTGGCCACCACAAGCAAATGAGAAGTGCAGTACACTTTGGACAACATTTTTTTTCCTGTGAACTTTGTGTGTTTTGCACAAAAGGTTAGCACATTAAACCACAACAACCCAACCATGTCAATATGTTTCTTCTGTGAAACCAAAGTATTTTAAATCTCTAAAACTGAGGAACACCGGAGTATTTCCAGCACAAGCAGTGCCAGACTTTAAGTTCCTTAATGTCGTAATTCAAGCGATACTAGGTAGCCACAGTGGCATAAGGCCCTGTCAGATCCTCTACTTAAGCAAACCTCTGCTTAATTCCCAAAGCTGCCATGAATTATTAGCAGAAGCAAGGGCTTGCACTAACTGCCCTACTAAGCAATGTTCATGCCTTCCTGTGATTTTGTAGGATCACTTCTGTCAGTTGTTTACATGAAGGGCAGTGGCTAAGTTGGGCACATTGTTTTTGGAAGACAAAAGGAAGGTTTTTGTTTTGTTTTGTTTTGGATTGGTTTGATTTTAATTTGGGGGTGGGGGTTTCTTCCCACAGCTGACATCTGGCACAGAGGCACAACTGGAAGAAATGCTTCTACTGGCTGCAAATGGCTTAGAATTAACTGCCCATCAGGAGGCTTTGACACAGAAGCAGAGCAGGACTCTAGTGCAGGACTGAGCAGATAGTTCTGAAAATTCATAACCAAAATGTTTAGCAGAGTATTTTCCAAAGCATATCAGAGTTTTCACATAAATTATGCTGCTGCAGTGGGCACCTGAGCTTTACACTGATAGTTCACTAGCAAAGTGTGAGACCTTCAAGTTTTAAAGGGGATTTTAGTTCTTTTTATAAGCTCATCCAAATTATGTATAAAAGCGTTTATTCATATCAATCTTACATTTAAGCAGACAAACATGCATGAATTTTGTCCACTTAGGTCAAATACCAATGCATACAACACAACCAGTAGGACTCAAGGTAGGGGCTATATACAAGCTATAACTTGGGCCACCTTTCCTTTAATTTACACAGAAAAGCCTCTGGCTAGTTCTAAACATGAATGCAAATCTGAGATTCTACTAAAAAAAAAATTGTGGAAAACTTAGAAAATTTCTGAAAAATCCATCTGTCCAGATTTCCTAAAGTGGATGCAAAATATTGGAATATTTAATGTAATAGGGTACAAAACGTTTCATTTGAGAAGTGTCTGTTTAGTCCAGGAGGCACTGAACTCTGAATTAAGGAAACCTCTTTGTAGGAAGTAGTACAGTGTTCGGTCCTAGTCCAGAGAAAGCCCTAATTACCCTTCTCACAACATACCTTTGCTGCTTCTAGGATCAAGCAGATGTTCTGTCGCGGACCCCCCAGTGCCCCGCTTCTTTGCTACAGGTATGTCTAATACAACATCATATCGCAGATATATCCCAGGATTTCATTCCTTCTTGAGTTGCTGACCTGCTGTGACTTGCCCAAGGTTATGTTTAAACTGTGTGTACTTCCATCCTGTGCCTACCATCCTGTTTGGTTTATAATCTCACAGGGGCAGGGACAACCTTTTAATACTTGTTTGAACAGCATCCAGCACAATAGGGCTTTGATCCAGGCTCTAGGCACTGCTTGCAGTACATTAGATTCCAAATCTCACCTATAGAATTCTGTATCAGTAAAGGTCCAGTTCCTGGAAACATGGTATTAACAGTATTGAAACAGTCCATGTACTCAGCTACAGTAGAAGACTGATTTTCCACGTTACTCCTCTTGAGATCACAGCATACATGTTGCTTTAAGAAACTCACTCTAAAACTTGCATTTTTTTATCCATAAGTTCATGTCTCTCACTTTTTTGAGCTCAAATAAAGTAGCAATACTCAGAGTTAAATAAGCAGACTAGATTTTAAAAAAATAAATAAAACTTTCATGGCAGAGATAACATTCATTCAAATGAGAAGTGACAAGTCACGTGGCTGTTCAGACCACAGCACCACATTCTCCAAGTTAAATGCCTCACCAAGTTGTTTCCCTCTGTTTTGCATATGTCACAGAGAAACTATGCTGGTCCAGCTTTTTCCTTCTGAGAGAACTACTTCAGATTTCTTATTTTAGAAATATACATAGAAAGTGGTAATTCATGCTACAATTCATTGGCTCACTAAATGAATACCGTCTCGGCCAAATGAATTTCACTGTGGTTTAGGTTTTATATTACATATATAAATAGCGTATATATTTACTATACCTGACCACTACAGCAGAGCTGGCAGAAGTTATCTCAGATATTACCTGCATGAACAAAACACGTTTTTGTTCAACTTCATAAAGCAACTTAGAGGAACTAAACAGTTTGTTTTGCTGATCCACTTCTAACAAAAGTACTTTCAACAGTATCACAGCAGAATTAACTTTCATTTTGTGATCGTCTGCTTGATTCTATGCATTACAATGCAAGAGGTACAAACAGCAATACTGCATTCACCCCGGGACACAATATGTGTAACTGACCCTTTGAAGTAACACACACAATCACACAATCTTTACAAAAAAGAAGTTCAATAAGCATAAAGACACTAATAAATTGTTTTACTTCAATGTTAAACATAAATTAAACAGTTAATTCTTTTCTAACTGTTTTGAAAGTCGAAAATGTAGCCAAACACTACATGAAATTAGAAATTTACAATAAGGATAAATGAAATTTCAAAACTGCATTCTTATTTTTCATGTTCAAAAGATAATGTCTTTGTTGATGAAATGCATTTACAGAAGTTTTGCAAATGCATTTTATACCCCTGGAAGCTATAATATTCAGTGCAAAGAGCAAGTCACCTGTCTGAAGAACTTTTACTATTTTAAAATTTTTTACTCACACAAATCCATCTGAAAAGCTACAGCTTCAAGAAGGAAAGCTGTTAAGAAACAGTGTAGGCTTATATCCTGCTTGCAGAAAGTATGCACTTCTTAGTATAACCCAAGCTATTTACCCACAAACGCTAGCTTTATTACACCACACAATGAAATGATGTTTCCAGTGGAAAAACAAGCAATGTGGAAAGTCCTTTGCATGAACTAATGCATTTATAGCAACGAATATGACCTTGTAGCATTTGCCAGAGAGGTGTAGTGCACTAGCTTGGTAGCTTTCTGATTTCTGATTTCAATCTGCTGCTCCATTGTTTTAAACCCCAGTCGCACAGAGGTAACACCCGTCTATCTCAGGAAACCAACAAGGGAGTCACTGTGATAACTCCATCTGATTAAACTGCAGATCTTGAACAGCATTTCCCACTGGTTTCTAATTCACTGTGAGTAGTTTTTTGTTTTCAAAATGTGTGAACTCTAACATGCTGGCATTTAGCTGGCTACAGAAACAACCCCTACAGATTAGGAAAAGCACTATAGCACCATGTGAAAAAGGGGTTAATTAAGCTATACAGTTGTTTAATATACTGGCTGTTAACACAGCTTTTTTTACCAGTATGTCTGTTCTTATTTAGAGAATTTTTTCTTTTTTGGGGGGAGAGAAGGGGGTATTTATATAGTATGCTGAGAATATTGTGCATTCCTTCAATAGTTCGACTACAATTGCTCCTGTACAACGTACAAACAGTATAGAAGCATGACAGCAGCAGAAGACACGCAATATGCATTGATTAGGTAAAGCAACATCATTATATTTGCCTACAGGAGCACAAAAACATGAAGATCAAACGCAGCTGGTTTCAGAAATGAATGAACCCCAACACAGCATCATGAAGCTGCATTAGCCCTGGCAGGAGAAGAGCTACAAAGTTAACTGTACCTGAGCTGATACAGCACAGAGTCTCAAAGGTTAGCTACTAATGAACTACTTCCCAAACACAAGCATTCTTGTTTACAGCACTTAATTAACAAAGTTGAGAAAGTCAAAATTACTCACAGAGTCCTGAAGATGCAATAGCAAGCTATCTAAGACAGGAAATTCCAGGGCAATATTATAAAACAAGTAGAAATAAACATGCATAAAGTCAGGAACTGACAGGCCTCTGGATTACTGCAACTGTAGGAATCATGCTCATGCATGCTGGGCTATAATTTATGAAACGGAGCCCAGGAAACAACCAATCAGTTAGCTCCTCCTAACAAGTCCAACTGGCTACAAAAAGCTGGAAGTGCGGCACAGAACAATGAAGAGGAGCTATCCCACGTATTAATCTGCTTATCTGGGATTGCTTTATGTGTAGAGAGAGGGGAGCATGAAACAAGGGGGGGGGGGGGGGGGGGGGGGGGGGGGGGGAAGAGAAAAATCACAGTTTTGCTGTGGAAAAAACAGGATAAATTTCAATCAATGGGAAAATCTTCCATTAAATTCAGATGTCTAGTATTATATTCAGACACGTGTGATATCGGCTAAAGCTTTTCAGAAGAGAACCATCCTCCTTATGAGTTGATTTTTTTTTTCTTTTCTAACATTATTGACAGAAAGCTATGCAAACAGAATTCATATTTCCTATGCAATTGTTTCAGTGCTCTCCTGCTCTTAATTTAAATATAATGTTACTGCTTAATATGAAATGTCCTTCCACAAAATCTGATTAGAGTAGGTTTTTTTTTCAGACCACAGGTGGCTGTTCATTGCATTAATGAGCAACCCTTACCGGAAAGCCATCTGCATGCTCTTAGTTTAAAGAAATGAAGGGCTTAAGATTTAAAAGACCATCATTTTCCAGAGAGATAAGGAAAGGAACAAGAATGTCTTCAATAAATAACCAAAAACAGAAACACTTGAAGCAATCTAGGACAGGACAGGATTTACACACTACAGCACATGCAGACCAAGTTGTCCCTCCTGGGAAATTCCATGGTTTTGAAATGGGGGGCTGACCAATGTGAAATAAAACACACAACACTTTGACATTTTCTACTGAATAACTTTTCTTGAGTGTTTCAAGCTAACATAAAACATTTCATTTTCAATTTCAATTTTACAAAAATAAAAATTATATATATATATATATGGTTTCACCTAAGGAAAAATACTTAGGGATCTGACAAGACAGAATCAAATTTTGTTCTTACAGAACTATCTTCCTGTACACAAGCCCACTGAATTCTTCAAGTTGATTAATTTCTACTTACTCTCAAAAGAAGCACGAGACATATTTTAATACAGGGAAAGCTACATTTTTTTAAAGGAGCTGTCAGGCTGTTTACACAGAAATCCTAGTAATGTTGAATGAAAACAGAGATACTTTGGGATGAGTTAGCACGAACTTTACAAGGGTAGAAGTCGTGCATGTTTGCTTGTTTCATCTTTAAATCCTTTTTATGTACAGTTATTCTTCACATTTCTTCCCTTTTCTCCTTCTTCTTGTAATCTGTGCTTTAGAATCATTTCAGAAATCTACTAGGCAAAACATCTTTGATAAAATTCACTCCAGTGTTTGCAGTCATGACATTCAAGTTTGACAGTTTCTACAGATATTTTGCAGCTTTAGATATCTACCCAGGAAACAGCTAGTAGCTGCAGATGACCATCTGGACCCCCTTGTCCTGCTGGGCATCATTACTTGAATTAGAGAAATGGAAGCCTTTAATCTCATGAATCAGGTCTTTTTGCATACCTAAGCAGTCTCCTCCCCAGGTCTCCAGTATATCACTACATGTAATAATCATGAGCTATTTTAGCACTGCATCCTTTTAAATAGCTCTTGATGAAAAATTACTATAAAACACACACACACACACACAAGGTGAAATTCAACATTCAACAAATTAAACAAGTATTAAAAATTTATAAAGGCTTCTCAGATTTGGAATCTGAGATGACCACCTTTGCAAGCCAGGTATCTAATTGGAAAATGAAAAGGAAAAAAAAAAGAAAAAGAAAGAAAGAAAAAATGAAACAGAAACATTAAGTTTCAGTGTCAGTGTTCTGGTGCCATAACATGAGGAAAACAAAGCAATTACCATCTGGTTTCTTTCCACAATAACTGAGGAACAGCCTTTTCCAAAGAAAAGGATTCACTAACCAAAGGGATAGGTGAATATAGAGAGACATATGCAAAGGTGGTTTTTGTTTGTTTGTTTGTTTGTTTTTCAGGCTAATTCAAATAGAGCACTGCCTTTCTCACACATATAGACTTTATAGTCCCCCTTCTATCCTACCATCCACTGAGACCACAGCAGGGAGGAGGGACAGTTCTTCCCACACCTCTCTGCTGAAAACACCCCTCTTACACCTTCTGCTTCCTTTTATGAGCCCCCCCCCACTTCAAAAGGGAAGGTGCTAGCTGCAGTTCTCTATCTCAAAAAAAAAAAAAAAAAAAAAAAAAAAAAAAAAAAAAAAAAGAAAAACACTCTCACCTACACCTTAAGAGGATGGCAGTCGTTGGATTTTCTTCTCAAGTTCACAAAAAGCATTACCTCCATTTCCACCAGTGCAGGAGATGTACAGCCTGACACCCACACTCAGTGTTTTGAAAACAAAATCACTGCAGTACCAAAATAAATTGGTACCGATCCCTTATTTACTGTGTAACTCTACAGAGTATCACATTGCCAGTTTTCTGTAGTTACATTTATAACCAAATAATTTACTGAAATGAAATCTGCAGCAAAGAAAAACTTTCACTGAATAACTGGAATGTGAGAGCTAGGGCAATAAAGTTAATCCTTCACTACTTAAGATATCGTATCCTTGGCATTTCATTTTTTCCTATCTTGTTAAATTATTCACCTCCATAACAGGCACTTTCTGTGTGTAATTCTTCCTGTCTGTCAGAACTCCCTGATTTATTGCTCTTCTGGGTCTGCCACACTGGCATTAATGTCATATCTACTTGGAAAGTCAGCAACCTTAAAAATAATGCATGCCTCTGCTTTTTTTTTTTTTTTTTTTTTTTTTTTTTTTTTTTAAATGGTTCACCCATAAACCATTTCTCTTTGTCAATATTTGAAATACTTCTGTTAGCTGAAAACTTTTTAAACACTATAGCACGCAGCTTGAAAGGAAAGCATATCAAGTAGGAGCTTCAACACTTATCTGCCTGGAGGTTAGTCTTTCTGGCAGACTGAAGGGAAATCCCATTTTCACACGTGGAAGTGTCTAGGCACAGTAGACTTTGAATGCTTAACTGATTGGAAGAGGCAGGCACACCTAGGCATGCATGAGGCAGCCTGGCAATTGCAGCTGGCTGCATGGGAAAGTGTTCACTGTGTCTGCTTCCTTCCTCCTCTCTCCTCAGCTAAGCTGGAACCCATGAAAAAAAAGGTTACTCATGTCAGTGGCTATTAGGTTGTCCAGGAGAAGAGTGCAAAATTATATATTATATATACTGTGTTTTAGTTTTCTCAGCATCCTCACTATTGGTCATGCTGCTCATCCTTTACGTTTCACATTCCATTATCCCTGCAGTTCCAAGAGTGTCTGAACTTTAGGTGAACTGGTACATACAAGCTGGAACACCCACAGCATTCACTTGGTTCTGCAGAAAGTATTTGTGCTTAGCTTTGCTTAGCTAGGATTACTTACAGTCCACGAAGTTCATATGGTTGTGATGGTAATTTTTTCTCTGCATGGCGTAGCTATACATACAGTAACCATATAGGAAGTAAGGTAGGTAACTATAAAGTCATCCCTTGCCATTCAAACTTAAAAAATATATGGAGAGAAAAGCATATTGTGATTATATCCAGCTCTAAAAATGGCAGGGAGATTCTACAAAACACAACAGCATTGAAAACAGAAGGTATGAACAATGCAAGCAGTGATCTGCAGCCAGTCTACAAAAGAAACTGTTTACTCATCTGATTAATCATCAGGTATAATACACTACTGAACATAATTTGAAGAGTAAGGTTACTCTGATAATATTAGGAAACAAGTGTGACTTGAGGTATAAACAATCATACAATAGTTTAATAAACAAAACTTATTCACATCTACAGACACTTATTTTACTTAAAACAGCAACAACGTCAACAAATAGATCATAAAAGATAATTGTACTCTATATGGTAGTTTTGTGCAGGAAATCTTTTGAACAGTGCACAAAAAACATGGAAAATATGCAAGGAATGGAACATATGATCCATGAATACACTTCCTACGTCAGAAGGAGAAGGACCTCATCCAACATGTAATTGCGATGATTTAGCAAAACAGTGTGTAGAAGAATTTGAAACTCCTGCTTACAGTAAGCAAAAGTAACCTCTAGTTAAGATTACACTGTGTAGCTACAAAAACAAGTAGAAGAGAGAATTCACTTGGCAGATTTTTTTTTTTTTTTTTGGGGGGGGGGGGGGGAATCCTATATGCATACAGTCATTTGTATCTCAGGCAGTCATTTTTACTAGTTGTTCAGAGGAATATTAACAAGCCAAACCAGTACTAAACTCACTATTAGTTGCAGAGTTAACTGACAACTTTAACACAGAAGTAATGCAAGCAATTTTCATAGATAATCAGCTTTGCATAGAGGAAGAACAGTGTTGTACAGTTTGTCTATACCACTTGTACCTTAGTATGTAAGCCTGCTCAATATTACGCTGTATTGTATGGACTTCATACATACTTCATGGTACTGTGCTTCTGATGGAGATGCTTGAAAACACCAAGGAACTTCTAAGACAACACAATATTTAGTAATGATTTTTATTTTTTTGCAGTTAAAATAACTACCTATTATTGATTTTGTTAACAGAACTGCTGTATCTAGTAAGAGTGTAAATTAATTCAACCCAGAGTCCCCAGTTTGAAAGTAAATTGTACCGGATGCTTAGTGGGAAACATTCCCACCAAAAAACAAATAGGAGGTTGGGGGGAGGAAGAAGAAGGAATAGAAAATGAATAGAAAAGGTAGTCTTTCTTATTAGCATCTTTTATTTAAAAAAAAAAAAAAAAAAAAAAAAAAAAGCTTAGATCTCAATCAGACTCTCTAGGACTCATTTTGTTTATAAAGAAGAGAAAAACCTGTGCAGCACTTTCTAAAAAAATAAAAAGATGGGAGTGAAGAATTCCTATTTCACACATGCCAATAATACAATATTAAGCAACTTTCCCATGATCACTGACTATGGAAAGGAATCCATTTCTTCCAAGACTCGCTCCAGGATTTAAGCCACAGGCTGCCCATCTCCATCACTATTTACTGCAGTGAGTTATAGCTTTTAAACTACCTGTGAAGCCAGGAGGTTATTTAAACTGCTACTGTATGACTGAGCATCCTGCATTTCTACAATCAGCTTACTGCTAAGTTGTATTACCTAGATCCCAGGCCAGCAGTGATGGAGAATTGTTAAATCTCAGTGGTCTTCTACAAAACAAAGTCGTGTTTAGACCAAGGAAAGTCCAAAGTCAAGGGAAATCAGTCTGCCCACACTGTCTGGTCCATAAATGGAGAAAGAGAATTATTCTAGAAATAGAACAAGATACTGGGACATCACTAGGAGTCTCATTAACAAGAGATATATACATAGGAAGCTTGATCCAAGGGATGGCATCACAGGAGACAAACATATCAAAATACAAAATGTATCGTCTCTCCCAGAGAAGTAAGAAATTCAGATGAATAGCGGGAAGAGAGATTCCTTGATCTGGATAAGTCTTCATAAGAAGTGGTTCCTTTTCTCCATAGGAACCATTGACACCTGGTCAGGAATGAAACAATCTCTGAGAGCCTAAGACAGCATGCCTTTAAAAGGATGATAAACCTCATGTTCAGACATGCCAGATAAAGAAAGGAACCATCAAGTTCAGAAGCTATAAACCCAACGCGTTTACAACTCTATCAATAACCCTACTAAGCGCCTAGCTGGGGAAGTCTTACAAAGCTTACAGTTTTGTTCCTAGAAAAATCTGATTCAATTAAAAATAAAAATAAAATAAATAAAAATAAAAATAAAAAAATAAAAATAAAGTTGTTTGCATTGTGAACACAAGCATTAGAAAGTTTAAAAATGCTAGCTCTGTAGTTGCACACAAAATTGATGCATACAGTCACAGCAGTAAGTTTGGAGTTCTTTGAGCATAGACAGCAACTCTGGTAGAAACCATCTATAAAGCCTGGCATTTCCAAATTCTGAACGCTAGATTTCAGAAACAGTGTAGCATTTTGCAGAGGATTTGCAGGGGAAGTTTTTCTGGAGGGGGAATTGGTGATACACATTGAGATACATATTGAGAAAAAGGGTATGCATGGTATCTGCCACTTGAAGGCTTCACTGGTGGCTGGGAGGATCTGATGCTTGCTGGCCCATAAAACAGATTAAGCACTGACACATACAGTCACTATTTAAACATGTTACTGACAAGCCCACAGACTTGGTAGCCTGCTGGTGTGGATCACTGGGGCCGAGCACTGGCTCCCAAGAAGAGAGAATAAATGGATCCTCCCGTTACCTCTCTCCCCATCCTAACTTGGGAATCTCAGGCTCTTCTTTCATTGCTCCCAGTTGCAAAAAGTAGACATATTCAAACTATTTATTGGATCTTGGTCTCCTATAAATAGAACTAGGTACAAAACAGAGAAAACAGAGTGGGGAAGATTAAAACAACACATTTCCTGCCTAGTGCAATTCTCAGAGGTGCTGTGAGTCAAGAGATCTGTGCAGAGTGATATTAACAGCAGAAAAAAACAAGGCATTTGGTGAGACACACACACACACCAAGTTACTAGGAAAGGGAGGAGAGTGCAAGGCTGTTAGGAAGAGGAGCATTAAAAAACAAAACCAAACAACAACAAACAAAGAGCAATTAAAAAACAAAAACAAAAACAAACAAACAAAAAAAACCACCACTGAGCCTGCACTTTACCTTTTTTGGGGAGCTCCATAAGTTCAATGGTAGTGATGGATCTGTGTGGGGCTGGACTCTTGCCCCAATCTTCCCTCTCACCCCCTCTGGCAGTCTCAGATGTTCTTAGTGAAGCAGCAGCTGTCACGCTGGCAGCAGCAGTGTGAGCCCAGCTGAGTTCATATGTGCAGTTATTTTAGCACATTGCCTTTTTCTTTCTTCTCAGAAAAAAAAATCTGGCAATTTAATACTTTGGATAGTTCAGCTAGAACTGGATAGGATCTCACTAAATAGAGAAAAAATAAAAGCCCTAAACAGGACAGCTCTTTCAGTCCTGAAATTCTTTTTCTCAAACTGTTGTGAACAAAGGCACAAGAGATTTAAGAGGGAAGAGGTTTTTGGTTTTTTGTTTTTTTTTGGGGGGGGGTGAGGGGGGGAGAGTGGTGGTGGTGGTGAAGGGTGGTGGTGGTGGAAGGAAGGGGGTGTTTCTTTTATTTTCCTCTGGTAAGAATTGTTAAGCAACCACGTTGTAAGCAGAGCTGGTCACAATTTTGGTTGCAAAATGCCAACTGAAATACTCTTAAGAATATGAAATAACCATTTAAGAACTGTCAGTGTCATCTCTAGACCACAACCAACTTGTATAATGTTGCTACAGGAAAAACCACCTTAACTCTTCCTTTTACACTCTCTTCCCTGTTGCCCTTCTCGTAGTAAGCAGTAGCCTGGAAGCTGAGCCATCGTTTGAGTCACATTTCTGTCCAATTCATTTTCTCTAAAGTCACAGTCTACCCTCCATCTAGGCACAGGTTATCAACAGCCATTTCTTGTCACAGGTCTTCCACTCTTTACAGAATAGGAACAATTTGGAGTGGACTCTTGATCAGCCTATGTCTTCTTACCTCAGGGGCCATACCTTTCTGTCTTCATAAGTAAGTCATAACAAATTAATAAATATTATTGTATTGTGCTGAAATATCACCAACAATGGGCAACCACATGGTAAAAATGACCACACAGGTGAAATCTAAGCTTCGCAGGCTCTAGGATTCTCTCACATTGGCAACCAGAAGATGCCAATCAAAGAGCAAATGCATAAAAAAATGCCTCTACAGAACGCACTTGCAAACTTCAGTGAGCTGTGGGGATCAGCAACATACTGAGACAAAGTTGGTATCTTAATTTATAACAACTCCCAACTAACTCTTTTCTTCCATTAATTTCCAGTCACTTCTTGAACCCATCTAAGACTTCAACATTCATAGCAAGTTGCTAGAAAGAAATCCACATCTCAAGTAGAAAGACGGTAAAAACCATATCCTTTAGTTCCAAACCTGAAACCTGTCCTAGGTTCAATTGACGATTCCAAGATTTTGTATTTGATAATACAAGTAACAGATTACTTTTTTTTTTTTTTCTCATTTTATCACAGACATCAGTTTTCCCCTCTATTACATTTTCTCCAGGCTGCAGATTCTTTGTCTATTTATTCATTTCTTACGTGGAAGCCTTTCCAGTATGCTGTATACAGCTACCAAACTAACATCTACTCTGGCATAAAAACGTAACCTTGACATTGTAACATAATCTGTGTAATTTCTATATATTCTATAGTGACAGCAAGAACCCTACATCTCAAACAACTGTCATCTCATTATTGAACTCTGTGCAGAACTGGAAAAGTTTCTAGCACTGTCCATTCTCCTTCTCTTCTACCACACTGCAGAAAGGGACAGATTCAAGATTCTCCTACAGTAATGCAATAATACAAAAGCTGCATTGTATGATTAAGAACTTTCTATGTGCTTTAGAAGACCAAAAATGTGCAACATATATGATTTTAATCTCTGCTGAAGGTAGTTTCTTTCAGTAATTCTTTTTAGCTCCTTTTTTTTTTAAGCTTACATTTGTTAAGTCCTTTAAAAGCTACATTGTGTTGTTAATACTGTTGCTGAATCCAATATTTAAGTATTTAAGTATTGTTTAAGTAATTTCCAATATTTTTTATTATTTTTCCTATTAGCAAAAGTTGTTTTGGCAGGCAAGGCAATGGGCATAACAGTTATCTTCCTTCTGCTATCTATTTCTCAAACACTCACATGCACCATTTTGTTTTTAAATGTTGTTAAAGTTACCAAAGGCTATTAGCTCCTGGCTCCAGCATTGTTCATTTTGAAATATTACACTTGCTAAACTCCTGGAAAATATATATTCCCTGAGATTTACTTACCTCATAGTTGGAAATGAAATTTGTTCATACCGTTTGAGATGCAGAATAATGACTGGTTTTGTTTTACTGTCACATACAATGAGAACTTGACCTTTGCTTTTAAGCACATGTTGAGTAGAAGAAATTATTCTTCAGGGCATCTGTGTATTCAGGCCCTTAATGAAATCTGAAGCTTTAGTAGTAAGGGAGACTATTGTTTAAGTCTAGCGCTAAATAATTAACCCTATTTCACATCCACATGCATGATAAGCTATTTGGCAGCAGGCATTAAAAGAGCAGACACCAATTTGACCTTTAAAAGTTGGTACAAATGAAAGAATTGCTAGTTCAGTCTTCCTTATTGGAAGAGTAAACAAGTTGAGACGTGATGAAAACCTTTTCAATTTCACATAATTAACACAAGACTTACAGCTCAAATTATGAAAATACCATAAATCCACACATATTCATTAAAAACTACATTGGTTTCTAAGAATTATCTGTTGGTTAAATAATCATTTTTTCTTAAAAGTATATCTGCCTGACTTATTCAAAATGGCCTCTCTCCATTGCAACTTCTCTCTCCTAGGTAAATATGTGAAAATAGCTCTTATTCCTTGAGAAAATTATGATACTTTTGGAATTGGTACCATTTTCTTATGCACATTTTTAGCTTCATGAAAGTGTTTCAGAAATTCCTGTGAAATTATTTCTTATTGTGCTATGCCAGATCTATGAAGCAAAAGTGATCAAACATGTTAGAAGACAAAGCAGCCATTCTAATTTTATCATATCATGTTTGCCTGCAGTATTGTTACAGCTGGAGAAGAGGAAGAAGTATTTATTTTCATTTATTATGATAATGCCAATAGAATTTCCTTTTTCTTCCCCCCACCTTCCCCCCTCTTTTTTTTTTTTTCCTCCCATTTTTAAATAATTTCATACTGGGACAGTCCTCTCAACCCAATTTATATCTAAAGAACTGGGGATGGTGTAGCCAATAAATATTGTATTGGAAAAGTAAAGTGACCTGACTTCCAGGCTGAAAATATATTTCAGTATCAAATGAAGCATTTCAGATTTAAAAGTTCCGCAGAGTCCGGCAGCTGGTATTCATATATTTAGCTATTTAGTCAATGCATGTGGAGCAGCAATCAACTAAACTCAGACCCTCGGTAAAGTTGCAAATAAACTAAAATTTATAGTGACCTTTTAAGTGTTGTGAAGTTTTTGGCGAACTGTCTACAAAGGGTGAAGCAACAGAGGGTGAAGATTATGTACATAAACTGAACAGCCATTCAGTCTCGTTACAAAATACCACCTCCTAATCTTTCCTCCTAGCAGAAAACATTGTGCTACACAAACACAGAAATATTAAACAATATTGTAATTTCTAAGGTCTTAATATGAGCTGAAATACTCACACTGTTCTCAGTGTTAATTATCATGTACTACTAAAACATCAATTTCAGCAATCACCAGCATCATCAACCATCTTTCTGTGACCTGTTTATATTACGGCAAGAGAAAACAGAAGAGCACTACCATAGTCTCCTTAAAACTAAATGGGTACAGAGTGGAGAATGTCACCTGAGTACCCTCAGGCAGTGCCTCAAGCACTTCAGCTACAATACCTACAGTTTCTCTGTGACTAGGTAAAAAGTAAGAGTCCTTCCTAGTCTGACTACTCAAATTGAATACTTAAATTAAATGCAGAATTCATAATACTTTTTAATCCACTATCTGCAGCAATGAAAGCTACTGATATTTGGAACATATGTTCAAAAGCCCAGACAGAATTTCCTTCCTGTCTTCAGGCATTCATATTTTTTGAGCTACAAAGCAAACAGGTTCCAATCACTCCTGAGAAATGCCTCAGAGATCTGTCATCTGGTAATTATTTTTTCAGTTTTCTTTCCATTAACTCACACGTATTAGTGCAGACACAGAACACAACTTGTAAGTAGCTAGACAGTTATTTAGGTTGATTAGACACATCAAGCTGCATATAATAGTAGTCTGTAGTCATTCAGTCATTTTTGTTACATCACTAATGAACATTTTCAGGGAATCCTTGGGAAGAAGCCCACTGGGGAGGGCTGGAGTGGAAAAGTATAAGAGAAGATTACAGAAGTTCTGCATCAAAAAAAAAAAAAAAAAAAAAAAAAAAAAAAAAAAAAGCATGATCTAGATTTTAATTTTTAAGCAGATTCACTTGTCGTGTAGATTCGTTTGAACAGTCAAGAAGTGATGAATGGATAGTCTAGGACAACCAGTACTCACCCCGAGCTAACAGGAACAAAGCCATATATTTTTTAAAAGTGAAAAATACTAGGACAAGTTTTGAAAAGTTTTCCGAAAAAAAAAACTGTTCTGTGTTTCTAAGAAAGCTGTATTTCCATGGCACCAAGCTGGGATAAATACTAGTAAAACACTGCAAGCCAAGTTAAGTTTTGTGATAGTTAGCTAAAAATAAATAATAATAATAATAAAAAAATCAAGTAAGGTTTAAAGTTACATGATAAATTTCATATGATAGTTCAAAATGTTTCACAGTTCACTCATGCCCACATTGCCCATGCAGTATATTACAAGTTGCAGGTGAGGACTTGCAGAGAGAAATAACTGGGTAGTCCTTGTATCTGTTTTGCAAGGAAAGTTAACAAAATGATCTCGTTCCAACAGAACTGGTCCAGCTAGAGTCTGTAGGCTCAGCCTGTCACGAAGAATTTCATGGTCACATCTGTGTATTCTACAAAGCTAACGTTGTGACAACTCAATGAAATAATTGGCACAAAACAGGTAAGCTGTCAAGTGGCAGAAAGTTGCTTTTAGAAAAGGACAGGGTAAGAACTCAAAATGTTATAACACCATTATGCTTACTCATCTCTTAATTGTGGTCACTTGTTACCCAGGAGGACAGAGGATAAATAAGAAATGGGAAAGGGCTACCAAAGGGTTCAGAAGTACCAGAAAAAAAAAAAAAAAAAAAAAAAAGAAAAAAAAAATGATTCAGAGAAATCACAAGAATTCTCCTTAGAAAACAGAAGACACTTAATTTGTCTCAAAAATACCAGAAGCAGTGGACACGCACTGAAATTAAAGGGCAGTAAACTGACAAAAGTGGTTTTAGTATTTTATTAATACATATTCTAATTTAATAAATATCAGTAAAGTTATTGTATGCCCAAAGTAAAAACGTACACTACTTGCCATTTTTTATATTCAGGAAAATGACTTTTCAAGTCAATTGATTACCCAAGTAAGGAAGAGATTCCCTTTAATACATACCTCAATATATGAATCATACTGGCAGCCTATTTGAAAATACCTTTCATTTCTGGTATAGAGAAGTAGTTTTTTATTTTGTTTTTCATTGGCATCAACTATTACTTAAAAAAAAAAGTATGCTAGAGCAGCAGCGTTCAATATGCTTCTGAGTATTTACATTAGATGAATACTGTAACCTTTTTAGGTGTCTCAATGGAACAGCACTAATTCTTTTCCTCTTAAAAAAAAAAAGTTGTTCAAGTCAGTTGACAACAAAAAAGTTAGTCTCTATTCTAGCTAACTGACCTTTAGAGTGTATGTTTGGCTATCAAGCAGTTTTTAATAAGTATGGATCTGGCACTAGTCACATTCTTGCATAATTCCTATTTTCATAATGCATATGATGGAGTTCAAAGACCTATTAAAGAGGAAGAAAAATCAACAACATACAAAGTAGCTTTTGTCAATAGCTGAACCACAACTTTCCAGTTACTGAGTTTCCTGTGTCCCACCTTAATGCCAACAAACATCAACACAAAGGAGTCCTTCATTCCACCAGGCTAACAAAGAGCTGGTACCACTCTTTTGAACCTGCTATGTGTGTCTGTTCCCTCAGAAGGATTTAATAGCTCAAACTTGTCTTGCCCTACTAAGCCAGTGTCAGAGTATGCATTGCAGGGAGAGTTTGGGAAGTCAGTAACACTGAAATGGTTAATATTGTAGGTGGTCTAAATAAAGAGCCACTTACTCCACTTTGTAAATAAAAACAATCTCTGAAAGTGGTTGTTCATAAACTTTGTAGGCAAACATTTAAATGCTTATATATCAAGTATATTTATTGATGTATTGATTGCTGTAGAGTCTGTAATATGAAATGTCTCTCATATTGGACCATTGAATTATAGTAATAAGCCACGCAAAAGGCTGACAGTCCTGTATAGAAAACAATATCTAATTTGAATAAAACAGATCTTGTTTTAGTAAAGGAGAATGGTCACCTGTCTCCTGAACAGTAGAGAGGAATTTGAGGTACGAAGACTAAAACTCCAAAGACTTTTCAAATACTATTCCACACAAATTTTAATATTCTGACAGAAAATCCACTGTAAGAACTTTGTAAGCAGTTTTAAGTTATTTTTTTCTGCTACTATAATAAATAAGTGGCTCATAATTTCTGATTCAGATTTGTCAGAATTCAGTTTCTAGTTGCTTTTGTCTGTTGTGTTTCATCCAGTAGACAATGAAGTTTCTATTAATAAATTTTCTCTCTTCATACTGACAGAGTAATGTCTTAAAATCCTCTGAACATTATGCAACTCTTTTGCTGGGGACATCATTACTAACTATGGCAACAAATTGAAAGATGTGTCCTGTCTGAAGCCATAATAATTAGGCACAGTAAAAGAAAATACCAACCCTCACATAATACAGAAAATAAGCATTTTTTGATGTTTTAACTCAAAGTACAAATGCTTCAAGTTCTTGGACAAGCTACCTAGGCTGAAGTCAGAGAATCTGAAACTCTGTAAACATGCCCGACCTTATCTGTGTTAATTTGTTGGCATTCTTAAGACTGCTTGCCAAGAAAGGTGTTAAACTAGGCAGCAATTAGGAAACAGCTATCAAGAAATACAGTAGCTGAAGACAAAAGTGTTCATGGGAAAACAGAAAGGATGAAATAATTCAAGAAACTGCAGTCAGAGAAGCAAAGATGTTTTTGGCTTTTAAGATGGTGGAGGCGAGGAATCCATGGGCTGGCAGGTCAACATTGGACACTGCAAGGTGAGTGGTGTGGCACACAAAAGTTAGTGATGAATAACTGCAGCTGGTGTAAGCTATGATGCCTGAACACTTGCCTAGAAGCTTGGACCACACTGGGTGTAAGGCTCTGGTGAAAAGCTCATTTATTAACTGAAAGAGATGTAGTAGAAAGCAGAACCTGGAAGCGCATTTGTGTGGTTTAAAGAGGTGTGGCTGATTGGCAAGCCTGTCACATACTGGAGGGCTGGCAGCCCTGCAAAGGCAACTGCAGCATGGTGAATCGTGCCAATTTAGTGAGATTCATGGGCAACTGCTCCAAGCAGAGGAAAACTAATTTCTCAGTGGAAACCCAAAGGATGATTAATGTGAGGCTTTTCAAGCATTACTAGTAATGTGTATAAGATAAAAACATTATGCTTCTTCACCATCTGGGGCAATGCCTCAGAAGAACTTTCTGCAGCATAAGGACAACATGCAGCGCAGCAAAATTACAGCTTTCCTATCCCTTTATCCAAGTACCAGGCTCCAGACACAGGGGCCCTTTAGAAGGGGGCATCATATCTTCAAAGTTACCCTAAAGGAAGGAGACTCAATGAAAGGGAATTCCAAACATAATGTATTCCAGCAACATCAAAGAGACTAGAGCTGCACTAAGCATCAGAAGCTTTCCATGGTCCTCCCAAAGCACAGGCAGTGAAACTGGCTCGCTGACAGAGGGAAAGAGAAGGTGCAAGAGGGTGTGTTTAAAAAAATTAAAATCTGCAATGCTAACAGATTGCACTAGCGTAGTAAAGTAGTATACTACTACTACGTACTAAAGTAGTATGCTACTATAGCAACATAGCGTACTTTAAAGAACGACAAAAGTACTAAAGCACAAAACCCATGCGATTTATTACATATATATATATACACAGATCACTCTAGCGATAATTTTTTACATAAAAAAGGAAAAAATACTACTGTGTCATATAGTTTGGACTCCTACCAGTAATAAAACATCCTCATACGTTCTTTGCAAAGGAATGGCAATTAGAGACTGGATTGATTTTTGTTTGCTTACAAGAATTTGTAATCACCAGCTACAATTACAGGTCTCAACACCTTAAAGCTTTTTAAACAAAGACTATAATGACCTTGTTTAGACCTTAGGAATGTGCCTTGCATTATCTACATGATAGAGTATTCAGTCTCCATACTTTTTTTCATGCAACTATGCAGTAACACCAAAACAAGCCTGCCCACATACTCCCCAGACACCAACAGGCAGCTATGAGCAAATAAATGGTGACAGAGATCCTAATTTAACCTACCCATTTGTACCTCCCAAGGATATAATCAAAAAATAACTTAACATAAATAATCAACACTAAGATTACAATTAACACCTGTTAAGTTTTTAAGGCAATATAAGGAAATGTCAGTCCTACTCCTCTGAAGAGTCCTATGCTTATCAGGGACCAAGATAAAATAGCATTTCTGTGCTTATGGAAGCACTACAGATGCAGAAGCTTACCCATCAGTCTCTTTCTTGAAACCCATAGCAGTTAACTGCAGTTTAAACTACAGCACTGTACTATGAAGCAAGCATCCATATGGAAAAAATATTGTCTGGAACACACAGAGAGGAAAATACTAAGAGGCTAAAAGCATTCTTGATGACATATTTCAAGTTTCCTCATGTTATTTAGTTAGGAAAATGTCTGTAATTTATGCTTTTATTGTAATTTATGCTATTAATAATGCTTTGGTGAGACCAAAGCAAAGTTGCAACAGTGGAGATATGCCTCTCACTCCGAAAGATGATATACATGTATAACCATTCACAGTTTCATTCTTTGTTCCCGAAGCTGCTTAGTGGTATTTCTGTTTCTCTCTTCCAGTAAACTTGCAAGGGGTTTTCTGAATAAAGAACACTCTTACCATTTATTGCAAATTAACAGTTTTTTAAAAAGCTGTCTGAAGGATCCTTTCCTGCCTCCTGAGCACACATTAGCTTTCAGCATTTCTTCAGAAAGAAATGTTGAATGCCTTTTTTCTCCCATGTTTTTATATCTCATTTTGGTGAAGATAGGAACATGTCCTCAGTGGAAAATAACTCAGCCAACTACAAGCCTTCAAAGCAGTCTCCAGAAAGTAGAAAAGGGTCTTTCCTCCTCCCTGCTAAATCCCTGACTACCCAGAGGTAACCATCTCTAATTTTTAAGTCTTCCCTAAATTTAATTTTCCCGAAGAGAGTATCAAGCTAAGATAGTCTCATTACTGAATCATTTCGATTACCCTCCTGTGCATTATATTCCTTTCTGTTGTTCGTTTGTTCATGTACAAAGCTGAATGAAACCATATTAATTACTAATTGTGCCAGACAATTCATGGGGGGCTATAACATGCATCTTGACAATTAGAGAAGGTTCCACCCCCCTTCCAACAACATCACTCCATTGATTTTGTCCAAACAATGCCTAATGTCATGGCTCAGCATTCTTCACTCATCTGCTTTTTTACCACATCCTCCTTTTTTTCTACCCTGTACTATCTAACTTCTTTTATTCTGCCAAAAACTTGCATACTGGTCTTGTGCAGGCTAACACTAACAAGGTCTTGCCACTGTTGGATGTAATTACAAGTGTAATTATGACCCTAGATGGGGAACAGGGTTCATGAGTCATGTGTGGAGCTAGGTTTGTAGAGGTCATATACAAAACCCAGTCCTTACTTTGGTAGCAGAACTTGTCTAAGTTTAATATATCTGCATTAGTAAAAAAATGTACGAAAAGACAAGCCTCTGCAGGCATCCTGCTGAAGTAATTTCCAACAAGTTGTCAACTGTGTTAGGGCAAGGACTAAAGACACAGGAAGCTGACTGTGACATCGTCTTGCTTAATGCTTACCTTGCCATAGAAAATTAACTGACAGAATCTTGTATTAATAGAGGCTGTTCTTCTCTGAGCAAAGATGTATGTTGAAAAGTCTTTCCCTCTGAAAGCAAATACCTTGGAGGATAAGCGTATAAAAACAAACAAGCGAAATGCCTTTCATAAAATGGGATTATTCAGTTTGTATCTTACTAATGTGGATAGCATTCAGCCTCAAGTTTGCTCAATGCAGGTCTCAAGAGAGATGCTATTTTGTGGTAAGCCTTTAGAACTCTATAAGTAGGCATACTTTTATCCAGTCATTGAGACAACCCATCTATATCAGTAGTAGCAGCCATTATTTTTTTTCTGCTATGCCCCATGACATCCTGCAGCATCATTATCAAGATACCTGACCCCACAAGCCTTAGGGTGATTTCTTTATCCACAGTGGATGGCAACAGACAATATTCTTCTCCACTTTCTAAATAAAAATGTAAATTAAGTATGACAGAAATTCTTCAAATAACACACCACAGATAATGCAAAAGAGATCCACATATCATTTTGTTATCCATTTATTGTCCACGGAGGGCTAGAAAATTAAAGTCCTTATGATTTCCCTGTCCTCTTGGGGTGATATATCCCTACCCTCTCAGGACAAAGTGGCTCTGTCTCTGGCCTGAAAAATTCTTGAATGATGAATCAAACTGAAGGTCAGAACAATGTCTCTCCTGTCTCTTTGGCTTTTTAATGTTGCCTGTTTCAACAGAGGTGATATTTGATATTTATCCATTTTTTTTATTTATTTTATTCTTATTTCTTGCCTTATTTCTTATGCTGATCCTATGTCAAGTTGCTTCCCCACTAATTACCTTGAAAAAATGTGTCATACATGAACTTTTTTTCATAGTTAAATACTGGAAATCGGAAAATAAATCAGTATATGTAATTTCGTTCCAAATATAAGGTTACCACTCAACATAACACTATTCAACAGAAGCCAGAATTTTTCATTCTTTATCTTGTAACTCATGCAAGACTGTAATTGCTTTTCTTTAAATATATATTTACACTTCAGTTTTACTAACCTGTATGACACTTAACTATGCAAGTTAGCTCATTTAATCTATATATTATACAATACTTTGTTAAACCTGTATTTGGATTCATGAGCTCTTCAGGTATTCTCCCAAACATGTATTCAACACACTTGTGTATGAGGACACAGCCATAGCTTTGAATTAAGCTGGCAATAACAGTCCCAAGAAAGGTCATGAGAGTTAGGACTTCTGAGTAGGCCAGAGACATCGCCATGGCTTGGGCAGGTTTGCAAGCTGCACTGAAAGCTGTTTCTTCACTATTAGCATCCATGTTACCACATCAAATTACATTCATCGTGTTATAAAATGCTGCAGTCTTACCTACATTTGGCTTCACAAACTTTAGGAAAAAATAGCAGGTTGATTTTTTTTGGATGCTAAAGTTCATCTTGGGCTTTTGTTACATGGAACAAGAGAGAGACTCTGAAAACAACTCCTTTTGGTTCAAAACACAGGAGATAAGTGCTGAAACTTACTGAAATCAGCAATAAAACATGATCCAGTTGGGATTAATTCTTTATGTAGCTGAATTTGCATATAACGACTCCCATCTTAAATAATAATAATAATATAATAAGCTGGCCAAGCTTTCTGTATCACTCTGCTTTCAAATTTAAAATTCATTTTCAGGGTTTCATGGTTTGAGGCAATAACTGCATTCATTAATACAAACCTGAAAATTTATTGACAAAATGAGGTGAGAAGTACAAAGAAGACTGCAATACTTGGTATAATGGATTTTTTCTTGATATTGAAAGCTTGACTTCCAAACAAATCTCAAGGCAGAAAAACATATTTCATACCAATATTACAGAATTGATGTTACACCTGAGTTTCATTAAAATCTAGATTTAAATGTCTAAACAAAGATGTTTTCTTAATGCTGCAGTGTTTTTCAAAATAAATAAATAGATTTGGTAAAATAAACTTCCTAAATAGTTTATAAATTGTGAAGAAATGATTTTCCTAAGTTCATTCTTGCCTTTACTCCTATATTTTGCATTGAAGACTATAAAACTTCGTTTGCTTTGATTCTATTTCCTGACACAATGAAAATCTACCAGAAAAATAATTGGTGGTTTCAGATACCTGTGAAATGAACAAATAGGCTGTCTTGAACATATCCTTAATTATATCTTATCAGTCAATATTTTGCAGATATTTTGAGCATGTACATATACAATACCGATCATATATATAGAAAAACTTGGCAAAACATGTAGTAAAGCAGGGTGCCAGGTTCAAAACTTCATTCTTTTTTTCTTCTTTTCTTATGTTAAGAAAACAGATGCTATCGTGGTACAAACATTATTATTCTACACACAGATGAATCTACACATCATCACAGAATAGCAGATGAACCTGGCTACAGATGAACAGAAAAACAACAGCTGTTCTGACTGAAAAGAAGTCATGAGAGGAAGTGAAGCAATTAAAATTTGAGTCTTTTTGACTCTTAAGCAATGAAAAGGGAAAAAAAAAAAATCTTAGTAGTCTGTCTTGTAATGAGCTTGAGTTAAAGAAACTGAGGTGGCTATTTCCCAGATGAGCCTATTAAAACACTTCACAGGTGAGCACATAGCCTAGGGAATTCAAATCTGATTTGTCTAGTTCACTCCATACTCTTAGGTTGGTTGTTGTTTTTTATTATTATTATTTTTATTTTTATTTTTATTTTTATTTTTTTATTTAAAGAAAAAAAGAAATCCAAGCCTTTATAAATTTTGAAGTGCACACTAGTTAAATATCATAGCACATGCTGTTCTTCCAGGCTGAGGTGTCTGATATCTAGTGCCCCACATTCAGGAGCATGTGGTACTGCTTCTCCATACAGATTTACACACTGACTCTTGCATTTTTTTTTCAAGTTATGTAAGTCACTCCTCACCCCTAGCTAGGAAAAAAAAAAAAAAAAGCATTACCAGAATTTTTGTTTTGCTTTTGTTTTAAATATTCATGTTGCTAATTTGCCTTATAAACCACTATCCTCAGTTTGAAAGGACAGAAATTGCCTGTTTGTTCCTGTTTAACTCAGATGTGTGGAATTCCAGGAGTAACACATCCTGGGTAAAAGCACTTAGATCTTTTAAAGACTAATGAGATTTGTAGACAGCATCCCAGAAGAACCTGAGCATTGTTGTGTACTTCCATTTGCCCAAATTATTTCTTTGATGAAAGCTTATGCATCCTTACAGATGTAGATGTCTGAAGAGGTTTTAGCTGAGGCTTACATACCTGTGTGAAGCTTTGAAAAGCAGGTTTCTCTGCCAAAACCAGACCAGGCATTCCTGTGCTGTATTCTCAAATGCAAGTGTGGTACAGAGCACAGTGTAAACACCTCAGTGATTTTCTGCTTCAGTAGTCTATGTTCTGTTGGGTTAATCGGTTTTGGCACACCTGGACCCAAGCTGATTCAATTCAGAGAACCAGTCTCTGCACCTACTTTTGTTTCTCAGTGTTTAAGAAAGGCTTCCTATTTTGGATCAAAGAGTTGCTTACATCCCTGGGTTTTCTATATAACAAAAAGTGGCTGGCAAAAGCCAGTGTGCAGAGGACAAAATATGCCTTCAAATAAGAGATTAAGACAGAGGCAAGAATTCAAGAGATGGTGTGCATGATATAACGACAGTTACTCGTGCAACATTCACAATATCTTTCCATTAAGTTAGGGCCTAAATACGTAAGCACATACTATCGGAATCCATAGGATGCCCAAATCATACAACACTGTTTTCATTTCCATGGCATGAGTGGACAGGAACAAGAACAATAACATGCACTGTGGCTGATTAACATTAAATAGGGTTCTTCATCTTCAGACCTTGGCTTTCTTATTCTCCAACTAACAAACATTAAGTGTCCTCAATAACCTGCTCAAAAAAGAACACACTACAGCATTCTGGTCACAGCACAATAATATGAGCTTCCATTTCAGGAAAAGCTTCCATTTTAACAAAGTTACTTTATAAAAATGTTCTTGAAATAGAGATAAAATAATGCTCTCTGGCTGGCAGTTTCTTGGAGGGTTTGTAACCATCTATTGCAAAAGAGAAAGAAAAATGTAATAGCTGCTATTGCACCAAGCTGATCTCACCTCCTTGAAGGCAAATTAAAGAAAAAAAAAGGAAAAACAAGAAAGCATTAAAAAGCAGTCTCTATTCCTGAGGCTGATTTTGACTTGCAGCCTTGCTGCTGAAGAGACACTGAATATATTTTTATTAGCTATTCCAGAAACTCAGAATATTGTTCTCTTCTCAGCGTTTTTTATGTTTAAAAAACAACTCCAGAGCATTAGTAGCCCTATTTCACAGATTAAAAAAATAGTACAGTAACAATAAGGGAATAAAACATCTTTGTGACATTCAGAAAACAAACAGGATGTATGAAAAAGGCAACATGTTTTCTCAGTTTCCAATGTCATGCTCTAGTCATTAAAGCAAGTTCCATTGCAGAAGACTCAGCTGCAGCTTTGACAAGCCTGTTATTGCATATTCACTTCTGCTGCCTAACTGGATAAAACTACTTTGGACCTCTCTCAAGCTCCACAGAAAATTGTGTTCAAGCTAGGCAGAGCAATTTTATCAGCTGTTGTTGACTTTGCCAGTTGAAACTGAACTTATAAATCAGGTAGTCAGACAATTTAAGACAAGATTGCCACTACTACTGATGAGGACTAAAATGTGAATTGTCAACGCTACATGCAATTAGAGTGTTATGCTTATTAATACCAAGGAAACTACCAATGTGTGTTCTAGTATTGTGATAAAAAATAGGAATGGTATTTTACAGGGCGAACAAAACCTTTATGCTTCAGAACTGGTCCTAGGGGTGGAACCTCTCCTTTTCATCCTATCTTTCCCCTAACTTTGTTTTTTAAGCATCAAAAATGAAAACAAGATTTTTTTATGGAAAGGAAAGAAAACCTTTTATTCTTATGCACTGTTAGAAAGAAGTGACAATATCTGCCTATTCTTCCCACCTCCTTCCCCAACTTTTCTTCACATCTGCTTACACCATTAATGTTATGCAGAAATATCACTTGAAGACTTCATCATGAAGCATGCAAAATTCAAACAACAGTTCCATGTGCAGTTCAGTGAAACAATATCAAGAGGGAACACTACCAACTCTGAAAATACAATTATATTATTTAGTCAAATCAGTAAGAAGGTATATTAGTACACTAACAAGGCTAACATTTGAGAGGTAACAATTTTACAAAACGATAGAGCCCTAGTATGTAAAGACAATTTACAACGAGGTATTTAAGAAACCATATCTAGCTACAACACAGTAACATCACTCAATTCTAATTAGCAGGAATATATTTCATAAAATTCCAAAGGCTTTTATCATAACTTTACTTATGCTCCTTTTCTTTGATTATATGCCTTGAAAAATGTCACAAGGCTGACCTCTGCTGGGTCATAAATTACCATGCATCTAGAAGGATACACAATACATTAAACTATACAGTTATCAAGGAGAAAAGAAATTTTTCATAGGATCCCCAAACAGTTTGCATAGATTCCAACATGAAAAAAGACATTCTTCACACAGTTTCTTGAAACAAGAAAGCTAACATTCTGCAAGCCATTGTATCAGCCAAGAGACTAGCAAACCCACTACTCATTCTCTCACCACTATTTGAACACAAAATCATCTACAGAGAGGACTGCATTTCATGAGATCAAATTTAAAAGCTAGCACTGCACATCAGCTTTGAAATAACATAGCAAATCTTAGTCATGCACAAGGCCAGATCCTCATGCAGATAAGTACTTAAGCAAGGAAACAAAAGAAAGATCTACAAACATGTAAATGCATTAAATTATGCCTTTTATTCACCGTCAGAATCAGTCTAGAAGTGCCAAGGTCAGTCCATCCTCTCTTCAGCAGGCAAGCTCAGGAAACACTGCCAGAAGCTTCTCTTATATTGCTAAAGTTTCAGGGAACCTTGCAGTTACTTCAAACCACAATTATAGAAACAGTGTAAAAAAAAAATTCGTAAGAATATAGACAGCTATAGGCTAGTGCTAAGACAAAAGACACTTCAGGTTGCTTTGGATGTTCAAAAGTTGTCTTTCCTAAACATGATTTGATCAGTTCAGCACCATATAATCTTCTATTCTTCAACCTGGTATTTAAGACATACATTTTCGAATGCCTACTTAGATCACAGAGCAACAATGACTGTATTACTGGAACTCATACCAGCCACCAGACCACATTTCTATGTATCTTATCCTCTCTCATTCCCAGTGAAAGCAACTGCAGTACAGAGACATACCTCACTCTCCCTGACCAGAGTGCTGTGCAGAGCAGAGCAGAGCTGATTTTCAATATCCCCATAAGCAGCCATGCCCCAACAACACAAAAGGTGATGTCTCTTTGCCTGTATTTGCTGAGGTTTGGCTGAAAACCAAAAGTTAAAAGTACTGTTTTCTTTAGTTGCCTTAAATAAAATTTAAAAAAATAAATCAAGAGAGTTAACTGTTTTACATCATTTCTTGAACTCGGTGAAGCTGATGACTTTGAACAGAAGAGGGACTCCTGTAAAAATCCTTAGCACACAAGGACTGATGAGCCCTGAGATTTTGTCTGGTCTCCCATATATTAAGTCATTATGCTTCTCCTTTGCTCACCTTGCCCTCAGCTAAATGGTTGCAGTAAACATACACCAAAAAGAATACCTCTGAGAAACCAAGCAAAAGTTAAAATCACCACATTCCAATCATTCAGTACCCTCAATGTCAAAATAAAACCACAACCCCACCTCCCTATTTAAACATAGCTAGCTCCATTCTCCAACCACTGAGTATTGCTCCCTTCTCAACTCATGTCTTTATTCCTTACCAATATATGTACTTCTTTACGTGAATGTACTTCCACGAGCTAATCAAGTGACCTCTTGTTCCTGTTTCTCATGAATGGAAAAGACTGAAATAACGTAAATGCTCACTTTAAGGAAAGTTATTTTGAATTCTCATCTTGCATCATATACAGTTTTTCAAAAGCCTGCAAAAACTGCAATGTTTCAGTGTCAGTCACCCAGTACTGAGCGCGGAGGTCACACGAGAGATGACTCAGCTGATCTTATGTAACATCCTCCAATTTAGACCTCCAAGAATCACATTAGCCTTTTGCCTCAGTATAATGTTGGAAAGCCTTGTGCACTGGGGGAGTAAACCCTTACACAGGGGTAGTTCTCCAGAACACAATCTCTACTGAACTTTTTTCTTTTTTTTTTTTTAAATGACCTACATTTCCTCCTTTTAGATAATTTTGATATGACCATGCTTGAATTAATTTTTAACCTGCACTGTTCCATACTAATGCCCCTATTATTACTGTGCATTCTAAAAACACCAATGAGATTACCTACACTACCAACAGCTTTTTTAATATATATTTTCATATCCTGTTTCCTGTCCAGTGAAAACACTGACAGAAGAACCTAGTACTAAGAACCTAGTACTGATTTCCTGCAAAAATCATTGAGAGCATCTCTGTTAGTAACTATACCGTTGTACTTGTATTTATGCAGTTCTTAATCACTTAAACTATTACTGGCTAATGTCAGTATTTTATCAGATGCTACTTAATGGCATGCCATAAAAAGCCTAATGTGCACAAAATTTTCAGCCGTATCTGTGGCTCCATAACTACTTATGAGGAATCCGTAATAAAACAAAAATTAGGTCTCTTGTCAGTTTACCTAAATCTGACATACTGCTATCTTACCCCCACTGCAAAATTTTCTGAATTAAAAGCTGAAACACACTCTTTAATGAACCTGCAGACCCCAACCCTAATAAAACCAAGTTCACCATCCAAGACAGTGTACTTTCCATAAAGAATTAAAAACAACATATTGACTAAACATTATATTACTCAGCATTAGATTTTTGCCACTGAAATTCTGTATCAGTTTTTTCATTCTTTTACCCAGATTTGCTATCAGATGCAATCCCATGTTCTCTTGAATAAGGAAGCATATTTGGTACTCTTCTAGTCTTCCACTTCTGCCAGAATGAGCAAGAAATTTCTCTATGCAGCCTTGGCTATCCAAAGTTCCCCCCAAAAATCAATGAACTTGAAAATGACAGCCCCTAAAAATATTGTTTAAAAATCCTGCCTCTTTTAATTTCTTCTAGAAAGGACTTCACATCCATGTATCAGCTTCCTCTCTTTTAAAGAGATGTAAGCATATCTGTTATGTTACATAGTTATGTCAGTAAAATCACATGAGAGTCAGGCACCCAAACAGAAACTCATGAATAGGACCTAAATTCACCTGTTTATAATTAAACTTGTCAACTCCTTTTTCAGACAGCAGAATGCAACACCCATTTCTCAAGTATGACTCACATCAAAAGATAAGATAAATCCAGCCTACCTGGACTTGTGCAAAACATTTGACACCATCCCCCATGATATCCCTGTCTCTAGATCGGAGAGAAATGGATTTAATGGATAGACCACTCAGTGGGTAAGGAATTGGCTGGATAGACACACTAAGAACTGCAGTCAATGGCTCAATGTCTAGGTGGAGATCAGTAACGAGTGGTGTTCCCCAGGGAGTCAGTATCAGGACTGGCACTATACAACATCTTTGCCAGTTACATGGACAGTGGGATCAAGTGCACCCTCACCAAGTTTGCCGATGACACCAAGTAGTCAAAAACACTGGAGGGAAAGGATGCCTGGACAGGCTTCAGAGGTGGGCCCATGTGAAGCTCAAGATGTTCAACAAGGCCAAGTAGATAGCGGATCTGGGTCTGGGCAATCCCAAGCACAAATACAGGCTGGGTGGAGAAGGGATTTAGAGCAGTCCTGAGGAGAAGGACCCAGGAGTCTTGGTTGACAAGAAGTTTAACCTGAGCTTGCAACGTGCACTTGCAGCCCATAAAGCCAACTGTACCTTGGGATGTATCAAAAGAAGCATGGCCAGCAGGTAGAAGGAGGGAGGTGATTTTGCAGCTCTGCTTTACTCTCAAGAGACAATACCTGGAGTTCTGCATTCAGCTGTGGGGCCCCAACAAAACAAGGACATGGACTCATTGGAGTGAGTCCAGATGGATGGCCATGAAGATGATCAGTGGATAGGAGCACCTCTCCTGTGAAGACAGGCTGAAGGAGTTGGGGTGGTTCAGCCTGGAGAAGAAAAGGCTCTCCAGGGAAACATTACAGCAGCCATCCAGTACCTACAGGAAAGGTACTAATAAAAGGGGGGGCTACAGGAAAGCTGGGGAGGGACTCTTTGTCAGCGAGTGGAGTGACAGGACAAGGGGGAATGGCTTTAAACTAACAAAGGGTTGGCTTAGATTAGATACAAGGAAGAGATTCTTTACTGTGAAGATGGTGAGGCCCTGGGACAGGTTGTCCAAAGCTGTAGATGCTGCATCCCTGGAAGTCTTCCAGGCCAGGCTGGATGGGGCTTTGAGCAACCTGGTCTGTTGGGATGTATCCCTGCCCATAGCAGGGAAGGTTGGAACTGGGTGGTCTTTGAGGTCCCTTCCAGACCAATCTGTTCTGTGATTAGCAGCTAACAATGGAAGCTAGTACTCCAAGAGTGACTAACATCAGAGGATCAGAGCAGAAACAGAGACATGCAAACCAGAAGATTTTTCAGATGATTTATAATTACCTTTGGAGCTGTAGTGAGCTGTCTTTGTCAAAGTAAAGAAAGCAATGTAGCAAACATCAACAAAGAGGAATGTTGAGCAAAGTCCCAGCTCCCCTTCCAAGAGAGGAAGATCAATACTTTATCTCTTTTAGGAAATGATTGAGCAGAGCTTTCACAGCTGTAGAAAGTAATAGGTTAGCAAAAAAGGTCAAAGTGATGCTGGAGAAAAAGGGATTGCTCTGCTGGGGCAAAACTTAGCATAGAAAAAAAATAGATACAAAAGCAAACCAAAATAAAATATAAAATAAAATAAAACCTTTAAACCCAAGATTCTGGTTCTTGTCCAAAAATCCTAACAGTAACTTGACACCTAATTTCCTTACAGTTTAGGCTTTGGTACTAAGGAGTTAAACAGCATTGTGTGAATCTAATGACAAATTAGCTCCTCTTTACATATGAACTTAAAAGTGGATATTTAAGATAATGCTCTTAGATGACAAACATGAATTTATCATCCTTAAATCGGAAGAAAAAGGCAACTAAACCAATAACATTTACCTTTGAGTCTTCCTCCTGCTATGTTTGAAAAGGGTGCCTACTAAGACTTCATTTAGTGAGCCTCTTCAGTAAACAGCCACTGAGATAAGCAAAAGAATGTCTGGCCTCACAGTTCAAGGGAAATAAACCTAATAGATCCCAGGTTGTTCAGTCCTGGCAACATCAAGACACTGAAGGTTTTAATACAGCAGTACAAGTTAAATTCCTGAGAACATTAATATGAAACTGAAGTTTCTATTGACTATAGTTTAGGGATATAAAGTGTTGTGTTTTTTTTCTTAGACAGTGAATCAAGGTCAGACTTCTCTCAGCTAGCTTTCAAGAAGCCTTCTACACAAGTGCAGTTGACCCACAGAAATGTCATATCTTCAACTTCTAACAGTGGAAACTAATGAGTGAACTCTAATTGCTGTTTAAAACAGGTTAAGGAAGGCTATATGAATAGTAGGAGTGGAACAGTGGGGAAACAATTCAATGTGACACTAGAAGGCTTATCAGCAAGCAGTGAGATTACTTCTTACAAATAAGATAGAATCCTACCTCTCCTTTGCAGAGAAGAGCAAATGGCAGATGACTTAGGGTTAGCTTCCTCTTTTTTTAAGCAAGAGACTTTCCTAATAGCTGTTCTTATGCTTCGTGCGTTACTGTTGTAACCAAATGATTATACAAGTAGTCTAGTCAAAGATAACTGCACATAATCATATACAGCACACTATCACAAATTTGAGGTTATGTCACCTTCAGAGACCTAGAACAAAAGGTAAGAAGTGGCCTCAGTCTAATTTTAATATTAATATTTTCTTAATATCAAACAAGAACAAAGTTCTTTCGTATCACTTTTGTTTAAATAATGATATGAAGTCCAAGTATGAAGACAGATCATGGAAAAACACACTGTTCATCAAAAGCACTATACCTGAGAAACATTGCAGTCTGCTAAGTCATCAACCTCACGATATACATCTTAAAGCTTATTGTCTGGTTAGGGCGTTAGCAAAGTCAAAATGCTCACTGCTTCATTCCACGATAATCACCTTGCTGCTTATTAGAATTTCAGACATAATTTTTGAGATGTCAGATATCTTCTCTACTGCATAAACTTTGTGACATTCAGTAAGGTATGATATATTGTTCTTTAGAACTCTAATGGATAACCTGAAACTCACTAAGTAAATACCTGAAAACATTAATGCTTTAATTGCTCAGAGGTGCTGTCACAATCAAGGTATACACAGTACAATAGGTTTAATAATGTAAAACAAATGAAATCATTAAAACATAAGAAATGTAAGGCTTCAGATTTTTCTCTGAAAATGTGTTCTATTGGACCAGCATCAAATTTTTGTCCAGCAATACTTAGTAAGAGTTATGGAAAAGAGTTAAAAGACTGGGTTGATTAACAGACTAGGTCTGCAATAGTGAAATCCATGGAACTTCAACAGGAGTTGGGTCAAGCTATAATGCATCATAAGAATTAAAATTAAGAATGAGTCTTTACAGTTTTCTGAAATAAACCTTACATATTAAGAACACTAGGCTAGTGTACACATTATCAAAAAATCCAGTGTTTCATACTTATTCACTTCTGTACATAATATGAATTTCTCAAGCTACTTGTGAATAAAGGCCAACTAGTTTACATAAGAGATTCATCTTCAGAAAAAAATGCTGCTCGCTAACAATATTACACAAATACATTTAGACCTTGAAATAAACTACTGAAAGTGTACCTTATCACCCATGTAAGTTAATCATCGAGTTTTTAAAAAAATACAAAACATTTTAAAAGTGTTTTACAAAAATACTGATATTGGTTCACATTTAACTCCTCAATACTTTCCTCTTCTTTTGACCTTTTTTTTTTTTTTAATACATTCTCAACAGTATCCCCAATACTCTTTTTTTTTTTTTTTTTTTTTTTTTAAATGAGTTAATTACATGCTGCTTAGGCTCCTTTTGCATAAGATTGACTGATATGTTCTGACTCAGTTCGATGGTGTATTACAAACCGTTCACATCCGAAAGCTTCTGGTTCTGTGAAATGGTTGAAAAGGCTTTTTTAAGGCCCACATCAAAATTGGTGGTTTCTGTTTAGATTTTTCAGGAAATAGTACTGCTTCAGTTTCAGGGGTAGGAAATCGTTCTTTATACACTTCAGGGTAAGATTTCTGAAACTAGAAAAACACATTAATTTAAAATGAAAAATTCACTAACACTTGGCTTATTAAACAATGTCACCTCCATTTACAGAGCAAAAAAATTCCTCTATCAGACTATACAGAAAATTAACTGATATTTTCCATATGGCTTGATTCATTACAGTACCTCTATTAAAAACAATTAAACAGCAGTTTAATTGCCCAAATATTTATTATTTTAAACCTCTATATTTGCCTTCAATACTTTACACCTAAGTCCTCATAAAGAAGTTTTAAAAAGTCAGTAAAGACTGAGGAAGAATTATTTACTTGTTTGAGCTTCTTCTTCTTGTCTTTCACAGATATTTCTTTGTTCATTGCTATTTCTTCCAATAAAGCTGCCAGTGGTTCTTGAGAGCCAGTAGCCCTTTGGTATTCAAACTCATCTGTGCTGATTTGGTGACAAAAAGATGGAGCAGGAAAAGTTGCATCAGTGTCAGCCCCAGTATATTTTATCTGTAAAAAGAGGAAAAAGAGCTGTTCTCTGCAACAAATTTGCAAAAACCAGCCTAATCGAGTTGTCCATCATTTAGGGATTAATAAAGTCATTTTGGTCATTAAAGTCATTAAATGTTATTCACAGACATTAAATGGAAAAGGACAAGACACAACAAATTGTACTTATCTCCTGCACTATTTGAGCGAGTGCTAGCAAGTCAAAAAAAAGTAACAAGATAAAAAGGAAGTCCACGTAACTCTGAAAAAGTTACAAATGACTTACTATTTCAGTAAAAAAAAAAAATGGCTGAACTAAAAAGCAGATTTAAACAAAACAAAACATGGCACCAGGAAAAAGAAATAAAGTTATAAAAAAGTTGAGCAAGTATGGATGGCTCTACAAGATTGGGATTCCATTCCTGGAGAAGATGATGCAGACCAAGAAGACCAAGATAGCAACATATTTAAGTTTTTGTCTTTTAGTCATTGCATCATTCAGGATCAGCATAGTTTCATTTAAACATGTTGTTATGATTGAGTATCAGCATTCTGAATTAATTAGCTCTTCAAATGCTAGCAGAGACAGAACAAAGTGTTAGATTTGTCTTGTTGATCTGTAAGATCAACTGAAGACCAGAAAGCATAAGCACAGAAGCACAGAGACAAGATTTTTTTCTACTTGACACCTACTTGGACTCTTTGGACATGTACAACATGTTCCTCTATAGATGATTTCAAGGAAGAAGGAACATTTAAGATCTCCTGATAATTGTCCATGAGAAAAGATACTAGTTTAGCAGCAAGCAGTTCATCCAAGTCCATTTCATCTTTAGAGCAAAGAATGCAACGGGAAAATGCCTGAACCATCTGGAAAAAAACATCATTATTGTATATTTTTCTGTTTATAGAGAAAAGTAAGTTGTCTTAAAAAAGAGATATTTTTAAAAAAGATTAAAAGCACTATGCTTACCATACTTCTAATGCATCAGTTAAAAAAGTGCATTATGTATTGAGACGCTGCGTGGATTGAAAATGGCTCTTGCCCCATAAACATAATCTAACTCTTGATTTTTGGCATAAAATGGCTGAATTCCATTTTATTCTCAAGACTTCATCAAATAGGCATTCCACACTGCTTTTCCATTTAGATAGAGCAAATATATTTTCAAGATTTTAACACAGCAATTGAACAAAAGTTGCACACCATACGGAAAACCTGATGCCATTATTTTCAAATCCAAACTTCATATCCAGCTTAGTACATGTAATCTCATACCAAAGTGTTCAGTTACAAGTCTTCTGGCTATGCACCAGTCACTTGACCTTTTAAGCACTGCCAGCACACAAGTTGTTCTGTATTGTGTCATAGATTACACCACTAAATTAAAACTTAATACAAAGTACTTGTAAAGGATTGTAAAGGATTCACTTCTAAAAATAACATTTAGATTATAATGTAATTATTCTAATCAAGTACAATTTAAAGTTAATTAAATTATAACTTTAGCAGTCAATAATTTAATTATTTTAATCAAATACCATTCATTATTAAACTCTTAATTGCTATGAAGCAAATTTGGATTTCTGAATGCTACTATAGGATTTTTATGGACTGGCTCTCCAGCCAAGTCTTCTGTTGTCCTACTCCATGCAGAAGACTTGAAAGTTAGCAAAAAGACTAGAAAAATTATTCATCAAATAAGCAAGCTGTCCTTTGTACATACTCTCTAGTAAGAATATTTTATCCATTCTATTTCAAAAGCCTTGTCCAACTTTCTGCATTCCACTATACTTACCAAGGTTCTGGTCCTCACTGATTCAGAAAGAGGTGGCAAATCTTGGTTAAAGCTAATTCTTGCCATCATCCTCACCAACAGCTGTAGTTTCCTCCGATTTTCTGGTGGCAGCAGCAGACAAGATATTTGGAGAGCTTCTACAGCCTTGCTGTGTTTTTGCAACAGACCTGGTTTATACAAGATCAGGAAATATGGCAACATTTCTCAATTACAATTTTCCTTAAAATTTAATACAGCACTTTCAAATCCATCTCTAAATTCCTTCCCCACATACTCACAACTCCATTCCCCAAATAGTCTAGAAATATATTCCTAGAACTGGACTCACTTCACACTACTCACTTTAAGTATTTATAAGACTACATTCCGATACATTAGAAAATATTAATTATCATAACCCAAAGCTGCAGATACTAGCAAATATGAGCTATAATATTTTAGTTCATCCTTTGCTTATTTATGACACTGAGATCTGAATATGGCTGAGATGTATGCGCAGATGTAGCAACTGTATAAAAATAGTTGTCTGGTGCAACAACCTGCGAACCCAAACAAAACATGTTCTCATACTTCATTACCAACAATGATGATGATACTGGCATGTCCCTCAGACCTGTATAAGTTGAATTTGTGTTCTAATTCTACTTAAACTCTTGAGAAAAAAATAGTGTAAGCACAAAAGATAAATTTGAAGATTGGATACAAATAGTAAAATCTGGAGGTAGCTTATGCACCTATAAATAGGTTTTAACTTCAAAATATCATCCTCTTTTGGGTTTCTAAGGCTCATTCCAAGGCTCAGTGAAGGAAGCATGTACTAGACATTTGCTTAAATAGAACTAGTATCAGATTAGAACAGCTGTCAGAAGAAAAACATCTGATTGACTGTGGTTTCACACTGATAGCTAGCTAGGCTCCACCACATGGTTCTCTCACTCCCCCTCCTCAAAGGAAGAGGAAGAGAAAATACAGTGGAAAGATAAAACTTAAAATAAGGACAGGAAGATCGGTTATGAATTACTGTCACAGGCAAAACATACTCAGCATAAGGGAGATTAATGCAATTTATTGCCTATTACTAACAGACTAGAGCAGTGAGAACTAAAAGCAAACTGAAAACATTTTCCTGCCCCTCCATCCATTCTCTTCTATGTCTTTCCCCTAAGTGGTCCAGAAGAATTGTGGCTGCAGTCAGTCCCTGATGCTTCGTCTCCTCCGCTCCTTCCCGGTCCCTCTCTGCCTGTGCTCCACGTGGGGTCCCTCCCATGGATGCCATCCTTCCCCAGCTGAGCCTGCGGGGGCTGCCCACAGGCAGCAGCTCTTCAAGCACTGCTCCCACACGGCTCCGTCCCACGGGGTCCATCCATCCCCCAGGAGCAAACTGCTCCAGCACGGGTCCCCCACAGGTGGGGTCAGCTCCCCCCAGACCCCCTGCTCCTGCGTGGGCTCCTCTCCACGGGCTGCAGCTCCGGCCCGGGGCCTGCTCCTGCGGGGGCTCTCCATGGGCCGCAGCCTCCTCCAGGCCACATCCACCTGCTCCACCGGGGGCTCCTCTACCCATGGGGGGGCTGCAGTGTGGAGATCTGCTCCATGTGGGACCCATGGGCTGCAGGGGGACAGCCTGCTCCACCAGGGGCCTCTCCCTGCACAGCTCGCAGGGGAACTGCTGCTGCTCTATGCCTGGAGCACCTCCTGCTGCAATGGCCTGGGGGCTGCAGGGCTGGTTCTCAACCCTCTCTCCCAGCTTCTGTTATGCAGCAGTTGTTTTTCCTCCTTTCTTCAGTCTGATCACCGAGAGGCCCAACCAGCGTCTGCCCAACAGCAGGTCCCTTTTGGAGCCAACTGGAGCTGACTCTACTCTGACATGGGGTAGCTGCTGGGCTCTGCTCACAGAGGCCACCCTGGCAGCCCCTCTTGCACCAAAACCTTGCTATATAAGCCCAGACTGAAGACCAACAACAATTTTATATAAAAAAAAAAAAAAAAAAGGAACAAGACAACAGAAATGCACCTTTTCCATATAATTATGGAATAGTTGATACTGGATGGCACATGGCACCTGTGGAGATTCTCTAGACCTCTCCTCCCACTAAAAGCAGGGTCACCTCTTACAACCAGTCAGGTTTTGACTCACTTCATAATTTGAAGTTCCACAGACTCTCTGTGAAACTTTTGCCACTTTGACACTTTTTTCAGATTAAAAAAAGCTATGTTCACAAGTATAAATGGAATTTCCTAAATTTGCATTTGTGCCCATTGTCTAATTTTTCTATTGGATATCACTAATAAAAGCCTGGTCCCCTCTTCTTTACCCCGCCCTACATCAGGGTTATATACACATTAAGAGAAGGCTTCAGGGAGGGATCTTATTCAGTCCTTGCTCTCAGCCTTCCCAGTATAACAGATGCTTCAAGCCCATAATCAGTCGTCTTTGTGGACCTTCGCTGGACTCACTCACCAGTGCTGACTACAGAGTAAAAATCGGCTTTTTCAGTCTGATGGCAGCTCTTAATGCAGCTAATACTTCTTTGCCACAAGGACACATTGCTAGCTATTGGCCACATTGATATCCACCTGGACTACCAAGTCCTTCTCTGAAAAGTTGCTTTGAACCCAGTTACCCACTGCATGTATCTGGCACATAGTTAATCCTCCTCAGAAGACCACCGGGCATTTCCCTTTCTTGATCATGAGATTCCCATTTGCCAATTTCTTCAGCCTGCTGGGCCCCTCAGAGTGACAGTACAACCTCCTGCTACATTAATTGCTCTTCCACATCATATGCAAACTCGCTTAGGGCACATGCTGTCCCAAACAGGGTCATGCTGTCTCAGGTCATTAATGAAGCGTTAATAACCACTACCAGCAGTGTTACCAATTCCCTGCCCTCCCACCGCAGTGTACTGCCTAGTGACTGATCCACAGGTAGACTTCATGCCACTGATCACAATCCTTTGAGCCCAGCAATTTAGCCAGTTTCAGATCTATTCTATTGTAAACTTATTAGCCTGTACCTTGTCAATTTACTTAATGATGTGATAGGATACACTGTTGTTCAATATGAACAACATTCACTGCTGTCCCCTCATGTACTGTGCCAATCATGTCCACACAGTGTAAGAAGAGGAAGTTGTTCATTATTTAAAAATGAAATATACAATAGAATAAATACAGCAAGCAAAACAGACAGTATTCCCAACAAAGAATGGTAAGTTAACTATAGTTAATTGCATTTTCAAAGCAAAACTTTTTCTAAATTCAAAGGAAGCTTTGGCATATACACCGGTGCCTACATTTAGAAGAGGAATCCAAGGAATAATAATCATAGAATCATAGAATATCCCGAGTTGGAAGGGACCCATAAGGATCATCAAGTCCAACTCCTGGCACCGCGCAGGTCTACCCAAAATTTTAGACCATGTGACTAAGTGCACAGTCCAATCGCTTTCTAAATTCAGACAGGCTCGGTGCAGTGACTACGTCCCTGGGGAGCCTGTTCCAGTGTGCAACCACCCTCTCGGTTAAGAGCCTCTTCCTGATGTCCAGCCTAAACTTCCCCATAATGATCATAATGAGATTTATACATACAGAATCATACATACAGAATCATTACAACCTATGCAAAGAGTAAGTTTAATCTCATTAAGTTAGTAAAATAACTGATGATCACTGACAATGACCACCAACACCTCGGTCATATTTCCTTAGCTAGTTTGAATGCTATTTCAGCATTTCAGCATTCCTCTTGGAGAATTGCTCTAGACAGTCACTTCACTCAAAATGAGCAGTGAGTGAAACACGGTCACACAAGACACCTGTGATTTCTGCAAAGAGTTCTCATGCTTTAACATAAAGATTTTAAAAATATACAAAAAAGTCACTTCATAGCTACATCAATGACTAAAAATCATGATCTGCTAACACTACTTTGGCTAGACCTTAAGTCTTCCATTAAGCAAAAAATTTACACACTGAAGGAAGAACAATAAACCTTGTAGAAAGGCTGCAATTCTATTATCAATTCTAATATCAAAAATCAACAACTTGAAGACTGAAATCCTTGCACGTAAATTTCTTAAGACTGAAAATTATTGCTGGTTTTGAAAAGTCATGCTACATTAAAGAGTACAGTCACAGATATGGATCTGTTTTTCCATGATTTGTAAATGCACAGGTTGCTAAGCAATTACTGCTTCAGAGGCAGCACTCAATACTAGCAAGTCACCACCGACACATACAGGAGAGTACTGTGCAGTGTGCATTATCTTCTACATCTACCTACAGCTTTGTAAGGGTCCGTACCTTAGCCTCACTGCTGAGTGAGGACTGTGTTATATAGTAGGCAGAACCCCAAACTCTCCTCTTTCTCGCAGCTCAGAAAGAATATCCCTCCTCCCTCAACCAAGAAACCCAGCTCTAGTCTCAGAAGAAAGAATGCAAGTCATTAGAGATAACCTTGTTAGCAAAATAAATCACATATTTTCATCTTTTACTTCACAGAATGGTTTGGGTTTGAAGGGACCTTTAAAGATCCCAGTTCTGACCTACCATGGGAAGGGACACCTCCATCCACACTAGGTTGCTCAAGGCCCCATCCAGTCTGGCCTTGAACACCTCCAGGGATGGGGCATCCACAGCTTCTTGGGCAATCTGTCCCAGTATTTACCACCTTCTGAGTAAAGAATCTCTTCCTTGTATCTAAGCCAACCCTCAGTTAGTTTAAAGCCATTCCCCTTTGTCACTCCACTATCACTCCACTCCCTGACAAAGAGTCCCTCCTCAGCTTTCCTGTAGGCCCTCTTCCAGGTACTGGATAGCTGCTATGATGTTTCCCTGGAGCCTTCTTTTCTCCAGGCTGAACCACCTCAACTCCTTCAGCCTGTCTTCACAGTAGAGGTGCTCCAGCCCTCTGATCATCTTCATGGCCCTCCTCCTGACCTCACTCCAATGAGTCCATGTCCTTGTTTTGCTGGGGCCTCAAAGATGAACACAGTACTCTAGGTATGGTCTTTCAAGAGCAGAGGAAGGTGACAATCACCTGGGGACCCTGCTGGCCACAGTTCTTTTGATGCAGCCCAGAAAGCCATCTGTACCCTGGGCTGCAAGCAGACATTGCTAGCTCATTCATGTTCCATTTTTCTATCAACCAACACCCCCAAGCCCTTCTCAGGGCTGCTCTCAACCCATTTTCTATCCAGCCTGTATTTGTGCTTGGGGTTGCTAGGACCCAATGCAGGACCTTGCACTTGGCCTTGTTGAACCTCATGAGGTTCTCACAGGTCCACCTCTCACATCTGTCCAGGTCCCTATGAATGACATCCACATCCCTTTCCTTCAGTGTGTTGACCACACCACACCGCTTGTTGTCATTGGCTGAAGATGCCCTCAATCCCCCTGTCCACATCAGGAACAAAGATAATACCAGTTCCACCACAGACCCCCGAGGAACACCATTTGTCATTGGTCTCCACTTGAATATCAAACTGTTGAGCAGAACTCAAAGTGTGACCATCCAGCCAATTCTTTATCCAGAGTGTTCCATTCACCAAATGCACCTCTTTCCCACATGGAGACAAGGATGTTGTGTAAGACAGTGCCAAATTCTTTGCACAAGTCCAGGTAGATGACATCAGTTGCTCTTCCCCTATCCACCAATGCTGTAATCCTGTCACAGAAGGCCACCAAGTTTATTAGACATGATTTGCCATTGCTGACATGAAGCCATGCTGGCAGTCCAGCAACCTCTGTTCTCAGTGTGCCTTAGCAGTTTCCAGGAGGATCTACTCCATGACCTTGCCTGGCACAGAGGCGAGACTGACAGGCCTGTAGTTCCCCCAAGTCTTCTTATTTTTCCCTTTTTAAAATGAGTTATGTTTTGCCTTTTCCAATCCCTGAGAACATCACCAGACTGCCATGACTTCTCAAGTATGATAGACAGTGGCTTAGCCACTACATCCACCAGTTCCATCAGATGCATCTCATTGGGTCCCATGCACTTGTGCACCTTTAAGTTCCTTAGCTGGTCTTGAACCTGAACTTCTCCTACAGTGGGCAGTTCTTCATTCCCAGAGTCCCTGCCTTTGGATTCTGTGACTTGGGTAGTGTGGCTAGATAACCTGTAAGTGAAGATTGAGGCAAAGAAGTCATTCAGTACCTCAGCATTCTCCATATCCCAGGTAACCACGTCCCAGGTAACCCAGTCTCCTGTTTCCTTCTTGAGGGTGCCCACATTCCCACTAGTCTTCCTTTCCTGACATACCTATAGATTTTCATGTTACCTTTGACAGCCCTGGCCATATTTAATATCACTGCTTCATCTTTCCTAACCTGATCTCTGGCTGCTTAGATAATACCGTTGTACTCCTCCCAGACTTTGTCCTTGCTTCCACCCTCTATAAGCTTTCTTTTTCTGTTTGAGTTTGGCCAGGAGCTCCTTCTTCATCCATACAGGCTTCCTATCATTTTTACCAGTCTTCCTCTGTGTTGGAATGTATTATTCCTGAGTTTGGAGGAGGTGATTCTTAAATATTAACCAGTTTTCTCATGCCCCTCTTCCTTCCAGTGCTTTATCCAATGGTACTCAAGCAAGTAGGTCCCTGTAGAGGCCAAAGACTGCTCTCCTGATGTTCAGCGTTGTAGGCTTTCTCTGCATACTCCTCACTTCCCTAAGGACTCCACCATTTCATGGTCATAGCAGCCTAGGCTGCCTTTGATCACTGCATTCCCACAGGCTCCTCCCTGGTGGTGAGAACAAGGTCCAGCATAGCACCTCTCCTCTCTGGCTCCTCTATCACTTGGAGAAGGAAACTGTCATCAACATATTCCAGGGACATCCTGGATTGTTTAATCCCTGTTGCACCTCCAACAAATACGTTTTTAAAGTTCCCCATGAGGTCCTGGCCTTTTGCATGTGAGGCTGCTCTTGTCTATAGAGGGCCTCACCCACTTTTTCTTCCTTGTCAGGTGGCCTGTAGCAGACACGCACTATAACATCACCTGTCCCTGCTCTCCCTTTAATCCTGACCCATAAATTCTCTGCAGATCCTTATCCATCCCCAGGAAGAGCTCCATGAGCTCCAGCTGGTCACTGACAGGATAACACCCCCTCCTCATCTCCCCTGCCTGTCTTTCCTAAAGAGTCTGTATCCTTCCATTCCAACACTCCAGTCACAGAAGCCATAACACCATATCTCTGTGATGCCAATAAGATCACAGCCCAGCAATTATATGCACGCCTCCAGTTCATCTTATTTACTCCCCATACTATGTGCATTTCGTAGAACCATTGAATGGCTTGGTTTAGAAGGGACCTCAAAGATCACCAAGTTTCAACTCCCCTGCCATAGGCAGGGACACCACCCACTAGATCAGGTTGCCCAGGACCTCATCTAACCTGGCCTTGCACACCTCCAGGGATTGGGCATCCACAACCTTTCCAGGTAACCTGTTCCCATGCCTCACCACCCTCTGAGGGAAGAATTTCCTCTTAACCTCTAACCTAAATCTCCCTTCTTTTAGTTGCAAAGAGGTCACTCTGGAACCTTTACTTCTGTAGGCTGAACAGCCCCAGCTCTCTCAGCCGTTATTTGTAGGAGAGGTTCTTCAGCCCTCTGATAGTCTTTGTGGCCCTCCCCTGGACCCACACTAACAGATCAACCTCCTTCTTGTTCTGGGGGCTCCAGAACATGCATTTGCATAGAGGCATTTAAGTTGGGCCCCTTATTTGCTTTCTTACTGGTAGTTCCAAGCAGTTTTGAGTGCAAAAAGGAGAGTTAGGCTCCATGACAGGAAGCCGAATTGTCTTCTTGGCCTCCCTCTATTGGCTAAATAAGGAGCCTAAACAAAACAAAGTAGGCTGGAAAGAATTTTTAAGGATATTACCAAGAATATCTATTGTCTAAGATGGAAGTCAAACTATATTCAATTTGAAGCAAGATTGTCAACTAGATACTAACAAAGTATTAAAACGTCAGTTATTGTTAACGTGGTTTGCAAGTCTCTGTACTTACTGAAAGAGTGGTATATAACCTTAGCAATTAGTCAATGCAATTATTCTGAATTTTTTGAACACCAAAGTTTATTAAATGCAATGTTATCCCCTGATTACTATAAAGCTCAGGAAAAATGGCATGCTACAAAGTGTGTTTCCTTTTTAACTCAGAATTTGTTCTTTCCTGAAACACAAACAAAATGTAATCAAATATGTTCGTATTTACTGTGTCTCATTGGGCTATAGGGTAGGTGAATCCATTATATCAAGCCTTAAAAAGTTGTAGTTAAAAATTACACTGTTCTTTTTTTAAAGCACTATAGTGAGTTTATGTCTAAGTTGAAGCATTGAAGGATGCTAATTTCCCTCAAATATCACATTTCTAGGGTTAAAAACCGTCCTTATAGCCCTATTTTTTAATCTAAATTTCATCATTTAATCAGAATTTATCTGTTAGGTGCGGCAGTGTTAAGCAATGACTAAAGGACTTTAAAAATTGGTTTAAGAGTCTTCTGCCTCTAGTCTTTATAATGTAATCAAAAATAGAAGAATAAAACAGTTTTGAGATATGAAATCACTTTAAATAGTGAACTGTTTTCTACGTAGAATGGACAGGTTCTAGAGAAATAAACTGTGATGCTGTTTTGATTATGGCAAATTAATCTCAGGTTGTTAATTCAAAAGAATATATTTTTTGTTAAATCCAAGACCACTTACCTAACACACAAACAAAAATATCAAAAAAATTAAATGTAAGAAGTGGTTCTTTCATCTGGCCAAAGTAGTCCACTATAGTTTTGAAGACATCTCTTTCAAATCCTGAATATGTAGGCTGCTTCAAATCTGAGCAGCTTGGCCCTAAAAAAAAAAAAAAAAGACAGTTAATTTGCAGCTACCAACCAGGTCAGTAGCTTCTATTCCAGACCATATAAATGCAAATCCTAGCAAAAAAAAAAAAAACAAATGCTTAAACAAGCTATTCAAAATAACTTTTTCCTTATATTTCCAACAGATCTAGTGAAAGTACACATAAAAGAAATACAAGTAGATATGAAATAATATTAATAGGATCTTTACACATTTCATGGAAATAAACTGCATTGTGAGGAGAAAATATGCTCAATATTCTTTTCCAACTTCGCTTTCAAGGCCAGGATCAGAGCAAATACTGACTGTGAATATAAATTATATATGATAAAGTGGTAAAGGAACAGCCAGTCAGTTCAGTTGATTTTTTTAATGGGCTTTTAATATTTTTCCATTTTACTTATAATTTTCCCATTTACTTACAATTTGCTAGGCATTTCATTGCTGACAATATCCAGTGAGGTAGGTCCTCTGCATAGGGGGAAAGACATGGAGAAATATAAAGGTTAAAAAATCCAAGACACTTGTTAAACAAACTCTAAGTAATAGTGAAACTGAAAATTCATTGCATTACTCCTATACATAGATTGATTGCAAAAGTATATTATTCCTGAATATATAAATATCTCCATCATATAGTTTGAACTGGATCTATACTATAGCACTTTCAGTACTCAGTATCAGTTACACTACTGCTTGTACAGCTCAATCAGCAAAACCAATCACATAGTAACTCCTTACTGTGCCTTGTAAAAAGTTAGACAAACGCCTTCAAACTACATCTTCACTACTGCATTACAATAAGTTGCTTATTTAGCACTGAAGATGGTGAATAGCACTTACACATTCAGTTCTGTCATTTCTGACAAGGGGAAGATAGAGGATAATATCTTGAAGTGCTTCAATTGTTTGGAAAATGGACATGTATATGCTCTAGAGTTGTTTATTTCCACAAACCAAGTCAGGTTCCTACCTGATACTTCACTTCTCTAGAGATCTCATGGAACAAGGTGGTAATATATTCAGTAACCTATCACAACAGAAGTGCTTTCATCTCTCCCTGATGAGCAAAGTAGTTTTAAACTTGGTGCTAGTTTCAAAACATGTTGAACGAAAGCTCAAAAATGAAAAGATCTAAGCTCCATGTGTATTTTGATGCTCTCTCAGTTTTTACTAAACATCGCCTTTATGTAGACACTCCAATTCAGGTTAGACTTCATACACTCCATACAAGGTCAGAGTTCTTCAGCCTAGCTTGACAAAGTTGGCTTCAGATGAAAAATATCCCTACCATCCCTATATCCCTATATCCAGTAAGTGAAAACTTGCTGCTCTTTCATTCTTTCAATGCTGATGTGGTGGTTTCACACAGGTAAGTAATTAGAGTCATGTGGTGAGCTTCTCACTTCCCCCCCCTCAAAAGGAGAGGAGGAAAAAATACAATGGAAAAGGGATCAAGGGTTGAAATAAGGACAAGGAGATTGCTCATGAATTACCATCACAAGCAAAACAGCCTCAGATTAAGGGAGATTAATGTAATTTATTGCCTATTGCTAATAACAGACTAGAGCAGTGAAAAGTCAAAAACATTTTTTCTCCCCATCCACCATTTTGTACCTCCTTCCCCGCACACACACAGCGGGACAGGGGAACAGGGGCAACAGTCAGACCATCGTGCTTTGTCTCTGCCACTCCTTGCCCCTGACTCTCCTTCTGCTTTACCAGGGGGTCCCTCAAAAGGCATGCTGTCCTACCGAAACTGATCCTATGTGGGCTTCCCACAAGCAGCAGCTCTTAAAGAACCATTTCAGTATGGGTTGCACCACAGGGTCCATCTTTCAGTAATGGACTGCTACAGCATGGGTCCCCCATAGGCTGCCACTTCCACTAGACCTCATGCTCCACCAAGGGCACCTCCATGGGCTGCAGTGTGGAAATATCTTCCACTGTGGTACACCACAGTGGGCAGGAGGACAGCCTGCTCCACCATGGGCCTCTCCACTACAGGCTACCAGAAAAATTCTGCTACAGCACCTGGAACACATACACCTCCTCCTTGGTGTCTGTGGGGTTGTTTCTCTGGTTCTCATTCCACTCTCCAAGTGGTGGTAGCACAGCAGGTGTTTTTTTCTCTCCCTTTCCTAAATCTGTTCTCCCAAAGGCCCAACCAGTGTCACTGACTGGATCAGCTCTGGCCAGCAACAGGAACCTTTTGGAGCCAACTCTTGGCTAACATGGGGCAGCTGCTGGGCTTTGCTCTCACTGGCCACCCTGGAAGCTCCTCTGCTACCAATGCATTGCCACATAAATCTAATACAACTACTAAAGCAGGGATATGTTCAAGAGTAAATATGGAAGAATAAACACTGATCTTTGTTATTTGGACAATAGCATAGTCAGTAAAAACTCTAGTATGTTTGTATAACCACTTCTAAAGATGCTACATGTTAGTATAGATTAGAATTAATGTTCTTTCCTTAAACCAATAAACTACAATATAAAAAAGTGAAAATTTCTAAAATACTCACTTGACTTGTCTTCTAAAATGACAATGCCTTGCTTATTGACATTGTATGCATTTTGGACAATATGCTTTGAATTCACAAGCTTTGTGTCCAACACTTCATCCAGAGAATTCAAACCCAAGACCTTTTGTAGTCTGCAAAAATACATAAACACATCGTATGTACATCTGATCTGAAAGAGGTAAACATAGTATTACAATATGTAGTTTTGAAAGGGTATTCTTTCCATTGTCTTAATCACGAACATGTAGAGGATACAGAATTTAGAGATCTATTCTTCAATCACTTAAATTTCTATACTACTGCACCAGATCAGGTTTGTTACAGAGATAGTGTGCCAAGCCTAGATAAAAAGAACACATTAGTAAAGACTCAACTGTGGTGTAAAAATAACTAATGTATGTTTTTGCAGGAGGAAAAATAATATTCTAAAGTAAAGCTCTAAATTTTGCATAAGATAATTCATTCTGAAAAGTGTAACAAATATCTCAAAGCTTTCTCTACTCAGATATTATGTTTCTTATATTAAGTATTATACTTGTCATTAAATGGTGTCACGATATCATACCTATACAAGAGTGTTTCAGTTTCATGAAAAGAAAAAGATTAGCAAAAATGTGTTTAAACAAAACAAGCCCACACAATAAAAGGACTTATATACTACAACAGGAAATAAAAATTCAGAAGGTATTAAACAGTTTCCTCGTGGAAGTTATCTGCTGAATTTGATAGACAAATAACAGGTGGTATAGTTAGTCTAGCCACTATGACTTTAATGGCATTAATGAAACGTCAGTGGATGAAACTATAAGTACCGCTAGAGAAGGCAAACAATATACTATACTATACAGTCGCATCCTGTACATTGCATGCTATACAGTCTTACTCAAATTAGCAAATGACTAACAAGTATGCTCACCGTGACAAAGTCATGGACTTCCATATCTCTTCTATATTTGCTTGTGTTAACTCCCTACGGAGAACAAGTTTGCATGCTGGTACTTCCCCTATAGCTATGCTGTGACGCTTGTACCACATTTCAGAGTTCTAAAATCAGAAGAAAAAAACACTTCTCATTAGCTGATGATTTTTCAAATATTAAACAGTATAATATTTGTGGTAGAGCATGTTTCCTACTGCAAGTGATCTAGTTATTCTTAAGTTTTGGAAAAATCTCCAGAATGCAAGTATTTAGGTTTCATTGATGTTCAACATATTTTCTCTTTTATATAACATCTCCAAAGCGGAAAAATCACATCACTGACCATTAAAACTCAGGAGTCAATGGTGCCTAGTCCTCTCTTCAGAACCTGGCCCTGATTAAAACCAGTTCAAGTCACTTGTTTTTAACCACCATTCCACCATTATAACAGGTATGTAAAAACAAGAATGAAAGCCTGTGCAACTCTTTACTCAGCATTCAGATCCCAGCCTGAAGCTTGAAGATTGACATCGATGTCTCATTATGTACACACACAATACAAATTGTGTCAGCAACATACCTTAAAGCAGAGCTCTGGATCATTCCTGGTTACTGTGCTTTGACTTGCATCACAACCATCCTAGATCACATTAACAGTATTCCTTGTGATTACAACTAAGCCACAAAATGCACTCCAGGAACACGCCTAATTACTCCAACCACTAGTCATGTCATGAAGTGACAGACAAGAGCTAGTTTGAAATAACACCCTCTGAAATTGGTATCTGGCTTTCCATATCAGAATTTCACTACCAAGGTCCATGTCTATCAATTCACACACAGACAATAGGTGCTCCGATTGATGCTGCAGCAATTTATGGTTTGCTTAAACCACTTCCAATTACCTGTCCACTTCACCCTTCTACTGGAAGCTACACCTTTTTTATAAGACAGCCAGCAGAAGCAACCTTATTCCTCTGCCACAGATTCTTCAAGTTATAGTCCTGTATATTAACCAAATCTGCCAATGAATATGCTCTTTTTGAGCTATGCCAGATTTCATGCTGTCACATCCGAGACAGATGTAGATAGGCAGACCTTTGCTAACTCTTATCAGGGCAATAATCCTTTTCAGGGAACAGACGTTTAGTTTATTCAGGACCTCTAGATGTCCAGGAGAATAGTGGGAACTAATTTTCCAAACAGATCTCCAAGAAATCCAAAGCTAAAGCCCTGCACTGAATAGCATTAATAAAAAGGCCAAAGTTATCAAAGAAGTCCCAGCAGTTTACAAAAAGGATGTGAACACTCAGTGTAAACTGGAAGTTTGGAGCGAAGGTAATGCAGGAGGCCTATACTTTTAGGATGTCAAATTAGTAAGAAGTGATACAGTTTTATTTTACTTATAAAAGCAAATTTTTTTCAATTACTTTGCAAAAGCTGCAAAATTTGGTTTGGATCAAACCAAATGAACACAGAGTACAATGATTCTCCAAGCTCAAAAAAGACTGACAACAAAGCTGTATTCCTTTTTAAAAAAAAGAAATTGAAGTTGTTGAATTACCAACAACTTCACAGTAGCTGGAAAGGGAGTAATACTGTATATATTCTGCTACATGAAGAATTTGAATAGGAGTTACATTGTAGGTGACGTTAAAGGAGCTATTTTGTTAACAGATGCTTAGATGTGTTACTGGAATTAGAGCAAACTGAGAGGTAAACATAGTGGTAAATGCAACAGTGCTGAATTTAGGATGCCAAGGATATTACAGTCTGTAGCAGAAAGAAAACTTAAAACCAACATCCTCAGCAAAAAATTAAGAACAACTTCATTTCACATACATTTAAAATAAAAGTATTTTACTTTTAAATCTATAACCAAATATTCTGTGCCACAATGAAGAAATCATTGGTTGAAATTGCTTTCCAAACATGCATATGTCTGGTGAAATGAAAACTGAATATCTTACCATTGTGACAGATTTCACCGGGATATGTTCTTGGGAAACGCCAACCTTCGTTTCATTCCAGTCTGGAAATTTAATGACTTCCTTTCCAAATGAAGGTTTCTTTGGGTATGGCTTCAGAGGTGAGGAAGGAGGAAATCTGTAATTGGAGAACACTTTTAAACCTTCTGAACTCCACACTATTCAGTATTTATCAGTGTAAAACCATGTACTAGACCTTCACATGTGTAAACACAGCAAAAGCCTTAGAGATGCACAATGCAACTTACTTGCCTGAAGACAGGTGTTGAATAAAAGTTCAGACATCTTAAGATATCTCATTTAGCCTCCCTGTGTTGCTCCAGAGTAGTTCAAGTCCTTTGTACAGCCCATGACATATCTGAAAGACTTGGGTGGACATTTGATCTCCCAGCATGTCTTAAATAGCACCGGCTGCTTATACTTCAACAACTGACCCTGGTCTTACCTAAAAGGTGTTGATTCTGCTGAAAAAGCGGTAGATAGATTTCACTCATGTCATGTGCACTGCTAGCACGCATAACTAAAGCACATAAACGAGGCCCAGGCAGAATGGCACTTTCTGCAACCTGGTCTAGTGGGAGGTGTCCCCGCCCATGGCAGAGGGGTTGAAATTAAATGGTCTATAAAGTCCCTTCCAACCCAAACCATTCTGTGATGACTAAGTCATCTGATTAACACTTGGATTTAATTAGAATGAATGCAAGTGTCTACACAAAGTTTTGTTCACATTACCATATTCTTCTGTGTCTACATGCTTTCTATGCAAAGACCATATGCAGCAGTTCTGGAGTATTTCTCCAGCTGTTTGTGCAGGAAGATCATTTGCCATTAAAGGCAATTCAAGAAATAACTTGAAATTGGCAGGAAAAAAACCTATAAGCTAGCTCTTGCAGATATTGGAAAACAAACAACTCCAAATCACATTAAACTCAGCCACGTCTTCAACTTGACCAGAATTAAATTACCTCCAAAACTAGGCCAGAGCACATACAAAGGAATAAATGGCAACACATCAGAAAGAAAAATCTGTTTCATAACATTCTTTATAAGCAGATCTCATTTACCTGCACTTCTATGTTTCAGAACCTGAGTTTCCTCACGCTTCAAGAAATTGCTTCTGCCTCCCTCATTCCCTTGATCAGAATGTAAAGGATGCTTATGGCAACAAGAGCCTGTACACCACTGCATAGCATACATTCGTATCTTAACAGAAAGCTTCCCATGCTCAAGAAATGCTCAAATTCTCTCTAAAATTTAACCCCAGCTCTCAAGGCAGTTCCAACATTCTATTAGTTTTCAAATTTGATTTCTCTTGTAATTTTATTAGTCCAGTAGCAATATACTGCATGGGTTAAACTCCTTATGGTTTTGACTACGCAACACTGAGCCCATTTGCCATGTTCAACAAAGCTCTTCAAGAAAATCTCTGTGTCACAGGGAGGTATCACTTATGACAAACCCAGAGGCAGGTTAGGAAGCATCTTTCCTGGAAATTTACTTTGTCTTTTAAAAGTACATTGCAGAAGATGTTCAGCTGTGTTAATTTTTATTTTTTTATTTTTTTAACAATTATTTGTTAGAGTTTAAGGCTATAACATCTGTTGTCTTTTTCCTTTGCTTTACAGTATTCTCAGTAGTTTCCTCTTTTTCTTCAAGTTCATTGTAACTTCTAGCTTTGTCACTTGCTACCCCACTTCCTCAAAGTATCATCCGTAAAGGAATGAGTTCTTACAATCAGAAAAGTATGTGCATTCCTCCTTTTCAGGTATGACAGCAAGGTGCAGATAGAGCAAAGCTTTTGGACGCCCAGTGAAAAGCCTCTGGTTTTATGTTTAATAAAATAATATTAGCTAAGAGCTAATACCTGGGGAGCATGCCAAGATTGACATGTTTTTCAACCAGCAATACTAGTCTTATAAGCCTAGAGAAGGAAGAAATAAAGCTACTTGTTTTTGTCTAGAGTAAAGGCAATGTCAACTAACCTCGAATTGATGGTGTAACAGATGCCACAGATGAATTCCCAGAGGTTTACTAGTAGTGCGCATGTACTGACCCTTTTGATTTTAATAAAATTGCTCTGATTCCAAGAAATGTAAAGCCTGAAAGCTTCCAAAACTGTAACATATCATTGTTATAGACTACACTGAGCCAGTAGGTCAGACTCACAGACAGCCTTCACTTATTTTAGAAGCCATAATAGTTTTCTCACTTGCATTTAATAGTTTTCTAACATTCTCAGGCAAACATTTGGCAACATCTGCTTTATGTTTTTTTTTATGGAGTGAATAAGAGAGGACAACCACAGTTGCACAAGAAATTAAGGAAAGATTCAACTACCTTGTTTCCAATGACACATCTCTGCAGAGTACAATTGCAGTTACAGTCAATTACCATAGAAATATATAGAAAAGATGTTGAGCACATCAAGCTTTAAAGAGTAAGGATTACACCAACAGAACTGAAAGCTCCTTGCATTGCTACTGAGAACATGGTGAGACATGCATTTAAAAAATTAACATTGGGGATGTCCACCAGAGGGAGCTGCCAGGACATTCAATAGGTGAGTAAAAGCGTTCTGGAAGAATGATGTTTAGTTCCAAAAACAGGAAAAAAAGCATGTTTTAATACTTAAACACCGAAAGATCAAGAATATGATTAGCTTACATATTTTATTTATGCATCATGAGTGGTGGAAAAAAAAGCTGGCTTCTATTCAAAATGCATGAAAGGTATACAAATTTATTTTAAAAATATCTTACTATTCAGTTAGTCACTTAGTTGCCTTTTGAAAGGGAAGTGGAGAAAAAAGTTAAGGTAGTTATCACCACAGAGCTCTCGTCTAATAGCAGAATGTTAGGCAGAACATAGAATGAAAGGCGTAGAGATAATTCACCCAACTCCTACAGTGACCTCATAGAAGTCATGGCTGAAAATACAAAGAAGAAATAAACAAAATTTGAATAAGTCATGATTATATCACAAAAAAACATAACCCCCCAAAACACCACCATCCATTACACAGAATGTAGATATATAGCAAAATAGAGTTGTATATATAAATATAATTAAATTCAGAAAAAAAAATGAATTTTATCTTTTGACAAAAGGGAGTCGAAGTCTGTGAAGAAAGAAAACAATATTCAACATGTATGGCACCTCTGTGCAGATAAAGATGCCCTAAAAAGAACAGAGAGCAGGACTGGGCTAGGAAGTACACGGAACCAGTAACACATCTATCAGAATGAGCTCTATCAATGACTAATCATTTTAATAATGTTTCAGAACACACACTGCTTTTCTGTCCTTCAAAGACTAGGGGATAGGAGAAAGAAAAGGAAGTGATGGTCAGTGAAAACCCTGAGTCTGTGTTTGCAGGACACCTTAATATTCAAAATGTCAGACTGCCACCTTTTCAATTTTGAATGAAGAGCTAGTAATGTACAACACAAGTACGAGAATGTTCTGTTTGTGTCATATTTATCAGTTTACAGAATCAGACACAGAACACTGGTAGAAAGAATAAAACACTTCACACCAGAACATAAGCTATCAGTGGATGAAACGTATGCTGTGGTAAAAAGATCAAAGGAAGCCACCAGGTCTACAAAAGCTATATTTGCATCCCCCACGTGGTACAACCCATAGGTTCAGTCTCTAAACTTTCTCCTCACAACTTACTTGTCCCTGATTTAGTCAGGGCAGCAGAAACAGAAGTAGAAACAGAACCCTCAAAAGTTTCAAAAAAAAAAAAAAAAAAAAAAAAGGAAGGTACATTGTACTGCATTAGAAGTTTTTTTCCCTGCACAGCTTTCATAAAGACCTAATCTTGGAAGGAGACATGCGAGAATACTAGTATAAACAGAATAAATAAGTAGTTCTTTTATTTCTTCATCTGCAAGCAGACTTATATCTGAATGTTTTAAGTTTTATTTGTACACTGCTTTACCTGAGCTTCTTCCAATTTGAGGACAGTTTGAATGTTGGCGGCTAATCAACAGTCCTCACCTGGAGGATAAAATCCGTAAGGAATATGGATCCTACAGAGAATGGACTGGAGGACATTGAAAGGATTAGAGTGCATCTTCACAGATTCTGTCATTACTTGGGAGCAAGTATTAGAAGTAACAGAAGACTGACAAGTCCAGTAAAGCAAAGCTTGTGAAAGCTCTCTAAGAAAATAAAACCTAAAGCTAGAATTCGTAAGATCTAAGATAAGCTTGGAATCAGTCTATTGCCCAGTACCAACACGAAACACCAGAGGACATCAATTATTATTCATTTGTCCTACTGTTTCCACATCAAATGTTGCTTTAAATGAAAGCATTCCATTCTTCTTCTAAAGGATTGTTTGTGCAACCAGTAAGAATTGTTTGTACAAACAACCAAAGGATTGTTTGTACAAGCAATAAAGGTTGTTTGTACAAGCAGCAACCTGTGCACTCCCCTTACTCTCCTCCTGTGTTTCTTCAAAACGCCTCTTCTTCCTCAGCACTACTGCTCAAATACACACCTGAAGTTATCCATACAACCAAGTTTGCAGTCTTTCTATTTCATTTCATGAACATAACCCCTAGAACCACCAAACCAGTATGATGAGAAATGTGATATCAATCTCTGTCCTCTGTCCCTCTCAGGATTTTCATGCTACTATCCTCTGCTCATCTTCCCAGCAGAAGGTGATCTGTAGCTTAAGAGACAGCTGCTTTTCCATTTCTGTTTAAACCAGCAAGAAGTCCACATCACACCCTCACATTTAACCTTAGATCTTAACTTCAAGCTGGAGTCAGAATCCCTACAGCTTGTTTTCTATGCCTGTCTTCCAACCTCAACTAGTCAATGATTACCTGAACTATCCCCTCCTACGGGAGCCATAAACAGATGGCAAGAGGCGAGTTTAAGAAGAGGACAACACACAATACTTAACAGAGTCCCCACCCAGCCTGCAGTCATTCTCAGCTCATAAACTCCACGAGCAGCATGTCATTTGTAAATGGAAAATATTTTGACAAGTTCATCCAAGAAAGTCTCTTCCAAAGTATCTACATGTCACCGGGTCCTTAGAAGTTGTGTGTCAAATTTCAGAATTTAACATTTCCCTTTACTATTGATTACATTGAATTCCCCTTTATGGAGCTAAATGAACAATGTCACAGCACAGGTGCACAGCAAAGCAAAAAAGCTTAGGCATCATTTTGCAAACAGATTAGTTAAAATCGCAAATCAAAACAAAAATCTGTCTTTACATGAAATGAAAGATTTGCTTTTCCATGTATTAGGTTAAAAGAAGTAGGTATAAAAAATCATTACAAACTATTAATACAAAAAAAAATCTGTAAGAAGAGGACTAACAAGTAGAAGTGTACCATTATTTTTTACCTATTTTCCTTACAGATCTGCATGAAGAGAGCTCCTACTACCTCAAAAGAAGACTCATCACAATATAGACACACCCATGCTCAGGCTAATGCTAATTTTAACACTACTGAACAGAACAACAACAGAAAGTACAAATTTGGAACCTGCAACTTCTTAACACCCAAGCCTTAACTGAAGTAGTAGGGGGTCAGAGAACAGCCTCCAACGCTGAGCTTTCATCACAAATAAAATTGTTTTCCTCTGTTGACAAACCACAAGTAAGAAGGTTAAACAATCTCCTTTAAACATGAGCAAATACAAATTTCTCAGTTTCAAAAAATATCTTATCTAAAGGATACATTGATGACCCAAGGTATACAAAAAAAAAAAAAAAACAATTGTTATGAATAACTTTTAACTTCAGATGTCTCTCTCTTCTCTCAGAAGGAATAGAAACTTAGTACAAAGTAGCTATGGGTGGGGTTGGATGCTCAGTGCCATCCTGACTTTCATCAGCACCTTTTTCACACAGAGTTTCAGTCACCAACAAACCTGATGTTTATCAACAGCAAACAGAAGTCACTACCTTCTAAAAGCTGCAAAAGCTTTTGCTAGTATTCATCATATGAGATCAAGTTAAAAGTTCCCTAAAAAATATTTTTTAAATAGAAATCAAACAAACATTAAATCTGACCCTTGTCATCACTAGGGAGACAAATGCCTTTAAGAGGAAAGAAAGGAAGTAAAACACTGATACCGTTGCAACAGCATTTCTCAAAAATATTTGCAAGACTAATAACGTAAGTTATTAATGTATTCATAAAACCTAAGGTTTGCAGAGTCATCATCTATAGGCTTACCTGTACAAATGGCCATCATCTTGGAAATCCTCTTTGCCCCATCTTCCTTTAATGTCTTCAATAACGTGGTTTTTCAGGAACTTTTTAAGCAGCTTAACCGTCTGACCGCGAGTCACTTCGGGGCCGAAGTTCTGGTTGGAGCCGAGCAGCTCGTGCAAGCAGTCCACGGCCTCCGAGGCTTTGAAGCAACGCTCGTAGCTTTTGAAGCGGCAGCGGTGCTTCCGTAGGGGCATCGCGGCGCGGAAGAGCTCGATGATCTCGTTCCACTGCCAGAGGGGAACAAAGCAGCCCGTTAAGGGGAATGTCGCTTGGGCTGGTGGAAGGAGCTGAGAACTCAGGCGGGTGTGAATGCGGCAGCGCCTGCTTTTGGATCAGCTGTGCTGGCAAGCGCTCCGAAACGCGAAGCTACGCTTTAAATAGCTGAGATGTGGGAACATAAGAGGGGGAACAGGGGAATCCACAGCCCCGTGCTGCCCGCAGCCGCACCTTTAATCCCCCCCCCCCCCATTTTCCCATTTTAGGGCTTTAAATCTCCTCCCGGCCGCTCCCGGGAGACCCCCACACACCCACTGGGCGGGGACGGAGACCCCCCAGAGCCCGCAGCGGATCCCGGCGGGCGCCCACTCACCAGCCGCGTAGCGCGGTAGGGCCCGGGGCCCACCAGCCGCGCCGACATGCTGGGTGTGAGAGGTGGGGGGGGGGTGCAGGGGCCGGGCAGCGCCGTCCCCTGGGGAGCCACCGGCCGCACGCGCCGCGCCCGCCGGCCGTTTGAATCCCGGCCTGCCGGCAGCCGCCTTTTCTCATTGGGCGGCCGCCGCGCCACGTGACCCACACACCGCCGCCTCGGATTGGTGGAGGCGGACACTGCCTTGCTCCGCCTGGGGAGGGGGCGGGGCTGGGCGTAACGGCTTTCTCCTCTCCCCCCCCCCCCGTCCTCACCACACACACACAGAGGCGGGAGGGGGAAATGGCGGTTGTGGGGCAGGGCGGCTCCTGGCAGCGCCTGTCAGCGGGGCGGCTCGGCTTCCCTCACAGCGGACATTAGCCGCTGGTTTTCCTTTCTGTGGCTGAGCAGCAAAAGGTTGAGGACAGGGAACCAGGCGTTGGCTTGGTAACCGCGCAAACCGTAGCAAGGGATGGTGGGTTCGCGCTGTGTGATTAGCGCCTTGGTGATAACGTACCGCAGCGCTTTCACTAAGTCACAGAAAAAAAGTGGTAATTTCAGCACTCAGTTTCTCAGGAGGAGCTGGTACGATCAGCGTTCCTCCTGCACCAAACCTAAGAACACAGCATCCCAACACACTTCCCCTCATTCTCCATGTTCACTGCACACTTTGTGGTTTAACTGAATGAGGCACTCCACTTCCCAGTGTCACCCAGGTGTGTAATACAATTTTTAAGTACAAAAAAAATGTAAGTGCATGATTCTCACAAGCTACAACACAAACCTTTTGTATTGAAGCCACTAGGGTAGCTACTATATGCAGCCTCTTGCCATACACCCATACAGCACACTGAAAGAATGCATTTTCTTCCTTCAAATGCTTCGTAACGCACAGAAAACTAAACCATTGTGCAAGAAACATAAGCAGGATTCCGAAGTGGTACTTACTGACAGCCCGCAGACTGATCAGCATCTCCAGTTTCTGCTCCTGCTTATTAAAACATAATCTCAAGTTGTAGAAGCAGTTGGCTGCTGCACAAGTGTTGGATTTGGAGGTTTTTCCTGGCTCCTCACAGGAGGCCTGAGCAGCTCAGTTTTGACCATGTGTATTCTCAGACCCTACTTAAGCTTCAATGAGTTTGAAGAAGTTTGTCCTAGACCAACAAACTACTGTCTGGCCCCTCACAGCAGTAGGATGCATTCCTTTTAGAATGCAGCTGCACACTCAATTTCTCTTACTTTTGATAAGACTTCCAAGTGGTTCTGACCTCTGCATTTTCTATTGCTGCAGTGGGTGGAATAACTACAAAATGGTGGGCCAAAACTAGGACTTCCGCACCTGCAATGGGTCTTCTGCAAGCCTACAGCGTAGTCTCTCTTCATCAGTACCTAGTTTTAAGGAAAAAAAAAAAAAAAAAAAAAAAAGCAGCAAAAATAGGCACCACTCAGGCTTTAAAAAGAGACAAAGCCTTTTCCACTGCTTGGGAAAAAAAAAAAAAAAAAAAAAAAAAAGAAGCACTAGACCCCTATTGACAAGAAACAACCCCCCTCCTTTGGAAGTTAAGGGTGTCGGAGGACTGGAGTCAGTAATCAGATTTCCCACTGAAAATGGTTGTGGCCCCCAGTCAGCACCCTGGCTGTTCTGCATTCTGTGCTAAAGCACCTCTCTCACTCTCTCAGGAAGCTAAAACACGGAGCTGAGGATTCCATGATTAAGCACCTAAAAAAATGCAAAAGTCATGATAATCTGATTTCAATCAGCCATGAGAGTTGATGGCTGTGTGGATTAAATGGTGGAAAAATATAAAATATAAATTATTTTTTATTTGTTTTATAAAGATGACTTGTATGTAATTCCGTAAGAATTATTTGCAACACATATCCATGATAAAGTTTAAATTCTTTTAGTATTAACAGTACACAATAAATGTTTCTACACCTATAAATTTATTGAGGTAACAACTTATTTTCTTGGAGTTTTACAACAGGGAAGCAATTGAAACCTGCACCAACATTTCGGATATTTGAAAATCCTGTAGATCAGGTCAAGCACAAAGCAAAAACAACAAGCTTCTTCTCTGTTAGTAGTGAACATAATAGAAAACAATACATTTAAAGGTAACATGTTAATTTAAACACCTCTACCTCCTGAGTTACAAGTCTGATGCATAAACTTAATAAGCTGCATTTGTATTGTATGAGTTTATGTGCAAATAGCTAGACTCTTTAATTTCTCTACGTGTGTGCCCTTAACAATCTGCCATGTTTCCAAAAAAACCACACTGATCAATCTGATACGGACTCCACACGTGCCCTACCACCTCTGCCAGCCCCAGTCTCAGGAGTTCAGAGAATGTCTTGTACTTTTTTTTTCCTCGTTTGACAGAACAGAGGCAAGGTAACCAGTGCTACTTAACAGAGAAATCTTTACTTTAAACTTGAGTTGTTGAAAACAAATAATAATAATAACAAACAATAAGAAAACCCCAGAAAGTCTTTCGAGGCATGTATTTCAATAGGTAATGGAAATGGAAGAAAACAGATCACAGTACAGTCATGGTAGCTAACATTTAGACTTCAATCAAAAACGTTTCTTTAAAAGATATATAAGGACTAAGATTTTGACTGCTGAATTACATATTTATCCCCACTAAGCAGTCTATCCTACATATCTGAAAATATACTGATAGATTAAGATTACTATAACACTTTGGTGAACAAATCACTAGGCTGTTTTGATCATTATACTACAAGACAGTTTGGTTAACCCTCAAATTAGTAGGCTTCCTGCATTTAGGATAACTTTTAAATGAATACAGATTTCCTACATAAATGAATTAAGTTATCTCAAAGAGGGTAGGCATAAAAATTTATCTTCAAATTAAATGCCATACTTTGACAGATTAACATACATTCCTTTCTTTAAAGTAATATTGTTTTTAAATGCATAATGCTTATATGTATTAGTTATATTAATAATAAGCTTTATATTCAAATACTGTATTTATTGAAGATTCATTCTTTTAATAAATTGTAGCTGACATTCTCAACAACTTACAACAATTAAGGTCATTTTTTTTCCCCCTCAATGTTCAAAGTACTTTGTACTTGTCATACACACTAATTTTCTCAACAAGTATCTTTATTTTCCTGCATCTTCTAGATAGAGATCATCTATCCATTCATTTATTGCAGGAAAGACATAAACAAGTTGTTGAAAACACTTGTTTTTTTTAATTCAGAGATACATGCTCTTCTATCCCGCCCCCCAAATTCGGAAACGCAAATAACTTATGGTAAAAATACAAGTTCTGCTTTGGAAGAAAACATACAAAATATACACAGTGTAGTGTGTGCACCTAAATGTCTTGATTGTCAAGTAGCTCAAGTTTTCACTCTGATGTATACATTTTTTCTTCTTTCTTGTAGACAACAGTTTGTTTCACTGATCTTTGCTGGTGCCATTTCTTGTTGTCTTTGGTAGTCGTTGTCCCTTTGTGTAAGCATGGTACCAGAAGTGCAGAAACAAGACTAAAAACATAGAACCATATAGCCAAATAATAAACATGAAAATTGGATACTGGTACGGACAATCATCCATGATGTAGATTTGCCCTATATGGACTGTAATCATAATGAACTGGACCTGCAGGAAAAAGGGAAGGAAAAATATTCATTTTAAAAGAAAGACAAACTTCCTACAGACATTTAAAAAGATTTAGCAGAACTTGCATTCATAAAAAGTTGGGGGCAGGGGCTTTCTCAGCTACAGATAGGGTCACCATTATTGACCCTCTCCCAAATTGTTACTGCATTGAAAAGCACTTCCACAGAGTAAAGAAAGACGTATTGTCCAAGGACAATACGAAGTACAAGCAGCAATGAGAAACCTGTGCTAGAAGAAAGGGAGTCTGCCAGTTCAGTAAAGAAATAAGTAATTTGACTCGTTTGACCAGTGACAAATGGGATATTGCTCTAAAAAAAAAAAAAAAAAAAAAAAAGGCCAGAAAAAAAAATACACATCAGGATCTGTGAACATGATAGTATACAGGTCAGAGGTGAGGGGAAATTCACGTAACACAGAGGTCTGCAGGTCCCAAAAAAGCAATTTGAGGGAGGATTTAAAGAAATTCGACATGTACATTAAGTTAATAATCCACAGATAATACCGCCAAGACAAAAAGCCTCTAAACTTATAAATATTCAAGCTAAGTCATTCCTAGTTACACAGGGTTACGTAAACAAAGACCAGACCTGGTGCAAGCAGTTACAGCCATGGCTGCTTCTCCCTGCTTCTTTTGCTCCTCTGTGAACAGGCCAAACTGATTGTGTAGCCAGAAGTTGCATTTTTTTAAATTTATATTAAAGAAGCTGGGTGTGAAAAAGCACCCATAGCAATAACCACTTCAGAGTGATCTAATGCTAATAAAACACTTAATGTAAATTCTCTACACATAATTTCTATGAAAGAAGGGACATGACATTAGGAAATACTTTTTTCCCTGCAGTCATTACTATTTACATGTAGGCTCTGTACATTAGTTATGTTTTCTTGGTGTAAATTTATATTCTAGTTATTTTTATACAGCAGATGAGTTTTGCATGTAGTATTCAGTGAACACATTTAACTGAAAAGCTTGTGTCTATGATTTTATGGTGAATGTTGAAGTCAGCAGATTTAAATAAATAACTCAACTGGGGCTCATTACTTTTGTTTTACTCATTTAAAACATGAGTAAAAACTGTACCAACTGTACTGACCACACAGATCAACATTAAAGAGTACAAATTTATTGCACTGTCTGCATTAGCCACAATCAGCTTTGGGAGATGTTCAAGTCAAAGAGAAAATTACTCACAAGTTGTATAGTTGTCATGTATTTTTTCCACCACAAGTATTTGTGATAGGCTGGTCCCAGAGAACAGATGCCGTAGTAAGTGTACATGACAACGTGTACAATGCAGTTCAACAAAGCATGAAACGTCCCTAAACCACCTGTAGAAGGAATATAATAAAGTAGTATTATTGCATTAGGTTTATTTAGGTCATTTAAAAGCCAACTCAGGTCCTGGTAGTTTGTTTTGATTGAGGAAAACAAACAAAGACCACAACAAATATAGACTTCAATTAACCGAAGTATTTAACCAGAATTGGGTTGACACCAATTCTGAAGGATCTTATCACACAGGTTTATCTAAGCTATTCCAAAACAGCAGTAAATTGATCTGAGCTAATGACCTTTAAAAAAAAAAAAAATCACTGACTTCTCAAAGTGACATATACACATGAAAGGAAGCAGAAAGAATTTTGTGGAAGCAACATTCCTCCTGTTTTACACCTACTTTCTGAGCTACATGATGAACTTTGCAAAGTTTTAGAGGATAAGTAATTCCCCAACAGAGATTTCCAGGGAACGAATCAGTTTCAGACAGTAAGTTTCTGGAATCATGATGTAAGTGAAGGCCTCACAAATCCACGTTCCATCTCAAAAGCACACATACAGCGGAAAGGAAATTTAAGGCCAACTAATAACCCACCTTGGGGCAAACTCATGACTGAAACTGGTAAGATATTAAACAAAGTGAGTGAGGAATTTTTTTTCCCACTGATCAACAAGGGAGTTAGATGATGCTGCTCAAGGTAATTTTGTTTTAAAGAACATAATAAATTATAGGTTAAAATGATACAAGGGGTGGCTGATAAAGTATTTTTAAGATAAATATGAACATGAAAATATTGAGCTTCAGGAAGAAAACAAAATGTTATGAAAAGCAGACACTTAGTGAGAAATATTTCTTATCCAAAAGCCAATTTGCCATTAAGAATCACTTCAGTTAAAAATAAAGCTTATTTTGTGATTTTATTAGCTCACGCTAGTCTTCCAGCTTGATAGATCATAACTCTTCCAGCTGTGATCGCAAACTTTCTTTGAAACTTAGTTATTTGTATTTTTGAAAATAATTCGTGTTCTCGCAGTCCAAAAAGTACATACTTTTTTTGGCCTGCACAGTGAATATTCAAAAGAAAAAATAAATAGTTAAAGCAAAGAGAGAGAAGCCATAATATAAGAATATGCTCCAAAAAGCAACACCACATGTAATCAACATCTTACAGTTCTCTATTTATCAGAAGAAAAATCAGTATCTCCTTTCACAACCCCTTTTTTTTTTTTTTTTTTAAACACAGGTTCCAAAGCTTGGTTAGTAGAGACCATAGTGCCACTATTTAGAAGGAAGTACAAGCAGTGATGAAACTGAATACAAGATAATCATCAGCAGGATTGAAATTCTTGGGGGAAAAAAAAAAGTTGTCAAATAGAACAATATTTGGAAAGATCAGTATAAAGATAAGCAAAAGAGCTGCAAGAATAAATACAGCTCTTCAAGGTTGAGTATGACTATTACGAGCAGAGGATAAAACAGACCTTGCATAATTTGTTGAAATATATGTCAGATTATCACATGGAAAATTTGAATCTGATGCAAAATCAGAAGCCTGTATCTAGTATACTGATCCAATGTCCAGATAAAAGGCAGGAAGTTAATCACCTATAAGTGGAAATTTTTCAAGGTTGAAGAGGAGAGAGTGCTAGTTGCTGGGATTCTTTGTAGATCTGTAAACAAACTGAACTGCATGCTGAAAAATCTATTTACAGTTTCCTCATTAACTTAAAATACCAGTTTTTCATCAACATTTGAGAAAGACATGATCAAGCTTCCTCATAACAGGAGCTCAACAAAAGCAGCAGAAGTATAGCCTTTCATACACTAGCAAAATCTGCACACTGGACTTGTTCAAAAGACACAATCTACAGCTATCCTAGACCGCTTACAGATATCCTGGTCTGTTTTTAGGGCTTATTTTCACATTCATAAAAGAAGAACTAACAGATCAGATGTAACTACCGTGTGCTTACCAGGCTATTCTCATGGCATTCTATATTTATTAGTGTTGTACACTAATTCTATAGCATAGAAAGATGCATGCACATAGAGCAGGAAAGGAGAAAAGTGAAGCTATTCTGGAGTGGACAGAAGCTCTTACTTCATCACAATTCAAATACAGGTAGAGCCTAACTTTCTATAATAAATAAGGTCAAAAAAACATGTCTGTGGTTTTCTGAAAACTAAATAAAGTATTAGATGTAAGTAATCCCCACTTGTTCTGTGGCTTAAAGACAATAAAAATGACTGCTGAAACAGCACTTTAAGGATAGTAAAAAAAAAAAAAAAAATGATGAGAATGTAGTCCTCCCCTCCAATTCAATTCTTACGGTTTGAAGGAAAAGTGTCTTTGAAGAAGTTTCAGAGTATCTACCTTACACCACTTTTAATTTTTCAATCACATTTTTTTTCATGTAATATTGCTCTTTGTTTATGGTTTTCTCCTGCACACCTTGTTCCCTCAACTCTGCACAAAATGATGTCTAAGAAAAATGAGTACCCCCCACCCATTTAGATAGTTGTCTTGCATGGTGATTTCAGATGTTACAAAAAATTCTGAAGACATCCAAATTTAAAAATGTTGGTGTCTGCAGGAATTTTTAATCTGTTCTTCAAATATTTGTCTAGCATGTTTTTGGTACCAGAAGATATGTAAAAGTTGAACTGTCTCTTCACTACCTGCAGCAAATTTGACTCCAAACCACCAGGTCCATGGCATGATGGAATGATGAAAGACATGCAGGAATGTAACTTGGCTGTTTTTCTTACGTAGCACAAAAAATATCTGAAACAGATTTTAACAAACAGAATGTTATAGAATACTCAAGCCCAACATACTAAAAGAAAATGTATGTATCTATGCTGGTTACTCACTACTATACACTTAAAAATTCTTCACAGCTGCAGTCTAGGGAGAAGATGGGAAACATCTGACTAATTTTTGAAAAAAATTAAACCAGTATTAAAACCCACCTGTGGAGTGAAGCCAAAGCAACCTTCAAAAGCAACTGCCCACAGCTGAGCAATGAGTGCAATGGACAACGTAAAATGGACTTGCTTGGGCTGAGAAGTATTTAGAAGCATCAGATTTTAAGTCTGCTGAACTACTACTACTAAAGGAAAGACATTTGAGAAAACTAACTGAAGGACTAACAAGAGATACAGACAGGAGTAAATATTAATTTAGAGAAGTAGCCTTTATTATTACTACTGACTTAGCTACCCTTGGAAAAAGACAACATCGGGAAGTATAAATGTAACTGTTCTTTATAGATATTGACAGGCCACACTTAAAAAGACAGATATTGTGAGAAATGTTAAGGGAAGACAGATAAAGAAAATTGTATAAGAAGTCAGGTCACGAGAAGGGTGGTATCAGATGGCAAAGAAAGTAATACAGAAGAGAAGTCTAGCATGCTATGGAAAACATTTGGAAACAGATTATTTAAATACAGTTAATAAATAACTTCTGCAATAACACCAAAAAGCTGCTGAGAAACAGGTACCTGATTGGATAGATTCAAAGAAAACAAATAATAATAAACAAAAATTTCAAGCCCAGGGCTAATTAAAAATGGGCAATCTAACAAGAGGGTAGTACAGAGGACTAAGCCAGTCAGGCTTTTCCAGTTTTAGCATTCCTGGCACTTACATTACCATTCCATTTGGCCCAGTCAGTAAGATGTTGAATCATGATTGTTTGTAGATGAAAGTTAGATGGCTAACTTCTCTTGCGGGGTATAGAACATCCCAGCTGCTCATGAGTCAGCTCCTGAATCACTGCTATTGTGCCCGACACAGTAAGATAAACGAAATCACAGCTGACTCCAACATCCAGAAGCCTGTTTGAGAACATCTCCACCATCCCTAGTAGGTGCCAGCTTCAGGAAGAGGGGAAGGCAGATGGCTAGTGGTGGTGAGCAAGGTCTACATTCTGCTTTAATGCACTGCAGCTCAGACTTCTTTTGAAACTGCTCAGAGTGCAGGCCAAGTACCAAACACATCTATGGTCACGGCCAACAAGGTACTTACAGGAGTTTAGAGCAGGTAGTTATGACAAATTATGCTGTATTCAATTCTGTTGATACAAATATTCCAAAAAATGAAAGATAAAATCTGAAGATGACATGGAAAAAAGCTTCAATGTAATCAACACTGATTTATTTTTTTTTTTTTTTTAACTTGATGTGTTGAGACAAGCATTGCTGCAGCACAACAGGTTAGTGTATTTGGCTGATAAATAGCCAAGTTATCAAGGCTTCCAATTTTTATTTTTATTTTTTAAAGATATATTCTCTAATATTTTCCCTGATAAATAAGGAGTGACAGTGCAATGGGAGAATAAGATAGTAAGGGTAAACAACCTGGTGGTATTCTAACAGTGAAGGTTGGAGGAATAATGAAAAAGCAATTTATGCTCTCAGCCCTCAACAGCAGTGGTTCTTCTACTGTGAAAGGGAAACATCACTACATTGTTTATTAGGCTACAAATACTTACGGTGTCTAATAGTTCAATGAATTTGGAAAAGTAGTACAGCCAACAAGTTCGTACCATCTGCAAGAGTGAAAAACAGAAACTGTTAAATCCTAATAGTCATAATTAAAATTAAGAAGCTGCAGGAGAAGTAAGAGTATAAAATGAAAATAGAGAGAGAAGTGGTGTCTTGGTGATGTGTAGGTTGTTTGGTGTTGTTTTCTTTTTCCTTAAAAAATAATTAAAAATTCTTTAATTGATAGAGAATTTTAAAACAAAAAGGAACAAGCCAACAAATAGGTTGCCTTTTTTGGCAAACAGTAAACCTCTACAGTTAAACTCTAAGCATATTAATGCTTTATATTTTACAGTAAGGCATTTTTCTTTAGAGCATTCCACTCAACAGCAATAGATTTGGTTGTTCAAAAAGCATTTCCAAAAATAAAGTCTGTGTAGCATAACAATTTGACCATGCATTTGGCAACTTACTCTTAGAGCTGTAGGTGACCTCGAGTAGTCAACAATATCACAGCGGAATGAGTACCCAGTGGCCCAACCTGACATGAGAAACTAGAGCAAAGAAAAAGAAAAGGGCATGGATTACTTTGTGTCTTATGAAAAATTCATTAAATTCAGATTATTATTGCAATCACTAAGCATGAGGGGAAAACAATGTTATAAACTTGTTGGATCAGCAACTTTGTCAATCATCAGCCTCTGTGTTGACTAGCTACCACAAGATCATTTGCTGCTACAGATTGATTACTTTATAATTCTATGACCACACCTATGGACAAGAAGCTTCTTTCTACACCCATTATGTCAGCATTAGTAAATGAAGAGGAGAAACAGCTGCATCTCAACACACATGCTGGCTAAGCAACCTGTTGTGTAAATCAGAACACAAAAACAAGTAAACCTTTTAGAAATTTTTGAAAGTTATCACAGTCAAATATCTTAGTACTCAAGAAAACCATCACAACATAACAACATAGAAGTAGAACTTAATACTTTAAAGACAAAGAACAAAATCAATATGCACTATATTTTTAGTATCCTAGTTCCTAAAATCTTGCTTAGTTGAACGGCATGATTCAATGAGTCTTTCACTAATACGATGGATGAGAAGCTACTGTTTTTATAATCAAGAGCATATGTACAGGGCAGGACTATATGTATCATCATTTAATCATTTCTCTTGATCATTTGATCTTTTCTCTTGGACTATATTAGAAATCAAGACAAGAGCGACATTGTTAATATTGCACTTGGCTCATTCTCCTACCAGCCATTAGGACAACTGTGTCTCATATCAGTTAAAGAAAAGAAAACCCTTGTCATCAATTGATCATAACCCACTCATGCATGATATGAGGTTCAGCTCGTAACAGACGAAGGTTTTTAGTCTATGACATGTTAAATGTTTTAACTTTGTAAAGAATCAGTTGCTTAAATAAAACAAGATTATAATGCCATCAAGATATCTTAACACTAAAACACCCACAAAATGGCTTGGATCCAAAGAGGGAAAGAATCAGCTTTTTGCTGAGAGTCTGAATCTCTGCTATTGTCTCCCTGTTATACAGCATCTATGCACCCTTTCATGAAATTTTAAAATAGATGTCTTGACAGCAGATTAATTGAGTACTGTGTTAGTATCAGACACTGCTAGAAGTTTAATTTAAGTTTCAGAGGGCTTATAATCAAACCAAGCTTATCACCAAATTACAAACAGATGTGTTTGGTGAATTTTCAAAAAAAAAAAGAAAGGAAAAAAATGTAAGCATTTTATCCCAACACTTAGAACATTCGGCACAGCTATTACATGAAGTAGTTGCTGCTGCACTGTCATTTAAGTGCTGTTAAAAGAAATGTCAAGCAGTTCACTGTAACTCATGATGAGATTTATGCAATTTGAGCTAACAAAAACATTGCCAATTTTACAGGATTATATTGCAACATTACCAATTTACCAAACATAACCACATAACCAGACTTAATATGAAAAGCATCAGTACTGGCATAGGGATATTTAACCAGGCAAATGCAGACAGCTATCATGCACATAATACTATTGTTATATAAATATATTTTCAACTGAAGCAGGCATCATGTATCTTAAGGTTTAAATACTGGTTCTAAAGCTTCTACATGGTCTATGCCATTCATTCTTATGGATTTTTAGTTCTATCAACCCATAATCCTACACAATGCCAGGCTTTGCTGTTTTAAAGTCTAACATTTGCTTCAACACTTGCTATGGACTAGAGCAAAATCTCAACATTCTCTCAGAGAAAAAAATACTTCCTGTTTCTGAAAAAACAGGCTGAAATTGTTCACTGTATTTTTTTTTTTTTTTTAAGAGAATGAAGGTCCCCTAAGTAGATATCATTAACATTTGCAATTTATAAGGCTGACCTAACTGAAGATTATTATTTAGTAAACATACAGTGTTTGAAACATCAGAGCTGACTATGAAGTAGTAGGGTAAAAACAATTACAACAGACTAAGAAAAACATATAGTCTACTTTACCTGCTACAACCCAGGGAAATTAAATAAGTTAAAAATCTTTAATTTTGTGCATTATATATAATGGCACATTAAGTATTTTACCATCTTTCTTTCTAAGTATGACTTCTTTTTATCAAGTATCAGCTCAGTAATTTTGTCATACTGATCACAGAAATATATATTACAACAATCAGAATAACAGTTTTGAGAATTGAAAAGTAGAAAATGCATTAATAAATTTAATAAAATTTATGAGGGTTTTTAGAGACAAAATATGTGTGTGCTGCCTATAAAAGTAATACTTACTTCGTAAGTCATGTACAAAGAGAGGATTACCACACTAAAGTTATAAAATGCCATTATCTGCCTGAGTTCAAAAGGTTTTTTGTTTTCCATGAGTTTGGGTCCCAGAGAAGTTACAAAATAGATGTAGGTTCCAATGATAAATGTTGTTGGAAAAGGCGAAGACATGAGTGGCCAGCCTTCCAGTCTTGGATCTAGAGAAGAGGAGGAAAAAAAAAATCAGATCTTTCCAGTACTCATTAAATCCTAAAGACGCCACTGAAAAGTACTTAATTCCTAACAGTTTGGGTTTTGTTTTCACTGATCAAGAGAACATTTACCTCAAATCTGCGCTGACTGGATAACAACATTTAGCACCTGTCAGATTACTTCTTCCTGCATCATAGGATCATCTAGGTTGGCAAAAACCTAGAAGATGACCACGTCCATCCATCGACCTGACCTACTGAGTCCAATCACTAAACTATGCCCCTGAGCAACACAACCACAGGGATATTGACCCCACCTCTTCCCTGGGCAGTGTGTTGCAATGCCTAATCACCCTCACCATAAAGAAATTCTTTATGGTAAAAAGGACCTAAACCTCTGTTGGCACAACTTGAGGCCACGTCCTCACATCCTGTCACCTGAGAAAAGAGGTTGACACCCACCTCACTACAACCTCCTTTCAGGTAGTTGTACACAGCAATGAGGTCTGCCCTCAGGCTCCTCATCTCCAGACTAAACAACCCCAATTCCTTTAGCTGCTCCTCAGAACTCATTAGTTCTTCACACAGAGAATCACAGGAAATGCGATTTTCAGTCCAGACCCCTCCTCCATGAAAAGCCTGCGTCTTCATACACTGCTGTGGCGCAGAAGGCACAGGCAGGAAAGCAATGTACAAGCAGGTCACAGAGCCTGCATGTCCTAGTGAGACTTCATTATCCTGAAAAAGCATTTATTTTGTCTCACAGTTTAAGGCACAGACAAGCAGTAGCCCCACTTTTCAAGATCCTCAGGCCTTATAAGCAGTATTGTGTTAGATGCAATAACCGTGGGGAATTCAGACCGAGGAAACATCCTCTCATCAGTTGGTATTCAAAGATTGTTCCTAAGAAGTCCTGACACGTCACCCTCACAGTACCTTAAAACTCATAATTTTATATTGCAGATCTCCAAACGGCAAATATGTTGCAAGTTCCTCTCCAGTTATCCCATACTGATTTCAGCTACTGCACAGAGTCCTTCCCCTGCTCATGCTGCCGTTACCTCTCTTCACAGCTGGGACTGACAGACCTACCCTTAAACTTCACCTTGATCCCACTGCACCGATTTGTCATTCATCACCAAGCCTCAGCTCAAAAAGCTTTAACATTTCTCCATAACCAGGATAAACAGAACAAACTTTTTTCTAAACTGACTTTTGGAAGTTTCGTTTCTGAAAGACCCCTAACCTTCCTGTTGAGTCAGCAAACGGCTGCTTTCATGGTCTGCTGCTGGATGCTGGGCATGAAATTACATCACTGCAATTTTTGTTAAGTGTTAAAATCATGGCCAAATGTCTTAAGTCAGTGATGTTCAACCTATGGCATTCAAGCAACATGTCTTGAGGCACTCTGGTGCTGTTTACAGCTATAGTTTTTTTGTTGTTGTTGTTTGTTTGTTAAAAAAAAAAAAAAAGGTTGAGGAAAGCAAATTACAATGCCTTTTGCAGCCTGTTATGCGCCCCATGCTGCTGCCCGTGAGCCAACAAGTATTGTGAAATGCTGCACGTTAGATTAAAAAAAAAAATTACATCTATCTGCATAGCACTGCAAGAGAAGCACCCGCTCTTCACAACTGACTAGTTTTTTGCATTCACCACTTGCACTGATACAACCAAAACCTTCCCGCTGGTTTTCCCATCTTGATTCTGAGAAAAAACATGTTCAGGCACTAATGGTACAATATGCTATACCAAATGCAGGCACTGGCAGAGAGATGAGCAACTGAAATTGTGAATTCATGAACAGGGCAGCAGCAATGTTCTATCACCCATCCTAATCCACTTCATCCACTGAGTCGTACTCAAAAAGCTCCCTTTTCATGTGCATGATCTGATGCTACAGAACAAGAGAAATGGTTTTCAGCTATACTGGAAAAGATAAGCTACTCATTGTAGTGATCAAACCTTAACTGCTTCTTAAGCTTTCCCTAGGAATCAACTAATCCTGTTCATGACGTGACTACCATGATGAGGAACATTTTAACATTATGTTAAAGCAAATCATGCTCTATGTCCTCCTTGTATGAGGTGCACCAAGAGACTGCAATTCTTTTCTGAAACAAGACTGTGAGAGTGAATTACTCTGAGGGCAAATTTCAATATACTATAACTCACCAGAATTTGTATTTCCTTTTACTTTGCAAGGGGAAAATAAAGCATCACCATACACCTAACTCAATTAACTGATAACACAACGTTGTTAGTTAATGAAAAAAATAGAGCTTTACATTCAGTGGAACAGAAAAAATAATTAAACTATATATTCAAGGTGAGCCAGAAACTCTTACAAAGTAATCACTGGTGGCACTTTAGTAGTCTGGGGTTATAGCCCTAAGTTACCTGAGTTGTTTTTTGTTTTTTGTTTTTTTTTTTCCCTTTTTTAAAATTCAGACAATTTGTTATTTATAATTTAAAATGTCAGTAGGTAGCCTGGAAAGTCTATTAAACATGTACAGGAAGACAAGGCTACTTGAAGCTGATATTAGGACATCTACACTAGCTACATGCTGCTTTTCAAACTTATTGAAAGTTAGTAAGTTTTAGACTTTAATGACTCACCAGCATCTTTGATCCATTCATCATACAGTAGCACAGCCTTTGATGTCAGATTGCTGAAGGCCATTTTCACTTGATTAAGATTTTATGATGTTGCCTGCAGGAGAAAAAAACAAAACAGAAATATGGATTTCAGTAATTAATAAAACAAAGGTGAATAAAGTGTTTTGGAAAAAAAAAATCAATAAACAGAATGGAAAGAAATGGAGGAGGTTAACAGAGAAACATGTGAAATACAGATCAGGTAATGTCAGCTGGACAGATCACACTACACTTGATGGTGATTTATAGCTGAGCTGTTATGCAAAACAATACAATTTCGTAATCTCTTCATGCCAAACAAGGTACTTCCATGCCATAAGGCGTTATCTCAAGAAACCATGCTGTGGTTAACCGTTACAGTTAAGGGAAAAATATAAATAAAGAGCAGCTGCTAGAATTGCTTTTTATTGTCATCTCCTTTAGAAGTCCACACTGATAATGTAAAGTTCAGCTTTGCAGCATTTACTACTGAAAATGTAATTTTCTAACTAAGAAGTATTTCTAAGGTAGGTGGGAGGGAGAAGAGGTGCCAATATGTCTGCACACTTGTTTTAAATACAATAATTAGCTATGTTATAACTAGTATGCAAATCACACTCTGATGAATCAACTGTTTCCACACCAGGATTATGAAGCATCATAGTACCACCGGTAATACCATTAACTCACAAAAAATTTCCAGCACTTCCAGTTTGCCTGCAGCACCACCCTCATATGTAAAACAAAGAAGTATGCTTGTATGAATACTGATTTTTGCTTTGACATCAAGTACTCACCAGCCCTTTGCTTTACCACATTTCCCCCAGAAAAGACTTCAAAGAAAAAAAAAAAACAGTTTTGAATGGTGCCTCTCCTTTTCCTATTCAGTGTTTCACTGTGCCATATGATTTTTCTCAATACCTTCACATAATCTTCACACAATAGTCACCTTAGTTCAGGCTACACACCTTGACAATCAGCTCCTGTCCTCTGGATAAAAGGACAGTCTTTTCAGAGAGACATCTCAGCCTCCTTCAATATAAGCCAGCTGCAGCTTTTGGGAGCCAGTTCTGTACCCCACGATACTGCAATGCATCTCTGCTCACTCCTCAGATCTCCCCGTCTTCTCATTTGTGCTCACCTTAGCAAGCCTACACAACAATTTCCCCCATATTTCTAGTTCTAAAACTGTTCACTGCCATTTCATAGTATTTAGACAGCTCAAAGTACACTATATCCCACCCTTCATCACAAAATGCGACACTGACAAGCCTGACCTCACTAGTTTTCACATGATTTACCTCTTCAGTTCTCATTTTGCTACACTTGTTTTCCTGCTTGCGCTTCTGCTATATGCACCTGTACATCTCAAACTATTTCTTGTTCAGAAAATGAATGTTCCTTCAGCTCACATCTTCCAGAAATACCATCTTCCAGCATCAGCACTTCCCAGTTCAATGTCAGTGCCTTTCTGCTGACCATCCTCACATGCCCAATACTACCTTGATTTAGACAGCACCGCATCAATGCTAATTGCTGCACAAAGCATCATCAGTACAACAAAGAGGGAGAGCTTCCTATTTCTTCATAGCCATCTTTTTCAAGATGTATCATCATAATTACATCTTCCTATCTACAGATGCTGCAAAGCTATTTTTGTGGATACCAAAAAGTCAACATTAATCCAGCAAGCCTGTCATCTTTCACTAAATGATTTCTAGGCAACCATCACACGCATCATTGTAACTCAAGTAATACACTAGGCTAACAAACATTTTACATAAATGCAGAATTACTTCCTCATGCTCAACAACAGAAAAAGATACACACAGCCACTAAAAAGGAGAGAACAATCCCATAATCCTCCACACAATCTGCTAACTGCAACGCTCACTTCACAGAAGTGTTATTTTTCTATTATGCTGTACTGAACTCTTCCTGCTAAGTCAGTCTCTCTACCACGTACCCCGTGGATACAGGGTGCTTCTGAGACAGCTCTAAACATTCATTGACATTTAAAGTCTTACTGAAAGCCAGAGTATTTCCGATGCTAATATGCAAGTGTACAACAGTCAATTTCTACCTACATACATTAATTTGATTGGTCTGAATTACTAACCATACAATTCCAACATCATGAGTGTGGTTCAGACACATGAGCAATGAAATCCACAGTGCAGCAACCAATTTCAAGTGATCAAATACTTCTTTTTAATATAAATTAAGTATGAATATCCCCTTTCTACCCCATTTTCCATTTAAACTGGCAAACGTAGTTCAATCTATCTAGCTCCTGATGTGTTATTCTAAGCTATATTTCTGTAGAGGTTTTGGTTTCTTCATTTTTTTTATTTTATTAAATCCAGTTGTGCCTTGCTCTATCCATCTCACTTTGATGGAGATCAAGGGCACTTACTGTAACCGACAAACCATTGCCCACACATTCCTCAGCAACAGCTGTGGCCATACACCCATAGCAGTTGGATTTACTAAACCCGCCCCACACACACAATCACATTGGAGGTCAGCGAGCACATGTAGGCACACGCACACTTTTAACAAAAGTGTGAAGGAAGTCCATGTCTATTCTTATTTAAGTATTGTGGCATTTGATAAAAAGGGCAACGTGTTATAAAACTCCGTGTTTATATAGGTTTATAAAGGAAAAAACGGTACATATAGGGAACATCTCCTTCCTTTTCTAATGGAAACCTGAGTGGCCTCCTTTTTGACAGTAGCTGAAAGTGGTTAGAGACAGATGAGTATCACTGGCAACTTGCTCAGTAAACCAAACCATGGATGATGTCAAATGAAGGTAAACCCCACCCTGTCTTGAACATCACATGCTTTGGATTGTGCTACAGTGACAACTGAGAAACCCAGCTGAAGGTAGCTGGTGCTGTGTGGGGGGGAAGTATTATAAATCTGTATTTTATAAATAATTATTTAAATAGATTGATTACAATAAGTTATCCTTAAAATGCACGATTCTTCCTATTTCAGTCTCCTGAGAATAGTAAATCAAGAGAAAAGGCATATCAGACAAGATACTTTGTTCAAGAGTTCTAACAATATTCCACCAAAAACCTGCAAACAACTTGTGCACACAAAGGCTCAATAGTTCAATAATACACACACACACACACACAGAGATTCACTGAAATAAAGTATCCATGTTACATTTAATCATCACTTCAATAAAAAGTAGCTTATTGAATTCACTGTCAGAGTCTTCCTTCTCACAACCTGATGAAGATCTTAATACAACTCAAACTGGCTAGTTCAACACACTGAACAAGACCCATGCCAAATGAGCAGCCTACTATTTCAAAACATTCTGTGCAAAAACCAGAAATGCTGTGGACGTTGCCTTAAAATGGATTGCTATTTATTACAGGTTTGGGGGTGTTGATTGACTTATCCTTCTCCTTATGCTCAGCCTACAGATTGCAACCTCACAAATTCACAGTTCTTTGCATTTATCCATTTGACATGTCAACACCAGTTCAGTGTATTAGGAGTCAGATAAATGTGCTGTTGGTATTTAATAAGCAACTCTTACGCTAGCTGGCCACTGGGACCAAACACTGTCTTTATATCTGGAACCAGACTACTTCCAATATGTTGCTGTTGATCATGGTAGAAATGCAGCAGACAAAATGGCATGTCCTCACTTTTCCCATGCTGCTAGAAAAACACTTCTCTTACCCCTCCTGACCCCAGCACTCACAGTTCTTCTCCATTTAAAACATTTCATAAGAACTGATGCATCAGAGCCCCTTAGTCTTCAGAGTTTTTATGTTCAAGTCCACAACAGCTGCTAAACTGATTTTGAAAGTTTAGCAGTTCTCTCATCCTTGAGAGAAGGATGCACCAGTCACAGCAGCCAGCTTAGTTCAGCTTAAGGACACAAAGACACTGACTGAGAAATTACTGCTAATCAAAAAGTAAGCAAAGTACAATATACAAAACTTACTACTGTAAGAGCGGGAGTAATGTCAGGAAAGACAAAGCCATTCACAACTTTTCTACAGTTGAAAGACTTAATATCAGCTTTTGCATAGAACACAAATACTTTATTTTCAAAGTGTTTTTACAGTTTTCCTTTTTTTTTTTTTTTTGTACTTAACTAGCTACCTAGTTATTTCTTTGCAAGTCTACTTTTATAAACAATTTTTTTTGCATTTACTTGACTATGTCAGGATTTTTTGTTCATTTGTTAACTATCTACAAGTAGAATTTGTGACTGCATAAGAGGTATTTTGTCTTATCCCATTACATTTGCTTCACACACAAGGTCTCATATACAGGAAAAATACGTTCAAGGCCTCTTGTGTTTCGTTATTGTTGATTTTGCGGGTTTCTTTTGTTTGTTTTTAATACAAGACTGAAAAAAAACAAAACAAAACAAAACAAAAAAAACACCACATAGCCACACACAAGAGAAGCAACTAGATTGTGCTTCAGAAAAAAAAAATCATTTTGAAAGACTGCTCTTTCAGAGTACAACTATATCATTGGGAAATAACCCAAAGATGCTGTGGCTTAATGGAGTTTTCCATAGTGTTTGGCAGTTTTGAGGCCTACAGAACTTATCCTCTAAACAAGAAGTTGGAAATGTTTAGCCTGAAGGCACAAAGACCTGTGGGCAGAGAAAGCCATTTGTTAATACACAGCTTTAGTTCTTCATGCTATAAAGCCATCTACACATGAAGTATTTGTTTAGCCACAGTTCAGTCAGGATAATGTATATTTAATATACATAAATGTTAACATATTTACAGAATCAGCACATCAGCACTTCTTTTTCCAATGTTCTACTTTCTGCTTGTAATAGCATTACAAAAAGCAACTAGAATGTGCTAGCAACAGGGAAATTTTTAAAATAGCATCTAGGTTGTAGTAAACTCCCCCAAAATTACAGAAGGAACACTAGCAGACTGATTTTAAAAATTGGGTTATTTTAAATGATGCATGAGAAGAAATTTACATAAATCAAAAAAAAAAGTCATTTATGTTTAGCCTGCCCAGTGCAAAAAGTTCTAAAGAACATATATGCAGCTCCCTGAAGCACATGCATTTGGAAAACAAGAACTGAAATTATGCCTATGAAACCTGTGAAATCACCTATGAAAAACTTAGGCAAGGTACTCAGCTCTTAGAAAAAAATGAGTGCTATTTTTCTTTTTATTTAAAAATGTCAGTGGGAGTCATCCTGTGCACCTCAGGTCAGGCCAGCTGCACTAATATTTCTAAAGACACCCTTAAACAAATGTGCCTCCATCATTATTAAGGATAGGGGTGTAAGGGAGCCAAATGATAGAACGGGCTGTGTCAAAAGAGTAAAGCCATTTGCTGGCCCCTGGTTCCCTACAACTCAGCAGACAGCTGAAATAGGTGCAGCTGAGTTAAGGCACACAGCTTTGCAGAACCAATTTCAAGTGTGACCATTACCTTTACTGGAGAGGGAGGGGTACATAAGATCACTTACACCAGCCAAGAATGTGCATTTTCATCCAAAAATGCCACATACCTTAGCAAACTGTATGAGAATGCCACAAGATGACAAGTGGTAGTTATTAAGCTGTTACAAGTTTTGTTACTATGCAAAAAACATTAGTGATTCTTGTAATAGGAATTACTGGTATGCCTCACACATTCTTTATTTTTAAATGAGAACAACAAGCTTCTAGCATTCCTTGGTTTAACCCACATGAAAGATATTTGCCATTCTTTCTGCTTATTTATTCCCCCTACGTAGTTTTTAAATATTAAAACATATTGAGATTTGCTTTTAAACAGTAATTTTACAAGCAATGCTTTACACTGATGGCTACTAAACAAATGCAGCAAGCAGAAGAGCTTGACAGAACCAAGCAAAATGAAATAATACCACTGGGAATCTAACATCAGCTTTGTCACTCCATAAACCATCTTCTTAATTAATTTAATTAATTAATATTAAGGCAAGACTTTCTCTTCACAGAGAAAAACTTGCTATTAGAAAGACAGAGATACTACTTAGAATCACAGAATGGTTTGGGTTGGAAGGGACCTTAAAGACAAACCAGTTCCAGCCCCCTGACATAGGCAGGGACACCTCCCACCAGACCAGGCTGCCCCATCCAGCCTGGCCTTGAGCACCTCCAGGGATGGGGCATCCACAGTTTCTGTGAGCAACCTGTGCCAGGGCCTCACCACCCTCTGAGTGAAGAATTTCCTCCTTATATCTAATCTAAACCTATCCTCTTCTAGTTTAAAGCCCCTTGTCCTACAGGCTCTGGTAAAAAGGGCCCTAGTTTTACAGGGACCTCTTAGCAAAAGACATGAAAATCTGATAAAGTACAATCTTCAGTGGGGTAATTTTCACCCAAGTCAGATGTCAGAAACAAAGTTTCTGGAGTGTTACCTCCTTGACACATCCAGCAGGTAATGATGGCAGGACCCCCGTCCTACAGACCCTGCAGGAAGATGGAAAGAACACTGACCCACGCTGGTCTGATTTCAAAATGATAGCACAAGAAGTGACAGTAACACTGGGTGACACATTCAGGCATAATTATGAAACACTAATGCTTCAGAATCATTTAATATACCATTGTTAATTTTGCTTTTGAAGTTCACAGGGTAATTAAACCAGAACATTTCACAGATCATATCTTTGGCTTTACCTGGGAAATATCAGCTCTGCCCTTCCTATTTCCCAAGGTTGTGTTGTTACATAATTGCAGTTATTTTAACTGCTTTACTCCCTTATGCCAGGCTGCAAACAAGTACAAAATGCCTATTACATCAGATTGGTTACTCACCTATATTCTGCCACAAAGTTGTATATCACCTGATGTTACAGATTTTCCTGAGAAAAGTTTCTGTGACCTTCCTGATTCTTTATGCCTTTTCTCAACTAAAGAGGGCATTTTGGGGAAGTTTCATCTCCCAGGTAGGCTGGTAACATCCTGCTTAGCATTAAGCGGCCTTTTTGTTGTCATTAATATTGCTTGTAAGCACTGTTCCTGTCAGATGGCAGTGCTCAAGTGAGTTACAACTCTGTTTAACAGAGGGATTTAAGGAAATTTCCAGGTTTTTGGAGATGTATTAGTTAAATGTTACCTTGATTAAATTTCAAGCTTTGTCTCTGAAGCCAGCCCATTCTAAAATAAAAATTACTCCTTAGTGTGCATCAACCACCTCCAGTAGACATTGGTGAGGGAAAAGCATATTTCCAAATACATGTAAATCCCTTTGGAAATAATGCGGACATCTTAAAAATAGATGAAAGAGGTTTAGAAACTGCATTAGAATATCTGCTTGTAAATTCCCACACCAGCCATATTCAGTAAAAGAATACTTAACCTGTATTGTCACCCTTATTGAATTCGTTGTATGGCACCTCTTTATTTAATGCTTTCCTTTTTAAACTAGCATCAAAACTACAATTTACCTACACAAGTAAAGTAGTCTGTAGGCAGCAGAACTAGTGAAAACAGTTCATTTCAACCACATTACATACTGGTGTTTTTTTGTTTTTTTTTTCTTCCTGTCAGCCTACTGGATTTCCCATTCTGATGCTGGGTAAAATAAAAACCAGTTTGTATTTCCTTCCATGCCCGCACGCAATGTGTTAAAAGAATGGATACTGCAGGCTTCATGCAAGGCTGATTGCTAATGGCCACAGAAAAGCTTCTCCCTATGGGAACTGTGTCAGGTTCTTCACTGGGAATGATTACAGCCCCATTTTGTGCCTGCTCCCAGCTGATATCAAACAGGAATCCTCCTGGTCCACATACACTGATCCAGTGACCAGTGACTGCTGAATAGGGACCCCCAGTGTGCAGTCCCATGGCAGCCCTACTGATGGTCCTGGTCCCCAGGCAGCTGCAGGATAAGCCACAGCAGCTCACTGACCCAAATGAAATCACAATCTTGGGGAAAAAGTTCCTTTTTCGGTCAGCACAGTGGCTCAGAGGGAGCTCATGCAAAGGAAGCAGCAAGACACCTGAGCTGGGAGCTGCAGGAAGGTGGAAAGGTGGGAGCTGCAGCCCTGTCACAGACATTTAAGCTGATGATGAAATCACCGGATCATCATGTCTGGTCCTGCCTGCAAAACCATAGACAATCATGTGCCAGATCGTTAGTTAAGATGTGCACGCACTGCACCTTGGCAAGCCGTCACTCTGTCCATCACATGCACAAGGAGTACTTCACAACACACGAACTGAAGCAACAAGAACGACTTTGTGCTACACCATGGCAGCAAAGGATTGGGCATCACAGATATGTTAAATTACCTGGTGATGCAACTGAAAGCAATCCTAGGAACTAATCCTAGGCCCTCTAGGACCAAACAGTCCATGCAAATGTAGCCTGGGAGGAAGTTTCCTTATGAGTCTGAACTCAGTTATCAATTTAACTCAAGTATGAGAAAGGCACTGGGCTGGATCCTGAAAGGATTTCCAGTTTCACTTGTGAAACAACCACCATAAACCACACACCAGTATATCTACCTCAGTTTTTAATCCTCACATTCCCACCGTTTCAGAGAAAGGCAAAAACATAAACTGAGTCAAAGCTGCTAGAATTTTAACTAGTTATTGGTGGTCCCCTGGCTTTACCAAAATCCTTTGAGCACTGGTATGTCAGCCACTCTGCCTTCAGCTAGCCTCATCTGCCTACCTGCATGCTGCTGAGAGGCTCCTGCACCTGGATTACTGCAGGAGCTCTTTTTGTTGGTCTGCCAGTATATGACTTGTACTTGGCTCCCTTGGATTTCATGCCAGCAGGGTGACAGCAGCTCACAAAGTCACCTAATCCCGCCTGCACAGTGAGCGCCATGACACGCATCCCATGACAACTTTCACCTAGAAGTCAAAATAAGGTTTGCCTGTGACGTAATATTTGTATTAATGCAAACGCATTTCCATTAGATAATGACACACCATTACCCTTATCAAAAACCTCTGGCAAATTATTCATTTAGTATTTGGGCCATATCCGACTCAGGTTAATCTCCTGCTTATGCAAAGGACTTAATAGCTCCTCCTTTTTCCTCCTTGCTAATTACTACAGAAAGTTTTCTGGTTGTATGTTTTAATTTTTATTTGAAGATCAGCTAGGCTTAATGTCACGTTAAGCAGGCTTTCACAAAGCGAGAACCAGGGGACAAGGCAGCGGTAAGGCAATCTGTTATGTTTAGATGGGCAGCACAGGCACATGCGCCCTGTGCAACCCCTTAATTCCTCTACAAGTCGGTGTCTTCATAACCCACAGCTTTTACCCCTTCTGGGCTTCTTTGTTCTGGAGTAGGGATAATTCTGACAGATACATGAAAGTATTTGTAACTGTGGTATTTCTAAAGCATGTACACATTGTTAGTAACCAAGCAAACTACAATATAGATCAGCACAGTTTGAGGGCTAAGAAGTGATATTTAAGCTGCAGTGCGTTTTTGTTTGTTTTTAGCCTGTATAAGAAATACTTTACTTTCAATAAACAATTTATAGATGAGTTCTGTAAAGGTAGTGGGAGTGGAAGTGCTACCTAAATCCCAAGAATGAAAATGGTGTCTCATGACATCAAAAGTTCACATTTTAGAAGACTAAGAATGAAAGGACTTTGTGGATGCATCCACAAAACAGGGTTAATGGCATTTAATTTTCTCTCATTGTGATGATGAAAATCTCTTGTTTTGAGTATACACTACAATTATTTGATTGCTTTGATAAGAACCTTTTCAGCTTTCTACCAGACACCCATTCTTAGGGCAAAGCATTCAGAACGTAGGTAGAAGCATCCTCATAACAGTCCTCAATACCTTATTAACGTACCCTGGGAATCGGCAGGCCATAAGCAAAACAGACTCAGCTAATGTTGCCACATTTATGTTCAGTCTAAAGATCTCCCTACTTCTCCTGTGTTATACCATTGCACAAAGTCTGCATCAGTCTTAAACCTCCATGTAGGATGGTTTAGAATTTGGTCCTGTTATGAGCAACATTGCCTGTACCTACCTTAAAGTTACTTGTGAAAATATGAAGAGAGATAAGAGTGAGACCATCCCCTTCCTTCAGCTGCAAGCTGAGCCACTGGGTTGGCTCCATCACATCTTCTATCCTCATTAAGAGTTAACAGGTGAATTGCATGAGAATATTCTGTGTCCAATTAATTACAATATAAGCAGTTTGCTACCAAGAACGGGTAGAAAACTTAGTTTATGTTCACCCATTATTTCACAGAACCATGACATACATGTATATTGTCATTAAGTAGTCATTGTGGGGAGGACTCCACCAAAGCTGATCAAATAGAGGCAAGAGATGTAGTACTAGAGTTCATCTTGCAGAGCAGACTCCTTAAAACATCTGGGAATGAGATTTGTTACACAGGTAACATATTGTGAATCTAGCTAATACCAATGGAAAATAAAAGCAGACAAGCCTTGTTTCCATTGACATTTTGTAACCAAATAATCAATGGCAATGTACCTGTAGCTATTCAACAATGCAGAAATTGAAAATCAATAGAGAAGAAAAACAGACTATAAATTTCCATCCATGGTAGGCAAAGATGGGGACGCTGTACTGTCTTTTGTAATATGAAAATACAGCAGAAAGGAGATTCATGGGAAGAGGAGACAAATATATATGTGTATATATATATATATAGTTACCTTAAAATATATATATAGTTACCTTAAAAACATAGTACTTAAGAAAGAAGCAAGCAAATAAAGTGAAAAATGTTCATCAATACTGAATGAAGAAGTATTTTTCTACAATCATATCTTACCTATAGTACACACTCAGCTCAGTTACTGTCACCTCAGATGACATGATGCAGAGTCACTGCCGATTTATGGAACTTCTATTGCACCGCCTGCAATCTTGCTGGGTTCAGAATATTAGTAAGCAGCAACACTGATAACACCGGTGTGGAATTGCAACACATTATTTTGTTCACCCTTTAATGCAGCAATTCTCAGAAGCTGAGTTGCTCCCACACCACTCTTTCATGCTGACATGGGCTAATTTCCTTTACCATTGTTTCCCACTGCCTTGCACTTGCTCAACTTACCCACCCTCGAGTCCTAAGCTGATATCCTCGGCAGGAAAATAATGCATTCCTTCTGCTCCAATGTTGCTTGCACTGCACTAGGCAGGCATAAATTTTAAAGGCGTATGACCTAGAACTGACACCCTCCCTATCCACCCACCCTTGGAAAAAAAAAAAAAAAAACCTACTATGCAGCATAGCGGACACGCTGTTGCACACTGTAAACATCAGCAACTGCATCCTCCCTAGCAGGCTCTTCCAAAAGAAAGCTGGGACCAGCTGTGTCCACAACCTTCTGCTGCGATGCACGCAGCACAGCCGCCAGCCCTGGGAAGCATGACACAGGCTGCTGAGCACTGAGAGGAGATGGCAGGGATTTTAGGGCCATTTTTGGAGGAGCCACTTTAAAGGAAATCTGTGCTCAGCATTGTTTTTAAACTAAAGTATCGGAACACGGAAGTCTGCTGTCATTGTCATTAAAAAAGAGCTGCTGCTCACAAGTTCATTCTTGGCACATCAGCTGATGTTGTGAATGTACTTTCTGGAGTGCTCCAGGAAGTTACTGTATGGCCACATCCTAAATCTTTCCAGTGCAGTGGTGATGATTTACAGAGATGCAGTCCCAAATCATCAAGGGATGTGCAATGAGATATAAAGGCCTTCTCTTCTGTTCATTTGTTTTTTAAATCAACATTCTTCAGCATGATGAAAGGTTTAGTTAATCAGCACAAAACATAATCAGAAGTATTAGTGTCAGGCAACCCATGAAGCCACATTATGCTGTTGCTTGGAGATTCAGGCCTCTCAGTCAGAATAACCAAGCAAAGCAGTAAGAACATGAACAGACTTCTAGTTTCTCCTAGCAGCCCTGTTTTTCATCTACACCCCAAAGATCTCCACTTGAAAAAAAAAAAAAAGTAAAGAATTGGTTTACACTTGATCAGAGTTCACGCAGGAGTGCAATACAGCTTTAGAAATTGATTTGATGTGGAAATGCCTTACAAAAAAGCCAGACGTTTCCCAGCCAGCACTTGCTGTATTCTGTCCTCAAGGGAGGAATCACAGAGGGGTGGAGAACAGAAGGCAAAGGGATGCCCAAACGTCAGGGACAGCTGGAGGAAGTGACCCTGCAGACTCACCCTATAGTCAAGAAAGACGCTGTCGAGATAGTACAGTGCTTATTATACTTTTAGTCCAAGGGTGAAAAGACGGAAACAAGTATTTTTATAAACTCCCACTTGATACCGTTTGAAATCTGAATAAGCTTCTGGGTTCCACCCAGGCAGTCTTGGATGCTGCTTGCAGTACGGCTTGGTCAATAGCTTTCCACAGCACCTTTCCCTTTTGAGGTGACTGCACCCCTTACAAGGTTATCCAGTTTCCCAGAGCTTGGACACGGGACATGCGTAAAAGAAAGGGAGCACCTTCGTTTTGGCTTGGCATTAAGAGCAATTCTAGAAAAACTTCTACACTTGCTGTGCAGGTAACTTTCAAAGGACTACAGATGTGCTGGGCATCCAAAGGGTTCCTGTGAAAGAGCTGTTGGTCAGGACTCAATTAGAAGTATGGAGCGGAGGCATTCACAGCTGCCTACTAGTATTACAGAGAGGAAACATCCAGTCCAGATGAATCAGAGAAGTGGACAGCCTATGGAGAAAAAAGGAAAAGGGCAAAGCAACGCTGTGTGGGACAGTAGCCAGAAGACAACCTACCCTCAAAAGTTTACATGGAAACAAGTCTCTCCATCAGCTAAAAATATTAACTGGCTTCTTAGCAAAGGGAATCTTAAAACATTTTTAGAAATCAGATATTTTGAATAAAATTCAGGTTCAAATGGATATGAGCTTTGTTGTTCTACTTCCAAGCAAAAAATATGCAGTAGTGTGCACAACACCAAATGTCAAGTAGAGGCTGATATTATGGGCAAAATATGTTAATGACATGACAGAGTTGTGACGGGTGACTTTTGCCCCAGATCTAGTTACTTAGATCTTACTTGCTGTGCTAATAGAAACTTTAAAGTCTTCAGTATATTGCACTTTCAGGAAGAGTGTATGAAACAGCATTGTTAGGCTGGAGTGTCTTCAAATTAGTTTAACACTGATTAATAACTTCACAAAAGAACAGAATGAAACACCACATTACCGGACAGGTTTATCACAGGTGTGCTGTAATGCACAATTCCACCTGGGAGAGATACTGAATATTTTCCACCTTCTATCAGCATTTTCCACTACCACAGCAGAATGCAGTTTTTATCATCTTCCCAAACACTCAGAGACCACCCAGGACCATGACACATGGCTAGAGTTTAAAATAGATCAGCTCAGCTAGACGGTGGGTAGAGATGAACCAGGCCATATCAACCACACTTATTTTTCCCCTGTTTCTGATCCTGAAAGATTGCCAAATACAAATAGCTCAAGAAAAAAAATTTTAAAAAGTCCATCAACAAAGTGCATTAGGCAGTGGACGTGCCACATTAGAATAACGCAGGAGACAATAATACTTTCAGTGCAGAAGCTTGGCAAGAAGCAGAGTACTCAGACTAATACTGACGTTCCTGTAAAACAACAGCACATGAGAAACACTCAGCATGCAACAGCAGGAAAGGAGAGGAAAGCTGGAACGTCTCCAGTAGAAAGAATGAGCTTATATCTACACATTTCTGTTACCAAAAAAAGTCTGAAATGGCATTTTTCAGGTAGAGGTTTCAGCGTTCTGTGGAGGAGGTCAGCGTGTTTGGTTTATTCTCTGTGCAGAGCAGACGGCAGGTCACTAGAGAAAAAGCAGCACTTTTTTCACTTGTTGGCACAGCAAAGCTGTGAACAAAACTGAAGTGATGGTGCCAGCTCAGTATTCCAGTTACCATGCAAAACTACCAGGCCACACACCACTGCCTGAACCTAGAGCAACACCACAACCCTCGTCACTCAAGCAGGTTTCTAAAGACAGTGGTTTGTCTCTTCTACCTCACCTCCAGATGATTTCACTGTTAACACTCAAACCAAGGAATTTGCTTTCACCCACGCTCACTGCGCTCCACACACACAATGCAGCTGCAGGTTCATCCAGCTGACTGGGTCCACACAGTGAGATGCCTTCCCTCTGATGGGTGGAGGACCAGACCTCTTCACACAGCTGTTTTCTCAACAGATGAGCCAAGGTCACACAACTTCACCATCTGTAAAAGCAGCTCCCTTTCTTACCACAAGCCTGTTTTGGTTCAGTTAAGCTTTGTCTGATGCTCCAACACCTTGGGTGACATGAAAGTACACTCCTCAAGGACACAAATGAAGTGTCTACAGAACACCAAACTGCACAATCCCCACAGGTCCAGAGGCAGTTTTCCATTCAATAACTTTAAATGTAGGTCAAATGGAGCACCTAAGCTGTTTAGTTTTAAAATACAGTAGCAGCTTCCTTTCAATGAATTGGGAAGAACTCCAGATCAACTCAGAACTCCCTCAGGCCAATGGACTGATTAGATTTTGGGGAGCAGTTTCAGGATAACATGAAACTCGGATGGGGAACTTCTTACTCCATGACATTTCAGGCATTCATGAAAGGAGTTGTTGAAGGGAGGCAAGGAGACCTTTAACAGCTTATAACTTCTGTACTCCCTCCTCTCAGCTTTCTCCCTCCTCCAAAATATAGCAGTTGTGCTTTTGGTTAGAACTTAAAATGAGAGGACTTCTTGACCACCAGAGCTATGCGTAAAACGATTTACAGCCATTCTTTACAGTTTTATTACTTCTTCATGGAAAAACAAACTCAGCCTCCTGTAACAACTCAGCTTATTGCAGAACAAAAGGTGCTACAGAAACGAAGTTGTTGGCACCACAGCAGTAATACAAGAGGCAGAGGGAATTAGCATCTATAATAAAGTCCCATGAAACATGGCTCAAAAACAGTTTTGTGAAAGGTTTAATTTCAAAGTTGGTGATCAACACCTCACTTACTACATCACTCTTTTGGCTTTTGTACATAGTCTTTCATACATCTTGTCATGAGTGATAAGGGTGGACAGGGCACTTCCTAAATGCATTACTGTAATTTAATTAAAAGCTTGTCAGGCCCATTCTGTACAGTTAGAAGTCTCAAAAATGAGCCTTTTATTTCAGTACAGAAAGACAAGCCACAGAACTCTGAGTACAAAAGCGATTAAAGAATGTAATTCAATCCAGATATTTCCAACTGTACATCCAAGCAAATAAAAAAGGGATTGTCATGGATGACGTAAATGTAAACACTGTGAAATACACTATTCTATTGCAATGTATCTGGACATAAGTAATTTTCACCTTTACAGGAGAAGGCAACATTATGAGCTACTACTGCTTTGAACAGACAATAGACATTTCTATGTAGTCCATCCCTATCTATTCATAACACCACAGGGCAAACAAATACCACAGTATCTGCTTAACAGAATAAATGAGCATATCTGACCTACAACTCTGATATTCTTGACACTTCAGCCAATACCTTTTAATTAAAAAGAAAACTAGAAACATTTTACCAAAAGAAAACAAGTGAAAATACTACCTGTTAAGTCCTTACCATAAAAAGACAGACATATGAAAAAAGATTGTATTTCAAAACTTTACTGAGCAGAAACATTTTTCCCCACTCCAAAAGATATTTTCTCCTCCAACAGCAGCAGCGGCTCTAAATCAAGGAGTTTCTTCATTCTGGTCACCTTGCACTCTGCTCTGGTATACATCACACAACATCAGCTTCAAACACTAGAAACATGTTCCAGGCACTTTACCTTGTAAATGATCAGAAAAAAAAAAATAATAATAATAAAAAAAATCAAATAGTTGTCACCTCAGATAACTTTCCTGAAAGAAAGGGAAGAGTACCAACGTTAAATGGACCCATACTCTAAGAGCATACAGAGAAGCATTGAATCAGGCTTTTGTGACTTTGTTTTAAGCCATTTTGGGATTGATGATACAATGCAAATTATTTCCAAATCAACAGACAGATCTTTGTGTTTCAAACCCCAGCAGAAGTTGTCTCCTCCTTTTGCTGGGCAACAAAAGAATAAAAGGAACAGAGTTATTCTTGGTGAGCTATGTTTTTATCTCAGACATACCCGTAAGTCCAGCGTACAGCCCCTGGGATAGCAGGGGTTTCTTCAGCTTCCACCCAGGAGAAGCCTAGAGAAAGTTACTAACTTTTTTCACTGTACGTAGTATTTGTTTGCATGTGTTTTAAAAGCACACCATGCAGATTTATAACCACATTCACACCCCTTTGGTGAGGTACTGCTTTAAAAAAAAAAAAGATTTTGAATAGAGGCTCCAGGCACCGGGCCCAGTGTGCAAGGCACCGTATCAATATAAAAGATAATCCCGACTACAAAGAATTCACAATACAATTAAACGCCCACAGGGAACACACAGGAATTCAGAAAGCTGCGACAAGAAGCTTCTCTTGAGCACAGCAACTCTGGCTGTTTACAGGGTAAGTTTTCAATTAAAGAGTGGTTTAAATGGGACCAATGTCAGCTTAATCAACTTCTACCCCCATTACTCACTCCTAATCCCACGTCACTCTTTACTCACACTGGAACAACTGTTTTTCTCACTGCGTAATAAAACAGATTGGGAAGCACATCAAGGGCGGGGGGGGCAAGGCCACAGGAAAAGAAAGAAAAAAGAAAGCTATTTTTAACCTAGAAGAGTTCATCAGAATAGTTCAGCACCGGTCCTCTCCAAGGGTCAAAAGCACTTAGGATAGAAGAACGGATGGTGCAACTGCAGCAGGAGGTGGAGGTGGCATGGTTAGGTGAGGGGAGATAAGAGTCAGCATTCGCTGCTTTTACCATGATGAGTAACACGGCCCTGACACGGTGGAGAGGAGCAATCCGAATACCATTGCTCCTGGCAGATACGATGACTCACTGAGTTTATTTATTGCCACCTGAATTCATCCTCCCTGTGACATCCGTGCTACTCTGTGAGTGGCACCCGGAGCTTACTTTGGGCTGGATAGGCTCTGTGAGTGGTAGTTTACAAGAGATGAGAGTTCTGTGCAAGCTTTGGATTTCAAAGCTAAAAACCTGGTTCCTCTGATTCTCCCACAGTACCAAGATAACAAGGCCCTGTTTACACCTGTGCTGCTCTAAATTCAGTATTCTGTTCACATTATCCAATCTATGAACTGCTTACAGGTCTTCTCTAGTCAACATCTTAAGTAATAAAGAGTTTTCTGTAACCACCATAAACAGAGCATAAGTAGCAAAAGACACAAGGAAAAAAAAATACACACCGACAAACACACGGTAAGCATTTTACTACATGATTTGAGGGGGGGGGGAACCCTGCACTATTCAATGGCCTGAACACTTCAACACTGAAACCAAAGACAGGTAAAGAAAAGAGACATCTGAGTTCCTCTGGTGTCTCTCCTTAGGCTAAACTTTCATATTTAATATCAGCTGAAGTAATCCCTATTACTTCTGAGATTTCACCCAAGTATCAGAAAGATAGAAAAACTCTTAACTGCTACATCATCTGCTACTTCGCAAAACTTCTTGTAAATTGAACATGGCAATTGAACAGGCTCTGCAGGACAAAATTGCACTGCGTGTCTCTTTTTAGCTTTCATTTTCTTGCCTTTTAAAGGAACTACTTAAAAAAAAGTACAATCAAACCTAAAAAATGAATTATTTATTTTGTTAATGTTTTTGTTCAAATATTCCAATATTTTCAAGTAGGAAAATGTTCACTTTTCACCATTTAGGCTGCATTTGCCCTCTGTAGCTGCAGCACTTAGCCTGGGTACCACAGAAAAGCACCTGCAGGGGCTCCATAGCCCTGCACAACCACCCACCTCTGAAATAGTATTTAAAGTAAATTTAAGCGAGCAGAAAGGGATGAGTATTAAATCTCAAAGCAAACCATGACAGTTTTTCTTTTCTTATATACTTTAACTCTTTTTAAGCTATAGGTTCTCTGCAAGTCTCTCAGTGCTGGGCTCCCAAACAGATCAGCTTCCTCCTTAATGTTCAGAACTGCTTTTTGAAGTATAAATTGTAATAGAGAAAAAGGTAACCAAGTATGTCAGGCCTTCAAACTTAAAGTGTTCTTGGGGAATGGGGAAAGAGATGAAAAAGCGCACCTGTGAGTATCACCTGCTGTGAGTTCAGGAGAGAAGAGCAGGACAAAAGCTGCTGCAAGGGACAGGGGTACAAGGGACAGGTAGCAAGACGGAAGGGGCACTTCTCCCTTCACAGCTGCACAGGATTTGGGAAGCAGCTCAGTGCTGCAGACATCCCCTAGCCTGAAACCAATACCAACGCCAAGCTGTGAAATTATCTTTGCAGAATCAGGCTGCACCTCTGAGGATGACGCCAGCCCTTCCATTCATCCCCGCCTGCCACAGACACTCGCCATACGTGTTTTACAAGAGGTCCTGTCCTCTGTCTGCTCCGGGACAAGCCGGCGGGGAGCTGGCACAGACCCTGCCCTGGCACGGCCGGGATTTGGGGATTTGGCCAGCAGATGGGGAAGGGGAGATGGGGAAGGTGCAGGGCAGGATCCAGCTCCCTTTGCCTGCCCGCCGCTGGGCGTGGGAGTGGCGCAGCAGAAGTACAGGGTAGGAGGAAAAAAAAAAAAAAAAGTCAAAAAAAAAAGTTTCCCAGTTTCCTGGTTTGCTGCGGGTGAGAGAAACAAAGCCAGGAAGGGCACGGCACAGTCAGCAAAGACAGCCGAGTCACGTCAGGATAGAGAAACGTACCTGATTAGCTCTTTTGCCGGTATGCAATTAGTTGATAGACATTTTGTGGCGTTAGGGAGCCGCATAACGAGTCAAATCCTATTTGTCACGCGTTTTCCTTGACTAACGCCGCGGCACCTTCCCTGGCACATCCCGGGAAGGTGACTATCTCTTCCTGCACCCTAACCTGCCTCCTTCCTCCCGAAAATGAGCCTGTAATGGAAGGGCACCCCGCAACGAGACGCCGCAAAAAGCCCTGCTGTTCCCCGCTCGGGCGGCAGAGGGGCTACCCAGGAGGACTTTAAGCCGGGTTTTCCCACCTCGGGTCTTTCCTTGCACTTTCTCCAAGCCACCAAGCAAGTGCAAGGCGCTCCCGCCCCCCAGGAGCACCTCGCACACGCAAACGAGCGGCGGCCGTGCCCCGGCAGCCAGAAAAACCCGCCCGAGCTTCTCCCATAGGGACAGCCGCTCCCGGGTCTGGGGCGCAAAGCGGGGAGGAAGATTCCCGATTTGCCCAAAAAGCCTCATCCGCGGCATGGGGGGGTCCGAAACCCGGCCGAAATGCCGCCGACCCCACAGAGCCCAGGAGGCAGCAGCCCCCTGCCCCGCTCCCTCACTGCCCGGAGAGCCCCCTCCGCCGGGGGGAGGCAGCGGGACAGGCGGACAGACAGACAGACGGACAGAGCCGCCCCACTCCCAAGCGGCGGGACGCCGTCCTCCCAGCCCTACATTTTGGGATCCTCCCAAGCACGTGGAGCACACCTCTCCCCCGGGGCTGCTCCTGCGGAGCGGGGGTCCTCAATTCCTCGATGCCCGGCACCGCTCGTGGCTCCGGGGGTTGGGAAAAGGGCACTTTTTGGGGAAAAACAGCCCCGGAGCAGCCTCCTGAGCAAGGCGGAGGCCGTGCTCCTGCCTCACCTCCGGCGCGGCTCCTTCCTCAAGACGGGGCGACGAGCTCGGAGCGGGGGGCACGGCCGGGAAGTTTGGAGGGCTGGGGGCTCGGGGGAGCCTCAGAGGGCGCCGGCACCGCGGAGCGAAGCCGGAGGAGACGGCACAGCGCGGGGAGAGGCTGGGGAGGGAGCCGGGACGGACGGACAGAGGGAAGGAGAGGAGCAAGCAGTGATTTTGGGGCAAGGCGGGTAGGAGCCACCCCGTGTCCCGTCCCACCCTCAGCACAGAGCCGGTGGGACTCCCCCCAAGCCCCTCAAACCTCCCCAAAGCCCCGAGCCCCCCGCACTCACACGGCAGCGGCGCGGCCACACCTGTCCCCGCACCGCCGGACGGGACTGCGGGGCGCCGCCGCGCACGGGCCTCCACAGGGCGCGCGGCGGGGGGCACGCCCACGCCACGCCCAGTGCCACGCCCATGCCACGCCCAGAGCCGTCCCCCCTCGCCCCCGGCAGCCCCCGACTCCTCCCGCTCCGTTCCTGCAGGCAGCGGGATGCCGAAAGAAGAGTAGGAGGTCTGGGGAGACAGGGCAGTTGCCTGCGTTAAACATAACAAAATAATAATAATAATAATAATAATAATAATTAAGCCAAACCGCCCAGCTCCAGCCCAATACCTCAAGCCACATCTTCCTCCCCAAAATATTGCGGGACACAGAGATTTTCCTCTCTCAGGACCTAATTGGGATGAAGGTGATGTTCCCCGATGACTTCCATCCGCAGATGTGAAGGGCAGAATGGGGGGTGATGAGGAATTTCCAGATTTCCAGGGTGTAAGTAGGTGATCCTTTTTTTTTTTTTTTTTTTTTTTTTTCTGACATTCAGCCCACAAATATGTAACTGACAGGTTTTGAGATAGATAGCAAGGAGGTAAAAGCTTGAGTCAAAATAAGAGGCAAAATCTTGGAGGAAGGAGAGGGTATAATGGCAAAACTGAAGGAAAGAGGCAAACACCTCTTGCAACTTGTGGAAAAGCATAAAAGGAAGGGGCTGAGAGTGGATGGTGTTAAACTAGTACAATGTATAAATGCAGAAGTGGCCTCTGAGTTGGGGGACACCAAACAATTCAAAACTAGGAGTCTGAGGCAGCAAAAGGCAGAATAACCATAGGAAGCCTTTTGCAATTGTGGAAACGTTAAGGCTAAAACCAGGTGCTGAGGTGGAGATGGAGAAACAACTCGTAACAAATCCTACAAAAGCTCTGCATTGCTGAGCAATTGATTAGGCTGGAGATTAAAAGGAAGACCCTGAGGTTTTGGGTTTACTTCATGCTCCTCTTGGAATTGTTAAGATTATGACAAGTGAGGAAATCCTGGCACTTTTGAGAGGGCATCATAATAAGATTGGGTTTGGCCAAAAGGGATATGTAGAAATATGACAGTCCATTGAGCAATACTGCATGTCTCACCTAGGAGGGGAAAATCACAAAACCAAATTAAACAACCCCATTCCTCCCTCCATCCCTTAATGTTCAGAACTTGGGAAGTTTTCCTTGATTTTTTGGTTCAAAACTTTTTCTTCTTTTTTTTTAGACATCAGCCAAGAAGAACTACAAACAGACCTTAGGAACCGTACGTCCCTGCTCAGGCAGAGCTTTTGGGAGCGTTGCGACTAATAAGTCTTGACTTGTCCAGAGGGATGCGGCTATATGGCTCAGCAAGCAACTAATATTCCTCATGTGTTGTAATATCTACTTTCCCATGCCTGATAGGGCTGCCCTGGCTGTGGCAAAATGGGACACTGTGGTACATAATAATAAAAAGCAAGTAGGTCACCCAGAGACTTCCAGATACAAGGTTGCTGCCATTAATGGAAAAAAAAAATATTAATATATTGACAGCAATTATGAGATACAAACAAGAAGCTCCAGCACTTTTGATGCCAGCAGTGTTAGGAACAACTGCTACTGCTCTCTTCGGAGCCTGATAACAAGAGCAAGCGGCCTCACCTTCGGTGAGGAGCAAAGGTAGTCCTAAACATTGGGTCGGGAGGACAGGAATAATGGTTGACCTGCTCACGGCAGGTAAATGATTAACATCCAGTTACACGGGCAGGGGAAGGGCAACAGGAAGGAGATGGCTGTGCCCTGCACAGAGGAAGAAAGCACAGGCACGCCAGAGGTCAGAGGCATTTAATTTGCAAGAGAGGCAGCTTGCAGCAGCTCGGCTTTCTCAGCGTTTAGCACGTGAAAGCTGTACCACTTATCCTGTCAAGAGAAGTGGTGGCTCAGGTCCCCTGCCTTTGCCATCCTACAATGGGGTGAGAGGGAAATGAGAGTAGGCACCGGCAACGTCTCCATGGATGTCCTGAGGTGCTGAAGGCTCACCTCCATGCTGCATGACAAGCCAAGCTGGTCATGCATACGTCTCCCCCGTGCCTTTCCCTGCTTTGTTGCCTTACCAGAATCAAAGAGCTCATACGCTACGCTCGGGTGGTCATGTTGTGGGTGAGATTGTGTTTCACCAGGCTGCTGGAGACGGGTGCTCTCCAGGCCGTATTTGGAGCAGGAGGGCCTGGGGAGCAGGAGGATGGAGGAGCTCCCTCCAGCTCTCCACCAGCGCCGGGAGCCTGCTGGAGCACGAACAGCTGTCAGGCAGCCAGGAAGTCACCCAGAGCACACCAGCAGCTATCTGCATACCTATCTTGGAGAGACTCGCAGAAGTTACCAGGTCTTGTTTGCTTTCCTAGATATCGCCTGTTCTGCCCGCGTACTCGCACAGGTGCCCCGAAACACAGCAGCCAAACCTGCCCTCAGTGGGCTCCATAACAGCACCAGCCTGGAGCTGGAGCTACTCTCAGCTTTTCCCTGCAGTTCATTGCAGAGAAAAATGGCCCTTTCTACCCAACCCTCAGCCCAAACCACGTTTAGCCTTCCCAAATGTCCCCAGGCCGGGCCCTGGCCTGCAGAGCCGTGCACGTTCGGGTCTGTGCTGGGCACCAGCTCTGGCCTTCCTTACAGCTTTCCTTGCAGCACCTTACAGCTTGTCACCACTGAGATCTTGAATATAGATGTTGTCTACCAACTGTTTTGTTACATGAAATGAATAGCTACTTCTTTCATTTACCTGTCTGTATGTACCTGACAGTGATGGCAGCAAACATTGCCTTCTGCAGGAGCTTGCACGGAGGAAGCCAAAGGGATCTTTTCAGGATGTGGGAGGGTTGTGGGGTCTGGTTGTTGTACCTTGGTCCTGACATCGTGCCATTTCCAAAGATCCGTCCGTGAGCTGGGGATGTAAACACATCTGGAAAAATAACTTCCCTTAGGAGAGCAGTGCTCCATGACTGCCAACACAATCTAACACGTATTTTAAAACAAAAAACAAACAAACAAAAGCCTTTGACAAAAAAATGAACGCTAATTCTGCAGAATACCTGCCCAGTGCTCAATAGGTTTTTGCTGACCAAAATATGCAGGTGCAGGAACATAACCTTGGAATACACCAGAAGGATGCAGAGCACCAGGAAGATCGATAACAAAGTACTGTTAGCACAGACATTGCCATCTCCAAATGAAAGTGAGAATTTTTGCCTGATGTAAAGTTTGCTTTGTACTATTAGAAGCAAATGAGTTGATTAGGCAACCTGAAGATAAAATGGTGCAGCCTAGGGAAATTCTTGGTGCTAGTGAGGACTTAGCTGTGCACATGACTGTGGCATGCTATGTCCTGCGCAACATCCGCAAGGATAAGAGCAAAATCTTTGCCAGGAGTGGGCTTGAGTAATTGCTGATTTGCATTTTGCCTGAACCCAAAAGTGGCAGCTCGTTCACCCACGTCCCAGCAGCGTGTGATGACATGGAGCTGTGCAAAGAGTTGTGCCTCCCTGGTCACTTTGGCCATAAGGCTGTGCTCTGTGAGTTTGTGTCTTCTCTGGCCAGGAGGGACAGAGCTGCCAGTGAAAAGTGCTCCTTTTTTTTCTATGTCCATGCAGAAGCTTCAAATAATTTTTCCAGTTCCAAGACATTTTGTTGTACACATGCACTATGCAGGAGGTACACCTGGGTTCAGGACTAAAAAAAGACCTTGGAACCAGAGGCCTTGGGTTACCCCATTTGTGTCACACGCAGGAGATGTCAAGGCTCAGGAGGTATTGTATCAGGGTACTGAGCAGCACAGAGAGAAATGGGCATCCACAAAACTTCTGGGGTAGTCACTGAAACCTCACCTGCCCCCTCTCCCAAAGACCAGCCATTTATTTTTTTCCCGTTTGTTCTCATATTTCTCCTGCCTGTGTTCACACAGTTTTGCATGAACACTGCTAAATAGCAGTCTTTCTAACAGCAGAGCAGCTTGTCTTCCCCTTCTCTGCCTGTCTCTGAGGCATGGACAAAACCTAAGGACCAGAAAAGGGAGCTTAACCATTAATTACAACAAATACACAGTCCATTCTGCCTTGACGAGTATTCCAGTACTCACAGGACGCAAAACTACAGTCAAATCATAGAAAGAAATTACTCTCAAAAATTCAGGCTGGGTCAGGCTAGATGTCCTTAACAATGCATTGTGTAAAGTGGATTTTTTTCTTCCTTAATAAAACTTTCTGCAGACAGGGGGTTGGGAAGAAGAACAGGAAAATAAAACCAGAGAAATAGAGAAGGAAAGAGAAAAAGAGAAAAAGGTATTCAACACCAGTTCTGTGAAAACATTGTAGCTTCTCCTGGCTGGGGTTCCTGTCTGATTTCAGACAGTGGCTATTCTCATCTCCATACTGCCCAACACAGTAATGTCACCTGTGCTTGATGCATAGGCCACAGATCAATAAGTTACTTTGAAGTTGAATGTACCCACTCACTACTCATGGAAAGGTAAACCATGGAAAAGTGTCCTTCATGCCTTCCAAGAGGCACAGAAAAGGAGACGTAGGTGAGATATATTTCAAACGGATTAGAATCAGTACCACAAGTTTCCTAATGAGGGCTGCAACACATTCAGAATAAACAAACTGATGAAGTTTAAAACTTGCTAGCTGAGATGAATAAAGTGAGATTCTAAGAATAACCTTGGAATTTGAATGTCTAATCTTGCTGCAGATTAGAGGAGTCTTTGTAGTTCATGTGATGTTGTCAGAGCCAGGTTACACAAATAAACAAGTTGTTTTTGAAACAGAGCCTCTCCACTGGCAATGCTAGACCTGAAAGGCAGCAGTTCCTGAAAATGAAATCCCATAACCTAATTACCAATCAATGTTTTATTTGTGTAACTGTTGCATCTGAAGCCATTAGGTTGCAATCAGCTATACCATAGGGTCTCTAAAACTGCTGACTCTTTTCACGTGACTGTGGTCAATAAATAGAAATCTAGATTACATTTTATAGCTAATTACGCTTCTTCTGTGGTCTCTCATACCTTTAATACAATCACAGATCATGTAGCTTAAAATAAGTCTTCTGAAATTAAAATGAAAATAAAAAAAAAAAAAAAAAAAAAAAAAAAAAAGCCAAAAAGCAAAAAAGCCAATTCTTCATATATATATATACATATTCAATTTTTTTTTTTTTCTAGGACAGATGTGTTTTTTTTTCTAGGACAGATGTGTTAAGGACATCTTCCTACATGTACTATCTAAGTACATCATACTCCTATATGTCTTCTTTTAGGAGAGGACGCACTCTGCTTCTTTCTTGCACCTCCTCTCCTTTGTGCCTTTTACACCATCTGGAAGGGGTAGCAGTTAGCATCTTAGAATCAACTCAATTCTATGAGCATAAAAGTTTGGCAGAGACCTTCAAGGTCATCAAGTCCAACCATCAACCTGTCCTACCGAGTCCCATCTCTAAACCATGTCCATTAGTGCCCCATCCACAATAAATACCTCCAGGCTGTGCACTCCACTGCTTCCCTTGCATCTGGTTCCAGTGCCTGACCATCCTCTGCATGAAGAGTCCATGGAGTCCATTCTAAGCCTTCCCTGGCACAACCTGAGACCTGAAACAGCCTATAGTTTGAGTTATAAGACCACAATGAAATAAAATGAAAATAAAATGACGTGCAGATAGACAACCTGTGCTCAGTAGTTCCCATTCACTTACATGGGTCTATTCCTAGTGCTCTCCAGACAAGTCTGATCCTTTCTACACACCCCTGGCCAGCTAGCACAGACACGCATACTCATGACCATCTTTTCTTCCATGAGGGAAGTAGACAGTCTTGGATTATAGCAGAGACTTTTACTCAGAGCATTGCTCTTATCCCTTTTTTATTTAACCTTTGCAATCAAATGTGAGGTTTTCACAGGAAGCACGTGGACCACCACCAGCCCCAAGCAAGACAACACATGCCTGCCAATTGTTGTTAAAGATCTTCTTCTAAAGGAAGACACACACTTGCAGCATTATCAATTGCAAAAATTCACATAAACATAGCTGGACTCCTCGTATTTGTGCCAGCTCAAGTGTCTGTAAGTAGCATAACAACAGCAACAGCAAGCACAGAGCAAGGAACGAGTGTTTCCTTGAGGGCTCAGCAAGCACTTGTGAGGCTGCTGAGGCTGACAGAGCTGACTGTGCTCGGTAGGAACCATGGCAAGAGAGGAGAGGAGAGCAGAGCAGAGGAGCTGACTCCATCAGCTAATCCAGCAGTTGCTTGTGCTGCTACTGGGCTGAGCATTGCCTCCTTTGGGAGGTTTTACTGGCCTGGCTTTGTTAGTGCCTCATGGAAAAAATCCTGTGCAGCCCATGGCAGACAAGCAGATGATTCAAAATTAACAGGCCAGCACAAATGCATTTTTATTCCCATAATGTCATTGATCTTCAAGGCAGGTTTTTCCATGAGAGTGAAAAGAGAGTGAAGAGTTTTAAGTAGGCAATACTAACACACATCACTGCTGCTGGTCAGGTGGGAGATGTGCTTCCAGAAGTGCTCTGAGTACTCTGTTTTTGTTTGTACTCTGTTTGTTTGTTTGTTTTCCAAAGTGCTAAAAGTTCTAGAATTTCTACTCTGTGAAAAAGTCACTGCTAACAGTTCAGAGCAATGTGTTTTTGCAAATAAACCATCTCCTTCATGTGCTTGAAGGAGTGCAGCAGAGCTATCAAATAGAGACACTCAAGGTGAGGGTTAAAGATATGAGTAGAAGTGTGACTTTAAAAATTCATTCTGCCTTGGAGAATCTGCCCTAAAACCCAAAATGTTCTGTAGAGGAGTCTGGGGCCAGTGTGGAAGCAAAGTGGGAAAAAAAATCTCCAAACAAACTAGTGAAACTTTTAGTCTAAACTGAATAAACCAAATGTTTTCTTCAAAAAACAGGTCTCAGTCTTCCTAGTTTAGCTGAGAAATGAGAGTTGTCAGTAAGAGCCTTGAAATGCAATGGGGCTGCTGCTGGGGTGGCTACTGTGGGGGCTGTGCTGGCCCTGAGGATGCTCTCCCAGGAGGACTTTGGCTGCTGCATCTGGGGACATGTTGGGCAACAGCGAGCGACTCACGGCAGGAGCTGCCATTCCTCCTCTTCTGCAATTTCTTTACTGTTGGGCTGAGAATTTAAATAGGTCAAGAATAACAGGTGGAATTGGGAATGTGGCTTCATATCAGATGGCAGAGCATTATCTGACTCTTATGTGTAGGTGGGAGCTGAGAAAAAATCCTTTTAAGTGGACTTGTTTTCATATCTCCACCCATTTTGACATGCCTTAACACTCACTCTAGTGTAGCTACAGGCAAAATAATGAGTTACAAGAACAGCTCAAACAGAGATTAATGCAATTCTTTACAGCATGTTGAATCTTATATAAAAAAATCCTAGTCTTTCAAAACAAAGCTTACACTTTCTTTGTTGTTATGGTTCAATGAATTACTCTAGTGTTAATCAACAGCATAGTACTACTGAGTAACACAGAGCCTGATGTTCTTCGGTTGGATACATTTTGGGAGTCAAATTTTCAGGGAGGTTTGCAAGAGCTACATTCTTAGGCTGTTTTTGCAGCAGAGGTACTGCTTTCTCTGTGCATGTGATACACACAGATGATTTTTAGAGGGAGGGAGATGGGGATGAGCTCTGTAATCTTATAAGCCAGTAGTTTCTCTTCAAAGCTTAGACACTGGATATTAGAAAACTGTTAAATAAGGCAGCCAGTTCTTTTCTGTCATTATAACACGGCTTCTCAAGTATTTCTAAAGGACACTCTGAAGCTTTCTCCCTTTGCTGCTTCCTTCCTGACTATCGTCTTATCCAGAGGATTTACTGTGGTTGAAGTAAACCGTGATTGTATTTATCGTGCCCACCTTTGCTTACTGAGAGATGCTGTAAGAGGACAGAATGGAAATTTTGAACTTAATAGCAGCATTTTTAGAGACATCTCATGCTCTTGTCTGCTAGGCTTCCCTCGGCTTGATCTTGGTCTTTATTGCTTATAATGAGTTCTACATATATCTCATAGTCTCAGAGGCTACACAAGCTCATACATATGAATGCAGATGAAATCTCACTCTGCAGATATAATGTCAATGTGACACACAGAAAGGTCTAAATTATTGTGCTTACTATTCTCTCTCAGCCATTTTTAAGGCACTTTGTCTCTTCATCAAGTTCTCAAGACAAACAAAAAGAAGTTGTTTCCATGCACCTTTGCTTCTTCTGGTGGCAGCATTTTCATATATGAGGCCATGCAGGAATTAGGGCTCTTTGTCAGGACATGCACCCTGATCCTTCGGGTCTAAGGCCTTGAATATGGAAGAGAATACTGAGGTAAGTCATCCTAAATACTACCAGTTGATGTAATAGTAATGAACAAATAACCATACAAAAATAAAATAGCAATTAAAAATAAAGAACTATGAAAAGCCAGCATCATTCCATTTCTCCCATGCTCTGGTTGTCAGTTTGGTCAGTTCTTGTCCCAGGTCTTTGATTCTGCAAGAAGATCCAGGTGAATTTACAGCAGAATTTGTGAAAGAAAAAATTGTTTTTCTTTTTAAGACAGAAATTGAAAGGCCATTTGAAATTTTGCTGAAATTCCTGAAAGCAAAATGATCTCACAGTTCAGTCTGCCTCCTACTCTTTATTTAAAAAAGAGTTTAGCTATTTCAGCCTAAATGATGAAACAGCTTCTCCGGTGACTTAAAGTTAAAACAAATATTTCAGTGTCACTAAAGAAGGATTAAGCAAAATACTGTGCAGGAAAACTCTCACTGATAGTAGCAACTACTTTTGTTCATCTTGTGTGAGGGAAAGGTTCAAATATCTGTATCTCTTAATCTTGCAGGGAAGTCCAGGTGAAGTTGTAAAGTTCTGAGCATTTAGGTCAAGTTTGAACTCCCAAATTCAACTTGAGCATAAACACCGTTTTGAAAACTCTCTCACAGCCTCAAGTTGCACCAGGGGCAGTTTAGATTGCACATTGAGAAGAATTTCTTCATGCAGAGGGTGGCCAAGCACTGGAGTGGGCTGATAGGGAAGTGCTGGAGTCACCATCCCTGGAAGTATTCAAGAAAAGTTGGGACATGGCTCTGAGGGATGTGTTTTACTGATGGGATTTCATAAGTCAGGCTGATGGCTTGACTTGGTGGTCCTGAAGGTCTTTTCCAGGATATATGACTCTATCTGCTACCAGTGCTTTAGCATTGGGTTTTCTTATCTGTATCATATTAGGTCTAATGGGGTCATTTCAGAGCTTTGCTTTTCCAGCCAGACATGCCCTTCATCCTCTCCAAAAGGCCCTTTTATGTCTGAACTCCTCCACCTGGGCCTGATTCACTGCATTCATCCATTTGTCTCTGTGTGGGCATGTGTGCAGCCCTCCTGCCCTCCACACTGCAAGTGCCCAAGCCTTGCAGAATCAAGGAGCTCACTAGGAAGCTTCATCAAAATTGAGATCTCCAGCAAATAGTGCCACTGAAAGACAGGTCTCACACTGGCTCATTCGCTGTCAGCAGCTTTTGTGCCTCCCCAGGCGGGCATACTCCTTTAGCCTGTGTTTGGTTGTTTTCCACATAAGATTTGAGCGTGTCTTGCTACCAGCCTGTGAAGTGTGATTGAGCCATTGAAGCATTGCTAATAGCAGAGTTTCAGAATGTGGCAGGCAAGAGTCAAGTGTCAGGGAAATGTGTGCTTTTCCACAGATGTTTTAATGGTTAATCTTTAACAGTTAAAAGGCTTTTAGATTAGAGTTCCTAAGGAAACACCTTGTTCCCCCTTCACCCCCTCAACAGGCCACAAAGGAAGGTGGGGAGGCTGAGAATGGTCAAAAAATGTGAAAGGAAGATGGATTAGATAGAAAAGAGAGAGAGACAGAGAGAGAGAAATAACCTGAGCAGACAAAGCAGGGCAGTTTCCATACAAATTCTTTCCATTACGCCGGATTTCTTTTAAGGACTCTGCCAAGACAGCAGGATTTTTGTGCATGGAGGCTGAAGAAGCAATCTAGTCCTGCACAAAGAGCTTTCCTTCTTGCCACCTGAGGTGGGGCAAAGTTAATTTTAACTGCTTTGAACTCCCTCGCCCAAACTGCCAGGACGTCCCTGTGCCTGTTCAGCCTGTCTTGAGCTGAACAGCCCCGAGGGGCTCCAGCACTGCAGACTCTGGTGGCTGCTGCGGTGCAGACCTGTCAGGCAGTGGCGGTGGAGGTGGTGGAGCAGGGCTCTTCCTGCTGACTCTGCCTGACCTTGCCATCTCCGGGAATGACTTTGTCTCCTGCAAAAGGTGGTAGTGCTGAGGGAGATAACGTGGGGTGGGTTTGGGATAATATCTACACACTTGCAGATTTCTACAGTGCCAGTCTGGGAAGTCTTCTTGGCTGCGTTGTGCAGCATGGACTCAGGTTGTATCAGCTCTGGGACAGCTATCATTTTCTTCAAAGCGTTTCTGACAACAGATCATCAATCATTAGCAGCATCAAGCATCTCTGTATAGGCACTCTATGCGATGTTCTGTAGATATCCTCTGTATTTCTTTGTTAATTATCTTTTAAAACCTTAGAATACATCCATAAATGTAATCAAAGACTACTTGGTTTTACTGCTAATCTTAGGTGAAGGTTTACCTACTATATTAAATCATTCACTTGTTTACCGTACCTGTACTCTAGGACCAAGAATATATGAATCTTAATACAAAGAAGGGGTAAAAGCTTTTGGACAGGAGAAATGAAGAGGAGTGGATGATGTGATCATGCAGGAGAAGCGAGATATGTTTGTTGGCTACAACCAGTTTTCCATTCTCTAGGTTACTGATGGTTTTAGACACCCAGGACAATGGGAAAGCATGTGATGCAGCTGAGAGCACAGTGCAGAAAAATCTCATGAATATTTAAGATGTAACCATAAACAAATGTCTGACTCATTTTCTAGGACATACTGACAGAAGTGGGTCTTGAAATCTGATAAGAATGAGAAGTTATAACCTGGGTAGACCAGCTTGGTGTAAGGTCATAAAAAGGGTGGAGATACTTGCTGGAAGAGTAAATGAACAAAAATTGCTCACACAGGTTAGGTCAGAATTATGGACTGTATTGAAAGGAAAGAAAAGTGGCTGAAAGAGGAAGTGACATAGTGTAAGAATAAAAGCAAATATATATAAAAAAAGGGTAAAACAAACAAACAAACAAAACAAACAAGCAAACAAACAAACAAACAAAAAAAAAAAAAAAACAAACAAGGTAAAAACAATTAGCTAGATCTTAGTACAGGAATGATCTAATGACTGTAAAATTTGTGGCACCTTTCATTAAATAGGTGGTAGGCATGGGAAGTAAAGAGGAAGTCATCAAGATGGGAGGTGAGGGAATGAAAGCTAATGGACTCTGAGACACTGAACACAAAAACAAACAAACAAACAAAAAGATGAGATTTTATGAATAGTTATATGGGAAAAAGTGGTAAAATCTCAATGCTGGATGGGGCAGAGCTTACAGCTTCATGTTGTGGGGGCTGCTGGTCTTAGATATGATGAAGGAAGACAAGGCAATGGAGAACACTTTAAAAGAAATTAAGAACTCAATTTGAACTTGCCTAAGATTAAGGTGAAAAGGCATTTAGAAAATCACAGGAAAAAGCCAAAAATGTGAAATTTTGGTAGAGAAATTTGAGTACAGAAAGATTATGGAGAGGTAGCATTTACAAATCAGGATAAAGAACAAATCTGGCAACCTTTCTATATTGCAAAGTTGTAAAATTGGGAAACACTTTAATATGGCAATTAGTAGTGCTCCTGATTTTCTGCAATACTTCGGTTACACTTATTTAACTAACTCTCCTTTTACATAAACTAGAGATCAAGCATTTATATGATAGATTTTTTTATTAAGAGTAAGATATTAAGAAGCTGTAGTTGACCGCGTAAAACAACAATGAAAACAGGTCAATTGTAAATCAAAATTAATATTTAAATGTCAGGTTTTCAGGACAACCTTTTCCTAGTGACTTAATGAACAAAAGCTGCAATGTGGGAGCTAATGAGCTCTTTGCAGAAGTATATTGCACTGGGTCCAAGTGAGTTAAAAAGCAGCTGTTACTCTAGAAACTGCCCGTATATGTTCACATAGGGTTACGAAAAAGTTAATGAATCCTCCCTCCAATTTGCCTTGTTCTGTGGGTACAGTTCAGCCCTAGCATAGCCAAATAGGTTTCAGATCAAAGCTCTCACGTTCTGCTCAAAAACACTATTTGACCTGGCAAACCGCTGTATGCACCTAAGCACATAGCTGTGCCAGCCAAATGGAAATGGGGAAGCAAGGGGAGGATGGGCTGAAGAGCTGCCTGTGGAGGATGGGTGATATTTCCAAAGCAAAGAGAACACCAATTCTAAGCAGAAGAGCTTGATGAACACTACTCAGTGAGCAGAAAGTTGAAGATTTGAGTGTGGAGACAGGCTGGGACTGAGCCCCGGCTCAGCGAGCTGTGTGTGGGCATGGCTGTGTGCAGCAGAGAGCAGAGAAAGGAGATGCAAATTAACAGCAGTGATTAGAGGCAGGAGCTGGAGACTGTGAAAGACTTGAACTGAACTGCCTCTGGGTAAAGCAGTGGAGACAGAGGGAAGATGGAGCTGTGTGGGGTACATTGCTCTCACAGCCCATGTGTGGAGCAGCGCCTTCACCCACTGAGGTCTGGGAGGTTGGGGAGCCCAGTGGTGGGCACTGCCTGGATGACACACTGCTGCAGCACAGGTTTGTTAAGCATCCATGCCCTGTGCATGCACAAACAGGGCTCTACCTTCCCTTCTGTAAACTAGAAAGGCTTCTGTTCTTCTTTCACCTTCATCCTTCCTCTGCCTGTTAAGCTTAATGCTTGAGCAGGCTGGTGAGCTACCGGACCACACTCCACCCTTTGACTTCTACATTTTTTCCTCTCTCTGGCAGGAAAAGAAACTTTGCTGGCTCAGTTCTCAAGGTTGCTGGGACATACAAGCTTTCCTACTGATGTGAGATATACAACTGAGAAGACCTTATTACATATTTAGGGTAGACAGAACAAGCCTGCTGAAGTCCTGAAGCCTATAATCCCAACACAGGGCAACTCTGCTAAGCAGCAGTATCACTCATATCCCAGAAGTCTGCATGTCTCACAGATACCTGCATTTAACAGGACAGCCCATCACGGAGTGTTATTTAAATTACTTTGATATACTTCATTAGTCAACATAAACTTTAATAGGTATCTATAGTGGCAGAACAGGATGAAGCAGCTGTTTCGCACATTCACTTAGGCCCTCAGGTATATTAGCTGCGTGCAAAACAATTAAATGTTCTGGAAACTTTCTTTATAAACAATGATGAATAGCATTCAGATGGCGGAGCTCTGTGCAACTTGAGAGATGCATTTATTATTATTTTTTTTCCCCTGGGAAACAACTTGTGCACTCCCCTGAGAACGTGCCACACACTGCGAGTGAGTGCCAAATGTGACATTTCCCACAGGAGATGTGCAGAAGTCCTGCATGGCGTAAGGATCCTGTTTCACGGTGGCCGTGCAAAACCACGGGACAGTGTCAGGCCATTTGGCTACTTTGGTTGCTTAGCTTCAAATCAGAAGGGTGGTTATGCACACTCTGTGTAGGAAGATGTATTCTCTAGGCCACATGCTCCACCTGCAAGTAGTAGTAATAGGCAAAAGAAAACAGCTTCATTCAAATCCATTTTACAAAGTCCCCAAACATTTTTTTTTCCATGTTTGCTAGCATGAGAATCATAATCAGCTGATTTCCTTAGGAGTTACAGCACAGTGTAGGAGGCGATAGCAACAGTAATTAAGTGTTGAGCAACCGGAGACACTCCCTCCTGACTGCCACAAAACATGAGAACTCGGTATTCTTACCCTACACCTCCTCTTCAGCATGTCTCTCATTACAGCAAACATGGGCTCCCTGGGCTGCTGCATTCACTGTGCTCTTTTGGTGGGTAAGTCCACCAGGAACAGGAGAGAAGCGTGCGCACGCAGGAGCAAGGACAGCAGCCTGGCCGTGGCAGCAGGAAGCTCCACATGGGCGAATGGAGGAGCACCACGTTAGGTAGGGCTGCTGCAGCTAGAGTTAACATGTCTGGATTATGCTGCTGCCTGCAGAGAAGACAAACCCTAAGTTACAAGAAAGGATTCCCTTCTCTCTCTCTCTTTCCCCCAGACTAGCTGTCTTTCTTAAAATAGTCCTGACAGATTAAAGTTTCGCTGTGCAGACCCAGACACATTTCTGTGGATGAAAGTAGCACAATGCAGGCAAGCATTAATAGCTACAGTTCCTTCAGAGGCCACCCTGAACTACTAACACAGAGGATTATGAGTCAACTTTAAATTTTAAATACAAATGGAACTGGCTTGCTACCAAATGTAAGGCTGTTCTTCCCAATGGTCTCCAGCAAGAGCATAACATATTCTTTCATTTATTATGAATTCATTTTTTTTGGATCTAACTTTTCTAAAAATATGATTTCAGATTTTGTTAGAATATTTTAATGATCCTATTGGAGGCTAAGACCTTAGCCTTAGAAGAATACCTTAGCCTATTATAACTAATACAAAACAAGTATGCTAACACTTGCAACTGATCTGAAACAAGTATCCTGATAAATAAATGCTTGCAGTCAACAGGAACAGAAAATGCTCGGTATCTTTCAAACACAGCCACTGAGATAAGCAAAACACCTTTTTAATAACCCCTCTTTTCTTGGCCCCCTGTGTTACTCTATTCTGCATTAAACAAAGACATATTATTTTTGTTGCTGAGTAAATTACCCCATTCTTGCTTAAACATGTTACTCTAGATTATAAACATATGGCTGTAAAAATAACTGGTTGGACTGATTTAAACTGCTGATGTTAATCTCCAATTTGGCATGAGGAAATTTACTATGAAACCTTTTTAGGATCACTTATGCAGCTCTGTCCCACAGCTGCAAGAAAAAGGTGGATTTGTAATCTTCAAGGTGTTCTGGGACAGTAGCACCTCTCCTGTGAGGAGAGGCTGAGAGAGCTGGGACGCTCAGCCTGGAGAAGAGGCAGCTGAGGGGCATGTCACCCATGTCTGTAAGCGTTTGAAGGGGTGAGTTGCAAAGAGGACAGAGCCAGGCTCTTCTCAGTGCCAGGACAAGAGGCAATGAGCACAAACTGGAACACAGGAGGTTCCCCCTGAACACCAGGAAGCACCTCTGTGCTCTGCAGGTGACAGAGCACTGGCACAGGATGCCCAGACAGGCTGTGGGGTCTCCTCCTTGGAGATCTCCAGAAGCCACCAGGACATGGTCCTGGGCAGCCTGCTCTGGGTGTCCCTGCTGGAGCAGAGGCTGGGCCAGATGGACCCAGAGGTCCCTGCCAGCCTCAGCCCTTCTGGGATTCTGTACAGACCTCCTTGACTGGAAGTCTCCTTCTTAGCACAAAACTGAAATGCAAAACCAAAAATAATCTCTCTCTTTTTTTTTTTTTTTTTTTTTTTCCCAGTGTCTCAGGCCTGGTGAATTTGGCAGGAGTGGGGTGGTTGCAGGCAGCCAGCATAGTGGATGACACCGGTTAGCTGTCATCCCGGCAGGACGTGTGGGCTGGTGGGTAAGGCTGACCACACAGCGCACGGATATGATTAGGAGGGATGAAACTGTGGGCAGCAGTTATGCACCTGCCTGAATTCCTGGCCACACAGTCATGCCTTTTTATCCTCCATTCCCATTGTTTTCATAAAATAGACCAAAAGAAAACAAAAACAAGGGGAGGAGGAAGAAGGCATGTCCATTTTGTAACTCATCTTTAACTACAGAAAAGGACTTCAATTATATGTTTTACATATTTTCATTTAGTCGGATGCTACAAGCAGGTAACTGCTCTCTACTGAAACCAGTCTTGCCTTCAAGAATGTCTTTTGGGTGTCAAAACCTCAGCACACATCTCAGTGGCTATGCACATGGCAAGTACTCAGACTCTCTCTTTGTGGACTGCCGTAACCACACTAATCCCTATTTGTTTTATGTCAAAAAAAAGTAGCAGGACGTTTCCCATGGCTTTACTAATACGCCCATTAGTTAACCATGTATCTTGAACTTTATTTGTGCTAAGCTCATACTAAGGCTACATGTTCACCATGACAGGTCCTTGACCAATACTCAGCGAAGAGCTTACAATTCTCAACTGTGTGCAGTAGACTTTTGCCTGTGCTAAAATTTGGTAAGAAGAAAAGTAAGAACTTTCCTCTAATGGTGCCAAAACAGTATCATTTCTATTACATATATACATGTATATATATGTGTATATATATATACCCTATATACATATATCATATATGTCTTCCATATATATATATATATACACACACACACATACACATACAAGGTAGGATAAGGGCTGTAACACAAAGGTAAACATCAGGGAAAAAGTAAATTCTGTTGATATTCCCAAATCCAATAAATTTTCAGCTTTGCAATGACGGGTGTCATACAGGTCAGAATTTAAGCTGACTGAGTATACAAGGAACTTATTATTGATTAAAAAAGATGTCTTGTGCAGTGTGAAGCCTGGCCTGACTACAAATCCAAACAATGCTGGAAAAGGTGGCAAACAAATACCTGCATTTTCAGTCTCATGAGCATAATATAAGAGCAAGTATAAGAGAGAGTATATTGGGTATAGAGAAAGGGGCAAAAGCAGGTAAGCACACGGCATTAACCTGTTTTTACCAGAATTTGGGAGTTAACTGTCTCTGTATGCTCATGTGCTAATACTTTCCCCCAGGAAAAACAGGACAGGAACAGGAAAAAACAATCTGCTTGTTGCTTGGATGTCTGGATGCCCAATTCTTCAAGTGTCATAATATAGACATAAATAATCAAGGAGTCCTGTCTGACCACAGAGCTCAGCTCTCACTCAGGCTGAAGGAGGTTTTTCTCAGGTGATCTGGATTTCTTAAGTTGGGCTGGATAAGACTGGCTTCCATCTCCATTGTTTCGCTCAGCTAGAAGGGAATGGAAATTCTTCGATCTCTTGTCAGAATAAATACATTCTTTCCCCTCTTTTGGTACCTTGTGTGTCAAGCTCAAATAAAAGTCTTCTCATCTTCCTTGGGATGCAAAGTGAGTCTTCCAAGCAGCGGTAAATTCCTGGAATGACTTGAAAGGATGAAAACAGTTTTCTGTGTATTCTAACATAGAGTATGACTGCTAAATCCCAGTACCTGCTACTGAAATGAAGCGCTCTCCAATTCAGCTCAAACTCTTCTCCAACTCTAAACTTTCTTACTCTTTTTAACATGAACCTAAAATTAGCTAGTTGTCTCTTAGTAAATGACTTCATTTCAACATGAATATAGCACTCCTTCTGACACCAGATTTTCAAAAGTCTGTGGTTTTTTTTTGTTTGTTTGTTTTTGTTTTTTTGACTGACACAAGAAGTGCAATGAAGTTTACATTACCCCACTTGCTGTGTTTCTGGCTCTGAAAGAGCTCAAATACTATAAAAATATGTGCTATAAGCATAGAAACAAAGTAGTCACAAAAGAAGGGGAAAATTCAGATTTAATTAGTACATTACAAATATCTGGAAAACATAAATAATAAATTTACTACATTCAGAAAAAATTCACAGGAATTCTAGAAGAATTTTCACAGAAACTGATGTCTGAGATGATGCACACTACCAAAAGGTTTCAAAAGAACATCACCTATGAGCTACTGCCATTATACTGAAGGTTTGCAGCTGCTTGATTGTAGAATCGGCCTGGATTCTCACCCAGATGAGACAGAGACATTTCTAACTTCCCTCACCAGAAACATCTCTCCTTCCATCAGGAGGAAGGAGAACATCATCAACTGATAGCAGAAGAGAATATGGGAAGATGCCTGTGTAAGAGATAATAGGTGTTAATAGGAGCAATAACCCCCCCAGGCAACTAATTCCTATTTTTAGCTGTCTGTGACAGCATCAAACACTAACCCAACAGGTACCTGAAGAAATAAATACTTGGGCAGATAATCCACAGCCCACCTCTTCCTGAGCTGAATCCCACGTTGCATTCATGGCACAGCTTATGCAAAACTGGTGTGATGCAAAAAGTTATCCTGCAACAGCATGAAAATGAGCCCTGTAAAGGCAGAGAGGAATAGATCAGAGCAGAACAGTTCAGTTGGAAGGGACCTTCACAGACCTCCTGGTCCAACTGCTTGGCCACTTCAGGGCTAACCAAAAGGTAAATCATGTTACTGAGGGCATTGTCCAAATGCCTCTTGATCATTGACAGGCCTGGGGCATCAACCACCTCCCTGTGAAACCTGTTCCAGTGTTCGACCACCCTCAGGGTAAAGGAATTTTCCTAATGTCCGCTCTGAACCTCCCCCTGTGCTTTCTGCCATTCCCTTGTGTCCTGTCATTGGTGACCAGGGAGCAGAGACCAGCACCTCTCCCTCTGCCTCCCCTTCTTCCAGTCAGGCCACCTCTTGGCCCCCTGTTCTCCTCACTGGACAACCCTCGTGTCCCCAGCCTCTCCTCACAGGACAGGCCTTCCAGCCCTGTTACCAGCTCTGCTACCTTCCTCTCGATACTTCCTTTTTGCATTGTGGACCACTGAACTGCACACAATATTCAAGGTGAGGCCACATCAATGCTAAATGTAGTGGGAAAATTACCCTTTTTCCCACATTTCAATATATTTAGGGTTCTGTGTGAAAGAATCCCATGTGACTTGGCCCTGGAAAGAAGATGGGTCCAGGAGAGCTGGTTGATTTTCACCTCCCCTAAGTTCAAGCATGATCCATCCCTACTCACAGGAAATCAGGCAAAGGTGGAAAGATATCTGTGAGGATCAAAAAGAGCTCCTGACAAAACTCAAGATTCAAATAGGAAGTGTACAAGAGGTGGAAGCAGGCAGGAATATTAAAATATACATATATATGTATGTCTGATGGGGTTAGGAAAGCCAAAAACCATCTGGACTTAAATCTGGTGATGAAAGTGAATGCAAAAAGAAAGCCTTCTATGGGTATATCAGCAGCAAAAGAAAAACTAGGGAATGTGTGCGCCCACTGAAAGCGTGGGCAAGGTAACTGGAGACAAAGGACATGGAAAAGACTGAGGTACTCAATGCTTCTTTGCCACAATACTCACACATGAAACTGGCCTTTAGCAATTCCAAGTCCCTGAGATGAACCAAAAGTCTGCAAAAAGGAAGAGTCACCCTTGGCGAAGAAGAATCCGTTAGGGAACAGCTGCACAGGCTGGATATACACAAGTTTCTTGTGCATGACTGGATGCACCCACAGCTGATGTCACTGCAAAGATACTCCCAATTATCTTGGAAAGGTCATGGCTAGCAGGAGGGGTTTCTGAGAACTGTAAATTCAAGGTCAAGGAGGAGGATACAGGCCAGTCAACCTCCTCTCCCTCCCTGTGAAGGTAATACAAGTAACCCTGGAAACCATTTCCAGACAAGTGAAGCAAAAGAAGGTGACTGGGAGCAGTAAGTATGGGTATACACTGGGGAAATCGTGACTGATCCTCCTCCTAGCCTTCTCCAAGGATTCGTCTAGCTTGGCAGGTGAGGGGAGAACAGTGGGTGAAACCTGCCCTGACTTCAGTAAGGCTTTTGATACCATCTCCCAAAGCATCCTTACACATAAGCTGAAAAAGGTACAAACTAGGTTAGTGGACAGTGAGACAGAGTGACAAGTGGGTGAAGTGCCAGGCCCAGAGGCTTGCAATTAGTGGCTTAAAGCCCCGTCGGAGGCCAGTCAGTAGTGGTACATGCCACAGGTGCATACTGGAGCCAGTACTGCTTAACAACTTCACTAATGACCTGGATGATAAAACAGGATGCGCCTCCAACAAGTTTGCAGATGACATATGACTGGGAGGAGTGCTTGGCACAGCAGATGGTTGTGCTGCTGCTGCCATTCAGAGGGACCTCAACACATGGGAGAAACAGGCAAACAGCAATCGCATGATGTTCAATAAAGCAAAATGCCAAATGCAGCTCTCGGGGAAAAAAAAAAAACAAAAAACATGACCCAGAATGAGCCACGGACCATCCTGCTAGCAACTTTGTTGAAAAGGATGTGGGAGTTTTGCTGGACTCCATGAACTTTGCTGCAATGCACCCTTGCAGCAAAGAGGGCCATCAGCATCTTGGGTTGCATTAGGAAGAGTGCCATCAGCAAGCTGAGGGGGGTGATCCTTCACATGAGGAGGGGCTGAAAGGGCTGGGACTATTTAGCTTGGAAAGGAGACGGTTCAGGGGAACCATATCAACATCTAGAGACACCTGATGGGAGTGAAGAAAAGGCAGCATAGAGAAGAGAAAGTCAGACACCTCTCAGTGATATCCAGCAATGAGGCAGGAGGCACTGGGTGCAAACTGAAATACAGAAAATGTGATTTAAACCTAAGAAGAAACTTCTACTGAGGGTGCTCAAACACTGGAACACGTTCAGAAGTTGTGGAGATGATCACAACCCAACTGGACACAGTCCAGTTTGACCTGCTCTAGGTTACCATGCTTCAAGCAGGGAGCTTGCGCTAGGTGATCTTCAGCTGATCCTTCCAACTTCAATGACTGTGTTCAAAGCATGGGAAAGGGAACTTAAGACAAAAAGGCCATTCAAAAAAAAAATAACAGAAATAATACAACACTCGTTTATGGCTTTTGCTTTTATAATTTCTCACCTTCTTAAATAAATTTAGATTTCTCTACCTCCCCCATTTTATACACCATTCTACCTGTCACAAGGCCACCACAGACCTGTACTCTTGATTTTTTTTTTTTTTTTTGGTGTGCATGTGCATTTGTGAACTTTTTTTCTTACATCAACACCATTTATGGTCATGTTACAGACAATTGAAAACTGATTGAAAAAATAATTACTTTATTCTTTGATAAGGAGCTTTGCTATGACTCACTGAGCAACATTTTAGAAAATCAAATACCAAATGCATGCATTGCAGTTGAAATATACAATATTGATATGAACACTTATCACATGCAAAAAAAAAAAAAGTCACCCTTAATAATATTTTTTAAAATAAAATAAAAATGTGTAATCTTGCTTCAAATTTGTACCCCAAGTTTTCCACTTTTAGATGGAAGATCATCATTAGAATCACCATTGCTAGTGAAAACTATTATATAAAAAAAAAAAAAGTAGAAAATGCTCTTCTCTAGTCTTTTAAAGTGATAGGTTGGTCCTTAAAGTAACCTTCTTTGAAACTTCTGGAAGTCTTTCACCTACCAGCTATCAATCTAACAGGTCAAATTAAATTTTAGGTCTGCCTCAGCAAATCTGCACTATGTATGAAACTTGTTTAATCATAACATTCCCTTGATATGCCCACTCCTCACTTTGTATTATTCCACTTCTAGACTGATATAGAAACTGTCTCTATCTTGTATAGATATTAAAATACAAAAGCACAGTGAATTAATTCCAGAATGCATACTAATTGACCTAACAATACACATTATACAAAGATTAACTTACTTTCTTTCATTTATTTATACAGTATTTTTTTTCTTCTACATGAACTTTTGCTCATAGCATCACATCTGTTTTGAAAGGAATTTTTTTACTGGAATAACTGTATGGAAATCTGATGCGAATCTCCAGCTCAGGTCTCTGGTTGATGATTAGACTATGTCTGAGGCACAAACTAGTGACTGAGATTAGACAACGCATCCAAAAAACTCCTCCTTTCCAAAACATAGAAAGTATTTGGACCACAAATTCAGATCAGAGCAGTTTTGAAGGACTACATCGATATGTCTGACTTGACTGTTCTTCGCCTTAATACTATACCTCAAGCATGTTTCTGTCTGGGAATTCTTCATACTGGCAAGTGATGTGAGCGAGGCATACACGGAACCCTTATCCTGAAAACCTTTTAGCAGGAGTGATAAAAACAAAAATAAAACTAATCTCTTTTCTTAACTTTATGGGACAGATTAAGATACTAGCAGATGGGATCACCATACAAATACTTGAACAGACGATCCCAGCTATACCTCTATTTCTGAACTGAATATAGATGAACATAACTGAAGCAAAATTAATAAAATGTAAAAGAACACCACAAAATCCTGTTGGCTCCCACAGCACATAGGCAGTTGAAAATGGACGCACTCCACTCCATGTAGACATTGCAAAAATAAACTTAAAGTAACCCTGAGCTAGTCCTCCTTAAGGCAAAATACTTTGTATCATCTCTCTCTGAAACGGAGGGATTATCTCGCTATGTATTAGTGATACCAGAAACAATGCAATATTAACTGGTCCCAAGGGCTTTTTATTTTTTTCTTTATCAGTTGTTCAATACTGAACAAAATATACAAATACAAAAGGGTAAGTATAAATATCAGTAAATCTGAAAAAGTAATCCTTTAGACGTGGCAGTAACAGTGAATAAAATAAACAAACAAACAAAAAAACAAAGAGAAAAGTGGAAACATTTCTGAAAGACCTTGCTTTAACAGAACATTACATGGAATCCGGTCACAATAAATCTGACAATATCCACTTCTGTAGATAAAGTCCTTGAATGCAGTGCTTGAATGTCAATTTTATATCGCCACGTAATTGAAATTCAGCCTTCATCATCACTGCTGCTCCATGCATCTTCATATGCTGGATTTAAATGCTGCTGAGGCAGACACTAAAGAAAATAAAAATTCTCTCAGTGGTTTGCTTAATTAAAAATAATAAAATCAAATTAGGTCAATGCTAAAGGCATTTCTTAAACTACTATCTGTAGACAAACTACTGTGTGCCTTATGGGTATTGTATTTTTTTTGGCCATTCTTCTTTGGCCATTTTGCTGTTTTGAGTCAAGATAAATTATGAGAAGAAACAATATTTAATTCTATTTTCAACGAAAATATCTGAAGCACTGGCTGAAAGCTTTACATATGATAGACAGATATTACAGATAGATATTACTGCTTTCTGAATCATAATTTCACTATCCTCGTATAACTTGGCACTACTGCTTCAAGAGGTAGTCCTGGCCTCTGTCCACCTCCAGACACACAGAATGGTTTCTGTTGGAAAGGACCTTAAAGACCAACCAGATCCAACCCACCACGGGCAGGAACACCTCCCACCAGACCAGGTTGCTCAAAGCCCCATCCAGCCTGGCCTTGAGCACCTTCAGGGATGCAGCATCTACAGCTTTGGACAACCTATGCCACTGCCTCACCACCCTCACAGTAAAGAATTTCTTCCTTATATCTAATCTAACCCTACCTTCTTTTAGTTTAAAACCATTCCCCCTTGTCCTATCACTCCACTCCCTGACAAAGAGTCCCTCCCCAGCTTTCCTGCAGGCCCCCTTTAGGTACTGGTAGGCTGCTCTAAGGTCTCCCCAGAGTCTTCTCTCCAGGCTGAACAACCTGTACTCCCTCAGCCAGTCTTTGTAGGAGATGCTCCAGCCCTCCTCTGGACTTGTTCTAACAGCTCCATGTCCTTCTTGTAATGGGGTCCCAGAGCTGAATGCAGGACTCCAGGCAGAGACTCATGAGAGCAGAGCAGAGGGAGACAGTCACCCTCCTTGCCCCTCTGGCCATGCTTCTTCTGATGCAGCCCAGGATATTGTTGGCTTTCTGGGCTGCAAGCACACATTGCTGGCTCATGATGAACTTCTCACCCACCAACACAGCCAGGTCTTTCTCCTCAGGGCTGCTCTCAAACCCTTCTCCACCCAGCAGCTAGTTCTCACCTCAGCTTCCTTTGCATCCACTCATTGGTACATGCAATCATACACTGCACTAAATAGTTCTGATTCTACACATAGTTCAGACTCTGGGTAAAACTGTTTTTCTTGTTTACTTCTGTCCTGGGTTCATATTCTGCCCATACAGGCACTCAAATGTCTGTTCATGAGAGGTAGCAGGAACCAGTAGCTGGTGGAGGGCAGAACTGCTTCCTTCTGAGGCAGTGCTAATTTACAAAATTTGCAAATAACAACTGCAGCTTAACAGCTTTCAAAACAATGGCACATTTGACAGCTCCATAATGTCATACTTAAAGTGGCAGTTATAATCAGAGATAAGCATGCAATGTATTTTGTGTTGTTTTGTTTTAGTGTTTAGTAACATAGGATAGTTTTGAAATATGTCACGTTTCAAAGCAAAGAAATGTTACAAAACTGTTACAAATCCTATCATTTCCCGCCCAAAATGAAACATTTCAGAAATTTAAAAAAGTGGATTTTTTTGTATGCTATGAGCCAAAACATTACTATCTCTCTATTTATTAACACAAATACGGTTTGTCATGCTCTGATTTTGTGAATGGTTTCAGTTTCTTGATATCTAGAATTTTTTCCCCTTCCCCTCAAACTGTTCATTCAAATTTTTATGGCCAGGATCTAATATAAAGAGGAAAAACATACACTCTTGGAAAACACTGCTATAATGATCTTCCTGCTAACAGTCTGAATGTCTTGCATCAGATACTACAGTTAGCTTACTAGAATCATCATATTTCTGCATCAAAAATATTTGGGTATGAAGTATAGCACCCCTAATCTTATTGTTCAGTAAACTGTATATTTCTAAACAAATTGAAATACAATCTTTGGTACCTTTCCAATTCCAAACTAGCATAAACTACATAAAACAGTATGGAAATTAAGGAACTTAAAGTGAAAGTTGAAAGACTTATAGCCAAAGGAAAATTACTACTTTTAATCAAACAAGAAGCTAGATATCTGCAAAAGATTATATAAGACTCCCAATGAAAAAGCCCTCTCAAAACCCCAACGCAACCTGTTCAGGCTGCACTGAAGCAGTAGGTGATTCTCTAAATCAGCAATTGGTACAAATACTGATGATCTAACACCTACTTCCTATGTAATTATTTTTCCCCCCAAGTATAACAGTCATAAAAAACATAGTTTAAACTGGCAAAATATTAATTATAATTACCTTGTCAGAAACATCATCAGGAACTGGCTCTCGAAGAGCTGGTATCCATGCGAGGATATTACAGTCTTTGCCACCACTATAAAGTTCCTTTAAGAAAGCAAGCAAAAATGACTCCTATACAAATATACTGGATAGAGAACAAAGTTCAGAAAAAAAAAAGTGTCTGACATATTTATTTAGAAATAAAGACAAATATATCGTCTCGAGTTTGTAATATAATCTTGATAAACAACATGCTTTAGAAATATGCTAAGCAAAAAGGGTAAGTTTTGGTATTTCCCCAAACCACTCACCAAAACACTACAGTTCTTATTTAAATTAACTTTATCGCTTAAATGCACTTTTCTTCTTCCCTCTTTCACAGGTCCTGAAGAGAAATCTATTTCAAAAGTTAGTAAGCTTAAAGGATGATTTATTGTCAATGGGGAAGTAAGAAAAGGAAAAAAAAAAGAGGGGAGGGGGGAGGAAACGATTTTTTGATGTAACTAAAAAGTATGAATCAACTCAAAATCATTTAAAAAGATACATGCCAGAAGAATGTATAAGTATGGAGCAAAGAAGTATTAAGAAAACATAGTTTCAGTCTGCCTAGGGAAGGAAAAGAACAAATAAAGAACAATATGAAACCTGTGTCCTGCTGGTAAGGCAGAGATCAGAAAGACCGATTTATTATTTTTAATATAAATAACCCTATTTATTATGGTAATGACAAAGGACTGAGATCCCATTGTGCAAGGCACCCTGCAAACACATGGAAGCAAACAGTCTCTGCACTGAACAGTCAAATACAGCTTTATCTATGTAGTTCGCTCGAATATGAACTTCTCTGTCATTTTAAACAGAGAATGTTTTGCTAATGAGAAATACTGCACCACCTTTGCATTACATTTTACACTAACAGTACTTATATTTTCCAAATGAACAAGCACAAAGTTATTCTCTTACACCTTCAACTTTTAGTCATACTCCAGCTTATTATATAAAATGTCTGGCAACACTTGAGTACTGTCATGTGTTTAAACTGCTGAATTTTAATTAAAATATTTTTTCTGTATTCAAGCCGACAGTCAAAAAGCTTTGTTTTAAATGTGCTGGCTTCAGAACCCAAGATAGTAACTCTGTGCATATGTGCATAATTATTATATGTTGATCCAACATAAAAATTATTTCAGTTCCATCTTTGCAGAATGTCTCCTGTGTTCTGTATGTCCAATTCTAGAACTGCCTGAATTGCAATGATGGTGTCAGAACCTAATGCCTAATTCCTCAAAAATACCCATTTAGTCTTGGGTGTTAGTGGGTAGTTTTATTCAAGTGAGCTAACATACTTCTGTAAAACCACTCCCACGAATGAAGTTACTCACACATAAAACACATAGAAGTTTAGAGTTTATAGTTTTATGATAGAGAAACAACCTACTTATCTTGCTTAATAGAAGACTACAGGTCAAAGTTACACCAAGGTACAGGTCAAATCTCACTTTATCCTGTCAGCTATAATCTACTCAATCATCCTATCTTTGGCAGGATGCACAATATCACTTGAACTTTAAAACAAGCAACTCCCCCCCCCCCAAATTCTGCTTTGTAAGCAATGTAATGGGGACATCAGCATATTTCCACTTAATCTTTATTAATACTTGTCTCATTTTCTGATCCTGAGATTGCAAGATCTTCAGTTAATACACACTGCATTGACTAATATTTACAATTAATTATTACAACGTGAAATGGTGACTCACACAAAGTCAGTCAAAAGAAGAGCCAGCGGATAAAGCTCCTTTCATGTTTACAGTACAGTATAGTATAATATTTCCATATGATGCTTTAAAACTCCGAGGAAAGGTTGCAATAAGGCTGAATCTCACTTTTAGTTATCTTTATGTGTTGTCCTACACTGTACTTGCCTACACTGTACCTTTGCAGATATCATTGGCATTTCCTGAACAATAAAAGTAACTATAATTTAGAACAACACTGGTTCCTGGGGCATGGCTAATATTTTATGACATGTTATTTGTGCGTGGGGCTTTACTGCATTTCTTTTTCTGAGAGGGAAACGTAGGTCTTGTTTGTTTACTTAAATTATTTTAAGCAGTTAACGTCGCACAATGGTATCCAGCATATTTAATCGAACAGTAAACATCATCTAAAAGATTTCACAATGAGGATTTCCTCTTCCACACCACCCCTGAAATTACCTACCTCTGATTAGATTAATGGCTCTTATTAATGGGCCAAATTCTGCAGTTCTTATTACTCAAGCAGACTAACATCTTATTAACTTCACAAAGAGATTTACGTAAGAAAAAAATAGGCCAACAATAATATAGTGGATTTTATGGCTCTATTCCCAGGATCTCATATGGGATATATACACACATTAACTAAATCTCTTACCACCCTGTGGAGATAGCTCCACACAGTATCTCAAACACAAAAGGTTTTCCACACAAACCTGCTAATTAATTTGGACCTAATAAGAACAAAGAGTAATATCATTGGATTGCAAATAGCTAGCTGCTTGGGTATCTGGGATCATATCTGATTACATGGTTCTGATCAAACAAAAGAAACTTCTCACCTCAAATACAAAATTAGTGCAATGTAGAAGTGCCTGTAGAGACTAGGCCAGTTATGAGTTGAAACGATTATAGTGATTAAAATACAGCTAAATAAACAGAAAGAAAGTAAAGGGCTGGTTGCAATCAATATCCGCCAGAAGCTTTGAACATGGGAAAAACAGTACGGAAAAACTACTGACCATATCAAGATGTGGATAGAAAAAGCAATTTAGGAGGGTTGAAGAAAGAAAAAAAGTGTAAAAATAATATTAATACAAAAAAAAAGAAAAAAAAAACTAACAAAGATAGAGACCAACTATTAGGTGGAAATGGTAAAACCTATACAGAACAGATGTAGACTTTGCTTCATATCAACAGAGTTTACCAGTTTTGGATGTGCTAAAAAGTAAGAAAGTTGTGAGAAAATGTCACCAGTAGGTGAGTAACTTGAAAAGAGACTTAGAAGAGTTGTCTCAGAAAACTTCTGGCCTGATTATGTCTTAATGACAAATAAATGAAATATGACAAAGCAGAAAGTGAGCTAATACACCATTCAGAAAAACTAAACTATAAGTGGAATAATACAGATGTTAAAGAACTAATTGACATTTCTTTAATCCTAAACAAGACAGTGGAAAGATGAACAAAGGAATAGGTTAATGAAGAGTTAAGATATTAGGAATATAAATAAAACAAGGCAAAACATTTTGCAAATTATCAGCTTTTATCAAGCAAAATTGATTTTATTTACAATTAGTTCAACTGAAAATAGAAATGAACAGTTCTGAGTAACTAACAAACTGATTTAATATTGTTTGCAAGAGTAAAATAGAGTAAGTAACTATACATTTTACAAATGTGGCTGCATTCTCAAAAAAAGGAGATGTAACTAGGAAATCATAATTTCTAGGTGAATTATATGAAGAATTATATGAAGAATTATATATATGTGAATTATATTATATATTATATTTATAATTATACATATTATATTAGAATTATATTACATTATATATGAATTACATTATATATGAATTATATTACATATCAATGTAATTGTCTCAAGAGAGAATGAGCTATTTGGAAGCACAAGTGTGAACATAAACAGATGAAATACCACTGCCACTACCTTTAGTGTTGACACAAAGACTATAATAATGTGATTCCATCAGAGAAACAATTTAATACTACCAAAAGCAAGGACATTTAATGAAAAAGAAAATCCAGCCAGAGTTCAAGAATGCAGAACTGTACTGTGGTAAAGTGTGAGTCTAAAAGAGAATCAGGGATCACAGTGGATAAACAATTGAAGTTTCTGTCAACATAAACCTACAGCTATAGTGACCAAGCATACACCTACTGGAGCTCATGGGTGGATGCACACATACTCACTAATCACGAGTGATTGTTTTCTAAGGATCTTAAAAGGGAAGCACAACACAGAAAGATGCATTTCCAGGCTGGGAAACGTGATTTACATTGAGATTTAAGTCTCATCTCTTCAGCTTATTAAAAAGAATACCAACAATGACTTTATATAAGCACACAATCATTTTCATTTGGAAACTATTTAAAGACAAAGGGCTTTTTACTTTAGTCAAGGACAGTCAAAAAAAATTAATAAACAGAAACTAAATCCAGAAAAGCTGTATCTTAGATACTACATGAACATTCCACCTTTCAGTGGATCCACTACCTGACATTCCACAATGTCTTACCAGGTCTAATAAAGCCCTGGCTGTATCGATTCCTCTCTGTAAGTTGTTCAAAACTTTCTGTGACGTCTATCTCAGTGGCAGGGAAACTGTTTAAATCAAAGTTACAGGACTCAAAGTGAGAGCTACCAGATTAAATTCTGATGTGTTTTATAAGAGGTCACAAAAAGTACCACTAGGCCTTTCTTGACTAAAATATTTCTGCCTGATATTATAGAATGGAAAGACTAGAAAGGTGCAGCTGGAACATTAGGCACAATCCTCAACACCTAAAGGCAAGTGTACAATGAACTTAAAATCCATGCTAACCTTTACTCTGCTCTTGCCACACCACCATAAGCACAATATGTTGTAAAATATCATATGACAAATTGGTCTTTGTTATTCTTAAATCTTTAATAATGAGAGAAAAATATACCACAGGAGGAAAGGGAAAGTGTGAAAGAAAATAAAAAGTTTGGCAGGGCCACAAATCCCTGTAATGCTACGCTGTCTCTTAGATGAAACATTTTCAGATTAATTTAAGAAGCTTATCGAGCTTATCGAGGCTCAATGACTTTATTCAAACTGTTCATAGATCCAGTGACGGGTATAGCTACAGACATCTGAACCAGATTATATTAGCCAAAAACTTGAGAGGTTTCTCAGTACTGCAAGCAATACTAACGCACTTCACCTCAATGAACTACATGTTCTTTCTTACTGTGAGTATTCTTAGGTATTTCAGGGAAAGGCAAATACCTCCTCTTCACTCTTACAGAAAACAGGAAAACGTCTTAACGTACATCATGTATTAATAGCAATATATTGTCAAAAATTATTATAGGTATATGGAAAAGTTACCTATGTTAGAAGAAATGAATAGTGGATGGAACCCAACATATAAAGGGCCATCACAGGAACTTGACCAAACCTTTTTTCAGTCAACACAAAGGCCACCAAACTCCCTGTTTAGTCAAGTTTTCTGATTAAAGCTCTTCCCTGAAAATGTTTCTTTTTCTGCATATGGTTTGTTAATCTGCATAAATATTCCAGGTTGTCTCCAATACTTTACTTACCTGAAAGTTAGGTTGAAATACACAGCAGCCAACATTATTATAATGTCCTCTAAGCATAGTTACCAGTTCTCCTGAGAAAACTGTATAAACAGCAATGGTACTACCACATGGTACAAAGGCAAACTCTGGACTACAGCCACAAGAGACGGCGAATTTGAGTCCTTTTCTACTTTCATTGCGGACTTTACCATAGTTCACCTGCAAAATAAAAGATGATGTAGTTAGCTATTAATTAAAATGACAGGAGATAACTTTGCATAAAAAGGTCTATTTTATTTCTTCATTGATATCCAATAAAATTCATTAAGTAAACTTCACAGTGCTAACTCAGCTCTTGAGATTCCCAGTTACTGATGTGTATCAAGAGAATAATTTCGTCCTGTTTATTAATGTTCACTCTCTCCTTAGCATTAACTTCAAGGAAGGGAAAGACAGATATGCCTAAGAACCAGCAGTTTCACACTTGGAAATAAAATTTGCATAGGTTGTTACATGCTAGATCTACACTGAGCACCTAAACTACCAGTGAAATCAGAACTGGTTCAGGAATTACCTCCTTAAACATACTCCTAGATGATCCAACATAATTTCTTTCTCTCAAATATTGAAACCATTAAAAGAACTCATTACACACAACACTATACAGTTATAAGACATATTATTTTAGGTTCCAACAATTGGATATTGAACATTTAAAGCTTTAAAGAAACAGCAATTACCTTGTCACAGCAAGTTCTCCTTACAATATGCCAAGTGCACAAAAAAAATACATTGATACATCACATCTAAGTATTAATTTTCAAATAGGAACAGAAGGAAGAAGGTAACCATGTTTTTCTAGTTGGTAGTGGGTGTAGGTCAAGCCACAGGGTTTTATTTACAATTTCAGCAGGAAATGTAAAGGTGGTTAGTGGTTTCAGCCTAGCTTTTATTGAGTGCATTCATGTCAGAAAGATATTTAAAATCCCACCAGTTTTCTGCAAGACTTTTGTCCACAGACTGAAGAAAAACTGACCTACCATTACTTTCTCACTCTGTAAATACCCTTTGTTTATCAGTCACCCAGTGCTGCAGAGAACTAAACTTCTGAAGTTTATGCACCAGTAGGATAGCAAAGAACAGAAATGTCAGTCTAGCCAATGCAAGAACTAGCTCTCAAGAGTTTCTCAGCAAGTCATCCTTTGCTCTAGGAAGAAAGAACAGGGGAAAAGCATCTGCAACACTGAGATTCTGCATCTCTCCCTCATGAGTTAGCAAGAAATGACAGAAGATAATAAGGAGTATGAAAACAACTGAAGCGCAAGCAGAAGGATGGCATTGGTAAAGGACGCCAAAGCCAATAGTAAAGCACTTAATAATTTGTTAAAATATTATGTATTAGTTAAGAATGTCAAACAAAAATTCCCTGACCATATAAAAATGTCCCTGCCCATGGCAGAGGCATTGGAATAAGACAATCGTTAAGGTCCCTTCCAATCCAAACCACACTATTCCATTAAAAATGCCTGTCTTCTATCAGCAGCTAAAACTTGGAGTTCACCACTAAGAAATTCAGTATTGTTCACTGTAAGAACAGCTGGGCTGGGAACAAATGCCACATTTCTGAGACCCTGGCTTAGGAGTTGTGTAAAGTGCCTTGAGAATGAAAGTAGTATTAAAAAGAATAGCTTATTAGCATCTATACATTCAAGCTCTTGGTAAGTCTTATACAGATAAAAAGCTCCTGAAGGTTAAAGGCATTGTTTCCAAACTGGGAACACTCTAGCTGGAAACATCAGTCTAAGTAGGACCTCTATAATACATCAGAAGTAATTCATGAAAAAATACAGAAGCATATTTACAAGAAGAGCTGTACTGGGCTTACGTGGCAAGGTTTTGGTAGCAGGGGTGTTGCAGGGGTGGCCTCTGTGAGCAGAGCCCAGCAGCTACGCCATGTCAGAGCAGAGCCAGCTCCAGCTGGCTCCAAAAGGGACCTGCCACTGGCTAGAGCTGAGCGAGGGAGCAGCACTGGTTGGGCCTCTGAGAGAGCAGCTTGAAGAAAGGGGAAAAAAACAATTGCTGTGCAACAGCAACTCAGAGAGAGGACTAAGAAGCAGCTCTGCAGCCTCCAGGTGAGTGCAGCAGGCTGTCCCCCTGCAGCCCATGGGTCCCACATGGAGCAGATCTCCACGCTGCAGCCCGTGCAGAAGCCCCCGGTGGAGCAGGTGGATGTGGCCTGGAGGAGGCTGCGGCCCATGGAGAGCCCCCGCAGGAGCAGGCCCCGGGCCGGAGCTGCAGCCCGTGGAGAGGAGCCCACGCAGGAGCAGGGGGTCTGGGGGGAGCTGACCCCACCCGTGGGGGACCCGTGCTGGAGCAGGTTGCTCCTGGGGGATGGATGGACCCCGTGGGACAGAGCCGTGTGGGAGCAGTGCTTGAAGAGCTGCTGCCTGTGGGCAGCCCCCGCAGGCTCAGCTGGGGAAGGACGGCATCCATGGGAGGGACCCCATGGGGAGCAGAAGCAGAGAGGGACCAAGAAGGAGTGGAGGAGACGAAGCATCAGGGACTGACCGCAGCCCCCATTCCCTGTTTCCCTGTACTGCTTGGGGGGAGGAGGGAGAAGAGGGTAGATGGAGAGAAGGTGGTTTAATTTGCTTTTATTTTCTCACTGCTCTAGTCTGCTAGTGATAGGCAATAAATTATGTTAATCTCCCTATGCAAGTCTGTTTTGCCTGTGACAATAATTGGTGAGTAATCTCTTTGTCCTTATCTCAAGCGATGATCCTCTTTTCATCATGTTTTCTCCCTCTTCCTCTGAGGAATGGAAGTGAGAGATCTGCATGCCAGAGCTTAGTTAGCCATCAGCATGAAACCATCACAACAGTATAGCTTACACCTAAATAAACTTAATCAAGACTATTATAATTTTGACAAATAAAATGTATATATTTTTTTAAGTAGAGGGGGAAATCAATTATGAATGCCTGAGATTCACAAAATATTTCATGATTTAAAAGAAATAGTCTAATAAAAGTTACAATATTTTAAGACATTATACAAATTCACAGTACTACATAGCATTATATAAATTTTATTTTCAAATAATACCTTCCTGTAACCATTGCTCTTTGACAAAAATGCACACCTACTTGTATATGCACTGTTAATAAAGCTCCCTGGGTTAATTTTAAAGCTCTCTATCTCATTTCCATGGCTTTTAGTGAAAAAAAAATCCTCTGTGTGAAATCTTTCAACAATAAGCTAACGCATTTGTAAAGGTTGTCAGGTAAATATTCTAAAGCAGATGTCTTTCCTTGCCAGGTTCTTGATCCGTACCATGTTGATTGCCTTCATACATTTGAGGCAAATACAAGGATCAGTCAGGATGAGCCAGGCAAGGAGGGAGACTACTTGTTGCTGTAAGGTTAAATAAAGTGTGTTCATATCTAAGAGCACTTATGTAAGAAAAAATTTAGTAAAAAGGAGTCTAGAGAAAAATCTCTCTCATCATAGAAGTGTGTAGAAAGACACAGTTCTATTAGCAAACAGATAGGTTGTTGTTTTTCTTTTTATATTGAAAGAATATTTTCATGAGATATGGGTATTACATTATGTCCCTTGTGGATACTATTGCTCATTTTGTAAAGATAGTGTCTGTAAACACTGACTGTGTTAAGCCTTGTTAATGCTAGCACTTTTAAGAGGCATATTACTGTGCCTATAAAAAGCAATTAAAGTCCTTTTCATAACATGTCAGCTGTAAGAGCCACAATTCCCAAGTCACAACACTACTCATAGCAAAGGCATGTACAATAAAAGGGAGGAGTAAAGGCTAGGAAGAAAAAAAATCTGGATATACGTGGTGTAAACACTCCTGTTGGTAGAGATGCAATGGAAAAGAAAGAACGTTGCCAAAACAAGAACTGAATTAAGATCATAAAAATTGTTTTTGTTCTTTGAGCAATGAAAGAAACAAAAATCTGCCTCCTCCTATTTGATTATTCCTATTTTCAGTGAATCAGTGCTCTGTATTACATTTTGCAAAAAAGGATGCACACAAGATGTGAACAATTCCAACACTAACTTCTTTTACTAGCAGAAACAATCCAGTAGGCCCCAAGTTAGTCTGATTGCTCAAAATTTTCACATGCATGGATTAATTTCTGTATCTTTTGATGGAGGAATGTTCAAATTTGAAGGAAAAAGACGATGTATCTATCACTGAGGTATAGACTTCAGAAAACCATTGTGAAGAGTTGTTAAGCATTATATGAAGCAGCTTAAACTTTTGATGCAGATTTTCTTCTTTGCACACATTCTTCAGCATCTTAATTCTCTTTTGTGCCCAGTGGATTGCTTAATAAGGATGGGATGCTGAATAATTGCATTTTAGAACTTACACCTTTTTCCGTGGCAACAAATAACAAGTCTTTAGTTTGTTTTATGTCAATGCTTTACTGAGTGATTCATCACAGGGGTCTTATCTTAAAAGGAAAGAAGAGATGCTAAGTGCTATTACTGGTTTATAATGCAAACCAACAAATCATAGAATCATAGAATATCCTGAGTTGGAAGGGACCCTTAAGGATCATCAAGTCCAACTCTCGACACCGCACAGGTCTACCCAAAAGTTCAGACCATGTGCCTAAGTTCACAGTCCAATCTCTTCTTAAATTCAGACAGGCTCGGTGCAGTGACCACTTCCCTGGGGAGCCTGTTCCAGTGTGCAACCACCCTCTCTGTGAAGAACCCCCTCCTGACATCCAGCCTAAATTTCCCCTGCCTCAGCTTAACCCCGTTCCCGCGGGTCCTGTCACTAGTGTTAATGGAGAAAAGATCTTGTCAAGAAGTCCCTATACTCTGAGTTTATAACTGTAAAGGAAAACTGTTAATTATCTCTTGTAATGTCCAAACCACCTTTCACTTTTTCCAGTTACAATGTTTATTCTCTATCATCTACTCAGTATTTTTGTCTGAACAGCTTGTGATGTTTGTTGATTACCACAAGTACTGAAAAACTGCTGTGCAAAATGGTCTCTTCTTTGAAATAACTAACCTTAAAAAAGAATTATAGTTTCAGTGCTGTTATTACATACCAGCTAAATAAGTGTATCTGTGCCACAGTTTGAAATTCTGCTGCAAAAATAACTATATAGTATTTAATTAAAATTAATTGATAGGGTACGTTCTCCTCGATCCTCACAGTTTAATTTTTATTTTGATCAGACTTTTGAAGTCTTTGTGTTGTCATGTAGCTGTGGAATGACTGCAGTCAGCGAAAACAGATGATGCATTTGTTGCGTGCACAGTTTTAATTGGCTTAATATCCCCAATGTAAGTATAAAGGCACTAACCACATATATTAGGGCAGTGAGGGAAGAACATCATGTTGTCTTCTACAGGAAAGCTACAGTATCACTTCCACAAGGGGATCCCAAATTGCTATATTTTTCTCAGCACTGCGAGCACAGTTTGTTTTACTTCCATGCCTCCACTCTGTAGAATAGTGCAGTTAATGGACTGGGATGTGAGCATCCTACAGTGGCACTGGCAGCTTGTTTCTTGTGCAAACTTCTTGAAATGCTTTCTGTTAGACTAACTCCAGCAGAGTATATTAAGAATGGTCAATCATAAAAAAAAATCTTTCAACACAGAGGAAAAGCATGCTTTGCATTAAAACTGCAGTGTCACCTCATACCAGAGCTGGCACTTGCCCAACCGCATAAGGAACCAAATCAAAGACAGCTCAAACTACAGATTAATAATCAGTTATTTCTAAGGAGCTCACTGAAAGGTCACAATAGGTGTATGGGTGCTATATGGTGCAAAGGCATGCCAGTTAAAGTGTGTGATAGGGGAGAAGTGCGGTTTTTACATATGTAAGAGCAGTGTATATATGTAGTGCATATATATATATATATATATGTAGTATATATATATATACACACACACTACATATATGTAGTATATATATGTGTGTATATATATATATATATATATATATACACACACTACATATATATCTGCTGTCTTATTCCTTGAAACAGCAATTATGCATTTCATCAGCTTAATTATAATGAAATTACAGCTGAAACTCACTTGCTACTTTGGATGTAATTGTTTCAATTTCCTCAAGCAGTTAATCAATCTTATGTGGAAAGATGGGCTAGGAAGAAACACTGAATCAGAATATCCTGATTTGGACAGGACATACAAGGATCATCAGGTCCAGCTCCTGGCTCCACACAGGACCACCCAAGAATCACACCTTAAACCGTATTCGTTGTAACATTTCTCAGTATTTTTTCTTATAATATTCACATCTTAGTTTCTTCTTCTATCTTACTAATTGAAGGAAGTTAAAAAAAAAGCTGCACAATTTTTACTGTATTTAATTCACAAAAAGGAAAAAGAATAGTAGGTACAATATCTCTTTGTTGTTCATACCTAAATGTTAGAACTAAAGTGCTTTTTTCAATGTTTAAATTGATATTAGTCATTTGCATTTCTGTAGACTATCCACATAAAAATACACTAAAATTTTCAATAGAAGAGTTGAAAACATAAATCAGTTGGCATTCTAATAATAATAATAATAATAATAAATAAAAATAACCAAAACAAGAAATTATAACTCAGGACTCTTGGTCCTTGGCTCTCTCCACTGAGACTCTTCAGGGGGGTCTGTCCAGTGGGACTGGTACTGTTTAATATCTTTATAAGTGACATAGACAGTGGAATTGAGTGCACCCTCAGCAAGTTTTCAGATGACAACCAAGATGAGTGGTGCAGCTGATACCATTGAAGGAAGGGATGCTACCCAAAGGGACCTGGACAAGCTAGAAAAGTGGGCCTACATGAACTTTATAAGGTTCAACAAGTTCAAGTGCAAGGTGCTGCACCTGGGTTGTGGAAATCCCAGACATGAGCACAGACTGAGGAAAGAACTCATTGAGAGCAGCTCTGCAGAGAACGACATGGAGGCTCTGGTGGATGAAAAGCCTGACATGAGCCAGCAGTGTGTGCTTGCAGCCCAGAAGGCCAACTGCATCCTTGGCTGCATCAAAATAGGTGTGAACAGCAGATGGAGGGAACGGATTGTCCCCTTCTACTCTTCCCTTCATGAGGCTCCACTTGGAGTGCTGCGTCCAGGTCTGGGGCCCCAAGCACTAGAAGGACATGGACCTGTTAGAGTGGGTCCAAAGGAGGGCCATGAGGATGATCAGAGTGCTGGAGCACCTCTCCTACGAAGACAGGCTGAGGGAGCTGGGGCTGTTCAGCCTGGAGAAGAGAAGCTCTGGGGTGACCTCATTGCAACTTTTTCAATACTTAAAGGGGGCTCGTAAGAGAGATGGAGAATGACTTTTTGCTTGAGCAGATAATGACAGGACAAGGGGAATGGTTTTAAACTAACAGAGGAAAGGCTTACATGAGATTTTAGAAGGAAATTCTTCACTCAGAGGACAGCACGGCACTGGAACAAGTTGCGAAGAGAAGTTCTGTATGCCCCATCCCTGGAGGTGTTCAAGGCCAGGTTGGACGAGGCCTTAATCTAGTGGTTGGCATCCCTGCCCATGGTGGGGGCATTGGAACTACGTAATCTTTAAGGTCACTCCAAACTCAAGCTGTTCTGTGGACTCTCTGGATTGAAACAACCAAATGACAGCAGCCACTTTGAGATCTGTCTCAAAGTCAGAATCTTCTAGCTTAAGTATTCCAGCTAAAAAAAAAAAAATCCTCCCAGTGAAAACAACAACAAAAAATGAAGTAGCCAACTTTTAGGGAAAAGGGTCCATAAGCATTCTATACTAATGATTTGAGAAATTTGGGAGGACACCTGAAATTTATTTGTATTTGCTTCTAGCATTTGCACTTAATCCTACTTGCATATTCAACCCCCCAAGAGTAAAAACCAAACTTCATATAGTTATCAAGTATTTAAAGCTAGTTTACGGAGAAGTACTCATGTTTCATATCTGCTGGTGTATGGTTCTTTGTCTCTTCATAAAAGTCAGGTATCCACCAAAACCTTTATTTGTCAATAAAAATTCCTGCTATAATCAGGAATAATAAACTGGGACATCAGGGGAGAGGAAGCATATATACGAATTTGGGTGGAGAGGTGTAGAAAAAACGGAGCCATACAAGCATACGGAGGTTATTTTTTGCGTACATTTTCCCCCAGTGTGGTGGCAGATTCAATATAGTCACCTGCTGTTAGTGCAGGCTTCTTTATATATTTCTATGTCTAGCCAAAGAGAAGGGTGAAGGTGGCATTAACAAGGAGAAGGGGAAAAAAAAAGTTCAAAAGGACTAGCTAGCAGGGGAAATAAAAGGACTGTGGTATGAGCACATTACCTTCACATGCATTTGTCTGCTGGTGTCTTAAAATCATTTTAAGAATACCTCTAGATAGGGTATGAGAATAAAGAAAACTGAGCAAAATAAATCTGGACCTTAGATAACAAGATAGGATCATGCTATTCAATGCCAAAAAAAAAAAAAAAAAAAAGTAGAACAGCCAATGAAACAAGTCAATGAACTAACAGGCACAGAAAAACAAGAAACAGTGACCCAGCTGGTCGTAGTAGAGTGAACAAACTGTATTATCTACTTTGGTAATGGTGATTTGAAGACAGAAAGATGTTTGTATATAAAGTACTGAAAACAAGTTGGCAAATATGGGTAGCATGGGGATAGAAAAGTGCTTTCATTTAAATGCCTACAGGGAATGTTTTTTGCTCTGTTCTGAAACTAAGCAGCAGAATTAAAACTGACAGGCATAAAAGGTGGGTCTGTGTGAACCTCATGAAGTTCAACAAGGTCACGCACCTGGCTGGGGCAATCGCAAGCACAAATACAGGCTGAGCAGAGAATTAGCTGACAGCAGCCCTGAGGAGCATTTAGGGGTGTCAGTTGATGAAAAATTCACCGTGAGTGGGCAATGTGAGCCTGCAGCCCAGAAAGCCACCTGTCCTGGTCTGCATCAAAAGGAGTGCAGTCAGCAGGTGGAGGGAGGTGATTGTCCCCCTCTGATCTGCTTTTGTGAGACCCCGCCTGAAGCACTACATTCAGCTCTAGGTCCATGTAAGAAGGACATGGACCTATTGGAGCGAGCCTGGAGGAGGGCCACAAGGATGAATGAGAGGGCTGGAGTGGCTCTCCTATGAGGTAGAGGTTGAGGGAGTTGGGGCTGTTCAGCCTGGAGAAGAGAAGGCTCCGGGGAGACCTTAGAGAGGCTTTCCAGTACCTAAAGGGGTTCTGCAAGAAAGTTGGGGAGAGACTCTTTGGAAGGACTATAGGAATTGGACAAGAGCTCTAAACTAAAAGAGGGAAGATTTAGATTAGATATTCAGAAGAAATTTGTTACTCAGAGTGTGGTGAGGCACTGGCACAGGTTGCCCAGAGAAGCTGTGGATGCCCCATCCCTGGAAGTGCTCAATGCCACACTGGATGTGTGGCAACGTGGTCTGGTGGGAGGTGTCCCTGCCCATGGCAGGGGGTTGGAGCTGGGTGACCTTTAAGGTCCCTTCTAAGCCAAACCTTTCTGTGATTCTTTGAAAAGATTTCTAAGACAGAGATAAAAATTATTTTCCTGATAGCAATGACAGACCATCTTATCATGACTAGCTAAAATCCCATGGTAATTGACCTATTACTGTGTCTTTCTTTCAATTTAAATATTAAGATCAGTAAATATAATCGTCTCCTATATTAAAACAGGCCATAGAAAGCACTGGAGCAACAGAGGAAATTTTCTTCCTGTTTGGTTGCAATGCAAATACAGAGAGATAGAAAATTTTGACATGTTCTAAGACTCCCCGGGAGAGATTCCACAAAAACATAAAGGAGAGCTGCAAGAAAGCCAGACAGTCAATTAGTGAAACACTCTGATATGGACACGTGTCCTGTAAATAGTACAATGGCAACTAAATTCTACAAACAGTCACTGTGTGTCAAGTTTTTCATTACTGTCTGAAGCATTTTCAGCTATGCTTACAAATAATGAACTTCAAGTAAACGATCAATCTTCAAGTAGACCCAGGCTTCTTCATATATATATATATATATATATATATATTTATATTTGTATTTATATATATATTTAATTTTAATGAACAAAAATAAGAGAACTCTGGAAAACAAAATGCTCAAAAAGTCTTCAATGTGATTAAGCAGCTATATCCTTTATGAAAATCAATAAACAGCTGAAGTTGTAATGACAGTTGCGCAATAAGTGATCTTTTAAAATCAAATGTAAGTAAAATTATAACTGAAGATCCTTGAAAACTTACTAATGTGTTTTCTCCAGTGGAGCTGTTCCAGAGTCTCATCCGATCATCTGTACCAATGGTCAACAGATGAAGCCCATCACTCATATAGCATAAACCATTAACTCTCCCATTGTGAGCTGTATTTGCTGTCAGGAAAAAAGAGTTGGTTCAGATTTCCACAGAAGAATTTCTGTTTTGTATACACATTTAAAAGTATGGTACTTAAAGTACTGTTTAAATGGTAATGTATAAGTAAATTAATAATTTAACTCTTGGTTTATAAAAGCATGACTCTCTCCATGGTCACTTAATTTAAAAGAAAAACAATAATAAACAGCTGGTATATACAACAGTTCATTGCAAATATTGCTCATAGCTTAATAGAAATGCATTCCATTGATTTCACCTGGCAAAACTGCATATTCTTAAGTAGGATAAAGTGCTAAAATCCAGCTCCATTCTACCACAGCACAGCTATGGTGCCCACAAATTAACTCACTGAGAAATAGATACGGTATCTCTGTCTGCATTGTACAGCAGTGCACAATTTTATTCTTCTTAACCTCTTAGGTTAAGAAGAATAAAAAAGCAATATCTGTTTTCCAACAATATTAACCACTAGGAATTATGCTACAAAAATCCCTTTATTCAGAACCACAATATACGGTTTCTACTTTGTGAGTTAATTCCACTTACTATGTATTTTTAACTCAGAGCAGAGACTGTTCAAGTAATTTTTTGGCTTTCCACAATTAAATATCTTTGGTCCAAAGTTGATACAGAGTTAAATTTATGAACTATAATCTATGATACTGAATCTTTCCCTTTAATTTAGTTTGCTTTTTAGGAATAGAAATGTGACCTGAAGCAATACAAATAAGTTAATGTTGTAAGCTAATAAAAATTGATACTAGGCACCATGTAATGTACTGAAAGAAGTGTTATTTAATTTTACAGGAAGCTAAATTATACTATCATAAATCTAAACCCTGTTATATACCCTATAGGACATAATTAAGTAACATAATTGATTTTATAGCACCACATCTGAGTCAAAATATTCTAGTGGCTTGCATTGGAATCAAGATTAATTTAAATAGGAAAAGGAATGTTCTTTTTGTGGGTTTTGTTTGTTTTGTCTTGCATTTAAGAAAGGGTAATTAACCACTGGAACAGCTCACAAGGTATGAAGTGATTGTTAATTTTATGAAACCTAATCTATATCAGCAATGAATTCTTCTGCTCATAAAATGGATGTCAAGTTTTCCCGTTTTAAAGGAAAAATCATTTAGAACAGACAAAATACTGTTGTCAAGGAGATGTCTCTAAACGATAACCCCAACCACAAACACAGTCTCTCTAACAGATGTACCCTAAAAAATTCAGTCGAATGTGTTATGCAGTAGTTAACAGCTGGGTGACCATTACTGTCCTTGTATTCAACATGTAGGAAATGTAAGAAAGCTAGTTACAAATGGATTACTACCAGTTATGGTCTGTTTTACCTGCCTCAGAAGATGCTTTGGTCTTTTCTCCATTGTGCTGATCAAGCGTAGTTAGACATCCAGATGCTCTCCTCACATCCCATAATTTTACTTTACTGTCAGCACTAAGAAAAACAAACTTCACTGATGTATGCATTAGGGAAAATGCTTTCACCCAGGTCGATATCTGACTTTAGCCAACCCACCTGGCACTCACCCTGGTCCAACAACTACTCTGAACTACTCATCATGCACTCACATTCAAGCCAATAGGATTTCACAAAGAGATTTTAAGACAGACTTCAGACTTTTGTTTATATGAATTAATAAATACAGCTGGTATCCTTTAAGCACCCAAGTTAAGAGTGAAACAGTTGCCTGGGAACTCAGGCAACTGCTTTTGCTATTGCAGCAGTATAGTGTCTCTGGTACACAAGCTAGCTACCTACGTGTAGGCTGGCTAAGTCACATGCTCAGTTATCATACAGCACAATGACTGAAAAAACAGCGTGACAGCTGGCTTCTGTAAGAATGTACTGGGCCTGTCTACATTGTCACACTGGCACAAGGAGGGAAAAAACAAGTTTAACTGTATCTTTACCAGCAAAAAAAAAACCAAAAAAAACCAACTATGCTAACTGTTGCATAAGTTCCTGCACAGATGCAGACAGCAACACTGCAGACAGTGCACTTTGTTTGGCACCTTGATTTGAGCACTCCACTAGTGTGCTTCATGTGTACCACAAGACTCCGAAGTATATGTGAGAAAAATTCATAGAAAAGGCCATTTTCCATGCACTAAGTGCACGTGTTTAGATGTGTTCACTAAAATGATTTGCAGTTCCCCTCAACTTAACCATCCTCTTCGATTAAAACAACCAAAAACATAGATCACTTTGCACCCCAGATAAACAAAGACAACTGCAAGGATGGTATAACCAAACTGCTTCTTAGATAAGCCATCATCTACCTGAAGTAAAACATGCCTGTTCCTGTGCATTCTCAAGTTAGATCTGCACATTAATAGTGAAAACATATATAGTAGACATATACTGACTGATCAAAACAAAAACGACCATCTGTCAGATTATTCCACATCTCTTCTGCACCTGACAAAGCTAATATTCAGTTCTTTTAATGTAAAAGCAAGCTCTTCTGTGCTCCCCTCCACTAGACTGGTTCTGTTTGCTTCCAAGAGGTATTCCAACTGAATAAGGCAACACATTACTCCGCTGCAAACAGATATTGTAGGACCATAAATAGAGGTCATTGAGGTTTGAGCTTATCATAAAGTGAGCAACCAATTGCAGGTAGTTCACTGAAATATTCTTGACAAGGGCATATAAAGAGATTTCTTATTACAAAAGCCTGTCATCCAGTTTTGATGATGCAGTGTCTATTGGCTAATCTTTTCAAACCATTTCTAATGAGAAAGAAAGAGCTTATCTTCTCTAGTGCCTGAAACTGAAGAGAATGGAAAACATCCAGAAAATAACTCTTCTCTGACCATTCCAGTCTCCTGGAAGAACTATAGAAGTGCCCAGCATCATGTAGAGAATTTTAAAACATATTTCATAAGCAAGTCACATAAATATATATATACAGTATATAGCATAATATATTTTCCTTCCCTGAAGTGATGATAGGCAAACATACAATTGCCTAGGAAAATTGTTATATTGGATAAATATGATCAGTCTAGATTCTCTTTTTATTTTAGCAGTACTGGTCAGTTTCTCCTCTGTATTTTCATTACTTCAGTGTTGACAAGTCTTATCCATATTTGTCTTGGCAGGCAGAAAGACTGCATTATGTTATTAGGAAACAGTAGTCCAATAATAGTAGTAAATCAAGAAATGAAGCCAGGAGAAACATATTTAACATGCAATTATCATAAGGCAACATAACAAGATAGGTAGATGCAGTTTATAGTTGCATGACTTTGAAGCAAAATGCTTCAGATGTCAACAAATCAATATTTAATAAATATCAAAAATTGCTACTATTTGTGTGATGGAAAGACAAGGCAACAGTTTTTCATTTGCTAAAGCAAAATCACACAAAAATTTTCCCAACTCTTTTGAGCCTTCTAAAAGCACAGCAGCACAAAACAAGGGCATGTAACCCTGTCATTTAAATGAATTGTACAGACTTGAATTCTGTAATTGAATTATTCAGATTTCACTCTCAGCTTAAAAAAAACAAACAACACCAGCCATTTCTCTCTATAATTCGAAAGAAAAAAACTTGCCATTCAAAAACTGAGTAGTGCCAGAAAAATCAACTCTAACTGTTTCAAAAGCTATAGGAAAGCCAAGAATATCTTTTACATTGCAAATGGCTAGGATAAAAAAAATGCTCTGCAATTATCAAAATACAATACATACTGACTGAATTACTGAAGCTGGGAATTATTTCAGCTAACCTACCTGTGCTATTTGACATAACTGACCATGATTAACCAGGATGGTATTGTGAGCTGAACATGTGTTACTTTGTTAACAAACAGATTAGCAACATGCTTACCATTAAACAGTATGAAGTGATCATCTCTATAGTGCTATATAATTTGCCTGTAACTTTAAATGCTACTACTATTTTCAAAACTCTGTACAATCTTCCTATAAAATAAGCATAATTTGGATAGCTCTTCAGGCTGCTTTTCTGGAGTAAGATCTACAAAAACGAAAAAAAGTTAAAGCAAACAATGAAGACTAACTTTCAAAGTGCATTTGAATTGTAAAGTGCATGCACAATGAATACATCAAATTTTGCCATTAGACATTTTTATTGTATGTAACAGCAGAGCAGTATCTCTACCTTGCTGTTGCCAAAATATATTCATGACGTGGGGACCAAGACACTGCCAGTACTTCTTGCCTGTGACCTACAAACAGTAAGAGAAAGCTTATATTATATTCTAGGAAAAGATTTATACACACTATTTTATATAAATGACTAAAAATAAAACAAATGATTAATTCTATAAAACACATCAATCCAGAACAATAATCTAAATTGCCTAAATTGTAACATGTATTTGGATTTTGTGAAAAAAAATATTTTGAGCTAGAGATTATTCCCCTTTCCTCTTCCTCATGTGGGACTGCAATGAGCTGAATGTGAGGCATGGAGTATTACATATGTATAACTTTTGATAACAAAGATGTTTTTATATATGCAAAATACAATATAAAACAGCACTGCTGTTGAGACTACTTTAAGTGTCATTATTAAATTTCAGCACTCATGTTCTCAAATGCAGAAGAAACATTACTTCTGTCTTTCAGCAAGTATTTACAAAATATTTAACCAAAAAAATGCTTATCCTATAAAGTTTTATTCAGCTTACCCTTAAACATTCTGCTCTTGAATTTGGTGTAACCCTTATTATGTTCTAGATATTAAGATAAATGTTGTCTTAGTGGTAACATACCCAGTGCAGCTTAGTGGTAAGAAATATATATATAAACTTTACAAATTGGAAAGTTTCAAAAACATTAAACAAATACAGACAATAGGAAGTCTGGGTCAACCTAAATGCAATGATTGTAACTAAACCTCACATAATAATATAAACACAGTCCTGAAAAATAAAGTCAAAAATACATTTTTGCTATGCAGGTTAGAGTTATGTGAACCACCTTGATTCTGGTGCATTAGTTGGCTTTCCATTACTTGACCATATGTATAAATAGTCATCCCTTAAAAAGTAAACACTAGGAAAATATGGAATTTTAGAGAAAGTTTTGAATATTACTTGCTTTTTACTACAACCTCCTAAATATACTGGGAATTTCTTATAAAACACCAAAAACCTGCTATTAAACAGTGCTTTGTAGCAAAATAACACTAGACAGTAAGGGCAAATTCTTATTAAGTACAAAAAGTAATACATTACAGAATAAGAAAAAAATATAGCTTACTAAATTAGGTAAATACAAGGGATTAGGATGGTATTCTTCTAGAGTAAGCAGTATCTTACTTTTTATTGACACCGATAAAAAAATATGCAAGCATCTCTACAGAATATTTTGTTAAAAAGAGTGACATTTTTTGTTCGTTAAAATAAAAACACCCCCCTAAACAGCATTCCCCATATTGAATTTATGTGAATACAAACACAATGCTAACACTTAACCATGTAATAATTAGTAATCACTATTGATTAGATCATGAAAGTGTCCCAACATTTGTAATAATTATTCATTAATTAATATTTGTATTCTCCAATTCATTACCACTAGACTAACACCCAGAAGAATCTTTTTCACTGTGCAACTTTCACAAATGGCACTAAATACATTAGTCATGTTACTTACAAAGAATACATTGTATACAATGTTTCTTTATAGGGCCTAGTTTACTCAAAGTAGTTATTGTTTAACATTTATGTTTCAGACTAAAAGTACCCTGCAGAATGTGAGAACAGGATCCAGACTTCAAGTCACAGAGCTGTACTTTGGGGCTTTTGGTACCAACTGTAAACAAGAGAAACAAAAGACAGCTGAAAAAATACCATAATTTGAAAGAACAACAATCTTAGCAGTAACAAAGAAGTAGAAGAAAATTTTAGTGGCTTAACTGTTCATCTAGTGAGAGTAACAAACTCTGTAACATTTACATTTTTATTGCAAGTAAATTTACTATCTAACAAGTAACATGTAGAAACTGGAGGCAAACAAGACAATACTCATACAACTTAAGAATTGAAAATACTGTCTCATCAACACCATTCAACCAACTGAAATGTTTTTTTCAACAATGTCTTTTTTATGAAGACTGAAATTATTTAAGAATGTCAGGAGGAGAAAAAGTTATGAATATTACTTGCTTTTTACTATAACCTCCTAAATACAGGGAATTTCTTAAAAAAGTGCACATACCTGCTACTAAACAGTGCTTTGTAGCAATTGGAGACATGTGATGGCTATAGACTGTTCCCTCAAAGTGAAATACATCTGCAATCTGATAATAGAAAGATTAAATTAATCGGACTGTAAATATGTTATCAGAATGGAAATCCTCACAATTAAGTATTTTTCGAGTCACAGCTACAAATAAAGCTAATACAAATACTACTATTTGCACACTAACAATAACTCCCCTAGTTAGAAATCCAATCATGCAAACATTGCTAAGTAAGAAAGTTTGCTTACAACACTAGACAACTATGCCAGAGCTGGGAGGAGACCCAGAAGAAAGTCCAAGGAAACTGGCTGATCAGAAACATGAATTCAGAGGGTTTATGGATTATCACAAATTAAAAGTAAGCAAAGAAAAAGAGCAAAAAAGAAAGCTGCACTATGGAGAAAAAGTCAACAAGGAGGTACTCAGCCTAGATCTAAAAGCCTCTTGTCAATGCACAAGCCTTGCATGCTAACTTACATTCCTAGAAATAATTTATATTTATAAAAACAAACAAAAAAAACACATAATTAGTCACTTTGTGTTAAAAATTAATGAAATATTATATTGGCTTTAATAATCAGTACAATGAATTTCAGGTATCATTGCTTTTGTTGTCTAAGTCTAAAATACTGAATAGGAAAAAACTAATCTTCACACTATGTTTTTTGTGTTTAGTGGAAGAACAGGTCAATCAATTACCTTCATGTGAACATTGTGTCTTGTAAGTGATGCTCACAAAACCACCTGGAAGATGAACTGAACTGTGCATTTAGGAGATTTAGCGACTGCAAACATATCTTTACACCTCACAAAAAAAAAAGTCTGTCATCCTAGGAACATAACTTATACTTTTTTAATTTTTCATTCTTTCACTGTGCATTGAAACAACATTCAAATAGCACCAGTGTAAATCCATTAATACTGGAGATCCATTAATATATGAATACTGGAAGCAAAGTAAACTGCTCCGCAAAATTCATTGTTCAACAGTTAGGTGTTAGGATTAACGAGTCAACCTAAAAGCCTACAAAAACTATGATCTTTAATAAAGTCAGTAACATTGGTTAGCATTTTCTTAGTGGTTTCTCTCATTCTCCACCAATTTTTAGAAAAAGTATCTGTAGTGTTTACAACAGAATTTTGGACTTAATGATCCAGTAAGTTCATTTCAACCCCATGTGACTGTTCTCCACATAAAACACTTTGTCCTCTTTATTTCTAAATGTCAAGAAGATCAGTCCTTCAAAAGCAGTATTTGTACCTCAGTTACTTAAAATAATTAGCCCTGCTGTATGCTGCTGTTGCTACACAACACAACTAAATAAACTGGAGAGGAGAAGAGGACGAGAGGGGAAGAAGGGGAGAGCAATCCCAGAGAATGAGCTACACCTTCTGACCAGCGGACAAATTTATGTAGCATAAATAAACTAGCTGTATTCCTGTTCACAGCAAAAACAGAAAAGAACTGTCCCAAGGGCTCCATGCTCCCATACAGTTTAAGCACTCAGGTCTTCAGAAACAGGCAGCTACACAGCAATGAATGTATGAATGCCAGAACCATGCCACCCTGATGCTGTACCCACAGTTCCAACTGTCTGTTTTTCATCCTTCTAAATGCTCACACTCCTGTCGAGCTCTGGGTGAACTGCAGATATGAAATGAGTGACATGTATAAAAAGAAGACTGAAGTAGCAGAAATTCTTACTTGTAAAGTATTAGTATCCCAAATTTTCAAGGTTTTATCAAATGAGCTGGATGTAAACATGCCAGTATCATGAGGATACCACTGGACTGTCTCCACACTGAATCTATGTACATCAGGATGGCTCCTAAAATGAAGTAAAAGATTCCAGTTGGTTCGAGTTTTGGTAATTCGCTTATTATACCCAAGTTTTCAAGGCAAACTAGTTATTTTGGTATCTCAAATTTCAATCAACCAGTGTAAATTGGCTAACAGAGTCCTTATTTCAGCAATGTAGGGATCGTTTACCTTTTCAAAATATGCTATCCGTAGCATCCCTCAAAGTAAGATACTCAGTCTAAGGCATAAAAGGCATTAATGTATTTTGAAAATTTTCAATTCTTATGCTTAAAAATCTAATGTTTAATGTTAGGGCAGAATACTACAAACATCCCACTACTACATCCCTCTGGCTTAGAGCCATATCCACTGAAAAAGAAGATCACATAAATAGTTCAAAAAATTCATGATTATTAGCTAATAATTACAGCTAAACATTTATTGGAAATTCAGGTATACTAAAGTCACCAGACAGCAGTAGATTAAGTTACTGAGAGTTAATTTTTTTTTGCATTCATAAATATAAAAGGAGGAATGATATGAAACTTTCAACTCAACAATGCTTAGTAACAAAACGTAATCTAATTAATAATACATTAGCAGTGCTGGGAAGAAGGGCCACCAGAGCCAATCTTTTTACAGCTCCAGGATATGATTCAAACAGACAGACTCTGAACAGGACAGGCAGTTCCACATACCTGCTAGGCCACTCATATCTGAGCTGCATCCACATGGATTCAGCTTCAGGGCCCAATACCATGCTCCCAGGTTCAGAAGCATCACACTGTTGTAGGTTAACCCTGGTAGCTAAGCACCAACAGAACTGCTTGCTCAGTCACTCACTCTCCCCAAGTGGGATGGGAGAGAGAATTGGAAGGGTAAAATGACAAAACTCGTTGGTTGAGATAAGAGGCAGTCTAGTAACTCAAAAGAAAGAAACAACTAAAGAAAAAGAACTAACAATAAAAAATGAGTAGCACAAAAGCAATTGCTCACCACAAACCGGCTGATGAACAGACAGTCCCTAGGTAACAGCAGCCCCTGGAAAACTGCTCCCCCACAGCTGCCCCAAGCCCGCATGAGTTTATATGATATGGAATACCCCTTTGGTCAGCTCAAATCAAGAGTGCAGGCTGCATTCCCTCCCAGCCTCTCATCCAGCCCCAACCTATTCACCAAGGGAGCACAGTGAAAAACAGTGCAAAAACACGTGCAAAAGCAGTCCAACTGGCTCTTTCTGGAGCTATTGAAGGGCTCACAGGATTTCTTCACCCCAACTCTTATCTGTACATTGTTCCTTCAAGTCTCCTGGCCTCCAAAGTGACAACTATTGCCGGGGTATCATTGTGTAAATACAGATCCAGATCTTCTGTATAGATCTGGCACTACACCTAAGCTGATAAACATTTCTGTTTATTTAGGTTGCTAGAAAGCACAGAAGGTATCTGAATGTCTTTAAATAGAGTCAGCCTGAAGCCAACACTGACAATACTAAGAACTATTGAGCAAGTATTGAGCATAGTTCAATAACTCCTCATTGGTTATCTCTAAGCCGTAACCCTAAAACGGCCTTTTACCTTGTGCTTAGTCTACCCTGATTTTGGGCACCTATTTTAGAGGGAACCAGGGTAAATATCTTCAGTACCTGTAATGCCAGGAAGTTAAGCCTGACTCAGTGTGAATTTACTTCTGCAGAAGCATTTGTATACATCATGCAGAAAAATACCAATTCACTGTGCAGGGGGAAAAAAAAAAAAAAAAAAAAAAAAAAAAGAATAAATTTGTGGAACTAATTATGCTGGTGCAGTAAATACAAGTGTACAGCCCTGGACGGCGTTCAGTACTGCACCAAAACAGTCGGTTCTCCCATATTCCCTCTTGAGTAGCTCTGCAGAAATCATCTCTGTCTGGCCAGGCTTAGTCATGGCCATGTGCCATTCCACTTGGCTTCACATCTCAAGGCATTGTAAGTTTCTAGTTCATTCTAAATGCAGTATTTTTGCCCATTACTCAGGATATCCCAACCTTTGCTACAAAAGAAAAATACAGAAATAATTCTACAGATGGTAATGTCACTGTCATTCATCTTGGATAGGTTTCAAACCTACACAAACTATGTATTATCTAGAAGCTGGTATTGTTCAGTTGCTCTCAAGTGTCAGTTTTTGCGACATCAGATTACCAATTCTACAAAAATAGGTAAAAGCTCGGTGTGTTGATGCCCAGAAGAGCAAGGAAAAATGTAAAAATTTCTTTTCTATTCAAATAGTAGCCCCACATTCTAGATAGGAAACATTGGGTATCTTGCAGTCTACTGTCTGGAATGATCTGCTCTAATGGTCTGAACTACTGGACCCTCAACTAGCCCAGGTCAGAAACTATGAAGAAATAGCTTCAAAGGGCATGTAACGAGAGCTTATTCTTTAAGCAAATTTCATACCAGAGTTGCCTTGTGCCCTGCAAACTTGGAGCACAGACAAACCTTTGCAATACGTAATTATCATATGTTTCAATAGAAGCCAGATAGTCAGATGGGAAGTATTTCTCACTGGTAATTATAAATTCATTTATGATGTCATGAAGTCTGCATGAATGGTATTCTAGTATCTGAAGCTGTATCTGTAGCTAATTAGCTACAGCAAGTACTTAAGACATAGCAGGAAGCGACATGAATACTTGAAATAAATAATTTGAGGCAAAAACCCTGCTATGGTTACTTTAAGAAATAATAACAACAACAACACCATCATCTTGAACACTGTGCTACATACACTTGGATTTGCTACTATGATTCAAACTTCTGTACAAGTGATGAGAAATAAAAGACAAATCTACCCAAATAAACACCTGCTCAAGAAACAGACTGCCAACTTGCTAAACTCATAAACATAATTTTAAAGTATGGAACACTTCAACGTACCAGACTGAGAAGTAAACAATGGCTTGATTTTAGCACAGATTTGTATTTCTTTTTTGCTGTTTGTTATCAGCACACATTTCTTCAGTTTGCTGTTTTTCAAAATTTATTTTAGTTCTGGGATTTGGGGATATATAGTCATTACTTGTTCTTAATTACAGTTTTAATTTATTTTGTTTAAGAAGTCCCAGACATCAACACTTACCAAATACAGCTTACTTGCAGTAGATTCTGTTCCTACCCATTTGTTTTGATGTAAGTTCTACAAGTCGTTTTTCTTTCTTTCTTATGGTCCAATATACCAATCCGGGACTCTGTATCTGTTACAAATATTTTCCACTCTTGCTGATCTATTCATGAAGCTATTAGACCTCAACTAATCTGAAGACTAGAGAAAAATAAGGGAAAAAATGTAACTACTGATTTTTTTTTATTTTTTTATTTTTTTACAGAGTTGGATAGATCTTGTTGTTACACTCAGCTAAAGTTCTAACCTATGGGAAAACCTTAATATCTATGCACAAGGAAGAAACAGTTTTTGCTAGTGGACAAAGCCAATAATGGACAAATTTAAACTGTTTGCAGGGAAGGTCTTAAACCAATAGAAGTTTTGAGTTTTCATACTGATTATACAAGCATTATAGTAGTACCCAGTCTTCAGAACAGTATGTCCGATTTTTGTCAGTAATGCATCTGTCCTCATTCAAACATGTTCTTAAAAAGTTTTGCATTAATTACTACTAGACCTGATGAACTTAAAATAGCTACTTGTAAAGCTGGGAAAAGGGAGAGGGGAAATTTGACACTGTCTCCCATGATATCCTTGTCTCTAAATGGCAGACACATGGATTTGATGGATGGACCACTCAGTAGGTAAAGAATTGGCTGGATGGTCACATCAAAGCGTTGGGGTCAATGGCTCAAGGTCCAGGTGGAAATCAGTGATGAGTAGTGTCAGTATTGCATCACTAACTGTCAGAACTGGGATGGGCGCTGTTTAACATCTTTGTTGGTGACATGGACAGTGGGATTGAGTGCACCCTCACCAAGTTTGCCCATGACACCAAGCTGTGTGGTACTGTCAACACACTGGAGGGCAGGGATGCCATCCAGAGGGACCTGGACAGGCCTGAGAGGTGGGCCTGTGCGAACCTCATGAGACCCAACAAGGCCAAGCACAAGGTCCTACATTTGGGCAGGGGCAATCCCAAGCACAGACACAGGCTGGGCAGAGAATGGATAGAGAGCAGCCCTGAGGAGAAGGACCTGGGGGTGCTGGTTGACAAGAAGTTCAACAGAAGCTAGCAATGTGCGCTTGCAGCCCAGAAAGCAAACTGTATCCCAGGCTGCATTAAAAGAAGCATGGCCGGCAGGGCAAGAGAGGTGATTCTCTCCCTCTGCTCTCATCACACCTCACCTGGAGAACTGTGTTCAGCTCTGAGGACAGCACGAGAAGGACACAAGTATTAGAACAAGCCCAGAGGATGCCCCTGAGGATGATTAAAGGGCTGAAGCACCTCTCCTACAAAGACAGGTTGAGGGAGTTGTGGTTGTTCAACCTGGAGAAGGCTCTGGGGAGACCTTATAGGAACTTTCCAGTACCTAAAGGGGGCTTGCAGGAAAGCTGGCGAGGGAAAATTTGTCAGGGAGTGCAGTGATGGGACGAGGAGTAATAGCTTTACAATAAAAAATAGGGCAGATTTAATTAGATCTAAGGAAGAAATTCTTCACCGTGAATGTGGTGAGGCCCTGGCACAAGTTACCCAGAGAAGCTGTGGATGCCCCATCCCTGGAGGTGCTGTTCAGGACCAGGCTGGATGGGGCTTTGGGCAACCTGGTCTGGTGGGAGGTGTCCCTGCCCATGGCAGGGGGGCTGGAACTGGGTGGTCTTTAAGGTCATTTCCAACACAAACTATTCTGTGGTTCTAACTAAAACCCACAAACGTATATATATATTTTTTCCAATTAGCTGAACAAGTTAAACAAAGGTTATTTTTCCTTTACTTAAACACATAATTATTCCAAGATGCATATATCTTTTTAATGCAAGAAATATTTCTACAACAGTCATGAAGTGATCACCTCATAGCTGATAGCATAATGTCAGCAGATTTTAATATAAACTAGTAAGAAATCTCAGAGGCGAAGAATTGTGACATGGAAGAGGATTTCTTTTTTCTTACTGTTAAAACGTGAGATTGGAGTCCTATCTCTGACTGTGGTCTACATCAATGCAAACCTCTCTACTTTATTTTCCATTTGGCACAATTAACCCTCTCCATTTTAACCTTCAAACTACCAGAGATCTGCTCAAACGGTATCAACAATGAATCAAAGCACATGCGTAGTAGCTCTTAGAATCCAAATAAAATAATAATAATAATAATAATAATAATAATAATAAAACAACAATCCCAATACTTAGTAAATCACATAAATTGTCACAAAGTTTCTTGCCTTTTTTTCCCTGTATGCCACAAACATAAGCCACAATCTAGTCCTTAAAGATTTCTGGCACTATTTTCTTGTCTTCTATAGCCTAGAAGTAAGAATTCACATTAACCTGTCAATTTAGTGCTAGTCTCTCAACAAATATCACTATGAACTTTTACAAGAATTTGTACATACCTTCCCACAGAACAAACTGCTTTACACGTGTAAGTTGGTTTTCTGCTCAGGTTTTCAAGGTCGTAAACTACAATAACACCATCTGAACCACCTGATAACATGCTGAAAGTGTAAACAAAGTACTGAAGTTACATGTATGATCTCAATTTGATCAATACAAGTTCAGAAATAAAATAACTTGGTATTACCAAAAGACAGTGAACTGCTTAAAAGCATTTTTACTAAACTGAAGCATATACTTACTATCTTCCCTCAACAGGCTCAATATCAAGGCTGTTAATACCATTTCCATGTATTCTTTCCACATCTCTATCTTTATTTAATTCCAAACTTAGAACCCTTAAAAAAAAAAAAAAAAAAAAAAGAAAACAGAGACGAACAATAAGAACAACAGATCTTTAAAACGTTGCTATGTAGTTATAAACAGCTTAAATCATATTTTCACTCCTCCTCAATGCATCTAACCCATTCCCATCTTTTTTTCTTTTTTCCCCAAAATTAGACTTGCAGACACAATACTGCAATACAGACACAATGCTGGAAATAAGACTTGAAAATCTGACAGAAAAAGTATGTGCTGTTTGGAAGGTAAGATGGAAGTATGTATGTAAAACAGGCTCAAAGGAATACTGAAGCTGCACTTGGGGTCAATATATGAAGCATAAAAACAGGAATGTAGTTTAACAATACAACATGGGGGTAAACATTATGAAGTATTTGTCACAGCTGCAACAAGTATTAGTTACTTAGAAGCTTCATTATGCCCCATCACTCCTCCTTGGAACTACGGACACCTAGTGGACAGATTCGTTTAGTTTAACAAATTACAGTATTTCCTGTCACGGCACAATCTTTGTGCGTTATGTTTTCCACAACAACAAATAAGAAATTTGCTCTCCACAAGGTGAAGCTTCCCTGAAACACCTTGGAGCTGTGATTAGTATTTTCTAACATTTTCCGGGAGAAACTTGAAAATGTTACAGGTAGACCCCTAACAGCGTGCCTACAGACGTGCTTCAGAAGCAGTTAAGTCCTTTAAGCGCTTTTAAAATACAGAAAACAACATAATTATGCTAGATTGTTGGCTTGCACAAGATAGTTAATTAAAAGCTTTCGGGCTCAAGAATTTTAGTGACGTGATGAAACCCCTTCGAGAGATGTTTTAAGGCACGTGACTGCTACACGTTAGATGGCAGTTACACACGTCAACTGCTGAAGACTATAAAAGGTCTCTTTCAAAACCAAAATGAAATCTTTTAGGGAGAAAATAATAATAAACAAGTCAGGTAAAGGGTCGTTTGAGTAACGTGAATCTGCAGGCTGCGCTTCCTTCTCAGCGCTGCACGGTGAGGGGAGGAACGCAGCCTTCCTGTCGCGACACACAGAGGGGCAAATCCCTGCCGGGCTTCACCAGCACACCCGCCAGCCCTGCTCCCTGACCAAACTTTATCGCGACAGTCGCAGGAGCCCCGCCGAGCCCCTCCGCCCCGCCACCGCTCCTCCGCCGGCCCCAGCGCCAGGCAGGCGGGGGCCCCGCCGCCAACCCCGCGGGCAGCGCCGGGCTCCCGGCGGCCTCCCCGGGCCCGGCCCCGGCTCCCCCGGGCCCCGCTACCTGCGGGTGGCCTCGGCGCGGCGCAGCCGCAGCGGCTCGTCCAGCCCGGCCTGGCGGCCCGACAGGAACCCCAACATGGCGCCCCCACCGCGACGCCCGCCGCCCCCCCGCCATCTTGCGCCCGGGGTTGGCCGGCCCCCGCCAATGGCGAGCGGCGTTGCTGGCATGCCGGCTCCAGGGGCGGGGAGCGGCGCCGGGGCCGGTTGGTGACCGTTAACGGGCCGTTGGGGGCCGTTAAGCGGCCGGCCCGCCATGAGCAGGGCTCGTCAGGCGCTGCGGGCTCTGCGCCTGCGGCTGTTCGGGCCCGGCAAGGAGCTGGCGGGCACCGACCAGTTCGGCAACAAGTACTACCGCGTGCCCGAGCACGAGTCCCGCGCAGGTAGGCAGGGCGCGGCGGGGCAGGGGGCGCAGCCCCTTATCCAGGGGGTGCGGAGCGCGGCCGCCTGCCTGCAGTGGGGAGCTGGGCAGCAGCGGGCTCTTCTCGGTACTTCTGGGCTCTTCTCGGTACTTCTGGGCTCTTCTGAAGCGCGTTCCTGCGTGTGTGCTCGCTGCGCGTCTGAGGAAGGGCGGTTTTCTCCGTTTCTGTGTTTGGGGAGCTGAGGTGTGTGTATAGCACGTCCTCACAGCGGTCTCAACGCTTAGCGCTGCGCAACTCTGCGTAACGAACTGCAGGTGTCACCCCTGAAGCTGTGAGTGTACATGCCACAATGTTTGTCAGTTATGTTTTCATTCCCTGCACAGGCTTATTTATCTGCTTGCTGTACTCCATATATTTTACATGATCAATTCAACCAGAACGCCCCAAGGCTGTGGAGACTCATTCTGTGTGATACTCTTCAGAGTAAAAGCAGAGGAGTAGAAGCAGAAGATTTGAGGCTGTGAAGTCACTGAAGTCAGTGCCCTTCCTGAAATGCAGGGGGTAGGGAGGAGGGCACATGTCATCCCTCCAGATACATGTAATGTCTTCTCGAGTAATGGTGCCTTCCAAGAAGTTCCCTGACTTGTTTTGCTATATGGCTTCTTGAAGAACTGGCAGTGACTTAAAGCAGGTCTGCTTGAACAAGTATTTGGGAAGATGATATGAATGCCCTTTTGTCAGCAATGATTCCTCTGGCTTAATACATCGTAACAATCCCAGGCTTCCTGTGTCTTGCTTTTGGTCTTCTCGCTACTGGGTCTAGTTGTGACTTTGAGGAGCATACAAAAGTATTTTAAGGAAAGCAGTCTATATTCTGCACAGCTTTGTATTAAGATTTAGAGGGCTTCATAGATCCCAGGTGGATGTTCACAAGCAAAAATCTTCTCTTACTAAGAAAGCGTTCATCGTTATGCTGAAGGGAAAGAGAGCCAAAAAAGAACCCATGAATATCAGACGTGTAGATACAGAGTTTACTGCTACCAAAAGGGAGAGATCTCTTCTCCCTGTTTTCTTTATCACTGATGCTAACTTTTCACTGTTATTTATTTGACCTTTCTGCAGAAAACTTTAATAGAAAAATGATTTAAAATGAGTTGATGAAGAATAAGCTGCAGGCTAAAGCTGGCACGGAAGAGATAATGAAGACGATGAGCTGTTAGATAGGGTAAGGTTATACAAGTTGTCTTGAAACAAAGTCAAGAGCTATCAGTCTTACCATACAAACATATTTACCATGTTTACTTAAGTCTTCCTCGACTTTCTGTTAGAAAGTTTGCTGTTAAGCTCTTTCCTACTTCCCATGACCAAACCCAGTTAAATGGGTGTTGCTCGAGAGAAATCAGGAATTTTTAAAAAATATTAAAAAAAACAGGCAAGGAATAAATATCTGGCAAGGGGCTAATGTTTTATTCACTCTTCCCATGCTTCTCTTCTATTTTTAGAATGAAAGTAAGGGAAGGGTTATAATTTTACTCTACAACCTGAAATTTGGATTACTCAAAAGTAATACCACATCTTTCATAAATGTCTTAAGTCACAAACAGACAGTTCTCTCCTTTTGTCCTTTTGATGTAACTACAATACAGGAGAGTGCACATGGAAAATATTACTAGAAGTCTAGGTGAAAATATTTTTGATAATTGTTTTATTTTTATCTTACTGATGAATGCTTACAGGGCACTAATTTTAACGTTAGATGATCTAAAAAAATCCCTGATCAGCAGCAGGATGAAAGAATTCTGAATGAAGTGAGCAAGAATTCCCTGCTCAAAGAAGTGATGGAACTTTTTCATGAATGCGTTTAAACTTTGCTTTATGGTCTGTTGATCTGTTTATATTATGCTAATTGATGGAACTCATTGTTAAAATCAGACACACTTGACCCATATACTTGAGTATATGGGTTATAACAATTATTAAGGAAGGAGGAAATAAGTAGAATGAAAACAGTATGCTTTAAGAAAATGGCCTTCAATACATTCAGAAACAAACAAAAAAAGCATATAGTGGAGTTGTTAAAGACTTCTGAGAACATGATTCTACACAAATGACAAATTATCTGTAATACAGCATGTACGATATTAATGTTATACATTTCAGTTCCACGTTCTTTTAATTCGGGTACCAATTTTCTCTGTCTGTGTCCAACTTGTAGGCCGGTATCCATTTTACTCACACAACAAACTGAGTCAGGGGGTATTTGTTATTACTATCACTTCTTTTAAGATTTCGTCTTCCTTGAGCTTAGCCTCTTGCACCAGTCTAAATACAAATTGCTTTGTATTCTTTGAATATAGGAGATTTTATATCCCTTAAACTTCCCCAACTGACGGAGACTTATTTCTGCAGTAATTTCTTCTTAACTGCTGTAGATAAAGATCCTACTCATTTTTCAATTATGCTGGTCTTGCCTCATGATGGTGTTATCTTGGGGCTGAGGCTGTTAGTGATTTTTTCACTACCACTCCATTTCCTCTATGAAAGTGGTAACAGGTATTTACAGCAACTGCCTTGGTTATTGTAGAAAGACTCGGTTGTTGTCTACAGGTTCCATTGTGAGATCCCTTCAGTGTGTCTGTGCCGTGCTGTTGAGTTTTAGCCCCAACAGGTGGCTCTGTACCATGCAGCTGCTCTCTCATTCTCCCCTGACTGTATGGGGAAGAGAATCAGAAAGGTAATGGTGTGAGAACTCATAGGCTGACACAAAGACGGCTTACTAGGTAAAGCAAGGTCCGCATGCGCAAGCAATACAGAATGGGGAATTCGGTCATTACTTCCCATCAGCAGCCAGGTGTTTGGTCACTCCAAGGAAAGCAGGGCTTGTCTTACATTATGGTTTCTTGGGAAGACAAACGACACCACTTCAAATTCCCCTCCTTCTTCCTTTTTTAACTGCAGTTTTTACTGCTGATCACAGCACCACACAGTGTGGGACATCCCTCTGGCCAGCCTGGGCCCGCTGTCCTGGCCGTGTCCCCTCCCAGCTCCTGGTGCACCCCCAGCCTCCTCGCTGGCAGGGCAGCACAAGAAGCTGAAACGTCCTGGGCTCTGTGCAAGCATGGCTCTGCAACAGCTCAAACATTGGTGTGTTATCACCACTATTTCTATCAAATGTCCAAAACACAGCATCAGACAAGCCTCTAGGAAGAAAATTAACTCTATCCCAAACAAAACCAGGACACCTGCTTTTTTGTGCTCCAGATTTGGAAAGACTAAATAGCTCGAGCACAGTGCTAGGCCTAATGTGCTCTATGCCTTTGTACAGTACCTGACCAAATAAGCTCTTCTAGAAGGAGGGTGCAAAACAGACAGCTGCTGCTTTCTCTTTAGTTTCTTAGTTTCTTTAGTTTCTTTAGTCTCCTGGGTCCCAGACCTGGACTTCATTTTAGACAAGCAGAGAGATTCTACCTTAAACTGGAAGTGAGGATGGACTGTTTGTAGTAGTATCTATCAGTCTAAAAGCTAGCTGCCGACTTTCTTTTGGCCTGTGCTGATGTCTCATAGAAGTTAAAATAGAAATACATGGAGTCTACGATACAAAGAATTTACATTTAGTTTCTTTTGGTTGTTCTCCCTAGACACAGTCCTAGGTCCAGGACTCTCTTGAATCCTGGGGCTCTGTCTACCATTAGTAAGAAGTGGTTGTAGCAGATCAGTGCATCTAAGTACTTGGTGTTGACTTTCTTTGCACCACAGTTCAGATGCAGTGGGACTGAGGGTACATTGTGTAGTATTTTTCAGGGACTTTTATTTTAATGCAGGAAGAAACTCGTCTTCTAAGGAGAGTCCAACCTTCAACACTGTGGTGAAGGAGGTTTGCTTTGAGGAAAAAACAACTCTCTTTTTAATAACATTATATAGATGGTTTTTTGCCTTTTTTTTTTTTTTTATTTAAGAAGATTACCCTTAAGTTGATGACAATGATTAAGTATTACAACTGCATTGTGCTTGTCATGAGATGAGCATCCAGCATACATAACTCATTAACGCTGACTGTTCAGATGCCAGTCCTGAAAGCAGATACAATAGAAGCTGGGAGTAGACAACTGGGTAGTGGTGATGGATGACTCATTTTGGTATTTCAGACAAGTATTTCACTAAAAAGACTAAATTTATCAATGTAATGCATTTATTTTTCTTACTATATAACACACTGCCATGGCATTGCTACATGATGAATTGTTTTTGCTGCAGAACATGGAGTGATTGTTAAAATGTTCATATATATTAATTATGAAACAAATTCTTCAGTTTATATTGACAACATTTTTTTTTGTAGGAAATAACCAACTCCATTTTCCATTGAAAAAGTTAATAGAGACTTTCTGCATTTTTATTAATAAACTGCTATAAAGAGTCACTGAATATTTAAGATTGGGTATAATATTTTTTATCTTCTCTAAAGGCTGATTAATGACCAGTTTATATTTAACCTTTCTGTGTCATCTGTTGTAAGGACTAGTAGTTAAAATGAACATTCCATAAAATAACAGCCATGTGCAAGTTTTTTAAGAACAGTCGATTAGCAACAAGAGGTTAGTTTCTGTAAATGCTTATGTATCAGTACTAAAGGCACGGATCATTAGTTTTAGAGATCCCTGTAGAAAACAATAGACTAAGATCAAACTTGTTTTGGAGCTGCATTGTGCCAGGAATAGCTGGAAAAAGCCTGAAGTGTACCTAGGTTTTTATGTCTTGCATAAACTGCGCATTAGGGGGCATATGTGACCTAAGCTTGTGATGATCTGAGCTTTGAAGATTGAAGCTGACATACAAGATGAGTTTCTCAGTATTCTTGTAAATTCTATCTAAAACAATAGTGGCAATGTTTCTGTGGGAAACCTTTCTGCATGTGGAATACCCTCTTAACTTCACATTGAAAGTGTTTTTTCTGAGGAATTGTTTTGCACAATAAATCAGAAATGTACAAATAAGAAAGAACTGTACAGGAAAAGAAATAATTGCTCAATTGTGGGAAACATGTAGGATGTCCTGACTTTAATAGAAATATGTACATGTATTTAAAGAAAAACAAACAAACAAAAACATTCTGATGGAATTAAATTAATTTTGTATGACTGTTTTTGTTGCTGCTTGTATTTTTTTTCCCATTCTGTTTTAGCTCATGTTCTGTTGCCTTCCTGTGCATAGAGCAGAACTTCTACCTTTTATTTTTAAGAAGTTTTCTATCAAATAAATCTGCTGCTGGAGGCTAGATTGAAACATTCCTGTAATGTTTTGTAATGAACAGGACGGAGTGGAAAGAACAATGTCTCATCTCTAAAGCTTGTCTTCTGAGGTTAGAGCTAATGCTTTTCTCTTGAATATTATGTTTCTTGCTAACAGAAATGAAGTCTGGGGAAGAGGCAGAAATTGATTTCTTATGGTACAAAGCATTTGCAAACTGATTATTGAATATTACTGGTGTACATCCAAAAAGAAGTTCTTTAAGCTAATTTTTAAAGTCTGGTAGAAAGTTACAGTTTTGTCCAGATGGTGGCAACCGTTGTTTCAGAAACAACCTTTATTGGAAACTCATGGAATGGAGCTTTCCATTGTGACTGCATATCAGAAACCTAGCTCTAAAATAATTGTGTTTATGCGTATTTGTACAGAAATAAAACTTGCATTGCAGACTGCCAGCTTCTAGGACAGTAATTCTGGAATGACAGAATAGCTTTTCAGTCTGGGTGATACATTCTGCTGCAAAGCAATTACCTTGTGAAGAGCTTACTGCAGATTATAAAAGCATTAATATTTGAAAAACAGTGCTTGGGTGCAGTGATATGTTTTTCTGTCAGCTGCCAGAAGTGAATTGACAACAGGCATGGTATGTTAATCTTGCCGACTTGAAAACCACAAATAGCAATAAGTAGTCGTATGCACAAGCAATAACTTGGCTGGGTTGGATCTCTGGTATGTACATCGATATTTTACTGAGATGCTGATTTAGTTGAATATGCTTGCCAGTGTTTAGTTTTATATGCTGAACATTTGTTACTTTTAATTTTTCTGGTTTTGGTTTGAGAGGCTGTTTTCATACTTGCAGAATGTGTGTTGTTTTTTGTTGGTTTGTTTGTTTGGCCAGAAGTAAAAATGCGTTTTAAATTTTCTTGCGTTAATAACTTTCTCTTTTTATATATAAAGAAACAGTGGAGTATTAGGCAGATAAATGTTTTTAATATCTATAAAAATCTTAGCTGATATTGTTAGTCACACTGTCTTAAACAGCTGCCACCTGCAGTGTTCTAAAAACAGCCCTTCTGGTGGTTGTTACGAACATGTTTCTCTAGACATATTTTTTCTAAGAGTTAAAATAACTAACTTGTGCTGACTTGTTGAAGTTGCTTGCACTTTGTTTCCCTATTTGTATAATTCAAAGTAGCATGACTCACCACTACATCACTCCACTCGCTGTAAGTTAGCACAGGTGAGCCTGTTCTGAGTCCAAAGTGTCAGGAAAAGGCAGCTGTCCCAAGAATAGGAGGACAGCTTTTGTTGCTTTCCTGTGAAAAAGTCAGCAGCCTTGTCCATGTTTCATCCTTGGAAAATGATCACTATAGAGATATCAGTTTGTTGCAAACATGATCGTCATATCCATCATGATTGTCATCATATTATCTTAACCACTTTATGGCTAGTGTCTGTCACTTCTAGATTAACGGGGGGGAAAAAAAAAAGAGAATTTGATTTATTTTTCTTGTTGAAGAAAGGGGGAAAAAAAAAGGTAACATAAGAAAAATCACTCTGTATAAAGCTCTGGGGTTTGAAATTGTATTAGTAAACTACAGAACAGGTCTAATGTACAGCAGAGACTTAAGTGTATCTAGCTGGTGTAGGAAACGTTTCTCTAATATCCCTGTTTAATACTTACATGAATCTGAGTGAACGAAATTGTAAATGCTGTCTAAATGCTTTGTTCATTTTGGTAGTCATGTGAGAATTTTTGATGTCCACTTCTGCTGGTAGCTTATTTGGTATATCCAATTATAGGATACAGTGGTTTATTACTGTGAAATAAGACTAGGAAGAAAATTAGAACATTTTAAAAGTGGAGGGGCTATATTATTTTTTAAAAAGGAAAAGAGAGAATAGAAAGAGTAAAGAGCTGAAGAAGAGATTGCAGATGAGAAATCACAGTAAAAGAGAGGTTAAATAAAAGGAGCTGAGGAAGGCTGGCATGCTACCCTGTGGGCCACTGTAACCTTTTCAGTTTCTCCTGAAGAATAGAGAAGGTGGTAAGGAATTAGGTTTGACTTCTGCTTTGTACAATAAGTTTTTTGTATTCTTTATAGATCATCAAAATACCAAATAAAGTTTCTGTCATAAGAGGCTTGATAGTTTTAAGGTCAGATTTACAGAGATACAAATGGCTTTACATTGAGGGGAGGGAAGAATCATTTTCATGTTCTGCCTCTGGGTACAGGAGTTGCATAATGAAGAAAAAAGACTTAAAAATGAGCATGACAGGCTGAAGAAATGGAAACAATGAAACAGGGAGGTAAAATCTTAACTTCCAGATGTCCTTTGTTTATGCCCATGTGCATATAAAACATGAGGTGTTACCATTCATCACTTGAAGTGAAGGACTAATGTCACTAGCTTCTTTAGGTGATCTAAAAGGGAATCAAGAGGAACTGCAGTCAGTATGAGATTTGAGTCTGGTCAGGAAAAGTCAAAGAATGGATGAATTGTGGCAGGTGTTGACTAATGCTGTCGGAGTTTGAATATGCCACAAGCCTTGGAACTCATGAAGCATGCAGACCTACTGACATTATGTACCTGTAAGAGGTCTCATATTGAACTTGTGTTAGGGCAGGGATGGAGGAAGAAAAGATGGCCCACCGATCTACTATCAGAAAGGTAGAATGATAACATCATACAGGAGAGTGACCACTGCAGATTTCAATTTCGGTGTTGAAAGCAAGTCATATTGGCTCACTGTTACTCAGAAAGACTGTGAAAATGTGTGTCAGTGAGAATGGCATCACCTCAGCCAAAATGTTTTTGATTGTTATGGTTAATATAGAGAATGGGGTAGTACAGTTATATAAGGGTCTTTGCTTCCATATGGTCAGTATTTGGGTAGGGGTGTTGTTTTGAAGTGTATTGGAAGAAAATGCCGGTTTGGCAAATAGGTGCTTCTGCATCTAGTCTGCCTACTTTGCCTTAATTTTTATTCCAACCTTGCAGTTGAACTTCCTGTAATGTAGCATTTCCAAGCAACATAGTTTTATAAACATCTAGATGTGTGTAGATTTTCCATACCCTCAGTGGTAGCTGCTTATTTCCATCAGTCATTTATTTGCTTCTTTGTAAGAAGATGGCAAAAAGGTTCAGGACATAAATTGAGGCTTACCTTCCCGTGCCATGGAATAATTGTTTCTTTTCCACTGAGGAATCTTAAATTACAATGATCTAATGAGGCAGCCTGGAGTAACAGAATATTCCTAGTGCTTCTTAGTCTCATAGTCCTGTCTGCTCCTTTTTCACCCTCACCCATAACTAGTATTTGTGTTTTTCCTCCTTTTTGATTAGCATTTAAAAGTTACAGTTGAGAATGGTGAAATTAACAGTTGTAACAGGAAGAAATGGAGATAATTCATATCAATTGCTACTTCCTATATTCTTGTATTGAAAATTACATGCATCTTCTACAACATCCCTTTCTGGTCAGAAATATTACTTATCATGTTTTGTTTTCTGAATCAAGATGCACCATCCCAAAGGCTGATTGCAGTCAAGGTGTAGTTACCACTGAAGCAGGGGAGGAGTTCATTCAGGAGCATTGTCCGTGTTGTATTAGTATAAAGGTTAAATCATGTAGACTGATAATTATCACTGCACTGTTAAATGAGCTAAACTGTGAGTATAGTTTCTCCCAAAGAGTGATCACAAGAAGGAACTGAACATCTTTTTCATTTAGTGTCTTCAGTACAATAAACTGATGTTCAGGGAAGACTTCGTTTTGTAGTCTGTCATCTGCTTCAGCTACTGTAATGGAGACTTAATGATTAGGAATTGGATAGGAGGAATATAAAGTTCCCAGTCATGCTGAGTGGCAGAATCTGTGACTTCCTGTAGGATTGCAGGCAGTTATTTGAAGCAGATGCATCAAGTAGCAGGGTACTAAAGAAATACTTGTTTTGCTCCTGTGACCAAACTGATCACAAAAGATTTTTTTTTAAGAAGACATTTGGAAGGCACAGCTCACAGTAGCGTTGTGTGTGGGGAAGAAAACACACAATTTAAAAAGAATTTAAAATTTATTTGCAATTTAGAAGGACTTCAAGGATAGTTGTATAAGGTGAGCCATGTTATTGGTAGTTTTTTTGGGAGTGTCATGTTATGATTTTGTTTGCCTGATCCATGGAAAACCACCTCTGTTTAGGTTATGTTGCATCCGATACTGGTGGTGCCTTAAGATGATCCTTGCTGCTACTTTTTCAGGCCAGCATGGGCCCAGGGCCCAGTGAGTTTTGCCAGCTTAATCAGTTTGTATTTAGCATCTTTGCTTGTTGCACTATCAAGAAGCAATCATTCTGTGGTAACAGAAAGGGGGGAAAAAAAGTGTGAAGAAGAGCTTCATGCCGTACAAGAGCTGTGGTGGGTTCAGGCTGAGTGTAAGTTTAGAGTTTGTTGTTATCGGGAGACTCAACAAAAGCTGTTCCAATGTTAAGGCTGAAGTAAGTCATGGAATCACAGAATGATTTGGGTTGGAAGGGAGTGTTAAAGGTATCTAGTAAAAACCCCCTGTTTGGTCATTTGATCTTGCCCTCTTGTATGAGGGAAGTCGCACTTTTTCTATGACAGTAGGAAGAAATTGAAATACTGAATTCTGGTTGTCACAATCATGACACTATTGAAACAACCAAGGATTATTTTAAACTTCAGATGGATTGATATTCCTTAAAACCTTAAAAAAAAAAAAAAAAAAAGTACAGAAGTTTGTACTGATGTTAACAACCTCTAACTGTGAAACTGTGAATGTGTCAGTTATAGTGATGAGACCTTCGTAAAAGTGTATAACGTATCTTTGTCTATTTTTAGTTAGTCAAGAAATGTAAGTTAATAGCAGAAGACTTGATTATGGCCAAACCCATGTGTCAATCTCTTTGACTACAACAGATTTTTAAAGACGACTTTGAACTTCTCAAAGATAAGAGAAGAAATAGATTCTATTGAAGTGAATGACAAAGATTCTTTTTTTTGCAGATTTTCACCTCTCTTTTTGCCATTCTTGCAAAGTAGCTACTGAAAGAGGAGCTCTGCACATAAATGTATTTTTAATTCAATGCATATGGCATGTATTGGGGTTTAAACTGATATAAAACTATAAAATGTAAATACTTGATCTGAGCAATATTCTAGAAACAGTAGATTCTAAAATTTCTGAAAATAAACTGTTAATGGCTCCATTTTGTGAGAAACTATGTGGCTATACTAAAATTAACATTTGGGCTTATTTCCATGATACAGTAAATCTCTGAATAGAAAGCAGAAATTAGTATTTGTGAAAAAAAAAAAAAAAAAAAAAAGCAGATGGTCTTTTTCCTTTGTCAGGCTGCTTACATTTACTTTATCTTGGCCTCTCCCTCTCCTATTACAAGTGCTTGTGCAGCCTCATGCTTTGTCTGTCATCTGTATAACCCAGCATGCTTCCTATTTTCAGGAAATGTTGTTACCTGGTCTAGTTCATGGTATGAGCCATACAAAAAGGCAGGTCTGCTACTTTCAGTGGTTCTTCTAGTTCAAATGCAAGTTGTACAGCTTGCCAATTCACATTCACAATGGAACAGTTTGGGTAGTTCTAAAGGATCAAGTCTGCACTGTTCATTGTTGCCTATCTGTAAAAGCAGAGATTTGCAAGGTACTGTTTTTCTTAGCTCATGTTTGTAAGAGCATTGTGAACTTCGTTTTGTACACTAAGATAACAGTGGCAAATCTATTAATTAAAGATTGTATAATAATGATAAAGGAATCAAAGGAAAAAGGTTCAAAAATCAAAGGTTCTAGAAATAAGTTATAGTCTTACCTGGCCAGGATTATTATTATTAATTTTTTTTTTAATTCAGCGTAGTAGTTCTGTATCTCTGTAAGAATTCATTAGTATGAACAAATATCTGTTTCATCTAACAGCATTTATTTGGTATTGTAATGTGGATATTTTCTCCTTTAAAAAATAAAATAGTTTTCTTAGTCCACTCCTAATTTGAGAACCAAGAATACAGCAGTAGTGATTTTTTTTAATAAGCAAATCATGATGTTGCTTCAGTGTGATGCACCAAGATTTCCTAGGTTGTTGTTGAAATAATTGTGAGAAAATGTCAGTTTATGAGATGGGCTGTTTTTGTGAAATTTCTGTCTTCTCAGATAAAATACATGTCATGTAAGCGATTTCTGAGCCAGAGCTGGAAAATGGGCACCTCCTGTTTTTGGATCTGACCCAGATATGCAGCAGTAGGGGATGAAGTCCAAAAAATTGGAGCCACGCTCTCTAGTTGAACCTGAAGGTGAAGTGAGATTGTTTTGGCAGATTTGCATAATAGACTGGTGGTGCTGAAAGGGACAAATCTTGTTCTTTCTTTACCCTCTCTCCCTCAGGCTGGCTGTAGCACTTGTGAGACATGTTGCGGAGCCAGTTTAACTCAGTGTTTTTCTAGGCTTTTTGTTTAGTGTTAGAAAAAAGCATCAATCTTTTTTTTTTTTTTTTTTTTTAAATGAAAAAAGTGGTAGTATTTGCTAGAGTAGGAAAGTATAGTGTGATTTGTTTTGGTTGAAGGTGAATGGCAGGTATATTAAACATTTTTATGGTTCTGGAAGAAGCCATTTTAGCACTCTCACCAAAAGAGATTGCCGAATTGAGGGGTTTTAACAAAGTTTCTATGAAGATTCTGTCAGTGGAATTTCTATGAATTCTGTACTTCCCTTCAGGTGTACCGTGGGTTTACATGGTCTGTGCAGGTCCTGTGTGGTGGCAAAGTAATGCTTCTGAGGAGCTCCTCCTGATGGTTCTAGGATAGGGCTTTCTTCTGATCTGGGGAAGGAGGAAAGGATGCCCAACCTATTCTGAGGTCAAATTAATTCTTAGACTTTTGCAACAGCCACAGCGTTTCCAAGTGTGATTACCAGTGCTCTGAAACAGGAAGACAGGCAGTCTCTATTTTGTGCAAAAGGGCTGTTCAGTACAGCCCATGACTCTGACCTGATCTCTATGTCCTAGTTGTTGTGTATTTAGTATTTTGCTTTGCTCTGGTTGAGACAGCTGGTGAGCAAACAGTTCAGATAAGGAATGAACGAGTCACCCAAGCACCTGAGTCAGTTGCATCTACCGTGTGTACAGGGAGAGAAAGACCTTCAACCAGTGTCCTGGTTTCAGTTAGAACAGAATTAATTTTCTTCCTAGTATCTGGTGGAATGCTGTGTTTTGGCTTAGGATGAGAAGAGTGCTGATAACACCCCGATGTTTTAATTGTTGCAGAGCAGTGCTTATACCAAGCCAAGGACACCTCAGACTTTTGCTCTGTCCTGCCAACAGGCAGGCTGGGGGTGCAGTAAGAGCTGGGAGGGGACAGACCCAGGACAGGTGACCCAAACTGGCCAAAGGGGTATTCCATACCATCTGACGTCATGCTAAACAATATATAGGGGTGGCTAGCTGGGGGGAGGGGGCCGGACTGCTCGGGGTTAGGCTGGGCATCGGTCAGCGGGTGGTGAGCAATTGCATTGTGCATCACTTGTTTGTACATATTAGTAGTACTATTATCATCATTGTATTATTATTATTATTATTATTATTATTTTCCTGTCTTATTAAACTGTCTTTATCTCAACTCACGGGCTTCACTTTCCATTTCTCTCCCCCGTCCCAGAGAGGGAGGGGGGAGGGTGAGCGAACGGCTGCGTGGTGTTTAGCTGCCAGCCGGGTTAAACCACGACAGTCTTTTTGGCGCCCAACGTGGGGCTTCTTCAGCACGACCCACCTCCTCCTCTGATGATATCCCGAAGTATTTACCTTCTGGCCAGTCCATAATCACTTCCAATATTCCTGGGCGACTGGGGTTTCCTATTCGAGCCCGCTGAGTAATCAGTGCAACCCACTTGCTCCATGTAGCATCAGTTGCATGATGCGTAGAAGAGACCCTTCCCTTGAACATCCAGCCTAGTACCGGCAATCGGGGTGCTAGGAGGAGCTGCGCTTCAGTACCGACCACCTCTGAAGCAGATCGAACTCCTTCATATGCTGCCAGTATCTCCTTTTCAGTTGGAGTATAGCGGGCCTCAGATCCTCTGTATCCCCGACTCCAAAACCCCAGGGGCCGACCTCGAGTTTCCCCAGGTTCTTTCTGCCAGAGGCTCCAGGTGGGGCCGTTCTCCCCGGCTGCAGTGTAGAGCACATTCTTTACATCTGGTCCTGTTCGAACTGGCCCAAGGGCTACTGCATGGACTATTTCCTGCTTGATTTGTTCAAAGGCTTGTCGTTGTTCAGGGCCCCATTCAAACTCATTCTTCTTACGGGTTACTTGGTAGAGCGGGTTTACAATCAGACTGTAATTTGGGATGTGCATTCTCCAAAACCCCACAACACCTAGGAAAGTCTGTGTTTCTTTTTTGTTAGTTGGTGGAGACATAGCTGTTATTTTGTTGATCACATCCATTGGGATTTGACGCCGTCCATCTTGCCATTTTATTCCTAAAAACTGGATCTCTCGTGCAGGTCCTTTGACTTTATTTTGTTTTATGGCAAAACCGGCTTTCAGAAGGATTTGGACTATTTTCTTCCCTTTCTCGAAAACTTCCTCTGCTGTGTCACCCCACACAATAATGTCATCGATGTACTGCAGGTGTTCAGGAGCTTCCCCCTGCTCTAGCGCAGACTGGATCAGCCCATGGCAAATGGTAGGGCTGTGTTTCCACCCCTGGGGCAGTCGATTCCAAGTATATTGGACTCCCCTCCAAGTGAAAGCAAACTGTGGCCTGCACTCTGCTGCTAGAGGGATGGAGAAAAATGCATTAGCGATATCAATTGTGGCGTACCACTTGGCTGCCTTCGATTCAAGTTCGTACTGAAGTTCCAGCATGTCCGGCACTGCAGCACTCAGTGGTGGCGTCACTTCGTTCAGGCCACGATAGTCCACTGTTAGTCTCCACTCGCCATTAGACTTTCGCACTGGCCATATGGGACTATTGAAAGGTGAATGAGTCTTGCTGATCACTCCTTGGCTCTCCAATTGACGAATTAGCTTATGGATGGGAATCAGGGAGTCCCGGTTAGTGCGGTATTGCCGCCGGTGCACAGTTGTGGTAGCGATTGGCACTTGCTGTTCTTCGACCCTCAGCAACCCCACAACAGAGGGGTCCTCTGAGAGACCAGGCAAGGTAGATAATTGTTTAATGCCCTCTGTCTCTAAGGCAGCTATACCAAAAGCCCACCGGAACCCTTTTGGGTCCTTGCAATATCCTCTTCTGAGATAGTCTATGCCAAGGATACATGGAGCATCCGGGCCAGTCACAATACGGTGCTTTTCCCACTCATTCCCAGTCAGACTCACTTCAGCCTCCAATACAGTCAACTGCTGAGATCCCCCTGTCACTCCACAAATATAGATGGGCTCTGGTCCTTTATAGCTCGATGGCATTATAGTGCATTGTGCACCGGTGTCTACTAAAGCCTTATACTTCTGTGCGTCTGATGTGCCAGGCCATCGAATCCACACAGTCCAATAAACTCGATTATCCCTTTCCTCCCCCTGGCTGGAGGCAGGGCCTCCCTAATCCTGGTCGGAATCTTCTTCGTTTCTGTGTTTGAAGGACTGTCTGCTGGAAGTTGGAGCAGCAAACTTTTCAGAGAACCCCTTTTTCCTGATTGTTTTCTTTTGCAACTCACGTACCCGTGCCTCTAGGGTCGCGGTAGATTTTCCATCCCAAGGATATTCAATATCTTGGAGAGCTATTGTAATAAACTCGGAGGATAAGAGGGTGGTGAAGGAGGAAGGGAGAGTGATCAAGGAGGATACAGGGGTGGTGAAGGAGAAAGGGAGAGTGATCAAGTAAGAAAAATTATCTTCCCCTTTCCCCTCCACAGATTGACTCCCTAATGAAAAAAGGCAACAGATATAATTGCTAATAGTTTCCAAAATACAGTTTCCAAAGTATAGAATCGAAGATGTTACTGAGTACAAATACCAGGTTAGAGTCATGGCCAGATATTTCATCAACACATCCTGAGCTCTCTTCTGAGTGACAGCTGTGCACTTGGCTGTCTGTCTGGCTTTTATGAATAGTGACTTTGTTTATGTCTCTAAGCTTTGTCTGAGTATATCTACATACGTGTGGTAAGCTTTGTTTGAAAAGCCATCATCAAAATATCTTTAACAATTTGCAAATGCATTGCTACAAGTACATCAGAAAATGTGACTTCTAATATGAATTACTATCTTGGGACCCAAAAAAGGCTCTGGATTGAGTTTTGTCACATGGTTGCATAGCTGTAAATATTACTAGTTTTTATTACTAGTTTACCATTTATCACAACTGGTATACCTTTGGGATAGGGACAGGGAAGGGGCAAAACCCCATGTTATACTATGCAAGGGAAGACGGAATTACCTAAGATACTTTTCCGTTTGATGTCCACATCTAAAGAGTGATCTAAGTTTTCACCCTGGAGGTCTGCTGCTATGAAAACCTTACTGCAGTGGATCATGGACTTTACCATGAAGATCAGTAGGAAGACATAGCTGCACTTACCTGAATTTATGTCCCACCTGAATTTATGTCTAACCTTTTCACCCTCTCAAATGAGAAGAATGAATCAGATGGTGGGTGAAGATGGAAACTGTCAAGGAGCGATGCTGTTCCTTAGGAGAGCTTCAGCCTCTTTTGATGGAATAAATGTTATTCTGAATGTTTTTTCCTCTCTAAGCATTTTAAAAATCATCTGCAACTTGAAAAAGTTGATTTGAATTACTCTGGCTTAAAAGTTTGGAATAACATGATGTTTAAGTGCATGTTAATTGATTGTTTCAGACTCTGCTTGCCAACATCATGCACTTTTACTTACCTTGCAGGCTAAATACATCCAGTAATCTCTGGCTTGTGGAGATTTTTTCCAGCTTGGTCACTGCTCTTTAAAAGGAGATGTAGTAGTATGCTGACACAAAACTACAATACCTCTGGTAGCTGAGACAAAAGAGCTGGTGATTTAAAATATCCACTAAAAAATCTACTTGTAGACTCTGACCACGGTTGAGCTGAGAGGGATTGTGTTTCCTTCCTCAAGTGTTCTTGTATCCCTGTAAATGCATCATTCTGGGTACAAAGAGTTCATGAAGGAAATCTTCCTATAGTGGGGAGAAATGGCATAACTTGAACGAGTATTGCAACTAACTAAATTCATATGGGAAGTTAAGTGGAACTGAATTGTGTGAGCTAGAAGAAATGAAGCTGGTAATTGTGGCACAGTGGAAGTCAAATTTTGCACAATGCTTTGTTCTGTTCAGATGTATACAGCACAAATGCAGGCACTCTGTATAGAGGGATGAGAAGAAGACCTTCTTACCTTCTTTTCATTTAAATGTTGTTTTTGTTTAGTTGGCCAGCGTAGCCTGAAACCAGGGGTGGCATCACTGGCTGTTTTCCTGGCTGGGTAAGCAGAATAGACTTATTAAAAAGTCTAGACAAAACATTGCAAGGCATTACATAATACTAAAATTACAGCTGCCAGGTCATATGTTCTGTATATTGATCAGGTGTGGATTTATATAGGCAGCTAAGTGGATTATAGACATCTTTACTGTTAACACTGACATTGCTCAGTGTAATGCAGTGCGATTGAGTACTGGTCATTGTTTTTGGCAACCCTGTTTTACTGTGACTACCTCTATATATCTCCCTTCAAGTATTAATGAAGTAAGAAAATCTCAAATATGCTATTTCTTCCTTACTGCAATTTCATTATCTATAGTGAGCTGTTTTGTTTCTTGTTCTATTAAACACTAAACCGAAGTGTCTCATTTTTTTGAAACTGGAAGAACCCAAAAGAACCACATTAGGAGCAAAAATAAGTTGTTTCTGTATGGAATTTGTATTGTAAATATATTTGTAAATACATTGTAAATATATTTGTTTATATACAGTTTTTTCAAATTGCTGACCTTATAGCAGGAGAACACTGCTATAGAACTACTTCAATATTTTCTGTATCACTGGCCAGAGTGCAAGAGGTGTCTGTAGTTTTTTGTTAACTCGCTGGCTATTGCTGCACTATTTTTCCCATCCAAGTAGTTTACATTTTTTTACAGGTTTTTGCTTGTAAGTGTATTATGCTTATGAACTACAAACGGTGCCTTGCCTCTGAGTGTCTGCTTACCTGTTGAGACAGAAAGATAGTCTTCTTCGGAAAACTTTGAAGATGATTCGTAAGGAAAGACACTTAAAACAAATGTGGATGGAAATGGCAAAATTTTAGCAAGTATTTAACACACTCGTAGCCTGAATAACTGAAATTCTCGTTTTAGATTTCAAGGCAAAGTAGAATGTGTAGGAAAATTTTGAAATTAGTTTGTTGATATTGAAAGATAAATTCAGTTTGTCTGATACAGACTGGTCTGTGATAAGAGTCTACCTGGCTTAGGCTACAGAAAGACAACAGGAGAAGGGACAGGTTGCAGAGGAGTTTGAAAACTCCTCATATCCTGGGTGGAAAATAGAGATCCTGTGGAGGGCCTAGAGATAAAATTGAAGTGCTCACAGTTTCTGAGTAGAAAAGCAATCTTTGCAGCAGTATTATAAATTCATGAGTAGGATAGAATGCATATGCCAAGTCAGGAGAAAATGGTGTTGTAGTAATTGAGCCTGGATGACAGATTTAGCAGTGTGGAAAATCAGGAAAGTTTTGCTGAAAAAATCTTTTGCAGAAAGAAATGGTAAGTTTGAGATACGTCCCAAGTGTAGAGATGAGAGCTCCAATTCTAAAATCATACCAGTAAAAAAAAGGAGAGTGATGGCATTTTTCATAGTGATTGTGGGGAAAGGAACGAGAATTAAGATCTGGTTTTAATATAAAGATCAGACATCTATTTGGAGTTGGAGAGAGATCTTAAGGCAGAAGGAGGTACATCTTGATGTTCTTAGAAGAGAATAATTTGTGTTTGTGTATGAGATGGGAGACGCCCAACAGTAAACTTTAACAGCTATGGAAAGGTGCTCAGCAGTAACTTGTATCAGAAATCAGCTCTGAAAGAGATCGGTGATGTGCTTTAGCATTTTGTGCTATGCAATATTTGTCTGAAGGGTGTTTGTGTTACAAAGATGGCAGTGTATTCAGAGATGAAATACAGAAAGAGAAGAGGGGAACAAGGAGTTCCCTATTGCCAGGAGGCAGTAGCCTTTTAAGTACTGCAAAATAATTATTAGTTATGTGTCTCTGAGAGCAGCTGTTAGACCAATTGCCACAAATCCTGTAGTGCATTGGAGCTTTCTAGCTCATCTTGCTGTTCAAAATGCTGACACAACAGAAAGATCTGGGAGCCAATGAGGTAGCATAAGAGAGGCAAATGTAACCACGGCAAGAAAAATGTCTTGTTTTGTGTGTGCGTGTGTGTTTTTTTTTTTTTTTTTCAAATGAGTGCACTCCAGATACGGCTTTCAAGGCTATCAAAAATTAGTTATATTTATTATTTCTGAGTAACATGATTATTTGCATCACTTTGCAAATGGTGCAACAGTTCTGGAACACAAGCTTTTACAGCAGTTTTACATGCAAATTAATATACTGAGAACTAGGTTTGAGAGACTGTAGAATGACCATATATGCTATTAAGAGATGAACCTTGTGGGTAGTGAACCTATTGGGGTAGTATAGTGGAGTATATTATATGGAGTATATATATAGTGGAGTATATTATATTATATAGTGCATATATTATATGCAGTATTACCTTTATCTAAGGTAATCTGACATCATCTAAGCAATGCTTAAAAAAAATCTAGAAATGGTTTAGTTTGTGCCTGAAGGATAAAATAAGCATTTCCATTCACTTTCTTAATTTCACTAAGGCTCTACACTACTGCTAATATGACAATTTTTCTCTAAGGATCCAACAGCTGATGGAAGCACCCAGTTTCTTTCTCATTGGTAATGGAAAAGGAGAGGCCACTGAAAGAAATAGATGCAGAAAGAAGATGAAAATACAAGCATATATGAACCTAGCTGTCTTTGGAAGGACCAGATATTTTTTCACAAAATCATAGAACCATAGAATGGTTTGAGTTGGAAGAGACCACACAGATGAACCTGTTCCAACCCCCTGCCATGGGCAGGGACGCCTCCCACCAGACCAGATTGCCTGAAGCCCCATCCAGCCTGGCCTTGAGCACCTCCAGGGATGGGGCACCCACAGCTTCTCTGGGCAAGCTGTGCTACTGCTTCACCACCCTCACGCTAAAGAATTTCTTCCTTATACCTGTCTACCCTAATTTAGTTTAAAGCCATCATTGCTTGTCCTGTCATTGCTTTTCAAGTTGTGATGTTGTTTTTTCTCTGTTACTGCTGATGTCCAAGTTCTTGTCTGCAAAATCTTCCAGAGAAAAGTCAAGGAGGAGAATATCCCACCACACAACTTCTGTTGTTGCAGTGATAGGCTGTTCATTGTGAATTACTCTATTTCCTTGTTAATATGTGATGGATAAATGATAGAAACTGTACAGAGTTTGAAAGTTGATGATCCTGGGGAGGGCATATCTTTCGTACCATGTTGTAAATATGACAATCCTGCAAATAATAGATTTGACCAATGTATTTCTTTTCTATTTTGAAAACTGTTATTTGCATTATAAGGCTTGCTTAACCTCCATCTCTATTTTCATGATGATATTTTTAATGATTTTTTAAAGTGGAACAACTTAACTTTTGCTTAGGGATTGTTATGTTACAAAATACCTTTAATGAGAAAGTAATGAACAGTTACATAAACGAAGAGAAAAATAAACCTTTTTGTTTATTTCCATTATTCATTTCATTGTCCCTTCACTTGTGGTTTTGCCCCCTTCTATTACTGTCATTGATTACCTTTTGTTTTAGGACAAAAATTAGCTTCAAAAGGTTATAGTGCTACCAATCTTTCTAAGAAAAAACTTGTTAGATCTCATGCCATTTACAAATGATTGTAGTTGCTTTAGGAAGAAGATGGGGGGAAAAAAAGGAAATTTTCATAAACTTGTGTGCATGTGTTATTAAATTTAAAACAAAACTAAATCAGTATTATGTCCAATCAATGTGAAATTCAACCAAGGTAAATGCTGAGTTTTGTGCCTGGGACAGAGTAATGCTAGACGCAGATACAGACAAGTGGCTGGGGAGCAGCTCAGCAGAAAGGGTCCTGCAGGTGCTGGTCGACAGCAGGCTCAACGTGAGCCAGCAGCGTGCCCTGGCAGCCAAGGGGACAAACTGCATTTTGGGGTGCATTAAACACAACACAGCCAGCCAGTCAGAAGAGGAGATTTTTTGGCTATATTTAGTGTTGGTGTGGCCTCACTGTAAATATTTTGTGCAGCTCTGGGCTCTACAGTACAAAAAGGATGTTAAGGTGCTTGAAAGCATCCAGAGGAGGGCAGCAAAGCTGTTAAGAGGGGTGGAAGGCATGGCTCTGTCTCTCTTCAGGGGACACCTTTATTGTCCAGTCGGGAGAAGAGAAGTCTCAGAGGTGGCCTTATTGCTCTCTGCAACTTACTGAGGAGGGGAAGCAGAGAGGGAGGTGCCAATCTCTGCTCCCTGAACCGATCACAGGATGTGAGGGAACAGCACAAAATGGTACTGGGGAGGTTCAGGCGGTTTCATGAGGAAAAATTTCGTTACCATGAGTGTGGTCAAACACTGGAACAGGCTTCCTGGAGAGGTGTTTGATGCTCCAGGTCTGTCACTGTTCAAGGGGAAATTGGATAATGTTTCAACTTCTGGTGGCCCCAAAGTGGTCAGGTGGTTGCACTAGGTGATCTATGAAAGTCTTTTCCAACTGAACTATTCTGTTCTAATTATTGACTATTGAGCAGAAAAGTCAGGGAAAATATTGTGGTGGAGTTTTAACCATGATCATTAAAGCAAGGCAAAGTTTGTAGATAGAAGGCAATGTTTTTGTTAAAACCACCAATATATATCTTAAGGAAAAAATAAACAGACCAACTTTTGATCTAAGAAACATTAATTCAGGTTTTGAGTCAGAAGTCAACTATTTCAGTGATAAACATGTGAGTTGGGAACATCTGCAAGAACATTAATACAATCTGCAGGTGATGAACCTTAATACCATAAACATTACAATTTTTGTGCATCTGAAATACTTCTGACACATTGCACAAATGTAAGCTTAGTGTCATTCTAGGTTTATGAGACTTGTTTTATTACTATTATTTATTACTGCTATTTATAGTATTGTTTTGTGCATTTTCTTTTATATATATTGGCGAATGACTGAATTCTTCTCCTAATATGACTTTGCATTACATAAAATTCTAAAACTGTTTTACTCAGGGTTAGGGCTCGTTTCAAGTGCATAAATTTACTATTCTTGCTAAACATACATATGTAGTTGATATGCTAATGACTTTCAAGGTTATATTGGAAGGGGAAAACATTACACTTGCTTAGTAGCTATAATTATGGTGCCAGAAGATGGCACTGAGCAAATACATAGTACATCTTAGGTTTTGTAGGGTTGAATGTGTTGGTTGTATACCACAGTGAGTTTTCTTTTCTGCAGCTCTGTGTTACCTATTCACACTGGTTTCATTTTTCTTGCCTAGGTTTTAAAGTGCGTTGGCGTTTACACTTATGGTAGGAAGCTTTGCAATTGGCTTGTCTGAGTCTGCACTGAAACTGGAAAAATCCACACTTCATTGTGTTAAATGAAGGTTTAATCAGCTCCCCATGGAAAGTGCTGCAGCAATCTGTGGTTTAATAAAGCATCATGGCCTAAGACTTGAGAGGTGAATAAAATGGAAGGAATCATTTTCAATAAATAGTTGTGAGGTTTTGAAATAGTGCAAGACAAAATTAAATCTTAAGCTGAATGGTAACAAGTGCCAAATGGTGGTTGATAGTACAATTAGAGTGGATTCCTGGTGCCTGCCCTTTGCCTATATTGCAGTGAGTACTATCAGCAGGGCTCTGGATACTTTGAGAAGTGGACCCTGATTTTCTTGTTATACCTTCTTTTTTTTTCTGGCAAGCTCCATAGGCAATTTTAACAAAGTAATATAATATCCAAGAAGCTGTTATAATTAAAGCTATTATAATGCATTCAGTAATTACCGTTTTTACTATCTTTCCTACCAGAATCTGTAGCTACACTCAGGTGCTAAAACCTGTGTGTGTTATGGAACATCTGCTTGACTATGCAAAGTGACTGGCATTAAAGAATAGATTGGTATGTGCTTTTGTTTTGCTGTTAAAACTAATAAACATTTGACCATGTGAAAGTGAAATCAAGTCCTAGCATTATTTGATCTGGGATGTTGTGACTCCATGGATCAAAAACAGAGACCTGCTGAAATAACATTTTGAGTGAAGTCTTTTGTGTGTGTGTGTGTGTCATGCTGAGCAGAGAATTTGCAGTCTAGTTAATAGGTTTATAAGAGTGAGTTTGAGTATGACCCAAAAGGGAGCACAGGTATTTTTCCCTGAGTGAGTTGCCTTGCTCACCTGCTTAGTTGTTAGAGCGTAAGGCTTCACCGAACTGCCCCCTTAGCATCTGCAAGCCAACATTCTTACCTTACCTACAAACCTGATTTTTTGACACAGACTAGTTCTCTTACTCTTCTTTTTTAATTAATAGACAAGTCATACTTAAGAAATTATAAAAAATAAAAATAAAGAATTAAATCATACTTAAGTAACATACAGGGAAATTGTAAGGATCAGTTAGTTTTGAGAGTTTGATAATATGATAAATTCTTAGGTCATTCTAGTTCACATAAAACAGAATGCAGTTACGAGTTACCTGGGGCAGGTGAGAGACTTGGCCAAATCAGTGCTTCAGTGACAATAAGAGTGATTAAAACTCAGTACATTTTCAAGGGAATCATTCTGTAGCTGCCCATATTTAGCTTGCTTTCCCCATTCTGAGAACTAACTGAAAGTTTGAGGGGTGGAAAAAGATGCCCTATTGAATTCTTGTGCAAACTGAATAATGGGCTTGTGTCTGTGGAGATAGGGTTTTTATTGAAATATCCAAAACAGAATCGCACATTTAAGTGTTGATAAAGTACACTTCAGTATGTCCCACTGCCCCCTGGTCCCAACACAAACTTTCATCCTTGGAGAAAAGAAAACAAATAGACAGCTAGTTTTTAACCATAAGAATATATGAATTGTTTTTATCAGTGAATTTCTCATTGAGAAATGGTATCGTAATATATATGGAAAGGAGATGAGAAGGATATATAATAAATTACGTAATTTATCCACTACATTCTAATGTACATAAAATACATAAATTATCCATAAAGAAGGATATGCAATAGATTGTTTAGTCTGCTCATAACTTGGAAAAGTAGTATTGTTTTACATATTTCATGTTAATGTCTACAGAAGAGAAATAGTCATCTAAAGCAAAATACTTGGGTTGCTATATTACACTGGATAGTCTGTGTGTGTTTTCTAAACTGTGGTAATTGAATGAGAAATTGTATTTTGCTTTACGGTATTAAGAGAACATTGATCTGTTCAAAACTGTACCAACAGTTCCAGTCTTAGATATTTACTTAGATGTCTTTTTTTTTTCCATCAACTTTTAAAGTAAGTGAAGATTTAGGAGAAACAGAATCTGTCTCTGCAAACTGAATTTGCTCTCCTTGAATATTTGACAATATTGACACTACAGGAATTTTTCTCAGTTTTACTGCAGCTAATTTCTGTGCTTTTATCAGTGTAAAATACTCTAAAATGAATAGAGAGTTGAAATAACTGATTTGAAAAACCTTTGGTATATACTCTCTATTCTCTAGGAATAGAAAATGTAACTTAATTTTTTATATAAAAGGTAAAAAAAAAAATCTATGGGTTATTATTTAACCCTTTCAGTGACACAGAGAGAGAGATAATGAGGAGAAAAATGACTTGTCTCAAGCTGCTAGACACTATATCTGGGCTAGCTCTATTTTAGTGCAGCTCAAATTCTAACATGAGAAAATTGCAGAAATTTACAATTCAAAGTATGTTTCATCAGGGAGAAATCCACAGATTGTTTTGACACTCAGTTAGAAATTCAGCATGAAGATGGACGTCTCATGAAATTTGCAGCTGCTGATTGAATTTATATTTCCATAAAGGCTATCAACAGTAGCAGCCTGCGGGGGAAGTGAGGGGGAAATGACAAAAATTGTGAGGCTAGCATTTTTTCCTTAGCCTTATAGTAGCAAATTACTTGTAATAAGGTCCTACACTGACCAGGATTAAAGAAAAATATAGACAGCCAGGAGGGAATGATATCTCAGTTTAATTGATTTGAACTAAAAACGTCTGAATTTGATATTTAAATACACGTTCAGGCATGTGTATGGTATGTAAAATTCAACTACAAATCAGAAGTGTCCTTAAATTGAAAAATAAGACTCTTACTGGTAATTACAGAAGGTTTATCATACAGGTAATTTGATTTTGTAATAAATTCCCAGGACACAGAATGAATGATATCAAGATGTACAAAAGTAGGTCGTCTTTATTAGGGGTAAAAATCTCATCTCATCTCTTGAATGCACTTGCTCCCTCTCATTCGTAGACACACATACATATATGAGAGGATGTGCAAGATCTGAATTTATTTTTCTGAGTAACAGCTCTCATTATGTTGATCATTTAAAAAGCAAACATGCATTTGCAAAAACAAGTTGATGTTGTCAAAACAATTAGTAAGAAATGTCATTGAGAGAAATAGCATAATATATTTGATCTTTTGTTTATGATGCTTTGTGTCTTGCTTTTGATGCATGTTTCTGCTACATATACTTATTAGCCACAGCAGTTGCAATCAGTGCTTTAGCCTTTAATAACAGCAAAATACTCTAAAATCAACAAGCACACAACTGAGTATTTAGGTACTTGGTTAGGTACTTACATACTGTGAGAAGCACATAGTCCTTTGTATGTCCTGGTTAGCCTAAAGTTTCTTTACTGAAACTTAAACTATGGAAGTGGAAGAACTGATCGGTGGGGAACGGATGTTACTTTTTTTATTTTTTTTCTAACTTGTCATGAAACCACAGAAACTCCAAAATTTGAATAGAAAAATACAATTCTTGGGTTGACACAAGCTGAAAAAGTTTTCTGGGTTTCAGCTAATCTTTAGTCCCTGTTCCACTCCTTTCTTTTCATGCTCAAAATACTTTTTAAAGAGAATGAGACACTGCTGCAGTACCTTGGTTGTGTGATTTTTTTTTTTTCCTTCTTAAACACCTACAGTACTCTGATCTGACCAAAAGCAGCTAAAATGTTTGTTTTTCCTGAATTAGCATTATTGAAAAATACATTAAGTAATAGATGTACACAGGCCAGCTTAAAGAGACAAACTTTTGAAGCAAGGTTTTAAAGTAATCTAACAGCGTATAGTAAGATTTAAATAAGGCAATTTTTTCAGCTTTTGAAAGATTCTGCAATGTCAATGCCTATCCACTAAACAGCTGTACTTTTTAGAAAGCATTATTTGATTTAATTAAAAATTTTAAAAGGTACCGAGAAGGTACCAGTTACCTTGGAAACACTTGCTTTTCTTATAACTCTAACCAAGTAAAGATTTTTGGTTCCATATATAACAAATGACTATATTATGCACACTGCTGACTTTCAGCATTAATGGTATGGAAGTACATCTTAACCATACTAATGATAATTAAGTTTCTATAAGCATTATCATAGCAGTCTTTTAATGAGCATATTACAAATTATGCTTTCAATCCTTTTTTTCCTTTTGGCTTCTGTAGCTGAGTATGTTTAGTGACGATGTGAAAAAACACTCAAGAAATTTAAGTATAAACAAACTTGAAAGTAAAGCAAGCTACAGGGCTGGTGAATGTAAGTCGTATTGAACTCGTGTCAAGTGTCAAACTGGTGAATCAGAAATACATTTAGAAAGTTGATCCTAAACTTGTGTGCACTCTCTTTTAGATATGTTATTTTAAGCAACTCTTTTTCAACTCTCATACATTTTATTTGTAAATTAGGATGCAAGAATAAAACTGGGAAGTTTTATGGCCTATTAAGTGTCTACACAGCTTTTTATAATAATTAATATAAATTGCAAAGGATTGGGTATATCCTCTGTTTATTAGAACTGAGATAACAGTTTTGAATTTAAGTTGTATATCCATGTCATGGTAGTATATATACTGTCTTAAAGCCCTTTTCAGTAATAATTGTTTTCTTACAATATATGATTTGCTTAGTGTGTAAGGTTCAGTTAGTTTACCTGAGTAAAAATTTAAACCTTCATTTTGGAAATAAGTGATGGTAACGTAGTTGTATTTGAAATCATTGCTGCAACATGTTTGTTCGACCTAACATTGGTAGTTTGAAGCACGGAAAATTTTGTGATAGCATTTTGAGCTATTAGTTCAATGTAAATTATTTTCAAACAAACTTCAATATTTTCTATATAACACGAATAAAATGTGCAAAAGATGGTTGCAAGATCTCACTCTTCAGCTGTTAATAAAGTGCCTGTATTCTCAGGTGGCAATGCCCCTGTGGGTACACCTGGATTTGGTGGAGTAATGTCATTTTTCATGTCAGTACGTACCTCTTCACAGCCTTCTCGGCTGCTTTATCCGAGAGCTGACGGGGAAAGGCAGTCAGTGTTGTCACTTTACTGGGTTGCATTGATCCTGACTGTCTCATCTCACAAGGCACTTCATTGCCATGCGGGTTATTTTATAAAAGTACAAAACTTCCTGTTAGACTCAGCTGCATGATGAAATGGAAAGTGTTTTCTTTCGGGGCAATCCTGGCAGACTCTACCATTATCTGCTTTTATTTCAGTCTTTGTTAGGTGTTTCATTTGCTTTAAGATGCGTAGTTTTCCTCTTGACTCTAGTAGGCTACACTTAGCAGATACTTCTGCAAACCATTTGCTTGCTGAGGGTCATGCTGCATTCACTTCTCTAATTAGAAATTGCTTCCTCATCTCACAAAAAGAAGCAATCTCCTAGGTGGTATTGTGTGAGGACCACACTGTGTTTAGGCCCTGTTCTCTAATTTCCCCTACCCCCTTTCTTTCCCAAAGCCTCAGGTTTTCACAGCAGTAAATATTTCTTGTTTTCTCCCCAAAGCCGTATTATAACTCATGAAGAATCTTAAATGACCTGCTGGATGAAGTAACCTTACTTCACCTGAGAGAGTTTTTTCAAACAGAATTCAGCATGTCTTAAGTTGACAGTGGCATTTGCAGAGAGGGTCAGTAAGTAGCTCAGTCAGATTGTACTCAGACTGTACAAACAGATTTCAGACTGCACCACCAACTTCAGAGTCACATTGGCACATTTAGATGGGGCCCACCCCCACCTTCTGTGCCTCAAATATTAGGAACTCTGTTCACATCTAGCTGAGATGCAGACTTTGAAGGATTTGTCTAATTACTTTGCAGGTGGGAGTAAGCAACTTAACTACTGTAGGAGTTTATTATTTATTTACTTATTATTATTTATTGTTGTGTTACATTGCTGTATCTGCATCCACCCCTTTTTTTTTTTTTGGTTTGAGCCTGTATTTGTGAGACTTCTGTTGGTGAAAGGACTAGATCCTTTATATATACCTTCTCATATGTTCTCAAATGTTCTGTCTTGGAGTATATGAATAGTACACGCGCAGCTGCAAAGCATAATTTTGTAACTTACATGGTAGAATAAGTAGCATATAAATTGTAGGACAAAGTCGTTTTTAGTGCTATGTAAAAGAAATGCCTGTAGCATAGACATATATCTGATATGGGTAATATATCTCAAAGGACAAGTTACTCTGTTGGCTAACATTCCTTCAGAAGTTGTGCTCATGTTGACTCCCCTATACTCTGCAATGAAAAACAAAATAAAGTGGAATACAAGTGTTCTCTAGTCCTTCAAGTACTATGCACTGTATTAGTTGTAATTGTGTTCAGACCTTGTATGTGACTGAATTTTCTTTGCAAATCTCAAACCAGTAATCCTTTTGTAAAATTTATTAAAACTTGCTTAAAAAAAAACAAAACACAGCAGCAATCACATTAGCTTCTCGAGAGTGTATGTGCAGCTAAGCTAGCTGTAATAATTCCATTTATTTTGGAAAAAAAAAAAAAAAGGCAAATGAGAGTTTGTAAATGACTTATAATTGAAATATAATTAATCATCCAAACCAGACTGTAACACTGCTGTGTTGGGTCATATTGCTTAATTGATGTTCTCCACAGCTGTAACTTTCTTTTCATTTCATTTCATTTCATTTACAATTCATACCCTTGCTGTCATTTGCCCATTTCTCTTCCCTGCATGACTGCCCTTTGTTTATCTTCCTGCATTATGTTTTTATTTATAGAGTACAAGTTATTGTACGCTTTCTGTCTGCTTGCTAAATTCCCTTTATACATGCTAAATTCCCATTTTAAGCCATTCTTCATACATTTACAGAAAACATTCAGTACTTTATTCCTGGATTTATTCACGTTTTGACAGTAATTGGTAGAAAATGGTTTCTTGAATCTGATAGACCAAAGCAAAACTAAAGAACAGTTGGGAGAAATCTTCTGCATGGCAAAGCACTGAACATTGATCAGCTATTGAAGGAAGTAGGATCATTTAGACTTTTGTTGCAAAAACAACTGTGATGTTGCCTATTTCTAGTACATTTGTTATAGATTCGTTTACAAAACAGAAATTCTTTTTAAAGGTGTCATATAAAGTTGTTGGGCTTTGTGCTGCTTTAATGAGGTACAATGTGCAAGGCTTTTAATGAACAAGAAATGGGGCCAGGTTTTGGTATGTCATGCTGGGAGACTAGAGTGACAATGGGCATTCAGCAGAGAGCTTTTAAATCTCATTGTCCAGTGCAGGAACTTGCCTCTTAGTCAAACCACAATAAGAGGTTTTGTTACTGGAGTTAACCTTATGTTTTGAAAGCCTGCTGTTTGCTTACACGTGTATAAAAGCCACGCACTCTGATCCCTAGTGCAGTTGCAGGTTCATCTTTTCAGATTGTTATATTTGTCATTCCTGAAAAGGAAACAAAAAACACAGGATGCTTTGTTCATATATTGACATAGAAATAGGTGAATACAACTTGACTGCTCAGCATCTTATAATTGTTCATAGCATTGTAAGTTTATTAGCATAAACTTTTAATGTTAGAAAGAAAAACACAATTCTAGCATCTCCTGTGAGCAGTTTGAATGTCATACAATGACAAAAAGTAATAAAAAGCTAAAATCAAGATGGTAGATTGGGTACAGAGAATAGAAATGAGAATGAGAATGTCTGAATTCATTTTGTCCTTATAAACAGAAAACAGGATGAATCTATGCAGTTCAAACAGAGGACAGTTATCACATATTTACATAAGACCTGAAGTGAGCATCAAAGCAGACTTCTTCCCTAAAGAGCTTTCAGGTTGATGTCACAAGTGAAGTTTCAGTATTTCTTACTTATATTTGTAAGGAAAGGCAAAGCAAGATTTGTTGCTAATTCTGTATAACACCCAAGTCCATAGTACCAAAGGATAAATTATATTCAAGGGCAAGAAGGATACCAGTATCACATCTGAAGCAGAAGCTCATGGAGCTGAAGGAAAGGCTTTCTTCTGGCTCTTCCGTAGCTTACATTTATTAGTCATGCTTTCAAATAGAATAGAACAGTTCAGTTGGAAGGGACCTTCAAAGATCATCTAGTTCAACTGGCTAACCTCTCCTAAGAGGTCAAAATTAAAACCGTGTTAATGAGGGCCTTATCCAAATACCTCTTGAACACTGACAGGCACATCAACCACCTCACTAGGAAGGCTGTTCCAGTATTTGACCACCCTCACTATAAAGATATTTTTCCTCAGGTCCAGTCTGAACCCCCTGGTGCTGCTTTCAGTTGTTCCCTTGCAATACTGACATTGGTGACCTGGAAGCAGAGACCAGCACTTCCCTCTCCATGTCCCCTCCTCAGGAAGTTGCAGAGAGCAATGAGGCCACCTCTGAGCCTCTATTCCAGACTGGGAAATGCAGATGTCCTCAGGGTCTCCTCACAGTGACCCTGTTACCAGCTCTGTTGCCCTTCTCTGGATGCTTACCTCCCATTGCTTTTACTGTAAATAATACTACTAAAACAAGAATGTGTGTATAATGATAAGAGGAGTATCTGGAGTAAAAGCTTCATAAAAAGTGTAGTTTTGCATTATAATCTCCTAAACTATGGTTAGCTAAAGTACAGATTCACTGTGGAAGCCTCTGCCATGTATCTTGCTCTTCCTACATAGTGGTTTATCAGTTAAAGAGTTATGAAGTGATCATTTCTTGCTGAGAACTAAGCCGTATTCAGAGCCTAGCCAGTCTTATAGTCATTCATAACAACAGAACAGGCTTCCTGGATTTGCGGGATGATTTTTTGCAGCCTACCTCTTAATTTTTTTTATTTTGTATAATTTTTAATAATGTAGTGTTATATCATAGAAGTATTTTTGTATTTTATAAAGTGTAAAATTAAATACTAGTTTATTTTTAATATATAGAAAATGTAATACCTAATCTACCTAATCTATCAATGATTAGTGGTTGTGGTGACCTTTTTCTCCCTTTGCTCGTCTTTGACCTCATTAGCAGAAGCATTGCATCTATTAGTTTTTTTTAAAAACTAGTTCATAGCTTTTCAACATTAGAGTCAGAGTTGCAGTATCAACTACCAGTTTGCCAGGGATTATGTGCATGCATAGAAACTGTGAAACTGTCCTTCTCATCATTAGCTGCTTGACAGTCAGATGTGAATAAAATTTCTGAGTTGTTTCTGGGCAAATTGTACTGTCCAGAGACTTCTGCTACATTTGGCACCATGTACTTTTGCATATTGGCACCGTGTACAGCTCTTGACCATTATTTTAAGAATGAGACAGTCAAAATAGAATCATCATCATAATTGCTTGTTTGGTCTTTGTGGAAGTATTTCTCAGTGTGTATGAGCCCTAGGCAAATCCCTGACTGCACACCGATTTCTAATCTTTCAGGGAAATAATGTGAAGTAGCTGCACCAAATGCTTAATATTCTCATTTTGTATTTTGCATTCCAGTTCCATTCCTGCTGTCTTTATAATGCATTTTTAAATTATTTTACTGGACCAGCTTCTTACTCCCACTGCACCAGTGGAGTGTTACATACTGTTTAGATACTGTGGACTTCCTAAAGTCTGCACACATTTGTCTGCTTACCCAAGTGTAACACCTACAGTGCAGTGAAAATGTACCATTTGGTCTTTTTCGTCCTTTTGTCTGGGGCTAAGGTTTTGTGTGGTATTTTTGTTGTTGTTTAGTTTAGTTTTTTATTTTTCTCCTTTCTGTCTGTAAAGAAGATGCTGTAGAGCACCTGGATCCAGAGAATTCTGTGACTTCCTTTTTTTTTTTTTTTTTTTGGTTGTTGTTATTATGTGAATTTAGTTTTGCTGCTTAGAAGGAATTTGTGATACTTCAGAATGGATGTCTTCATTTGATTTATAATCCCTTTATTCCTAAGTGCTCTGAAAAAATACTCTGATTACCAAAGAGAGAGTTTTTATCTTTTTTACTGCTATTTGTATATTTTTTTACTGTTAATTAACTACCCTTTTATGAGAGTAGTGTTTGTTGTTGTTTTTTCCTGTTGTGTGTTTGGTTTTGTTTGCTTTTGTTTTCCTTCTTTTTTTTCCTTCAGTAGCACGGGCATCAAAGATAAAAAGCAGTACAGTTTCATCGTTGTCTATGACATAGATTTCTAAGGTATTGGTATACATGTACTATATGTGATGCTACTTGTATCCTCAAGAATAGTGATGGTATCTGCGTCCTCAAGAACAATGTGACAGAAACAATTACTTATAAATTAAAGAGTCAGAGTTCTGGACAAATAGGCAGGGACTATATGTTAACAATTGACAAATTCAAATCCAGCCCAGCAACCAAAATCTGTAGAAGTACTTAAATCAAACAATTCGTGCCACACCAGATCCATTAAACTAATACCTCAGATGAGCAGATGTCCTCAGAATATAAGGTAAATAAGCTTTGCTGCTTAACAACGTGCAGTATATCCTCTTTATCAAAAGGCAGTAGGTGACCAGTGCTATGAAGTTGGGGTGTCTGGGGACTGCAGTCCAGAAGTGACTGTAATGCATGCTGATGTATGTTGATGTATTTGGGATTTTTATACCAGTAGTGAGAATTAATAACAATGTAACTTGTAGACATACAGATTGAACAAGCTTATCCAAGGCCTTAGGTTACTTGGCCTCTGTGACAGAGTGTACAAAGGAAAAAAAATAAAGGCAGTTCAGGTGCATACGTAGGATTTCTCTAAATACAGAGAAAAAGAGAAACAGAGAAGCTAACACTGTCAAAATCATTCTGGTTAGTGGACAAAAGATACAAATTGGTGTTTGAAATTGGAATGAATCCCTGTAGACCTGGTTACCTTATAGTATTATTCATGTAAGGTAGAAAACCTTACAGTATTATTCACATTACAGTATTAATCATGTTAAGATTGGGTTAAGTAGTGCAGGACTGAGTTTTGCCCACTTGCAAGGCACTGGTCTGTAAGGCACTATGTAAGAGGATAAGGCATTTAATTTTGTTATAGCTGTACATGACTCCAGCAAGGATGTTACTAAATAATTTTTCTATTTGCCAGCAAACAATTTTCTTGCACTCTCTTCTCAGAAATAAACAGTATGGCTCTTCTTTCAAAGAATAATGTGTGATCTTTCTTCTTGATGTAGGTTTGTTTTTTGTTTCCTTGCCAAGTACCTAAACATTGTGATGGATCAGTTATCAATTCACGGACTGTTGGACAGTAGACCTTGTTTGCAAAAACTTAAATTCTCAGTATATGCTTATAAGAAGGGCAACATCTCGATGATATTTAGAGTAGGGTTTGTTAAGTTAACATTTTGGCTAGCTACACTATAACGCTGTTGAAATAGTAGCACTGGTCACATTTACAAGAGTGAGAACTTATCTGGAGTACCAACAGTCCATCCTAGAAAAGCTTTTGAAGTTTATTTATTTACATATCCTTTTCATTGAGAAACTGACAGTGGATTCCGTCAAGATGTGAAAATTCATCATCAATGGAAATTTAAATGGAGAAGTAAAGTCTGTGTGTGGCTGTTACACTCATATCTGTTTCTGACAAAACATACAGGGCAGGGACATGTCTCTAGCAAAGCTAACGTTCCCTCATCTAAATTCAGCTTTAAAATTTGATGTCTTCTCTGGTGACTGCAAGTACATTCTGACAACTGAAACAAAAGCAAAAAGCTTTCTCTCCTGTAAGAGACCATAAGGCCCATAAGTCTGATTTCATCTGCGTTAAACTACTTGGGCCATATTTTTTAAGGTATATTGACCAGAGGCTTTGGTAAATGTAGAGTATTTGTACTAGTGTTAATTGCTTGGTCAGGTGTCTGGAGGGTTGATCATTTCTCCCATCTTCTTTCTGAGTTCGAAAAAGCTCTGAATTTACTGTGAATAGGTAATTTCTGGTATGTAAGGTAAATCACTTAAAACTAGCTTGGCTATCTTTAGTTTTTGTTGCAATGTGAACCTACCCTTAATCTTTTTGTACAATGTCAAACACATTATTTGTGGGATATGAAGAATACTTAATGAATGTTATTGGAAAGATATCTCCTAATCAAGTGAATCAAACATGGCAAACTGTTGCTATCTTGTTGGACATTAGTTGAAAGTGCTGTAGAACATCAGAGTAAGGTAGGAACAATAGTTTCGGTACATAGTGTAGGATTGTTGAATCTGCAGTTGATAAAAAATAAGAAGTAATACTAAGACAGCATGGTTAGGATGCTGACACTGTCAGCTGGCATTTCTTTTAGGAAAAAGGTACTGGGGAGCACGGGAAGCTTTTTCCTTTGACAGTATGTGTTCCCAAAAGTGTAAACAATTGTCCTGACTTGAAACCTTCAATAGAAATCTGAAGAAACCCATCTTCCTTTGCAATGAACTCTATTTGGATTTATTTGAATAAATCCAAATTTATTGTTGATAAATGTAAGATGAACAGCAAAATAAAAATAGCAAAAAAATAAAATTAAAATCATGATTCTGGCTCCAAGTACCAGGTAATTCCAGCTTCTGTGGACTTGCTCAATCAACACAAGTTTAGTATTGGTTGGTCCTGTAACACTGTAAAACTGGAATTGATTGATTAATTTGATTGACTGATTGATCGTTGTTCTCTTGAGGTTAATGGAAATCAGAACCACAGAATGAAGTAGCCTGTGGTCTCACTTGCTACTCTTAAAAGTTGAAATAAGTTTCAAATAACACTTATATAAACTGTGAAAATCCATTTAGGGCTACTAGATATCTTTCAAATAATATATATATTGTTTTAAGAAACTGATATGGAAATAATTTTCCTTCAAATTACAGAAAAACACAAGCTTGGTATTATTCATTATTCAACTTCATTTTGCATTTTGATATAGAGGGTTCTTCTTTTTTTTTTTTTTTTTTTTAGTACAGGTGTGGTTTAGTGGTTGCAGTGAAAATTACTAGTATTTTTTGTTTCTAGGAGAGGGACCCTTCCCTAGAATACATTGAAGTATTAAAATATTCATTTCATAACATCTGCATATGTCTACAGTTAACCATATTTTTTGTCTGTAGAGAAGGCTGTAGAAATTTAAAGGTAATCCATTAAGCCATTTGCTAGCCCCTCATGTCAGCAGGCTACATAATGCCTGTTAAACACTTTAGTTTTCAAGCTTTAATAGAAATTAAAGTCATCACACTGGCTTTTAGAAAAACTGGGACAGAAAGGCTTAGAGGAAGTATGTACAGTAAGAAAGTATACAAATCCAACAGTTGAAGTCAGTGTTGTAAGTGCATTACAAATGCAGAGAGATGTAAAAGCCACCAGCACTACTATGCAATCATTCTTCAAAATAACATATTTAAGAAATAATTTTGTGAGTTTGGCTCTCCAATATGATTTGACTGTGGAATGCAGGAAATGATTTTTTTTTTAAAATGTGTCTTACAAAAGCTTGCAGCACAATGCAAAGCTTTGTATGTTAAAAGTAGATTATACATTCTCAAACAAAATATATTCTGAACTAAAGATGTAACTTCAATCACAGTTTGAGGTAGCAGGTTGAAAAATACATTCCTTCTTTACTTTTTCTTATGTTATTTTACTCACTGTGTTATTAATACCTGCGTAGGACTGAAATAATGGACAGTTTTCAAAGTGATGCTGTGCTCACAGTAAAATGTAGTGACTATCCAACAATGGAGAAGAGTGTTAATTCCAAGACTTCTATAGGATCTGGCCTAATTAGATAGATCTTAAGTTTTTTCTGGAAATCTTCCCAATAGGGAGAAAATAAGTCTGTATCTCTCTTTTGCTTAATAGGTAAAGAAAAGGTTGTTAAAATGATTTATCCTCAGTATTGTTGAAAAGAAATTATTTTAAGCAAGTGTATGAAGCATAATGTATCCAGCATATACAAACCGTGTATTTATAAAACAAATAAATATAAAACATGTATCTTTTAACACTGATAAAAAAATTAATCTTGGTGATGAAGGCACAAAACACTGTATTTTCTTTACCTGAGCATGCATCTCTGAAACAGTAAAAATGTTAGATACAGAAGCCACCAAAACTGATACATTGTATAAAGGTAAAAAGAGATAGTATAAGCTAAAGAAGGTACTTAGAAAAAGAATTGCAATATCTATACAAATTCTTATTATTCTGCTGTATTAAATACTTGATAATGAACAATAGAATGCACTTCAGCTGTTAATCAGTGATGGGTTAATTGTCAGTACTGACTTTCATTATGAAAAACACATACTTTATACAGTTACTTCTTTCATTGTTTCCTCACCATGTCAAATTTCTCCATAGCAGCCTCAGTGCTAGGAGAAAAAGCCTGGGAAATGTTAGGCGTTTTTTTTTTTTTGTCTGTAAAGAGTGGGGAACTTCCACATATTTCCCAGTATCTGTTAATTTAAAAACATTACAATGCTCTCTCACAAGTGAAAGCTTAGTGGTTAAAAATATTTTAAATGTTTTTTTTTCAATCTGAAATATACACCATATATTCTTCTGTACATTAGCATGGTATACAGCAGATGTACTGCCATATCATCAGTCAAACATTAATTTTACCTTTTTGGGTATAGTAGAATCTATGGAAAAGGTGTAGGTCGTGGTTCTCCACACTGGCTCCTCTTATAATGTATCGAATGTTTACTATCAGGGATATGCCTAATGGTTTTCATTTTTTAATACAGAAAATATTCAGTTTTCAAGTGCGTGCAAAAAGACTTGTGCACAGAGCAGTTGCCACCAATAGGATTGATGTGGCCTGGCTGCTGGGCAAAGCTCACCAGTGAATCAACTGTGCTGGTTTTTGACTCTAGGGCAGTTTCAAGTTTCTGATTCTTCACCAGCGAAGGCGTGGAAAATGTCCGACTGAAGGAGAAAACGGGTGATGGAAAGCTGAACGGAAACTTGCCTCAGAGAAGCATCCTCAAAGAGAGGGATAGGCTGAGGTGGACAGTTTGACTTGAAATATATTTGTCATTAGTAATCCAACTGAACTATAAAACATGCAAGCTTCTGTTAAAATTAATAAAATAGAATTTCAGATAGGCTTCTATGGGAGATGGTAATTGTCTGCCCAGTATTTTAATCCTTCATTTTTATCCTGCAGCCATCGTTACACTTGTGTAAGAAGAATTATTTCAAAACAATAGTATAGTCAACAATTTAAATATTGTATATGTGTATATTTAACTGTCCTCCCCCCTTTTTTTTTTTTGCTATAGGGCAGATCATACCAGAGAGAAGATTTGTAGAAGCAATAAATCGGCAAGCTTATCAGTATGAGATGGGTGACTTTCCAACAGAATGGGAAGGTAAATCTTGAAAATTTTGGTTTTATTTCAATATAACCTTGCCATTGAATTTAGGTTCAGTATTTTTAATGAAAGGCCTGACTATATGAATAGGTTGTCTCTTATCTTGTCTTTTGAGTAATGCAGACTTTTGTTTAACTGCTTGGTTATTACGAATTTGTAACATAACCCCTTTACAAATAGGATAAATGTTTAGGAAGTAGGTACTTAATAAAAATGTAAATAAAGCCTGTGTGATCATGACTTTCTCCTATTAGATGTGAAAATACTTGTGCCTGAGGGGGGATCAGATAGAATAACCAAAACTAAATGTATTAAACTTCTTAATTATGCCTTCACTGCAGTGCTAATTTGTATGTCAGTTGAATTATTGGTGGCACAGTGATGTTTGTTGTTGCTGTTGTTTTCAGAGTAGTATCTGTTTTTCTGCACTCTGGTTTCTTACACGTCTCTGCACAATCTCTACGAGAGTTGGAGAGCCTGTAAATAATTAAACATTTTTCCACCAGTACTGGTGAAAATTTCTATGTCCCAAAGTTTCAGACAAATTCAGGGAGGCTGGGGAAATTCCTCAAAATTAACTGAGCAGCCCCTGGGGAAGGAGAGAAAGGAGAGAGGGAATGTGAGTTGGTCCTTGTGGCCATAGGAGCTTGAGCCAAGAATGAGGTCAACTGAGCCAAATGTAAGGTAAGCAGGGATCCTCTGAAATGTGGGAATTCCACACACACACACAAAAAAAAAGCTAGCCTGTGGGTTTTTTCTTCTTGAACGTCAATCTAAGGTGTATAAACAGTTTTGTGGAAATTTAAAATAAATTTTAAAAGCCAAAACTGGAATTTCTGCTGTGTTTGTAGAGGCATTTCAGAGAATTATCTTGCCTTGGCTACATATTGAGATATGAACTAGTGATGTGGGATGCTCTGAAGTTTTGTTCATCTCTACTTCTTGTCTGCTTCCTGTAAAATGCTAAATTTTTTTAGTAAGAAATGGAAAAGAATGAAATGAGTAGAGGGTTCTAGTAATGCTGTAGAACACAGTCAACTGAGTGTGAAAAGTGTAACACAAGGTTTTAAGATGTGCTTCGCTGAAAGGTGTGGTGGTTTTACCGTGCTGGGCAGCTAAACCCCACAACCTCTCTCTCACTCCCCCTCCTTTAGATGAGGAGGGGGAGAAGTAAAGCAAAGAACAACTCACGGGTTGAGATAAGGATAATTTAATTAAAGGGAAATAATTATAATAATTAAATAAAGACTACCATGAACTAAACAATTTAACTAAGGGGAAATAAAAAGGGAAAGGGGAAAAGGGAGGGGAAAAGGAAAAATAAAACGAAGGAAGGAAAACAAACAAAATAAATGAAGGCTATATGGAAGTGCAGAGGAAAGAAATTACTCTCTACTTCCCACAAATGAGCGATGATTGACCACGTCCTTGAAGCAAGGCCTCAACACACGCAGCCGGTGTTCGAGAGGAGGACCGACGTTTTCCCAACGAGAGCCCACCCCTCCCCTCTTCTTCCTGTTTCCACCTTTTATTGCTGAGTGTGACACCACATGGTATGGAATATCCCTTTGATTGGTTTAGGTCAGCTGCCCTAGTGATGTTTCTCTCCTCACTTTTTGCCCACCCCCTAGGAGGGTTAGAGAAAGGCCCAATGCTGTGCCACTGCTGCTCAGCAGTAGACACAGCACTGGTGTGATAACACTGCTGTTCCAGCTACAAGTACAGAGTACGGCGCTGTATGGGCTGCTGCCGGGAAAGTTAACATTCCAGCCAGACCCAGTACAAAAGGCTCGTAACAATTCTCTCCCTGTATTTTTCCTCTTTAAGAGGAAAGGAGAAATCCAATGTTTCCCAGGCTCAGAAGACCTGTGCTGAACTTTCACTCTGTTATCTCCTGTCCAGGCTCTTGAAAAATTCCCAGTGCATTCTTCCTTTGGGTGTTCACTTTATAGCTTGAGCTGAGATGGACACTGATCATTCCAGCAAATAGTCTGATGCTTTGCAGTAGGATTTCTAAAATACTTGCTGTTTATCTCTGAACAGTAGAAGATTAATATAAGATTAGAAGGCTGTATAATAATTCCTGTTATTGTTTTTTCCTTATTGTTGGATTTTGGGTGGGATTTTTAGTATTCTAAATACTCTCTGCTGGGCACATGCTTTTACCTCCAGGGACCTTCTCTCCAAATACTGCATATGCACTCTGACATTTGCAGCCTCTCTGCTTCAGTTTTGTCTGGTTCATCAATAACATTTTCCTTTTCTAGCCTTGTCATTCTTTCCACTTAAAGGACTGTACTAAAGTCTCCACTCCTTTTTTCTAGAGAGCCGCAGAGAGCTTTTCACCTGAGCTGCCTTTGTTCTACCAGGGCTCAGCTTTTTCACTTCTGGCTAATCCTTAGTGACTATCTGATGTAAAGCCACTTACCCAGGCATCCTTTCCCTCTCCCCTTTCCTTACATCATCACACTGTGATTTAACCTAAATGAATAAAAGTACTGTCCCTGGAAATATTTAAGGGCAGGAGCTGCCTGAGGAAAATCCGCATGAAATTAGGGGCAAAGGGATTGCTCACAGAGTAGGAGCGGGCTGCAGTGAAATTTGAAGGGGGTCTAAGATAAATCTCACTGTATTTCTAAGACATACAGCCTGTACTGCTGGTAAACTAAGGGGCTGATTTTGGTGCTGTGTTTATCAAGTTATAAATATGAAATAGGCTAAGTGACACCAAGTAGGAAGCTATAAAGCAAGTAGGTAACGCAGTCATCTAGATTACAGGCTCAGTGTGTATAAGATGCTTCTCAGACTTGGGAGAGGATGGTTGTGTGTTATTCCTGGGAATTTACCAAATACAGGGCCGAGGGATTGCTCCTGAAGGGTTTGACTGGAATTTTCTCCCAAAGATACTAATTTTGAGTGCATAACAGGATTAAATTTCCTAAGTTATCAGACCTGTGAAATCTACAGAACACCTGAATGTCCATCAAAGCTTTTGTAGAATTGAAACATGCTCAGTGTTATAAGGATAGAAAGATAATCCCTTGTGTTCTCCTTAGTGTTAACTATTTGTGTGCAGCATATAAAGTCAGTTTTTGTTTCAAAAATCCAAAAATGTTTCCTTCTATATTGTAGTTTTACGTTTAGAAAGTAATTCTGGCATACAATACAAGTAGTACATATTTTTGTTTAGATGAGGCCTCTTACATTTTAGTACGAGGTGAGAGTGCATACTTTTCTTTTCCCTAGGCAGCCAACATATAACCTTTTTGTGACATTAGTTCTGAATGTTCACCTACTGTAGAATGTGTAATTTACCTCCTCAGGACGTGTCAATAGTGCTCCTGAGAGGAGACCAGTAATTTTACATACTTACAGAGATTCATGAGATTGCATGCTTCTTGCAGCATTTTATTGCTTGTCTACTCCTAATCCTCTTTTTTATTTTTTCCTGGTAACATTTAGTGATTAATGGGAGTCTTAATTTGCATGCTCACTTTTACGCTTATTACAGTTTGTTATATGCCAGTAGGAGTTTTAAAGTTCAATGGAAATCTCATGCATGCTAATGAGAATGCAAATGAGCACTGATGAAAGAATGCTCGGGTCGCAAGGTACGAAACGTCCAACTATCTTGCTTAATTAACTTAAAAATTTCTTTTAGACAGAAGTCACCTTACAATGTGTACAGAATGTAGGAAATGCCATCCAGATAACATTAGAAGCAGCATTGTAATTAGCTTGAAAGTGGAGGCAATCAATTCATTTTGCTAAAGTGCTGTGGGGGCTAGGGGTCAGGGAAGCATGTTTTGGTTGCAGCCAGTACATACATGTAACCATCATTGCTTTATCTAGTTTAAAGCATCGTGGCTGACAGTGCAAGAGAACATTTTGTTTTGTTGATGTAGAGGACGAGAGTGTTCATGTGGAAATCCCTTCCATTTCTCAAGTGTCACTGGACACTAAGAGTGCATGTGTATGTGTGTTCAAATAACATGTAATAAAGCACACACCTGCCTTGTTTCCATCAACAAATAGGTTTAAATCTGTTTACTAGTTTAAACCTCTTGTGACCAGAAGTGTAATGGAGAGCATAAAGAAGCTGGGAAAGCTATATACTGACTATCCACCTCTACATTATATATACTGGTAGTATTTTTAAAAGGGAGAGTGAAGTGTGTTAATTTCAAGTTATCGTTCTGTTGGATTTTGTTAAGGCTGGTGCTAGATGAGTAAGGTATCACTGATAATACAGTTTTTAAGCATTCATTCTTTTTTTGTTACCATGAATTTCTTATGCCTAAGTTACAAAGGGCTGGTGTCCACTATTCTGCAACTCTGTGTTGGATGCTGAAAATATTGTTGATACTATAGAAAATTTGGAAGGCTTTTTTAAACTTTTGTTTGAAGTAGAACCATGAGAAAACTGTTGGGGATTAAATATATAAAATCCACCAAATCTTCTCCCTAAAGACTGATGAAGAGTAGTCAAGTAAATGATTAAAAAAAAAAATCAATTAGAAATTGAAATAGAAAAAGATTGATAAAACTATTTGAAACTAAAGTAGAATATACTAAAATGCACCCAATTCAGATGATGTTTTCCTTGCCTTTAATCTTGCAATGTATCCTGAGCTGTGCTTTATGTAAAATATTTCTGAAATGGATTTTCACAGAGGGAATATTGTATATTAAAGCTAACTAACTTCATCATCTTATGGCTATAAAGAGATTTTAGTGATTTTTGTTACCATATTTCTTCCTCAGCTCCCCAGCAGGGGAGGAATTTTTCACTAAATGATGATTTTCTAATGCAGTTCATTAGAGATGCTAAAATGAGCTTACCTATAGGAAAATGGTCGCTCATCTTTGAGTCAGCAAGTTTTATTTAGGATTGAGGTGGAAAAGGTTTGTAATCCTGATGTCTGTTAAAAAGAAGGAAGGTTGATAACATCTATATAGTGTGTAGTTAAATGTTTATTATAGCTGGGAAGAAAAATAGCATGGTAACTATACAAATTTTTTGTGTATTTAAATAAATTCAGGATAATTATGGGTATGGTTGATGGGAAATATGCCTAAGCTGAGGATTGGTTTTTTGCTTTTGAGCGTGGGTTCTAATTGAGATGTATTAATGAACAAAAACAAGTTGCATAATGTTTTGTTCACAGAACTTGTTGCAGTATATTACTCTTCACTGGTCTGTTTGTGGCTTGTTAAACTCAGGCAGATAATTAAATGATAACATCATTTAATAGAAGCATTCCATTCATCTGAAAATCATTAATGAAACAACCAACTACGAGTCTCAGCCACCAGTAAAACAAAATCTATTGTAGTGACTATATATCAGCAAGAGTTTTTAACTGCAGCTTAATTTTTGTAGGATTGCAAATTTTAAGAATCACTAGTTGTAATCTATTTGTTAAAATGCAGCTATGAGTATACTGGTACTGTAAGAAAATACTGGCAGTTTAAACAACGTTAAGCAGTTTTTAAGTGCTGAGAGCTGTGGAATTCAAACCAGTAATATTGTAACAAATTACCTCCGTACAACTGAGAAATTACACATATGAATGAAGGAGGATGATACTTTGTTGAAAGTAATCCCTTAAATTTAGAAGGCTTAATAATTCATTTTTCACCAGACATTTTAAACTGCTACTTTACCAATTTTCTCCAACTGTGCATCTTTTATTGGTTAGCCTCCAGTAGACATGCTTCACTATACTTGATGTTTCTAGCACTTTCTTGCTTTTCTGTATGTGGTTAGAACTGTTGCTATATATGAGCAAAGATGACTTCTGTCAGGAGGGAAGGCTTGTGTGCTACGATTTTCTCTAATAACATTGTTGATCCTTTTACAAAAAGTGTCTGTAAGGCTGTCAGCTGAGAAGTGTCAGTCTCCATCACGCCAATTTAGGTTCTGGTCTTACCAGATTTTATATTTGAAAATTCTAATAAAATTGAAGTGCTTGAAAGTGCTACAGATACATGCAAATTTTTTTTCTAACTCTGTAGAATTTAATGATGTCATATGTTTGCATTTGCATTATCATAATGAGTTTTTTTTGCTTTCCAGTAACATAAAACTTCTGCAGAAAGGGGCTGATGTTGACTGTTCAGTAATCAGTTACTTCCCCGCATTGTCATATTTGGGTCTAATCTTTGTTAGTATCAAAAGACTGCTGAGAAGAGCTGTCACGTAGTGGTGTTCGTAAGATGTTTCTGAAAGTGTCATCTGATAGACGAGAAACAAAAGTAAGACCTTGTTTCATATCATTAAAGATATTTCACTGTTAGCCTTTACTTAAGGCTGTTGGCCTTGCCACTTTTTCTAAGCTATGTAATGGAATTTTACCTCCTTTAATTCCATTCTTATATTAATTGGTAGCTATTTCTCCTAAAACCAGTTTCATAATGTTGCTGAAGCAGAATAGCATTAGAGTTTCATTGTATGGGTAATTGCACTTTCAGTAGCCGGGTGAAATTATGACTCCATGCAGCTCATAGGGTTTTGGACTTGCTGCATGACCCATTCCCAGTTCCCCCCAGCATCTGGCATAAATGGCATTGGAAAATTAAAATTTGAAATAGTTCCTTCTTAAAGCATTTCTGTGTCAAGTCAGACCAGGAGTTTGATTGTGGGATAACAAAATGTCATTTTTGCTCTAATTTTGAAGCACAGTAACAAGCATCTAAATCTTAATTATTCAAACATACAAAAGAACATTTTGCTATTTCTCTGCACTTGGAACTGTCATTCCTTATGTTTGTCCTTCTGCTCATTAGTAGCCACTTGCATTCTCCTACTCATTCATCTGAAAAATACAAGCAGAAAAAACAAATGTCTACAAAGTACGCAAACTGGCACTTAGCAATTCTGTGGATTTGAACAATTGTGAGAAAATGCTACAGTAGTGGTACTTTTAAAAAGATGGATATTGACTTGGTCACACTCAGGGAATGTGTTTCTCTGGTAACATCTGTAATAGAGTTGGGGCTCTGTATGATAACTCATTGACTGAATGAAGTAAGATTGGACATGGTGCCACTTTTCCATCTGTAGCGGATCCCCTTGGATTGCTGCATCTGGTCAGCAGTGTGGCGGGAGTGGGCACACAGCTATTGACTGTGGTTCATAATGGAAAAACAAAATCACAGGACAATCAGCGTCGGCACTGCTTCAATTCATGGTCCTTTCCAGCATTGCATCCATCCTATGCATCCATCTGTCGTGATGCAACCTGGGCTCATGCATGTTTGGGTCTGTATCTTGCGTCCTTGTAAAGGAACTCCAGGCAGCACTAATGTCAATAAGAAGTTTTCAGGCTTTAACAATGCCTGGGGCATATGCAGGAATCCTTTTTCTCCTGAGTGGTCTAAAGCTTTTCATACTATTTTGTAGTCATCTTGTCATCTTCACAGGGTGAAGCTCTGCTTTGTATAGCAAGCTTAACAAAAGGCTGGGCCTTGAGCCCTGCTTAAGCTCTGTTTCAGCAGTCTGGGTGGTATGTGAACTGTGCTTAAGCTCTCATAATAGGAGTGCCTTTTTTCCCTTCTGTGAAGACTGAGAGTATTGACATGGGAAATAACATCCTGGAACTTTATACTTTAGAAAATTATATTATGGCTTGCTAAGTTGTGGCAGATTTTTGTATAAATATTTACTTTCTGTTACAAAGTCATTATCATTTTGAGTTGTAATACTGGCTGTGGTCTTCGATATAAGCAATTGGATTTTTATTTCTTTTGCAGCTTGGATAAGAAAAAAAAGAAAGGATCCACCAACCATTGAGGTAAGTGATGAATTGTCTTTATGTTTTCAATTGTTGTAGTTAGACTACAATAATACATTTAAAGTGAGCTCATCTGTCCAGTAATTTGTCACTTTATGGAGAGAATTTAGTGCATTGCTTGCCTAATTTGTGAAATTTAGATGTCTAACTCTTAGGAAAAAAGGAAAAAAATGGGAATAAATACTTTAATGTCTTTAGTTGTTTCTCTTAGCTATGGGAAATAAGAGCCTTTTAAGATAATGATGGTCACACAAGAATTTCTTTAATCAGATGAATTCTCAAATTACTGCTGTGAATTTTTAAAACAGGTCCTCTACGTATTAATAGTGTTTTTTTTTCAAGGTAGTTGACATGAAACTGTGGGTTTCAAATTCAGTTGCCAGTGTATCCATCAGTACAAGAAAATAAAATGTATTAACATTTTACAGTGCTAACGAGATGAGGGAGTAACAGTCATGACTTCTTCCATAAGTGGTTTCTAGTGGAACAACGCAGTGAAATATCCTACCATCTTTCATGGTGATGAGTTTTTAAAGAGTGGAATGAGTTTAACTGTTGATCTGTGTATGCACAAACATGCACTCCTTACCCTTCACTTGCTTTACAAGTTGCTAAGTGCCAGCTAGAGTGATTGAATAGATGAAGCATGGGTAACTATAGAAGACTCAAACTGACACCCAGAGGGGCAGGTTCTTGGCTTGCATCAGTAGAAATAAACTGCATTGAATGCAGTGAAGCTACACTGGCATGCTCTGGCTAAGGGCTTGGCCACTTAGGTCTTCCGAAGTGCACTGGTTGTGAAAAGTTGTCCTGCCTACCTGTATGTTAGTACGAACATGGGAAGCTTGTACATTGATGTTTACAAGCCATAGCTCACAGAAGTGAGCCTCCCACAGAACTTAAAGCTTTTCAACATTTATCGCTGCCTCTTTTTCCCATTTGCCACTGAAGTTTTAGAGACGATAAGAAAATACACTCAAGAATGGAAGAAAATTAAGTAAAATTCCTTCTCAAAGCTTTTAAGGACCTGAAACAAATGAACACACTTCGTTTTAACCTTCAGAGAAGCATTGTTTTGTTGTTTAAACTTTTTTTTTTTTTTTTTAATTCCTGCCTTCTAATCCTAGTTATCTGTGCAGAAGGGATATTTCAGTAGGTGTTCTGTCTAAGCTTGGGGCTGACCTCCTTATAAGTAGTTGTGGCTCATGCTAATGGTATACATACAACTTTTATTGTTGAAAATATCACCTCATGTGACACTTGAAGATGTGGGGTGTTGCATGTGTTTTATCCTGTCATTTTCAAAAGCCAGACTGCCCTAATAAGGCTAAGATGAACCAGAGAACATGGACAGCCCTGGTTTTAGAATTGGGGCAATAAAGCTCCTTCTGGCACTGGAGATGTTCGTTCTGTATCCAAAGGAAGTCTCTGCTGGTAAGAGCACTGTGGATCAATGGTGTTCTCAATATTTTAGCTTCCAGAAAAAGCAGTTTGTGGAGGATTAGACATTATTGTGAATAGTGGTGCATTCAGAGTAACAGGACTGCTTATACCTTCAGTTTCATAAGGTAATAGATCCGAAAAATTATTTAGCAGCAAGGTACTTTACCTGCCGGGCACTGCATTGACCTTATCAGAGCAGAAGTGATATACCAGGAATTTGAAAGGTAGTTATATTTTCTTTGGAGTAATCTCTAAAGTGCTTTTTTTTTGCCCTCCTATATAAGAAAAGCTAGTTCAAATATATGTATATTAAAATTTTTTGTTAATTTGAAAATACTATAGTCACATTTTAAATGTGATACTCAGCTTGATTTTTTTTCTCTAATATTATGGGGATGATAAGCATGTCCTATTTTTGTTCTGATTTGAAACCCATATATCACAATATAATTATACTAGTGAAGCACATACAGATTACTGTTTGGCCCACATATGTAGGACTGATTGGCTTTAGTGTTTTAGGCACATAAACTTTAGTGGCTGCTATTTAGTGTTATATTCCCATTTTGACAGTAATGCTGATACGGTAAACTGCTGTTTGACAGCTAGGGAACCAGGGAATATTTCTGACTGTGTTTCTTGCTGAAACCCTGTATAACAAATCTCCTCGTTCTTTCATATATTTCTCACGAGGCTAGACTATTTCTGAAAAGGAATGCAAAGCCCACAAATTTTGTATTTTGTGCCTTAATGACATTTTACTGTCAACATCATATTGTAACACCACAAAACAGCATTACAGTTCCTGAAACATAAGTTTCTGCAATTGTGCCAATATTCCTACCCTTGTAGTCTGTATTAACACTTTTTTGATTATTTTTCATTTTTTCCACTGTCCATTTTGCATCTTTTTTTTTAATATCAAATTTGACATGTGTTAAACTTTATTAAAATTTCTGTTCCCTTTCTCTATTCTGTTTGCCTACCATCCCCCTTTAGTGTGTGTGTTTGTTTGTTTTTGTATTTGTTAGGCTTATCTTTTATTCGGCTTCTTTTTTTTTTTTAATCTTAGGCTTATCTTTTATTTACCCCCAGCTCCCCACGCCTAACCTTCAGGGAGTTCTAGAGAGCGATAAGGTCTCCCCTGAGCCTCCTTCTCTCCAGACTGAACACCCCCAGTTCCCTCAGCCGCTCCCCATAGGACTTGTGCTCCTGGCCCTTCACCTGCTTCGGAGCCCTGCTCTGGACATACTCCAGTGCCTGGATGGCCCTCTTGTAGTGAGGGGCCCAAAGCTGAGCACAGCACTCGAGGTGTGGCCTCATCACAGCAGAGTACAGGGGGACGATCACCTCCCTGCTCCTGCTGGCTGCACTGTTCCTGATACAAGCCAGGATGCCGTTGGCCTTCTTGGCCACCTGGGCACGCTGCTGGCTCATGCTCAGGCGAGCATCAACCAGCACGCCCAGGTCCCTTTCCTCTGCACAGCTTTCCAGCCACTCTGCCCCAAGCCTGTAGCACTACATGTGGTTATTGTGGCCAAAGTGCAGGACCTGGCACTTAGCCATGTTGAACCTCATCCCATTGGCCTCTACCCATTAACCCATCCTGTCCAGGTCCCTCTGCAGGGCCTTCCTGCCCTCCGGCAGATTGAGACTTCCCCCCACCTTGGTGTCGTTTGTAAATTTACTGAAGTGAGAATGAATGTGAGTTGGCCTTACAGTGGTCAACACAGTGACCTTATGACACCAGCTAAGGCTATTAGACACTGTTCTTAAGGTTTGGTAATGTTTTGTAATCAAGCCATTCTTTCTTCCAGAAATACCTAACATCTTTTTTGTTGTTGTTACAAAGCATTAATTTTCATGCAGAGGAAATGGCTTCACATCTTCTCTTTAGATTGTAATTTTCCTTATGGAAGAATACTGCAGTGACTTCACAAGACAACTTGTTCAGTGTTGAGTGTTCCACATGCATACAGTTTCTTTCTTTCATATCTCCAACTGGTGTCCCCCCACCCCCCTCACCCCCCATTTTTGTAGGACAATCTTTTGGAGCAGGACTTTTGTGCTCTGGGCTAGTCATAACCCAAGAACACTGCTTATTGCCTTGGTTATTTCTAATCTGACCCCCAATAGAAGCCAAAGCAAGCTTCTGGGACACTGGAAGCAGTTGCTTGCCTTTTGATATTATTACAGATTGAAATATGCCAAATCTCATTCTCGGTTATGACAAGGGTGTAAACTTCTCAAATGAATGCATATCAAGTTGTTTCTTATCTTGTGTTTAAACTTACCCTGTTACTATGGTGATTAGGGTGTCCATTTTGATAGAAAACTTTGCATCACATCTGTACCCTATGTAAGCATGTGTGTGCATACACCTACACGTATATATACACACGTACACATATATATACACATATATACATACTGCTTTATAATATGTGAGGATCTGAGCTTGTATATGTATATTTTTGTATAGTTATATCATTGTCACCTGTCCCTTTACATATATTGTGTATGATCGTATATGGTTGTCTGAAAATAAATTGTCTTTACATTTGTTCCTATGAAGCTCTAAATCATATTTTAAACAATTTAACAAGTGATGAATAATTGGAGTGTCACATTTCCTTACTGTCTGTATTGGAAAATAGATGGACAAAGCATTTTGGGGGAAAATAGGAAATCTATCTTGTCTAGAGAGGATTTTAAATAAATGAAAATATTTAAAGACTACAGATACTAAAATATTTTTAATCAAATCCTATTTTGTAGAAGCATATTTGATAATTTATCCCTTTGTATTGAACTTTGTTTACCTGCAAAGCATTCATGTCTGAAATTATTACTAAAAGTTGTCTTCGGATATAGCACTTGTTTTATAGGAGTGATGTTTTAGCAATGGAAATCATTTCTTTAAGAGGCTGCTCTCTTTCTTCAAGCTATAGTTAACTTCTCTTTCAGTATGACTCATCAAAGCCACTAAGTTGGAAGGTAAACATAAATATGCTGTCTAACATACACTCCTAGCTCTCACTTTTCCTTCTGGCTATGGATTTCAGTCCTTATTCAAAACATGGCACCTTCATATTTTGGATTTTTCACATTTCAGTTCTAAAGGAAAGAGAAGTTGGGACTTCAGTGATAAAGCAACTTTGCATGGCATTCACAAGCTTTGCTGCATTCTATATCTCCTATATTCATTCTGTGCCATTTATGCAAAATTTTAGCTTCTGTTGGTGCAGCTCCTAACTGAGATAGTTGCTGGATGCATAAGATACTTCTAAGCTTGGGTATGATCAATGATATTTAGCACGTAGCCAGGTTTCCCCCCACATAGATAGTGGGAGTCGTATCAAAATTGATTTAGGTATCTTGTATCTAAGACATATTGAGTTTTCAGCTTCTAAACTGGAGATAAAGAATTAAGAGAGATATTTTTAAGAACGAGGCAAACGTTAAAAATATCAGGTATCTAGTGAGGTTTTTTTATTCTATTCTGTGTAAAACTTCCATTTGTTTTCTTTAATATTTCTGATTTCAGTGAGCACTGGAGTTGTAGAAGCTTTTAAAGAATCCTAATGTCTGTAACACAAAGTCCCTGAATGTATCGAGAAATTTAAGCCTTGTTTTTACCCTGCAACAGACTTTGCAGCTACACACTGCTCTTGACAATGTCCTGAGGTTCAAAAGCATCAGAGTATCTTGGCATTGTTTATGACCTTGTTGGTAGAACGGAGATAGAAGTAAGGTTACAGGCAATCTTGGGGTGCCAGAAAATGTGCGAACTAAAACCACAGAACAGGTTCTCATGGCAGTGCCTAGAGAAACTGGTATGAACAGGAATGTGGTTCATTTCTGAACCTGCCAGAGTGATAGCCCGCAATTGCCAGATGCCTACCTATAGTATCACTACTCTGTGAAGATACATCTTTATACTTGAAGACACTGCACTGTAACCTAGGTGCTGCTTTCTTTGGTGTCCGTACAAGGCTGCATAGCTAGAGGTATGCCCAGTTGAAATCAAAACATCACTGTTGCTTTGTATGCAGGTAATAGATGGTAATATTGGTTTAGATGTGGTAATATGTGTGCATATATGGTAATATTTCATGGGAGGTAAAATAGAGTTGCATGTTTCTTTAACTAGTGCCAAAAGCCTGGAAATAGTTTGAAATAAGAAGTACCGTAGTGAAGGAGTGCTTTTCTCATGCATTATGTACTCGTTACACAGTAATAAAACGCAGTAGCTTCTGAATTGCGTAGTTTTATAATGGGTGAAATGTTGAGAGGGAGAGAAGAAGGGAGGAAAAATGTACTTCAGTGACTTGTAATAAGCATCAAGTTTCAATGGTTGTCCCTCCCTGTCCACCCCTCACCCCCAGTAATTGCACTGAAATTGCATTCTGTTTGGTTGCCACAGCGCATACCTGCTTTTCCCATTTGTTTGATCGTAAGAATTATTTATTTGAGAGTTGGTATGCTATAAGCTAGTTTCAGTCATGGAGATTCATTTATACAGAATTTACCTTCCTTTAACCAGAATGGGGTGTAGTTTAGAAAAACTCATTGTTTGACACTGTTTGGATTGCACATTATAGTTTGCTTTTATCTTCTTTCATATGCTTCAGCTGAGAAGCTTCAAAATGAGAGCTCTGACATGGAGATTGTACATTCTTACTCAGAGAATAGGGTTTAGCAAATGAGCATTTTATTCCTGAAGCCACAAGAAAGCTGTGGAATATGATTTATAGTTCTGGGAAATGCTGTTAAAAAAGCGAAGGGATAAACAGCTCTTCTGAGCAAAATACTTTCCACCATTATTGTCAGGGATCACAACCATGATTGAAAATTTGGGACGTATTCAAATGATTTGACTTGCACTAAATAGTATTTTACGTAGTAAATTGTGCGTGATCTCAGAGGATTATTACTCAGTGTGGAAGGGCATTGTACTTGACAATATAGAGCTGAGCTACAAAGCCTAAATTAAAGCGAGTGTTCAGAGAAGTTGCTGGAGGTGGGATTTGAAGAAGCCATTGTCTTTTAGAGTTTTTCCTCTTATTCATTTTAACTTTGTTTTCAGATTCAAAACATGGGTGCTTGTCAACATACACAGAAGATTATGGAGATCCCCATACTTCCCACTTGCCTGTGTTGCAGATCCCAAGGCTGTATGGGAGGGAGCTGCAGCCACTGCTGGTCCTGTCAGTGTGGGTGGGAGTGCATGGAGCATTGATTGGCTCTGTCTCATAATTCACTGTCAGCACAGCTGAATGGGGGTGGAGGGAAAAGTAAAGTGTACCAGGAAGAGGGCTGGTACAGATTGCATCATGCATAGAGTAAGGGGAAAGCAAGCACCAAACTGGGACTGAGTCACAGCTACAGTTCCTTGTTTGCTCTGTAGGCACCAAGGCTATGTGCTGCTGCCCTTTATTCCCAGCAGACTGCATTGGTGCCAGGCTAGTTTATGATTTTTGCTGCTTTTACATAGTTTCAGCTGTGGTCTTGAACATTTCTGTGGTTCTGTACAGAAATCTTTGCTGTATTGCAAAAATAAGTCAGAAGCAAACCCATTCCGACTCCAGGTGTCTTCAACACACCTTACATTCCAGGATCTGTGCCTTTCCTCTTCCTTTTCCCTCTCATTACAACATTCTTGCCAAATGTGTGTGCCACACTGTAGTGCCCTAGAAACTCCTTCAGCCCATGCCGGTTATTTTGTAGCTCAGGAAGAACAATACAGTAATTCAGTCATAGCTACCATTGCTTATGCGTAGGTTTGATTTACACAAAAATTGCTGTGAGTTAGCATTACCATTTAACAGATTTAACTTGGTAGTAAATATGGCATTGTATCTAAAACTAAATACTGGGCTATTACTAAAGCATCTACTTGTAACTAATATATTGGTTTAACACACACTGTGGAGTGCTTTAAACCTTCATTGCAAGTTTTGTGCTGTTACTGATTAAAACCAAAGAGCTTGTGCACCTCTCATTTGCAGCATCAGGAGCTCAAACTAAAAACTGTTTTCACAAGGCACAAGAAGCATTCAGCTTAAGTAAACTTCAACAGATAAACCTAAGGAATTACTTTTCCCTTACAGAATAGTGGGAGTGAAAGTTTCTCTTGCCAAAATGCATGCAGTACCATACAGGTCTGTTTCTGTATCTGCATATGTTCAAGGGGTTGCTGCTGGTTGTAAGTAAAAGTAAGTATTTTGAAACAACAGCTATGCTTGTTCAGTAATTTGAGTAGTTTATCTGATTTACATTCAAAGGTCAAAAAAACTGTTGTACAAAACCTAGGCAATGAAAGATGCCATAAATTGTCATGTATCCTACCAAGATAATTCTGATCAGTTTAGTTTTGAATTATGTAGGGAGCATCCTTCTTAAAAAAATAAGATCTATTGTACAAAACACAGTCTGTATTTTAGTGTTGCAACTAGTCAGATATTTGAAGAAACAAAACTAAGTAAAGCAAATCTTGGATTGATTTGACTAATACCAAATGTTGATTGACCAGAGATATTTAGAATACCTCTTTATAGAATTAGCAACCAGCTGGCTCAGTGTTTGATTTCAATCAGTATTTTAATAAAGTCAGATAAGTCTTCCTGGTTTAAACTGCTCTTCTGTTTTTTTCCGTGCATCGACACAGCCCTTCATTTACCACATCATTTGTAATTCCCAGCTTGGTGCTGCTGAGGTCATGCTCAGTTGCTGAGTTAACAAGACCTGTCCCGGGTCAGAACATGCAGTGCTTCCCAGTGAGAAGGTCATCTCTTTGCCTCCTAGTCTTGAAATATGGTATAACATCCCTTTATTTTGTCTTGGCTATTTAACATGTGGAACTGGAAAAGGGAGTTTAGTGAACCAGTTTGGCAATACCACAGGAGCAGATGATTTGACATGACATCTAGCAGTTTGCTGGACATTTGGTTATTTTGTCAGTAAATAAAAAATTCTGACATTTAAAATTGTCTCACAATCAACTTTTTGAATATTGTTTTAAAACAGATTTTTCCCTTTCTGTCTCTCTTCTTAAATTTTTGGTTTTAAAAAGGATTTCTGCTAACTTGTATATATGCATTCTTAAGAGTTCAAAGTTAAGTTCACTCATAATTAAACAAAGTATTTAAGATAGACACTAAACTGTGGGTATTCTATGAATATGCAGTGTCTGTACAGTTCAAAGAACATTAATCTGTCCAGATGTTTCTCAGTTCTGCACCAAATACTACTGAGCTGACACTGTGAAACCAGGTGAAATCATGAACATATCAGAGTATATAATTAAAATAACTTAAGTTGGAACAGTTCTTAAGGCAGCATTAAGAAGCTATTTTTTTATTTTAATCAATATACAAACCCATCTGAAATAGAATTTTTGGCCCAAAATAATAATACATTAAGCCCTTGGATTTATGGGCTTTGATGTAGTGTCTTCAGAAAATTATCTGAATAGAACAAAAACAAATAGGTAACATTGTTAAAACAACCTTTAAACAAAATTCCTTTGGATATTGTCACATAGTACTGTATGTCTAGCCACCTTTATCCTTAGAGCTAGTTGCTCATAAGTCTGGATTGTCCTTTGCCTTCAAGAGATCGAAAATGCTTCATGAGAGGCAAGTGATATTATAACCTGTGGATGGCTTGAAGACATAGGGAAATGAGAAGGAAGAAAGAGGAAGGGGAGGAGGAGTTCCTCAGGTTGAAGAGTTCAGGGGTGCTGCAGGATAAAAGGGGTGAAGTACAGGCATTTGCTTGTGGAGAATGTGAGCAAGAAGTAGAAGTAGTCTTCAAGGACTACTTGCACTTCAGAGCAAGACCCCAGCTGTGGGAATAAGTGAGTATAGAGAAACCTATCTTGCATTTATGGTATTTTCCTACCAGGAGGAACTAATCTTATTTATTCTGTAAGTCTGTTTGTTTATTCAGGAAGGGTAAAGCAGCAACATTATGAGATCCTTGAGGAGTGAAAGAACAGTCCGCTCCAACCTTCAACACAAAAAGCAGGTCCTCTGTCTGCACTTAAGCCACTGAAAGTCCTTTGACTGGGGACAGACAACTGAATTTTCTCCTTTCCATAGAGGATAGACATAGTTTCCAAATAACAGAGAATGCTTGGCAATACATCTCTGTGCATATTAAGTGAGAGCTCTAAACAAAAATTCAGCTTGCAAAAGTTTGTAAGAAAAAGCAGAATTACTGAAAATCCCTCATCAGCTCACTCAGATGTAGCAGCTGGAACAGGCACACCAAGAGGGTCACATGCCAGCAGCATGAAATACAGTGTGGTCCCTTTTGCAGCAATGCACTTGGGAGTCAGCCAGATGTCCTGGACTGCGCTGCCTCCATGAGCAGGTCATCTTTTGTTCTTTGTTGGTTATCGCATTCAGATTTGGAACTACTGGGACTCCTTGGATTTATCTATTTATTTATTTAAATGCCTGTAGTGGCAGGGAAACTTCAGTCTCTTAACTGCTTCAAACTGTAGTGCCTATGGTAATGGAGCCAACAGTATTTAGATATACAATCTCAATGTTTAAAGAATGTGTAACTTCTAATGAGAATTGAGAATGAAGTAAACAAACAACAACAACAACAACAAAGAAGTACTTAGTGTCTATGAAGTACTTTCACAAAACAAAGTATCAAAGGACAAGATGTTTGCTCTAAGAAGACCCTGATCTGTTTGACTCAATGTCTCTATTCTGCTGCAAGATTCCTGATTCACATTTTCTTTGGTTTCATCACAGGAACCCTAAATTCAGTGCATGTGTTAGTAGCGTGAATTTTATGCATAAGCTGGATGTGCAGTTTCTTTCAACCTGAAATTTTTGTCTAGATGTGATTGTATAGATTCTGAACAAAGAACTTCTGAAATTTTTTTTGGTGTATTGGCTAATGACAATCATTTCTCATGCTTTTTTTCAAGATAAGCATGGTTATTTTACTAAATTGCAGCTATACTTTGGCTACTGAAAGCTGATAAAAGAGCTTTATCTGAGTCCAAAAACCAGATGATGATTATACATCAACATGTAAAATGGGCTTAAAGCATTCAGGATTTAGTTACAGCTGTTATTACTCTGCCACATAAGATAAATTTGTTAAAGGAATCATTGGAAAAGATTTGAAGTTATAAAGTAGTTGTTCACAGTAACTGAATTAAGTTCCTATTTTAATAAACCATTTTGTGCTGTTATAGCAGATACTGTGAAGCAGTCTTCAGACATCACAGAGGTATATGCTCTGATTTCTTAGTAGTGGGGTAGCACAAGCACCCCTTGAAATCAATAAGGTCACGGTTGATTTATGTGGTAAACAAGACAGAGTTGAGAGATGTAATAGTGAGGTTTTGCTATATTGGCTGTTGAAAATTTGGCCTTGTTACACTTGGTAATACTTTTGTTTTTTTTTATGGGAGAATTTTCCCCACTTCCCCCTCCAGTCTGCAAATTCATTTATATCCTGCTTGTGTATTTTCTCGTTATATAGGCATGTGAAGTGTTTTGCCTCTGTTCAGTATATTTGTGCATTTAAGCAAACAGGCAATTAAGGACTAAGGAAAATATGTTAATATTTATATCTAAGTGATAAGGCTTTCTTTAAATACTGCCTTATATATATATCTGTGTTCTTAAACGTTGCACATACTTGCTATGTCAACTCTTGGCAATATCACATGCATTTTAATGCTGTTCCTAAAATAAATTTGTGGTCTTCTGCACAGAGAGAAGTGTACTGGTCTAGTTTCTCCCTAGCTCTGCCATGTACTTGTAACTTGGAGAAAGCTGCTCAGCTTTTTCCTCCTCTATCACAGTTCTGAATTTGGATATTAGCAACTTCCTTGTTAAACAGTTTTGGTTGCAATTAAGTTGTCTTTGGGTTCAGAGTATTGTAAAAATTCATATCACTTTTCTGCTGCTGCTTCTACTGCTCTTCACTGTCTGCCCTAACAAAAGCATAGGCAAATTTTGTTTGCAGAATTTACGTCCTTACAAATCAGCCTTACAAATCTGATAGCTAGAGTTAACATACAGCCAGCCTAAGTGCTGGTGCACGCAGTGTCCTTACCACAATACCCAGTTGGCCTTTACTGGCAGGCAGTTATCAGCTGAGAATGTGTTGGCTGTACCAAGCTGTCTTCTGGATCTCTGGGACAAGGTTTACCACAGACAGTTTTGTGTGTTTGTTTTTTTTGTTTGTTTTTGTTTTTCCTCTCCTGAATTACTAGTGCCATCTCAGTAATTTCAGTTCTGTCCTACCTCCTTTCAGTTATTTTATTTATCATGTATTTGTTAATCTTGCATGGCTTTAGCATATGAACTAACAGAGTCAAGGTTGTCCATCTGCATTTCCCAAAACTGCACCCTGGGGCACAGCTGCCCGCAGTTCAAGGCATAGTGGGTTACAGGAGGAAACACAGGTAATAAATAGCTGTTTCGCAGTAAGTCCTAGATAGAAAGTAAGGGTAAAGGTAACTTGATTTTCAGTGCATTTGTGGATGACTATCTAATTATTCTTCTTTTTGATCTAATAGAATAGTGAAACTGGGACATTACAGTACAGCTTTGCTTCAACAACATAATCAGAGCATTAACATTTTAAACTAGGGATGAAATTGCAGTTGTAGAAAAACAATTAATTTTACCACATTTTTTTTTACCTACAGAGCTGAACACTTCGATTATAAAATGAAGAAAAACAATTTCTTTAAAATGTTTCATTCCAACATTGTGCATTGCATTTTCATCTGTTGTATCTAATTATCTTTCTGCTGTGTTTTTAGGAGATTCTTAGGAATGAAAGTTATAGACAAGAGATGGAGCAGAAGGTCAAAGATGTGTATGAGAAGGACAAGCTTCTTCAGGCCAAGGAGTACAAGGAGGGACTTGTTGCTGAACCAGTTCGTACGCACGTTAAAGGCCACGCATCAGCTCCTTACTTTGGAAAGAGCGAGCCTTCCCAAGATCCAGCAAGCACCGCGAACACCTTTCAGCCGGGCTCCTGGATCCCGCCAGCCAGCGGCAGTAATCAACCTAAATAACCACCTGTAATATACAGATACTGGCAATGGATAAACACGTCAGCAGACAAGCTGACAGCATAAACAGGCCTTACATATGGCGAGTGTGTGCTCAACTGGTATTAAAACCATGTACAAGTTCCATGTATTTTTGCAGAACAGTTCAAATAAGTTTAGTTGTGACAAACTACTGTAAAATGTTTTAATTTAGTGAAAAATTGGATGCATTAGTAAGTTCATTCTCCGCGGTTGCTGTTCTTCCATTATTCCATTATTCGTTATTCTTTAAATAATTTCAGGTGGGTTTTCTGGATAACTTAATTTTCTTAAATAAGTTGCTTTTTTTCTTGAAGATGGATTTATTTTTTAAATCGTTTTTGATGTAATAAACTTTGGCTAATTAGTACATTTAAATCATCATCCCAAACATAGGCATTTCATATAGTTCTTCAGAATTCCTGTTCACTTCTGTGACAGTGCCCAGCATTGCTGAACTTGCAAGCTTTCCTCTGGCAGTTATATGGAGAAGTTGATTTAATTAACAGGAATCACTATGACACTACAGTAATTTTAGAGACGTTCTTGCAACTTTAATAAAGGAATTAACGTATTTGAATAAAGTTTTACTTGAAGCCAACAATAAGCACAGGATAAAGTCAGAGTTAGACTGTCTATTGTTATTGTAAGAGGTTAGGAGCATTTAGTAAAGATGGTGACAAATGGCAGAGAGGTTTCAGGAGAAGGGATTGGCACTAATACTCCTCCACCCCCCAATCATTTTTTATGTCTGGTGTATGCTAAGACTTCCCTAAATTATTTGATGTGTTTGGTTCAGATACATAAAATGTGCGCATTGTTTGCTTAGAAATGATGCTTGAGAACTTCAAGTCAAAATAAAGTCCACACAATCTTTTGAAAAAGTATCAAATTTATTTATGCAGTGCATCCTTAATCAGTTCTGTTCAATGTGTTTTAAACTATGTAGGTGCTAAAGGTGGCATACACATTTGACGTTTGAGACAACAGCGACTTAATCCCCCGTACCACAAGATGTGGGTATGTCATTCTAATAATGCTTGCCTTGACCAATAAAACTAAAAGATGGTCATCAGTTTCTGGTTGCAGGTAAGTACTTCACATTTACTTGAAGTCATTTCAGTTAAACTTCCCCCTTCTTATCCTGCTACTGTCAGCCAGCCCTATGGGTCTCTTTGCTTCTTCTGACATTAAGGTTTCATTTTTAAACATATAATAAAGGGCTAGTTGGTAGCAAGCATGACTTTGTGCTGCCATTTAGCAATATGCAAAGTCTGAAAATGTAATGACTTCAACAAGCTTTAAAACTAGACTAATAATCAAAATTAGGCTTTGAAAAAAAAATCATTTGTTAGAAAAACATGAATTGGAATCAAGGTTAAAAATTTTTGGCATATTTACAACAGAATCCCCACTAAGACTTTTTCTACTGTGCCAGCACTTTGCAGCCTGGAGAGTGGTGCAATTTCAAGGGCCACAAGAGCACAGTGATACCACCTAGAGTCTGAAGGTCCTAAATCAAAGGTAGCACGTAGGAAGAACCACTGGCATCAGCATGCACATCCTAGTCGTGTACTCTCCCCACAGCCACCTAGGTCACGACGACACAGAACATGAGACCATTGGGCCTTTGCTCTGCCCCCATTTATGGCTACTCTCTGAGGCATAAAAAGCTTCTGAAGACAGAAACGAGTTACAGGTGCACTGTTCAGGTGATTATGGGGGAAAACCAAACAATGCGGTAGTGTGCTTTGTAGAACATGAATAGCATCAGACAAATGGAGGTATTAAGAACAAAAAATCAATTTCCTAAAGAAAACAAAGACTGATGATGGGTCAATAGTTCTGGAAACAGGAAAAGCCAAGTTAGGTTCATTGTGCAGCCAAGCCCCACCATCAACTAAGCTACAGCAGCCCCTACGGGCACACCATGAATGAACTGCATGTCCATACGCCCTGAGCGTGGATGAAACACGTTAGCAAACCAAGAAGCTTGGAAGTCAGCTTCTCTACAGCTCTGCTGCAGGTGTACCAAAGCCTGCCTTCCTGTATTCCAGTTTACCAGGAACTACAAAATACACACACGTAAGCACAACATGAACAACCCCAACAGAGAGGTCCCGCAACACAGAAAATGGCTTGCTATACCGAGAAACCAGAGGTTATAGCATTTAATGAGTCATCCCCATAATTTGACACTTTTAAGACACTTGTTACGTCATAGCTCAGCTATAGAAGAAAAATAATAAATAAATGCCCCCAGTGCCACCCAACTAAATCACTTCTGAATTTAACATGCAAATTTAGAAAAGCAGTCTGCACTGGAACACAAGTCGATTAAACGGCTGTAACATGTGTCACCTGGGCAAACTTTAACACAGATCATTTCGGCAGGAAAAAAAAAAAATATATATATATATATGTATACTGAAGGAGTTAAATGTCATACTTCAAGATGTAAGAGGATCAAGTATCAAAGGAAGGTTACAACACAACACGTCCCAACAGTGCTTCATTAAAAAAAAAAAAAAAAGTGGGTTCGTGTCCCTGCCCGCTTAATCCCTCTTGGCCCGCTTGGCTTTGGCGATGTTCTCCTGGCGCTTCTGCTTCTTCTTCTGCTCGCGCTCCCGGGCCTCGATCATCTTGGCCAGCTTCCAGGACAGCGCGGCGCTGATGATGAAGAGCGGCGTCAGGGCCAGGATGACGGTGGTGAGGAAGCCGTAGGGGTCCTTGGCCGCCCACTCCACCACGTACTCGGCCCAGCCCTTCACGTCCAGCATCTTCCGCGCTCCTCGCGCCGCGACGCTGCGGGGCGAGAGACAACGGCTGAGGGAGCGCCCGCCGGGCCGCGCCGGCACCCCCTCAACGCCGGCAAGCCAGCCCCCGGCCGTGCCGCCGGCCGGCCTGTCGCGACACGCCCCGCGATAGCGCACCCCACCTGCGGGCCGAAGCGCCGTGCCGCGAGGCCGGGACCTGCCCCCGGCCGCCCCCCGCCGCCCCTCGCCCGTCCCGGAGCGCTGCGGGGCCGCGCGGCGGAAGCAGGAAGGGGGAGGCCCCGCCGCGCCTGCCCGCAGCCGCCCCGCCCCGCCCCGTCATGGCCGCCCGGCGGCGGTTGGGGCCGTTAACGGCCGGTGCCCGGCGGCGCGGCGCTGCTCCGCCGCTCCAAGGGTGGGAGGCGGGCGAGCGGGAAGAAGTTTTGACAAAGGGGGGGTTTTGCTGACGGGAGGTGGGAGCCGCCCAAAGTGCGTTAGGCTGAGTGAGTGAGACGCAGCGGGGTGCAGCTCGGAAGGACTGAGTGAGATAAACGCGTTGTGGTGCTGCGTGCTGCTTCTCGTGGAGGGCTACCCGTGAGTTCCTACCCAGCACCTGCCCGCTGGGTTCAGCCTCTTCGAACACCTCCTGAAAACTTCATCTCTGCACAGGGCTTAGCGCCGGCATGCACATCAGCATCAAAGCTCTTGGGGTATAGGTCCCTTTCTGATCTGTACCTTGCAAATGTTAGTAAAAGTATACCTATCTGAATTTATCGGCGCTTAGATACTGGTTCTGAGGTGTTGTGTTGTATCCCTGCAAGGTGTTTTTGCATGCTGCGTAGCCAAGCATGCCTAACATCATCACCTTTAAACCTACTGCAAAATTAATTTCTAGTCCCAGTCTTTCCCACAATAGTAATAGTCTCATCTGTCTGTTTCTGTCTCCATCTCTTCTAAGCTTTATTGATTTAAAGACAAAAGCGCCTGATTCACCACAGCAGGGAAGAAACAAAAAGCAGGGATTTTTTAATTTGCTTTCCTAAGATAACACCTTATGTAATTACCTTCTCTGTGTGTCCTTCTCCCTCTCACAGCTTCTGAAGCAGTTGGCCAGTTACACTGGCAAAGCAGCAGAGACCTCCTACATAATGATTATGTTCCATTATGGTTTGTCAAAATGAGCAGCTAGGTGGAGGAGAGAGGCCCGGGCCGTACACAGCCTTGCATCTGTGTTTGTCAGGAATGAAGGGGAGTTACAGGATGCCCACCGAACGGGGGGCTTAATTCAGAACAGTTCAACCTCCTTGTTTTGCTTTTGTGAGTTATGTTTTCAGTTGTTACTCTTCCAGTAGTCAAAGAGTGAGCAGAAATTCCAGGGTTCTCTGTTAGTTAAACAAAGCAGCACAACTGTCCACTCACCATCAGAGCACTTCAACAGACCACCTTAAGCTTATGTTTATGTTCACTGTAATTTTAGCAGTTAGCTGCAACTTTGTAAATCTGCGCTTTATTTGACATCTCTTCTGGGATACCTTTAACTGACCTGTCCCGTTAATTTCTAAGCATGTGCCTGTGTGTAGTTTAATCCAGGCACTATTTAATTCCGTATGTCAGTTATAAGCAGAAGAATGAGAGAATTTTAAGGGCTTTGATGGGGAGGGAAGGATACACTGGTGAAAGATCACATCATTTAAAGTGTGTTTTGAAAGTCATGGTCTTCTGCTTCATACCAAATATCCCAATGTTTTACTTAGGCCTCATTCCAGATATCTAGGGTAGGAAGGAACCTTACTTAGGGTGGAATTAAACTTGTCGATAACTACATGCCAACTCAATGCCAGCAGCTACAAAACTAGCATCAAAATATCACACAGCAGGAATTTATGAACTATCAAGTTTGATAAAGTAAAACCACTTGTCAATTTTTAAAATTTATATACATATACATACGTGAGCAGCTTAAGAGTTCATTTCAATGGAATTTCATGAGAACATGCTGGAGGGGACAAGCATTACTGTCCATTGTCACACTTTCAAAGGGGGAGTGGGCAGAGGAATGGAAGTGGCTCTCCAAAAATCCAGCAACAATAAAGCAAGATTCAGTGCGCAGAAATGTGCTGAGAATGTACTATAGGCATGGGAAATTGGAGAGTTACTTGCATGAAAGCAGAGCATTTCTCATGCCAGCAGTCACAGAAGAGTGTGTGAGTGTGCGTGCTGAAAACAAGCTTTGAGTAAACACATTTGTTTCGCTGGGGTGTGTTGACATGCGTCAGTGGTCCAGAATCTTTCTATACAAGGAAGTTGCTAAACGTTTCACACTGTGTAATTTCTAACTACCCTTTCGTCTTCTGTGAATTCTGAGGATAAACTGGTTCCTTGAAACTACTTTTGTTCTATATGCAGTATGAATTCCACAATAACCTTTGTGTTTACTTACTAATTTTGTGGGCATGTTGTATTCCATCTGCTGAATGTTCCTGTTCCTATAAGAGCCAGGTAGAAATCTTTCCCCCTCCCTGATCCCGTAAAATCTCTAAGCTGTCACTTTTTTGACAGTGCATGATACATCCACAGTATGTGCCAGCCAATAAGCGTTCTGGGTTCTATAGCTTTACTGGAGCCAACAAAACTCCTTTGTACCATTGGGGATTAAGGATTCTTTATTTTTTTTTTTTTCTTTCTGCTACAAATCTGTATTTAAAAACATTGGTGTTTTATGTTTTAAGTGGCTCTGCCTTACATCTTTGTTCTGTAAATTTTATTAGCAACCCCTTGTATTCGTTGTTTGGCTACCATTCAGCACAGCTAGGCCTGAGAATCCAAGATGAAATCGTGAGTAATAGTGCTGCTCTGCTTAGCTCACTTCCAATCATCCTTATAAATTGTCCTGATACTTTGTGCTTCTAAGGATGGGACAGTGCATGACAGATAGGCCAAGGAGTATCTTTTGTATCTTAAGAAAGTGGTAATACCTGTCTGTATCTGTATCTATATCTCTATCTATAAATATATATATTTAAATAATACAAATATATGGAATATTAAAGAATATTCAAATGCTTCTGTGCTCACAGGTGACTTACTTAGGTAATAGCATTATTTTTATTATCCTTATAATTAATTATATAACTGAAAAACTAAAGAACATCAATCCTTTTATCCACTTTTATTTGTTCCTCTTTTAGTTCTTCTACGTTTAAAAATGGAAATGAAATACCAAAGATGCAAATGGAAGTTAAACAAATAATATAGATCTTCCCTTCACTTAGATCATTACTGCAGTCTGTTATGACTGTAGCTGATACGAGTATTAACTGGTTCTTGGATTTTCTTGGAAAATCTTTAAAGGAAAGGAGAGTTAAAAATCATCATCAATAGAACTTTATGAATCCTCAGATAAATCCTTATACCAACAGTGGCACTGGGCGTGGGCTCATCCTGAGAAGTTTAGGCATCTTAAGTCTCACCGCCTGGGAAAAGAGTAGAAAGTCCACATCGAAAGACTGATGCCTCCGAACTATGATTCAGGCAGTTCACGATGCGAGCCGTTCTCTGAAGCTGCCTGTTCCCTTTCACGAACCATAGAGGGCACTAAGGATTGAGGATAACGCTCCCTAATTTAAGCACCTCTGTTAAAAGCTAAATTGAAATGCAAGGAACACAGAGCAAACAACATACCCTTCAGTGTATCAACTCCGTGTCTTTATGTGTATGTTGAGGATAATATTTATCCACCTTAACATATTTTGAAGTTGTTGAATAAAAGAAACAGTGCCAGTTTGACCACGAGTATAACTTTTAGGTTTCAAGTTCAGGTTTCCCTTCATTTTGTCGAAGCTAGAGTTTAACATCCAGTACATGCCTATTATAAAGCCATATGCAAGTAATGGATCTAAACACAAAGTTTTCAAATTAATGGGGTATGGATGCAGTTCTAATATTTTTTTTTTCTTCTATTTGTGGTCTGACTCTATTTTCTACTATATAAACTTCATAGAATTTGGTGTTTCTAGTGGCTATCTAGTCATCTCCCAAGATATTTTTCTTGTGTGTGTGGCTCCCTTAGCAGAAAAGGTGAAGATGAGGAGACTGATTGACAAGTAAGTCTTAAATTATTTTTATGACTTAATGCATGTACACTCTAAGGTCAAAAATGTAGCCTGCTCTGTAACTACTATATATGTTCTGAGAAGACCTGGAGAACCAGAGCCATATTTCTATCTAGTTCATCACAGTTCATAAAAGAGCTGAGATAGTTATTTTTAATTTAATTACAAGAGCAGTAGAAAGTAATGATGCTGCTTCACTAAGTTGCAGCAGTTTCAGCAAGTGTCATGCTATTCCTAACTGTAATGGAGTGAATGTCCCAGGATGATGACTCCAAGAATCCCTCTGCTTGTGCTCTGTATACGGTGTAAAAACAAGGTCCTGATACTTGCAATAATAATAACTTTACTCTGTAGTATTTCAGTACTCTGAAGTGTTTGTCTCATAGTCAGGAACATCTCTCACAGCCTTTCTAGTGTCCTTGCTAAATGCTAGATCAAGTAAACCATATTTTCCTAAAGAATTTCCCTTTCACAGCTGTGATGATTTTGATTTCCATTTTACAGGGTACCACAAGAATTCTGGGTGATCCAGGACAGAAGTGCAATTTCAGACTGTTTCACTGTGGGATAAGGTTTAATGACTCAGGACTGCTTTCATAACAAATAACCCATATCCTATTTCCTCTCTGGGGAACTAGACCTATGTGCTATGGTATATTTTTCCTGTGTCTTGTCTGGCTTCCTTCTATTTGCCATCTGAAGATTGCAGAATCTTTTTTTTTTTTTTTTTTTTTTTCCTTCATATATGTGTTCAGAAAAACTTGAAAAACCATTGGGAGCTCTCTGATGATTAAAGATATTGTGTAATTCCTCAGTACCAATATTGAGTGTCCATTTCAGAATTAAATTAACTTATAGGAGTGGTGTATGTACAACTCTCTGAGATGTGAAAGACAGCCAGTGTTGTAGGCTGCTTTCTGCTCTGTCTCATATGGAAAAAAACCTGTTGTCAGTGGAAGTGGGAGTCTGTACCTTGCTGGAATTCCTAGTCCTACGAAGTAGAATGCTGTAGCAGTCTGTAGCATTACAGACATAAACCTTGCTTCCACTCAGCAGTCTGAATATGGAAAAAAAGTGAATTCTAGTATGTTCTTTCTCCTTGTATTCATGCTGGAGTTTAGACACCTAAAGTTAAAACATTTTCAATTCTTTCTTAGCAAAGCAGAATGATCAAATATAGGGGAATGTTGCCAAGATTAGAATATAAAAACAGCAGTCTTGAGACTAATCTCATGATCTGAAATACCTTGGCTTCAGGATTGTGCTTCAAAGACATCAGTGGTCAGCTTAGCAAAACATATAAACATGTGTTCTTGAAATCAAGTTGTTAATGACATGCATATCAGTCTGGATAACTGTCAGCTTGCCTATCCTTGCCAATGCCAGGTCCACTCCCAAGTTTTAAACATATGGAGGATACGCTTAGAACAGGCATCAGTTAGCACAAACAACCAGCTCAAATCGTGTGACTTAGGCTGTCACCAGATACACTAGTGTGTATCTGATTCATTTGAGGAGCAGCTTGGTAGCCTGACTAGCACAGCTCAGACAGCTGAGCTCAGGCACATGATAATTGTTTTCAGGGTGTTTCATGTCTGCAAGTACATCACTTGCTTTTCCTTAACAGTTTCTTCATTCTGAGTCATTCAATATGGAACTTTCCTAAATCTGAACTTTGTATCTTCCACTTTCACACTTTCATTTAAGAATGCTGTAAATGCTTAAAAGCTAAACAAATAACAAAAAAAAAAAAAAAAAAAAAAAAAAAGTACAAATGATTATTGGACACTTTTAAAAACATTTTAATAGATGCCCCATAAATCAAAAATCCCAGAATCAAAAAGCAGATAGTACAGTCTAAAAATCCCATTTAGAGAGAAAATTAAAGCAGCTATTTCAGAAATAAGTATAAAAAGAGGGAAAAGAGGGAAAACTAAACATTAATGTGCATTAGTAAATCAGGGGGTAGAAACTTCAGAAAGGTGGTAAGAAGAAAAGAGGATGAGCTTACAGCCATCAGGGTTAAGGATAACTAGGAGTTTTGATTATATTCTATTCTAATAAAAGAATTGGTTCAGAAATAGTTGAAATGTTCGCTAAATATTTATGATCTATATCTGGAGAAGAGTCTTGTTCATGGCCTAATATGTGCATGCACTTAATATAAAAGGATAGGTCAGGCTCACATACCTTGAAAGGACCTTTTTCCAGGGAAAGAGAGATTTTACGAAGAGGGTGCTTCAAAGAAATCTTGTGACCAGGATCAAACAAGAGCTGGCACGGGTGGTCATAGGGGATTTTTTTAAATACATATTTAGAGAATAATCTATGGAATTGAGACCAGCGATTCTAGTGACAATGAAGTCAGTTGGTGGTGGCACCTGAAGGAACTTTTTGCCTTTTAGATTTAATTTTTATTTCCCGTTAGAAAACATAAATGTATCAGTATTGCTTTTGAAACAGTCTTAGTCAGTAGTATTTTTATTGCAGAATGATCCTACAAGTTAAGGATCAAGATTTTGTGGTATTACTATCTCTCATCTATCCTGGATGATGAGGTAGGTGTTGCTTTGTCGCATCTCCCCAAGGTTTCATCTGCTACTTTCCACAGTAGATAATAGTTGCTGGAGAAAGCCAATGGCTATGGTGTCTTTTTTGAGTGGAAGTGTTTCGTAATGTGGTTGAAGACTATGATTCAGCTTTACCTTTATGTAACACGGACACTGAATTGTCTACTCTCACCAACATTTTGAGACCCCTTCAGCATAATATGAAAGAGATCTTAGACTTGCAGCAAACTATGATTAGCAAAGAGACACCTGTATGACTGTTTCTTCTGTTACAGATTTTACTTCATTTCTCTCCTTAAATTTTATGCTTTTTCCTACAATTTGCTTCTAAAAGGGAAACCTTCTCCTCTCTGCCCCGTCTAGGATAAGCTTTCACTTAATCAAAAATACCAAGGAAGCATTCCAAAAACAGAGGGCACACATTTTTCTGCTCTGACACAAAAATATTTTTTCACATTCATCACAATCCTTTTCAAGGAAGGGAAAGGCATGGACCCTTATTCCTAAAACATTTTGAACCGAACAAGTGTGTTTATACTCAGCCCCGAAGGTTAAATACTCTGTGCTTGTTGTGTTTATTTAATTGCTCAAACATTTTCACTGGAAATTCTGCTTTCTCCATTTTCAAATGGAGAACAGAAAGACATGTGACTTGTGGTTTCTGCAAACTGCCCCAATAATCTCATTGCCCACATCAGCAGTGGAAAGGACTCCTTTGCTAGATGAAGTGTAGTTGTGGCACCAGGACCACTGCTGCCCTGTTGGCGTTGGTATTGAATTTCCCATTGACTTGACTGGAAGGAGAATAAGACTCATAGAAATGACAGTGAGAAACAGGATGCAAATTTATTACCCTCAAAACGATTGGTTAAATCAGTCCATGGGAGGCAGGTACTGAATTGTTTGTCTTTTTAAAAGTAGCTGCTAGATTTTGCTCCCCTGGAGAATCTGCATAAGAAAAAGTTAAAGGCAGAGGAGGGGGCTTTCTCAGTTATTTAGAGATGACTGCCTACACTCAACTTGCATGTTGATATACAATATAATGCTTTATAATGTGCCTCTGCCTCAAGGAGCTAAGTTAAAACAGTTGTATCTAATGAAGGAAGGTAAAGTAAATTAGAGAATTTCTCCCTTGCTTCCCTCCAAAAGTAATACCCAAGTCCCCTGTATTAGTGATTCAGATTAGATTCCTTATTGCTAGCAGAGGCTTACCAGGGAGGAGATATTCTCAGATATTCTTCGCTCTCTACTCTCCCTGGTAGTGCCATGGAAGTATAGAACAACATTAGTGTTAACTGAGGATTGGACTGACACAATGGCAGATTTGTTGCTTCTTTTGTAGGAAATGCTTATATTAATTTACAAACGCTCCCATAAATCATGGCTAGGAAAAGTCTTGTATGTTAAGCATCTTCACTGTGCTGCCAAGTGGTAGAAGTTGGGACCTTGCTGGCTACATGCCCTTTGGAGAGAAATCAGTAATGTGATGTTTGGATATCCTCCAAGTATAACTTCTGCATTTACGCTGCACTTCACATCCTTCGTGAGAGGTGCTGATAAGCCACCTCTTTCCTCAGGAATCTTCGGTCCTGATTCCAGTCAGTTCCCTGGAATCAACTTTCATCAAGACTATGACTTTCCATCAATTCTTGGCTGTGCAAACGTCCCCACAAAGAATCTTCATTCTAAATAAACCCTATGTGACCCGTTGTGCTACATGTTTGCCTCTGGTGCTCTATTTAGCATCTTTAACCCTTAGTTGAGAATGCATTAAAAAATATACTTAATGGAATATAGTAACTGTAAATGTACATGCAGTGATTCACTAATGCAGTGATTTCATGAAAAGATGTCAGTTTGATGCTCACTTTAAAATTGTTTTTGATTATCTTTCAGTTCTTTGAAATATTGCTTAGCTTCCTCATGTGGTCAGTGAATGTTGAAAAGAATATGGGATTATGACATTAACCTTCTATTACTTGCTTGGTTAACAATTACAGCATAAATAGAATGCATTTACTAAACTCACAGGCTACTGAAACTAGGTATAACTCAGACCACTTCTGCTTTCAGGCCACTTCAGTATTATTTTAGCATTAGTGTTTGAATCTTCCTCAATTATGATTTGTGGTGCTTAAGAATGTTTTTCTTATTGACCAGAATTCCTACAACCATTGCATTTTACTTTTTCTCATAAAAAAATAACGGACAACGTAGTGGAATGCTTTCTTTTTACAGTCTACACTTCTTTTTATTTATTGATTTGATTTCTGCAGCACCAATTTGATTTCTTAGTGTATAAGGATACGTTAGTGTCTCTTTAAATCACTTGTGAACCTTTTAATAGCACCCTCTGTGTTTATAGAAGCTGCCAGAAACCAGTCAGAGCAGCAGTATGCTCCTAGCTATATCTTGCATGTTTGTGTATTATTTAGTAAGTGCGGTTATTTGGGACTCAATTATACTGCATGGTTTCTTCATATCGTTTTTGTTGTGGAACAAGCAAAAGACATATATAATGAACCCCGGTTCTAAGTACCTTTTGGCATTTAGCATGACGAAAGCCTACGAGTTTTCCAAACAATACTTGAGTTCATCAGGACTTCCAACTATGAATGTTCCTATTTACATATTCTAAAAAAAAAAAAAAAAAAAAAAAAAAAAAAAAAAAAAAAAAAAGACACTCTAGGGATCCTTCTTATGAAATCCCACCTACATTGTTCTTCATTTTTCCAGCTTTTGCATCTCTCAGGCCTCATCCTCTTTGAATGCCTGTAAGATAAGAGGGACTATGTAGCATGCCTGGAATGTTTCTAAATCCAGGAACTAGTAGACCAAAGAGGGAATCGAATTCCAGAGCCTAGGGCCCCTCATGGGGAGTACTCCATAAGTCCTAAACTCTCAAATATTTTGGAAAGTTTCAGAGTTGGGGGTTGGGTTTTGGGCCAGTGCTATCTAGCAAATACCTGGCATAACACACAAGAAATGTAAAGAAGAAAATAAAGATTATGCAGTTCCTTTGTCAAAGCATTGGTTAGCAGCTGTAAATGTGAAGGCGGAATATTTTTCTTTTCAAACATGACAGCATCTTCACAGAGAACATATGTTTAATATGACAATGTCTTCTGTTTTGTGCATGCAATGTAAGCTAATAAACTCAATGTTTACTTGTTTAAAGAGGAGGGTTTTAAAGAAGTAGAATATGAAAGAATGTAAAAAAAAAAAAAAAAAAAAGGAAGCCTCCATGTCAAGGTGGCTGTGGCATTTTCTATTATTTACCTGAGATTTACTCTTTCAGTAGTAAGAGTCAAGTGTTTGCCCTGCACTTTGGTCTGATGCTGCAGATGTGTGCAGTGGCTGTGTAAGATACAGGCTTTTTAGACAAGTTTCCCCTTTCCTTAGAGATATAATAAGAACCTAGAGTTTCCAGCTTTTCATAAAAGTTTTACAAAACAATTACTTGGATGCACAGCAAATACATTTTGTATAAAGCATGGAGTATGATTTGGGAGACTTTATCTTTAGTCAGTTTTAAGAAAGTATTCTGCATTTTATTTTTCATCTTTTTACTGTCTGTGCATTCTTCTCTATGAACCCATATGTGTCTCCACTACCACTGTGTCAAAATATTTTTATTTGTGAAATCCTCAGAAGAACTAACTAAAAGACATTGTTTCCTGCATTAGATTGCCACCAGATTTTTACCAACAAAGTAGCTGGATACTTGGGACTTACCTGTTTGTGTCAGTGTAAAATGAAGTGGGTTAAGCATTACAGAAAAAATATATTTGTGGACGCTCATGTTACATGAACATGTTTTCCTGTTTATATCATTTATTTCCAAAGTGAATTAAGAGCAACAAAGGTCATTTTTATCTTGGATTCTAAGAAATCTGGAGCTGCAATGGCTACTCAGACTCTGTCAGGTGAGCTGCTAACTTCTGTGCCAGTTTAGCTCTCCAGGACATCTCAGTGTTAGGTAGATAAAAGCCAACCCAGGCAAAGTGGCAGGACCTATGAGCTACCATTCCCCCAGAGACACACTACTGCATCTCCTCCCTTGAATTTAGGAAAGTTCCTCAACATAAACCCTTTCCACGTGCCAGGATGTGAAGGAAGAGGGGTTTGGGGAAAGAATTGCTGGGTTTGGCAGCAAGAGCATGCTACATTTGTTTGTCTGTAATTATTGATAACCCAGTCATGAAATTTGTCTGCCATACAGTTGAATCACATCAGATCTTCTGTATCCAAGGTCTTTTTGGGGTGAGATGGAATAGAGATAGTACATGATTCTCTTACATGGCAAAGAACCATCATACTTGAAGCAATATTTTCTAATGGTGGCCCATGGGCCTTCTGTCATCTTTAGGGCACATTCACAAGACGTGACTGTAACAGCTGGCAATCCTTAAGATAGATCTAGGTTGTAGTGTCACCCACCTATCCTTTCATGTAACCCAGAGTGCAAAGCTCCTGGAAGTTCTCATACGAACTGACTTTGCAGCTCATTGCAGTGTCTCCTGCCTGTATTTTCAGCACTTCCAGCCAAGTGGGGAGTGCTATCAGCAATATTGTAGAGATCAGAGAAGTCTGCTCAAGCAGGTGTGTGCAACATCTTTTTCTTCTTCCGTACAGCATATAGGCTGAGGAAAGATCACTTTCATCTTGGTGCTGTGCCAGGAAACAGCTGTGCCCTGAGAGATTGACTCCATCCACTCGACTGACTCCATCCACACTGGCACAGTGTTAAGCACGGACTTCTCTCTCAAGCTGCTGGCACTGTATTCCTCCAGATAAGGATGGGCATTCTCCATGAAACAGAGAACTTTTCTGTCCCTAATAATTTCCCATCCCTATCCTGAATCTGATCCCATTCCTGGAAGGTTTTACACAGGCTTTTCCCCAACTTCATGCACTGATTTTTTTCTTCTCTGCTTCTAATTGAGATGTGTCTCTTCAACAAGTATTGGTGAAAAGATTGGTCTTGCCTAACTGCTACAACTAAGTCCTAATACCTCATTAGAGCTGCTGGAAGAAGTGCCAATTTAAGGATATGATACATCTGACACAGCTCAGAGTGTTGGTTTCTGTTAAGACGAACCATAGCCCTGGAAATGCCTAGTTGTTTCTGCAGTATTGTTAAAGGGACTTTGTGTGAGCAGATCATCCATAAACATATACTTACAGTTCGGTTAATTCCAAATGTATGTGCCTCTTTCCTCCTCCTTCTTCTCACGCTGTACCATAACAGCCCTCCCACCCAGAAATTGCATGTCTCTTCCTCAACACTCCAGAAGCACATGTGGGTGCTTCAGGCCCACATACTCTTCAAACTGTACACCTTAAAAATCTAGTATAGCAGCCCTCAAAGCAAAGAGAATGGCATTCAGAGCATATTTTTTCCTGTAATATGAAAAGAACTTACACTATACAGTTTTTAGACTAGGCTTGCTTTTCACACTACATAAATGTTTAGTAAAAAAGATTCTCTCCTTGCTTTCAGAAATAAACACAATTTTATGTTTCTATGGTTTGTGTTTCAGTACAGATTTTGTTATTTTCTTCGCCTGCCACTTTCCAGAATGACACTGTGCTTACTGGATTGTATCTAGAACTACTTGGTGTTGCCTAAGCAGCTTTGAAAGCAATTTATAAACCAGAAAGTAACATCCAGGAGAGCCTTTATAAATACACAAGAGGATCTTTTCATTACATCTGGAAATTAAAAGCATTTATATTGAGTTCATATGGCAGATACTCAGGAAGCAATTTTTAACATGCATACTTGAATAACTGGTTTGCCTATAGAAAAAAAATAACAACAAGGAAAGCAAAAATTTATGATAGAAAAATAAATATTTTAGTTATCTTCTAATAAATACAGTTTTATTAATGGCAACATTCTGTGTATAAATGTCTATATGAATTTGAGTTATTGCATATCACATAATGGAGAATATTCTGGTCTCTCAGGTCAGTGCTGTCCCACATAACAATAAAATTAGGTAGAGAACACTGCAGCATCCTGGCAACAGAATCTCCTTGGAGTCATATGATAAGGTTGTGGGATTTTGTGCTCTCATGCATATCCATGTAGCAAAGCACATGGAAAGACCTTTACCAGCTACAGGAACAACAGGGTGCCTGTCAAATTGCTTTTCTTGGTATACTTTCCCTACCAGTACAGCACCTTCATGAGTCCCACTCCCATTATTAAGGCCCATCTCAGGCCAACCTGCACAGTGTGGGGTATGTGTGCCCCCATGACCTACATAGGAGAATTGCAGGAGTGCTGAATGATACCCGAAATGCAAACCAGGATGCGCAGGGCAAACTTGTTCTAGCTCAATCTCAGTTTTCTCTTATTTATTGCACAGCAAGGATGTTTGCATCATTTGTGAAATTCTTTGTGTTAACGGTACGCTCTTGTCCTGGATTTGGCTGGGATAGAGTTAATTATATTGATACACTTTGATGTTTTAATTGTTGCAGAGCAGTGCTTACACTAAGCCAAGGACTTTTCAGCTTCTCTCTCTGTCCTGCCAGCGGGCAGGCTGGAGGTGCAGCAGGAGCTGGGAGGGGACAGAGCCAGGACAGGTGACCCAAACTGGCCAAAGGGGTATTCCATACCATATGGGGTCATGCTGAACAATATATAGGGGTGGCTAGCTGGGGTGGGAGGGCCGGCTGCTTGGGGATAGGCTAGGCATCGGTCATCAGTGGTGAGCAATTGCATTGTGCATCACTTGTTTTGTACACACTATTAGTAGTAGTGCTATTATCATTACTATTATTATTTTCCTTTCTTTTCTGTCCTTTTCTGGCACAAATTAATAGGTAAGCTGGCAATGTTTTTCATAATCTCTCAGTCTTATGTCTTGTGCCTTCTTAATCAGCCTTTTGTCCAAACCCAAAGAAGTGCAAAGGTCCAGGGTCTATGCACAGGAGTTGTTATACCCCCACATGAAGGAAGTGTTTCTGTGCATAATGTAATGTTTTTGAATTGTTTATGCAGGTGCTTCTTCTTCTTGGAAGTCAGCAGACTGCTTCAGAGTATCCTTGACAGAGCTAAGGAACATGTAGCTATAAGCAATTTTTACTCCTGGTGTATACAATCTTTATACATTTATAATAAAATCAAAAGTTTCATTTTGGCTTTGAAAATAACTGTTTTCATTTTCTCTTTGCTCTGTACTTGCATGGATAAATGTCTGAAATGTTGTGAAGCTCTTCTGGAGATGGGTACACTGGGATTGCATGGGATGGCTCCCACCTCTGGTAATTGATTTTTGTTCTGTTGTGCCATGTATTTGCCTATTCATAAGATAAAATAGAAATCTAGAAATCTATTTTTATATATATATATATATATATATATTTTCTGTTGTATTACACCAGACAAAAATTACAACTTCATTGTATCCATTAAACATGGAGTCCTCTTACTTAAAGTGGAAGTAGAAAGAGGTAAGCATATGAGAACCTAATATAACTCTTGTTCTTTATGTGTACAAAAAAAAATAAAATAAAATGTTTATTGTAAAAAATCCACCCTCCCCCCCCTTTTTTTTTTCTTTTTTTTTGTTGAGCAAGAATTCATAAAGAAAACTGTACTTATAAGAAGAAACTGCCAATCTACGTGCAGTTTTGAAATCATGCAGCAGTAACTAGCCATGTAATTCAGTGAACTTAGAAGTCAATGGTAGGACTTCTACTAATTTCAGTGGGTTCTGGACAAGTCTTTGAAACAAGGTGAATTGGTGCTTTGTACTTCAGTTCTGGGACTTGTTCTGGTTCAAACTCAGGTGTATTAGTGGATATAGATATCTTCCCATCTTCACACATGTAATACTTCAGCTTTTGAAAGAAAATAAAACAGTATAAATGTACATTCTCTCCTGTGTTAAACGAAGTCCTGTTAATATTTACTTTGAATGTCTGTTTGCTTAGTACAGCTAATGTGGAGGAGCATAGTCTACTTTGTCCGCACAGTGACATTTCCAAGTGCTGAGTAAATGGCTAAGGAATTATAAAATTTGTTGTTCAAAATTTAGCCAAAGGGGTGATGCAAGTTCCTATAAAACTGTGTGCGTATTCCAGGAATTAAATAGTTTCTATTTCACTGCTAAAGTGTAACAAACCAGTTACAAACAAAAGTGTCAGAAGATTTTTTTTTTCTATTTTCATGGGAAATACTGCATTTTACCTTTTTTTTTTTTTTTTTCTATAGATTTTATCTATCTATATATATATATATATATGCAGTCATATTTATCAGGAAGCACTGAAAAAATACCTTGTTGAGCTTGTTTATACTGTTTGTGCAGTACTTTCCATGCGCAACTATGTAATTGTGAATCTGGCAGTGAACACACAAAGAGAAAAACCTGTTTGTTTGTTTTCTTGTTTTCTTCATGTTTATTTTACAATATACTGCATTTCTATTTATACGATAATGTTTCACAGTACACCCCTGCCCCGTTTCTGTGCAGCTTCCTTGACTATAGAAAGATGGTTCTTCTGGGCCAGCAACTGTATTCATTTGATTTCTCAGCTTTGTTTTGGATGAGAAGTAATTCTAGATATGTGTGACTGATGCAGACCACCTTCAGGTGATGGAGGTCATTCTCAGTGCATTGTGCTCAGCACATAGACAATTGCCATGATTTCAGCTAGATTGTTGTAACAATGTCCTGATATGAGTGTACATCACCTTATCAGTTTTCAGAATCATAGTTAGATATTAATCCTTAATAAGAAACTATGCATTATCAATTATATGTAAAACACAAATTTGGGATATTTTGGGATATCAGTGTATGTTTGGGAGTAGGGCCCATATTTTGTCCACATTAACATGTTATCGGAAGAGTAGGGGAATATAACTACATACCAGTTGCTTTTGACTATTTGTTATAGTTTGCCTTTCAATCAATAAATCTGCTTATAGTTGCTACATTAGGAAGCAAAATGAATATAACTGAACTGATTATAATTATTGCTATTATCACTGAGTTATGTAATAAGACTACCTACTTATGTAGAAAGTGAAGATAATTTCATGTAGATTTCTTATGATTAGTTGCTGATAAATGTAGTTTGGTGCTTCTTGTGCTCTTCTCCAGGTGGTCTTCACTCTGAAATGTACAGCAAACAGAAATCCACCATACGTTTCAGCACCTCGTAACTCTAAATATGATTTCATGTTTAACACCTACCCTCCTTTTCTCACAGCCGCACTGACATAACTATCTCTGTAGGGGCTGTCAAGGTGAAATACTGGATGGTCTATAACTACAACAATGCTGCACAAAGTTAAATCAGGTGCAGGGAGTAACTTTTTATGAGTGAGCTTGAAAATCCTAAGCATCAGTGTGCTGCAACTGTGTACAGTGACTGAAATCTTGGCTTTGTAGCATGCAAGTGGCAAAGATCCCACTGCCTTTTTCGGTGTAGCCAGAATTTCACTAATTGAGTATTTGAAGTAATAATCCCTCTCAAAGACTGACTACTGTGGAGTGGCATTGGCAGATCAGCAGATATCCTAAAGCAATTCTTATCCTCCCAGCTATTGAACTGGAAGCAGCACCTCCTGTCAGGCCCTGATAAGAGGCATTGATTGAGGGGCACTGTTTCTGGGTATGAGGAGCAGTAGCACGACTGGAGTAAAACTAAAAGTAGTAGGCCTGGTTTCAACATGCAGGTCTGATTAAAACTACTGTACAGCAGGTGTGTCTTGATTATAATCAAATTGAAACAAATGCATGTGTTCAACAACATTAGTAAGGATAGAGGTGAGAATGACATGAGGGGAATACAGTGGGCAAAGCTGTGGAGGAAACATGAGGATAAGAAAATTTTAGTTAAGATTTGTATTTTTGTGGAGTTGCTTAGTTTTTGTATTTTATCATGCACCTTCCTGGTAATGTAGTTTACCTGTAAACTAACCTGTCTCCACTCTTATTTTACAAATGATGAGACTGAAACTAACCAATGATGAGGATAAGACGTATGTATTCAAAATTACCTAAAGCTGGCTGCCTCAGAGGGAACTTGCTCCTCCTTACTGTCTCGCTGTGCCCCCTGCACCCCTCTAGTGGTCGTGTGGCTACAAGGCAGGATGACTCGAGCTGATCCAGAAGACATGTAAGCACACACAAGTGAATATAGCTGCCAGATTAGCCCCCTGCACCTGTGAGTGCACAAGAAAATAAAAGAAAAATCAGGTCGTGGGAGAACAAGGTGGGAGCAGGACAGTTTTTTTACCAGCAGCTAGCTGGCAGATCAGTTTTGCCATAACAAGAAACCTCACTCTTAGTCATTCAGAACTTGGCTTCAGATATTTATGACTTCATCCAGAGAATATCCCATCTGACTGCAAGGAGAACTGCAGGTGTCCAGCGCTTTTGAAAAGACAGGCTCAGTGTCTAAGGCAAAGCATCTGGAATTAGAAGCTGCTTTTGAATATTTGAGTCTTTGTGATTCACTCAGTTAAGAAACAAGCCGGTGGCACAGTCTGAAATAGATCTGCTGCCTCCTGTCTCTGCCATGCTCTCTGTGCAGTAATGCTCATGCTAGACCCTGCCATCTCCCACATACTTTGTGACTCATTCTGTCCCTAAAATTATTTGCACCTGGTGTTTTACTAACAGTGTAATGGGTAAAAATATGGCCTTCAGAAGCATTTAATTAAACCACAATAGTTTGCTTATCATAAGCCTCTGAGCTTTTATCCTATGCTCCATAGTACCTGTATTGTCCATTTTGTCCTTTGTTCTATTTAGCAGCGTTTAGGCTCAGACGCACAGACATAGGAAGGATGTGACTTCCAACTCCCGTATCTCTCATGCCTACTCAGTATTCCCAATGTACTTTTCTGTATCACCATTAAACATGTCTTTAAAATTCCTTCCTGCCATGATGCTCTCTTCTTGTGCTGCTCAGCAAAGACACATCAGTGTTTTGTTTTGTTTTGTTTTGTTTTGTTTTTTTTTTTTTTTTTCATTTTTCTGCTCTTGCAAAGAGCAGAAGTTGCTAAGTCAGAACATAATATCCTTAGAGCAGGCTTATTGTCTGTGTGCTTAACTAGAAGAACAAAGGCACCTGCAGTGCTCATTAATATTACCACTGCCATTGCTCCCCTGGAATCCTTAAACTCTTATTTCCTTTTACAGCATAATCGATTCCCTCTGTATGGGTTTTGTATATCTCCTGGTATGAAATTAGGCAGAGATGAGTTTGTGAATGTGACATGCATATCCCAAACACTAAAAGATGGAAGTAATCTGACTAGCTAGCCAGCTAGAAATTCATCTGATAGTGCAGCTATTTAGGATTACTTTGGTGATAAAGGGATAAATTTCACAAAGAAGTGTGCTTGCACAGTGAAAATATTGTGAGTATTGTGAGCCTTAAAATGAACACTGAGTTTATGCTTGTTTCATTCTTTTCCCTCCAAACATGTTTGATGATACTAGCTGGAAGAGAAGCACAAGGGCTGTTGTGAATTCTTCCCCAGGAGGAGGTCTGAGAGCCTCTAGGAACTACAAAATCACACCTCTTGCTCAGTACTCTGAAGTCCAGTAAATCTGGCTTCTTTGTAGACATTGGCTTCATAGACTGAATCTTGCACATTTGAATTGTCTTCTCTGAAGGGAGATTTGTGTAATTGAACACACTGAGGCTGAAGAGGGATCTTAAAATCTTTAGTTATAGGAAGAAAGCTGCCAACAAAACTTCAATCCTGGATATGGAGAGAACAGACTTCAAGCTGCTCAGGGAACAATTAGTAAGGTCCCTTGAAAGTGGCTTTTGAAGATATCAGGGTCCATCATTGCTGGTCATTTTCTAAGTACCACCTCTTAAGAACACAGGAACAGGCAATACCAAAATGTTGGAAGTCAAGAAGGTGGGGCAGAAGGATGTTTTGGCTGAGCAGGGATCTTCTAGAGCTTAGGTGAAAAAAATAAAGTGTATGGCCACTGGAAACAAGGTCAGGAAACACAGAAGGCCTACAGAGATGCTGTTCTTCATTGTAGAGGGAAATTATTGTTGTCAAACCTCAATTAGAGTTGAAACTGGCCAGTGCTGTGGGGGACAATAAAAAGGGTGTCTGTTACATGTTAATAGCAAGTGGAGTACCAGAGATAACAATGGTCCATTACTTGAGGGGGATGGTCACCTCACAAATAGGAACGTAGACAAAGCAGATGTTTAATGCCTTCTTTGCTGCTGGCTTCAACATCAGTGATGGGCTCTGGGACCCTGAGGGCCCTTTGTTGGAGCCCTAGGACTACAGAAACAATAAACTCACAGCCAGACCGTGAACATCGGGACTTTCTGCTTCAGTGAGATGCATACAAATCTGTGGAGCCCGATGGGATTCATCCCAGGATACTCAGAGAGCTGGCTGATGTCTCTGTGAGACCTCTGTCTCTATTTTTCAACAGTCTTGGGAAACTGGAGAGGTCCCAGTTGAATGCAAGCTGGAAAACGTTGTTCCAATTTTCAAAATGGCAAGAAAGAGGACCCTGGTAATTACAGTCCTGTCAGCCTCACTTCAGGGCTGGGTGAAATTATGGAGAAGATTATTCTGGGAGTTATTGAAAAATATCTGAAAGACAGCACAGTCATTGGTCATAGCCAACGTGGGTTCATGAAGGAAAGCCCTGCCTAATGTATTTAATTTCCTCTCATGAAAAGGTCACCCCTATAGTTGACCAAGGGAATCCAGTTGATGTAAGCTCTTTTGTATTTCAGCAGAGCTTTCAATACTGTGTCTCACAGTATGCCTCTGGACAAAATATCCAGGACAAATCTGATAAATGTAAAATACGAACAACTGGCTGACAGGTTGGCCTCAATGGGTTATAGTAAATGGGGTTACATCACGCTGGTGGCCAGTTGCCAGTGGGATTTTTCAGAGCTCTGTTTTAGGGCCAGTTCTCTTCACTGCTTTCATAAATGACTTGGATGCAGGACTTGAAGGTATACTGATTAAGTTTACAGATGACACTAAATTAAGAGGAGCTGTTGACTCCGCTGGGGGTAGAGAGGTCTCACAGAGAGATCATGACAAACTAGAGAGCTGGGCAATCACCAACAATATGAAGTTTAACAAGAGCAAGTGCCAGATTCTGCATCTGGAATGGGTCAACCTTTGATACACATACAGACTGGGGGATGACAAGAGGCTGGTGAGCAGCCCCTCAGAAAGGTGAGTGGGGGTTTTGGTTGACAGAAAGTTGAATGGCAATCAACAGTGTGCCCTGGCAGCCAAAAGGGTCAACCATACCATGGGTTACATCATGCACAGCATTGCTAGGTGGTTGAGGGAAGGGATTGTCCCGCTTTGTTCTGCACTACTGTGGCCTCAACTCAAACACTGTGTGTGGTTTGGGACACCACAGTAAAAGATGGACAAAGAAACTATTAGAGAGCATCTAAAGGAGGAATAAAAAGACGTCAAAGGGTCTAAAGGACAAGATGTCTGAAGAGCAGCTGAGGCCCCTTGGTTCGTTCAGCCCAGAGCAGAGCAGGCTGAGGGGAGGCCTCATGGCGGCCTGCAGCTCCCTCACGAGGGGAGCGGAGGGGCAGGCGTTGAGCTCTGCTCTCTGGGGACAGCGACAGGACCCAAGGGAACGGCATGGAGCTGGGACAGGGGAGGGTCAGGCTGGGGGTTAGGGAAAGGCTCTGCACCCAGAGGGTGGTTGGGCACTGGGACAGGCTCCACAGGGCAGTGGGCACACCACCGAGCCTGATGGAGCTCAAGAAGCATTTGGACAAAGCTCTCAGACATCTGGTCTGATGTTTAGGTGGTTCTGTGTGTAGCCAGGAGTTGGACTCAAGGATCATTGTGGGTCCCTTCCAACTCAGGATATTCTGTGGTTCTGGGATTTGATGATTAGATCATTCTATGAATGCTCTTGGATTTTCCACTTCAGGTAAGTGCTCTAGCCATTGGGTTGGATATATCATTTCCTGCACTACCAAGAAATGAATCTGAAAAGAGTAGCAAATGCAATTGCATTTTGTGAAGAATATGGTTTTGTCACCTTCAGTTAGGTGTGACTGGAGAGCATTTACTGATCAAGGCTTACATGTCACTCTCCAAGTTTTTCAGTCCTGCGGTGCTTGGAGAGTGCTTGTCTAGTCTGGTGGAAGCAGTCACAAGTTATATAGTGCTTATGGGATGCTCAGGCCCAAGACCTCATTTATAAAATGGCCACTGTGTGGGTGAAGGACGGCATCACAGACAGGGACTTAAATGATGGCAAACATATCTAACTCTGGTTTTGCTTGCTCAAATCCATTGATAGATCTGACTGAAGCTGGAAGTGGCAGAAAGCAGAAGAGATGAGAGCAGAATTGAGGGTATTCTCTGGGCAAAACTCTTGTGCTAAATGTCTCACCTTAGCAGAACTCACTTTAGCAGAACTTATATTTTAACTCTGAGTGTTTAAACTCCCTCAGTGACAGTCTGTCTGGCTAATACAGGCCATTTCTACATATTAATCTCAAAGGAAATTCTTTAATCTAGGGCATATACCTTACCTTATCAGAACTTTGAAGAAGTTCTGATACCAGAAATGGTTCTGATTTTGCTTCCTCAAAAACATTACTTTAAATAAATAAGTAAAATGGTAGATCCGGTCTGTCCACTGAGACAATCAAATGAGGGGTAAACTTCAGACACCATTCAAATGGGACGCAATTCATTCCCAGTGTTTCAACCTCTAGCCCTTCAAAGAGAGGAGTGTAAATACATTTTTAGAAGGAAGTATTTGCTTCTTCTGAAAATTCTCAGTTATAAAGTGTGATATTACATGATTTCCTTAAAAATAACTGATTCATTTTCAACTGGAGTACATGAGTAACCAGCCTCGGGTGGTAAGTTTTTGGAGTGACATTTCACATATTGGAGTGCCATACTTTTACTAGTATGCTAATAAACCTATGCAAGGTGACCTAAAAATAACTTTGGGGATAAGGTTTGGGTTTAAAATGAGTTTTCAGAGACAAAGTAGGCATGTCTCTGATTAAATTATACATTATAGAATAACATGTTTTTAAAGTGAAAGTAAATTTAGTGTTTTTCTGTCTTCTGTAGCTGAGGTCAGTGAATTCAGATCCTTTCTATCAATTATCGGGGATGGGGAGGTTCACTCCTCTTCAAGATTTCATGGACCAAAGCTAGTCCATTCATATTTCTGGGGTGCCTTGATGCCTACCATAAGGAAACTGTTCCTTTCTTTGAAAGTGCCCCACTTAATCCCTGTGGAAGCAGCTGTAAGTGGAGATAAAATCAACTATGCTTATGACATTTGAGCTGGCAACCCATCTTTTTCGAAGCGTTGTAGTTCTTTCCCAGATTTACTATGCTTTTGTGGTTAATTTATTTATTTTTTATTTCATTTTTATGGAAAATATACAATATACTGTAAGGACTAGCAAGGACAGCAAATATAGCCCTGGATTGCTGGACAATTGCACCAATCTTGGTTATGGCAAACATCACAACTACCAAGGAATGCCAATAAGGGAAAGACATCACATGTACTTTCCCTTACATTTCTTGTGTTACTAGTTATGTGTCTCTTTCACTAGGACAAAGACATTCTTTATTTTATAGGTTTAAAATAAAATATTTTAATACCTCTTGCATGATTTTACTAGTCTTGGGGCAGTGATTAACATGTGATAAGCTCCCCTGAGAGCAAAAACATTAAGTTGTTAACAAGTTGCAAAGTGTGCACATGTAGAGTTTACAGTAAGGTATTGGATGTCTGCCATAAAGTGTTTAAGAGTGGCTGAGCAAAATCAATGTAGTTTTGCCACTGACTTCAGTAGATGAGGATGTCATGCACTGGGGAAGTCTACTAGAAAGAATTTTGGGCAAAATTCAGTATTAGCAACCTATTTCTATCTCATTCAAGAATTTACCTAATAGGCAATTAAATGATGTCTTCCTGATAAATGTTTATATACCTTGTGAGAACAGCTAGGGTGGTGTTTAAGCTTGATGAAAAATCCTGATAAAAAATGAATAAATAAAAGCAGCAAGGTGAGAAAAATTTATTTCTCCCTGTTCCCTCTCTGGGGGACCAGATTGGCCACCACTGTGTATTCCAGTCATTTGTTTTGGGAAAATTAATCCCTCTGAGATTTCCTTCTGCACAGAAAGTGTCTAACCAAACAAAAACTTCAATGGAAAGCTTTAATGGTACTACATATTTTTAGTATCCAACCAGTAGCCAAACAGATGTGTCCGACCAGTATGCAATGCAGGGGATGCATCTGACAAGCAGATGAATCGACTATTTGATTTTGACTTCCTTAATTTTCAGCCTTCAGAATTATTCTTTCTGGACCCTGAAGCCTATATTATTAAAAATATCATGGCTGTTATGGAGGCCATCGGGCATTTTAATATAATGAAATCTTAGTCTAAGTCTTCGTGATTTTATATTTCAAATGTTTTCATCCATTCGGGTCAAAATTTTGTCTGTAATACCAGCTTCCTGGATTGACAGAAAAAGAAACAACTACAGCAGGAGCTGACCAGTGCTCCCCTTTCTTTAAGTAGCAGCCACTGCCTTTGAAATGACAAACTGCTTGTGTCATTCAGTTCCTAATAAACTTGGGTCCTTTTATCAGAAGCCACTGCCACTTTCTCTTTTGAATAAAAAATAAAATAAAATAGGGAAGTGCCAGCAGAACAGTGCAGCTCTAGAGAAACAAATATTTCTCTAATTTCTGTGAATTGTTGGAGAAAAATTCACTTTGCTAATAAAATAGTTTGCAGGTAGCAATTAGATATCATGTGGTAATTTTTCATGGGGGCAGATCCTTGAAGACACGGTGTTCTTTTTCCCTAGGAACAGGGGGAATCTTATCAATGTGTCTAAATACTTGACGGGAAGAAAGGAAGAGGGAGCCAGGCTTATCTCAGTAGTCCCCACAGAAAGGACAAGAGGCAATGGGCACAAATAGGAACACATCAAATTCCAGCTGAACACAAGAAAATACTTCTTACTGTCCAGCACTAGAACAGGTTGCCCATAGAGGTTAATGAGTCTCCATCTGTGAGGGTTCTCAAAACCCAACCAGACATTATCCTGGGCAACCTGCTGCACCTGGTCCTGTGAAAGGTTTGTGAGCTAGGTGGTCTTCCTACCTTTAATGCTTCTAAGAGGGGCAGAACCTCAGGGTTAGACTATTTTCAAGTGTATCATTTCAAAAAAGCCCAAAGAAATAGTGGAGTATATTCCATTTCACCACACTGACAAATAGTGTTCACTGTAAAATTCAGGGCATTTTCCTTCTCCACAATTCAGCTCCATATTATTGTGAATTCTGTACCTTGCTGACACAAACAGTGTCACTCTAGATTCATGGACAAGGCTGGAGGGGTTTTTGTTAGTTTGTCTTTCAGTAAGCAAGATCTCCAATTATTTCTCATGCTAACAAAACTAGGAAAAAAAATTAGTTTTTATCCTTTAAGATGGGTGAACGTTTATTACTACTGCCACAAACACAACGTCACTAACAACTGTTTGTGAGAAACAGGACAAATTGCTAGAAGGGAATCACACCTTGAAATAAAAAATAAAGGAATATTCTCCATTGAAGAGGGAAATTCCATACAAATGCAAAATCATATTGAAAAAATGACACTCTGAAGTCACGTTGTCAAAGCAAGGAACATCATTGTTTGATGTTTACCAAGAGCACAGCAGGAAAGAAGAATCTCTTTCACACTGCAAATAGCTGTTAGTGAAGAAAAAAATCACTAGTGTTTGTTACTTAAGAAAGACAGATACTTAATACTGAAGTTTTCACATAAGCAGAAGTATGAAACATTCAGTATAAGCTGCCACCATGTTATTCAGAGAGAGACTGAAGGACAAAATGAGTTTCACCCCTTAAGACTGTATTTTCTTCTTCAATTTTTCTGTAGCCTTAGTGCCTTTCAGTATTTGTGAAGGTTAGCTAGAAATGTAACTATCTTTTTAAGACTCATGCTAATGTTTTGCTCTAGGTATAATTCATCTAAAAATCAGCATGAGTTTGGGGGACACTCCAGTGTATTATTTCAATGAAAAATCCCAAATCTGGATAGCCAATCTGTCAGCTTAGAAAAAGACTACTCTGATAAATGCACTGCAGTGTTTACAAAAACATGTTTTATTTCTCTCACACACACGTTTAATCAGTATATTAGATTGTTGTGGAGCAAAGTCCAATAAGGCTCTAATGGTAAGTATTTGGAGTGAGCATGCTTTGGCATACATTTTTTATGCAGATCCTCTAAGATTTTCAGTAGTTAAACCTTCACAATACCTGTGAGCTCTCTTGCTTACAGAACTTATTTGGTGTTTTGTTTCTCCCTCCATTGTGCTTTTCCCTTGGATGTACACTGTTTTGCAGAGAAACCATTAAATTACTGCCCTAGAAATTCTTCTGTGCACTGTAAATCAGTTTTAACGACATTTTAGAAGTTAGCTTTTCTTTTTTTTTTTTTCCATAAATGGCAATTTCTGAGAATTATTTTACTAACACATAGTCGAAGTACACTTCTTGTAGGTAATAACAGAATAATTCCTACCCATTGCATTAACATACACTTCTGGTGTCTATATTGCATGCCCATTGAGTTGAGATGATTTAGGAAATATAGTTGCTCTGTCTGTGCAGTTTTGATTTTAAGGAGATGCTGGTAATAGTTTGGGAAATCTTTCTGAAACTGTTTTTCTGCATGAGATGACTTCTCATTTCTAGTTTACTTTTAATCCATTTGTCGTTTTCCAAAAGAATGGTAAGTGTTGATGTAGCTCTATTCAGCATGCTTGCCCTGCTGTTACAAAGCCAATGAATAATTATTAATCCCAACCTTACATTGGAATCGTACATGGTTAGGATACCAAAAGAAGTAAAGCAGGATATCTTTATATAATTCCTCTTTAAAAGGGCTGTTTCTTTATTTGACAAGTAGAAAAAGCAAAGCTGGCAAATTAATGCATGTTCATTTAATTTTCTCTGGTACTACAGTCAACAAGGAATTAAAAATAAATACTTAAATAATCAGATTCATTCTGTAATAATAACAAAGAGAATAAAGAACCTAGGGCTAACAAAAACCAAATGCAAATTTAACATACATGCCAAAGACAAGCCCCTTGCCATCTTTGTTTTTTTTTTTTTTTTTTTTTTTTTTTTAAATCCAAGTTTACTTTACTAATTGGATGACACATGGACCAGATTTTGGCTCCACTGCAGCCTTGTCCTTTTACAATACCAGCGGCCAGCATAAAATCAATCCAGGAATATCCCCTGGAAAGATAAGTTAAATCTTCAGCATCTTCTGCTTTGGGGAGGAGTAGAGGCTGAAGTGGAGAAGCCAGGGCAGTCAGAGCAGCCCAGGGTCCTGTCCGTGACCAGCCCAGGGACAGCCATTACAAGGTGACTGCCAGGGGCTGGTCCCCAGGGTAAGATACAGAGCTGTGGGGACTGTCTTGGTTGGGTAGCCCAAACAAACGTCTGGTGGTGTAACACTCAGGGGGTGTAGCAAGACACCTATTTCCCCACCTTGGCCTTTCCTCAGGATGGGTTGAGCTTCCTCTCTATCTCCTCAGTGTAACACCCAGTGGTCTGGGTATTGCATGTCTCTCTGTGGATGCAATAGAAAGATTCTCACTGACTTCGGTGGGCTTTGGGATTGTCTGTGATGAGCTGATGATCATCTTCAAAAGATCCTTGTGGACACATGTATCTGATTTTGTGTTTTAGAATTGTGATCTTCCGGCTGTGCTTCTGCAGTTACAAAGACCTATCAATTAAAAAAATAAACTCATTTCTTTATACAATAAACAGCAGCTGAGGCAAACTATCAAGTTTTTTGTTTTGTTTTGTTTTGTTTTGTTTGTTTGTTTGTTGTTGTTGTTGTTGTTGTTGTTTTAAATCACCATATAAATAGAAGTTCTTAGAACACTAAACGCATGCCAAATTTCGTCAAAGTCATTGGGACTTTGGGACGCAGAAGGAATGCTGCCTTGTGACATATTCTGTGTGATGCACTTCAGATGGAAACCCCCCCGCTGGACACTGTTGCAATAATAAGCCCAGAAATTACAGCTGTAAGACTCAACTGCATGACTAAAGCCTACGCAGTTTGGACCCTGAAGGGCATCGTATAAGCCTTGACACAGTTACACTGTGAACACATGCTCCAGCCACATGCACACATGCTGTATTTTCTAAATGTTAAGGCCGTGACAACTTTTGCTCTTTGCTGTGCTTGTGGGTATGATCAGGGCAATGGCACAGAACAGTCTGAGCTATTGAAAAAGTCTGCTGCACACTTCCTTCTACTTGTGTGAGCGTGACTAACCATAAAATGGGTCGGAAATCACACCCAGGCTCACAGCTCAGTACTGGAAGACAGAAAAGAAAAATCTTTTGACTACTTAAATCCTAACAGCTTGTTTTTCGTGAGGGATTATTATTATTACTGTTGTTATTACTATTATTATTAATACTAATATTATTATTATTACTAACTTCAAAGTTTTAGGCCTGATCCTACTCCTCACACCTGCTTGGTGTTAAATCCTGTTCATCCTGTGTTTGTGGGTTTCTACACATTCCATTATTTTCAGTAACATTTCATTTTCATAAATCTGCAGCATGGCAGATCAATCAAAACATATAATATCAGAATAATTAAAATAACTCCATGTCAAAATCTGTAGCAAAGGCTTGTCCTGGTAGATTAACAAAATGTCCTAAGTTAATTGCAGTAGTTTAGAAGTCATTCAGAACCTTACGTAGTCACAAAATGTCATGCTATGGGACAAACTGTGCAGGAGCTGTGGCCAAGAACGATGGCAGCAAGTAGGAAAGGTGTTTGTACTGAAGGGAACAGCAAGAAAAATCCCTTTAAAATATTTTCCTTTATTTTAAGGAAGAAGAATGTCATGTACCTACAGGATTCAGACAAAAATTAGAAAAATTGTTAAGATTTTCCAGAGGATGGAGGTGAGTACTGAAGAATGTGGTGGAAGTAGGAACCCATGGTGAGAAGTGGCTGTAGCTTTGCTGCACCTTCTCTTTAATATGTGTCCTTACCAGCTGGACCATCTTCAAAAGGCACAGCTAACCTCCTGTCCTCCCTGCTTTCCATAATATGACTCAGATTCAGAGGAGCCCATGGAGGCAGTGGAACTTTTTCAGCTGCATAGGTGTAGGCAGGAGCCCTGCCATAGGTTCAGCCGAGTGACTTGGCCCTCTCAGATGTGTAGTAAAGCGCAGCATGGCAGTGTACTGAGCTGAGGCCACGATTTTGCTGCTGGTTTTGTTGCTGAGGCCTTGGGTAAGTCGGGTCTCCTGGTTCCTTCTCTTCATGCCTTCCTCTCCCAGTCTGTCAAGAGGAGGTGAGGGGATACAGAGGTGCTCACCTCTCCAAGGTAGTGCTAGGTTATGGGTGAAGCTCTGAAATTATTATACGAGGTTTTATTAGTAATGTTAATGTTCACAAAGTTGATCAGCAAAATCACCAGATTTTGTCACTTTCGATCATGGATTGATAGTGTGCACAAACATTTTATATAGACATTTGTTCATAAACATCTAAAACCTGCTTTTTGCAGTCACCTGTGTTTGCAAGCCTGAGACTTCTTTTATTAATGCTTCTTATAAACAGTCATATAAAGCAAAATATCTGAGTGTCTACAGTGTGTTTGTTTATATAAACAGAGGCTGTGTGTACATTATCAACGTACACACCCAGATGTGATTCTTGCACATAATCACTGTAATTTAAAGAGGTTATTTCCTGGTTCAGTGCAATGTTCTGTTTTATTTGTTTTTCTTATTTTTTTTTTTCCCAGAAAAAAATAAAGTTTTATCAATTTTGTGATTTCTTGTTAGTAAATAGCAGACCAAAACTAATTGCAGGTAGGATTCTGATGTATATAATCAGAAATTTGATGCGTAGCATATATAGCACAATAAATAATACCTAATGTGACAGCTTTTTGCTTTTTTGTTGTTGTTGTTGTTGTTGTTATAGAAGGAAAAAGTAATGCCTTTCTTTGTTGTTTTGCTTTCTTTTCCTTATTTTTTTTTCTTCATGTCTATAGCAAACTTGTCAATGGATTTTTTTTTTTTCCAGTGATTCTCTTGTACATATGTATAGACAGATACAGATATATATGGCAGGTTCAAACTGACTCCCAAGCATGTCACCTGATTAGAAATTATTTTTGCCTTATAATAGCATAGATGGTGAGGAGCTCCACTAGAGCATTCTAAAAGGAAATCTAATTTTTCAGCTTGAGAGAAATGGCTGCTAATTCTAAGCTACCATTTTCGTTTTTCTACAGCAGAAATGCATATTTTCCCCAATGATAAAATTTTCTCATAATAGAAATGAGCCAGTCCCCACGGGTGTGGTTATCAAGAGATAATCTCACCCCAATCTGATTAGAGGCATAAGGCTTGTGCCTCAAAATGCTCCAGGGTGTGATTATCTTATGATAACCATACCCGGTATCATGTCTTATTGATTAACTAATAAAGCTTCAGCATTATTATTCAGAGGAGGAACTAAGATATCAGCAAGAGATCTGGTTCTGGAAGGGGGAAGATTCTTTGGAGCTCTCCAAATAGCCTCTCTTGTTCTATTATAACATCTCTGAAATTATGGGGTCACCAGATGCCAGTTTTTGTTTCTTATTGGTGATTATATCAATGGTTTATTAAAACTGAGCCATACCCACAAATACGTAAAGACCCATTTTCATTAAACTGTTCCCTTTGCATTTATATTACAGATTTAGGTTACACTGCAGAATACAATTATGTTCTCTGGAGAGGATTTTGTAGTCTAGACATTAGCTGAGCACCTCTTGCAGGGCAGCTCCACATTGTCTGTGTGGTTATGGCATGGGGAGGTGGACACGTCTCTGTCCCACCAGTGGATCACTCCTTCCATGCCCACACACCCTTTAAGAGGTGCAATAAAGCCAGCCCCACCAGCCCTGGGTCTCCTGAGACTTCCAGTCCCAGTCATCCACTGTTACAGGCTGAGTACAGCTGTTTAGCCATTAAACCTCCTGAACAATAGCACAAAGAGGCCTTAAACAAGTGCTGGAGCTTTAACTAGAAAGCCACCTCCCCCTCTCCACAGTGTAGTTTGTTCTGTATAAAAAAAAACCTACTTAATGATGTGGGACTTGCTTGAACAGGCAATCTGAAGGCTAATGTCACAGCCAGCAGATTCTGAACTCCTCTGCATCAGTGAAGCACTGGAATTAGTTCACTGACTCTGGTGGAGCAAAACCAGGTTAATAGATACATCTAGGAAGAAAATATGGCTGGTGTATGCAAAAAGAGCCTCACTAGGAATTCCCTTGCAGTGCAACTTCTACATATGGATGGCAAAGGAGGCAATGTGTCCCTCTCTGTTAGAGTTAGATGGGAGTTTTTTGTTTTTTTTTTTTTTTTTCTTTGAAACAAAGGCAATGTTTACATCTGTATTGCAGTCTTCTCAATAAAAAGTGAGATGAAAATGTAAAACGATGAAATGTTTGATCAAACTTCTCATGTAGGGATGTGCAGTTCGCACCTAACAAAGGGCTCATTATACAGCAATGCAATCCACACCACAGTAATCCACTGTAATGAATTCTTTGGCAAATTTGCTGTGTCTGTTGTGGTGCCATACGCTCTGCTAATGGAGAATGTTAATTTCTGGAGCTAGCTGGAGCTTGCTGGTGAGCTGTCATCCTGCCCTTTCATGCTGTGTGGCAAAAATAGCTTCTTGTTCCTATTGCCAGCACAGCTCCCTTTTGGATAGTCACAGAGGTAATGCGGGTATAGATCAGGCTCTGAAGACCACTGGCATTTCCAGGATCCTGTTACCTACAGCTTCCCGGAGCAGGTTCACGTGACAAGTAGCCAAAAAAAAACGTCTTCCTTCAGCATTCTCACAGATGTTTCCACCACTGTGGCTCTGTCACCATTTTTCACTGGGAATTGCTAACATCTCTGGAAGAGATGAGCTATTTAAGCTGTAACCTGTCTCTATTCGACATTTCTTGTGTGGGTTTCATTCTGCTTGAGCCATATAAAGTTATAAACCAGACTCAGGGTTTTTACCATCCAGCTTCCATCTGCAGTCAGTGGAAAGAGATCGGCAGCTTCAGGAGGTGGGTGATGATATCCTAGGGCAGGTGCCCATAGCAGAGGTGGTAAACCACCCACCGGGGTGCCTGTCCCTCACCCTGGACATCAGGGAGGGAGCCCAGATGGCAAGTTTGGGTGGGGTGCTCGTACACAGCCAGGTGAGGTGAAAGGAGTCCTGCCTTTACTACAACCAAGTCTTCACTGGAACTAGTGTTAACAATACGCTGTCTTCACTGCTGCCCTTCTGCTCCTGATCCATGTGGCTGGTGCTGCTTTGCAGACTGCAGGCTGTAGGCAGCAGAGCTGCCCGTTTCCTGCATCCAAGATTTAGTGCCGGATGCCAGGCTCCCTCTTAAGTCTTGTCTTTCCCTCTACAATGGTTCTGCTGCAAAGAAACATACAATTCCTGCCAAGGACACATCCTAATGAGGACATTTCCCCCTTCAACAGCACCTTTCTGTTCCATTGTTAATTAATATGAATAGAGTTCATCCTGAATCATAATGCATATTCTTCTTGTCTTGAATAGGTTACAGTCCAGGTGACAGAAAGGGAGGAGGCAGAGCGGATTTAGAAGACCAGAAAGTAAAATACACTCACGAAGTGATCTTATTTTAAATGTCAGGACATTTTATTGCTCTCTTGCAACTTGCTATGATAATTATAACTTTGTTTTTCTGTGATGTCCAGAAAGAATTTTTGCAAAAGTGTTTCTGATTTTGTCCATATGTTTTTTAGTGGAAAATGTCATGTTCTCCATATATAAGCCTGCTTACCACAGACCTAATCTTATTCCAAGAATTCTCTTTTCCTTTTATAGAAAGAGTAAAAACAAATGGTCATCCTGATTATCAAAACCAAAGTCAGTGTCTTTCCATTCTCTGAAACATCCTAGATTGAAACGTACACCTTCAGGACAGGGCAAATGGGTGGTTATCAAGGGAAGGAGTCAGACTCCACGTTACATCACACTTTCTGCTTATCCTAAGCAATATCCCTCTGTCTGAAGTACATGGAACAAGCAGTTCTGCTCCCACAATGAGGTGGGCAAGGAATCTGAGTTACACTTGAGGAAGAGCATTGCAGTAGCCCCAGAACCCTTTTGAAACTTAAGAAGTGATTATCTGTTTCCATGAGAATTACTTTAGATGCGGAAACTCCAATCTTTAGTCCAATCTCCACTCCTTCTAGTCCAAAATCTCTGATCCTCTAAAGTCGTGTCATGGGGTCATATCATGATGTCATGATGAATAAAAGAAAGCCTTGGGGCACTCTTTTTTGAAATTAGGCCTATGCTCAATGGATGGTCTGTTCTGTGTTTTTTATTTTTTTAATTAATTTTTTTTAATTTTTATTTTTCCAAAGCTCATCACAGATATGCAAACCAACAGCAGTTGCTGTAAGAATGCCCATTTGCCTTCCCTCTGCTGCATATGACTTCCCTCTTCCTGCTCCTGTTGCTTGGTTGCTGTGTCCCTCTCTGTATTCCCCATCTGGGCTCTGCTGCAGAGAGGCTGTGAGCAGCAAGGGGTCGGGGACCTGGTGCAGCCTGTGGAGCATCCCTAGTGATTACATAAAACTGCTAATCTTCCTGGCCATTGCCAGCACAGATCATAAGCAACCAACAATGTCATTTCAGTGAGCCAGGAATAATGCATCCAAATCATGGCAGTGCCCTAAACCAACCCATTCTACAATATCATGGGTCTAAGCTTTTGTGTGCATACACGTATATGAGTACAATCTTCAGATGGACCCATTTTCCCGAAATCTTAACAGCATTTTAAGGATCTTTGAACAACAAAGCATATAAACAGACTTTAACTTGGTGCATAATATCTTTTTAAATATTAAGTACTTCATTAAATCTTTGTGGGCATGAAGTAGGGGCATAAAATATGTTATGACTGGAAAATACTAATCCAACAATTCGTATTTACTTTGTTGCTCATTTAAATGTGGGAGCATTCAGTTAATCATGAGGGAGGATTTACTCGTTTGTTTGTTTGTTCATTTATTAATTTATTATTTTCTTTGGCATTATCCCAGGCAATGTGCTGGACTTGCTGCACGGCTATGTTTACACAGGCACTGCAGTTATGAAGGGTTAGAAGTCATTGGCCTCGCTATTCCTGAATGGTACATTATTCCACAGATAGTTTCATCTATTTTAATAGGAAAACTTGCACAGTAAAATATTCTCCAATACTGGAAAAGGAATCAGAGCATGATTTGTGCCCTTTGTGTTACGTTTTTGTCCATTGACTGTAAGTTAGAGAGAAGATTTAAAAAAATATATGTGTTATTTTGAGTGCTGCAACAGGAAATGCAACTACCTAGATCAGCATATAAAAAGGCATCCCATGGAGTTAAGCATGATGCACAAAAGCTGTAATGCAAGAGAAATGGTACTTTAAACCCTGTACAGTGCTATTTCAAGCAGAGTTTTCTGGCAGATTTTAGTTTTTTGTAAAGACCACAAAAGTGTTGTTATTGTTGGATAAAAATAACAGCTGCAAGGGAGGCTGAAATTCTTTCTGAGATAACAAAGAACAAAGGAGAGACTTTGCATCGGGATTTGTGTCAGCTCTAACAGCTAAATTGTGCTCTCAGCTCGGTGGGCAGGGTTGCCATGAAGTCATTGTGTGACCACGCTAGCCCATGCCCAAGGGGTGAGTTTGGTTCCAGTGAATGACCAGATCCAGGGCCGAGGGCCAGCAGCCGGTGAATGAATTGTCCTTTCACTGAAGCCTTTCAGAAAACGAAGGGGCTCGTCTCTAAGTCCGGTGCTGTGGCAGAACAGTGAGGGAGAGGGATTTAAGATGTCAGTCCCCCAGCCTGGCTGGCAGGGCAGCCCCGTGGGTGCCAGCAGGGAGGAGGGAGTGTGTTGCAGCACAGGGCTGAGTAGCTGCACCACTCCCGATGAGGTGGGACACCCCTGGGTGCCATTCTTAGCGTGCTGGTTACATTTTTGCTACTGCTCAGAAAATTAGTGATTATTGAAGCCTCTTGCATTCAGGTCTAAGACCAAACAAAACACAATACAGCCCCAGGTCCCCTGAGCCAGAAATGGGCCTTTGTGGATGATGTGCATCAGTCTGGAATGTTTATTCTGTGCAAACTGAGGAACAACAGGATAAAGTAGAGTTTGTTCATTCCTGAATAAGTTAGCACATGTGCCCTGAAGAAGTTCTGATCGTGTAGGCTTTTGTCTGCTGGCCCTTTGGTCTACAGCTTCTGAAAATTATATGCTGTTTCTAAGTCTTTAACACCCCTTTTTAACAGATAGGGTTGGCTGTGCACGTTTTGGCAGCACTATGCGCAATGAAAAATGCAGATAGGAATGCTCTAAGAAAGTATTTTTTTAATTACTGGAAAATGTGTTTCATTTCACTGCAAAGACAAATGGCAGAAGGGACCAGCAATTTGGAAGTCCCTCACAGACCGAGGCCAAGATACAACACATCATATTCCGCCCTCGAGCCGTGTCCCTGGGCCCAACTGCTCAGAGGCAGGGGCTGACCAAACACCACCTTTTTGGGGTGCTGGGCTGAAACAGAGGGACGTCTCTCCTGTCCGGCCACGTTGGTGCCAGCAGCCACTCATGTTACCAAAGCCCCTGGTGTCAAACTCATCTGGGACCTAGCCAAACACACGGGCTTGTGCAAAGGAACAGTCCTCTTAAAACAGGTTTTCTCATTTGGGAAGCTGATCATATAATTTGCCTCCAGTTACCGTGGATGTGTAATGGGTTTACTTGATTTAAAACCAGTTCTCCATTTGGGAGTGAAGGAGAGAACAGAATAACTACATGTTGGACTCTTTCCCTCTCTGTGGGTGACTTACAAGTTATATTTTAAGCACAACCTCATGATTCCCTGGCTTTTGCCTTGAGTGGGGCAATATGGACCCCTGCGAGATATAAATCTAAGCATGTTAATAAACAAGCAAGCAAGTTGTATCTAGTTGTCACTGCTAAGATACACACAGCTAAGGAGGGGGTAAAGGGGATGGGGAGCTATACAAATGTTTGTTTGAATACGAGAGAGATGTTTGCAGTCTTTTTGCTTGTTGACACATATCTCCATGCTCCCTGATTATTGCAGGGTTTGAACATTAAGCTATACCTGAAGTAAATAAACACCTGCACCGAGGCTGTAAAAAGCAGGTGAGCCCCTCCTGAGCCACCAGCACCTCTCTCCCATTGACAGCCTGAGCCACCAATGCCACCGGCCCACGGAGGATAGGAGGTGAACAGGTTGGGCTAATGAGCAAGGGCAAAGAGCTGCAGTTTCCTTCCCCACAGCTGCACATATGGGCTGATGGAAGGCAGCTGGGCTAGCCCCAAAGCTTTTTCTATCCAAACCCGAACTACACTGTTTCAGCAGTGGTCTCCTGTGAGAGATTCCTCCAGCACTCACCCCTGTGGCTTGTTTGGATGCTGTAGATACTTGGCCTTTGTTCTTCATTGTAGCACCTGTCCTGTGGGTCTTGTTGTAAAACTTCAGTCTTTTTGCCCTTCTTTAGAAACGAGCAGGCTTAGCACCCAGTGTGCTGCAGCATGGAAATTGGCAGGGCACAGTCTGAGGCAGCATGGAAAGATGATGTCCTACAGGTAGCTGAAGTGCACGTGGACAGCCAGCCCTCTATTCGCCTTTTTGCGGGGCCGTCAGTGCCTTTGGTCTACAGCCAGAGACTGGGATCTGATAATGCTGAAGGTCAGTGCTGTAGGCACCCAGTGGCATCTCTGACATCCAAATCTGATCCACGGGTATGCTGGAAGTTTGGTGCCTTGGCGTGGGATTTGTGGAAGACAGCTGGGTGGGGAGCTGCCAGAGCTGGGCAACAGCTCTGCCAAGGAGAGGAGGGTATGTTTTGTATCCTGTCCTCCTCTGAGAATTGAAGGTCTTACTCTGGCCAACAAAACATGCCATTTTGGAATTGTTCTGCTGAAACGTCTCTGCCTTTCTTTGAAGGAGCAGATAGCTTCATGTTTGGCTTTGAGAAAATCCACGTTGCCCTGGTGCTGGGGCGCCTGCTGCAAGCCTCTGCTGAACGCCAGCTTGTCTCCATCGAGCTGTTTTCTTCCATGACGTTTGCAGAGGCCTGAATAAGTCAGGCTGCAGATGTGCAATGAGTACTGCCTGACAGGCTGTCCATTACTGCTATTTTTCTCATACTCCGTTCGGTGCCTGATTATTGTGTCTTTTTTAATATCAAAATTGTAAGGGCATATAGGGAAGGAAATGTCATTCTGCTGTTTGTTTTGCTTTTTGGTCTCCACATGAATTTAGCTCTCTGTGGTCCTAGGCCAGGACATAAATGCAGATCTGACTCTCTGTGTGTTCTTGAATCTATTCAGGAGACAGTTGCAGTGTCACAGGACCTGCAACCCAGAGAACAGAAATTAGGATCATCGGTGTTGAGCTTTTTGCAAACACTTTGTTCATAAGGAATTACTTGCTCACTGCCATTTGCAAATCTTAAGTAGAGGGTGAATTCAGAGAGCCTAGGTGCTATGCTCTGTGTATTTGTATAAAGCCAGCCACTTTTACATCTGAGAAATTCTTTACTGGCTGCTTAAACAGCAGGGAGCAGAAGAAAAAAACCTTTGACAGTTCTCCCCTGGGATGTCATGGGCTCTGTGATATCTGTGATAGACTGACTGTAAAAGGCTACCATGGCACATGATGGGAATGATGCATTAATTGTCTTACGTGTAACAGAACTGCTGCTAATCAACAGGCAGATCTGTAATAGCTGGCTTGACCTGTTTCAATACTAAATAAATATTTGGCTTCAGATAACAGTTAACATTAAAAAAAAAAAAAAAAAAAAGAAAGAAAGAAAGAAAAAAAAAATCAACAGTGTTGTAGAAGAACATCTGGGGGATGATATCAAAAGGAAACACATACCCAAGTTTATTTTTATCTACATTGCATGCTACCTGAAAGTTTGACAGCCAGATGTCTGGCCTCCCTCTCTAGGCTGTGGAGAAAGTGCTGGGTGGGATGAAGCACCTGCCAGAGGTGCTCCCTCTATTCCTTCTCAGGTGGCTTCAGTGAGCCTGGAAGTGCCTGTTCCTCCTCTTTGTCTATAGGTGGAGGCTTATGACTACCCTAGCTAAATGTCTAACTTTGAAATAGACACAGCTGAGTAAGAGCGACCTCACCCTGCTGTGTGCACCCTCCTCACCTCTCTACCTGCTCTCTTCCACTGGAGAAAAAGAGAGGTTTTTTGGGTCTGGAGTCACCTCCTATGCTAAAGCGATGGGGCAGCACCACTGCCAGCTCATGGCTGTCGCCAAGTCCGGGCCACGAAGGGAAGCCCTGAGCTGAGGAGACCCCTTGCCTGCCACGAGGCTTGGTGGGACATGCCAGGGCTCGGGGCTGCACTGGCTGCCCCAGCACCCCTCGGCCTCGCAGGGCTCGGGGGGCAGAGCAGGTTCTGTGCCTTGCCTGGGGCTGTGGTGCCAGCGTGCATGTGCCACAGGAGCTCAAGGAACCAGAGGAACATGTGTCAGCTCTGCCCAGCCAGTAGGAAATTTCCCCGTGTAAATAATGAGGTGGACGTGAGATAGATTGGGTTTTGTATTGGAAAGAAAGGCGGGCAGAACCACAGCTACATCCCTCCTGGAGGGCATCTCCTCTGCCCAAGTAATTCCTCCTGCAGTGACTCCACATGCGGGTCCCCTGCAGGAAGCATGGAGCGAAATCAGATTGCAGCCACCACTGGCTTCTGCCAACAAAGCCAGAGTCACTCAAGTCGTTCATTCTTGTGCTGCATGCAATAGCAGTCAGTTGCAGGCAAGCTGAAGTTGCCAAAATTTCACTTTTCTTTGAAAAAAAAAAAAAATTAATAAGCAGAATTGTGAAGCCCATGTAGAGCTAGCCAGCACAACCAGCTGCCAAACCCTACTCGGGAAAGAAAGCAGATAAAAAACAAATACATTATCACTCCACCTTAGCTAGCCCATACCACAAACTTCTTTCTCCCCACTTGTCTGCCACTCAGACATTTAGACAGGCTGTCATTATCAGCCACCCGCTGCCCCAGCTTTGCCCCAATTTTTTTAAGCCCTACAGCACTGTCATTTGATGTGTCTGGTGAGAGAATTAAAGTAGATGAAGACTGAGGATACCACTCCCTTAGGTAATGATATATTCTGATTCCCTCCAGCTATCTTTCTGACAATCCCGTCCTCCTCATCCTGGCCCTACTCCCCTCTTCCACAGACTGAAGAATAATTAAAACTCCTCTGCATAAGGCATGGCTGCATTCAACACTCAGCTCCGACTCTGTTAAAAAATGCTTGTGACAGGTGGGGTATAGTCTGTGCCATAGCAATAAGCAGTCGGCAGGCAGTAGCCAGCAGAAAAGCAGACAAAAATACCTGGCATACAAAGGCCAGGAAGGAAAGGAGACAAAAACACTGAATTATGTACTTTTGAAACAGAACCTTAAATAAGACCTCATAAATTTAAACAATAAATGTTAAAACTTAAAATTATTGTGCAGGTACTGTCCTGAATGCATCCAGCAGGTATAAAACCGCTAAGATATTTCTCTGGATCCAATAGATATGCAAGAGACCTTAGCATGAGCCAGGATGTGCAGTTATTTGGAAATCCAGTAATACTGCAAATCAGGAGAGCTGCACCTGGGAGGTCAAAATTACAAGTTCCAAATAGTACTGGAAAGGAGAAAGGAAATATTCAATGAGGTGAACCACAATTAATGCAAGTTGCCTAATAAGGGAACTTCAGGAAGAAAGTTTCCAGAACAGGCAGCTTAAATACCACCAGGCTGTCAACATGCCCATGCTGGGGTGATCCTGGAGATGTTCATTTTCAGAACTGGTTCTTCCTTCCAGCCACAGCACTGCCGGGCTCTGGTGTAATTAGTCACATGTTTAGATGCAGCATTCACACTCAGAAGCTTCCTTCCTATCGTAAAAAACACAGGCAAAAGAATCAAAAATTGCGTCCAAAACATCCTCCAAAAACACAGAACTCATTTTTAACCCAAAGACACCCACACCCAGTTATTCTGACAAAATGATACTCTCCCAAAAAGCAAAGCTCTCGTGGCTTCTGATATTATCACAGCCTTGGAATGTGTGCACAGAGTTGCTTGCAGGGTTACTTTTTTTTTTTTTCTTAATTGTATTCAATAGTTGATGGATCACATGCTATTGTAACAAGAAAAACAGGTTTGATAAAACAAATATGCTGGTGAATAGAACGTGTAGTCATAACTATTTTTAAGAGATAAAATGGGCAAACATGGGAATTAGGTCCAGAATAAAACTGAATGTGCCATGGTTTCCCTGATAATGTGGGCTCTGTTTCATGCTCCTCAGAGGTGGTGCAAGAAGCAGGCACTGGCCAGCAGGTGATCTCTGTCTGAGCATTTTTCTTTGCTGCATGTTGGGCAAGGCAACACACACTGCTCTAATCCAGGCTGCAAAGGGACCCCTGGCTGTGGCTGGTCAGGGAACCCTGCAATATGCATTTATTCCTTTCTACAAACTCTCCATCACTTTCAGTGCAACCTGAATTGCCCATTTTATGTCAGGAAAGGGAGACCGAGGAGCTGAAGTAGTCCTTTAAGGACAGTAACCAACAGAGCAGTCTTGCCTGGGCAGCTGCAGCCCAATAACAGCTCTCAGAGAGCGAGATTTAACGAGGGCAGAGAATGGCAACACCCAGCCAAAGGGAAGGAGTTTTCACCAAGACCGGACTGGAAGAGCAAGCATGAATACGGGGGAGCAGAAAGACTTGCACTGCCCAGGTGTACCGAGGATACCCAGAAATGACATTTCCTATTCTTTCCCCCAGCTTTCAACTCTCTTGTTTTATCTGTAAGTGAAATGGGTGACTGCACAGCCAAGAAGTCAGCTTGTGAAGGCTGTAAATGCTCTGCTTATCACGTAGCCCTCAGAGAATCGAACCGTGGACTAGAACAATGATGTGGTGGGCTGCACAGTCCCCGGGGGGGCTACCTGCACCTGGGGAAGGTCTGTGGATGCAACCCCAGCTGGGCTGGTTTGAAAACAAACGCGAAGTAAAAGCCAGATCCCACATTTCAGCCCCGAGACTGGTTGCACCAAGGAGCCCAGCCGCGGCTGTAACAGGAGTCCTGTGAGCGAGGGCCCCTGGCTGGGGGTGCTGGAGGGTACCAAAGGCAAGCCACAACAGGTTTGGTGGGTTTTATTTCTGGTGTTGTGACTTTAATAGGTAGCCTAAGTTTTCAGGAGGTGTGGTTTAGATACCAGAGATCATACGCCAGCAATTACACATTTGATGATTTGCATATAGAGTTTATTTGCGTATAGAGCCCTATTGCTGTTTCACCACCTATTTTACTGCACTGTGAGATGCTGTTATTTTCCTGGTTGTCTGGGGCTTGTAGCCATAATTTGGGTCTAACATGGTGAAGGGACAGGAGGTGCCCAAAGGGATGTGGCTAGGTAAAAGCACCGTTACCACCAAGCGTAAGATACCCACTCTGCACACAGGGTTATATCAGGAGCTAGCTAATTACAGAAGAAAAGGTAGAATAGACTGTTTCTGGTCAAGAGGTCTTGCTTTAGTGTCTAATCAGGGAGTTTCTACCCCAAACTCATAAAGGGGAGAACATAATTACCCTCTTACATGGAGAGAGATGCAAGAGGTGGTTTCCAAGAGTTGGATCTGCTCAGGACTGTTGAGAAAGGTCTGAGCCTGTGGATCTGCCTCCTAAACACAGTGATGCTGAGCTGGCTGAAACAAGAAGCTGAATTCCCTTAGTGTGTGGACTTTGCCATGGTATTTCAATCGTTGACTTTCTTGCCTAAGACTCAGAGGAGGCTTTATGGGAATGGCTCTGCTGAAGCTGCACTTTTTAATATGGAAGGCTCTGGGTTTCCTTGCTTTCATCTGTAACTAATAAAGGAAGAGGAGTCACTTTCCAACCCATGCACTTTACACTCTGTTGCCTATTATTCGCAGAGAGACCTGGATAACAAGTGATGCACTGAGCAGAGTCAGCCTAGCCATTTGGAAGGAAAATGTTCCTTCACAGCAGGAAAAGCAAGTGGGATGTGGGAGAGCATGGGAGGAGAAAGCAGCCTCACTCTTCCAAACTGCTTATGTAAAAAAACAAAAAACAAAAACAAAAACAACACAAAACCTACATTAGGCATGGGTGGCCCCAACCCTTTTATTTTCTACTTGTGGGGAATAAACTACAGCAGAACATACTGCCCACCACTGATGGCCTACTATGCCAAGAGTTGGGGTAAAACAAACAAAGAAACAAAACAAACAAACAAACAACAACAACAACAACAACAAACAACCCACACTTTTACGAGAATATTGTTTAAAAAGAAAAAAATTAAAAGATATCACATTTGGTATTTTCATATGAGTAGATCAACCTGAGGTTTGTCCTTTATACCGGGAATACCATAGCTAATTAAATCTGAATGCATTTTTATCACATTTCTCATTTTCTACACGAGTTGAAGATTTAACATGGCACTCTGATGACAACCTGAGAATGTGACTTTTTCAGTAAGTTGTAGTATTTTTCCTCAGATTTCCTCGGATGTGTTTGAATGTGTGTGTTCCTGAAGCATAAGTAATGTTGGGTTTGAGAGAGCAAACACTGGGAGTCAGACACTTCCCCACCTTCAGCATGCCGTCCTCGTTTGCCAGCATGCATCCTTTGAATTTTACAGGCATGAGCTATCAGCGAGCTGCCCTTGGCTTTCACTAGGAGCTCCTGTGCCATATGGTGAGAGCACCTTGGGCGACCCTTGACGTGCAGGCAGACATCCCAACCACTCCTGTGTGTCTCAGCGAGGGTGTCGCAGCACATCTGAGACCAAACGGCTTGTAGGTCTGCCTGCTTGATGCTACCTCTTTATCCTCCTTGCCTGTCTCCTTGGCTGTGGTTTCCCTGCTGGAGTTTCCCTCGCTGCCCCTCACCAGCCTCCTGCAGCTCCCCAGCCTCCCTCCCTCACCCACGTACCTGCTGCAACCCCTCTGCAGCCTCTCTGGCAGCCCCGCATATCCCGTGGGCTTCCCCATCCCCACCTTCAGGTTTCAAATCCAATGGGGGAAAAAAAAGAAAAAAGGTGTGAATTGAGAAATGAAATAAAACATGAAATTTGGGGCAGAGCTGTGAACGCTTTGATGCTGATCATGCAAAGCGTCTCAGCATGAGCCGAGCTGCGTAAGCTGCCTTCTGCAGTGTGACTTGGAGTGCGTGCATCTGCTCATCCCGACTCTGCCTGCATCTAAGGCTGTGTTTATTTTCACTACAGAGTTATTATTTCATCCCCTTGGTCTCTCCTTCTCTCTCTCTCTCTCTTTTTTTTTTTTTAATCTATCCCTGCACGGTGAAGTAGCAGGCACACTTTAAACCTCATAACAGAATGGTGTCAAGAGAGCAACAGAGATTGATGCTGGCTGGAGTGAGAGTGAACTGGTGACAAGAGAGAACGTAAAAAGTTCACCATTTGTGATGTATATTATGTTTTCTCTTCAATATCTGAGAGGCACTTGGAGAGGCAGAACATTAGGTCTTTATTGATGCAGCTCTAGAGAGATGTAAAATGGTGCACTCAAACAGGTAACGCGCTGCTGAAAATGATTTTGAAAAGATTGTAAGGGGAAATATTGAGTCATCATTCAGGGCCTCTTTTCTGTGATATTAGCATTGCTGCCATCATCAGTGACACTGCTTTAGTATTGGCCAACATGACTGACAGAGACATAAACCTTGGGACTAAAATAAGCTACAAGCCTGTTTGGAGGTGTCCCCCTGTTCCCAATTTCTGGGATTGTGACCCACCTTTGGCCATAGCCCCAAACTGTTGTTATCACCACAACACTCAGCAGTGACCAAGCAGCAGTGAAGCTTCACTGTATCTCCAACCATTCTTCCCCAAACCTCTCTTCCCAGCTCTTGTCCCCTGCTAAATAACACAGCAATTTGAAGACCCTCTTGTTTTTATTTAGGACATCTTCCCATCTCTGTGTAAGAAGTCAGTAGTCCACGTAGCTTCCTTACCTCTGTTCTCACAGTTGTAGGCGCTGGGAAGCGAAAGCTGTGAATTTAGAGATGGATGCTCAGGGAACAGCAGTAAATGGAGAGAGCTGCTATTTTCAGTCATGGATGCAGTCAGCTTCTTCGTGATTTCAAGTGCTCTGACATAGCCAATGTTGTGGGGACCTCGGCAGACTGATAATGCCAAACAGTTCAGTGTTACACTGCTGTATCAGCAAGATCCATCCTAAGGCAAGCTCAGGGACGAGCAGATGTCACACTGGCTGTGGAAAAATTTAATCCGGGTGAGGAGCTCTCTCTCTGCTCCTCTTTTGCTTACTCATGTGCTGTAATTTGCTTAGGCAATTACCATGCAAATATAAACCAGTGCTGCAATATGTACAGCACCCGATATTTGTTCTTATGCAAAGACAAATGAAATTAGGAAAATAATGTAACTGCTTATTCTAATAGCATGTTATGCAGCTTGCAAGAGGTTAGAAAATGCAATGAAAACTCTCTGTAAGAGGAAAGGAAACCCAATATGTTCTCCCCTGAATGACTACAATGTGTGGGAGGACGCAACCAGAAACCGTACCCCCTGCAAGCTCTGGCAGATCACCAGATCAGGAGGGCAGAACTCAGATCCTTGGTTCATCATTGGAGATAGATGGGTGCAGCAGAAAGCTGTGTGAGAAAGAACCGCCTTTGTGCTTGGTCACTACGAGAAGCCCATCGCTCTTAGACGCCTCACTCTGCATCCCGCTGTGTTTCTGGCAAAGCAGAAAGTGTAACACCAAGTGATGGAGTGAGAAATGTAGTATTAAAGTATGTCTGCTTTGGGCTCTACTGCCAAACGTGACACCAAACAGATCAATCTCACTTGTTAATTTAAGTATGTGATTACATAGCTAGGTGGATGTCAGTGATCTGCAAACTTGAGAAAGGTAGAGTATAACTAATTTTTTTATTACATATATATATAAAATATTTTATATGTATATATATATATATGGAAAAGAGACAAAAAGACACTAAAATGCTCTGGCACTGTAAGGTTTGGAGAATCCTGCATGGCTTGATATCCATGTTGTTTCAAAATCCAAAGACAAAATGTGCCTGGAATCTAGCACATACCAAAAAACACACATTTTTTCTCTCAGGAAGATAATGACAGAATGAAGGGGAATGGCTTTAAACTAAAAGAGGGGAGATTTAGATTAGAGATAAGGAGGAAATTCTTTACTCAGAGGGTGGTGAGGCCCTGGTACAGGTTGCCCAGAGCAGCTGTGGATGCCCCATTTCTGGAAGTGCTCAAGGCCAGGCTGGATGGGGCTTTGGGCAACCTGGTCTGGTGGGAGGTGTCCCTGCGTATGGCAGGGAGGTGGAACGGGGTGGTCTTCAAGGTCCCTTCCCACCCAAAGCATTCTGTGGTTCTCTGATTGTGAAATACAAAACTTTTTTAATGATGGGTCATTCAAAGTATGCTAACAGTCCTTGCAACAATAGCTTGTGCATCAATTCAACATTAGCTTAATGTATAATCAATTTGTGCATTATTTTATTTTATTTTATTTTATTTTATTTTATTTTATTTTATTTTATTTTATTTTATTTTATTTTATTTTATTTTATTTTATTTTATTTTATTTATAAAATTCCAGTTTCATTATGAACAAGCTCTTTTGCTCCACTGAGGAGTAAAAAAAGCCAAAAGATGAACCTTAGTAGACTAACTGTATCTATTATATTGTGGGTCTTCTCTCAGGGCAGCCAAATCAATAACTTTCTCTGTCTCTTTCTCTGTCTCTTTCTCTCTCTCTCTTAAAAAGAGATTGAAGAATTTTTTCCATGCATCATGAAACTGATTGCTCAGAAATGGAAATTATTTTGTGATTTAGACCAGATCTTGCTGTTGAAATGTAGCTAAAGTGATACACTAGAAGTGAATTCTTGTATGTTATGATTCAGGCTAGAGAGCCTGTATTTAAACAATGTTTTTATTAAAGTAATATTTAGGCTGAGTCTCAGATTTCAGTGATGCACAGATCACAGAATGCTTGGGTTGGAAGTGACCTTAAACACCATCTGCTTCCAACTCCCTGCCATGGGCAGGGACACCTCCCACCAGACCAGGTTGCCCAAAGCCCCATCCAGCCTGGCCTTGAGCACCTCCAGGGGTAGGGCATCTACAGCTTCTCTGGACAGCCTGTGTCAGTCCCTCACCACCCCTTGAGTACAGAATTTCTTCCTTACATCTAATCTAAATCTCCTTTATTTTAGGTTAAAGCCATTCCCCTTAGTCCCATGACTCCACCCCCTGACCAAGAGTCCCTCCCCGGCTTTTGTGTAGGCCCCTGTAAGGTCACCCTGGATCCTTCTTTTCTCCAGGCTGAACAGCCCCAGCTCTCTCAGCCTGTCTTAGCAGTAGAGGTGCTCCGGCCCTCTGATCATCCTCATGGCCCCTTTCAGGACTTGCTCCAAGAGCTTTGTGTCCTTCTTGTGCTGGGGGCCCCAGAGCTGAACACAAAACTTCAGGTAGGGTCAACCAAACCATATAATGGATAAACAAACCATTTTTTTGTCTCTTAAAACAGTATATTAGCTTTTCTAACTAATTTGCAGCATTGCTAGAAGATGGTGCTTACACCACTTAAGACAATTATACCTGATGCTAAATAGGTGCTACTACTGCTCTGTAGCATCAGTGCCTGCAGTGCAGGCAAAGTAGAAAGTAGTGAAATTTGCAAAAATTTAAATTCTGGGATGACTTAACTTGTTTGCTTGTTTTTGGTGTGTGTGTGTGTATTTAATTGTAAAGAAACACTTTTCTCATCTTTACAGGATAAATACAGAACTTCAGTTTTATATGTATATATATATATGTGTGTATATATATATATATATATATATATATTTTCTGTTATGAGTGTTCTGTCTTCTAAAAATCTCCAGCCAAAACCAGAAAGAAGTTCAATTTATTGTTTAAAATCAGATGAAAATGAAAAGATGTTTATCTTGTAGCCATTCTGCAGACCGTTTCATACCAAAGCAAGGGTGAGAAGGTTCATCTGCGGCACCAGCTGCAGCCTGCACTACCTACCCCAGCCAATTTCCAGCCCACTGATTCACTATAGAGTTTTGTCATAACCTGTGGGTCAAAATAGGATTTGGATGTCACAGAACACATGAATAAATACCAAAATGCCAGCTCCTACCCTGTCCTACATATGCTCTACATTTATGACATGGCGTAACAGCTTTTAGTGAAAGGAGGGTGAAGGGGGGAAACTGGAGGGAAAATAAAACAAGCAGGGTTTGCACAGCAGACAGGCACCTTCTCACCTGCTCAGCTGCTGCCAGCTGGCACTGCTGCGTAGCAGTGCCTGTTACAACTTCAGTCACTGCAGTTACAGGTTTGGTTATTGTTCCTTTGCATTACTCAAAATACTCTAAACCCTTGCTTGACCTAGTGTGTGTGTGCAACCTCCTCTCTTTTGCTCCCCTTATCGCTTTCTCTCCCTTTCTCTCTCTCTCTCTCTCTTTCTCTCAATTTCTCTTTTTCTTTGTTCATAGAATCACAACATGGCTTGGGTTGGAAAGGACCTTAAAGATCATCTAGTCCCTACCCCCTGCCATAGGCAAGGATAGCCTGTACTATCCCTTTCTCTCCCTCCCCTTTTCTCCCCCTTTTTTCCTTTGTCTCTCCTTTTCTCCCCTTGTTTCCCCCTGTCTCCCCTTCTCTCCTATTCCCTCCCTCTTTCTTTATCTGGGCTTTTAACATTGTTTGAATGTAAGGCTGAAATTAACCTTTTCTGCACATCGCTATATCAAATCCATAGGGTGGCTGCAATATACATTGAAGACTTGCCTCTTCATTTCTCTAATGCTTGGGCACCAGCATGGCTCCGGGAACCTCTCTGCAGGTCCCTGTGCTTTCGGGCAGTGCTCTGGCCAGCGGCACAGCACTCGGTGTGCCAGGAGCTGTGGTGGTGCTGAGGGGCTGGATGTGCTTGGCAGAGAGCTGGAGAGGAGCAGGGTGGGATGGGTGGTGGCATCCAAAGCCTTGCAAGCAAAGCTCTTGGCTGGTGCTTGGGTGTGATCCTCTTCCTTCAGCTAAAACTGAACATAATCCTTAAACACTGATGCTGTGCTTTGGGTTTCCCAAGTCCCCCAGAGGAGGTAAAATAAGGTTAAACTTGCCTTGCTGCTTTTTCTGAACACACTGCTCTATCTTGCCTCTGTCCGGCATGAATAGCAGAAGCAGACTGGTTTAACTGGCAGGCTCTCACCGACGAACACTTTGTTATTCTTTCCACAACAACAGCATTTTTTTTTAAATCATTACAATTGTTAAGTTTCTCATCTTCCTTCTTTCACACTTTCTGACATTAACAATAGCAATAACCCTGAAACATTTCAATGAAGCACAGCATGTTCCTACCTCATGTCATCAGAGAATTGTGACACTAATCCATGATACCAAAAGTAAGAAAATAGGGTAATTGATTTGATGCTTTTAATAATCTCCTGGTTTTTGTTAAATGTTATTCTCCATTCTTTTATGTAAACCAATTTTGAGATGTTTTCCTGTCATTTTCCACAGGTATTTTAACATCATTTTCCACAATTCTACATATTTACTGGGTCTTAAGACTATTGTTTTATTAATATGACAGATACTGATGAAATAGAAATCGTAACTTGTGCATGGTGTCGAAGCAGAAGTAGTACACAGTATTGGCATAGAGATATTGTATATTTATTTAATGAATTCTTGTTTTGATTCCGATAACATCTTGTAGAAATCAGGGCTAATGCAGTTCTCATGAAATTTTCCACAAATTATCTTGAGGCAAGTATGTTGTAATTGGGTGTTGAAAAAATGTACTGCAGAAACAGCTCTAGACAAGTACAGTCTGTATTACTCAGGAAGTTGTAACATGTAAATACTTAAAGTGCATCTTTGAAATATAATGATACATAAATTCCTAGTCTAAGCATCATCAACACAGGGACTATTGGTGTGGGTGGAAACATTTCTTTTGCTCTTTGTTTTGTTACGACGAAATGCAGCACTAAACATGCAATGGAGAACTGGTATCCGGACTGGAGAAGTCCAGAAATCCCCAGCCTTGTCAGTGGCCTGCCAATAGTTTTGTCGTGTTGAGTCTGGATGGAAAACAACTTTTCTGTCTGTGAAAAATTTCAAAATGCCTTTTATTTCTATATTGGCACCAGATAATTCCTTTCAGGAAATGAGGAACATCTAACAGTTTTAAAGAGAAAGTGGGGAATTGCTCTTTCCATTAACAAGAGAAAGGAGAAGACACGATCCTGCTGCAGCCAGCAGCCCCGAACCCACCCTGTCCCAGAGACGCCCTACACATTTCTGTGCTGTTGTCAAAACTGCTCCTTCCTTTGAAACATTAATTTTCAAACAACTGTTATCCTTAGGTGGAAAAAAGCTTTCTTCTGAAACGTTTCCACCTGCTGTGCAGAACATGTGCCTGCTCCCGTGCACGGCCTGGTTGTTTCCACAGGACTGCTCATGGCAGCTGCCACTGGTGAAACCCTCACCCTGGCCCAGCACCACATTATTTTAAGTGGGAAAAACAACAACCCAAGGCTGAGGGTGCTGTTATGAGCTATTTGAACCCTTCAAGCTGCCACTCGCTTGAAAATCAGACCCCACGAGCCCAAAGCTACTGCAGGCACGGAGGTTGCCAGCTAATCAGAAAAACGGCTACAAAGAATTTGGCATTTTATCTTCAAACTTCTCAGAATTAGTAATGCTGACAATAGGTCTGCCAGCTTTACAGGCAGAGAAAATGTCCACCACTTGCCCGTTGGTATTTTTCAAAGATAAGAAGTATTTATTTGTTTTCTTTATTTTTAAAATGAAATGGAAGCCTACAGCAAGTGACTCACGATTTGAAATATCACTGCCTTCATAGCTGTGAGGAACAAAGACTGATGGTGCCTCAGTTGATCTGAAGGGTGCATACCCAGCAAGAGAGGACTTAAAAAGATGGGGGGCAGCGGAGGTGTCCACTTCCACGACACCCCAGCTTGTCGTGAACCCTTCTTCCTGTGGGAGCAGTGCTGGGGCTGAGCAGGGCATGGCGTTTGTGTGCCAGAGCAGCTCCGGCCTCCTGTGCCACCACTGCAGGGCTGGCTGGGCAAGAGAGGCAACTAGCCTCTTCAAGGCTCTTTGGCTTTTTTTTTTTTTTTAATTATTATTTTTTTTTTTTTTACAGAATGGCTTGGTAGTTAGCGAAAATACATTCTGATTTGGTATTTACATTGTAATTGAATTTATCCAGGAAAATCATTTCGGATTTGGCTTGACAAGGTTTGAATTGCAAAACAAGCTTTGCAACTATATTAATCAAGTCAGGCTGCTATCAGCATGACAGCCTGTTTTGCCACAGTGAGACTTTTTGTTGGTAGACTCCAGTGCCAAAATAAGCAGAAATGATGTGCTTATTCTTTAGGGGCAAGTATAGGCCAGTGTGTTTTCAACTTGCCCTTTGAAGGCCTACCCACAAAATGGTATAGGTGTAGGTCCTGTCAGGAGCAGCTGACAGGAATCACTGGGAGCGCTCCGCTGCATCAGCAGCAGATGGGCACTCTCTCTGGCTGCCGCTTACTTGCATGGGAAATCTCAGTTTAGATGTGGCATTTGCAGTCTGGCAATACGGCCCCTTTTCTGAGGGACTGACCAACCAGCCTGGATCTGCACAACCCTGTAGCTGATGACCCGTGGTCGCAAGTAGAAGTGCGACCTAGAGCAGGGATGCCCACATGGGTGTCACCAGTTCTGCCCAGCCCAGCAGAAGACCCTTGGCCCATCCCTGCTCCACGATGCTCTCCTTCCCAGGGTCACCCTCTGGGGCCAGTGGGCTGCACTCGCAAATATTTCTACCAGTTTCCTACGGGCTCTGTGTATCTTCCTCCATTACATGCTTGGAAGTGCACCCATCCATGCCCATGATTCAATACATCTATTCTGTGGCAGAAGCATATGTAAAAGACTCTTTTCTGACCACATTATAATGTAAAGATGGAGCTGGAGCCTGTGAGAGCCCCCAAAGGAGGTAACACAGCCCACCCCCATTAAAAAAAAAAAAATCAGATAATGCTGCTTTAATATAATAATGAACCCTTATGTAAGCACTTTTGATGTGAAAGTTCACAGACGAGAAAAGGTCTTTGCCAAGGTCCCGTCCTGAACCCCTTAATTAAAGGAGTAGTCCTGTTAATTTCATAAGATTACTTACCTAAATGTGTACCACTCCTGTGAAGAAAGTGGTGCATTATTTAGCCCTAAACAAATTAGACTATGTTAAGCAGATTGACAGGTGAAGAGACCATTACAAGATGAAAAGGAATCACAGTCTGTTTTGTTTTGAATGCTAGTTTGCTTATTCTTTAGAAGGGCACAGAGTGGAAGGTATTCAAGGTTTGTTTTTATCAGAAGTAATCCAATCTGCACCTAACCTTCATTTTAGTGGGCTGAATAAGCCTACCTCTGGAAATGTCCTTGGTTTGCCCCTCCTCTCTAAGAGCAGTTCCTCTGTATCCTTGGGACACTGCATCTGCAAGTCTCGTGTTCTCCAGGCACTTTGGCCTCTTCACTTTCCTAAGCTCCTCAGATACACCTGGGGTGAAGTGGAGATCTCCTGCCGAAACTGATGGCCTTCTGGAAGACATCTGTGCCGCTTCAGGCTAAGCTCGAAAAGCAGCAGCTAGAAAACAAAACCTGCTCCAAAAGTGTTGTGTGCATTTGTGGCAACGTAAAATACAAATCAGAGAGAGAACACGATCATTTCTATTAAAATCATGTTTGTAGTTCTTCACATCTTTCTGCCTAGAGGTGCCTTTAAGAAAAGTTCAAGTAATATTTTTGCAGTCATCTGTAGGGACTAAACACTAGGCTGAAAATTGACAAGTCAGCAGTCGGCCTGGTAGCAGAATGCCTCCATGTGTCCCTCTGAATTTTGGGTTTACTTGAACTGGGTGCTAAGTCTTTGAAAATTGGATTTACATATGGCCATTGATAATTGTTTGCATAAGCATTAGCCAATAACTGCTAAAAATCTGCTTTTTGTCTTATCTATCTATGCCTAGGTTTTTGGAGCTCTCAAGCCTATCAGGTCCTACATCCAGATAAATGCCCCAGACCACATCCTACTGCAAGATTACTGTTGTTTTTTTCCCAGTCCTGGAGGATGTTACGACTGGTGATGGTAGCTTACATCTCTGTTGCCATTACCGACTGTTCATAGGCTGTCACATTCTACCACAGTCCTAAGGTATCATATTTTGAATTTTATTTATCTATCTATCTATCTATCTATTTATTTATTTTAAATGAAGGATTCTTTTTAAATATGTTTAATAGCATATTCTAATTCAGTGAGAAACAGAATATTGGGTCACTTTTTTCATTAACAGCTTCAAAAACAGTTTAGTCAAAGATAAGGACAAGAATATAAGCTTTGGTTTCTAAAGAAGTTGACTCATGAAGTCTAAATTAGTGGGAACAAAAGAGATACTTACCTAATTTTGTTTACACATAATTACTTTCTGTAATTTTGTTTTCTTGTACCTTCTCTGGTAGTGAATACTGTAAAGGGTGCAATGATAAGAGAGTGAGGAACTCCTGTACAGCATACACTAGTGCTGCTGTTTTACCCATACCAGCCGTACCCTTTACTGAATATAGGTTATTATATTAAAATATAAATTGGAGTATTTAAGGCAATATAAGTAAGAAGCCCTTCAAGGTAACTAAAAGACTCCTGTTTAATTATAGATTTATTATCACAGGTTTATTAAAATAATTCTCAGCAAAATTAATTTTCTTTCAAGGAGCAGAACACTGAATTATAAGAAAAGTAATATTGAATCATGTGCTAAGATACCAGCAGTGGTTAAATTGAATCAGTAAGCTTTGCATCTAATGAGTCTGGTTCCACAGCTATCCAATTAATGTATACTTGTTATGGTGGAGTTAGCCTGAACTAAATGCATATTACCAAGATGAGCTAGCTATATAATCAGTTCTGTTAAGACACTAGTTTTTTTTAACCTGTTACTACCTGAAACTGCAATATAATGACTAAAATTTATTTGTCATTAAGGGCAGGGACTATCAAAGACTGAGATCATGTTTTACTACACATATCCGAACTGCAGGTAATTTCTCCTGAACAATTACAAGGTAAACTTTCTTTAATATTGGTTTATCCTTACTATGAAAAAAATAAAAAGGACAGAACAAAAGCTTGAATGAGTGACTCTGACAAGCTAATACTGAAGAAATCTTATTAATTTAAAATTGTTGAATGAGCTGTGTGGCAATGCAGCCTGAAAACCTGAGAGAGAAAAAGAACATTTAAAAATGCTGTAAGCTCTAAATAAAACATAAAAATATTTTGTGTGTATGCGTTGGGGGGGGGAGGGAGGACCATTACACGTAAGTTGGTGTTTGATATGTGGCATATAATTACAGGAAGTTTGTAGAAGGTGCCATGATACCTGTCAATTATCAGCAGGCAGAAAATGCAGATAACATACATAATTCATCAGCATACTGCCCTTTGTTGTTAAGCCGACTGATTTAGCTCCATAACATAACTGCTTATTCAAAACAAGACATTTACATTCAAATGAAATACTGTTACCTCTTCAAAATGCATTCAGTTATTATACTGATTCAGATGTACATATATGCATTGCTAAATGTTAGCAAGGAAGAGTACAACTGCACTAATTTATATGTGCACACAAATTTGTTTTACTGTAAGGGAAAAGAGCAGCTATCAACATCAGTCAGCTCTTATATTATGACATGACAGAAATGCCTTTAATAGAAAACATCTAACAATTAAAATGATGTTAATGTCCTCAATATATTTATTTATTCTGTTAGTTTCACACAATTTATTTTAATAATTGCAAATATACTTTAATTTTGATAGAAAAATCAATGCAAATGTCAATTCAGCTTGATTTCTCCATCTATGGCATTTAATTGGGCCTCCTTGAAGTCAGATAATTCTTAATAAAAAAGCCATGTATCTAGGTAAGAGCTAGCCGCAGGTGTGAGTCAGATACGGTGGGGTATGTTTTCATGTTTTTATTCTGAGTGTGTGTCCTCACTTAAAATGAAAAAAAAAAAAAAGTAATAGAAATACAGAGGTTCTGGAAATTATAAGTTTCCATTGTTTGCACGGGAGAGAGAAAAAATCCATATTTAGTGGGACATTGATCTGAGATAAAACAGAAAGTTGAGTACAGTACAAAAAGAACAAGCAAAGGAAATAAATTAACCTCCTATTTGCATTTTTGTAATACAAGAAGGAGAAAATGCATGGTAAAACCAAAGGGACAACAATAGAAAGCTTGTCAAGGAAATGTGTTCTGTAGAAAAGAAAGATTTTAGTAGTTGGAGTTCACTCCCACAAGGCGAGTGGGAGCAAAAAGCTCTCCTGCTTAAGCAGGATTTCCACAAGGTTTGAACTTTTATGAGTGATGAGTGCATCACACCCATGTAAAAGGAAGCTGTGAGTGTTCTCATTGCATATGAAGGTCTGTGCTACTGTACTGAAGCTGCCACTATCTGATGGATGCATTTCCCTTACCAGGGGGTTGTGTGCATTTTCCTGTGCTGTGTCTGACTCTGGATAGGCACATACACACCTACAGCACACTGCATCCTGTGCATAACTAAACAAGCACAAAATCCTTCTGTGAGGCAAATCTTTTTTACTCAGAAAACTGCTTTTCTATATCATCAAATTCTCAGTGAATTTTAGCTTCTTATCACAAGGTAGCTTTTGTATCAGCCCTGTCCTTAACTGCAGTGGCAACATGTCGGGTCATACATTTTACACTGCTGATAGCAGCAGGACCTGAGGGTGAAGAAGACAGTGGTTTGCCTGTTCCACCGGATACACAGCACTTGGCCTGGCAGAGATACTACAGCTGCTACGGTCTTGTGTAAGTGGGTTTGCATTCTTTCCTCTGCTCTTATCAGGATGCAGCCCTTGCTGCCTGACATTCACGCGCTGGTCAGGCTGGCAGGATGTAGGCAGCTTTATAAAGCAGCACTGGGAGGGGAGGAACGAGCAAATTTCAGTATGAAACCTTTCACCAAAACACTGGGGGCATCTGGAGCTGGTGTGAGGGGTTGCTCGGACTAGAAGAGGTGAGGTGATAATCCCGTGCAGCTCTATCACCTTCCTTCGGCAGCTGATGTCACCGAGGCAATTGGTGTCACTCCAGTCTCTAGGTGTAGCTGCTCCAAAGGCAGTGGTGAGCACGCCTGACTTTTGTCAAACAAGCTTTGTAGGCTGGTCAGAGATTAAACAGAGTATGCTGGAACAGGGAAGAACAGGATCAGAAGGAAAGCAAAGGTTGTGGTTTTGTTTGGGTTGTTATTCCTCTGATTTATTTATTTATTTCCTTAAGGCAGCATAAACCAGCACTGACATGAAACCGAAGCAATAGAAGAGGGTAGGAATAAGGCTCTGGAACTGCAGAAGGGAGACTGAGCAGATAAGGATGTCATGTGGAAGGAGGAGTAATAAAATCTAGTAAATCAGATGACATGAAAGATCTGATCGGAAAAGGGGAAGATGTGCCAGGGATCTGTTCCCTTTCTGGGCTGCATTTAACTAAACAGAGTTACTGGCACCTTGCCCTTGTTCTGTGATCCTTTCCAAGCATTATTTTTTTTTTTTTTTAATGATGATGATGATGATCCCTTGTTTCTACTACTGACTTGAATGAGAATAAAATCACTCACAGCTGAAAGGAAAATCCTCCTCATTCAGCTTAGTAAAATGTTTTTGCTTTTGAAAAGGCTGTTGATGGGAATAGCAGAACAAGAAGCAATTGCCTACAACCTGGTTCACACATTGTTAAAAAAGGAGGGACCGGCTGCAAAACCAGGTTCATGGGAGGAGCTCATGCTGACCCCCTTCTCTGCATCTCAACATCTCCCAGAGCACAAGCACTTTTCTCCCCAGCTGCCAAGGTGAGAGCTGCATCACCGCTCCACTTTGCCTAGCTGTCACTCAGAGGAAACTATGCCTATGCTGTTTCAGGGCTACGAATATCCCCTGCTGGCGTGACTTGAACCAAAGGAGAACAAGTATTGTAACACATGATAATTCACAGTAGAGGACATTAATTGTCAGTCCTCTTAATCCAGATATACTTCATATGCTTAAAATGTAGAACGGCATTGTTTTAATTTTTGCATGTGCAGCTGGATTCAAAAGCTCTTTCAGTCCTCCTGATGATTACATGGAAAGTTGTCCAGTAAATGTAGGAACATGTTATTTTTATTTTTTGTTTATCCTTCCTGTTCTCTTGTTTATTCTTGCTGTCTGGGTTCTGGAGCTAACTGATATCTCAATGGGTGGGGCATCCTTTGGCCAGATCCGAGTTGTTGCAGGTACCGAATCTTACTTTATATTTTATCATGCAAACTCACTTCTGCCATAAAATGCTGCCTATTTGTTCTAGCAAATACCAAACTGAATATCCATAATTAAAATCAGGTTTTGGATATGGCACTTTGCTTAGCTGCAAATAAATTCAAATTAATTTGTCAGCATGTCAAATAACACAAGTGTTGCCATATTTGTGTCCAACATGTAACATAGACTCTCTATCCATGATAGCACTGCAAAAAGTAAGCAGCTTATTTTGAAGCACAAGTAGAAGAAATAGTCATTTCTCCTAAGGGAGTAAAGCTGTACTCAAACATGCTGGCTGCACAAAGTATTTAGTATACTTACACGTTATTTGTTTACCCTAAATGTAAAAATTACTGTGCTGCTGATTATTTTCTTTAATTATCTATAGTTACACATATACACATTATGGGTACATGTATATATATGTATATATAATTTTCTATGAACATATATTCCCATGTAATGGCAAGATGGCAGGGGAATGAGGACTGGAAGGAGTGGAAGGCAGCCACTGTTTGGATGGGCAGAGGATGTTGTCCCTCTGCAGTAAGATGGAGTGACTGAGAGGCACACAGTTGTCAAGCAGCAGTGAATGTAAAAAAAAATGGGAGGCTGAGAGGAGGAAGTACAAGAGAAGTCTGGGGAGCTTCTTGTTTAAGCTTTGCCACCAACCTAAAAAGGACATTTTAGCTACCCTTGATGGTGTTTTATTTATCTTCTGTCACATGATTTGTATCATGCTTCTGCTTGCACCTCCATAAGGCTTGTGAAAGGCAAGAGTGTTCCTCTGGCATGGCTCCTTTGGCTCTGCTGGGTCAACAGCTCAGTCACAGCTATTGTCCAAAGCAACCAACCCACAATCCCCTCACCAAGCCCCACGACTGCAGTAGGACCTGGCACATGTTGTTGAAATCTCACTCACAATTTGAGATTGTAAACATCTAGTTTCTTTAGACTGGTTAGTCGTAACTCATTCTTGTTCACGCATTTGTAAGAAAATTTGACCACAGAAGAGGAAAGAAAAATAGTGCCCAACCCTAGCTTGTTCCCCCTGCCCCTATCCCCCCCAACAATTGGAGGGTTTAGGAATTAAGTGGTACCTAGAGATTTCTCGAAGTATGTATGGGAGTATTAAACAGAGGGGATGATGCAGAGGAAGCATGAAACAACTGGCCCTAGAGTTAGATAAACCTTCAAGTAGCAGGAAAAGAACAGAAAAGCTGATCTCCTAAAATCCACTATTCTGTTATTAATCAATGCTGCTACTCATGCATACCAGGAGAAGTTACTTTTAGGTCCAGATGGATATAACGTCCTTGCAAGGTTCAAAGACAGTCAGATCAGTGACTTCTGGGGAACAAGTTGGAATAAAATTTTATTCTTTTTCTCACTGATCTATTGTGGATGTTTTCTGAGAACAGACAGAAACTTCTGCCATTCAATACAGGTGTCCCCAGTGGGTGGCAGTCATGAAGTATGCCTGAGCCAGGCCTGAACGCAATTTATAAAAATGTGCTGTTTATATCTATGCCCTGTTGTTATTAATAGAAAGGGAGCAATTGCAAATAAATTTTAAAGTAACAGGGGAAAGCTTCATGCTTTATGGCACAAATAGTCCTTACAGACAAAATTGTGTAACATACTCCTGTAATGTAAAAATGATGATTTGTTCTGTGTGAATTGTTAAACCAAGAATTGTAAATAAAAAATACACACTTTCTTCAAACGTGCTGTGATAGACACTTTATTTACAGTATCACATTCTGGAATAGGTCAGAGACCATGCTTCCTGCGAAACATTTCACAAATTCTTAACCATATTCTTGACATAGATAGTTGATGTGCAATCCATGCAATCTCCTATTACATACAAGGTCAGATAGCTACCAAATGTCAACCAACGTTCACGTGGCTTGAAGAAGAATATAGAAATCAGAACAAAAACATATTAAAGTGACAAAGCTAAGCAGCTGCTTTAAAATATCATGTATAATAATGATCATGGTCAGTATAAAGATATGGCTAGCTTCTAGCAGAGACAGACTCACGGGCTTTGCAAAAGGAGTGTTGGCTTTTAGGTCTCTCAGCAAAGTTGCTGTCAAGGGCTTTTGCAGTCTCTGTTCAACCTTCATTTTTGATAAAATACAGGACACTATCCCAGTTAGTCAGACACAGGACAAAGGACTTGAAGTCTCTAGTATGCAGTTGACTGCTGGCAGTAAGTAGCAGGTATTAAAATAGCTAGACTCGGGCAAATACTAGGCACTTATTTTTCAGATTAGTTAAAACAGCATCTGCTTTTTATTACATGGTTTTCAGATGCAGAACCTCAGATGGTATAAATTATCAAATCCATTGAAGTTGACTAGAACTATGATAATTTACACCAGATGAGAATCTGAACTATCACTGGAGATACAGCCTCACTTGCAGGAATCTTAAATGAGAAACGATGCCCAGTGGATGCAGCAAGAAGTCTGGAAAATCATTTGATCTGATTGTATCAGTCAACCCATATGTTAAAAGCAAGGTGTGAGAGTCAGGGGAATGGCTGCCAGTTTGTAGATAGGATTTCATTGTAATTTAAAGTGCAGGTTACATGCTCCATTTTGTAGCAGAAACAACATGGTATCTATGGAGTTGAAACAGCCTTCAAGAGTACCTCAACCAGGAATGCTTTCAGCCTGGTGGAGCAATTAGATTGCTGCTAGTAACAATTGACTGTTACCACAGCACTTTGACATAAGCCTGGGGTGTCTCCCAGGAAAACCTCATCAGAAGTCTTTAAAAGACTTGGGCTGCTTCTGAAGAGAAACTTCCTTCAGTGAAAAGACAGAAAGCCAAACTGGGGAGAGGAAGACGGGAAAGATTTTGCCTCCATTCCCCACAGACACAGATCAAAAGTTATTTCTTCAGATGCCTGTGAGAAAGGGTGAAATGATGGTCAAGGGTAGTTGCATGTAGACCAGCAAATACTGTGGTGAGCGCATGCATGAAGACACGAGACTCCCTTTAGGAGAATGCAAAAATCAACCGAGTCACCTCACAACAGTTGTACTTTGGAGTCTCCTGTCTTAGTGAGAGTTGCCAGGCAGGTGGGACTTCCGAAGATCCAACGTTAAAAGACGATTCTTAAAAACACGCAATCCAAAACTGGAGTTTCCAGGGCATGGAAGCATTGGACCATCTACACAACAGACTCAGGCCTATGAAATAAGACCTGTCTGTGGAAATTGGATGCTTTTCTTACCTGTAGACTTCCAAAGTAGTTTGCTTTTTAACTATAACCAAACAGCTATCTAATTTAAACATGGATGAGGGAGTGCAACACATAACAAGTACTCCTCAATGAGTGGTGACCAGTGAAACCACACAGATCATGTAAAACAATCTGATGAGAACATAAAAGAGAAAAACTACTGCTAAAAGTGAATAAAGAAACTTCTCAGTAGTAAAATATGACTTTTTGGGAGCTTAGTTACTCACTTCATCTGAGTAGAGGCTGAGACCTGGAGCTGCTAATACCAAGGTGAGCAATTAGCATAACTCCCTCCTGGTCAGTGCTACAAAGACGAGGTGACCAGTGCTAGCTACTGCCTTCATGACAGCACTGGCACTCTTCTTTCCGTTGACTTCTTTAATCATTTGATTGATTAGCTTCTGCAAAAGAAGACAGGAAAACACAGGGACTTTTCTTTGTTATTTTATTTTTTTTAATATATATATTTTTAAAACACATCCTTTCTTCATCAGTATCAAAGTATTTGAAGAGTTTGGGAGACTTGCATAAGACACTATGGCCAACTTTGCACCAAAAGGCTTCCACGAAGAGCTGCTATCAGGTATAAGGTTTCAGTTTGGAGGAAGATCAATAGAACATTCAGAAGATCATAAAGACAAATGTGTGGCAGCAGAGATACAAACATCCAATTCTTGTTAGGGATTACTTGGAATGCTGATCTCATTCAAACATGCTCCCCAACTTATTTTGAATTTCTTACGTAATTATACTCTGTTTTTAAGTTTTTGTCACTGCACAGAGGTCCCTTTTGTATAAGTTCAAATTCGGGTCAAGTTCAGAGAGAGAGGCTTCACAGCCATTAGAGACAGGACATTGTCTTTCTGCCAATGTGGTTTTGCCCCAAGCTGCAACAAGGCTGAAGTAACCATTGTAAGGGATCTCTGCATTTTTTATTACTTGCAAAAAAGAATTTTTCAGCCAGGCAAATACATCATTTTAGTCATCTATGAGCAAAGAGGGAATTGGTTTGCTGTAAATAATGATAAGCTAATGTTACTTATTATTTTGCATTTTTTTCCTTTAATGCTAGATACCACTTTACAAGAGCCCAAAAATAAGTTCTGGACAAGCCAAAAGATCAGGTGTCCACATGGACATATCCTTGGTGCATTTAAAATCATGCAGGAGTACAAAAGTTAATGCTAGCACTTTTAATCCAAACAGTATTCCGCCTTGTCTGGAATATTATAGAAGCACAGCTAACCAGATGAACTCTTAATTCCTAAGATTGTTGCTTAGAAATTTCAATAATTAGAAAAGGGTGTATTAAAGTTCCACACATGGCTGGCTGTCCTCTGTGGACACCTTTAGGACAGGCTTTATGCAGTCCGCATCCCTTGCCAGCCCATTTAGACAGGTAACACTACAGCTGTGAGCATCCATAGGCAAAAATATGAAGCATGTGGTAAGCCCATAGCAGAGCTGAAGAAAGAACCAAAACCAGCCTGGTCCCCACAGGAGATTAGGCCAGAACATCTACTGTGACCATCTGGGGCTGATCAGCTTTGTCACACAAGTTCCTGAACCACCTAGTTCATCTAGAACATGTCTTTTAAGAAAGACATATCGTCAGGTGGAAATGAGTAGAGATGGAAAGGCCATTATAATTCTCGTAAAACTGTTCCAATGGTTAGATATCCATTGCTTAGGGAAAAAATTACCACACGATTCTAGTCAGGTTTTGTTCGGCTTCAGCACCAGCAATTGGATAGTGTTATGTCTTTGTCAGCTAGATTGAAAAGCCATGTCTTAAGTTTCTGTTTCACTGCAGATACTTTTGGACATCAGTCAATACACTTTTTGGTTTAACAAACCAAGGAAAAAAACTTCCTTGTATCACTCATCTTGTACCATATGAATCAATGATTTTTTACTTCATAGAATAGCTTGGGTTGGAAGGGACCTTAAGGATCACCTGGTTCCAAGCAGGATGGCTGGATGCTGCTGGATGCAGCACTCCCGGTGTGGCCTCAGAAGGGCAGAGCAGAGGGGCACAATCCCCTCCCTCCACCTGCTGCCCACCCCTCTGTTGGTGCAGCCCAGGACGCAGTTGGACCCCTAGGCTGCAGGCACACACTGCTGGCTCGTGTCGAGCTTTTTGTCCGCCAGAGCCCCCAGGTCCTTCTCTGCAGGGCTGATATGAGTGAGTTCTTCTCCCAGTCTGTGCTTGTGTCTGGGATTGCCCCAGCCCAGGTGCAGCACCTTGTACTTGGAATTGTTGAACCTCATGAGGTTCACGTGGGCCCACTTCTCCAGCCTGTCCAGGTCCCTTTGGATGTCATCCCTTCCTTCTTGTGTATCGACTGCACCACTCAGATTGGTGTCATCTGAAAACTTGCTGAGGGTGCACTCGATCCCACTGCCTACGTCACTGATAAAGACATTAAACAGGACTTGTTCCTAGACAGACCACTGAGGGACACCACTCGCCACTGGCCTCCATCTGGACATAGAGCCATTGACCACCACTCTCTGGGCGTGTCCATCCAGCCAATTCCATATCCACTGAACAGCCCACCCTTCAATTCATCTCTCTGCAATTTGGAGATAAGGATGTTGTTTTTGTTTTCTTGCTCTTCTCTCAAAGATTTCTGTTTACCAACAGTCTTCTTGGATCCTAAACGGGATGAAGCAAAATCCAACAAAAATTGCTTCAGTGACAAACACAGAACTACCATTGTCATTGTAGTCTCTAGAGATTTCTCTCTTTGTAGCCAAGAATTACACGAGTCTTTTTGACCAAAGCACCATGTTCAGGAGTTCATTCATTGTTATCTTTCTTGATAAATTCCCTCTGCATCTCTTCATTTCTCCTCTAAACCCCCAAATAAAAACTCATTAACAGAAGAAAAAATCCAGCCTGAACTTTCAGTTCTCATTAGGTCCAGCAACACACGATTTTCTGAAGTTGAAAAAGGCAACAGCAGCATTAACTTTGCTATAACGTGACCGATTATTAGATCACAGGAATTATCTGTGGATATGGTTTTACTCCCTTATTTTTTGCAGCTGTACCAATACAGTTATTCAGAAATGATCTAGGACAATTTTGAAAGGCTCTAACACTAGAAGACCTGGAAGAGACAGAAAAAATGAGTGCACAGAAAGAAAAGCACATATATATATATATATATATATATGTTTTTTCCATGAGAACCATTAGCACTAGCAGCATTAAGGCCGCTTTGCATAAGTTGGGTCAGTTAGAGAGCTAAAAGATCCTCTGGCATGCGGATTGTCTGCACAGGAGAAAAACATGGTCTGCAAACTTGCTGATGATTAGATAAAAGTGTAGTTTGATTGATAGCAAACGCATACATGTGAAATGGCTCTGCAAGGCACAGAAAGAGTACCAGAAGTAGTGAAGCAGCTATGGTACAAGACAAGAATTTAAAAAGACTGGCTCAAAGTTCAGAAGTAGAGTAGAGCTATAGCATGGGAATGTTACAGAATTACTGTGAGATGACATAATGAATTAGCTTAAGCTTACAGCATAGCTGCAGGCTTTAAAGATGACAACAGCCATAATACTCAGAGAATTCCAGAAAAACAAATTGGAAGGTCCCCTAAAACAAAAGGCTGTGTTTTCTATGAAATTTTGTTTTGAAAACAACTTGCTCAACTGACCTTCAATGGTCCTGAATTTGGGTGTCTTCTCTGTTCTTGCTTAAGCTCTGGTATTTGGTGGGTAGACTAAATGGACAGGTGAAAACTTAACCCCGCGGGAACGGGGTTAAGCTGAGGCAGGGGAAATTTAAGCTTGACATCAGGAGGGGGTTCTTCACAGAGAGGGTGGTTGCACACTGGAACAGGCTCCCCAGGGAAGTGGTCACTGCACCGAGCCTGTCTGAATTTAAGAAGAGATTGGACTGTGCACTTAGGCACATGGTCTGAACTTTTGGGTAGACCTGTGCGGTGTCAAGAGTTGGACTTGATGATCCTTGAGGGTCCCTTCCAACTCAGGATATTCTATGATTCTATGAAAATGACAGCCTGCTTTCACTGTTGGCAGGTGTATTACTTATTAGCTACCCACAAAACAATTGCCTGCTTGCATTCAACTTATAAACAAAGTCATCTAGGCTGCGTCATTGACTTATCTTTGTGGCATATTACATCCCCATCTTTTGAGCTGTGGTTATTAATTTTGTACAATCTTTGATGTCATTTAAAGCAAACATTAAGTTGTACATAGCCAAAATCAATTCCTAAAATAATATTAATCTGCTCAGTCAGAATCCCCCATTTGCTATTTTGTTTTCAACTGTCAGTTAACCAATGTTCTACTAAGTAACAGGTGATATTAGCAAAACATATAGAAAGTGCCATGAAGTAGTAAGACAAAAAGTCAGGAAGAAGTCTAAGAACTACACAAACAGTATTGTGATGTAAACACTGTATGTTTTATCAAGCGTGTTGTCTAACAAAACTGTGGTCGGATCTATTTTTCATATACCCATAGCTCCCAACATTAGTTCTGCCAATTTCCTTTACTAGCTTCTTGATTGGACTGATATAAGTTACACATTTTTGGCTGACATAGGTGCTAGACTGATGATCAGTAATCATCTGGATGTTGCCCTTTTTATAGCCAGTACTCTCAATTTTGTCAAGTCCTCTGGATTGTCTTTACTAGTATCAAATTTATTGAGAACTAACAGTAGCAATCCAGATAGCTGCTCAACCAGTTGGAATGTAAACGCTGATTTAAGTTATCTCAACATGTGACATTTTAAGCCTAGCTCTGGTGGCTAACATCTTCCTGAGTTACTGCTGGAATACAATGTATTTTTTTACCTTCTGAAGTGATAAAAGTTTGGGTTTTTCCCATATATTCCAAACATAGAAAAATATCTAATTAGTCATTTATATTTTACTAGCAGTATTTCCATAATTTCTATGGAACCATATTATTCTTAGGACTAACATAACCCACCCTAAATGTATCACTTTCAGTCATGAGGGCAGCAGGGGACATGAAGGGTGCTGTGTTCTTTGCAGACGTAATTGCCTTTTACAGCACTGACTCAGAGGAAGTAGTAACTCTACATAAAATATTCCATCAGACTGGCTGATGTGTTATCCCAAGATGGTGTGCTGAGGCAATAAAGAGCAGTCACTGTTCTGAGCATCTGTTGAAAGGGCAGAGTCAGCTTAAAATCTAGCCAATTTTCAAGAGTCAGTTAAAAGCAGTTCTGTATTTTCCTACACATCTCCTAAACGACTTGTGAAGCTTATTTACAGAAACATGTCTTTCCTGCTATGTGACAGATGCACACAGAAGAGGGAACTGACTTAAACAAAAATGGTGAAGCTAGCCACAGATAAAAAAAGTGCAGGCAAAAGTAACCAGGGAAATATTTTTGTTCAGGGTTACTTGCAACAGGTTGTAGCACTGTCATCCAGGAATGCGGAGCTATGTTTGACTCTGCTCCTTTCAGAAAGAAGTGACCTGTAAAGAGACATGAAGAAGCGATGTATTATTGAGTCCATCCTCACTGTCAGACCACAATTCTCCATGTAACAGACTTCTGCAAAAACTTCACGCAACATGCGACAGCAACAAAAATCAGTTACCAGACGATGTTTATCAACAGTTTATACTGGGGACAACAGAGGACTGACTATGATCTAGAAAGTTCCTTTTACATTCCCCTCCATATTTCCATTCACCCAGGCTTTTCTTTTTTTTTTTTTTTTTTCTCTTTATATGTAGAAATAGTATTTGTTTTATTTTATAAGTAGAACTTTCATCTTGTCTAGGAATTATCATTCTGTGTTTTTCCCCAAGTGAACTAACTTCAACTATCTTTGCAGTAAAGCTGGGCATAAAACTCTAGCTGTATTCGTATTTTTAGGTATACTTATCAGAATCACCACTGGCTATTAATATTTACACCATTAAGTTTTCACTCGTCAAGGTAAGATCTATACAAATGACACCACAAATATTCTTGCTGAGAGCACTTCAGCCAAACTAGCAAATTTTGCACAACGTTCTCTCTGCAAACGGTGAAGCGTATTATCATCCAGACTGTAGTCTGAAACATGCTTTTTCAGTTCCCAAGCTACTTTCAAACAGTTGTCTTCGGAATGCTAATTTCACTCTTGTGTTGGCAGATCCATGCAGAGCGTGTCATGAATGTTGCCATGGTTATACTCCCCATTTAGTAAACAGGATGAAATAAGCCCACATTCAATGGCAATAATGCAACTTAGACCAATCCCCAGTTACTCTTAAAGTGGCTCCTCTTCATTTACACTTCTTAAAAACCTGAGTCAACACAGGTTGCAGATTCATTTCCAAGTTGCTAGTATTAGGGGACACCATCCCTTTCAATAAGTGCTCAAACTGAACAAACAATTTTTCACTTCATGGACCATCTCTGCAGACAAGGCAAGAGACTGAGGAAAGGGAAAAAGTTGCCTTCTTGCCCTTAGCAGATGTGGTGACTGCAGCTCATGAGTACCAGATGCAGGTTGTCACCACAGCATCAATTATCGGGAAGGAAACTGCAACTTTTTTAAGGCCCAGAGCTATTTTAGGATTTTTCTGATGCTAGAATCAGTCCAGGGTGGATCCAATTTCCCTGGCAGTAAATGCCATTTAGAGGGTGGAGTTGGCAATGGACTGGGTTTATACACCAGATCATCCTTCAGCTCTTACTCACATTAGTTCTGCCCTTCTCTTCCTCAGTTCGTCCACTCCTAACTCACAGCCTGGTGATTTCTTATTTTCTTTTTTAAAGATCTCTAGCTTTCCTAGAGAATTGCAAAAGCAGCCATTCAACTGCAGCCAGTAAACGTTTGTTTAAACAAACAAATGAACAACAACAACAACAACAAAAAACACAACACAAGCAAAACAAAAATCAAAGCCTTTGTATTTACAGAGATAAAAGGCTGAGAGGAGGCTACAAAACAGATCAGGACTGGTTATCCAAGTGAGCACATGGAGAGCTGTGGTGCCTGTGCTGTGCCCCGAGCAAAGCAAATACCGGACAGCATCCGTCAGGTTTTGCTACTACTCGGAACCATGGAGACATGGAAGAAGAACTTGATTTTTGTGCTGGCTGTAACAAAGCCCTGACAAGCACTTATTAAAATTACTAACTGGGAAGCAGTTCTGACATAGGGTACTGGAGAGATTCACCCTTATTCTCAGTTTGGGGAGCGGTTACGGAGCATCAGACCTTTACTGCAACTGGATAAATTCAGAGGCTCCGCAGAGACCTGTCCCTGTCCAGAGGCTCCATTTTTTTGGAACCACAAAAAAAAAAAAAAAAAAAAAAAAAGTATTTGTACATGAGCAGACCACAGCAGATTACTATCCCTCCTGCTCAGGGATCGCAACGTTTGCAGGATGACTGATGGTGACAACTGCCTAAGGCGGCAGTCAGCCTGACACAGCGTCTCCTCCAGCCTCCGAACCACACCACGCGCGGGGCGGTATCTGCTGCCTCTGAAGGACTCCAAGCACAGCCCAGCAGAGGACAGTGTCTAGCAAGAAGACAGCTGTCCTGTGAGCTCTGCCTAATTTACTGGAGCAAAGCAGCATGGAGACACGTTAAGTATCAAGGGGTCCTTTCCTGTTCAGTAGTTGAAACTGCCGAATTCTTGCCACTTCTGGCATATCCCACTGGAAGCAAAGCTCTAGCTTTCTGGAAATATATGAGTGCATCGTGCCGCTGTTATTCCAAGTGGAGAAGTGAAGCGGAGGCATATCTCCCAGCTCATCTTAATCCCCGGAGCACAGAAAAGGAAAAGGAAGAATGCTCTCCCTTTCTATTCAAAGCAACTTCAAAAGTTAGATGCTATTAGTGACAGACTGGTAGGAAAAAAAAAAGAGAATTAAATCCCTGTCCAAGAGACGGATTCCAACGAAACCTTTGAAGCTACTGAAGTAAAAGGAAGTACTTGGTTCTCTGACAAAATTTTACTGCAGAGCCCTAACCATATCTTATCTCTATCTTCTGAATTTGATTACAAGGCTTAGCCTGAGATATTAGCTCTGGTACAATTTCAAGATTACAGGGCAGGAAGAGTAAGAATCAGGAAGGCAACTGGATGAAACATTTACAGGCTGTTTGTCAGGAAAGAACTACGACGTACCACGACCTGTCAGTACCAAAGGGTAGGTACGAAGGAGGAAGAAAGCACAGAAACAGGCAAATATACAAAGAAAACACAAACAGTTGGTATAAAGCAAAGGTGAAATCCTACCAAGATCATCCCAAATCCACATCGGTAAGCTGTGTTTAACTCAGAAAATTGAGGGCTCCAAATGGATGAAACATTGCACAGCTCAGTTACCTGGTTTTGCAGGAATAACATGATAAAACAGCCATACATCAGTCTAATTAGCACTTGGACTACAAAATTTCTAATTGTTTTTAAAGCCCCGGAACAAATGCTGAATTCAATTTGTTCATCCAAACCTGCTGAAGCACCTTTAGAAGGCACTTTGCTTGAGGATGCTGCTACATATACTGCTATGGGGCTACGAAACTGGAAAGCAAACAAACAAAAAACCAACTCCACAGAATGATCTACCTTCACACTAGATCTTTACCAATTACTCTTCAGTGCACAGCTCCCTTTGACCAAACGAACCTTAACCAGGTGGTAGAGCACCACTTCAGAGCCATATGGAACATCTCGGTCTCTGATTTCATAGGGTGTCTAAGTTATACAGGAGCCCTCGTGTTTAGACTGATCCCTTGAAAACCTGTCTCTGATACAAACCAAGAGGAGTCCGTAAATCCTCACTGGAAGTTTCAGTCCTAACAGAGGGAGAGACACATTTGTAATATTTTTTTTGAATGTTAGAGGATTGAGGGCTTAACAACCAGTAATCAAAGCTTAAATGGACCGTTAAGAAAAAAGTCCAGTTTGGTTTCCCCAGTTTGCTAAAGGCAATCACTGGTGGCAAAGTTAGAGGAAGCAGATATTGTAGCCAAGCTTTTTAAAAGAATGCTGGTTGTTTAAACAGGAACCATTTAAGTGTTGCTTAGCTATCTCTGACTCCCCCTGCCTCCATGCTTTCTGCAAGTCCTCCGTTATAGTTTATAAAGGCACGGTAGCTCACAAAAGACTGGCAAATACCAGAAACAACGGCTGGCCAGGTAGCCAGCCATCTCCTCTCCCTGCACTGCCGTCTTGGCTGTGCTGGGGGAGGCGGGGAGGCGGCAGCACAGCCAGGGCCCTGGGGACACGCACCACGGGCAGGAGTTTCAGCTCCTGCAGGAAGCATGCGTTTTCAGTTTCTGGCATATGTAAGCTGTTTACTTGTGGGTACAGCTCTCTCACCATCACAAATGAATCTGGACTCAGACTCCTTGAGATGGGAAGCAGAGATTTTATTTTTATTTTTTTGCTTTAGAGCCATTCTACCAGAATTTAGTGTCTCGGAAAACGCTCCTAAGAGAATTTTTAGTGCATGTAGCTTCCCTTTGGCAGGGGTGAGCATCTGGGAAAGCAAAGCCTTTCGCTCCTGATGCTGGTGGACTAAAAAACTCATGCAGTGCTTCTATCCAAGAATTAGTACGCTGCCTGCCATGGCGAAGGAGCTGTTTGGTCTAATTCAAGGAAGTCTCAAATAAAATGCAGTTTAAAGGGAGAAAACTGGAGAAGGCCAAAAGGAGGTCTGTTAGTGCAGGATGCATAATACCCACAGGAAGGCAGTGCCACGATGTCTCCACCTAGGCCACCAGCAGCACAGCTTTGCCGACAACCCCTCGCTGTTGGTGCACCGTGCGGGCAGAGGTGCTCTGACACGTGCTGGCAGCCCTGCCGGCGGCATTTTGCAACTCATTAACTTTTGAACTGGCCTCTCCCATCTGTGGTGGAGGATGTCTGACCAGGAGAGGTTAAAGCTTCTAGAGCTCTGAGGAATCATTTATTTTTTTTTTTTTTAACTATTATGAATTTTTAAGCATTATGCACATACCTTACCCTGATTAAGTCTATGTACTTGCAGCTAAAAGTACCTAGAAGACAATTATTTTACAAACGGAAAAGTTTTTATCAAATTGATTTGCTTTTATTTTGGTATTAGAAAAACACAATCCTTTGAAAGTATAGCTTACAAAAGCTTATGAGAGGAATAACAACGTTTTCAGTTTGACTGTTCACGAGTTCTGAAACTCAGAAGTTCACAACAAACCCAGGGTGATGTTAAATCTATTTTCCTCTCAGAGACAGCATCTTCTGCTTTTGACTTTTTGCAAATGGAAGTAAGTTAAAACTCCGAAGAAAGCTGAGACAGCCTTATTTTGCTGTTCGGAGCCTCTGAAATTCTGAGCCTTGTAAATCAGTTACATGCGTTTAATTTTAAGAAGTCACTTGCACATTATCATTTTACTCTTAACAGTGATGCTTTTATCCCTAGTAACTCAGTAGTGAGCTAAACTGTCCCAACAGATATTCCAACACAAAGCTCCTTATAAGGAAGAAATAATTCCTTCCCAGGGTCTATTCTCAATAAATGTAAACTGAATGGGCTCATTCCTTGAGGAAATACAGAGCAGCATTAATTCACAGAGCTCTGGGACTCTGGCACACACAATGCCCACCCCTTTAGCCCATCTCAGAATGACTTCATACGTCAAGTATCAAGCCACAAAAAGGCAGAGGACGCAGAAATGAATGTCAAGAGGATTTAGTTCAAATTAAGATGTTTATCTCTTTACGTTATTTTAGAATAGCGCTAAAGCATGCTTAGTATCTTAAGTACATTTTCCTAAATGCTTTTGGATGCTAGCATCTGACTCCAGTTTTAGAATCATCATGGAATTTAATTGGAATAAAAAGCTGGCCTTTGAAAGGGCTCTTTCAGTGCTGCTGGTTTATTTACACTTTAATAGAGAGACTCTGAAGTCTTAAAAGAGCTCGCAATATTTATCCGAGAGTATTTGATTTTATTTAAAAGGCTAGTAAAAGGCAAGCTTTCTGTTTTTGACTCCTGAAATTAGTTTCTGAACATAACCAATGAAACTATTTAAGAGAACGTTATAAACCAAAGAACTGATTGTGCGCTGCTTTCTTCATTGTCCAGTCTTCATCAACGCTCACCACTACTGTCTTTTTCTCCTGTGCTTGAATTTCCAGAGTCACTGCAGTGCAACGTATAGCGATATTCACTACCTTTACCTACAGTGCTGTTTTTCAAGCTTTCCAACGATATATGTTAAAATACATTTGAAATCCATAAAACCAACAGCTTTTTTTTTTTTTATAAGAACTGCTTTGTTATCTCAAAGTCCTTCACGAAACAGGTTAAAAAAAAAAACAAACAACACCTTATTTTAGCACCGTAAATTCAGCTATTTCAGTGCACCAGTCTTTCTTGTGCTTGATTATTTTAATGCCATCACCTCTTGATATGTTTTAATTAACGCTTATCACTTTTGCTTGTGTCTTTTTGTAAAGCTCTAGTTCTAAGAACCATCTAGCATCCTTTCCTCAGTTTCTTCCTTTTTCTCTCTGACCACCTATGCTCCTCATGTTTAGAAATATTCTATGCAGAATCTAAAACGCACAAGTCTTTATCTGAACGGTGAATTCTTGTTCTCATCTTTACAGATAAGTTTTAACCACCAGGGAGGGTGACTTGCATTGGCCAGCATTAGGTTGTCTGCAATCCATTTTCCACATACAGACCATTGTTTGCTTCATACAGAGACAACTGTGCAGCTGCATGCGATCTTTCTTTCAAATCAGGGTAACTGGTAGAATGCTCTGTCCTTGCGTGTGTTACTGCGAGGAACGAGAATGACTGCAAGCGGCCAAAGGCTTTGAAACATTAAGAACAAATTTCACTGAGCGGTCGCCAAGGGTACTTCTCCAAGTGGCTCACAGAGCAGACTTGGATTAAGTGCAGGGGATTAAACATGTTAAGGCTGCTTCTTCTGCAGCTTTCCTTCTGTGTGACCCCGGAATGCAGACCTTCCAAAACTGTGAGGCAAAAAAAGAGGAGATGAACGCTCAGCTCAGCAAGGTCCTTCCAAAAGGAAGGACCATCCACCGAAAGAGAAACTAGCTACAAATTTATATACAGTTAAGGGACGGCTTTAGCACGTTTTAATTTTTTTTTTCCCTGGAGTTAACACACCCTCCTGGTTGCTTTCAGAAAGCTGGAGGAGCTCAAGCGGCAGTGCTGGCAGGACAAAGGAACTTCAGAGGAGAACTGGCACGCTGCTACGTCAACGCAGAAGGAGCCCAAGGAGGAGCGTGGCTGCTGCTTACGGCACAATTTCAACAGCAAAAGATGCCACTCGTGTACTTCCTAGCCCAGGAAGGAAAAAAGCCTCCACAGCACCCCGTGCAGCTGCCAGTATTCACAGGCTTCATGGCAAGCAGCTCTTCCTGCGCGGCAATGCTCCCGCTGCAGCGGGGGGCTCGGAGCTGCCAGGGAGCAGCCGCTGCCCCGTGCAAAGGGCACCTCCAGCGGCACCTGCCTAAAACAGGAGCAGCCCCAGAGCAAGGGGGACAAAAACTGCTTCAAGACGCGAAAAACTGCGAATAGCGAGTGAGAGACGGGACCAAAAGTAAACGAATGTGTCCGCTGGTAACACCTAACCGCGCAGCTCAAGCTCGCACCGCGGTGCCTGCTTCCTTCCCCTGACCTCGGGATGGCCACGCCGGCAGCGCTACGACGCTTACAACGCCCCCGCCCCGTGCCTGCAGCACTCGGGCTCCGGGGCACCTCCAACATTTGCTGGGGGCTCGGCGAGCTGCCGGGAGCCACACCGGGGAGCAGCGTGAGGACAAATGAACCAACACACACACACACACACACACAGCACCGGGGGGTGCGATGCGGGGGGGTCGGTACCTAGCGATGCGGGTCCGCCGCCGCTCCCAGGCGCCGGCCGAGGCTCGGGGGACAGCCGCGGTGCCCGCCCGCCGGCCGGGGGCTGCTCGCGGGCCGCCCGGCGCCGCCATCTTACAGCCGGGGCGCGGCCCCGCCGCCGCTACCGTAACGCCGCGAGTGCGCCCCCCGCCACCGTACCGTATTCCTCCTACTGCGCGCGCCACCCCCGCAGAGGTGACCGGGTTGAGGGGGGGGGGGGAAGGCGGGGCCACGCCCCCTTTTTCCCACACCGCGCGCGTGACGTCAGCGGGGGCCGCGTCCCCGCGTATGTGTGTGTGTAAGGGTGGGGGGGGGGCGCGCGCCCGCCTCTCCCCCCTCCCTCCCCTCCCTCCCGTGGGCGAGGCGCTGGCCACGCCCCCCGCGCGCACCATATAAGGGCAGGAGGGGGGCGTGTCCTGCAGCGGCGGCGGCCGTCCGCCCGGTGCCGGTTATAGGCTACCGCCACTTCCGCCGCCCGCTTAGAAGCGGCGCGATCATGGCGGAGCGCGGACAGCTCCCTCCCCCCGCCAAGCGCCTGTGCTGCAGACCCGGCTACGGGCCGGGCTGCCGGCCGGGGCAGCGGGCGGGCGGCGGCGGGGGGCCCGGCGGCGGGGCGCTGTGCGCCGGGCCTTCGTCGGCAGCCGCCGCCGCCTCCTCCTCCTCCTCCTCCTCCGCGCTGGGGCTGCTGCCGCTGGGCAAGACGCAGAGCCCCGAGTCGCTGCTGGACATCGCGGCGCGCAGGGTGGCGGAGAAGTGGCCGTTCCAGCGGGTGGAGGAGCGCTTCGAGCGCATCCCGGAGCCGGTGCAGCGCAGGATCGTCTACTGGTCGTTCCCCCGCAGCGAGCGGGAGATCTGCATGTACTCCTCCTTCAACACCGGCGCCGACGACCCCGCCGCCGCCGCCGTCTCCGCCGTCTCCGTCTCCTCCTCCGCTGTCTCCGCCGCCGGGGGGGCCGGCACCGCGCCCGCTGGGGCCGCCGAGGCGGCCGCCGACGAGAGCCGCCTGCCCTTCCGCAGGGGCATCGCGCTGCTGGACGGCGGCTGCGTGGACAACGTCCTGCAAGTCGGTGAGTCACCGCGCCCACGGGTGTCCCCGCCGCCTTCCTCCCCCTCCTCCTCCTCCTCCTGCTCCCCCCGGCGCTGTCCCTTTAACAGCCGGTAATCCCGCCGGGCTCTGCCCCCCGCGCAGCGCCCACCCCCCGCTAATCCGGGTCACCGCCGTGTGTGTGTGTGTGTGTGTGTGTGTGTCCTCCGCCCCCCTCAAACGGGGTGTGCAACGGGGAGGGGGTGTCCCCCCCCCCCCTTGCACGCTCACACACACACACACACACACACACACTTCTTACACACGCACTCGCACGGAGCCGCCGCCGCCGCCGCCGGTGGAAATGAATCAGCAGAAGGCGGCACACGGGGGCGGGTTTGGGAAAAGGAGGGGGGGGGGTGGGGGGGTCGAGGTTACGGTGGGGGGAGGAATGCGGCGTGCTCCGAAATGATAATAATAATAAAAAAAGAGAAAAAGCGAAAACGGGTGCCAGACTCCCCCCTACCCCCCCCCCCCCATTTGGTCTGCGGTGCGGGGGAGGAAGAGGAGGAGGAGGAGGAGGAGGGTGTGTGGGGGGGGAGCCGCGAACAAAGGCATTTCTAGGGCAGCGGCGAGCCGGAGGGACGGTGTGTGTGTGTGTGTGTGTGTGGAGGGGGGGTGAAATCCGCAGCGTGTGTTATTTTTATTCTATTTATGTATTTTATTTTATTTGGGGGGTGGGGGGGTGAGGAGCTCCGTGACTACAGCGGTGACAACGCTGGGGGGGGGGGGGGGGGGGCTGCGCTTCCTCCTGCTGGAACAATGCTCCCTCCTCTTCCTCCTCCTGCCGCCTGCCTTTAAAGGGGCACGGAGGTGGGTGCCCTATTCCTCTGTGTGTGTGTCTTGGGGGAGGACGCCCCCATTCTTGGGGGTAGGGGGCGAGGAGAGGCGTCCCCCCCTCCCCAAAAAAAAAAAAATCCAAACACGAGTGGGAGACCCAACTTCCACGGGGGGTGCGCTTTGTGGCTGGCGGTGCCCCGCGGAGGAGGCGGCGACCGGGCACTTTGTTCCCATTTTCATGTTTATTTGCGTCTCTTCCTTCCCCCCCTAACCCCCCCCCCAACCACACACACACACACACCCCGCCCCCGAGGGGAAGCCAGACAAAAGAGCCCGGTGAATTATTGTGTGTGTTTTCTTTTTATATTTTTTTTATGATGATTATTATCATTTTTTTTAAATATGGTTTCACCCACGGCGCGTCCTCTGTGCCTTTTGTTCGTGCCGGGCTCTGTCCCCTGCTCTGCATGGCCATTTATTTCCCGAAGGGAAGCTCTCCGTTCCCGTTCCTAGGCTCGCTGCCCTTCCCTCCAGCCTAGAGGGAGTTCAGCTCCAAGACAATCATTTATTTTTTTTTTTCCCCCCTCTCTCTAAATCTAATTAACTTTCTTATAAGTTTCATCTTTTGGCTTTCTCTCCCTTTCCAAAGGTCTGAGGCACATCTGTGGTTCCTCAGGACTGGCAAAACCAGAAGTAGGGCTTTTTTACTTTGGTTGGCAGCACTGAGTTTTTTTTTTTTTTTTTCCTTCCACATTTGCTTGCACTTGATTCTGTTTGCAAGCGATGAGGAATGACAGGAGCGCACATAGGGAGGGTTTCTTGGCTGATTACATTTAAGCCAGGAATTCACTGTGAAAATAAAGCCAAGGGGCGATAAATAAAAGATGCAATCTTCCCTAGGAGACAGACACCCAGCGTGGGCTTTGCCTCGCTCGCTTTCAGCGGTGGAATAGGCCTCAGTCAGTAGTTGTGAAAGGGAAAAAGTAACTTTTTGTATAGCTTCTAAAGGGGAGGGGCGTTGAGTAATGTTGGCAAGGGTCAACATGAAGAAAGAAAATATGCATAAATACAACTGAAGTGTTGACTGCTGCTTCTGGAGCCCTTACACGCATTCCAAACAAATGCTGAAAATACATATTTTATTTCTCTTCTTTTCCACCCTCATGCGAGCCTCCTTTGGAAAGCCGTGACAAAGCCAGTGGTGGGAGCCATCGACAGCGAGCGCCTCGGCTCTTCCCATGGCTGGGATGGCCGGGCTGCTGGAGGGCACCGCTGGCATGGGTCTCATCGGCAGCAGGGAGGTGCGACCGAAAGCAAACTGAACTGGGGCGAGTTAGGTTGGGTGGGGAGCGGGATCGGCGCCGTGCAACGCAGCTGAATGTGTGGCATTGAGGCAGGCTTAGCGCTGAGTTTGTGTAAGCGCGTGTTTAGCAGCCATATAAATGTGAACCTATGTTCTTTGCAGTGTGAGTAATGGAAACTCTGTAAATGTTTACTGTAGTACTATGGAAAAGTGCAGCTATTGGACAAAGTACATTTTATTACATATCAGCTGTAACAGGCTCACTTGTAGTGCTGACTATTGCCATATACAGGGGACGCAGATATGATTTGCGACGGGGACGCATAAATTTCACTTAGGTGGTAGTTGAATGGATTCATTTGCTTCTGTATTTTACATTTTAGTCTAGCCCTGCATAAACGTTCAGACAATCTTTTCACAGCAACTCATTTCAAGGAAAAGAACTTCAAAATCCTGATGTCTACGTGCTGCTGGAAGTCTTCACGTGCGTCTGCTTCGTGCCCCCAATTCGTCTCACGCGTAATGCAGAGAATAAAAGGGAGTTGACACGTTAGTGATATGCACAACCCGTGTTCTTATTACTCAGGTGGTAAGGTGGTCCATGAGCCATTCAAAATGCGATGGTCTTCTCCTAGCATCGTAATTAACATTACTTCATTTTGAAGGATTTTTATCTAGAGTAGTGGGCTTCAATATTCTACTTGCGTCTAACTTATTGATGTTCTTGTAGCTTTTTTGATATGTTTCAACTGGATGTAAAGATTTTTTTTAGCTTGTTTGAAAAAAATAGAAGGCATGTTCTTAGAACAAACCATTTCAGCAGTATAAAATGGAGCTTTTCTACTATATGTGTTTTCATGTATTTCAAGACGAGTATTTTTAGTAAAAGTTGCAGTCTAAACATGAAAGCGCTGGGTAAATACAACAATCTGGAAGAAAAATTAGAAATCGGCTGTGCTTCATTTGGCCAAATTCGTGAAGATGCCAGGAGTGAGCAGACAGTTTTAGCTGTTGGAGTGTATATTTGGTTTCCGAGGTTAGTCCCGAATTAGTATCCAGCGCCGTGCTGCCGTCACGGCGGTGCTGTCAGGGTTAGCGAGAGGTGTGATCCCTCAGTGGTGCAGCTGGCCTGGTGAGAGCCCCATGCCCTGCTTGGGGAGAAGAGGAGAAGCCCCCGTGCCCCTGCTCGAGGACTTTCAGCTCTGGGCTGCTCTCGCTGTAGTGGCCCAAAGCTCGTCTCTGCCGCTGAGCTGCATCTGCATTAGAAGGACCTGATGTGTTTTTTTGGTATGCTGTGTAAGTACTCCTGGCACATCCTCATCTGCCTCTAATTTGAGGTTGGCTTGCCCGTGCTGCACGGACCTTGCTTGCTCATACGGGTCTCCCTTTAAGGTGTTAGAGTCCTCTCCGCAGTAGCATAAGGCTCTGTAATCACCGTAGTCATGCCTCTTAGGTATGAATGGCAAGAGGGTGAGTTGGAGGGAAGAAACTCTAAGCAAAGGGAAACAAAGTAAGGAATTAATTGACTGGTGCTTACCGCAGCTCTGGAATTAATGTTAACGTTGGGAGGTGGAAAGCTACCTTGTCTGGGGGAGAAGGGTTCAGCTGAAGTGTCATCTGCTTGGAGCTGCGGGTTCACTTGTCTGAAGCCCCTTGGTGAGTTGTCATCAGAGGTGCAACCAAAATGCTTTATTTAAGAAAAATAAAGTAGAATTTCTGAAGCGCAAAATAATGCGAGGAAATACATTGATGTTTCTTTAGTTGATTCCTAAATGAAGTTAAGACTTGGGACTTTTTTCCTAATTTTCTTTTGATCAGAAGTATTTATCTTCTGACTCAGAGGTGTGTTTATCATCTATTATTCCAGCTAATTATTCCCCCCTCCCTTTTTTCTCCTTTTTTTCTTTTAAACAAGAATGAGCTGCAAGGTGGTGACTGCGTTCGAAACCAGGAGAAGCCATTTTTAACCAGGAAGAGAAGCTTTACGAGACACTCCTGGTAACTGCTCTCTGCAATTCTGTCTGAATGGGGTATACATGTATCGTAATCAGCAAATTTCAGGTCCTTCTAGTAGGTGATGATTCCCGTTAATCATTTTTGTCCTTCATGGCCATCTTTGCCCAAAACAGCATGGAACTGTAGAGCACGTAAAACAAGTGTAATTTCTCTTCTTTGAGGGTTTAATTGTTTCAGTACCAGCAGTATAATGCGAAACACCTTTTGGTTGATTAAAAAAAAAAAAAAAAAAACCAAAAAAAACCCCAACACATCAGGTATCTTATTAGCAAAGCTGGAAAGGCGCCCTTTAGCCAACATGACGATCTTCGATGATGCTTACAATATATATCTATCTATTTGTTGATGAATCTTGTAGGACATATGGTTTTAGTAAAAAGAAAAAAAAGTAATCGCAAGTAATATTAGATGATGTGACAAAACTAAGGCTGTCATTTGTGGAGACACAGACATTGTGTTCTGCGTTAACTTGTTGGCATCCTGGTATGCTTGGTGACCTTTTTCCACGGGGAGAAGGTTGCGTTAAACTCCTCCTCAAACAGGCAGAGTTTATCTCCTGGCATGCCAAAGAAACAAGCATGGTTTCTGCAGCAGCCAGCCTGATGTTGGGGTTTGGTTAGGAATGTATGACTAAAACAAGCAATCCAAAATTTGTTAATACAATATTGTGGTAGGGGAGTAAACAAATGATGTCTGACTTTTTTTTTTCTGGACTCTTTTTGAATTGGATCCAAGATCACTAGAGTCTTGCGAAAATATCTTCAGTGATTCCAGTTTCAGTTTGCTTTAAGAAATAACTACCAATATTTCTGAGTTCCGGAACAGAAGCAAACTCATTTTCAAGTATTTCTTCCTGAAAGAGAAACATCTGAATGCATTCCAGTTTCCTTGTTAGATTTGGAATGCAATGTATTAATTAGGGAACGTGCAAGCTATTTTCAGTGTATATGCATGTGTGCTCTGATGTACTATCCTTGACCTTGAATAATTTCTGTGGAAACCTTTTTTGAAAAAAAGAGGGGGGGGGGAAAAAGCTTTCTTTCAAGACCAAATTAATAAACGTGGAAAATTTCAAGTCAACTCAGGCCTTCTCTCGGTTTTTCTAAAAATATCTAATTGGGATTTCAAGAGAAAGTGAGCATTTCACAGTGCTTCCAAGACGTGGAAATAAAACTTCGCAGAGCCTTTCCGTGCAACTATAAATAGTAGGATAGATCTGTAATAGGAGTGTGTCATTACTGCTCTAGAACTGAGTTCTTTCGAAGTAGAAAATGATTGGTGAATCATGTCCCGTTACAATTTTTAAAACAAAAAAATTGAAGTTTTATGTGGGGTCGGCCTAATAAAATTTGTCATTATTCACTTTAGGTCAGTTTTCATGTTTCTCATGTTTCATATTTTCCCCCTAACTTCAAGGCTTTCCTCACTTGCAAGAAAACAGTTTCCATTTTCAAAGCTTGCTTTCAGTTTAAGAAAGTGATTCCATCTCTGTATACAATCAGATGTTTTGGTATGTAGCAGTTCTTGGATTTGAGCCAGCTGTCATGCCAGCAACTGAAGCTTTTTCTCTCTCTCTGTCTCTCTCTGTACTTTGAGATGAACGGTTAATTAAAAGCAATATTTGTGAGGGTAGGCTGAAGCTATTCAGAAGTCAGCATTGGGCAAATTGTTTTTCCTTGAAAATCAGTAGCTAGTTACTGTATTTTGCTGTAGCACTTGCTGTCTCTGTTTTAGTCTGTTAGAACTGAGCCCTTACATAAGACTCTGGTAAAGTTATAGGTTGAAAAAAAAAAAAAACTTAGAGGAAGTGTATTATCACATAGCGTTTTTCCTTGGTGAACGATAAGGTATGTTGGCTGGCACCCTATAAGATGTGTCTGCATGGGTTCAGGTTCTAATGTTTCCAAAACCTGCTGTTTTGGAAATTTATGTCAAGACAAATTCTGAAGTTTTGTAGTACTGTAGCAAAACATTAGTGCAAACTGTGGTAGTGTAGGAATGCAGCTGACACCCCTTATTTTTTCTTTAGCTGGTTTTCTCTGGGGATTAGGCAGGAGAATTTACTGCTCCTAGAAAAGAAAAGGGGGGAAAAAAAAGGACCCAACTATTTTAACTGACAATAGCGATCCTAATTTATGAATATGCTTGTCTGTGACAGGAACTAATTTGAAATTTTAAAAAGCTTTCATGTGCAGCAAGGGTACAGATTTAATGCGAATTCTGATTGCCTGGAATGCAGTCAGCCTGACAGCATGTGAATACTTGAGCACTGTCCAATAACTGCACTTGTTGTGCTGGGAGATCTGTCTCCTTGAACTTCCAGTTTTTCTTCTTGGTTCACTATCTGAAGCTACCCATGTAAAATGCTTCTCTCCGCTGGATATGTGCGCAGCTCTTGATGTGTCCTCGTGGCCTCCCGTGGCCTGGATCGCTGGCGATGTCGGCTGGTGCCGTGTGCTGGTGTGCATTCCCCTTGTAGCTACGTGCCAATTACTGTGATTTAGTGGTGCCCTTGCGATGCCTTCTGACGGGGCGGCCGTATGAATCCAGCCTTCCTTGCCTTGGCCCCGCTACAAAAGACCGGTATGTCTGGAAAACTTGTGATGTAAGTTGCTATCTCAAAAATGAGTTTGTTTTTCCTCATTAATTCTACAAACATGTAAACAGAATGGAGGAGTGTAGCCTTCTGCTAGTATGTACAGCAAAGAGCATTCTTTTGTGGTAAAATCGGGACTGATAAAAGGCTCGCTGTAGAAGCGTAGTGGCTGTCCAAAAGACCTGTTCTGATTTGATGCAATTTCGGCGTAGGCTGGAGTGTCTCTCAATGTAGGCTTCTTACCTATACTTATTAAACCTTTCTGAAAAGCAAAAAAACAAACTGTGGAAAGAGGGCCATCTTTAACTGTATTTTAAAGTATATATTAAGGTAATTGTGATGTGCACCATCGCACCCTTAAAGAAGGCGGCCTTAATCTTTTTCTTCCTCTAACCCTTTCCTCCTTGTTGCAATTCAGTGTGTTTGACAGTCTTGAAATATTTGGTAATTTTTGCTTTGGAAATGCATGGGCAATGGCTGAGAAGGTCTGACGTTAATTGGAAGGATGCAGCAAAACCTGTCAGTAAGTTTAAGTTCACACTAGCAGAGCTAGCTGATCAGATAAATCAGAAGCTCATTTACTGAATTAATGTGCTAAAAACTCAGGTGACTTAGCTTTTGTCCTGCTTCATAGTTATCAATTTAGCTGCTTGCATAAGTCATCTTTCATTGTTAATTGGTGTCAGGCCTCTAATATGTTACGGGGTTGTTGGGAAAAATATATGGGGGAGAAGTGGCATAATAGAAAGAAATTTCTGAGAAACAGGCATTATTACATCTTTATTTTGTCTATTTTATTTTATTTTTTTGGCCAAAAGTCAATTACATTCAAACAATCATTTTAAAGTCTAGGAAAATCAAACGTATGTAGCTGTGTGACTTCTAAGAAATGAGACACTTTGTTGTATGCACGCCAACTTTAACTGCTAACTGGCTACTGACAGCCGGTGGTAATGCAAATACAGTGCAGGAATTGTGCAGCTGACTACGATGTTTAATTTATACTGACTAATGAAATAAAGAACATTTGACCATTGAGGCACTTAAAATTGGATAAACTGTTTTATAAAGTCTGAAACAAGTTTGCAGCCTGTAATACAGTAGAGGATCAAGTTTGCATGTATTCTATTTGTTTTTTTTTTTTTTTTTTTTTGCTTTTAATATTGTGTTAAAAGGATCCTTTTTGGTTGAAGGATTTTGCCAGCACTGGCTCTCTTGGACTTGTTTCCGTATGCTTCAAGTTTAACCTCTTGGTTTTTTTTTGTTTTTTTTTTTTTTTTTTTACTGCTGGCTTCTTCTCTCTCTGTCTACATGTGTTCAGCTATGTGTGGTGGACGCAGTGGCCGTGTAGTCTCTCTCCATCAGATTGGCTTCTAGCTTACCCTTCTCAAGAACGTCTTGTGAGTTTTATTAATACTTGGTTTCTACATTGAGCTTTGATACTTTGACCTGCCTGAAGTTCACAGATCATCAACCCTCTTTCAGTGGTCAATGACAGGAATCACAACATGTTTGCGGAAGGTGTAAGTAACTGCATGTAGCATGGTCGTATGGTTTCATATGCTTGGCGGCTGGTCATTTTTGCCACTTACCTGTAGTTTTGCCCATGGAGTGATGGCAGATGAAATGACTGCATTAAGAATGCAGTCATGAAAATGGCTATGGATAGTTATCCTCAAGTCTTCTGGAAAACATGGGCTAGTCAGTGAAGTTGCACAAAGAGCATTACCGTAAGCGACTGATTACTTGCACAGCAGCAGTTGCCTCAGTGAAGTACTTACTTTCCTTCTGGTACTTGTCTGTGCTGCTTTGGGAGGTTGAAAAGTAGACTTAGTAAAACTCTGGTTTGCGTATTTACAAAGCTGGCCTTGGTGACCACATTTAGCATGACTTGGGCTTCTTCAAGGCAATTCTGCTGAGTCAACGGGTTTTGAGAGTTCAAGAATGGGGAAAAATCAATAGTCTAAATGAATTGTTTAATATATTAGCTACATGGAGGAAACTTGGAATGCTTTTATTCTGAAATACTGTGTTACGACCAATGACAACCAGGACAACTGGCTGTACCGCTGATATTGCACATACAGAATGAGTCAGTTCTGCCATTGATTTAGGTTGTAAACTGAAACCTTGCAAACTGACTACAATTAGTGTTCTGGGGATAAAATATCCAGTTTGTTCGTTATATTTCGTATCTGTGGCTGGATTTGGTGTAGCTGTGTTACGTAGAAGCATGAAACTTCAGTTTCGCTTCTAGAGCAGAGTGATGACAAAACGTGAAACTGTTTTTTTTTTTTTTTTTTTTTTTAGCTCTTTGTTACAGCAAGCCATGATATGTGAGATAGCAGTCACGCAGCTTTCCTGGTCAAATCTAAATGCATGAACTAATAGAGATGACTTCAGCTGAATGTGCTACTAATGCATGAATGGTAGACTGTGACTAGAAATAGGACTTGATGTAACAGATGCCTTGGCAGTCTGATGGGATAAGGAAGCTGAGAATAACTTGATTAGCGCTACTTAGACCTTTCAGAAGCAGCACATTGCTTAGTTTTACTGACAGTTTCCAGTGATCAAGCTTTACATTGTTATGTATCCTGGCAATAACTTACAGGCTTAATTTCTGAGTACTTACGTAAATGATAAATGTAAGTGGCTGTTTGGTGGCAGGTGTGAAGAATAATTCAGGAGTAAACAAGAGTTTGGCTTGTTGACTAAGATGTACTTGAGGAGAAGAGAGGTAGTAAGATGCTGGGTTGACCTTTATGGATGAAAAGTAAGGAAGTGGTGATGCCTGAGATAAAGTAGGGGTCAAAGTGCTCAGTAGATGCCTGAAGAAGGGTATTTAATGAGGATATAATCTGAATGACTGACTGCTCCCTCCGTGTGGTCAACTTTCAGTGGGTATTAGTGAAGACATGAAAGGGGATAGACTTCTCTTCTACAAAAAAAAAAAAAAAGTGTTTGAAATGGAAAACAGATTGGGAAGATCTTCAAGATCTTGTAGATCTTGAACTGTGAGATATGTTGAAAGTTATGAAGTGACAACTCTCTCCCCTCAATCCTTACCTACTAATTTCAGTTTTATCAATGGGCTTAATTTCAAACCATTCTTTATTGGAAAAGGACAAGTGTGTGCTTCTCATGTCCTTTCTTTTCCTGCACAGTAGTAAATACTTGTGTTACCCAGACTTGTGAAAAACGCTTTTTTTTTCAGGGCTATATATTGTGCTGACATATGGATAAAGACTGGTTAAGCATTGAGGAAAGGATGGTTATCTGGTGACAAATGACGCATGGCTTTATTAGGCACCTATTTGGACAACGGTAGGAAGGAGGAGGAGGAGAACTGGCTGTGTCAGTGCAGGGCTGGTCAGGACTGGAGTTTCCTCTGTGGATAAGAGGCAATGTGGAAGACAATCCTGAAACTGTTAGGGGTAGAAGATGCTCAGTAAAGATTGGGAACGTGGAGAGAATGTGAACGTTGTAATCTTAATAGCTGAAAGATCTAATGCTGCTTTTTTGTTTGTTTGCTTTAAAAGGGAGGATTTGCGTATGCAGGGGGGACAAGGAAGGGTGCTGATGTCAGAAAACTGAATAGTCCCAGTGTGGAGAGTAGGCTGGGAAGGAGCAAGATGCCAGTAAGATCAAAGCTGCTGCTCCCCGATTACTCAAAGCGTGGAATGATAGCTAGCGAAATGTTAGACTGGATAAATGGGAAGATGTGAATCATGGGCACGCACTGCAGTGAATCCCTGCCTGTTACAAGGTCCATCTTCCCCTCCCTCCTTGAATAACAAAAGGAAGTTAAGAAGTACAGATAAAGTGTTGGGAAACATCTACTGAAAGGAGGAAGCAGAGAATGACTGTGTGATGAGACACTAAGCTGTGATTTTTAGGAAGTAAAAGGAGAACCACAAAAGCCAGTAGAGGTCAAAAGTTCTGGGAGAGGAGTCTTCGCTTACAGAAGTGCTGAAAGTTAAAGCAATCCAAATCCTGAAATGCATCCAGAAAAATCTCCCGGAAACCTGAGTGAGAGCTGGCTCCAGTGTGAGGCCACTGTGCTGTAACCAGCAAATGCTCCATGGCAGAACCACATTCCAGACAAGGGCCTCAGCGTACTCAATTACTGGGACGTGGGAGAGAGAAGATAGGGTTGTGGAGAATGCAGTGGCACAATACTTCTGCCCGAGGTGCTTGCGTTGTTACACGGGTGGATGAGGTGTGGGAGTCAGCAGCCTAAGAGTGCAAGAGAAGACGTCTGGACATCATTAGCATTGCACACGTGAGCCTTGGTAGGTAGGCAGGGGACGGGTTGTCTCTATCTGTGTTTTGGGCCAGGCAGCTGGGAGGGTTTGCATTGCGTGTGACCTTAGCAAGGAAGCAAATGTCCTGAGCCTGGTAATGGGGGAGCGTGGTGTGAAAGAACAAGAAAGGAAGTGAAAGGAGATCCGCATATCTTGTGGTTGCTGCCAGCAACGCTTGTTTGAAGTGCCAGAAGTACAGTGTGAAGGGTACGTTTGCAGTCTGGTCTGGAGGCAGGCTGCGACTTGGTCTCCAAGTAGCTTGTTGCAAGCAGCGTAAGACACCTGCAGCTGGCTCAGCACAGGCTGGAGGGACCTTTGGCCTGTCCCCTGCAGGGCTTGGTGCTGCCACACACCGCTCTCAGCTGTTTTCTTCCATGTGCAAAAGCATTGCCAGGCCTTGGGCAGGTCACTTTTCTGTGGGAACAAGTATGCTTACACACAAGTGAGGCTTGTTGGAAATGTGCGCTGCAGGTATCGAGCATCAGTGTCCAGCGTGGTGGCTGCAGTTCATCCAGTCCTGGAGTGGGCACGGGGCACTGGGAATTAATGTCATGATGGATGGGCCTCTGTGAGCTCGGGCTGTGCCTGCCAGCTGTCCAGAGCATACTTTGCTGGCTGACAAAACCTGGGCTGGGGCATGAAGGTGGTGTAGCAATCCAAGGCTGAGACCTGCAGACTAAGGTCTTCATACACAAAGGCTGAAAGCTCAAATACAAGCCTGATGTCTGTCTATCTTTGTAAGGCTGGTAACCTTAGGTTGCCTAGCAAAGATTATAAACGACAAAGGCCATAAACCTTTCCTCTGAGAGAAGCTGAAACTGTATTTCCAGTTGCAATTTAGCAGAGTTATCAACCTTTCCCCCTCCCTTCTTCTTGGGAGTGGGTGCATTCCTCATTGACCAAGCCTGCTGCTGTAAGCAAAGCTGCTGATACAGCAGCACAGCACGGTCATAACGCTTCCTTGTGAGCTCGGGAGTTGTTCTCCAGCAGCCTTTTCCAACAAACTTGCTCCCTCTTGTCACTAGTGAACTCTTCCAAGGACAGGCTGTGAAACAGGCCTATCAGAATAAATGTATTCCATTGTGAAATACTCTAGTCATGAATATGGTAAATGAAATAACTGACTCATTTACTGTGCTCTGACTCACTTACTGCTCTGTGCCTCGTTGTGTAATTCTCAGAACAGAAAATACGTATTGCTGTGCTTAAATGTGCGTTTCGAAGGTTTTTTCTGTGATTGGCATTTTCAAGCTTTGCCCACTGTGAAGATCACTGTGTGTCATTCACCCCGAAGCCACGTGGCTGCTTTAGGTTGCCTCAAACACAGGCTGCTGTCAGAGGGATGTTGCACTTCCCAGGCTTACACCCTGTGCCAGGGTTGCATAGCTGCATGGTGAGCTGGGGAATTGTCCCTGCTTGTGAATTTAGGTCTTGCTAGGTGAGTTTTACCTCGTTTATTGTGTAAATGCTGGTGTTGATTCAAGGGAGCGGAGGCTGGAAGAAGGGGACACTGAGAAGGGCAGGACTCTGTCAGTCACGCTTTGGAGAGTTTAAAGATATCACGAAGCCCTGACTGCTGCCTGGAAAGGAGATGGCTGCTGTGCTTGGGAAGTCACTCATGGGCTGTGGCGTGGGCCTTACCTGAGCCGTGGCGACTGATGGGCCTGCACGAGGGAGCCATCCACAGTACCTGCTCATCCACAGTGTTCATCCCTGTTCAAAAAGCTTGACCAAGGCAACATGAGTCCAACCACCATGCTTCCCCTAGCGATTAAAAGAAAGCTAAACAAATGCTTATTTAAGACTACAGGAAAGGGGAAGGAAATACCTAACTGCTTGCTCCATACATGTGATTGCTTCTTTCTGTCTGCGTGGCTCTGGAAAAAAAGTGCGTTTTGTCTTCCAAGTTCATATGTTGCCTCTTCTCAGACAGCACTGAGCTTCAGCATACCTATGTTTAACACAGACTTCCAAGGCGATTTTCCTGCTTATTGTGCAGTTTTTGACCAGATAACATTCCGTGTTTGTTTACATTCATAGCTGTTGACCTCATTCAATAAAGCGTTCCCAGCTTTCTGTCTGGTTAGGCCTGCTGAGCCAACGCAGCTCAGAATGAGATGGAATCTTCTCTTTCTTTGGCTTTGATCAGTTGCACCTCAGCAGTCACGCAGAAGGCCTCAGGGTTATGGTGGTATCGCATAGACTTCAGCTGGCTTGCATGATCTTCGCTACTGGTAGTAATGCACGAGCAGGAAATGATGGAACATGACTTTCAGATCTCAAATGGAGTTGTAGGGCTGGCAAGTGGCAGGGGAAAAAAAAACCTTACTGCTTGTAAACTGAGCACTCCTGATACAGACCTCATTGAGAGCCCAAAATAACTTTGTGGGGTTCCAGTATCATTACTGCTTCCCCAAGTAGAACAGCAATTGAGCAGAGTGTTGCTGCTTTTGTGTAACTTGGATTGTGTGCAAGTTATGTGACAGACAGCTGCTCCTGTAAGTGAGGCATATTTACTGAAATGATCTGTCTCCAGGAGTGGAATAAAGCAGATGTGTGATCTGTTCCAGATGGACCGCAGTAATGCAGAGCTAAGCTTGCCCGTAACTGATGGAGGGAAGAAGTGCATTGGCAGCACTGTTGTGTACTGCACTGTGAGGTTGAGCCCATTTTCAGGGCAGAAATTACTTTTTACCATAAAGAAAGATTTAATGGGGAGTTGTGCAGGTCGTTGTGGGATAGGATGCTTTTGCTTTCTCAACTGCTCGCACTGGGGGAGATAAAAGCTTACTCCTGGCTCACATTCAACAGTAGCCTGTTTCAATGTGTAAGGATTGATCTGGGTTGCTAACTTCCTTGAGCTCTCCTACAGATCTGCCTGGAGGGTTGTGGCTGTCAGATCCTTTAAGGCATGCATGAGTGAGAGACTTGGTACTGAAGTTTTACTGAGCTTGTGCAGCATACTTTGCCATTCCTGGTTGTCTCCTGCTGGAAAGAAGCCTGCGTGACCTCCAGCCCTTACTGAAGTGCCTTGTTTCGTCCCTAGCCTCTGCAGGTGGTGGTTGTCATTAACGTACATATTTACCCAGGCTCCTAAACTAAATATTTTCTCATTCAAGAAAGGTGAAGTTACCCAGTCTGTTATCTTTCCTGATTCATTCCTATCCTGCTAACACTCTTGTAACATTAGATGTCTCCTTTCTGTCAAGTCATATTTTAGGCTGTTGGTGGGTGTTTAACATGATACTTTAGTGAGATGAACATGATTTACACAAGCAAGGTTTCTTAAAGAAGTACTAGCTTGAACTCATGTATACTTAGAGAACGAAGAGCAGTCAAGTGTATCAGTCCTTCAGTTTTCATAATAAATGAGTTTGGTTTTGCAGTTGCTGTCCTTTTAACCCTTCCACCGCTACCCCTACTTCCTCTTTGCTGTTTTGCAGACAAATACAATCAGGGGAAGCAAACTATAGTACTGAACTACACAAAGCGATGTTGCTCACGTGAAGCTAACAAATAGGAAAAAGAGCAGTCCCATGAGTAATGCAAGAGGCTCTTTAAACAGTCATATAAAACAAAAACATTTGGTTTTGAAGCTCGGCTAAGCTATATTCAATGTAAGAAGTGCTATCCCAGCAAGGATGAAGGGCTTACAGGACTTGAGTGGGATAGGAAAAGAGAAGCACTGTTCGTAGGCTTCATCTGTCTTCATGAAATTCTTAAGTTAATTCATCTTTTGTGGCTGGATGTGTCTACTTCTTCAGTATATTTATGCAAATTCCAGATGGTGCCACAGATCTGGGTTAGTCTAGAAAAGGTACTTAAAGTCATATAACTAACTATGTTTTGATTTTAATCTGGAGAAGAGGTCTTTGCCTCAGCAAGACAGCATTATTTTGTTGGAAAGGCATGTAAAATGATGCTAACAACCTAGGATTTTGTGTGCTATAGGTGAGCAAGCCTCCTCAAACCTGCCAAACTTACAGCTCTGTGAGATTGATGCTTCTCTGTGGAAGCTCATGGTAGATGTTCTTGTTGCAACTCTGGGATTGAGTAGACAGCAGAAAAACATAACAAAAAAAAAAAAAAGAAAACCTAAGTGGTTCTACCAACTTCTTTGTGTACAGATTTGCTCACAAGCTCAGAATTTTGCAAAACTGGTTCAGGAATCTTAACTTATACTTAGCAACCTGGCCAAAGCCATCCAGAAGCATTACATAAATACCTTCATACCAGCTGAAGGTGAGAATGCTGCCTATGGGTGCATGGCCAGAAGCTGCTACGTGTCAGCTGATCGCTGTAATTTCCCTTCTTTGGACCTTTATTTTGCACCTTCCTGAAAGACAGCTGACCACTTGGCACCAACAGGTAAAGTGTGCTGTAGACTACTCTCCAGTCCCTGTTGAGAGACTGTCCACAGGGCAATTTCCTCAGAGCAATGAATGTGCTACTGGCCATGCCTCTGCATAGTTCTCGTTGCTGTGTAAGTATGAAGCTATACAAGGTTGTTCAGCCTAGCAGAGAAGTCTAAGGCAATGCTTCGATTTTAAATTTTGGAGATACAAGGAAGAGGCCCTACAGGGTTTAGATAACTGATACTGCTGCAATTGTTCATGTAGTTTTGTCTACAATTGTTCTATTTGAATTCAGGCCAGAGAGCTCCTGTCAATTACTCTTTGCAGCTGGCAGGTTTATTTTTTCCATCAGTCCCTTCAAATGTATCCATCTTTAAAGATGAAAAGAGTGTGTGCAAACTAGGAGCGGGCACTTGTGCAATTACTTTTACCACGAATTTTCTGCTCAATGCATTCCAGAAGGACTTAAAGTGATTTGATGAGCTTCCATCAAGCTGAAGCGTTGCAGAATCAGGGTGTAAGTATTGGATCTGTTTTATCTTCGAATGTTTGGGCAGAAGGAACAGACACAAAATTGACTAGCCTGAATTGCTAGGAGGTGCACATTGGTAGTGTCTTTTCAAAAATAGTGCTATACCAGGTAATAAAGCAAAGATGTGTTTTGTGTATAACAGTTGAAATGTTGGCTACTGGGAAGTCTCATAAGCCTCTTGCTCAAATTGTCTATATGAAGCTTCCTTCTAGATAGGAGTGGCTTGTCTTGATTTAGACCATCATGGATGCTTGGTAAATCTAGACATTAAAAACTGTCAGTTTTGGAAAATGCCAGCTTCCGTAAAAGAAGGAAAAGTCTGCATTGGATGATGAATTATGGCAAATATCCAGGTCCACCCAGAAATTCTCATTGAATTTCATGATGCGTTTCCTCCTCTTCCTTTTTCCTGCACACCATGTAGATAGAAGTGGCAAGAAGAAAAGACAAAGGCAGAACTGAATCCCATGGTGTTTTTTACGAAGATAGCACTAAACTCACAGAAGCAGTTGAGAGTTACAGCTTCTGCTTGGAAGCAGAATAAGAGATTGACCTCATTAGATGCAATGTTTATGAACAGTGAAATCCTTTCACTTGTAATTGCTGAAAACTAGAAACATTGCAAACTTTTAAAATATATTTTCATATTCTTGTTACTTTTAATACAGTTTGGCACATTTTGATTAACCTTGCGTACATCTGATGTATGTGGAAAGTAAGCAGAACTCAAAGGAGAGGCCTCAGTTGAAAGCTAAAATAGTTTTATTCAGCATGGTCATTTAGGAAAAAATGTATTTTCTCAGAAAATGGGATAAAGTGTGCATGTGCTCTGTCTTGGTCATCATTTGAAGTTTGTCATGCTGGAAATAAAATATAAACCAGTGAACTGCACCTTAACTGGAAACTATTGTAGAGTGAAAAATGGTGAGTGAAGGAAATCTGACTTTTTTTTACCAGTTCACTGAAAGTTATGTAATTCTTCAGCATGCCTGGAAAGGTAGGAAAACTTTTTTTCATCTGTTGACAGCATTTACATTGATACCAGCCCAACTAGCCTTTTGCTTAACAAAGGAACAGAACCTGTAGGAAAACCTTCATTAACCCTCTGCTGCTGATGACTGTTTCTTCTCTTGCTATTGCTTTTGCATTTCACGTTAGCACTTAACAGGGGGGTAGGCTATTTTTGGCACTCTGGGTTAATTATGTTTATCATTCTGTTCACACAGACTAATTTTGAAGGCTTTCACAAAATAGGTGTGGGTGGCTGAGAAAAATCTTTCAGAATATATGGAAATGCTTATGTGTTTTGAAGAGTTTCTGCCATGGTAAACACAAACTGCTTGCCAGATTTCATTTTCTGTTGGTAGTAATAGGTATTCCGTACATCCACAGCTGTTTTTGCGGACAGCTGACAAAAGCTCAGGCTTTCAGGGTAAGGTGAGCTGGCCTCTGGCTGAAACAAAGACCTGTGGTGGGTGGGGGGCTCTTTTCTTGAGAAGCACAAGTGTAAAGGCAGCTGGCAGCATAAGTGCAAATCAGAAACATCTCTGGAAACTTAATTCCTCCCAATTGTGGTGTTACTTGAGGTGCAAGGATGTATTTTTATACTATTGTCTTTGAAGAATGTTAATATTTAGCAAATAAAACTCTGCAGCTGCTTTTTGGTTTGCAAAATCCTGCAGTGCTCAGAATAATTCAGTTAAAACACAGGGAAGGAAGTGCTTGCACAAGTGGTGTGATTTGTCTTGTGGTGGTGGTGGGGGTTGCTGGGGTTAAACCAGATTAAATAAATAAACCCTGTAGGTCTTGGAGCTCTTGGGTTTTCCTGAATCTGGCATTTTGTGGGAGTGTTTTGGAAATAGTCATTTAAAATAAGCAACCCCTGATGTTTGTAAACCGGTATCTTGATGTGCTTGCTTTTGTAATACTCTTTCCACAGCCATGGTACCTCTTACTTTGCATATGGGTTATTACTTAGATAACCTTAAAGGAATGCTACTCACCTCCCCTCTATTTTTTTCTTTGTATCTAAATCATTACCACAAACCCTTGATCTGCTCTGTGACTCTGTTAACTCTCGAGTTGTTTGTTTATCCTGCCATTTAACCATGTATCTTGGCAGCATTGCTGAGGGAGAACTTTCTGAAAGAGAAATGCATGTGTTCTGCTGCAGAGGGGAACCACTGAAGAACTTGAGCGCAACAGCATGATAATAAGAAAGCAGCCCAATTTCACTGCATGGGGTAAATGACGTATAGAAAGTAAACTCTTGCACAAATGGGATGAGGCAGTGTTGCAAAATTCAGCTTGTTCATTTGCTGAGAGAAAATTGCTTTGTATTGATGAGCAAAACAAGAAAGATTTCTATTACAACCTTCAGTAACTGCCAAACAGATGTGTTTTATCTCAGTTTATAAACTGTCAGGAATCCACTAGTCTAAAACCAACAATAGAAAATGTATTTTTAATTTACAGAATATTTACAGTATACTGTACTACTGCTTCTAAAATGTGTGCTATTGAATGCTTTTGGGAGGTTTCCCAGAGGCAAGAGCTATGAACCTAGCTGAATTGCACGCTCTCAGATAGAATAACATTAGTTCAACTTTTCTTTTGGAACTTAAGTGATACTGACTATTGAAAATAAAAGTATATAAAATCACCAATTAGGGAAAGTTGTGATAGTAGATTGATGTACGTTTTTTGTGCTGTTTGGTACTATGCCAGTCTAAATCTTGGAAAATAATGCAGTTTTGTCTTGCGTGTAGTAGGCATTGAGCTTAGTTACAGCGGCGCTGAGCATGCAGGCTGCTTTTACAGAGGATAAGATGCAATGTGTTCATTGAACAATAGAAAGCAATTTAAAATTGGTTACAGTCACTTTTCTCCTAAGCTCTTTACACTGTTTTTAAATTACTCTGCTTTGCAATTATTCATCTATATTGTCCATGAAGAGCGAGAGTTTGTCACAGTCTAGAATTCTTTTCTTAAAGGGCATATTGCGTATTTAAAAACTGAGTTAGAACAGTTCACTGACTTACGCATAAGGTTATCAAAACACAGCATGCTCAACACGAAAAGATACAGTGAATTATACCGTTCAAAATGTTCTGCGTTGGAGAGAAAGTTGAGCTAAGTCTAACATCAAGAGATCATGGGCAGCAATCATTCTGTGTGCCTCACCAAGTGACTTATCTCTATTGAAGTCTTGACACTTTAATTTTTACTTTTCTATTTTTTAAAACCTTGACTGTGGTAAGAGTAATATTACTGGAACTCAGAAAGTTACTTAGGCATTGTTTTGGCTTGATACTGACATCAACATGCTCTTTCTGCTCTTCTAGCCCTCACAGTATTTGTACTGTTCTTGACCTGGTACAGATGAAGTCTCATCTATGACCTTTGTTAGCTTTTTTTTTGCCTTATCTCATGTCATTAGAAACTTGGTTGGATTATTTTAGTTTGTGGTAATGAAACAGTAAGAAAAACAACTGATCTATTACAGGATTTTGGAACTTCATATAAAGTTCAGAGTCATTTTCAAGGGTCATCTGCAGATCGTGGTTCAGCCTGTGAGGAGTTATATGTAAAAAGACTAAATATTACAGTTTGATTTTTCTTTGTAGTTTTAGACCCTGATTGCCTTCACAGAAAGGTGGGTGTGGGTTATACTGAGAAGACCTGTGTCTGCATTGTATGCCATTGGTCATTCCTGGTGCTAACTAGCTTTGGTTATATCTGCAACTGAAGAACATGTTCTCTGGTGCTGCTAATGGGCCTTAAGCTGAGTTTACATCAATTGCACGTTCTCTGAGGCATATACTGCTAATGTGGAACCCACTGAAAACCAACTGATTGCAGAGCTTAAACCTAATTTTCACTGAAAGCAGAAACCCTTGGAGTCAGATTTATTGAGTACTTTATACCTAAATCTGCGGACAAGTGTATAGCTCAACAGTAGTTGTGTGGCTAATCACTTAGCACATGTTTGTATTTGTTGGCACTAAAATGTCTTTATAAAAAAAATCCTCACTGGTTTCTTTCAAGAAATAATTGTTCCATGAAGAATGAACTTTAACAAGAGATTTTTAAACAAAAACAACTCTGCCCCTTTTTAGCTTTTCAGGTCTTTAAGGAGGCATTAACCACTTTTGATGATGAGTTTGCTGGCAGCTGAACTTAAGCTTTAGAATTTTTGGACTGTTATCAATACAGTTTAGGCCTATTGTTCTTCATTTATTTATTTTCAGTGATGACTGAGAGTTGACACTCTTCAGTCTGGATTTTTAGCAGAGTTGATCCTGGGAGAAAACTTGTTTATTTTGGGGACTTTTACCACTCTGTCAAGGCTGAAGAATATTGGCAGGCATACTTACCAAACTGATGACGGCATTACATACACAGGAGGAAAAAAAAAAGTTTCTTTAGGTTTAGGAAGAATCTTGTTTGTTTCAGTTTATCTTGTCCCTGGGAACTGCTGGAAAGAGCCTGGCTTCATCCTCTTTTGCACCCTTCCTTCAGGTATTTATAGACATTGAGATCTACCCTGAACCTCCTCTTGCCCAGGCTGAACGGTCCTGGCTTTCCCTGTATGAGACGGGCCTTGCAGAGAGATCTTGAAAAATCAGAGATGCAGTTTAGATATAGCAAATAACAGCTTGGGCTGAGATCTTCGTGCACCTGGACCCAAGGTACCTTTAAAAAGCATTTTAGGTCTGCGTTTGAACTGTGGTGTGCATCACTTCAGTTAGTGAGGAGTCTGTAAAACAAAACAATCAAACAAAACGACAACAAAAACTTTGATTCCTTTATTCCTCACATTTATTCAACTTCGACTTGGGAAGGGGGAGAACTGTTTGAGCAGGAAGAAAATATGTAAAATGCTAGCCATGTTCTTAATGCAGGTGCAGATACCATGGTGATAGCTGCAAACAATGCTCATGTGTTTAATGCTGAAAAAAGTTCTGCTCTGTTCAAGAGTGCAAGTCCTACTCACTTCTTTAAACTGTAGTTCTCAGTGGATTGTGATTTAGTAAAAATTTGCCTATCTGAACCTGGAAGTTGAGGGTAGCTAGTGGTGATTCTGGCTGAAAGTAGAATGTAAATTATTTGCTTATAAGTATCCTTCCAACCTTGTTAATGAATGACCACTTGCACTTGTTTGTCAGGTTTTAAGTTTTTTTGATTTATTGATATTTTCTCCTAATGGAAGTGAAGAGGTTTAGCTTTTGAAGCTTCTAATTATTTTTCAACCAACAATCAAAAGAGAACAGGTTAACTTGTAGTTGTTTAGTTTCAGACTAGCCTTAATCCCAGAGGGCAGTGAAATAAAATCACTTGCTTAAATTAAAAAGCAATCACAACTCCTCAATTGTCCTGCCTTTGTAGTTGGAACAATTCTGTTCATCTCTTTGAGAAAGAGGGAGTAGTTGTAAAGTTTGAATTTACAACACTGGCTTTAATACTAATACATGAGTGGGTGGGGTTGGAATTGGTGCTGCTTTTATTTGGGAGGAGCTACAGAATGACTTCATTAATTGTGTGTTTTCCCTGTTATTGTATTGTTTGTTAACCGGCCCGTTTGTCATGGTTGTTTCTACAATTTGCTTGGATTTCTGTTTAACAGAACTTGATTGCAGGTGACCAACTTGCTGCTTTGTTTCTCACAGACAAAGTTGGGGTTTTTGTTTGTGGTTCAATTTGGAGGCTAATTGCCAAATGGAATGGTAGACAGCTGATCCATGCTCCCATCTGCTCTCCCTTTCATACTGTTTTAGAAGCTGATTGTGTTGGCAGAAGCTTTTTTTTTTTTTTTTTTAAGTATCTGCAGGTATCACCAGAGGTATTTAAATAAAAGTAATTATTTTAAAGAAAAGGGAAGAAAGGGTACCACATTTTTAACTGTTTTTTCCTAGATTTTACATATAGGATCCATGATTGTTTGTTGTCGTCATAATCAGCAACTTTGTTCTCTTTGTGTTTGGATTACAGTTGAGAAATGCAGTTTGGCTGTAGTTTAAATAGAAGGCTGGCGTGTGGATGGCTGGAAGATAGGAAAGTAGGTAATAAAATAGATGTACAGATGCTACTTTGCAGTCAGAGTTCTGGCCCTCACTCTCAGTGAACTTGTGTGCTATTTTCAGTTTAGGCATTTATTTCCTGTTCTGTAGTAGAAAGAGGAATGTAATATCATAGGTCCAGTCTTTTCTCTCGTAACCTTTACTGTAATCAGTACTGCAGTGGTATGCAAACATTTGCCATATAATAACAGTTTCTTAGATTCTAATGTTACCTGTTAGAATCTAAGGTATTTAGATGGTCATAAATACATACATTGGACGTGATGTATTTTTAGAACTCCGTGGAAAACAAATAGCAATTTGCCAGTATTGGGAATGCTAACATGTTGGAAAGAAGCAAATAACGCAAGTTGTGTACAACTGAGTTTATCATTAATTACTGTCATTGTGCTGCAGCAAGCTTCCAGTTACAAGTCTAGTTTCCCATGTGCTAGGTACTGTGGAAATATAAAAGAAGGCAATTCTGGCAATGTAAAGTTTACGGTAAAAGAAAAGATAGTTATATAAAAACTGGATGTAGTAGGAGATTCTTGCTTGTATGAAGTTGCATGGACAGCCAACTTGCCTGATTGCCATTAGTTTTCTGGGAGAGTGTAACAGAAGAGGGTTTGAAGCACAAGTAGTGGTCCAGCTTTATAAACATTTGTAGGCTATTTCTCCAAATTCAAACAAAAAGAAGAAAGCATGAAAATGTTATTTATGCAAGTGAGCAATGTGTTTTTTGACTCAACTACAGTTTGTGTGCTCAGCTCATATTTCAGAACTGTGCTACCTTTGCAAATTGTCATGTTCTAAAATGGTCCTCCTTTGGGGCAGTTTAGGCAAAATTCCCAGAGACCTCCTCTGCACCCTCCTTCTTCCACTTCTTTTGTTTCTGTGAAGATCTGCTTTCTTTGAACAATTGGTGGAAAACCTCAAGTATTTTCAGCAATTACCTCTGGATGTGTAAGGGTGAAGTCATAGCCACAGCCTAATTGTCAAGTACTCACTTGTTGGATATATTAATTTAGGTGGACTTAACTTTACTTGGAATCTGTTAAGCTTTAGCCTTCCTGCATACTCTTGAAGACATCTTGTAGCAGATGGAGATAAGCATGCAGAAAGTCCATGGTAGGGATTAAATGGCTGTCTCTGTTTTGATTGGAATGCAAGGCAGAAATATTGCTATTGCTTTTGGGATGATGTTAAAAAAAAAAAAAAAAAAAAAGCTGTTTTGGAAAAAGAGTTGATCCTGAATGTAATAAAAGATTTCATGGTAATTGAATGTAAGTTCACATATTTTGTAACAGATAATTGAAAATATACTAGTAGGTAAAAATTTAAAATGTTTAGAATTATGCAAAACACATGGAAATATCTCAAGTACAGCCTGAAGACTCATAGTTATTGCATTAGTGACAAGTAACCTACTGGACGCTTGTTCGTTCACATTACCTCCATGCCAGGAATGTACTTAGAGAAGTATTTGTTTTGCCAGTTTCATCCCCACTAAAATTTTGCCTTGCGTCTTGCCTAAAGTTAGGTTCTTCATAACAATAATTACTTAGGGAGAATTCTGTATTTTACATGTCGACAGTGAAGTGACACATTATTGGAACTCAGGGACTGAGAAGCATGTTAACAGGGTTTGAATTTAAACATCTAACCACAAGAGACAAATAGATGATTTCAGTCCAAAAGGCAAAGTTGTTTGGCTCTAAACAACTTGGTTTGGCAGGGATGTTGGTACAAAGATGTGGGTAGTTTTTTGTTTAGTTGCTGGCTTTTTTTCTTGATGGGGCAATTGACACCTAAAAAAAAAAAAAAATCGTCTTGGCCCCTTATGTTCATATCCTTTGCAGTTGATTATCATGGTTACTGGAGAGCAGTGACTGAGAAGAGGATACCTGTCTTGTTTGGCCTTGTCTTGCTGTTCCAGACCTGGTTCCTGGCCTGGTGTTTCATTCTCTGAGCTTTTATGGACTTCTGTCCTTCCCTTAAATGCTGTGATCTTGTCTGACCCTCCTTTGCCCTCTCTGACCTATGACCTTCTCTGATTTTGGATTTTCTGACTTGTTCTTTTCTCTGACCTGCTCTTTTGCTTTTTCTGGTATCTTATTTCTATCCTCTTCTCTACTGTCCTTTGCTGCCCTTTTTCTTTGATAGTCTCTTCTCTGACTTTCTTTTTACCCATGTTGCCACCCATTCCCCTCTACTATAACCATATTCTTTAACCTACTTTTCTTTGAACTTGTATTGCTATATCTGACCTTCTCTATGACCCTCTTTGACCTTTTCTTGAATCTTTTCTGACCTTATCCTGCTCTCTGTCCTTCACTGGTTTTCTCCCCTCTGCTTTTCTCTTCTCTGGCTTTATTTTTCTGCCATGTTTTCTTACGTTCTCTCACCTCTTCTTCTCTGGCCTTCTCTTCCTTTGCTTTTTCTGACCTATTTTCTCTAATTCTGTATTTAATCTTCAGAGTGAGCTAACAGAAGCAGCCTACAGATGCAGCAGATAGCACAGCAGTCTCGGGTTCTGCTTTGGAAACTTCAAGACCTCATGGGGACAAGGGCCAGGAGCAGTGGGGGGATGCCTGGCAACCCTCCGAGAAATTTGAGGGTGCACACTTTTAGGCAAGGATAAAGTAAGCAGAGACATAATGGTGTGGGCCCAAGGAAAGCTCAAGCAGCTTCTAATGAGTGTAATTAATTGCCCTTGACCGAGGGTGCCTGGAGCTTTTGTTATAGCTGCACCCCTTTAACTGCTGCTTGGGAGAGGCCTTTATAAAAGCTCTGTCCAGAGAAAAACCAACAGAGGCAGAAGTCTGTGCAGCAGTTTCTCCAGAAGGGCATGAGGAGATGTTTTAGAAGGGAGCCCACAGTTGAATCTGGCACAGTAAGTCACGGTTACGGTGGTGACGTGCCACGTGTGTTTTGGCAGCAGATGTTTGAACAGCCCTCCTTGCTAGGGTGTAGGCATAGATGCAGACAGGGCTTCTGATGGCAGGTGCAGCCCTCTGGGTCCCTGGCTGCAGAGTGCCTGGGACCTCTGCGGCCAGGAGAGGAGGCTGCCTGTCCTGCAGGAGGTGTCCTACTGCAGAACTGCTCCAGCTGCAGGAAAGAGCTATCAGTGTTGAGGTAAGTGTGAGAAAGCGAAGGGTGGAAGCTGGTGACTTCTGGCACTGAGAGGAAGGCTCCTATACCACTGGAGAGCTTGCAGCTACAAAGTAGGCTTACCACCCTCAGAGCTGGAGAGGAGCTGGAGGAGGAAGAAGTGGCAAGTCACTGTAGCAGGTGGCACCATGCTGTGAGGAGCAGAGGCACCCTTCTGTCAGCCTGATTTATCAGCTAGGGTGGGAGGTTTGCTGCCCGCCCAGAGGCCCATGTTGTGGAGGCATTGCTGACCTGGTATATCCAACCCTCTGAGCACTACCCATTTTCTCTTATTCTGTGTGGACATAAATGATACTGATAGGGCAAACCTGCACAGTACCAAAACTGGCTGGGGCAGCAGTCAAGGGGCCAGGGACCCAGGTGGTGTTCTCAGTCCTGTTGGTAAGGGGATGGGGAAGGGTGCGAGGAGGGCACTGATAGTGCAAGTCAATAACTGGCTGCAGAGCTGGTGTTGGCAATGGGGTTCTGGGTTTTATGACCATGGCGCCGTCTTTGCAGATCCCTGTCTGTGGGGAGAAATCTTCCTCTAACCAGGGTGAAGATATTTTTGCCAGTGGGATGTCTAACCTCATAAGCAAGGATGGACAAAACTTTAAATGGACGTGGACAGGAAAGGGAGAAGGTAAGCATCCTCCCTGTGAGAGAGTGATGGACTGGGCTGCTGAGCAAACACTTCCTACAACCCAGCATGCGCAGGTGCCCCTCTTAAATATCTGCATACTAATGCACACAGTAAGGGGAATACAGAAGATGAGGTAGAGATGTGCATGTGGTTGTAGGGCTGTAGTCTCGTTGGGATCATGGAGATGTGGCAGGAATGGCTGCAGTGATGAGTGTTATGGTGGAGGGCTGCAGGCTCTTCAGGAAGGACAGGGTGGGAGGACAAGAAGGGGGTGTTCTCTGCTGTCAGAGCACCTAGAGGTGCACCTAGAGGATGGGTGAGGATGTGTGTATTGGTTAGGATTAAAGGGAGGACTAGTGACATGCTGGGGTTCTGATACAGGCCACCTGACCAGGGAGAACAAGCAGGTGAGGCCCTCTGCAGTTAAGCAGGAGCGGCCTCAATTTCACAGGCCCTGGTCCTCACAGTGGGCTTCAACCACCCTGATATCTGTTAGAGGGACAGCACAGCAGGGCATAAGCTATCCATGAGGTTCCTGAAATTTGCTGCCGTTGAATTCCTCCTTCAGGTGATACAGAGGCACTCTGCTGGACCTCATACTTGGCCAGTGTCACTAAGCAGCAGGTTGGGTAACCTGTCTTGCCTAAAACTTTTTGGAAGATGAAATAGAGCTGTGTGAGGTTCAGGCTGTGGTGAGCAGATACGGTGTGGTTTTGACAGAATGGAGACCTGTCTCTTCTTCAGTGGCTTTAGGCTGAGCTGTTGTTTTGCCCAGAGATTAGACCATGTTATGTAAGGCAACTAGGATGAAGCCGTATTTCTTCCCAGTGCTCTCATTCCATGCAGGGCTAGTGAAGCAACAGGAAAAGCTGGCCTGAAAATTTATCAGTGGCATCTACCTAAGTTTTCTGCAAAGTGTGGACTTGCTTAAAAAACTGCTGTTTTTTTTCTATTCATATCTCCTTTTTCCTCAGCCCATTTCATTGGACAGAGAAGTGACACGCTTTTCCTGGCCAGCACCATCCTGGAGAGAGAAGATAATGTATCTTTGTTAGAAAAGTATTTTCTAGCTCAGAAGTAGACATTGCCTCAACTAAACTGGTGAGAGAGGTTAGTTAAACACTTTTTCATCTGTATTCCATTCTTGTCTTCACCTTCTACGGTAACTTCTGAGGTTATTGCTTCCATCAGAAGTCAGTGCTTCCTTGGAACATGGGACAGTAAATTCTCAGTAGGGGGCTTGGCATAGCTTTGGTTTACAGATCGTAGTTCATGCCCTTGCATGATGATTGAACATGGTATCAGGTTTTCAGATAAAATCTGAGATAACCACCAGTCAGTTGCCTAATTAAGATCTGAAGATCTGTTCTTTGAAAAGATAACTATAAAAGGTTACATACCCTGAAATAACACCAATGAAATAAAAGGGCTTGAAGTATTGAATTTTATCACAGCTCAGTCCTTGACAAATAAGGTAGTTTAGGAGCAATAAGGGATACTTTTTGTCTGCATTTCTGTGTTGCTAAATTCTTTTGTATCAGAACTTTAGGAGACTTTTCTCCAACAAAGTTGACCATTCTGTGGAAATAGGTACTCCTTGGAGACGATTTTCTTCCCTAAAGATCTTTGCATAACATGAATTACGCGGGGCTGGACTGGTTTCTGCATTTCGGTTTTGCAAGCCTAGCTTCTATCATTCTGGTGTTGTGAAGTTTCCAGGAGGATAGTAAGAGGTTCAGTGGCTGCTAATCTGCTTTGACCTTCACCCTTACCTTCTTAGAGACTGACTCTCTTACAAAGGCAGTCTGAGTTGAACTGCCTGGGACCTCAGTTCTGTTGTTGCTATGTTTTATTTAAGACAGTCCTCAGGTGGTGTTGGTGGGGTTTATGCACTCTATTGCTGCAGACAATCTTTTAATAAGTCAAGATACAAATGAACCCCCCACCCCACTGGTGTTCAGTAAGTAAAATTAGAGCCTGTAAGTTTTGTTATGAACTGTTAGCATTACTGCTGTAGGCGGTGTTGTTGCTATGATTTTTAAACATCCTGCAAATTTGACTTTTTACTAGTCTTAACTTTTTTTTTTCCTGTGATGGTAGCTTTTCTTGGATGATAAATATGATATTACCCATTTTTTGGCATTTGTTGGGGTAGCTTTGAGTCACTAATGCCTCTTAATTTTGCCCTTTTGCAGTTACACTGTAGTCTTTTTGATGTACTTGGCAATCTTTTATTTGTTCACTTTATTTTGGTTTGCCTCAGCAATATTAAAGTTTTAACTCTTCTCTCTTTTTGTGCAAGGTGAGAATTTTCCCATTCTTTTTTCAGATCAATTAAAATGTAAATAATCAGAGGTGGTTCCTGGGAGGAATCAGTTTTGAACAGATACTTGGCTAGTGGCTTATGAAATATGCTTATTTTAAGTGTCTGAATATTCCTCTTTGCATGATGGTTTCTGCTGCCAGATACATAATTCTAACAACTGTACTGCTGAAGCATCCTAATATGCTGCCATGCATTTTTACTTGTCATTTGAACCCTGTGGTGACACTCCTTTAGATGCTAGACTTGAAGTTCTAATTAGCTGATGATGCTTTGTTGTAGACAATAGCATTTTATTATGAATGTATACTTTAGGCAGAAAGTACAACAAAGGCTGTAGTTTGAACTAGAACAGCTCTCTGTAAAGGTTGGTAATATTAGGTTGGAGTTTACTATGGTGTCCTTCATGCCTCTTCTTGCAGGGGCTTGACATTTCAAGAGAACACATTTAACCCATGGTAAGGGTTTGCAAAACCATTGTGAGAACCAGACTAGCAATGTATACCCTGAAACAAGTCATACTGAAACACAGAAGTTGGAACATGTCCTTTACTTAAAATTGCATGGGTACAGTTACGTGTATGCAGAGTGCTTGTGAAAGTTTCAGACTGCTTCATGAACATTTATGTTGTGGTGGCTTATTAACTGTAGTAGTGCTGAGAATACTGAAGCTAAGGGGCTGATTTTCAAGTTAGATCAACAACTGATGTATCTGGGTTCTGTTTTTCCTTTGTAATAGTCTCAAGTACGCTGGAGACGCTGCTGTGTGTCAGTGCACGCTTGTGTGGAAACTTGCATTTTTGATTCAGCAAGTTTGACTTTGAAATATAAATTTTAAATTGGTAAGAACCTTTTAAAGTAATTCTGAAGATAGGCTAAAGTTTTGCAAATATGTTTTACCACGTGCTGTGGCCAGTGGGAGAACTCAGTACATACTTATGCTGTGGTTTCACATACATTTCTTGCCGCCAGTATGTGCTGAAGCTCCCCTCAGCTGCTTCTTTTGGTCTTTGCTCTACTCCTTTAGTTGTGCCAGCAGAAATAGGGCTTTTGTGTGTGGCGTGGTGTGGTGTTGTGGAGTGTGGAACTTATCCAGTAAAAGATGGCTTAACTATGTCTTTCCTCCTAGCTGTGTCTGTTCTCTGATTCAATTCCAGTTAGTTCAGAGGAGATTTGGTGAATCTAGAGAGGTCACATTATGGAGATGAGTGCCAGTGGCTGGTGCAGTATGCTGCAGCTCCTGCCTTTCCCGTGTTGTTGCAAGGAACACGTGAAGCCATGCCTGTAGGTGTGTTAGCCTGAGGTGCTACAGATTTCACAATGCTAATCGTATTCCATTAATGGCTAATTTTTTAACCTTCTTTCTTCTAATCTGTGTTTATGCTAAGGCAGTAAATCTCTCTTCAAGGAGGAGGAGCGGGGAGGTACCCTTTCTGCCCAGCTCATCTAATTTCTCCTAACCAGCTCTTAAACTACATTAGGCATGGCTGCTAAAGAAATTACTCCCTCCTCTCCTCCACCCCAAAAAACAAGGGAAGGAGGGGGGTAATTACTATTGCAAGCCATCCAAAGCTAAGGGGGAGGAAGAAAAATGCCTGAGAAGTGTCTTGTTTTCCCCTTATCTGGTTCCTTTAAGTCCATGTAATTTGCTCTCAGTAGACAAGCTTCTTCCTACTTCTGTCTTTGCCATTTGAAAAAGAGAATGTATACTGTCCTGCTTCCTGAAACACATACAGGTTGGCTGAGAAAAATGGGGGAGAATTGTTCCCTGTGCAGCACCATTCCTTTGCTATAGAATCCATGAAACAGCCTGGTCCTTAGCATCTTATCATTTTTAGCCCATATAAAGCAGGCAATATCTTGGCACTGAACTATCCGTTTTGGTAGAGGCTGTGTAGGTAAGTTAAGGCCATTTGAAACTTCCCCTTTTTTAGGCCTCCTGTGAATGAAATACGGGTTTGCGGAGGCAAGAGCTAGATCTTTTTGAAAGTGCAGAGCTTGCAGGAGAAGTCCATGTCTTAGTGTGTATAAAGGAAATGCAAGAGTTCAGTTTGTTCTTAAATAGCATTTGTGAAGAATTGCCATCTTTAAAGAAGCTGCAGTTTAGCACTGAAGTTTGTTAAGAATAATTGCAAGGCTAGTAATTTATTTTTAACTGCAATAAAAATAAAGATGCTTATTGGTTATAAAAGCCACCTTAGTTTTTCTCTGAAATGGAAATTTTAACTGTATGATCTTCATGCTGTGCTGTCCTTTTGCTTCCCTTCACTTCCTTGTTCTTGCATTGGAGAAGTCTTCCCTGTCTGGATTTCCTGTTTCATACTCTCAATGTAAAAAAAAAAAAAAAGCTTTTTATAGCAATATTTTTTTTCACTTTACAAAATCTGAATGATTTGTTTAGCTCATAAAGTTGTCATCTTTGCTTAGGTGAAGATGTTGTTCTTTGAAGGATTTCTTCATGGGTTGTGTATGCTGCTGGTACAGTACTTCCCCTTCATGCTTGCATTTACTCACCTGTGTTCCACTGCAGTGTTTTCTTTTATCTTGTTTGTGCTAGATCCTGTACAAACTCATCTTACCAGTCAGTCCTAGTTCTGAAAAGTTTATTCTTAAGAACAATGCAAAAGGGTGTAGCAAAAAAGGGGAAGAGAGGATGAGGACAAAGATGTTAATGTGTGGTTTCACAGGCTAAACAGGTATAGCGTTACATAATTAACCGAAATCTCCAAAAATTGTGCTTAATTTCTTTTAATATCAAAAGGCTTTAATGACAAATACAGTAGGAGATAATTTTGAAATTCCTTGGTTACTTGTCCTTTGTAATGCTTTTTAGGGGCTTGCAATTTTCAAACTGTGCTTTGCAGCTAAAACTGTAAGTTTAAAAACAGTCCAAAGGCTAAAAACTGGACATTTACAACTTTACTGTTTTTAAAATTAAGAAGCTCAATGGCAATTAGAAAACCCTAGGACACTTAATGTGATTATTCTAGCATTGCTTTAGAAGGATTTTATTCTGAGGACTATCAAGATAATCGTGATGTAGTTTAAGAACAGCAACACTGAAGTGACATTGTTTACACCAAGAGAGCTGCCTGAAATTTTCCTGAGGAAATGTCGCATACAAAGCGAAATCCAAATCTGAATTCTGTCCACTTCTACATTTAAAAGTAGTTAATTTGAATCTTATAATGCTCTGTAGTGTCTAAAAAGTGTACTAGAAGTTTTTCAACTTGTCTTATAACAGCAAATGTAACTTAGGGGCATAACTGGCACAGCAGAAACTGGGAACGCTTGTGGGGAGCTTTTCTTAACGGTTCATGCAAATACCCAAAAATTAGAAACTTGGAACTAGAAGCATTGGGAACTCAATAACTGAAATCCCTTTAACACTGCTATCAGTTATCCAGTGGAAGATTTTAGTTTGTGGAATTTACCTTGTTAGGAGTATTTCAGGAAGATTAATGACTGTAGACTTGTGAATTGTACTCTAATGATAGAACAGATAGATAAAGCAACAGATTCTTTCTAATCCAAGTATGTATCAAACGTAAAAGAAATAGTTTGCATGCTAAAAGCACAGACCAAATTTGTAAATGTCAAGAAAACTAAAAGTTATGGTCCCCACAGCAAGTATTGTCATCCCCTAATGTGCTCAAGTTTTTTGTGCCACTGTATATGCTGATAAAATATCACCTTAAAATATGTATGTTGTGGCAGTTATAGTAGCTATGGGGAACTTTTATTCAAATCAGTGCTCTGGTGCTTTGAAGATGTGGAACTGATTCACTCCATGCATTTAGATACTGGTGTCAGCTATGCATCCAGGTAAAATGCTTTTACTTGCAGCAGTTAACTGTTCACTTTGTCCGGCTCACCACCAAATGCAATCTGCACAAGATTTATAAAACTGAACATGAAGGGAGAAGTAGGAATTGCTGGACCGATGGGCTGAGGTCAACTGCATGAAGTTCAACAAGGCCAAGTGCCGGGTCCTGCACCTGGGGCTCAATAACCCCAAGCAGAGCTACAGACTGGGAGAGGAATGGTTGGAGAGCTGCCTGGCAGAGAAGGACCTGGGAGTGATGGTGGATAGTCGGCTGAATATGAGCCAGCAGTGTGCTCAGGTGGCCAAGAAGGCCAACAGCATCCTGGCTTGTATCAGGAACAGTGTGACCAGCAGGGCTAGGGAGGTGATCATCCCCCTGTACTCAGCTCTGGTGAGGCCGCACCTCGAGTACTGTGTTCAGTTTTGGGCCCCTCGCTACAAGAAGGACACTGAGGTGCTTGAGCGGGTGCAGAGAAGGGCGACGAAGCTGGTGAGGGGCCTGGAGAACAAGTCCTACGAGGAGCGGCTGAGGGAGCTGGGCTTGTTCAGCCTGGAGAAGAGGAGGCTCAGGGGTGACCTTATCGCTCTTTTTAGGTACCTCAAGGGAGGCTGTAGCGAGGTGGGGGTTGGTCTGTTCTCCCACGTGCCTGGTGACAGGACGAGGGGGAATGGGCTTAAGTTGAGCCAGGGGAGTTTTAGGTTGGATGTTAGGAAGAACTTCTTTACTGAAAGGGTTGCTAGGCATTGGAACAGGCTGCCCAGGGAAGTGGTGGAGTCACCATCCCTGGAAGTCTTCAAAAGATGTTTAGATGTAGAGCTTAGGGATATGGTTTAGTGGGGACTGTTAGCGTTAGGTTGGAGGTTGGACTCGATGATCTTGAGGTCTCTTCCAACCTAGAAATTCTGTGATTATGTGTGATTCTGTGAATAGTAGGTATCGTTAGACTGTAAATCCTTCATGCTGTTGGTTAAAGTGACGTGTGTGTTGAGGTCTTACAACATTGTAAAGCTTCAGCTCTGAGGGCTGACAGCTGGAGCTTCTGCACCTCCTAACAGTGGTGGTTAAAAAACGCTGGAAAAGGGAGGCTTTTTAGAGTGCACATGTGGCATGGAAGGAGTGTGAGAGAAGAGACATTCTTTCTTTGCCCCCATCCTACCTGTGCATACAACTTAAGAGCACAGCTTGGTGCTCTGGTATCTCTTCCAAATTAAAATGTGTGAGAACTTACTGTTTCAGAAATCATGTCTTTTTATTTGGCTGTAACTGTGCCTGGGTGGTGTCAGTTCTGATGAATGCTGGATGAGATGGCTATCTTTCTTTTTAAGTGGGGAACCTACATTTTTTCTGACTAAAATACGGACATCCATTTTTGGCAGCTTAGTTTGTCATTTAAAAAAAGTTTTTTGTGAAGTTGTGTCCTTACCAGCACTGTGCTTGCCCCTTTTCATGAAGTGTGGAGACTTCCTTCTTTGGAGTTGGGTATCTTATGTAGTAAATGGTAGTGGGGGAACAGCTGTGAAAACTAAATACGTGCAAAGTGTGCTCAGGCTTTTTGTGAAGAATTTCCTTTGACAGAGTTGCACGTTGCCAGCTGAATTAAAACTTTAATTTTACTATTAGCTTCTCAAGAGTTTATTTGCTTCGGGTTTGTAGTATCTGTAATCTTATGGTAGTGGTGTGATGCTGACAATTGAAATCATAAAACCTTACCAGAATAAAACAAAACCAGTTATTTCTTGGTAGGGAACGGGAGAGGAGCCGCAGGAGCAGCGGGTCTCCCTGTGGCACCGTGGGGGACTCGCCGTCCTCGCAGCCTCACGGGGGGAGCCCTGTGCTCGCCAGAGCAGCGAACGAGGCGTGTAAGCGGCGTTTACACGACCTTCGGCCGTCCCCCTTCGTTTCTGAGGGGGAAATGGTTTGTGTGTGACAGCTCCCGGTGCCCTCAGGCGGGCCGTGCCCGGGGCGGGGCGAGGCGGGGGTCCGGGGGTGGGGGGAGCCCGTCCCCGCCTCGCTGCCTCCCTCCGGCGTTATGCAAGCCGCTCGCCGGGAGGAAGCGCATTGCGAAGCGCTGAGCTCAGCCGCCTGGCCGCCCGCCAGCTCCCTCGCTTTCCTGGCGCACAGCTGAGGGCTTTCTAAGCTTCCCACCGGCGGCTCCGGCGGCACCGCCGAGGAATGCGGCCTCCCTCCCTCCCTCCCTCCCCCGCCAGCTGACGGCGGCGAGGGCGGTTCAGCCCGGGGACAGCCGCCATCATGGCGGCGGCGGCGCCGCCCAGCGACCGCCCCTCACGGGCAGCGGGGGCTCGGCCGGCTCCGAGCCGCCCTGCGGGGCTGTCCCGGCGTGGTGGGAGCCGGCCACGGTGCCCGGTTGTCCAGGGGAGAGGCCGGCAGCGCTGCCGGGGGGCGCGGGGGCTGCCCCGGGTGTGAGGAGGCACGCCCCGGTACGGCCCCGCTGGCAGCGCGTGTGTGGATGTCGGCGCCGTGCTCCGCGCTCTGTTATTTCTCCTCAGTGTCTCGGGACAAGTCTCGGCTCTAGAGGCTGCCCGGCTGCCTGGGCGCTTGCAGCTTCTGTGAAGCTGCTCCTTTTCCTTTCTAACCCGGTTTTGTAACTCAGTTTTATCTTTCCGTGTTGCTTCTCGTCTTCACTGACAGACCCACCACGCTGCCCTGCATCCCCTCGCAGCCAGCATACAGCTCTGCACAGGGCTCACACAGAGCGAGCACCCCGGTCCTGCTGTGTCGTACAGGCTCAGTGTAACCACACGCACATCGTGGCACTGAGTGCTGCGGAGGAGGAGGGGGGACGGGAAGCAGCCCAAGCGGAGCTCCCTGCTCGGTGTGCTCCCGCTTCCTCTCCTGCCAACGTGCTGCAGACGTAGGTGGCATCAGCAGAGAGCTGCCCATTTGGATGAATAACGAGGAGGAACAGGGAGAGCAGCAGAAGGGAGGTGAGCTTTGAAACTGCTACAGAGGAAAACTTGTTTGTGCAAGGCAGGACTGGTTCGTGAAATTCACTGGCAGAGGCTGTCGGGGCCAAGTCGTAGCAGAGCCAGAAAAGACCAGATGTACTGGTATGGAAAACACCTCTTAAAAATGACGTTTGAGAGGTAACCTAGTCAGCGGTTGGGGCTTTAGGAGTCAGAAGAGGTGAATTTCTTCTGTACCGCTGTGATGCTGTATGCCTCTGGGTGAGTCACTCTGCTTGTGTGTTGCTTTCTCCACTGTCCTTTTCCTGTCTTGTCTGTTGGAGATTATTATTAAATTTCATGACTGCTACTGGGCAGTGCATACCACAGTGGTGCCTCAGCTTCTGTCTGGGGCATCCAGGCAGCAGTAATACAATAGCATGACTACGACGAAGCCTCTGGGTTGCCTCTATGAATCAGACTAGTTTTACACCTCATTCCAGTGAGCACAATCTGGGATTTCCTCTTGAGCTATAAAATGACTAAGTCTAGCTAAATGCGGCACAGACCATTTAAAAAAAAAAAAAAACAAAAACAAAAAAAAACACAGGACGTTGGAGCATTCAAGTTACCTAAATGTTACTGTGTGTATTGTAGAGTTAACTAGGTATGTTGGTTTTGGGTCATAAAACACTCACTGAAGTTCCATGTTTCCACAAAGAATAAGCACCATGTAAAATAGAATCATAAGTGTTGGAAAAGACCTCCAAGATCATCTGGTCCAACCATCCCTGTATCACCAATATTACCCATGTAGAATCATTAACATATTGCCTCCTTCTGAAATGCACTGTTAAAGGTTTAATTTATTTTTGATGGGTAAAAATAGATTAAATTTGAATGCTGTGGATTTTACTACAATGACTGTATAATCATGCATTTCTTTCATTTGTTTTTAGTATTTTAATTGAAACTGAGTTAAGGCAGAAGCAATCTTGATTACGTAGTTGGTTTTGGCTGTTGTTACGGTAGATAGTGTTCTTCGTATTTATTGTTTCGCTTCTCTTTTTCAGAGCCTGTTTTTTCAAGGTGCAGCGCTGTTTTCTTTTGTACCTAGAAGTCCCTCATCATGGTGACTCACAGTGAAACAAGCCTACAAGCAGTTCTCAGAGGGAGGCTCTCCCCTTGTAAACCAAAGGGAAATGTACCCAGTAATGTATCCACTAAGAAATCTGGTGCAGTAACATTTAAAAGAATAAAAGTATGGAGTGGTACTGCAGTGCTGGTACCCAAATGGCATGTTGTTTTCACTTTGTGCCCTACCAGCTGGTGGTCGTGTCTTGTAGAGATCTGGACCATCTGTAGTGATGCAGTACTGGCAGTGCAGTAGGATGTCAGTGCAAGAATTCAGGAACAGAATGCCCAAACTCTTCTAAAACACTACAACAATAGAGTAGTAGCAACCCCTTTGCACATCACAGGTGTTGTGTCCCTCTTTCAACAGGCAGAGGGTAGTAAGCAAACAGGTAAACCACTAATGAATGTGGGTTGTGTGTGTGTGTATTGGTGACTTCCTGTGGGTGATCTCCCTTTCCTGGCAGGCTATTAAGTACCATGTTATGTTTTTTTTTTTTTTTTGCCCTGTATTGACCCTTTGGGGGTCAATAGCAATACTGTTGCTAAAGCTGCATCCTTGTCCATCCTTGTCTCTAGTTTGGGTAACTTCTTGCTTCTTTTCTGGAGATGTTGACAAGAAGGCAACTTCACATGCAGCCTGAACAGAAACTGCTTTAGCCAGGGCTCTAAGATACCACTCTTTTTCCCCTCCTTTTACCCCCTAGGTCTTTCTTTGGGGACTGCCCATCTGGTGAACTCCTACAGCCAGGGAACTGAGAGCAGAGCTCTCACAGCTGGTGGATAAATTAGGAATAATAAATGAGGCAGCTATTTGATTAGGTAAGAAAATAACACTCAACAGAACTAGTTTCCTGTGTATTATGAATAGATTAAAAAATTGTTTTTGTGTGGCAAAAAGCATTTGTAATAATTCTGAGTATATTTTTTTGGAGAAGAATACAAAAGTTTATCAAGTGTCTCCCCTAGTTTTTTTTTTTTAATCTGCAGTGGCAAATAAATGGCTTTGTTTTGCATCTCTGTTTCTTGATTTTCATGGAGTAGGGATAGAGATGCACCTCTAGCTATTAAAAAAAAAAAAAAAAAAAAAGTTGGTTGGTCTGTTTTTTTTGCCTTCTCTCTTTTTCCCTTCTGTTTTGCTGAATCAGGATGAAAATCTTTCCTTTTTGTTGCTTGCCTGTTGGGTTTCAGACACAGCGGGGGTGACAAACAACATGTCTGTCCTATCCCATTTGCTACACACTGCTTCCTCTCCCATCTCTCCTTCCCTGACACTTGGCAGCTTTCGCTTCAGGTCTGTCTGCCTGGAGTATCCCATGTTGTCCCTCTCCCAGGAGGTGAGGTGTGGTGGCATTGCAGTGGGTGCCCTTTGCCAGAAGGTCTCGAGGGACTGCAAGAAGAGCAGAGCAGCGATGAGGGGGAGTGTGGGTCCATGTGCTGCTGTACCTGGGAGCCCTGCACCAAACACGGTCTGAGAGATCCTGCACAACACAGACTTGACTGCGGGTGGCTGGCTTGACTGCCCGTAGCTATTTACATTTTTCTTCTAATATCAGTAAAATAACTGTATCAACAGAGGGCTACAGCTAAATGAGTGAGGGGAGCCTTCCTTCAACTTGTGTTAAAATCCCTTTTCAATCCCTGTAAAAAGTATTTTTTTTTTTTTTTTAATTGCTAACTTTGATCTCGTGTAGCTTTCTGACTTGAACCTTTTCTGATGCCATGTTGTGTTCTCTTACTTTATTCTTCTAACTTCTTTTGCATTTTTTGAATTTTGGGATGTAAGTGGCATAGTTCACTGGGTGTTCTTCTGTCCTCATCCCCAAAGCGAGACACTGGTTGGCATGTTTTAGATGTCTCTGCAGGTGCTAGTAGGGGGTCCAGAGTTCAGAAAAAAAGGATCCTGCTCAGTTAGAATTTGGCTGAAGGTTTTGCGTTGCCTTTGTTAACGGCTTCTGATGGCTCAAGTATGTGCGATTATGTTCTGTGAAACATGGTGTACCCTAGTTCTATCCTTGAAATGTATTACAGAGCTCTTTTGTGCTAGCTGACAAATCCTCGTATCACACTATGGTACTTATGTCACAGAGATATTTTAATAGTACACAGAGATACAGCGTCATCTGCATTCGTCCAGTGCTTTGAGGTTTGTAATACCCATAGGAGTGGTGTGGAAGGGTACAGGCTTGCTTTTGTCAGACTTCATCAAGTTTTGGGGATTTTTTCCTCAGGCTATTTCAAAGTGTGCTTTTTGAAGTGATGTTTGCTGCACAAATCCATATAATCAACATGCTGTTACAGTGCTATCTGAAACTAAAAATGATAAGGGAAAATGTTTCACAAGTTTAGGTTCACATAGTTGTGCCTGCCTGATTGGAATAGTATGACTCTTTAATTGGTTTATTACAAATATATTAGTTGCAAAACTGACTGTGGACGTACAGTATTTGGCTTTCATGCTGATAGCTGCACACATTAAAAGAATAATTCCTTTGTGTCCGGGAGCAACTTCTGTGGGTAACCCTGGATTAATACTTTTTCTTTTCCGTACATTGATGTTTCAACAAATAACAATTACAGGAAAGTGACAAAGCAGCATTCTGTCAGCGTATTTATGCAGGTTGCTTTTTTTCCCCCTTGCTTTCTGCTCTTTTCCCTGTTTTAGCATAAAACAATGAGATACTTTTCACAGGTGGAAACATGAAGAAAACTGGCTTCCCTTGCCCGTGTAAGGATCTGTTGTCTCGTTTTTTTGCTGTCTTCAAAATAACAGCTGTTTTTCTACTAGCAACTTACAATTGTATTTACTATGAACTAGTGCCTAGCAACATGTAGGCAGTGCTTTTGCTGCTACAGATTACTCTGTCACCAGGCTTGTACTGCTGAGTTGTATACTACGGAGCTGATTTCTAGTTGAGTGGTGTCTGTCTGAGACAGCAAGGGGTGTTCCAGTTCCTGCGAGGCTTGCCCTGGCTGGAGCTGGCTCGCTGGGTTTGGTCGGTGGTGCCTGGGCTCTGAAACACGCAGGTTGTGAAAGAGCTCAGACATGCTTCTCCTTGGCTGAAAGGTTCGGGTACTTCTTTAAAGTTTTTACCGTGCGTGAGGCTTGTTCTCCATAAATAAAAGATTGAATGGAGCATTAAGGAGCAATCCCTGGTGAATTCTGGGTGATCCTTTTTGGCAGGCGAGGACGTTTCCCAGGGAGGTTGCCAATACAAACACGCTGTGTGAGCACTACCTTGGGCTCCTCCTGCCGCCCCACCTCTTCGAAACAACTTTGCTGGTGTTGGCTTTGCCAGCTGCTGTTGTGCAGGCTGCCAGAGTCGAGCTGGTGCTGCTATTGTTCGGGCCTTATTGCCTAAAATTAGAATCCCGGTAGCCAGCAAGACCTGCCTATGGCTGGGAGCTCTATCTGCAGTTTGTATTCCTGTCTCCATCTACTGGGAGGGGAAGATGGATGCAATGCCGCTGAACAGATTTTGGGGAGCTCAGGAAACCAAGTGACCAGGTATAAGCTTCTGCTGAAGGCCTACCTGTTTGGAATGACGTGAGCTCAGCTTCGCTTGGCTTTGAAGAAATGCTTGTGGGTTTGTGGATGTTTTGTCGGCTTCTAAGGTTTTCAGTGAAATGCAGCTTTTATTGAGGTGTTGGTAGTTGGGAAGGTTTTCATTCAAAACCACAGGTGCTTTTAGAGGTGGGAGTGGAAGGCCTAATGTTTAAAGAAGTTGATCCCAAATGCTTTTGGCTATCTAGTTTAAAAGCGCATGGGCTTTTTTCTTAACCCAACGCTTATAAATAATTGTATTTGAGTTATGAGTAGAGACTTGGTTTATTAAAACCAGGACTAGAAAGAAGAGCAGTACTGTGTTAAAGACTCCAAGTCAGCGTGAAGCATGCCTGGAAGGTGGTGGTGGTGGTGGGGATTTCATGTTGTGAGTATTGGGCTTACCTATGTGGAGAGGGGGGAGAAAGTTGTATGTGATATGCCAAAAAGTATTTCTTCAGTAATTAAACAGGGTTTTTATTTGACACCATTTCAACTACTTGCATAATTTGTGAGGTTTAATTAAGATATAGTCGGTTTGTGCTGGCATGGACAGAAAATCAATGCCTAGTTTGCCTGAGGAAAAGGCTCTTTCTCCTTTTGGACTCTGGCTAGGTCTTTTTCTTTTTCTTTAAAGCATTAGCAATTCGGAGAGCAGAAGCAAATAGCCATTTTTAAAATTCATGTCCTCAAATGTTAATTTGATGCTTTGAGGCATAAATGACCTTTCTAACCAGCCCAAACTTGTCAAACAAAGGAACGATAGAAACAAGCTGCTTTGTTCTAATACAACAGGCTGCTTTTCAGGGGAGAATTTCAAAACAATTCTGCCTCCCTCTTCTCAACAACATTAAATTAAACTTTGGCCTATGCTACATTTGAATTTAGATGTGTATGCATCATTGGAGAGATGGTGATGGAATCTAGACAACCTGTGCAAATTGAACCATAGACTTGAGATTCTGAAGCCCAGGGCAAGTGAATAATGCTTTCATCCATAGCTGCCCCAGCTGGTATTACTTAGCAGTGGAAAAGCAGTTAGGTGTGGGTCAGAAGCAGAGAGGAGCGTTACAAGAGGATTTCTTGTTTTCACAAAACTGAAAGGGGGAGGGAGGAGAGAAACAAAACCATTGCTGCTGCTTGAAGCCTTTCATTTAAGTGTTTAGGTTGGAGTATAGGCCTTGGAGGTCAGATTTAAAAACTAAGTATACATTTATGTAGCTCACAGGAGTTTAATTGAGACTAGACTTGTGTAAGTATGTTATATGAATGGGAAAAACATTTAATGCATCAGTGCCAGCTCTGTCATTATAAGATTTAACATAAGTGCATAAAAGGTTGGGACTGAAGGTATAAGGCAATATCAAAAACAAGCATGTCTTTATACTAGGTAATGCATTCTTTTCTCTATGTTTTTCCAAAAAAAAATTGAACTATGCTTGGTATTGGAACACCATTCCTCCCTGTGCTTGTGGAGTCTGACATCAATCTCCTGAAAGAACAACATGTTTCTGTAGCAAGCAGCACAGTAGTAAAATTGTACAGGAGATAAGTAGAGTTTAAGGAGTATTAATCTGGTGCTGCAGTTGTTTTATCTTGTCTGCTTTTTCTTAATTATATTTTCTGTTTTGCTTATTGCTTACATCCAGATCCAAAAGAGGAATATCCAACTGTACAATTTGTTCCAGCTTTCAAAAATAAATACACAGCAGCTGAGCAGTGTTATAAAATCTGATGATTGTGTTACTACTGTTCATTAATGTTTGATTACTTGAATCTTTCATATTAGGGCTTATTTTATTATTGGGATGAAATAAGTGGTATGTTACCAAATATTTGAGGAAACGTAATGTGGCTTCTTCAGCTTTTCTTTTTAGATGGCCTTCTTAACACCTGTTTCCTATAAAATGGGAAGAATTAAAAATACTTCTAGGTTTATCTTTTTGGCCTATAAGCTCAAATATACTTTCTCATGGTTATTTTTCTGACATGTCAGAATCCGTTCATGATGGTATTTTACATCGATAAGACTTGTAGATTTCTATTCATATTGCATGATTTTCTCACCATTAGGTGACTTTCTTTCTAATTGGTTATGAATCAAATGAACGTTGTGTTTTTAAAGCCTTCTGTTTTGTTTTAATCACACTTTTTACTTGGTCAAGTCAAAACTGATACTGTTTCCTAGCAAGGGAAAACTGGTCAGATGGCTTGAGAGCTTGTATAAAGCACTTGAATCTGCTCAGAATAAAATCTGGCCAGATGCTGTACCTGTGTCAGTTGTGGTGGACCAGAACATAACCCCAGTCACTGTGAGAAGTGATACCTCTTTCCTTACAGAAGTAAAAGCTTAATTATTGCTTCCCAAAACACTGAATTCTTTATAAAACATCATCTTGTGAACAAACTGTAGTGCACACTGTTCTGCTCTCTGGATGAGAACAGAGACCCCTTCTTTTCTACTCTACTGCCTGCAAAATGGGCCTGCAGAGCTGTTGGGGACTGCAGAGCACTTTATCAGCCTCCAGCCTTCGTTCAGACATACAAACTAGCAGTGACTGCCGTGAGGAACGCATATGCACGCACCAAACTCATACTGAGTTGCTGGTGCAAAGCCTGGGCCAACAGCATGTAGCTCAACATACTCACATAAGTACGAACTGCGCTTGTTAATTATCCCATAGCTTATTAAGTTTGCAGTTGATTCTGGTAGTTGATCCAAATTGCTGTCAGACTGTATTTTCTTGCACACAAACACATGTGCTTTTGCTTTAAATTGGTACAACTATTTCAAATCTAGTTGTGCATATTTTAAGCAACTGTTAGACTCTCTTATGTTTGGTTATTTGAGTATTGAAATGAATAGGTATCTGGATGGAGCTTTAGACGAGGCTTTAAGCAGTGCGGAACTTAAAAAAAAAAAAAAAAAAAAAAAAAAAAAAAAAAAACTGCTTTAATTACATCATCACTGGCTTTTATCCAGTCAAGGATATTGGCTCTCTGAAGCTACAGCTTTTTTAAAAGATCAGAATTCCTCGGTGCTGTATACCTATAGGATATCCCTGTAGTAAGCCTCTGAAAATGCATCTTCACCTGTTTGGCCTTGAGTGTGCTTGATGCTGTTCTGACACCTTGGTCACAAAGAGCCATGGGTTTGTGGTTTCCAGGCCTGATTAATACAATGTACTGTAATTAGGAATAGGAAAAAACCCCACAGGCGCTTTTCCAATTTAAATATTCCCACTGCTCCCAAGACTTCCCCAGCTTTCGTTGTGCATTGTTTCAGATTAGTCATAATTGAAATATTTATTTTGTTCAGTGTGGCCTAGACACTGGAAAGAGTTGCTGGAATTTATCTGAACTTTCAGCCTGTGAACCACGTGGGATTGGGGTCTCACTGAGCACGTCCTGTGACTTGAGATGTACCCCAAGAATGACCCAGAGGTACCAGTACAACATTTCAGCATCCTACTTATATAGCACCAGTGCCTATCTACAGCGAAATTGCAGATAATAAGTGAGGCTACCTGTTTAGTTCTTGTTAAATTCCTCAGTTGCTGTTAATTCTTTCCTATATCAGTGTGGTTGGGAAATTAGTTCAAGAAGCTTACAGCACCAAACTAGGAAAGAAATCAAAACATAAAGCCACGTGTATTTAGTTTTTCTAGGTATAAAGGTAACTGATTTGATAGAATTGTTTGAGGTTTTTGTGTATTTTTTTTTTTTAATATGAATTGTAACTTAACCAAATGGTATTACTTAAATTTTTTTGACTACAGCTGCTGTAGCAATGTGTGCACAGCTACTGTTTTGGTAAACAAAGCCTAGTAGCCAGATGGCAGTAATATTTAAGAAGTTGAGCGATATGGCTTGGGAAGCATCCAACTGGAATATGCTGTGCTTTGCCTAGGTACCTTAGATTTAGTACACAGTGGAAGACTTTAAATGTGTTATCACTGCAATGGCTTGAAAGAACAAATAGACTATTATGTAGAATGCAAATAATGCTTATTAAACTTGCAGTTGATTCTTTCTGATAGATGATCCAAATTGCTGTCAGACTGTATTTACTTACACACAAACAGATGTGCTCCTGCTCTAAATAAGGATAACCATTCCAAACCTACTTATGCATATTTTAAACAACTGTTAAATACTATGTTTCAAATAATTTCTGGTTTCTTGAAGACTTAATTTTTCTAATAGGTCTTTTCCTCACCCTTATTCCATGCTCTTACTTCAAAGGGTAAAACCTGGTATACTTGGTTAGCTGCCTTATGACCGAAGAGCTGCTCCTGAATGGAGAGGGAAAACTTTTTTTCTCTCCCAGGGTTTCAGCATCCAGAGTATTCTGCTGTTCTTTGTGTATTTTCAATCTGTTGGTAATGGTGTTTAAAAGAGTCAGCTTACTGTTTTTTTCCTAGCTTCTAAAAGGCTGTGGGCTAGGCTGGATTCTTAGCAAAGACTTAGCAAACATGAGATTTATGGGGAGATAGTGAATGAGATTCAAGTATTGGTGGTACAGCCACAGGAACACATGATCCTTGGGGTATGAAGTGGCAAAATAATCTTCTCTAAGACTTTCTTTCTGACCTTTGCTATGACTAAGTATAATCAATAAATGGCGGCAGACTTTCATTATTAAAAAACGGGGTAGGTCTTCCTGCATAGCCCCCTGCTTCCCAGCCTTTTGATGTGGGAAAGCTCTTCACTGTGAAGGAGTGGAAGCAAACAAGCCAGACCCCACTCCAGCCCATCCTGTCTAGACTGCCTGTTTCTCTCTCATGCACTGCTCTTCCTTGGGGCAGGCGTAACCCACGTGCTCTGCAGCTTGGACTCTTCTCCTGTCTTCCTTGCAAGCTCATCTTCTGCTGGACTTAGGCAACCTTTCACGTCTGACCTCCCCAGGTTTTACCCATTTGACTGCGGAAGCTTTGCATATGAACTTCTGTTTTCCATACTGCTGTAAATATGTTGCAGATGTGTTGTGTGTGCATTCCTCAGTGTTCCTCCGCTCTGCCCTCCTGGTGTACCTTCGACACCTTTCCTCTACACAGTGGTGCTGAATCCATAATAAAGGGGGAAATACGCACCCCCCCCACCCCCTCTGTGCATACACAGAGCAGTGCCAATGATTTTTGTGGATTAGGTGTGTAAATAATGCTCTAGTGCTGGAAATGCCTCTGGTGTTTTGGAAGCTTTTTCTCCATCCTTTGAAGTGGTTGTGGAATGGGTCAATGGTGTATAACTACCCAAGTGGTGCAGTGAGTTACTTCCTTGCAGCAAGGCCTTTGGAGTCCTCAGGAAAACAAAGCAAACTTCATTAGATGGTTGGAGGTGCAGGTACTTGGTGATACTTCAGTCATTTTCTCCCTGCTCATTACCCTGAAAGAACAGTAAGAAGGGAGGTTTCCTCAGCTTTTAGGAAAGGAGTTTTCTTACTGGAGAATTCCAGGCCAGGAGCTCTGAATCAAAATAAATTTAGTTTTCTTCTTATTAAGGCTTTTCTCTTGTTTAACAGGCAATTAAGGAAAAAAGAGTTCAGCAGTTTCTTTCAGTAAGTTTTACCACTGATTTCAATATTAACTCTGAAAGAATAACTACAGGTAATATTTGTTTTGAGCTGGTTAGATCATAGACCAGCTTTAAGGTAATTACTCCTTTTACTCAACCACTGTTTTGTTACAGCAATAGAGACTACCAGTGTTCTCAGAAAAAAACTTTGCTAATAAAAATTAGTTCATATAAAAATTCCATGTCTAGATGTGGTAAACAATAAGGTTTCTGGGACAGCTAGCTTGAAAACAAGGTCCCTGAAACTCACCTGAAAAAAATGATTGTGGCTACTCCAGAGCTTATTTGTTTGGAAGGCAGACTGAAGAGAAAATACAAAGGTTACTTCCCTTCATCCTGAACAACTTTAATTTTTTTTTTTTTTGGTTTAGCTTTTTCCAGAAATGAAGAATTAGCCTGTTTTTAAAAAGTGGTTTCTTCAGTCCTCTATTGGTTTCCATGGTCTGGAAGGCTTGGAATTTGCGTTGCCCTCTCATGCAAAAAGCAAATATCACCTTTCAAAACAACGTGTGAACTTGCGACATCCTTACTCTTAAAAAAGAATGTACATTTTATCTAGACTAGTCTTATCTCTGGCAGAAATATTTTAAAAGCATATTAAATTTGCAAATCTAGAATGTAACAGTTCTATTTTATACTTCATGAATTTTCTGTAGCTGGTTAATAAATAAAAAAAATAACCCTTTTTTGGAGGAGCCTTGCTTCTGCTTCATGGTTTTGGTATTACAGGTTTGTTTCCTTTCATAGGGACTAGCAGGGCATCTATTTGTTAAATATGCTGGTTGTGGAAGAAATATGTATCTTTTTCCTCCAGAATTAGCACGATTCATTCAAGGAATGGTTTCATTCACCGTTACATGCACCACAGTAGTTGTGACTGGCCTTCCTCACAGACAGGGTCACCACTGGTCTTGCTTTTTGTCTAGGCCTCATCCATCCTCATCATCCGGAGAGCGCTGAAGGGAGCGTTTGGCTTGCTGCTTTTAGAAGAGAGACTTTGTATGTTCCATTAGAGCACAAAATACATAAATGTGCTTCATGTTTCTTAGCACTGTCTTCAGCAGACCCAGAACAGAAAGGATTAAGTGGTGTTTTTCCATTTCTGACCGTGCAAGCTGCTTGTATCCGCAGGGACGTGTAGCAGGGATGTTGCTCTTCCCTCCTGACCTTCCCTGGCACATCCTTCTCAGCATCCCCAGTCCCGGCTGTGGTGCTGAGCAGCACAGAGCTGAGGGCAGCCTGCTTCACCCCGCTGCTTGCTCCAGGCTGTGCAGTGGCCCTGCCTCATGCTCCCCTTCCCACGGCGCTCAGGGCAGCGTCTGGGCCCCACACGGAGCTGAGCAGCAGCCTCAGTCCACTGCAGTCCCTCCATCCTCAGGAATGAGGCTGGTCTGCTGTGTAAATAGAAATGGGGGGGAAAGGGTGGAATAGGGAAGCCTTGGAATGGGTTTCACATCAAAACAACGGGTCGTTTGACTGTCACATGCTAACAGCAGATAAGAGCAGATAGGTTGGGGTTCTGTCTGGCCAACAAGGGGTGTCTCTGTTGCTTTTTTCTCATGTTCGAATTTATTTGCAGCTTTGAAGGAGGAGAATGTACCAGCTAGAGTTTTGTTCTTAACATCCTCAAGCAGCCTGTGGGGATACTTTCATGTTGTCATAGCCCCCAAATCTAACATCAAAAAGATCTGAAAACTAACTCTAGAGCAAATGTCTGAATGCGTAATCCTGAGCGTCTAGTTGAGATAAAGCTTGTTTTCGCTAAGCATATTGGAATGCCCTTTGCCTTGCCTTACGTTCACCCTCCAACAGAGAGCAGATTATCTTCTCTTGCTCCAAAGCAAATTTGAAGTACTGTTTCCCAGAGCGCATCGCTTAAGTGTAGCAGGGTGGTTTTTTACCAGCCTTTGCTTGGGCTGTTTTGGAAGCAGTGTAATTAAAAGTCAAAAGCTGAGCCGCAAGCCACATACATGCTACTGCTCCCTAGACCAAATGGTCAATCATTTTGCTACCTGGAACAATTGTGTTCATACCCTTGTTCCCTCTGAATTAGGTGCAGGGAAAGGTGATGGCACTGCCTTAAAGAAGACACGTGGCATTGGGTCATATTGAAGCCTTTATTGAAAGACATGGAACATCTTGCATGCACTGGTCCAATACCTGACCCCAGAAGCCTCACTTCTCTAGTTTAAAGCTTTTTTTTCTGTTGAAGTCATTTGCTATTGTGAACAAAGCTATTAATAACTGCATGCAACAGAACTTTTTACTTGGAGCGTTCTCTAGTAGAAAGAATAAAATCTTTTGAAAGGCCACTGCTCTAATACAAGTATTCATGTTTCCAGCAGCAAGAATAACCTGGAGCAGGTTTCCCACCAGTTTTTGAGATACGATTCCCTTTCTACTTCCCTTCATATCAAAATGATGTAAAACTATACACCAGGGAGTGAGACCCAAGAAATAAACCGAGCTATATTTGTAGTTGCTTGTCACAATTAGTTGCCTCACCCTGAGTCATGGGGTTTTTCGATCTAGAATAGCCCATGAGCTGCTCATTTGGGACTCTCTTACAAAGCACACCAGGGAGAAGGCCTAATAAGAAGTACAATGTTTTTCAAAGGGAATAATGCTACTTAAGAGTACGTAATATCTGAACAAACAGGCAATGAGCAGCATACAATTCTGCACATTGTGCAGTGGCATTAAATATACATATTAGTAAGGTAGCAGATGCTGCAGTTCTGAAATTGCCTTGTAAAGTAGCAGTCCTTCGCAGCAGGGTGCTGCTCTATGTGAGACTCCTTCACACGTAATGAATAGCTAATTTCGGCTCTATAGTCCATGAGAGACTGGAGGGGATCGGGGAGGGGGGGAGTATTCCAGCAACCACAGCCAGCAGGATGTGCCGCGATGTGCTTTTAATGGAGCAACATTTCAGAGCTCTTGGGGGTAGACCCATAAAGAGGGATGCTCATCTGTTACTTCGTAGCCAAACTGAGGATGTATTGCTGCAAACAGGCGGGCTGGCCTGCGAAGTGCCCACTGCTGGGGGGAGAAGGTAGTAGGTTTCGGTGCCTCTTCTGAGGCGATAGATGTCTTGTCTCTGTATGTTTTTTTTTTTGTGCAACCAAAAGGTGAAATAAACAGAAGCAAGCACATCCCCGAGAATTGGTACTGAAAAGGTGAGCGGTGTTCTCCCTCATCCCTCTTGCAGAGCATGGGAGGACGCTTGTTGATCCAATTGACGTATGTCACAGGTTGGAAGATTCAGCCAGCAACTGAATCCTACGCCCCTTGGCATTGTCCTGCAAGAGGTGAGAAATAGGGGTTTCCTGCTTAGTAAGCGGGGGTCAGCAAGCGTTGGGTATTCCAGCTTAATTAACCAGGTTTATTACTGATACATGCTGTGCTTTTAAAGTATTTTGAAAATACTTGGTGTAGTGGTCAGATACTCATGTAGGAAGGTGACTTTTAGCCTTAAACTATCATAGTTGCTTGTTAGGAGCAAGCTAGGACTATGAATTTTGAGCATCTAAGACTTGCTTGGAGAGTAAAAGAAGGGAGGCAGGCACTGTCTGGACATCTGTTGCAACTCTGTTCCAGAGACTTGGACTGCAGAAAGGAAAAGCAGCCCAAGTCTCCATTTTTAAGGAAATGGCCAATAATGTTTGCATCTCCTGATGTGTCTCAGTCCTTATCAGAGGAAGAAGCCTTCTGTTGGGATAGTAAACAGGAAAAAACGGGTGTAGGGAGCAGTAATCCTTGCTTAGTCTTATCCACCTTGGTATAGAGAATGATTTATTTAAACCCCCTTCCAGTAAATAAAAGTAAGCTAAATCATGGACTGGTCAACCTGCTAGAAGCCTGATGCTAGCTAAACAGTTCTTTTCCTTCCCATTTGACTGATAAGGGCCAGGATGTATTGCTGGGGGGGAAGGGGTATTTTGATTTTAAAAAGTGAATAACTTTGGTATAGTACCCAGCTATTTCCTCTGGATTACTCTGCCAAGTGAGAAGGTAGGGGAGATTTGCAGGAGAAATGGGCACATTGTTGAAGAGAGCAAGACTGATGGTATTCTTTCTATGAATTTTAATATTCTTCTGAACCATTTAAATTATAAAGGGAATAAATCAATAGCCTTTTATGTAAGGGGCCTGACTTTGCATTATTTCAGTTTGTTTTGATGAGAGCTGGGATATTGACAGTAGTAAAAGTTAAAAGCCCAAGTTTACAGATTTTCATCATCCTAACAGAGGCTGTATATAGAATTGATCCCTGTTCTATTTTTGCCTTTAAATACTTCAAATACAGTGGTGTCTTGGACACCTCTCTAAAGTAATTTATATGTTACCTTGTCTCAATCTTGGTATGAAAGTATACTGTGATAACAGCATCAGGCAGGTGACAATGGTATAACATAATAGTGCAGTTTACTGCTGATTTTCATCTGAATTTAACACGGAAAACAGTTTTTAAACCATTAGCATCAAGACTACCAACAACTGTTCAGCTTTTCTACAAGCACTCTTTTCGGTGTTTACTTGCCACTCTTTCAGAGTTCATACAAACGTCTTTTTCTTCAACAGCTTGGAACGGTCGTCCTGTCTTTCCTGGTTATTTTAAATATAGGTGATGATGAATGCTTAAAAAAATAAACACAAAGATGGGAAACATGAGAGAACCTTTTCCTATTGCAAAAGATAAACTTGTAGACATGAGACCTGTATCAGAAAAGAAACTTAATACCACTGCAAGACCAATGTGTAGTTTGAGATAAGTAAAATAGACAAAACAACCTTGAGACACAAAACTGGGGCAATTAACAATGTACATGGTCTTGTGGGTTAGGTTTCGTGTTCATCAGCAAGCCTAACCTTTGACTATTTCAGTAGACAACTAAAGCTAACAAAATGAAGCATTAACCCCACTTCCACCCCCTAACAGCTTATCACACACGCTAATAGTTGTAGTATAGATAACTTGTCAGAAACTGAAGTCCAAAAACAAATGGCAAGGGATTTCCAGGGATCTGGAAAGGAGAGAGAAGCCTTACCAGCACAAAGAGGATTTGCTCCTTCATTGCATGAAAGCAGCTCGTTGGTTGGCTCACTGGCAGCTGGAGAGACTCGCTGTCCTTGAGGTTTTGGTCCTTCTGTCTCCTTGTTTTTGGCTCTCCACAGTGCACTGTAAAAATGAAATAAATGACGGTGGTTTTGTGATTGTTTCCTTTTCCTTTGTTAAAGATAGTTATAAGGTATTTCTTGGCTTCTGAGTGAAAGTTATGAATAAAATGTTACCAGAAGTGCTTTTTGTTGGGGTACTCATTCTAATACTTTTCGTACTGTAAAACACAGTCTAGAGGTCAAACCACAATTCCAGTAACTCGGTAATAAATCTGAATGACAAATTAGAGTGCTTAGCTGTATTTGTCCTCTTTCCTTTCATTGTTTTATTCTTCACTTTATCCTGGGACTTTTTGCTTTCTCGATTGTGCAGATTTTTCCTGCTTTCCCTTGCCTTTCCTAACTTTTTAGTATCTCCATCTGTGGTGTTGGCTGGAAAGTTTTGATTTTCTGGGTGTGAGGTACTAATTAAGTATATATATTGCACATTTAATTTATTGTTCAACCCTATGCATGTCAGTAGAGGCTTGGATAACATGGTACGTGCAAAAGTACTATCTAGAATCTTATTGACAGCCAGGATAACTGTAGCTTGTTAAACCTGTGGGTGCTGCGGGTTAGAGGTAAATATTCGTAAGAATTTCTTGTCTCTGGCAAGGAAGAATGGTATGCCGTGCTCATTCAAGGGGAATTAGTGTGTGGCTATAGAGGAAGGGGTGGGCTCCTAAATTACCTGTTAAAGAAAATTGCACATTAATCTTATCTGCATTGTTTGAGAAGCAGCTTTGTGCTCTGAATGTGCTAATGTGTTGGAAAGGTTTCATTTAGTCAGTAAAAAAAAATGCACAAGGGCCCCCCACCCCGCACACACCTTCCCTTCACCTGTTTCAAGTGCTTGCTGTTCATGTGGTTCCCAAGAAATCGCTGCCTGGGAATGCACGTAGTTCTTGATTGACTGACAGATACTTACATTTTATAGAAACAAAAAGATAGGTAATCAACTTATACTCAAAGTTTTTGATGCCTTTAGAATTGTGGTGTTCCTGCATGAAGAAAAGATCCATCCTCAGTCCCTCTTTGGAGAGAGATGGCGCACATCTCTGTGGAGCAGTAGCACGGCGAGTTATGCCAGCCAGTTTTGGCGATGGGGTGTGCTAGCCAGGACCTCTGTATTTGCGTTTGTTTTCCTGGAGTAATAATCTGGACAGTGTGAAGTGAATTGGGACTTAGCCTAGCAACAGAATGGAAAAACTGTGAATCGCAAGAACCTGTTTTCATGCTCTGTGTCCACTTGTTGTGTGGGTTTAGGCTGGGTGCCAGTGTTATCAAGGCTATTCTGATTTGTGGTATAGGTGACCTCTGCGTATTCTTTTGTTTTTGTAAATTTTACTTTGAATGCTGGGGAACTGCTGTAATAAAAATAAATCTGTTTTTTGGGGGCTCCACTGCAGTTGGCCTGGACAGCTAGAAAAAGAATCATGCTGGACCCCTCAGGCTGGCTTCAGCCATGCAAGGGTGACTCCTGTGTGATGTTGGTGTTGTTTTAGACTCATCCTGGAACTCTTTCAACACTATGGTTTTAGTGGCCCTTTCTCTGCTGCTTTGTCAGGAAACACTACGTTGCACTTCATTATTTTTGCTGGAGTCCTTTGTAATGCTCTGCTGACCAGAGGAAGTTGCTGAAAACATTGATCTTGTAAAATTTACAGCCCAAAATGAGCTGAGCCCCTCTTGAAGTCCTACATAACGACTGCTGCTCCTGCAGTTGAAAAACCTCTTTCTCTCCTTCCATTTTGATTATGAGTAAACAGGATTTCAGTGAACATCCTGACTCTTGCAGTAATATGTAAACACTTGCTGTAAATAAAATTAAAACAATAAAAAAAATTGTAAATGCCAAGAATAAAGTTTTTGACTATTTAATATACAAGTGAGAGAATAAACAAAGGCTTTAGGGATTCTCTTACTTTCTGGAAGTTTGAATGCTATTTTTCATTTGGCAAAAGTGCACCGTTGATTTTTTCCTTTTTTTTTTGTCCATTTTAAACAAAAGAATTTATTCCACAACTAGTTATGGAAATGGGAGTGGTAATTTCCTCTTTTAGTCCAAGTATGCCATTTCCTGATGGGAGGTTTGCAGTTTCAGAAATATACAGGCTTGTGCTTTGGCATAGCTTAAACTTGAACTGTTTGAGTACAGCCTGAAGTTGCTTTATCAGGTAAATGCTTTATGCTGTTGGGATGACCTAAATGCTTTTTATTGCAGGATGCCTGTGTATCAGACATCCTGTGCTGGGTTTTCCCAGACTTTAAGCACCTTTATGGAAATCCAGACTTGCTCTTTTCAGGAAGTAGTCATTTTCTAATCTTGTTAAAAGTGACTTCCCAGGTTTCTATTAGTGATTTTTGTCATCCTCCTTTTAGGGCTTTACCCACTTCCCATTAAATGCAGTGGCAGTTTGATCAAGCCTTTATCGAGAAGATGAGAAAGCAGTTTTTCCTGATGATAAAGCAGTGTTACGAGTCAAGCAGGACGTAGTTTTAAAGGCTCTTTTTTCTTGCATTCACCTATCTATTCTGATGAAACTCTGTGCTCGTCTGTGGCAATGCATGAGTTCAACCCAGTTTGCCTTTGAAAAGCAGTGTAGACAATTGCTCCTCAGTGTAGGTTTTGGGGCTTCTTTAGCCTGGGCTCAGCCACTCGATCTTATCCACTGTGGGACTTAGCGCTGTTAATCATGCTCATTTCGTAAAAGCCATGCAGAGGCCCTGTGAGTATGAAAGTGCATGCATCGAGTCCATTCAAAATGAGGAGAGCAGAGATGATGTTGGACTGCCAGAGGGAATTTTCAAAACAAAAATCTCATTTCGAGCTGGGTGCTTCCCCCCTCTTTCCTTTCCCTTCAAATCAAGCAGATCTTGCTGGACGTTTTCTTCAGTTTGAGATGATCTAATTTCTCTTATTTCCTTTCAGTGGAGACAGAAGATTCTTAGTTGAGAGTAAGCCTTAAATTGCAGGCATGTTATGTGGAAAATTTCTCCTCTTAGCAATAATAATGTAAATAGCAACTTTAAAAAATGTCTGTATTGTATCTGTTTGACAAGCAAGTGATCTTCTGAGTTGCTTAAAACAACTGATGCTCTCTAAATATTTACTTTCACGAATGTAAGAGCAGCCTATTCCTTGCTGTGTTGCTGTAAGGATATTTTAATGAAAGCAAGAGGTTTGATCTCAACTTTGTTTGGTTTTGTTACTTTTCCTCATTTGCCATATTTATACTTGTGCTGTAGCACATAAGCATAATTTCTCCCCATGAATGCCGTGATGTGAAAACCAAGTAGCAGCAAGCGCTGAAGCAGCATCACCTCGGGTGATAGCCGGGGCTGGGAGATGAATCTCAGCTGCCTGCTTCCTGCAGGAGGGATGCCAGCTTCTGCCCGCCGCAGAGGAGCGAATTCCCCCCCCAAAAGCTAGCAACGAATGTCTTCCTGCTGATCCTCTGAAGACTGGTAGTAATCAGTCCTTGTTCTTGGGTTCCCAGAGCATGTTCCCGGGATGTGGATCCTTCCAGACTGTTTGCACATCCTGCTGTCTCAATCTGTTCCCTTTAAAAAAAAAAAAAAGAGGCAAACAAAAAAAGGGCCTGAGATGTTCACCTGCATTGTCCTGGTTTCCTTTGTTTCCCCCTAACTTGGTATCTTTGTAGTGAAACAGAGTGAAGGTTTATTTCTCAAAATGTAACTGTAGATAACTAGTTTATCCTAACCTTTTGTTTCTAGCTTTTGTTATGGCTGAGTGTAAACCTGGGCCTGCTGTTTGCCTACATTTATATTCCACGACAACCTATAAACATCTTAGTGTACACTAGCAGGAGTATCTGGACAGCCTGATGAGCTAAAAGCACAATTATGTTAGTGTAGCTCCGTCTCTAGCAACTTTCTTACATTTTAATTACCCTTTTTTTTTTTCTCCTTACCCTTCATTTTGAATTTACTTCCAGTTTTTCTTTAGTGCCAGTCTAGTTTGATGACTCCCACTTCACATTTTCACTGCAGCAAGCTATTGTGTTATGGTTCCAGCCAGTTTCCCTCAGCTCAGATAAACAATTACTTCTCCCTCAGAAGTTTGAGGCTTACCATATTCCATGCATCATAAATCATAAAATGTTAATTTGCACACATTCTATGAAGCGTATGATTTCTTTGGCATTCTTAATTTGTTAATAACCATCACATGATCTCTGTGGGATATAATATCGGGAAGAATTTTCGGATATATAAATTAATCTCCTGTCTGCTGGTGTCTCACAGCAAACAGTACTTTTGTACCCATCAGCTGCAGCTTTTCCAGGGTTATGCAGAGCTTTTTTTTTTTTTTTTTTTTGCTTTTTTTTTTTTTAAGTTTTGTTTGCTTTTAAGGTATGGTGTACTGGGAGAGGATCTGTTAAAGTCTTAGGAAAGAGGAGCAAAGTTTGTTTTAAACCAATACTGCTTTTTTTAAAAAACAAAACACAAAACTTGTATTGTATACCTGCTGGAGTGGCCTGCAGCCATTGACTGCCTTCTTTACCTAAGAGGCATCCGTCAGCATTCACAGTTACAGAGGTTGCTCTGTGCTGTATTCAACCTTTAATTGAAGAGACTTGATTGCTTCTGCTCGGATGCTGCTCTGTGGGCAATAAGCGTTGCTTGCTGTATCGTCCTAGATGATAATCTGAGCATCACTGTGCTAGAGGCAGACTTCTGTGTTATCGCTGTCCAGAAGGAGAATTTTTATTGTTGTTTTTGTTTGGTTTTGTGCTTTTTTTTTTTTTTTTTTTAAGGTATTTCTTATTTACACCAAGACTTCGCTGCTTTTCCTTTGGCTGCAAAGGTAATGCTGCAGACTGGGGCTGACTGTATACGTGTCAGATGGGTTGGGGTGCAGGTGGCTGTCTGGGTTTGCAGAGGTGTGACCTGAGCTGGTGAGAGCCTGGTTGTGTGGTTCGTGTGGGGTAGGATGGAAGTTACAAGCCATGGGAATTTAGTGGTGGAACTTCAGAGGACCCTCGAGGCTGTGCTGATGGGGAGCAGGCTTGGTTTGGTTCCTTGCCTCCAGCTCCAGGCAGCAGGAGCTGCTGCAGTCACTGTCAGTCTTAAAACAGGGCTGATAAGGCTGCTGGGCTGGGGAAGGCTTTTTGCTGTGTGAACAGCCTTTCCCTTCCCTTAGGTAGGAGCAGTCTGGATGTACACATCCCATCCCATCCCACCCCATCCGCAGCTGTGGGTCACCCCTCTCGGGCCGCAGCATCAAGCGCTGGCGTGTGAGCAGCGAAGATGTGCAACTCCAGGCTGGGGCTCCTGAAGGAAGTCCCGGAGGAAGGCTGCCTTTAAATAAGGCTGGTGCGTTCGCAGCCTCGGGAGGAATAAATCAGGCTGGCAGCAGCACAGCACACACGGCCTTGGAGGCGCGCCAGCAGTCGCGGGTGCTGGGGCTGTCAGCGCGGCGGGTGCGTGGGGCTGTGCGCCGCGACCTGCGCCCCCCCGCGCCTGCAAAAGCCCCGGAATATCAAATCCTGGCTGATGTCTTCATCAACACAAGTCACTGGGTCCGGGCAGGTGTTTGTGGCTGGTGCTAAAGTCAAAGTGCAGTGGTAAAGTCAAATTTGTTCTAGCAGCGCTCCCCACATGTAAGTTACTCTATGCCCTGTACATCCATTACCTCCCTAGATCATCTTAGGCACTGCCCATGTTAATTAATCCTTTTTTTTTGCGCTCCTCATTACTTCTGCACCCGCATATTTAAGGTTATTACAAGAAGGCATTTTCCATTTGAAATTGGTGTTTCTCTGGTTTGTAAGTGGGCTGCTATCGCTACCTCTGGGCTGAGTGTTGGCACACACAGTTTTGACTTCAAAATAATTTCACAGTGTATTGTTGATCTGTTTTTAGAGTGGTCCAAAGTCCATACAGAACTGAACATAGGATGCTACTTTGCTGTCTTAGAGGAATACCACTTCTTAAAGGCAAAATCTGAATGAGGTAAACGTAGTTTAGACTTTTGGTTGTCTTGGGGAAAAAAAAATGCAACCACTGATCTAAGTTGTGAAAAAAATAGCTAACGGGCACAGCTGGAAACTACTTCCCACAACCATTTCTTATTGCTGTTTGGTAGGCAAGATGAAGCAGAAGTGTTTTTCACTGTACACGGTGATTATGTATGCCAAGTAGTATAGTAGTCTGAATAAGTCCTAGCTGGCAGGCCTGCAGGTTCCTTTAAACAGCTGTTAGAGGGCATGATTCGGGTTGCCTGTCTGCGTAGGTCTGGCTTGTTGAAAGACCCCCGAGCTCTCTGAACAAGGTCTTCCTTTCCTTTGCTCTATAAGCAGCCTCAACTCTTGGTCTTCTCTGAGCTTGGAACAGCTCCTGGGATTTACAGAATAAGTGTGTGTAGATGGTACTTGTAAACTGCTGGAAAACAGGGTTAATGGAACAATGTTAGGAACGCTTCCAACTTCCAAATAGAGGTAATAGCATGTTTCCTAATTTTAAGGTACTGTATGAACACTGGATAAGTTGTATATGGTGTTATCAAAAAGTATGTGACAGCGAGCTACTCAAAGTCACTTTTTCAGGATGTGGGAAATTTTCCTGTTCTGACGTTTTTGTATTTTCTATAAAGGATAAAAAGTACCACTGGTGACGCATGTTTGCATTTCAGGCTAGGTTTTCTACTGTAAGTGTGAACTTAGTGTTGTCTTTTTTTTTTAATTGATAGAATTCTTGATAATGATGATATATTTTTAATGTAGGCAATGCAGATTTCATTTTTTTCTTAGAAATTTTGTTAAAGTACTATTATTGTGCATAAATAAGAACAGTCTATATTTAAATCTGTCAATGTGCTTGTTTTGATTTCATGTTATTAGCATTTATGAAACGTCAGCCAAAAAGTTTTTTTTAGTTTTATTCAAAATATTTTTTCAAATAAAGTTCACTTTATAATGGCATGTTGTATTGTTGATTGAATCACAAATGGATCCAGGTCCATAGCTTGATGTTCTGGTAGTTTTTGCTTGTCTTGTTATCTTGAGAACACATCTTTGGAGTTGGATATATTGTTGCTCATTGGTGTTGCTTATTTAGTGCAGTAGATGTGCTGCTTATCCTGTTAGAAAAGTGGAACTTGCTGTTTAAAAATCTGCTTTTGACTTGAGAAACTGAACGGCAACCTGCTGCTGCGTCTACGCGTGCCGTTTCTCCTCTTTATTTTCTTACATTTTGAAGTTTCCTTTGTTTTGTTGTAAAGTATTTATTTTCCATGACAAAACGCAGAAGGACATCTGGAGAGTTTGTACGTATGGTCTTGCTACTGCATAGTGAATTTTCATTTATCAGACAGTTCCACAGTCCCAGACTGTTTTTAGTTAATAGATGGGGCACTGTCAAACAGATTTTGGCAAAAATTACTTCGTAAAATTCAGCAACTTCGTGTTTTCATCCTGATGGCACTTTGGCACTGTCCCCTTCCAAAAGTATGGCAGCTGAAAGCATTATTTTTTGGCTGCTAAATCGTCTTTGTGGTGAGCGTTCAACAGAAGCAAAATTCCTTTGCGAACGAGCTTCTTTTGGTTCGTTGTCTTAATGCTCTCATCGGCTTTCTAAACCCATTTTTTTCCGGAATGCAAAGCCTCTGCATATTGAAAATATCAGTAGAGCTTGAATTACGGGCCACGTGCTGTTTTGAAAACATTAAAACATCTCGAAGTGCAGCAGCTGAAGGGAAAAGGTGAAACATGCGTGCTCTATAAATAGCTTCTGTAGTGAGCACACCCTCTTCTGCCTGCAACTCTTCTGTTGTCTCTAGGTAATAATGAATGAGCGATCTGTTTTCAAGGTGAAACGCTGGGGTTCTTGGCACTTTTTCCCCCCCTCTGTGGAATGGATAAATGTTTCCAGCAAAGGTTTGTGAATTTGATTAAGAGAGGAATTTTCTCTTTGTAGAGGAATGCCTGTTGGAGCGAGGGGTTGCAGCTTTTAGCAGAAGAGACTTTGTGCTGCTTTGGATCTGTCAGTGAAATGTCAGTACCTTCCAGTCCCAGCACAGATTCCCTCTGCCTTCCTCAAGGAGCACTTCACATCTCTCTTCTTGGCAGCCTGGAAATTGCTGCTGACAAAAGCTTTTTAGCAGAGCACCATGAGTCAGTTTTCTACCTGCTAAAAACTTTTGATACGTTGTCTGGAGATTGTTAGATGGTTGTTAAAAAGAGATAAAGGCTATGTCTGCAGGAGGGGAACAGCCCTCCCCGTTCAATTACAGCAGCCCTACTAGGGCTTTAGAGGTGAAATTTCCTGAACTGTCTTTTCTGGCACATTGAAACCCTTTTAAAGGTCATATTTTACTAACAACAATTTCCTTTTTTCAGAGTATTTAAAGAAAAGAAAAATCATGCTTAGTAATTGCCAGGCATGGTGCATCATTGCCACACGGTTCATGCAGAGCTGCTGCATTTGGGGCTGCAAGGGCAGGTTGATCTTTCTGGTTAAATCCTGGTAACATAAGAAGGGAGGGTTAGGTAACTCAGCTGTGTCAGTGCCGTCATTGTTTAGACCAGGATCTCTGTTTATAAATGTTGCTGCTTGTAAAGTGAATTCTCAAAATACCTGTGTGGAGAGAGAGCAGGGAGCAGTGTGTGTCTGCGCATGAGTAGGGGCTTGGAGGCAGTTCTGCTGTTGACTCTATGCCTGGACATCCCAGGGGAATTTTAACCTTTTCGGTGCTTTAATTACAGGGTGAAAAATTAAAACTGGTAATACTACTGGAGTGGCTGGTTGGGCATGTCTTCTGTTTGTCTTTGTAGAAAAAGAACCAACAAATTTTTTTCTATAGGAATTAATAGTTCAGCTGCTTATTGAGAGTAGGAAGGAGGGGATTGAGCCTCTTCTGTGTTCAAGTGTTAGGCTTTTCCTCAGATCATAGATGAGAAATAGTTTTATGTGTATGTCACAGGAAACTGATATTCAAAAGAAAAGTCACCCATTCAATTTCTTTGAGACCACTAATCCATCTTTCATATACTGGGAATTAATCTGAAATATAAACAGAGCTGGCTAAGTTTAAAGTCTCTTTTTTTTTTTTTTTTTTTTTTTTTTTTCCCCTGAGACACTTACAGGAGCAAGTCACAACTACTTAACAACAAAAGGGAAGACGGACGAGTTGAGGGGCAGCTCCACTCCCCTTCTCTGTGCAAGTGTTGAGGGGAGCCAAGAGCAACACAACGAAATGCTCAGGCTTGTTCAGCCTCCCTCCCCTTCCCCTCTGTATTTACAGTATACCGCCTCTTCAGTTTCAACTCTAACCACTTAAACCAGTAAACATCCTCGCACAAAGTCTAGGTTAGTGTGTGCAGATGACCTCCTTCAGGGTAGGGTACGAGTGCTGCAGCCAAATGTAATCCAAACAGTGATGCTGACTGCAGAACCTGCTCTGAAATATACAGCACAAACAAATGGAAAAAATGAGAGATTTTCCTCCTCATTTCCTGTAACTTGAAGAGGTTTTTTTTCTTTTCTTTTCTTTTTTTTTTTTCAAAACAGTTGGAGATTTGGACTATAGCAATGTATGTGTTTCTTTTTTCACATGTTTTTTGTCATACTGCTTCATGCAACTCTTTTGTTTCACAATCCTAAATTAATTTTGGACTTTAAGTGGTGTGGTTTTATATTAATTCCATTATAAATAGTTAATGTATAACACTTAGAGTGCTTGTTCCAGATTTTGTATGCACGCTGTTCAAGTTTAATACTGATCCAGCATATGAAATGTGGTTGTATTTCTGTGCATCCGTGCCTCTGAGTTAATGCATAAGTCAAGATCAGTGTCATGCTTATCTAAAATCCAAAAGAAACACCCAAGTTCTGCTGATCAGTGAGACAGTATTAAGAGCAAGGCCTAAGTCTTCATCCTGGAAAAACAGAGGTGGATTTGGGTCTGATCTCCAGAGGACAGTGTTTGAGGCATTGGTTCAGATGTGTTCTTTGTCAAGCACTGGCATCTTTGCTGAAATGAGCATCTTGATTGTCACAGACCATGACTTAGAATATAAGAAAGCCTTGCTCTTTTGCATTGTGCTTTATCATGCTGACTGGAAAACAGACTCATAATGCAGACTCGTGTTGTGGTGCTTGTGCACCTCATTCAGTGCTGTAAATCTGATTTCCTGTGTGTTGGTAACTGCAGCAGTTTCTATCTACAAGAAGCTATGCAGCCGCAGCTGCCTTGCTGCATCCTTTGTATGAAAGTGAGCTTTAGCATCACCTTAGTGGTGGGAGAGTTGAAAGCAAAGAGGTTAAGTGACTTGTGTAAATGAACTGTGTCAGAGCGGAGATTAGGACTAGGGTTCGTGCCACTAGAGTGCACTACTTCCCTCTTGCTTATTGAGAGAATGGTTAAATTTGCTGGTAGGTGCAATCTCCCTGGTGTAGGGTTTGGAAAATTGCTGCCAACTTGCTGAGCTACTGGGAGTTTCACAGCTATTGGTTACCAAATAAATGTTTTTCTTACTGTCAAGCTTTTATGAACATTGTGATAGAGTGGCAAAGAGGGCTTGTAAACTGGGTTTTTACCTCCCTTAGATTTTGTTGGAAATGAAAAGGGTATGTACAAATGAAAGAGTTCATCATATTTGTAATTAAAGTCAGGTTCTTTAAGATGCATAATTTCTAAGAAATAGATAATGACTGTGCTGAGTATTTAGTTAAATGTAATTGATAATGAGTTTATAGTATTTTTCTCAATAACTTAAGTGCTTTCTCTTTTCCCACACAGGTTTCCACTTGAGTGGCACAGTGACAGAGCCTGCAATGCAATCGGAGCCAGAAACTGTTTGCAATGTAGCTATCAGCTTTGATCGTTGCAAGATTACCTCAGTGACCTGCAGCTGTGGAAACAAGGACATCTTTTACTGTGCCCACGTTGTGGCACTCTCTTTATACCGGATCCGCAAGCCAGATCAGGTCAAACTGCATCTTCCCATTTCAGAGACACTCTTTCAAATGAACAGAGACCAACTACAAAAATTTGTACAGTATTTGATCACAGTGCACCACACAGAAGTTTTGCCAACTGCTCAAAAATTAGCAGATGAAATTCTTTCTCAGAATTCAGAAATCAATCAAGTCCATGGTAAGTTTTGATGCTTGTTCTTCCTTTTGTCTTATTTCCTCCTTGGTTTTGAACATTTCTGTGGCATTCAGGAGTATGACCTCCTGAGGTTCATTCCAGCCTGAGTGCAATTCTATAATGTTTACAAAAGAGACTTCTGTTGCTGAAGATTCACTTCAAGATGTTTAGAAAGTAAAAGTTACTGGAAAAGAGAAGAATTCATAAGCAACGAGCTTGATGTCTCCAATGCTGTTAATAACATGGCCTGATCTACTTCACACTTGTATTTTTCTGCTCTGAACAATGTCAGTGCTCTTCTTTATATAGCCACATTGCTCAAAGGACGAACCTACCGACTGCATCTTTTTGCTACTCTGTTCTTAAATCAATCTTTTTAGGTTTTTGTTGTGTAATTTTGTTTTAGTGGCAAAGTATGCAAGCAAGGAGGTGTTATTGGTCTGTTTCGAACATTAAATATGCTTTTATTATCCTTTGGGAATCAGTTTTTATATGAAGTTAGGAGAAATGCACTGAAATACAAGATGTGTACTTTTCTGGTTACTGTTGCAGCAGCCCACAGAACCGGCAAAGGTCTCTCTACCTTTTCTGCTCTTCCTGTTGCACATACTTTTAATGGCTTTCAGTTTCTTGTGCTGAACATCTTAATTTTTTATAGGGGTGTTGGATGCGACTTGGGGCTTCTGAGGTGATGCTTGTATGGACCCCAGTAGAGTAAAAGTGAGTGACTGTGGGTTTGAGTTGACCCAGCTAGTTTACAGTCCTGTGTTCCTGTAAGGTCACCTGATAAAAAACTCCAACATGAGCAGTGCTGTAAGCCTAAGTGAAATTTGGAGGGGAAGAGTACATCTGTTTTTTTTGTTTGTTTGTTTTTCATTGACAGGAACAGTATTTTTAGATATTTAAGAGGAAACAGTGCTCTTGCAAAGAATTTGCAGTAGAAACACAGCCAATCTGCCTTAACGTTAGCAAATGTGTGGGGCTTCTTCTCTATATTCAGTCTAGGTAGAACAAAAGAAATGAGTCGTTCTGATAACGGGGCTCACCTACAGTCTAGCCCTTTTCCTTAGGGTCCAGCGACCCTCACAAGCCCAAGCAGGCAGTGCTGCAAGAAGATGAGTTTCAGGAGTAGTGTTCTTTTTTTTGGATATGGGGTACTTGGATGTGGCCAGAGGCCAGACTATGCTTCTAGCTGTTGTGGAGCAGAATGAGAATCTGGCTGGCAGAGCTGCCTGGTGCCAGTGGAAAGAAAGGGAAGCTAAAGCAAATGCAGGGCATTAAGCAATAGGGGAGGGTTTTCCGATGTTGTAAGCTGAAGACATGCATAGCATAAGAGCTGGTAATAGCCTGAACATAGGGAATTAAAGGAAAGGAAGGAAGAATTATGGTGTGTATGTGAGTGATGCAGGGAAGACTAAAACAGTCAAGGGTGATTAGAAAAAGGGGAAGGGAGGGGTGGGAAAGGAAGGACAGATGACAGCTATATATGGCTATATTAGCTATGCAATGACTAATATGAGATGAGAAACAACAGAAAGGATGTTGCAGGGAGTGCTTAAGTTTGATCAACTTTGTAATTATTCTAATCACAAGCGTGCTGATCTTTGTCACCTATTTCCTTATTGTCAGAATATCTTGTTACTCATTAGTTTTTATTTTTAGAGAAATATTTAATATTTGTCACAGCCCAAGTAGCAAAAAGAATTACAAAAATAAAAATCACAATAAGTTTCAGTAGGGTATTTTAAAAATGCCCATTGAACTAAAATGTTTGTCTTGTATGTGTGTTGCTGTCTTCCCAGCAAATGAGATTGCAGTTTGTCTTTATTGACTATTGGGGTTTCTTAACAAAATACTAAAACTAAAGTAGAAAATCCAGATAGCATAAGAAAGGAAACTGCCATTACCAAAGAAAGCTGGGTTACAAAAGAGGATCTCTAGCCTCCTGCTCTTCCTTCCAGACTCCCATAAAACAGTAGTCTGATTTGATGTTGGGTTTTGTTTGGTTGGCTGGTTTTTGTTTACTATTTTAAAAAATACAGGATTCTTTCAAGGAAAAAGTAACTTCCATATAGCAAGTGAGGATTCTTCCTGGATACATAACTATAATTCTGTTATTTTGATCTTTAAATCCTTAAAACCAAAAAAAGTTATCAAAAGAAATGGGCTGGTTTTAATAACATAGGTCGATGAACGTAAGATCACCATTCACTCTCTCAGATCTCCTGTGCTGCAGATGTTCAATTTGTAACATAAAACTGTCCTGTATACCTCGCTTGCTTTGAACAGTTTAAGCTCACTAAAATATTGTTTGAAGTGGAATTACATTGAACACTGCTCGGAGGCACAGGTAAGTCAGAGGAAAAACTTACAAAAACTTGCTTATGAAATTAAGAAGAGACCTGACACACAGAGAAACACCAGAAACAGCTTTAAAAAAAGGAAAGTCCTGATTCTGTAGTTGTGTGGTGAGGTATTCTTCAGTGTTACCTAGAGAAATCTTATTTCAGGGTTACTTTATCCATTTTTTTTTTCCTCTCTTGGTGGCTTCACTAGTTCTGTTTTTTGTATTTCCAGCAATAGGCAAAAGAAATCAGCTCTGTTGACTACCATTTATTGTTTTATAAGAAAGATCCATGGCTTTGAAGAGCTCTGACCACAGCATTTTTGTTGACTTGCTTATGAGCTGGCTGGGGAGATGAAATAACTGTGCAGTACTTTCCTTGCACACAAGGTGAATTGGGTATTTATTCATTTGTTCAAAATTCTGTCTTGTGCAGCATTTGATGACTGCTTTCAGCCACTTCTGGGGTTAACTAGTGAAGTGAATTACACTGCTGACACAGGTTGTGAAATGAGAAATCCCTCTGAGATCTGATATAAGTGATTGAGATAGATACCCCGTCTTTCTTTCTGACTTTCTGAGCCTCACTCCAGGAAGAAATCAAGGGATGCTCCTGGAAGGAAGCATGGGAATATGTGGTCTCTTCACTAAATTCAGGAAAGCTGAATGAATTAGTGGGAATCATATCCTCTGTTTGCTATGCTAATTTTCACTTAGTAGTAGTTATGCTACAAGAGGGTTTTACATCTTTTCAGGGCACAAAAGCACTTCTTACAATTGAGAAGATCTGTTGTATCTGATTTTCACTTGTGACACTGCTACAGCTGTACAGGTTCCTGATCCCAAACATGGAGATGTTCAGAGTCTTAGTCAGGTGTACTGAGGACGACTGTAGGTGTTTATACCAATACCCAAAAGTCTGTGCTTCGTAACAGGTAGCTGCACGTTACGTCCAGCCGGGGATGCTGACTCTGCAAGTTGGGTGTAGATTTCCATCCTACTTAGCTGAGGCTTTTCCTCTTATTTTTTTTGTACTTCATAGCAGAGGAATCTGGCAGGTGTGTAAGGCTGTACAAATAGTCAGGACAATGGATTATCAACCAGGTTTGTCAGCTTGTACCTGGCTTTTCCTAGGTGTGTAACCTTCACTTAAATATAGAGTGGTTGCAAAATCAAACTATGTCCCTGAGATTTTGAGTGGAAATAGGAAAGTAACTGCAGGATTTAAGGGGGGGGGGGGGGGGGGAGGGGAGGATCAGTTTACATATTAATATCACATTAGAATTGATTTGTAATTATGTGCATAGTGGGAAAAGGTCTCTTACTGGTATAAGGACAGCCTAACAAAACAATTTCATTTTTTCATTTAAGTTATATTATACCTTTTGTGTTTAGTGTCTCTTCTTAAAGGACCTATATGTATTTCTCCAGATTTTTTCCCGTTCTCTAATTAGATACAGAGGACAAGTCACTCGTTTACATAAAGCTACATGCAGATGAACTCAAATTTAATATTGAGGAACTGGGAGCAGCAGTCCCTGGGTACTAACTTCTGTATTTGTCCAGGCAGATCTATGTATACACCCCCTGCAAAGATTGATCTGTAACGTGTACTAGGAGATGCAGTGGAGGCATTCAGGAAGGCAGCATCTTATCAGAAAAAGATTTGATTTTAAAAGAAAAAAAAATCCCATTGCCTGAAAATTTCAGAATATCTAGTGCTGTTCCTGTATTGTAAGTGTCAACAGGCAATCTAGAGATATAAGGGAATGAGTTAATCTAAATGTTGAGTATTAATTGATGCTTGTCTTTTAGTGGGGAATAGTAGGGTAGGGTTGAGTAATAGAATACAGTGCATTGCCAGTCCACTACAGTTCCTTAAAGTGAAAAGGGAACTGATTAACATTTAACAAAGATAAATCTGTGTTTTTAAAAGAGGGAATCTTTCATATGGTCCTGCTTAAACTAGCAAAATTGAGAACCTAAATGTAGGAGAGGAATGTAGGAAATAGCTGGCAGTTTTCTTTTCAGGAAGGATAAATGTAAAGTGCCCCAGTGATTAGCATTAGAGTTGCCTGTGATCCAGATTTGGGAAGGAAGTAACAACAAGACTAATGAAAACTAAACAAATCTCAGAAACCCAAGCAGATGTGAATAGGCAGTACAATGTAAAACGAAATGAAGGATTGATAGCGACAAAACAATGTGAAAACATACTTTATGGAATTTGTATGTTTAGGAAAGGTTTTTGCACATCCATTAAGCATTAAAATAGAACATGTTTAGAAAACAAATCATGAGCTTTTGTTTTGAGATGTGGGACGTAAAAATAAGGGGATGCAGTGAAAACACTGCATGGCAGTCTAGACTGGTAAGGAAGCTTTTATCTGTCATGCGCTCGTAGGCTTTGAAAGTTACTGCTATATAATGTTTGCGAGACCAGGATTTTAGCAGGAGAGGTTAGATATTGTCAGCAGAGAAGTTAATAGATTTTGCTGCACAGATGGAAGGGGAAAAAATGGTTTGGAAGTTAAATTTGTTGGGGAGAGGGGGCGTTGCTAAATTTCCTCACCAGCTTACCATAGCATGTCCTGTTTTTACCTTTTTTGTTATTAGCACTGGCTGCTTCACAGCAGTTGCTGTTCTCCTTTGATGCTGTGTGCTGCTTAGCAGGTGTTATAATTCCACCCAAGAGTTCTGAAATTAAGGACCAGATGAAGTGACTTATGTATAAACTTTGAATCATTTGGGGAAATCAAAGGCCTACTAATATCTTTGAATCATTAATTTTATGATCTTTGGTTTTATATAATTACTGTTTAGAATAGTCCTGAGTATACTAAGTTTATAAAAATCAATTACTGTTCTGTTGTGAATCAGCATACAGCAAACTCGCTCTCTAGCTGGGACCATTCAGTCCTTGTGTAGTACGCAGTAAGCCATGCTTTTTATTTGTAATTGTTTTTCTTATGTTCTTCCGAATGCTGCCATGGGATGACATTTAATAAAATGTAACTGATCTACAGTTCATTTGTATACTTAAATTCATAAGACTTTTGTAAAGTGAAGTTCAAAAAATTCAGTATGGCTACAACTGAGTAATTCAGCATAGTGTCAGTTAAAGATTTAGAAAGTTCATGCCTTAAAGACTGAATTCTGTTATTCTAATGAAATTTCACTGTTGATCTGCTCCTGAGCAGTCTGCAGTATAAACCATTCCTCACTATGCTTAACCTATTTTAGTTCATGTCCCTTGCTTTGCTTCTGCTTACTTTTGTTTCTGCTGTTGTTTTCCATATACAACACGAATTCTTGAATGTGGTTGCTCATTTTGAAAGCAACTGCACTTAAAATTGCTATGTAGATAGTAAGTGTTTAAATTTTTAAAATGCTTCTACTTCTGAGAACTTGAAAGATGATTATGCTTAACATGTAGCTTGTTGCGGCCGTAAATATGATAGGTTTGTACCCCATTTTCAATCTTATTTGGGTGTTCAGTGTTAAAAACAATCGAGCACAGTATTCCTGCTTTGGTTGCTAAGATCATATGATTGTTTTAATTTTAGTAAAAGAACATGAGTAAATGTCTGTCTGTATCTGTATACTGAGTATAAATACTCTATTTGTTGTATTTAACTGTCAGTAAGAACATGACATAAAACCTATTTCAAAGTCCAGTCATGACAGAAGTTAACAAAGCCAGAGGTTGGAGGGAGGGAGATTAATATGCGAGTGTCTATAAACTGACACAGTTTAATTACAGGTTTTAATTTTTAGTATAATTATACGGTGCTTTTCACTTTCATAGTTCAAATGTGAACTAATTTATCCTCATGACACCCCTCTAAAGCATGTAAGTAATATTTATCCCCAGTTTACAAGTGGGGAGAGGGATTTGCTCTTGGTACCAAGCCGTGTAGCAGAGGCGACGTTCAGGACCGCCTGGCTCCAGGCTGCCCTTTGATGGAGGCCTCGTGGTGCCCACCCAGGGCCACGCTGCACCTGGAGAGAAGCCACTGGCTTTGAACTGAGCCCTCAGAGCCTGAGCCATCCTGCTGGTTACTGTTAGGACTTCATTTATCAGCTCTTAAGACAGTGCTCTCTTGCAGTCCTACTGCTGGTTTAAATAGTTCCTCCTCTACTAGCCTGGTCCCATGCCTTCCGAAGGAAAGTTGCAGTTCAAAAAGTCCTGTCTGTCACTCAGGAGCAATGCCTGCGTGAGCAGGAGAAGAAAAAGGCTTGGTTATTGAGCGTTCACCTTCTTATAAGTGAACACAACGATCCTGAGTGGTGCCTGGTGGAGAGGCATGGAGATGGAAGTGTGCATCTCAGGACAAGAGCAACGTGGGCAGGGGAGCTGAGGCTGCTGCCTGGGCTGGGACAGGGCCTGGGCCTCGCGCCCGGCCAGACGCGACGCCTCCAGGCCTGCTTAGTCCGTGGCTACTGCTGAACACTGCTCCAGCGGTGTTGAAGGATCAGGGAATTACAGCCCTGGCCAGTGCCAGTTAAACGTACACTGAAATCTCATTATACGCCCTGACAAAAAAATCTTAATCGTGCTGAGTGTAGCCTGTCTTGTAAGGAAAATAGATTTGGGTCTGAAGCATCCGTAGTGCTGTACTGAACACCATCTTAAAGCTCAGACCCTTGGCTTGGCATCTTCAGCTATTGCAGTCTTTTAGCCCACTGGCACGAAAATAATGCTAGTGTAAGTATAGTGGTGCTGAGCCCCTGGGGAAAGTATATTTGGGATCCTGCTGGCAGAAGGGGCCTTGGCAGGGGCACTGCCACCGGCCCAGGGCAGCAGGCGCCCTTGTTCCTATGAAGGAACCCTGTTGTTAAAGAATCTGCGGTAGCTGAGCTGAAATTTAACCTTCCAGCACAAGCTGACCGACCGGCTTTTGATAAAATGTAAACAGTTATGGAAGGAATTTTGTTTTTTTTTCCCTAAATAGGGAAGCTTAGCTGAGGAATCTTGAGCTATTTTTAATATAATTTAAAAGTAGCCATACCAAGCTTATTTAAAGATAAAATTCCAGTGAAGTGAGGGATAAATATAAGTATATTTTGTATATCTGTTCTCTCATATAATTCATTTTCACGGGTCTTTTTTTCCGTGTTTTAGAACAATGAAATATTTAAGCTATGTGCAAGGTGATACTACAAACCTGGGTCTGTGCAACAGCTGCACTGCTCATTCTCATGTGGCTTGATTTCCCTTTTTATCTTGTTCTTTGCAACTGAAGACTTACCAACAAGTGTTTTATGTAGCTGACTGGATTGAAAGCTCCTTAAAACTAACACAGTAAAGATGGGAGAACTCACAGAAGAGGAAGTTTTTCATACCTTGTTTTTTTTTTTGTATTATCTTGGGCTTGATTCTTATCTTTGGAGACACTCTTGTGGTTCCTGTGGAAGGCAGGAGAGTTCTTTCATATCTTCAAAGAAACCATTTCTTACTAATCTGAGTGTATGTGTATAAGGACAGCAGTGCTGCATTCCCAGTTGTAGGTTCTGAAGTTGGAGGCCGTTTAGGAAGTTGCTGAGCTGGAAGACTTTTTTTGACTCTCTCAGCAACTAGTAGACAAGGCATCCCTCTGACCTTTTAAATCTTCTAGTTGTGTTTTCATTGAATAAAGATTCCACCATTTGCGGCAACTGCTGAAAAGCTTCACCTACATGGCACAGCTACAAATGTGAAATGAAGGCTTAAATCAATAGGATCAATGTTTAATTCCTCTACATTTGAAGATCTGTCGATGTCTACTTTTCAAGTTCTCAGGACTTCTTTGAAAGCAATCTTTTACAATTCTGACCATGTAATTTTCCTTTCCTCCAGTATTCTTTTAGTATTGGCTACAGCGGTAACATGGACTGGGATTTAAAGGTGATAGACTGTGTAACGTAATTCAATTTCTAACATCTTCTTGAAAGCTAACAGAGATGGAGATTCCACAGTAGTGACAAGCCCAAAAGCAAAACATTGAGTTAAGTTGAATCTTGGGTGTGCTTAAAATACTTTATATCTGGTATGGTCATGCATTACCTTGAGTTGTTTCTCTGACAGTCCAGATAAGTGCTTTTCAGCCATTTCAGTTTGAATCCTTTAAAAAAAAAAATAATACCCAGCAAAGCAGTAGACTTCTTCAGAAATATACTAGGTGGAAGAACTTGGTTTAGTTAATTCTGTCAGCCTTGAGATGAGTGGAAAATCGCTTATCTCAACTGTAAAATTTGATTTCGAGCAACCTGTGACCAAAGTGCTTCCTTCTGTAAATCCAGTCACTTCAGTTTGTACTAGGCTAATTCAGGTGGAGTTACTCTGAACTGATTCTGTACTGATAACATTGCCTATGTAAAATTGCTTCTCTAGAAGCGCCAGTCTTACTCAGCTGTTACTCTTGCTTATGATGGAAATGCCTCTAGTACTTTAAGACTACAGATTTGTTTGGGGATTTTCTTTACTCTTTGTTTAGCTTTGCAGAGCCATCACAGTTCAGAGGCACCGAGGTGATGATTTTCCTCATGTTCATCAGTAGCAGCGCTCACTAGCAGTCACTTAAACCTGAGCAAGATTGCAGAAGGTACAGGAATTACACAGGTGTTTTGGGGAGCGTGGTTTTAACATCACAGTTGTAGAAGTACTATGCAAAGTGTAATTTTCTTTGTAAAAGCATTCAAGTATACCTGCTGAGATGGGAGGAAAAAGCTCATCTTTATTTTAATGTTATAATAAAAAATATTATTTACCTAAATAGCATTTTGTAGGCTGTCATTTCTTTTCCACTAAGTGCATAAGACTACTGAGAAGAAATTTAAGTCTGTTTAAAAAAGAATGCTTAGATTAAAGCCAAGACATCCAAAACAGGACAAAACACAAATCCATAAACCTCTTCAATACTGCTCTCCCTTGGACCCATGAACCTTTCATCTTCATGTAGAACGTAATTTCTTTTCTTGCTGTTTACAGGTGCTCCTGACCCAACAGCAGGTGCTAGCATAGATGATGAAAACTGCTGGCATTTGGATGAGGAACAGGTCCAAGAACAAGTTAAAATCTTCCTCTCCCAGGGTGGATACCATGGATCGGGAAAGCAGCTCAATTTGCTTTTTGCAAAGGTGTGTTAAATATTTCAAACCTTTCCCTCTTTCTCTCCCCAATTTCTCTGGACAGTTTGTACTTGTTAGCGTCTCATGTCAAGTTCTGTTGTTGTAAAACAATACAAAGCCTTGAGAATGTGGTAGCAAGTTAATAATGGGCTGTTGTACAGCAGCAGACCACAATCTCCTGTGTCTCTGGGATCGGATTAGGTTATGAAGTAACATTCCAGGCATCTGCACCTTTGGTGTTCTTTTCCTCCCCACCCTCAGAATGCTGGAGAAACCTGTAGAAATGATAGTCTTGTAGTAGCTTGCGTAATACACCTGTGTTACTTGTGGAAGAAGTGTCTGAAGAATTGCAATGGAATACTGAAATCAAAATCATAGTTAAAATTGGGAAGGTAGACTATTTTTTCTACTTAAAAAATGTCGCTTCAGATATATTAATGGTATTTCTTATTCAACAGAGTTGGAAAGTTTAACACTGAAAAGTATTGTCTGTACTGTGGTGTATTTTTTTTCAAGTTTGTATTAAAAGGCTCATTTCCTAGGTGCGAGAGATGCTAAAGATGAGAGATTCAAATGGAGCTCGCATGTTGACGTTGATAACAGAACAGTTCATGGCTGACCCTCGTCTGGCACTTTGGAGACAACAAGGAACTGCAATGACTGACAAGTATAGGCAGCTCTGGGACGAACTGGGTAAATGCACAGACTTCAAAATCATCTGGGTGTTCATGTTTATAATGAAGAAACAATTATATGTTTGGGGGTGGAGGGAAACTTTATTGTGGTACTGGGTAAAACAGGTTAGAGTTTTCTGCAGCTTTGCTTGTTCAGTTAAGGTTGGGCGAAATTGAATTTCTGATCTACTGCGTGAGACAATGCAGTTGAAGGATAGGAGACATGGTGTGAAACAAGTACAGTTGCAACAGGTTATAGGTAACCTGAGGATCTAAAAAGAATAAAACGAAAAGTGGAAGTGTACACAGCTGAGGGTAGGTATATAAACCAGTAGTGCTGAAATGGGAAGTTTAAGAAAGAAATCATTTCACAAGCAGAGAGAAGTAGAAGGCAAAAAAAAAAAAAAAAAAAAAAAAAAAGGAGATTCATTAAGAGTATTAGAAGACTGCAACAAAGGAAAGCAGAAGTCCATTACATAGCAGGGAAGGAGATCAAATAACAGAGGGCTGAAACAATTAACACTTCTCTACAGGAAAGGTCAGTTGTGACCAGATACATGGCTTGGACAACAAAGAGAGGAATGTGAGCTGAAATGGGCAAGGAATGCTTAAACTGGTCTGAGGGCACTTGCTCTAAAGTGTTCCAGAAACTCAATGACACAGCTTTGAACTATTTGTAGCTGCTTCAGAAGTTCTCAAAATGTATACGAATTTATAGTAGGGTGAGGAAATTCAAAACAACTTGAAGGTAAATGTCACCAAGATTTTAAAGGAGTGAAAAATATTAAGTAGCCACCAACATTGCTTTTATATGCACGTACTGGAATAAACTAATAACCAGTTAGTGTTGTAAGCATGTCGAAGATAAGTGATAAAAGACAACATGAATTATTTAAAATACAGTGGTAAATCTGTTTCTCTAAAAGAGTGTGTGAGTGAAAGGATTAATGTGGTATACTTTAGATACATAAGGTTTTGGGTGCTGTCTTGGAGGCTTTCTGAAAGCAAGTTGAAGATACACAGCCTAGATGAAATTGCCTTGTGGTTCGTGGAACTCAAAGTAGTTACCTGTGCTTTCACACACTCTGCAAAGACTCTTTAAGTCTAGACTTACAGGAGCCTGTCTTGAGATGTGTTCTGGCCCATATGGCTATTCCTGACTTATGTGGCATGGAAGATGCATATATATAACTTACAGATGACGCCCCATGGGACTATATGTAAACACTGTGGAGAACAGAGCCAAAACTCATAATGGCCTTGGTAGGTTTTAAAGGTGCAAAATAAAGCTAAATGAAAATAAAGCAAGAATAATTTCTTCATTTAGAAAGGAAAAGTCAAAAGCAAAATTTGAGTTTTCCCACTTGTAAAGGTTAAAGATGACCGTGATCGATTGCACATTGTCTGGGGAGGTTAAGATTAGATATATAATGTTAGCATAAATTATGTTCACTCTAAATGAAGCATTATATTAATAAAGCACCGGCTGTCTAGTTGACATTATAGATTTAAGTGGTAGAAAGCCTTAATATCAGAGCAGGCAAAGCTGTGTTACAGAGAGTGTAGATATAACTACTTTGCTGTAAGTGTAACAACCCTCTTAGTATGTTATTTTTATGATGCTTTGGCTTGGGGAGTAGCACCTTTTGCCAGGCAGGACATGTGCTTAGCTGGACATGCATGCAGGAAAATGTCATATCCCACCATACTGAAAACTGCAGGGTGTCGTGCTCCGTTGGTTATGTGGGTTGAGCTGGTAGGTGGTGGGAGAGGCACAAGTGCGTTCTCCATCTGTTACCTGTAACAGCCTTAACCACATGCTGCCAATAAACCTGAAAGTTTTCCTTAAATTTTCTTAGCAGCTCCTCTTCTTGTTTCATCAGTTACATATTAACATAGTCTTCTTGACAGTACCTTGTCTGAAGGTGAAGGAAATGGAATCTGCCTGCAGCGTCAAATAAACAATATCTTTGATTGATTGAATTGATTGTTTTACCTCTATTTAATCAGAATTATTCTTGCCACTCCCAGAAAGACACAGTGCAACCTCCAGCTTCACCAGTACTGCACTTGTAATCTGAGGCAAACCCTGCTGTTAGGGTCCTGCACTGCTCTGCTTCCTCTAACAGTATTGAAGTGTTTTGGTCGTGTAACAGTTTCAAGTGCAAATGCATTTCAACCAGGTCAGGCATGTAGTAGGCTAAAAGCAGAACATAGCTTGGTTCTTCCACCTCTATCCTCTATCATGTGGCTAAACTGTCCAGTGTGTCCCCATGCTGGTAGGATTCCTCCCACTGGTGCACTGCGAGTTCCATGAAAATTGCTCTTAACTGGGTGGCTCTCTTCAGCTTGCCTTCTAGCTTATATGAAAAGTACGAGCTGCTGCCATGTTTTGGCTAGGGTCTCACCCAGAGTTTCATTCAAGTTGAACACATCTCTTTTTCTGGGTGAAACATACATCTCTAAAGACATCTGAAAGTATAAAAATCAAAGGAGGTTTTAAGACAGACCATATTTACAATAGCGAAATACAGAAGAATGAGCAGGATGTCGCTGGAGACCCACAATCTGTGGTGGTAGTGGCAGAGAGAACTTGGACGTGGGTTTTGAGAGGTGATGGTATCATTATGCTCTGAAGTAACATTGGTTTCCTTTCTTGTTGTCATCTTCTAGGCTGTCAGGGAACTCAAATATCAATAAAGGAAGTGGGGCAGGCCTTTGCATACTTTACTTTTTTTGGGTATCTGCTTAGAGTAATCTGGGAGTGGCATATATGTATTTTCTTTTGTTTTTTAATTGCTTTATTTATGATCTCATTTATTTCACAGGTGAGTAGCAATTTGATGTAGTTATGGAAGATTTTAGGACATGTGAAGTATGTAAATATAGACTCTGCTTAATAAAGGCTTGCTTGCTTGCCCTGGTATGCTGTCTGCCAACCACTAGGCATATGGCCACTTTGTCAGCTCCATCTTGGCATAGGTTTCTAAGCATACTTAAATAACTTCAGCTTTGCTCCTTGACTGGGTCACTCGAGCCTTTCATTAGAATTTAACTGATGCTTCCTGCCTGGCATTGAGCATTGGCAAGGGTGCTGGAAGGACACTCTAGTCTCTGATCAGAGTTCCTACTGAAGTGTATCGTAAATTGTATTGACTTCAGTAGAAGTCAGATTGGGTCTGAGCGTTCAAAGGTGCTGATTTAAATAAATAAATTAATGAAAAATAAATACTTCACATCTAAGTGAGAGCCTAGCAATTTTCTAATACAAAGTCCTAATTCAGTAAGTAATTTACAGTTCAAAGGCCTCAAGTTAACTAGCCAGTTGTGTGTAAGGCTTTTTTGTTGTTTTTTAAAGTCCTTAGAACAAGAGGAAGAATATAATAATTATGCTCAGCTGATTCCCCCATTGTATGTCGAAGAATGGGTTGAGCTAAATACTACTTAAGGAACTCCAAAAGCGCAGTATTGGAAAGATCAAGATTACAGGCTGAAGCTCGTATGCTTTTTAGCCTTGCTCATATGCTTTTCATGCTAGAAGAATGTAGATGTGACTTCAGTGATGCACTGGTGAACACTTCTAACTTGCCACAGCAATACGTGAACACACTTTCCAGAGTTTAGAGCTGAGCTGGAAATCTTTGTGTTGTTGCTGTTTAAATGGTGTCTCGGTAGGTAAATTCCACATGCTGATCTTTAGGTGCTTAACTCTCAGCAACTGTGGTTGAAGACTTCAGTCTATTGGAATGATTAATTATCTGGAGCCCCTTGGTTTGCCATTTTAATTAAATTGCATTGATAAAATGGAAGAATATGGAAATGTACAGTAAATATCTGCTGATGCCTGTTGAACTGAGATCTCTGATTTCAAGGAAAGGTCAGTTAACCTTCTTTGTACTCTAGAGGGAAAAAAATGGTCCATGCAATCATACTACAGCAGTAATTCTTTAATATTCATCCATCAAAATTAAGTTGAAGTTGCTTGTGGTCTAGAAAAGTGAAAAGATTTTCTTAATAAAAGGGGAAAAATTGACTTTGTGCCCCAGCACAGGGATTGTGAGGGCTGCAAGGCTCTGCTTTGGAATTAAATGTTGAGCACTGCCAGATGCCAGACATCGAGAAGAGGCTGAGTTTTGTCGGCAAATGGGATCTGCAAGTTAATTGGTGTTTTCTGCAGGCTTCTGGCTGTGAAATGAAATTGGAAGCCCTTTAGCCACATGGATAATACAGGACCTGAATACAAATGTCACATGTCACCATCAGGGCCCACTGCGAAACAATAGTGTTCCCACTCGAACGCTGCGCCATTACAGATCATTTAAATATGGGGATTACATTTAAACTAAAAGCCCCATTTGCCTTTTACTGCAATTTAAATGTCCTCTTAGCAAAAGCTAAGTGACAAATTAAATGAAAAAAGTGCCCACATTTTTAAAGCTGTAATGCAAAACAACCTTTTATTGCTTCTCATGTGCCACGAATGAATCATTATACTTGTCAACCCTAAACCAAGCCATAATTGGAGCAGCTACTGTTATCAAAGCGGGGCTGCTCTTGTGACAGCTTAATAAAGCTGAAACTGTTAAATTAAATCCCAGATGCTTAATCTGATGAAAGCAGTCAAGTAGAAGAATCTAAGACAAGTATCTACTGCTTGGTGGAGTGATGGAGCCCAACAGCTTGTCAACACGTAGATTACAGGATCAGATATATTTTTTTTGTGAACTACCATTCTCAGTATCTTTATATCCTCTTGCTTGCCTTTGCTGTGAAGAAACTTCATGTAATTTGCATGTTTCAAAACAAACATTTCTAGCAGATTTACTCCATTTTGATATTTAGGAACAGTTTAAGGCGGAGGAGAGCTGTTTTTTTTAAGTCAAGGATTATCTTTTTATGGAACAAAAATATGATGGTTGTGTCATGGGGAAGCTCCAGAGAGCTCCTGCAAGTCAGGGCTATGGATAATTGGCAAATGTGTTCTGGGTTTTCATCCTTCTTAACATGATCTCTGTTGGTGCTTAGGTTTCACAAAATTAAGGAGAACTTAAAAGGCATTCTGTACATCCAGCTGGGTCTCTGCACTTTAATGTATAGGCTTTTACTGTCTACCACATGTTGGTATTTAAAGTTCTTGAGTATCAGAATCTCTTACAATATTGCCATGAGCTTTGTCTGTGACATAAAGCTTTCCTTGGTGACTTCTAACAATGCTTCCTCTTATGCACACCAAGTGAGTTGTTCTCATAAAGGTATTTCCTGAGCAGAATAACATGTCTTTGCCTAGTAGTTCTAGTACTCTTAGTTTTAGCAGTTTTTAGCTAGCATTTAGACCTACCATGAGCTGCTTTTTAGTGTTATAACATCTAGGTGGTCTACTTTGAGTTCATGTTTGCTGGTATTTCAGCCATTTTCTGGATTAGCGATGTACTTTCATGTTAAAATTTAAAACTAAAATATCATTTTACTTGGTCATGTCATGCAGAGAAATAATGGAACATACTTCCTGAAGAATCATGCCTAAAATTTTATTAGTAACACTTAGATGAGGAGCAAAGACTTAATTCTAAATGCTGAATTTAGGCAAGGAATCGTTACTGATTAATTAAGAGAGATTTAATTACAATTTTGCCATGAGCAAACTAATGATTGAATGTTAAATAATGCTTTCTTGATTTGAAAATCGCTCTGTTTTTTTTCTGATACAAGTTTATATTCATCTCTGGAAAATACCAAGTTATGTTCTTTTAACCTTAACTAAATGAAGCTATATTCTCCATCTATATTTCTATCTCAGGCATTCCTTCCCTTTGCAATTAGAGAGACAAACTTGTATGAATGGGACATGCCAGCTGTTCTGAACAGATTATCTCTGCTTAGTATTTAAGGGAGGGAGAAAAAGGACAAAAGCGGACAGGGTTGTTGCCAGTGTGCCCCTGGAGAAACTCCTTCTTAATGCCAGATTTAGTGACTGCTTCAGGGCTGCCATGAGAAAGAATCACTAAAGTTAAGCGTTCATTACAGTTTTTGTGCTCTAACACTGTTTTTCTAGAGCTGCATACTTTGTCCAATCCCTTTGTAGGATCAGTATATGGCTGAAATATGGACGTTTCCCCATATTTAGTGGTATTTCTGAAATAGTATGGCAAGGCTGCAGTTTTCAGATTTGAGTACTAGGCATATATCCGTATTTACATGATTCCTGCACCTCCATAAAATAAAGTAACCTTAAGATTTCTTAGCTTAGGTAAACCAATTGCACATATCGTATTTTTGGCCTTGAAGTGAAAGCTGTAGGAATACTCAAGTTTCAAAGGACATGGGATACACCATGCTTTACTCAATTGTGAGAATTCTAGATGGAGTGATGTCTTAGATATTTATCTACAAATATATCATATCCAATGGGCTGTCATTGCTTAATTGATAATCCCTTTCTTACTGTTGGGTTGTTTTGTTTTAGCGGCCATTGTGTGGTTACCATACAGTTACAAAACGTCTGCCTTCAGTTCATGCACTTGAGGTTGCATCTGCCCTTTCACAAGAATAAGCTGTTAATATATGTCAGTGTATCGCAATGATTTATACTATTGGAGGCAGTAAATTAACAGTACTTCTGAGTTAGCATCACAGGACAGTTTTGCTGCTCTAAGGCCTGAGTTATGAGTGACAACTTAAAGCAATTGCTGTCGTGGCCCTAGAGTGTCTCAGTTGTTGCTGTCACCTTCATTTCCATGGTGAATGAAGCCAGGCTGCCATTCTGCAGAGATGGGTTCTGTCCATCTTTTCTGAGGGCAATTTCTTTCTTCCTCGATTACCAACAGTAGAAGTTTATTGGCATCTGTCATAATGGTATTAGAAATGCTGGCTGTAGTATGACAATAGACGGGAGCTATTTTCAAGGAGGGTATTTTTTCATGTGGTAAAACTGCATATATCAGATTTAAGGAATAATGGTAAAAGTAATTCCAGTGTGTAAGCATAGCTTGAAGAGTTTATTTTTAATGCTGTACAGAACATTTGGGTTTCCATTTAGTTGAGTTGGATGGAAAGTACTTCTAAAGTAGGAGCTAAATTTTTTTTAAGTACCCACATTAAAGTTGTTTAAGTTTCTATTCCTAAGCTCCTGAACTGATTTACTCACAAATTTTCTTAGATAACAATAAAAAATATGTTCTGTGTTAGAGCTGATACAAACTCATTACTGCCCTAACTGTGGAACTGTGACTTCCATGATTAAGGTCAGAGTTTTACTATGAACCTAGACAGGTATTTAGCATTATTTTTTTCCATCCTCTCATTCTTTTTTTTTTTCCTCTCTAATGTTGATCTGTCATTTAATTTTCTGCTACCACTTCTAGTAAATACCAGAGCTAGAGAGAATTGATAGGCTTATGGAGTGGAGTTACTGAATGACTAACTTCTCTGAGCTTTACTGCAGTCCAGCAATCTGACCATGTGAAGCTTTCCAGTTTTCTCTTGAATGGATACAGGGAAAATAACTGAAAAATTGGAAGAGCTATTTAAAGTGAAAAATGCAAGAATCATAGTTGTCTTAGGCCTGTCAAAGCAAGAAAAAAGGTGACCTTTCTTGTGATTAGGGACCTACATAGATTAAAAACTTGATAGTGAAGATGCTCATCAAACACAAAGAAGTTGAAAATATTAAGTTAAGCTGTATAAATTTAACTAAAAATAATATTAGAGTTTTGAATCACAGTAACCAGGCACTGGAACAGCTAACCGAGAGCTGTACTAGATTTTGAAACTGCAACTTTAAACAAACAACAAAAAAAAAAGTGTAATACACTGTTTTTTGTAAAAACTCAACCATCAGTTTTGGAGTTGAAGCTGCAAATAACCCAGGAACAAATAACCCTTGGTGTATTAAGGAATTCAAACTAGGCAATCAGAATGTGTTCTATCCGTTTAGAACCATAGCATCACAGAATGGTTTGTGTTCGAAGGGACCTTAAGGACTATCTAGTTCCACCCATCCTGCCATCAGCAAGTACACCTGCCATTAGATGAGGTTGCTCGAAGCCCCATCCTACCTGGCTTTGAACACCTCCAGGGATGGGATGTCCATAGTTTCTCTGGGCAACAGTTCCAGTGCCTCACTACTGCCTGAGTAAAGAATTTCTTCCTGATATCTAATCTAAATCTCCCCTCTTTTAGTTTAAAGCCATTCCCCCTTGTCCTATCACTCCACTCCCTGACAAAGAGTCCCCTCCCCAGCTTTCCTGTTGCCCCCTTTAGCTGCTGCAAGGCCTCTATAAGGTCTCCCCAGAGCCTTCTCTTCTCCAGGCCGAACAACCCCAAATCCCTCAGCCTGTGTTTGTAGGAGAGGTGCTTCAGCCCTCTGATCATCCTCATGGCCCTCCTCTGGACTTGTTCTAATACTTCTGTGTCCTTCTTGTGCTGGGGGCCCCAGAGTTTGAACTCAGGAGTCCCAGTGGGGTCTCAGAAGAGCAGAGCAGAGGGGCAGAATCCCCTCCCTTGCCCTGCTGGCCACGCTGGTTTGATGCATCCCAGGATACGGTTGGCTTTCTGGGCTGCAAGTACGCATTGCCAGCTCATGTTGAGCTTCTTGTCAACCAACACCCCCAGGTCCTTCTCCTCAGGGCTGCTCTCAATCCCTTATCCACCTAGCCTGTGCTGATGTTTGGGATAGCCCCAGCCCATATGCAGGACCTTGCACTTGACCTTGTTGAACCTCATGAGTTTCGCACAGGCCCACCTCTCAGGCCTGCCCAGGTCCCTCTGGATGGCATCCCTGCCCTCCAGACTGTCGAACACACCACACAGCTTGGTGTTGTGGGCAAACTTCTGAGGGTGCGCTCAATCCCATGTTGCTGACAAAGCTTTAAGCAGTGCCTGTCCCAATACTCACCCCTGAGAAACACCGCTCGTCTCCAATTTCCACCTGGACATGGAGTCATTGACCGCAGCTCTTTGAATGTGACCAGCCAGCCAGTTCCTTACCACACGGTAATCCACCACATGGATTACCATGTCTCCGCCACTTAGAGACAAGGATATTATGTAGGACAGTGTCAAAAGCTTTGCACAAGTGCAGGTAGATGACATCAGTTACTCTTCCCTTGTCTACTAACACAGTAACTCCATCTGGAAGGCTGAGGTGTTGAGCTATTTAGCTTCTATTTATTTGCAGAAGGCTGTTTAGGTTCAATGAGCATTGTAGCAGTAATCGTATTTATTCTTTTCTGACCTTTCCCACCATGCAATGGAGTATTTGCACTTGGTCTGCTTTTTTGAAGAATGAGAGATACTTCCCTCCCTTTCTTTTATTGGTATCTTCTTTTATTCTTTTTAAACTTTACAAGTGTGTACCTTCCTAAGAAAAGAAGTGAGAGGAATTCATTCACAAATTTAACTAGAGGTAGGATACTTTATTTATAGTTAGTAGACACATCAACTTTTCTCTTGAAAACTGTCAAAGTCTCTGAAAGTAGACTCCTGAGAGTGGATTGCTGGGCAAAATATTTGATAAAATAGCTAATGTCTGCTTTGGGCAAGAGCACTGTTTGTGTTTACCACCTGGTTGTAAATATTGGAATTGTACTGAAAAAAAATTGCAAAGAAACACACAAAGATGATCATAAAAGAATATTTTTGTACTATTTGTACTAGTATTGCCAATGCTTTTACCTTAAATTGATTGCTTGTGAGCAATTGGATTAATCATTCTGTGAATAATAGAGAACTTTAATTAAAGTAGGATATTGGAAGTGCATAGAAGGATGTTTAATCGACATGTGACAGATACACAAATGATCTCCCAGGGGGACTGTAATGTTATTTTATGAAACCTTTTGGTCAAATGTTATGTTATGGCATACTGCTAGTGCAGTTTGTGTAACAAACTAAAGACAGCGTACAATGGGCTCATGCAAAATGACCAAAGTGTGTGGCTAGTTCCTGTTTCCATTGTGCTAGAAGTTGAAATGTAGGCAGACCAGAGCAAGAGTTTTTGTTACTTGACACACACAGATCAGAGCATGTAGTTGATGATAGCTTAGAACAAAATTTCAGCCAAATTCATGTATGACTTAACCCTTGGAGCAGAGGTATGCAGTCAGAGGGAAAGGAGACCTTAGGGAACTAGATGGTGGTTTTTTGTTGTTGTTTTTTGTTGTTGTTGTTCCAGTGTTACACCTACACTCTCTCTCTCCAACACATTTATAGTTTAGTGTGCAGAAGGGCAATGATTCTCTCTTGCCATCAGTGCTGCAGGTAATCTATTGCATTAATCAGCCAGCTAGTGTGAAATACATGGGGAGTGATTATACTATCATACACAATACAATCAGCATGAAGCACTTGTCAAGACCAATACATCAAAGTTTAATTCAGTAATAGAATGAATTAGAGCAAAATGAAACATTCTGTTCTCCAAGAAACACAGCACCCATAGCAAGTATTTTTTTTTCTTTTTTTTTTTTTTTTTTTTCCTGAAGGCTGCAGTGAGAAACCAGAGTGCATTAAAGAATTGTTTTTATGAATTAAATCGCAGCTTGGACCAATCTGAATACTGTGAATACTTTTCCTTGGGGTTCTTATTGAGGAGAGCACAATATTGAAGTGCTTTGCCTATCTTCACTATTCCATAAAAGCAACTGTTTAATTGGAACATTCTCCAGTGGGACTCCTGATTATGCTTTGTTCTAGTGGAGATCTCTCTGTGCTTCCAGGAGGGAGGTGGCTTTGCCAGTCATTCTGAAGCCACTTGTCCTTCTCATTGAGAAGCAATAAATAGCAAACACTACCTTCTTTGAGGTTTCCAAGTGGCTGTCCCAGTGAAAGTGCATGTGTTTAAAAACCAGATGTAAACCACTTTAAAATCCTTTGCTGACACTTCTATTTTAAAGGGGTCATAGGTTCTGTCTCCTATTATTGTTTCTATTCTGACACTCCCAATGCTGGAAAATGATGCTTTTGTAACTGAATTGGTGAGGCTCAAATGAGGCACAGTAACAAGTGTGCAGCAAGTGCTGAAGCTGAGCTGTCTGTTGCACAAAGGGAATGATGATGATTACCTGGCTCCATTTTCTTTGAAACGATAAAATGATACTAACCTGCTATTTTAGGGGATTTTATTTTTAAAGAAACATATATGCATCAGTGGGAAGAACAAAGGAATGTTAGAGTAGATGTGCATCTGTTTCTTGCATATTTTGATTTTACAAATGAATGTGTTGATCTTAAGTATATTAAATGTAAAATTTTAGGGCAAGGTCCAAGATTCAGACACTGGTAATACAAGGTATTGTAAATGAGGAAATACCGACCCAAGCATAGTTGCACAGCAGGGTAGCATAATAATTCTAGGAAAAGCAGATTTCTTGGGAGGAGTGCAATCAGTCACACATAATCATGCACTGGATCTTCAGTCATGCCCCATGCCCTAGCCCCCAGTAAAATAGTTTCCACCGCCACCCTCCCATTTACGGGGGTAAGAGTAAAACATAATGGGAGTTCTGAAAAAGCAAGCAATGCTTAATCACTAAGGAGAGTCTATATACATTCCTTGCACTTCTTTAGGTTCACAAATACATGCATACACAGGATATGTGATTACAACACCTGCTTTTACAATGACTGGATACTTCTTAGTGTTTTTCAGTTTACATGTTTAAATTTGGATCAGTATGAAGGTATGCTGACCCTTACTCCTCCATGAATTTAGGTGTATGGTTGTTTACTGAGAAATACAAATGTACTGATGTTTGCCTGTATGTAAAGGAAGGCACGCACTGTGCAAAGCAATAATGTAACTTTTTTTTTTATTTTTTTTTCGATGATATGAGGCATGCTAAAGATGAATGACAGCTACATGTTTCCAGAAAGAGGGCTGATTGAACCAAAGCTTGGTTTGGCAAAGCTGGCTTTTTCCAGATCAAGAGTATTATTGTTGGACCAAAATAGACAATTCCTCCCCACAATATGACAGTTTTAGTATTTGTTCCCTGGTGAAATTAGTACTAAACTGCAGTTGCACCATGACTTATCCTCCAATTACCTTCTAGGGGAGAAGAAATTTTGTATTGGTTTGTGTTACTTTGCCACTGTGCTGCGAGGAGTTTCATGTTAGAAAGACATGGGTTACAGTCAAGGAATCCGAACCCGAACTTTAGTTCTGGTTTAGTAGTCTGTACTTCCAAGGGGGTAATGCTTTATCCTCTGGAGTTCTTGTGTGAAAAGGTAGCTGGTGACTGGGGAGAGGGAGACAGTGAAAAAGAAAGCTGTGTTAGAAAGACAGAATATGTAAACACAAACACATTCTCACACTATTTTTTCAATTAATGAGACTTTTCTGCATACTGCAGGTGGTGTTGGTGACATGTAGTTGAACAGGAGAACTTGAGAATGCCAGGAATGTATTTTTTGGGAATCAGCAGTTTCCTGGCATAGGATTCATTAGGCCAAGATGAGAGAATCTCGTTTGAGGCCAACGTAAGCCTTCAGGTCGGTGGTGACATTTAAGGGCCAGCTCAGGCGGACTGGACTAAGCAGCATCAGAGTTAAATGGGAATAATATCCTCCAGGCTCCTTCCAGTTGGCATGTGGTAAAATCTGGGCACAAGTGAATGTTTTCCTCGGACTTTTCAGTGCTAGAAGCAGGACAGGAACCAGTGAATGGAAGGAGCCAGAATGGAGCAGATGTCAGGGGAAAGGGAGAGGCGCTCAGGGAGACGGAGGAGGAAGAATTGTGAATACAGGCAAGTGCACACACGCTAAGGGGAAGAAAAAATTGGAAGAAAGAAAGAAAAAGAAAACAGAAACCCAAATGGGCTGAAGAGTGTGGGGTCATTGGCATTGTGCTTCGTTCTCCCAGATGGTGGCCTTTGTAGCGCCACAGGAGTTGAGCCCAAGGCTCTTTCTGTTCCCTTCCCTCCTGCTCTTCTCGGGGGGAGCTCTGTCTCGCACCCCTCATCCTGCAGGCAATGGGGCAGCCCTGAAAGCTGCTCCAGGGCCTGGGCGAGCTCAGATCTGCGCACAGCTCGCACTCAACTCACTGGGAGCAGCGTGCAGTTGGGCTCTATTGAAATGTGAAGGGTTTATGTGGGGTTTATTATAAATACGCTTCTCCTTGTGCTTCATTTGCATTAAAATAGCCTCAGTTTCTGAGACGAGCTGCTGATAATGTAGTTATGCTTAACATCACTTCCCTCCTGTAATGAAATAAGTTTTTGAAGGGTTTGGATACTTTGGTTATCTCTTCCCTTTCCTACCTGCAAGATGCACTGTGTGTGTACCGGAGCTTCTGAGGGAGGCAAGTGAATTCATTTGCCTCTAGTGGTGTTTGAGATGCAATGAAATAAAAGGCTACTCATTTTATAGGGGCATTGTGTAATCAGTAGTATGTGTTCTGCCTGGCCAAATGGTTGAAATGCTTCCCACAAGCAGTTAAGATACTCCACTTTTCTTTTGCTTCAGTCTGAAAACACTGGGAATCTGGCTGCAAAGTACTAAATTGGCTTTCTGTTTTTTTAAGATGCTGAGAGGTGCACTGTTTCCTCAGTGCCCTCAAGTAATACTTGATTATGAAAATAAATAAGTAAATAAATCCAAGCTAACTGTTCTCCACGGCTTTCCAATATGCCCCATTTTCTGTTTTGTTTTGCAGATTGCAAGAAATGTATTCCTTCTGTTTTGGGCAGTGCTGAATGCATTGATGCTTAATAAGAAGAAACATTTGTAGTTTGTGTTTGCAGAATGAAGCTTATTCAAGAGGGTGTCTAAACTGAAGTCTTATGATTTGATTTTAAAAGAAGTTTTTACAAACAATGTTGGCTTTAGTCATTCCCATGGCAAGTTTTAGGTGCTTATAAAACAAAACAAAACAAACAAAAAAAGTTGCTGTACTGTATTTAACCAGTGTGCAGCAGTAATTCTCATTAGTGTAGTATCTCTCTCTGATGTTCTGCACTGTACCATATCTTATTTTGTTGCGGTGTTCAGATTTCTTTGCTATTACTTCCCCATCCCGTGGTGGGTCAGAATATCTGGGGACTTGCAACCTTAAGGATCAGGCTCTGTTTCTACTGGCTCCCATATCATGGCATACCAACATGCCAAGCTACTCTAGGAATGACTGTAATGTGATGGCCTGTGCTCTGGATGTCCGTTCTGCATTCTTAGTTAGCAAAATAACACTCAAATGTTAAAATTTTATTGTTCTTGAAGAATCAGCTGCATTTTTTTTTCCCAGCCTGTCATGAAGACTGTTGAATAGCTCAGGCATATTCCCTACATCTCTTTTAGTGTATAAAGCACGTTCTTAATGAGCAAATGAACTGTCGCTAAATAGCACTTTCAGATGTCTTCATGCTTCTGCCAAAGTTCACGCTGATGAAGAGACAGCTGATTTAGAGAAAAATCTTTCCGTTTGAAAATTGTTGCTAGATACCCTGATGTATTTATGCCTGCCCTGTTATATAGTGTCAGGGATCAGATTCTAAAGTGATGGTATGTGTGAAATGTCAGCACAAATTAGCTTTTCCTTAGAGCTCCATAAAGAGAAAATGTAAAACAGTTTTTCTAGTGTAACCAGATTACTGAAGTAATTGCAGTAAAAATATCTTCTCCCTATTAGACTGCACAAAACCAGTGTTTACTGGATCTTTGAGATCCAGATGTGTTTGGAAAACGAATTATATGATCAGCAGTTCTTCTGCTGGATTTTCAGTGCGGAAGTATGTGTTTACAAAATACGTGTCTTACTCATGCACTTGCTCGGTTGCTGTAATGTGAAGCTGGAAGATGCATAGTTTGTGTTTGTAGAAAACAACATTGACTCCTGATACAAAAATTACAAGAAAAACTTGGGTAATTTCCTGCTATAACTATATGCAAATTCTTGTTTGCTTTTGAGTGATACTCCTGTCTGATGACCCATGCATTGTGAACTCTGGATTTTCTAATACAAAAGACCCACTTAATGCCTTATAATTGAGAAGGTTGTCTTGGTACAGTCTTTCAATTGTTCAGATGGGCCATGTTCTGAGTCAGGAATTCAGTCTGCCTGGTGCTAGGTGTAGCTGGGAAGTAAGCAGTGTAGCCTTTGAGGGGAGAGTAAAAGTGTTACAGTATAGAAGTTTGCAATTAGTCATTGGCTGCTTCATTTTTAATAGAAAACATAATTTAGCAATTTTTTTAAAATCAGGTGCTCTGTGGATGTGTATAGTCTTAAATCCCCACTGCAAGTTGGAGCAGAAGGCCAGTTGGCTAAAACAGCTGAAAAAATGGAACAGTGTGGATGTTTGTCCCTGGGAAGATGGAAACCATGGAAACGAGCTGCCCAATTTAACCAATGCTTTGCCTCAGGGTGCAAATGCTAACCAAGGTGAGCCTAAACATATGCACTGACTGCAACATATAATATAACCTCTATCTTATGTACTCTAGCCTTGCAGAATTCAGCACTCTTTCCTGGGACAAGTAACTTTCTTGTTGAGGAATGACCAGCCAAATTTATTTTCACTAATACTATCCTTGCAGAAAGAATAAATAGTTTTTTTCGTGCTGGGGCTGCAATATTTTCAAAGCAAGTATTTGTGTTTAGTTAGGTCTTCTAACTTTTCACCTGGTCTTTCTAAAAACTTGTTGCATGAAAATTGGATGTCCTTGAAGTATGTCATGTAAAAGCTTTTTGTTTCTTTGCTTGACTACAATCTTCTATCCCTTACGGTGTTGGGGTTTTTATTTTGTTTGCAGTTACAAAGCCTTTGGTACCTAGTCAAAGAGAGATCTGTTGCAACTGCATTAAACTGAGTGCGCGAGAAAGTAAAGCAGCTATTTGTGGGATGTGCTCTGTGTTGTGCAGTCTGCATTGCCAGGAGTGGGGTGGGGGTGTAGAGGCAGCATTCTGCCTTCTTGGAGGAGGTGTCTCTTCTTACTCAACGTCATGCTTTCTAATTGAAAACGTGGTTATTAAATCTGACAGAAGCCTTGTCCAGTCCTCTTAAAGCAAGATTTCTACTTTGTTAATCAATGGGGAAAATGCAAGATATTTCCCTGGTGGGGGAAAACCTCATAATCCTCAAAACACTCAGTATTTTGATAGATATTTCGTATAATTATGATAAAGTTAAAATTAAATGCTTATGGGGGGTGGCAGATTCGGGTTTAGTTGAGTTTTTCCTTGTTTCTTTTTCTTGGAAGATTACTTCTGAAGGAAATAGTTAGACTTATTTTTTTTTTGTTTTGTTTTAAATAAATCTCACATTCTACAGCCAGAAGTTTATTCAGCATATAACTCCCTCCACAGGTGGGTTTTGCTCTGTGGATCTCTTGATGTTCAGCCCAACCTGGGCAGGCTAGTGACAACTTGGACACGGCATCTCAACAGACAGTGCTGTGTCGACAGAGCGCCTTTGCCATGGGAAGATGCCCACTAAGGGTTGTGTCCATCCCATGGCCTTTGTACCTTTTTTTTTTTTTTATTTACAGTATTTGTATATGTTTCTGACAAGAACTTAAAGTTAATGTCACTTTTCAAAGAGAACAGTTGAAAGTCCTTCATGTGCTGTTCATTCATCCCTTACCCTAGCAGCTCTGGGTCTGAGATGGGGAGTGTTGGGCAGGTTTGAGTAGCTGTGCCATATATTTTCTAGTTTGTTTTCAGGAGAGCTGTCAAACATCCTTCATCTTTAGCTGCTCCCTTTGCAAAGCCCTGTTTAGCATTAGCCTTGCTGTTCTGTAGATCTCCATTTCTGACTGCAAAAGGAAAGGCGCACACTTGGTCTGGCCTGTTGGGTAATAGGATGTGAAATGTCATCTGCAGCTCCGTGCAGAGGGGGGCAAGACAGGCCGCCATCAGTTGGGGGTCATGAATAGGCGGAAGACAAGAGTACTGTGAATGACTTATTCACATATGAATGAGTAAAAGCTGATGCAGCTTTCTGAACTTGTGAAAATGACAGATTCATCGAACAGGCCCCATCGGACGGTGTTCACTCGAGCCATTGAGGCGTGCGATCTTCACTGGCAGGACAGCCACTTACAGCACATTATCAGCAGTGACCTATACACCAACTACTGTTACCATGACGACACTGAAAACTCGCTCTTTGACTCTCACGGGTGGCCCCTCTGGCATGGTAAGTGGCTAAACCGGAAAGACGTTTCCATGACTTGCTGCTTTGTTCAGTTTCTATGGCATTATTTTGGGGGGGATGGTGGGGAGATGAATGAAAAGCCTGGCAAAAAGAACAGAGGCTCCCTTGAAACACTGGTTTCAGAAGTAGTCCTTTAAGTTTCTTTTGCATAGTTTTAAAAACAAAACAGAAAGCAAACAAAAAAGCCCTTTGGAGCTAACCTAGCAAAACAGGCCACTGCAGACATGGAAGTGTTGCTATTCCTCAATTATTTTCTCCATTTTAGAACATGTTCCTACAGCCTGCGCGAGGGTGGATGCATTGCGATCTCATGGATACCCAAGAGAAGCACTGAGGCTAGCGATAGCTATTGTTAACACACTAAGAAGGCAGCAGCAGAAACAGCTGGAAATGTTCCGGGCTCAGAAGAAAGGTAAATGTGGGGAAAAAGAGAAGGGCAAAGGATGTGACAAGGTGACAATAACACCGGAATGGATCTTTGCATGAGAAAACTCTTTTTGAACCTGTAAAACTGAAGAGGTGCCTTTAACTCTCCATTAGAAATGGTTGTAGTGGAAATGTAATGTTTTGGCTATTGGAAGCTTTCTTTGTGAGCTCAGGAGGGCAAGGTCTTGATTCTGCCTTATGCAGTATGTCTGACACAACTGGGCCTTTATCCAAATCAGGGTTTTTGGTTATGCAATGTAAATATTAATTTGTATAATTTATAGGCTTTAAAACAGAGCTTTGTATTTGGCATGTCAGGTATTTTAAATTATTTCATCCTCTGACATATAATTTAGCAGATCTATATATTTCTGAGGCAGAAGCCTAAGTTCACGTTGAGGGTAACACTGAGGGAAAGTCTGCACTACAGAAATTCATCAAATTTGTCAGTGTCTTGCAAAAGTCTTCTACATTGCCCAAAATTTTATTGTTTCCAAATGGAGTTGGATTGACTTAAATGGAAATGAGTTTTTGCAACACTGTTTTTTATAAGATGCTCTGTTGTTATTCTTCTGATGAGCAATGCCCTCCCCCCTGCCCCCTTTTTTTTTTTTTTTTTTTGAATGAACATTGTTTAGATACAGTTTCTGTGCCACCTGATGCTTGCTACCCAAAGGAATCCTGCACTAAACTGTTCTTGGCTACTACAAGAACACCTTAATTCAAGCTTTCAGATCTTCACTGCTACTTCATTAGCTCTTTGTATCTTCATGCATTGTGAGAAGAAATACTACTGTGAAGTCATAAGTAAATATTTCAAATGTATGTGCAGGTGTTCTTCCATATATGAGTACTTAGTAGTTTAAGTGATGACAATGTAGACACCTGTTTTAAAAAATCAGTTGGCAGTTCCTATGTGCCTCCCTTTCTGTTTCACAGTACCCAAGCTAGAAGTTTTGTATACTACTTTGGATCCTAGATTTGAACAAAACATAAAAGCATTTAATGTTATTACAGGAATTTTTCTAAGTGATTTCTATCATGTAATGCATCTTTCCTTAAAATCCATCTCCATAAGTTTGCAGCTTTTCTAGCCTCTCAGGTCAGGGAGAGAAGCAAGGAGGGGTGGTTTGTACATTTACATACCTCTGACATGTGTAGAGTTCGCTGCAAGTGTGCTGGTCATCATACAGCCCCTTTTCATCCCCAGTTGCTAATGGAGTATCTAGACATTCAATACTCCTGTTCAGTTCCTGTTGCATGGGAGCAGCGCCTGTAGCTGTCAGGTGGTATTATGCTATTATAAATAAAAGATGGATTGTATGAAAAGTGGTCCATCCTATCCTGAAACAAAGAAGCTTGTCATTTCTGTATTGTCACTTGCTGCTTTTATATTCTTTCTTTGTATGTTCAAAATTTACATGTTTTTTAATACTGCAAAATGTTTTGGTCAACCCTATAAGCAGATGAATTCTGCAACCCCAGCCTAGCTTTAGATTTCAGTTCAGCAAACACCACATGCTTCTCCTTAGCTTTTATTCATGTGACTGATCTGACGTACATGGAACCATTTGTGTGGTTTAAAGTTAAATGCCTATGTGACTGCAGGACTGAGGCCTTTGTTTGGTGTGACATAAGTGAACCAAATAAGTAGACACAATGGATGAAATAGAATATAAGTGAGTCAGTAATAAGTCAGTGTGATTAATATTTTTTTGGTAATATTACTTGCTTTTGCATGTCATGTATTGCACATACTATTTGTTAGTAAGACAATGATTTACATGTTTGTTTTTGTATTGCATATCATTTGATTATTAAACAACAACAGCAATAAAAACAAAAACAACCTCATTCTCCTGAGCAATCAGTTCAACTGTGTGGCTGCATTTCATTTTGTAGCCTTACACATTCAAATAAGTAAGAAGTAGGCTTTTTAGCATTTTAAAGATTTGCAGTAATACATGTGGCTTCTAAGGAAAGTGGCACTCCATGAATGAGAGTGTCCAAAGGCAGCTACAAGGTAGTGTTGAGTGGGTAGAGAAGCAGAGCAACCACAGTAGCTTGTATACAATTTTTAAATGGTCCTAATGAGTCTGATCTCCCATACTTCAGTAGTACATATGTGTCTTAAGAGAAAAAAAGCTGGTTGGAGTGAAAGTGGAGGTTTAGTGGAGGACTTGTTAGTGTTAGGTCAGAGGTTGGACTAGGCGATGTTGGAGGCCTCTTCCAACCTAAGTGATTCTGTGATTATGTGGGAACTAGTGCCAGAAGACCCTTAGTAAAAAGGAGATGGGGAGAATCTATACTTTTGTTACCACAGCCATGCATTCTTCAGGTCATTGTGCTACAGGATTTTGTTCTGTTTCAACTGATTTTATGTGTTGCAGTTACAAAGCGAAGTAGCCAAAAAAGCATGTTGCTGACTGAAATGTTAGGATGCCAGAATTCGCTTGATGCAATTAAAGGACGTTTTTTTCTTACATACCTCATTTAACCTTTTTATTTCTTTTTAAAGGAGCTGTCATCCTGAGTTTATTACTTTAATAAATATTAAGATGCATGATAAGCTCACATTTTATTTATTAAAATAGAGCATATTTTAGAGTATTGCCATTTATTTTAGCATTATCATTTATATTAAAATATAAAAAATGGTACTACGTCTTTTGAGTCGGGAAAAGGTTGTGGATATTTTGAAAAAAAAAAAGTCACCAGGTCTTTGCTATAATTTTTTCAGCAGGTGTTTTCAGAAGACTTTCTGATATTGAGTAAAATTTCAAAAAACACTGCAGTTGCAATAGTTGACCCATAATGCACTTGCTAGTGCTTGAATGGTGTTTGTCCTTTGTTCTTTTTCTTTTTCTGCTTCACATATGCATAGAAGGCAATGGATACATCCTGGAAGATGCTGTTTTCTCCTTCTAAGCAGGGGTTACTGTTAATACTTTGAACTCTGTACTGAGAACATTTTAATCACTTTTAGTTCTATAATTGTTGTAAGCAGCTAACAGACACTCTTTCTCTCCCTCCTCTCTCCATCTTTTCTAACACAGAACTGCTCCACAAAGGAGTAACCTCCATAACAAATCTTGAAGGTTGGGTGGGACACCCTTTGGATCCAATCGGCACCCTCTTCAGTAGCCTCATGGAAGCCTGCAGGGTGGATGATGAAAGCTTCCACGGATTCTCAGACTTCATGGGTAAGGCTGTGCAAAGGGAGCTATATTTTATACATCTTCATTAACCAGAAACATTTTTCTATTTTTCCATTCCAAATTAACTTTAGAGCCAGTGTTATTATAAGAACTCATTCTTGAAAAAAATCTGTATTTCGTGCCTGAAATAAAAGCAAATAAGCTTTTATAGCAGCAACCCTTTCCACATACCTTCCCCTGTCCTTTTTTCTGAGACATTACAGAAGATCATAAAATCATATAATAGTTAAGGTTGGAAGACAGCTCCATAGATCTGCTTACAGCAGTGTCAACTACAGCAGGTTGCCCAGGGCTGTGTCCAGTTGAGTTTTGAATAACTCCAAGAATTAACACTTTACAGCCTCTCTGGGCAACCTCTTCCTGTGCTCAACAACCTTCACAGTAAAAAAAAAAATCTTTTCTTATGCTCAGATGGAACATTGCATTTCAATCCGTGCCCATTGCCTCTAGTCCTGTCACAGGCTACCACTGAGGAGAGTCTGACTGTATCTTCTTTACATTCTCCTGTCATATATTTATATACATTGGTAAGATCCTCCTGAGCCTTCGCTTTTCCAGGTCAAACAGCCCCAGCTGTTTCAGTCTCTGATTGTATGAGAGATGCTCCACTCCCTTAATCATCTTTGTAGCCCCTCACTATATTTGCTCCAGTATGTCTGTGCATGGGGTAGCCCTGAACTGGGCAAAGCACTCTATATGCCTCTCACCAGTGCTATAGAGAGGAAGGATCCACTTCTTTAACCTGCTGGCAACCCTTTTCCTAATACAGCCCAGGGTTTTAATGGACTTCTTAGTTACACATGCACATAATACTTCAAGTGAATGACAAAACACTTAAAAATGGTAACATACACAGTCTACAAAGAATGTTAATTGGAAAGTAGTGTTGCAGAATTTATGCATGTTTTCAGTCAGGTTGTGTGTGCCCATTTTAATTTCAATATTTGCTTCCCAGGAGCTTAAGTGATGCATTCTTCATTCTTAGTCTGTTTCCATGTCTGCAGTAGTTTGTGTGCACCCCATCCCTCTACAACTCTTTTACATGCACGTTCCCAATTTCCAATCTTCTTGGATCTTTGTCTCTAAACTCATTGTATTCAATTAGATTTTCTTCAGTAAACTTCTAAACCCATAACCACATATTCTGGAAGAACTTTTAATTAAAAGAAATCAGAAATCAGATTATTTGCAATTACCAAAATGCCACCACAAAACAAAACCCTGCCAACAAAACAAAAAACCCCAATAACCCACAAAATAAAAGTATTATGTGTTGAAAAGTAACTTCCCCTTACACACGTGTATGTGTTCTGCCTTCTCATATTCTGCAGTTGCCCATCTCCTTACATCTCTCCATTGTAATGTTTTGTTCTCTACTAGGACTGTTAACTGCTAGAGGTTGGAATAGCGTTTTGTCTATGGTATATCTGTGAAGTAGCAAATGAACTGGTAGTACTCTTTAAAGCAATTTATGGTTTGGTCTGTATGAAATTTACAGTCAATCTTTACTAGAACTAAGAATTGTTATGTCATTAAGATTTAGATACACTATATATGTTTATCATAAATACAACTGTAACATATAATGCAAAATCCTGAAAAGAGCTCCAGCAAACACTGAATAATTAAAAAGTTGTGAAGTTATCATGCCTACTGCCCTTGCACAATCCTAATAACCTCATCTGAAATCTATGCAGAGGTATAAATGCCTTCCCTTTCCACTTACACAACATTGAGGCTTTAAGGAGATGCAGAAATGAATGGGGGGAAAAAAATTAAAAAATTGAAATGCATCTTCCAATTTTGGTCATGTTAACACAAAGCTGGAGAAAACCTGTCTTTCTCCAAGTCATACAGTTTAAAGACAAACACTTTTATTTTCACTTGAGTGGTTATTTTTTGAAACCTAATTGTTTTGTGTATTTCTCCCTTGTGAAATTGGATCAGGTAGTTTACATTGGATCTTTGGATCTTGAAATCAAGCTAAGTAATTTAAATCATTTAAACAAATAAATACTGACAGAGGTAGCATTTGTAAATGTGGCAATATAAGCAGATTATGGATTAGAATGGCTTACTGATGTGCTGTTCTTTGTTTCACCCTTTACAGAGAACATGGGGCAGTGCAAATCTCTGGAGTACCAGCACCTGCCTGCACACAAGTTCTTAGAAGAAGGGGAATCTTATTTAACGCTGGCCGTGGAAGTAGCATTGATAGGGCTGGGACAGCAACGAATAATGCCAGATGGCTTGTATGCACAAGAGAAGGTTTGTCGAAATGAGGAGCAGCTCATTTCTAAGCTACAGGAAATTGAATTGGATGATACTCTGGTGAAGATTTTTCGAAAACAAGCAGTCTTCCTATTAGAAGGTAGCTCAATATAGATGCTAACTGCCTCTTTAAACTGTCTACACGTATAGAAGCCCACAGAACTAGTATTCCTGTGGAAACTGACCTTACATACTTAAGACATTTTTTGATGTAGAACTCCAGCAAAATGTTGTTTTCAGTCTCATATGAAAATCGAGCATATGTGAAATAATACCATGACTGTAGAGATGAGATATCTGCTGACTTATGAGCCTTCAATTTTAATTTTTATTGCAATTTGTTCTTTAGATCTGTTACTTGTTGTAATCTCCATATCCTAATTATACAGCCCAGACTCACAATTTAGTCTTATAGACATCAGTTATCAGCAGTTCTCAGGTAGCAGAATTCTAAAGGTCGCTTGCATCCTGAAAAAGGACTGTCAACTTTGTAAATGCATGACGATTTTTACCTCTTTTCCCAAGTGAAAAGCTTAGAAAATTGACTTAAAATTGTTGGGACAGAAGTATAACATTTTATTTGTAGCAACTAGGAAATGAATTCCCTCTGGAATTTCAATCATACATGAAAATTAGAATATGTGTTCAAATATTGAGGCTTAAGGCCTGATCATGTGACTAAACTGCGACTAAGGAAATTTTCTGTTTGGGAATTGTGGTGGATTGCAATAGAATCTTCAGGGAAAAAATTGCATGCCTTTGCCTTTAGCTTTTAAAAAGGCTTAACATACCACTTAGCCTCATGTTTAGAAAGTAGCCTCATGGGTTCTGAGGTTGTCTTTCTTGCCTTTTTTTTTTTTTTTAAATGGAAGAAGAAACTTTAAAGGAACTAATTAGCTGAAGGTAAGGCCCAAGTTTTGAGTGCCCGCTCAAGGGATGGCAGGAATATTGCTCTAGGTGTGTTGCAAGACTGTTACACAGCAGTCAGGTTTTGTTTTCTTTCTGTGAGACATTTGTCTTTTAAAACTTCTCCTTTAATGGAAAAGACACAGTATGCCCAGATCCTTAAAGACTTTGGTACCTGCTGATGATGCCATTTGAAACTGCAGAGAAGCTGCACCATAGAGAGAGTTTCCATTATGGTATGGCTATACTGCTGCTTTATGGCCTTTGGACAAGAGCAGCTGCTCACTGGATCCAGCTATTAGCAACCACAAGACAGGGATCCTATGGATTATAAAATCAATTTGCTGCATCTCCATACTGTTAAGGATGCTTCATGAGGAAAAGGCAGCATTTCTCTCAAATGTCCTCTCATAATTCTGGTTTACTACTTTGATCACTGATACTTTGTCATTTTAGAGTAGTAAATAAGTGATCGTAGCAAAAAAAGAAATAAAAAAATCTGCTAAAATAACTACCAATGAAATTGTGTTGAGCAGTGTACAAAGAGGGTCTTGCATTACTGTTTGCTGAAAAATTTAGCTTTCCTGCAATAGCTTCATCTTACGCCAGGTTAGTCAGAAACTGTCACCTCACATGGAGGAAATGCTGTGCTGTGATTGAAGATCGTAATCATATCAATTGTGTTTTTATAGTTAAAGTCTTGTGGACATAATGAAGAAAGCTTAATCCAATATTAAGCTGATTTCTATGTTAATGCAGATTAATGCTTGCTGTATGTAGCTAACATTTGGTGTGTGGGAAAGCAGAATGTTAAGACTGTGTTGCAAGAACTGTTTTTTTTTTTTTTTGCGCGTTAAGTTAATGTTAAGTTTTTGTTTGCAAAGTCAATGGCAGAATATATTTTCAAATAAATGCTTTGTCATGTATTCCTCATGTCCTAACTGAGTTTCTGACTGACCACCAATTGGCAAATGTACACGAAATGGTTTGTTTTGTTGAAGCAATGCTAGCTAGTTTTCAATGGCTTTCAACTTCACTTAAAATGATTATATGAGGCACACTGTGTCACCTACTAAATCTTGCCATTTCCATTTTAATCAGTCCCAGTCTTCACAAATGCCCACCTATGGAGCTCAGATTTTTTTCCATGCCTAGTGATTTTTATCTTTGTGTGTTGTGCTAAAGTGCCAGTCAGAAGAACATTGCTGAAACAGCTGTGCTGCTCTTAGCTGTTACCACCTCCATCTCGTGGAGTTCATCCTCCTCTGCAGCAGAAGTGGCTGCTGCGTAAATTGTGCACATCCTCATCTGCTTCAATGTAGGGCCAATCATGTTAGTCTGAATTGCTGCTGGACACTGTTTAAAGGACGTGTGACTCTGCAGTGGAGAAGTGTGCTCACCCAGTCATTGTCCATTCAGGTGTGGTGGGCTGAAAACTGCAGGAAGAAGTAAAATCCGCTTCTCCCGCAGTAACTCCTAGGACTGCTGGCTGGTATCTGTGCTGTAATTGCCCAATAATACTTAATGTATGATTCTTATTCTATATCTTGCAGCATTTTATTCTAGCTGCTGAAGTCAAAAGCTGCTTAACACAGTGTTCCTGTTAACAGGAATAACAGCCTCAGGGTTGCAGGGAAAATGTAAAAATGGGATTCATAGTCACTGTGAACATTCAGAACTCAGCAAGAAAATAGTTGAATTTCAATTTTCTTCTAAATTGTCATTTCTGCTGTCAATCCTGACACCACTGTTATGAATTTGAAATACTGCAATGACTGCACTGAGTGTGTATGAAATCCATTGTCCTAGCAATTGGGATAGTTTCCCAAAGCAAATAAAATTTTTAAGATCATGGGATGTAACAGACTAGCAAAACGAGCTTTGGTATAAAGTCTGACCTAGTCTTCTCTGGAGACAAAGTCCATATCCAAGGGTTATTTAAATACTTAATGTCACGTGAGACATTAATAGGGATCAAGTGCTGCTATAGTGATTGGCCATGAAACTTCAATCAAAGATATGCACTTTTCCACTGTCACTACACTTTTTTTTTTTCCCACAATGAATTTTGAGAAAGAAATCATGCACCAGCAGTGGGTGCATAGGGAACTGTATGCATAACAAAACTATATGGAGGCAAAACTGGTTTTAACACCTTTGACTTTTGTATACCATAAACTTGTGGAATGAGCCCCATAACGTGCTGGAACCATTCTGTCGTTTGAATGTGCACTGGTAGCATGCTTAATACTATGCAATTTGCAGTCTGTCTCATTTTCTCAAATAATATATAGTATGTAATGCATTTGCAATATATCGTTTATATATGGTACATGTAGAGTATGATTCACAAAAAATATCAGTGCAGTTTTTAACTTTTGTACAGCAAACTCTGTCTCTGAATTCCAGTTCTAACTCAGGATATAGCTAGTGGTTTTGAAGGTGCAGAATTTGTGTTTTAACAATCTGTAAAGATGGATGTTCTCTTTCTCTTTCCTACAGCTGGACCATATAGTGGTTTAGGTGAAGTCATCCATCGAGAGAGCGTTCCAATGCACACATTTGCCAAGTATCTTTTCACCTCTCTCCTACCTCATGATGCTGAATTGGCATACAAAACTGCACTGAGAGCCATGCGGTATGTATTCACAAATCATCTAGAAACACCACAAGTAGCAGTTGAGAAAAGGGGGGCGGGGGAAAGCTTGATAAAGACCCTTTAAGAGGAAAGAACTTTGGTTTTGTCATGTCTAAACGCAAGTGATGTTTGTAATAACTACAGTATAATCATCTATAAATGTACAATTAGTGTTTACCTGCAACCGTAAAACAGCATTCTTTGTTACAATCTTTTGTTCTAGAATACCCCTCTGGTATACCACCCCTATGTGGTTTTGTGTTCAGCAGTGGTAGCTCCAGCACGTGTCCTCACCCATGGGTTTGTGTGCACGTGATGGTAGTAGTGGTGAGGAAATAAGGAAAGAGACATCCTACCAGCAGTGTCAGTGTCTAAGTCTGCTGCTTAGCCTGTTCTGTAGGACTATTTGTTCCACCAGTCATCTTTATAAATTAGCTCTCAATAGTAGATTTGAAACCATATGGTGTGGTCTGAGCCTGTGTTTTTTTTTTTGTGCTTCACAACTAAGCAGTCTTGCACGCTTCTGGGTGAACACTGGGATTTAAATGGAGTATGTCATACGACAACAAAATGTGTGACTTGCATCTCATTTGTCTTCAGTAATTGGGAGAAAGATGTTTCTTGGGGAGTGCTCAGTGTGTGTTGGCTTAAACTCAGGGCAGGCCAGATTGCTAATGGTGGCTAAGAAGAGTTGTGAAGGAAGTTTCAGTGGCCTAAATGATCAGTGAAAAATCTGTGTTGTCCTCCTACAGTGCAGGCCTCGTCTGGATTGCTTGGTTGCTATCAAGAACTTGTAGTAAATGGTGGTTTACAAAGAATAGGAGCAATCAGGTACCCAACTAGAGACGCGTGTTGGGTTTTCATGGTCATTATTATCAGGAATGATTGCACAGTGATTGAAAGACACGCTATCAACATAAGTAGTATACAGCTTCATCAGACAGTTTATATCCTAGTGGCCTGAAGATACGTATTTTTTGTAGTGTTTCTGCAGAATGCTAAACAGGGAAAAAACAGTTGTGTGTTCAAAGGACTAAACGCGAGAAATTCAGGAGCTAGATTAAGAAAACAAAAATGAATTATTTACAAACTGTTGAGAACATTCAAACATTACGTTCAGAGCTGCTTGGGTCAGCTAGGTATACCCCTTTTCTATCATTACAAGTTAAGTGCATCAATAATCCTGGTTATATCAGATCAGCAAGTTAGCATAAGATGTGTATTAAAAAGAGAAAAGTTGGTCTTTTTTTTTTTTTTTAAATAGACTTGTGTCTTTGTTTCGAGTCATTATCTTAAAATGTTTCTCATATATTTGTTTGTGTGGGGTTTTCTTCTTTAATCTAAGATACATTGAGAGGTTGGAATAGAAGTACTTTGCATAGCACACCGGATGCTTCAGTGAACATGACAGCAACATGCCATTCCTCTTGAACAAGGACTTGGGCTTTCCTCAGAAACAAATCATAATTGAAAACTTCTCTGGAAGCTTCCTTTCTCTGCTGGGAAAACAAGCAAGATGCTGAAATATGATGAAATCTCCACTTAGTCTTTGGGAGCTCCAGGCTTTTTTTTTGGCATGAAGTTATCAGCTCAGCTGAAGTTGTTTCCCAGTATCGGAAAGATCTGCCTGTTTGTTTCAATCTGGTGAAATCACAGGAGACATCAGCAAAATGGGGCCTGTTCTCCATATCCTTTCTGGTATCATCTTGTAAGGCTGATGAGAATTCAGTCCTAGACAATAGTCAATCTTTCTGCATTTTATTATTTGACAGTCTTCAGAAATGTAGACTCCCATCTTGAACTGTGCCAATGGCAGATACAGACACTTTCTATTCCATGTCTGTCTGCATTCTTCAGTACTTCTCAAAAACCTTTAAGAAGGTTGGTTACTCTTCCCATTCACACCAAAGTGGTATTTCATGTTACAAAGAACTCCTGATAAAAGCAAAGGAAAAAATGACTTAATGTTGCCTTGAGGGGGAGAAGAGAGCAAACCTGTAGGCTGAATGTTTGTCTTATAGTTGTGAGGTGGAAAGGATCAAAAGAGAGAAATTTGAGCATCTTTTCCTCCATGGCAAAGAGGAAATGGCAATGTCACAGACAAAAATCTCACCTGGAAATGGGTAAAGGTGCTGCATAGGAATTTATACAGCTGCTTATGCTTTTTGAAGCAGAACATATTTCTTTCTTCAACATTTTTTCAACGAAGTTAACTTTTCAAAACCATAGCTAATTGCTTTCCACACATAAAAGTATTTAGTGTCAGTCTACGCTCAAGTCTACATGAATCACTGACCCATGACAGTAGCTCTGGAGTTTTTGCCTGTCTGTATTCAGTGTCATCTGTTTGTGCTTCATTTTTTATTTTTTTTATCTTCGTTTAGTGTGTGGAACACACAGTATGAAACCAATAGAAGCTGAGACTGTAATGCCTACCATGCACCTCAGATTTGCAAGGATTGAGTGTGCTGTCCTTGATGGTCACTTCTGTCTGCAGTTCTCTTCTTGCAGCACCATAACATATAGAGCAGAGCCTTGAAAAATGTGGATCTGCAGTGACCTAGTTGACTGCTCACTTGGAATCTGAACATTTGGCTTAGTTTGACTGATCCGTTGTTAAGCCTTAAATTCACCCAGGGTTTGGGATCCAGGCTTTAATGGTGATGTTTAATCACAAGGTAGCCTTGCTAAGACCTAGCAAAATAACTGATGTTTGAAAGGGGAGGGGAAAAAAAAAAAAAAAAAAAGAAGCATGCTAAATCTGCTGTGGCTTGTGCTTGTTCTGATGTTCCCTAATCTTGCCAAAATTGCATGAAAGCCACCGATTCACAACAGCATTTCCTTTTCACAGTGAAGGAACATAGAAACTGGCAATGAAATTCAGAGTGACAAAAGATTTCCCCAAACAGCCTCTTCCTTTCATGTTCTTTGTCTATTTACTGTTACTCATAACCTAATAATCCCTTTTGCATTTTGTAGTTGGAATTTTTCCTGTTTATTGAAACCATTTAATAATACATCTTTTTTCCCCCCCTCTCTGTGTATGGAAAAAATCAGCTAAAGAATTTACACATATTTTATTTTTACACACACAAAGCTACGTAAAAAGATGCCTCAGTGGTACTAGGAAAGAGATTTGACTTGATAAAAATCAAAGGGGCAGTTGGTTAATCTGTATTTTTTCATACTAGCATGCACATACATGTGTCTGAAAATCGTAATGTAACTCACTGATGGTTATTTATGTGGTGTGCTGTATTTATATGTGCCTGCTAAATACCCTGACATATATTCAAAATGACCTTTCTTAGTGAGTTCTTAAAGATACTCTCATATGCCTCAGGAACCTAGAGAAAAATGGTGGACCTGTTGCAGATACCTTAACACTTTTATCTTAAGGTCCCTGTTTGTACTGCGAAATGAAAGCGTCATACACTCTGGTTTCAGAAAGAACTTAGGTATTTATTTGAGTGCAGAAAATTGTAATATGTTTATTTCATAAACAATATTTCTGTCACAGAAAATCACAATGCATTGGATTTTTAAAATTATTCAGTATTTATCAAATTCCCTTTGTCTTTCCAGATGCATTCCTACTAGAAAATCTCTTACATGTGAAAGAGGGTAGAAACAGAAGCATGAGTTAGTGACACAGGGCAAATAAATTTTTGAAGTCCTAAACCAGTACATCCATCAGATCATGGAACTGAATAGTTTGCTCAAGTGGAAGTTTGGAGTAAGGTGTGTGTGCCCCCAAGAGAACATTAGATATTTGATAAGTAATTGTACAGGATATGTGTAAATGAAATAGAATAGCTTAAAAATGTATCTGTTCTGCAGAAATACCTTAGCCTACAGCTCCTGTAGAAGTGAACTAGCCTAGCTGCTGGTCATGTTAGAGTTGACCCTGCTGAGAGAATCCAAATGGCCTTCAGAAAACTTCGCAGAGAAGTCAGACACTGTTTCATTTGTACCAGCATTTGAGGTAGTTAACTTAGACCTAGCTTGGCTATGTCCATATGAGCTGTTGTATATCCTTAAGTAGGGTTTCATAACTCTTGCTATTCTGCGTCTTACTCTATAAGGGCATTTCCTTTGTCTGTAAAATTCTTCACAGTAGAGGTGGATGTTCCAAAATTGACTTATCTGACAGTACTTATGAAGTAGTTCGGAATTTCAAGAAACTGTTTGTAGAGGATGCTGCACTGAGGCTTAAATATGTTCAGACACACAAAGATGTTCCTTCTTGCTTTATTGGATAACAAGAAATAGGACAATCTTAGACAAGGAACAGTTGGCATGTTACAGGTGTGAGTCATTAGGAAGCCTTAAGTATAGCAGCACAGTAACAAATAAGTTCACTTTTTTGAACTGTAACTTGCTATAGTGTTGTAAATGCCAGAAAATGCGGATCTTAATCCTAATCAAGAAACTGATGGTTGGAAAGGTTTTACTTCTGGGTATTATCTGTTACTATCATTTGATGTCTCAATAACCTTTTGTGTCCTGAAACTGTGCTTAACTGTCTTGAATATAAATGCCTATTTTCATTCAAGCACTTCTGTTTTTTCTGTTGGCATTTATGTTATATCTACTACATTGATTTTGGGTGGAAGAAGGGCCATCAGTTGAGTATCTGTTACTAGCCATCACCTCTGTCACAGTAGTCAACAACAATAATCTGAGTTTTCTAAGTGCAAGTACTCATTGGTGGATAAGACTGTAGATTGATACGTACTCAAATTCTTTCTTCAGTATTAGAAAGTGGAGCCTGAAAAGTAACTCTAAAGGCAATTTTCCCCATCACTGCTGTTCAGGACACTAACATTAGAATATGGAACATTATTCAAGACTGGTAGGCTAAAGTTTAAGGACTTTTAAAAAGGAGATCATAGTTGAACACTGAAATGCCCTTCTTGAATGCCCGTCTCCCTTACTTTGCTAATCATTTGCAAGTGAAGAAAGTTGCAGTTGTGCATGCAGTAATATAGGAAAATATTTATATGTATTCTGGAGTATGATGGTGAACAATTTTCCTTCTTGACGTCTGTGTTTCAAAGACTGAAACGTTTTAGGTTTGTGGATGGTGCAGAAAATCTTGGTTGTCTAGACTAATGGATGGCTTAATTGTCCTGTGAATTCCTGCAGATGCCTGCTCGTAAAAGCAAATTTGCCAAATTTGGTCTTTTCAGATTTCCCCAAGAAAAGTGACTTTTCAGTATCTTTTTATACCCAGACAGGTACATTTCAGAAGTAAGGTCAAATGTTCTTGTGGCTTCAGTTTTGCTGATGAGCAACCTAATGTAATAATGATTTAATGAAAGAGAATTTCTTCCTTATTTCAGGTTGCTAGTATTGGAATCTACAGCTCCTTCAGGAGACATGTCCCGCCCACACCACATTGCGTCAGTTGTTCCAAACCGGTATCCCCGCTGGTTCACCCTAAGTCACATTGAATCCCAGCAGTGTGAGCTGGCATCGACCATGCTAACAGCAGCCAAAGGTACAGTACTGTCAGTTACGTACGCAACTAAATGTATGCTTTTAATATTACATGAAGTAAACAGATTTAAAATTGTGTTTAAAGTTGTGTTTAGGAGTCCAAATTACACTCTGTCAGGAGCTCAAAATGGGAACAACTAGCTGAACTGACTTAAACTTGTCACTTAATCTTCTAGCAAAGTAGTTAAACTAGCTAGATGGTAGCCAGATGGGCTTGTTTTAAGGCTGAGGAGACAGCTTCTTGTTCTTCCGACACATTATGTAGACTGTGAGACCCAGGAGTGGACAAGTCACTTCTAAATTCACAAATTGGGATGACTTTTTGGTATGTGCTACACTAACACCATCAGGCACTAAAAGAGTTTGTGCTCCCTTGTATCTTTTGTTCATATGTGATTTAATTAAGGAATGTTTATAAAAACAAAATACATACGACTGAATCATCATGCTGTTCCTGCAGCAATGGCAAGCTCAATTATAATGGATCTCTTGATGTTCTGGGAACTTGTTCTGTTTTGCTGATTCTGTTTACATTTTGCAGGTGATGTTCGGAGGCTGGAAACAGTGTTAGAATCCATACAAAAAAATATTCACTCTTCATCACACATCTTCAAACTCGCCCAGGATGCATTTAAAATAGCAACACTCATGGACAGCTTGCCAGACATCACTCTTCTGAAAGTTTCACTGGAGTTGGGCCTTCAGGTATTTCTCTTGTTCATTATTACTATAGCAGAAGACAGGGATTTGGCCCTGTGTTGGTGGCACAGCCATTTGAGTCACTGAAAGCCATACTGTCTTGTGCTCTGTCTGGAGGTTTTAGATTTTGTTTGCTAATGTGAAGCACCATTGACCAGCAAACATAGAGCAAAGGTCTTCTCAGCCTCTTTGTGCCATTTGAGTGGAAAGAGATGGAAGTGGCTGGCTGCAGGGCATTCTTCTGTTAGGGGTAAGAGAAGACTCATGCAGTGAGTTCAGGAGTTTATGCTGGGGTGATCAGAAAGCAAAAGTATTCTGCTGTTAAAAAATGCACTAGATCTTTTGCATGGCCTCGAGGGGCTTCTTACTATTCTTCCCATTCTTCCCTGCCTTTTTTTCCCCAAATAAGATTTAGTAGGTGCTTGCTGAATTAGCACAGAAACCCAAGGTCAATCACAGTGTCCTGATTCTAAGGCAGATTGTGCTAACAGTAGCCCTCTCACTTTCTTCATCAAAATGCACTCCACATACTTTGAGATGGCCATCTGCATTAGACTCAGCTGGAAGTGTACAAGAGCCTCAGTTCAGTTTTAAGGCTCTTAGGAGAGACTTTACAAGCTAAAATGAGACAGCAAGCTTTAGGTATCTGGAGTGGTATTGCCGTACACTGATGAATCTTGGAGTTTACACAGTTCATTTCATCAAAAATAAATCTCTTCATCACTCTTCAGGGAGTTCTTCAAAACAACATGCAAAGATCAGGAAACCACTTATTACTTTGCTTCAGTAAACAAAGCTCCAAAGAATTCTGGGGAAAGGAAATTGTATCCCAGTTGCCTTTCATGCCAAAGGAAGGTAGTATTTGCCTATTCTAGACTTTTAGAAGCTAAAGTCATTAATCAGAAAGCTGAGATTCTGTATGCTTTCTTAGCCTTTCTTATTTTTTAGGTTGCTGTGGAAAACAGCTTCTTGTTTTGCATCTTGGTAGGTTTTTACTTGAAATGTTTGTTTACCTGAAAGAGAAAGATCTTTGTTTGACCTGTGAGTCACCTCAACCATTCACCAAGTATCATTTAGAGGAATCACTTTGGATTCCGCTTTATTTATGGATACCCCTGTGTGGTTGGTTGTGTCATCAGAATGTCTTCAGTGAGATTTAGTGAAAAAAAAAAATCATAAACTTGCACTTCCTATGAAAAGGTTCTTCACTGGGAGGGTGGGCAGGCATTGGAACAGGCTGCACAGGGAACAGGTCATGGCAGCGAGCTGCCAGAGTTCAAGAAGCGTTTGGACTGTGCTCTCAGACATCTGGTCTGATTTTGGGTGGTCTCTTCCAACTCAGGATATCGTATGATTCTGTGATTCTTCCTAAATCCAGAGCTTGGGATAAACTGGAGTAGAAATTGTCCACTGTTTTGTTCCAAGGTGATATCAACAATTTCATAATGTTCACTGGGATTTCTGTGACAGAAAAGCCTCTTAGATTGTTCTAAACTGAGGAGTAATGTATGGATTCCTGGGTTCTTTCTCCCTATTTCCACTGTCAGCACATGTTCTGTGACTCAGAGGGAAGATGTTTAAACTAGTTGTGGAAAGAGGTCATCAGCGTGGGTAAATGGGCACAAAACTCCAGGTGTATTCTATCCTACAGAACTTTACTGGCACAGATGGTGTAAGATCTGCAATAGCGGGAGAAACATATTCCCATACTTGCTTATTGTATGGTACTTCCATGCAAGTATTACTGCACACATGCAGACACGTGCTGCTGGCAGAACTGCTGAGCAAATTAGTGCAGGTGATCATTCGATGCATATTTAGAAAGTGGTGTCCTTTCCTTTAAAGCCTATAAATAAGTATATAAACCTTTCAATGTGTATGGTAAAGGGATTTGGCCCTGCTGTGGAAGCTAATGGCTGACCGTTTCTTGCATCCCTTATGGGTAGTGAGATCTTCCATCCATAGTGTGGATGCTCCATCCCTGGAGGTGTTCAAGACCAGATTAGGTGAGGCCCTGAGCTATTTAGTGGGTGGTGTCCTCTCCCTTGGGAGGGGGTTGGAATTAGATCCCTTAGATTAGGATCCCATAGAATTAGAGAATGGTCCCTTTCAGCCCAGGCCATTCTATGATTCTGTGATCTTCCATTCTTCTAGAGTAAGAAACTTTAAAAAATCTACCAGGACAAAGTCAGGTTTATTCCCAGTGGAGAAACATTAGCTTTCAGACAAGCTATGTGATCCACAGAGGTCTCATGTCATTTCCAGATTCATTGACCTGTTGAGAAGCTCTCTTCAATTGATAGCGTCGGTCTTGGACAGATCTGAAACTTTTTTTTTTTTTTAAGAAGAGGTGTGTCAAGAAGAACATAAGTGAGATAGTTCTTTGGATACATGCATTATGGTATAAATTAATTTCAGCTCCTCCTTGATCAAGACATCAATACATGCTTTATTTGAAATCCTTGTGGTTTTTTGTTTGTTTAAAATCATCAGTAAGGGCCCCCTCTCATACTGTTCTCATCAGTTTAATCAAATTAAAACGACCTGATTCCAAAACAGTTCAAATCAAACTTTTCTGGGTCAAGGAACTAGATATAATACTGTGCTTTGCTCTTAAGTTAGGACTGTCTACACCAGAGTTGTTATTATGCCCACTGTGCTTATGGAAGACTCTTGAGACTAATCTGTGTACAGACCACCGCAGAGAGGAAAGTCATCAGAGAAGGCTTTCAGAGAAGTCATCATACATACCCTTTTTAAACCTTTTTCCTTCATCCATCAATAGCAGAATTCAGTCCATAAAGCTCTCTTGTTCTTGGATTCACTCTAGTTGGGGGGAAGCTGAAAATTCATCTTGAATGTTGGAAGAGCATTACCCTTTAATTTTGTGCACATAAGTAAAGGAAGTCACCTAGATTCATTCTCTTTGATAGAAAGAATAGGACATTATGGCACTCCTGAGTCATTTGACTTGCAGATTCCTCTTCTTCTTCCAGAAATAGTTTAATCAAATGGGTGTTTCCATGCTCTATATTAGCTATATTTTCATATTTAAAACCATGTTGAGTTGGTCCTTACGGATCAGTTTGCTTTGTTTTAAAATGCTATTCTCTGCTCTAGCGTTTAGATTACTGTTCAGTCAAACTGATATCGCAGTGTTTGAGGCCAACAAAGCCAACAAATTTCTTACAAAACAACCAGTTACCAAGCTCCCAAGCTACGAACGCTTAGGGGCTAGTGTGGCATCACTGGTGGTTGCTTATAACCACACTTCTTAAAGATTTTCTGTTATTTCATGCTCCTCAATAGGCTTTCCATATTCTTAATTATCCTCTCTACAGCTGAGGACTAAAAGAGGTGACAGGAGTAGCTGGTATGACAGAGGGCTACATGCCACTTTGAAATCACTTTAGTATTGTGAGGGCAAAGAATTGAGAACCCTCTTGCAAGTGCTGCTGACTCCAATCTGTTTAGTGAGTGTATTTTATGACTTTAATATGTATAGTTCGTTGCTGAGAGCTTTATGATTGACCTACTATGCTTTTTATTTCATTGCTACAAGTAGTAATGCCATGGTATCATCACTGATGTTGTAAGGGGAAAGCTGCTACTTTCTTGACTGAAGTCTATGGGGACTGTTCAATTAGCTGAAGCAAGCTTTCTCTCTGTGCAGTGCATTATTTTTTTTCTGAATAAAAGTATTTGCACACATTTTGAAAAGCAACCTAGGCAGTAACTGCAAGTGGTATAAAACATGGGCACTACAATCAAAGCTTTAAAATCTCCTTTTTCTGTGTTTCTGATGGTTTTATGATGGGATTTCTTCACAGGGTATACCACTCAGGTAGAGAAGTCATCCCTATGAGAGTTTTAGTAATATCTCAATATATTTGGAAGTATACGTGTATCACTGTAGAAGTAGCAGGCAGTTGAATCTCAGTAGAGCCTTAGGTGCTGTCTGTATTGTTGAAGTCAATGAAAAGAAACGCACATGTAAGGGAAAATTGGATGGGTTAGTTTGTCCAACAAGAGTGGACATGTTTCCACTTTAAAGACTACCTTTCATAGAGGGAAGAGGCACAACAGAATTTCATTTGAATCATTAGTAATTGATTAGGCTTTGTTTTGTTTTTGTTCTTCCCTAGTATAACAGTCTCTCATTTAGACTTGAAAGACCTGCAGTTGGAATTACTCTCTGCATGCCCTTCTAAAGTAGCTGAGCAGTATTTTTCAAATCTTTTGACATACCAGTTGAAAAGAGGTAACAGTGAAAAGGGCAAGAGTCTGCCGTTTTGAATCACAATGTATCTGAATAACTTAAATACCTATTTTTTGGTATATTGTCTTGGTTTTGCAATAGGATTAATTTGTGTTGTTTTAATAGGTGATGCGGATGACACTGTCAACACTGAATTGGCGACGGCGGGAAATGGTGAGGTGGTTGGTAACATGTGCAACAGAAGTAGGTATGTTCTGAGATACTACTCAAGGGCTCCTGCCTTTTCATCAGTTAATCTTAGATGGATTGATCCTGCTTGTCAATGCCTAGCCTCTGGAAATGTCTCACACTTTTCTTGATCTATAAAATTCTTTCATGTAGAAGATGTTTATTGAGTGTTTTTCTATAGCACATGATAGAATAGGCACAGGCCAAGTGAGACAACAGTTGAGTAATGCAGTGTGACTTGTTCCCTCCACAAGATAGAGGGATGTATTACCTCCTGGGAGATATCCAAGGTTTCCCCTTCTTCCTTGCATGCTCTCTCCGGGTTTGAGGTTGCAGCAGAGAAGAGGCTCATTGTTACGGGCTGCTGCACCGTGTTTCAACTTTGCTTTCTCTGAAAGGCCAAGTTTGGGGTGCAGGAGAGATAGTTATCTGGTCAGCTGTGGAGAGGAGGAAAAAGAAAACAGATGAATGAAATGCTGACAATGCTTCCCACTCTGTGGGAAGAGATCCTCATTTTCTTATTTTTATTTTTTTGGGACCCTGGATAAATCCAAGCTTAGAGTGTTACGTGGTCATGACATTGTGCAACCCTTTGCTCAGCACTGGAAAGCAAACCAAATAGTAATGTACCTCTTGTTTAAATGTGCAAGGTAAAAAAAGGTGGGAGCAGAATCCACCTCATATTCAGAGGAGGACAGCAGTGGAATATTAGTACACGCAGCAGGATATTATTTTCACTTCTTTGTGTTGATGAGACATCCCTTAGCTTCTATATTCCAGATTACCATGTGCAAGATGAGGATACAAAATCCAAAAGCGAATATGGGGGCATTAAAAACTAACTGTAAAAAAAAATAAAATAATAAAAAATCAGCAGCTGTGATATTAGGGACAACATAAATAATATGATAAGGGAACAGTTTTAATTGTCTGTAGAGGTATTTCTGGAAGGCATGCTTTCCTACTGCATTTACTCCTTTTTCATGTGTTCAGGTTGGATTGTGTCTCGTAGATACTTCTTCATTTCAGAACTTCATAAGATTGCTGATGCTTATTCTCTGAATTAGTTTCTTTGCTTTATGCTTAACTGGGAAATTCATGTTGCCAGTGTCTTAGGAAAATACAGTTTGCCTTTGTATGCCCTCAGCCAGAAAGCGTTTCTTGTCTGCAAATTTTCATGCAATGCTCGTTTTATTGTTTTTATATCTTTGCTATGATAATTATTACTGAAGTTATCTTACAGATATTAGTGTCATGGTATTATTTTGTGCAGTTTCATATTGGCAAATAAAATGCTGGTTGTAATACTCCTTTAAATTAGTTTACATATTCTAATAGAGGTATCCCATAAGGAACCTATAATGTCATGCAAAGTACTCTTGAGACTTAATCAAGTTGGTAAAGCAAGGAATCTGTTTATAAATGAAGATCTTTTATTCTCTGGCTATGCTGAATTTTTGCACATGAGTTAAGGGGCGTGCAGGAAGCATCAGAGTCCTACAGAGAAAATGAGGACCTCTGGGTGTGGTTTAGGTGGGCTCACAGATGTGCATAAACTGCCTCTAGCAATAATAAAGCACTCTAGTTGGCTATAAGGTTCAATTTATGGAACCCATCAGTCACCATTCCCCCTTCCTCCCCCTGCCAAACAAACAAACACGCACACACGCCAGGAACAAAATGATTCTAAGGAAAATACCTATTTCAGATAATAGCCAGTAGTACATATTGCTCCAAGTATTTCCCTAGTAAAGAGCTTGATATTTAAGTGCATATGAATATGATACAAGATATATCGAAAAACCTGTTGGGAGAGGATGGGGGCATTAGGATTTTCATGTCCTTTTTTTCTTTTTTTTTTTTTTAAGGGCATACTTAATATTAGATGCCATGGTGTAGATGCTAAATGGAGCCGTTTAGCATGTTTTCACATTCTTTTGTGTGTGCGCTGTACCTTGAGATGCACATTGAGAAAAGGAGTTAAAATTGCCATTTAAAAATGTTTAATGTAGTAAAAGCTGCTTTTGAGTGATGTGAGGAGACCAAATGAGTCGGAACTTGTTACCCAAATGGTCTTAAATACAAGTAAAACAGCACAGTTGTCACACCAGGAAATTAAGGCTTATCTTGAAGGCTTTTTTGTTGTTCTCTGCATTTCAGTGATTGCCTCGGAGTTTGCACAGTAGCCTTTGTTTTAATGTCCTTTTCCAGCCATGTTACATGGGCCGGTCTTTCTTGCTGAGGCACATCCCCTTGGATGTACCGGTAACCTCCTAGACCTTGCTGAAAATGTGATTTCTTGCTGAACACCTGTATAGCTAAGTTTTATCAGTTGTGGCTAATCCTTTCTTTCTCTTCCAGGCGTTTATGCACTGGATAGCATCATGCAAAACTGGTTTACACTTTTCACTCCAACTGAAGCCACTAGTATTGTTGCTACAACAGTGATGTCCAACAGCACCATCGTCCGTCTGCATCTGGACTGCCATCAGCAGGAGAAGCTGGCCGGCAGTGCTAGGACGCTTGCCCTACAGTGTGCCATGAAGGATCCTCAAAACTGTGCCCTCTCTGCACTGACATTATGTGAAAAGGATCACATAGCTTTTGAGACCGCTTACCAAATTGTTCTAGATGCTGCTACAACCGGCATGAGCTACTCGCAGCTTTTTACTATAGCACGATACATGGAGCACCGTGGTTACCCCATGCGGGCCTACAAGCTGGCCACTTTGGCCATGACGCATCTCAACCTGAGTTACAATCAGGACACACACCCTGCCATTAATGACGTTCTGTGGGCATGTGCGCTCAGCCACTCCCTTGGGAAAAATGAGCTAGCAGCTATAATACCTCTGGTGGTCAAAAGTGTCAAATGTGCAACAGTACTGTCAGACATTTTGCGTAGGTGTACTTTGACCACTCCTGGCATGGTGGGACTTCATGGAAGGAGGAACTCTGGTAAGCTCATGTCACTGGACAAAGCCCCTTTAAGGCAACTCTTGGATGCTACGATTGGAGCCTACATTAATACGACTCATTCACGTCTCACTCACATCAGCCCTCGACACTATAGTGAGTTTATAGAGTTCCTCAGCAAGGCCCGAGAGACCTTCTTAATGGCTCATGATGGACACATCCAGTTTACACAGTTTATTGACAACCTAAAACAAATCTACAAAGGCAAAAAGAAACTGATGATGTTGGTTCGTGAGCGGTTTGGTTGACGAAAATGTGTGAATGGGGGGGGGAGGGAGGGGGAGGGAAGGGGTGGTTTGTTTTTACTTGAGCCTGCCTTTGTATCCTTTTTAACTTAAAGAAACAGAGCCACACCGGTATTATATGTGTATAGTTATATTGAGTTTGCAAACTAAACTGTCATGTTGTGAAAGTTTGTGTGTTTAATTTTTTTTTTCCTTTTTTCTGTTTTGTATGAGAGAGAGGTTAAAAAAAGTTTGGTTTACACTGAGTATATGTTGTCAAGTGGCAAAAGCCCACATCACTCTCCTGTTCTTTCTGTATACGTTCACAGCCTCAAAAACAAACATATATTGCAATGGCTTTAAAAACCAAACAAAACACCTCCATCCTGTGATAAGTACCTCGAATGGATTCAGCTTTACTCCTTTGTAACTCATCCTTACATTTCAGCGTATTTAAACAAACCAACAAATGAAATACTAATAGTTAAAAGGCTGACCACGTGGCTTTGCAGTGCTGTTCATCCAGAAGCATGGCACACAATGCTTGTGCATGTGGAAACTTAGCGACTGTCAACATACATTCTCAGGGATTTATCAGAAAAATTAAAAAAAGAATGAGAGCATTTATTGTACTGTATATATATTATAGTATATGTCTGAATATTGAAAAATATAACATTAACTAATTTATAAAAAAAATCTATGTAATGCAAAATACTTGAAGCTGCAGTAGCTTGGTTTTAAACAAAAAAGAAAACCTATCAGAAGGACTAAAGTGCGCCTTGCTTCAGGGTTGGCTCAGGTGGTGAACTATATGCTGGGCATCTATGCAGAGCCACCTTTTGGATTGCATGGTTGGACTGATACCTATTGGGGAAAATTTTATATATATATATTTATACAACCCGTGTATACATATATATGTATACACACATACACACATGCTTGTAACAGGCACTATAGTAAAGACGGACAACAAAAAGTACACAGCCAGAGCAGCAAGCCTTAGCATTAAGAATACAGTATGCCAGAATTGGGGTTTGTGCCTCCTAGCCTAGAAAACTTAAAGAAATATCCTTTTTGACACAAAACGCAAAATGTTTTCCAAAATGATTGACGTGATACATTACGCCTTTGCAGTGAGCTAATAATAAGCTAACCTTTGTGCACAAATAACATATATATATATTATATATATATATTCTGCATAGGATTTTGACTTTGTGCAGGACAGAAAGTTGTGTAGGTATGACTGTTCTACTTTTCAGTTTGTTTTTTTTTAATATATTTTATTTTCTCTAGAATTACTCAAACAAAAGCAGCCTTCTATCTTGCCTTGTCTTAATGCTTTAAAATAACCAAACTGGAGATCTAACTACCAAACTGTTCATTATATTATTAAATACCAACTTTGGTTACAGTATAGTGTCTTTACTTTAGCTGATGGTTCTGTATCCTTGTGCTTTTTAAAGCAGTTTTTATGTTTTGGTGCAAAAGTTGTCCAGTGTCTCTTGTTCCCTTCATTAGAGAACATGCTAGAGGTATGTTTGTAGGTATTTTTGTTTAGAAAAACTATTTCATGCTCTCCATTTTATTTATTATAATAGGTAAAAAGGTTGTACTTCATCACCCATGTAAACATGCTCATGAAGTTGAAAGTAATTAAGATTTGATACACTGATATCAATTTATTTATGTAACTAAATCACTGTTTTATAAACTTGTTAATGATCAACAATTTTTTTGTTTTGATTAAAATTAGTTTTTTGAAAGTTGATTCTGCCTCCTTTATGGTGTCTGTTACTGGAGTTGAATTGTGAATGAATGGATGGTCCTTAAATGCCGAGCTTACAACCTTGGTGCATTTTGGTGGTAAGCAATTTGATCACCAAGAACAGAAATGTTTTGTTCCTCAAAAATCTGTTGAGGAATGACAGTGCTCATAATTGCACCAGGTATCGTGCAACAAAGAGAAGAAGACTTGGTGCCTCAGAGGAGGCGCTCCAAACGCTGCCTGCAGTTGAAGGAAGATGTGTGGTCTATACAATGAAACAGTTAAGACCTGACATACTGCCCTGGAGCAATGGTAGAGTGGCACATTCCCACCCAATGGGTTACTTAGGTGGGCATGAGAGTTGAGAGGTACTGCAAGTAAACACAAGGAGAGTTCTTGCTGTTCTTTGAATGGCTTTCTAAAATGCTTTGTGTGGTATGAACTGTGCAGCAAACTCCACCTAGCATGGGGACCTTGCTGACACCCAACAGCCTACATTTCTGCTTCTTGGGAGTCCTTTCTCTAGGACTAGTGTAAGTTTTCCAGCCCTCAGTGAATAATAGGATATGACATGGTTGAAAATCGAAGAGGAGCTTTCTCCGTGACCAAGATTTTCATCATTGTAGGTATGTTATATGATGTATTGGACTGTGCCATCTGAACACCTTCACTTTCTTTTTTAGTATATCCATCTGAAAAGAGAATTAGCATGCAGCAAGCAGCTATCAGAGATGCAAGTGTACCCTTGAATTCTGACTGTGAGACTTGTGTCACCAGAAGATGGTGGAGGAAAAGGTCTGAGTCTTTGTACAAATTCTCACTTAAAATATATCTTTACCAAATCTTCCTAACAACAGTGTTGTTCTCAAATGGTAGTGGTAATGCTCTGTAGTTTCTGCAACATCTATCCCTCCCGCGTATTGGATCCTTATTATATTTGGAATTTTCTCATGGATTTTCTGTTGCAGAGAATAAGGAAAAACAAGAAACCCTATTCTGTAATAGGATTGGCAAGGTTTTATTTTACCTCTTAAAAATAATTTGATATAGTGGACTGTGGAGATTACAAAACAGAAGCCTGTTTGAAGACAAGGTTTTAGAATTAAATGTTGTCCTGATGATTGCAACCTGCTTTTGATAAGCAGGATTGTGTATTTTTCCATCAGTACTGATGGGAATTTATTTGCTGTCTTTTCACAACTGATTAATGTCTGGTGCTGCACATTGCAGTTGGCACCATGTTTAGAGCGCTCATGGACCAACAGAGGTTTGGCCAATATCTCTAGTTTATCTATGTCTATGTACTGCTCTCATTTTGTCAGGTATGGGAAGAGACCAAGAAAAAGATTCCAGGGGAAAAAAAATAAAATCTGAGGGCTCTTGGTGAAAACTGTCATCAACTATTTAAGGTAAACATAATTTCTAAAACTACATATTGGAATTAATTTTGGAGCATAAGTAATGTTAGTCAAATGCAATGCCTGAATTTGCTTGTCTTCTCTTCAAAGCCACGCCTCTGAGATATGCAATTGAACACTACTGCTATCATTGTCTTAAAATGCTACAGTGCTTTTCAATATTCCTTTAAATTAGAACTTTTTTTCTAATCCAGGATTGGTGTTTAGTAGTGGAGGGAACTGAACATCACTCTCTCGCATCATAGGCCACCATTGAGTCTTCACTCTTTAGGTGAGTTCAGTGAAATCATGACAGATGTGATACTACTTCTGTTTTATGAGATTCTGTTTTGTGGCTTAAGAAACTGACTTTTGCTAATAACTTCATTTTCAAATTTCCTTTATAGTCTATTGATTCTGCCAGAACTGAAGCCAGGAGAGATTTTTTGCACCCAAATTATATTACTTCCATTTGGCTTGTTAGTGTTTTAACAATTACTTCATTTTCATATCCACTTTTCCCTTTAGAGGATATTGTACAACTTTTCAGCATGAAAGAGAAGAAAAGGCACATATGGGAGACTGAGACCTGAGACACTAAGGTGCAACTGAAATTCAGGACAGCTTAGCTTCCCCCTGAGTATTTCACATCTTATTTTCAAAATATTTTGGGTTTAATACTGTGATACTGTGGCAATAGAGTTAAACCTGGACAGCGTGTACATGACAAATCTTTGTTAGATTTTTTGAAATTTTAGGTAATCTGAAGCTAGAGCTGTAACTAGAAGACAGGGTCTGTAGATCATCATGGTTGTCTAGTAGAACAGATGGAGCTCTTTCAAAATGATGAATCTGCTAATATGTGCAATCAGTGCTTTGGATGACTGACCAACAGCTTTTGCAGTACAGATGAAGTTCTGGAGGGCTTTTTCTTTCTTTTTATTTATTTTATTTTAATTCTCTTTTTTTTTTTTTTTTTTTGAATTTCAGAAAGTAAATTTGGCTTTGTAGTATTTTTAAGTACAGAAGATATTCTGAATGCTTTGCATGAGGAAGTTTATATTCTACAGAAAAAAACATATTCCATCATTTTCTTTGTATATACATCCTGTTTTGTGTTGCAAGCTTTCAAAAGTCTCTGTGAAAGTAACTTCTCAATAATACCTTGGTGTTCTGTCAATTTAGTTTGAGCTACAATTTTCTTTCAGGTTTGTCTAGTAGCAATTAAGTTTTTATGTAAGTGGGTATAAATAATATAAGTGCATCAAAACTGGGTTGCCATTTATAGAGAGGGAGAGTTTTCTTTCTGAGTTGTGCCAATTTATATTTGTAGTTCCATAGAGTGGATTTGCACTAGAAGTAAATTTATTTCACTGAGACACCTTTGACTTGTTTTAAAATACAGATTTTTACTTAAAAAAATCATCCAGCCTTCCTCTCTTTGTATTTGAAAAACAAAAGTCCTGGTAACCTATCTTCTTTTAATGCAGGATATAACTTGCAAACATACCAATATAGCTAATACCTTTACAGGATTGCAAGTGTGATACCCTTAAGTGTTCTCTTCTTCTCTGCAGCTCTGGCTAAGAATAAAGAATTAAGTGTTTGTAGACAAAGATTTTCCCATCACTTTAAGTGCTTGTTCTTTTATCCTTTTTGCAAAGGTTAGTGGAGAAGGAAGGAGCACAACCCCGCAAGTGTTACGTCCAATAGTTGCCTCACGACAATGCAACAAATAGTAAAGACTTTTAAGGTATTCTGCAATGTTGCAGACAATACTGAATGTGAGATGAAAAGCTTCAGGATATTCCTAATTAGAGGAAACAACCAAGTTTCCAGGGTGACTTTACTGAGATAAGAGGTTGCTAGGATTTGCCTCCCTCCAGAAGTGTATGCCGCACACCACACATGGGAAGAAAGGAGCACTGCCTCCATCAAACACCCTGGGATGCTGACAGCAAGTAGCACCTAGCCCTCATTTGAAATGTTTGCATACCATCCTTACAGGTAGTAACAGAATCGCCAAAGACAATAAAAGTGGAGCATCATATAGTCTGAGGAAAAAGAACTGCCTTAAAAAGAAAAGTGACATCAGCTGCTATATTTGCAGACATCTGCAAGGTCACGGGATCAAAAATGTCTATTAACATGTTTTGGCTACAAAGCACAAGTTATTTCTAAAACCAACCTTGACAGATTTCTTTGTCTTCTAGTTGTAGAGAGTGTTTATGACTAGAAGCTTAGAAAGTATTATGATCATTAAATGACTTTTTTTTAAATAGAAGTGTAACCCTCTATTACTTGTGAATGTGAAGAGCTCACTCTAGATTGGTTTCTTTCCTTGATTATCTAATCCAACTACTTAACATTTTTACACTTTCTTTATTGTTGGCTGTTAAACCTCATGTTCTGAAGACAGGAAAGCAAAACTTACCCAGCAATAGAAGAATTCATGATCCTGGTGTTTAACCATAGGTGGGCTCCTCTGTGTTTATGAGTAGCAGAAAAGGTGCAGATGCCCCATCCAAATTTAGCTGTCTAAGCCACAATCTCTGAATTAGCTCAGGAGACAGCCAGTGAGTATATATAGTCTTACTGACTTCTGTACCAACTACATTTCATTGTTAAAACTTCATTTTCTAGCCCTTGTCTTTTGTGTAGATGTAATTTCAAGAGCTTCGTATTTGGAAAAATGCTCATCTGGAAGATGATGTGCATGATACATCTTTCTTGGGGTCTGATGGTATAAAATGAGCAATGGAGTGGTTGTTTGGTAACCGCAGTTCATGGCCAAGCTCTGCTTGGGCTGTGTTGGAAGTATCCATGGAGCAGTGAATGAGAACGGTGGTCGGATCACTGGCACTTTAGAAACTGATGAGCTGAGACCTGAGGCAGCAGACACAGCTAGCATGTAGAACCAGCATTGCCTGCCAATGACCACCCTGACATTGGAACTGCACAGTGTCTGACCACAAACAGTCTTGATTTGCTGTCCCATGAATCAAAGGCAAATCACTGTTCATAGAAGGATTCTGGAAAGTCAAAAAAAAAAAAAAAAAAAAAATGGATTGGGGGTGATTCAGGACAGAGCTAAATATTCCTCTGGTGAAGTTGCTGGAATTACATCAAGGCTCATCTTGGCACACACTTTAGCGGAGCCTGTTAGTTATAAGAACAACAGTGGTGAGAGAAGTAGTGCCAAATTCTGCCCAGTCAGTGGGCAGGAAAAATCATTTGGGGTTTGTGGCCTCCAATTCCAGATGACCTGCATCTCATTAAACAGCACAATGAGTAACTGTAATGCTTTCTTTATCGCCTCGCTTTTCCTGCATGCATGGAAATAAGTCAGGCAGACTGCAACTCATCTCTTAGATGTGTTACCAATGAACAGCTGAAGTCTTCTCTCCCTTCTGAAGACACAGGGTCTGGGACAAATGTTGGTATTGGTTGGGCCAATTCGCCTACATATTATGGAACCTTTAGCAGCACAACCAAAGTGATTCAGGAGGCTAAGGTTGCAACAAGGAAAATTGCATGAAAGGTTCTCCCAACAAGATCCTATTTGTGTAATGCCAAACAGCAGTTGTTCAGTTAAATGAGTGGAAATTGTGGTTTCTGAGGAAAACATGATTTCTTTTGTGCATCTAATTGACATTTTGAACATATTTAATAGATTGGTATGGTGGCTAAAAATATCCCAAGCTAACCACCACAGTGGAAGATGTGATTGTCTTTGTTGCTGAAAGGAACAAATGTATTTGAAGAAAAAATTATTCACTATCATGGTCTGCTTGCCTCACCATGAAGAAGGTGAGACACCTACTGACAGTACTACAACAGCCATCACCCCTCTCTGGCTGGTTTTGGTGGGGGGGAGAAGGAAAAGAGGTATCTTTGGAAGGTGTTTTGTTTGATAGGTTTTTAAAAGTCTTTTTTCTCTAGCCACCTGATGGATGATTTGTATTGGTGTGTTACAGGGAATTAACCAGCTAATACAGTGTAGATGCAGCAGTAGCCATGGGAATGCTCTGCCTGGTTACTCAGTATGTCTCTGCTCCACCACCCCTCTGTGTGATAGAAATGCCTGACACAATGCATACTTTGTTGTTGAGTTCTCCCGCACACTGACGTTTTTACATCCTTATGGAGTCTGTTTCCACTCCTGTTACACTGTGAGGTCTGGAGCCTCTTGGTTTTGAAAGCTGAGCTTCTCTGATCATTTTCAAGAATCCAGGATCTAAATTAAAAACACTAGGCACCACGAGGCTTTAGATAGTCTGGTGTAAGCAGTGTTGCTTGCTTGCTTGCTTGCTACCTGATCATCTGGGAGGCCTTTCATGTAACAATGTCTAAATCATACCGTGGCAACTAAGAAGCCTAATAGGCATGTTGGGGAGTTTACTGTGAGATGATACATAAATATTAAAAAAGAAACTTCATCAATGCCTTACAGAGAGGTGACTGGGGAGGGGGGAAGGGGATTTTGTCCTTGCATCAAGAGTTCTCAAGCTGCTCTGAACTTCAGTCTTTTAAGGGGAAGGTTGTTGTGCATGAAGAGGATTAACTGTTGTGCTTTAATTTCATAGCCTGCATCTTCCCAATTGTCTCTGCATTATCCACCTGGTCTAAGGCTTTCTCCGGACCTCAGCCATTCTCTTCTTCTTTTTCACCACTTGCAGGGCTTATACAGTGTCATTCCGTGTTCTTCATGCCAGGCTATGTTACTTTCATGTAGCAAATATAGTGTGGCCACTTTTGTTTTGGTTTTGTCTGGAAACCCTGAGCCTTACACCAGTCAGTTCCTGTCTCTCCGAGATAATTAAGGGCCATATGTGAGGAAGAAGTGACCATGGCTTATGAGGAAGTGATACGATGCTATTCAGAGTTTGATGTCTTTCATTTTGTGAATGTATTGACTTCCTTAAACAGGAAACACAGGCCATAAAAACCAGTAGCTAAAAATAAGCTTTAAAAAAATACAAAGATTTTCCAATGTTTGGTCTTTCATCAGAAAGGAATCAAATCAGGAAAACAGTAATTACCAACAAGAGTTTGGACTGCATTTCTAAGCATATACACTGCCAAGGCACAAGTTCTCTGTTCCTAGAAGAGTCCAGACAAACCAGACAGAGGATGATTTGGTCTTTTAGTTGCCTGTTGTTTAGTACCCAGATGGTCTCTTTAGTTTGCGTGTGTTTAGTAGGGTGGGAGGGTGGTGTTTAATTGGACGCACTAAAATGGCACTGATTCTGGTTAGCCCAGTGTGAAAATGCTGTTTTATGCACCTGTTTGTCCTGCTGAACTGGAGAATAACATGTATTTCTGGCATGCTTGCCACATTGGCAATCTTCCTGTGCTATCTCATTGCTCATTCTGTGTTACGTACAATACATCTAGGTTATCTGGTACCAGCAGCAATCCTGAGTCTGTTTTCTGCTGATGGGAAATGAAATGAAAGACATTTCTAGCATTTGGACTGCTTCTTGAGAAGTGCAGCTGCACTGGTTGCACTGAGCAGCAGCCTGAGCTTTAGGAATGGCAGAGTTTTTCATTTATTGTGCAGAGGTTTTGTCTTTGCTGCTGCTTGAGCGTGTGCTTTACAGGTGAGCATGTTCAGTGGGAGCGGATGTAGATTGGTCCTGCTTTGTGGGGATGTGAGGGGAGTCCAAGCCCAAGCCACAGACCTAAGCTTTTCTTCAAGTGTTGCAGCTGGGTGAAACGTTCGTTCCCACAGTGTTTGGCCGCAGCTCAGGTTGGCTCACTAGCTGACAGCCATGGCTTCGGTCGTTCCAAGCATCATGTACATCCTCTGAGGACATGCTCTAGTCACACCAAAGGACAGCAAAGGGGGTCAAAATAGCTAGATAAAGTGTTTGTTTCTGGCCACAACTACACAGCTTGATAAAACACAGACACAAGTAGCCCTGTTTCCTCTTTCCCTGGTACTAAACACTTCTACAATGATGAGGATCAAGGCAACAGGGTGAGCATGTGACTGAGAGAGATCATAGATCTTCCCTACAGCCTCTGTGCTGGGTCATCCCATCCCATCCCATTCATAAGCCTCAGTGACTGCTGCCTTGGCACCTTTCTTTGAAGTGAACACCCTCTTGTGCAGCTCTTGGTTTTCTGCAGATGTTGTAACTTGCCAAGAATGGTGGTGATTTTTATACATGCAATAATTTTGAGGAATTAAACTGCTTATTTAACTGCTGTGCTGTGAACTTGTGGTTAAATTCAGAAACAACAGAGTTTGGGAATTCAATCATAAAACATACTCCTTGGCTTGTTCACTGGGTCCTTGGTTTCTGGGTTTTCCAAGCGGTGGTGGTCTTCGGCATGCTGCATTTATTGCATGATCAGTGGAGCAAATGCAGAACCCTCTCAGCACTTCAGAAAGCAAATGCAAGGTATTGGTCTCTGGAAGCTGTAATTCCAAAAGTCTAAATACATAAAGCTTTTTTTTTTTTTTTTTTTTCCCCATGAAGACTGGTGCTGCATTCCAGGCTAGTAGCAGCTCCCATGAGCTCAGGGATACCTAACATGAAGACCAAATGTAAGAATGGAACAGTCTTACTGGTTTAGGCTCTGGATTTGAAAGATACAGGAGCACACATGCCTGAATCCCTGTGTGTCCCTTTGAGGTCAAGGGTGCTTCCCACATCTTCCAAGTCCTTTGCTAAAAACAGGACCTGGAAGCAGAGTGGAGAGCACAGCAAGTGGCAGGAGCTGGCTCATCTGTCCAAAGTGTGTGATGTTTGGGGACACTTGCCCAGTGCTTCTGGGGGAGCAAGAGACTCCCCATATGCAGCCCGTGCTGCACAGCACCACTGGTGTGTCCTGCTCTGCCTGGAGAGACCCTGGGAGTGCTGCTCAGAGAAGCTTTTCATTTAATTTCCTTTGTTTTCTTTCTTCTCTCTTTCTTTTTTTTTTTTTTTTTTTTTTTTTTTTTTTTTCTACCCTCCTCCTTTTTAATTTATTTATTTTTTTTTTTTCAGCTTAAAATAAAAAGTGGAATAAGAGTGAAAAATAAAGCTTAAACAAATTGCTTCTTGGCAGCTCCGTTTTACTCACTGTTGTTTTGCAAATGTATCAAAGCTCTTTGCAGCCCAGTGTTTAAAAAAATTCTCCTATTTAAAGGTAGCCTTTGTAAGCGCCTTCTAAAGGAGGGTTTTAGACCACTGCTTGTTTACCAAACAGCTCATTACAGGCCTGCTGCAGAAATGTGTGTGGGGAGGATGAGGGAGGCTTCCTCCTTGGTAGAAATTCCTGTTGCAGTAACATTATAACCCTCCAGAGAAGTGGGTACAGTGTAAGAACAGTTGCTTTTAAGGTTTGAAGAAAAAAAAATAATTATAACTGGCTACAACAGGAGAGCAGTGAAAGTAAAGAGCTATGTCACAGGCTAAAAATTATTCTTTTGATTTAGATCATTTTGGGCTACAGCAGTACATTAAAGACTAAGATCCCACAAATTCTTGTATGTATGTCTGCATGAACACTTTTCAAAGTCCTGGTATGGAAACAGATGAATTGAGTCTGTCTCTGCCAAGTGCCATATGTTTACAGCTGAGTTATAAAACACTTTAAAATAAGGATTTATAATGGAAACACTGACACATCCCTGAATACGTTGATGCTAATAGGCACCACCATAATAAATCCCATAGAGGTTTTAAAAGATATCTGTTGTTTTGGAAAAGGATATATACTGGCTTCTGCCCAAAGTGAATCTTGTAGTTTCTGTTCTGCAAACCATTCGAATCTTCACTGTCATCTAAGTGGCCCTGGATTATATCTTAACACTTCAGGTGGTACCAGGATGTAGCAAAATAATGTGTTTGATATATAAAAGCTTTTCCAATTGTAGTATGGGAACTACAGTCCTTTTCAAAACATGTTGTTTTACGTGTGTGTGCATGATATAGAACATAAAGGCATTCCTGTTTGTTCCCTATTTTTTATTTCCTGAAATAAATCCTAATATGGATCAACTGTTCAAGTGTTTTGAATAGTGACTGAAATCACCAAACTCCTGCTTTTGTTAAATTCTTCCCAGGGGAAACCTGCCTTTCTTTCAGTGACTCTATTCTTATTTTTTTCGTTACGGATTTTAATAGGCTTCTGGCTTTACTATAGATAACAGTAGACAGGAGGGCCTGTGAGCTGAATTCAGTGACGACATTTCCATGTCAGCCATGGTACTGAGGAAACGTTCTCATTCTGGAGAGCAGGGAACAGGGATGTTCAACACAGGAAGGCTGCTATTCTGTTGGAAATCATCCTTCCTTGTCCTTTTTTCAAACACGGCCTCTTCTGAGCAGTAAATGGGACAGGGACAGGCAGTGCATGCGGTCAGGGGGCAGCAGCACCAGCGGCCACGTCCCACCACCCAGCCGTGACCACAGCTGCCAACTACCACCAGGTAAGTCAAGCATCTGGGAAACACACCTCCCCCACCCTTTTACATACTGATTTTACTCAGAAGAGAGACAGCAATGCCAAAGAGAGTGACTGGTGTGCAGTTTTTAGTGTGTTTGTTGTTGTGTTCCCTTGTTGTCCACCACAGAACAAAATGTCCTCAGGCTGCTGGGCCTCACGGTGCATGCCAGGAGCCAGCCTTGGCCTGAGAAAAGTCTCCTGCCCTCAATAAGCTATGTGGGGAGAAAACTATGCTGACTGTAGTGTGAAAAACTGTGCGGCATGTCTGAGGAGGCTTGGAGGCAAGGAGGAGGCTGTTGCAAGGCTGGACTCAAGGGCAGCGTGTCCACAGCCCTGTGAACGTGGGCTGGGTTTCTTGGGGTGAAAGGCTGAACTGCGTGCTGACAGAAAGATGATGGAAAATCCCAGTGAATGAGAAAAGAAGGTGATTTGCACAGTCTTTGACGGTGACAAGGAATGATCTCGGGATCTTTTGAGCTGTGGGGACTGCTGGTTCTTACAAAAGGGGGCAGCAGAAAGCACGCAATCTGATGGCCACAGGTGACTGCTGTCCCCTGCTACTGGAGGCACAGTATTGAGCAATTTCTGTTATATCTTGAGCAAATTCTTCCTGCAAAACCCCTGCCTGCTCCTGCCCTTTGCCACGGCTGACAATAGCAGGGGGATGGTGAGGGAGGAGGTGATATGGGAGCTGCAGGCTGGTATGAGCCAACAGCCCTCAGCTTGCAACCAAGGCAGCTCAGTCCCTTCAGCAGGCCAGGCGGGGGCTCAGTTGTGACACTTCAGTCTCTTCTCAGGTGACAAGCTACAGGGCATGAGGAGGCAGCCTCATGTTGCAAACGTGGAGATTTAGATTGGACTTCAGGAAGAATTTCGTCATGGAAGGGGTGGTCAAGCACTGGAACAGGCTGCCCAGGGAAGCTGCGAGTCCCCCACCCTGGAGGCATTCAAGAGATGTGTTGATGTGGCATTAAGGGACATGGTTTAGTGATGGGACTCAGTAGGTCAGGATCGTGGCTGGACTCGATGATCCTGAAGATCTTTTCCAACTCAGACTATTCTATGATTTCCAGCTACAAATTCACCTCTGTGTGCTTGAAGAGTTTCTTGGTGCAAATGTTGGGTGAGAGAACATAGTCTTCCACATAACCTACTAACCTGCTGTTATAGAGGCACCAGTTTGCTGAAAGCTACTTATTATACATAATTATATTATACATATTACTATATATATATTATACTGAAGCTCCATGAACATATTTATCCAGTTCTTCTTCCCAAGTCTCAGTTTTCCTTCCATCCTGCCTTTTCTCTGAATCAGTCACAGAGAGAGGTGGCTTTCTCAAGTTAAGATCTTATTCTTTAGTAAAACTTACTCTCAGGGAGACCCACAACCTGCTGCTTGGGTGACAATGAATAGGAAAACCTGATCAACAAATTCGGTCTGTAAACAAGGCTGTATGCTGGTGAATGGTGGGAATTTACTGCAGTGAACTCCAGAACTGCAAATAGTGAATAGAAACCTACTGTTTATATTGTCCAACTTGTAAATACAATAATGGCTGTGTTGCCTGAATAAATCACTCATTGCAAGCTGTTTTGTGGGTTCCTGTTATAATTAATAATTTCTGAATTGAAGTTGTGGGACAAATGTAAGTGTTCACATGATGCTAGTATCTGAAGACCCCAGTGGGGGGCCATGCCTCTCCTGGCATTTACAACACCTCAAGCGTAGGCATGAGAACAAACATAGAAAGAATCCATCCATTTGAAACTATATGGCATTTCTCTGGCAGCTCCTTTCCTTTCCTTTCCTGGCCTGGTACCTTTCCAAGAAAGGAGACAGACTGCAGCTTTGCAGAATATTTTGGCTAATCAGTCTATGTCTCCACTGCTCAGATAGGATCAGTGTGGTAGCGTAGGAACTTTAGATACAAATTGCAATAGCATATTTTATGTAATAATTGTATTAATTGCAAATAATAGTAATTTTATGTAACAATAATATAATCTATGTGACAACTTATAAAATTTATCAAAATATTATGTAAACATAAAGTTTTAAATTGGTAATGCTAATGGGATTGCTTACTAGCATCCACAGAGCAGAAAAAAAAAAAAAAAAAGAGGCATCAGGAGCAGTAGGCTGTTTAGCTTTCTGACACAGTTGGATAAAAGCAGCATTATCAGAATAGCATTGCTGCTAGCACTAGGTTTTTCTGTGCATTTTGGTTCCCCAACAGTGGGACTATGGAAGAGTTGGATCTCATTATTAACTTGTCTCAATGTACCATGTAAAATTAATAAGCATAAAGAAAAAGTGCTTTCAGATCTTGAGAGAATTAAAGAGTGTCGGAGACAACATGGACTTAAATATGTAATGGGAAGTAAGCTGCACTCAGGGATTTCTGTAATAAAGCTAATGGAACCCTTAAATGCAAGAGGGTCAATGAGCTTTTATTTTGATCTTACCTACTCTGTAAAAACAGCTCTAATGATGGATCTAGTTACAAAACCTTGCCATCCCATCAAGTTTACAGCAAGACTTCAGTAATAGTCTTAGAAAGCACCTGTGCTGTAACTGCATTCTCAAACTATGCCCTTCAGAGGTCCACGATTAAAACACAAATTGCAAATTCAGTTTAAATACAGTTTGGGCTCAGCAAAACTAAATGATGCCTTAGATGAATCCATGCTGAGTGACTAACTGGTCTTCTAAATAGCTGCTGTTGTGATCACATTAAAATCAATTGCCTCAAACATGGCTTACCTAGTCGAGGTAAAATTTCTACAGCTGATCTTGACAAGTCTTTCCTATTCTCTCTACTGTTCCAGAAATACCAAGTTTAATGTCTTCTCCTGAACAATGGCAAGTTGCATGCTCCTCTTGGCTTATACCACAACCAGCTGTGGGAATTAACAGCTATCGATAGCCTCTTCTGAAAATTATGGTAATAAAATGCTATGGCTTGCTTGGCAGCAACTTTTTAATTACCAAAAAGTAATCAGGTGTTTTTTTCCTTTTTTTTTTTTTTTTTTTTTTTTTTTTTTTTTTTCTTTTCCGGAGTGACCCACTTTAATCTACAGGATGCAGTGGAAGGCAGTTTGCCAGGGCAGTGACCAAACTTTGGTGATTTCTCAAGCTTGAGTGCTTGAGTGCCTTCCAGGTGGCAGGGAGTTTGCAATGTTTGAGAAAAAACACTTTGCATGCCTCCTAAAGAGATCTGATGGAAAGCATATTTTTCCTTCATTGCAGGATCTCTTAGCAGATTTGTTACAGGTAAAGCTGAAAGATCTGGGTTAGATTCAATACTAAATATAACATCATAAACAAAAAACAATTATATGAGTGCAGTGACTATGCAGGTGACAGAACCCTGGCACAAGATGCCCAGACAGGCTGTGGAGTCTCTTCCTTAGAGATCTTCAAATGCCACCTGGGCATGGTCCTGGGCAGCTTGCTCTGGGTGTCCCTGCTTGGGCAGAGGTTGGGCCAGATGGACTCAGAGGTCCCTGCCAGCCTCAGCCCTTCTGGGATTCTGTGAGCGGAGAAACCCTGTCTGCTGGTCAAAAGTGTTTTAGAGATGCTTGTCCTGAGATATGCATTGTCATTCCCTACTCAGAAGTTCTCAGGTTAAAGAAGACCATGCACAGAAGGGATTGTTCCCAACAGTTTTACTCACAGGTGCTTCTACTCCTCCCCAGACAGCACCGCAAGGACACTGCTGCAAGAAGAGGTGGGCTTTAGTGATCCCTGGTGAACCAGGTAATGCCAGGTTGGACAGTGCTCATGGGCTATTTTATGACCTGTTTGATGAAGTATGTTCACTTCTTAGGCATTATTCTACAAGTTCCTAGTTTAAAACACAGAACCATCCATGTGATATTCAGCTCATAAGACTGTCAAGGATGGGACAGAGGCATTTCTCTCACTCACAGGTGTTATGTACACTCTGTACATGAAACAACAGCCAAGGGCCTTGCTGGGAAAGGATGTTGATTTTGCCAGAGAGATTTCTCCTACAGTGGAAAGCCAACAAAGCCAGCTCCCGAGGCACCCAGGGCTGCGTGGTTGGAAGGATATGCAGGCATGCTTTGTTGCACTAATTCACAAATGTTGTAAGCAGTGCCCAGGAAGACTAATGCCAGGCCCAGCTGCTGAAACTTGTATTAGGACTGAGGCAGTCTAACTGGCTTCACAACTCATCTTTGTGTCTTAGTCACTGTTCTGTGCAAGAGAATGAATGATTTCTCACTTTGACTCTAGAGTGAAGTCATGCTCTTCAGCACAGACTACACAAAGTGGGCTTGCTACATGCTTCCTTGGACAATTACTTTGGTGCATAAGTTCAACAGAAGAGTGAATAATTATTTCCAGGCTCCCGTACATTGAAGTGGAAGGAAGAACAACCAAAGACACGCTTGAAGTAAATGAGCTGAATACAATGCACACATAAGTATAGTGCTGAAGGAGAATGAACTTCACACATGAAGTCTGAAATCTCACTGTCATTGTGCAGAACATCTGCAAAAACAGACTAATTGCAACAGTTGGAGTCACTGGAGAGCTAAATAGGAATTTGTGGGCAGGAGGGGGGAAGCCAGCAATGTGTATTATTCATCATTTGTCATTTGCAGTTGAGGAAATGGAATGCCCTCTGACACATCTGAAGAAGTTCATGATTTATTGGAAGTAGTGAAAGAAGCATAAAGCCAAATAGTAATATAATCCTCTGGGGATGGCTTGCTACAGTATTTTACATAGCATTAGAGCCACTGTAAATAGTTGGACTCAGATAAAAATCCTGGCAAACATTTGACATGAAATGCTTGAAATGTGAAACTATTCATTCTTTCAAGTCAACTGATTTTAGTCTTGTCCAGCATCCTTATACTAAAACCTCCTATATTTGTTTAAAAATCATTTGAACTCACATAAAGCATAGGCATTATGATGAGACTTCCACTCTCTTCCAAGCCTTCTTTCACTGGAGATGCTCTGGATGATGGATGTCAGCACCTCGGCTTTGTGGACCTGTTGTAGCAGCGGGAGCAACCTATTAATTCACAGTGATCACAGTGGGCATTGTGTGAGGCTTGTTTCTTACCTGGGAGAATATTGCCTTCATTTATTTCCAGTAGCCAGTACAAATAGAACCATTGTATAGAAAGAGACCAGATGGAACAAAATATTTGATGGCTTAAAAAATAATTTATTACATACATATATGCAATAGTCATTATGGAAATGTAGTGAGCCAATTTGAGTAACTGTTTTCCAAATATTACCTATAAACTTCATTTGTTCATGCAGGCATAAAGGAACAGCAGTGCAACTTCCTTAACTGGAAATCAGCACATACTCCTGAGAAGTAGCACGGCTTTAACAAATGATATATACACAGCCGTTCTTGCCTGGACTTGATCCACAGCCTGATATTTGTGGCACGAACACTCGCTGATTTTTTCCTGTTGCTGCATTGCAGGTTGCTTACTTTGCTTTCTAGACCAGGAATTCCATGCATTAGAGCATGGATGGAAACAAGAGGAAAAGGATATAGAGAAAACTAAATCAAGAATTCACCTGTCATGGGTCCAAACACCAGAAAGCACATGCTGCTGAAGTATGTTTGCTATGGTCTTTTAAATAGCACTGAAGCCACTGTAAATAGTTGGGCTCAGACAAAAATAAACGGTGCTGGAAAGGTAGTTTGTGGCTGTAGGTTACGTAACAGCTCCAAAATTCATTTGAACTCTTGTGCTTTGTCCTTGGATAGTGCTTTTCCTATGAATGATCCTAAACGTGATTTCATTTGTGAAATAATCTGTAGTGCACACGCAAAAAGCAGCAGATCAGACTTTGTGCATGGTAAGCAGGGGAAAAATCCAAAGCTGGTAAATTACCAAAGCAAGTGCAAGTTAGTTAGTTCAGTGCTTCATGTGGCAAGTAAGTTCATATAGTGAATCATATGGGATAGCGCTGTACGTGATATCCTAAGGCAGAAGAACAAGAACCAGTGCCAGTGTCAAGTAACTCCATGCAGTTATAAAACGGTTGTGTCAGACAGACCAGGGTTAAACTCCACTTCTGTAAGTCAAGGTTGCATACAATCCTCATGCAGTTTAAACATAAAGGTTTTTTTTGTTTGTTTGTTTGTTTGTTTTTTTGGTCTCATTTTTTGGTACATGCATGGATTTATTCATAATATTGGTCCTTACCATTAAACCCCTGCCATTATGTTTGCTCTTCTCCCTGTGCCAGATAGTTTTAGCGGCCAGTTCAAGAATGAATGAATACGCACACTTCAGCTGACTTTGGATTCAATGTTTCTAAATTCCTACAGAGTGCATGGCGCTGGGTTCACACTCTGGCAGTCTGGCCATTGAAATCATCAGCCATTTAAGCGGAGTTCAAACACAGCTTGGTGATGTTGCTGATATCCCTGAGTAGACACAGCTGAAGATCAGGATTGCCTACTGATTTTTTCCTGAGCATGCTGCAGGGCAGGCACATCTGTGTTTCACAATGTGTGCAGCCGACTAGCCCAAACAGTTGATAAAATGTTCCCCTTTAGTCCATTGCCGTTGAAGTTTCTGGCACCCTCAGCACGTACTGACATCTCTTTTCTGTGAGCATAGTATAATGATTTGGCGTGTCTTGTCTAGTCTCATTTTCTTCTTTGATAATTGTTTTCTTCCCCAGATGATAGGTGCTGGTGTAGTGACTTTCCAGCTGCTTGTTCCCTGTGGACTGTCTTGTACGTGATCTACTTGCAGCTGTGCTGTCCATACTATTCTTCACAGTCTCTCAACAGTCAGGATACCTTTCGTTATGGGTGGCCATCAGCAAGGCTACCCCTTAGCCTTCATACTAGAGGAGGTAATGTTCCTGAATCAGCCCCACCTTCTCCTCTTTCTTGCCTGGCTGGTTTTCCTCCTGATGAGCTGACCAAGTTAGCAATTGTGACGCAGCTGTCCACCAAGTCCACTGTGCCAGTCCCTTACAGGGCTATGTGCCATGTCCATTGCCTTTCAGTGCGTGTAAGCTAAAGATTTCCTGGGACAGAAGAGCACTAGGAGTGTTCTACAGAGGCTGTAAGTAGATGCATAGGTGGGAGTGTAAAAGAAGCCTCAAAAACTCTTGTTTAATCTCATTGAAATAAACATTTACAGCTTTCCTGACCTTTTCCTGTAGATCATGTCAAGACCTTCATCAGGTTCAGCATGATTTAAAATTTAGAGCAACATTCCCTTTAGGCTGTTATATTAAAGTCCAGATGCGAGTGAGTATTCAGGCTCAATCTGAGATTTTCCACCAACTTCCACATTCATAACCTGCAGGCAATTGCAAGAAGGGTGGCTGCACATGCCTATTCATTGATCTCAGACAGGGACTCTGTGTATGCAATGACACAGGGATGATGTAGTTTTCTCCTTACTGCTTTGAAATAAAGGTGATTTACTAACATGGAGGTTTTTTTATTATTTATTTAAGAACCTGTGCTTGGCACATGCCATGTCGTGTGGCCACACATAACATACTTTAGCCTTTGGTTTGAAAGCTATTTTCTTATTTGCTCTGCTGAAAGATTGTCAAAATCTAGGATAAAGAAACATTTCTTACTACCCAAAATTTATACTTCTTCTGCAACATCAAATATTCTACAGATGTTCTAGTCCTCACATAAGGCTGTATTATCATGTTAAGAACATGATGATGTGCACAGAATCTGTGATCGAGTGTGATGCAAATAGGATTTTAGGAAACTAGCCTTGACTTTTGTCAGGGAGCTAGAACAGAATTTAGGGGTAAGTTTTGGAGAAATAGCTCAAATAGCTCATATTACTGCAGGCCCTGGGACAGGAGCAGATATGTTTCAGGCACCTACCTGCTGTACTCCCTCTGGTTTGTGCCAGCAGCGAAGGAGTGTCCCCCAGCCTGAAATGCAGTTGCCCAGACTTGGACAACTCTGAATACCAGTGCTGTTTGGCATCACTGTTGCTGTTTGTTAGTAGCTCCAACTCCGTTTTTGGTTTGTGTCTTGTGTTTTGCTTCAAGGACTACAGCAGGCCAGCTCCTGACCCTGGACTCAGAGGATACTCCTTGTTTAGCCACTATGTGGCCTTTGCCAGCTGTGTTATGTTGCTAAAGCAGCTTCTGAGGGACTGGAAGATAGGATCTTTCCCTGGATGCATGCAGTTGTTCAGACTACTGCTGAAATTTTGTCCTAGTGCTCACATTTGTAACAACCCAGTCATGTAATTCTTTACAGAGTCAGAGTGATGTAACTCTTTACAGAGTCATTTATGGCATAGACATCCATGGTGTACCTTTCCCATCAGCCAGCCAGCATCACGCCTGTCTCAGGCACTGTGGTTGTTTCGACTAAATCTGTGACCACAAGTCATTGGTGCTGCTCTTGGCTCTTCTCCAGGAGTGTGAGCAGGGGTACATCCTGTACTTACTCTCTGCTTGTATGTATGCCATTAAAAGGAATCCAGCAGTGTGTTTGTTATTGTTAATCATCTGCTGTAACGAGTTTAGATTTTTCCCCCCTAATCACATTTTTTTATATGTCTGGAAACACACACATTTAATCAATGATCTCTCCTTAAAAGGGGAGAAGTAAGGATGCTTAAGACAGAAAGGGTTCATGGATTCTTCCCATTGACACTCTGCTTGGAGATGAGCAATGCAATCCCAGATCTGTGACCTGAGTCCCACCACTCACCTTCTCCCTGAAAGTTCGAGGAGTCGTAGAATCAGAGAACGGCTTGGGTTGGAAGAGGCCTTAAAGACCACCCAGTTCCAACCCCCTGCCATAGGCAGGGACACCTCCCACCAGACCAGGTGCCCGAAGCCCCATCCGGCTTGGCCTTGAGCACCTCCAGGGATGGGGCATCCACAGCTTCTCCGTGCAGCCTGTGCCAGTGCTTCACTACCCTCTGAGTGAAGAATATCCTCCTTATATTTAAATCTCCCCTCTTTTAGTTTAAAGCCATTTCCCCTTGTCTTATCACTCCACTCCCTGACAAAGAGTCCCTCCCCAGCTTTTCTGTAGGCCCCCTTTAGGTACTGGAAGGCCACTATAAGGTCTCCCTGAACAACCCCAATCCCCTCAACTTCTCCTCTGATCATCTTTGTGGCCCTCCTCTGGACCTGCTGTAATATGTCCATGTCATTCTTATATTGGGAGTCCCACAGCTGATCACAGTATGCAGTCAGGTGGGGTCTTACAAGAGCAGAGTAGAGGGGGAGAATCACCACCCTCACCCTACTGGCCACACTTCTTTTGATGCAGCCCAGGATATGGTTGGCTTTCTGGGCTGCAAGCATACATTGCCAGTTCATTTCAAGCTTCTCATCAACCAACACTCCCAGGTCCCTCTCTTCAGTGGTACTCTCAATCCATTCTCCACCCAGCCTGTATTTATGCTTGGGATTCCCCCAGCCCAGCTGCAGGACCTTGCACTTGGCCTTGTTGAACCTCATGATGTTCACACAGGCCCACCTCTTGGGCCTGCCCAGGTCCCTCTGGATGGCATCCCTGCCCTCCAGAGTGTTGACCACACCACACAGCTTGGTGTCGTGGGCAAACTTCTGAGGGTGTGCTCAATCCCATGTTGCTGACAAAGCTTTAAGCAGTGCCTGTCCCAATACTCACCCCTGAGAAACATCGCTCATCACTGATCTCCATCTGGGCACTAAGCTGTTGACTGCAGCTCTCTGAGTGTCACCATCCAGACAACTCCTTTACCTGTGAGAGGACCATCCACCAAATCCATGTCTCTGCCATTTAGAGAAAGTGACATCATGTGGGACAGTGTCAAATGCACAAGTCCAGGCAGAGGATGTCATTTGCTCTTTCCCAATCCACCAATGCTGTAACCCAATCATAGAAGGCCACCAGATTTGTTGGGCATTTGACCAATTTGTCCCGAATTTACATGTGGCTGTTGAAACTAAGGCCCTCTGATAACTTAATGGTTACTGGAAAACCTCACTGATTCACACTGCCGGTGCATCTTGTACTTCCTGTGTTTCTTCAGACTTCCCCATTTTCTTTTCTGCTTTTTCCATGTCCTAACCCCATCCCACAGCATGCTCTATTCTGAGGTCCCAAACCACTCCACACCACTGGGTTTCTCCGTCTTTCCATGGTCAAATCTTTGCTGAGCTATGGGGTTTTTTACTGAACACCTTACCCAAGCTATAAGACTAGGTAGCAACATAGGAACCTTTCCAAAATCAGGCACATTTTTAAACCCTATGAATTTCATGTGAGAATGAATCATAGAAAGAGTCATTTTCTTCTCACACTGAATAGGGAACAGCTTTAAAATTGAGAAACAAAATGATTCTTAAAGCAACTCTGTTTGTTTCGTGTTAAGACACACGCCCCAAGCTTTCCCAACTCCCCCTCTGCCTTTTTTCCAAACTTTAATGAGAGAAAAGGACATAGTTCTCCTCCCCAGTCCAAAGAATGAAATGAAACATCTTGTTCTAGGGTCAAACTAAGCATTTTAATCCACAATGAATTTCCCACTGCCAAAAAGTGGATAAACTGCTGTAGGTTGACTCATAACCAAAAATGTGCTCTTGGTGTCACAACAAAGCAAATGAACCCACTGTTGTCACAGCTCAAAGGAAAGGCCTACGTCGCGTCAGGGGCTGGAAAATGAACTTGGTGTTGCGTTTGACCTTGCAGATCTCCAGACGGGGAAGACGTTCGAGTCGTCCCTCTGAGCTGTGGGTGGGTGACATCCTCCAGGCCCAGCCACGTGTCATTGTAGGACGCATGGTGCGTGACCAGGAGGCCTCAGGCACCGGCCCGGTGCAGACAGCAGTGCTGAATTCCCTTTTTACACCACCGTAAGGGGCACCACCACAACCTCCATTTCCTCCCTGGGGAAGCTGTGAGCACTGCATTCTTCCCCGAAGGCGAAGATCATTACCTCGGTGATACTCCCAGCCTCACTAATTCTTGGAGCAAATGACCCAGAGTAGCTAATCACAACCAAGCCTCCCTTTTTACAGCACTTTGCCTTCGGTTATTAGGCGGGAGCCTGCTGCTTTACTTTCCAAGTTTTATTAATTTCAATGAGTATTGCTGTTAGCTGTGCTCCTCAACAGCTAGGGTATTTTGTGCTACAGATGGAAAATAGGCACATACAAGGAGCTGCCTTCAAATGCAGACCTTGAGGGGCCTGAACATTGCTGTGCACTTGCGGTCTGCCACCAAGCTCAGGAGGAAATCTGAAAGCATCTGCACCTCTGTTTACATGGGCTACATTCAAGGACTTCCCTAAGTGATTTGAGACAAAGTAGGCATGGCAGAAAACCGTGCTGCTCAAGCATCTCCTCAGCACTGACATCTCCTGCTGAGCACAAGTGTCTAGGCCACCTGATTACCTTGATGTGTGTTTGCGTCTACATGCTGATGCACAAGATGTTTCACCGATTGCAAAGCAGGACAAATGCACTCAAACTAACACATCTGAACATCCCAAAAGGCTGGGAGGTGGCTGGGTGAGATTCCTCCAGCTGAAAGGAGACCTGGGCTAGGGATTCTCGTGTTAAAAGATCTTGAAGTTCATTGTAAGGTCACTGTAGTTTCACTAGCAGAAGCTGTGACCATCTTGTTGTTCCCAGCTCCTGGAGAAGGAGCCTATCTTTCCTTGGAAGGAATTCATGTCGCAGGATGAGGAGTGCTTGGGGATGTACCTTTTGCCCTTCAGTCCCTGCTTCTGCTGGAACATTCACCCAGAGGGGTGCTCATTGGCATCCCTGGATAAGAGGACAATTTATTGCCATGCTCACATTACACAGCACTTTCAGGGGCTGTATAAATACTGGTTAACCCTTGAAACATCTGAATGATGTCAGTGTTGCCCTTATTATTTCACTGAGGAAACCTGAGTCATTTGCCCAGCTCTTGGGATGTAGGGGAGAGGCCATTGCCGGAGGACAGTGCAGCCAAGGGCTGACTCATCCTCTCACCTTTGAAGAGGAAATGAGATGAAGTGAGCCTTGCCCTCTGTGAGACTTCCCTTTCTAGTGAGGGACAATAGGAGAAGAGAAACCTAAAGTGCAGACAGAAGGATGTAAACAAGAGGAAGCAGGAAGAAAGGATGGAGTAAGAAAAAGTGTCAGAAAGAAAGACCAGCGGTCACAAAACAAAGGCATGGCTATGAAAACAAATCCCCAAATGACAGGAGACACACCGAGACATCTCTGGGGAGAGGAGTTTGCTCTTGTTTCTGTACTGGAACACCAGGCTCCTGAAAAAGGAGAGAGAGCTTATACTTCCAATGTGTCTTGCAATAATCTTGGATCATATCTGTGGCAGTAGGAGTTTCAAAAGTGCCACACTGAATCTGACATGTTGGTGCCTCTCTGAGCTCTGTAGCTGCAGCTTTGGCTATCGTTGCTGTAAGGTTGGCTCAGTGTGCAGCTCCACTCCTCTGACAGCATCTTTTGCTGTGCAGTATTGCCCCCCTATGTGCCCTTTTTTGTTCAGTGGACACCACAAGCGGAGGTGAGTAATGGCAAATATGTGAGAGTTTAGTATAGGAAAAAAACAAAACAAAGCAAAAAAAAAAAACTTTCACCATGTTGTACCTTAAAGATCCAACGAGCCAAGCCCACTGGGTGAAAATATGGAAATGCGTTTTTCAATCTCTCTTTCACTGCTACTCCCACATTTGGGCATTTTGGGTAAAGCACAGGATATGTTACAGACACCATTGTGGTTTTCTGAGGCTAAAATTCTGGCACCTACAAAATCAATAACATTTATTAGAAACACGGGGTCTTGTACAGGGCTTGTTTTTTGACCCATTTTACTGGTTTCTTGCTTTTATATTAAAAAATGTCCCCATCAAATATTGTTTACTCTTCTTTCCCCTATAAAACTTCTACCTTCACAGTTTCTCCTTGGCCTTTCACCACCTCTGGCATTTTTTTGTTTCTACAAAAGTTCTGGAAGACCTTCCCCCTCCCTTGAAAAAATATCTTTTAAAAAGTTCACCCTTCTTTTTCACTGGACATAAGAAGGACTATCTCACGACCTCTGCCAGTAATATGAGGGAGAGGGGACAAGAATGCCCATATGACTCTTTGTAGTGATATTCAGGAAATTTATCATGAGCAACTCATCAGAAATTTCTGTGTGAACAGCTAGAAGCATCAACACCAGACCTGGCAGCAGAAGTGCAAGGAACAGCATGTGCATAAACTGGGGATGGGGAGGTAGAGGAAGAGAGCTCCAGTTTCAGTCCCCGTCCCTCTTCTATCATTTGAAGTCTTCTCCTTCTTTCCTCCAAGAGAAGTGCAAAGATGTGCCCTGTGCCTGCCCAGTTGGCAAATGTAATTAAATGTATAAGGAGCTTCAATAAATATCTCAATGAGCATTTACTGCTTCTTCCTGCTTCGGCTTCTATTACTTAGATGTGATTTACCTCCACCATTTCCACAAGTTACTGCATTTCTCCTGGTTATTGTGGCTCTACATTTCTCTCTGTTTGTCCTGGTATGTAGCGGCCGGTGGCTGTAACCGAGCCTCCTGCTTAGCCTGCCTCCTTGTCCTCCTTCCTCAGTGGTCGTACCCAGAAACATTTTTATCTTTCCTCCCATGTTCTTTTGTCAAACTGGTTTTTAAAACCGTGCCTCTCCATCCTTTCCCTGCTCCTTCTTCACCCCCATCCCTCTACTCCTGCTCATCTCTCCCTCCATCACCACTCTGTTTGTCCCCTGGGGCAGAAAATTAACAACAAAGGGTGAGGGGTGCCCATACCTGAAGGACTCATCTGAGGAAGGATGGCCCTGTGGGAGCTGAGAGGACTGCCACTGCATGCCTTCAGGCTGAGAAGGAAGCTGAACAGAGATTTCTGATTTCCTAGGTAAGTACTCTGCCCAGTAGGCTAAGAGCTGACTTTATTTATTCATTCATTTATGTTTTACTGACTGCACACATGAACACACAAAATTTATCCTCCTAGGAATGTGCAAAGGAATTGCAAATATGATAGGTATTGGTGAAAAAGTGTACATGGTTGATTGATTATTCTCATTTTTAAAACATGCAACTTGCAAATGCTTCTTGTGCTGGGGGAGGGTTGCAAGGAGAGCAGAAGAAATATGTGTTGACTTTGGTGACCAATCACACAGTCCGGCTAGTGAGCAAGCAATAACTATGGCACAGCACTCACAAGCAAGTACACAGTCTGCAAGATGTTTCCATGCATTATTCAGTGAATAATTCTAAATAATGAAAACATTGAAATCTGTGTGTAGATGTAATACAAGGGACCAAATGAAATGCAACAGAAGAAGCTGACCTACCTTCAGTGAAGAACAGGAGCAGCTCTTTAGAAAGGCTGTGACTCCATGTAACATAAATTTACTGTGCACAACCAAGAGCAGCCCAAGTCCGTCTATCTGCACCAGGTATCATTCAGAGTGACGAAGCAGTTGGCAAGCTATGCAAGTTTCACCCAGAGGCTACACCTTCAATGCAAAGTCATCTTGTGAGTCATTTGCCACATTGACTTCTCTTGAGATGACTGCAGTTGGACAAGAAACACCCCCAGAGCTCTGCACCACGCGCATGGTGCCCATCATGTGTCTGCTGCGCCGTGATATCAGCCACAGCTGATGAGCTGTGGGTGCTCAGGCTCCAGCCTCCAGCCACTGGGACCTTTATGTGTAGATTAGCCTTGAGTTAATGGCAGCACACACATTATTATCTGAATCAGTTCTCGCAGGGAAGGTGGGTACTTATTTATATCAACTTGGGGATGTTACAGCTTTGCACAGATTTAGTTGTTCCTTTCTGAGCTCTAGCACACATTCAAAGACAGCAAAACAATAGCTCTTTCTTCCCTTAATGTACCCATCAAAGTAATCACACGGGTTAAAAAAATGAAACACAGAGTAAAAATAGCTCATGACCAATATATTCATGGATTTTTATTTCCCATAATTATGATATAGAAGAGAGGGGTTAAAGCTCACAGCTATTGCAGTGAATTTCCCTGTTGTTTTTGAAATGTTCCTCTTTGATGCAAGGCAAAACCTTAGGAAAGTTACTAAAGGGCAATGGGGAATAACAGTTTATATTTAAACAAGAAAACGAGATTAAGGTAAGATGTTTTGTCAAGCCTTCACTTGTCATAAAACCAAGCATAAGTGAGTAAATTGTAATAAAAAGTTGCACATGCTTTTATTGATTTCTGAATGCATTTTTAATTTGGTCCGTGTAGCCCATGTGTTGCTTGCTTACAATTAAGACCTGACAGTGAGAGAAAGAACAGTAACAAGAAACCGAGTCAGTCATTAATTTGAAACAAAGGCAAAAATAACAGTATGGAGGAAAAAGGAAGGAACTTGTGAAAGGTCTACTTACTGTTATATTTCCAAAATTCAACTTCTTAGCTTTAATAGTGCTTAAAATACTAGTCACAACTTGTGGTTGTGAAAGAAAATGCACAATGTTTTCTGATGATTGAGTGGTTTATTCTAAAGGCACCACAGGAGAAGAATGTCTTGGGGCTTCGGCAGTTTTTAAATGTTGTACAAGAAGTCAGAAAGAAATTGATCTAAAAGACGCAGTAAATGGATTTACAAGTCTTATTGACTTCCCTGCTGAGCTACTGCTTCCAGAAGGATCTGAAGTCCAGGTCTGTACTAAAGGATTTTCCTTTCCGATACTCAGCCTGCACAATCTGCTGGCATCCAGAAGGGATACATAGTTTTATTTTTACTGGAGAAACACAAGAGGAAGGGTAATAAAGTTTTGTTTTTCTCAGGTTTTAGTGACATAAAATCATGAATGTTCTGGTGGATCTGGGTTCTCTTTGCTCAAACCTCCGAAGTTTTGGTATGTTGTGGTAGAACACAAACCATATTTTGTCTTTGCAGAGAACCAAAGCAAAGTGGCTGTATGGACATTTATACCATAGGCTTTATTCAAATAACTTCAGAAAACTGAATCAGATTCTGTTTTTACTGAAAATGTATATTTGGAAATTCGGCTGGATGATTTTTTCTCCCCCTGGCCCCAAAACTCTGACCAAAAAAAAAGTGAACTTACATGTTTTTCAAATGCTTGTTGCCACAGAGGCTGCAGCGCCATGAAGTCAACACACAATCCTTTCCATCCAAGCTTGAAAGAGGCACGTCAAAATGAAGAACCAGCTGCCAAACATCTTAATGGAAAAGCCTTGTCTGTAAATTGAATTCTGACTTAACGTTATAGGGTAGATATGAACTGCATCTCTGGGGTTTGGGGATGTACCACTTCTGGGCAGTGCATCTTGTTTGGGGAGCTATAGCTGTGTGAGCAGAGTTTGTATTACTGTGGAAACAGAAACAGGTCTGAGGGGAGCAGCTTTGGATTGTAGAAAAACAAACAAACAAACAAACAAAAACAAAACAAAACAAAAAAACAATACCATTCCCTCTAATTGCAGGGCTCTAAGGCTGTTGTTTTCCCAGAAATTTGGGAGTGGGAGCCCATGGCCAGCTCTTGAGACTTCCCTGATTATCTGCCACTGAAACCCAGGAAAGCAGCTCCTCTTTGAAAACATGGTATCAGAGCAGCTCTGGTGGTTGTCCTTGCTTGAAACACCTCAGCCTGGGACTGAACAGAGCTACAACAGCACTCTTTAAGAAAGCCACTGCAAAATGGAAAACACCCATCAGTCCTCTAGAAAGGCAACAAAAACCACCTCAACTCTCAACCCCCTAAGTTACTTTCCTAACCAAACATGTTGTATGTTGCAACATCTCAGCATTAGGTTCCTCTTTGGAAGAGATGAATAAATTTCAGCTTTTTTTGGGGGGGCAGTATTGGGGATAAGGGGGTAGGCAGAGTAATTTTAAAGTTATTCCAATTCATTTAAGGAAGATTACAAAGTCATGGTCTATCCTTTTATTTGTACCTTGAACACAAAGAGAGACTGGCAGGGTTCAAGGCTAAGCAGAATTTTATCTGCAGTTAACTTGTTGAAAAAAGTCATTAATGAAATTTTGAAGGTCATTCTGTTAGTGTTGACCATGGAAATGTTAGGCTAGATAGGAAATCCTTAACGTCAACCCCCATAAGGGCTACTTTCACTTTCAAGAGCATTCTTTTTTAATCAAATACTCATCAAAATAAGGTGTATGAAGAACAGAGCAATGTTTGTTATTTAAAAGGCAAAAATTGCAAAGAAAAATTTTCTCCCATTTGTAACTATATTCTATCTTCTGGTCCAAACTAGCTACAGTATATTGGAAATCAGGGAAAACAAGCGTGAAACTTCAGAACAATGCAATGTTTCATTGTTTTTTAAAACTGAAGCAATCAAAACTTCTTCTCTATTTTTCCCAGCACCATCCATTTTCTCACAAGAAAAATGTCACTGTCAAATTTGGAACAGGCTGCCCTCATTCCTAAGGGCATTTCTTCACTGCATCTCTAGCTTTGAATAAATGTGTACAGGCCTTGACCAATTTAAATCAGAGTGAAAGAAACAAGCAACATGACTGCAGCAACCAGGAGCTCTAACCAGGTTAGCTGTGAGCTTCACCATGCAAAACATTCACCCACACTCTTGGTCAGGCTTTCTACCTCTATTGAGCCCTGTGTTGCAGTAGCATCCTGTTGGCTACACCCAAGTCAAGCTACTGTCCAACTGCCTTGCCCACATAAGGCCACACGAGCAGCTGGTCTCAGCAGTGACTGCAACAGTAATGAGCCCACAGAGCTGGCACACTTCTCAGGGAGGATCTTTCCATCACCGCAATCCAGCCCTGCAGTTTGGAGCAGATCTGTGAATCAGTTGTTGCAGAGTACTAGTTTCCAAAGATTTGGTATCAGCAGTGTGGGAACAGCAGCTTGAGTAAATTTAGATGAAGATTAGAAAAATATTTCCTGCCTGTGAAAGCAGAACAATATGCCAAGAATGAGTGTGAAGCCCCATAATTTGGTACATTTCAACTCCAAACTGTAAGAAACAGCTCTGCAATGTCAGGGAAGAATGTGGCTGCTCTAAGTGATTTTTCTTCATCTCCGCTTTTTAAAATCTGTGTTGTATGTATTAGATACATACTTATACACCAGGTTTAACATAACTGTGTGAATAGATGGGGAAGGCATGTGGCACACCTTGCTTTTGAATATGTAGCAGGGGTGCCCTTGGATGATGGATCATGTGAGTGGAAAGGCTGGTGGCATACATCTTTAGACAGGAGGCAGCATTAGCACATTCACATTCCATCTCATCCTCCTCTGTGACTGTACGGACATCAGAGCCAGTGCTGTGGCAACGTATGTGTGTGTGACTGGGGAATTAGAAAGGAAATTCAGTCTCATACTGGACACACCAGCATGTTTTTGGGGAGGAATAAAAAAGGGGTAGCAGATAGGAAACATATGAAGAAATTAAATCCCCTGTGATGCCAGGGTAAATCTCTGCCTGGAATACAGTTCCACCATGGAGTTCTTGGAAAGTAATTTTGGGCATGCAGATTGACCATGTCAGCTGTTTCTTGATTACAGACTGGGAGTATGCTCTTGCCCATGGTGTACGTGGAGCAGCCCTTTCTCTGAGAGGGGAGAGGGAAGCTGGCGTACATCTGCCCTGGAGTTAGAGCATCCCCATGGGTGGCTACCCGGAGTGACTAACAGCATCCTGTTTGTTCTCATCTCAGCCTAGCCTGTGGTAAGCTGGTTGTGTACTGTATGAAAAGGTCCTAGGAAGAAAGCAGTTAGTTTATGATGTAAATATCAGCTTTCTTCTAAACGAGAGAGGATTTCCTGGCATACTTTGTTCTGGAATTTATTTGCAATATTCACATGTGAATTCACTGAAAAGTTATCAATGCTGAAAATGAAAAGCTTGGTAGTTCTGCATTAATGTCACAAGCAATGCCAGAAGGGCATTTGGTATCACCTGATATGGTTAATATGAAATTCTCTGCTGCTGTAGGATATCTCTACAGTGTTTAGCATCTTTTTCTCAATGGATGTTGAAGGTGAGCATAGGTATTTTGTGCTAGGAGGCAATTCTTTATTCCAGGCACAAAATCCTCTGCTATGCACCACAATACACCATCATTCAAATAAACTGCACACAATAGGAGAAAAATACCCAGGCAGACATTTTTTTCCACTTTCCTTCTGCAAGCACTTTTTTTTTTTTTTTTTTTTTTTTTTTTTTTTTTTTTTTTTTTTTTCCCACCCCAAGCACTGTAATTATAAGCAGTCAGATAGTTTGGATATGGGAGCAAATAGGATGCAGGGCTGTCCTTTCTATTTCATTTTGCACAAAACTATTCCACAACTATAATAGCAATAAGAGCTCTGGAAGGCCATGTTACAAAATAAGCTGTTTTTAATGTGCATCTATTTTAGGTTTGCATGCTAAAAACACACCAATGGGACTAAGATTGTCTACATTTTTCTGTAAGTTTTTACTTTCAGAATTTGGTTTTGGTTGGTATCAGTCCTTGATATTTTATGTTTTTGCATACCTCAGCAGGCTTTTTTGTTCATTTTCCTTTTCTATGCCATTACCTTTCAATTCACTCAACGTGCCAGGAATACATTTTCCTGTATTATTTTCAGTACCACATGTAATGGAAAACACAGTGTACTTCATGTCTTTTGTCAAGCCATTTGTTGTGTCTATGTACATGTGGATATAGAGATAATATATACATTTTAGTGGTTAATTATAGATAGAAATCTAATCTATTCTATGAAGATAACCATTGTATAACAGGAGAAAATAACACAAGCATAGGACAAAGAATGATAAACAATTAAATCTTGAATGCACAAATCTCATTACTGGATTCCTTTTGTGTTGGACCTGTTACACTGTGCTCTGCTGCCAATGGCGGGGGTTCCCACTGATCCAGCTATCACTTAATTATGAAAAACAGGACATGCACAACAATAACTGCAAGGGTCCAGAAAGGAAATTACAGCATTGTGACCATTTGCCATGTATACAAAATCTACAAGATGACAGATGTATGTATTAGTGCTAAGAAGATGGTCAAGGGTCTGAGGGGAAGACGTATTAGGAGTGGCTGAGGCCCCTTGGTTTGCTCAGCCCCGAGCAGAGCAGGCTGAGGGGAGGCCTCATGGCGGCCTGCAGCTCCCTCACGAGGGGAGCGGAGGGGCAGGCGCTGAGCTCTGCTCTCTGGGGACAGCGACAGGACCCGAGGGAACGGCATGGAGCTGGGACAGGGGAGGGTCAGGCTGAGGGTTAGGGAAAGGCTCTGCACCCAGAGGGTGGCCGGGCACTGGGACAGGCTCCCCAGGGCAGTGGTCAAAGCACTGAGCCTGCTGGAGCTCAAGAAGTGTTTGGACAGCGCTTTCAGACATCTGGTTTGGTTTTGGGGTGTTGCTGTGTGTAGTCAGGCGTTAGACTCAGTGATCCTTGTGGGTCTCTTCTGAATCGGGATATTCTGTCATTCTTCAATTCCTTGGGAATGGCCGGTGCTGCAGAGAGGCTTGGTTCAGAAGTTCTTCCAGTACCTGATCTGTCTCTCTCATGAGTTCACACTGGTCATGAGATTTGGGTTTAGAAGCCTGAGAGTATGTCCTGTGGCCTTCCTGCAGGGAGTTGCTCAGGCAGGGTGCAGCTGGCAGTGTAACCCCCCAGGTCTTGGTACGGGGCATGCAGGTGCAGTGTACAGGACGAACTGGTCCAAATTCCTTCAGACTTGAAACAACATCTGGCAGAAGCATAACTATCTGTCCTATGCAGAGGAGGAGACCAGACAGCCCCCAAACCCTCCTACTCATACAGCATATGACAATTTGCTCTTTGATTTTTTTTTTTTTTTCCATGTTAGGTTTCAAGACACATCAAAGCAAGAAAGCTGTAATGAAACTGCTGTTGAGAATGCAGCTTGTGACATGTTTTGCAAGAGCAATTCCTTGTAAACTAATGAAAGCCCCATTTTTGCACCTCAAGGACAATGGCACAAGGCATGCTGCTGTGTTACACAGCTATATCTAATGGCACCAGACTGCTGACCTGGGTGTCTGCCTACCCCATGACAGCAAATGTGCAGCAGGTGAGTCCGTGGGCTACTTGCTGTGCTGTTTTGTTCAGCAAAGAGGCAGGCAGCATGAACCCACCACCATCATCTGGGAAGGGAAACCAATCCCAGAGGGAAGCCCTGGCTATCGATGGCCCAAGTTACAACTAACACAGCCCTGCTCATCTGGGTGGATAGAAGAGCAAAAAGACCTCCAGCCGTTGCCTGCCTGGCTTTCATGTATGATGAAGGTGCATGTGCAATGACATTGAAATACTACCTGCAAAAGTTCCCAGGTTCCAATCTTCCTTCCCGTCCCTTTTGCTTTACCATTGCAAGGAGCTCAGACCCTCCCTCCTCCCACTCCTTTCTGAGCTGCCAGGATTGCTCCATTGACCTGGCATGGATGAGAAATGCTGACCCTAGTAAGTGAGATCCGCACCTTGCCCTTTCCAGGGCTGCCTCATTCCTAGTGGGCTCATAACCTCTTGGGAACTTAACTGTTTGAGATGAATGTGGCTTAATATCTTCAGCAGCAGGCTTTTTTTTTTTTTTTCTTTCTTTCTTTTCTTTCTTTCTTTCTTTCTTTCTTTCTTTCTTTCTTTCTTTCTTTCTTTCTTTCTTTCTTTCTTTCTTTCTTTCCTTCTTTCCTTCTTTCCTTCTTTCCTTCTTTCCTTCTTTCCTTCTTTCCTTCTTTCCTTATTTCTTTCTTTCTTTCTTTCTTTCTTTTTATTTTTATTTTATTTTAAATACATATTTGAAGTATAAATCTGAGGAGGCAGAGAGGACGGGTATAGATTTTTTGGCATTTTTCTTTCTACTGCATAGGAGAAAGATGTTTTTCTTAGAACTTGTATATGCTAAGTGACTTCTGTGAGATTGCTCATGGACTTTGATTACACAGTAAAAATATAAATTCCAAGCTGTGATAATAGCCATCACTTTGGTAACAAAAGTCTGCTTGGGTGGGGGAAGTGGGGAGGAAAGGAATGCATGTTAATGCAGCAGAGGAGGAGATGGGGGGGCTATGTGCCTGTGGAAATGCTGAAAATAAGAAAGAAAGGGACTGTACAAATGCAGTCAGCCATCTAGTTTTCCTCAAGCTCTCTTGCTATTTTGTGAGACATTCTTTGTCCAAAGGAGGAATAAGAAATCAAAATGGGCTGGGTGGCGGCTGCTGGAGGTGGAGGAAGCACTGCTGGCACTGAAGGGGATCAGAGGACCTTGGAGGAAGGAGCAGATGAAATGTGAATGGGACTAGCAGATGTACTGTGGGGTTTGTTGCTGCATACACAGCACCAGGGAAGAAGCATTTCTGCTATAAGGCTGTTTGATGGCCCCAGAAGAAAGTCCTGAGGCATCCTGTTGAGCATAATGTAGCCATAAATACAATGGACCTGTGAAAAAAGCACAACCCTAGGTGGTATCATTAGATTCAGGGAAATCTCTCTCTTTGCACATATCAGAGGGTGCAATACTGAAGAAATCCCATCTGGAAACGTGTATGTAGGTCTGGTCTCCTGTGTTTAGCAGAGGCGCTCAGATGGGAGTTGGGGAGAGGGAGGCTCTAGGGCTGCCACAACAATGCTATCCTGCCCTAGGGGATGGGTCCCCAGCTTCTTGCCTGTACCAGCAGAGAAAGGGACACAGCCACTCTGAAAACAGCCTGGGAAGCAGGGTGGTTTAAAGCCAAGGCAGAAAGAGATACTTACTTAAACAGAAACTATCATTGTAAAAACAGCTCCATAACAACTGTCCCTGAAAATCATTTGAGGGAGGGATTAGTAGAAAATTCCTCATAAGCATGAGGCATTTTAACATCCTGCATGACTGGGGACATAGACCCATTTTGCATTTTGCCTGGTCTGTTTAGAAACGGCATATTTTGATGCTCTTGCCTGGGGCAGGAGGGGCTGTCCCCAATGTCCCTTCCAGCCTTGTTTTCTATGGGAGCTGGATTCAGAGGAGACTTTGGTTCAAGAAGTCTGCTTCTGGCACAAGGAAAGCTGCTTTAAAGGTGTATGCCAGGTCCTCAATTGCTCTTCCAAGAAATAGTGGAATATGTATTCAACTCATGTGTTAAGAGACAGTCCCTTACTCCATGCCAGACTGTCAACCATCAATCACATCTAGCACTTTCTTTGCTAGAAGACTTCCAAGAACTGTTTTGTCCAAGAGGAAAACTACATTGGCAGATGAAAATAATAATAATAATAATACAAAAAGAAAAGAAACAAAAACAACAGCAACAACAGAAAACAGGTTGTGCTGTGCAGCTATATGATTTTGAACAGGAGGGAAGACATGGGTGTGGGAACCCTGCAGTCTTTGCCTATAGTTTTCATCCAGCTAGCGTCTTTTCTTGAGTCTCCCCTCCTGTCACCACTGCTCCTCACTGAGACTCCTTTCCCTCCTCTGCTGCCGCTCTATTGCTTTCCTTCACAGAGTCCCGTGTGTCCTCCTCAAGATGCCTCAAAGTCCCACCAGGCCGTGATGGGGCAGGTTATGTCTTATGGGTTATTCCCCACCAGCCCCACCAAGGCAGAGGAGCCTTCCTAGAGCCTGCATTGTGTCTGCTGCTGCTGATGGGCCAAGTCCCATAGCCACCACTGGCACTGCCAAACACACGCGTGTGCACACACAACTTTGAGTCAGGAGAGAGGGGAATTATTGGGAAACCCTCTCCTACAACTCAGCCAGGCTTAGTGGCCAAGATACTTATGCCTGCAGAGTGTGCTCCCTAAAGCACAGGAGTTTTCCTTTTGCTACAGGTTGTGTACTTCAGGGTTACCTGCCCAAATCTGGCTCTGACACTCGGTACAGTGACCCAGTGAGCTCTCTTAATAATGAAGAACTGGACTGCTGCCTCTTATTAACCTACTTATTAACAGCCCGTATCTTTAAATTTCTGCTGGAGCACTTAAAATCTTGTTGATTTTCTCAGGAAGGGTGTCAATGGGCTGAAAGACCCCCTGTGCTTTTCTAAATGGCAACGTGGCTTCCCTTACTGGCACAAAGTATTGAAAATAATGTTCTTCTGTAGTGCTTGCATGGCCTTTACCTCAAAGGCCACATGTGGTATTTGAACAAAATATAAACCAGCACTTGCAGTCCTACAAGAAGCAGTGATTTGTCCTGAAAACTTAGAAAGGCTTGTGCCTAGGCTGCTGTGAATGGTTATAAGCTTTGTCTTATTGCACTCATTCCTCTGGAAGAGAAGGATAGGAGCTGCGGCACAACGTTGTGAGAAAGAGAAATTTTCCTTATAGTACACACTCGGGTAAGTTCAGTGTCCCACAGTGCTGGCAAATAAAACAGAGTTCAGTGCAACTGGACCTCAAAAGGTCAGAACTGTTCCAGAACAAATTCAAATCATTAAGAAAGCCCTCCAAGGACTTTGCCTCTCTGGGATTTCCAAGTCTATCCCTCCTGCTGCCCAAAGAGGACATGGTAAGCTCTAGCTCATTCTTCCCCTGGAGCCTGCAGGCTCTCAGCATGTCAGGTTTTGGCTGGCAAAAAGATGCCCAAACAGCATGGGATGTGGGGCTGCTGTGGCCCCACATCCTGCCTCTCTGGTGGCCAGAGTTCAGTGGGCCACAACACCTTCTCACGTAGGTGAGGGATCACGGGCTGGGTACTTCTCTTCGAGAAACATCTCCTGCATGTTGGGCTATGATTCAGCATATAACATGTATTCTAGGAAAAGCTTTATTTTGGAGAAAAATAAATTCAGGAAATTCTTACAACCTTTTTTCTACAAAAGCGGTCAGATCAGATGGCCACAGTTGCCTTACCTGCCCTTACATCATGTTTTTAGTCTACATATGAAAGAACCATATCCACAGGTGCAGTGTGGGTTTGCAGGGTCCCTGAGCAGGGTCCCTCCATCAGAGACGTGGCTGCTCGAGCTCCACGATGCGCTATGCCCCTGCCAAAACTCCTTTGCATCACATCGCTCCGTGAATAAAGGACTGCCAATGCTCAGTGCCCCTCCACTGTCAAATGTGTGTTACCACTTGCCAGGACCTCCACAGGGAGATGAAAAAAGAAACAGGGAAACCTCATAGCTACATTTGGGCTTTCGCTTTGATGTAAACACATGTAGGAGATCACACAAAATGGAATTAATAAACAGATTCCCCAAATCAGTACAGGCAAATTATCATTTTTCTCAATCGATTTTAATATCCTATGGCCTATATCGCAACTATTGCTTTTTGGTGCTGTTCTGATCAATGTGTATGGCAAAGCACTCTAGCAATTTACAGAAAATGATGCCCTTTCTAGAGAGGTTTTTCTAACCTTCACATAACATATATTAGAAATATGCAGTTACTACAGAAATTCACATGGTTATATATAAATATACAGAAAGGACATTATTCTTTATGAAAGCTATTGGGTTTTGGAATGACTTCTTAGGATTCCTCCTGATCTCAGCCCTAATCTTTATAGGGATAACAGCTGAACTAAATGCAGAGGTCACTGCTTATGATAGGCTGAGCTCTATTTGTTTGACTTGTGAAAATCTAGTAGGGAAAAAAAAAAAAAAAGATGCTCTTTTCACAGCATAAAAATTGAACAACATTAAACTTACTGGAACATTCTTAATGTAATAATGCCTTACACTGTATAGCTAAACACATGCACAGTCATTCATTAATTAAACCTAGTATGTTGTAAAGAAAATAATATTCCCATGTTGTAGATGAAGAAACTCAAGAAATTGAGTTCAGAATAGTATTTGGAAAGGGAAGATATTCTTGGTTCTTCTTTAGTAGATTATTCTTGAAAACAAAAGGGAGTGTCTGGACCTCAGGCCGCCTATTAGGAGTAAGGGGCCCAGAGCAAGACACCTTGGAAGATTATACAAAATTAGAAAGTGCAAATGGTGTTGCTCAAATGCACTTCTATTTGATGTGGTTTTAAACAGTCTTATTTGTCTTCAAAGGCATAATAGTTTGCTCTCTCATTTGTCACTAATGAGCCCTTCAGAAATGTAAAATACTTCCGGAGGGAATCGACTTCAGGAAATCTCTGTTCTTCCCAAGCTGGCTGCTGGCACCAAAGGATGCAAAGACATCCATCTCCACCTGTGGTGCTGCAGGCACAGATTTGTCTACTGGTGACTCCAGCACGGACGTACCCTAAAACATCGGTTGAGCCCCCATCACTGCAGTGATTTTAGAAGTTTGCTCTGTCAAAAGGGCCCCACTGCAGCACTGAGCAGGGGGAAGGACCAGGGTCAGGCAGGGCTCCTGGTTCACCCCCAGCATGAGGTGCTGCCTGCAGGGCCAGTCCCTCTCCCCAGCCATGTGAGGTTGGTGGCTCTGGAGGAAGGCAGAACGAGGCCTTTGCTCCCTCCACAAGCCTCCAGCCAGCCACTTTGTGCCCTAATTAATCAGTGCAGCCATGGGAAGTCAGTGAGTCAGCACAGGAGCCAGCGGTGGTGAGATTAGCTGGTGAATTATTTTTTCTTTACTAATGATGAAGGAGAGAGGACTAATTTAAGAGTTTATTCTGATATATTTATACCATACTTATTATCATCAGATGTACTCAGAATTTTTGTGGCTGCATTTGATCCCTTGTATCCCATTTTAGGCTTGGTCTGAGATTACTGGGGAAGCTGCTACACATGCACATGGATGTGCTGTGAAGGTGGAGGATGTGGTGGCCTGACGACTGTCATGCTGTGCCACAGCCAAGAGGCCACACCAGGCAGGGCTGCTGGGACCAGCCTACCTCCAGCCTCCAGCTCCAAAATAAATCACTTGTTTTTTCCTGTCTTTTTGTCTCATGTAATGTTCTTCTAGTCCATTTCATATATTTTCATATTTTTCATATATTTTTCATATATTTTCACTCAGGGTGTTTCCACTTGTAATGTTTTTCTCTTTGATCTTATCTGGCACCACTTTAAGATGCAGACTGCAGAATATAGTGATATAGTAAAGATCAGGATCTTGAAATCCATATTGGTGAGTGGATGTAAGCTCCCTTTCCCTTCTCTGTGCATGCTCAGAGAGCAGGAATCAAGTGCAATGACATGGATGAAGAAGGACTGTGTAAAAAAGAAGCCAAAAAGAAGCAAGGGAAAGTACACATAGAGATGTATATATGTATCAAACATACACTCCAACATGATTGTGGGGAAATTTTTAATACCAGCAAGCTATCAAAACAATCTCAGGCGTGGGACTCCGGTTGTGTTACTTTTCCTCTATGTGGTCTTGTCCAAGCTTCAAACACTATTCAGTGTGTTCACGGCACAGCTAAAAATCAAAGCCGGCAAAACAAGTGAACACACACCATAGCTCACTGTAGAGACTGGTGTTACATCACCTCAACCTGTGACTATGTACACAGCTGTTTGGGGAGAGGAAAGGGCTGCCTTTTCTTAGCTATGACATGAGTGCATACATGTGGGTGTGTGATGGAGCAGGGAGGGACACAACTGTGCACACAGAGCCTCCAGATGTCTGACAAAGCCCCAACTTCTCCCCCCACCATGGAGCTGACTTTGCCTTTTGTTTGCTCCTAAGAAGTTCTATGAGGGTTCATTGGTTAAAACCTCAAAAAATGCAAAACCATTCATGAGAGGAACTGAAGCAGTCTGCTTTTAGCATTCAGCTTCCCTAGCATCACTGCACAGTGGGATGCCCATGTTCCTGGGTCAGCTCCTGGTGTAAACAGGGCATGGTCAGCCATGGCATGAGGGCTGTGCTCACCTGTGGTAGGCTCCACTTTCCTTCTGAAGGCCTGCAGATCACTCTACCAGATCTTCTCCTTGGTGAAGTTAATGAGCTCTGGTTAACTTAAACTTTGGGGTGGTTACAGAAAAGCAGTTTTGGCTTGGTTTTGTATCCAGATGTGGTTCCACCACTTGCCCAAACAAAAGTGCAGAACTTGAGGGAGTCTCTTGGTTCTTGCTTTAGCTTTTTGGGAACACTCCAGACTTTTCTTTCATCCTCCCATGTCCATGAAAGCCAAACTTAAACACATCAAAGCAGGCATGAACAAATGAAAAGGAAGAGCATGCAATTTCATATGGAATTGCATGCCTTGTGCATGAGGCGTTTGCTCCCCAATACAATTTTAAAGCCATGGAAGCTTGCCAGATTCCAGTGTACACTGAAATATTTTCTGAAACTAGAGAGGTTATTAGAATTTTTTACTAGCCATCAGATACATAAAGCTCAAGAAAGGTATAATTTACTTGTCTGTATAGATTTTTCTAGTATTATAATTAGAGTTATTATAACATAAATTCATAGGCATTTAGGACTGGGAGGTACTTGCTGTGCCATCACATACAGTTTTCTACTTTTTTAATGCAATTGTGTCATATAATGCCGCTGCAAACTGTCCAAATAGTATCCTAAAGAGTAAGTTGTCTGTTTTAGTATTTTCTTTTTTTTCTTTTCTTTTTTTTTTTTCTTTTTTTTTCTGATGTTCCTTTCTTTTTCTTTTTCTTTTTCTTTTTCTTTTTCTTTTTCTTTTTCTTTTTCTTTTTCTTTTTCTTTTTCTTTTTCTTTTTCTTTTTCTTTTTCTTTTTCCCTTTCCCTTTGCCTTTCCCCCAATATTGTTGGAAAGATTCATGCTGTGGACTTAAAGTCTGCAAATGAGTGTTTCATAAAAAGTGAAGTAGAGCTAGAATTGTTAAGTGCGTAGCTCCTGCAGCTAACTTGAGAAGACCTACTAATGATGCAATGAAATGTTATCTGGGCAATCCTTGTAATGCTTAAGAAAGAGCAGTCTGGTGACCATTTCCTCAGAAATACAGATGCTCCTCAAGCCCCCAGAGACCCCTAGAGACACATAGATCCTAAATCATGGAGCATCTCCAGCTGAGATCTCTATAGTGTACCCAGAAAGGACTTGGATTTGAGATTTGATAAAAGTTAATAGTAAGTATTGTGTAGTGTCTATGTCTTGTGTTTGGTGTAATCCTCAAAGCTTATACTGCTCTGTAGAAAAGACTAGCTGCATTATCATTAAGAAAAATGGTGCAACTGCATGTTTCCGATGCATTGGACTCTGCTAAAATGACATAAAAAATCCATTAGATTGTGTTTGTGATAGTTAATGCTTATCACCTGTATAAATATAACCTTTATTCTAATTGTCTTTTAAGTTTTTCACTGAACACTATTGAATGGGTTCTATTAGTAAGGGCTGACCTGAGTTCTTGAGGATTCCTTCCTTGTTGATGGAGAGAAATGGGTTTCTCCAGATCGTGTTCAGAGCAGTGTTGTCACAACACCTGCAGGAGCCCTTCTGTGTTCAAACACAATCTTGCTGGCTTTTGTGACTGCCCAAAGCTGACTGAGGCCACAGATGAGCATGGCTTGTTGTTTTAACACTGGGGCACACAGCAGTGGTGGTCGTGAGCAAGGTGCTTCCTCCCCACGGGCTGCACACCCCGGTCTTTGTTCTGATGGGGAGACCCAGACTGAGCCCGGGGGGCAGAGGTTTGTTCACCACCTACAGAGCTGTGGGTCCAAGCCCTGCATCCTGCTGTTGCTCTTTCATGTCATACCAAACCCTTTCATTAACTGAGCAAGAATATGATAGAGATTAAACCCTTGTCCTCTGAGAAGCAGGCGGAAACACTAAATCTTTCGGAGGAAGCATGCTTGTTGAGCATGCAAGCTTACAGTCAAAGACTGAGGGAAATTTCCAACAAGCCATGTCTGCAAAGATCTCACACCACTGAAGCACATGTCCTGCTTTTGGTTGTAGCCTTCATATCCTCAGGGACATTTGGGGCTTGGTAGAGTGCCCCTTAGTCCTCATATGACTTAATTTGAGCTGCCCAGGCTGTATTAATCTGTATTTGGCCACACTCTAGATAACCCAGTGTTTTGCCAGGAATGTGTGGAGGGTCAAGGTGCCAAGGCTGGTCTGAAAAGAGAGGTAGTCAGAGGAACATAAGTGGTTTTTGAAGAAATGCCCAGGGTACTCTCACCTCTTGTGTTTTTTCCTCTGCAGACCACTCTGGACTCTGTATTCACTCATGGGAGGAAGTGGGGACAGAAAGGTAATAGGAGCCCAGCAAAACCAGTAAAAAGTTGTGGCGGGCTCTTGCATATCTGCCCTTCCCCGGCTCTGCAGACATGCTGACCAGCAGGGACTGCCCAGGGCTGCAAGACCCCCAGGCAGACCAACACCTGCAATAAAAAAGGCAAGAGTGCATGTTATCTCCTGATTTACAGGGTTCAGCAGGAAATGTAAGAAATACTGAAATCACCACAAAACCGGCTCATGGTCCAGACAGAAGGCGTGTCTTCCTACTTTTGTGCTTGTCCTGGAAGTGGAAATAAATCTGGCTTTGTGGACCACTCAATATGCTAAGTGATAGCTGGCTAATGAAAGACAGGGGGCGGGGGAGTGGGAAGAACCTTCTGATTATTGAAATATGTAGATCTGTCTCCATCTATGGGAAAAAGAAAAAAAAAATGTTCACAAGCAACTCCAGGGGCTTATTAATTAGGGGATGGAGGGAAGGAAATATGTAAAAGTTCTGTATCTTAGTGCTTGAAGGTACCAAAATTTCTCTTGAGTCTTTAGTGACTACAGCTCTTTATCTTCTGGAGGTTCAGTAACATATCTTATTAAATTCCAGACCTGATATGTATTGTGGTGTAGAAGCAGCTGGTAATTTTGAAGGAATATTTGTGTTAACTGCTGTGTTCTGTTGAGACTTAATATAAAGAAATGTATTCAGGAACTCAGTTGGCTATATTGGCAGTGGGAATTGGGAGTGTCACTGAAAGGAGCTGCCTCTTATTCATTTCTCAGGTTTAATTTTATTAACGGATGCAAATGATTTGTTAAACAAATATAAAACAAAAGGAAAAGGAGAATGAACTCTGTGTCACCACTGGGTTCTTCAGTCTAAACATCTCATTAAAAATAGCCAAAAAGCCCTGGGTGTCAGGTGTATTTTTTCTTAGGCTTACACTAACGTCTTAATAAAAGGACTTGGAAAGGAATGGCTAAAGAAACCACCTTAAAAACCTTCAATGTATTCGTGTCAGTCACACATTTGCTAGAAGGCCAGGTCCCTGCTTAAGGTCTAATGTGTTTGGAGAGCAAAAAGAGCTGTGTGTTATTAGGCAGAATCCCTTTTATATACAGGGAATTGGATCAATTTGGCCCTGATTGTCTCTCTCCACTTTATCGTCCCACAACTTCAAACACCCGGTCCTTGGCATTATCTTAAGGAAGGGGTTGATTGAACTGTAGGTCTGACACTTGTCAGTTGTGGATAATGTTGGCTTCAGTCAGTCATGTTCACACATAAATGAGCCCTGACAGAGATAGACTGTTGAATAGAAGAAAAAAACAGTTTTGCTGTGGATAACCTTCTTGTCTAAATGCAACAAATAATAAAGTCTGCTCCACAGGAAAACAGCCTGAGATAAACAACAGAGGGATATATTATCTCTTTTGCTAGCAGGGACTGTCTGTTTCAAAATAGGCAACGTATGGGGAGAAATGGCAAAAGGGCCATAATTATAGATGCTACTTCTGTTCTGTAACATGAGGCAACTCACGGGGTGCCTGACTGTGAATGGGAGACATTGCTGTGCACAAAGCAGTGCAGCAGCGTTGCTGTGATATCAGCTCTTCTTAGAGCAAGGTGACAGAGGTCTTGATTAAAACAGAAGAAATAGAAACTCTCTCCCTGCTATTTAGGTTTTCCTTTCCTTATGCTTGCCTAGAAATCAGAAATTTAAAAACAAAAACTAAAACACCCTTCCATATGAACCAGAGAATGAAAAGAATGAGTGCAGTGCACAGCCCTCTAGATGGAGGAAAAAAAAAAAAAAAAAACATAACAAAAACAACCACGATATAAGCTAGTTTCCATCCATGTGATGTCACTGCAACTCTGCTATGTACAGTTTGGGAAGAAATAAAACAGAAAAAGGAAGGAAGTGTGGAAGGAAGGAATGCCTTTTTTTTTTTTTTTTAAGGCAAATACAACTCCACCGCACTTTCAAAGCAATTTGCATAAATGTCGGTCCTGTGATTTTTTTATTTATGGCCCCTAAGTTTCTAATTAAATACTAATTAATACTATCACCAGAATTGTCTCCCATCCTCAGCTCTTCATAGCTTTGTCACTTTGATTAATGCATAGTCATTTATTAACTTATTTAACAAGCTGAGGTGCCTCATGACAAACCGGATTAAATTATCCCCATAACAGACTCATTACTGCAAAAAAAAAAGGGGGTTTTAAACTTAATAAAAATTATCCTCAATAATGTTAAAGCTTTTTCACTGCAACCTTAGAAGATGGAAATAGTTTTTTTGTTTGATTTATAATATATGGAGTTGTATAAAGCATCCATTAATAAAATTTATATGTTCATTTAAGCTTGATCATTACCGTGGTTCTCTAGCCCTTGGTGCTTATTATTTAACTTTTGCTGTATTTATGAAGATAATTAATGCTCTGACCAGACAGGGACTAAAACACCCACTAGAATGAGATAATTAGGGGCATAAATAACATTTAGGTCTTGTGTTTTGCTTTTTTTAATTAATTGTTTTGTTTTCTGGCTAAACCTGATAAAGAGGAAACCAGAGTTTACCTGGGGATTATGATGACTCTGAATGAAGTGACTTAACAAAGCTGGGGGACCGCGGGGCTCTGCCCAGTGCAAGAAGGGCGCAGCACCACAGGACACCGCTGTCCCCATGCTAGTGGAAATATCACCCCCTGGGAACCCCAAATCCCACCCTCTTCCCTCCTGTCCCCCCTGCCGTGCAGGCTCCTGGAGGATATGCTGCTTTTTTGCTGTTTGATTTCCATAGGCCAGGAGAGCTGGAGGAGGCCGGCAGGCAGCACTTCACTGCATTCACTCCTAAAGCTTCATTATTCCTCTAGGTTATTTTCATAATGCTATATGTATTGTTTATTATGATTTCTTTTAACAAGAAACTCCCTGCCATTCTACTTACATGCACCTTGAACAGTGTGTATAAGTCACATACAAAATAATAAGGATGTCGTGATTTGATTGGGAAAGTGAAGCCACCTCTCTCCAGCACCCAGTTTCCTTTTATTCCCATGCATTTCCCAACAGAGACGATGGGAGCAGTCTCAGGCAGTAGCAAGCACATCAGGACAAAGAGGAGGGTATGTTACCAAGATGAGAAGATGCAGAGAAAATGCTCTCTGTTCAATGTTGTGCCTGAGAAATAGATGAGGTGGCACATCAGGAGGCAATAAAAAGCCCAGTGGCCCAATAATCTGAAATGTGTTTGTTGTAGGTTCCCAGTGACTGCATATAAAGAGCAATTGCACACCTAAATAGCTTTTGAGATTGGATGTTAGACATTAATTTTACAATCTACCATGTAAATCCCTGTTGAGGTAAATAAAGGTCACCTCTTAAGGTTTCTTCGACACCAGGGATGTGGCTTTGGGTATGTAACATGACCCAATAAAGCTGATTAGCATAACGGGTTTTTCACCAACCTCTGATGAACATTTGCAGCAAAATGACACTTTCTAGCTACAGAGCCTCAGGACATAAAAAGCAAAAGTATGTGGCAGGTTAAAATTAAAAGCCAATGACTACAGCTTATGTAGAAACTGCTCAATAGTCTGTACTCCTCTTGCATTTCTTCTGAGGCAAGCCAGCTTTGCCATATTCTCATTTATGTCTGTTTTATTTTTATTTTATTTATTTTTTTCATTCTCTGATATTCCCTCCTGGGTTTTATTTTGTGAAAACTGAAGACAAGCAATGGCAGATTGTTGTGCAGGTAGAGGTCAAGTCCTGAAGGACGGAACCCAATAGCCTTCACAATTATTACAGAGTTTGGGCGAGGTCCAGGTTAAACAAGCACATCTTCATTTGATTCCCACTATTAAATAAATCAAAATCAATGATTCCTCAGGGAAGCAGAGAAAAAATACAACATTGAGGAAGAGTCAGTTGGTCCACTGTAGGATTTATCCATGCAATTGGGCAATGGATTCAGCTTCTCCATCTACACGTGAGAGTGGGAGATTTCCACCCTGCCACCACTTCCTCCTGCTTATGGAGACTGTTCAGAGACCTTCCATGCTGCACTCAGACCCTCTGTGAAGTTTGTGGGTTGCTATGACAGCAAAGGTATCTTTATATACTGTTACCATCCTTGAGTCTCCTTCAAAAACTTTAACTTCAGAGCCAAAACCTGGCTATGGAAGAGTTCAAGAATTTTGAACTCATGTTAAGTTAATGTGTTGGGTCTGTCTGAGCTGGAGTCACCTTTTCCCTGCAGCAGCCCGCACAGTGCTGTACTCTGCACTCGTAGCTGGAACAGCACTGATATCACTCCAGTGTTGTGTCTATTGCTGTGTAGTGCTGGCACAGCATCAGGACTCCTTCCAAACCCCCAAGAGCCAGCAGGCTGGGGGTGGGCAAGTGATGGGGAGGGGAAATTGCCAGGGCAGCTGACCAAAACCAACCAAAGGGATATTCCATAACACCTGATGTCACACTCAGCAATAAAAGGGGGGGCACTTGTGGGGGACGGGGCTGTTCCTCCTGAACAACCACTACGCATTTGAGGCCCTGCTTCTCAGGATGTGGCCAAACACCGCTCGCTGATGGGAAGTTGAGAATAATTTTTTCTCTCTCTGTGCTTCCGTGTGGACTGATTGTTTCTTTTGTTTCTGTTTTTCCTCCCCATTCTCTTTCCCTTTAATTAAACCTTTCTCATCTCAAACCTCAAGTTCTCTGTGTTGTATTTTCTCCCCCTTCCTCTTTGAGGAGAGGGGGAGTGAGAGAGAGGTTGTGGTGGAGCTCGGCTGCCCACCTGAGTAAAACCACCACAGTTAAACAGCCTGAGGCAAGAGATTGTAGCAAGGAAGTTATGTCAGATGCAAAAGAGAAGAGAAAGAAATGACAAGAGAGGTATCAGCCAGTCAGGACATAAAGTATCATGGAATCAGTGTGTAACAGTAGAAGTATCATATGGACATAAACATTAGATAAGCAGCTTGGAAAAATAAAGGAGTAAAATTTATGGGATCTGTTTTTAATATCTGACACATACAATATGAAAAGCTACTTATGGGTTGTTCTTAAAAATAATAATTAAAAGTAATGCAACCTAGATGTTCATTTCCAGTTCCAAGCTCTCTTGATCTACCTGGACAGAAGACTGACTGACATTGCTATTAATAAAATACCCAGTTCCTAAAATAAACTAGTAGACATTATAGAGGATGCTCAATACAAAACAATCTATTAATGAGAAAGTCCTGGCAATCTTTTTCAAATTAAAACTCAAGATTAAACCTCTAGGTAACCTTCCTCAGGTTAGCTCAATAAAGGCTTATTATTTTACTCTCGGGTCTTTATGTTTTCTTTCCCCATGTACAATACTTTTATTATACCAGTCTCAGATCTTTCTTCAATAGCAGTTGTCAATGTTAAATAATTTTGTTAAATTGTAGTTGGTTGATCTTTCTGTATAATAGCTCCATCTTGAAATATTTGGTTTCTTGCCACCATTATTCATATTAGAAGATCATTTAACCACCTTGCTCTCCTGGGAAAAGACTCCTTCTTATTTCCATCTTATATGTATTCATGTTGATCTGATAAATTAGTTCTTGCTCTAGCACTGTCCTTTGATTAAATAACATTTCCCTCTCCCCCTGTATGTAAACACTGGTGACAGTCTCCTTCAGTTTTCATTTGCTCTTCTAAAGACATTGAGCTCTTTTCTGCCGCATTTCACAAAGCCATGTGCCTTGCTGGCCGTTCATATTCAACCAGTGACTTTCTGGTATCAAAAAGGCCTTTCTTTGTCTCTATTACTTTGTTCCCAGTCAATAAACCCTTAAATGTTCTGGCCAAAATTCTTGTCATTGGTCTCTCAGCAGATGACCTTATTTCTGACAATAAATTTAATCCTCATTCTATTGCAATCATCTCTAAGATTACCCAATGGTACCAAGATAATGTTGTGATCCTTATCTGTATTGACGGTGCCTCCATCTTCTCCATCTTAGTGATACTAGTGTATTTAATTAGCACAATATTAGATTTTCTGCTCTGCGTGTCTATGTGTGTGGATGTGAGATGTGAGTGTGTGTACATGCTTCCTTACATACATAAGTAGAGAAAAACAGTAAGACTTTTTTTTTTTTTTAATATAACAATTTCCTGTGTATAAATCCAGAATGCAATTCTTCAATGAGATTTATAAATGAGATGGCTTAGTCCTATGGAATTTCATATCGAGGTGTCTCTCCATGTTCTCTTAAAAATCTTAAGCTTAAAAAAAAAAAGAAAAAAAAAAAGAGTAGAGCCATTTCTTTTATATATAAAAATGAAAGCCATTATTTGTAGGGTATTTGAACCAAATAACTAAAAGTGAGTTTGGATCATTAAGTGAGAAAATACATCCTTAATAATCTTCTAATTTTTTTCTTTATACAAGTAACCTGTGAAAATTCACAGCATGAGGAAACATACAGTGTCTAGGTACTGAAAGAGTTGCGTTTCTAGCAGCAAAACCAGCGCACGGTTACCTTGGAGAGCAGGGAAGTGTTGTCACTTCTCACACAGTTGATGGATAAGATGTAAAGTTAAATTTCAAGGTGGAGATGCACCCAAGAGGTTGCTCAGTCTGCCTTAATACATGAGATGTCTTTGACACCACTGCATAGGTTCTTCTGTACTTTTTATACAGCAGAGTTGATAAATGCATTAAATGCATAAAATATTTATTGGATCTGGGACAGGATACAACATGACAAGAAATGAGATCTTTCCCTACAATGCTACAACATATGAAAATTGAAACTGTATTTTTCCCCCACTCAGAAGCATTATGCATGTGACAATTTTTTCTTTGAAGATTTTAAATACAGAAATTCTCTGGCAATTGAAAGTTGCAGGTTTGCAAAATCAGTGAATATTTATTCTGTTTTTAAGTAACTCATTGTGCAAATTGAAGAAACAGTATTTCTAACCATTATCTCTTTAGTACTTCCTAATTTAATGCCAGCCGGTAGGTAAGATTTAACAAGATATATCAATTCGACTACATCAAACTAGATGACAAGAGATTTCCATTCCAGGAGAGGAATTAAAGTTTTGCATATGGGGAAAGAGGTAGGGGTGGAGTCGTTCCCATTGCATGCTGTGTGCACTTATTTTTTTTAATTTTTAATGTTTAATTTTTAATGTTTAATTATTTCAGCGAATTGAGGAAATGCACTGAATGTATAGCTGTAGATATCTCTGTTTAGCAGCAGAATAGGTATAAGGTGACCTCTAAAAGTGCAGCTCCAGAGTGCTGGCATGGCACTGGTGGTACCATCTCCACATCTGCTTAGATATCTACCTCTTCTAACATGTCACTAGATGTGGGATAGTTGATACTTATCACCAATGCACATGGAACCTCAAATGTGCTTCACTGGCTGGATAGCCGGGCCCAAAGAGTCGTGGTGAATGGAGCCAAGTCCAGTTGGAGGCCAGTCACTAGTGGCGTCCCCCAGGGCTCAGTGCTGGGGCTGGTCCTCTTTAATATCATCATCGATGATCTGGACGAGGGCATTGAGTGCACCCTCAGTAAGTTCGCAGATGACACCAAGTTAGGTGTATGTGTCGATCTGCTTGAGGGTAGGAAAGCTCTGCAGGAGGATCTGGATAGGCTGCACCGATGGGCTGAGGTCAACTGCATGAAGTTCAACAAGGCCAAGTGCCGGGTCCTGCACCTGGGGCTCAATAACCCCAAGCAGAGCTACAGACTGGGAGAGGAGTGGTTGGAGAGCTGCCAGGCAGAGAAGGACCTGGGAGTGATGGTGGATAGTCGGCTGAATATGAGCCAGCAGTGTGCTCAGGTGGCCAAGAAGGCCAACGGCATCCTGGCTTGTATCAGGAACAGCGTGACCAGCAGGGCTAGGGAGGTGATCGTCCCCCTGTACTCAGCTCTGGTGAGGCCGCACCTCGAGTACTGTGTTCAGTTTTGGGCCCCTCGCTACAAGAAGGACATCGAGGTGCTTGAGCGGGTGCAGAGAAGGGCGACAAAGCTGGTGAGGGGCCTGGAGAACAAGTCCTACGAGGAGCGGCTGAGGGAGCTGGGCTTGTTCAGCCTGGAGAAGAGGGACGACCTTATCACTCAGGGGCGACCTTATCGCTCTCTATAGGTACCTCAAGGGAGGCTGTAGCGAGGTGGGGGTTGGCCTGTTCTCCCACGTGCCTGGTGACAGGACGAGGGGGAATGGGCTTAAGTTGAGCCAGGGGAGTTTTAGGTTAGATGTTAGGAAGAACTTCTTCACTGAAAGGGTTGTGAGGCACTGGAACAGGCTGCCCAGGGAAGTGGTGGAGTCACCATCCCTGGAAGTCTTCAAAAGACGTTTAGATGTAGAGCTTAGGGATATGGTTTAGTGGGGACTGCTAGCGTTAGGTCAGAGGTTGGACTCGATGATCTTGAGGTCTCTTCCAACCTAGAAATTCTGTGATTCTGTGCTTCTGTGACCTTAGACAGTCTCCTGAGCTGTCGCATTCCCCATCCTGGGCTGGAAGGAGCAGAGCTTCATGCAGCACTGCACAGCAGGGCCACAGCACAGGGATATGACCCAGTCTCTCCAGGTAATAAGACAGTGACTTTAGAGGTGGGGACCACCTCAGCATGCTCTTGACTTTAAGCAGGGAAGAATCAAGATACTGATATCAACTGCAGCAAAGCTTGCATTCACTCCAGGTCATAATTTAGTTGAAGATTCATTTTTCCAGAGAAGAAAATTATGGTGTTTGTGTGTTTGCATGCATGGATATGTAAACGCAATCACCAGTGATTGTCAGAGGCTCTGAGAAGGTATAAATCAGAAAAAACATTAGTGACACTTAATCAGCCTTTGCAGTATGCTTTATAACTCTGCTAAGAAATCAACTAAAACTGGAAAATGGAAATTCCTTGCATTAGCACTTTGTACTCTGTTGGTCAGAAGCTGTCCTCTGCTGCATATGGGTGTGACAGCCCATGCAGAGTTAACAGCATGTGGCAGCTCGCAGGACCATGTTCTGTGCCCTGTTTCTCTGTAGCCTTCATGATGGGAGATGTGAGGATGCATGATACCCCCCAGGACTCTGAATTCTGTCCTATGGCCTCACAAACATATCACATAACACCCCTTTCACAAATTTATCTTAAGCCAACTTAGAACCAGTTAGATTTCTTGTTGCCCACATGCCCACATGATGGCAGTTTGTTGTAGAGGTCACTTCTTGGATGGCTAGGAACCTCCTTCTGATTTTTAGCCTGTGGATATTTATGGACATTTGATATCCTTTGCTCTCCTTCTTACACTGTCATTTTAGCTTAAGTAGCACCTCTCCTCCCACAGTATTTATAAATGGCAGCTCTAGTACTTTTAGTCTTTATCTGCTGATCTAGACAATCTGTATTTGCCTCTCCTTTCCCTCTCCGTGCCAGCTGTCTTTCCTTGTGTCTGTTTCTGTTTTAAATCATATTTCATGAAAAATAGCCACCAGACCTTGATGTTACCCCTCCAAGGCCTCGTCTCATGGCATTCCTGCTCCTTACACCATACATATATATACATACAAGAGTATATGCTCTGTAATAATGCAACCGTATAGTATCATTATGTATATAAGCATACATAAGCAGGTACATATACTTACATTCTAAGTATAGTACAGTCTGTAAATATTCTCCCTATATACAGAGCATACTATATATGCTCTCTCTATGTACTCTCATTCTCAGTTTCTTTCTGTTGTTTTTCCTCTATGGCAGTCTGCCTGTCACTCATTCCATAGTCCTGTTTCTGTGCCACTGTGTGTGCCAAAAGAATGAATTAATATCTGTTCTGAAATGTATTGATAAGAGTCTGCATTGGTAAATGTCTGTGACTGTAGTTTTCTTCCAGACAGATATCCTGTTTTCTCTCTTCTGGCTAGTTTTGTGCATATCTTAACATTTGACTCACTCCTATTTTCACCATTCTAACTAACAGTTTTTCCTGTGGCACAATATTAAATAACAAGTAAATAATATATTTTACTGAGATATAGTTTAGATTTGATTAAACTTTTTATAAAAATCTAATATTAAAAAATAATAATAATAATAATTTGCCCTGTCATGATTTACCAAGAGTTTCTGTTGAAATCTTCTGCCTAATGCCTTACATAACATTGAAGTGAGTCTAACAATCTTGCCATTCAAGTCCTTTTTCCTATACCCTCAAATATAGTGTCTGAGTGTGTTGTTGTGGAGTCATGCAACATTACTTTAACTTGAAAGATTTGTAAAAGTCTTTCCTTGTGGATCTGCAATTTCACATGCCAGTTATTTTACCACTGTGGATGGTGATTGCCTGCCCCCCACCTTGGCTTGAATACATTAAATTCTCTAAGTTTTATTTCCATCCCAGCTGTGTGAGCTCTGCTCCCAATCTTCATTTCCATTAACCATCCTGTTCTTACCTTCTGTTCAACATCATCATTCTACTGAAACTACAGCAAACTACTTAAATGTGAAGTCATACTTTGTTAGTCTTTCCCTCTCCGCAAAGGAAGCCCACCACTCTACCCTTTTCTCCTTGTTGTTTTTATGACTAATTCACTTTTCATAGTTTGTTTCTAGTTTTCTTTGCAAGGTGTATCAAAACTTGAATTGTGAGCTCCAAGATGTTCTTTTCCTAGTCAGTCTTTTCCTGTTACAGGTGTTCTTTGCTTATTCCTGATACTTTTTTTTTTTTTTTTTTTTTTAATGGCAGCTTATCCATCCATTTCTGCAGTCCTTCTGTAGAATATTCTTTCTCGTTTCTCAGTTCCAATTTTTTTTTGTATCTTTCACTTAAGAGTACTCCTGTGTTCCATGCATTCAATTTCTTCAGCAGTTCAGACTTTACCAACAATTTGTTTTATTTTATATTTCTCTTATTTAAATAGAAAATAGTCTAGACCTACTTTTGTTTAGACCTCTCTTTTATTTAAACTGAATCTTCTCATGTCAAGTCAATTTGAGTGTATCTTCTGTGACCAATTGTTCTATACTTCTCTGAGTACCTATCAAGCCCATGTCTGCCATTATCTCTGGTAGATTCAATGGTTATTTGGCAGACACTTGTCAGCTATCACATGCAGGAATAAGTAAGCTGTACCTTTCTTGCATTTACTTCTTAATATATGGAAGTCAATGACACGACAGTGATGCATCTTTGGTAATATTTATCTTTATATTATCTTAATGGAGATATTCATCCATTTCTAAATCCAGTCCTGTTGCTGACAACAAGTACTATTCCAGGAGAAGTTTGGAATTTGATACTTTGATATAAATCAACATTAATTTGATATGAATCAGCTCTGTTACACAAGCTGTTCAGTTGTTTTTCAATGACCCCATCCAACAGTAAAAGCAAATTCAGTCCTTTCACAAATGACAGAATCATAGAATCATTAAGGTTGGAGAAGACCTACAAGATCATCTGGTTCAACCATCACCCTATTGCCGGTGTCACCCACTAAAGTGTGATAACACCTCTGACCAGTATTCACATTTGTGTATTTGTGTATTTGTGTGTTTGTCTTCTCCATACTATCTATTCATGGAGGAAGCTTGATCTATTGCCACGTGTATTTTTTATTCTTAAACCTCATTTTCTGATCCTTGTGTCCAAAATCCCAAGGAGTTTGCCTCTCTCCTGACTTAATTTGATTCCAAGTATTTTAAGGTAGACACGTACATCCAGCCAAATTTCAACTATGCTACAAAGGAGAAGATGAGCTATGCAGCAGAGCCTCCAAAGGCTCTTCAGGGAGCCACTCCACAAATAAATAAATTAATTAATAAATTACTAGCATAATAATTACTCCTGATGTCATATCATACATGTTATTCAGCGCTCAATAAGGGAAGGGGTTGCTCAGCTTAATCTTATAGTCTTTTTCCTTAATCAAATGTCATAGAGTGACACTACTAACACACACACAAAAAAAAAAAAAAAGAGAGAGAGAGATGTCAGAAGTTGTTATAATTACATAATATTGGGCAGATTATAATATTTCCGTGTAAAATACTCATACAGTATGCTGTCTCCAACCCATCCCAGACCAGACTGCCCTTCTGTGGTACATAGCAAATTATATGAAATATACAGCCATCATTATACCAAGCCACATTCAGAAATTATTGTTATCTAAATGGCAAATAAGTGATCATTTTACTATTTTATTGTACCAATTGTGCAAATAAAATATAACCTTTTCAGTTTTCCAGTGATCTCTTTGACTTTTGAAATCACATAGTCTTGACATAAATAATGATTCATTTTACTCTAACAAAGGCACCTAGGAAATTAATCTGCAGCATTAAGACTCTGAGAGACAACCTCTGGAAACTATTGCTGCAGAGGTCTAGGAAGTTACTACCACACTTGTCTTTTGGGCTTTCTTCTTGGAAGTTAGTTTCTCAGTACTGGAGTTGGTAGGAAAGAGTTGGTCCCCCTACCTTGGCTGCTCCCAGGCATGTACCTGTGTGTTGGCTTGATCTGCTGAAAGAAGTACATTAACACATGGTTTTTCTTCTGCCAGCCCTGCTATGCTAGGTGTGTTGCTCAGTAGGGAGTGACAGCAGACAGCTGATGAACAGATAACTTTGTTGGCTGCAGTGGTTGTCAGCTGCATGCCCATATCAGATTCCCCAAACCCACACGTGCTAGACAAGGACTTAGGTTTGAAGCACATGAGTCAGGAAATATTTGCAACCTGCAGACCTGTTAGGTACAGGTTTGATTTTGAAGACAGCTGGTATTCTCTTTATTTATGTGGGTGATTTAGTTTCAGTTCTGATCCCATTAAGAGGGAAGCTCTTTCTGTGTATTACTTGTGCTGTCCTCATATGGTTTGTTCAATGAAGACAAAGGGCTGAGCAGACAAAGCTATTCTTTGCCCCATAGGATCTAAGAGACAGAAACAGGAGAGACAGTGCCTTGGCAAAGACAGAGAGCTCTTAGATATGTCCCCCTATCTGTACAGAATTTTATTAGTATGGAGAGATACCTGCACACCTGCCAAATCTGAGATGAAGACGACCGCCTTTTTCTCATGCAATGTATTTTCTAACATTCAGTCCTAAAAATACACAATCATCATCCTCTGAATGCATCCTGTCTCACATCCCTTTCTGTGTCTATTCCTTCTCAGATCCTGTATGGGGGACAAATACTATTCATCACCAACCACATTTTTTGCCCAAACAGTAGCACAAAAGAATGGCAGAGCAGCCTCTGTATAGCTTCAGACGAAGAATATTAATTCAGAACAGGAACAGCTAGCTACTGCACCTTTATTTCTGAATGGGTACTCCTCTTTTCTATCAGTCTTTGGGGCTGAAGCATTCATACGCTTCTCAATATAGGTGCATTTATCAGGCTGTTTTAATTAAATTGCTGTAAGCTACTGGCTTATCATTACGTCACAGGCATTGCAAGCCCTGCCTATTTTAAGTTGTTGCTGAGTGCATCACACCTGGTCCTGAAAGAACAATCCACAGCCGAAACAATCTCCAAGAACGCCCCCAGGACTGGAGTTGCTCTGGGTATTGAGGGTGCATGCAACCCTCCAGGATGCAACCTGTTCTTCTTCTACCTCTGCAGCCAAAGATGGGGTCTTCCTTTCCATTCTTGAGGCCTGGGTGACACTGATATTACATGTGAAGGATGAAATAACATTGTAGGGGTATGGCTGGAGCTTATTTTGAGTTATTTGTAATGCTGGTGGCATATATTGTGGGTCAAGCACTTCAAGTTTTTATTTTTAAATGGAAGGAACCATGGGCACTGAGGGAACCCATGATTCCCTGAATAGAAATTAAAAAAGGCTTAAAGTGTGGCCATGTTCTGGTCAGTCTGGACAGGGAAAGATGACCCCCACATGTCAGTCACAGACCCAGAAGATGCTGGGGAGACCTCTCCACTCCCTTCTCTGTTCAAAGCTGAATCTCCTCCAGGTGAGGACAACACTGGTACCTGACCTCTATGCCTGCAGGTCAGATACCCTAAATGTGTCTCCAGTCTATAGCCATGATGTGGACACCATACTAATTTGGTGTTATCTCTCTTTGTTGTGGTGGAGTCATCTCTCTTGGACCCATGAAATAGGGATGAGAATTCTCCAGGCAGGGAGAATTACAGTCTTTTATGGGTGTTGAGCACAAATGATCAGAGCTGTTGGAGAACATCTTCAATACAGTTGTACTTGGTTGGCAACCTGAACTATTGAAGATCACACAAGCACAGCTGTGTACCTACTGATTGAACAGATGGTTATGAATGGCACCAGGATGTTCTCATCACCTAGCACAAGGAAAAATGCCAGTCACAGAACAAGTGCCCTACAATGGTATATGAAAAAGACAAAGAACTGACATCACTCTGTTTTGCCAGCAGTTGGCCTTCTAGATGCTGGTAGGTCTCAGCTTACCAGGCTCTCTCCTCAGATCTGGTTACTTGTTCTAAATGAGAGTAGAAAGGAGGAATATCAGTGAACTACTTCCTTAAATTAAATACTAAAAGGAGACTTGGTTTGAACATCTGGAATTTTAAAATGTGATATATTTACTAGCATTACCAGCCAGAACTGTATGCAACTTCTGTAAAAAGAAAAGTTGTCACCCAACCCCTTGTATACAGAACCACACAGAATCTGTTTTAAGTTAAAGTAATTAAATTTTGATGTTTCTTTAAAAAGAAGCAAACAAAAAACAAGCAAACAAAAACAGCTCTTAGGAGATATTATATGCATGTAACCTGTACCTTTAAATTCACCAGTGCAAGATGGACCAAGATAGGCAAAGTTTCAATGGTAATGCATGTCTACATATTCATTAATGATGAATGATGTAATGTTGTATCAGCTGAATTAAGCTCATGCACCTTTATGCAATATAAAATTATACCTCTAGTCTCAATATCACAACTTTGTATATAGATGAGATCAGATAAGGAGCAGGTAATTCAAATGTATTTGGGTTTCCAAAAAATACTTGCTAACATCCGTTGCAAGAACATACTAGGAAGTTTAAATAATTACAGAGGGAAATCTAATGTTCTGTCATGGATTAGAAACTGGCAGGGTAGAGACAGAGATGAATGGAGATAAAGTCATTTCCCAACACAAAAGCAGCAAAATACGTGGATACTGTGACTGGTATCATGACATGACTTGTCTGGTTTTCCTCTGTGTACAATATGGATCATTTTGAGTTCTGCCTAGGTAGAGAAAACCCATGTTGCTCAAAAAGCATTAAGATATTTTGATAGAAAATTACTACATTAATTTCCATTTTACAAGTCTGGAAGAGGTTTATTTTTGTTTGGTTTTTGTTTTAATCAATCCCATTTTTGGTGCAGGTCTATCAAAAATCTGTGCAGACCCTGGGGCTGTTTTACAGGTGGAAGGAGGAACCTGAATGTCCAATTTCTTCTCTTCTAGTATCTCTCTTCCTTCCACACTGCTCTTTATTTTTATTTTTTCCGCGTTTTGCTACTTACAGAAAAAAAAAAAATGGATGAAGAAAAAAATGGTCCATTTCCAACCAATGATTCTTTAAAAAAGTCCATCAGGCTCTGCGGTAGTAAGCATGGGTGCACGGATGTTAACCCCGTGGGAGAAGAAGTGTATCCCTTCATGTCTGTGCTGACTCGATCACAGCCTGCCACTGCCTGGGGCCATGGTGGTTCCTCTTGTAACACCATCAGTCAAATGCTGGTTTCCAGGGGAGCCTGACCTGCAAACACCCCGAAACCACTGAGTCACTCAATAAACCTCACCCCCATCCTGCTAGACTGTATGAAGTCTGAAGCTATTTTCTAACTACAGCGAGAGAAACCTCACCAGTTTGTTGCTGCATCTGGTGGACAGGTCACTGCTCTGGTACCCTTGAATTTCTGTCTGTGAAAGGCAGAGATGCCCAGCACGAAATTATGTGTTTCAAAGTGCTTCACCTCAGCTAATAGGGCTTGTGGTCTCTTGCAAATAATTTTTTTTATTTTTTTTTTTTGCTAAGAATTTCTCCTTAGCTGCTGAGATGTGTGAGTTTTGGTTTTAAACCCAGTGGTTCCTTTGCTCTCAGGACTCTGGCTCAGCAGCATCCACCCCACTTTAATGACTATTTTCATTCCACTTTGGAGCTGTAAAGAAAGTCCAGGTTTGCTAAACAACTAACCATTTGCACAGAAATCTAATCCTGGGCTACATCAAAAGCAGTATAGCCAGCAGGTCAACAGAGGTGATTCTCCCCTTCTGCTCTGCTTTTGTGAGACCCCACCTGGAGTCTTGTGTTCAGCATTGGGGTCCCCAGCACAAGAAAGACATGGAGCTGTTAGAGTGGGTCCAGAGCTTTCTCTGGAACCATGAACACTTTTCTACGAGAAAAGGTTGAGAGACTTGGGGCCATTCAGCCTGGAGAAGGGAAATCTCCAGGGAGACTTCATTGCAACCTATCAGTATATAAAGGGGGCTTATAAGAAAGATGGAGAAAGACTTTTTTACCAAGGCCTGTAGTGATACAACAAGGGACAATCATTTTAAACTGAAAGAGTGCATATATAGAAGAGATATTAGAAATAAATTCATCACTCAGAGGGTGATGAGGTCCTGGCACAGGCTGCCCAGAGAAGCTGTGGATGCCCCATCCCTGGAGGTATTCAAGGCCAGGCTGGATGGGGCTTTGGGCAACCTGGTCTGGTGGGAGGTGTCCCTGTGCATGGCAGGGGGTTGGACGAGATGAACTTTAAAGGTTCCTTCCAGCTGAAACAGTACTGTGGTTCTGTGATGACTCTAGGAGAGTAGTAAGAAACAACGATTAGCAGGGGAATCAAAAAGGGGGTTGATAGCCATGAACTGAACAAAAGCTTTCCCACAGCAGCTAAAATGGAGACAGTCAGGCCCATGCCAAGGAAGAGGTGAGAGCAGTGTTATATTCCCTCCTCCCCCTTGTGTTGCTCTGAGCTGTTGCTCCACACTTGCCCTGCTCCCAAGCTGTGGACAGCCTTTGGACAGCACAAGGTGTAGCTGGTGCCATAGCATCACCCAGGCACCATGGTCCTTCCTGGAGACCTGCATCCTCTGGTGTCCCCCTTGGTCCTGCTGGCACTGGTGCAGCAGGGAAGGGTGAGGTGTGAGCACACACCTTGGTGCTGGGGTCCCCTAGGTAGGCAGAGCTGTCTGAAACAACATTGGAGAGGGCTTCATAAAGGAGCTCTAGGTGTGAGTAAATGGCTCAAAGGCAGGAATAACCTGGTACTAGAAATGAACAAATAATTTTTAATGAATAATATATTGATGATATTCATCTCTTTCTGATTGCAGATTGTCCATGAACAAGTTGCAGTTTATCAAATATTCACTTTTCAAAACATGAAATTACTGTGAATAATGCATGAGGTACAAGTTGTTCTTGTGTTACTTGCTTAAATATTTAATACCAAAAATATGAGTTGTTTTGATTGAGCACGTATGCCATGTGGTGCAGCTCTGTTACACCTGGGCATGATCCCATGCCCATGAGTCAGGTGCGTGGTGCAATAAGCAGCACACTCGAGGTGCTTTCTGGAGGATTTTGTATCCAAAGGGTCCTGCGGCATAGCTGCTTTCTCATGTGTACCCAACAAAAAGTGCAGATGGGTTGGAAGTGAATCCAGAAAGCTATGACCAAATCGGAGAAGAATTGTTAGACTTATCTTTAATGTACACGCTGGGGACATGTTTAACTTTTTGCTCTCGGGGTCTGTTCTGCTCTGTATCAGAACATTCACAGACTTCTCCAGTTGTTTCCCCAATGCATGGTAAAACCATACTGAAACTTCCTCCTCTTGTAGATCTTGCATTGTGATGTTTTAATGGGTGCTGAAATCAAGCAGAGTTGTCCCTCCTGCCCTTTTCCCCCTGTTCAAGAGATACATCATTTTGGACCTTCAGGTTCCTCACCTGCCACTCAGGAATCCTCAGAGATATTAATGGCTCAGCCCATCTCCTGAGCGCCTCAGGATGGAGTTCATCATGCTACCTGATTTCAAGACATTTATCTTCTCCTAGTACTCCTAGTACTCTAGGCAAGGAATTTGCTCCTTTACTTGCTAGTATTATTTGTGCTATTTTGTGCTATTTTCCTGCTCACAACTACTTCAACTACTTTTTTTTTTTTTTTTTTTTTTTTTTTTTTTGGTGAAGACTTCCTGTATCTCTGAAGCTATGTAACAAATATTGCTGTCCCTGTCTCTCATGTTGGACCTGTTTCATTTTTATAAATAAGAAAAACATTATTGGAGCAGAACCTTGAACAGGAATCTGCCAAACTGCTGGAGACCACAGAAGTCAGCAGGATGTGGGGCCTGTCCTGGATCCTCATTAAAATCTTCTTTGTTGGAACATTCCTGCTCTGTTTTTCTCACTAGGTACTTCACTTTCCACAGCCCACCTTCTGGAGACCACCACGTCTCTTTTTCTGTCATTCTGCCTAAAACAGGGAAAAATGACTGCCCTCTGCATATGCTGCATTAAAACTGTGTGGGAAAAGGGCATTGGACAGGCTAATTCTGCAAAAGATCAGCTCAGTATATGTTTGTGCATGTTTGTAATAGCAATATCGTGTTTGCTGGCTACTGAGGTTTTACAGAAATCCTTGCTGTAAGTGTATTTCTCAACTGCAGGATGAATCAGTCCCAATGAGATTTTTCCCCCCTCCTAGATTTTGGAGAATTCTGGTACATCTCTTGGGTTTTAGTACCATGTCATCTATATGCTGCAGTAGAGCATGTGAAATGGGTTGCATTCATCTGGTTGCCATGTGTGTCCATCCGGATTCATTGCACAATGTGGAGATGAGGACATGTCCAAAACAGAGCATGCGGGAGCACAGTATTTTTCTGGTCAACATCATCAGACTGCTCAGGCTGGTAAATGAATATAGGGATGGGAAAGGCTCTCAGGACCATCAAGGCCAGTTGTTTCAGGTGGCAATATTATGTTGCCTGTTTCTAACCACATGGAAGGATTGCTTAGGGTATTGCTACTGCTGGAAAGAAGCTCCTGAACTTCTCGTTTTCAGCTCAAATTTACTCTTGGTCAAAGGATACACTCAGCCACCCTTCCCTTCAGATGAATCTGCTGAGAAGAACTTGCCAGAAATCATGAGGTCAGTTACAGGCAGAGCTGAGAATTGAAAAGAGCTCCTCAGCTCAGTGCCTTATACACCCAGTTTCATTTCGCATTATATAAGGAAGCCAAACAAAACATCAGTATCTTATTTAGCGTTCTATATCTCCAGGATGTGCTGATTTCATCTGAGGTGGCACAGAAACTTTTTTTTTTAACCTTAATTTATTAATTTGAAAAAGTGAGCTAGAAGTGTTTTCTGGAAAAAAAAAAAAAGACATTAAAAAAAATTATTATTATTTTAGCACCTTCTTTGTTTTCATGTCTTTTTTATGCTGGTTCCTAAAAGCTAAAGATTTATCACCTGTTTAGTTATGACATGAAGCCTTCACCAATATTCCCTGCTAAGATCCAAAGCATTACAGAGTTTAGATGAGAAACAAGTGGTTTTAGTTTTTTTATTTTTGAGGATTCAGATTTATTTTGTACACAATCTGATAAAAAAGTTGCTATCGCAATCTCCCATGCTGGGTTTTCCCATTATTATCACTCTCTCTGGTATATTTTTACCTTGAAATGTCTGTACATGAAAAGTTTGCTAGCATATACTAAAAGGTAGGTATTCAATTTAACAGTGCTTTCCCATGTGCTATCGATCTGCTTCAAATAAATTGTTTTTGTTCCAGGGGACACTACTGCTCACGTTACAGGAGAAACTAATTTTAACCTAATCATTAAAATTTGCATGTAAAGTACATATTGCAATTAGAGTGCCCAATATTGCTGAAGGGAAAAGACTTTGGGGTCTGGGATTTTGTGATACTTCAAAGAAGGTGGAAAGAAATGTCTTAATCTTGATTTCCTCAGGGCAAAGAGTGGGGAAGAGGGAAGAAGGGAGAGAAAGATCCTCATAAAAAATTAGTATAAGAGAGTGGCCTTTGTCTTTGGTGAGGGGTGTTTTGTGAGGCAGATGTCATACGTGAATCACTCTCTCTCTGGAATGTTTTTTTATATTGGAAAATCAAATCTAATACTTGCCTCACTTCAATCTTTTTACAGATCATCACACTTGTGCCCAGGATATTGCCAGCCTTCTGTTCTTGAGCATCTCTGCACATCAGCTGCCACACAAGGAGTAACCAGCCCTCATTCTTCACTGGCCACAGAGCAGAAACAGTGTGACAGCACTGCAACCGGTGGAAAAGGCTGGGATTTCAAGTATTTTTGTTTGACTTGGCTGCAGAAATCAAATTTAAGAAAAATAGAAAGAACATTTTATTTCATCTTCATTCTATATCATTTGATTTTGATAAGGCTGAAATTGTTTCATTTTGAAGAGTTCAGAGTGTTACCTTTGGATTGCCTTTTCCAATGCACTGACTTTCAGGTGGCACATGCACTTATACCTTTGCTGAAGGCTTGGACTCCACCTGCTCTGTGTTTCCCAATGAAAAACAAGTATACTAGAACATTTTGAACAAACTTTGCTAGACAGGAAATGTATGTTCAAGATTAAACCAATGATATAGGAAGAATTTATCTCTACTAGTATCTATCCATGGCAAGAGTATCTCAGTTTGCATGAGCGATTTTAACCTGACTGCTAGGACACTTAGAATTAGAACAGTTCAGTTGGAAGGGACCTGCAAAGCTCACCTAGTCCATCTGCCTGACCTCTCCAGGGTGAACCAAAAGTTAAAGCATGTTATTAAGGACATTGTACAAATGCCCCTTGAATACTGACAGGCACAGAGCATCAAGCACCTCACTAGAAAGCCTGTTCCAGTGTTTGAACACCCTCTTGGCAAAGATATTTTTCCTAATATCCACTCTGATCTAGTTAGTAGAAAAACAAATGACAATAAAACATGGAAAACATGTATCAGTATAGCTCCTACTCATGAAGGCGACAGTGGGGAAATTATTTGTTGGGAAATACTCACTTCTGCTTGGTAGTTGTGATTTGATCAGAGGAGGGTCAGGCTGGGTGTCAGGAAAAGGTTCTTCACACAGAGGGTGGTCAGGCACCGGGACAGGCTGCCCAGGGCAGTGGGCACAGCACTGAGCTGCTGGAATTCAAGAAGTGTTTGGACAATGCTCTCAGACATGTGGTCTGATTTTGGGTAGACCTCCTGTAGCCAGGAGTTGGACTTGATGATCCTTGTGGGTCCCTTCCATCTTAGGATATTCTGTGGTCCTGTTCTGTGATTCCATGATTATATCCTCACCAGAGGCAAAGTACATTAAACTTTTAAAAATGCTTCTTTTGGGGAGTTGAAGGATGAAGCATTTGGCAGTAGCTGGACATGAGTCTCAAAAAGAGAGGAAAAGACATTACTGTAGATGACAGTGTAAAGCAAGCAGTGCTTGAGTGCTGGGATGGGATCATCTGCACAGTGAAATTCCTCATGATGGCCCCAGCCACTGGTGTTTCCTCCTGCCTAGCAGGGTTGTTTAGGCTGTGATACTTAACAAAATACCCTAGCAAGAAGAGAATATAGTCAGCCAGGTCCTCTGACGTATCATCTAGTGTCTCTGCTTGCCATGCTTACCTTCAAATGACACACAGATCCTTTGTGTTGATACTTCTGTTTCAGTTGCATTAGTCACCTGGAGATCATCTGGCTCCAAATCAGGAGGTTCTGCAATGTGGTTCCTTGGTTGCCAAGGGTGTGGGATGGGGTGAGGAAAGGCCAGCTCACTCTGCAAGTGCACACAAAGGAGCAGGGGAGGAGGCTGCAGCCCAGCTCTGCCCCAACCCATGGCACCAGCCCTCACTGGCACAGCACTCATGGCCATTTCACTACTCACAGGCATTGTGTTTGTTCTGTTTTCCCATGAAAGAATGTGGCCTTGGGCCCTATTGCAGCATGAGCTAAAGAGCCAGAGACATCAATGCAGTCTAAGGCTGCATGAACCCTCTCCCAACAGACAGGTTTTCTGGCAACACACTGCGCATTACTGAGTTTACAATAATATCCTGGAAATTAAAGTTAAAATACCCTGGAACAGGCAGATCAGCACTCACAGAGATGCTCTCAGGAGACCAACATAAGGATCTCTGTCTGGAAGATTGTCATCTTGGGAGCACCTTTATCAGAGATGGGTTTCATCTCAGAAGTTGTCAGTTCATCAACCCCACATCTGCTTTAGGATGCACAGGATTCCACTCTGGTGGTGATAATTTCTCTCCTTTCTCTGCTAAGGGTCCTTAGGGTAACTAATCCATGTGCAGGTATCTGCGTTTGGCCACATTAATATCAACCCACACCTCTGACCTCAGTGAAGACTCACTGCTACACTCGCTGCTGTAAGTTAATAGAAAAGAGGAAATAAAATGACTACAGAAATTTTCATTTATAAGTGAGAAGAAAGCAGTGTGTGCAGGACTTCTGTCAGTATTGCTATGCCCAGCGCTCTAAAAATACTTAATACAGAACTGATTCAAGACCTGTTTATGTTCATGGAAGATTTCCACTTTGAAAGGCTTTGGGATGAGGTCATAGGTCGGAGTTACTGAATAACTGATCCACAGAAACAGATGAGGGTGGTAAAGGATATGTTCCTGTTGAGGGAGCATGTTCCATAGCACCAGAGCATCCAGGGACTCGTGTCTGCTCATGCGAAATGCTCATGCTTCATTCGTGTCTGAAGCGTGTGAAAACAACGAATCAGACAGAATGGAGTCAGGAAGCAATAGGAGCAGAGCTTGGTCACTGTGCTTCAGTGAAGGAGGAAGGATCTTGATGTGGCCTCATTGCTGGACAGTGGTCTGGGGGCTGGTAGGGTCATTGGCTGCCTTCTTACCCTCAGAAAGACTAATGAAAGTCTGGAGCACTCCGGTTAGCAATCATTTTCCTGCAGATTACCCTAAGCCCATCAAACCATGTCAAACTGTGTAGGTGAGTTGGACCTCTTGGAAGTGGGGAAAGCGGAAATGGCAACCCATTTTTTCCTGAATCTTTGGTGTTTTTCATAACATGAGCAGATATTGCCTGCTCACACCCCATACATGTGAAACGTTCATCTGAACATCTGTGCCCAACTGCAAATTGTCTTGCTTCACAAGAGTCTAAAAGGCATGACCTCCATGCCACAAATGGCTGAATGAGGTGGCTTGTCTGCAGATCAGTCCTTCATGGATGTTTTCCTGCTTGTCTCATTTCCCTGAGCTTTACTTAAGGTAGGATGAACCAACCCTGCTCAAGAAAACTTACGATTTGTGCTCTGACAGCAGATGATGCTTTTTAATGGATTCAGTCTACTTCACAGCAGGGTCAGTAGTAAAAAATTCACCTGTATCATGAATTATATATAAACCTTTGGTTTATATCAGTTTGTTTAGAGCAGAATGGTGGACAGAGAATTGCAAATTTGCCCAGTCTGAAGAAGGCAGGTTTGTAACTACAAGGACAGTAGTCCCTAGAGCCTGCTTCTGCTTACATGAGGGGAAAAGGACTGTCTCGTTTTAGGAAAAAGGACATGAAGAAGAAGAAGGATTAAATCATTTTGTGCCAAGTCTTAAGGCAGGAGTGAGAGAGTAAGAGGCTGAAAGTGATGTTTTCATTTCACAGGGAGATGGAAGCTTCCTCCATCTCTTAACCCAAAATATTGAGGTTTATTCTGGTTAAGGTGGTATCTACCTCTTTAATAGGATTGTGACTCAGAGAGCAGGTGACGGCTGTTTCTTTCTGTGTATAGAACTATAATCCTTCTCAATTATCAAAGACATAAATTACTATTATTTCCTTACCAGATCGAACATCTTCCTTAAATATGTGAAAGAAAAATTGTAGGTTGTCTAGAGAATTTTCCTCTTGGAGAAACTGCCTATTCTTAATATACAAGTTCAATGAAAGTTCAAAAGTTTATCAGTGCAAAGACTGCATTCTAATAATTCATCGCCAGCTTCTTAGCTCACATTTTGATACTATACTTTGAATTAGAAGACATTTTTGTACTGCCTTCATGTAAAAGTAATCAAACAGCACTTTTCACAAGCCTATCATAGTTATCTATTGATCATAATCAAACTACAGATAGCTTTAGCATTACAGGGCTCCTGTGTAGGAGAATTTGTCAATCACCAGTACAAATGGATGCTGACTGTCATGGGATGTTGTTTTCCTCAGCCTATATAACTCCACCACTTTTCAGCCTATGAGGAACTGCAAATGAGGAAGTTTGCAGGTAAATCAGATAGATTTTTATTTTTTTTTGCAGGTGAATCAGATGTTTTCACACTTGCTGGGCTCAATGACCTTCACAGGTTAATATATCAGATGAAGTCTCAGTGCTATTATTAGTATCTTTAACAGCCTGCTCTGGAAAAGTGAGGTATCAAAGAGTGGGAAAGAATAAAGCACACATCTTTATGACATGGGGTGAAAAATAGAGTGGTTCAGTATTATGGACCTGCCAGGTTATCCATAGTACCAGGAAAATGTTGAAACGATTAACAAAAACCGATTTTTGTGAGAAAACATGAAGGCTAGTAGAAGCAAGGATAGATTTATCATGAATAGCTAATAACAGTCAATCTAACACCGTTGAATGAATAGTTTCCAGAAAAAGAAACAGGCGTGATCCAAAATTTTACTTTTTGGGAGACTTTCATGCTATTACTTGTAACTCTTATATAAGCAAATTACAAATGACCTGGATGGAGCAGTCACTAAGATGAGAGGTGATATTATTTGAGTGACAAGAAACAACCAGGATCCACTACTAAAGGAAATTTTAGGGGATGATGTTCTGTAGAAGTCTGTCCTCAGTCCTCTTCTCTTCAATGTTTTCAGTATCAAGTTACATGGGGAATAATTAAGCATGCTTATAAATTTTCAGGTCAGTCACTGAGACTGACCACAGATAATTTAGAAGATAAAATTAAAAATCATCCTGACAGTTGGTGAAGATGCTCTGAAAAACAATGTCAATAATGTAAAATGCAAGGTACTATTCTTGGGGAAGCTTCATCAAATAAACATAGGATAGAGAACAGCTGGCAAAATACAGGTTCTTCATGAAAGCATCTGGGGACTGTTGTGAATCATGAGCTGAGGAAGAGGAAATAATTGCAAAGCAGCAAAAGTTATAGTAGTGTAAACAGAAATATAGAATGTGTGAGAATCGTTCCACTCTGATCAGCCCCAGTGAACCCAAACTGCCTTGGATAACTGAAGGGTTGTTTAGCTGGGTAATGGTTTTTGGAAAACATGTGGATCAACAGTAGAAAGTCCAGAGGAGACCACTAAAACTGACCAGGAGTCTAGAAAGGAAGTGAACAAACCACTTGACATTATTTTAGCCTATGTTGCAAGAGACCGAGGGAGGAACCAACCCTAACAATCAGCAATAGAAAATTGCAGAAGAGAATGATTTGTTTACCACATGCATGACAGTCAAGACAAGTCTTATGCTTAAACTGGAACAACTTAAATTCAAGAGACGTTGGGAAAAGAATACTATTGGGAAAAATAAGGAAGGACTGGAATAGAAAGACTAAGTTATAAGGAAGATAAAGAAGGACTGGGATAGAAAGACTTGGTTATAAAGAAGTTCATCACTAAAAAGGATGCGTAATGAAAATTGCTCTGTCAATAGGATTTATGTTTGAACAGAGATGATGTGATACGATAAGAATAATCAAATATGATACATATATCATTTTTTAATGTCACAGAGTAGAAAATGGACACAACTTTCTGGAAATCTGTCAAATTATTTATTCTGTGACCTCGTAGTCTGGATTGTCCCCACAGAGTAGGAACAGTGGACTTGGTGCTCAGCAGGACAAAGTCATTCCTACAACTATGTGGCCTCCTATTTGGAGACAGTAAATGGTGAGGAACCACCTTCCCCACCAGGGTCAGAAGCTACTGAAAAGGCCAGGAGAGGCTGTTACAGCTCTAAGCAACTGTAGAAAAGTTCAGGGAACCTTCAGTGGAGATGGTTCTGCAGCAGCTGTGCATCCTGCCTATGTGCTGCTGGCTGGTGGAGTTGTGCACTTAGAGAAGGAACAAAGATGTCACACAGTGGCAGCAGCTACTCCATAAACAAAAATAGTGAAGAAACTCCATTATAAGCCTATATTTGTTCCTCTCCTGGCTTTAGTGATCTCAAGCCTGACAGATTTTCCTTACTCCAGATGTAGCCTATCTACAAAATTTGTGAAAAATAAGACATGCTTTCCTGAAAAGGAATTAAAAACAACAACAACAACAAAAGAAACAACAACAACAAAAAAACTTGGAGCTGATCAAAGAAGATAGCTAAAGAAGTGGATCCAGCACAGTCTCCCATGGGTGGCAGCTCCTGCTCCCCCCTGCTCCTGTGTGGGCTCCTCTCCACGGGCTGCAGCTCTGGCCCGGGACCTGCTCCTGCGGGGGCTCTCCATGGGCCGCAGCCTCCTCCAGGCCACATCCACCTGCTCCACCGGGGGCTCAGCCACTCCCCATGGGACTTGTGCTCCAGGCCCTTCACCAGCTTCGTAGCCCTGCTCTGGACACGCTCCAGTGCCTGGATGTCTTTTTTGTAGTGAGTAGCTTAAAAGTGACCACAGCTCTTGAGGTGCGGCCTCACTAGGGATGAGTACAGGGGGACGATCACCTCCCTGCTCCTGCTGGCTGCACCATTCCTGACACAAGCCAGGATGCTGTTGGCCTTTTCAGCCACCTGGGCACACTGCTGGCTCATGTTCATATGAGCATCAACCAACACCCCCAGATCCTTTTCCTCTGCACAGCTTTCCAGCCACTCTGCTCCAGGCCTGTAGCATTGCATGTGGTTGTTGTGACCAAAGTGCAGGACCTCATCCCATTGGCCTCTGCCCATTGACCTGTCCTGTCCAGGCCCCTCTGCAGGGCCTTCTTACCCTCTGGCAGATCAACACTTCCCCCCTGCTTGGTGTCATCTGCAAATGTACTGAAGGTGCACTCCATTCCCTCATCCAAATCATCAGTAAAGATATTAAAGAGGATGAGCCCCAACACCGACCCCTGGGGAACTGTACTGGGTCTGGCTGGGAGGTTAACTTTCCCTGCAGCAGCCCATACAGTGCTGTGCTCTTGCACTTGTAGCTAGAACAGCAGTGTTATCACACCAGTGTTGTGTCTACTGCTGAGCAGTGCTGGCACAGCATCAGGACTCTTTATAACCCTCCTAGGGGGCGGGCAAAAAAGTGAGAAGAGAAACATCACCAGGGCAGCTGACCTAAACCAACCAAAGGGATATTCCATACCATGTGGTGTCACACTCAGAAATAAAAACTCAGTCGCCAGCTGGATTTCATTCCACTCACCACTACTCTTTGGGCCCAACTATCCATCCAGTTTTTAACCCAACAAAGAGTGTACCTGTCCAAGCCATGAGCTGCCAGCTTCTCCATAAATCTGTGGGAGACTGTACCAAAGGCCTTGCTGAAGTCTAAGTAGATTACATCAACAACCTTTCCTTCATCTCCAGGTGGGTTACCTGGTCACATAAGAAGGTTGGTCAGGCAGGACTTGCCTGTCATGAACCCATGCTGGCTGGGCCTGATCCCTTGGTTGTCTTGCACATTTTGTGTGATTGCACTCAAGATGGTCTCTTCCATAAAATGTTGCTCACTGTCTCAGCTCTGGCCAGCAGCATGTCCATTTTGGAGCTAGCTCTGATCTGACAGGGGGCAGCTGCTGGGCTCTGCTCACAGAAGCCACCCCTGCAGTCTCCCTGCTACCTACAATCTTACGAAGTAAACCCAGTACATGGTTAAAACATTCATTGGCTTTCTTGAGTTGTGATTTAATAATACCTGGGACCAAAATATAATTGCTTACACAAGCTTTTTTTGCTAAGACTTTGACATCAGAATGATGATTACAGCACAATGGATAGCTGAAGGAAACCTAAGGTTTCGGAAGTTGTTGAGAAGGGGTTTGTCTCGTTTGCTTGTTACTGAAGAAAATTTCTTTTTATTCTGCAGAAACAATGATCAGAGTACAAATTTTTCAATCTGGAGGGACATCTGCAGTCCTGTGAGGAGTCTTTCTAAACTCTCTCAAGACACTCTTTCACAGCTCATCTATAACCAACACCTTTTCTCAGGACAGATGCCTTGGAGTGAACTCAGCAGAGTCACACTGATGTAGACTTTGGGTAAGTGAGAGCAGCGTGACTTGCATTTCTTTCTCTGACTCATACGTCAATGGAAAAGATATAAATGTGCTTGCAGTATATAGCTCCCCCAAACTAAGCACAAATTACGTTACTTTCTATATTGTCATACAACTGTGGAACAGACTTCAATGTGACAATTATAAATAAAGAAGAAATACTTTTTTTGAAGTATGTTTCTTGCTTTGAAGCATAGTAATTTGTCTCACCTTCCCGACTAGTACTAGAAACATGAACAAAATATGCACAGTTCTCTGGTTCAGCATTGGTGAATGGTGTAAGAAATACTGCCATTTACTGTGGAAAAAAGTCTGTTCATTTTTATCATATGCAGTAACATGGGACAACATTATGTAGCAAGTTCATTGCCTCTTACCTCATGCTTCCTAAATGGCATCTATAAATACTGAACATGCCTGTGACATATTTTTGGTATCTCAGATTACACATTTCTAGAGGTTAAGGAATGACTGACCAGGGATGAACTTCGCTGGCACATCATCTTTTTCCAGAACGTATTGTTCTTGGATCTATCCCAAAACATACACAGGGATGGTCCAATGTTTCTGTGGACAGTCTTTTTCTCTGTACAGTTAAACTTTTGTTATGGATGCATGTTAGCCCTTAACAATATCAATCTAAATCTGTTTACTATTTATCTTTAATACATCAAGAAAAATAAAAAAGGTTCTAGAAAAATCCAAGCAGTTCTAGCAGAATCATCCAAAGGTAAACAAGGCCATTTGTTTTGGATACTTAATTGTTTCTATTACCTTTTATTCTGATTTTGATGAAATGCCAAAACACAATTAAGAACATACCTTTTTCTGTGTCCCTTACTAATTTATTACTGTTTTCTGAAGGCACCATCCTGTTATCCCTGCAGACAGTGAAAAACTCCCCTCAGCTTCAATATCAGCAGAAAATTACCCTAACTGAGCAGTTTTGTCAATTGGAGATTATTTATTCCTTGAAGGGCTTAATCCTGTGAGTTACTAAATATCCTCTAGAAAGTCCTGACAACATTCAGCTTCCACTGATTTCAGTGTGGGCTGAGAGCACTCAGTAACTTGCAGTTACTAGATCAAAATTAACAAAGAAAAGCAATTTTAAGGAAAGTGTAAAACACAAATTAACATCTTTTCTGGCACCTGTATTTCTTTATCACATAATATAACCTGAATGCCATGTGGAAATTACACCTTTTCAGCTATAACAACTTTTTCCAAAGTTTAGACACATTCTTACACTGAGAAACGTTTGCCATATTCTGTTCATGCTCATAAGGTCGTGACTAAGATAAATAGATTTTAGAGAAACATTAGAGTGGGAGTATGTGGGAGGAATTTCATATTACTAGCTCATTTTTTAGCAGATAGAATTTGAAAGCTGGTTGAATTTTGTACTTGATTCCATTAGAAGGGAATATGACAAAGATTCCTATAGAATATATTAGAATATATATTCTATATAGAATATATAGAATATATTCTTATAGAATAGCACAACTTCATTTGGTATGAAATTGAATATATAATGAAAAGCTACTAAATAATACCTAAAGAAAACAACTTTAAAACCTGACATTTAGAAGTGTGACAAAGGGATGCCTGTGGTGACAAGACTTTAAATAACTTTAAAAGGGTGTAAGATTTGGCCCTGTTTCTCTCTGAGCTAGTGACAGGACTCCCATTGCGTGTTAATGTGAACTGGATGAGGCACCAAATCCCAAAGACTTTATTTGGCATACCCTAAATCCCCACACTGGCACAAGTCTGGGGTTCTGTCCTGGACTTTCCATGCCTCTGCACATGGCTCTGCCATTCCCACAGACCTCTGTGAGGTTGCTTCAGTGATGTGTAGCTGAGTCAGTGCAAGACTATTTTACGTGAATTTCAGCTGCAACGATAAATATTTTTAAGCAAAGGTAAAGATTATATTTGGAAGCCAAGTGTCTAGCCCAGTGAGATTTTCACAGAAAGGAGGGTGGGGAGTGACTGTATGTGAGAATGGGCCAGGGAGCAACATTATGTCAAGAAGATGAAATTAGGCCTTGTCTCCAAGACTAACCAGTCATATACATATAATATAATCCATAGATAACCATGGTGTTCTTGGTAACAGAGAGGCAAATACAAACAGAAGGGAACTTAGGAACAAACAGCCAAAAGTACAGCTCTTGAGGGTCAGCAAGAGTTGAACTCCAGCAAATGACAGAGGGGAAAAAGGAGAGCCTTAGCATAGGGGAGAATGAGAGGAATCAAGGATAAGTCCCAAGATGAGGAAGGCTGTAGGTGTTATCAACAGCCATGGAAATCAAAAGATGAAAAGAGTGTTGATAGAAAGAATTCAGATTTATGAGTCACTATCCTCTGTTGGCTTCATCCTGTCTTCCCCTCTCCTGCACCCTGTAATGAAAGAGCAAAGCTAGATTTGTGACATATCTTTGCAGGAGAGTGAATATTACAGCCACAGAATCATGACTTTACTGGAGAATGAGCTCAGAAAGAAATCCGTTATTCTAGATCAAATATCTATCTAAATCACAAAAGCATCTGGACCATCTGTTCCAATTCCTCCTCTCAAGCAGGGACACCCAGAGCAGGTTGCCCATGACCGCATCCAGGAAGCTTCTGAAGCTCACGAAGGAGATGACATAACCTCTCTGGGCAGACTGTGCCAGGGCTCCCTGTCTCACACCTTGAAGAAATGCTTCCTGATGTTTGGATGGAACCTACTGTGTTCCAGTTTGTGGACTTTGCCTCTTGTCCTGGCACTGGGTACTACTGCAGAAGCCTGGCTGTCTTGGTAACTTCCCTTCAGGTATTTATAGACATTGAAAAGATCCCCTCTGAGCCTCCTCTTCTCCAGACTGTCGAAGGCAGTTGGTTGTTTCTAGTTTCCAGGCTAAGCACACATCAGCTGCCAGGGCAGGAACTTGGGTGACACAGGCAAGGTACAGCACATGGGACCTCCTCACTGAAAATGAGGATCGTAGAGAAAGGCCTGGTGCCATTCTCCATCTGTCATCTCATGCCATCAGATGCTAAGGGGACACTTACATGCTCCTGTGAGAACATGTCTCATCTGGAGATGTTTGTGGTGCTTTTGGTATGAAGGCTTCTAGCACTATGCCCAGGGATGAGCTGTGCAAGGCAGCACAGCCAGTGGGACCCCCAGGGCAGCTACTGTGGGTTGGGTGCTGCTGTTTGCACTGGAAGAGTGAAAAGAGGGATGATTTCCAGAAGTACCACGACATTGAGGTGACTCTTCCAAACATGCTGCCTAGTATCTCTCTTCTCTAGAGCATGAGACAAGAAAGCAAGGTCACAATGTTGGTTTAGAGGCCCAATGAATAAATTTAACAAGGGAACAATGCTTTGCCATCCATTGCTAGTTACATGCCACTGCCAAGTCCTGTTCACCAGCTATGGTTAAAGGTTTTCCCATGCAATCTGGAGATGCAGCCAACCTGCATTTACTGCAATACTTAAGGCTGTTCAACCCATCTCTGCTGTTTCTGCTTTCAGCCTCCTGTACCTTTAACTGGCATGCTTGCAGTCACTCCAAGATCACTAAGAAAGAATACTTGTCAAGAAGTAATGAATATTTGTCAAGCAACCATGTTAACCACCTCATTTCAGTCTGCTTGTATATTTACAGCCAACGCGACTGCATGACGTGCCTTGCTCGGTATTCATGCAAAACTTGCAAGAGCCATGGTATGAATGGAAAAGCAACCGGATTCAGCCTCTGAGCACAACCAGGCGCTGGGCTGGTGTGCACCAGTGTGACCTCTTCTCCTGAGCATTGATTTGTTTGGCAAACAAAGCCATTTACTTATGTGAACATATGTAGTATGGGCTTGGGTGAAGAATGGAAGGATATTTAGGAGAGAATGAAGGATAATTAGGAGAGTGGTTTGCAGCCTCTAAATGGATTATTGTTTTCTGAGAAAAACAACATCAAATTCCTGGATGAATTGTGGAAATTCTGTTCCCAGTTATCTGTCCTGTGTAGGATACCCTCTACAGTAAGGGGAGGGTCCAATAAGCAGTTCCAGCGATGTGGGGCTGTGATCTTTGGTGGAATTATTTACAAAGAACCTGCTGCAGTGGGCAAAGCCCCATTTAGCATCCCTAGAAATAGAATGGGAAAAGAGAATTGCTGTGGTTGATTGTGAACAAGCTCTGTGCCTGAGAAGAGCTGCATCGTGGGAGGGACAGCAAGCCATCACCTCCAGGGGTGGGTGGCAGAGGCTGCCAGGAAGCAGGCTTCCTCTCTGGAGGGGTTTCATTGGTGTTCATTGGCTTTGTCAGGTTAATTAGATAGACACTGCATTTGTGTCCTTATAGACAGTGGTGAGTCACTCTAAAGCAAGGGCTGAGGAGTCAGGAAAGGGACAGAATAAAGAAAATCTTCAGTAGGGTGTTTGCTATGCTCCAGCTCCTCTGTGTTTAATTCTTCTTCACCAAAGTTTTTTAATCCTCGTGTTTAGCTTTTCCATCACATATTCATTTCAGATGCAGGCACAGTGTTTTGAAGGGCACTTTGTAATGGTTTTATCCAGATTCAGATTATTTGCAATCCAGGGGGAAAGCATGCATTCTTTGCAAGGCAAGTAGAAAACATATCTGAACACAAATCAAAAGAATGATTACGGCACGCACGCTCTGTACCCATTACCAAATCCCCAAGGCTCTTTCTGTTTGTTTAGGCTCTTTTTCTTCTGCTGCCTCTGGTTGGGCTGGGTGTAAACTCAGCAATGAATGAGAATGGTTAAAATGGATAACATAAAAAGATGTGACATTCTTGAAAGATCCCATGTTTCAAACTTAGATTCAAGTGAAAGCTACCAAAGGAACACCTCCCAGTGGTCTAAAGTAGATCTTCAGCACATCAGAGGTTTGCATATCCATCTGTCATAGGGTGCTCTTCTGATCTCATTTCAATCCCAAACAAACTCAAATTCACTGTGTAATGAAAAATGGCATTTGCACAATGTGGAAAGCAAAAGCATGGTTTCTACAGCACATTATGTTTTACACTGCTCATGAGACAGTGTTTCATATCCCATAAAAAAAGCATTATCTGTAACCTGGTTGTGCCAGAAAAAAAAAGCATCATTGTGCCTTTAAAAGAGATGTATTTTTTTTTTTCCTTTCTGAAAACATCTCTCACATTTCCCTACCCACAAAGTAACCTGTGTTTATAAGCAAATCCACTCAGCCCCCTAATAATGACCTTGAGTAAACATCTGACATGCATTGCTTTCAAGCTCCTCTTTGTTTAGGCATGAATTGTTCATTTTTATGTCTTTTGTATACTGCCTAAAGGAAAGACAAATGATACAACGGATGTTTTACATTATCAATTGTGGCAGAGGTTATGCCTGTGTTTATCTGATCCTCCTTTATTGCATTACAAATGGTAAGATAAACTGCCAGGCATACAATGGTCATTAATTTCAGGGCACATTTTCACATTGAATTTTTAATTTAAAATGTATTAGATGCAAGATAGCTAGTTGTGAAGTTTCCTAGTTGTTTGCAAAACCTGTGGCAATCTTATGTAATAAAAATTTTCTTCCCAACTCTGGAACTGAACTTGTTTTAAAACATGAGTGCCTACTATGTTTGAATGAGGAAACAACTTTTTTTTTTTTTTTTCCTTCCATATTTTTACATCTATTTTTGCATCTATTTTGCACCTATTTTCTGCAGCTATGGGGTGTCTCATCTCAGCCAAGTGCACCCTCTTCCTCCTTCTACCAGTGTCAAATGAAACAGCAACATCATAATTTGTTAAATGTGAGACTGCGCAGGGCAAAATGGAGGGGGGGGGGGGAGGGAAGGAAAAAGAGCATGGTGGATACATTCCTGTAAAGTACCAATCTATCTGAACGTACCCTCTGCAATTGTTGCAGTTTACTGTTTTCGGAGAGTTTGATAAAATCACTACACAACTTTGGAGGGGGAAATAACACTGGAAGTGTGGGTATGTTTTTGTTCTGGGTTTAAGATATCCTTGCTTCTTGACAAGATTCACTGTAATATACACTACTTGCTCTATCTGAAAGTAGTTGAAGATCCAAACATAAATCTATCAATGAGGCAACTTGCTGGCTTGCTCTACAGATATGGGATCTTGCAAACAACAGCCAGTTTTCAAAGTTTCCAGAAGAAAACAACAACAAACAAACCAAACAGCACAAAACAAACAGACAACAACAACAAAACACTAAAAAAATGTCTACACCAGTTATGGTGATACTCTGAAAGACCAAGCACAGGTAGAACTGGTAGTGAGGTCTGTGGCTGAGGTTGTCCAATGCTTCCTAGAGAAGGTACCCATTTTCAGCTTCCCACAACCTTGCTGACACCTCAGTCTGGTGTTCATCTGCTGCAAGAGAAAGTAAATATTCTTTGGTCTTTCAGCAACAAGCATTCAGCAAGCTCTGTTTTTGAGGCCAATGAACAATGGGCAGTTTTGTTGACAGCCCCAGGTTTTGTTTATTGTGTGTCTTTACAGCCTCTAGCAGCTTGAGATTTGGCAAAGGAGTCATCCAGTGACTAGGCAGGACCTTTGCTATCCTCATGAAGCACCACTAAGGTGCAGCTGAATTATAACTCTGCAGGCTGGTCTGTTGAATGCTGAAACAAATAAAAGAATCAAATCTAGGCCAAACTTTTCTCCATGCAGTCTGTTGGTGTTTTTGTTTGTTTGTTTGTTTTGCTGGTTTGGTTGGTTTTGCTTTGGTTGTTTTGTTTTGTTTGTTTATTTTCAGAGCTGTTACCTACCTGACTGGGAAGATAATACTTCAAATAAATATTGTCCCCCCGCATACAATGCAGAGACATCTAGGAACAATTTCCCATCTGGAAAAATCCACTCACTCCTTGAAAGAGGATGAATGTGAAGGGGTATGAGGGTGAAGCTTCTTCAGTTTTGGGTGACAGCTCACACTGAACAACCACACTTCTTTTGAAGTCCAAGTGAAACATTTATTTGGTGGTCAATAATTTATCTGATCTTTGTTGCTTCCTTCCCCTCTGCTCTAGAAACTCAAAGTTAGTCCCTTTCAGCTGGTGCTGATGTTCCCCAGACACACTCAGCATCACATGGTGGGAGGCACAATCCAAGAGAGGGGCTAAGTTTTAGATGCAGATCCCATGTCCCCTTTTAGAGGTGAGTCACACAAGACTTATTTACAGGGTAAGGCTGGTTCATGTGACTGAATCTGGGTCCTCTTGACAGCAAGAAGTAGTCATCTTCACACCTACCTTCCACATTCTCATGCCCCCCCAGCTGCTACTTCTAAGTGAGCCAGAAAGGCTGTATTTTCTGTCCTAGAGGTTGTCACACTTAGCAGCATTGCTGCAGTCTTGGCAAAGATGACACATCTCAACATGAGTGGAAGAAATCTCTGCGTAGAGCTGGAGAATTGGTATTGGTTTATAAAACAGGTTGAGGTCCTCTGTGAGGAGAGGCACCACAGAGAGATGTAAGATCATCACTATTACCATCATGAAATATAAAAAGCAAGAAATTTAATATTTCCCCCTATATAATAAAATCACTCTTTTGTGGTGACACGTTGCAGCCCATCTCACAGAGTATTGCACTAATCAGTTTATTAGACAGGCAGAGGAGCAAGAAGGCAGTGAAGGTGCAAAGAGGGAGACTTTCTTTTGTCTCTTGCTTGTTGGGAGGACGGAAAAGTGAGAAGGGGAAATTAGGAAAAACTGCTCTTTTACTGCAGCACTTCTCCATTTATTATGAAGAAAAAAACAGGAATTTGTGCTGAAGAGAAACCAGTGTCCATAGTTATCCTAAAACACAGAGGGGATGACTGTAGCTGTCCCCAGGGCAATAGGAGAGACCAAGTTTCCTCCCAGCTGCCTGCATTTATCAGCAAAGAACAGGAAAGGTGGGAGCACAGAGGAGAGGAGCTGCAGCTTCGCCTGCTAGTACCCCCCCAGCCCCACACATGGCTGCACAGGAGCCAAGGGATTTGGAAGCTTTCTGCCAGCTTCAGCAGGCTTTGTGGCGGGCCCTACAAAAAACACCTCCTGGCATCAGATCCTAATTGTCTTGGGGCTTATTAGGCAAATGCATATCTGAAATTAGGAAAAAAAAAAAAAAGAAAAAAAAAAAGAAGAAAGAAGTAATGTTTCTCTTCCTCCCTACTGTTTCTCTTCCCACTCTCAAATTTCTGAACTTGAGATGTTTTTCTTTTACCTTGTATTGTAAATTATGACTGACAATGCCATGTAAGAACATGAGGAAAATAAATTAAAAAGAAAAGATTACCCTATGTCAAAACCCACTAGTAAAATAGCATTTTAAAAAACAGCTTTTTCATGTATATGGATTAGCACACCAAAGTAATGGCAGATATTAACTAATGATAAATGTTTATGAACATATAAAAGTACTTGATTGGGTAGCTGTTGAGTCACGTCTGATGGGATTGCTCACTGCTAACATGGAAAAAAGGCTGGAAATTCTTCTGGTAATCTTTCACTTAAATAAAAGCTATATAACTGAAAGCTGTCCGGGGCTCATTTAAATGTAAGTTCCTTAATTTTTTCATCTTGCATTTTCTGTAACAGCAATCAGTACACAGAATGATTTTAAGGTGGGCAAATTATTTCCTAGATAATTCTTGAACCACTGAAATAAATTCAAAACATTCCCCATGAAGAGAAGTAGGCTTGATGCTCTGAATTAACATTGTGAGAAGCAGAGATCTGGCTTTTATTTTCTTCATTTTTCTTCCAGTTCCTTTCTTGCAGTGTGCTAAGTGCAAGGGTCTTGCTCTTGTCAAAGACCTGGTCACGTGCACAAACACTTCATCACATATGTGCATGTCAAACACCTTATGAAGGCTGACAATAATCTCATTGAAAAGAAATGGTTTCATCAGAGGCTGTGTAAAAGACAAAGGACTTGACCTACACAACAGGCAGGAATAATCTCAGATATATGCCATTTGTACAGACTACTTTAACATTGAGAAGTGCTGCTTATTACAATTGTTGCTTCTAAACGTGTTTGGTATTGCTTATTTACAAAGCAATTGACATGATATGAGGGATACAAATCTGTGGTCACTCTTCTCTCAGTGTTGTCTAAGTCATTGAATCAGCTGGATGGGCAGAAACAAATCCTCAGTGCAAGACTGTGCAAGCCACAAGCCCTGGAAGCCTTCTTGATATTGCACCTATTCTTCTACCAGGGCAATCACATTGTGATGTGTCCAGTGCCTAGAAAACCTCCCTTCTAGAAACACTGAAAGACCTATCACAAAAATGTATGAGACGCAGGTATAGCTCTCCTTTAATTCAATAGTTTCAGTATCTGTGACCCCCAAAGGAGCAGTACAGATGGAGGACTGCAAAAGGTAAAAAGGCTTTCTTGGAAGGAGATAGAGGAGTGATAACTCATAGTGACAATGGACACCATGTCTCTGCTCCTATGGAGGACAGGACTGCTCCACAGTCTTCTGCTCCTCATCAGCTGGTGGCACAATTTTTAGATAAGAGATTGCCAAAAATCAATCTCATTGCTCCTCATAAGCACCTGTGTGAGATGGCAATTAATTTGTGTCAGTTCCTGCCCCTGTACCCTACCTACCATAAAAGCTGTGTAATTGTTTTCCACAGGGAAAAAAAAAAAAAGGTTAACAAGCAGACAGAAGTGTGCATATTTTTAAAGTTATAAAATAATGAAATTAATTTAAAAACTGTGACTGAATTGTATAGGCAATTCAGCCTGTCACCTCCTCACCTGACTGCCTAAGCACTTACAGAGGTGCAGAGTAAGACATGCTCTTAAGTTACTGTAATAGTTTCGAAAATGATGAGATTAGATGATTTCCCATCTTAATTTCTTATAATTCCATTATATTCATATGATTTGCTGGTTAATTTTTATTTTGCTCACAGGTTTCCCATGACACCATGAAGGAGCTCCCTGTAAACCTAGAACCATAAAATCATAGAATCACAGAATGGTTTGTGTTGAAGGGACACTAAAGACCATCTAATTCCAACCCCCTGCCATAGGCAGAGACACCTCCCACCACACCAGTTTGCCTTGGACAATTCCAGGGATGGGGCAACCACAGCTGCTCTGGGCAACAGAGAGATCTAACATCCTATCTAAATCTCCCCTCTTTTAGTTTAAATCCATTCCCTCTTGTCCTTTCACTCCACTCCCTGACAAAGAGTCACTCCCCAGCTTTCCTGTAGGCCCTCTTTAGTTACTGGAAGGCCACTCTAAGGTCTCCCTGGAGCCTCCAGGCTGAACAACCCCAACCCCCTCAACTTGTGCTCTGATCATCTTTGTGGCCCTCCTCTGGACCTGCTGTAATAGGTCCATGTCATTCTTATACTGGGGGTCCCACAGCTGATCACAAGTGGGGTCTCATGAGAGCAGAGCAGAGGGGCAGAATCACCTCCCTCACCCTGCTGGCCATGCTGCTTTCGATGCAGACCGGGATACAGTTTGCTTTCTGGGCTGCAAGCTCACATTGCCAGTTCACGTCGAGCTTCTTGTCAACCAACGAGGTCCTTCTCCTCAGGGCTGCTCTCAATCCATTCTCCACCCAGCCTGTGTTTGTGTTTAGGATTGCCCTGGCCCATATGCAGGACCTTGCACTTGGCCTTGTTGAACCTCATGAGGTTCTCACAGGCCCACCTTTCAGGCCTGCCCAGGTCCCTCTGGATGGCATCCCTGCCCTCCAGCGTGTTGATCACACCACTCAGCTTGGTGTCACTGGCAAACTTGGTGAGGGTGCACTCAATCTCGCTGTCCATGTCACTGACAAAGATGTTAAATAGGGCTGGTCCCAATACTGACCCGTGTGAATCACCACTTGTCACTGATCGCCACCTGTACATTGAGTCATTGAACACAGATCTTTGAGTGTGACCATCCAGCAAATTCCTTACCCACCCATTAGTGGAACATCTTTCAAATCCATGTCTCCAAATCAATTTAGAGACAAGGATATTATGTGGGACAGTGTCAAATGCTTTGTATAAACCCAGGTAGATGGTGTCTGTTGCTCTTTCCCTATACACCACAGCTGTGACCCCATTGTAGAAGGCCAATCAGATTTGTCAGGCATTATGAATTTGGTGGCCTATTACAAGACACTCTCCTTACTGTTTTACTAACTACTATATCCTTACTAACTTGTAACTTGTTAACTTCTAAATTACTAACTACTTACTATCTCCTTAGTAACTTCTGCAAGGCACTCTCCTTACTATCTTCAAATGTCACTCACCACACCTTTTCTACAGTGACTACAGAAAGCCCACCAATGGAGAGGCTGCCTATTTGCTATGACTATTTGCTATGTCCCTACCCTCCTGAAAACCAGCACTGGACAAGACGACAGCAGAGCTCAGTCAATTCATATGAAAACTGGAAGTATCTGAAATCTGGATAGCCAAAATTGGTCTATCAAATTCTCTTTATTCCAGCTGCTACAAAAATAATAAATAATAATAAAAGATCAAGTTTTTCTCATTCAGAAAACAAATGATTTTAAGAATGATGTGTTGTTGGACGTACAGTTGTTGTAGAACACTTGATGCTGAAGCAAGGTGATAAATTGTAATGTGTAAGTCCCCTTGTTCAGTGGAAGGCACCCAGCAGAGCTGGAAGGTTTAAGGATGAAATGGCTGAACTGAAAAAACACAACCTCATAAGACCTGGTAAATTCATCTGAAAAATTTTGCATGGCAAATGTTGTATTTACACTTATAAGTGAATGACCTGGAAAATCTGGCATGTCCAGTATTTGAATCATTGGAATTGTAATTCAAAGAATAAAAACACATGAAAGATCACAATGGGGTCTAATTAGTATATTTTCTTCAAGGGAAAATGGTGCCTCTCTCATCTCCTAGAGTCCACTAATAAATGAATAGTGCATAACATTCTTAGTATTTTCGATAGGTTTTAGTACAGCCCACTAAGAGAAGATACAAAAGAAACAAAACAGTCAAGTACACAGACGAAAAATCCCACTTCAGAAACTGGCAAAGGGATAAAAAGAAGAATAGACAGTAAATTGCTGAACTGGCAAAGGTTAACAGTGGGAACCTTTGAATGTTTTTAATAGAAATTTTTTCTGCTTAAAAAAGAAAAAGAAAATTCATTGAAATCACATTGTCTCACAGGAACATGTTGATTTCAATGAAATTTGCTATAGAAAAGGTCAAAATGAATCATCTGAACTTTACAGTTTTAATTATGTTGCAATATTTTGTTATGACTAGAATTTCATTTCGTGACATGAAAATGTACTGTTAGTATTTTACTCATATTTACAATTTTCTACAAAAACCAAATTCTAAAGCAAAAATATTTGAGCAATGTTGAAATTAAACATATCAAAATTACAGAGGAAATAGTATTCAAATAGATGTAAATCAATTTCTTACCAGAAATTTTGCTCTGCATAAAATTCAAATTTTATTCCTGGACAAGAATTAAGGAAAAAAAAATTAAAGTTGTGACATTTTATTTAGGATGAAGTTTTATTTTATTTCTGACTGGCTCTGCTAACAAAAATAATTAACTGAGTCCCAGTCTACACGTAGCATCCCCTAAGCTATTTGTTAAAAATCAGAAAAGCTGAAAAGGTGAGTTAGAGCTCTTTAAATAAACTCACGTTATAGTTACCCAAACAATGAAAAAATTTAGAGGAAATTCCAATACTCAGGAAAGCAGGATGAACATGGGGCAGCAGTTTGGCAGGTGAAGCTCATAGTTGCTAGCTGAACTGTGAGAGGGGACAGGCTGTACCACTCATGCATTATTTTTCACATGCTAAGGGCATGTCTACAGGGCACATCTGCAGTGAGTATACTTATTTCAGTACCCGACAGAGCTCATTCATTGTTCTTGCAAAGAGTGCTGTGTGGAGATATCAGTAATTAAGTGCATATATTCAGAAAATAGACCTAGTGTATAATTTTCCAAAGCACGTTAAGTCACCTGGGAGTCATCACTGCGGACAAAGGGATAAAGACCTGAGCTCAGCAACAGCAGCAGTCAGCAATACTGCCAGGGTGTACGGATCCATCAAGAACAAATTAAAGAACAACACATGTGAGACCCCAATGCAATCACAGAATCCCAGAATGGCTGAGGATTAAGGGACCTCTGGAGGACACCTGGTCCAACACAAGCAGGGATATCCACAGCAGGTTGCCCAGGACCACGTCCAGGTGGCTTTTGAAGGCCTACAGGGAGGGAGATATGACTTCAGTGCTCCAACACCAGCACAGTGAAGAGGTGCTTCCTGATGTTCAGATGGAACCTTCTGTGTTCCTGTTTGTGCCCATTGCCTCTTGTCCTGGCATTGGGCACCACCAAAAAGAGCTTGGCTCCATCCTCTTTGCACCCTCCCTTCAGGTATTTATACACATTGATAAGATCCCCCTCAGCCTCCTCTTCTCCAGGCTGAACAGTCCCAGCTCTCTCAGCCTCTCCTCACAGGATGAAGACTCCTCCAAGTCCTTCATTATATTTGTGGCCCTTTGCTGGATGCTGCCCAGTATGTCCAGGTCTCTTTTGTACTGGGGGGCCCACAACCAGACTCAATGCTCCAGGTGTGGCCTCACCAGTGCTGAATGGAGGGGAAGGATCACCTCTCTTGACCTGCTGGCAGTTCTCTGCCTAATGCAGCCAAGAATATTGTTAGTCTTCTTGGCAGTAAGAGCACATTGCTGAGTCATTATGTAAATTGAGTGTATGCTCCCTCTGACAGCTGTGTTCAGGTCTCATCAGTCCCTCCCACAGAACAGTGAAATTTCAGGGACAACTTCAGGCACAAGGTTTAGAAGGATGAAAAAGCTCTGGTGCCATGAGATACGGAAAAGACCAGGAACACTTCTGGATGCATTTTACCCTGGAGGAGCATCCCAAGGTCAATAGGTTGCCAAACTCTGTCCCTTGGAAAAACGCTGGTGGTGAGATGTGTGCCTGCACAAACCCATGTAAAGAACATGCATGGCTCCTGATCTCTCAGTGATTCTGCATAAAAGAGAAAGGGACATAATGAATGCATGTCAAATAAGAAAATATGCATGAAGGATTGACAAAACCTTTCTTGTTTAAGCTAAAGGTGTCACATCAAAAATTAAATAATTGTTTTGTTACAAATCACATAAAACAGATTACAGAACTTGTTGCCACCATGCAGACCTAATCCAGATGTTGCAGAGTCCGAAACAGAATTAGGAGCTCCAGGAATGTGCAGTGGTAAAATGGTAAGCAGTTTTCAGCAGAACTCTGTAATTACTTATGGTCTTGAATGAGGGTATGTAGTAGTCTTTCTGTAAGGAGGATCAGACTGCAAAAATAAGACCTCTAAGACTGACTTTTTTTAGGTAGTACTGAGAGTTTTTGGACTTTTGGAGTTTTCTTTGGACTTCTTTGGACTTTTGTGGAACTTTGGAAATCATGGAAAACACCTAGTTCATAAAGAATATTATACCCCATGTATAATTGCTAAATCAGCTTAGGGAATGCCCTTGAGAGAATGATGCCATCTGAATAATTCTGCAAATGCACTTTCAAATTATATTAAATTCTAATCATGAGTTACATTTTTTTTGACTTAAGGCCTATAAGTGTTTTCTGTATGGATAAGAATACAGAATGGCTTCTCTTTGAAAGGAGGTTGATTGACACAAACACACCATGGAGAAGGCTTCATCCTCATCCCAGCTGCAGATCTCTCACATTACAGCAGGAAAAGGTCTTAAAACCTTGGAATTTTGCTGAGGGCATCTTCTACACAGCAGCAGAAGAGAATTCAGTCCCAGCATGGCTACAGAGATCAGGACTGGGTGTTGTGGGCCTCTCTGTGTGACTCTGGGGTGGCAGAAGATGTGATTCTCCAGCTCCAGCCTTGGTCTGGCAGTGCACAGGGCTGCCTTCCCTCCTGCTGGCCCAGATCCTCACCACAAAACCTCATCCTGCAGCTTTTTAGAGTGACTTGTAGACAGCCCCCATGGTCTGCCCCCTGTTAAGCACATCCTAATGCTTCTTTTTTCTATAAGGTTAAGTGTGTTTTTAAAAAAATATCTTTCACATGATTTGAAACAACCACCAAAACCACAGTGGTTTTGTGCAACTACACCAACCAACTCAAAGCCAAATTGAAAGGAGCAGCAGCAAAATAATATCCATGGGCATCTGGTAAGCTCCTTGACTTGTTGGGTGACATTGCTTTTAAATTCATCTTTGATCTGATGCCTGGGCAGCTCTATTGGTTTCTAAAAAAAGCACTTCTGTTTCATGAATATATTTTTAGCTAGCTGCAAAGTGCTTCTGTATTTGTTTAAGTGAAATGAGGTGTTCTGCAAACGTCCATGTATGCCTTGTGCAAATTTAGACTCTGCTTGGAGGCCTAAAGACATCCCAAACCACTGCCTATTCATGTCAGTTTTTCTTTATGGATTAGAAAAATTCCACAGCCTCTTCCTATGAAATAATAACAGTAATAATAAAAATTACATAATTTCCTCTGCTCTGATGTATATAGAGTCTTTTCTGAGCATATAGCAGATATCTATGTGATTTAAGTGAAGCTGCCTGTTTTTAACACAATATGAAACCTATCTGAACATAAATACATTCCATGTGGCACTTTGTGATATTATCTTGAAAATATTGTAATAATTAGTGGAAAGCCACAATAGAAAATGTAATTCTGCACTGTTATCCTCCCATTCCGTGGTCCCACAGATGAAACAGAATGGGTCACATCTGCAGTATTATGTGGGGTTTTGTTTGATATACAGTACTGCATTATACACATATTCAAAACTGTAATAACAGTAAAGCATGAAATAGCTTACTCCTGAAAATTTTCATGGCAGGATGTAGATGCAGCCCCTTGCTCCTGAGCCAGCATATACGTCTGGATCAATGACCAGAACTGGCAGGGGGCTGTTGGAAGGAATCCATTACCAGGGTCTGCCACGCCGCACTTCTGTGCAGAGAAGCTGAACGGTGGGATAGGAGAAATCAAAAGACATATACGATAAATCACCAGCAAAATTTTGCTATGTGCAGTTTCCACAACATTTTCCCTCTATTGTCACCCTCTATTACAACTGACTTTTTTTTTTTTTTTTTTTTTTTTCATAGAGCAGAACAATGATAAGGAAAATGTTTTGCTGGAGTCTATGCTTTTTCTATTGTACTGCTGCTCTTGGAATCTATTTCTTCATTCTTAACCTGACCTTGGTATCCATTTTCCTCTGTATTCAATTCAACTGTAAAATCTTGAACTTCTTTACACCTTCCCCCATCCCTCAGATACACAGTGCAAGGGACATTTGTACAAGGAAACTGGAGACTGAAAGGCTCTTGCAAAGAAAAATTGTAACTAGATAAACAGACCTGAATGCACTCAATCTAATGTGTGCTTCATTTACACAAAACACTATTAGCCTGATCCTGTTTACTCAGAGTACAGTGGAGGCAACTTAGCTTGAACGTCTGAATAGGGTGCTTTAGATAATACCATGTATCTTCAGACATGCAAGAAGCATTTCCATAATATATAAGGAAAAATACGTTGTATTTAATCCATCAGCAGTGGGTTCACAGAGCGTAAGGATTGGAATATCTTTTTTCATGTTCTTACATTGCTGCCTGCATTAATATTAGGCTAGGATTGAAGTGAAAATTAAGTGCCAATTTCAGCATACAAGCTAAAGAAGACAAGCAGCAAACAAAACAGAAAAAAAAACCATCTTACCAGCCAAAGAAATAAAAACACATTTCAAATGATTAATCTACCTTGCAGAAGCTCTTGCTTGCATGCTGCACCCACCGGGATGCTGCACCCCAGGCACCAGTCCTTAGCAGAGGGGAACAGAGAGGGGCAGGCGGAGGACTAAGACCAGGGGGATACTGCAGGGTGCTTAACAGAACCTGCAAGGTGGACTACACAGGTCTGTGCTAGAAGGCCTTCACCTTGCCAACAGCATGGTTCCCAAAATATCTGAAAATATCTGTGCATGCTGGGAGCTGAGTAAAATGAGAAGAAAAAAAAAAAAAAAAAAGCAGTAATGGAAACAGTCTGGGGAAGGTGCTGGATGCTCCTTTCTGGCTCTGTTGTGTTACCACTTCAAATGGTCCAGTCCAAACAGAACCATCCAAGGGGGGCCATGAGACTGTGACTGGGACATTTGTTGGTTTTGCAGGGGACGCAGCGTGGTGTACCAGCATGGGATGCTCTGACACCGTGCCGGCCCCCAGCCTTCCTTCCAGGCAGGTTTCTGCTGGGGTGAGCACCACGAGTGAGAGGCAGGTGCAGAAGGCACCTGGGGCATCCATCTGGAAAGATGCGCATGTTTTCACTGAAGGTGAGTGAGGTCTAGCTGTAGGGTTTCAAAGTTTCTTATGTGTGCATTTGTGTGTCAGCAGGAACAGCCCTGGCTTATGTGAGTGGGCTGGTGTCCAGGGATGCCTCCCTGCCATATCTCCAAGTCAGGGCTGGCTGGCTGCCAGCATGGTGATGACTGGCTCTGGGGCAGTTGTGGGGGTAAAAACTCAAGGGAGAGCCTGAGGAAATGTTATGTGCTGTGGCAGCATGAGATTTTGAAAGAAAAGGATTATTGCTGGTGTGACGAGGAGCGTAGCTGTACCGGCAGTGCAGAGACACCCTGTGCCTGGCCGGGACTTGCAGCCCTCAGGAACGTGTGATGTTTCATTCCCGTTCTTCACAGCAAAGAAGGCAAAAACTTGGCAGAGGGCATGGCTCCACTCCCCAGCTGCACTGCGTGTGCTTTCCCTGGGGACAGGAGTGCCATTTCCTTGGGGCTGCCCACTGCCGCCGTCCCGGTCCGAAGAGCGAATTAATGACCAGGAAATGAGACAGAAATTGGATCTGGAGGGGTCCCGGCGCTTCAATGTCGCGGCATCATGGGAGGTGAAAGGTTTCTTCCTGTCCTTGCACTTACCGCTGCCTGCGCATCGACTTGCTTCCTGACACGCGAGCCATGACTTGAAAGGAATTCAGGCTCTGGCAAATTTTGCATCGCGCTTTGATGCGGCCTCTGGGACCGAATAAGGGCAAATCCATTATGCCGTTGCCATGGTGACCCTGGCACAGCCGCTGAGGAGGGGCGCCTGGTGCCGGAGCAGCGCGCAGGCGGCACAGCCGGGCACTGGGTCCCACCTCTCTCTGCCAGCACCCAGGAAAGAGACCCAGCTCTTCTTCATGGGGATAGCGATCGGCAAAGGGAGACGGGTGCCCTTCACCCAAGGGTGGTCTGAGTCCCGATGCTGAGCCGTTTGGGCATCCAAGGATGGCCTGCTCAGACAGCCTGTGCTTGCTATGGCGGGCAATCACAGCCATGGGTTTTAATCACTGAGATGATTTTATATCAAAGAAACAAAGGAAGCTGATCTTTCTTTTCTGCTCCTCTTCCTTGTGTGCTTCGCAGACAGATTCTTCTTCCTCTGCCTGACTATATTTATTTTCTATTGTGGATGTGGATGTTTGATTTTGGTAAATTCCGTTCCAGCCTTTTTACTTTCATCTCTTTGACTTTTAAATGGTCAGTGATGGAAGTTCATATTTCCCCTTTTTGCTTAGCAATGACTGTACAGTTTGTCATGAGCCACAATCATGACAATAGTTTGATTCAAAGCATCTCAGCATCATACAGTAACTAAGCCCAGGAGTGAAAAGCACTAACAATGGGAGACTAAAACCTGCCTCTGACACTTGATAAGATTATTATTATAGAGCGCAAAAAGCTTTGCTTTCTTTTCTTCTGCTTTGCAGACCTCATAAGGCCCTGCTCAGATTTCTGCATAGTTAATTTGTCAGTTTATAAATTACCACATTATGTTAACGCTGAATGCTTCAAAACACAAATATATGCACAGAGGGCTTGAATATTTGAAGTGTTTTAGTACTATAGGGAAATAATTTTGTTGTCAAGCTGTGGCAGATATAGAAGTGCTAGGGGATACATGACCATTTCATCAGGACGGTGTCGATGATGGCCTATGAACATCCAAGGGGGAAAATCATCTTTTATCACTATTGTGTACCATGCAGGTCCAGATGGAGGATAAAACATGCATGAGTTGCCCGCAGCTCTGAAAATAATTATACTCATTTGCCAGAAATGTAGAAAGTGCATCCAACCAAGTTACCACCCATCATAGTGACACTCCGTTTGCATACTGATGAAGTTTAAAGCCAGAGACAATGGTGTTGGTATCAATAGCAGAGGGGGCTGGGAATCACCAGTGCTATAGGATTAATAGCGCCATCATTTTATATTATGCAGCATTTCACTTATGCTGCATATCAAAAACTCCTGGTGCTGACGTTCACCTAACTGTTTACAAGATTGGTTTGGTTTAAGACTCCAGACATTGCAAGAGAATCTGGGGAGTAGGAAACGAAGACTATTATATCCACCCCCTGCAAAGGGCTTCTCTGCAATTACGTGCGACGCACTATGAAAGTATACGCAGATAAATGTGTGCGCGTGTGTAAGGCAGGGGAGTCACACATGCTACGCACACTCACAGTCTCTCTCTTCCTCTCCAGAAGACCGCACTGGAATATGAGCAAAAGATAATATGCACATGCTAAGCTCTGGTGCCACTGCAGAGTAATTGATGAATGGGTTTTTAAAGTGTAGAATGAGAATGAATACAAGTAGGACCCAGGAGAATAATTCTTTATATTGCAATCAGCACTGCTTATATGTAGTTGGTTTAATAGTAGGAATCAGCAATAAAGAATACTGTCTTTGTTATTTAATCCTTACCAAGTGAAAAAAAAAAAAAAAAAAAAAAAAAAAGATTTTGGAATACCACGTCCACGATTAGATTTATTATTTTAAAATTGAATTATTTTGAGGCATTATTCAGATTTATAAAATCATCAAGAAAGATAACTAATCAATGCTATCTTAAAATGAGGCAATTTCCACAAATTTTTAAATAATTAATCCAAGAGACATATACATATGTAAACACTATGATGTATGCGTAATATATTTAGCTGCCATTTTGACCATTCCAGTACTTTTTGCATTCCTTAAAATATTTGAGGTGAAGTACTGTCTCAATATGCTCTTGCATATGTGCTTGTTAACACATTTCTAGTTAAAGTGTGCCTTCAAAAATAAAATAAAATAAACCTTGAAATTGTTATTTTATTCATCGGTTTATACAGGACCTTTTCATATTCTGATGAACAACCTTAGGTAACATTGCAAGTGTGATGGAAAATTATAAGAAAAGAATGTTAATATAGCAAGTTCCAGAGTGTAGGCAGAAGAACATCTTGCTTATCTATAAAATGTATCTTCTATATTTTTTCCTGTCTACTCCATAATATACTGCAAGCCAGAGAACACATCTAATAAAAATAGGTAAAACGGTTATGCTTTATAAAAATATAGTTTAGGTTTCCAATTTTATTTTTGTTCTGGTAAAACTAGTATGTAATCACCATAATGACACAAGGTCCCAAGATGATCTCTGATGTAATTCCATAGATCATTTATGCGACACCAGCAATGAATCAGGACCATGTATTTTGATAGAATCTCAACAGTTTGATACTTTATGCTTTCAAGGCCTTAAAAAATATCTTTGGAAGAAAAATGGATGATGTAGTAATGAGAGTCGGCTTGCTCAACACTGTAGCAAATTGATCTGGGTCTGAGTATACGACTACACAAAATTAATTCTTGTCTTGTATAAACAAAAAAGAGCAGAGGATCTATGGAGTTTGCAGTCTCACTGCTTGGGCCAATCTCCTTTTCTTGATGACACATTTCACTAAAAAGTAATGCAGTTTTTATAAAGTCCAGCTGTCATCAGAGGCTGCAGGACAGCATACACTAATGCTGTCATTAGTGTAGACTGTCTTCTTACCATGTGCTGTATGCTGATCGTAGGGAGACTCCTGGCATTCAGCTGGGTAATGAATCAAAGGAAATATCTTCCAGTTAGTTGACTAGGCTAGCAAAAATCAGAGATGACAATTCAAACAAGGGAAAATCTAGGAAATAAAATGCACAGAGATCAGACCTGTATGGTAAACTCCAGGGCCAAAAGGTTTTAAAAAATACTTGACTGAAATAAGAAAAGTAAATGTCAATTAAAGCTTCATAAAGAAGAGATAGATCTATCAGAAAATGCCTCAAAAGCCAAGGTATTATTTCAGAACTAATTTGACAATGTAATACAATATCTAAATGAAACAACAAAAGCAGCAACAAAAGCACAACTCTAACCCATGACTTTACACAGTGTTTGCACTGCCTCAGTAACACAGGTACCTGGATGAGTATAAGGGTAAGGCAGTTGTCGCTGAAGCCAGGTTTAATAATGTGATTTTCTGAAACATGGAAGATGCAATGATCTTCTCCCCGGAGGTCTCTTTCTTCTTTCAGGAGCCTGGCTATCAGGGGACCTCGCCAATTGTTGGATGTTCCTAAACTTACTTTCTTTAAGAAAACTACTGTGAAGTTGGTGAAAGTGCAAGCTCAGCTGCTGCCTGTCTTGCTGAGCTATTTCCCTGTGGGAATCAGTATGTCCAAAAGGCTCTGAAATCCACCGGTGGGACCAGCTCCTGTGTCACATGCTGGGCCAAATCAAGCAGAAGTTTGTAGATGCCTTCATTCAGTCTAGCTGCTGAACAATACCTGCCATGGCCTATAAAATGAATCTAGGAGAAGCTCCCAAGTGACAGAAGTGAGCAGATAAACGTGGCACATGAAATTGCTGTAAGTGGCAAGGACAACTGGAGATGACCTAAACATGATTTTTCCCTGTCTCTGTGACCTGCAGCCACCAACAAGTTGTAGTGGGTTTATGTGACGAGGTTTGGGTAGCGGAGGGCTATAGGGGTGGCTTCTGTGACAAGAATTCAGAAGCTGCCCCATGTTAGATAAGGGGCCTACCTCTCGCCAGAGCCAAGCAAATAAGTGATGTTGTTTGTGCCTCTGTGAGGGCATATTGAATAAACGGGAAAAAAAACAACTGCTGCTACACTGCATTTGGGAGAGGTGAGTGAGAAGCAGCCCTGCAGCCCCCAGGTGAGTGCAGGAGGAGGGCAGGAGGTGCTGCAGGCAGGCAGCAGCAGTTCCCCTGCGGGCTGTGCAGGGAGAGGCCCCTGGTGGAGCAGGCTGTCCCCCTGCAGCCCATGGGTCCCACATGGAGCAGATCTCCACGCTGCAGCCCCCCCATGGGTGGAGGAGCCCCCGGTGGAGCAGGTGGATGTGGCCTGGAGGAGGCTGCGGCCCATGGAGAGCCCCCGCAGGAGCAGGCCCCGGGCCGGAGCTGCAGCCCGTGGAGAGGAGCCCACACAGGAGCAGGGGGTCTGGGGGGAGCTGCCGCCCACCCGTGGGGGACCCGTGCTGGAGCAGTTTGCTCCTGGGGGATGGATGGACCCCGTGGGATGGAGCCGTGTGGGAGCAGTGCTTGAAGAGCTGCTGCCTGTGGGAAGATCACAGAGGACCCCACAGGGAGCAGGGGTAGAGAGTGACCAAGAAGGAGTGGCAGAGACGAAGCGTCAGGGACTGACCACAGCCCCCATTCCCTGTTCCCCTGCACTGCTCAGGGGGACGAGGTGGAAGAGGGTGGCAGGGGGAAAGGTGTTTTTGGTTTCTTTCCTTTGTTTCTCACTTCTGTATCTTGTCATTTAAAAGCTATAAATTTTAGTATCTCCTTACTCGGAGTCTGTTTTGTCCATCACATTAATTGTTGAGTGATCTCCCCATCCTTATCTCAAACCTTGAGCCCTTTGTATAGTATTTTCTTTCTCCCTGAGGAGGGGGAGTGAGAGAGTGGTTGTGGTGGAGCTCGGCTGCACATGTGGATAAAACCACCACACAAAGGGACATTATGAGAATGCAGCTTTCTTTCTGTCAGTCAGTGGTTCTCAGACTGTTGATGCTCTCTGTAACTCTCAGTTAACTCATACAGAGAGGGTTAACTATGAAACTATCATAGATGAATTTATAAATATATAAATGCATTGGCTTTCATATGACTCATCAGCATACAGTTTAGAAGTTTTTAAATAGAGATAATGGGAAGAATGAGAGAAGACAAAAGTCAAACCTCGAGGAGGCAATCTTGCTGTCTGGCTAGAGGGGTTATCCTCTTCCCTGACTAGGGATGAGGTTCTTGTGCCAGACACTGTGGGGAACAACTGGAAGACCCAGAAATAACTTTTGACCAGACAGTTTGAATTTGCCAAGCAAATGTTGGCTGCTTCCATATGAAGCTGAGCGAAAGCAGAGAGTGCAAAGAAATCAAAGGGATCCAAAAGAACACAAAAATAGACAAGTGGCAGAAAGAGTCACCAGGGTCAAAGCTGGAATCAATAAAATCTAGCACTGAGCTGAATACACTATGGCAAACTACACAAGTCAAGACAGTGACTAGCATTTAAATACAAAGGTGTTACAATAGGTTATACAGCTTCAAAAATCTTCAAGAGTTTGCATAATGCAGTGCTTAGATGAAGAGAATAACAAGAGAGCAATTAGCTCACAGAAGGTCTTCTGCAGACTGTTGGCCAGCATCACAGCCCAGGGTGAATGAACCATTAACCCACTCTGGACATACAGAAGTACTGGCTGGGAAGAAGCATCTAGTCCAGCCCTCTGCTCAAAGCAGGACTGCAGCACCAGATCAGGTCTGCTATATCTTTGTCTACTCAAGTGGTGAAAAACTACAAGGATGGAGGTTCATGATTAGTTCTCATCAGCCTTTCTCAGGGCTACACTGTACTCCTTGTCAGACTGATCTCAGATAGATCATTCAGAAATAAAAAGATGGGAACACATGACCTTGGTGTTAGAAACTGTGATGTGAGCATGGCAAAAAAGGGCAGCAAAGGTGACTAATACAACTAAAGACATAAAGGGTATTTTTTGTTTGTTTGTTTCTTTCTTTCTTTTAAAATCAAGGACTTTCTGAACAGAGATATCAAAGACTCACAAAGGCAAATCTTAACAATAATTTGCAACACTGTGATTGAGACTGAGGTTCCACTCTGAGCTAGTCTCTTATTCACAGATGCTTCTGAAGAGCATGCTGGTGTCATTCTCATATTTCTTATTTGGGAATTTTAACATATGTGCTGTAGGTTTCAATAAAAACTGGAAGCTAGTATGCTTAGATAGACAAGGATGATTAGTCCTCACATGTAAAAGGTTTCGGAACTTTATTTCTGAGAGGCCAGTTTCAGCTGACCATGTAGAATTCATCATGATGACCAAAATGAGCTTCATGAGTGGTATTCAAGACTAAAGAGCAATAATTTGCTGTTTGAACACAATCCTAAGAGAGATCTGGCTATTGCAAAAGCTCTTCATAGAGCATTTGACAATAGTAGTAGAACAAAATCCAGGGAAAGATTTCATATATGTATCAATGAGCCTAATCTATCTAAAATGAAATGTGGATTTTGACTACCACAAATTCAGCTGGAAATGAGACCAAACTGGTGGTAGTATGTGAAAATCAGAGTTGCTATAGATGTGTTTGTGTATCTTGGAAAAAGCTAAATGACATAGACTTGTCACAGATGATTGTTTCCACCATAAAAGGAAATATAACTAAAGATGTGATCATGCATATCATAGCTATTATTACTAGACGTAGAAACCGTGACATTGTAATATCTGACAAAGACTGCTTTCATTTGTAGGGCAGGGTTTTCAAGCAAGAAAGACCCTGTTTAGACAAGGTAATCACTAGTCCCTGTTATAATTCAATTGGATTTGTTGAAAACGCTACCAAAATATTAAATATATATTTTCTTGTAATGATTATTTACTGCTTCTATTATAGAACATTATCCAAGAAGTACAAGTTTTTCTATACTGTTAGTTTAGTAAAACAACAAAACAAAACAAAAACACCAGGGGAAAAAAAGCACCACCACCAACAAAACAACAACAACAACAACAACAAGAAAATATTTCAGTTGCTAAAAGTCAATCTCAGTCTCACTGAAGATTTGCAGGTCTATAAAAAGACAGAAGAGACAAAACAAGACAAAACAATACAATGATGGATTGGGATCTAAGAAACTTACTCTGTCCACTGGAAAAAAATGATGCTATTTGAAACTCTGTATAAGGAGTACAAAAGGAAGAGCTGCTGTTTTGCAAGGGTGTCTGCTAAAATGGACAAACTAGAGAGTGTAGCTGAATCCCAGAAGACACACAGATAAGGGATACAGAATTATGTGTTTTGACCAGGAAAAGTGTCACACAAATTTCAGTTGTTCTTGCACAACACAGCTGTGAACAAGAGAATGGTTTGGACAGGACTGGTGGGTTAACTACTATCCAAGCTAATATCTCCAGTTAGCTTAGTTAATACATGGTTTATAAGAATGTAATAAGTTATAAAAAGTGTTGTATCAGAATGATCATTAATTATCAGTTAGTTCATGTTTAATTGAAAGATATAGTGTGGGGACTTGGATCTTGAAAGGTTCCAACAACGCCTGGTTGAGACAGGGGACAGAAATATTGAACAACTTTGATAGATTTGATGAGCTAGGTCTGAGAGACCTAGCTTGCCTAGCTTGAGCAGGGCAAGCTTAGTCAGGCTCTAGATCCTGAGCAGGTAATGAATAATGTGGCTATCTAAATACTGCCAAAATATAATGCTGAAATTTATAGTAGATTTGGTAATTTGAGAGGAAGTATCAATTTGCCAGGAAGTAAGAAAGCCCTGCAGAAGGACCTGAACAGGATGAGTTGATTGGCAAAGGCCAAAGGGATGAGGTTCAACATGGCTAAGTGCCAGGTCCTGCACTTTGGCCACAACAACCCCATGCAGCGCTACAGGCTTGGAGCAGAGTGACTGGAAAGCTGTGCAGAGGAAAAGGGTCTGGGGGTGCTGATTGATGCTCGCCTGAGCATGAGCCAGCAGTGTGCCCAGGTGGCCAAGAAGGCCAACGGCATCCTGGCTTGTGTCAGGAATAGTGCAGCCAGCAGGAGCAGGGAGGTGATCGTCCCCCTGTACTCAGCTCTAGTGAGCCCACACCTTGAGTGCTGTGTTCAGCTTTGGGCCCCTCACTACCAAAGGACATCAAGGCCCTGGAGTGTGTCCAGAGCAGGGCTATGAAGCTGGTGAAGGGCCTGGAACACAAGTCCCATGGGGAGCAGCTGAGGGCACTGGGGGTGTTTAGTCTGGAGACGAGGAGGTTCACGGGAGACCTTATTGCTCTCTACTACTAGAGGAACAAAGGAAGCTGTGGGGAGCTGAGGGTTGGCCTCTTCTCACAGATAACTAGTGATAGGAGTAAAGGGAATGGCCTCAAGTTGCGCCAGGGGAGGTTTAGGTTGGAAATGAGGATATATTTATTCTCAGAAAGAACAGTCAGGCACTGGGACGGGTTGCCCAGGGAGGTGGGGAAGTCACTGTCCCTGGGGGTGTTTAAGGAGAGGTTGGACGTGGTCCTTAGGGACATGGCTTAGTGGGTGACTTTGGTGGTAGGGTGACAGTTGGACCAGGTCCTGGAGGTTTCTTCCACCCTTAATGGTTCTATGAGTCTAAGCAATAAAATGCTTAATATCTCCTCAGAAGTTAAAAGCAGCAGCAAAGACTGGTGCAGTGTATCTAAAAGGTCTTCATCTGGAATGGGTAAAACCAAGTCTCACATCTCTATCCAGACACATATTCTAGCCCTGGTTTCCACAATTTATCAAAGAGATCATGTTTTTTTACTGATCCATTTCTTTCCACTCAGAAATATGAGTGGAATCCTCGGAATGTGAATCCTAAATTTAATATAAATTGGGGATTTAAAATAAATTGGGGAAACAAAACAAAAGAGTCATAACTAAATATGTCATATAGCAAAATGACATAAGAAATCATATGTAAGAGTATTGGCTTGCTTTTTGAGGAGTAGAATATTATAATCTCCCAGTATAAAGAAAGCATGTACCTGAGAAGTATAATGTAATTTATAATTCTCAGTGAATACGGTAAAATGTGTACCAGTGCTGCAAGTTACTCATTCCTAGAAAAAATGGGAAAAGTGTTAAAGTCTGAAGCTGACTAGAATGAGGGAGGTGTCTTTACGCAGGATTGTGGAAGTGAGGTTCTTTTTATTTGGCTTCCTCAAGAATGGTGGAGAGGTTGGTAATAATGAGGATGTGAGGTATTAGCATATTTCAGTTTTTGTAGTTTCAAATTTGGGTAAATAAATCATTATATAATCAACAAGCAAAAATCTCCAAATAATCATTTTTAAGACATATGTTTGTCCAGATGCATGCAGTGAACCATAAACCAAAGAAATCTAGAAACCACTTTAGAGAAAAATTTTAAGAGAGACTACAAACTATTTCATGTCCAAACCTTAATTCAGATTTTACTCACAGTTCTGTGCATGCACTGCTCACTTGAAAAATGTTGACGCAACTACAGTACACAGTGAGAAAATGAAACGGAGATTTTAAAGCAATGCATTCAAGCCTGTGCCAGCCCAATTTACTTCAAGGAATCTCCACGTAAGTCCACACACAAAAGAAAAGTCCATCAGTGCAAACCGCATTATTCTCAACCACTTGATCGTTCATTTCAGACATTTACAAATACTTTTCAAACACCATTCAGTTGTCCAAAGCCCCCAAACACTAAACTGTCAGACAAATGTGGCCCACCTGAAAGCTGGGGGTATGCCACCCCCCCACTGGTCCCGTGAGTGACTGCAGATGTACGCCTGGGGAGCTGCATCTTCCCGTGACCCTGGTGCGGCAGCACGCCTGGGGAGTAATTTCAACTGACACAAATCAATATCACTGCCAGGCATCAATATATCTCACAGCAATCCTTTCCCTGGATGAGATGTAAATAACACTGGCTGCTTCTATAGTGACAGATCAGCCTACACTCAGATGCTAGAAAGTGTCTTAAAAAACCTTCTGTTCACACCTTTAAGCTCCTGGTTTGATTTCAGAGATGAGGCTCTGGCTCTATGGGCACCTGGAGCAAGTGGCCAAGAGCAGACACCCTGGCAGTCCATGTTGTGCCAGAAAGGTGCAAGAAGTAGCCAGGACTCAGGTCATGCATGGGAACATCTCCTAAACACGTGAAAGCCTATTCTGGAAGCCAGGTTTGTTTACTTGCTCTACCATGTTCCCCTTGTGTTGCTACCTTGCCAGCTTTAGAGATAAAGCAGACCTCCAGACCAAAATGAAGCCTTCTTTGTTCTGCTTAACTCTAACTTCCTCTCTCCCACTGAGTGTACCCTCACCAAATTTGCAGATGACACCAAGCTGAGTGGTGCAGTTGATACACCAGAAGGAAGTGATGGCATCCAGAGGGACCTGGACAGCCTGGAGAAGTGGGCCCACGTGAACCTAACAAGGTTCAAAAAGTCCAAGTGCAAGGTGCTTCACCTGGGTTGGGGCAACCCCAGACATGAGCACAGACTGGGAGAACTCATTGAGAGCAGCCCTGTGGAGAAGGACCTGGGGGTTCTGGTGGATGAAAAGCTTGACATGAGCCAGCAGTGTGTGCTTGCAGCCCAGAAGGCCAACTGCGTCCCGAACTGCATTAACAGAGGGGTGGGCAGCAGGTCGAGGGAGGTGATAGTACACGAAGGACGTGGACCTGTTGGAGCGAGTCCAGAGGAGGGCTACAAAGATGACCAGAGGGCTGGAACACCTCTCCCATGAAGAGAGGCTGAGAGAGCTGGGGATGTTCAGCCTACACAAGAGAAGGCTCTGGAGTGAACTCATTGCAACTTTTCAGTACTTGAAGGGGACATAAAAAAGATGGAGAGCAACTCTTTTCTCCATCAGATAATGGCAGAATGAACGGGAATGGTTTTAAACTAAAAGAGGGGATATTTAGATTAGAGGTTTGGAGGAAATTCTTCACTCAAAGGGTGGTGAGGCACTGGCACAGGCTGCCCAGAGAAGCTCTGGATGCCCCGTCCCTGGAGTTGTTCAAGGCCAGGTTAGGTGAGGCCCTGGGCAACCTGATCTAGTGGGTGGTATCCCTGCCTATGGCAGGGGGGTAGGAACTAGATGATCTTTAAGGTCTCTTCCAACCCAAGACATTCTCTTTTGAGAAGTGTTTTCCTCTCATCTACCTAATCTAAAGCAGAACCTCAAAACGCAAGGGTATGCATTAAAACTTTGTCAGCAAATAGCAGCTCCTTCTGAAGTCTCACTACACTGGCATATGCAGTGGGAAATTTCCTAGAGAGCCTGCATAGGCATGGTTTGCTTTCCAGTATCTCTGAACTGTAGTATGAGACACATTGAGCAAATGTAAGAGGTTGGGTGCAAGGATACCTTCGCTTCTATTTAGTCCAAAAGTCTTACCATTGAATTACTTGAAGAAGTTATGAAATACGAGTAAGTATCACAGCTGGAGAGTCACTTTCCTTCAGCTTGGTGGGGACTATTGATTAGGGCTTTAGTATAGCACTGTGCATAATAACAACCTGCAACACTGTTGTCAGTCCTAGAGAAATCTCTTGCCAAGTGGTTGGGTTTAACGTTGAGAGAGCCATATGGTCTGGACACAAATATACTGTATCTGAAAATGAAAAAAAAAATCTGCTCAGGAGCTATATAAATTTTCCACAAATACATACCTGGCTTCTCTACTGTGAAACAAAAATATAGATGTCATGCTACCGATAACGTACTTCTGAAACAAACAAACAAGCAAAAAACTTTCAAAACCAAAACATCTCTAGGCCATTGAAATGCTACATCTCAGCTCTACTACCTTCTCAAAATTTTCACCTTGTCCTGGCCAGCAGTCTATATAGAATTTTGGAAGAGAAGAGATGTATATGGATTCATATTTCTACATTGTACACTGTAAAAAGGCACCCCTGGAAGTGAGAAATTTTTGTGATCTGAGTTTAAAATTTGTGGTCTTTCAGCTGCAAATTGCACTTCACTAAATTTGCCTAGCAGAAAATGAGAACTTGAGCCAGAATACCTAGAGTCCCAGAACCTGATTTCTTTCTCTCCTGACAGAGAGATTATTGGTGATGGTCTCATTCATTCTTATGTTTCTTTTTACCTATGACTAGATTTTTATCCTCTTAGGTGAATTTATTTTCTGCTTGCATGTTTAAATTTTACCTACTGCTGATCTTGTCCTTCTCTATCTCAGATATTTTTTGTTTTGTTTTGTTTCCCTTTTAGAAGACCACATCCATAATTTGGTTTTACTGTCTGGTTCTATCATTGCTGAAGGTATGGACTCACATGCAGTGATGGTGATGCAGTGACCATGGAGAAATGTATAGCTCATTCTCCCTGTCTGAGCAGAGTTGAAGAGAAGTTGCTATGTGGTGTTGCTCTTCCAGTCCAGGGTGACCTCATTGCTTAAAGTGACATGTTTTGTTAGTGGTTAATCTGAGATAAGAGCCCTGCTGTTGATCTTGATATTGTCTCTCATACTCAGCATTTCTGTGTTCATATTACATTTCTAGTCTTAGCCCCAGGGAGGTACTAAGGGGTCTTCCCCAAATGCCTGTTGGACACTGGACCATGTTTGTCCCTAGTGCAATTGCACTGGTTTAATTGAAATTTCAACTATAACAGAGCAGCTAGGAACTTTGTTGGTTGTTTCATTTATAGTGTTTTAGTTATCTTAAGTGTTTGTGCAGATCATGTCTTTTTTCTGTTTTTAATTGTGGCAGTATTAGCCCAGCCATGCTTGCAGTCTGTGATGTCAGATACTGCACTCCACTGTCTCTGAGCACTGCACAGGTTCATGAAAAGGTGCTCCTTGTACCTAGGAAAGCAAAACGTATAACCAGATACAGATGGTGGGTGAAGACTGACAGATAAGGAAATACAAAGGAACCACTACCCAGGAAAGACCCAGGCCTGACATGGACAGGAGAGACTGGGAAATTACGTAGCATCACAGCCCCATACAAGATGGTCATGCACCAAGCCAAGAACAACATCAGCAGGAAGGTTGCAGTTCTGCAGTGCTGCACTCTCCTCTGTACCTCTGCACCTAGGTGTCTGGTATGGCTCTTCACAGACACTCATAGCACTATCTTCAACATGAGCCAGTCACAGAGAAGGAGAAAAAGGGATATGTGAGGGGAGTCTCTTACCAGCAGCACCAGGAACAGACTGACGGAACTTACCTAGCTATTTGCTTTAAAATAAAAAGAAGGATGATTTCAGCAGGCAGCTCTGGCAAAGGCAAGGTGATCACCCACTGCCTTTGTAGAGGATATGGGGAAGGTCTGATATGATGGAGAAAGGTGTGATGTTTTTACTCAGCTGGGCATCTGAAATCCACCACACTGCTGTCTCACACCCCCTCCTCAAAGAAAAAGGGGGGAGAAAACACAAAGGGATCAAGAGATAAGGTTGAGATAAGGACAGGACGATCATTTAACAATTACCATTACAGACAAAATAGACTCAGCATAGGGAGATTAATAAAATGTATTGTCTATCACTGGGCAGACTAGAACAGTGAGAAACAAAAAGCAAATTTAAAACACCTTTCCCTCATCCACCCTCTTCCACCTCCTCCCCCTGAGCAGTGCAGGGGAACAGGGAATGGGGGCTATGGTCAGTCCCTGATGCTTCTTCTCCGCTGCTCCTTCACAGTCCCTCTCTGCCCCTGCTCCCCGTGGGGTCCCTCCCATGGATGCCGTCCTTCCCCAGCTGAGCCTGCGGGGGCTGCCCACAGGCAGCAGCTCTTCAAGCACTGCTCCCACACGGCTCCGTCCCACGGGGTCCATCCATCCCCCAGGAGCAAACTGCTCCAGCACGGGTCCCCCACGGGTGGGCGGCAGCTCCCCCCAGACCCCCTGCTCCTGCGTGGGCTCCTCTCCATGGGCTGCAGCTCTGGCCCGGGGCCTGCTCCTGCGGGGGCTCTCCATGGGCCGCAGCCTCCTCCAGGCCACATCCACCTGCTCCACCGGGGGCTCCTCCACCCGTGGGGGGGCTGCAGCGTGGAGATCTGCTCCATGTGGGACCCATGGGCTGCAGGGGGACAGCCTGCTCCACCAGGGGCCTCTCCCTGCATAGGCCACGGGGGAACTGCTGCTGCCTGCCTGCAGCACCTCCTGCCCTCCTCCTGCACTCACCTGGGGGCTGCAGGGCTGCTTCTCACTCACCTCTCCCAAATGCTGTGTAGCAGCAGTTGTTTTTTTTTTTCCCCTTTATTCGATATGCCCTCACAGAGGCCCAACTAATGCTGCTCCCTGGCTGGTCTCTGGCCATCAGTGGGTCCCTTTTGCAGCTGGCTGGAGCTGGCTCTGATCTGACATGGGGCAGCTGCTGGGCTTTGCTCACAGAGGCCACACCTGCAGACCACGTGCTACCAAGCCCTTGTCACCGAAATCCAATACAGAAGGTCAAGCAGTCTATGCACATAAATGCCCTTGCAAGATATTACCCTTAGTGTGATATGTGCCAGAAGACGCATTAGTGGCATCTCTACTGTGTGCTTCGAGGCTGGGATTACAGAGGTACCTAAATGAACAGGATTTTCAGGGGGGTTTGGCCGTCTAATACAAACTGGAAAACACATGCCAGCTTCAATAGCATGCATTCAAGACCATTGAAAAGCTCTGATTGTGAGGGTGCTTGAAAGGCCTGTTTTTTTGTGACTAAGAAAGGTGACTAAGAAGGGGCAAGATAACAGTGTAGGAGTCAGGGACTGGTTTACAGAAATAAGATAAGAGTGCCTGTGCTCTCTGCAACCTCCAGGAAGAAGAAAGAAATATTCTGCTAATATTCAGCAAGAGTAAAGGTGGAAATGTGACTAAGGAAACCTCCGAGGAAAGTATTTTTAAAGGTACCTGTATTTCTGAGGATATCAAGAATTTCCATGGATATCAGTTATCTAAAATAATATCTTGGGAGGGGCATTTAATCCAATAGAAAAGTGCATGTAATGACACCTTTATAGACATCATTGTATCAGATGAAAGAAACTACTGCTTGATCTATCATGTCAGCCCTGGGTTCTGAGCATTACAGGACTTCTGTAGCTTTTTTGCAAGTTCTTGGTCATGTTGGTTTCTATATCTCATTGACTTCAGAGTCCACAGACACCTTGCATGGAGAATGCTTGTCAACCTTTCCTTCCTTTCAGAGAGTAGGTAAAGTGTCATGTTCCTTTGATTATTAGATGAGAGTCTTGTTAAAAAAAAAAAAAAAAAAGTGTTTTAAGATGAAGAATCTTTCTTGTTTATTTTGTATTTGATTACCTCCCTTGTTTTTTTGCATAGCATCTCTCCACCAGAGTAGATTACAGCACTGCAATGACAGAACTCAATGTTAATAATATTTTCCTAGTATAAAACAAACAATCAAAACCTGAAAATGTACCTTCCCATCCCCCCACTCCCAAATAAAAACAAAAACAAAAACAAAAACACCCCCACCCCTGAAACTAAAAACAAGCATATAATTTTAATACACAATGCTGTAAGAACTTTTACAGTATCTGATAAACTGTTACAGATCTGGATGATGCCACTGGTAATGAAGAATTCACGTATATTTTAAATGCACAGCTTATATTCAGAGGACCATAGATGACTGGAGATCAAAAACTACTATGAAACCTTTAGACTGCCATTTTGGAATTACATTGATTAGTAGGCCAGAACAATTAAAACAATTTTAAAGAACAAGAAATCTGCCAAGATATATACATTTACATTTGCCCATGCAGTATATGAAGTTGGGTTGAATATAATAATTTTCTCTCAACAGCATGTATAGATACACAGTTCCTACATTCATTTGTGAAGATGTCTTTGAAATGTGTTCATTGAAACTAATTATAGAGGTCTTACACTTCTCTTCGTTTAATGCTATAAAATTAATGGCCCTTCATTTTTACCACCAATGCAAATGATCATGTCATCTCCAACTGCATGGGGCTCTTTTTCTCAGATGCTGAATATGATTAGTTTTCTTTAACCAGAATTAGAGCATGTGATTCTCTGAGGTTAGGCAAGAGTGATGTCTCTTGGTGTTATTTCAAAGGTTTTGTTATGATGTAGTATGCTTAACAAACAGGATTTCAGAAACGCACACTGCAAAAATGTTAGACAAGTGAGCTCTAGAGGTTGTGGCCTTAGGAGAGTGCAGACAAAAACAACAATGGCAACTCATAAATCTCCAGCATCTTCAAGTGAGATTAGCCAGACATTACAAAAAAAAAAAAAAAAAAAAAAAAAAAAAAAAAAAAAAAAGACACACACACAAAAAAACACTTGGAAGAACAGAGGGATATAGCTGCTTCTGAAAGAATATGCCATGCTATCTGAAAACACTTCAGTAGAGCTCCAAACAGCTCCAACAGAAGTGAGTGGCTTTAATGATTTTAGTGGGAACTAGTTAAAGCTTGTAACATATATATATATGTATACATTATTATTTTTTTTTTCAAACAGTATTCTATATTTGCCTATGAGATAATTTCTTAAAAACCAGACAGGCATCACCTAATTTTCAAGAAGCTAGACCTCTAGGCTCAAATCAGAGAGATGTGAGTGGTCACAATACATACTCACTTTCCTCCATTTTGGTTGTCAGTCAACTGCTAGTGCATGAGGGGACACTCTCTTGTTTTTGGTTTTGAAAAGAGTGTTGATGGGAATAGCAGAACAAGAAGCAACTGACTACAACCCGGTTCACACAATGTTAAAAAAGGAGGTACACCTACCATTTGAGAGTGAAAACCAAGCATAGTTTTTAGCATGTGTTTTTAGCTGTCAGATCTTCTGCTTGCAAACATGGCAGACAAATGCTGCAGTCATAAAAATAATTTGTGATTGAACGATTTAAGATATATTCTCTGTAGGAGTGAACTTAGAGTAACTCTCTATTTTCTTTAGATAAGAGGGATGCTGACTGAAGGATATTGTTGAGAAGGATACAAAAGTAACAAAAGTAGAGCTGAAATAATGAGAGAAGGTGCATATTTTAACACCCACACTCAGGTGTTGTGATCCCCGGGTTCCTGACACAGTACTTGCTAACCCCAGAACAAGAGAGAGCCTGAGGTCTGTGCAGTTTGCCTGGTGATGTCTCCCCTTGAAATGTTAGGCTTTTGGCCACTGTAGCAAAGAGCAAGGAAAAGCTACCCTTGCGGCACAACCTCCTAAACTCTTTGCAAAGTCAGAGGAGTGAAGCAGACTGTTCGTATCTGGAGAAGAATAACCAGGGATTTGAGTAGTTCTCCATTGGCTCTCTGGGAGACCTTGGTGTCTCCAGAAGATAACCCCAGTTTCAGAGGTTGGTTGTCTACCTGTTTAACTACCTATGTTATTTGTCCATTGAGACTCAGAGGAAACTTGAAGTTCTTCCAGCTGTTAAAGACCCAATGTTTTTATCCTTTTGTTAGAGCAGGTGGTTGACAGCAGGTGACAAGCTCCATGGATGGCCAAAGTTAGCTCAGTAACCCCAGTCCCTCAAAGGGCCCCTTTTCAGCAGTCAGAGGCTGGCCCTGTTTTGCCTTCCTGAGTGGAATACCATAACCACCAAGCCACCAGGAAATCTGGATGAATGCACTCCTTGTCCTGCAGCCTGGAGCTATGACAGGAGCACAAGTCTTAGGTGAGCAGGAGGGGACCTGGTGTTAGGGTAGCGGTTGACACACTCAGCTGTTAGAGGAGAATTGGGAAACCAGGGCAAGAATAAAACCCACTTATGTCTTTTACTGAGACTTCAGTGAGGAACTGCTAGGAGTACAAAAATATGAACAAAATATCTTGGAGAAGTATGAAAAGTTTTCTGCCTTATTATAGCCAATAGATTAAAGAGACACTGTCAACCATCATTGCATTGAGTTAAAAAATACGAGGCAAAGCAGAACTACAAAATAGTTTGTGACCAACCTGGGAGCATGTGCCAGCTATATTAGCAAGGTTTGTATTCAGCTGATATCCTCCGAAAAACACTGCATATTCCCAATGCTGAGTGAAAGAAAAGGTTTTTGGTTATACTCAGAGTCTGGGCAATTATCATAGAAATATAAGCACAGCAAGTTGCCACAAACAAGTGCTTTGTATAAGCAAAGCTAATCACAAAGCTTATTCTTTTCTTATTCAAGTAAGATGGGAATTTGAGATCACCCATTTAAAACATAATAAGATTAGAAAAAAGGCAGTGCTTCTAAATTGTGCCTTGCAGGTTTCACCTAACAATTTTTAGCTTCTTTTTCAAATTGGGGTGTTGAAAACAAGTAGTTTGGAAGCAGGGTATGCCCATTTGCTAGGAGTAGAGCAATGGTTTTTGTCTGAAAGGATATGCAAAAGAAGACGATTTTCTGTTTCTTGTTCCCTAGCACACCTGCCCGACAGAAGTGTCCTGTTGCTGTCAGGAGTGATTCTGAGCCAAACCAAAGGCTGTCCACACAGACAAAGTGCCAAGATCATGACAAAAAACTCCTACCACCGCTCCGTGGGTAAATATATTTCTTGAGAAACGTGTGTCTGTTTGAAAGTTCAGAGGATATGCTCTGTGAGTAGAAATAGATTTCAAATTTCAGCCCTATGTGTTACCATGCTGGCATGGTCCACAGGCAGTCAGATTCACTTTGCCTTTATCTTCAGGGAAAGATGCTACAATTTGACCTTGCACCCAGTCCTTTCAGGGACCGCCTCAGTGTCTGTGTTTGAAATTGCAAGTGAGTGTTTGGGGAGCATTTGTGCCACCTCAGAATAGGTGTTCACACACTCTTCCATGGAAAGCCGGACTTGAGGTCTGCCATCTTCCCAGGACAGCTACAGTTTTGGCCTTTCTTGGGTGTTTTCATTACTTTAGCAAGGCATGCTGTATATAGCGTGCTACTGTGTGAACACAGCACAGACTTCTCTCTACTAGGTCAACTCCTGTCCTAACCAAATAGTGGTAAGTATTTTTATTTCATCCCCAGTAATGTTTTGTTTGACTCTTAGTTAAAGAACACCAGTAGCAGCTGGTGACTCTTCACAATTGGTTGGTTGCTGAGAAGGCTTCACCTGTGTCCCTTTCTGCTTTGGTACACCTCCATTTCTTTCAGTTATTGAAACTCAAAGTAGTACAATCACTTATTTTGCCTCTCTACAAGCACTAGACAGTGGAGATGCTTAGCTCTAAATCTCTACACCATGTACCTTGAATAGTTTTTAATTGCCTTTTTGTTAAAATTAAAGGTAGATTTTAAAGCATTGACATCAACTTTTGCACTCCTGCCCTTATACAAGTCTTCTTTGCTACTAATCCTTTCTCTGCTTTCTCAGTTCCTGTTATCACATCCCTTAGGATTATTGCAGTCTCCATGCATTAGTCCCGGACTTCTCAAAATGGAGTTATTTCATTCTGCCTAGGTCTTGTTTGTATAAATGACATATTTCTTCTCTTATCCTTACCTGTCTGCCTCTAATACATGTTCTAAAATATTTATATATCTCTACATGTGTATATGGCAATCCTGAAGGCAATTATTATATTCCAAACAGAAAAAAAAAAAATACCTGAGTAGAAACAGAAGTCAATTATCAATGGTTTATGTTAGGAGTGAAAATCTATCTATTTTGCGGTTTTATTTATTATAAAGAACCAAGCCTTTAAATCTCAGCATCTGTGTGTACTTTAGACAAGTACACACAGAAACTAGGTCTATTCTTTTTAAAGCCCTCCTCAATGCCACACCATATGCAAGGAATATACAGTTTTCTAATGTACTCGTGGTTTGTATTAAGTGCCTGTGCATTCTCAGTCTGTGTGGTGTGTACTCAGAGTACTGAGCTTCAATTTAAGCTGGAGATCTACAAAACCCCAGAAAATTAAAAGTATTTTGTACCCAAACTATTGAGGTCAGCTGATTTCATATGAGCCATGTGAAGATGATAATTTTTTTTTTTTTTTTTTTTTTTTTATCTATTTATTTCTTTATTTTCCCAGAGAATTGTAGATCCATCGATGTTCACTTGGAGAGACTACAGTCCTTCAGTGAATTAGACAACAAAACTGTGCAGGATTTGAAGTGTGTTGCAAAACTTGAACTCAGGGGAGCAGGAGAATAGAGGTGGAGACACTCTTACACATGCACTACACTCCTTGCTAGACGGGAATCATGAGAGTGTACCAGGTGCTGTACCAGGGCATTCATTTTAACCAGAAAGAAGACTGCACATAAATCATAAATACATAAAAGATAGATCATGTGGATAACTTCTTCTGAATCTCTTTGTAGAGCATAGAACTGGAGAAGGGATGTCCAAAAAAAAAAAAAAAAAAAAAAAAAAAAAAGGTGGTGGCAGTAGCAGGAAAATGAGGGAAAAAAAAGCAGTGAACTATTTCCAACATAGTTTTAAAACCATCTGGGAGCTGCCATTTTGTATTAACATTAGGCAAACCCATCTCTCTCATGCCTTTGTCCTTTCTGCTCCCCATGGAACAGGCTCTAGTAAATTGCTAAGCTTCAAGTCCCAGATGATCTAGTTCTTATTTCTCTTTTTATTTGACTATGCTGATGGTAATACAGAAAGAGACACAGATTTTGAATCCTCTGTGACTATCTCAGTCCTCTCAGACCTTTTGTACTGCTCAATTGTTGCTGCACTCTCTACTAGAGACAAACAGGTATTCCCATGGGCCTAGAAACATTTTAGCAGTACCAGCAGTAAGGTGCTATCCTGAGTAAATCACTATGCAGTGTCCTGTAACACTGCACATACAGCCTTTGGAAGAGAAAAATAGTCTGGAATATTGCGGTAGCAATGTCTTTTCTGAAATTGTGCTGGTTTTGGAACTGCATCCATCCAACAACACAGATTATTTGACATGCCACAGATTGTTTTATTTTGTCTTATTCCCTAACAATTCCAGAGAACGCCATGATGAGAGAGGAGCAAACCCTAGTCTGAGGAGCACCTCCCTGTAGAGATCTGTGGCCATACCGTGAGAGCTTCGTTCAGTACTGCTGTGCTGCTTTTCAAGTAGTCATAGCAAAGCTCAGGAAAGTCATGACACCTCAAGAAGAGCCTGGAGTCAGGGTGATGATAGATTTACACCTTCCCTTTCCTCCTTGTGGCTTCAGTGGAGGATTTGGCTAAAGCAAGGGAGTTATGGTTGAGGTTACTTTGTCTAGTTTCTTTTGCTCTTCCTTCATTATGAGGGTCAACATGTTGGACTCTGTAATAAAACCGCCATCTGCCTACCAGCTCATGTGTTAGATATCTCAAAGAACTTCCACTATGCGTAGTCAACAAGCACCTGGTGACAAGCTTGAAGCAGTTTGTTAGCCCAGTGTTTGGTTTTGTGTCAGAGAGACCCCTGGGATCCTCCCCTCGCCATTTGCCCCTTGCAGCTTTTCTTCCCAGTGGTCCTTACTTGGTTTATAGGAAAATTCCTCTGAATTTAAATACAGTTTATAGAGTTAATAGGGTGGACTAGCCAAGAATAAATCATATGGGACTGTTCAAAACCATTTAAAAATCACTCTCTTCTCTGGAATTAATTCTAGCAAAGACCTAATCCTGCTTCCAGTGAACTCAGGAAGAATTATCTATCAGTAAATTAAAGCAGAGATGGTTTGACAAGAAGATGTTCGTGTCAGTTCACCTTCTCTCACAATCTGTCAGGCTTCCCGGTGATGCCAAAGAACCTGTCTGACCCCAGGTAATATCTTGACCCTTGCAAGGTTGCTGTACAGCAATGCAAATGGTGGGGTAGGAATGGGAAGGCTTTTCTGAGCAGGACCCATGTGCACACCTGCCTGTATCTGCTAGCAAGAAAGATTTTGAACAAATCTGCATTCATTTACATACAATAGCAGTAACTATCTTCTAATTCAACAATTATGCAGAAACAAAATCCCATGAAAAGGAAATAAATAGGTTTTATATGTAAAATCAAAGTATCTCCAGTATTATTTTGGTCGTCATAATTTCCTTGGAGGGAGGTGAGGCATACCTATTGCCCATTTACTACTTGCTGCTTACCAGCCTATCAAAAGTAATTGGAAAGGCAAATTGTTTTCAACATTAGCTGTTTTAATGCAGGTCTTCTGACTTTTTTTTTTTTTTTTCCTTCTTCTAAAAAAGCCACAGTAATTATCTAAGTTTGCAGATACCTCCTGTCTACTTGAACATCTATGCTATCCTGTTGGTGAGAAGACCATTAAGCATTAATCCTGAATGCTACTGAACTATCTGACCCAATCCAGCAAAATATTTAATAGAATCACTTAGTTTTTTGAGCACATGTAGATACATCGTGTAACTAAGTTCTTATGGAAGGACCTTTTTTATTTTCTAGGTGGATTTTTACTCAATACAATTAAGATTTGGCTTTGCTGAAACTGTTTACTCAAACCCAGCACCAAAAAATACATCTTGAAAATTGAAAAGTTTTACTTCTTTTCTAACTTGAAAACACAACCATATGTTGACCATTAAAATATATACATATTTAGGGGATTGACATAATCTTTATATGACACTGGAAATATTTTAACACCTATCTGTCTTGCTCTGATCAGTGTTTCTCTCCTCCCTCTAGAAACATTTCAGCCAAGAAAAATATGAAGGTAAAAGGGGCTGTGTTATAAAGTAAAAGCAAGTGAAGAGCCTCACAGCTTTCAGATTAGTGAATTTTAATTTATTCATATTACTAAATGTTACAGTAGTACCCTGGCCCACATCGGTAGCACTGTTTCCTTGAGTACAAAAGTCTACAGATTTTCTTGCTGGGCTGAGTTTTATTATTTCATTCTGCAATTCAAAATAGTGGATGGCTGCCAGTTTCTTCATGTATGTTGATTTGGGACTGGTTACTCTCTGATAATCTTTCTAGAAAGGTTCCTTTTTTATGTTTTTATTTTTATTTTATTTTATTTTATTTTATTTTATTTTATTTTATTTTATATTTTATTTTATTTTAATTTTATTTTTCTTGCACAGCGCCTTACTTATTGCAAGAGAAAGACTGTAGCTATATCTTTCAAATGTATCTCCCCAGCTAGAAAACAAAGCAGCATGGAGAGATTTTTTCATCTGTATGGGGTTTTCAGTAGGGGAAAGAAGAGGGGAAGTCTGTCCAACAATCAAACCAGCAGAGCTTCTGCCCACTGTGGGACTTTGGATCCTGGAGGAGTGGCAGACCATGCCCAAAACCATGCCACTACCACCTCCAACCCTACCAGCTCTAGCTCTAACTTGACTGACCCTTTAGGAAGCATTAATTTTAAGCGGCATTGGTCAAAACAGTTTCTTTCATATTATAGTGTTTATTCCCTGAATTTATCTGCAAATACCAGTTGCAGGTACTACAGTGTAAAAAGTACATGACATTGAAATGACAGAGTAGCACTGCAAGAAAACAGTCACAATGGTATAAAATCATATTCCTGTAATTTCAGGATAAAGGTTACACAAGAAAGTTAAAAATACGCATGTATGAAAGAATTGTCACTTTCAGGTCATTTTACAAGCACATTTACACCATCATCACCCCATCACTGGTGTCTCTTCTGGGGTTTGTACAGTTTCCAGGTACACTCATCAACATGTGTGTTGAGATGATGACATCTGAACAGTTCCACTGCTTCCCTCCCTGTCCAACGAGTCGCTCACCCAGGATCTCTTCCAAACCACCTTACAAAGCATAGCTTGAAAAAGTGACACTGATATCAGCAGACATAGGTTTCTGCTGTGAAATACTGACATTCAAATAAGCTTAAAATTTCTTCTGTCTCCGCTGCTTTCTTGGTGATGGTGCAAGTTGTGACTGAAGTAATAATTGACAGGTTTGGGCAAATGCAGCTTTTAAGTACCTGTTGAGAACGATGATGCCGGAAATAGCTTTCTAATACAATAAATATTAAATAGTTAAAAGAGGTATCAAATGAGTCGTGCTTTTGTCTTTTATAGGAAGAGATTAAAAATGTCCATTTTTGCAGACATTTTCCATCTTATGAAGCAGGGACATGCAGAAACTTACACGTCGTATTCTGTCATCAGTTAGTGGGGAAAGCAGCTGTCTTCAGTGGGGATGTGTGAGTATAACTGAGGGCAGTACTGAAATCTGTATCTCCAATCTCACTGAAAAATGTGTTAATTTAAAAATAAAACAAGGCTCTGGGAATTTTTCAGGATCCTATTAATTCATTTCAAAAGTTCCATTAGTTTGATGGAAGAAAGGCCATACACTATGATCATCTGCCAGCTGCTGACTTGTGATTTTGAAGTAGATTTAGGGACCTCTGCATGTTGCCTCTGTCTCATTTGCTTTACTGAGGCAGCACAGAGCAACCAGAGAGGATAAAGTGTCTTCCAAAGGCCTTCACACGTATTGGCTTGGATGTTTTCCACTGGCTACGCACTCCTGTCCTCAACTCTCAATGGAAAGGGCACATCAGATCTCAGTGGTGGGTTCTGCGGCACAGGGCCAGCATGGTAAGACACATCTTTCAGTAAAGTCCATCGTCTGGTATATGATGATCTCTTCTTTTTCATGCTCAGCTGCCCAGAACAACACCTTTGTTTGGCTGGGGACCCAGTCCCACTAAGATTTCTTCCAAAACAGCACTATAAAAACAGTGTTACTGGTTCCTGGGTTTGCCACACACAAATGTTTTCCAGATGCAATTCACTCAGTTCACAAGTAAAGCCCTGTCTTCCCTCAGTCCTAAATTTTAAAAGTCCAATGAGTCTGACAGCCAGTCTAGGCTCTTTTTTCTTCCCACTGGTGATGATGTGAAAGTGAAAATTCAGAAAAAAGCAGAGAACAGAAGATCTCAAAGGTGCCCACACTCATGCTGACTCTTAGGAGAGATGAAGCCCTGGATACAAGAGCTGCAGAGGACAGAGGCTGCCCACAGCTTTAGAGGAGGAAGGAGAGTCTCTCAACTGTGTGGGACCTTGCAAAGCTTTGGGGATGTGTAGAGAGCAGATGGTTTGCCAGGGGACACCTGCATGTCAGCTGCAGTAGGACAAATATGGGGACAGAGGCTGCAGGGTCTCTGACAGCACGGATTGTAGAGACAGACATTCCTGTCTTCAGGACTGGTGGTGGAGGATGAAAATAGAAGTATGCACAGCTGGGATTCAACTTCACAAATCTAGCTGCAGCTCAGCTACAGGCAGGAAGAAACTCTGACATCATCTTGATTTAATTTAAAAGTAGGACATCTTTACCCAAGTGTCAACATTATCTAAAATATATCTGATATATCTTAGCAAATCTTTGCACTTAAGAGGTTAAGATGAGTTGTGTCCTCAAATATTAAGAGTGGCTTAGATGTATTGCTTTCCAGAGAAAGAGGACTTCTGGCTGATAGCCATTTGTTAGCAAAATTTACCTCTAGATTCAGGAGTTTTCTAGTCACCAGCTATGTAATGACCTCTTAGTTTAATGGGTTATATACAGGGTCCAGAGCCAGTTTAGTGACAGATCACCACCACTCAATAGATGAAATAAAAAATAATAAAATCCAATATTCTCTTCACATTTATCTTTAAAATCCCCAATTAATCAATAGCAATGAACATAGTGACTACCTCAGGAATTACATGGGAGTCCATTCATTTTAACACTTGCCAGCTAACTCTGAAACAATATCACCAAAGTCATTTCATCAAGTATATGTGAATATTTCACTAAGGCAGCTTGATAAGAGAACAGCCAGGAAAGAAAGAGGTGCACCAATTTTGCTAAGTAAGACCCATTAAATAATGAAGATACACCTGCAATACTTCTCTTGGAGACTTTTCAAAGGATGTAGGCCACTGCCTTCCAAAACACCACTGCCATAATTAATTTTATATGTGCCCATGTCCCATATTAGGCAGCACTACCTAAGTATTTTAAATTATATGTCTCCCTTGAAGTCAGTGAGGGCACAATGATACTGGATTGAGGGGGATCAGTGCCCTAAAATGGTTGCAGTGGTGGGTGCACCCACCTGCTCTGCTGTGCCTGCTTTCCAGAGGTCTTCCAAATCACCCTTATCTGTTGGGATATGGACCGGCTGCTAAGCTTCCTGAGATATATTTCCCTTGGATTGATAATTTCTTGCTGCTTACAGGATAGCCTTTTGTGATACTACTGCAGCCTGCAAACCTTGTTTCCCACTCCAGATGCAGGTAGAGTTATTTTGAAAAGTCTGATTCTTAATATATGCGATGAGTTTTTTAATGCAATGTACCCTTATGTGTTTGCTAGTTCTCAGGGACTCTCACCTGAGCTTCAAAGTACTCCAGCATTCCAGGTATGGGTATTTTGTGGGACAAAATGTTAGTGTGAGACACCAATGCTCACTGCTCAATGCAACATGCAGACTAGACTCCAGCTCTGCAGCCTGCTTTTTGGGAGCTACATAATTTTGACCCTGTTCTTTGTCCCTTCCTCATGTGTTAGTCTGAGATGTATGAGGGCAGCTGAATGTCAAGTCCTGTGGTCTCAAATGCTTTTCAGGAATCTGGATCCGGGGGTTGAAGAATGCATTCTGTGTGATCTGCTGTGAACAGGAGGGGGGAGTCCATACACAGGTACCTGTGTGGGTGAGTAAGAGAGGAGCAGCTGCCACCCGAGTCGTGCAGTGCCTCATCCTGGCAGGGTGCAGGCATCATGCTCCTCCAGGATCCTTAGGACTGCACTCCTCAGGTTTCCCATCCTGCTTGAGAGATGCCAGCTACTCATCACCCACAAAGACATCCTGGTGTGGTCCACCAGAGAGCCCCTGGGGGTGGGAGTCCTGCTCTCCCTTGGGTAGGAGTCATTGCAGAGCTCTCCCAAAGGCTTCCCTGTGCCCTGATTTCACCTTGTCCCCAGGGTCTACAGCACTGCTGAGCACTTAGGAGGATTTCTTCCCTCTGGGACATTGCTGAGAGTCATAAACAGAAAGTGTAGGGAAGGCTCCTGCTGTGTTCAGCTAAATTAGAAAATTGAAGTACAGAAGGACAAGGAGCTTCCTGATTGCTTGGTTAATTCAAAGGTCTGTGCACTTGGGGATTTTATTTTTCAGAATCAATGTAGGCTATTTTTAAACATTTCTCTTTCCTTTGCACCTTTAAGCAAGCAGTGCCTATACTGTTTGGACACGCAGTTATTTAAAAAAATCTTCTGTGATTCTGAGGACACAGGAATTATTAAGGAAAGACAATTGTCCCTTTTAACTATCATTACTAATCAGGCAGGAGAAAACCCCATCCCTCTGATTTAGATTGGTCCCTTAGTTTCCATATTATTAATTACACAAGTTATTGTACACCAGTTTAGTGGCAGATCTTTCTTCCTGGTTCTTTGAGTTAACTCTTTCATTTGCAATTTCCCATGGGAGATCTGAAGTCAAGTCAACTTTGAATGCACATAGCCTCCAAAGGCACTTTCTGCAAACCAGGATAAAGTTATTAAAAGGAACTAGTGGTTTCATTTTGATCTGCATGTGCATCTCTTCCCTGGAAAGAAATCAGAAGACTCTTAAGATTGCATATACATAATAACATCCCAAACTAGAGTTCTGACTTGCACATATTGTGTGGAAAATAAAAGGGTTAACATAGTACTCTAATCTATTGTTATAAGCCTAATTATTTTACATGTCTTCATTTCATTAATGAATTGCTGCTTTTTACATGCATCTCCTTCCCCATTGCTTTTGTTTAAACCTCCTGGTGGGAAGGGATAGATTAATTTTGTTGTGCCTTAATGAAACTGTATGCTACATTAGATTTAACCATTTGGCATGCACTGCCAACATCACCATTATGCATAATGAATTACTTTTTGTGAGTCCCAAACTAACACAGACCTTCGATGTTCCTCCGTAGATGCTGCAGCAACACAGCTGGCAGACATACCAAGTTCAATCATTACCTTGAACTTACATGGAAACCTTACAGAAGTTGTTCTGTGCTTGACATGAGAATGCAGAATTTGAAAACTTTTCATAAAGACCAGGAAAATTGACTTTGAAAAATGTAAGCGCTTTAAGGAGAAGATGGGGCGAGCTCATTAAGCTTTGCTGTAATCTGCCATTAACTGTGTTTGATATGCATATGCATGTGAGTGGATATGTGTGCTGGGTCTGCAGCTGCATGCAGAACCCCAGCAAGGCGGTGCATGTTTTGCACTGGGATCAGCCAACCTTCCTGTCCTCTGCACTTTACCTGTGTATGCATGTGTAACACAGATTAACACACGTTTCAGCTGCTAAAGCTTTTAACATATGAACTCTTTGCCTCAGCAGCCAATCTGCTGATACAGACATTGTTTCTCTTGTCCAGCTTGCTGCCAGTGAGGTGACAGAGGGAAATAATTGATTAAACATTAATCATTTACATTAATTGATTAAACATTAAGCAAACCAAGCTTTTTTCTTCCAAGTCCAGTGTCCTATCACCTTTGGTTACTTTGTTTTCTGTTCATCAGAGATGCTCAGCCTGTTCAGCACTGGGCAGGGATGTTGCAGCTCTTCAAGAGTCAGACTCTCAGCGGCTCTTTTCAGCATTCCTTCAGACACCTGCCTACACCTGAGAATGTGGAGTTCCTAGCTATCCCCTGCTGCATCAGGACCCTTTCCCAGGAGTATAATAGCTAAATTATCTAAGTAGAGGAGAAATAAATGTGGTCCCATGCACCTATTCCTACACCTTGTTCCAGGGCCAGTTGAAGTCTTGACCTTGCAGCACAACCTGCACCACACCCACCTGTCTTCCCATCCCTCACTGTCAGATCTGGGGTAACAGAAGTTGTTGTAACCTCGGGAGACAAATGTGGCATACCACAGTATGTGCCTGTTAATTACTAACAGGCTGGTGTACCAAGGAACCTCTAATGCAGTGGCAACACCTGCCCTGCTGATATGCTGCCTCCACCACTGCCTGCCTCCAGCCTCTGTGCCCCCAGCTCTGAGCACTTGGCTCTATCCCTTTCAAGTGTCCTCTCTGAGCTCTGCTCACCATCCTGTCCTTTCCAGACAGAACAAAACTATCCCCAGAGCAATGCTGAACCCTGGGGTAGAATGCAGCCACTCTGTTTTATTGGTTATGTACTTGTGAAAAGCTTGACATACCTGTCAGAGGAGTTCGGTGTCTGAGTGAGCAGCTTTTGGATCGGTGTTTCTGAGGTGGTTTGAATCGGAGAATGGCAATATTGCTTTTACAGAACAAAGAGACTTTCCTTCTGGTAACAGGAGATGCTTTTAGATTCACCTCAATGATGTTGTCCTAACCTATCTTTGTACATTTTTAACCTTAAAACTTCCTCAAAGTACTGTATCTGCAGAAAACTATCTCTGCCTCAACAGGGCTTGAGCAAAGCCTTGGTAGTCTCTGGAGAGTTCTTGCAGTTGTGCAGTTGTGTCCCTGTGATCTCTAGGGACAATATCCTCTAGATGTCCTAGACTTCTGACCTGTAGAGCTGGTTTCCACATACACATAAAGTCAGTTTCTACTTCACGAAACACCCAGAGGACAGGGTTGCTTCTTCTTTTTCTCCACTCTCAGCAGAGTGATTAGTTCTTTCTCCCAAGACTCAGTTAAAATTTTCAGTTCTACCTTAGAGGATTCATTTCTTTTAGAGAAGTGAGCCCTACCTACCACAGCCTATGCTCAAAATGTCAAAGGTTAAGAAGAGAGGGCTACTATAATGAACAACTGCGGGAAATGTATTGTCACTAACAAAAATATCTTGAATTTCTATTCCTTTTCTATCTCTACTTACTTATTTCATGCAGCCAGTGCACTAAATGCTTGCACAGCCTTTAAAAGAAGATTGGGCATCAGGCACCCCTGCCTGTGTCACCCGTTCAGGCCATAAGCCTTCATGGCTGTTTGCTCCTTTTTTCCTGCTGGGAGTGCTGAGTCGCAGTAGAGGTGCCTGATCTCCCCAAGAGTCCTGAAATAGACTAGTTTGATACTTCTTTTAGCTGCAAGATGCCTAAAATGAAGAAAGTGCCTCGCCTTTTAGTGTCAACAAAGTCTTTCTTAACCACACAACTACATTGAAATAAATGTATACACACACATACACACTTGCACACAAATATCTATATATCTATACAGATAGATCGATATAGATATGTGAATGTGACCATGCATAGCATTTCCAAAGTTTTTCCTTTGTAACCAATGACAGTACCTTTCTAATTGGGGGATATTTTTCCTCCTTTCCGAGCAGATGTGTACTGGTTCAGTGTTGCAGATGCCATCCATTGCTTCTGAACATGTGTGGGTAAGACAGCCTTTTTAATCTTCTCCTGTAATCAGCTCCCAGGAGCCCGGGATCTGAATTTGTGAGAAGTGCAAGTATTGTACACTGAACCAATGCACAGGACTCTGAAATTCTGTAAGTGCCAATACAGCTGTTATAAATACCAATGTGTACAAAAAGCAAATAAGATTCTCAGACAAAATCCAATAGTAGGCAAAACAAAGCACAGGGAAAGCCAGTTCTCTGAACCTTTTAATGGTAAATGATTAGAACTCATCAATAAAAATTAGCAGCTATTAATCCTGCACATATTCCCTGCAATTTGTAACTACAGCTTTTGAAACTAATAGGTATAGTGCAAGACTACACGCAGGGACACTGGCTATAGAATTAAATTTGCAGAGGTATATTTCTTTTGTTGTTGCTGTTGCTGTTTTTCAAATGTCCTTGAAAAATGCAAACAAAAGTGCTTGGCAACACCAAGACAAGTTAAATATTTTCCTCAGCTGGCAAGGTTCTCTTTTAAGAAATCTTTCTTTGTATGCCAATAGACAATATTAATGAACAAGGACTGGACCTGAAGGGAATTAATGCACAAAAACTACATTAAAGTTACATTAAGGGGTACATTGTAAAGTGTGATTTATTTTAGATCCATGAAAGCAGGGAAATTTATTGTCAAAGTTGAGTCTCTAGGCTGACACTCTGTTTAGCTCACCCTAGACTCCTCTGTCACTGAAGAAATGGGGATATGTAACTTTTCTAGGCCCTTTCCTATGTGCCTTATGGTGCTCAGACCCAGAAAAGCAGCTACCTGCTGCCTTCACTGATCAGAAAGGAGGTCTGCCAAGCTTTGTGCAGATGCATTTATGACGTCTTATACAAATGACTGAAGAAGCTAACTCCCCTATCTGCAGAAACAATTACATCTGCTGTATTTTTTTTTTTTCTTCTTTAACTTTACAAGACAATGGTTACCCGCTGAAGATCAGTGAAAGAAATCAACCTTTCTTACTGCAGTGCCAGTTGGAGGGCTTCACAGGACACTCTGTTTCACACCTGAGCTTCTCATCCTGAGAAGCTACAGAGGACATTGATGAACATCCAGGGAGTGCAGGCTGGCCAAGTAGGTGTGGCAGGCCAAGGAGACTTGAATGAAAGATATTTCTATAACAGCCTTGCTGAATTAAGTTCTCAGTCCGAATACAGAGACAGAGAAGAGATTTTGCCCCATGTTAAGGGTGATTCCTCTGGAGAAGTTAGCTTAATTTCCAAGACCCATGTAGTTCTGCTCCATCTGGCAGGGCTAACAGTTTGGACATGGAGCCTTGAGGAACATGGTAGATACCACACGGAGGAGCACCTAGGTGGTTATGCAGCATGCAGAGCAGTCCTTGGAGACCCACAGAGCATATGTTGCATCCTGGAGGTAATTCAGATATGGGGGAGCTGTGTGTAATGTTTGGTGTCGGGATACCTTGGCTATATTCTCAGTATAGGGATTAGGTTTGGGTTGCAAATAGCATAATCGGGAAATTCAATTTGGCGTGCAGAGGGAATTGGCTTAGATATGTCACTTTAGAGACCTGGGTTCTCTTCCCTGGCAGAGGAACATAAAACCTAGCTCGATGATGGCAGTGGTGCCTTGTGGAAATATTAACAACAGTCTTTGGAATAGATACTCTTAAAGATTCTGGCTTTTGGCCCAGTGCAACTTTCCTTAGGTTACAGGGTGTCTTAAACAAGTTTTCCTCTCACATTTCAGCTAATCTATAATAGGCCTAGGCCATTTGAAGGAGATGTGACATTTGACTATCTGTGAAGTTAAGGACTTGCACTGAGAGAGATAAGGTGGAAAGTATGGCCAAAAGTCTTGATGTGCGGTTATCATTTTATGCATTTTAAACCGTCTCACAACATTCATATCAATTAGGCCAACATTTTTCATGGTGCAGTCAGTGCCTTTGGTGAAGAAGCAAGGCCCATGCTCAGGTCTGTAAGGAGGTTTTAGAGGGCATGACTGTTTGCCTTTCTCACTGATTTCTACAAAACAGAACTTGGCAGAATCACTGTGAGGTACTGTATTTCTGCTCAGATGCTTGTGACAGGGCACCAGCTCTGATGTTCTTGCAAAGCCTCAGTGAGAGCTGCTGGATGCAAGGATAGTCCCAAAGGCCAGAAGCAGTCTGAGGAGAAAGGTTCCTACAGACTTCACGTAGGGATCTCTTACAGCAGCAGCACTGAATTTTTGGCATCTAGATGTACAGATGGACTCAGTCTGTCATTGAAGCAGTACAGTGCCCCTGAGCCACCAACTCTCAGCTTCGTCATCTGCCCTGAAGTCAGTGTGCAGGGTGATCAAGGGAGAGTAAGCTCACATTGCCAAGGCAGAACAGCTCACTGTATGAACTGCACAGCCCTGCTGCCTCCAGGCTGTTTCTCTCCCAGCCCCAGATCTGTCATTTCCCTCCTGCTCTATCTCAATCACCCCAGACTTATTACCATACAGAACTGTGGACCACCATCGCATCTGGCTTCAATCAAAAGGCAGTAATGAGTAAAATGAATACACTCTATCTAGACGTTTGTGTCAGATTGTTAATGTACAAACTGATACGGAATTCAGTGGATAAAGATCGTTCATGGTGAAATGCAGATGTTGAGTCATCAGTGTTGCGGGGGGGGGGGGGGGGGGAGGAGGATAGGGGAGGGGCAGATTTGTCCTTTAAGGAGATGCTAATGGACTGGTCAAGCACCAAACAAAACAGCTGAACAGCCTCCGCAAGGTGCATCTCCACAGGGGTGAGTTGTTCTTAGGATTGTCAGCAGGAGGAGCAACAATTCTCTCCTGAAATATAAGAATAAGGGAGACCTCTGAGCTTTGCTCTAGGGGGGTATGCCAATTCAGGGTAGTTTTCTTTCATTTCTCCACTTTTACCTTTTTAAAATCCATGCTGAATGTTTGAAAGTTGGAAGACATTTTATTTAAATTTTAATATCAGTTGACTTTTACATGAGTGGTTAAAATCAAGTTTTTCCTCCCCCTGGCAAATGTGGCAAATCTAAAAGCAGGTGATTGGGACACTCAAAAGGGCTTTTCTGATCTAAATGCAGGTAGGAAGTGAAGCAAGTTTTCTCTCTCTCCTTTCAGCCTGTTCCCCCCTCTTCCCCTGATGTGTTCTCACTGCCTGTTTTACATCAGATTTCACAATCAAATTGTTGTGAGGCAGGTTGTGAATTGTTGTGAATCCAGCTGACCAAGTGGAAAGACAGTTTCCAAAATAAAAAAGTATGAATTTTTATATAAAGGTGTTACACTGTGTAAAAACAGTCAGCCTTACCCAAGTATAGCGTAAGGGTCTAATGTCAATATAATCAAACCAATGGAGAATTTTTGTGGTGCCTAAAACACAAGATCACAAAAGCATCTTGGCCACATCCAACAGCAGTAACTTCAGAGCTGCTCAGCTCCCAGAACTTTGCTCAGACCACTGAGCTACAACATCTTTAGTTTCCTAGTTTAATAGCAGGACCATTTTTTTAATCATCTATGTTCTAACTTCAAGGATATGAAAGTTTTTTCTTCTGGAATAATATGCCTCTTAAGTAGCACAAAATTTAGCAGAGGGCAAGAATAAATTTCTTTAAAAAACATACAAACATTGACATTTATTTATCCAGCAGACCATAGCCAGAAACATGCTTTTATATTCACACTGATCAATTCTGTAAATACAGAAGATAATTCTTAAAACTCATATAATGCACTAAGTAGACGGTAATGCTTTTTTCTTTTTTTTTTCCCATATTTGGTACATGAATGCAACAAAATGCATAAGAAATACATAATATTTACTTAGAGTATACAACAGTCAATTTACCAGAATCAAAAGTTTTATTAAAAAAAAAAAAAAAAAAAAAGGTAATGTGGTAACATAGCACTGTTCATTGCATAATACTTTCTGCCAGATGCTTTGAAGATATTTTTGTGCTTCTGATACCAAAGGCACAAAGTTTAGAGACTTACCAAGTTATGTAGTTGAATATTTCAGAGATCATGGCTTTGGGATCTGAGCTGAAGTATTTCTTTTCAGAGTACTGATCATGAGAATGGGCTTGCACAGCAGATCTTCCACATCCTCTTTTCTTCATGGGCTTTCTCTGCACTGTGCTGAGGGAATGGGTATTTTCCTGGAAATATTCAGTTCTCATAATTTAGGAATGCATGGAATCACCAGGATCTAAGCAGGATGGCTAGCAGAGACATGAGGTTGTTCATGCAGGGGCTTTACATCTCCATATTGATGTTGATCAACACCTTGCCCTGATTCACTCCTTGCCTGTTTGCTCACCACGTCATTAAATCATGACACCACTCTTCCTACAGTCTGGAGGAGTCCTTGCCCAAAGAATATGATTTACTACCAAAAAAAAAAGTTTATCAAAAAAATTCACCCCTCTTCTCCCACACCAAACAACAAAAAAATGTAAAACAGGAATCTGTTTTTTTCCACATAAATTCTATAGACTGGAATGGGAATGGCATATAATCACACAGACATGCACCAAGCGCCAGACGCTCCTTGACAAGCACTTTCTTTCTTCTCTCTGTATAGAAGAAGTAAGGAATTAATTCAGTGGATGAAAGTCCTGGAAATGAAGCAGCACCACTCCCAAGGATTATGCTATCCAAGGATTATGGGCATCATACTTGTGGAAAAGGGCCATCTCCACTAACTGATAATGCATTTTCAAAACAGTCCGTCAGTGGCTGCTCCTTAAATTATCCTTAAATTAGGCTGCTCCTAATTTCCTTTCCTTTCCACACTTCTGTGGATGTCACTTAATTATAAATGACCTTTCTCAGGTTCTCACTGAAGTTTTGAGTGGGTTGTAGTTGTCCAGTGAGAGAGGATCTGCACTGGAAAGACACCTCACCTCTCTGTTAGATTTCACTGGAAACTGGGAGAGATCAATACATCTCAAACTATGAAATTACCCTAATTTTGGGTCCTATTATTTATAGAAACATGCAATACTTTATAAAAACATGATACCACTGTGAGTTTTTAGTAATGTTTTTTTGTTTGTTTTTACCTCTCTGCATTTAGGTCTGATCTGACTGCCACCAAAATCAGCATTATTTAAAAGTTAATTTCAGTGGGATCCTTCTTGAATCTTTCCTGGTCAATTCTGGTAAAAGATGCAGAAATACTGAAGCAACACCCTGCATAGTAGATATGAATATATGAAGGAAAAGAATTATAAGAGTCCTCGTCCTAGATCCTCCAGGATCTAGACACACCTGTGTAGTGTAGTCCATATAGCTCTACAGCATTGGCTTGTTTTGATGGGACCCAGCACACCTGAGCAAACAGTAGTGCAACCAACACCCTTCTCATAACTATCATTTGGTGCAGGGGTTGGTATCACTAACAATCACTTGCAGCAGGAAAGATTGGAAAGAAAATTAGACCTTGAGTCAATTATTTTCTTATTGGTAGTTTTCAGTGCCATACAAGCCACATGAATTAGCACTGTACATAGATATTAACCAAAAGATGTCCTATGTCAACTGTGTTCTTGCAAAAACTGTTCAGGGAACTGTAGTGGTCCTAGTATCCCATGAGATAACTGCCACCACAGAAACATCAGGTGGAAATGTGAAGAAGACATGAGTTTGCCCTTCATTTCTTCTATATTCCTTGGAACCAGCTAATTGCTGTTTTTCACCAGTGCGGTGATGGCAATCCCTGACCCTGGTCAGCCTGTGATCAGCCAGTTTAAGTAGATGTGCTTGTACATAAATGTTGTTTATGTACATAAATACTATTTAATGTATATTATTTTTATTTATAAATAAATAAACGTTTTTAAAAAATGTTAATTTGAAGTATCTGCTATTCTCTTTATTACATATGTGCTGGCAAGTCAAAAAACAAAAACAAAACAGAAACAAACAAACAAAAAACACCACCACCACCACCAAAATCCTAACACCCTCTCCCCCCCCCCCTTTTTCAACATAGAGGAAAAATATAATTAGAAACAGATGAAAAATCAGTATCTTGTCAGAACTAAAATATTTGCTAACAGAAAAAAAAAAAGGAGGGGGGACACATATTTTCTTGTAGGCCAAATAATTTACTATTATTTACTATTATTTTTCAAACCATTGGATTCACTTTTTGACAAATATGCTTATTTTTTACTCTAAATGCATTATTGCAAGACTGAAACTTCTGTGATTTCATGGATTACAGATACCATAGCAGAGAAATTTGAGGTTGCATTTCTCTGGGCATGTAGATAGATTTTAGACTGCCATTTAAAACTTTTCTTGGCAAGGAATGGAATTTTCTAAGGCATGTTCATTATTGTAGAATAATGGAATATATGTTACCTGACAACTTAGATATTTTGGAACAACCCATTCAAGAATAAACTTAAGAACTTTTTTATAGTCACAGATTTCCTTAGGGTATTATAGTCATTGAGCTCCTATTTACTCTGTGCAGTATATGAAGGGATTTGTATAAAGTTTTTACAAGTTGAAACATTTAAAAAATGTTATATGAAATAGCTTCATATTAGTGACTATTTATGAACTATGAAGCCAACAATTACAGTGTATGTATGAGATTAAGAATGGAAATGTGTATGAGTCATAAGTTCTTCTGATGTGGGGAAGGACAGCAATCATTTAGATGAGACACCTCCTGGGTGGATCAAAAAAATTCCCATTAGCTTTGATTTGGCATTGACCCAACTGCCTTAAAATATGTTTTGTTTTCCTGATTCTGTGACTTAACTAATTCTGCTTCTATTCCAATGTAAGATACATTATTAAAAAATCCCAACTCAAATTATTCATCTACAACAGTGCAATGCCACTGATGCCAGCCTTCACAGCTGAATGGGAAACAGAACCCATTAACTCAATATTCAAATGGTTCTCAATGTTTTGTAAAATATTTTGAAATTGTTGCTATACTTAACTAGGAAGCTTTTATATAGTCCCTCAACTGAACCACAGTACATACTAGATAGATTTGATAATAACTGTATTGACTCAATCTTTTAAAATAGAGTTTTCTAACTGATATGGCATGGAAATTGTTGTCCTACATAATAGATATAAGCTTTAATTCACATGTTCTGTACACAATACAGACTTTGGATCATTGTCCTCATCTTTTCCAGTGAATTGTTAAATAGTTTCTTTTACTAGCCAGAACATAAAGGTACTGTCATTGTCAAAAACAGATTTCATTTTGCTTTCCAAAATATCATCACAGTATTTACACACTTGTTCTTACCATTCAGTAAGAGCCTGATCCAATTACCAATAGTTCTTTTGATGACTTTGCTGGGTGGGTAATGCTGCACATATTGCTAGTTGCCACTGTGTCTTGGCTTTACCCTTGCACAGAGGGTTCCTCATGCCATACAGGAGGGGACCTACATGGTTGCAATGTGGGGTGGGTGTTGAATGCAGTCGGGATACAGAGATGGGGTAGCAGCACCCATGACTCCAAGCTTCAGCATTGCCATCCAAGCAGTTGTTGTTTTCCCATAGCTCTGGTCACAACTGCATCTGCAGCAGAGCCAAAAAACTTCCACCGAAGGTCATCACTGAACTTATTCTGTCCAAACTACAGCTGGGCAGGGATACTGCTGGAGAAGGCTGTGATCTTGCTGGCTGGACAGCCTGTGCATGGGGATGACACTCAGAGCAGTCAGCCATCAAGCAGTGTGGGGAGACAAAATTTAGAAGTGCAAGGACAGGTGGAGGGATTTGTTCAGTCTGAAGACTGAAAGAAGATGAAAAGGGAAAGAGGGAAGAAAAAGAGCTGATCTCAGCTGATTTTGCACTATTCATCCTTATTCTGAATTACGGTGGTGGATGGCACTGTCCGAAGCAGAGAGGAGTTTGTGGAGTGCAGGATGGGGGAAGAAATAAAAAAGGAGGATAACACAACTAAAGAGAACTTCAGCGACAGGAAAAAGGAACCTGTTCCTTAAAAACACGGAGTGGTGGTTGAAAGAGACATAGACTATGTCCTTTTCCCAGAAACAGTAACAATTTGTACAGAACAGCTACTTAAAACTATGGAGATATAGCAGGATGGAGATATAGCTGGAGTCTGAAGAGTACTGCAGCTAGTCAAAGACAGCCTCAGGGAAGGGTGTAGTATCATTCTCAGTTGGTTGTTTGGATGTATCTCTGTAATATGGAAAAAAAAAAAAAAAAAAAAAAGACCTTTTTTACCATCAGATTCCTCTTCAGGATGTTTGAAAAGTCCCTTAGCAAAAAATGCTGAAGCATTTTGACACAGCATTGGCCAATGGGGCCTGTTTCCCTCATTTTACAGTATCTCCAGGTTGGGAATAGGAAAACAACTCAAGGAGCATGTTGCTGGGGGATATTCTCTGATCCTTCCTTTCCTTCGTTACATAATCCATAAGTTACATGCTTCTGTATTTTTAGCTATAAATTGGTAAGAGAAAGTTTATGAGAAATCTGCATAATCAAAGAACATATTCCAGTTTCCACACTTCAAAGTTAGCAAAAGTAACCCCCCCCCCAACAAGAACAACAGCAAAACACTCCCTCCGAAAAAAAAAAAAAAAAAAAAAAAGAAAAAAAAAAACACAAACAAACCTGAAAAACATTTCTCAGTGGAGAAATGGACACAATGCAAGCAATTTACTTTTACAGCTTCTTCTTAAATTGTTAAATTATTAACAAGAAGAGAAATTGGAAAGTAGCACCTTTACAAAAAGTCTTTGGTGTGTTAAAATAATGTGAACTATAATTTTTAGACCTGTATACAGTACGGCATGTACAGAAAAGTAATAGTTCTCCCCATTAATTTTTAAATCATTCTCCATCCTAGTCAAGGTGCTATTTTTCAGGCTGTATCCTTTGTATGGAAGCTATAATGTTACCTGCTGAGCAATTGAAGGAGGTGAGAAAAGAGAAAAATAAAGTCAGTAGGGGCCAAATCATGCTCCCACAAAATTAATGGAATTTCATTCCATTGTCTTTAATGGAAGAAAGCCACGACACTGAAAACAAAATGTAATAATTTTACCTTCTGTAAACATTGAGAAAATCAAGTATGACACATGGTTAGGGATTGAGAGATTGCTTGCTTGTATTAAAGTAACAAATTTGCTTTCATTTAAAAAAGATTATTTCAAAATAGCATGTAATAATTTTTTTATCATTTCCCCTTCTGTCTGTAATGGTACAGCCTGGTCAAAAATAATTGGAATAGAAAGTTCTGGGCAAAATCTGAAGTTGCTGAAATCAGAGTTTCTGGAGTAAGAAAAAAATATGTTTTATAATTGAGACAGTTTCTGTATATAACAGTCTTGTTTATTTGAACTCAAATAGTTTAATCTGCTAATGTTAAACTTTATTTTTTTTTTTTAAACAAAACTGTTAGTGGTTGAAAAACACCTGAGCATAATTGCAAGCGGGAGGCAACAGAAATCTTTTAATTAACGCTGGTTATCTTTGTAGCAAAAATCAGACCACTTAGAGAAGCTGTACATAAGTTCAAATGTATTTGTCTTAGTGCTTAGATAGGATTGCTCTGACGCCTGAAGCTCAGATGAATGCAACTGTGTCTCAGCCTTTCCTTCCAAAATCTTCTGCAGAGCCACAGCCACAGCAAGGACTTCCCTGCACAGCTTGCTCCTCTCCCAGCCCAGGCCCTCACCTTCCCAACCACTGATCTCCGTGAAAGCACAACCTACACACCCCATGCCAGCATTTAATCCTAGCAAGTTAGAGAGAGGCTACTGAGTGAACCCACATTGATACTATAGTTAAACCTTGACAACAAAAGAAGATGGCCCAGTTATTTTTAGGAGCAATCAGTTCTACTGCAGACATTGCAGCAGCTGTTAATAAAACAACAATTAGAAGGAATCAGGAAAAGTCAAAATAAATAAGATGATAATTATGCTATATCAACCAAATTCTATTGCAAAATTCAGGCAAAAGTGGTGACCGACATTTGCAAGCACTTCTGTAAACTGGAGTGATTATTTTCCCCACTCAATTAGCATTCTTTACACAAGCAAAATCAAATGATACTCAAACAACACACATAAGCCAGACAAATCTGAGATAGGTAAGGCTGTAAAATAAATGAGCAAGCAACAGTGGTTGCAGAAAAGTACTGATTGGCACCACTGGTGTTCAAGTGGCTTTTCAAATTTACTTCTGGGAGATGCGCAAAATTTAAATTTGTTAACAAAAAATGCCTTTCATTATCAAGTGAACATCCCACGCAAATGGAATATTTAGAGCTGTGTCCCACATATGGCTCCTTAGAAGAGGAGAAGAGGCTCCTTGGAGAGAGGGAATCTCCCCCACACTTGAAGAAGCAACAAACACTCTGCATAAGTTTTGAAAAGGTTGCTTTAATATAAATCCTAATTTGATTTAGTTATATTAGTTTTAAAAACATATACAAAGACTAATATTATTTTTCTATACCTGTCAGGGATCAGGTCCTATAATTCTAATGGAAACCTCTGGCAAATATAGAGGGAAAGCTAAATATCTTGTAAGATCCATGAATATGCTATGGATAGCAGAATAATCAGCCTGCAAGTGCATGTGCTTGTTGGATCAGAACAGTCAGAGCTGATTAAATCACTCTTGGTTTATTGGCATTGTCTAAGCATCCCACAGATTAAACAGAAACTAGTTTAATAGGACATGTGAACAAGATTTGACATATATTTTTTAAAACTGATAAAATTGGATGTTTGCAAACAGGGTGTGATTAACCAGACCTGACTGTATTTGACAAACATAATGGTATTTTAGGACTTTTAACAAGGTTCTCGGGGCTTTCAATGTATTTTTGATGGTCACGTATCTGTGGTGAAGTTCCATTGAAGGTGATGGCAATATCCTCCCAAGGCAGGAGTTTGCCCCTAATCTGTAAACAGCCTGGACCAAATGTAACTACCAATGAAGTCAGTGGTGGACACGAGTGTATATGTAGGTCTATGTTAGCTCCAGAATCACAAACCTTATAAACATCATAGCAAGCATAAACTTCAACAAGCTAGAATATATTTGACAAGATCTGCTTAACATCAGAGAGGTAAAGGCAACATCAGTGTCTTTCTTGTGGCTGTGATTCTTCCCTCTCAGAACTGCTCTATCTCTGCACCAGCATTTGTGTCTCTCCAGAATCATTAAGGAAGATGTGAAGTGACTGAGTGAAAAAAAAAAAAAAAAAAAAAAAAGACATTTTTAAAGAAACATCCATCAATACAGCAATCAAGAAACAAAACTGCCAGAGTTTTCACAAATGTCATACTCTCTGCTTGAGTTATGGTTCACAGTTCCTTGTCCACAGCACAGAGTTATTCTTCCACCAAATATTTGTATCTGAATCCTTCCTAGACAATTTAATGGGCTACATGTGGGAGATGGATCTTCTTATCTTCAGATTACAGATTGAGTTCAACCTGGGCTAATGTACTGACAGCATCTGGAAACATACCAAGAGTATAAGGTAGCATGTGGCATAGGAAATAGAGGATGCCAACAATTCAACAGCAGTGCTATGGTTGGTCTGCAGCTGGAATAGGAGCATCTTTGAAGGGAGAAGTATCTTTTCTTAAGCAAGCTGATGCAGTTAAATAAAGCCAGTAAGTTTTAGGGCCGGGTCTGACCCACCACTAGCAAATGCCAAGCCAAAGCAGACCACAGGCAAAGAGGCAATGATTCAGTATGAAAGAGACACTTGTCAAAGGTTCGTTAAATCCTTCACATTTCCCATCCTCTCCTAAGCCTTCTTTGCTGTACAGATTCTCCAAATGCATTTCATTCTATTCTTAGAAGCTACCCATTCTCTCTGCCCTTGTTAACTGTCAGGCTTCCTCTCCTCTCATTACCTTTTCCTGTTTTCCCTGCCCAGCAGAGAGATGGAAACTGGTCAGTGAATTGGGAAATCTGTTGAGGAGGAGACAGAAGGGCGCATGCAGAGCATGCCACCGGATCACACAAGACTCAATGCCTTAGAAAACCTTGCTAAGAAATTCAATGTCTGAGGCTTTCTTACCATGTACTTTGTGTTCATCTCGTCTAGCATTCACAGTAATTACAGTAACACAGCTGAGGTTGTTGCATCTACTATCTGCCTGAAGAACTGAAGTTTGCCTCTTCCTTAAGAGGTGAACTCATAACAAGCAGTGTTACATGAGCATCTGACTTAGTATATCAAAGATTTCCGGCTGTACCTTGTACTTTTCTTAAATGACAGTTTCCCAGGTTACACTGAATTGACTTATGCTAACTGGTGCAAACCTCTGCACAGGCACTGCACTGCAGATCATGTGCTCTGATTTGAGTTAAGTATAAGATAAAAGAGATGCTCACATAAACCTGCGTGGAGAAGCTTTAAGTACTGCCGTCCAGCTGTTTATTACTCCCCTGAAAGTTAAGGATTACATTCCTAACTGAAGTAGGTATTGAGGGGAAACAAGTGCATCCACACAAATAGATTTTCTACCAGCTGAGCTACTGCATTTTAGAGGCACTGTTATCAACATTATATCATTAATGTGAGGCTGTAGGTAGATAAGACCTGATGCAGACATTGGCTAAATCTGTACTATTACCGTTTAGAAGCTCTCCACATTTCATAGAATCACAGAATGGTTTGTGTTGGAAGGGATCTTAAGTTCATCTAATTCCAACCCCCTGCCATGGACAGAGACATTTGCCAAGCCCAGCTCACTGTGTTTAAATGTGTTACATTTATACTTGCTGAGTAGTGAAGGACAGTTTTGTGAATGCTTCCGTGGTGGTTAGCAATCACAGAACACCTGCAGTGTTGTTTTTCTCATACACTCTATATAACATGGTCTAGTCTCTGCTTTCACACAAATTACTTCACCTTTAATTTGTTGCAACTTCTTTGCAATTTGGTAGTGGGAGATCCCCACATTGCACTTTGTGGCTGCTCAGAAACCTGGAGGGCTCACACACCTACCCTGGCTCCTAAGGGGCTGCCAGTCACCCAGCAGTCATTCCAACCAGGAGCTCCATGAATCCTGGTCCAGATCTCCTCTTCGCAGGGAGCTACATGCCCCTTGGAGAGGAGCAGACTCTCCTCTTCTACCTCGCTGTCATCATAAGTCCCACTACCCAACATGTTTGGTGGGATCTGCAAAAAAAGCTAGCTGTTGTCCCAAGGAAAGGATACTGAAGCATCTTCTTTGTCCTTTGTCTCTACTACAATAGCTTTATTGTAGTCTAAAAAAAAAAGTCTCTAAAGCTTTTGATCAGCTGGAGAGGCTCACTGTAGTCTGGTGGTGTGCTATATATTATGGTATATAGTATGTATTGAAATATCAAGGATCCCAGATACATTTTAAGGAGGTGACTCCCACCATATTCTGAGCATTACTGAAAGAGCTGAAGCATCAAATTCAAATGCTACCTGAAAGTAAACATCTGTCTATTTGCCCTTTCCTGACAACAGCCAAGTATATGGCAGGGCTGGCTGGATAGAGATATAGTGAGATGGTTCTCATGGAAACCACGTGAAAAATAGCATAGAAAATAGCTGAAGGGGACACTGGAGGAAACTGAATAATAGTGACAGGTAGATGGTAATTACCAATCAAAATTTAATTGAGATAAACATCTGTTTTTCCATGGCAGTTACTAGGAGTGAGTCAGGCAAAGTATGAAGATCAACCAGGATGAACAACAGCTTTTCCGACATAGTCAAAGTGAGACAATGTTAGCATATCAGGGGCAGACAGTGAAACCGAAAGAGACTGAACACAGAGACAAGCTTGGTAAGATAGAAGGAAGGAGGCAGCCTAGCACCAAAGACTAAAAGACTGAGAAGGTAGCAAAAATAGGACAAAAATAACACACTCTAAAGGAATAAAAAAAAAAGAAAAAAAAGAGAGAGAGGAGAGAAGAGAAGAGAAGAGAAGAGAAGAGAAGAGAAGAGAAGAGAAGAGAAGAGAAGAGAAGAGAAGAGAAGAGAAGAAGAAGAGAAGAGAAGAGAAGAGAAGAGAAGAGAAGAGAAGAGAGAAGAAGAGAAGAGAAGAGAAGAGAGAGAAGAGAAGAGAAGAGAAGAGAAGAGAAGAGGATAAGCCACATGGGACTGAAAGTGCCTTTGTTGGTGTACTTGTGTGCTCCAAAAAGAATTTCTTCCAGCAAATGCCTATTTATGAAGGTATAAAACACCTCTAAGCTAGAATGTTTGCTGCCACAGCAATGTCATGTCAGAAAATCACCTCCCTGACACCACACTGTGACATCAGCCAGGCTCTAGGGCCTACCAGAGCTTGTGCAATATGTTAACCATGATACTGGCTTCTCTCTGAAGGAGGAAAAAGAATGGGGACAGTCCTGCTCCCATCTCCTTGGGTGTCTGTACCAGTTGCGGCAGTCTGTGGGTCTGGCCAGTTTGCTGGAAGAGGAAAAAGAAAGCTGGGAGTGTGGAGCTGACCTCTGAAAGACTTCTCCATATAGATGAATGGTAGATATCTCGCATCATTTTCTGTTCATTTATATCCACCTAAAGATAACCACAATCTGTCCCCGAGTTATAAAATATTACTAAGGAAAGTGAATGGCATTTCTTGGCCAATGTAATTAGATTTCAGAGCCTCAGCCCACAGGACAGTGCTGTCTACTCTGCAGAATATTAAGTCCAATAACTGGAATCAACAAACACAAACTGGAAGAAGTCTCACTTGAAACAATATATATTAATATAGTAGCATAATAAATAATAAATATTGTTAATACTGCCGTAAATAATGTATTATGCTAGATTATGTAATAATAATACATAAAATATGTAATCATCCCTTGAAATAACATAAAATTAGCAATTGTGAGTGAACTTAGTGTATTAACATGCTTCAGGAGAAGAAGTCTACAAGTTATTTAGAGTCTGAATCACTGTGGCACTGTAATAGCTTATCTGAGAGTAATACCGTCAACACCACATGAGGATGCAAAGGAGTAGAGAGCTGACTGTTGCTTCACAAAGCAAATGGTAATGCATGTCTCAATTTTACGTTCAGGGTGATAGGTCAGTTGATCTACTGGGTGTGCCATGTTTTTTTGTTTAAAAAAGTTAATTTATTGCTGACTCAAGGCCTTGAGCAAGTTGCTTTCCAACAACTAAGATGAAATAAAGCAACACAGGCAGTTAACAGATTTAGGAGAATATAAAGATCATCCCTGTGGTACAGCAACACAGAAATACTTTGGGCTTCAGCAGGGAGTCATGCTTTGGCTTTGTTCCCAGAGTCTTCATAACACTTTTTATCTCCAAGCACCTACAGACTGGGACAATTAATATGTATGCAGTCCCTTCGGGTCACCCTGTTTTATTGGAGGTTTTTCTGCAGGTTTCCTGGTTTCTGGAGGTAGAAATTGATACACAGATTTTTAAGGGCAGATTGCTGAAGATTTCCACTCTTCTTTAGAATGTGTTAGTATGAACTAAGTGGTGATACCTTTGTATCCATGGCCAGATTTTCTGGTATATCAGTATCAAAACATTTTGTACTTTTCTGCAGGTTAGGCCACCCATTTCAGGACTAAGTGACAGGGGAGCTCTAATAAGAATAATCTCTATATGATGTGCTCAAAACCACAGCAAGACATTTGGTTACTAAAGGAAAGGTATTTACACAGCTTAAAGTGACCCTCAGTATCTTTCAAGACCAACCTATGAATTTTCATAGGCATTTGGGTACTAAAAATTTCAGGTGTGCACCTGGCAGTATTTTCACAAGCACTTAAGCTAGGGAAGTGGCTAATTCCTATCCCTCAGGCACAGACCTTAATTGTGGAAAGTACCTTTGAGCTCAGCAGCTAACCTTCTGAAAATATCACTCCCTGTGAAAAGCTTGGTCTAAAACACATGCTGCTCTCTTCAAAGAGCAGTGGAGTCTGCAACTTCCAGCTCTCCTAAGCAACAAAAGGGAATGGAAATCTCCAATACTGCTTTGGGTTGTTTCCTTTCTAGCCAGGGAAAGAGGCAATACCATTTACAAAACAGTGCAGGCCATAATAAGGTGACTTCAGTGTTGTTATTCACTGAATTCCATAAACACAAGAACCAAGGAGCACTAACTGATACTAGACAGAGATCAGTTTAAAGCAGATGAAGGAAAATATTTGTCTACACAGTCAGCCCGTGAACATCTGGGATTTGTTGTCACAAGGGGTGATGGAGGTGTTGGCAGGCTCCACATAAGTTTAAGCAAATTCATTGACAACAGACCCTTAAATAGGTGCTAAAAGAACTGTGCAGGGAGGTACCCTCCAGTATCCCTAACACACAGCTGTGGCTGCTGGTGGAGTGTGTAGAAAAGTGCATGCAGATGAAGGTGTTTTCCGTACAGATCACGGGTAGGCTCACAAGCTCTCTTGTCTACCATTTTGCACCACAAAAGACAGAGTACTGGAAGGGATGAATTGTCTTTTGGGACAGAAGGACATTTCTTATGTTGTGGAGCAAGAGAGGCCAGATGAGGAAGCACCACCTCATTCATAAGAACAAAACAGCTATCGCTGAGCACCTTTGATCCAGACCCTCGTTCATTCAGACTGGCAGCATTTGATGCCTAAATTCTGATAAAGACTGTAGCAGTACTGGAGAGGACTGCAGCATCAGAAAGCAAATTCTGTGTTTGGGGAGGGAGTAGGGGTCTGCTGGGGCTGTGGTGAGCCTCGTGCCAACACCAGCTGCTGGAGCAGCTCACCAGGCTGCCAGGGAGCCCCCTTCACAAAGCAATCTCCCCACTCCCAGCTCAGATTCCTGCGGCTGAGCAGAGAGGGCAACATTGCTCTGTCCTCGTGGAGGATGCATTCCACCTTCCTCACAAGGAATTTGACGGTCTGGATCCAGTCAGGGCTCCCTCTGAAGGGAGCCATGCTTCAGTCTCTTCACATCAAAATCACAGTTCTGACTTTCCTGACTGAAATGCTTCTGGTTGATTAAAACCCTACTGCAGCTGGCTCTAACCAGCTTTGGCTGCCTGACATCAATCAGTAAGTGACCAAACGAGCACTACTCAGATTTTCTTACTCTGCCTGTAAGCCACACCCAATTAAAATGGGTGAGTTTCTATTGCATATGGGAGAAAACCCAGACCCCTACTTCTAAGGTTCAGTGACAATTACACAGCATGTCAAGGATGTCCCATCCAAAGAAACACATGAGATACAGATTGCTTTCTTGGAAGGTCCTCCTAGGTATGATTCAGGCAGCCATTGCTATAGGGCAACAAAATGAAATTTTTCACTCAGTAACTATTCCAAGTAGGATTTGAGATTGCTCACTCTCTCACTGCAGGGTTTTGTAAATCCCTGCCTACTCATTTACCATTTCACCAACTCCAGAAGGCAGAAACAAGACCAAACAATTTGTCCCGCTCTTATTTTAGTGTCTGAAGCAGCACTACATCTCAGAATGTTCCAGCAGACAGGGAAAGGCTCATTGCAACCATATTTGTTGCTATCTCAGCAAGCACCTGCCTTCTCACCTCAAACCCAAATATTAAGAGTCAAGAGATAAACCGTCTCCTGGAAAGATTGCTTTAGAAAAGTTCAACAGGCAGAAACCTCTGCCTAGTAGAAGTTTGTTAAGATGGTAGGATCAAGCATTAAGTGCTGCGTTAACACTCTCATTGAAGTCTGACCTGGTAGCTGGGGCACTGCTCAGAGCCACAGGTGGGATTCACAGCAAGAAGCAAAGAGTCCTGGAAAAAGACATGTCTCTGAAGACCAGGAGAACTCATGTAGCTGGGCAAGCAGGAACAGGAAGAGATGACCCTTTAGTTAAAAATGTCTTTGATGTGACCTTGAGAGGATGGAATTAGGTATGAAGTTCTTCAGACAGATGCCAGGAGAATTGAAGTTCATAAGCCAGGCCATCAGATCTTGATGAATTTGAATGAACTCCAGCTTAATCAGCTTTGTTAAGTTTGGTCAGCAGTTCTCACGCAGAACAGTCAATAACCTGCCGACTGCCAGAAGCTCCAGCTCAATCTCTGTATGAGATCCAGTGCACCAAGAAGGAGGTTTTATGGTATTTATATAGTCACCTGAAGTAAAAATGACAGCAGGAATTTTCACAGGCTAGTGTAACTTGTTTCCACCAGTTCTTTCCTTTCCAGTTCTTTTAATGAACTGGAAAAGAAAGGATTTTTATGTTTGATACTTTCTTTAAAAACTGTTCCATACAGCTTTGTTCCATTCCCCACCACTAAGCAGCATTTCTGCCAGCTGAGAGGCTCAGGACTCACCCTGGCCCCTCAAACACACTGGTGGAAATGTCCCACACAATCTCCCCAGCTGCAGCACACCCTGTGACACCCTCAGGCGGTTCAGCACCCCCTGGAGTAGAGTATTTTCCAGCCCTGTCCCCAGGAATGGAGGAGAATGTCAACCAGCCAGGAGCAGGGCTGTCATGTGGTACCTGGCCTCAGTGCAGATGTGATGTACTAGCAGCAAGGACACAGGTATGATGCAGCTCTTCATGCCTCGACAAGTTACATCATGATTTACCCAAAGGGCTTGCACACTGTGCAGGCAAGGCCAGGGACTCCTGCTTTTCAGGCTTTCAGATTACAGCGATAAATTATCTAGTGTGCTTAAGGTAAACCCCAACCCTATTGAAGTCAGTGAATGTGTCACTGAATGTCACTGAATGTGTCACTATGTCACTGAATGAGCTGAGACATTGTCAATGAATGTGCATGTTTGGCAAGCTAAATCCTTCCTTCCTTCCTTCCTTCCTTCCTTCCTTCCTTCCTTCCTTCCTTCCTTCCTTCCTTCCTTCCTTCCTTCCTTCCTTCCTTCCTTCCTTCCTTCCTTCCTTCCTTCCTTCCTTCCTTTCTTCTTTCTTTCTTTCTTTCTTTCTTTCTTTCTTTCTTTCTTTCTTCTTTCTTTTCTTCTTTCTTTCTTTCTTTCTTCTTCTTTCTTTCTCTCTCTCTCTCTCTCTCTCTTTCTCTCTTCTCTCTTCTCTCTTTCTCTCTTTCTCTCTTTCTCTCTTTTCTCTCTTTCTCTCTCTTTCTCTCTTTCTTCTTTCTTTCTTTCTTTCTTTCTTTTCTTTCTTTCTTTTCTTTCTTTCTTTCTTTCTTTCTTTCTTTCTTTCTTCTTTCTTTCTTTCTTTCTTTCTTTCTTCTTCTTCTCTTCTTCCTTCCTTCTTCCTTCCTTCCTTCCTCCTTCCTTCCTTCCTTCCTTCCTTCCTTCCTTCCTTCCTTCCTTCCTTTTCCTTCCTCCTTCCTTCCTTCCTTTCTTTCTTTTCCTGAACCGAAGGTTTCCTGGTGTGATTTGAAAGGGAGTCATCTTTGCAGGGAGAAGGCATGAAAGAATGAAAAGTAAACTTTGATATTTGTTTCTTTCAGGTATCTATGCAACATTTTAATTAACTTTTAAGAAGTCTATAGAAAATAACTCAGCTTTGAAACACCATGGGAGATATATTAAGATCCAGTTCTAATTTTTGCTTTCAGTGATGATAGATCTGTGTTTTTTTTTTTGTTTATTTGTTCGTATGTTGCTTTTTTTAGCTCACTTCCACCAGGCTAGTAAAAACTTCAGAGCAAAATCATTATGGTATTGTCACTGCAGTGCAGTTTTGTTCCTTTGTTAATTTTGGACAAAGTCCTACAGGGTAGCAAAATTATTGAACTTGGTTTTGCTTAGGTCTCTAATTCCTGTAGCTCCTCTATTACCATGTGGCAGGGCACCCTATAGGCACAATAAATAAATAATACAACACTGAGAGCTGTAACAAATCACAAAATACATTATTAAAAAATTAAGAAATAAATATCCCCCTCTTACTTAAATAGAGATTGATTTTATAATGTGGAGTGCTGAGGAGAGCTACTGGGAAATATATGTGGGCCTGGGGACACGGAGAATACACTGTAATGGGCGATTTGCTCCCCAGATTAGAAAAATAAAAAACCCCGAGTGAATGGATGTATTTGTCAAGTGGAAACTGAGGCTACCCTGTTTGCCTGATGACCAGGTGTGATGCACTGCTTGCTCCATCCCCTCATGTCAGATGTGGCCAGGAGGGAGCAACTGCCTCTCCTGATCTCTGTGTGCTAAGCCTACAGCAAAAACCTGGAAAAGACAAGCTGGCAGACAAAGATTACTCTTTACATCTGAAATTGTGCTGCATGCTTCAAAACCAGATGCTGGCAGTGAAGAATGTGTGACCTTCCCCAGGATCGCTCTTCCAGCAATGCTTCTCCAACTCTGGGAGGAGGTTCCCAGGTGAGACATTGTCCTAGGCGGAGGTTGGACATCCGTGGCACAGAATGAATAGGAGGATCTGTCTGAAACACATGCCAGGAGGCACCACACAGGAACACACTACAGGGCACTGCTCAACAGCCAGTACATCTTGTTCCCTGGCAGAAGGAGTGGGTCTCAGTACTTCATTGAGAGGATTGCAGCTACAGTCAAACCTAAGTCTCATTAACGATTCCCTTGCTTCAGGACCCTTTTTACCCTTTCCTATGAGCAGGGGATAAGAGACATGCAGGAAGCTTGGCAATTCACTTCTGTGTGCTGCAAGGGTCTGTGCCCCTTGCTCAATGTGCTACTCTTCACTGCACAGACACTTTTTTCTTGAGTATGGCAACCCTGCTCTGCACGCTGGAGCTTGGGGATCTGCAGCTGTGTAGACTCTTTCAAGTGCATTTTTTAATGTGAGGACAGATCCTCCCAAGGTGCAGTCTGCAGGCGTTGCCCTTTTCTGTATCACCTGTCACTTCTACAAAGAGTTCATCTCTGTCATCTTTGGAAGCTACCGTTTGGGCACTTGTACATGCTTATTAAATAACCCATTTGCTTCCTTTTCATATAACTGAATGCCGGCTGCCCAAGCCTCTTATTGGTAGTCACGTCCATCATAGCAGCCTTCCCCTGGGCCACCTTTCCAAATTCCCTCCTGAGCCAGTCTCTACCCCAGGTGTGACCTCATCAGTACAGAGTAGAAAATAAGAAGAATGTCCATCAGTCAAAGCCCTCACTCTTTTTAATGCAGCCTCAGCATGCAGATGGCTTTGGTAACACTGAGCAGGGGGCAGCTGGCTCAGCCTGCAGCCCACAGTAAGCCCCAGCTCTACTTCAGTAGGATGACCCTGAGCCTGGCTCCCTGGCTGTGCTGTGCTTCAGGTTGTCCTGCTGGGTGGCTGAACCCTTCATGTGTGCCACTGAACGTCATAGGGTGGCTCCTGGTCTGAACCTCTGGATTAACACCCCCAAGTGCCTAAACATTCAGGGTGCTTCTGGACTGAAGTGCTGCTGTTTCCCTTTATAGGTCACTCCACATTTGGTGTCATCTGCAAAATTACTAGGGAGCTTTCTGTGTCACCATGCAGGCCACTGAGGAACATATTGAAACAGCTTCAGCACAATACTATAGAAACTAGCCACTCCTGTGCATAGTCTTCAAGAGGCCACATTTCACCCTATTACCCATGTAAGAGGGTGCAGAACAGCAGCAGAGCTTCACCACCACATGCCAGGACAGTGCCCACTTTTGCCAAACACAGACATCTATTTCACTGTTCCCCTCCTGCTCCTATCCAGCTCTTGCTTTCTGCCACAGACTTTCTTGTTGGGAGTGAGGTTTTGTGTCCCAGCCTCACCGAGTTTTCTGCTGAGACTGCCAAGAAGAGGACTTAGCAGGACGGTCACGGTGCTCTTTTGTGATGAGGGACCATGAGAAGAAGGCCAATGCCTTGAGAAAAGTGCCAATTTGTTCCCTAGATGGTAAGTTACTGGGCTGTTTTGCCTGTCTTCTCAAAGACAGAAATTACTTCTCTTAAATTAAACTATTAGTGACTTGTGCCTCTGTTTGGTCTTCACATCAGTTATTCTCTTCAGCCTGCAATGTGAAGTAGTGCCAAGGTGCAATACGCATTACTTTGAAATGGGGACAGCGATTGTGGAGGACTATTTAGCCAACCCAGAGACCTCATTTTCACTCCACAATATGATTATGAGCTGGAAAACACTGACAGATAAATACCTTAAAGTAGAGCTGCCTCCAGGCTATTTCTGTTCTGCAGTTCATACAGGCAGGCCTGAGCTAGCTCTAAAATAGCCAGCTTGGCTATTGAGAACCCAGTTGTGGGCGGGTGCGGCTTGACGCAGATTAATCCCACAGATATTCCCTCATCTCCTGCGTGAGTCTCGCAAGCCACCAGAGTCCTCCCCTGCCACAGCTCTGCTGCCAGCAGTGGCTTGACCAAAGACAGCTGGTGGCTTCATGGCTGCTCAGCTTGGAGGCTCCTCCTACTTCCATAAGGAAAGATCTGGTGTCCCAGAATACCATTCCCTTTTTGCCTAGGAGAGTGCTCTGTAAAGATGGAGATGAGGCAGCAGCTTGAGCTGGGGCATATGAATAGCACACAACACAGCTGGCCAAGGATGTGGCTGGCCAGTCTGCACTGCTCCTTACCAATGACTCCTTTTTGCTGTTCCTTTTTTATCCCTTCTTGCAAATATCTCTGCCGTGAAGCTACAATTCTCCCTGGTGCCACAGACATTTTTAACATTGCTTATGTGTACTGGTTTTTTCTTATCATTTACCTAGGAAGCATAAGGATTAAAGGGACTGCTTTATTTACTGCTACCCAAATGCTCTACATCAGTGACAGCATCTTTATATTTTCATACAGCTACCATTTAACAGCTCGCCAGACGCAGAGTTCCTATACATGCTAGAATTGGGCTGTATTTTATATGATGACTGCTGCTGACAGGACACCAATTCTGATATACCTTATGGTAACACATTATGGCAACAATTCATCACAAATGTCCCACTGTTATGAATCCATTTTGCTTTGAACTTAGTGTGTCACAAAGCTGAAGCAGACAGTGCAATATATGCTTCTTGGTAGCAGTGATGTGACATGCATCTCCCTTCTCCTGTTTTCACCCTCCCCTTGTCCTACAGGGAAAGCTCAGCCATCAGCATCTGAAGGGATGGCCATAGTTATTTCTGATGTTGCAAAAGAAGAGAAGAGAACATATCACCCTTTGTGATGTGAATAATAACTAGATAAAATATCTGAAGGGTATTTATTCAACACATGAATTAAATTTCAGGGCTTCAAAAATAAACAGCAGTGGAAGTTTAAAAACATACTTTTCCAAGTGCTATTTTTGCAGGCTTTTTATTTGCTGAAATACCTTTGTTTTTACAGGAGGTGACATTTAGCTGTGATGGGAATATATTATATATATTGTAATAGGTTATTCTAAATTTAATTAACTGCTTGGGTATAACAAATTTATTTAAGGGGCAGTCACAAGGGACCAGATTCTCTAGGGCAGTTGTGTCTGCTTTAGCTTAACAATATAGGAGTGTCAGACACAGCATCATGCAGTGGGCAGCCTGCACCTCACAGTGGCCTAGGGCAGCTGTCGCTGTTTCAGGAGCTGTGGTGGCATGTCCTACCTGCTTTTTGCCACCCACTTCAGGGTCTGTGTGGCAGCACACTGTGAGCAGCCTGGGTTAACCACCCCAGTGAGCATCATCCCCAGGCACAGGGGATCTAACACGTACCATAAATGCCGTCTGCCTTCCTCAACCCCATGCAGTAGGAAGGCACACATCTGGTGGGGAGCAGGGCCTGTGCCGTGTCCTGGTCCCTGCTGGTCCCAGGATCATGGGGCTGGCCAGTGAGGGAGGCCAGATCTGGACTTGGCAGGTGTGTGGAGGTGTAAAGAGGGGGAGACCTGTTCACAGCCTGACTCCTCCACCTCAGGATACAGCCTGTCCACCTCACTCCTCCACCTGCATGGATGTGGGGCTGGAAGAGGCAGGCCCAGAGTGGGGACTTGCATAGTTGCAGTAGCCACTGCTCCCTGGGATGGGGATGTGGCAGCAAAGAGAGGACCCTGTATTTTTGTGCTGATTCTTACCACCTGTCACACGAGTCTACATGGGCCAACACTGCTTCTTGCCTTTAAAGCAGCATTCATAATTAAGCTCATGGCTACACTACCTAAAAGCACACTTACAGCTGTCAGCCTTTCTGCTGTTTGGGTCCTGCATCCCAGGTCATGGACTTGGGCCTCTGTGCACCCTTTTTTCTGTTCTCCCCCCTGCCACCCACATGTCAGGGCAGTAGCTGGGCAGCTTCTTGCTTTCTGCTTGCATATGAGTCCCTTCAGTTCTGTCCTCCAGCATCAGAGTGTGTACAGCACACAGATATCAAGAGGCCTCCTATGGCCAAAACAGTCCCCAGGCACTTCTCTACCTCCCCCACACTCCTTTTCCCTTTGCACCTCTGTATACCAACCCATGTCTTTCCTCTCCAACATGTTACTGAAGCTGTGAAACCAGGTGTGAAGCTGGCTGGTATTCAGGTTTAAATGGCAGCAGGGACAGATCTTTTCGGCCTGGATGGGAGGTGGTGGCAGCAGTGAGGAACATTTGTAGGGTGTAACCTTGCCTGGGGACAACTCAAATCTCACCTTTGTGCTTACCTGGTCCTGGCTGGTTTGGGGGGAGAGCCGGGACTGTCAGGAAGCAGAGGCACTTGTGAGAGGAGACAGCAGATCCTGTCCTTTGTTCTCCATCCTGCAAGATGGCTAATGCCAACTCTTAATTACATTTCAGCGTTTTCCCTTTTAATGTTAATGTCAGTGTTAATTAAAGAAAGGCAGTGCCACTCGATTTATCTGGGCTGAGATGGCCAGTCATTGTGGAGGTAAATAGGTACAATGATTTTCATTTTACTGGATTTACATCCACTTACCCACTGCATTTATTTGGACCTCTGCCTCTTAAAACACATGTTAAAGTCAGAAGAAAATTCTGTTTACCGGATTATCTTTGAGCCACCCTACTTTAGAGAAGCCAGACATACAGGTACCTTTCTGGACTTCCCTGTCGTGGGATGACGCATGAACAATACACTAAGTAATATGATCCAGCAATTAAAAGCAAGGTGTGAATTACTGCAACAGCTATCATGGAGAGAAAATTAATTCTCTCATAGCTACACTGCTACTGTAAATGAAGTATCACAAGCGAATATAAACTGACTGTGATGAGCCAAACCGTCTCAGAAAGAATTAAGAACTTTGTAAACATGCTGACCAGCACAGATCAGCACCCAGTGGATGTAGAACCTGAGGCTTAGAAGACCTGAAGCTGTGGTTTAACCTGAAGTCACTGGGAACATCAGCAGGTGACCTGAGAACCATGGGGCTAGCAGTTTTCATTGTATTCATATTCATATAAAGTCACAACTTTCTGTGAGCTTTAAGAGCTCTCCCTAATATGTGATGCTGCATGGTACCTTTTACTGTTCCCCATTGTTTATGAGGGCAATGGTGAGGAGGAGGAGGAACTTCTCAAGTTAGCAAGTCTGAAATTTGAGCCAGGTTCACATCTGATAGACTTTATTGCCAATTCTGAGATTCTCTGGACCAAAATAAATAAATAAATAAATACATATATACAGGCTTTGCCTTGGTGATTCCAAAATAATTTTCTTTGTGGGTTTGTAATACAGCAGGCTAAAGTTTTTACTTAACCTTTGAACAGTGGACTGGATGCCAACACCAGCCATCATGGTAGGCTGATGCTATCACAGACAAATGCATCATCTGATCCAGTTCATTAAATCACAGTACACAGAATACAAGAACTGCATTGACTGGGGAAAATTTACTGGAGGGGGGTGGATGAAGAGATAATGAGGCCAAAATCCTAATTCACAAACAATTACCACTGTAAAAAAATCGGTCATACCTGCTTATTCCTTAGTTGATGACATCCATACTAAGCATGTCAAGTTGATACCATAAAAGTGTTGTTTCAGAGGCCGACAATAAGCACTGTCCTAGGAAAGCTGTTTCAAGAGTGATTAAATCAATCCTTGTGTTTAGATGATCAATCCATGCTGCCTGTTCATCCTTGCAAGGCAGATCAGAGGGAATAACTTGCTGTCTGTCTCATGTGACCTCCAGCACGTATCAGTACACACAGCACAGTACCTACATGTGCTTCCCATTTGCGACTGAATGAGTGTTTCCATCACCACGTGTGTGCCCATCCTGCTGCTGACCATGCACATGCTGCAGCCACTTGTGCTTCAAATTGCCATGAAGCAATATCCTTGCTACGTGGCATTAGAGGGAGCGGAGGGCTGCAGAAAATAAGGCTACCAGCAAAGGTAACCAAGCCAAATCATAGTATTTATGTATTTGTGTGAAACTGTCTGTGACTTCTACATCTGGATTAATCCCAGCCTTTGGTTAACATATCTGTGGATCATGTTTACCGATAGGAGTCAACATCCAATGACATCTTTATAATTGTGGCCCCAGCTCTTGAGAAGATTTACCACAACAAACTTGTCAAAGAGATGTCTCCACAAACTAACATGACTAGCTTGCACCATTCCCAGTAAGTTTCACTTAAAAGAATTTCTTTTAAACTTTTATGACCCTTCTCCGCTGCTCTTTTTCCTTAAGCTAAACAAGCTTGGACACTGCAGCCTTTGTTGATTTGCTGCAAGTACTGTGATGGAGGTTGAGTAGAGCTGCCTGCTCCCCACTGCCCCATGGCAAATTTAGCCATTAGTCTCAACCTGGTATGGACTTGGTGATTTTTTCCCTTTTACAATTACTTTTCTATTTTATTCCCTTATTTGGCTCTGCCTTGCCTAACATCATATTTGCAGCAGATTTGCTCTTTAACTTGGTTACAGGTAACCAAGAGAGAGTGATAGATAATAAGGAAAAGTTGTTCCTGTGGACCAAGTGGCTCAGTTAAATGCTAAATTGAGATCAAGAGCATGTTCTGTCTGTAGGCTGCAGGGTGACTCAGTGTCCTCTGTTACAAAACTGGGACAATGAGGTCCCCCATTTGGTGGAAATGCATGGAAAAAGGTTGAAGAAAGTTCTGTGAAAATCAAGCATTCTTCTTCTAACTCATTAAAATGAAGCAAGTAATTTGGAAAATAACTTTGGGAGGAGAGCTGCCTTAATTTTCACAGGTTCACAGAACTGGAAGCTTTTGTCAATCTAAAGCTGTGAAATGTATTTTTAACATCTTTAATTACAATTGGCATTTCTGCAGCACAGCCAAATGCTAGAGGTGGCTTAGCTCTCCGAAAAGTGATCATTACAGCCCAGCAGTGTGGGAGCCCTGTGGGGGAAACTGTAAACCAGCTTCCAGTTCACTTTTATCATTAAGCTGTCTTCAAAGTCTAAGCCTATCTGCTTCACTTTAAATGCCTAAACATTAAGGATTTTCTTTAAAACAACACTAAAAGCAGGAATAGCTTGGTTTTTCTGTCAGCCTATTGGCCTTCCACTTAGTAATGACAAGAAGACATTACCTTCACCATAAGATGGTTTTCTCCATCCAGCTGCAATAGTAAACCACAGAGATACACAGACACACACATACAAACTCTGTTTGCTCTGATCTGGGGGAGAAATGTCTCTTATCTTCCAAACTCTTGGAATGAGACACCAACACAATTGTAACTCCCTTCTTTTTGTGAAATACTTAAATCCCCACCCAGCACAGTCCAGAATGTACTGGACTAATAATCTGCCATGGAAATCAGCTCTTCTGGGATCCATCCCCAAACATGTCATCATTCTAATATCTCCCTCCCCAACCCCAGCACCCCAACAGAGGAAACGTCATCCCCTTTCCTCACCGCAGTGATGTTTCCTCTTACTCCCAATACAATATGGTTGACAAGAGATGTGAAGAGCCATGTTTCACCATCCTGGCTAATAATCACGCATTGGGGTGACACAGATCATGGGTTAAGTAATCCTGTGTGTAACAGAGAGGTTTCAGTAGTGGTTGTGTGGCCCTGTGCTATCCCATGGGGGATCCAGGCAGATTGTAGAGGCTGAAGCAGAAGACCTGCATGGCACTGCATTTATTGTATAAGCACACCCACATGTGCAGGGACAAGTTAGTCCTGCTACAAGGCATGGCAGAGCTGCGCCTTGTGCCATGGTGTGCTAAAAACACAGATAGGTGTGTTGCTATAAAATAGCTTGAAAATAGTTGCCTAAAGCTGCTGAGTGGGGATGCCACACGAGTGGAAGGAAAATGTTGGTGACTTCTCCAATTTTCAGCATTAACAGAACCGTAAATTATTAGATTTACTAATATTGGACCAGATTCATAATTCTTTAACTTCTATTAATCCAAGTTGTTTCTAAAAGGAAAGTCCTGTACTATAATAAACTGACCTGACCAGTATTCTTTCTATTACGTCTATAACAGTTTTTCTGCCAAACTTGTTTTCCACAAAAATGCAGTATGTTATTCAAATAAGACCATGCCTCACAGTTATAAGTTTGCCACTACAATTAATTCATCTTGCACCATCCTCTGTCCTCATTACATTTTTATTATTAGAATTAATACATTTTGCCATTGCTATTCTGGTTACAATCATGAAGAAGTCGTGAGAATGAATACATTTTGTACCACTTTGCCCTCGTTATAATTTTAAGGTGTTCCCTAGAATGGATTAATTCAATGCCACTTTTCACTCTTTATCCTGAGAAGGAAAATTAAAATAGTTATGAAACACCAGCAGGCACTATTCTCTAGCTATTTTGTTATCAGTCTAGAGATTTTATCAGGAAGAAAAATAATAATAAAATGTATAATTCTGCTTGAGAAAGAATGCAAAGGGAATGGATAAAATGGTGCAGATGACCCAGTCCTTGTGGCTGTGTCAAGGTCATAATCTCAAGTCCTATTCAGATGCTGTAATTATAAAGAAACAATTTTCATTAATTCGCCATTTCCCAAGTGAAGTGAAAACAACTGTTTTAAAAATTAACTGTAGGAATATATAGAGTTCTGCTATTCAGCTTCCCCAGAAATGTTTGTCATTTTCTCTTCATTATGAGAGCCTGAAATAAAAATAGAGCAAAAGAAATGGTACATATTCAAAGGGGAGTATGTTGTATTAGTAACTGACGTATACATACTCTGGCGTAAATTACCAGGGAGACACACCCAACAACTTGATCATATTTCCATTAGATCAAATAAAACCTCTGTTGATTTTTACTGTGTTGGATCAAACTTATAGTCCTCATGTGGAAACCAATTTCAAAGCAACATGAAGGAATTTCCTGCACTGGATGAGTGCAGACACTGATCACAGCTGCCTCTTCCCTGAGTACTGCATTCTCTCAGACACACAGAGCAGCACTGCCTCCAGTCCTGATAGAGATTTTCTCTTTCTTTTTTTTTTTTTTTTTTAATCAGTATGGCTGAAGTTTTACAAAACAACAGATTTTAAAGGCTGACTCAGGAGCTCTAGATAGCCTAGTGGGGTGGGGGGCTTCAGAGAAAACTCACATAGTAATTATTAAAAAGCTGAACGAGTGTCTTGCACCTTGTCATCTCCTTTCTCAGCAGCATGATCAGTAACACCAGCTCCTCAGCACAGTGAGATATAAAATTAAGAAAAAAGTCCTTTACATTAGGTGAGATAAGCAGAGATATAAAATGCTGTAAAAATTGACTTGAAATTCATTTTCTAAGAGTGTAGATCAGGAATAATTCAGCTAATGTTTATTCTGGATCCACAAATGTTAAACTGGTCATTTTCTCCCCTCAAATATATGATGAGAAAGATGAATTACATCAAAAACTGCTATGTTGGTGGTGGGTATCTAATAGTCTGATGTTGTCTGTAGACCTTTTCTTGTACAACCACGCAATCCATTTTAAAGTGGAACTACATTCTCACAGCACATAGCTGTCCAAAGCATATGATATGGAATGTTTCAACACAACCTTTATCTCTGCTTTTTCTTGCCACTTGTTCTCTACTAGAAGTGCAGGACTGTTTCTACCTTACCTATGGGAGAAGAGACCATGAAGAATAGTTGCCAGGTTGCTCCCAAGACAAAACTGGACAAGAATCCAAGTTTTGGTGCTTCATAGTTTGGAAATTACTTCTGCTCCCTCAAAACTCCAACTCAGATAAAGATGACTTCAAGAGCAAGGAGATTTATTTTATATTTTATTTTATTTTATTTTATTTTATTTTATTTATTTTATTTTATTTTATTTTATTTTATTTTATTTTATTTTATTTTATTTTATTTATTTTTTGTCTTCTTTTGATCTAATGCATTAAATACACCTGTGATCCTGACTCTGACTTGACATACATGGCTAGCATCTTTTTAACAGTGTACTATTGAACTAAAATGAACATCTTTCACTTACTGCTCCAAGCACTTTGCACCAAGAGAGGGACTTTTATTTGGAGAGAAGGAAGATGCATTGCCCATGTCCAGGGCTGATCATCGCCTGGCTTGTGGACTTTGCCTTGTCTGAAACTTCATAAACTCTAAATTCACTTGAAAAAATAATGCAAGAGATGTCTCTTTCCATGTCAGTGGCATCAAATCCCTTATTTTTTAACCTTTCAATCTATTAAAAGAGTTACTATGTTTCTAATGACCAGCAGTTAACATTTAAAATTATTCAGCCTGAACTTGCACCTGGCTTCCTGCTACAAAATTGAAAGATATATAGACTTCAGATTATCAGTGTTAATCAAAAACAGGGAGAGAAGAAGGAAAACTACCAGAGAAAAATGGTCAGGCATTGTCAAGGTCAGCAGCACACTGCTAGCCCTTACTGTGCCTGCTCGTTTCATCCCTGGTCCATCCCTATCCCCAAGGACACCCAGCACATCTAGAGATTTCCCGTGCGGCCCTTCTCCCCCCAGGATCCAATGCACTTTATGCACTGGGATGAGAGATAAGTGCGCAACAAAGGTTTTGTTGAAACAGGGGCTTGCCATTGCCAATGGGTGGGAAAATGCTTTAAATGAGCAAACATACTCCATTTGATTTTGCATGCTTGCTCGCTTTGATGGAAATCTTAATTTTTCTAAGATTTCTCCCACAGATAATCACAGAAGTCATTTTGGGTCAGCACATAATTTGTAAAGAACAGATGTGGCATGAAAGTACAAGGGATGCTGTTTGGAAGTGATCCTGTTTAATCTTGGGAACATACCTTGGAACAATATCACCCCATCTTGGTACGAAGGGATCTCACCTCTCACCCAGGCTGTGGCACCCAGTGACTCTCTCTGTCCTGTGACCTTACACATGAGCACAGGGAGTTTGACACGAAAACACAATTCTCACTGCTTGCTCTTGCTATATGCCTTTCCCTTTCTGTTCCCTACAGCCGATTTGGGTTTGCTTTCTTTATTAATATGTATTAATAATTAAATATATATATCACAATTTTTCCAAAGGTGACACTGATAAGCGTTATGAGAAACTCACATGTATCTCCAACCACTCATGAAACTAGTAAGGTCCTCAGACAGAGCTAAAGCTATGACACAAAGCAGGGAACAGGAAAGTTCAGTTAGGTTAAAAACATAGTACAGCATTGGCCATCTGTCTATCATGTAAGTTTGTAGACAGAAAGAAAGGAACAAATCCTTCCTTGCTCTGTCAACTGTGACTGCATTCGTATTCCATACTGAGTTTGGCTTGACACTACTATTATTTTCTGTCAATATATATGACTACAGATGCCAAAGTGCTTATTCACACATAGGCTAGACAGTTGTCTGCATAAAGTCCTACTTCTAATCGATTTTTCAGACAACAACAACAACAACAACAAAAAAGATTGCTTGGTCAGGAAAATGAGCATGGAAAAAGAGATTACACTGCATCATTTTTCATTTCTATTTGACATACACATAGTGTTACTGTTATGTGTGTCTTCAAGTTCTCCAAAACCTCTTTAGTTCTTTGCCAAGTCTGAAAATCTCACCTATTTTTCCTTGTTTTAGTTTACAGAAGGCCAGTGTGCTCACAAGTAAGCTCATAGGTCCTTATGTTCTATGTATAAGTATTTTAATGGAGTTTACATCAAAGATAGGCTCCTTCTCTGTCTTTAAATTAAACGTCTTCAAATTAAACTTTAGCAGACCCTTCAGATGGGTCTCCATAAAGAGATGATCCTGGGAGGTAGAGTTTTCACAGGCCTCTTCTACCCCCAGAGCATTGGACCCACATGTATTAAGCCTTGCAGACACAGATGTGTGCTGTGATTGACAAAGCAGACCGATCATGTTCTTTGTCACTGTGAGGCGATGACATTGCCCAACATGGTTGAACGAGAGGTTGGCACCTGGGAGAAGATGATTTTAAAAAGAGACTCTGCACATTTTTGGGAAGAAGATCCTGCCCTAGCAGAGGGGGGGAGGCTGGCACATGCAATGTGAGAATTTTATTGCAGGGCTGTAATTATCTACCAATAATATTCTCCTCCCCTCCCCGCCCCCTCTCCCCCCCAACATTCCCAGCATCCCTCTAGGCCAGCAGCAGGTGCTCCTATTTTCAGATGTATGCGGAATATCTGCCAAATCATTTGGCATATCTCCAACTAGAAATGTGCCAAATTACTGTCATAGCTAAACCGCCTTTTTAAAAGAAAGATAAATGCTCCCGCGGCTCATTTCGCGTGGAACAAGAGTGCCCTCCCGTGGAGCACCCATGACAGCCCCACACCGCCCACCTGCACAGCCCCTCTGCATGCCAGGTCGGTGGGATGGGGGCGAACTCCCCCAGAGTTGTCTTCTGGTACACCACGATTTGGGTTGCCCCCTCCATCCCCACAGCACGTCTCCAGCTTTGGGTACTGCGCCCTTGGGATGTAGTGAAACCCCAGTGAGTTGTGAGCTGTGGGTTCAGCCCCTGGGTACCTCCCTGGGGACCAGGATGGGGGACTGTCATCTGCATGGCTCAGTGCCATCAGGCTAGGATAAAGGAGCAGTTCTTTCTGTAGGAACAGCTTTAGTCCTGGATGAAACTGCTTACTGAAATAGTTGCTCTGTTTCCTACTGGGAGACTGGCTTTGTCTTCCACCCCTGTGCAGCAGCAAGGACCAGAGAGCACTGGAGGAAGAGCCATGGTGCAAACACCACAACAAGAGTGGTAACCTCTGTCTGCTGTACACAGACATGGTTCAGGAAAACAGCATAAACAGTATCAGGACTGCAAAAATGCCCACAGAAGAAAGTGTCTGTAAGTGGAATGAACTTTCTGGAGGACAGAAAAGGGGAGGTGGTTTTATTGTCATAACAGTTGACCATGACAGATGAAATTCTCTTTCATCTGCGTTTGAAACCTCATTCTTGTTTTTTTCCTGATTTGTTCCCCTTTTTATCATAATCTCAAGCTTTCTCTTTGGAGATTTTAATTATCTTACCATGCACTCTTTCAGTATGAATAAATTATTATTTTATTTATAGCCATCTTTACAAAAGATACTTCAAAACCTGAGCTGTCAGAAGCTTAGCAGCTCCAAGCCTCATTGCAACCAGTAACACTTGACGCTGTCATTCCTGTCCTCCCTCCCTCCTGCTAACACACAGACCCTCATATGAGCAGACCAGAGGGGCAATAGCGAGGCAAGCTTGTGTCTGAAAAAGCCATCACACCATGTCATGAAGCTTTGCTTTTTCAAACCCATATGAGTAAAGGAGCAGCCCCTCCAGGGTAATCTTGCAATTATCCACAGCCTCAGCTATTGCAAAGCAGACTGCAGCCTGAACTCACTTATTGACTTTTCACTTATCTAGGATGAGTATTTTAAATACAGTAAAGACTCTAATAAAAAATAAATAAATAAATAAATAAGCCATTTAGTCCAGCACTGTGATGGAAACAAGCAGGACTTTCTACACAGGCTCTTCTGCTTCAGCCATCAGCAGTCACTGAGCACCTTCCAGCCATGCATGAAGCAATGTGACCAGCATCTGTCACATCTGTCTTCTATTCTCGAACTCGGAGAGGAAGCATCTCTGTGACTTTGTGCCACCAGCACAAAGGTGACCTGAGCCACCTAGCAGTTTCTCAGCCTGATGCCTACTCACGTCTTTTTTTTTTTTTTTTTTTTTTTTTTTTTTTTTTATGATAGATGATTGCTAACTGCCTCAGAGTAGGCTTGACTTTAAAATAGCTACCACACAAGCTCACATCCAGTATCATTACGATCATATAGAAGCTTACCTTTCCATGGCACCTGTCAAACCAAAGCAAGCCAGTGAAAGAGTGTTGCCATGCCACCTCCTTGGGTTTGACGGGTGGCTGAAAATTGCAGCTTGTGCTACATGATGGGGGGAAGAAACAGCATTTTGGACAAGGACACAGGGACCAGTTCTCCAAGGAAAAACTTCTAGAGCATGTACAAGGAAGGTCTCAAAGCATTGAACAGTTCGCCTCAAGATGCAGTTACAGCATGCAGCAGGAAACTTGCTTGTTTCAGGGGGATGATGTTCTGGGATACAGGGAAACTCCTGTACAGGTGGAACTCTGGATTTTGACATAAAGGTATAACCATCCCAACAGCTCACTCCATGCCCCCCAACAAGCTGCTTGCTTGCCCTGCTTAAGGTGATGTGAACATTCACGGGACCCACACCACCACAAGGTGTCCCAGCTTCCCTGTCTACTTCTGTGGTTAGAAAAAAAGACCTGAGCCACCTTGCATCAGCAGTGAACTCACAGGCTGCAGGGACCCCACAGTAGCTTTTAGCAGACAATCTGTAGACACCATTCAGTATTGGTAGCCCATAAATCACCTTGCTCTCTCTGTCTTTTCTCTGTACTGAACAACTTAGTCTTTCCAGTCTTATAATATTTTCCATGCCATCCAAGTGCATCCTGCAATGAAAGTGCTGATAGTAATTTAGCCTGTATGCCCACCCTGCCTTCAGGAGGGTGCTGTGGGGAGGCTATGATTGCCTCTCTGAGGACAAAGATGCAGCATGGGAGAGCTTGCACCATTGCCTTCAACCTCTGAATCATACAAGCTTTGCAGCTATTTTTCTCCTCTGCATTGTGCAGTGGTGCACCCCTCTTTATGGAGAAAGGAGGATTATAAGAAGGATTCCTGTCTGAGAGAGACTTCAGCGAGGATTCACCCCGTGGTTGGGGTCCTCAGGCTAGGCATAACCTGAGTTTATCCACTCTGTGAGCATACCTAGGGGCTGAAGAGGCTTTGAGGCTCATGGGCCTTTGACAAAATGGCTTGCCCACAGCCCAGGCTGTGGTCAAAAAGGATGACACATTCCCTTCTGATTTTTTTTTTTCCCTCCGGGGAGGGAATGCGGTTTATCCAGTGATTGGATTTTCTGCATGGTATGCCACAGGCTGAAGCATGGTAAGTAACAATTTCCACCATGAGTTATTAAATAATAATTGGTGTAACGGTGCCCCCAGGGGCTCAAGCAGCTGCAGCACACCCAAGGTCTCCTGCCTCCCAACATCTAAAGGGTATCTGCAGCAGAGGGAGCTCTGACTGGGAAGAACGAGCAGTAAAGAAAGGAAAGGTACTTGTCATGTGTGAGCCAAGTCAGTGGGTTTTGCTAGTGAACAGCAGAGAGGGTGCTTGAATTGTTCTGTTTTCAGCCTACAGTGAATGAATAAGGGGGAGGAAATGGCACAACAGGACTGCAGCAAGAAGGGGAAAATGAGTAAGTGGTACACTTTGGCCGTGCACATGCAAACACTTCAAATGTTCCCTCTTTACCTCTGTCTTCTTCCTCTTCTCCCCTCTCTCCTGGCAGCTGAAGAGCAAAGCTGAGAAACGAAGGACGACAAGCCCTCCTCCTGCCTGCAGTACGCAGTTCACGATGCTCATTATATTTAAAAACTGGAGGAGAATTTTTGCCAGACACTGTGTTCTGCTGTGTACACACACAGACACATAGTTCAAAATAAGATTAGGTAGTATAGGATATCAGAGTACCAAGGATGGTCACAACCAATAACAACAACATATTTTTAAAGAATGTAAAACCAGGCTTTCCAGGCCCAACTGCTAGATAACCAGATCTCAGACCTCACACAGGGGTGCTGCAGGTATGGGATTTTATTGTATCTGTCTGGAAAAACCTGGTATGAGCCCAGAATCAAAGGTGGACCCTGAGTCTGATTGAAACATGGCAGCTCCTCATCCTGCAATGCCATTTCTCCAGGGCCTTTGAAGGCCAAGCAGATGAAATAGAAAAACATAAAATATTAGAGCAGCCTTTAGGCAACAAATGGGAACATTGGTAACTAATGAAAACTCCAGAGTTTGCCTTGAGGCAGTGAAGTGGGCATAGACACCAGTAACTAGAAATGGTTGCCAGAAGTGTCCTGCCCTTAGTGGAGAATGCATGCAGCCACTGGTGGAGGCGGAAGGTTTAGGGATTAATCACTCCGACACACTGATGGCCTTCACAAGCTGCCATACTACCATCAACTGTGCAAAACCTTGACACATGAGCCATTTTGCTGCAAAGGAGGGCAGCTGTTCAGAGACTTGTATGCCATTTGGCCAGAATGGGAACGGTTCACTTTGCTTCTGTCCTGTGAGATAGTTTGGATGAAGATTTGGAAGGTGGTTTCTGTCACTGCCTGTTGGTCTCTCTCCCCACCCAGTGGGACCTGGGAGTTTCTTTTGTGCAGCACATGCTAATGAATGTAAAGAGATAAAATTCAGTGTGGATCTGCTCCTTCATTCGGGGATCATTTTTTCAGTCCCTTTTTTGGTACCAGACACATGAGGTAATCCAATTACCTGTGAATAGATTTGTGTTACCCAGAGCTATTTCGATACTGATTTGCCTCTGTTCCTTCCTGAAAACATGTCAAAGCAATTTATCTACACATTTGAATAAGTCATCTATGCAATCACTCTCCTTCGGGGAGAAATTTAATTTCTTCCGCAGAAGGCTTGCTGTTGCTATACAGACACACGTAAGTCACAGTTAATTGCATAGCTATCCCTGAACTTTTCTTTTTAAAGCTAGAGAAGTCATCAGAAAATATCCCTTGATTCCCTAACTGGAACCAGATTTGGTAAACACAGATATTAAAATTAAAACCATTAAAGAAGACTTCTTCAAAGAGTTCATATCTATAAAGAGGGATGCTTCTCCTACAAGTTGTCTATTCCCTGCTCTTGCACAGCTAAAGGGCTCTCATTAGGATTACTTCATGGAAGCCACATTAAGCAGAGCTCCTATCATTCTCCCTTGTCTGCATAAAGCTTTGCTCAGAGGAGCGAGCAGAACAAGCACATTACTCTGCAGGGAATTTATATAAATACGGAGGCCACATCTTTGCAAGAATAGTAGTTAACACAATAGTTTCATATAGCACATACTGCCTGCACTGAAAGGTTCCTGACCTTGCTGGGCAAATTCACATCTATGACCCTGCTGTACATCAGCAGTAGGTGAAACATGATGACAGTGAGTCTTAAAAATAAAAAGAACTAGAGAAGCTTAATGGGACTGTGAAGTAAGTTAATGCACTATGGCAAACAGTTTCCCCCACTGCCCTCTGCAGGATTATGTCCTGCAAAAGGAGTCTGGAAAAAGTTGTGTCTCAAAGTCTGTCTGATGGTTGGACAGCAAGGGTCAAACTGGTGAAGAAACATATCCCCTAAAGCAGAAGGAGTAATTAGTAGTTGTAGCTCCTCTGCAGCTAAATTTGATCATTAACTGTAATAATTAGTGTACTACAGCTGTTTTTTCCAGACTGGTCACTTAGTGGGGGCTGTTCATGCAATCACTGATTATGCTCAGCACTTACTGCCACAGCCCCCCTTTCTTCCTAGCCACTCACTTGTCCTCATGTGCAGTTTCCTGCCAGGCAATGTGTTTGTGGTGCAAGCAGAAGCCCAAGTCAGGCAACATCTCCAATAACTGACGTTAGCATCCATCTAGGGTTGCTGGGGTACCCTCTGGATGTGCCATGATAGACCTGGGCTAGAGTGGGTCAGGGAAACATGGCAGTATTGATTGGTCATAAGCAGAGACGGCAGGACAGACTGTATGCAACATTACACACTCAGACATTTTCCTGACACTCAGATTAGTATGCATGGACAGCCCTTCTGTTTTTACTGCTTTTTCTGGGATCAGTTTAAAAATTTCTTCTTGTTATGTCACTAGGGAGATGGGTGGAGGGACATGGTGCAGGATCTGCACAACATAATCCTCCTGTTGCACTTGAAAGCAGCCTTTGGTTTGAGATTTGCTGGGCTGCCCCATAAAACAGCTGCCTGGTATTCCAGACTCTGGCCATCTGTCATTTCAGCTGATAATGAATGTTCCGCTCTGTTAATTTCACATGGAGAATGTTCCAAAGGAAACATCCCTGTGTATCCCTGTGGCTTCCATCCTTTGGGTGCATGGATGATAATCAGTTTTCTGAATTTGGCATTAACTGACTGCTGGACAGACTAAACTTGCCTCCATAAAGCAACTGAAAGCATGAGTTTCATACCCAGGTATCTCTTCACTGCCTTTTCTAGTGGCATCCTTTGCTGTATAAAGAGCCTTTCTTAAACCAGCATACCTTGCAGGGCATGGGTGAAGAGCCAACATTCTGTGGAGGACATCAGAATGAGGTCCAGAGTGGCTTTCTAGACACAGGTACAAGATGGCAGGGATGGTCTCCAGCTCCTGCCCCTTAGCTGTGGCATCACTGGGGCAGGAAATATCAGGGTACCCACTTGTGAGCATTCCTTTCCAAGTACAAGTATTTTCTCATGGCCACATGGGCAGACCTCGTAAAAGCAGGAAGTTCCAAAAGTACTCTGTTGTCCTTGGATAAAAGGCTGGGCAAGCTGCTGCTACAGAAAGAGTTCAGTCTCAATTAAATTCTTAATAAGGGGGTTGGAGTAGAGAGAACTGCAACCAGTCCATAATTTTGTTTCTCTTTACACAGACACCTCATTATTTCAAACAATATTCTCTAATCTTGCAGGAGCAAGATTAGAGAATATTTCAAACAATAGAGAATATTCAAACAATAGAGAATATTTCAAACAATATTCTCTAATCTTGCAGGAGCAAGTCACCTCTGGCAGGCTCTCCAAAGAGGTATTCCATCAGAGACATGAAAATCATCCCAGCTTTTCTTCAAACTTGTGACAGAATGAGGTTCTCACAAGCCCCCTCCAGCCAGCCATTTGACGGCTTACCCTTACCTCCGTAGCACACAGGCTTGTCCCACCCGCCACAACTGCTGTTATTACATATGACATCAATCACCGCAGCGCGCTTTCTGTCCATCGGTATCTGCTTGACTCACATGTCATCTGCACGGTATTTCATGTGTAGTGTTCAGAGAAATTAAGCCCATGTTCTGGCAGCTGCCCTTTCCACACCCAGAGGAAAAATGAGGGGAGGAAGGATGGAGAAAAAGAACAAAGCCCACAGCCATTGGCAGCTGCTGGCAGAATTTAACCCTCAGCATTTATCATAGCATGGGGATGTGATCAATATGGCCTTCACATTCTCACTTCATCAATCTGCATCCCCCAAGGGACCAGAATGAGGGACTGACCCCTGCAAGCAGCATTCCTCCTCCTGACGTCCTGCCTTTCTCTGCACTAAATTGATGCTACTCCATGTATATCCCTGTGTTCACCTGCAGTTCAGAGACACTGTAATGGTATTGCAGAAGCACTGAAAAGTTACTGACCCAAAACATTCTATTCTGAAAATGCACAGAGCTCCTACTTAAGACCCCACCAATCATCTAGAAATGGAATAAAACTGAATAGCTATCTACTTGAAACAAGAGCCAGTTCTCCACAGTTAAGGAGCCAAAATCAGGAAGTGCAAGACAGATCCTGCCAAATCTAGTGCATACAAAATTAGATCAATTATCTGGTTTTGATTTTGCATAATGCAAACCAACTGAGAAAGCTTCATGTAATCTGATTCTCCCCACTCAAGCGTGAGAAGAAAAGCTGAGAACTTTTGCTCGGTCACCCTAAAACGTTAGCAGTACAGCACCTGGCAAACTCCAGCCTATGTTATTAAGGCAAAATTTAAATGACTGGGATAAAAATTAAAATCTTAGTTACCCTCGCCAATTTGTATGTTGTACATAAAGCTCTTGCAGAATTTCTACTTCAGTGTTTTTTACAACTTCATGTGTACTTCTGTACCTGTTATTTTCTCTCATTAAGTACAGAAGAACATGCTATTCCATGCTGAGTCACGGGATACATTTTCAGTAAACAGTTTCCATGTTATTATAAGCCACAAGAACAGTGTGAGAACTTTATGAATAGCAGAAGCTAACTGAGATTAAACTGCTGGTCTGAGATATTTTTTAAACCTTGTACTGATTTTTGGATGATTGTGCTCAGAAATAACCATTTAGTCATATGGAATACCAGTAAAGCTCTAGAAAATAAATAATTTACAATGAACATTAAGTTAAATTATCTGGACAGTCAACCTAACGAGTTATTTGGACAAAAATAGCTGTTAGCCACCAGAGATCAACAAATGGTGCTACTTAAATGTTGAGGGTTGCTGTAGGTGCAGTTTTAGGTATTTTATTGCTTTTATAAACTGATGAACAGTGCTTACAGGACTGATATTCCCAGACTCCCCACCACTGTTGACTGCTGCTTGGAGTTAGAATAGTTAAAAGAAACAAACCATAAAAACTAGAAACAATTCACATCTAAGCCTCAAAACAATTAAAGTGCTTGTAAATTATGATGCTCCAGGAATTAATCACTCCAACAGATGGCTGGTAGCTTGTTAATAACAGCGAAGCAGACATTTGTCATTTTTTGGAATCCCATACCTTGAAGACTATGTGAGTGCCAAAGGACCACCAAAAATTGAGTTACTGCAAACAAATGAATCTGCCTATAAATTAATGACTAAAATGATCTGGAACACCAGATACAGACCATGTGGGACAATTCAGTCAGAATCCAGATATTCCCACTTCTTTACTCTCCATCCAACTGAGCAGGCTTAGCCAAAGGATGTGGGCCCCAGCAGCAACAGGTTGTCTGTGTTAACAGGCACAGCCACTTTGCATTGAGAGTGGCTCCTCTTGTGCACATCCCGTGACTGTAAAGGCAGCACTTGGGAGACTGGGAAGCAGAGCTGCAGCTTGTTCTCACCAAAACATTTCAATCTCTATTTTTAAAGAGCCTTGAATATGACATCTCTTTAAATGCACTTCCAGGGCTAAAAGGATGAGGAGCTGGGGACCTAGAGAAATTTTTGCTTTCCTATGCCCACACACACACACATTATACACAGTGGTTTGGTTACATTTCATTATTGTATATTGAACATTTTTCACTGCCACTCCAGATCATGATGTGCATTATCAAAGGACAGGTGGCCTGTCCTGCTCAGGGAACATATGTGAGGACTTTGAGCCAGCAAAGGCTGAGATACCTCCAGAAGAACATAAAGCATCACCACAGCAGGGCAGAGCTGATTAGGATATGAATGCCTGTGTACTGCTTCTATGATCTGATCTGTTACTGTCAGTCTGCCCTCTGTAATTTAGTATGGGATGCCAGTGGTTGCTGTGATTGGAGGTGTACGGCTGCAAATTCCAGCTTGGGCTCCAGTGTGGCATGGTTGCGTATCCCAGCCTTTTGTACTGCATGAGGGCCACAATTGCTAAAATAGTAATTTCCAAATTTTAGAACTTTATGGATGTTGTAAAGTAAGTATATCAAGACCCCATGGCCTAACTGTGAGCAAAGTGGGATAGAGCCTTATTACAATAAATAACATACAAATAACTAAATAATGCACTTCTGCAAATCCCCTTGTGCAAGGTAACACTTCTATCAACTTCAGTGACAGCCAACAGATAAATGTCACTGTGACAGTCTTTCTCACACTGCGATGGGTGTCATTATTAGAGATTCCATTTAGTCAGAAATTCCAAAGGAACCTCTTAGAAAATACAGATTTTGTAGGCATTCAGACACTGTTCAGGAAGACAAAAAAGTGATGTACTGTTTGCAGTCCTCTGCTATGGCCCATGTCCCAAGGCTAGGAAGGAAAGGTACAGACCTGAGAGGACGTGAGGGGTCTTGGCAAATTTCAAACAGTGTTGGGAATATCAGAGGCCCTCTCTACAGACAGTGAAAGATCCAGATGTGCCCACGTGACCCACGGAGTTTAGTTTTGTTTTTGTTGTTGTGTTTGTTTGTTTTGTTTTGTTTGTTAAACTCAACAAAAACAGCATATGAAAACAAAGGTCGTCTGTGTATGCTATGACCTCCAATATCTGACAGGACTGTCTCCTTGGTGGTGTCCTAGTGGTGATGCATGAGGTGGGATGGAGCTGTATTCTGAACACCAGTGGGCTGCAGACTACAAAATCAGGATGTTGTAGGCTGTGCAAAGGCGATAGTGATGTCTCAGGTCTTGCTGCCCTGCCAAATGAGTAGAGATAAGGAGAGGCAACTGTGACCATCTGTGCTGCCAACAGTGATGTTCTGCATGGAGATGCTGATGGGGAGTGCTACTGAGCTGTCCCCTGGGTACCTCGGGGCTTGCCAGTTTGCAGATGTAGAAGAAGGAAGAGAACATGCAGTCACTGTTCTCTAGCAAAAACCTGCACAGCACCTTAGCCACACTTAAAAAAATTAAGATGTAAATGCTTGTGAGTTTCATTTCATTGCCTTCTGTTTGCCAACAGCCTTCTTTGGAGACTTCTTTGACGCATAGGATACTTAAGTCTGCTTTTAGAATTGTAAAGTGAGCTCCTAAAAAAAACACACTTTTGTGGTACAACTGTAAGATAATTAACAGGAATTTTCTGCTGCATCAGAAATACACATATTATTTACTCCTTGCCAGATCCCCTTGCATCTCTTATCTTCAATCCTATACAACCCTTGGCTTAGTGTATAAACTGGCTCTCACCAAAACCTTGCTTTTCACCAAAAATATATTTGGAAGCACAGAAGAAACCATGGTGATTCACAAATAAAAAAAAAAAGCCCTATTGCTTGAGCAAATAACAAAGCCTTTGTACTGGACTCTTAGGTGAACTAATAGGAAAACATCACTCAATCTCTTGCACAGCTAAGGAGCTTGTGCAGCTTTATACTGGTATAACACTAGATGTAACTACCTTTTCTTCTGTTACAGTAATTCCTGTAATCTCTTCCTGGAATATAAACATAATAATCATGCTGTAATATAGCAATATGTATTACAAGCCAACATATAGTATTTTGACCATTTAGAACATGTGGCCTATTCCTGCTGTTCACACAAATTCAAACCCAATGGTCAAATACTACTGTACAGTTAAACTAACCCACTGATTTTATGTTCAAGTTGGCTTTCCTTTGTGTTGAGTGTATTAGTAGCCATGTAAAGTAAAAACCTAAATTCAATCTTGAGAAGCATATCTGAATGAGTTGTTCCTGTGCCTTCTTGAGAACAGATACACACCATACGATCAGAATCTGTCTTGTGATATACAGTCTCTGCCTAGTTCAGAAGACAGCAACTCATTTACAGGTTTTCTTGGTTCATAAAAGGTTCAATATTCTTCCAATCTATAAAATATCTTATGTTTCATGTAAACCAGGAAATGGCATTTCTGACTGCAGGAAAACAGCTGTATCAGACATTGTATCACGTTACCTGCTTGATTGAAGGGCATTTGTGTTAAAGGAAAGCTCAGGGCATTTTGAAAATGTAAACATAGGGATCACTCCATAAAAATTGTATGTGTACTCTAAACTAATACACAGCTCTTGGTTCCATGTTATGCAGTAAGGCATTTAAAGGGGTTGTCATGATAATATATGAATAGCAGTGTGGTCAAGACTAAAGGGCATGATATTCCATTAGTATTGTCTCTCATTGAATAGAAAAAAAAATACTTCCCACTCAGAAAATGCTTCAAAACCTAATTATTTTGCATAATATGCCTCTTCTCTTTCTTCAGGCTATATCAAATACTAGAAGAGGATTCTTTGCTTACATGGATTTTATCTTAATGAATTGCCTAATATTTTCTAAAAAATATGTTTATATAAATGTAATTTTTGAGCCCAGCCCCTTAATTAACAGCAGGGATGCTTCTGGACTGAAAACAAAGCCAGTTAGTGATTCTTGAAATTACATTCAAAACCAATTGCATAGGCATTAGCATTCCTGAAATGAAGTCAATATCTAGTTCCTGCATTATGTGCTGTGCTCCTTGCTGCAGGAAGTCAAACATGGAATAAAAAGCTCAAGGTACTGTATTATCCGGGAGTGCACTCTGCACTGGAGCAGGATGAGCCTCACCTCTGCGACACCGGTCTTCTCCCTTTCCTTTTCTTCCCACAAGGATAAGGAGAAGCTCAGGGGGAACAGAGAGAAAGTAGCCTAAGAATGAGGATGCACACATTTTCACAGCCTTGTGAATGTCCTTTCAAGGATGAGGGGTGGGTGCAGTAAACTTGAAACCATCCCTTTAAAAATGTCCATAAGCCTTAAAAAAAAGGGGGGGGGGGGGGAGGGGGAGAGAGAAAGAGAAAGAGAAAGAGAAAGAGAAGAGAAAGAGAAAGAGAAAGAGAAAGAGAAAGAGAAAGAGAAAGAGAAAGAGGAAAGAGAAAGAGAAAGAGAAAGAGAAAGAGGAAAAAGAAAAAAAGTAAAAGAAAAAAGTAAAAGAAAAAAGAAAAAGAAAAAGAAACAGAAAAAGAAAAAGAAAAAGAAAAAGAAAAAGAAAAAGAAAAAGAAAAAGAAAAAGAAAAGGAAAAAGAAAAAGAAAAAGAAAAAAAAAAAAAGAAAAAAGAAAAAAAGAAAGAAGGAAAGAAAAAGAAAAAATATAGAGAAAAAGGAAAAAAAGAGAAAAGAAAAGAAAAAATGAAAAGGAAAGAAAAAGAACAAGAAAATAGAAAAACACGAAAAAAATATTTTTCAGTTTCTGCATTTTTAGGATCTCTCACAATCATTATCAAGTGTTGAAGGTTAAGTATTGGATTTCCTTCTTTCTTAAAGATTTTTCTAAGTGAACACTGAGCTTTCCACCTGCTCTTATGAGGCAGGGTTTTAAGAGACATTTCAGACATCCCATGATACATGATAAACTGCAGACAAATTGACATTGCTGCTATCACTTGTGCTGCTTTCAGGACTATCAGTGCCAACCCACTGCTGAGCTAAGAGCTGAGTCAGAAACGAGGAGAAGCCACACAACTGGAGACTGCACACTTTGCTAGGTCTTCCAGAGACTCCCTGATATCTACCCTGAACTTCTGCTAGAGGCCTGGGGGACTTGCTGAAGCTCTCCTGGATGTCCAAGAAAGTCAGAGCTACAACCTTGAGTTAGGTGTGCAGGTTTTTCATTGGGAAAATGTGATCTACACCATCAAATGCATTCGAAGTGATTGAAGTTTCTGTTCAAAGGGCTATCTCTCTTTTCCCCTTCCTTTGGACATAAGGAGAAAACAAGAATGCCAATGGATCCATGTTTCAGAGCTTATGCTCTGAATGAAGATAAGACATTTTAATGAGAGGGCTCAAAGTACCGTGAAGGATATAAAATTTGGTGTAAAAAATCAAGTTCGTTCATGAAGGCCACGCTCCCACAGAACAAGTACAAGGAAACTTCCCTATGTCAGCAGCTGGGGCATGCAGGTCCATTTTGCAAGAGGTGGTCTGTGGGCACTCCCACCACAGAGGGTGGGAAAGGGCAGGGCACTGTGCTCTCAGGGGCACCTGGCACATCCTGGGATCCAGTGCTTTTACCTAACAAAAGGCAAGTGGCCAGGTGCCTCCTTACTTGTCTTACACCTCCCCACTATCCCTTCCAGCCTTCCAGGACTAATATGCACTTCAAAATGTGAATGCCTTCCCCCTGCTCCAGGTCAACAGTATCTCAGCACTGTTTCTGTTCTCTTTCTAAGGAGGAAGTGTCTTCTACACAAAAGGGCAATGGCTGTTTTTTATCCCAGAAGCAATTATATGTTTGTTTCTTTCAAGTGGTTATTAAAACCTCAGATTATTTTCACACCATTTATTTAGCAAGATTAATCATACAGCCCTACCTGGAAAGGGTAAAGTCAGCTTTGGCTGCTTTTACTGGTTACTTTTTTACGGAAACAGTAGCCAACTCATTTCAGACTCTGGTATCTCCTCTTTCTTTTGTCTTCTATGCTCTACGTCCAGGTTTCAAAGCTCCAACCTTTACATTTTTCCCTTTTCTTCATGAGGGCAAGATACCAAATTCATTGCTGACGTAAGTGGGTGCAGCTCTAATTAAGTCAATGGGGTTACACCTGCCTATGTCAGCAGTGAATTTGGCTTAACATCCCTAGTGAGCAAAATGTCACAGTACCTTTGCTGAGCAGGACATTTCAAATAAAACATTAGCAAAAACAATTAACTTTAAGCCATTAATCCCACTGAAGCTACTTTCAACCTCCTAAGGATTGAAGTCAATTCCCACTAAATGTCTTTGGCTTAATAGATTGTGATGCTTTGGTATGAAATATATTACTGAATGACATTGAATTAAGCAGCATCGTATCGCTTTTCTATAGATGAATTATGTTTTAGCACACATATGACAACTTTTAACTATGATGCTTAAGAAACTAATAGCAATGGAGGAGATCATACAGAACATTTTATTATATAATATCTATGAATTTTGAAAATGTATAATGTATAGTTCTAGTACTGCACTTAGATACAACATACTCCTGTATTTCATTAGCATCAGAATTTACATCATCAGAGGTGGAAGATTTAGACATAACATGGTTCCCTAATTCATTCTGTTTGGCACAAAACAGGTAATAATAAATCTGGATGAATGCAAGGTATGGATGAAATCTTGCTCCCAGCTCTTATTTTACAGCTGCAGAATGAAAGGAGTCAAGATATTATCTAAAGAATTTGAGAGCCAAAGTTCAGCTCCTTGCTAGATTTCCCCATAGACCGCACACCAAATCATAGCGCATGTGGACCAGCAACTCTGCTATCGAACTCTTGTGTGCCCTGTTGCCTTGCAGTGTTCAGAAGACCCAGGTGGGGTGGATGGGTTCCCACTTCAGAAAAAAAAAAAAAAAAGAATTGCCAGATTCTTGTAGGTCAAACCCCACTGTAGGCAGTGAGCAGCGAATGCTGGAGACATAGTGGAGGCTGAGTGTTGAACCCTGTCCCCCTCTTAGGAGTGTCAGTTTCTCTGCCTTGCATGGAGTGATTTCTTTGCATTCAGTATTTTCGGCCTTAAGCCTTCCCTGGCAGTTAAATGCCTTAGCCCTTTCTTCTAAACTCCAAGGAACCAATAATCTTTTCCTCTATCAGAAAGACAGAAGGGCAGGAGGGGAGGCATGAATGCTGTCTACGAGTTCTCTCTCAGGGGAGAGAACTGGAATTGAGTTCCCATATCCATCCAGTGGGACGTTCGCCCTCCCATCCTTCCTACAGGTGCATGTGCCAAGCACAACAATTTAGATTCATCTCTACCTTTCCTTTAAAACACTTACTTAGAACCTGAAAACAGTAACAGTTGCTAGAGGAGATGTAGAGAGAAAACTCCTTTACATCAGTCTGCTTAGTCAGTGGTCTGTTTTAGGACCATGCGGAGGAAAGAATTGAGTAAAGGTCTTACACCATTTAGGTGACTGCTGCAACTAAGAATCTGAGTATTTTAATCACAATATCCTCTCAAAGGTGAGCACAGCTCTGCAACTCCACATGGGTAGCCTCACCAACCAACAAAGCATTTGCATGTTGCCTAATGTGGGTAAAGCTGAATAAAGGGGAATAATGTTCTGTAGGAAAAGAATCTTAACAAAATATTTCTAAAATAATACCCGGTACCAGTTTTATTTGGCCATCAGGTGAAAAAAATATTAACTAAAATGGGGAGCATGTGATGAATGACCTTGAATCTGTGCGTGAAGAAGGATTAATCAGTGTGATTCATCCTTAAGAAAGGATGAATTCTTTCTTAATGATCTTTTTTTTTTTTCCCCCAGGAAAGAAGAACCTAACTGCCTTGAGGTCTTTTCCTATGTGCCCAGAGAGGTCTGGAGAGATAGGACATTTGTATTTACCATGTAGCAGCCCGGGAGAAGATCTGCCTGGCTGACTTCTCTACTCCAGGATACACTCTTTCATCCCAAAAAGATAACGGAATATGAAAATGCCCAATATTTAATACTGGCCTAAATTTTACCATCCCTTAACCAGGACCTGTGTTCTACTATATATCAAAATCAGCTGAAGCCAATGACTAGGTTATCATCAAACAGTAAATTCTGCAGCTGTCTAGTATAAAACACATTTTACAGCAACTCTTCCCACTTGAGGAGCAACTGTCATCACTGGTTCTTGCCATGAGAGCTCACATACTGAGCAGGACCAAGTGTGAGCGCAAGTGGGAGATTCACCTTAACAGTACACCTTCTAATGAAGCAACACTGTGCAGCGCTCCTGCTAGACAATCAGGACTATCGCAGTTTTCAATATCTGTATGTATACTGCTGGGATGTACCCAAAATATGACACATTGCTTACCATGATGAACCCCTCCAGGACACCCCACAGCAGCATCACTACCAGGCTGGGACGCTGAGAAAGGAAAGGAACGTATGGTCTCAGTGTGACCCCAACACATGGTCTGGACCAGAGGGCATCACTCCAAGATACGGTGGTTTCAGTGCAGCCTGACAGCGCATCTCTGCCTGGTTAAATCAATGAATGTTTTGCGATTGATTTCCGGGGTAGCTGCAATAAGCTGTATGGTTTCATCCATCAATTGCTTTAGTACTCACCTCATTTTAAGCACATTAACAGCTTGATCGAAGTCAATGGCACAGTTCAGATACTTAAAATGAGTTATGTTCTCAAGTATCTTGATGAATTGGGGCTTTAATGAATGTTGTTAATGAAGGTGTGATCCTCTGAGATTTGGAACATCTCCAGACCCCACATTTCATTGCATAGGCACTTGAATTCAGTAGAGGACCTTGTTGCCACCAAAAGGAGAAGTTGCCTTCCCTTTCCCAGAAGTTGGCTTTTGCCAGGTTCCTGGTGCTGGGACCAGCAATCACATTGCTGTGCAGTGTGCCAAGCTCCCCTCATCGAATCCAGGCTTTCCAGTTTGGACCAGTTCACTGCAACAGCACTGGGCTGGCAGCAGAAACAAGCTGCTGGGAGAGGAGACACAGGTGGTATCACCTTGGCTGGCAGCAGCACAGACGTGTCAGATTAAAAGGACCACATAACCGCAGCACAGCCAAATCAAGGAAAAATTTGCCTGTTAAAGTGCTGGTTGATTGTCTGATCACTAATTCTCCAAAGCACGTGAAGGTTCCTTACCGGGAAAAACTTTAACATGCATGTAAACTAAGCTGAATGCATTCAGACCAAACCTTATCTTCAAATGATTGTGCATATACAGTTAACAGAGAAATGTAATGTTTTGTGTGGGTACCACCTAGTGGAAAAGGACTGTGATTTCCATGTGTTAATTTTGATGGGAAAAAAAAAAAAAAACCACACACACACATTCTGGAAAGAAGATCCTGTTAATCAGGTTCTGAATTTCCTTGGACTTTGTGTTTAAGTCCAGTAGGCTGTTTCAAGCTGCATACCTAAAGCCCATGCTGACGTGAGGAGAGGTTTCCAAAAACATCTTAATGATTCTCGAGAACCGGGTACAATGCTGACTGGCTTTTACGGTGGGGAATCAAATTAGATGGGAAATGTCACAGTCAGAGAGGGGCATGCACACACAAAGCAACACAATGAGTCCAGTGATTTCCACAACCTATCCAGTGGTTTCAGGGTCAATGCCAACACACACCTGTGATTCACCAGGATCACAGTTCCAGATGCCCAGCAGCTCAGATGCAGTGGTATGAAAATGAGGGAGAAACCACCATGATGCTTTTCATCTAGATCAGGGAAGCCAATAGCATAATAAGAGATATCCTGTGTTTTATGTCTGCTAGCCCCAGAACTGGGTGGTTTGTTTAGAATATCTTGAACTGAAAGGTGCATGCCATGTTTATCATGGGCCTTTGCAGTAAAAGGGAATTTCAAGTGGACAGCATGTAAAGGACAAAACATGTGGATGAAAATGCCTCTGGATGTGGTAAGATGTTACTTAGCCAAGTACAGGCACCATGAGATCATAACCCAAAAGAAAACTAATGCTATCATACTGCAGCCATTTTAATTGAAAAACATTCCACTTGAAGATTGTTAGACATTAATTTTTATATGCTGTACAGTAAAATTCTCAATTAGAAGAGGCATAAAAATGACACTTACAATCAATCAGTCACTTTTTTTTTTCTGAGCAGGCAGTGGTATGCCCATGCTTTGGCATGCTTTCAGCACCATCGGCTAACCAGCAAGAGGACCCGGGTAAAGCAAAGTAGCAACAAGCTCCAGTTTGGGTTTGACAATGGGAAGAGCCCAGTCACCCCCTTGAGCTGGGACAAGGAAAGCTGCAGGCAGGTCAGAAGGTAGAGGTCTCATTGCACTGCTCTGCAACTGTTTTTCACCTTAGGTAAATTGGCAAATTGCTCCTCTGAAGAGCAAAGAGGTCCTGATCATGGTGAAATCAATACCAAAGCAACTGCTAACTATTCTCATGCCTTTCTTTGACTTTGTGCCTCCAGTGATATACACCGCCCCTGAACAGGGTTCTGGATCAATGTTTTTTAATCTCATGAAGCAGATTACAGAACTACTCAAAGTCTTAAGGGGGTGCAGTGTGCAACATGTGGGAATTATTTCATCAGTTCCTGGCCTGTTGTTGATTATTATCTGAGTATTACATAAGCTTCAGCTTTGGAAAGCTCCTAATAATCATATTTGAAGTTGAATTGAATTATCATAATCAATTACGAATTGAATAATCATAAATGAAGTTGTCAACTAATACTAAAACTACTCACTTAAGACGGACACATAAATAGATTGGCAATAGCCTAGGAAATGAATGAAAATGAAAGAGCAAGGAAAGAGAAGGAAGCTTTCATCTGAATGATGAAAACATGGGGAGGGCTAGCAACTTTAATGTCAGCCTGTCTTGGGAGTTCCTTTCCACCCTTGGACAGCTATAGGTGGCAGTATAACACCCAGGGACAGAAAATCAGGCCAGAGAGCTCCTCCGCCAGAAAGCAGAAAGGTAAAAAGAAAAAAAAAAAAAGAAGAAGAAAAAAAAAAAAAAAAGCCATAACAAGAAAAGACCCACAGAGGTTCACCTTAGATTAACAGAAGCAAATCTCTGCTGTTAGCCTGCCTGGAAGTGACTTGCCATTTAATGACCTTCCTAAGAGGAGAAGGTCCATTAGTGACATATAGACTGAACAGCCCCAGAACAGAGAGGATTTTCTTCTGTAACAGTTCATTTTTCTGTAACAATTCATTTGAGTTAAAGCCAAATGTTAGCCACCAAATAAAGTGTCATTGAAAAATAAGCTTCTCTTAATGATACTTGGCAATGCACAGGAAGACTCCCATCCTCGTGAAAGGAGTGAGAGAAATCCAAACATCACTTCAGGTTTCTCACTAGCAGGAGAAAGCTTGGGTGCACCTGCAGCATACAGTGTGGATTGCCACATGTCCTGTCCCAAATGTACCTATCAGGCACAAAAAAAAAAAAAAAAAAAAAAAAAAAAAAAAAAAAAAAGTGTGAAAAAAACAAAGGCCCATTAGTAAAAATTGTGTGGGTATGTGTTGCTGGTAAATAAATAAATAAATAAATCCAATTTCATTCTCATTTCCTAATAACAAGTAGATATAATAAAACACTTTTCTTGTAGGAATAAATAGTTTTTCTTCATTAGCCATGCAACAAGACAACATGATACTTGTCTAAACCTCAGAATAACTAAAATCTGGCAAGTTTAATAAAATTCAGTGGGTAAGGATATCTTACATCCAGGTGATTGTAGACAGTTCTGCATTAGTTTTGTTCGCCTGGATTCTCCTAAAATTGATCTCTCTGTAAAGATTCCTGCATTACCGACAGCACTGCTCTTTGCTCTGGTGCATCAACCTCATGTCAGAGGAGAGTGGATTGAGTCTGCTGTGGTTAATGCCGTCATTAACTCGTCCAGGCCTATTGAAGCAATACCATTGCAGGTTTCTGTGGTACATATGTATTTCTACATCCTCTGCAACAAACTACTTCCAACTCTCTTTTCTACCTGTGTACTTTGTTCTTCCCTTCTTCTCCTATTAAAAACATAGTGGCCTTAGTCCAGCAGACACGTGAGACCTTAACACCTCTTAGACAAAAAAGCCAAGTAACACACTTGTGCAAATGAGTGCAATCAATGTATTTAAACATTCAAAATAACAAATTTTTGAGGACAAAAAGGTCATGTGGAAAGTGGAGTTCTTTTTACAAAAATACACTATATGTATTTACATTTTTAAAGCTGTACTGCAGCTGTCAGTAATGACGGAAAATAGCCAAAAAGAATCACAGAATCATTAAGGTTAGAAAAGACCCCCAAAATCATCTGATCCAACCATTCCCCTGCCACCAGTATCACCACTAAACCACATTGCTAAGCACCATGTCCAACATTTCCTTAAACACCCCCAGGGGCGGTAACTCCACCACCTCCCTGGGCAACCCGTTCCAATGCCTGACTGCTCTTTCTGAAAAGAAATGTCTCCTCATTTACAACCTGAACCTCTACTGGTGCAACTTGAGGCCATTCCCTCTAGTCCTACCAATAGTTCTCTGTGAGAAGAGTCTGACACCCAGCTCTCCACACCTTCCTTTCAGGTACCTGTAGAGGGCAATGAGGTCTCCCCTGAGCCTCCTCTTCTCCAGACTAAACACCCCCTGTTCCCTCAGCCACTCCCCATAGGACTTGTGTTCCAGGCCCTTCACCTGCTTTGCAACCCTTCTCTGGATCTGCCTCAGGGCCTCTCTGTCCGTGATGTACTGAGGGGCCCAAAACTGAACACAGTACTCGAGGTGTGGCCTCAGCAGAGCAGAGTACCTTTCTGTTCCTGCTGGCTCTACTGTTCCTGATACAAGCCAGGATGCTGGTGGCCTGGTGACCAATTGCCAGCTGGATTTTACTCTGTTCACCACCACTATTCTCTGGGCCCAGCTGTCCAGCCAGTTTTTAACCCACCTTATGACCCTCCTTATGACCCTTAACCTCCTTATGACTGTTCTTACAGATAGGCATCACTTTAGCAAGTCTCCAGTCATTCGGAACCTCTCTGGATGACCAAGAGTACTGATAGATGATGGAAAGTGGCCCAGCAATCACATCCACCAAATCCCTCAGCACCTCTGGGTGCATCCTACTGGGGCCCATATATTTCTGTGTGTCTAGAGAGATAGGTATGACATCTGAACAGCTCAGTCCAACTATAAAATAAAGTATTAGAAAGTGCCCCCAGATTACCTGATATTCCTATATTGGGCAAAATGTTCTTCCTGTAGCAAAAGACTCTCCATTTTAGCTGCACAAGCACCTTGAGGTACTCCGTCCATGAGCTGTCATCCTCCTAGTCACCTCCAGTCCAAGCAAGCTCAGAAGGATCTCTCAAGTCAAGTGTCAACACTGTCACTTCATAATTTGTCTTTGTCAGTTCAGCAACCTGTGTCCTTCTGAATACAAAAAATGTTCTATAAAGTTTTGTTCTACTCAATTACATACATTCATTTATCTTGCTTATAACTGATAGCTTGCTAATACTCATGTATTGCTTGGAGAGTGTTCCAGCTGGTTAGATTTTCACCCAAACATGTGAATCGAAACCTCAGGCAAAACAAAAACTGTCTCTCATACCTTTTATGAATTAACAAATAGTTGTTGCCCTGCTAATGCCATTCTTAATTGGACTACACTGTGAGGAGCAATTAAGACTAAATGGCCACTTGCTGAGAGCTGATGAAAGAGAAATACTGCAGCTTGAGGCATTTGCATTCTCCAAATAAAATGCAGTTGTCATACTTTGGTGTTAAAGAAGGAAGCTTAATTTTTTAATGGTTTAGTATATTGAAAAGAGATATTCAATTCACAGCAGGGAAATCAGTTTTTAGAGGGATTATATTTTCTTACTTTTTTATTATTTTTCTTTTTTTCAAAACCACTATGTAGAATGAGAGGTTCCATATGGATCTTATGGAAAGCTCACCTGTAGCTTTCAGGAGCCTTTCAAGAGCTAGATAGAAAGGGATTTTCCCACCTAGTTCATGCCCTGCTAGTCAGACAGATAAATACTCTGTGTGCGATGTAGCAGTGCAAAAAATAGCTATTCACATATCTTTCTTAAATAATTTTTAATGGGCTGTCAGCCTGTTAAATGTACTGCCTCTTCAGATACAGCTCAATATGCACCATATCTGCTGCACCTCCTGTGTGGTGATCTAAATAAATGCCACTGGCAGTGAACTGCAACCATCTCAAGAAGGATTATAGGTCCTTATCTGAGAAGAAAAATCATCACAGTCAACCAACTGACTGACAACAGAGAAAGGAATTTCTTGCAGTTAGAGCAAGTTATTGTCCCAGAACAATTAAATCCAAGGAGAACCACTATCACTCACAGCCAGCAATCTGCTGCCTTTTGCTCATGCTAAAGCTGGGATATTTTTGGAGTTTGCCAGTTTTGCCCCCTAACTGCTCTGGCAAGCATCCTCCCCACACTGCTGCTAAGCCAGTGCAATTACCTTGCCCGTGGTTTAGCTCCACAGGCCACTGCAGGGCCATCAGCTAACAGCATTTCAGTCCTGTGTGAAAGGGTTTTCTCAGTGAAAGGGTTTTCTCACCAGAAGCCTTCTGCAATCCTTTCTGACTGAGAACAAACCCTGCTGTGGGAGCCAGGCTCAGCACAAAGCTGGTTTAACCAAGTTGTAGGAATAGTGGCTCAAGGTTCAGGCTCAAGGAGGGAAGTTTATACTCATAGTGGTGGATAAAGAGCATTGGACCATGGCATTGGCTGCATCCATTGTGTATGTTTCTAAACTCTTATTTATCATGCTCTTCCATTGGCTCCAAAATAGGACCTCTTCTAGGTTTCCTAGGAAAACCAGTTCTGACAGATTCCTACTGAAATTAGGTCCCTGAATCTCTCATTGCACCCATTACTTCCATACAGACTTTTGAAGTCTGAATGTCTAAAGATTTGTCTAAACTAATGTTATAATTACACAGCAGGAATTTTTAGTGTGAGTTTTTCTTTGACTGAACATTTGGAAATAGGTACCATGCTAGTTCACAGTGTCATCTGTATGTGCGTTTAACTCCTTTTCACTTCCTGTGTCTACTCCTTTCCCCCACAGAGACCAAGGTTTGAGCTTACTGTACCCATCACTGCAGGCAATCTTGATATCATTATCATCATCTTATCCTGGTGCATCATCTATCTAGTGACATAACCTGATGAGACAACACTTGAGACCATTATTATTTCATTTTTCCATTCCCCCAAAGATATTTATTTTCAATTTAACTACTACCTGACAAAAATGTTGTTGAACACCTGCAAGAGATGAAACAACCCTAATCCAATTTATTTTCACAGATGCTAAGGGCCATGTTCTCCTGCTTCTCATGCAGCTTATAGCTCAGACTCCTGCACGATTTAAATGAAAAGCAAATTGTTTGACGTAGTTGTGGGAGTGGTATAAACAAATGCAGCCTGCCCTTCCCTGACATTGTGTGACTTAGAGAACTCAATGCCTACCTGAGGGAGGAGAGAGAATGTGTCTGAAAGAAGCTAGGTATAAACCAGTAGAAATTAAGAAAGGAGCTGCTCCAGTGTGCATTGCTCGAAAAGACTTGTGCATCCGAGGCAACTCAAGGTGAAATAAAAGGAAACAAAAAGAAAGCCACTTCTGGCAGTGAATGATCCACACTGGAGCCAGACTCCAAAACAGCCTCTCTAATCTGCTGCTCTGACTCACAGACTAGATGCAGCAAATTGGTACCCTCTCTAATTAGCACAGAGGTGCCCTTGGGGGAGGGTGCACAACCTGCTGGCCTGGAGTGGAGCACATGCTGAGCACCCAGCCAAATGGTGGGCAGAGTGGGAGCCCTGTGCTCCCATAATGATGCCCTGGGTGAGCAAGCAGAAGGCTGGTCTTCATTAAAGAGCAATGCTGAAGGCCAAAGATGAGGAACAACAAAGTGGGACTTACTTAATGTGCAGAGGGTTGAGCAGCAAACTTCCCATACCCTAAGGAAGCTTTCTCTGCAGGGTTGAGAACAGGAAAGCTGCCATGCAAGCGGTTGCTCAGATTTACTACCCTTAATGTAAAGAGAAGTGGCTGGTGATTTACTGAATGTGTTATCGTGTACACTCTCCATTTGCATCCAGCAGTGCAAGCCCTGGGAGGAGTCGGCATTTTCACCTCTGGCCTACAGTTTGTTGGTGCTTCAGTACTGCCATGTGCAAGCAGCTGCTGTGACCACAGACCAAACACCATTGACTAAAGGTTTTTACTAAACAATTCGTCAGCAAGCAACCTCTCCTAGTAATAACATACCATGATAGAGATAAGACAGCAATTGTTTTCTAACTATCAAAGGAGCTGTAAAAAGGCAAATCAGCAATTTTTCTTCTTTTTGAATTCTTGGGCCAAAGAGAAATTTCCTGAAACAATACATCTTTTGTCTGCAGAATACTTCTGAGGTTACTTTTGCAGAAGCAGTTATGTATCTCAATATGTTCTGTTGTCCAAGGGGATCTATCCAAAGTGTCTTCTGTCACCCTCCCTTTTCATGCTCACTACTCAGCCTGCAGCTATTGAAGCAAAAGCGTCTCCTGATACTTGCAGCGATGGTTAGGGATGCAGAACGGCGGTGGTTAAGGATGCAGAACAGCAACACTTCTACTGTGACAGGGCCTCAGTCTGAGCCCGGTCACACCATGGGAAAGCCAGTGGGATTCTTCTGGTCCAGCTAGGTTATCCCAGGAGTCCCTTCCTGTTAGGAACAAGACACGTAGACACACAGGCACCATAGCACATACCTCACAGGCCAATTTCTATGCTCTGTTCCCAGTGTCAGACTGCAATAACTCCAGTTAAACTGGCCTTCAGCATTTAACTACATCACCCCACTGGGTTATTCTGTATTGATGTTGCTGCAAGAGACTACAACATGGCCCTTGATATAATGTAGATTTTTATACAGCGTGTCATAGGTGTGCAAAATGAAAATTTATTTGCTGACAAGAGAGATGCACTGTCCTTGAATTTGCTAGGAAGACCCTAAGAAATCTTCAGGTTAAGATGAAGCTTAAAATGAGACGAGACCTAATTCCTCCTTCTCCTGGGACAAATTACTTTATATAATAACAATTCCAAGACTATTTTAGGCCTAAATAGGTTCCAATATTTGTAATTTTATGTGCCATCAGCAAAAGGAGACTTTTATAAATCAAACACCAGTCTTTGTAGCTTGCACTGGTGTTTTTAAGATAAGACATACAGTTATGCTTCACCAGAAGAGCTAATGCATCTAAGATCTATGGTTCTAAGTTTGTCTGTTTTATTTTCCAATGCACCTTGCTTTAGCAAGCAATATAGATAGGATATTCAAAATTTGCTTGTAGAGGAAAAGCTTGTTAGGAAGTCAGCAATTAGTGGCATAGAGCAACAAGGCTAGCACAACATTTTTAGGGCTGTAACATAATTACTGTACTTATGTGAGCTGTCTGCAAATACGTACATGCTCAGACAAATCCCAAAGGATTGAGCTAAGGTTTTTGTTTTGTTTTGTTTATTTTGTTTTATATTTTTTACCTTTGGAGGATTCTTGGCAGGAAAAACTCTCTCTCTCTTCCTTCAATCTTGTATATGCCAGACACTATATGCATCATCCCATATATCTCATTGAGACATTAGGATGGAAAAATGCTTGTGTAAGGACCTGTGCAAATGCAACCTAAGCAAGCAAGCTCTCTCTCTCTCTCTCTCTCTCTCTCTCTCTCTCTCTCAGAATTCCTCTTGCCTCAAGCCTGGGAGGGTAGATAATGATAAAATGACCTGCAGCTATACAACAAGGTGCATGACAAAATTCAGCCGGAGTTTTCCATAATTCAAACATGTTGGGATCCTCTCTCTTATCTTCAAGGGTTCAGGACCAGAATCTGGGAAGGGAAAACTAGGCTCAGGTACATAGGAAGGGCCTGGTCAGTGACAGGATGCTTCAGAAACAGCACTAGGTCTCGTCATTGCTGCATTTCCCAAGTACCAAAAGTACCAAGTACCAAGTACCAAAAAGTTTTTTTTGTTTTTTTTTTTTTTTTGTAGTCTCTAGATATGTTCTCTGTGCTCCAACACCCTAGACCATATAGAACTTATTAAACTGTTATTGTGATCAACATACATAGTCTGAGTTATGTCAGTTATGTCAGTTGTAAAGAAATGCGTTTCAGTTTTGACATCGGCAGTATTACCTGGCAAAAAAAAATAAATAAACACAACAGCATGATGAAATGTAGAAAAAGGTCTTTTGCACTGGCATATTGTAGAGGATTATGCAGATTGTTTCAGCCTGATGATAATAAGATGGCAAAACTGCACACATAACTCCTTGCTTGTCTAAGAATGGCAAAAAATGTAGATTGTCTAGGGAAAAGATGAACTATTTCACATAGATTAAAATAGAAAAATCTCTTTTGGGTCCATTACATCTTCCTTGTTAATGTTTTATATTTTAGTTCTGCATTTTAAAAAAATTGACATCTCATGGTGGGCTAACTCTACAAATGTCACTTCCCGGGTGGACTTGCCCTTATGCAATTAGAAATAAAGCGCAGAACATCCAGAACAGATGGGACTGCTGCTCAGAACAAAATCTCCTTCTTTACTTTCACTTTTTCCCACCCAAATTCTGTTTCTCACAGAAGATATTTAAACTATGGAATCAAATTAGAGTTAATCAGCCGGAGCATTTTGTAATTAATAAGAAGGTCATATCCCCTGTGAAATGGTGGAATTTTACAATCCATTGCCAAGCCCATGGCTTTTTCACTGCTTTATCTGGGTCAAACTCTGTTTTCTCTGGGAGCAGGGTAAGTGAGGAATAAATCTATTCAAACTGAGAGAGTTACTCCGTATTTATACGGAGGTAATAGCAAATCTGCAGAAATAGGCATGGAGCCTTTGTTTCTGGTAGGAGAGGCTGAGTCAAGACAAGTCTAGCGTCATGACAACCCATCATGAAGCACCGTGGAGGCGCTTGACATCACTGCCAGTGCATCACTAGTCCTGCTGGCCATCTGCTCTGCAGCAGCAATAGCGAATGATGGTGTGTCCACTTGCTTTGCTAAACAAAGCCACTCTAAAGCGCATGAAGAAGTGAGAAGAAAAGAGGATCTTCCCTTGCTCAAATTTCCCATGTAAGTTGTACCCACGGTCTCACTTCCCCCTTAGCATCTGTGGAGAATTGTATCACATTTGTTCACTCTTTTACATATGGCTCCTTCAATCCTTTTTCCTTTTCTTTTTAGCTGTCCTAAGGGGTTATGAGGAATGATATGTCTGCTGGTGGTGACGAACAACAGCAACATCGCTGCTGGCTTCCCTAAAGTGGAGCCCTGCCAACCTTGATCACTGTTACAGAGACTAACCTATCTCAGCTGTCCACAGAAATCTGAAATCTTCCTTGGGGTTTTGGCACTGCTATGGACAATCAGTCCAGAGATGGTGAGCCTTTAAGTTTACTCAGACATTGCTACAATTCTTGACCTGACAAGCAAGCCTGGGATTTAAGCGCTGTCATTGAAAGCCAAATGCTGTGTACTCCTTCCCAAGCACTTCCAAGGGACTTGCAGAGGCTGTAATAGCATAACCCAAAGCTTTCGTAAAGGAACAAGTAGAAGTTCAGATTATGGGAGTGAAAAATATTTGAGAAAGGATTCAAAAGCCTTTGAGAAATATTAAGGCAGAACCCATCTGGTAAATCTCCAGACTAATGAGTATTGAATTGGCATGCATGATGTTTGTTTTACCTTGCCTTGTACAGACCACCCTTTTCTTGATGTACACAGAGTAAAATCACATCATTGCTTTGCAGTGACTCTCTTCTAGTTGTTTGGATTTTTGTTTGTTTGATTGTTTTGTGTTCTTTTATTTTTGAATAGTTTCTCAGCAGAAGTAAATCAGTGGAGTTATTTTACAATGTTTATTTTAAAACATTCTGTTCTTGTGTGTAAAACAGTTGGGAATGACTCTAAACTGGCAGTACTTAAGTGATATTTCCACCCTTCTTCCAAGACTGTTAAGCCTAAAATATTGTACCTGAATTGTTTCATGGTGTAGCCATAAAAATTGCCAAAGCATAGTGCTACTTTTTTTTTTTTTTTTAAAGCACATTTTTCTCTAAAAGACCCTCTGATATCTAATAACTAGCAAGTATATGTTCTATAAGTTCAAAAGAAACAAGCAGAAAAAAAAATCCTACAACATCAGTTTATAGTTAAAATGTAATGTTACAAATAACTACTAGCCAACAAAGCAGCTGCATTTTAGGCAAGAGATATGAAGGAAGTTCTGTTATGTTGAAGTTCTTGGTATCTTCAGAGTACTTTTCAAATGGATGGAGATATTTTCTTTAATTGCTGAAATATTCTATGAATTTATTTATTGCCCTTCATTTTCATGAATTCAGTTTTAACTGAACTAATGGGACTCTGACAAATTTTAAATCCCAGTTATAAAACAATTATGGAATACTTTTGTTTTTTAACACCAAATTTTTTTTTTTTAATTGTTTTTATTTTCTCCCCTCATGCACTATGTAGATTTTTGCTGTGTCTACAGCCTTGCCACTGAGAATGACCCCAACAGGCCCATGGCTGTGCATGGAATAGTGATGCACTAAGAAAACACAACAAAACTGGCACTTGTATTTGTTTCTGCAAAGCCCTTGCTTTGAGGGAGCTCTTTCTAGTAAGCACTGCCATTTGGTAGCTATAATTTTACAGCCACTTCATTTTAAATGGCCAACATCAAGCTCCTATCAAACAAGTGTTCATCCTGTATAACCACCATCAATGTTCAATGGGCCTTCTGGAACCATTTCAGAAGAGACAGAGAAAGGAAGGTGGAGGAAATCAAGGGGCATTCTCCAGTGGGACCCTCCTGCACAGACACCTCTGAGTCCTTTTGTCTTCACCCTCACGAGCTTCACCTTTTACTGAGCAAAAAGTAAAGAAGTGATGGAGAGGTTCAAGAGGTCTTCCTCTGTAAGAGGAACTTTCAGAAGGGGTCTTAACACAAAACTGAATGCTTAAAGGAGGTTTATATTTGAGAAACTCAAGGTAAATAAGGGTACTGAGGCATGTCGGTGCTAATTTTAGGGAAAACACATTTGAAACAGTGTGAAATCCAGACAAAGAGACCTTCTGTAGATGACTACAAAGACTAAGCACAGATTTTTTTATTATTATTTTTTTATTTATTATTAAAACAGTGACACACAGCTGAGCCTTTGTGGCAATATACTGGTGTCTCTCTTGTCCCAGGGAGGCTGTGGAATTTCCCTTCTTGGAGTTAATCAGGAGCTGCCTGGACATGGCCCTGGGGAGCCCAATCCAAGTAGAGCTGGTTGAGCAGGGGGTTGGACTGGGTGATCTCCAGAGTTCCCTTCCAACCTCAGCTGATCTGTGACTCCATGATTCACATCCCACTACTTCCTTTTCATGTATTTATTCAGGAGACATAAGTGTAGGAGCCATGTTTTGTGCCTGTATGTGAAAGGACAACTGAATTTCCCCCCTCCCTTCCTCTCTCCTGGCAGCAGCTAACATCTCTTCATTGTCAGAGACACCTACAGGTGATTTGGCAGTAAAAAGACAGCCAGGGCAGTGGACACTCATTTCTGTAGGAGTGTCAAACTTGGTTGGGAAGAACGACCACACGAGAGCTCATGTGAAGAAGAAATTTGGCTCATGGGAACCCCATCGTAGGCACAGAGCATTCAGGCTGACACATTTAGTCACCCTCATGTTCAAGCAAACTTTCAGCAGAAATTTTACTTTAAAAGCACTCTTTGGCAGAACAGGGAAGAGTCTAAAGATAATGGTAGTTATCCAACTGCAAACAGAAACTGTTATAGAAGCATCTAGTAGCGTAGCTTTCTATTTTAAAAGCATATTCAAATTGCTTAAATTTTGTGCTAGTTTGATTCCAGAAAAATTACACAAATTAAAGCAATTTTTCCAAGCTGTGCTTCTTAAAATGGTGAAGAAATTAAACAAGCATTTAAGCTAAATTTCTGGAGAGGAGAGGAGAGGAGAGGAGAGGAGAGGAGAGGAGAGGAGAGGAGAGGAGAGGAGAGGAGAGGAGAGGAGAGGAGAGGAGAGGAGAGGAGAGGAGAGGAGAGGAGAGGAGAGGAGAGGAGAGACATATTTTCCTTCATTTTTAAAAATTCAGGAGAAAATATTTCACTGAGGAGTGTGTGGGAGACCAAACCCCGTGTTGCAGCAGGATGACTTTAGATTGACAAGAAGTTCATACCTGGTGCACCCTTCCTTTGCAATCTCTATACCTGATAAAACAAAGCTGTCTGGGGTTGGCTATGATTGCATTGCCCAAAGGGGATAAATGATCTCTTTCTAAACAGACAAATGGTTTGTGTCTTACATCATGCAGGTATGATAGCATTAATATTTATCAACCTGCTACACAGACTCTCCCCAAATCATTATGATGTGGATCAGTTATAATCTGAAGTGGAGATGTACAAAGGGAAATGTGTGGGCAGCACTCTTGACCTTCAGTTAAGGGGATTAATGTCACTGAAGAAAACAAAATTCCTCCAGATCAGCACTGGTATAATTGAGGGCAACACCTGATCCTGTGCTACACTCACCTTCTCACATTTAAGAGTGTGGTGTACTCTTCTCTGTCTGTTCCTTTTCTGATCTTAAATTCTAACAGAAGCAGCCCAATGCCTTTGGAGGATATTTTCCAGTCCAAGAGCATGCAAAAAAAGCAAACTAGAATTGGTATTTCTGAGCTGAGGCTCCATAGCCAGGAGAAGAAGTGGCTGATGAGGGATCTCACCAGCATCTAAAAATACCAGAAGGGAGGGTACAAAGAGGATGGAGCCAGGCTCTTTTCGCTGGTGCCCAGTGCCAGGACAAGAAGCAATGAGCACAAACTGGAACACAGAAGTTCCTTCTGAACACCAGGAAGCATCTCTTCACTGTGTGCGTGATGGAGCACTGGCACAGGTTGCCCAGAGAGGTTGTGGAGTCTTCCTTCTCGCAGATCTGAAAAGTCCACCTGGATGTGGTTCTGAACAACCTGCTCTGGGTGTCACTGCTCGAGCAGGGGGTTGGGCCAGATGGACACAGAGGTCCCTTCCATAATCAGACATACTGTGATTACGTGAAACTGAAACTCAGTTAGGAGAACGAAAGAAGGGAGGAAGGCTTGTCTTGGAGGTTACAGGGATTGGGACCATTCACAGCCCAGTTAGCAAGAGGCAGTTAGTTCCACTAAGTGCAGCTTCTGAAGCTGGCTTGGAAATTCACACATCTCCTGAAAAGATACTTGTTATTATTACTATTATTTTTAAAAAGTCTGTTTGTCTTTTCAGAAAGAGAAATGATATTCAGAAAGAGAAATGACTGGGCCAGGAGTCTAGCTGTACCGGACTGAGGTCAAGGACAACACAGACATAATACTTTTGCTCTGTGCTGAATTTAGAATGAAATCAGTTGTATACACTGCAATGCAGTCAACAGTGAAATTACTTCCAGTTGGGTTGCTGCTATTTTTGCTAATAGCAGCTAGAGTTTAGCTGGCTGTTTTCTCCCAAAGAATCAGTGTTAAGAGGGGAAGATAATACGCTGATGAAAATTGCTGTTTCTGCTCAACGTCCCATCCTCAGTGGGTTTTGCTGGGCTCTTCTGAATACAGAAGTGCCTGCTTGGTGGTGGGTGCTGCACGCTCTGCTCTGCTCAGAGCAGCAGTGCTGGCACCACGCTAAGAGGGAACAGAGCCTTCTGCGTGAAAACCCCTCCCATAAACTCCCTTCTCCTCAGCTGCATCAGTTCCTCTTTCTCTAATTAGTGAAACAGAAGTGCAACAGGGAAATCATTTCCACTGTTTTTCTTTTTTATTCAGGCATTATATATATATGTGTGTGTTGTTTTTTTTGTTTTGTTTTGTTTTGTTTGTTTGTTTGTTTTTTGTTTTGTTTTTTTTTTTTGTTGTTTTTTTTTTTTTTTTTTTTTTTTTTTCCAGTTTTAAGCACACATGTAAGCACGACCCATAGAGATTCGAGTAATTAAAGTGACTTATGATCCAAGGAGAATGTTTTGTCTAGTGAACACAGTTTCCTCCAAAAACAACTGTTCATTGTAAATAAACTGCTTTATTAAAACATCCCGAAATGGCCCTTTTGCTGACCTCAGAGGCTGATCTGGAGCTCTTTGCAGAACTTGTCAGGCAAGCTGGAGCAGTGCAGGTGTCCCCACATCCTGCTTGTCCAGCAACAAGATTCCAAAACTGCCCAACCCCTGTGAGGGAAGCTGAAGGCTCCAGGCACCTCTTAGCAGCACCTCCCAGCTCTGCTCCAGAAACATGGGGATTTTCAGAGCCCCTGTCCACAGGAAAGCCAACATTAGCAGTCATTTAAATGGCAGGCTGCTGGGTTGAAGGATTTCCTGGTTCACATGAAAGGTTTTCACCCAAATTAAGGGAAACAACCACAAATCCGTAAAGCTGTACATCTGTTTTCAGACCTGTGCTTTTATCCTTGCAAGGTATGAAAATCTCACTCCCTGTTATAGCCATAAGCTTTGACTTCTAGGTGCTGAGGGGAATCTTACATCCACATGCAAATACTTATGGCCCCAATCCTGCAATTTATAATGCTTGGGCAGACTGCTGTGCTCAAGTGGAGCACCATTAGCTTTAATGTGGATTCCAGCCATGCATTTTAAATTGCCAGTTCGGAGACTGAAATTATATGCACTTGGGGCAGGTGTTGTCTCCTACATCTTCTGCAATACTAAGCAGATTGTGAGCATTTAACAAAGGATAATAAAAATATTCAAATATAATAATAACAATAACAACAATAATAATAATGATGATGTATAAAGAATAGCTTGTAGTGCTGTCTACAACATTCAGTTTCAATTTTCTTCAAGAACAAAAACCACATCAGTTTGGATTGAGTAAACTAACATTTGCAATCCATGATGCAGCAAGATGAGCCCAGATGGAAAAAAAATCTGACTGGAATATTGGATTATTTTGCTGATTATGAAACAACTTTGCACAGAGTTAAGAAAGAACATTTTCACCCCTCATGCAGCTCTCAATTTGTGATTCATAGATGAGTGATGGTCCACACAAGCCCTTTTTGGAATCTGGGAGTGCAGATTCAACAGATTCTCTGCACTCTACTCAACACCTAAGTCTGGTCCATTCACCCTCCTGGAGGCTCTGCATTAGCTTTAGCCAGACCCCAGGGTCATGTGGGCTGCCCTGGGTCACACTCCTTCCATCCTCACTATTAAGATCAGAGAACAATTTGAATTCAACTGGGTTCAACATAACCATATATTTTTATTATTTCTTTCTCTGGGAGAATTAAGGGACTTACAATATGCTGTATCTTTTCCCCTGGAGACATCTATGCATTGAAACCACCATTTTTCACAATTAATTTGGGTCAGATAGATACCTCAAGCTCTTGAAGTTTCTCACTGTACAAATTTCCTCTAAACATTTCCTGGGTTATTTTTTTCCAAAACTGCTTTGTCACTGCTCTTCTCAAATAGATGCAGCAGATCTCTGTGAAGTTCCAGCAATGTCACACTCTCACTCTGGTTTATCGTCTCCCTCATATCTACTACTCCCACACATGAACACAACGAACAGCTCAGGGTAAAAGATCTCTCTGTGTGACTGTACTATTCACAGTTTTATTTAGCATTTGAATTATTTTGCCTTCCACAAATTTTACATCAATATGTTACTCTTACCTCCAGTTCACCGAGGAAAATGTTGAATTTATCACATATAATGCTGATTCCTCAGCAATACGGTAAGAGCTTTTTCCATGAAGGAAAGATCCAGGAGGTTGAAGAAGCAAAAATTTACAGAAGGAAAGAAGCAAAAATTTGCTTCTTTCTGTAATAACTACGGCTTTAAGAGAATTGATGTTTTTCAAAACAAAACAATAGCAACATTTTTCTGATAAAGTTCTTAGAAAATATCCCTAAACTTATGGCTTCTAATCTGCATGAATGCAACATGCTCATCTTTGCACTTCAGGAGAATAATATTTAGATATGTGAACTAAGACAAAATGGAGAAATGGAGAAATTCCTTTGGTCTGATCTAGAATTAATTTTTTTTCTTTTCTTTCTCCATCAGAAGCTTTTTACATTTCATATTTACTGGAACTAAAGGGCATTGTATCAAATCTTCCAGACAAACTGAGATTGGAAATCATGGAAGATTACTTTTCTAACCATGTCCTATCACTGCTGATTATGGTACCTTACAAACAACTGTAGCTATGCTTCCATTAGGTGTTTCTCATGTGAGGATGTAAAAGGCTTCACAAGTCATTATGAAATATTAGAAATTACTTAAATCCTTTAATATTTGACCTGCAATTTCTGTTACCCACTTGGAACCTGGGACAGGAGAGAGGAGTTTCATAGAGAGAAATGAACCCAAATGAGAGAAGGTTATAATAATTTTTTAAAAGATTAAAAAAAATAATAATAATAAAGTGAAATGCTAAAAAGTTTTGTATTCTTGGCAAAGATCATGACTCAGGAAGCCACTTCCCCAAGGACAGGATAAGCTCCAGCCTTTTTCAAGCTCATCATTTTACTTTAGATGGAACACATGATCTCAGGGCTTATTTTATTCTTGCTGAGACCTTTAATCTTATATTGCCCACCAGTTTATGTATTTGCTGCTTTCAAGGAAGCAAGGTGCATTCTGTATGTCTTGGCTGGCTGGTTATTATTATCTTCACTGTACATCTGTTGTTATAAATGTGAGAATGAACAGCTTTTGTTCTAAACTGTAAATAGCAATAAATGCTTTATAAATTATCTACAGAAGCAAATTCCTCGAGGACTGACATTTTTAAATAATATACAGGATTTCCATAGGAACACCTTACACATTATGTGTCTGTCTTTAAAAGCCATAATGTAGCTACCTCAAACAAGGTAACTCCTAACTCCAGCATATGTCCTAACCTTTGAAGAGAGCAGTTTGACCTTAAAGGACTGAAATTATGTCTGCCTGCCATTAAACAGACTTCCATAAAAGAGCTGGTTTGATAAGGGCAAGCGACAAGGAAGAGTGCATTTCTATAAGCATCACAATAGATAAAAAGAAAATTCAAAAACAGTCAGGCAGATGAAGGAGGAGAAAGAGAGACCCCTTTCAGTTAGCAACTCTGTCAGTGGCAAGTGCTATAGATTTATCTGTATCTCAGGGCTTATTGCATATATTCAGTGTGAGTATAGTTAGCTATAACTTTTCACCTTTATTTAACAACAGCACTAATTTCCAGAACACAGGCCTGTGGTTGGATTGCTCCCCGCAAATCACTCAGAATCAATTACCCTCTGAAATACAGACCCTCCCCTCCCTCTCTACAGACTACATGTTCTCTCCTCCAGATTACTAATGTAAAAGGAAAAGAACATACTCTTATACTGATGTAATACTTGTTTACTAGTAGCGTCTAGCCACATCATGATTTTTTTAGCATTTAAAATTCTTTTTTGTTTTCTTCCTTAAAGAATCCTTCCCTAAGGTGTGTAGCTGTATTCCTTTGCAATTATATTGGCCTGGTGAAATACATGTTAATATTGAGAAAGCTATATTCACTGCTTTCCCTTAAATAGCTTCCTTTTTATGAAAGATTCTGCTTTGTTCATTTTTTAATCCTCAATGTGACACCAATGCATCATTTGGGAACTGATAAAGCAATGCCACTAACATTGTCATCTGAGGGTCTTTTTTATATTCTCAGTTAGGGACACTTTGGCTAACTAAACTATGACTTTTTGATAATGTATTATGATTACTCAGATTAACTCCATGTTTATAGGAACTCTACCTATAACATTCCACTCATGTATTTGTTTGTTTAAATACTTTCCACTCTTTTCTTCTCTGAGCCACTACTATCATAACTTGCAGGCGTCTTGTTAGAGAGTGGGGAGAAAGCCCTCAGATTACAAAAAACATCTACTTCATCCCAGGATATCTGTGTAGATTTTGCTAAAACACACAGCAAGAAGTCACCATTTCCCTTTTCTGGCTCATTTGATTCAGGAAACTTTTGACAGCCTGATGAGATGGTGCTGGACCAGAAACAGAGTAACAGGGCATAACAGTGAGGGAAAAAAGGCCGTGCTAGCATGACCACCTCTTGGTCCAAGTACATGTTCCCAGAATTCAGGCACCCGCTTGAGGTAACACCCATCAACTGGGAACAGCAAAGCTGGTTACTTTTGCAGAGTTCAAGCACCAGACCTTTCTGTTAAAAGCTTGTGGCTTGAGACACAACAGTGATGCTATTCTTGGCAAATTTGTTTCCTGCCCTTTAGAAAAAAAAAAAAAAAAATTACAAAGACAACGTAATTTAGATTTTTCAATGTCAAGCATTTGAATATCTTGCAGTGTCTGATTTAAGGTGGTAATGCAGTTGTACCCTTTCAGGTGGGTGTTATGGAGAGCAGAGTTGGTAATTGCATAGTCAAAGCATGTGGTGTGCAGAGGGAGCACAGTGTTGGTGCTCATGTGAGATGTGCGGTGCATGATTCACATTGTGTGATCGTAGAATCATAGAATGATTTGGGTTGGAAGGGGCCTTAAAGACCACCGAGTTCCAACTCCCTGCCATGGGCAGGTACACCTCCCACCACACCAGGTTACTCAAAGCCCCATCCAGACTGGTCTTAAACACTTCCAGCCATGGGGCATCCACAGCTTCTCTGGGCAACCTGTGCCAGTGCCTCACCATCCTCTCAGTAAATAGTTTCCTCCTAACATCAAATCTAAATCTTCCCTCTTCTGTTTTAAAGCCATTCCCCCTTGTCCTGTGACTCCACTCTCTGACAAAGAATACCACCCCAGCTTTCATGTAGGCCTCCTTTAGGTACTGGAAGGTCACTGTAAGGTCTCCCTGGGGCTTCTCAGCTCCAGGCTGAACAACTCCAACTCCATTCCTCATGATCATCCTTGGCGCCCTCCTCTGGACTCCCTCCAACAGGTCCATGTCCTTCTTGTGCTGAGGGCCCCAGAGCTGAATACCTTATTCCAGGTTGAATCGCAGAAGAGCAAAGCAGAGGGGGGAAATCACCTCCTTTGACTTGCTGGCCATGCTTTTTTTGATGCAGCCCAGGGTACAATAAGCTTTCTGGGCTACTAGTGCACTTTGCTGACACATGTTGAGCTTCCCATCAACCAAGACCCCCAGGTCCTTCTCCTCAGGGCTGTTCTCCTCCGTTCTCCACCCAACCTGTACTTGTGCTTCGAATAGCCCCAGCCCAGCTGCAGTACATTGCACTTAGCCTTGTTGAACCTCATGTAGTTCACAGAGGCCCACCTCTCAGGCCTGTCCAGGTGCCTCTGGACGGTATCCCTTCCCTCCAGTGTGTTGACTGCACCATGCAGCTTGGTGTCGTTGGCAAACTTGCTGAGCATGCACTCAGTCTCACTGTCTGTGTCATGGACAAAGATGTTAAATAGCAGCAGTCCCAGTAACAACTCCTGAGGAACACCACTCATCACTGGTCTCCATCTGGACATTGAGCCACTGACTGTTTAATTCATATGCCTGGGTATATAACCCTTCTGTCAGTTTATGTCCCATTCACTGTAAAGGAAGGTCATAGAGGCAAGGGTTTTAAGGATCTCGATGCTCTAAATATCGATGTTTCAAATTCTCTTTTAACTTTGCAAACAAAGTAATTGTAGAGTGGGATGACCTTTTTCCTGTGATTAGGCTGCACCCTGCTTAGGGCTGCCTTTTGTCAAGAAACATGCAGATACAAAGGTAGATACAGCCTCTGCATATTAGAAATTGTTAAATATTATAGTCTCAATGGAAGAAGGATGTACAAGTGAATGTGTTAAAAAGCGAGAGAGGAGAAAGGGAGAAAGTGACAGTAAAAACTGCAGTGTTTTACCAAAAACCATGGTGTTCTTCCTTTAAACCTTTCCCTATGACTCACATAGCATGATGACCTTTAAACACTGCTTGCTTATTCTGGGATGGGCAGTGATAAACTAAAATACCTGTGTTTGACATGTTTCTTTGTCTCTGCTAACAATATCATAAAAGCTCTTTATCTGGCATACATTGCCAGCCTTTCCCAAAACTGCTTGTTAATCCTGCCAGAACTCTGCCTAAGTGCCACCTCCTGACCTTCCTTTTACTTGTTTTGACTACTGTATTTTGACTTATGTTAAGGTTATTAACCCCTCTGAGAAGTGATTGTCTTTCCTTTTATGTCTGCTTGTTGCCTCAGTCTGCCAGAAATTTAAAAACACTCTACTAGTGCAAATGAGAAAGGTTATTTATTTGAATGTGTTTATTAAAAAAAAAAAAAAAGAAAAAAAAAAAAAAAAAGAAAAAAGAAAAGAAACACTCTTCACTGAGTTATAATGTCCTTGGCATACTTTCAAATGTACTAGAACAGAAGGAACACACCATAAAAGTTAACTAAAGCAGTGACACTTTATCCTCGGCCCCTCAACCTGTTTACTGTAATAGTTTTAGAGGTCAGCAACACATTGGTGTCATGTTGTTTTCATTTAACTCAAAATCTCACTTTGAAGAATTTTAGCTTTGATTAGAATTTTAACTTTGGTCAATAGCTAGTTATACAGTTGTATGTAGCAAAATGTCTGGGAAGTCAGAAAAGTCAAGACATATCAGCCACTGGGAGAAGGGAGATCTGTTGTACACCAATAAACCTGGGCTACAACCTCATTATTCTGAGTCATTTGAAAACTGTAAAGTAAATAAACCTTATATTTCACTCCTACCACTTCCCACACAGCCATTGTAGATGGCTTTTTTTTTTTTTTTTTTTTAAGGTGACTGAACTAGATCTTGATGCATATATTTGCTATATTTTCACCTTTAATCTAAGGCAGCACTTAGAGTGAAAGAAGCAGTAAAGGGGAATAAAGTAGAGGTGATTGTGAATTAGAAGGAAATTGGACATTCAAAGCAATTGTCACTGAGAAAATGAATGGAGGAGAGATGCAAAAAAAAGACTTTTGATCTGATCATGAACAGGAGGATAAGGAAGAGATTCAAGACAGGTGAGGGAAATGAGCTCATCTGTTCTTTGAATGCTGAAAGGTGACGCTATAAGTTTGGGAAAGGCTGGAGTAATGTACCCAAGATGAATGCAGGTGATGATCCAGTTGGAACTCTAAAAAAAGAACAGCGTATAGGAAGGACTACACTCCAGAAAGTTCTGGAGAAAAATGTAACTAAAGGTATGCAGAGCAATAGAGAAAGAAGAATTAAAACTTGGAGTCCAATTGTGAATTTGAGTGACAGAAAATAAAGTCATAGTGTGATCAGTGACTGAGGAAAGCATGGGAGCTGGTGAGGGATTGAAAGTTCAGTTTGGGCTGGGTTGAGTTTAAGCTGATGAACAGATATCTGAAGAAAAGAAGTCAGAAATACTATATTTTACCAAAAAAAAATAAAAAAAATAAAAAAAATAAAAAACACTAGTCTTGCACGAAAGAGTAGTTTAAAAGAATTGGGATTTCCATTCAGATTAAACATAGTAGTTGAAGCATATTAGGCAGATGACATCATCTGAAGAAAGTTCATAGATTGAGAGTAGTCAGGGGCTGAGGATCATTCCCAAGAGGGTACATACCTAAAACAAATCTTCAAGTAGTGCTAGGGAGGAGGAAAAGAATCACAGAATATCCTGAATTGGAAAGGACCCACAAGGATCACTGAGTCCAACGCCTGGCTACACGCAGCACCACCCCAAAACCAAACCAGATGTCTGAAAGTGCTGTCCAAACACTTCTTGAGCTCCAGCAGGCTCAGTGCTGTGACCTCTGCCCTGGGGAGCCTGTCCCAGTGCCTGACCACCTTCTGGGTGCAGAACCTTTCCCTAACCCCCAGCTTGACCCTCCCTTGTCCCAGCTCCATGCCATTCCCTCGTGTCCTGTTGCTGTCCCCAGAGAGCAGAGCTCAGCGCCTGCCCCTTTGCTCCCCTCATGAGGGAAGGTTTTGCTCCACAGTTTTCTCATGAGCCACTAATTGCAAGCAGTGTGAATATGCTTTTAAACTCTTTCTGCCATCTCATAATGCCCTTTTTTCTTCATTGACTCATTGCTGTATGAAGACAGCATCAGCTATTGCTCTGCCTCACATTCCCCCAATTTTGCCATGCTGCAAAATTTAATATCAAGAAAATCACCTCCAAATTGAACAACTTTATGAGCAGATAACTGACACAAAGCACAAAGTAGCTAATATGCAAGATGACACTTTCGTCCACAGCTACAGAGCTGGTGAGAGAACAGCTAAAGATGAAGAGATCCAACCATGTTATGAAAGAGACAAAGACTGAACTCAGACCAAGAAGTATTTCTACAATGCTCAGAAATCCCTAATGTTGCAAGGCTTGAATATTAACACTCTAGAAAATGCTTTATTAAAACAGAAGATTCCTCACTTATGGATACGTGACTCTGGTTTCTGAGCAGTACTCTGTCCAGAGCAATAATTCAGAATATGAGAGGCATAAAATGCAGAGCTAAACGATGGATCTTACTGAAGTCAACAGCAAAACACCTGTTCAATTGCAGAGAAAAAGAGCTGCACTTCCAGACATGTTGCTGACATCAGCAGTGGTGCAAGGCAGAAAATGAGCATATCTTGGAAACTGCTTTCCACTAATTTGTTATTCTGTGGGTGGGAGAACTTGTGTATCTTTATATGAAAAGAGGTGGCAACACAGAAGGTAATTAGTGGAAAAAATAGAATAAAACAGAGTTTTCTTTACTCTTCATTGCTTCCTTGGTGCAATTCCCCCTTTTGTTATGTCAACAAATCCATTTCAAAACAACAATAGTTTACTTCTGATAAAAAAATAAGTGGAAGATGGAATTATTGTATAATATCAATGCAAATGTGTATCGCTTTTGAATAAAACTAAAGATATAGGAAAGATGTTGGAAAAGACATGTTCTTTCAAATTCACTGAAAGCTGAATTTTGCCAAAATTATTACTGTTCTCTATAATATAGAATTTATCATGTAGATGAAAATACTAAGATACTAAAATTTGATAAAATTGACTAATATATTAATCCTGAGTTGTTTTGTTTTTTGTTGTTGTTTTTTTTTTTTTTTTTTTTTCCTAATGTTCATTAAGCTTCTGTGGAAACACAGGACTCACTATATTGAATATATATATGAGATATCGGTTGAACCTACACCTGAGCATTCAGACCATGATGACTTATGGCAGGTTTCCTCCTGCAAAACAAATTTCAAAATCACTTCCTCTATTACATAAGCTATCACAATAATGTTCAGGGCAGAATCCTTGCTCTGTCGTTCTTTCAAAAAGACTGGACCTTCACTTTATTATGTATGTATTAAGGCTTTAAATTGTCACCCATCACCTTCATCTCCCAGTGCCTTCCAAATCCAGCTTTAAACAACATTAAAGTTCCTAGAGGGGACTTTGGAGCATGGAAACCCTGGCTTCAGTAAAACAAGAGTTAAGTAAAGTGTGTGTTTCTGAATGTCTCAATCTTATTACTGTACACCTGTGGTTTAGAGATATTTTTGTCTGTGGCTGTTACTGTGTTGTGATACAGTGTGTGTTTGACCCCTGCTAAAGTTGATTAGAATTACTTGCAGTTCTCACGCAGGAGGAAGAAAATAAGCTTCCTTTCTCAATTTCTTATTCCTTTAGCACTTTAACCTGTGCAAAATAATCATACAGAATTAAATTCTCATTGGGTAAAAAAATGGTGCCTTCCCATAACATTGCTTTTTTGCTGCTGGGTTAGCCAGAGACAGATACATTGGCTTCCTGCATCCTGGATCTGGAATTCAGCAACATTTCATTCAGTACAACCAGCTTCTTTCTACTCTGTGTCCTGAAGGTTGCTGCAAATGTCTTAAAAATAGAGTTTAACGTTACTATCCAAGGTAAAATATTTATACTGAGAAATACCTTGACTAAAGGCAAGTCATTTAAAAGAAGGCATTTTATCCCAGTTCAAACATTGGTTTGTGAATTTGCATTGAAAGCTTCAGATTTTTTGTCTTTAACATCCATCTCCTGCTATCTGCCCTTTTAATATTTGCTTGTATTCTGAAAAATATTCTGTTAATAGAAACTTATACTATGACAAAACTAAAAATGCTGTATTCTTTAACTGTCACTTGGTGATCTTTATTATTTAATCTTGCAGGAACACCATGGTTTTACAGCTTATCTCTTTGCAAAACCAAATTAATGAAAAGATTACCCTAAACTCAGAATACCTGAAAGCACCACTGGAGAAATTTAATTTTTCTTAGCATTTCATTTCAAGTAAAACTGGCTTGGTTGTACCACTGCAGCTGTGATTTGTGAAGTAAATGGCAATGCTAAATGTGCTGAAAATCTGACATGTTCCCTGAGCAACAAAGGGACTGAAGGCAAATGTTACAGTATTACTGACAACACCAGTAATGCTTGTTTAAGCATTTGCTTCATAAACAATAAAAAGCAGCATTACAAAAAAATAAAATAAAATATATCAAGCAGGCCTCTGCTTTTTCTTTCCCCTATGATTAGCTTTCTTCAGTTGTTTCTCTTTATTCTCCTTTTAATTAAAAGCTCATTTGCAATAGCTGCTTATAAAGCTCAATATTCTCTTCTGAAGCATTTCCTACCAGAAGCCTTTGCCCTTGAATGTTTTCTTCATGGTATGAGATAATTTTTTATTTTTTTTGTATTTTACTAATCTTACAATATCACCTTCAGCTTTCAGTAACTGGATGATGAACAAACTACAAAAAAGTTTCTACCCCAAAGACCTTGCAGTATATCCTGCAGCAATGTAGCAATGGGGGTTGGTCTATTCTCCCATGTGCCTGGTGACAGGACAAGGAAGAATGGGCTGAAGTTGCACCAGGGGAGGTTTAGTTTGGATATTAGGAAGAACTTCTTTACCAAAAGGGTTGTTAGGCATTGTAATGGGCTGCCCAGGGAAGTGGTTGAGTCACCATCCCTGGAGGTCTTTAAAATACGTTCAGATGTAGAGCTTAGTGATATGGTTTAAAGAAGGACTGGTTAGGGTTAGGTCAGGTGTTGGACTAGGTGGTCTTGGAGGTTTCTTCCAATCTAGATGATTCTGTGATTCTCTAGAGGTGGCACATTATTGGTGTGGGTGTTGAATTGTTTCATTTATCAGTTTTGTGTGTGTTCTTTTTTTCTTTTTTTCTTCTTCTTCTTCTTTTTTTTTTTTTTTTTTTAAATTTCCTGGTTCACTTGTGAACTCAGACTGAGACCTGTAAGATCTGAAATCCCACAGCCAACAGTTGACCTGAGTTCAGAAAGTCATGTATCCAGAGCATTTGTGTCCTTGTCTAGTCCCAGGGATTCCTTTACAGATTAAATATTTATCTGGTTCCTCATATCCCTTGCAACTTCTTTGTATTTTCCATTTGATAACATTGCTTACACACACACACACACCAAAAAAAAAAAAAAAAAAAAATTCATTTGAATCCGTCTTCCTTCTCCTGTCTTTTCATAGAATCATAGAATCATTAAGGTTGGAAAAGACCCTCAAGATCATCTGGTCCAACCATCACCCTACCACCAGTGTCACCCACTAAACCATGTGCCCAAGCACCACGTCCAACCTCTCCTTAAACACCCCCAGGGATGGTGACTCCACCACCTCCCTGGGCAACCTGTTCCAATGCCTGACTGCTCTTTCTGAGAAGAAATATATCCTCATTTCCAACCTGAACCTCCCCTGGCACAACTTGAGGCCATTCCCTCTTGTCCTATCACTGGTTATCTGTGAGAAGAGGCCAACCCCCAGCTCCCCACACCTTCCTTTCAGGTAGCTGTAGAGAGCAATAAGGCCTCCTCTGAGATTCCTCTTCTCCAGATTAAACACCCCCAGTTTCCTCAGCCGCTCCCCGTGGGACTTGGGTTCCAAGCCGTGGGACTTGGGTTCCAAGCCCTTCACCTGCTTTGTAGCCCTTCTCTGGACATGCTCTAGGGCCTCGATGTCCTTCTTGTAGTGAAGGGCCCAAAACTGAAAATAGTATTCAAGGTGTGTCCATTTTGATACAGAGGTGCTCTCCATGTCCACATAAAGTTTTTGTCTGTCATCAGTTCAAACCTGTCAATCCAGGTTTGAATTCCTGCCCTTTGAATTCTAACAACAAAAACACCAAATACTGTTCAGTCAGTTCTTCTTGCAACTCCTTTCCTTCTAAATTAGGTTTCCTCTCATTCTGTCTTTCTTTTGTCTATTTCCTTGCCTACAATACCTTATGGCAGCTAAATCAAGAAACACTAACTCTAACTCAGATTTAGTACATAAAAACAACCTTCCCATTTCTCTCATGTTCTAGTGACTTTTTTTTTGGAGAAGCCAGGTGACATCCATAGGTTACATTATGTGATTCTGGAATAGCTCAGCTGATACTGCTGAATTTAGTGAAGTGTTATAAAATTACAGCTATGTGAGACCCTGATCTGTGTCAAGCATCCTCTGTTGAACTTTTTCATGCCTGATTGCCTATCAGTTCTGTTAATTGTTTGTCTTCAATATCTTTATAGATTTTTGTCATGCTGTAGAACATGGGGGGAAAGTCTCTTAAAGAAACATAAGCTTGATAAATTCTGGGGAGTTTTCCAAAGATAGCTGACAACAGAATTTTGACCATTATTTGACATGACAGAAGATAGACTTAGTCATTACAAAGTAGCTGCAGTGGTTAAACCTCAGGCTGTCAACGCTTCTTAAAGAAAGTATGACTACTTTTTCCCATGTGAGTTTTTCAATTTCATAATCACAAAAAAGCAGTGGCAGCCAAGCATCCATTGGTGGCAACTGAGTACCTGCCTTTTTGTACCCTTGGGAATAATTAGAGTAAACTGGAACTATAAACATCAAGGGTGGAGAGAGATAGAGAGAATTCCAGTTGGCAATCCTAAGGAAAAAAAAAAATATATCTGCTTGTTACCGTGAAATAGATTTTTAATGCCCTGAAGGTTTTGTAACCACAATGCCCAGCTGAAGTGCCTGAAATACAAAAGAAGCAAAAGCTTTCAGAATGACAGAATCACAGAGCGGCTGAGGTTGGAAGGGACCTCTGGAGTTCATCTTGTCCACACCCCCTGCTCAGGCAGGGACGCCTACAGCAGGTTGTCCAAGTCAATGTTCAGGTGCTTTTGAAGATTTCCAAGCAAGGAGATTCCACAATCTCTCTGGGCAACCAGAAAGCTTATGTTTTAAAGCACAAGTGAATAATGTGAAGGATGAGATAGATATACAATCCTCAAGATACGCTGAGATTCAAGTCTGCATTAAGAAGCGGCAGTTCTCTTGGGGTTCCCTCCCACTGGATGGAGGTCCTGTAGACACCCAGTGTAAGGTCCATAGCTCACTTCAAGCAAGGCTCTTTGCTGGAGGCCTTGAGGGAGGTGATTTTATACTCTTTTTGTCTTTGAAGACACTCTTGTCTCTTCTATCCACTGAGAGGAAGTTTGAGGAAAAATTTTTGAAGGACAGTGTTTTAAAAGAGAGGAGGAAGAAGAAAGGAAAGCAATTGCTTCTTCCATTCCACAATGACCTTTCACAACATCTTTATTTTATTTCTCTACTGAAGGAGAATTAGTTACAGAATCAGAGAATCACAGAATGGCCAAGGTTGGAAGGGACCTCTGGAGATCATCTGGTCCAACCCCCCTGCCAAGCAGGATCACCTAGAGCACATTGTGCAGGGTGGCATCCAGGTGGGTTTTGATTATCTCCAGAGAAGGAGACTCCACAGCTTCTCTGGGCAACATTTTCCAGTGCTCTGTCACCCTTACAGTAAAGAAGTGCCCTCTCATATTCAGCCAGAACTTACTGTGCTTCAGTCTGTGCCCGTTGCCTCTCCTCCTGTTGCTGGGCACAACTGAAAAAAACTCCATCCTCTCAACACCCTCCCCTCAGATATTTATATACATTGATGAGGTCTGCCCTCAGTCTTCTCTCTTCTAGGCTAAACAGGCCCAGCTCTCTCAGCCTGTCCTTGTACAACAGCTGCTCCAGTCCTCTCATCATCATTGTAGCCCTCCTGTGGACTCACTCCAGTAGCTCCATGTCCCTCTTGTGCTGGGCAGCCCAGAGCTGGACACAGCACTCCAGGTGTGGCTGCACCAGGGCTGAGTAGAGGGGGAGGATCACCTCCCTTGACCTGCTGGCAACACTTTTCTGAATGCAGCCCAGGATACCATTGGCCTTCTTGGACCTAAGGTCACAGTGCTGGCTCATGGTCAGCCTGCTGTCCACCAGGACTCCCAGGTCCCTCTCTGCAGAGCTGCTCTCCAGCAGGTCAGCCCCCACCCTGTGTTGGTTCTTGGGGTTATTCCTCCCAAGGTGCATTAATAATAAATGTAATGGCAGTGCTGTGGGAAGCATGAACTTGATTAAATTAATTACTATCACAAAAACATTAAACCCAAGAAAATCAGACATGCCACAAGGAGGCAATACTCCAGGTAGAGAGTTACCACACTTGGTGTGTGTAAGCAGGGTTAGCAGGTAGTAAAGGAAGGAAACACTTCCAACACTTCCAAAGGCAGAACTGAAGAACAAAATCACAAAAATGAGGAGAAAATGCTAGAAAGGCACTAGCTGTGCTATATCTCTAACTGTGCTCTGCAAGACCCTGCAGGCCCATCTCAGTTATTTGACTCAGTATTTATTAGTGTCCAGAGACACCAAAAGGCTATTCTGTTTTTCATAAAGACATAGTCCCTTCACCTCCAAAGATATGGCTGATCTGATGTTTGAGATGAAATACTGGCAACTCAGCAAGCATGATTCTAACTCTATAGCGTGTGATAGTTTACTAAAAGCAATAGCAGGAGCATGTTTCATCAGCTTGTCCACCCTACAGACACAGTGCTTGTGTGCATTGCTTGTCAGCTGCAGTTCTCCTTCCTTCCAAAAGAAGCCTTGGACTCCTTTATTTCTTTGCTTCTTAGGTTAGCCATAGTGGTTTATACTATTTGAAAGCAAATATTAATACACTACAGTACATTTCTGACTTTGGGGGTCCTAATAATATAAAACCACTGTACATTCTGTTTTTCTACATTGCTTTCTGCAGATTGAGAGTCAGTCACTAATGCTAGTGACAATAAGGCTAAGACAGCAGCTAATCTATTTTCCTACTCCAAAAATAGATATTCTCAACCAATGTTCCAAAAAGACTTTTAAAGATGGAAATCCCGTAGCTTCCTATGCACTGTAACCATGCTTGCACTTGCTTACATGTAGAACATTTCTCTACAACCTAACCTAAATCTTCTTTGCTACTGTTTACATGCAGGAGTTGCTACCTGCTCTTCAGAGATAAAGAACATACAGCACAGCACACCCTCTTGCTGCTTTTAGCAGCATTTTTCTTGCTAGGAAACTTTTAGCAAGTGTCCCTTTGGGCTGCACTTCTTTGAATGATGGAATATCACCTTTCAGTCTTTCTTCACAGGCAATGTTTTCTCAGTTTTTATTCTACTATGGGCTCTCTACACTTGTAACACATTTCTTTATGTGTGCCATGCAAAAGTGGAGTCTACAGTCCAGCTGTACTCTCTCATGCTCAGCAACATGGTAGGATTTCTTTGTGCACATCACATAGCCCAGCTTTTATAAATCCCACTATAAGCTTCCCTTTTTTACAATATCATGACACAGTTAACTTCTGTTCATTGTGACCTGCAGATCCTCATCTGTGGTACTGCTGCCTGTCTGATTGCCACCAGCTAATTGGGGTAGAGACTTCCGCTTATCTTAATTGAATGGCAGCCTATTTATTTCAGCCCATTAATCTCTATTCATTGAGACCCTTTTTTATTTTGCCCTTGCCATCTAAAACATTTGCTATATCTCCCAGCTTAGATATATGAAAGTTCTGCAGGCATCCTCTCCTGTTTTTCAACCAAGTCATTACTCAAGGGTAGACAACACAAGACCAAACCTTGCACAAACCCACTTCATAAGTGTGCTCAGGCTGGTGGTGAACATTTGATTGCTGTTTTCTAAGGTTGTCTATTCTCATGACCTGTGTCTGTTTCAACAGTTTCTCCTGGACAATATTTCTTTAGCTTGCTTATGAGTGTACCATAGGAAGTACAAAAAGACCCACTAAAGTTTAGATGTGATATATCTCTGGTTATTCCCTTCATCATAAAGCCATTTATGTTGTCAGAAAAAGGAAATTAGACAGGTTTGGCATGACTTCTTCTTGACAAATCCATAGTTGCAGTTACTTACCACCTTGTTAATTTCTAGGCACTTTCCTAGAGTGTGTCCATTAGCAAAATGTGGATAGCGCAGTTTGGCTACATCCCAGGGGTAGTGAGTTAAGGGAGGACTTTCAGGATCTTTCTGTTTTCTTTGATTTATCTTCTCCATTAACATCATCACTCAGAAAGGCTCTTTGCCATAATCCTCCTCTCTTTTTGAAGAAGAGAAGACAATACAGTATGGCCAAAATTCATAGCATGACTCCCAGATTCTTTCAGCTGCATGTGCTTACTGGCACCAGGGCACTGTATTGCTAAAGACTTCATTCTCCATGGAGAAACTTTTGCACGTCACCACTTCAGCAAAATTGCTGCCCACACTCTGATCCTTTATGATGTTAATAGTTTGACTGACAACATTACTTTACTTTATGCAGGTTGGGACTGAACCAGCTGTGAAAATTCTTTTCTTATGGCCTGGGGCTACAAATGGGAAGGAAGGAACACAAGGAGGAAGGACAAGGTAATAAAATGTTTAGGCATATGAATGTGACAGCGAAACATGTGGGCAATATTTTGTGTCATTTACAGAGAGAGCTCAACTGCCTATGCACGTAAGAACATAAAAATGGCCAGATCTGCATGTGAATTGCAGAGGTGTAATGAGTGCCATAACTCTCACTTATCACTGTGTGTTTATTTCTTTGCTCTTTTAAAAAGAGTTGGCTGCAGTTGGACTTTATTCTTCTGAAGAGGAGAGAAACAACTCCATAACAATGCTTGTGGTCTCTTGTTTTAACTGTAATGGCAGACAAACCAAAGCAGGTCTGGAGATGCTTGCTGCTTGCTCTACCTCCTTCATTAAATAGAGTTCCAAGCCTGACAGCCTGAATGCCAACATTTCAATTGTTTTAGACCAGATTATATTTATGCTGTACATGGTCATGGGCCATGGGCATGAATTGCAGAGCTGTGAGCTTTACAGGCATGCCTGGTGTCTTTTTTTCATCTGAGCACAGCACCATAACCACCACTGGTATCAGCATACAAACAAGAATAAGACAGTATTGCCTCCTCACCACTGTCATTTCCCTCTCAAAAACGTACACTTGAAAGAGGTCATTTAAATATGATCCTATTCTCTAAATGAACATTCTGTCTCTTTTTGTTTTTATACTACAGTGCTTTCAACTTTTCTTCCCATCATTAAGCCATTTGAGTGAAATACTGAACTGATTAATGTGGCATTTTCCACTAAACTGTTTCAGGAAATGCTGCACCTTACCAGTGGGATGCTTTTGAATAATGTAATCTCCTTAGTATAATTAAAACTAAGTTCTGAAGTTAGTACCTTTTCTCCCTGGAGACGCTCATCAAAATGTCAAGTGTTCCTTCTAGTGGAACTGCAAACCCATAGTACAAACAAATATATTTATCCACTGTTCCTTGCAAGCAGGAGACCTTTGCCTCTATTCTCTGTCACTTCATTTTTAACATGATTAAATAGTGCATGAAATAATAAATAGTCTCTATGCACAGAATGACAGACTATTTAAAAAAAGTTTAAAGAGTAGAAATGAAGTAACATAGGTAACAATGATAAGTCCTTGGTTTGTTTTACTAGTGATTCCTTCCAAGTATGGCTCTTAAAGTTTAGATTCTTATCTACAAATGAAGCAAATTATAAGAAACAAAACATTTGCCTCCCCTAGACTTCTTAGGTGGCTTTTTTTTTTTTTTTTTTCTTTTTAATTGCCTTACAGAAAAACAGGGCTGGGGTGCCACCACCTGGAGACCTGGAGCAATGTTGTGTGCACTTTCAATTTTCAGAGAGTTGCAGAGACTCCACAGATGTTTCTGTTTGAGAAACCCAACAAAATAAAAATAATTAAAATTAAAATTGATTGCTGTTATATTTGCCCCCCAAAATCCTGACTGTGTACATTATATGCACACCAGGTCGATGTATTAATTTAATGAAGAGCTTGCTTTCCTCTCTTGCATTTTATGCTGAAATGCCCAGAAAGCCAGGACTGGCCTGTTACTGTAATGCCCAGATCTGAGCCATATGATTATAACAACTTGCACTGCAATCACAAGGCACTGGGTACAACGTAAGCTCACAGCCATATTAACTTGCACAGACTGACAGATTCTATGAAAACTATTGGAGATTTTTTGTACTTTTTGTTACTTGCTTTTCTTGATTTAAATTAAAACCCAGCAAGGAGTTACAATATGCGCTTAGGAAACTGAATAAATTCCAGCTAAAAACCATATTGCATATGTTGAATTGGCTTCTCTCCAGTATCTTATTATTATTTATAACTGCTCTTATTTAAAGCTGGTGTACTCTGCAAACTGTTAGCTAGAGATAAAGACAGGACAGTTAAATATCTGCTATTAATTAGCTTCCTCTTCCTAAACTATCATATATAAGTCACTGAAGTTATTATAGGAAACAGCACATACTTGTGCAATAAGCACCAGAAGATCAAAGCTTTGTATTCTTTTATCTTGTTTGGGTCATCTGGGATATAGGCATCTTGTCGGAGCTAGTCGGGTAAGATCCCTCTGTAATTGGTGGTGGCAGCCACTTCTGGGGTCCTTCCCCTCTGCAACACAACACGGTTTCCTAAAACAGGTGCAACAAACCACCTCCTGGAAATGCCTGTCTGTCCTCATTAATAACAGAGACAGCCTGGACACCTTGTTCCTGGTGACCTCAATTTACAGGCTGCCACCTACAGGGAGGCTGTGCCTTACCCTGTAACTAACATCAAAAAGGGAATCATTTAAGCCTAGTGAAAGTAAAGTCTGGCCTATGTACTGCTTACCAGACACTGAATGAGAGATACCTGATACAGTTTGAGTGGAAAATTCTCCAGCCAAACCTGTAAACAGGTTGCTTTTATCTCCAGCGGTGACATTTCCATATGTGTGCATTAGCCACAACTACTCAGTACTTCCTACACCTAATCCTCCTGTTTACCACTTTACTTGCAACACCCCTATGTTGTAAGATCACCAGATACTGGGGGAAGGAATGTTTGACAATACTGATTAGCTTAAAGCATAACACAACTTCATTAGTGTCTTGTAAGGACACTTCACGTTCAACCAGTCCTATTGCCTACTTTACAAACGTTTTAAATCTTGCACATCAATGTAATACAATGTTAACTGTCCTTACTAATCCCATAATGGAAACCTATTCCTTTTGTATATGATAGATAACCACCATAAAATAATTTCTTTCATTTATTGGACTATTATACCATGGCTGTTAAGAAGCTCTATGAAGAAAATTTCAAGCTGAGTCTCCCTAAGCCCTTTTAGTTGGTATATGTCCTTTAGACTACAAGCCATAACTTCAATGTGGCTTCCAGTTATCCTAAGGGAGCCTTTGGGAAACTAAGTTGCAAATACACAGGATCTTCCTTTTTTCCAGGAAAAACAAAATTGTCAAGAATCCCTTGGCTGAGGTTTGTATCCCCCTTCCCAATATAAAATATAATTTTCTATTTTATTTTTTTTTTTTACTTGATTAGACAATCTTGCAGGTGTCAATCTCCTTGTTGTGGAATGTCCCCACCATGACGTTTAAGAGCCTAGGACAGGTCTGTGACATTAGTTACATAGTTGCATCTAAGTTCAACAGTACCACAGAACATCACTCAAAGTGGGACATGGTCATCATGAATGGTACCACATGTAACAGTTGCGAGCAGTTGCAAGAGCCCCTGGGCTGCTTTTGGCCTGGACTATCCTGCACCCTCCCAGAGGGCACCTGCACAGATTTATCTGCAGCAGTGTCCCCTCAGCCACCCTGGTGAGCCCCTCAGCTGCTTCTGCCCACCACACCTGAGCCATTCTGGGCATGGGCATCACCACCCCACACCTCTGATCACCCACAGTACGTGGGGCATCTGAGTTGCTGTCTTCCTTGAGGACCCAACAAGACATCCTGACACCATGGGCAGCTGACATCAGAACAGCCAAAGTAGGGCAGACCACTAAGAAACTAATAAACTCAGAAGAAGAGACTAGATCTAGACAGATGAAAGACATAATAAAATCAACTAGTATTAACAATGGACTTGATTTAATGTACAATGTATGAAGTAATGAAGTACTCATGGATGCTGTTAAGGCTTTTTTTTTTTTAACATACATCTATAAACATTTAAGTTATAACATAGAACAAGGGATAATAAAATAAATAGAAGGAATTACAACGAAAAAGAAGAAGGTTGAAGGTAACAATTATTGCTGCAGTTACTGTGGACAAGATAACTCTGGAGAAGAGAAGACTTCAGGGAGAACTCATTGCAACTTTCAATACTTAAAGGTGTCTTATAAAAGAATGGAGAAAGACTCTTTACTCAAGTAAATAATGATAGGACAAGGTGGAATGGTCTTAAACTAAAAGATGATAGATTTAGATCAAACATTAGGAGGAAATTCTAATGGAACTTCGATGTCTTGAATCTGTCTCACCATTGTAGCACCTGCATGTTTCTTGGTCCACCAAGATAGCCTCATGCTCTCACAGAATCACATAGAACAGTTGAGGTTGGAAGGGACCTCTGGATATTATCTATACCAACCCCCCTGCCAAGCAGGGTCACCTAGAACATACTGCACAATATCACACCCAGGTGAGTTTTGCATATCACTAGAGAAGGAGACCTCACAACCACTCCATGCAACCTGTTCCATTGCTGTTACCCTCACAGTAAACAACTTTAATTTAAATGGGCCTTGTCATTCCTCATCACATCCCTGCATCCTCTGACCACGTCTCTATATTCTTCCCCAGTGGCCTGTCCCCTTTTCTACATTCTCTGTATTTCCTTCTTCCATTTGAGTCCCTCCAGGAGCTCTTTGCTCACCCAAGGAGGTCTCTTGCCCCCTTTGCTTGCCTTTTGCCCATAGGAATACATAGATTTTGAGCTTGGAAGTAGTGACGCTTGAATACTGACCAGCTCCTTTGGGCCCTCTTTTTCTCTGAGGCCTCAACACATGGGATTTCTCCAAGTAGGTTCCCTGAAGAGGCCAAAGTTTGCTCTTCTGAAGTGTAGGGTTGAGATCCTTTTTGCCCTGCTTCCTCCTTGTGAGATCCTGAACATCTCACGGTCTGTGCAGCCAAGGCTGTCTCCAGCCTTCACACCTCCAACCAGCCTGTCTCTGTTTGCAAGCACAGGATCAAGCTCCTCCCCACCCCTGTCTGCTCTCACTTATCCTGAGTCATGCAAACAAATCAACTTTCACCTGTGTTTAATCATGCTCAAAGTCCTTTAATTTCAGCTGACAGCCCTGTGCAATACTAGGAACAGATTTACCTAGGCTCAGATAACACCAGGCAGCTGGGCTCCTGCACCTGCCTTAGTTCAAGCCAGCATTTCTCTGCCCTTGTATGTACCAGTGTCGTATGCATGGTATGCCCTTGGCAGGGAAACCTGCAGGTTACCCACAACACTAGCTTCTGTCAAAGGCTGGTGGAATGGCTTTGGTTTGTCCCGGTTGTGTTTTTTCTTCTTATTATTTATTTTCCTATTTCTGAAGGACTTATGAAGGCCCATATTGTATAAACCAATGCTTTAATATTGTGGGGGTGAATGTCTTAAGAAAAAAAAAAAAATTAGCATCAAATTTGACTCATTATTTTTTACATATGGTCTGCTAGAGACACAAAGTTTACATTTTTAATTTAGTAAAACAAATGTGCAGCATGTGAAAGTTCTGGTTTGTTATAACACTGTTCATGGGTGTTTGGGCTATTGACATTTTAAAATATTATTTAATTTATTTTAGAAAAAAAATCTGAATGTGATAAATGATTCTGTAAATAAAATTAATTTTACATGAATGTGCTCACATAAAAATGAATTCACTCTAATGAAATTACTCAGTTTAATAAGGACATGTATGATTAGGTCATATATTGAGAAAAGAAAGCTGAAATAATCAATTTGCCTCTAAAACTAAATAAAAGAAAAAAAAAAAAGTGTGTTTCTGAAATACTTAAGTTCCCACTGTATTGATTTTTTTGAGATACCACTAAAGAAATGCCATTTATACATCTATCCTACCAAATGTTGAATTTGTCTGTAAAACCAGCTTTTCCTAAAAGGAATATAAACCAGACTGTTAAAGCCAAAATGAGCACCTCTCAGCTCCGACTATAGAATATCACAAGAAAACTCATGCTTGTTTGAGTCCTTAAAAGACAGCAATCTTCTTTCAAACATAAAATTGCACTGAGATAGGTCTGACACCTGCTTTGACACTGGTTTCTGCACAAACTGACTCAAACAGCTCTGAAATCTTCCTTTTTTTTTGTAGGTGTTTTCACTGGTTCACTATGGATATACAGCAGCACAACCAAAAATAGATCTTAGCCCCATCAAATCTATTTTGATTGCAAGTACTACCCTGCAAAGAAACAACTCAAAGTGCCTTTTCAGCCAAATCTTTTGCTCTACTTATGAAAAGACTGTCAGATCTTAAGTTTAATTGGTATCATCTTTCTACAGTCCTACAACTCATTGGTTTAGAATATATTAACAGAGATTAAAAAAAAAAAAAAAAAAAAAAAAACTGAAAAGGTTTTTAGAACTAGCTTCTAGATTTTTTTTTTTAGGAAACACAAGAGGAAAACTGCTTAACATGCCAAGCCTAGAGGATTGGGTTAAACCAGAAAGCAATGAACGACTAAAGAAACTAGAAAAGGCTATTTTGTTATATTGTCCTTTTAACCACAAATAAGGGTCACAATAGTAGAAGCAATTTTCAAAAGAAAATAATCTTAATAGAGTTGAAAAAAAAATAATGCATAAAGGTGAATTCTGATAGAGGGGCCTGGCACATATCAATGCTGCCTTGCTGCGCTCAGAGAGGAGCCTAAGTGGTGATGCTGCAAATTGGGCACCAGTTGGGTGATGTTCCCACTCATGCAATGCCAGCCGTCCTTCATTATCGTTCTGCAGGGTGGGTGTGGAGTGGGCCTCAGGCATGAACACACACATGTTTAGAGAGAAAGCCTACCTGCCAGCATCCCTAGCACTGTGTTCATCCTCATAACCCATCACACACTGCACAAGTTTTCTGATGGTGGGGAGAAATCCTGTCAACAGAGCAGAGTGATCAGGATCTCACGAATCCATCTTGAAACCATACTTATGTATGTCAGGACTTCTGAGAAGGAACACCATGCTTGAGAGTACATGTGCTTCTACTGTTCAGTGGCAAAGTCCATGATTTCTCAGCCTACATGGCACAAGCCTCATTTCTCTGGATGGGTCTGCTCAAGTGTCCATGTGCTTCCCTCTCCCAGCACTCATCCTTTTTCCTAGGTTACTTCCAAAAGCCACTTTAAAGCATCCCTGTCATGTTTGCTCCTCCCTGATAATCTTTGGCATAACACTATACTAGGCTGTGCAATCTCACAAATCCACAAGCAGTTTCTTTTCCCCATACATCATGCCACCCATGTACTTTCCTACTGTAAGTACTGCATCTGGGGTCCTTCTTCTATAGGACAGCAGGACTAGAGGTGGGGGAATTGGTAAAGCCCCAGGAAGATTTTGAGGGACAAGAGGTAACAGATGACTCTGATGGGACAAATTTATTAATTCCTTCAGGAACATTACAAAACTGTAGGTTTTGGCCTACACCAAGAGAAACAATAAATAAGCTTTAAGGCAACACACACATTACAAGCCATAGTGCAAAGCAACAACAAGGTAAGGCCAGAAGAGGCCGATGCCATTCCTTTAGGAATCTAGGAAATAAATGTTTTCTTGGTCAATAAACCCCAACAAGTCTCCTGGAGGAGTCCAGGAAATAAAATGAAATGTTTTCAGGGCTGAGAGAAACTGTGCCTTGTCTTCTACAATAGAACAATTCAATAACATGAACTTAAGTGAGTAGTGTCAATTTGTCCTTAATAGGGCAGATGAAATCGAACAAAGACTCCTCACCTTTACCCAAGAACCAAAAACAACAACAACAAAATCAAAGAGAAGTCTTTTAGCACTTGTTTAAGTCCAAAGGAATCAGAAGAAATTTCCAGACTTTTCCAGTTTGCAGATCCCTCTACAAGTTTCCCATGGCTTTGTATATCAATGTTAGATACCTGGCAAAAGCACTATTTCTCTTAGTTATCTCTCAAAGTCATACAGAAATTGTCCATGGACCATGGACATCCACCATTGACAGGTTTCGCTACTGTCCAAGTCCAGAAAAAAATAAACAGAGGAACCTCTAGCTGAGGATTCTCTTCCAATTCCTTCTAACAGATGGAGCTGTCAGAAAATTTCCCTTTCCCAGGGTCCTAAGCAGTGCTGAAGCAAGGCTTGGTGGACTGATGTGATGCTGTGCAAGGTTCACTTTCCGTGGTGATGTGTTGTCAACCAGTTGCTTTTTCCCTAGTTGCCACAGGTAACAGTACCACAGCAGAAAAAAAGTCTGTGCCCAGGAAGGGCTGGTTCAATTATTCATCCTATAGTGAATGTCTGTGTGTAATTTGTTGTCTTCTTGCCCTGGTGAGCCATTGATGCTAGTCAGCACCCCCAGGTTTCTATACTGTGACACTTGATCAAGTGGCTAAACCCTAAGTGTGCAAAAACCTATAGGGGGTGGGATGCTTTTGGATGCCTCGAGGTGAGTTAGTTGTCTGGAAACTCAGGTGCCAATGGTTGTCCTACTACCTGTAATGGCAGAGATAAAGCCCTGCCTTCCCAAAGTTTCCTCTCTGGGAGTAAGTTGGCTCATGCCAGATGAACTAAGTTTGCAGACAACATGTTAAACAATCAGCAAAGATGGCCTAAAGCAGGAGTTTGATGCAGGCAGAGGTTTGTTATAATTGAAGGTGTTGACTAAAACTGTGACCTCCTCCAAGCATAGCTCTGCATGCCAGCAGTAGAAAAGGAACCTTTCCCAGGCACTGAGAAGTCTGTTTTACAGTCAAATATCCAAGTTGTTTTTGTCACCATTTCTGAGTGCCCTTTTGTGGGTTCCTGGATAGAGAAGTATCTGGTGTTTTTTGTCCTTTTCATGTGGAAATAAATTGTTTAATTTCTCTTCAGGAGGTCTGCCACTGTAAATGGGATAATACCATGTTACTCCTGACCTGTAGACACAACACAGGAAACAAAAATGTTTTTCCTGGTCATTCCCGGGACAGACATGTCACTTCAGGAAGGATGGGTTTTCCAAGCAGGAGTAGTTCATAAAGAGTTGAGCAGCATTTGTGTATTCATTAATGATCCACCTTCTTTCTCACTTAATTATACTATTTGCTATAATACAATATATATATAATTACATATATATACTATACATAATTTAATTCACTGATGATTTTTTCTCAGTAGCATTAGAGAATAAATTTAATGCACTAAAATTTCTCTTCAAAGCAAATACATTCAGATGATGTGATACATGTTATTAAAAAAATTGAATCAAAAAAGAATGGCTCATTTTATATTAAAGTGTATGGCTTGGATAAATCATATTCTAGGAGGTGCTTTTATTTGACTTTTTGTCTCATACAGAATGAAAATATCTTGGAAACATCCAAAGTTCCCACAAAATACAGAAATTCCAGGGTCAGGCTCTCTGGTCCCGGAGTTGCTGCAGTCTCTACTGTCCTGGTTTCAGTTAGAACAGAATTAATTTTCTTCCTAGTAGCTGGTGGAATGCTGTGTTTTGGCTTAGGATGAGAAGAGTGCTGATAACACCCCGATGTTTTAATTGTTGCAGAGCAGTGCTTATACCAAGCCAAGGACACCTCAGACTTTTGCTCTGTCCTGCCAACAGGCAGGCTGGGGGTGCAGTAAGAGCTGGGAGGGGACAGACCCAGGACAGGTGACCTGAACTAGCCAAAGGGGTATTCCATACCATCTGACGTCATGCTAAACAATATATAGGGGTGGCTAGCCGGGGGGAGGGGGCCGGACTGCTCGGGGTTAGGCTGGGCATCAGTCAGCGGGTGGTGAGCAATTGCATTGTGCATCACTTGTTTGTACATATTATTATTAGTAGTACTATTATCATCATTGTATTATTATTATTATTATTATTATTATTATTTTCCTGTCTTATTAAACTGTCTTTATCTCAACTCACGGGCTTCACTTTCCATTTCTCTCCCCCGTCCCAGAGAGGGAGGGGGGAGGGTGAGCGAACGGCTGCGTGGTGTTTAGCTGCCAGCCGGGTTAAACCACGACAGTCTTTTTGGCGCCCAACGTGGGGCCCAAAAGGTTGAGATAACGGCAGATCTGACCAGATTGTGTTAAACTAAAATTGGTATAAGTATTAGACCTGCTTAATAGTCACTTGTCATAATGTTGATTGCTTTAATCTCAACTGTGCTGCGCCTGTTTTCCAAATTGAGTATTATAGCACGTTATTTTCCGTATGTGCTCTCTGTCATGTTGTTTATCCTCTCTGGGCCCTGGTTTCAGACCATTATGGTACTGTGTGTTGTATCAGTGGCTTATGAGATGATGAAATATCTGGCCATGACTCTAACCTGGTATTTGTACTCAGTAACATCTTCGATTCTATACTTTGGAAACTGTATTTTGGAAACTATTAGCAATTGTATCTGTTGCCTTTTTTCATTAGGGAGTCAATCTGTGGAGGGGAAAGGGGAAGATAATTTTTCTTACTTGATCACTCTCCCTTTCTCCTTCACCACCCCTGTACCCTCCTTGATCACTCCTAGCTTTAAAAACGCCTTCCCCCGAAGGCCCCGAGGCCCCTCAGCACGTCCCGCTGGGCCTCAGCGCCCCACGCGGCCCCACCGCGTCCTCCCCTAATTTTATATTAAAGTGTATGGCTTGGATAAATCATATTCTAGGAGGTGCTTTTATTTGACTTTTTGTCTCATACAGAATGAAAATATCTTGGAAACATCCAAAGTTCCCACAAAATACAGAAATTCCAGGGTCAGGCTCTCTGGTCCCGGAGTTGCTGCAGTCTCTACTCACCATGAGATCGGAGTAGAGAGTCCCTGTTACAGAATCAGTCTTGGAGTCTAGTGGACTGAATGCTTAAATATAAACAATCATAGAATCACAGAATCAAGGAATGGCTCAGATTGGAAGGAACCTTAAAGATAATCTAACTCCAAACCCCTGCCATGGGCAGGGACACCTACCACCACACCAGGATGGCCAAGGCCCCATCCAGCCTGGTCTTGAGCACTTCCAGGGATGGGGTATCCACAGCTTCTCTGGGCAGCCTGTGCCAGTGCCTCACCAGTCTCAGAGTGAAGAATTTCCTCCTAATGTCTAACCTGATCTCCCCTCTTTTAGTTTAAGACCATTCCCCCTTGTCCTATCATTATCTGTCTGAGTAAAGTGTCACTCTCATTCTTTTTCATAAGACCTCTTTAAGTATTGAAAGGTTGCAGTGAGGTCACCCCAGAGCCTTCTCTTCGCAAGGCAGAACAGCCCCAGCTCTCTCAGCCTTTCTTCATAGGTGAAGTGCTCCAGCCCTCTGATCATCTCTGTGGCCCTCCTCTGGACCCACTCTAACAGCTCCATGTCCTTGTGCTGGGGGCCCCAGGCCAGGACGCAGCACTCCAGGTGGGGCTTCACAAGGGCAGAGCAGAGGGGCACAATCCCCTTGTCCTGGTTTCAGTTAGCACAGAATTAATTTTCTTCCTAGTAGCTGGTGGAATGCTGTGTTTTGGCTTAGAATGAGAAGAGTGCTGATAACACCCCGATGCTTTAATTGTTGCAGAGCAGTGCTTATACTAAGCCAAGGACATCTCAGCCTTTGCTCTGTCCTGCCAACGGGCAGGCTGGGGGGTGCAGTAAGAGCTGGGAGGGGACAGACCCAGGACAGGTGACCCAAACTAGCCAAAGGGGTATTCCATACCATCTGACGTCATGCTAAACAATATATAGGGGTGGCTAGCCGGGGGGAGGGGGCCGGACTGCTCGGGGTTAGGCTGGGCATCGGTCAGCGGGTGGTGAGCAATTGCATTGTGCATCACTTGTTTGTACATACTATTATTACTTTCGTATTATCACCATTGTATCATCATTATTATTATTATTATTATTATTTTCCTGTCTTATTAAACTGTCTTTATCTCAACTCACGGGCTTCACTTTCCATTTCTCTCCCCCGTCCCAGAGAGGGAGGGGGGAGGGTGAGCGAACGGCTGCGTGGTGTTTAGCTGCCAGCCGGGTTAAACCACGACAGTCTTTTTGGCGCCCAACGTGGGGCACGAAAGGTTGAGATAACGGCAGATCTGACCAGAGTGTGTTAAACTAAAATTGGTATAAGTATTAGACCTGCTTAATAGTCACTTGTCATAATGCTGATTGCTTTAATCTCAACTGTGCTGCGCCTGTTTTCCAAATTGAGTATTATAGCACGTTATTTTCCGTATGTGCTCTCTGTCATGTTGTTTATCCTCTCCGGGCCCTGGTTTCAGACCATTATGGTACTGTGTGTTGTATCAGTGGCTTATGAGATGATGAAATATCTGGCCATGACTCTAACCTGGTATTTGTACTCAGTAACATCTTCGATTCTATACTTTGGAAACTGTATTTTGGAAACTATTAGCAATTGTATCTGTTGCCTTTTTTCATTAGGGAGTCAATCTGTGGAGGGGAAAGGGGAAGATAATTTTTCTTACTTGATCACTCTCCCTTTCTCCTTCACCACCCCTGTACCCTCCTTGATCACTCTCCCTTCCTCCTTCACCACCCTCTTATCCTCCGAGTTTATTACAATAGCTCTCCAAGATATTGAATATCCTTGGGATACTCAGACCAGCATAGTCCTGTTGTTCTGCCTCCTGAATGCACTTCAGGTTCTGCTTAAAGTTAAACAACTACTTAGGAAGCTCATCCGGAGATCTGCCCGGAGGCAGTATAGTTGTGGGTGGCAGGGAGTATGGGAGGATATGGGCAGGCATCTAGACCAGTTGGCACCCCCAGTGTTTTGGAAATTCACCCCTGAACAAGTGCAAAATCCTCAAAAACTGGCAGAATGCTTGAATAAAAGGTGTCGCGATTCGGGAAGTTCCAAAGTAACACAAATCATTGTAACATGCTGGGGCCTGGCTTACGCCTATCGAGCTGCCATGGATACTGCTATCAACTTAGTGACAGACCCTGCGGCCACTCCAAGTCCCGTGACAGATCCAACGGCCACTGTGACCCCTACGGTGGACTCTGCAGCCGCTCCAGTCCCAGCTTCTGCAGATGCTCCAGTCCCAGCTTCTGCAGATGCTCCAGTCCCAGCTCCTGCAGCCGCTCCAGTCCCAGCTTCTGCAGATGCTCCAGTCCCAGCTTCTGCAGATGCTCCAGTCCCAGCTCCTGCAGCCACTCCAGTCCCAGCTCCTGCAGCCGCTCCAGTCCCAGCTCCTGCAGCCGCTCCAGTCCCAGCTCCTGAAGCCGCCCCAGTCCCAGTTCCTGCAGTCGCTCCAGTTCCAGCTCCGGCCGCTACTCCAGTCCCAGTTCCTGCAACTGCTCCAGTCCCAGCTCCTGAAGCTGCTCCAGCTCCAGCTCCTGAAGCCGCTCCAGCTCCAGCTCCTGCAGCTGCTCCAGTCCCAGTTCCTGCAGTCGCTCCAGTTCCAGCTCCGGCCGCTACTCCAGTCCCAGTTCCTGCAACTGCTCCAGTCCCAGCTCCTGAAGTCGCTCCAGCTCCAGCTCCTGAAGCCGCTCCAGCTCCAGCTCCTACTGCTGCTCCAGTCCCAGCTCCTGCAACTGCTCCAGCTCCAACTCCAGCTCCTGTAGCCGCTACAGCTCCGGTTCCTGCAACTGCTCCAGCTCCTGTAGCCGCTCCAGCTCCTGTGGCCGTGTCAGAGAAACGAGCTGTAGCAGTGCAAGTTGACCCTGCAGAGGGCATTCCAACCCCTGTGGCAGACCCTGTAACAAAGTCAGAGAAACGAGCAGTAGCAGTGCAAGCTGCCCCTGTAGAGAAGGTGAAAATATGGTATAGAAATTCAAGTCGTTTAGAACGCAGAGAGTCTTCTGCCAATCCAGGTAAGGCTTCTGCCAAAACTAAGTATAGAGATGACGAAGATGATGACGACGCTGGGCCGTCAAGGATTCAGGAGGAGGAAGATGAGGATGCCGAAAGAGCAACAGTAACTACCCGAAGCCTAAACGAGCGCGAGCTACGAGATGTGCGAAAAGATTTTGGTCGCTGTATAGGTGAGCAGCTTGTCACCTGGCTGCTCCGGTGCTGGGACTCTGGAGCCAATTGTGTGGAATTAGACGGCAGGGAAGCCAAGCGGCTGGGATCCCTTGCTCGAGACGCCGGCATTGACAAAGCAATTGCAGATGGAGCACGACCCACCAGCCTCTGGAGGCGTCTCCTCTCAGCTGTGAGGGAAAGGTATCCCTTCAAGGAAGATATTTTATGTCTACCAGGCAAGTGGACCACTATGGAGAAGGGAATCCAGTACCTGAGGGAATTAGCCGTACGGGAAGTGATTTATGAGGATCCAGACCTCAAACAAACATCCACAGATCCAGATGAAGTCAAGTGTACACGACCCATGTGGCGGAAGTTTGTACGGAGTGCACCATCATCATATGCCAGCTCATTGGCAATAATGGCCTGGAAAGAGGATGAGGAACCCACAGTGGGTGAAGCGGCTAAACAACTCCGGCAGTACGAAGAAAGTCTCTCCTCTTCCTTACAGGCCTGCGTCTCAGCTGTGGAGAAACTTTCTGAAAAGGTTCACCAACTTGAAGAGAATCTATTGTCCTCCCCACCTGAACCAACCAGTGCCCACCGACCAAAGGAGAACACTTGGGAGAAACTTTCTGAAAAGGTTCACCAACTTGAAGAGAGATTATTCTCCTTCGCACCTGTACAAAGCAGTGTCTCAGCTGTCAGGGGTAGGCGTTCACCCACACAAGGAAGACGATATGGTGGGTACTCACCCCGTGCCACCCTGTGGTTTTACTTACGAGACCATGGAGAGGACATGAGAAAGTGGGATGGAAAATCTACCGCGACCCTAGAGGCACGGGTACGTGAGTTGCAAAAGAAAACAATCAGGAAAAAGGGGTTCTCTGAAAAGTTTGCTGCTCCAACTTCCAGCAGACAGTCCTTCAAACACAGAAACGAGGAAGATTCTGACCAGGATTAGGGGAGCCCTGCCTCCAGCCAGGGGGAGGAAAGGGACAATCGAGTTTATTGGACTGTGTGGATTCGATGGCCTGGCACATCACGCGCACAGAAGTATAAGGCTTTAGTAGACACCGGTGCACAATGTACTATAATGCCATCGAGCTATAAAGGACCAGAGCCCATCTATATTTGTGGAGTGACAGGGGGATCTCAGCAGTTGACTGTATTGGAGGCTGAAGTGAGTCTGACTGGGAATGAGTGGGAAAAGCACCGCATTGTGACTGGTCCGGATGCTCCATGTATCCTTGGCATAGACTATCTTAGAAGAGGATACTGCAAGGACCCAAAAGGGTTCCGGTGGGCTTTTGGTATTGCTGCCTTAGAGACAGAGGGCATTAAACAATTATCTACCTTGCCTGGTCTCTCAGAGGACCCTTCTGTTGTGGGGTTGCTGAGGGTCGAAGAACAGCAAGTGCCAATTGCTACCACAACTGTGCACCGGCGGCAATATCGCACCAACCGAGACTCCCTGATTCCCATCCATAAGCTAATTCGTCAATTGGAGAGCCAAGGAGTGATCAGCAAGACTCATTCACCTTTCAATAGTCCCATATGGCCAGTGCGAAAGTCTAATGGCGAGTGGAGACTAACAGTGGACTATCGCGGCCTGAACGAAGTCACGCCACCACTGAGTGCTGCAGTGCCGGACATGCTGGAACTTCAGTATGAACTTGAATCGAAGGCAGCCAAGTGGTACGCCACAATTGATATCGCTAATGCATTTTTCTCCATCCCTCTAGCAGCAGAGTGCAGGCCACAATTTGCCTTCACTTGGAGGGGAGTCCAATATACCTGGAATAGGCTGCCCCAGGGGTGGAAACACAGCCCTACCATTTGCCATGGGCTGATCCAGTCTGCACTAGAGCAGGGGGAAGCTCCTGAACACCTGCAGTACATCGATGACATTATTGTGTGGGGTGACACAGCAGAGGAAGTTTTCGAGAAAGGGAAGAAAATAGTCCAAATCCTTCTGAAAGCCGGTTTTGCCATAAAACAAAATAAAGTCAAAGGACCTGCACGGGAGATCCAGTTTTTAGGAATAAAATGGCAAGATGGACGTCGTCAAATCCCAATGGATGTGATCAACAAAATAACAGCGATGTCTCCACCAACTAACAAAAAAGAAACACAGACTTTCCTAGGTGTTGTGGGGTTTTGGAGAATGCACATCCCAAATTACAGTCTGATTGTAAACCCACTCTACCAAGTAACTCGTAAGAAGAATGAGTTTGAATGGGGCCCTGAACAACGACAAGCCTTTGAACAAATCAAGCAGGAAATAGTCCATGCAGTAGCCCTTGGGCCAGTTCGAACAGGACCAGATGTAAAGAATGTGCTCTACACTGCAGCCGGGGAGAACGGCCCCACCTGGAGCCTCTGGCAGAAAGAACCTGGGGAAACTCGAGGTCGGCCTCTGGGGTTTTGGAGTCGGGGATACAGAGGATCTGAGGCCCGCTATACTCCAACTGAAAAGGAGATATTGGCAGCATATGAAGGAGTTCGATCTGCTTCGGAGGTGGTCGGTACTGAAGCGCAGCTCCTCCTAGCACCCCGATTACCGGTACTAGGCTGGATGTTCAAGGGAAGGGTCCCCTCTACGCATCATGCAACTGATGCTACATGGAGCAAGTGGGTTGCACTGATTACTCAGCGGGCTCGAATAGGAAACCCCAGTCGCCCAGGAATATTGGAAGTGATCATGGACTGGCCAGAAGGCAAATACTTTGGGATATCATCAGAGGAGGAGGTGGGTCGTGCTGAAGAAGCCCCACTGTACAACCAGTTGCCAGAGAATGAAAAGAAATATGCCCTGTTCACTGATGGGTCCTGTCGTATTGTGGGGAAGCATCGGAGATGGAAGGCTGCTGTATGGAGTCCTACGCGACGAGTTGCAGAAGCTGCTGAGGGAGAAGGTGAATCGAGTCAGTTTGCAGAAGTGAAAGCCATTCAGCTGGCTTTAGACATTGCTGAACGAGAAAAATGGCCAGTTCTCTATCTCTACACCGATTCATGGATGGTAGCAAATGCCCTGTGGGGATGGTTACAGCAATGGAAGCAAAACAACTGGCAGCGTAGGGGCAAACCTATCTGGGCTGCTGCATTGTGGCAAGATATTGCTGCTCGGGTAGAGAACCTGGCTGTGAAAGTACGCCACGTAGATGCTCATGTGCCCAAGAATCGGGCTACTGAAGAACATCAAAACAACCAGCAGGTGGATCAGGCTGCTAAGATTGAAGTAGCTCAGGTGGACCTGGATTGGCAGCATAAAGGTGAATTATTTATAGCCCGATGGGCCCATGACACCTCAGGCCATCAAGGTAGAGATGCAACATACAGATGGGCTCGTGATCGAGGGGTGGACTTGACCATGGACGCTATAGCACAGGTTATTCATGACTGTGAAACATGTGCTGCAATCAAGCAAGCCAAACGGTCAAAGCCTCTTTGGTATGGAGGACGATGGCTGAAATATAAATATGGAGAGGCCTGGCAGATTGATTACATCACACTCCCTCAAACTCGCAATGGCAAGCGCCACGTACTTACAATGGTGGAAGCAACCACCGGATGGCTGGAAACATATCCTGTGCCTCATGCTACCGCCCGGAACACCATCCTGGGCCTTGAAAAGCAAGTCCTATGGCGACATGGCACCCCAGAAAGAATAGAATCAGACAATGGGACTCACTTCCGAAACAACCTTATAGACACTTGGGCCAAAGAACATGGTATTGAATGGGTGTATCACATCCCCTATCATGCACCAGCCTCCGGGAAAGTTGAACGATACAATGGCCTGTTAAAGACTACCTTGAAAGCAATGGGCGCTGGGACGTTCAAAAACTGGGATACGCATTTGGCAAAGGCCACCTGGTTAGTCAATACTAGGGGATCTACCAACCGAGCTGGACCTGCCCAATCAAACCTGTTACGTACTGTAGATGGGGATAAAGTTCCTGTAGTGCATGTAAAAAATATGCTGGGTAAAACAGTCTGGGCTACTCCTGCCTCAGGAAAAGGCAAACCTATTCGTGGAATTGTTTTCGCTCAGGGACCTGGATATACTTGGTGGGTGATGCAAAAGAACGGAGAGGTCCGGTGTGTACCTCAAGGAGATTTAATACTGGGTGAGAATAGCCCATGAACTGAATTGCACCATGTTAAATAGTATATTATACTGTATGTTATCACTACCATGATTACTATAGGTGACTAATTAGAATGTATGGAAAAGAGTGTAACCTGAGCATGACATAAATGGTATGGAATAAGGGGTGGATAGATGTCCTGGTTTCAGTTAGCACAGAATTAATTTTCTTCCTAGTAGCTGGTGGAATGCTGTGTTTTGGCTTAGAATGAGAAGAGTGCTGATAACACCCCGATGCTTTAATTGTTGCAGAGCAGTGCTTATACTAAGCCAAGGACATCTCAGCCTTTGCTCTGTCCTGCCAACGGGCAGGCTGGGGGGTGCAGTAAGAGCTGGGAGGGGACAGACCCAGGACAGGTGACCCAAACTAGCCAAAGGGGTATTCCATACCATCTGACGTCATGCTAAACAATATATAGGGGTGGCTAGCCGGGGGGAGGGGGCCGGACTGCTCGGGGTTAGGCTGGGCATCGGTCAGCGGGTGGTGAGCAATTGCATTGTGCATCACTTGTTTGTACATACTATTATTACTTTCGTATTATCACCATTGTATCATCATCATTATTATTATTATTATTATTTTCCTGTCTTATTAAACTGTCTTTATCTCAACTCACGGGCTTCACTTTCCATTTCTCTCCCCCGTCCCAGAGAGGGAGGGGGGAGGGTGAGCGAACGGCTGCGTGGTGTTTAGCTGCCAGCCGGGTTAAACCACGACACCCCTCCCTCCACCTGCTGGCCTTCACCTCTATTGATGCAGCCCAGGATGCAGTTGGACTTCTGGGCTGCAAGTACACACTGCTGGCTCATGGAGAGCTTTTTGGCCACCAGAATCCCCAAGTCTTTCTCTGCATGGCTGCTCCCAATGAGTTCTTCTCCCAGTCTGTGCTCATGTTTTGAGATTACCCCAACCCAGGTGCAGCACCTTGTACGTGGACTTGTTGAACCTCATTAGGTTCACATGGGCCCACTTCTCCAGCCTGTCCAGGTCCATTTGGATGGCATCCCTTCCTTAAATACTTGTTCTAAATCCCTTTCTGTTCTCTCTCTAATGAGTATGAGCAATAGGTGCTCTAGCTTGCCCTTTACAGACTTACAGGTGTGGTTTTTTGTTTGTTTGTTTGTTTGTTTGTTTGTTTGTTTTTGATGTTGAATAATGAACATGTCCTAGGAATGTCTGCTTCTTTGTACTTTAGTTGAGCAAATTTCCACTAAATCAGTTCAGTTGACAACTGCAGAAGGATAAGCCTAATTTTGCGACACTCAGATCAAACTTTTTGTTTTAATCACCAGCTCTTACGAATTAATACATTTTAAAGTGTTTCTCTGCTGGAGAGATCATAATTTGTTTACTTTAAAATGCTTGCTTGTATCAAAACACAAATTAACCCAGAATTTTTAACACAGCAGCAGTTACCCTTACAAGTCCCATCAAAATATATTAAAAAGCAAGGCACAAGTACAACAGCAATGCTAACTGTATTAACAGTTCAGTGACATAATATTTCCTTGTGAGAAGGAATACAAATCTAGTGATAGAGCTGTTTATTCCTTTAAAGTAGGATTGTTCAAAACCTGTCAGCCTGAATGCATCTTTGCAAACAGACACTAATGCAGGAATGGTGGTCTCCTTCTCAAGCTATTTTTACGGTAGTGTTGATGAGTTTAAGCCAACCAAGCTACCTACACATGGACCCAAGAAGAGCAGAAAGTCTTAGGTTCTAGATTTTGGCATTTTTAAACCCTCCAGATCAGTGATTTCCAGACTCTCCCAAGCTATGGAACAAGGGCAACATTCAAAACTTCTCGGAGAGCTTGAAGATAGTCACAGGGACCTGCTGAATCTGAAAACCAAACTTTTTAGCATGATTACAAGGGCCAGTTGTAGACAATTTTATATGATCTCCTGCCTGTCACCCAACAGCCATCATTCTGAACTCTGTTGTAAAAAAACCTGTGTTTTGTCAAGCTAGCCAAGACAACATCTGTCTCCATAAGGGTTCACAAATTAACAAAGCATGACGTTAAGCAATACAAAGGCATTCTCATGGATGTATGAAAGGGTCATATATGCTGGCTGAGGCTGAACTCTTTATAAGCTGAGGTAATATTTTCTGAAAAATGATCTTACTCCTGTTATCCATACACATCTGAGACTCAATTCAGTGAGATGTAACAGAATATTTAATTCATTTAAAAATGAGTTTAATAATTAAAAAAAATATGGATCTATATTTGCCCCAGTAAGTGCCTCAGAAGAATGATGGGCAGGTTTAAAAGCAGCAAGGGGAAACTGAGCTTGCAGGATTTCCCTGTTAGTCATGCGTCTGTTCCAATGAATCCCATGATGATTCCAGGTGTTTGGCTGAGTTGTTTGCCTGGCCATGTGGATGCCTACCACATGTCAAGCGACCTGATAGTGTTTATTTAAAGAATCCTGTCTGCAGAGACATGGCTGCATCTCCTCATGCCCTGCTGTTACAGACAGCTCTTTATTGCCCATGACTCATGACATGATGGGCTAATTACTCTAACACAGCCAGTGCATTGTGCAGTCTCATCTCAACACTCCTTTGTTCCATGCTGGCTGACAGGGCTGTTGGCCCATCTCTTGGGTGGTCAGCATCACAAACAAATACCTTGCCTTTTGCCACAAACTCTGCAGCTGAATTGCTAAATGTAAGTGTTGAAATCCTGGTTCGCTACAAGTCAATAGGGGTTTTGTTACTGACTTCAGTGGGGTCAGGTGTCTGTGCACTGCTTGATTTTTGATCCCTGTTAGGCAATAGTAGATTAATAAATGTTGCTATTCGCCAGCTGTCATTTTCTGGAAATATCAGTATTTGTATTTACGACTGTTATCTTAAAATTAATTTTTCTATTTTGGAGTTTTCAGAGCATTTGAGAGCATAGGAATGGATTTCTACCAGCAGCAGAACATCTGCAGGGCTCAGAAAAGGAAACACAACTGGATAGAAAAGGAACAGACTTAATTTATTAACAGGTAATATGCTTTATCTTTCTCTACCTGGTGGCCTGTAACAGGTGCCCTGCAGTCACAGACAGTCCCTGCAGTGAGTTATGCTTTCAGTAGAGCTGCAAAAATAGCTTCTCCACTGCTTCTGGGGCCTTCTATTCCAGTGACAGTAGTGATAATCTTCAATATGGGCAGACAAGCAGAGCACTAAAGAGCATTTTTAGGCTTCTGCTCTGGTTTAACCCAGCAGGCAGCTTAGCACCACACAGCTGCTCACTCACTCTTCTCTTCTCCCTGGTGGGATGCAGGAAAGAAATTGGGGAAAAAAAAAAAAAAAAGGAAAAAAAAAAAAAAAACGAAAAAAAAAGAGAGAGAGAGAGAGAGAGCGCAAAAACTCATGGGTTGAATTAAAGACAGTTTAATAGGACAGAAAATTAAAGGATAATAATAATAATCATCATCATCATCATATACAAAACAAGTGATATACAATGCTGACTGATGCCCGTCAGCAGCCGAGTCTTGCTGTCCCTCACCCCCTACCCCAGTTTATTTTTCATCATGACACTATGTGGTATGGGACATCCCTTTGGCCATCCTGGACCAGCTGTCCTGGCTGTGTCCCGTCCCAGCTCCTGGTGCACCCCCAGCCGCCTCACTGGCAGGGCAGCATGAGGAGCTGAAACATCCTGGGCTCTGTGCTAGCACTGCTCTGCAAGAGCTGAAGCATCGGTGTGTTATCACCACTATTCTCATCCTAAATCCAAAGCATGGCACCATATCAGCTACTAGGAAGAAAATTAACTCTATCCCAGACAAAACCAGGACAGTTCCTTTTTAATAAATTATTATATGTCCATATTAAAAGCAAGATGTTACTTTCAAATCAAATGTATGCTTTTTGTATAAAGCTGCTGCCTCCTCATCTCCAGCCCCACACTGATTAGGAGATGTGCTAGACCACATATGTGTTTGTCCAGCCTCTTCTCAAAGGAGCTCTCCCAGTGTCCAGGGACAGCCTGTTTCAACATTTCACTGCAGTGCCAGACGGCATTTCCTGATGAATTAAGAAAATTATGGGTAAGTGTAAACCAGCTTGTTCATCTCTTGTTTTTCTCCTTACTTATCTTAGAAAATAAGTAAAGGGAAAATAATTACTCTTGGTCCTTCACTATCACCTGAGCAGAGTCTTTTGCAAAGGATTCAGATGACACCCACACATCATACAAATGTAGGACAGTCAAAAATATTGCTCATTTTAGCTTCACATCTTTTTTACCTTGTTTTAAATGGGGGTAGCTCTCTGCCAAAGCTTTTGTGAATACTATAAAAAATAGACTTATTAGAGACAGGGAAATAAAATATTCAACATTTTTTTCTCTTTACTAACAAATCGCAACAAGAATGAAAAAGTGAGCATTTCACTGAATTAAATTCTCAAAACTTAGACAGAAATAAACCTCCCTGAGAATATCTCAGAAAACTTCAAAAAGATTCTACTTGGGATGTCAAAAACTTTGTCATAACCTCCTAGGGAGTCACAGGGCACATTTTGATTTTGTGCTTCTGAAGAATACCTGTTTAAGTATTAATCAAGGGAATAAATCCCTCTCAAGGGCATAGGCAATCTGTGAATTAGTGTGACGCAGCTCACCAGGAGGGCTGGGGTCTGACGTCAGTAGAGAGGAGTAAAAGGAGACTGGTGTCAGCTGCCACCTCCTGAAGGCTTACTTCTTACAGCTTAGCTTACTCACCTGGCTTTTCTCCACTGATGATTGTTCAGGGAGACCGCATGGTATCTCCTGCACAGCTGATGAACTCCATTGGTGACCAGTAGTGGTGAGGTATGTCCCTGCTCTCACATCTTTCTTCTCTAGGAAGTAGGTAGGAGTGCTACTGGACAATGCTGTCCTGCTGTTTCATACAGCTGTTTCAGACCCTTGCAAGGGGCCATGGCCAGATAGGTAGAGCTGTCCTGCCCAGACCTCCCTGGTCCGAAGACTGATTCAGATAAGGAAGAAATTTAAAATGACTGCAGTGAGTGTTGAATCGCAGGCAGGTGTAATTAAACCCTAGAAATTTGTATATTCTTTCTCTACAAAACCATCAATGAATAATACAATTCAATTTCTCTTATACAGCACTTTTTATATGGAATTTCTTTATGTGTTTTCCCAATATGCAAAATGTCTATTCTATTCTGTAGTTCAAAGCCACCTTCATCCACAATATTTGAATACCTTCCAGAACATGACTGAGTAATATCTGTCATTTGTATTTCCTCCTATTTCAGAAAGAGAATTAGGTGACTAATTAAGTGCTTTTATTGACGTACTTTTTGTTAGTGTTGTATGTAGTGTTTAATGTTGTCACTCTTGAGTATAGGTGAAAGTTAATATATAAGTACACAAGGGAAGGAAGGGTGCAGAAGGCAGACCTTGCTCTTGCCATTGAATATGGTAAGGATGTGGTGGTTTTACTTGGGTGGGCAGCAGAGTTCCACCATGGCTGCTCTCTCACTCCCCCTCCTCACAGCGGAAGGGGGAGAAAATACGATACAAAGGGCTCAAGGGTTGAGATAAGGACAGGGAGATCACTCAACTATTATCATCATGGGCAAAACAGACTATGAGTAGGGAAATAGTAAGATTTATTGCCTATAACTAACAAGCTAGAGAAGTGAGAAGCAAAGGAAAGAAACAAAAAATGCTTTCCCCATATCCACCCTCTTCCACCTCTTCCCCCCAGGTGGTGCAGGGGAACAGGGGAATGGGGATTGTGGTCAGTCTATACACTCTCACAGAGGCACAAACACCAGTGCTTATTGGATTGGCTCTGATCAGCAGCAGGGCCCTTATGTAACATGGGGCTGCTTCTAGATTCTTCTCACAGAAGCCAGCCCTATGCCCCCCTGCTACCAAAACCTTGCCACATAAACCCGCTACAAAGGACTGTGATGGTCCTATGTCCTGAGGAATTCATTTCAGCGTCAGATAGGACCAGAATAACTCTCTCTTCCACAGAGGTCATCTTCAGCTCAATGGTAAATGAGCATGCTAGAAACTGAGTTACTAACATAACCAGGTATTTAAACAGCCTACAAAACATACTGGAAACAGTACATTAAAGTCTTTAAGCACTGTGATGGTGACCTAGAATATACCAACTAGCTAAGCAATTGCCAGATCTAGGAAACTCAGAAAAGATGGATTAGGGAAAGACATTTCATCTAGATTTGTTTTAAATCTAGAGGATTAAAATGCTTCATTTTATAAGAATCTCTTGAAACATGCATGAGGACGAATGCACAGGCATTTTGCTATTTTTGTATTACAAAATGTATGTGACAACATAAATCCTGTACTTCAAGGCTCAAAATCCTTCAATGCCTGCAGTGTTGTAGAAGCACCTCTCCTCTGAAGATCTCACAGAAGCCTCTACATGATGCCCACTGTGAGGTGGTTACAAATGTGAAATAGTGCTGGTCTGTAAATTATGAACTAGCTCAGGCTGAGTGCAAGGGATGGATCATGTAAAGGTAATCTGGGCATCAGCCTTTCTTAATGGTTGGTTTATAGAATAACCTAGCAGCCCTACACTATTCCTGTCAATACAAGGAATATAGCAACAAAATGGAAAGGAATTAATCAAACCTTTTTCTACATAGGCTTAAATGGCCAAGGGGTGAACTCTGTTTAATCCTCTTTCTACTACAAAAGCAATTAAAAAAAAATAAAACAAACAAAACTTTAACAAAAAAGTTAAAATAGTCGATCAGCTACTGTTTTAGAATCCTTTAACATTTGTGATAAAATTGTAGGGTTTTTTTGGCATTTAACAAAAAAGACATTGCTACCTTCTATCCCCTCTTCAGAAATCAAGTCTTTATTCTATTCTAATCAAGCAGAGCTTTCAGAACCATTCTATTCTGATATGCAGCAAAAAAGACTCTGACTGTGCTTGTGGTAATGAACAAGGTTTTCTGCTTCATGGATGTCTCCTTCTAATGGAGGACCTAAGCACTAAGAAACAACTCACCTAGTAATGATTTTGGAGTTTTTCGGTATTAATCACTAATCTTTATATATTTTACTTTGAACTTCATTAGACAAAAAAAAAAAAAAAAAAAAAAAAAAAAAAGGACAGCACATCAGAAAAAGAGAATAAAAGGCATAAGCAAATAATCAGCTTCATTAAAAATAAAAAGAGAACTGAGGCAAGCTGGAAATGAAACTGTGTGCTGGACCATGTTATTTAAAAAGTCCTAGGAGAGCAAAAACTGTTAATTTGGCAGCAAATCTCAGTGAATCTGAATAGTAAATAAGCTTTAGATAACGCTAATTATGAAGATGCTTCAAATGGTACTGCTGCAGCTGCCAAAACACCTTCTATAGCTCTATTCTGTAACAACATTTTTATCAAGCATTTGAACTGAATAACATCTTTTCAACAGGCTGACTTCAACATTCATATGGCTATATTTAAACAGATTTTGTTAAGCTTCTTTCTCACAGAAAGTCAAGAATACTACTGACTTCTGAGTGGAAAAAATGGAATATATAAAATGGAGATCTTATTATTAAAAGATACTTGATCAACAAAGACCCACTGAGATATGAGGTGTATTTTTATATTTCTTGGCCTGAGGAATATCTGGCAGGTTAAAATATTCTAAGTACACATAAAACGGAAAGGTCATTCCAAAAATCTGTCTGGGCAACCAAAGGTCTTTCTATACTTCATCCATCCAGAAGTTAAATCACCTCTTTAAACAGATGTTTAGCAGAAAAGCAATGCTTGCAAACCTGTACTTACAATTTAATGCCCATTCTCAACATAGTGTACTAATATTTGTGGTTTCTTCTAGTGTTCTTTTTCTTACCAGGAACCAGGTAATTCAGAAATCACATGTATTAGGAAACATAGAAGGGAGTTTCAAGTTGTTCCTGTCTCAGTAGGATTTCAGCAGCTGGAGAGAGGTCCCACTTCCTCTGTGCATAAGTTTTGAAGCTTTTAATTATTCTTAAATAATAAAATAACTGTTCCAAATTTTAAAGTGACAGAGTAGCACTTAAAATATATATATTTAGCAAAAGGTATATATTACTGACACTTATCTGTCACTTTAATTATTTTACTAAGCGGTTGCTTGCATCAAAACATATTGGGCAAACTCAGAGGGTTCTACCATATTCTACATGGACTCTTGTCATGGTGTAAAATGAACGCTATCACCCCAAAGGCCCCTGAACAATGGCAGCAAGTCCACAAGAGTCTTTCTCCAGCCACTTCTTGGATATACCAAAGTCTGTGGACTGTCATTCTGTAACCCTTAATTAGCTTTGGCAAAGGTAAATATTACATTTTTTCATGCCCTGTGATTGTGTTTTGTCTAACATTAGGTCTGTTGTAACACAGAAAAAAAAAAAAATCAAAATGATCAGGTACAGTGACCTTTTTATTAGGATGATACTTGGTTTAGGTATTTTTTTCATTTACTATGGAGCTGCTTTGTCCACTAAGCTGTAGTCTATGGAAATTTAGGGGGGGGGGGGGGGGGGGGGGAAATATATGATGGAGAAGCTCTCAAAGTGTTTTTCTTCCTCTTTTAAAGGATTCTTGTTCATTTTTCTCTGCATTCCAGGGAGTAACTGGAATGGATTGAGCTCTGCCCAGGGGTCGATGAAGAGCTGAGAGGTTATCAGTAAGGATTAAAGCCCTGTCTTCCCCAGCTGACACTGTTGTGGGTGCTTGCTATGGGCCACCTGCTCAGGAAGAGGAAGCAGATGAAACCTTCCACAGCCAGCCAGAAGCAGCCTCACAATCACAAGCCCTGTTTCTTATGGGGGACTTCAAACACTGGGTTATGTGCTGGAGAGACCACACAACTAGGATAAGCAGTGCAGAAGGATCCTGCAGAGCATTGGTGATAGATTTTTGATACAGGTTGTCAAGGAGCCAACAAGGAGAGGTGTGCTGCTCAACCCTGTATTAAAAAAAATAAATAAATAAAAAAGAAAAAAAGAAAAAAAAGAAAAAAAATAAAAAAAAAAAAAGAAAGAAAAAGATGGAGATGTGAAGGCTGGAGACAGCCTTGGCTGCAGTGACCATGAGATGGTGGAGTTCAGGATCTTGCAAGGAAGAAGCAGGGCTTCTTTGCTTCAGGCTCCACTGTGAAGACCAGCCCTCAAGAATCGCAGACCCCAGAGACCACAGAGGAAGTCTGGAGAAAGGAGGACTTTCCTTTGGTCGAAGAGGATCAAATCAGAGATCTCTTAAGCAAAATCAGCACCCACAAATCCATGCACCTCAATGGGAGGCAACCACGAGTGCTCAGGGAGCTGGTGGATGTGAAGTTCATGAAGTTCAGCAAGGGCAAGTGCTGGGTTCTGCACCTAGGGAGGAACAACCCCAAGCACCAGCACAGGCTGGGGGCTGACCTGCTGGAGAGCAGCTCTGCAGAGAGGGACCTGGGAGTCCTGGTGGACAACAGGCTGACCATGAGCCAGCACTGTGACCTTAGGTCCAAGAAGGCCAATGGTATCCTGGGCTGCATTCAGAAAAGTGTTGCCAGCAGGTCAAGGGAGGTGATCCTCCCCCTCTACTCAGCCCTGGTGCAGCCACACCTGGAGTGCTGTGTCCAGCTCTGGGCTGCCCAGCACAAGAGGGACATGGAGCTACTGGAGTGAGTCCAAAGAAGGACCATGAAGATGGCGAGGGAACTGGAGCACCTTTCATATGAAGAGAGGCTGAGAGAACTGGGCCTGTTCAGCTTGAAGAAGAGAAGACAAAGGGGGGATCTCATTAGTGTGTATAAATATCTGAAGGCAAAGTGTCAAGAGGATGGGGACGGACACTTTTCAGTTGTGCCCAGCATCAGGATGAGAGGCGATGGGCACAAACTGAAGCGCAGGAGGTTCTGGCTGAATATGAGAAAATATTTATTTACTGTGAGGGTGACAGAGCACTGGCACAGGTTGCCCAGGGAGCCTGTGGAGTCTCCTTCTCTGGAGATATGCAAAACCTACCTGGATGCCATCCTGCACAATGTGCTCTAAGTGATCCTGCTCAGCAAGGGGTTTGGACTAGATGATCTCCAGAGGTCCCTTCCAACCTCAACCGTTCTGTGTGATTCTATGTCTGTGTGAATATACTTAAATAAAACATAATTTATGGAATGTAAATTTGTGGTATATTTTGGAGCTAGTAATTTAACTGAAAGGTTTTATTTAAGTATTATAAGGCAGTTAACCAGTGACAGCAAGCAGAAAATGGAATTTTCCAAGCTCCACTTTGAAGATTTTTCTCCCGATATTATACAAAACAAATTAGGTTCTTTCTAATAGAAACATAAATAGACTCTCGAATGTAGCAACCTCATTGTGCTGTGCTTTCAGGGAGCTTGTCAGCAGCTGTCTGATCAACTCTGATCTTGCTTCGCACTGTAAACTTCAAAGATGTTTTTTGTGGCTTGCAATAAAAATAAGTGTCAGACTCCAGCATTGACTGTTTCTGGTTGATGTCTTCTGGGAACAACATACTGCAGAAACACTGCCTATGGAAGCACTTGGTAAGACCCAAACAGTTTTGTTTCATGCTGTTCCAACAATTCCTATTTGTCCCTCTTGTTAGTTTTATCATTTAGTATTTTAAATACGTAATTTTCTCTCCAAACATGTATAGTGGCTTGAATGCCAAATTTGAAAAGTTTAACATTAGACATACCAACATCAGTCCACATTTGTTTTTAAATACTATAGCCCATATCTTCAACAGATCCCAACGTTGCAATGACTCTACTTCTTCTGTGTCATATTGTGTACTCATTTACACGGGTGATGTTCATCTGCCACCATTACAGAGTAGGGTTGGGGCTGATGAGAAAAGAACGCTTCCCACAGCAAAACACCAACTTTAGATTTTTTGAAAGCTGCACAGCTTTCTCAAGTTTTTCTTTGGCAAATAATAATTTTACTCCTATTCTTGATTTAAGCAGCAATCCCAATCCTCACAGCTGGCATTTGAGTCAACTCCCAGAGACATCAATTAGAAACCTACTTAGGCTAGAGTCATATCTTGGTTGAAAGCTCTCTCTGCAAATAATTGACTGGGATGTGACTTGCCCTCTCTGCAGACACCATGAAGACATGAGTGTCCATTATCTATGTACAGAACCTTTAGAACAATACATAATTAAATATCATTAGGTTGTTCATAAGTAATAGAAAAGTTGTCAGCATCACAGAACATCAAAAGCTTTTTAAGAACATTAACAGCATGTGTATAATGGTATATGTGCTCCAAAGATGTGCTCCAAACATGTTAAAGGGCGGTAAAAAGGAATTTAAGAAATTATTATTATTTTTTTATGTGCACTTATGTGCAATTCATTTATTGTTGCAGTATGATTGTCCCATGGAATATATATTCATGTTCTATGTTAACCAAATGAGATATTATATATTATGTATTTTTATGCTAATTTGTTGTAAAAATAATGACTGGTGAGTTGTTACAGTGACATAAAATATGAGTACATTTCACACACAGTATGAGTTTGCCAAGGTCACTTGTATTCTTGTAAAGCATTTTAAAATAAAGATCCATATGTAAATGGTATTCATTTTAGGTACTAGTGAGCACAAAGATATTTAAAATAGACAGAATTCCCGTGTAATGTGGAAAGTTTAGTCAGTGCTGGTTTCACCGGATTAAAAATCAATACATCTTTTTGGTGCTGTGACCAATTTAGATAAAGTGATCCAGATACTAGTTATGGATACTCAAGATACTCAAAATGGAGATTGACTGAGCAATCCTATGAGCAGTTGTTTTTGTTGGGCCAAGTTCTGGAAAGACCGATATGGCAACAAATGATTTCCAGGCACAAAATAGCCTTGCACATGCATACCATGTCTCTAAGGATGTAAACAAAACAAAGCCTGTGCAACTAAAATGATGAGGTGAAATGCAGAGAGAGGAAAGGAATCTTTCCCTATGCCATTCTTGGTATTTTCTCCCATGGTTTTTAATATTTTTGATGTTTGGGGTTCTGAAGTAGTGCTGAAACAAGCGTAATTACACTGTATGAAGCTACTGCAGTTACATTCATTGTTTCTTCTTATTAAAAAGAAAACTTTAATCTCAGAACATGTACAGAATGTTCAAAAAAAAATCTAGGCCATAAGAATATTCAGGATAAATTTAAGCTACAAGGCAATGACAGTTTCTTCTTAATCTATGAAAGACGATTTCTTTTCATGTATCCAAAATGATCTGTACTGTTCAGTTTTAAAATTCAAAAGCTTTTTCTTCTCAAAAAGGAGTAAAACTCCCAAATTCTTTTCCAGAATATTAACTAGTAAGTGGACTATCTTAAGGTGGTCTCAGTCATCTCTTGGGAGATACTGTCTTTCTCAGCTATACTGCTTCCAGATATATTTGCCAAATGAAAAGGGAGTTGGTACCCACTCTCAGAATTTTATCAAAACTTATCACAATAGGGTAAATATTATTATCTTGGTCAAGACAGTTTATTGCAATTTAAGCATTTAAAAATCTTAAAATATACAAAAATATTATTTGAATATGCTGGATTTGTATTTCTTTGAACTGTTCTTAGAAATGCATTCTATAATCTTTGCTTGTATATCTCTTATACATTTATGCCTCTTTCTTTTAAGTCATCTTCGCTAAACAAAATTATTCTTGCCATAGATTGAATAATGACCCTAATTCATCCATAGTCCTAGAATCTATTTTTATTTCTTTTCTACTCATTGCCATCTTCCAGTCATGTCTGTTAATGACAACAGAAATGGTGTGCAACACAGATAAATTGTCCTCAATGACTGTAACTACAGATTATACTATTCAGCAGTAAAATCTAAAAACTTATTTTCAGTATAGAAATGATACTTAAGAAATGCTGATTATGAATATAATATTGTTTCTAACTGGGTATGTGTTATTTTTTGTGTTATTTCCTGTTATTTTTATATTAAGGAATGAGTTTTCCTTTTCTAATTTAGACTTATTCAGACATTTATTTTTTTTCCATTAATAGTGCTTAGACTTAGCCTTGCAAGCACTATCAAATTCTTTAAAAGACAGAATTAGTACACTTCAAGGATTAAGTTTGAATTTAAATATTATATTTAGCACTTCACATAAAGGCAACCCAGTTCCAAAAATATTATCAGTAAAATTCCATATATGGTCACAAAATATCACTTTATTTGAAGGATTCCTTGTATCATGAGCATTCTCAGATCTAATTCAGATTTAATTCTACACAACCCGGGAGGAAATCTAGAAACCCATTTTCCACTTAAAGCACTGAGGAAATTTGAGAAATATGTAATTATATAGGAAACCTGCCCTTAAAAAGCTTCTGAATTCTGATTGATCCTGCAGACTGGTCATCTCTATCTTACTGTAAACTCCATTTGAACATAGTTTCTGACTGTCTTTCAAGGACTTAAATCTCAAATGATAGTGATAACTGACTGATCACTGTCAACACTGTGTATCACTAATTTACTTGGTGTTTAAACAAGAAGACACCCATTTTTCTTGAGGTCTCTTCCAACCTAGAAATTCTGTGATTCTGTGATTTTGAAAATGCATCTTTGATGCTGGCCTGGCTGAAGCTAATAAAAACAATTTTCATTTTGAGCAGCTAGGTTTGAGTTTGAAAAATTCTCAGACAACAGAAAATAGAAATCATTGCTAATGACTTTAAAACTAAAGATACTGAAGAACATTACAAAACTGGAATTTTAGGAAAGTATGTTACATTTACAATGGATTTTGAGAAACACTACTTCCAGAGCCTGCTGAGGAGCTTGTCTGGAAAGTAGCTGGAACTGCATCATGTAATATAAGGAAACATGAAATATTTGTAGAAGATAAAGAGGGTAAAATGAATATGCAAACAATTTCTCCTGCTGGGTCTCACAGAAAAGGATTGGGATGACTTCTTGACGGAGCACCATCAGGATGCTTGGGAACGAGGGAGAACCTGCCACACTTCACAGTGCAGATGACTTGTAATCTGAAAGAAGTGGAGTCAAGATCCACATCTCTGTTTACTTTCATCAGTGAGAAGCATATCATTAATCTCTATATTTTCCAGTTTTAGTACTGGTATATGATAGATCTGTTGTTCTTCTGTCCAATGCCAACGGTTTTTTAAGGGCGGATAAATGTTTGTCCTGTACTTTGGATACTCATAGTCCTATAAAAATGCTACGCACAACTATCAATATAAAACCTGAGGAGTAGCATGTCTTAATTTTATTTTTTTTTCTTTAACTACATAACTTCAGGAAATGAGCTTATAGGGAAAATCGTACATCCAATGGCAGTCATAATAAAAATAAAATAAAATAAAATAAAATAAAATAAAATAAAATAAAATAAAATAAAATAAAATAAAATAAAATAAAATAAAATAAAATAAAATAAAAAGTTGACAGCCCTGAAGTTATTAATTTATTTTTGAGACTGTTTCAACAGAAAACAGAGAGAAAGATCTGAGGAGAAAGAACTCCTTTAAAACTGTTTCAGAACATATCATTGGAAAGGATACAGTTCTTTTTAGTAATAAACCGCGACTGAGTAGTGGGAAATATAATACCATTTTGATAAGCACCTTCTTCTTCCATGGAAACAAAAATCAAGCTCATGATTTTTTATTCTTCACATGACAAGAGTTTCTTTTCTTATCTTCCCTGTAGCCTTCTTGTGTACTTCACAATTTCCTCATTGATTTTTATAAATCTGTTTCTGAGACAGTTGAACAGGTAAGTTCCTGTTCCCCTCATGCCTCCTGTTGTGTTAGTAACTGAGATATGGGCTAAAGGAGAGTCTTGTAGAGAAGGACCAGAAAGCTTTTTTCAATTCATTTTTTTTTCTATATTTTTTCTTGTTGTTGAAATCTAAATTTTCTAGAGAAAAGTGCTGTCATTTGTGTATGCATTCCTGCTGATGCACTGTAGCAACAGTGAGAATAATGAAGGCCACACAGATAAAGCTCAAATGAGGATCAAGCTGAAGGTTTATATCCACAGAGACTGAGAAACAATGTCAGAAAATGCAATTTGTCTGACAGAAATACTTTTTTTCTGATAAATCTTTGAAATGTTGATAGAATTTCACCTAGAGGGAAGCTTCCCATCTTAATTAAGTGATATAATACTGGCAATGCTCAGTATGAACTGCTGAGCTTTGAAAGCAGAACCTCTCAATAAAGAAAAAACAGAAAATGTGTAAAAGCTCTTAGGTAATGAATCACAGCCTTGAATTAACAGAGGTACTATGTTCATCAGCAGGGGTTGGTGAGATTCCTTAGTAAAACACAAGGCTATGATGTGTGAATATTTACCTCAGTAAACAGTGCTGCACTGTGTTATTTATATTGCTGATTGCAACCAGAGCAGGTTATATCGACAGTAGGATGACTGCAGTCTTGAACATACAACTTTGTATGCAACAATTCCACTCACAATGATATGTATACCAACTGGTCATTGAAATTCTATGGACTCTCAATACCAGGTACAAACTTGTGCAGCATAAGGAGGATGTGAAATGCTCATCTTCTGCCAGTACTTGTATTTCCTTCTCAATCACTGTATGTAGGTTGGAGGCCTACTCACACCTCAGTTTTCCTGGGGTACAAGAAACAAACATGGGCCATAGAGTCAAAATTGGTAATTGGTTTCATTTTCCAGGTGCCAGTTTATATCTGAAAGGCAAATTTAACCCCATCAGAAAGAAGGCAGCAGAGATGACACTAGGGTTAGTGGAGTTGTGTTGCTTGGATCTGCGGAGGTCCACTGACTTTCCAATTGGGGTCCATAACTCTGTACGGTGCTGAAGTCCTCACATCAGTTAAGATCACCAGTTTAAGGGTCATTAGTCTAAGTAAAAATCAGCTTCTAGAGGATGTCTTAGTTTTGTTTATACAGGCCTAGTGGACACTCTGCTTCCCTGATGCACCAATGGTTTCTGTTTAGATAAATTTATCTACCAACCAGTTTCCCATACCCGGTGGTGCTGAGTCATCCCTTTGGTACAACTTGCTTCAACCTGCCATTTTTTCACTCATTTTAAATAAGCTTTTCTCATAATGCTGCATTATCTACTATGATCACAGGCTTCTGGCGTGGCAGGTATCTTGCAGTGACACAAGTTTTCTTTACAAACTAGTCTGATACAAGCAGTTTGTGCTCATATCTGCAATGGCAGATCAATAAAATGAATTATTATTACAAATAATAAACAAACAGAATTGTGTGAATACACTGGAACTCCACTTTCAAAAAAAAAAAAAAAAAAAAAAAGCAATACACTGATCATGGATCTACTATGGATCTGCTAACTGGCATCATCATCCAGGGGTGTTCTGTTTGCCCCTTGTTTTGTGGACACTGGGACATAGTGGAAAGACTGCTTAACTAAAATCCCCTCTTCCCCAGGAAGCTGAGTTCCCATAGTTGCCTTTGTTATTAGATTGTGAAGAATTAGTTACTTCAAAGATATTTTTTTCACTTTTTTTTTCTTCTTGGTAGGCTTTTTTTTTTTTTTAATAGTTAATCACATCTACAAACAAAAGGCTACAGCCATATAACATAACACGTGGAAACTAAACATTCTCTAACATATGTGACAACTTCTTGGGTTGCAACTGGGGTGAGGGGGGGGGAAGGGAGCGGGGGAGACAGGGGAAGCCCATCTATCTCCATTTCCTCATTTCTCAGTATATTAGTTTTTGTTCAGCAATTCTTTCTTCTCTGTGGATAAGCAATGTGCAAAAACACTTTAACTTTTTGTGTAACCCTTTTTTACTTGGGAGTTAATATAAAGAATTTGTAAATTATGAATGGAAGAAAGTTGCAGCATCGAATTTTGTTTTCTTCATAACTGAGATCTGTTATTTTGCTATTTGTTTCGTATCAATGGCTATTGTCCTGTGACCAACAGAAAGGAGCTAATGGGAAAGCTTCTCACTTAGCTGTACAAGTACTGCACATCATGGAATTGCTTGCTTTTGTCGGGTTTTGTCTGCTGTTTCTTGTTTTCTTAGCTGAGATTATAACCTCAGAATTAGAAATGAAATATGATAGTAACTGTAACAACCTCAGTAATTACTAACTAACTTCATTTTAATGCCCCTGAAGGGCACTTCAGTGGTTTTGTACATAATTATTTTGAAAAAAAAAAAAAGGCCTCCACCTCTTCTGCTAACATATTGAAAGGCAGGGATTCTTTCCTCAGATGTCTTAGTACAGGCACGCCCAAGTTATCAGGTAAATCATAAGGGTGTTGGTTGAATACACAATATGAAATGTATTGCTAAGATAAGAACAGCCATGAAGTTCAAATGTAGTCTGTTAACCTAGGTGGGGGAAAGGCTTTAGACTGGAGGAAAAGGATTTGACATGAGTGTAATAGAAACATAAGGCTGCAAGGATGTGAAAGAGGTCATCTAGTCTACCCACCTGCTCATAGGCAAGGTATATACCATCTCTAAGAGGTATTTAATCTGTTCTTGAATCACCTTCACCAGAGAATTATGGCAAACTCCTGTATAATCTGATTCAGTGCTTAACTATGCTTAAAGCATGCTTAGATACTAAGGTGTTGTTGTTTTGTTTTATTTATTTTTTTTTTCCTAAACCATATCCTAATCCTAGAAATCATTTCCAGGCACATGAAGGAAAACAAAATCACCAGAAGTAGTCAGCATGAATTCCCCAAGGGGAATTCATGTCTGACCAACGTGATAAGCATCTATAACAAAATGACAAGCCTGAGGGATGAGGGGGAGGGGCACTGAATATTGTCTTTGTGGATGTCAGAAAGGCCTTTGACATGGTGCCCTGTAAGATCCTCATAGAGAAGCAGCTGAAGCATGGACCGGATGTGTAGACAGTGAGATGGATCAAAAGCTGGCTGAATGGCTGGACACAGAAGGTAATGGTTAGTTGTGCAAGTCTAGTTAGAAGCCAGTAACGAGCGGAGTACCCTGGGGGCCAATACTGGGTCCAGTCCCATTTAATTTCTTCATTAGTGATCTGGACAATGGAATAGAGTGCATTCTCTGCTAGTTTGCAGATCACACAAAACTGGGAGGAGTGGCTGACTAACCAGAGGCCTGTGCAGCCATTTGGAGGGACCTTGACAGGCTGGAGAGAGAAACTGGCAAAAATTGCGTGAAGTTCAACAAGAAGAGCAGAGTCCTGCACCTGGGGAGGAACAACCCCAGCACCAGGACAGGCTGGAGGCCACCCAGCTGGAAAGCAGCTCTGCAGGAAGGGACCTGGGGGTTCTGGTAGATGCCAAGCTGAACAGGAGTCAGCAAGGTGCCCTTGCTGCTAGGAAGGCTGATGACATTCTTGGCTGCATTAGGCAAACTATCACCAGCAGGTCAAGAGAAGTGATCCATCCCACTCAGCATCAGTGAGGCCACACCTGGAGTATTGTGTCAAGTTCTGGGCCCCCTAGCAAAAGGCAGACATGGACATAGTGGAAAGAGTCAGTAAAGGGCCACCAAGATGATGCAGGGACTGAAGCATCTCTCCCATGAAGAGGGCCTGAGAGAGCTGGGACTGCTCAGCCCGGAGAGCAGGGGGATCAGGGGTTCTCACCAAGGTCTATAAATGCATGAATGGAGGGTGTGAACAGGACAGAACCAGGCTCTTTTCAGTGGTGCGCAGTGCCAGGACAAGAGGCGATGTGCACAAACTGGAACACAGGAGGTTCCCTCTGAACATCAAGAAGTACTTCTTAACTATATGGGTGATGGAGCACTGGCACAGGTTTCCCAGAGAGGTTGTGGAGTCTCCTTCTCTGGATATCTAAAAAGTGCACCTGGATATAGCTCTGATCAACCTGTTCTCAGCGTCCTTGCTTGAGGAGTGGGGGTGGATCAGATGAGCTCCACAGGTCCCTTCCAACCTCAGCCATTCTGTGATTCTGTGATTACTTACCCAGATCTTTGTGGACACAGCAATTGGTTGCCATCACCTCAGCGCCTTCACATACAGGAAGAGGCTATCCAGTCTTTCTGAATGAAAGAAGAGTCCAGCTTTTCCAGCCTCTTCTCAGAAACCATCAGGTGATGGTTTCAAATAACTGATTATATCATGTGCCCTTCCTATGAACCCTCTTTCATTTGCTTTGATCTTTTCTTAATTCCTGCTGTCTACAACTGGAAGTGAGGCCTCAATACTGCTGTGAAAAGCAAAACAGATACCTTTCTGGTTTTTCCCATGTTATGAATTCATCTGACCTGCACAGAGCTGCTTTTGAAAGAGCATGACACTGGGTTGTATTCATCTTGCTCACAGGATAAACCAGGGGAATTTTCAAAGAATTAGTATTGCATTATGGAGTAGAACATTTGAATATTCAGTTTCTGATTTGTGAGTCTAATATTGTTGTTATCATGTTTAATCTTGTTGATGTATTAATTCTTGGAAATTGTGATTTTTTTCCACATGCCCAGTATAGCAACTGGCTGCTTGTGTTGGATGCTCTTTTCAGCTGCTGTGAGAAGCAGTATGGGGCAAAGTTCCTTAGGTTCAGACAAAGTTTCTCTTTGAGGTTAAATTCTGGAGGTAATCACAATAGTGTCTACAGTTCTCTGCCTCTTTGGACTGCTCCTTCTTTTCAAACATCAGGATACAAAGAAAGAAAGAATGTAACTTTTGAAAAGAATCAGGCTTGAGAAAGAATATACATGTATCTTTTGGATGGGCTATGGAAGGCACTCCATAGGTTATTGTTATGAGCAAGTCCGAAGGGGCTAAAATTAAATTCATGCATCTTTCACAATTTGCCTGAATTTTCCTCAATGCTGTATTAATAAATAAATAAATAAAATTGAAATTTATTTCTACCTTTTCCAGAAGGAATAAGAAAAGTAAGAAATAACCTTCCTTATGGAAGTCTCTGGATAACTAGAAATGTATATGAATTCATTTATTTAAGCTGAAGGAAGAGAACAGCCTTAAAACACTGTCTATCCACATTCAGAACTACACATAAAAAGCATTTACCTCTTCAATATATTTTCCCTATACACGTACTACTTAGTTCAAGCACAAAATAATATGTGTATATATATATTTAAATATATTCTATTAGCTGAATCAAAAATATTTCAGTCACATTTCTTTCTGCATGCACTTGGTCTGGTCAGCTTGGAAACATCTGAATGCCTTTGTCTAGGTGAAATAACTTTGCACCAGACTCACAGTGTATCGAGGTGTGTTGATATTTCCAAAGGATTCCTATCCTTTGACATCAGTATCTGAGCATAACCACATCATGCCTTTTGTTGAGGCAAAGCATTTTCCTCAGACCGCCGCTACCCACAGCCCAGGATGCTGCCATTGTGATGCCAGTTCTAGCAAGACCCAGACCTGCTGTCTCTTCTTCTGGGTGGAGAAGAACTTGCCAAAGCATTGACTCCTGCTGGAGCCCTTCTATGCTGTAGTTAAATCTCACCGTAATATATTTTGATCCTGACTGGTGTCCTTTGCCTTGGAATCCATTCCACTGGAGTTTATTTCTCAGGAATTGGTGATATTTCTGTTAATCCATGCCACCTATTACAAAGAGCCAGGGTGAGTTGGGCTGCATCAGAAGCATGACCAGCAGGGCGATTCTCCCCCTCTACTCTGCTCTTGTGAGATCCCACTGGATTACTGCATTCAACTCTGGGATCCCCAGCACAAGAAGGACATGGAGCTCTCAGAGTGAGTCCAGAGGAGGGCCATGAGGATGATCAAGAGGCTAGAGCACCTCTCCTACAAAGACAGGCTGAGAGAGCTGGGGTTGTTCAACATGGAGAAGAGAAGCCCCAGGGAGACCTTCTAGAGGCCTTCCAGTAACTAAAGGGGGCCTATAGGAAAGCTGGGGAGGGACTCTGTCAGGGAGTGAAGGGAAAGAACAAGGGGGAATGGCTTTAAGAAAAAAGAGGGTAGATTAAATATTAGGAAAAAATTCTTTTCTCAGAGTGTGGTGAGGCAGTTGCACAGGTTGTCCAGAGAAGCTGTGGATGCCCCATCCCTGAAAGTGCTCAAGGCCAGGCTGGATGGGGCTTTGGGCAACCTGGGCTGGTGGGAGGTGTCCCTGCCCATGGCAGGGGATTGGAACTGGGTGATCTTTAAGGTCTCTTCCAATCCAAATCATTCTGTGATTCTACGAATCTCTGATTCATTAAATGTAAAGGAATCCTCAATTTCAGTATCATCTCACCTGTAACTGTATTGGGGTTAATATCTACTTTGTCAGGGAAGATACTGCAGTAATTTTTTCAAGTCCTAGTATTTTCATCTCATTGCTTTGTCAAAGTAAGAAGTAGTAAGACAGTTGCCTGAAAAACTGTTGGTTTATTCTGTCTTCTAAGTTTCATCATTTCTGAAACCTAGGGGGAAAAAAAAGTCTGCAAATACTTCTTTAATTAATATATAGAAAAATTATATATGGGTTGGCTAGCAACAGAAGACAGGACATTAGTAACTTTTAGCTTTTGTAATTATTACCTTAAGTAATTACAAGGTCAGGGATTTTTTATTTTATTTTATTTTATTTTATTTTATTTTATTTTATTTTATTTTATTTTATTTTATTTATTTTTTTATTATTTTTTACTTCAAGGACAAAACTGTAGGTTTACTATGATCATAACACATAAGATTTCTCTAAAGATAAGTAGCTTTTGTTATGATATTTTGAACACATCTTTATTATGATAAATGCAAGCAACTTAAATTGTCAAGAGCAGTATTGAACCAATAATCTGCATATATTATTCCCATCTTGTCTAAGGTGAAGTGATAGCATATGCAGTCAAATTTGCAAGGATATAAAAACTAATAAATCATTTAAACTTCTTTTTTTATATATATATTTCTTTGACATTATTGAAGTTAAAAACATGCATGCATACATTTGCAAGCAAACTTCTTAAATTTTCCAAGAAAAGCAAGAGTAAACATATATTTTAATTCAATTATCAGATGATTTCATTTTAAGAAAATAATTTTGTAGTGATGATTTTTTTTACAATCTTCTTTTGTTGTAGAAGATTTTATTCAAGCTTGTTATATGGCATAATACAAGTCTGCTTGACTCAAAATATGCCTGACTGCACCAAATTCTCTGTTGCAGAAGGATAGGGATAAAGAGTGCTGTTCTAATGACTTTGATTAAAAAAAAAAAAAAAAAGTCTATTTTTAATTTGTAAAATTATGCATCATTATAATTAGAAAGCATGCCTCTCTGTGCTTGATTTCCACAGCCAAGGTGCTAGCAGAAGGATCTGTAATGTCAGAGGTCTGTACAAGTGTTTAGAAGAAAGTTTAGGATGGCTGTTTTATCGTACTTATTTCATATGTTTACTATCTTCCAGGATATGTGGAATCAAACCCACTGACCTCCTGCAAACTGTCTGCCTTTAAAATATCCTTTTAGTTTGAATTTAGGTCCAGATTGCCTCATGATTGAGAATAAAACAAAACAAAACAAAACTACTTCAAATAGCACTCCTTTTTTTTTTTTTTTTGGTCTCCCTTCTGCAAGTTGTGGAACAGGCATGCTCTACACTGATTTTCTCATTCTCTGTGTGCATCACCATGCCCAGCACTTGTTTGGGTGTTGCCCAAGAATTACACAAGTACTTCTATTTAATTACACAAATGTTACACTACATTTATGGAAGGGCATTAGAAGGGAATAAAATCATAAACAAGCATGTAAACAATTTACATGAAATAAAATTCTACAATAAAAACGTGCTTAAATATGTTGTGCTAGAACAAAAATACCTTAGGTGCCTGCTATTGTTAATGCTGTGTGCTAATGATGCAGAAATATATAAAAAACTCCAGGATAACTTTAAAGAGCAAGTAAAAAAGCCACCCTGTTTTTATGAGGTCTAAATGACTTGCTGCAGAAGCCTTACTAGTGAGGCAAAGATGGGATCTAATCATTAGATTAAGCTACAAGGCAGATGCTTTCATGCTAAAACTATTTTCACCAGTAATACAACACAGGATATTTCCTCCTTTTTCATTCAGCTGAATAAGTCCAACTGGAACACTGTTTTACTAAAGACCCTTTGAGATTTCCCTTAACGTTTTCATGGAGTGAAAAGATAGGAGGAAAGAAAAGAAGAGCAGGATGAAGAGCAAATATCCATAGCATAGTTGTTCTGGTCTTATCTGTTGGCAGCAGGAGGCTTGGACGGATATACGGTTCATCTGCTTTTGCTCATGATTTTTCTGAAGTAGTTTGTTGTCTTTCAGGAATTCTGCCTGTGTTTCATACAACCAATAGAAAAGCATAATGAAATATGACCACAGTACTTAACTGCCTTGGGCCAGACACTCAGCAACAGCATTTGGAAGGAGTAAGAGAAAACATCACATGAGCCTCTTGTCTGTAGGTTCGTGCCCTGCTCTTTGGGACTACAAGCCAGGCAACAGTGACCATTAACACTGCCTACTGCAATAAGTGTGTCCAGTTTTGTAATTTTTCAGCACTTCTATCAATTTGTGACATTTGAACCAGCAATTTTTTTTCCAGATTGCCATTTTCAGATTAGTTACATGTTACGATTAATTCATCCAATGTCCACAAACAGTTATGAACATAGACAAGAGCAAAAGATCTTGTCATTGCAGTTGCAGATATAGAGCAGGAATGAAGGTTGTGGTAAGAGAGGGAAGAGTGCTTTTCCCAGATGTACGTTGTTTCTCTTACATCTTCTGCTTTGAGGAGTCAGCATGCATTCACACACTTCTTCACTTTTTGGTTCTTTATCTAGTATCCAGCAATGCTCTACCTTTCTGCATGTAGATGTTTCTTATGAATGCAGCTCATACTGGAATAATAAAGCCATAAGTGAGGTTTCAATTTTATCTTTGTATGTGCATTTGTTTTAGGGGCACATTTGTGTAACAATTTCTTTTCTCTATATTTTTGGCTGACCTTCCAAACTCATCAAAGTGTACCAAAGCATCTGTATGCAGAGTGATGTTTTTGATAACATTGGAGGTTCATGAGCCCCTCATTTTCTTAGCGTCTTTGGTCTGATCACGTACCCATATACCAGCCTTATGGATGCTGCTAGAAGGATTCTTCTGAGACTAGTCCTACAAGTATCTTAGGAAGCCACATGGAAATAAACTAGTAAAAGGAGAATATAATCATGAAAACATGTAAGCAGACCTCTGCATACCCATTCATGCAAACGAGTGGCTTTTGGAAAATCCTTCAATTTGTCCTTAGAGAGCATATTGAAATGCAACTAGAAAAGGCAAATAAGAAGGTATCAAAGTGGTAAGGGATAACACTGGTGACCAAAAGAGAAAATACAAGCTTTCGCTTGAATTTGTTCTGTTAGCAAAATACTGCTGAAGAACACCTTCTGATGTTGGCATGAATATCTCTATCCCATCAACAGCTCTTTTTAAGTTGTGCAACTGATATATGGCAAGTGTGTTTGAGTTTTGTTACAACAATTTCAGCACCTGTATTCTGTATTACACACATACTACTGTAATGCTCAGCCATATTTGTTCAAACCAGAAGGGCGAACCATCTATGTTGTTTCTAATATATAATTAGTTAAGTATAATCCCAAAATAATTGTTATTTAAATGAGTCATCGGTTTCATTTCTGAAGATAACCAGCAGAATCTTACAGTAGGCATTTAATGCAGTGGAATTTAGAGTGGATTTGTGGAAGACATAAGTTTAGTTGTGAAGATTTTGAGTGACATATTTAGAACATTTGAACTCTCAGGTAAGGTAGCTATACAAAGTTCGACTACTGCAACAATTTATCATTCAGATGTAGTTATATGAAAACCAGATTTTTATACTCCATAAAGCAGTGGCAAATACATTAAAATATTTCTTCCCTACAAGTAAGGTGGTTCTCCTCTTTTTATCATTTTCCGATAGCATTGTATAGTGCTATTACTCAAAAAGTGCTGTGGCCAGCAGAGGGTAGTTTTCAATAACAATGCAATACAGATGAAAAGATGCATAAAAGGAAAAAGAAGAACGATAAATAAATAAATAAATAAATGCAGGAAGGGAACTGTGAGACAGCTCATCTGTTACTGCTTTCACAAAGGTACCAAACTGGACAAAAAGGGTGTCAGCCTAACAGGGCAACTGGATTTTCAGACAGCTTCAGGCACCGCTTGCGCATTTACTGATTCTCAAGTAGAAAAAAATAATCTATTATTAATGTTGTACTTTCTTTATGTACTGAAACAGGAAACAGGTTATCATGATGACCAGAGAAGTTACAGTGCTATAGTGGCTTGTTTTTAACTTTGTTTCCATGTATATTAATATGTAGCTGATTTTTTCACATGCTTCTTTTACCTAACTGTTGACTGCCCTGCATACATGTTTAATACCTGTTGAAGTTATGCAACTAGAAGTCATAATTTCCAAGTAGAGTATGAAAAAGGAAACATTTCATGTATATATGATTACAAACTTGTGATATCATTAATTGTAATAATTCACTAATAGTGTGAAATAGTTCAAATATTTACTAATCAATCACTTTTAAGGCATCAAAGAGGGAGACTGGTATTCATAACTTGATTTGGACATCAAAATGCAATAAAGAATTTTAATTACTGCTGTTGTAATCGTGAAATACAGGCAGACGCTAGTGTCTGCTGAAAACTCAAGCATTCCTGCTACCAGATGAAACATACCTGGTAAATGATCATTTTCCATTACTTTTGGTGTCTTTCTAATCCAAAAGCAGTCAAAGTTTTGAACTGAAGGCCAAAGCTTCAGTAATTGTGTTATTTGTATGTGTTGTCCAAGAACACCAGGTACCGAGGCATCTTCTATTTAATACTGGATTGAGTATGTGTTTTTAATTGAATGTGTAAAAAGAGATATATATTTAGAATATTATGTAAGAAAAATGGTACTCAGGAGCACAGTTTTGGATGTAAACTTGATTTAAAACAAATCAAAACAATTAGAGATCTTTATTTGCATTAGAAAACTTTCTTTAATGCTTTGCCATTATTTAAAAATACTCAGACGTATTTATGACTACTGTTGTTCCTTCTCCAGATGAACACAAGCATTTTCTCATCACTGCTGACTTGCTCTATGAAAGCCTCCATGTGTGTTTTATGGCAATAGCAAATGTCTCAGTTGTCACAGAGTGTACAACAAAATAATAATTTAGGGCCTTTAAAGTGTCAGCTTTAAACTTTTATTTAAAGTTTGAAATATTCTAAAACAATTTTCTGGACTAAGGCCAAAGCACATCACAGATTTCAGGATCTACTCTAGATTTGATATGTACTTAAGTTTTTTCATGTAAGACTGCAATTTTATAAATACTTATGATTGTGTATATGTTTCTAAGACTGAATTTGTTTTTCTTAGTGAGATGGCCTGTATGCAAAATTAACCTTCCATTTATGCAGAGACAGGACTTAAATAATTGTCCAGAAAACTATAGTTACATATCAAAGCTTTCAGTTTAACCTTTATGAAAGACAGAGCAAATAGTATGAAAAATTACTTGTTATTTCTTATTCAAACATTTCAAATGAGGTGCTTTCCAATTACTCTGCACCTAATATAAGAATCTGAATATTTTTGTCTTTACTTTACAGAAAAATATCAGAAAAGGTTCAATTATATTGATCATAAATTTAACAGCCATACAGAGACAAAGCAAGTGGCTATCCAAATCTGACAAGGGTACTTATGCAAGACAAAGTTGGAATTTAAGTCTGTGTAGTAGAAATTGTGCAAAAAGAACATTACAAAATGTCAGTGCACATCACTGAAGTGCCATGGCTTGCAGTGAGCAGAAAAAAAATAATTTTTAATTCAACATTAACTTCTGCCTAATTTTTACATAACTAAAACATTTGTTGCATTTTGGTTTTATTTCAAAAATACCTATGGGTTAAAAAGAGCATGCATATCATTAACTCTATTATAATTAGAACAGGCCTTCTTAAAGGCATCATATTACTTGCATCAGATCTTTTTCAAAGTGATATTTCTTTGTGTTTGTCAATAGCCTCAATTAAACGGATAGTGACCAAACTAGAAAAGCAATGTAGTTTTGTCGGACCTTTCTTGCTGCCTTTAGTATCATACTTCCAGCACAAGTGCAATAAGGAATGAAGAACGCGATTCAGATTTGGACCTAAATTTCTCATGTGAACAATGAAGCTGGGCAAGGCAAGGATAAGAGTACGACATGGTTTTTAAGACTAAAACCAACCAAACAACAACAAAAACCACAGTGTCAAACTTTCACTCATCATTTATTTTTTTTTCCCTAGCAGTTCACCGAGAGGGTGGTTTGCATCATTCAGGGCCAACATAAATAGCAACCAAGTTGTGCAAGACAGTTGTTGCTGTTTAACTTTTTTTTTTTTTTTTTTTTTTTTTTTTGCCAGTTCCTCTTCTGTGTAGGTGTGTTATTTATGTACAAGCGTACAGAAAGCCTGCAGGAACCGGGAGCCACGAGCTGCGGACTTCGACTCCCTCTGGTCTCAGCAGGGATCAGGCGGAGGAGAGGGGGCGGTGGGCTGTGGGGGCTGCACCCCTTGCTGAGCCTCGCTGAGGCATTACCGGCTGCGGGCGGATTTTGGGGGGGGGATTATTTCTAATCTCCGGGCTCTGCCGTGCCACGGCGACGGGGCTGCGAGCTCAGCGGGGCTGCCCAAGGTGACAGGAGGAGAGCCCTGAAGGGAAGGGCGGCTTCAGCGCCGCACGGGGCTCGGCACCGCCCTCGGGGGGGACACCGAGGAGCCGGCGCCCCCTTCCCCTGAGGCGAGGAGGAGGAGGAGGAGGAGGAGGAGGAGGAGGAGGAGGAGCAGACCGTGACGCGAAGCGGCGCAGGCGCAGCGCCCGTTGTATCCGGCCGGCGCCTTTTCTCTCTTCCTTCTCCTGCCTCTCTCCCTCCCTCCCCCTCTCCCTCCCTCTCCCCGTCCCTCCTCCTCCTTCCCCCCCGTCCCTCCCGCTCCCTCCATCCCCTCCCACAGCCGCCGCCGCGGTCGGTGCCGCCGCCGCCTGTGCGCGCCCTGCCCTGTGCCCGCCCGCCCCCCACCACCACCTCCACCACCACCACCCTCCTCCTCCTCCTCCTCCTCCTCCTCCTCGTCGTCGTCGTCTCTCCCCGCGGCTGCCCCATGAGGCGATGGCAGCGGCCAACTTCGGCAAGATCCAGATAGGGATCTACGTGGAGATCAAGCGCAGCGATGGTCAGCGGCGGGCAGGGGAAGAAGGGGAGGGGAAGGGGCCGAGCCGAGCCGAGCCGCGCCGCGGGGACCGTGCGGGTGCCGCCGCCTGAGGCGCGGCGCGGGGCCCATTGTGTGCGCGGGGCCGGGGAGGGGCCGGGCCGGGCCGCGCTGCGGTTGCCAGGGGGAGCGCGGGCGGAGGGGCGGGGGCGCGGGGCCGGTGGGGACGGGGCGGCTGCGGCAGCGCCGGGAGGGGAGGGGAGGGAAGGGAGAGGATGGGGGGGGAAGGCCCCGGCCTTCCTCAGGGCTCCGCAACCTGCTGAGCCAGGGTGGGGTTCTGCGGGCGCCTTCTGGAAGGGCTTCTGTGCCCCCCCCCTACTCCTCCTCCTCCTCCCCTTCATCATCTCGCCGTACAATGACCGAACGCTGCTCGGGGGAGCGGGAGCTGGAGGTCAAAGGCTGGAGGCGGCGTGGTGTGGTCGTGAGGCAGGAAATGAGCAGCGAGGCTTTCTGCAGCCCGGCTGCCGCACGGCCCATCGTGCAGCGCTACCCTGCAATAAAAATCAGATGCTCGGTGTGCGCTGGACGCCGTGCTCAGCCCTTACCCCTCAATTTGTGCCTAATGGCTTGCGTGTCACGTGAAGGATCTGATAGGTCTGGCGCTTATTTGCATAGCTCCTGCAGATCTGTCTGAGGTTTCAGAAAACCTCACCAGAGCGACTCGAAAAACTGTTTTCCTGAGGCCTGCACCCATTTCTAATACACGTTACTGCCTGTTTTGGATGTTCTTTGGACAGTAAGACGTGACAATGCTTTGGTGTTTTTTTTTTTTTTTCCACTCTGCAGGGTTCTGCTCACTTCTGAAGTTAGAATTGAGGGCAGTAACTCTTCAACATAACAATACTTACTCTCATTGCTGTTAACAATTCACATATTTTGCTGTATCACATATGTGAAGTAGCGCGTTAAATATCTTACACATCAGCAATATACCAGGGGTTGTCTTCCCAGCAGTCATGCAGACGGTAGGGGCTTGAGCATTTACGTTGCCGTGGTCCTCATGTGAGCATCCACACGGCAGTGTTGTACCAGGGTTGGTGGGTCCTGGTTATTGCGGTGTTTTCTTGTTTTCCATCAGGGCTGCTGGATCACCAGATATGCAGAAGGGAGCATTTTGAGACAAATACCAAAGGCCAGCCCGCACTACATTGTATGTAGATTGCTTTGCCTTTCAGAAGGTAGGCTACCAACGTGGGCTGTGGTTGCACAAGCAATCAAGGTTGATCTTGGCTGCTTCTAACAAGATGCCTTTGCCAGTTGCGTTGTTCTTAGGAGCTCCATCTTGCATCCATTGTGGCCACTATTTTTATTCTGACGATTTAATTCACGATTTTATTCTGACGATTTAATTGCATGGAATTTGCAGACTTTTGGATATGGTAGTTTTCTGCAGGATTAGGGAGTTCAGATGATTCTCAGAGGGTCTGTGACCCCAAAAGGATCTGTGTGTAGGAAATATGTGGCTGGGAGAAAGTAGAGGTGTGAAGTATGACCTTCTCTGTCAGGAAGAGTGCACCACCTGCGTGTGCCCAACTTGGAACCTGTATCCCGGGTAGAACCAGGGCCATCTATCATACCAGCTACCTGAGGTAGAAAGCTTAGATGGTTTTAACCATCTAAGAAGCTTCTAGAGAAGGTGGTGCGTTGATTGGTCTGTTGTTCCGCACTTGTCTTGTTTTTAGGAATTCCTTTTTTAAAACTAAATTTATGCTTTGAGAGGTGAGTACAATAATTCTTTAAAATCTCCTTATTTATGTGTTCATTTGCTGAATAAAATAAAGTCCTGTTTTGTTAATGGGGTCATTTGAACAAGTATGCATTTTTTTCCCATCTGTCCACCAGTTATGCTAAAGGCTTTTTTGAATACAAAGCTTTATTAATTCCAGATAACTCTATTTTTCTTTAAATAAAAAGTAGAATGAAGAGAATAGCTTTTTTTTTTTTCAATAAAACATTGCTGTTAAAAGTCATCCATCTTTGCTACAAAAAAATTTCAAAGACATGTAAAACACAAGAAGTGTGAGAATGAGACCAGAACGTTCTGGAAAGAAATGTTACATATTCTGTCATTTTGAAAAGTTCTAATTAGGCTTAAGTGTTTAAGTGAGAGATTTCTTACAGGACTGTATAGAATATAGATGTTCTACAAATGAAAAGCATTATTAGAGCTCATGGCCAACAACATATGAAAACCAGCATTTGGATAAAACCCAACATTTTCTAGGATTGACGATGCATTGACGATGCAGAGCTGCTTGCTGTGTATCTGTTTTTTCTCAGTGGGTAAACATTGGTATAAATGTTGTCTAGAGTAACAGATAATATTTCCAATTATAATTACATGGGATAACTCATTATGTTCATGTAAGAGCGTATCAAGTGGTCACCTCGTTTGGATTTTAATAATCATTTCTGATACTGAAATTTACTATTTATCTAAGTACAGTTTATTTATGTTACTTGAAATAAGCCTTGGTAATTTGTCTTGGAAACAGGGAAGAACTCGTTTGTTTTAGATTGTGAATTTCTAACAATGGACTGTGTTTCTAGTCATGAAAAATGTGCCTTATCACACAGAAGAGTGAGCCAGAACGTAGCTGCGAGATCAGCTGTGAGGGTGGTTCCTCCTGTCCAGAAGATGCGCCGTTCCCAGGTCTAGACATGGGTATTTGTCTGGTGATGAATTCCCCTTACCCAAATAATAATAGCCCACTGCTTTGCAAGTGAACTTATCCCCACATCTTGTGTGTTATCCAATTAATGATGACAAAGACCTGTATAATTACTTGGAGAAAAAATGTCTTTTTTTTTTCTTTTTTTCCCCATAAATTCAGTCTTTTGCTGAAATAGGATAAATCTGTCTTATGCCCTGCAGACCTCCGGTAGGCTAATTGGTATTTCCCCTTTACTTTTCCAGTCCAGTTGTGTTCTGCCCATTTCCTCCTCAGGCTGTTCCTATCCTCTCCATCTTGGCAAATCTGAAATACTACCTAGAAGAACAGAGAAATTAATTACATATTTGCTCATTTGGAGAGGAGTGGAATACAGTGGTGGTGTCGCTGTCGGAAGTAAAGCGGCAGATGAGGAGAAAGGACCTTCTGGTAATTGGGGAAAGTGAAGATTTGACAAAAACTCCAGGAAAAGAAAAAGGGTGACTTCTTTTCATTTTTACAGATTTGATGGTTAATCACATGAAAAAGAAAGATTGTGAGCTTTTGTTCATTTTTATTTATTTATTTATTTTCATGATAGAATAACAGTAGAAGTGTTTGAAGTAGCCAGTGTTTGAAGGAGAAAACTTAAAACTTAAAAAAGGAAAATAAACTTGGAACTGTTTTCACATGGAGTTTATTACCACAGGACGTGGATGCTGGAAGCCCAGCAGAATTTTAGGGAGGATGTTGGTATGGGTGATAGGAATATCCAGCTTTGTAACAAAGCTTAAACAAAATACACCACCCATTGTAAAAGGTAGTTTCTGTTCTACCCGAGCCTGTAGTTTAAATAACCTGTAACTGATGGGAGGCAGGAGAAAATCTTGCCTGTGGCTGTGTTATTTTGTAATTGCCTACTTAGGAATTTTTTTTTTTCAACTTGTCTCTGAAGCAGCTGAAACTGGTCATGGTCAAAGATAATCCATCTAGTTCAAAACCCTGCTAGAGCTTCTCTCTCCTTATGCATGCCAAAACATCATGGTAACCATCAAATACAAAGGAGACTATATTTTTGTAACGATAAGGGCTATGATTTTTGTTTTATTTTGTTTTTTCAAAGCCCAACTTGCATGAAACTGATGTTTGTTAGTGTTGAGTGTCTACACCATCCTCTGTGTTTTGGGTGATCCCCTATGACGATCTTGACATTTATATGCAGCTCCCAATAGCAGTAATGATTTTATAGCAAGATAGAAGGTATAATGATGCTATAAAAATTCAGTTCAGGTTTGGGTAGTCACCCTATTTAACAAGCTCTTGAGGGTAGATTTAAATGGTAATGTGCTTTACTCTTTCCTTTGGTGACATATATCTGTTCTTTCCCTGTGACTAAGACTTTTTTGTTACCCTATTTAAATCATTTGACTCAATTACCTAATCCCTATGTAAGCCACACTTGACACAATGTGTCTTTGTCCTTCCCTAGTGGCCAGATCACAAACGGGACTTCAAGTCCGGCATTGTTGGTGGAGCTAATGTGTCCAGCATTTAGACTTACTTATCCAGTGCAGGTGCTCATCTTGTTGCATCCAATTTCTGGGGATTGTTCCTGCAGAAATGTTGACTAGGAAGACGTGTTAAGTTTGCTGTGTCCTTTTTAAAATCACTTTTTAAGCATTCTGTTCTTGATACTCAGTAAGTAGATTTTCAGATATTTATGTCGGCCTTCTATATTTTGCATAAATAGCTCTTGAATGACAAGAGTTGAAATGCTAATCTTCAGAGAGTCTTCTCATCTTTTTGTTCTGTGTTCAGTACAGAATCACATACTGGTAATAATGTCTTTTAGAGCTGTGTATAGCCATTGGATCATACAGCTTGTGTTACATGGTCGGTGTTTTTTTTCATTTTTCTTTTTTTTTTTTTCCCTCCATCTCATTGTGTTGTGGGGAAATACACCCTTCATTTCTTTTTGGTAGGTAAACTTATTGCTCTTTCTACCCACTCCTTTTATGTGGTTTGTTGCCGGCATCCAGTTTTACTCCTGTTTTCTTCTTATGGATTTACGAACTGAAGACTTTATCATGCTGCTTCTTGACAGCATGGCATCAAGCCTGGCTTCACCCCTTGTCGAGGTGGGAAAAGATGACGAATTGATGGAAAGAGGTCATGTCTGAGTGAAAAGCAGTGCCACTGAAAAGGTATCTCTATTTGCTCCAGAGCATGAATTAACCTTTTGAGTTCTTTGCATATATGTACTTACTCAAAGGCTGTAAAAGTTGAGAGAACAGTATGGAGTATTTATCAGATGAGCTCATTTCCTAGAGCACAAAATCCGTGGTATTTTGAACGGATCGACCTGTGGAATTGTGATTTTTTTTGTGCTTGGGAAATAAGTAACAGAACAGAGCGAATTCTCTTCGTTTCTGTATTCTCATTTAAGTTCTACCTTTTAAATCACTTACTGCTTACATCATAGAGTGTGATCTTTCTTTTTTGACTTTTCTCCCATCTTACTATTTATTGGTTTTTCTTGTCATCCTCACTATATTGAGATCAGGAAGAGAATATGTGATCAACCCATTGCAAATGCTAAAATGCAGTGTTAGCTATGAATGTACACAACAGAGGAAAAAAGAATGCAGTTGCATATGGTAAGTTAGCTCTTCAGAGTTAAGTTTAATTTCCAGTGTAATGTAAGACTGAGGTATGAAAGTCCACAGCAAGGACACCCAAGCCATCTGAAATTTGTACAGTAATGGGAATGTGCAGTAAACAAAATGAATGGGCAGTCAGGATGGGTTTGCAATTTAAAAATAAATAGTTTTTAAGAAGACATTTACTTTTAATAGTTAATTTCTTGTAATGTCTCTGTAGCATAGTTAGAGTAGTCTGGATGCATAAATGCTTTCAGTATGTATTTTCAGATCTAGGGTGAAAAGTTTTGATGGAGCTGTAATATGCTTTTGTTATTATCTCTTTTTTATTTCAAAAGCATGAACAAGCTTTCAGGTATATGACCGATTCTTTTTGCTGGCGTGAAAGCTTATCTTTGTTTTCCAGTTTTACCACTTGTCTCTTCTTAAGTATATGCTTTTTTGCATTTCTTGTTAGTATTTTGGAGGGAAAAATTATAGTAAGAAAAAAAAATGCCTGCTATTGTATATTCTAAACCTTTAGTTTTTATTGTGACTTCATATTTGGGATTTTATTTAAATTATTTTCAGTTCTGAACTGAACATAGAGACTAAAATGTATTTTTCTAGCAGTATTGTTTGGACTATTTTTTTTTCTGTTATTTTTGGTAGAGATTTTTATACTTAAGACTTTTAGACACTTAGCACAATTAAGTTAGTTTTAGTAATTTTGACTACTGGTGTGATTCCATATCTGTTTAAGATGGTTAAATCTGGGCTGCTTTTGTCTGCCCACTGCATCAGTGTTAATTTTCAGTTGAAAGTGTTGCAGGGAGGGAGGCTGGGAAACTAAAACTATGGTAATCCAGGTGTAGGTTGTCATAAACTGCTATGAGTTACATCCATGAGACTGTTCTTACTCTGTGTTCAAATGCATTCCATTTCGTTTTCTGTCCTTGTTACTTTCCTTAAAATATTCATGGTTGTTATACTCTTGTTTCAGTACTATTTTTTATTTTCATTCAAAGAATTAAAAAGCCAAGAGCTCTCTATAATATTCCCAATATAGAGATAGACAGATGGTTGACATGATTTTCCTACAACTTTGACCCCTGTAATGGACGCTTTGAATACTGTAGTATCTGTTTAGCTATGAAACAGTAATGACTGTGTCTGATATCCTGGAAATGCATTTTGTTCCTATCCCCAGAAGTATCATGATAAACAGGACAATTGTTGGCTTAGAAAATCCATAAATTGTTGCTTTGGTAGAAGTGGGTGAAGAACATTTATCTTGGTGAATAATTTTCTGAAGTAGAACCACTGTTGGAGGCAGAATGTGGGGCTAGATGTTCCTGTATTTTGCCACTGTTCTCTGTGCCTTGTTAATCTCTTGCGGAGGGAAAAAGCAGCCGTAGATAGGGAGGTTATTAGGACAATCGTATTGCCATTTCTCTGGTGAAGAGTGTTCTGTAGAGTTAATTTCGATGTCTTTGAATTTAGTTATTGCTGAATATTTAAAACTAGATTTTACATCTGTTAGACAAAAAGTGGTAACGCTTTGTGAAAAAATTGCATGAGAATTACCTTCCCTGGGAAAAGGAATTATATTTTCAGACTTATGCTTAGTTTTTATTTTTGAATGTCTGTGGTGACCTGAATCATTTACACAAATAGAGAATACCTAGAAGACTGTTGGTAACTCTACTATTACAGTCTAAATTCAGTTCTTCTTTTATGTTGCTAGGAACCCAAGATAATTTTAGAATTGCTTAGTGTAAACGAGTCAGTAGAGGTTCTTGGAAATAACTGTATAACTATGCTTTTAACGAGAACTTCAAATGGCCTTTTACAACAGGTGAGTATCAGCTAGATTTAGTAATTAAGCTACTTTGTAAGGTGTTTTTTCTTTTTTTTTTTCCTGGTTTTCTTTATTAGAGCAGGCTCTCGTTCAGCAACGGAGTCTGATCTTACATTTGACTCTTGAAAGCGAAGAATGAGGGATTTTGCTACCTAAAGGCTTGAATGTGACAATGGAACTTTTTGTTCTTTATTCAAATAGCACTGCTTTCAGTGTAGCTTATTGTTTTTACATAGTAGCAGTTCTGGCTGCGTGTGGCATAAGCAGCATTAAGGTTTCCCATACTCATAGAGGGAAAAATCTGCTTGTTCCTTGCCACTGCTGCATTATCTGCAACACTGATAATTCCAGGACTTTGTAAAATGCAATTGTGCAATATCAGGTAGAAATAAAATGAGTAAGGTAACTTGCTTATAACAATGAATCTTTGGCTTTGGTGGCATTGTTGACAACAGTGGGTGGTCATGCTTTCCCCCATAGAAGAATGCTATTTCGCGTTCAAGTTATCATTAATTCAATTGAAGCTTTGTAGTCAGGTGCAAGTTTGAGTTTACCATGGCTCTCATTTGACACTGAAAGCTCTACATAATCCCATGTATGAGTATTTTAAGCATATTTTTTTCCTGTTGGGCTAGTAAGTGAAGAATTGTCTTCAAATTGCCCACCAGATATGTATATAAGTGGAGGGGAGTAGAGAGAGAGATCTGTGTAAAGGTTTCTCCTTAGAAACAAAGTCCACAGTATATCTGTACTCTATTTATGACTCTAGAAAGAAGGCAGTAGAAGTGAATTCACTTTGAAAAGCACAAGCACGCTTAGATTTTGCAATTCTCCAATTTACTGATTAAATTCTGGGTTATATTTACATGTTTTGTTTGTAGTTTTGCTTTAGTATTTATGAATTGAACTTTCCAGTTTATCTTGACAGTTTAATAGAATAGAAACTCAAGTGGTGATCAGTGGGGTGAATATAAGTCACCATCTGAAAATTTTTAAGTTACATCGAGCTTTTATCAAACCACAGAGAAGAATTAAAATGTTATTCCAAGTTTACTTAATGGTTTGATCTTGAACTTCTGGAACCTTGTTAAGATAAGGCTAAAATACAGTCTTTAAACATGTATAAAATGAAAAATGCCTTTTAACCAAGATCAACATTTGACAACTCTGTAGTAAGTTATGATAAATATTCTTTCTGAATGTAGTACTGTAAAATAAGGGGAGAAAAAAATATTGACAGGTATGTCAGAAAAGGCAGATGGTACCAGTTGAAATCATCTGTATAAGGTGCTACTAGAAGACTTCTGTGTGATGCAAGAATCTATTGTTTCTGGGCAGCTACTGTTAGCTTCAGAGAAAGCAGAGAACATCCTGAGAAAGAGGTCTCTGCTATTTATTTAAGCAACAAACAAAATGAGGAAGGGGGAAGGGAGGGAGAACACTGGCCAAGTCATCTCAGTATTTTGGCAGAGGGTATCCACCACGCTATTTGAGTCCACCACAATCTTAAATCCTGTTGTAGTAAAGTGAAAAAAAATCTACAACCTCTAAACCACAGTGCTGTTTGAAAGAGAGACATGGTATGTAGGAGTAAAGGTAGATTCAGTCACAACTGTATTGAAATTAGTACTGAACACAGAGGACTTCTAAAAATAGAGGATCTGTAAAAATATACAATGAAAGATTCTGGACAGGTATTTTCATGAGCAATTTTAAAAGATTTTAAGGAAGCTGCCTGCAAAATTGTTTTAAAGGACTTAAAGGAACTGCTGAATAAATGTGCAAGAAGATGTCAGATTATGTTCTGTCTTCCAAAATTAAAAAAAAAATATAGACATAAGAAGATGTTGAACTATTCTTACAACTTGTTTACAAGTGTGAGAAACACTCCACAGCCAATAACTGAAGCTCAGGCGAGGATCTCAGTGAAGCAGTAATTTATTTGTGATTGCAATGGCGGGCTTGACTTGACTTGACACTGTGATTTTCACCTAATTGTCTTAAGAAGTCTGGTTGTCTGCATTTTACATGGTCGCCTACTAAGTTTTCTTATCACTGTAAGCGTATCTCAATACCACCTTCCTTTTCTCTAAACAACATAACTCTACAAAAACAACATTTCTATTCCCACACAAGTTGTCAAGTGGCAGAAAAGATGTGAATGTCATTACCATTAATTGAATGAAAACCTTCACTTACGCAGCCATAGTAAAAGAAAAATATGATACAGGACAGGAAATACTGTAATGTCATAAGCTAATGTCTTGTTCTCTTTTGAATGAAATTTACAACTCTAATTACTTAATTTTCCTCAAATCTGAGAATTTAAGGGAGCTCAAGTAGGCCAGTGGGAGTTGGAAAACCTTGTGTGCATACTGAAAATGGGTATTTTTTGTTGTTTCGGGGTGGACTTTTTCTACAGATTGGAATGGAGATTTCATTGTGATTGTGGAACAAAACGAATAGGATTGCTTTATGAAAAGCAAAGGAAAACTTGTTTTTCTTTCTATTCAAGACTTCTACTGAAATTGGAGAGAGTGGATTTTTTTTTAATTTTTATTTTTTTAAAGTTTGTGAAGTATTTCTGTCTTTTTGGGGTTCATTCATCACCTTAAAGTATGCGAACCACTGCCGTAACCTGCCCCAGTGGATCACACCGATAGCTCGTCTAGCCTACTGCAGTAGGAGAGGCAATTCAGGGAAAGCAGACCCGCCTTGCCACCTGTAGTCTGATTGATGCCTTTGTGTTTCCCCAGTATCCAGAATTACATTTGAGATGCTAGGAGTGCAACTCCGCATAGTCCTGCTAAATATCCATTTATAGACCTATGGTTTGTGAATTTATTGAATACCTTTCTGAAGCAGATTACCCTGTCTGCCTCATGAATCTCTTGTGAAAGCAAGATCTGGAAATTCACTGTTTGCTACATAGCCAAATGCATTATTACTTTTATCTGCCTGAAACTTGAAGAGTGTGCTCCTAGTTCTAGCCTTGCAGGATTTGTGTGAATAGCGATTTCTACTCATTTTGTCCTTTCTGACCATGAAGCTCAAACAAATCCACTTGTGGCCTTTTCCTTGTAGGCGAGCATTCTCAGGTGCATTGATCTTTGCTTGTTTCATTCTCTTCATCCTTTTAGTTGTCCTTCTCTAATTCCTCTACATCATTTTTGAGGTGTGATGGCAAGTGCAAACAGTAGATAAGATGTGGGTACAGCAAGGTTTTATTTAGTGTTTCACAGTGACACTTTGTTTTATTCTTTAGCTTCCTGATGACGGTCAATCTTTTATTGACTTTTTTTTTCTTTTTTTCTGCAGCTGCATTTTGAATCAATGATTTTACAGAACGGTGAATGATATCTTAAGGGATCTCTTATCTGAGTTGTAACTTCTAGCTGCAGTCTCAGCATTGTGTATCCATAAATTAGGTTATTTTTCTCTGAGTGCTTTTTCTTTCTTTTGTCTGTGTCAAAGCTCATCTGCCACCTTTTTGTGCACTCTCTTTTTTTCCTCATAATTATCATGGCATCTAACTACTCTAAAACCTGTTTTGCCAAAGGATGAGACCCCGAGCTTGGTGTACTTTGGCATGTAACTGAACATCAGGCTGGAAGATGACATGTAAGTTTCTGGCTAATGTTTTGAATAGCCTGTCACATTAAAACAAACAGACAAAACAAAACCAAGCCTACAACACATGGCTTCACTTTCCAGTCCCCTCCTTCGTTCTCACTTGTTTACATGTAATCTTCTTGGTGAGAGGATTAAAGTCTTTCACAGCTCTGAGTGTCCTGGTTGTGTATGTATTGAGAATTTATCTTGCACTTTATTTTAGTCTAGGATTTTGGTACCATGACCATTGTCATTGCACACATACTAGTTTACTTCCAGGCTCCCATTGGAAGGGAACCAGATGACCCACCTCCTGTCGGAAACCTGAACTTTCTTGGCTGGTTGCTGAGAAGAGACCTGAACTGCATCATTTTGCCTATCACTGCCTGGGCAGCCCTTCTGTAGGTATTTCAGTAGGTATTGCACTTGCATATTCTCTTGCACATCCCAGGACAGCCAGCATACGCTCATGTTCATGCTCTAAAGGCATCATAGTGGGAGGCTACAATGCAGTTTTCTGTTTCTGTATAGGTCAAAGTGAGTTAGCATAAAAAATTAAGGTCTGTTGCTTGGACCGCTGGGATATGCCTATACAAGCATTTCAGTTCAGATCCTGAACTAACTTTGAATATACATCTTCTGATCATCCCTTACGTCCTTGTACTATGATTTAGTTCACTTTGAAACTAGCCTTGGAGCGTGCTACATTCCTTTTGGATGCACCCTTTCTGGAACGCTCCTTCCAGTTAAACGTACACAGTGCTCTCCAACACATGGTGTTTGGTCTGTGGCACTACTTCCCCCAGTCCCTTTGGAACATACAGTGTGAATGTGGGATCCTCAGCACCACCTGCTTTGCTTTGCGGATCTGCTCCTGTTGCCATACACCGCTTGTTAATGTAGGCACAGCCGAGGGACCCGCGCAGAACACCAACTGCTGCAGGTGTGGGTAGTCTGTCTTGAAACACGCTGTCCTGGGGTGTCACGGACACAAGCCAGCCCATACTGATTCGCAGAATGGCTGAGGTTGGAAGGGGCCTCTGGAGGAGACAGGGACACCTAGAGCAGGTTGTCCAGGACCATGTCTAGCTAGATTTTGAAGATCTCCGAGGAGGGAGATTGCACAGCCTCTCTAAAAAAGAATTTTGGGTGATGGAGGAATCAGCCATTACATTAACATCAGTTTCAGGAGTCGTTTTAGCTCACCTTGCTTGATTTGGAACTAAAACGGGGGGTAAATACAAATTTAACCGAATCAGTCTTGTAACTTGGAGTGCCTCAACAGAAAGTAGTAGCAAGCAATGGAGGACAGATGCTGATAGGCTTCTGGTCTCTTGTGTCCCAGACAAGTGTCCTAGAAGTGACCGGGATGGATGCAGAGGCTTTGCATAGCGTTGCTAGTATTGAAGGTTGTTACATTATTGAAGGTAATCCATACGCTTCTCTGAATTTCAGTAAAATGCTTTTGTAAAGCAAGATAAACGATTCAGGTTTAATACAAGAATTGTCATATGTTTAAGAAAGGTGGTGGTGGCGTACCTACTAATTTCTGCTAACTCTTTCTGTGGTCTGTGTTGGGACTGGCTGGCTGTTAGTGGTTCCTGGCCTTAACACAAAGAGTAACATTGTTCTTGGGAAACTTAATTGCTATGCTAGAGTGGGAGTATCAACTCTGTGGAGATTTATATCATGCAGAACGAGTATGAGCTATGGAATAAACTGGGGTAAAACATAATAACACAAAATAAAAATGCTTTTGCTACAAATTGGGAGTTCATAAACTGTAAATGACAGGAGAAAAATCTTGGTATTCTAGTTAATCACCAAACAATTGTGGACCACCAGTGTGAATTGGCAAGGGGAAAAGTGAGTGCAATTTCATTATTACTGTAATTTGGCAGTGAGTGTTGCAGTCTGAGTTGTATGTTGAATATCACACTTCATCCTGGTTGGCAGCGTTGAAGAAGGGCTGAGTGTTTGGGCTGAGACAGATACAGATAGGTTCACCATTCCTGTACAGGTGTCCTTGTACAAGCTATAAAAGAAAGTACAGAGTACTAAGTGGCTGTGAACACGTGTAATCTAGAAAATGTTTGTATATGTTGACAGTGAGGTGCTAGTGCCACTTGCCACCAGGATGAACAGCAGAGGTGCTCAGCCTAGTAACATGAAGGGGAAATAAATTCAGCTTATTAAAGCATTTTATTTTTTTTGTGTTGTTGTTGTTTTTTTTATTTATTTTATTTTATTTTTTATTTAATAGGACTTACAGTAGTATGCTTTAGATGATTGGACAGATGCTTCCTTCCAAATGTCTTTCTCTGTGGTTGTTGCATGTGGAGGATTTGGTGTCTTTTAAAAATGATAGGATGACTGGCGTGGTGCAGCTGAGGTAACTGGCTGATAAATATCTAGATATCAGTGCATCTGTTACCCATTGTGATATGATACTTCCTGCACTGAGCTGCTTGATGAACAAGTCTTCTATCTCATTCTGACGCTGACACCTATGGAAGCAATACAGAGCTGTAGCTTCTGAATGCTGCAGTGGTGAGTTCTTCCTCATTCTTTTTGTGAAGCCAGAGGGGTGACTGCCATTGATTTCATGGGCAGTTGTAGCTTCTGAAAGCGAATAAAGTCAAGGCTGCTACCAGAGGAGCTAGGTAATGTGAAGTGATGTGCATTGAATACAGTTACAAGAGTGTTAGCTCCACATCCCCAAAGAAACTGGATTGGTGAAGAGAAGTGAAAAGCAGTGTTCCTCTAACTGGGGAAGCCACAAGAAGCTTGCTTTGAATGTAAGGGGAAATATTACACAATGGCTTGGAAAATGAAAGGTCAGCAGCAAAAAAAATAAAATTAAATTAAATTAAAAGGCAATTAATGTAGTTTAAAAAGACTAGAGATTTAACAAGTTTTAGAGAAACACAAAACTGAGACAGCAGCAGGGGGATGCAGCTCTAGAAAATGTCTTTAGAGGAGGTGCACCCATTTAGGCAGTTCACAAATTCAGCTAGACTAAGCAAGTAAAGTTACAATATAGTGGTTGGGGTGGAAGGGGTCACTGATGTTAAATGCAAGGGGGACCAAAAAGTTGCTCATGTCCTGTTTGCTGTTTGAGAGACGTGAAATACGCTCTTTGTATTTTGAAGCTAAGTGCTACACACACTTCACTGGCATGTGAGCTTTGGTTGTTTTTGTTTTCCTCTTTCCCTCATTTGTTAGTGGATTGTCAGTAAGATTTGTGAACTTTGTTTTTCTAAAAAAAAAAAAAAAAAGAAACTTTGTTTTTCTTTTTCTAAAGCATTGTGTTTGATTTGATTTTTTTTTTTCTTTCCATACAAATCAGATACATATCTTGGATGGGGATTTTCTTCTGAGTTCTGTAGCTTTCTGGGTGGGGCTGAGAGCAGACTAGGTTGGATTTTAATTCAAAACTGGAATATACAGACAGATACAGGAAACATGGTTTGGTTTATGTTAGTTTTTGTTCTCAAAATCCTGTTATGTTGTAGAGGCTTACAGAGGTCAAAACGTGCAGTTATGACAAGCTTGTTTTTTGAAGGACTCAGGTATTGTGATAAAAAAATAAAACAAATTGGTAGCTAGGGATCATTCACCAAAAATAATATTGAAATATATTTGTAATGAAAAATTATGTGGCTTCTTTTAGTGCTTAAAGTCTTGCTTTAGAGACAAGGTAGATACTGCATACGATAGTGACAGTGTGCTAACATAACTGAAGTAACAACCAAGATAACAAGGAAGTGTAGCATGGCAAAAAATAAAGCATTTGTATGATGAAATTAAACAAAACTAAAACATAGGTCGTGATAGAAACAAAGAGAATAAAAGTAGATTGTGATAGCTGAAAAGGCTCAGACATTTCATTATACCAGGGCTGCTTGTATGTGGATAAATGAGACTTTGAAACAAAATAAAATCAAGCATGCTTAGTGATGTGGAGAAAGAAACATCTGTCAATTACTGCCGGTTTTTCCCTGGGGAATTAACAGAAGAACTGTCCATCCAGTGCAGGGAGAGAAGTTGTAAGCGCTGATGAAGTGAATGGGAACATAGTCACAGTTAACATCGCTGTGGACATCTACACTGGGATTGTCTTCTTCCTTGGGATTTTTCCTTGGATGTTTGCTATAGATGTTGTTTGGTGGATAAAGCATTAGTTTTTTTTTTTGCTCTTGGAGCTCTGTAAGAGCAGCAAGATTCTTCCATCAAAACCCTGTGTATTGCAGCCCATAGCATGGGTAAAATGTTTCGGACCACTTTCATTCTGGTATGCACTGCTTCCTGATTCACAACTTCATGTCTAAACGTACATAAACATTTTTTTTAATATAAAACTTATCATTTGTATTCTTTCCAAAAGAATATCAATTGGCAGAGGGTGAAGGTGAAATATGTCTCTGTTCTATGCCTATGTCCAGGTGTCTGTAGGTGAGGTAACATTATGTGTTGAATCTCCATGTGTGAGGTTTTAACTATTAGGTCTCGAAGGTTTCTAAGACTTCACAAAACCTTTGCATAAGAAGTACAAACGCAATGTCATTTTAGGCCATTTTAGTACACCCTAATTATTTGGAAGGGTGGGGAAGGCTGTGGTCTTTCACCAGCCTTATTTCTTGAGTCACTTGAGAGAATGGAGTGGTTTGGGTCACATGTCAGCCAACGCTTTAGCCAAGGCTGTAATTCCAGAAACACAAACTCATATTTACATCTGGTAACTTAAATTTCTGAAAAGTAACAGAAATATGAAAAGGCTATGGATTTAGTATTGAAATCGGTCACTACTTCAGAGTTGCAGGATTTTCAAGTTTTGCAGGTAGAAAACATTGATTTTTCTCATAGGTAAAGATGTAAGTACCTCTTGGGATTTTCTACCAGCTGGCACTGCTAACTAGGGTGAGGATAGATTAACATGTTTGGTTTACCCTGCTTATTTGCTTTTGCTGCTTCTTCCTAAATGTTTTTTCTGCATCAGTAGTTCTTACATTACAGGCGTTTTATCTGCTTTTTCTGCAGAAATTTGTGCTCATTTGCTTTATTTCTTCTGTTTTTAAAATTTTCATAAGATGACTAGGAGTTGTAAGAGTTGATGTTGTTCGCTTGTATTAATAAAGGGGAGCATATTATAACATAAGTGTATTTCAGGTGGCTTCACGTACATTTGCATTGTCTTTTACTTGCAGCATTGTTTTCTGCATGCTCTAGTTTGTAGAAGATAAACTCTGCACTATCTGACAGAATTCATTCACAGAAATAATGCCACGTTCAAATAACTCTTTAATCAGCTTTTAGTTCTAAAGCAATGTAACTACTTCACATAAAAACAAAAACAACAACAAAAAATGTTTTTCCTGTGATGTAAATTCTAATAATGTAAGGAGAGGAACTGTAAATGTGAAGAGTCAGTGCATCACCTTTATGGCTGGACTTCCTTCTTTTGTTTTTGAAATGTGTGTGAAGATAGTCATTTTGTAATCACTTGCTCTTTTTAGTTTCATGCACATCCGTGTTTACGTGAACACGTTTACATTTCAGATTTTCATATAAGCTCCAGAAAACACACCAGAAATGAAGGATGTTGCCTTCAGCCACTGCAGATTGATTTGGCTCTTATGCTTTTAGCATTTGCAGCTTGGTCTTGCTTTATATGCTAGACGAGGTTTATGCCAGCCTAATTGGTTGCTGGCATTCCTGAGTTTCACAGCTGCTGTATTCAGCTGTGTACTAGAAAAATATAATGGAATACTGTTTGCGAGAGCAAGAGGCAATTGTAAAGATGTAAATGTGCTTTCTGGCAGTTCAACAACATGTAAACTTTTAATAACATATTAAGAATTTTGAGGAACAAATTGCATGGGTACGTTGCCAGTTTAAACATAGTATGTATGTTTTCTATTTAAGCTGAGAATATTTGGAGGTTGGACATAACGTTTGTTAATGTTTTTTTATTTTATTTTTTTTTTTTTAATTCAATCCTGACTTTCTTGGCCAGGGAGCAGATGAAGTCTGGCATAGAGATGGAAGACTTATTGTGATTCTTTTGTTATGGCATGCTGGCTTACTGTGTTTGTGAGAGGATTCAGTATTTTCTATTCATTCACCAGCCTGCTTTGATCTCCTTTCACTTGTTATGACAAAGTTTAAACCTTTTTTTAATTATTATTTATTCTGTGGCAAAAACAGTAGAACAAAGGAACAGGTAGTATGACTTAGGATGGCTTGGTGACTCATATAGTGTCATGAGTTTCAGATGTGAACAGCGGTTTTCTTCAAAATTTATAGAATTTGGTGACATGTTAACAGTTATTATAACGTTCTATAGATTATTTTTCTCTGAAGTTACATTTTTAATATATAAGTTTTCCTTTGATTCCACATTGACAGCCGGGCCAGGCCTTAAGACTGTAGCAGAAAATTTTATCACCGTACGCTTGATGAGTCTGCCAGTTCCTGTAGTGCCGAAGAGGTTTTTTTGTGTCCTTGCAGTCCCAGCATGTTGTTTGTAGCAATGGATGAAGTGGCACCGCTACAGGAAAAAAAGTGGGCTGTATTCCTAGTTTGCTAACAAATCAGAGAACTAATTAAAACAGTTCCACAATGGAGGAACTTTTTCTTGCACAAAATTAAGTCACTGTAGGTTATTAGCAGCGGAAGAAGTAATGGAGAGGTGTACTGAGCACCACACACAAAGAAAATTTGCACAAAAATGTTTATCCAAAGAAGTGAAGTGCAGGAATGCCCTGCTGAGTGAGCCAGCTTCATAATCACCAGCAGAATTAGGGCATAGTCCCAAGGGCAGGACATGCTTGTGCAACATTGTTTGGGTGCAGAGGAAAAGAGGAAGGTCTGCACGTGGTGAGAAGGGTATGGCTGTGTTTTCTACCCCTGCATCTCCTTCATTTTTCCAAATCCAGGTTGATGCCCACGGAGAAAGATGACAACTATGCTCTTCATGCATGTCGGGTGTGAGTGAGCGCAGTGGTAACATTAGCAGTGTTCGTCACCTTTTTCTTGCCCTCTGTGAGCAGCTCAGCATCAACACTGTTGCTGTGGGTACCAAAAGTGAGGATCCAGACCTCGCCTTCAGTGGTGTGTGGGAGCAATGGAAAATGCAAGAGAGTGCTGCTGAAGAAGCACTAATGGCAGCATATACAGAGGAAAAAATACGGCTCAGAGAAATAAAAACTAGCAAATGCTAGAGGAAAGGAACTAAAGAAAGGGGAAAGTTTTTTGTTTGTTTGTGTTTAAATAAGTAAAATACTACTCAACTTTTTTTAGTAGATAATTGAATCTTATGATTATGCTTGGAGCAAGGACGAGTGCAGAGTTTAGAAATGGTTTTGTAATGTAATGTCCATTGTGAGGTAAGTGCTGCAGATGTGAAAGCACCACTGCCTGGGGCGCCAGCTGCTACACGAGTCCCTGCATTTGCTTTGATTTTGGCTGAGTTTTAGTTAGTTTGCCCCTCTGAATGCTACATTAGACTGCAAAGATTTGCTGGTACCTTCCTGGACACTTGTTCCCTGCCTTTTGTCTTAGATTTAACTCGGTGTGAAAGATTAGGCAGCCTGTACGGTAAAAGAATTGCTAAAAATACCCATCTATTACTTGTGCTGTTAGGTGAGAAAAATTGGATACGAGTTAAGCTTTATCTTCCTTTCTCTCTCTCAGCAGGCCCTAAGAGGCTTGGAGTATATAAAAACATTAACTTTGGAAAACTACCAAATTGTGACTGAAGTGGTTAAAAGAGAAGTTTGAAACAATGGGTGGAGGAGAAACTGGGTGGATTCTCTGAGTTGTAGGAAAGGAGAAACAAATCACAGAATCATAGAATCATCACAGTTGGAAAAGACCTTGAAAATCATCAAATCCAATGATCAACTTGTCCTATTGAGTCCCGCTGCTAAAGCACACCCCTTACTGCCTTGTCTACATGTCTCTGAAATAAAGTAAGGCTCACCCGAAAGGCAGGCCCTTTCGGGTGGGTGGGCATAGCTGGATGGGGAAGGAAGCAGAGGGCTCAGTGGGCCCACTTGTCTCCGTGCCCAGGTGTCTCAGAGAGCTCCATGGAGTGCCGTTGTGATAACTGAAAGGGTTCCATTTGTGCTTGGATGGCTGACGCCTGCATCACTAAAAGAGCCACAGCGGCCAGTGCTCCAGCTCAGCTGAAGCCCAGGTGGAAGGAGGTACGTGGCTGTCGGGGAAAGTATTAGCTCGTGGGGAGAGGTTGATGAAATGTCTGACTTTATATGAAATGATTGTGATCAACACTGGTACCTGCTTTCAGAAGTCAGAGGTAGTTTTGTTGGTGTGTTGGAACATAAAATAACGAAAAAGCCACAGAATGGTTGAGGTTGGAAGGGTCCTCTGGAGGTCTTGTTGTCCCACTCTCCTGCTCAAGCAGGCTGACCCAGAACAGGTGTCCCAGGACCGTACTGAGATGGCTTTGGAGTATCTGCAAACACGGAGACTGTGCAGCTGCTTGGCAGTGCGGTTCTGCTTGTCGTTCCAGGGGGTGGTTCTTGTGGAGAGCTGCTGAGGGATGAGCCTGGCTATGGGAAGGAGAGGAACTTCCTCTGGGCCAGTGCTGCTGCTGGGCCAGATGAAATTTGGGTATGGAGGCAGCGGGGGGGAGCCTGCAAGGCCAGGGCTCTCCTGGCAGAAGGAGCAGCAGGCCTTGAGGACCCTCGGCCTGCCTGTTGGTGGATGGGTTTGGAGGCTGCCGCCCTGGTGCTTGTCAGGCCCCTGCTGTTCAGTGGCCACTCCTGTCAGGGAGCTGGATGCGCAGAGTCCAACCTAACACTGCCAAGTCGACTACAAAGCCATGTCCCTAAGTGCCACATCCTACATATCTCAAGTGCTTCCAGGGATGGTGACTCCCTGGGCGATGCCACTGTTCTCCAAACCTGTACAACTGCAAGGGGTTGTTGTGCCCCTAGTGTTGTACCCAGCATTTGGGCCTGTTGAATGCCATACAGCTTTACACGGCCCATCGATCTGGCCTATCGAGATCCCTCTGCAGGTCCTTCCTAGCCTCAACCAGATCAACAGTCCTGCCCAAGCTGGTGTCATGGGCAAACTCAGTGAGGGTGCACTTGACCCTCTTATCAAGAAGGCTGATCAACAGTATTGTCCCCAGTCCTGACCCCAGAGGAACACAACTTATGTCTGGTCACCAATCAGATTTAACTCCATTCACAACAACTTTTTGTGGCCGGCGTTCTAGACACTTTTTACCCAGTAAACAGCACATCTGTTCATCGGACATCAATAGTCAGTGTCTCTAAAAGATGCAACGTGGAGGAGACCTATGAAATGACATACAGAGAAGGATCAAGGCATTTTCATAGTTAAACTGTTGACCAATGGAATCAATTTATGCATGAACTGTCTGTTCCAGTATGGTCAGGTTATGTTTTGGGAGCAGTACGTGGTTCTTGGTTATGTGGAGGTTGGCTCGTGGATGGATACAAACATGAGGTCAATTAAAACAGTATTCTGGTGTGACAGGCAGGCAGGATGGTGGAAGAGGAGTTGCATATGAGTTGGTTCTGTGGGAGAAGGTTTCTGCCGTGTATATATATACTTGGGGAGTAACTTTTTGTATGATAAGGTTCTTACTGTATCATCTATGTTTGCCGCTCATACACAACAGAGTTAGGGATTGCTTGTTTGTGCTATGGCTCATTAAAGAGTATCTGAAGAGCAATTACATTGGACTTGTATTGCTTAGAAAGCTGAGTTCTTGGTGTACTTAGGGCAAAGCATGGGTGTGAAATCAATGTGACACATGGATCTTGATCCTTTTGTGTCAGTGCATGGCTGCTCTGCTCTTCCAACCACTCCTTGCTACCATACATAGGAAATATGATAAAGTGTGATAGGGGATATAAAGAAAAGTGCAATATATTATTTAAAAGGAAAATCTGTATTCCTACTAGAAGTTTACTGGTTTTATTTGTCTTTATAGGGGCTTATTGGCTTGAGATCTTTCACGTGAAAAATCATAGCATGGCACTGTAGCAGTTGTTTATAAAATGAGGATTTGTATTGTTCTTACAGACAGCTTAATTTTAGCTGAAATACAAACTGATTGAATGTCCATAAGGAATGGATATCAGAATACTATGTCAGGGTGCTTTACTTCAGTCTTGGGACACTTAATGTTGTATCAGCCTAGAAAGAATACAAAAAAGCCTGTGTGGAGCATACCACATATACCACAGTAAACTTTCCCACCCATGGGGTGGGAAACATTTCCATTATATTGAAATGTTACTGAAACTTTTTACAGGAAAAAGATTTTAAGTGGTGTGGCCTTCACATGGTATTTTGCTTACTTACCACTGTTTTATATTTCTTGAATTTTTTCACTGGGTCCCAGTAGAACCTCTGCTAGTGGTTCACATCTAAGCCAGTTTATAGAACGTGGCCAAGAACCTTCTTTTATTTATTTTCCTTTCTTTTTTAACCATCTTCTTCCTGCCGTCCTCTGCACACATGTATTCAAATAGCTTCTGAGATTTTTTTTTTCACCTGTTAATAAATGATTGTTTGTGTTTCCTTTCCAGGACGAATTCATCAAGCTATGGTGACATCCCTAAATGAAGATAATGAAAGTGTAACTGTTGAATGGATTGAAAATGGAGACACTAAAGGCAAAGAGGTAAACTTAACTATTTTAGAACCTTTCTCTTTTTAAATAATGTATAGACTACATGAGTGTTACTTAGAAATTTGCACTGTATAAATGAAAAGAAGATATAAATATTAATTTACTTAATGATTCTTTGGTTACAGACTGTTTCGAATGGGAGCTGTTGTGAAAATCTTGTTATCTGTTGTGTCAGATTTCGCTTCCTGAGCTCTGTGTCATAGCTTTTAAATAGTGCTTTTCATCTGTTGATTTTGAACCGGATTACAAAGGCTGAGCTTTCTATCCCCTCTTTACAAGTAGAAAAATCAAATTTTTGAGAGGGAGAAAGACTTGCAACTCAGGCAGGAAACCGGTGGGAGAGCTAGATTAGAAATTCTTTTGTGCCTGTCTTAATGAGGAATTGGACTCTAGTTTGTTTATTTACCTTTTTTTTTTTGGCATTAATTTTCTAGGCTTGCTTGCTTTAACTATCTTTCTGTGTGTCTCAGTTATGTTTTGCTATCCCTTTTTACTCAGATTTTTGGACCAAGCTAGCCTATTCAAGCTGAGATTTTGAGAAACATCTCAGCATTACACCTAACGAGTTATATTAAAACATAGGAAAAAGAAAAAAAAATATGAACATGTCCTGGTGATCTCATCCATGGAGCTCAACCCTCTAGACATAAAGAATCCATACACTAATGATATCTTTGAAAGGTCCAGCCAAGGGAGGTGGCAGTTTAGAAACCAAACTATTTAAGATCTTTAAGAAGCCAAGTTTCAATAGATCTGAACCTTCCTAGTTTTTAGATCTCATCGCCTCCTCAGATAATGGCATTTTGAAAGAGAACTTAGAAGAAAAAAACAGGGTAATATATTTAATATAGATTCAATTTTGTTTTTACTTTTTTGCTCACTGTAATTTGTCTGTTCCTTTTGCACTGTCTGGTAAATTTCAGATAACTGAGATCTCCTTTTTATGTTATGGAATGTCTTTCATTATCTGCAGTAATTTTTTTATTTTTATTTTTTTTGCATTAATACTAGCTATTTCTGTTTTGATTTAATCACTCTACAGAATTACCAATATCTGTTGGTCATTTGTAATTCATCTATTTTCTGAAGGGTGTGTGTTTCAAGTAAGACAATAACAAATGCTTAAGATGTTTTAGTGAACACAGAATGAGATAGCTCAGGTTACAGAATTAAATAGTTGTCTGGTAAAAACAATAAATTTATTTATTGTTTATTCTCAAGTGTAACAACAGAAATTGAGAGGTTGAATTTGTTCTTAGACTCACAAATTTGCTTTATATTCTTTTAAACAGATTGACTTGGAGAGCATATTTTCACTTAATCCAGATCTTGCACCTGATGAAGATATTGAACCTAGCCCAGAGACACCACCACCACCTACTCCATCAGCCAAAGTAAACAAAATTGTGAAGGTTGGTAACACCTGTGCAGTATGTTCATAATAAACTTACAGAACTTCTATACATATTGTCATGCTTGAATTTTTAATTCTTACTTTTGTCTGTGGAACTACTTGTTGAATACGTTTCTTTTATTCCTGTGGTGAATGGGGGGGTTTCTGAAAATTTTCTAAGAAAAGGTTTGGCAGGGAGGTAGATGACTAGACTAATGTTTATATAGCTAGGTATAGCTCAAGTAAAAACATAGAAAAGGAGGTAGTTTTGAATCAGTACGTATAGTTCAAGTAGTCTTCGCCCTAGGCTCTTCGGGGTGGGATTTTGTAATTACCACCTCTCTGTGTTACTGATGTTATGTCAGAGGAAGTGGTGAGGCTGTAATTTATGTTTTCAATAGACAGGTGATCAAATAACAGATTTCTTTCTTCGTAGAGTCGACGAACTGTGGCACCTATTAAGAATGATACTCCTACCAGAGATAATAGAGGTAATTGTTACATCTGACCATTTCAAGGAAGGAAAAAATATGGAAACATTTTGACTTCCTGCTCATCTAAAATTCTTTAATATTTCGGCTTTTCTAATTCAGTATGTATACATGTGACATGTAGAAGACATGGCACATCATTCCTAGAATTACTTGTATGTGTATTTAGGAATGGGTATGTATGAATAATATTTATGTGCAAGTTTAAGCAGTATAACATCAGGAAAGTTAAGCTGAATGAACTGAAGGTGCAACAATTTGAAGTTAATTAATTATGCTATTATAAATCATTATAAATTATGTGTGGACTTTTACAAATTAAAACATCCTCAATTTACTTCAGCCTAATGGAGTGTTTCGATATATTATATGTATTGCACATAAAATTCTTACACTTTCAATTTTTTGGCTTAGTTTTCTAACAGTCTGTGTGTAAACATTAATTCTAAGAATTCTAAGAACACTTTAAACCTACAAGTTATTTCTTTACAGTTAATAGTGAAAAATCTATAAAAACCATAAAAATGACACTGAATAGTAGGTGAAATGAAGTAAGTATTAGATGACTGCAGATGTAATGCATCTGTAATATGGAAAGGAATAGTTACTGCTTGTTGTTTTAACTTTCTAACCTGTGTTGAACATAACTAACTTTGGAATGTCATCTCTATGTTATTAATCAAAGCTGTTACCTTCACTTTCATGCTTTTCTGGCAGAGCTTATTAGTAGAACTTGCAAGAAACTGGCCAGCTGAAGCAGAGGTGCTTGAAGCAACTCTTTGAATAACAACTTATGATATTCAGCTCTGCCAGAGAGGCTTGCATGCTTACTACATTCACTGGGAACAGATATCTGCATCTTTAGAAATTGGCATCTCTATCACATATGGAATAAGTGCATAAATGTAGGCAGACATGTTGATTGCATCCATATCACTTTCAATGTGGTCTCAAAAAGGTTTGTTTCTTCCACTTGTAGTTTGAGCTGCACTTGGCTGCATTTCATTTGTTTCCCTCTAGTCCTCCCAGATATTGTTTGATGGGGTGGAACTATTTTTTAATTTGTAGAGAATGTGAAACAGCAGGGCCATTTTCTTGCTTGGTTTTTGGTATAATCACAATATAAATAAAATTACAGCATTGAAGGACTGTGTATCTACAAATACATTCTTCATTCTGTGTACATAATAAGCTATACTAATTGTGTAGTAGAGTATTTAAAAGTATGCACAGGCAGCATTAGTACTTCATAATTATCTTGCGTTGATATATAACATTAGGATAAAAAAGGCTGCATACCAAATGTCTTTAATAATAGATTTTCCATACATATGACTATCCTCTGCACTCACTAAATTCGTCTCAAAAGAGGCCTTGTTTTATCTTGTCATACTAAAACATTTCAGAAGTTGGTAGAAATGTTATTCTTTCACATCTAGATCAACTTTGTGCTTTTCTTCTGCAGTGGTTGGTTCTGCACGTGCACGGCCCACTCAGCTTCCTGAGCAGTCTTCCTCCTCGCAACAGAACGGTAGTGTTTCAGATATATCTCCAGTTCAAGCTGCAAAAAAGGAATTTGGACCCCCTTGTATGTAAACAGTGTATCAAGGATTCTTTCATTCTGGGCATTACATGTACATTCTCTTGGATTATGTTGTTGTCCATAAATGACAAGGGATCTATATATGCAGTTGTCTGTAGGCTTCCTTACAAAGTTTCTTCAGAGCCCTGTGGCTAAACAAATGTTCATTTTTGTCATAGTTGTGCTAGTGCTTGGAATTTGATTTTTCTTTATCTATTTTTCAATCATGAATGTGTGATTTTTTATTTTTTTTTTAATGTGCCTGGACTTGCTTTTAATATGAACCAAGAGATCACATGTACCTGTCCAAATGTATCTATCCAAATGTTTTTTGAGGGTCATTGTCCTTGTATTTTTGGTTGTGTAGTTATTGTCCCATTCCCATATTTTTAATTTATTTATTCAATGAATTTTAGAAATTAAATTTTTATACTTATTTTGTAGTAACCCTGATTTCCTTGAAAAGACAGTTGATATAAATAAATGCATTCTAAATATTGATTAATTAATATAATTGTAGTGTAAATACTAAATCCATGCAACACACTGAAAATATTTTAAATTATATCGTTTTCTCTAAGCACGTAGAAAATCTAATTGTGTAAAAGAGGTTGAAAAATTGCAAGAGAAACGTGAAAAAAGAAGGTTACAACAACAGGAACTTAGAGAAAAAAGAGCGCAGGTTAGTATTTTTAGTTTAGATGGTGCTTTTTTTCATTTTTCAGTAATTTTTATGAACTGTAATAGTCTTGAAATTAAAATGTTTTCATCCTGCATAAAAGTTTGATAAGTCATTTTGTTGCATAGCTGCATTGGTCTCATAGCTATATATACAGTTTTCCCCCTCTTTTTCTTCCTACACAAACAATTGCTTACAATTACTTATCTTTCCATATGTTATTTCAAAATCAAGTGCTGATGATAGCTGTTTTTTAGGGAAAATATGTTGATAAAAATAATCAAGGCTTTGGCTTTTAGATAAGGCTTTTATTCTATGGAAGATATTTCAATATTATGGTAAATTGTTCCTTATGATCTTTGATGCTTTGTAGGAGATGTGTTTAAGGCTCAGATTTGAACAGTGTTTGTTTATTTATTTTTCTTTAAACCTGTCTAGGGATTTATAGTTTAGCTTTGTATTGTGCAGGCAGGTTGGCAGTGAGCTGTTAGAAATTTGTGTGAAAGTTGCTAATCCTGTGAGAAAAATCTCTAAATATTAAATGACTTTCTGTCACAGTAGTGTAAAAGCTTTAGCAAAACTAGTAGTGTAATCTTGTTGGCAGGCTTATGCTTATGGGTTAATCTCTCTAAAGAGATGCTACCAATCTGCTACTGGCATGAGAAGTACCACCACTTAGTAAATAATTCAGACAGTTTAAATTTACTTCATGCTTTAATGATGTTTCTAAGCTGACCTAGAATGACCTATATTGAATTCACATTCTCTAATTTTCATCCACTTAAACAAATGAAAAATACTGCTATGTCTTTATGTGTGAGGAACAATTAATTTTTGGTTTATATCATAAAACTCTTTGACATGGTGCTACACCTAAAATATTCATTTTATCTCACTTTTGTGAATACTGCCTTTGCACCTAAGTCTTAAACTTCTGTATGAGAAAGTTGTGGTTGCCTTGATGACCTCTCTGTATCTGTGCTTTCTGGTGCTTTGCGTGTTCTGTTGTGAAATACAGCACTGTTTGCTAGTGGGCAAAAAATCACTGTCTTCTAGTGGGCAAGACCTTTAAATAGAATTTGAATAACATTAAGCAAATACTTTTTCCATAATAAACAGTACTTCTTGCTGAATTTTAGAAGGAAACATTTCAGGAGTAATACATTTTGTGTGGACTTACTGTAAGCAGTTTTAAGTAGTCAGGGTGGAGAATATAAAAGTATAGTCAACTTCTGATTACCACGTCACAGGTTTATCTGAGATGGGAATCAACTCTGTCACAGACGCACAGACATCTGGTGGTTCAGTTTCAGCTCGTTAACCACAGTGCATTGCTTTCTGGAAGTGCCTGTGCTGCTTCCACAATCTGCTGTGGTCCAGGAGGAGCTTTAGTTTATTTGTGGGGAGCCATGCAAAGCTCAGTAAGGTCTGAGGACCAGAGCTGGCTGTGTATGGCATCAATAGGATTTCGCCAAACTGCAAAAAATGCTATTTTAGGAAAAGATGTTTGAGTAATTCTGTAGCCTGCCCAGCTCTACACCTCTGACTTAGCAAGGCTTAGACAGGTTCCATGCATGAGCTCTCACATGTCCTTTTGCTGCTGTACTTGTGGTTCCAGGTTTAGGGGTAGGAGGGTTTGTGAGCCTGGATGTAGCGTAGCATATTGTGTATCTTTGGGATTGCTTCTCTTTCTGGGGCCTCTTGGAGTGTTGGAAGACAGTTGGACTTGATAACTGTAGAGGTCTTCTCCAACCATAATTCTATTATTCTAAGAGTTTCCAGTGCATTTAAGTCGTTGTAGAAGTTAACTCAGGACCACTGGTAGGATCATCCTCCTTTATCCATCTCATGTAGAGCAGGTGGGATACCTGCACTGTCCTCTGCAGCCTATTTTACACTTTTATAGTTGTCTATCCATTTGTTTGTTGGACAGTGTTATCTCAGATTAAGAGGCGTTGACTGCATGTACTGCCTGTTGTGAAGTTGTTTGGTAGTGTTTCTTTAATGTGCTGATTCTGACAAAAGTGGGAGTCATTTCTCTTCTTTGAGTAGGCTCGTAGTGAGTCCTGAATTAAAAAAGTGTTTTTGACAACCAAAAATATTAAATAAATGTCATATAATGACCATATAATTTCCTTTCTGATCAGTAAATTACCTACATCAGAACATCAGTTAATATGTATTTTTCTTTATGAGTGAATTCAGAACTAATGTAAATCAGCCCATTTCAGGAAAATAATGTAAGAAATTCTGTTGCTTGCTTCTCTAGGATGTTGATGCTACAAACCCAAATTATGAAATTATGTGTATGATAAGAGATTTCAGGGGAAGTTTGGATTACAGACCATTGACAACTGCAGATCCTGTAAGTATCCTAGGCAACGTGGAAATTTTTTTTATCCCTTTGTATTTTTAATATGGGTTTTTAATTTTTTTTTCCAATGTATGAATATACTTCTGTCTGTAATCATGAAAAATAAGTTGCTTAATATGTATTAGTGTTCTTTATAGCATGGATTTATTTTTTCTGCATTTTCCTGGGATGCTAAGTGATGTGCACACAAAACACTTGGGTTTCTTTGAAAAACCTTGTGGGGTGTAAAGATGAATATTTGATTTTTCAAGGTGGTGAGGGTCTTGGATTTTCAGAGAAGTGAGGGGAATTCTTAAATGACTTTATCAGATGTCTGTGGAAATGTGAGACCCTAACAATTTCCATTAATAAGATATCCACCCTGTTACAGCTGGGTTTGCTTGCTGTGTTATAAGTTGTATCTAATACTTTACAGAACCCAGTCACTATCTACACAGTTTTTTTATCCTTAATGTATGGCTGACTTTCAGTTTTTTGGTTATTGTGCAGATTCAATGGGCTTTTGCTCATTGAGATGACTCAATGTATTGGAAATTTCTCTTACTTTATATGATTGGTTAATTAATTCAAAAACAGAGGTAACATATCCTATAACTGGAACTGAAATATCGTTTACTGAAAGATTTTTTCCTTTGCAGATTGATGAGCACAGGATATGTGTTTGTGTACGAAAACGACCACTCAATAAAAAAGGTACGACCATGTAATATTTTGCAGAATGCTCTTCCTGAAAAGCTGCCTCCGACAGTCATATTATTCATACTGAAGAGATCTAGAAATACTGATCAAAGGTGAAACTCCACTAGTATTAGCCAATGTATGTGAGGGACCCAGACAATTTATAGATTTATCATAACCTGGATAAAGTCAGGGAGAAAAGTAGTTTAAACTGTCACAATTTTGTGGATTGGGAGTAGAGGCACAGAGACTGCAAATTTCTTCCAAGGTAATCTAGGGTGTATTTAGTTGTTTTAAACATCAATTCTGCTATAATTTCTTGAGTAATCTTACAGTGGTAGAATCACCATTTTTTTAAACTATCCTTTAAGTAATCTCCTGATCAGTGAGCTACCCAATGAAAGCTTTTATACACATTTTTTATACATGTATTTTTTTTATATTTTCAAGTGGACCTGAATAAGATGTTTAGAACAATTCAGGTGGTACCTACATGTTGGTGTCCTATGATACTTCAGGCACCCAGGAGTATCTAAGGCATCCTCATAGGGCTTGTGGGTTACAGACAAATGGGAGACTCATCTGTAATTGCATCTAAGGATTGGGCAAGATACCCTGGGGCATATTAAGTGACACTAACCACCTGTTTTTAGCTGCTAGAATCATTCCCTAGTGACATCTTTGTATATAAGAGTATTATATATACAAACTTACTGCCTGCTCCTTAGGCTGGAGACAATATTCCCCAAATTGTTTAGGTTTTCAACTCCAGTAAATGCCAGTCTTCTCATGATGTTCTCCACTGTCAGTGGGAAAGTGAGAACTACAAATGTTTCTGGACTGGAACCCATCTGAATTCAGCACCATTTTAAGCTGATTTTTATCTTAAAGGACATTTATTTCTTTCCCTTTTTGTATATATGTGGTTTAGCTGAAAGACTCAAAGAGTATCACACTGGCTATGAAACTACATGAGATGTATTTAGTGTTTTTGTACTGTCAGAGCTATACATTAAGGATTATCTGAAGCAAGCATTTCCAGAGGGATATGGGAGAACTGTACAGGAAAGAGAAAGTGTATTGATGTCAGAATATAATTATTTTTTTCCTTCCACAAACGAGCTGCTTTTTGGAAGGAAAGCTCACACTGGAAGGAAAGTACACATTGGAGCTGCTGCTGCTACATTTTTTTTCACTTCTAAATTAAAATATATGCATATAATAATCTAAAAGGAATGCAAAACCTCAAGAGCTGGTTAATTTAAATTATTTTTCACAATCTGTAAAATAAGGATATTAAACGCACAAATCTGTTAGAAGTTCAATTTCTGATTTAGCCTTGAAGGTTATCTGTAATAAAATTTTACTTGGAAATCTGATACATTTTGGGAGAAACATTGCCTTCTAACTGCACAGAAGGTGGACAAAGTGAAATTATAGTAAATGAAATCAAGTTGTCTTAAGGGATTCAAAAGTAGTACTTCAAACTCAGTAAGTTGCAGACCTTAGGTATTAGTGGTTAGAAACTGCTGAGGAACTATTTCTGAAGAGTTTGTTGGAATCACAAAATCAGAGAATGTCCGAGGCTGGAAGGAGCCTCTGAAGATCATCTAGCCCAACCCACCCACCAAGCAGGATCACCTAGAGCACTTTTTGCAGCATGGCATCCAGGCAGGTTTTAAGTATCTCCAGAGAAGGAGACTCCACAGCCTCTCTGGGCAACCTGTGCTTGTGCTCTGTCACCCTCAGTAAAGTGCCCCCTCATATTCAGCCAGAAACTTGTGCACTCCAGTTTGTACCTTTGTACCCATTGCCTCTTGTCCTGTTGCTGAGCACAACTGAGAAGAGACTGGCTCCATCCTCTCGACACACCAGATATTAATAGAGATTGATGAGGTCTTCCCTCAGTCTTCTCTCTTTCCAGCTAAACAGGCCCAATTCTCTCAGCCTGTCCTCGTATAGCAGGTGCTCCAGTCCTCTCATCATCTTCGTAGCCCTCTTCTAGACTCACTCCAGTAGCTCCATGTCTCTCTTGTACTGGGGAGCCCAGAACTGGGCACAGCACACCAGGTGTTGCCTCGAAGATGAGCGTCTAAGTAAAAGTGAAGCTGACACTAAAGCTATTTTGTATTTTTTAAAATAAGCTTCTCTCTTAGATTGGGGAGGAACCACAGAGATAATCCAGTAGTCCTATGATACACTCTTCTGAAAACATGTATTTTATTTTTGAGAATTCATAAGAAGCAGCATTTCTCATGCAACATTTTTAAAATTGAAGAGTATAAAAGAATTGAAAGACTAAAATTGAAAAGCACAAAAGAATATTATTCTGTAAACCCCTGAAGAGAAAAAATAAAAAAAGTTTCCTTTATTATTGCAACAATAATACATCAAAAATATTACCTTTCCCTCTTCATGTTTTGTATTTTGAAGTTCTATAAGGAGTTCAAATTTTTCAATAGAAATCAAGTGTACAAATTCGTGTCAGTCTCTCACACACACATATATATCACCATAGTCTTTGGATATTCCCAGCACTGATCATTTTGTGGATTCACTTTGTAGGAAGTAGGTCTTCAGGTTGATAATTTAAATTTTTATTTCAGTGAGGTATATTTACAGTTGAGAAATAAGTATGGTGGGTTTCGTAAACACTATTGCATGTTTTCATCAGCAAGGAATACGGGTTGTCCTAATAATTACCCGGGAGCAGGTAAATGTCTTATTCCAAACAGTTGTTTAAGAAATAATAGATTTGACTACTTTAACTGAAAAAGATTTTTGTGTAAATAATTAGCCTTCATATATCCCTTTTTACCAGTGTTCTTTATTTCTTCTCTGTGATTACTGCAGAATAATTACATTTTACTTTATTGCAGTGCAGTTGAAATTTTGATTATATTGTGAATTGAATGCATAATTGTGTTGGTGTGTTATGTCATGAAGTGGTAAGCATTGTACAGTTTGATAAGTTTGTTAACTGATGAAAAGATTTCTATCTGATTGTGTAAAGCCACATCTAATTCTTGAATTGCATGCCTTACAAAATTTTACATAGAAATGCAAGCGGGACACATTATTGATCTTGACTGTACACACAAAAGATCTTTATTTTTGTGCATATCATGGATCGCTGGGTTCTCTGTATTTTGCTGACTCATATCTCCTACAACAACTAGCTGTAAATTGTAATGCACTGTAGTAATTATAACCTGGGAACTCACTATTGAAATTGCAACTAGATAGCTTTTGTTCATTCCCTATGATAGAAAGCATCATTAGCATTTTCAGCTTTCTGCTTACAAGATAATTTTTCAAAAGTGTTTAACTGCAGAGAAATTCTACATTAAAGACCTACACTTTAGGTTCCAGAAGAAATATACAAAAGGAAATCTCTAAGTAGAATGAAAGCAATATATTCATTTTTGGAAGCTGTGAACATATTACTATAACATTAAGATTTACAGAAAATAAAAACAAAATTTTACAATCAAGAAGATTCTCCTAAGCATGTTGGACAGTACAAGTAGTAGACTGCAGTGTTCTGTTTCTCCAGAAGAGAACTTGTAAAAACTTACAGGGTATGGTAGTAATCTGTAAAAAGAGTTTATAAGACCTGGGCAAAGAACTTAAATCCATAAAAAGTATTATTATTATAGACTATATCACAAGCTATAATTAATGATGTTTCTTTATCTAATCAACTTTGTAACACTTCTTCTAAATTTCTAGCAATTGCTAGGATAGGATGAATAGACTACCAAAATGAAATTTCTAATTTAGCAGATTATTATCTAGGTATCAGAAGCCCTAGTCTACTGCACTGTTGTTTCTTGGAGGAGCTGTGTTATCTGAGATGTTACAGGAATGTAAACAGTGAAAAAAATGTAAAAAATGGTGTGTTGCTATTTAAATATATATATTTCACTTATTTTATAGAAACTTTAATGAAAGACCTTGATGTAATAACAATTCCTAGTAAAGATGTTGTGATGGTACATGAGCCAAAACAAAAGGTGGATTTAACAAGGTACCTAGAAAACCAAACTTTTCGTTTTGATTATGCCTTTGATGACACGGCTCCTAATGAAATGGTTTACAGGTATGTGTAAATGCTTCTTTTTTTTTCTTTTGTGAATATTTTTTTATTTTATCTCTCATTTATCTCCCATATCAGTAATAGGGTCATGGATCTGACCCCTGTTCTCTGTTATCAGATATGTATGTTGCTACCTCCATTCTTTTGTCTGTATACTTATATTTTAACTCTGCTCATCCTGAATTTTCATCTGCAATGTCATCGCCATTTCCACGTCTGTTGACCTCAGTCCTGTTCTCAGTCTTTCTCCAAGCCCAGACTTGCCAGACAGTGTGTATTACCTGCCTTCTCAGCCAGTGAATGTTTGAACAACTTCATTGCTACTCCATCCGCCTCAGTGTTATTTTCTTATTAATTAGTATGTGCATGGCACCTGGGGCATGAGTCATTGCTTTTGGTCTTCAGGAAACTTGGAATAAAAGGGCAGCACCAGCCCCAAATACCTTGCTGTTTGAATATAAGATAATTAACTTCTGGAAACAAATCAGAAGAGGGTGGAGAAAAGTACAAAAAAAGAGCATTGCTATGTTTTTCATATTGCTGAGATTCCTGAGCTGTTGGAAGAAGTCTAGGTGATGTCATGCAGACCTACATGGAAGCTAATTTATTTTGTTCAAAATGCTATAGCTTTCTGATTTAAAAAACAAACAAACAAACAAAACAACAGCAGCAAAAACACACACACACGTAGCTCCAAGGTATTTGGATCTCTTTTTTCCTTTATTCTTTCATTTTACTTCCACATCTGGCACAGAATAATATACACAACACTTCAAAAACTTGTTTAGAAGTAGCTATTTGCATTCTACCTGTCACTGAATGGGTTAGATACACTAGCAGGCAAAGTTACGACAATAGGGTAGGTCATAATATTGGTATACGGTCTAAATATTGTGAAGCATTTTGTGAGGAATATTGATATTAGAATAGAATTTGATGATTTAACTTCTCCTTATGCTTTGAGAGTGCATTCTATAACCCTAAGGAGTATATATTAATTTAATATACTAATGGTAGTTTTTAATCCAACAGTTAGGAAGTCAAAGTTGGCATCATATCCTGGTGGATTGTGGATGAAATGCTGTCATTGGATAAGTGAAAATACATAATAAAAGGTTCATTAAAAAGCCTTGAAAATTTGAGTCCTGCACTTGATAAAATTAGGAGAAGAAAGATAGTGAAATGCAAATCTCCTTAGCCTGTTAGTTTAAAAGACTTTCATTAGTGTAAACTGAAGCAAAGGGAAATCTCCCTTGGAGATTTCTCTGTAATGTTTGTCTATCGTTGACTTTTCTTTCGTCACGTGGAAGGGCTGTGGGAGAGCCTTATGAAGTTTGCCTCTTGCAATGGTTTTCCTCCTGCTTAACAACCAGTTCTTTAATCTCCATTTTTCCCGTTAGTCCTCATTTATCTTTGTGAGCATAGTGTTTAATTGTGAAAGGTGTTTTTGGCATACAGTGTTCCCATATTTTAGTGTTCAGTTTCTTCTGGATAGTTTTTATTAGTTACATAATAAATTAATGGTAATATGAGAAAATATTGAAATATGTTTGTACTCAGCCTGAAACAATCTCTGGCCTTTGTAGTAGTACAGGGTTTTTTCTTCTTCCTCAGATGGCACAATATTGATTATTACTTGAAGGATAGTTTGCTTCAAGGTCTTCTGTTATAACTGAATTAAGAGCAAGATAGGTGTCATGGTAGGCTGCCACAGTGGGGAACAAAAAAATGGTATTACTAGTTACTCCAGTTTTCTTCTGTATGATAAAATTAATGTATTTGTATACTGGAAAACATTTTTCAGTTTGTCAGGAAAAAATCTAATATTCCATTTTAGTAGTTTAATTTTGCCTATTTTGTATTTTAAGTATTTTGAGTCCTTGAGCCACAAAACTGAGTTGCAAGTTGTTCTTTTTTCAGTGTTAAAAAACTTTTAACACTAGTTTGAATGGGCATGCATTTTGAATATTTAAAGGAGAAACAAAGTTTATATATCTAAAAGATCAAGATTGCAAAGGAAGGTTCTGGCAGAAGGAAAGTTGGACTGCATTTGGCTTGGTAACATTTGGAGTTGTATAACACTTCATGAAAACGTTTCTAGTTATGATTGTATTTTGTCTTCTTTTAAAATAGATAATATAAATACCACTTTTTATAAATCAAAATGCATAATTTCAAACTCAACAGAGAAAATGGAGTATGCTTTTTAGGAAAATAGGCTTCTTGAAATTTTTATTACAAATTTAAAAGAACAAACAGAGAGATGGAAATATCCTGTTGAGGACAAATGAAGTATATGCTTGGAGGAAATAAAAAAGAAAGACTAAGGCTGATCAGAAGTCATCTGGTGCATTCGTTTTTGTTTTTTTTTAAATGATGATGCTGTTACATTTTGTATAACCCTTGGCTGCTGAATGGGTTGATCTTGCCTGTATACTTTTTGTAAGTAATTTTGTGTTTTTTCCAAAGTGAAATAAAAGGAAACATCTGGAGGAAGTTTAGAAAGAGAGCATTAGAAGAATGCTGCAGAGACTCTTGCTGTAATTATTTAACAGAGAGAACCCTCCATTAGGTTACACTTTGCTTTTCAAGATATTTCATGAAATAACAGTGATAAACAGCTAGCATTAGAATATAATAACAGTATTATATAGTAACAGAATGTGTTTTTTAAAAGCAGAAGTTAGTCCTTTAAAATAGAAAAACAATACTTTGGGAAAGTTTTTGACACATCAAGCAATACCTCAGGTATCTATAGATTTTTCTGTTCTGATGAGCTTGGTTATACATCTTCTGAGCCTTTTCTCAGCATATGTATGTTCTCAAGATAGTAAGAATCTCAATGCTATTTTGGCTGTCTGTCTTATAACATTAGTCTTAGAAGCTGATTTAGAAAGAAAAGAAATAATTAAAAAGCATTGTAGAGGGACTTTTCTAAGGGCAAAACTTAAGTGTTTATCTATTCTGTTCTCCCGCTCCCATATTTTCTAGTGCTGTCTATTTTTTTTAGGAAGCTGCAGACTCCATGTAGTAAAATGTGCTGTGTTGTGTTATTAAAACAAGGATTTTTTTTTCCTCAGCGCTTAAAGGAGGATTATATTGTTGTAGAATAAATGGGAGACACCTTTTAGCTTTTGTTTAATGTTTTAGGATATTTTAATGCCTTAGAGCTGTATTAGCTCTAATTTGGAGATGTTCTTTGGCATCTCAAAGTACAGACCCAGTTCTGTCATTTCTGGCCTTATGTTGTCCCTGTGGTAGTGGCAACTTCAAGTGTTTCATTTTCTTACATGCTATTTTTTTTGCATTCAAGGTTTACAGCTCGACCATTAGTTGAGACCATATTTGAAAGGGGAATGGCCACTTGTTTTGCATATGGGCAAACAGGCAGTGGAAAAACGCATGTAAGTATTTCTTGCACATGTCAGCAATACACTGGTTTTTACATACGATGCACTTGGTTAAATTCTAATAAGTAACAAATACTTAAGTTATGGTTTTGTGACTTTAAGTGTTTTTTTTTGTTGTTGTTTTTTAATGTAGACTATGGGTGGCGACTTTTCAGGAAAGAACCAAGATTGTTCAAAGGGAATATATGCACTTGCAGGTGAGACTTTATTGGTTTGTTGTCTTTTTGCAAATTAGTTGAGGTCAATAAATTTTCTACTTCTTATTGTGCAAATATAAGGTTCTACATATTTTGTGTTACAGTAGGGATTTAGTAATATATAAAGTAGTTCCTAGCTGTGTAGTCTTTACACTGTAGAGGACATACAGATTATTTCCAAAATGTAATAATACTAATGATTAATTGAGTTTACCATTTGGGGTCTTCAGTATCTTCCAATATAATCTGGCAGTTTAAATACAGTGTTTTAGACTTGGTGACTGACCCTATTTGTTATACTAGCAAGTTATGAGAGTTGCTGTATAATAGACAATTATATATTAATGAGTCTTTACTAAATGAAAATACATAACTAGATTTTGTTTTAATTTGGAAATATATTCACAGCTCGAGATGTCTTTTTAATGCTAAAGAAGCCAAACTATAAGAAGTTAGAACTTCAAGTATATGCAACATTTTTTGAAATCTACAGTGGTAAGGTAAGTACCTGATCTCTTGCAGTGAAAAAAACACTTCCTCAAAGAGATTACGGACTTATTATGTAAAAGTGTTTTTTTTTTTTTTTCTCCTTTTTGTTCTGAAAGCTTTATTTAAAATAATTCTTCACAATTCCCTTCCAATCATATTTTTTTTTGCATGTGATACTTTACATAGTTTGATATGGGATTTGAAACAAGTGTCTTCTAAAATTCCTCTTTAACTGTTCTGTTTCCCTCCTCCCCAAAGGTTTTTGACTTGTTGAACAGGAAGACAAAATTAAGAGTATTAGAAGATGGTAAACAGCAAGTCCAGGTGGTGGGATTACAGGAACGGGAAGTCAAATGTGTTGAAGATGTTCTTAAGCTTATTGAAATAGGCAACAGCTGCAGGTATCTCCCATAGCTTCCACCAGTTTTTCATTGTAAATTAAAGAATCAGAACATCTTGTAATTTCTGTGTCTGCATAGTGGTTGCTTTTTAATATGCACTGGGGTTTTTAATGATGTTGGCTGCAAGTAATCAATCTGCCAGCCTTTCAATTAATATAGTTTAGACTCTGTCTCCTAGAGAGAAATAAGAACTGACTTTTCTACAGGATACGAACTGTGTGCATTTATGTAACCAGATTACTGACTTAAATTCACATTATTTTTAATCTGGAATACTGCCAAATTCTTCAGTTCTAAAAGGCCTTGATATATAGTGACAGAGGTTAAGCATATAACTTTTATTTTTTGTTAAAATCCAGCTTCATTGTTTTTAAAATTAGCCTTTTGCACAGACTGCTGCGTGATCATTTAAAAATGCCATTGGCGTTTTGCATGTAAGCTCTCTGATGATCTGAAATCTTTGAAGATCTCATTATTCTTGCTTTTAAGGTGCAGGTAAAACACTGTAAATCTTCCATTTCTATAATGAAGAGATGGAAACATAGGTATAACTGTACTATATACATCAACTTATTAAGGTTATATCTCCAGTCTCCATTAGTATGTTAGACATGCTGTCAGTATATGTGAGAAGATACAGGACTCTGCCTTGAAAAAACTAACGTTCCTAGCGTAGTATGTTTAACACGTGTAGTCCTTCATGTCTTCATATGTCCTCCCCATCTCTCCTTTTGTTTAAAGGACATCTGGTCAGACATCTGCAAATGCACACTCATCACGAAGCCATGCAGTGTTTCAGATTATTCTCCGAAGGAAAGGGAAATTGCATGGTAAATTTTCGCTGATTGATTTGGCTGGAAATGAAAGAGGAGCGGATACTTCCAGTGCAGACAGACAGACACGGCTGGAAGGTGCTGAAATTAACAAGAGCCTTTTAGCACTCAAGGTAACTGAAATGTTTCCATTGCGTTTGAGTAGGTGGAAGCCTTCTACATTTAATAGCAATGACTATTTAAATGAGTGTTTTTGAAGGCTTTGCTTGTCTACATTGTCTACTGATGTGACAGGTAAAATAATGCATTGATTTTTCCTCTTAAGTGCCTGACAGAACACCTGGTAATTACTGAGTAGAAACATTGCAGAAACATTGTGATATCAACTTTCATTCAGTTTTAAAAACAAAACAAAATAACTTGATTTTTAGACTTTTCTGATATATACCTAAAATGAGAGCAGTTTGGAGGAAAACTGACTGACTTTGATACTAAAGGTCTGAAATAGAATCATAGAATCATTAAGGTTGGAAAAGACCTTCAAGATCATCTGGTCCAACCATCACATTGCTACCAATGTCACCCACTAAACCATGTCCATAAGCACCACGTCCAACCTTTCCTTGAACACCCCCAGGTGGTGGACACTCCACCACCTCCCTGGGCAACCTGCTCCAAGGCCTGAGAAGAAATGTCTCCTTACTTCCAACCTAAACCTCCCCTGGTGCAACTTGAGGCCATTCCCTCTAGTCCTATCACTACTTCTCTGCGAGAAGAGGCCAACCCCCAGCACTCCACACCTTCCTTTCAGGTAGCTGTAGAGAGCAATAAGGTCTCCCCTGAGCCTTCTCTTCTGCAGATCAAACAAATCCAGTGCCCTCAGCTGCTCCATCTCAGGATATTATTTTTTTTAATAGATTTTTTAAAAGATAAATAATAAAGTTACCTTTGTGATGTATTTGTTTGCTGAATTGGTTGAATAAAATTGTTTTGTTTTCATTGTATTTAAGTTACTTGCTGATTTTTTTCTGGCTATTGTCTTCAGCGAACATACAGCATAGTTCAGTTTCATGCAACACATCATTTTTAATTACAGTGAAAATTTCGTCTGGTGCTGTATTGGTAGCTGTGATCTAAATTAAATGGAGAAGGGGAAATAAAAATTAGTGGAGGTCTTGCAGAAGTCTTAAAAGCAGTATGATAAGATATAACTGTTTCTCAATATGTTTATTTTCTGTATTTCATGTGCCTCCAAAAACATTGCACATCTTTTTCTGTTTGCATTCAATAACCTTGAAGTTACTGTCAAGCTCAAATTAAACAAGTATGTTATGAAGAGTGGTCTTCAGTGCTAAACCAAGATTTGCTGCTCACATGTGTATGTCAGTCCTGTCTTAGCCCATTCAAATTTTGGCACAGAAAGCTATTTCTGTAATGTTCCTTCATGGAAGTAGTGTTGTTGTTTTGTTACCTGGTTTACCATGCTGTGATGAAAAGAAATATGGTAAAAACTCTATTCAAATTTAAAAGCTGGCAGTGTTCTCCTATAATTCTTTTACTATTAAGAAGACAACACAATTCATTTTTTTCAAGAGTGAGCAAACTAAAAATTGTCACAGTAATTTAAAATATCTTAATTAAACTTGTTGGTTGCTGTACTAGTAACTCAACATGCACATTTGGTATTGTCTACCTACTTCTCTCCTTTTCTAAATATAATAGTAACGTACAAAAAAATTTCAAGGAATGCACTGCCTTGCTCATCTGTAAGTATTGGTCATTGGTGAGCCTTTTAAGTATTTGCATGTGAAATTTACATTCAACAAGCTTCAGTTTTTCTGTCTACCTGAGCTATGTGCATTCTAATAAGTTCAGCTGGCGAGTTTTTAAATAATCACATTAGATAAGTCCACCCTGCCATTGTGTTTTTTCTGTTCTGTATCATGACAATTTTATTCTGAGCCCTTTTGCAGTTCTGTTTTATACTGTTTCATGAGTGCAGTGGTTTCTTGCATTATCATCCCATGGTTTCTAGCCTTGCTTTTGGAAGACCTGTTTCTAGAAAATTTCAAAAGTTTAAATTCAAACTTTTTTATGTAAGAAGTAATTTATTAACTATTGTTTGACCTCTGGGTGGGCAGAAGTGATGTTTAAGTTATAACAATGGCATCTTTGCACTTCTGGACTTTTTTACTGCTATAAATTCTATAGTAATTTCATAATAATAACTTCTGCACAGTATTTCTTTTCTCTGGAATTCTCCAACCAATTGCAAATTTTAGTTTAGCCTCATGCCTTTTTTACGAGTGAAATATTACCCCCGTTTTTTCAAAAGAAGTATTTTGAAACAGGAAACCGGATTATCAAGTGTCTTCTGACATTGACTACATCACCATAGAGCTGTACTCCCTACATTTGTGATCTGTGGAAGCTTTCAGAAAGTTTGATCACTGATACATCTGAGCAGTAAAGAATGTCCAGGATAGAGCCAGAATCAAAGCTATTCTATTAACTGTTAATATTGGCCACACAGCCTCGGTGGAGGCTGTAGATCATTCAGGCTTTTACAGCTGGTAGTCAGAAACAGTTGTTTGTCTGGATATTTAACATCAATACTGAGTTTGTTGTTGTTGCTGGATACAACAGATATAAACATTTCAGGTGAGATTCAGGAAGCTTTTAAAGCTCCTAAGGTAGAAAGTAAACTTAATGAGAGGTAAAAAAAAAAAATCTAACAGTTCTTGAATCCAAGCTTTAAAGGTAAATTTTAATGATGTCTTAGAGGACAGCAAGATAACTAGGGCATGCATTATCTGATTTCGAATTGCATTTTAGTATGTAATTTTCTTTAACATTGAATAAATAGAAATCTTTTTGTTCTTTCAGGAGTGCATTAGAGCCTTAGGCCGAAATAAACCTCATACACCATTCAGAGCAAGTAAACTTACTCAGGTGCTAAGAGATTCATTCATAGGAGAAAACTCCCGTACCTGTATGGTAAGTATGTTCGGTTAATTTTATGTGTTTACAACTAAAAAAAAGAAACAAATCTAGGAATATAGGATATCATGTTTAGAGCTGGTCACTTGCTACTGGCAATCTGTTAGGCTTAAGTTAATCAACCTGAGAAAATAAGAAAATAGACCACTTCATTTGGTGGGAATCTTTCAGCAGAGATGTGTCCTTGCTCCCTCCTCTACTTTTTATTGGCCTTTCTTACTACTTGTTCTAATTTTCCAGCTAAGGTCCTAGGTAGAAACACTTCTAGCTTGAAAGGTGTTTTTTTAATTATTATTATTATTGTTTTAATGCTTTGCTGATGAAGCTGATAGAAGTAGAACATGCACCTTTCACAAGAAAAGATTTTGGAAAGATTTTAGGGACTTGTAGGTTTTTGTTCACTAGTGCTCACAGTGCTTCATACAGAGACATGCAATCAAAGGATCTTTTCAAATATACATTTGTTATTTTCATTAGTAACTGACGCATACCAGTGTTAGAGATCTAAACTTAGTGCATGTAGTAGAGGGCTCTTTAAACTTTCTAATCCCCTCCTACTGCATATTTCTCCCAAGGAGGAGAAATTCCTCTCAGGATGAGTACCTGTGCTCTTGTACAGTAATGTCAGTAGTAGGGTGAAACAGAAGGCTGGGATTATCTGATCGTCCTCGGTTTCTGATGATGTGCTGCCAGCAAAAGTGTTAGTGTGTTGGATCTTAGAGGTGTTTGTCCTGGGTAGTGCCTTTTTGGCTCTTCTAAAAAGAGCAAAGATGTAAAAACTGTACTACTGAGAGAAGCTAGGACAATTAATTGTGCTGATCTTGCCACTCTGGCCTGATCACTGTTGTATTTTTGATGAATTCTGAAAAGAAGGTGATATTTTCAATATATTTTGTGTAAATGGAGAAGGAAAAATTTAAAAGATTACATATATGTGTGGAAACTTAGCTATCAAGTATTATTTACAGAAATTTCTGCATCAAAAAAAAAAAATCTCTATTTAGGAAAATAATAGTGATATTAAAGATAAACATTTGTTCAGGTACAATTTTAAGCTGTGACCAAAACAGTTCTCTCCAATCAGTATTCAGTCTGCTTGAATGGAGAACAGCCTTTGAACATGCATGCGTTAAAAAAAAAATCTGATTATTGCATGCAGGATGCATTAAACTTACTTTCTTCTGAATCGCATATTTCCCTATTTCTCTTTCTGGGGAGTCTTATTTTTTCAGTTAGAGTTTTTAGTTCACATGTGATATTACTAAGGCTGATCAGATGAGGGAAATTGATTGAAATTTCCGTGAATTATTAATGTGTCAGGTATGGTTAAAAAAATTGAAGCTGAAGGTTTGACTTGATATCTCTATTCTTGACGTATTATTGTATAAGCACAACTATACACTGTAGGTGGTGTTTGTAGAAGTTGTTAAATGAAACCAGGGATTTAAAACAAAACAAAAGTTCATCTACACTTTCATCTATACAAAGTGATTTATTAACGTGTGTTTTGTTTTCTGCAGATTGCTACAATTTCTCCAGGGATGGCATCATGTGAAAACACTCTAAATACATTGAGATACGCAAATAGGTATGGAAAATATCATTTCTTACAGTTGTACTGGCTGTTGATCACTGAAGTTTGGAATACTGTTGTTCCATGATGTATAATTTTTTTATCTACTTGAATAATTTTAGGGTACTTGCATTTCATAGTAAGACTAAAACCTTACTTAAATAAGATTATTGATCCAGGCTCACATTTAATTTAATTGGTCTTTTTTTTTTTTTTTTTTTCAAGCATTACAATAGAATTGTTAGAAACTGCGTTTAAGCCAAACGTGGATATAGTGTGCAGTGCAAGTACTGTGGAAGATGCCACTATTCTTTTTGCCCCTGCTCTGGAGGCATCGGCTCTTGTGTTAGGTGTAGTTGGTATTCACAATGATTCCCTGGAGTGCAGGCTGAGATTCCTTTCTACAGTATGTATTTTCATCCCCTTGGAATTCCATGCAGTTGCCAGGCTATTTCATATATATATCAGCTATTTTATTCTAATTCTAAACAAGATTCCACAGTTGCTGTGGCCCTTATTCTATACTTCCTAACTATTTCTGAGATAACTGGTAAAGAACTGGTTAATCCAATGGTGACACTATAATCAGTGTAGAGAAATTAGCACCTTCAGAGGCTGAGTCAGCACTGCTGAGACTCTGCTTTCTGAAAATATGAGCCTCTCTTCAATGATTATAAAAGGAGCCTTTCCCAGCTGGAGTTCTCTTTTGTTTCATGTAGATGGGGTGATCTTGTGTGTGCTGCAGTCAGACCTGCTACAGTTTTTCAGCAAGACCCAGAGACAGCAAAGAACAAAGGAGGCAAGCTAGCATCTGGGCCATTAGCAATCCTTTTTTTTTTTTTTTTTTTTTTTTTTTTTCTTCCCTCCAGAACAGGCTACCACCTAGTGGCCTGGAATCACATTTTCTTGCCTGAAAGAAAGAAAGCCAGAACTGTTTCTCTTGGTTGTCTGGCACCCCTGGCTAATCACTAATGAGCAAAAAGGGTGATGGAAAAGCTCACCACCAAGTCCTCTTGTAATCCAAATTTGTGCCTGGATCAAGGGACTTAGTAGCAAATCTGTCTGGGTTGGATTTGTCTGTGTGATTCCTTCCTTTTGAAAATGATGCATCTAGTCTAGTTACTGCAGTCACAGCGATGAGGGAGTTCCATGTTCATCAAGACTCGTTATATCTTCCTCTCCCATATAGCATACACATTGCTGAAGTGACTTAAGAAAAAATGCAAAAAAATTAAACACCGATTTCTAGTATTTGACATAGTTGCATTGAAACTGTTTCTTTGCCTTTGTGTCAGATTTGTTTGCTGCTGCAGTGTAAATGCTGTTACAGGGTAAATGCCTTTCACCATGAAGTTGTTTCATGTTTATTGTCTACTTTAAGTTGTTTTGTAGCAATATATCAATTTCATAATACAATTAGTTTTCAGGTACTGAACACAAGTGTATGTGCAGTGTAAGACAGTGGGAAGGATAGAATTTAAAATATTTATATATTTATTTATTTTAAAAGGAGCAGCATAATTGAATATTGAGTGTAGACCAAATTTTATTAACTGCACTAACTGAAATCTGGAATTACTCTTCTGAAAACACTGCTACTGTAGTCTCCTGTAGATTAGCAGCACTGGTTTTGCTCAGTTTTGTTAGTGATCTGCAACTATTTACAGATGGTTTAAGTAAGTTACTCTTCCTCATGTTCTGATTTAAAAATAATTTGTTATATTGTTAGACTATCAAAAAAGAATGCTAAACAAAGAGTTGTCATTTTAACTGTGTTTACAAGGACATTTTCTCTTAATTTGCTGCTGTATTTTGCTGCTGCAGAGTAAAGGAATTTGGAATTAGTCCTTCGGACATTCCCTTCTCACAGGGTAGTGGCAGTCGCTCTGATCTCTCTCCTTCCTATGAGTATGACGACTTTTCTCCTTCAATCACCAGGTCTACTTCATTCTATACATGGAATCTTATTTTTAAGTTTTCTTTTTGGCTACGTAATTTTACAGACCAACCTTTCATTAGTTCCCTTGCCTTGAGTCACACATACTTTTTGTTTTTATTTTGTTCGGCAGGTGATGGTTCTGCATGATCTGCAATCATCTTCCCACTATTTTATTCATCCTCCTTAAACATCCACACTTTGTATCCAGGCTTGCTATTCTCCATCATACATTAAAAAAATAAATAAAAATGGTGATGTCACCTTTGCACATTTAGTGAACCAAATCTGACTACTCTGTTTAAAGGATAATTATATTTTCATTTTCGAAAGCATTTCAATTATAGTATGTATTCATCCTCTGAAATACTTGGTTGCATAACATTTTCTGTAGAGTTTTGGTGGGTTTGCTTATAACAGCTAATTGGGTGCTGCTGATTATTATTTTTTTTAAACACAATTGTTTGAACAGAAAAAGAAAGATGGTCAGGTTTTGGGTGTTGAATGAGCTTCTCTGTCATACATTATTTACTGCTAAGAAGTTGAATATTTTTGCCCTCAGCATTTTAATGAATAGTGAGCTCTCAGTTTAAAAAATGCTTTTTGCTGGAAGATGGATTGTAATTCACAAGTAGCTGAAACTCAATGGTCCGTGGTTTGTTTGTTTGTTTGTTTGTTTGTCATTAACATGTTCTTGGTACAGTAAATCTGTGAAGGTGGCATCATCATCTGTATTAAGTGAATTAAATAGCATATGAACTCATACAGCTTTATTTTTGGTGGTGGCTACTTTGCACAGGAAGTTACTAATTGGAAAATGAAATATTTTCTGATTGTAGGGTGAAGGAGCTGACAGTTGATCCTAGTGCTGCAGGAGATATCCGTCCCATTATACACCATACTCCCAATCAGATCGATGACTTGGACACGCAGTGGGGAGTGGGGAGCTCTCCTCAGAGAGATGATCTTAAACTGCTTTGTGAGCAAAACGTGAGTAGTTTACAACAATACATGTAGAGAGGAGATGATAAATACAATGGTGGAACAAATCCAGAGTAATGTTATTTTATAGCTCATAAGCAATACAATAAAGTACATACAGCATTCATCTTTACTTTCTTACTTTACAGCTCATTCCTATACAGAATTTACAAGTAAATGTTTTTTTCACGAGTGAGAGAAAACACTTCTATTTATCTTCGTCACTTATTAGGACCTTCAGTGTCTAAGCAGTGTCTGTTCTAGGCTCTTAAGGTTTTTAGTGTACGTTTTTTCCAGTATAGCTTCACCTTATATTAGGCAGTTTGACATATTCTGGGATACTTGTCCATTTTATTTAAAACACTTGTGTGTTTGAGAATTTTTTTCTATGCATTTCAAGTGAGTTTGCCTTTCTCTGCATTTAGGAATATGGGTACCCACATTCCTCTTCCCGAAATCCTGATTTTCATGGTGTGAAACCCCAGTTACCGGTCTGGGGTTGAGCCCCACCATATTCCCAAAATATCAAGTGAACAAGTGAGATGCTGGGACAGAGAGACTTCTTCCAAAGAATATTTTTCCTTCAGTGATGATTCTCAGCTCTTGTTCTGGTTCCTTGAATGTTCATCAGGGATCAATGCTCAGTTTGTGAAAATGCTTATGAATGATTTAAAGAAAAATCTGTACTCTCATAGCTTATATTTCTCAAGATTCTCTTCCTTCTCAAACATGTCTTTGTGATCTTACTTGTATTTTCTCTCATGTTAGTAACTAGCTCTAGAACATGATCTATGTGATTCCTGAAGTTTCCCACTGGACAGACAGATATCCTTTCACATGCTTTTCATTGCTCATGTGGAATTCAATTAAGCTTTACAGTGTATTTTTAGAAAGATGTCAAAGGCATGGTATAGAGAACCATACTGTCTTGCTAAAAAATTATTTACAACATACCTAGTGCTTTCCCCTCTGATTATTAATTATTTATGTCTACCAAAATCCTGTTTACCCGAATTTCTAATTCCATGCTCTGCATTCTTCTAATGTATTATTTAGAGGAATTAACTACACATTTTTTAGATTTTTCACCTTAGGTTTATTTTTTTTCCCCAAGGGATGAACTTGATTTTGATATCTTGAAATGTATTGAATCTGTTCTCTTTTTTGAAAATTGTTGCCTCTATTGTGATATGCTCAACAAAGACTATGACAGAAAACCCAGTTTTCTGTAGGTGTTAAAATCTACTAGAAATTACCATTCTTCACTTGTAACTTTCTCCTTCTACTACTTTCATTCATTCTTCTGATGTGGGATATTCTACACTCCAGTATTCACAAAGATGGCTGGCTGGGAATGTCTAATGAGTATGAATTAAACTTAACTCTGTTAACATTTTGATTTTAATTGCCCTCTCCCCCCATGTCTGGAGAATTTCATGTAGAAACATAAAATCCCTTTTTTTTGTCAGGGTCTGCCTTCCACATATTTCTTTTTTGTGCTCAGTGATGGGATGGAATGTGTTCAGTGTATTCCTTGTAGTCATGGCTCTTTCCAGACTAACAAGCTTACCTGTTGTTTTTAGGAAGAGGAAGTTTCTCCACAGTTGTTTACTTTCCATGAAGCTGTGTCACAAATGGTAGAAATGGAAGAGCAAGTAGTAGAAGACCACAGGGCTGTCTTCCAGGTAAGAATGGATCTACATTTTGTTTTATCCTAATCCAGGAATTTTGTTTTTTCCAATTGAAGCAAATATCCTGCATATGCTTTGTGTATATGATGCAGGGTATCATCTGGTCATTACTCTGCAGTCAGGGATTTCTCAATTGTTTTATTACACTGAATCCATTGTAGCAAACAAATAGGGGCAGATGTTTAGATCCGATAACCACTAATCTTTATCCCCATGATGAAAGAGAAGCATATTTTTCCAGCAACCTAGAAATCTAATAAGATTTTCCTTTTCTTCTCACAAGCATTCTAAATAGGTTGTGTTCATTGTAAGAAAAGTTATTTTGTTGTTAGTACTGAGATAATTTCTGATTCAGTCCTTTTCCAGCATTAGTGACTCTTTTATTTTTTTGTAGTTGCAGGAAGCTCATTCAGATTGATCTTGAAATTTTCATTTCACTGTCTAATGCATGCTAATATTCATATTTAAAAGCTGGAAGTTAATACTAATGTTTCTGTTAGCACCATTTCTGTTGATGGTTTGGTCATCTCTCAAGCTGCTGTAATACTCCCTCCAAGTATCCTTCTGTGATATTCCCATCTGAGCTACTCAGATTCAGAAGAGACCATTATTTTTCTAACTGCATGTTTGCTTCCTTTTTACCGACACACAAAGGTTTTCACTTGCTAATAGTCAGGGTCCTTGGAAGGAATATAGCCAACAAAGTACTGTGCTAGTCAACACCATGGATCCTTTTACATTCACAAAACAAATTATAATAATAAGCATGAATTACTAGTTTTCAGAGAGAAATGCGAGCTGCTTCTGTTTATAACCCAAGAGTCTTTAAGCAGGCTGTCCATTTGGCACATCTGCTGCAGGAGAACAGCAGAACATTAGACCTGTGGGGAATACACTCATCTCCTCAATGTAGGCATTGAACTTAATGGAACACTGATGTATGGTCACATAATACAGTAGGATGCTAAAAAACACATTTTCCAACAGATCTAGAGATTTAGTTGTGAAACGTTAGTCCTGAAGTGAAATGTGCAGAAATGTGAAAGTCAAACGCCATATGCCATAGCAGTGTCCTCATGCCTGGGACTTCTCGATAGACAAGGTGCATTAATTTATGATGTTATTGCCTCTGTGTGTCCATCTGGCCTTCTGCTGGAGAATACTGTTCCTCACAGCAGTCACTAGAAGGAAATGTGTTCAAGCCTCAGCTCCCTTAGTTCGCAGCATGGCTTGTTAGCTTATGCTATTGGCGGAGGTGTGCTGCACCAATACAGAAGCTACAAGCTGTACCAGGCGGACGTTGTCTTCCATCAGCTTTCTTCTGGAAGCTATTGATTGTGGGATACAAAATACCCTATCCTGACACAAACATCTAAAATGAACGAATTGCGCTCTAATTGTGTCCATCTTGCTTTGATTCTGTGATGTATGAGCTTACATTAGGTGTCCTAAAAAATATACATGGGGTTTGGACTGTATTTTTTATATTACTTGAGCTACTGAGCACAGAGGGAAAGACTTAATTTTAGTGTTTCAGGCCCAGCATGCCTAGAACTGTCTGCTGCTTTCTTTTTTAAATTAAAGCATTTCTAATAAGATCAGTTCTAATCATAGCTTTGCACGGTACTGTAAGCTTTCAGCTCCTGCTTGCATTCTTTGCTGCAATACTATTTTTTTTTTTTTAAATTCCCCCTTTTTGGTAATATTTGGAATACAAATGTGCTTAAGAGCTGGTTTAATCAACCTTTACAGTACTCAAACCTATGTGGGGAGTTAGCACAAGCAATAGAGAGCTTAAAATAGCCCTTGTTTTACACAGCTTCTCTCAAAACTGGTTTTGAGTGTGGACAGAGTTGTCTTGTCTCCTTGACTATAGTAATAAGACTGTGATCACTGTCAATGACAAACAGCCCCTATTTAAAACTGAAGACTGACTTCAGAACCATGTAAGGTTATGGTTGCTGATAGTTCTGCTGAAATTAAGAAACTGTGTAGCAAACACACAGCTTTGTTGAACTGTGCATAAGGATTCATTTTAGGATTGAAATTCGGATATTGAGGTGACTGTAGAAGTACGGTCATCCTGTGAAAAGGAGTAGGTCTTTGTTTTGCACCTTGTACTTCTGCCAAAGTATTTAGTTGTTTATTGTTTTTGTTTGTTTTTAATTTTAGGAATCTATTAGATGGCTAGAAGATGAAAAAGCACTTCTTGAGATGACGGAAGAAGTAGACTATGATGTGGATTCTTACGCTACCCAACTTGAAGCAATCCTAGAGCAAAAAATTGATATTTTGACCGAACTTAGAGGTAGGTTGCTTTCAATCACTTTTGTGGGGGTTATTAGCAATGCATAGAGTGTACTTTTATTCTGTGATCTTTTTTTCCTCTTACGCTGTCTTGTGGAAGGAATGTTTATTCTGGGAACAAGTTCACATCTGTGTTGCATTCATCCTAGTTTAAAAGAAAAGGCTCTTGTTTTACCTCCAGGAAATATGCACTTGTTCTTGCAACTTTCCCTTTCTTTTCCATCATTCCAAAATAATAAATGGAGGAAAATGAAAATACAAAGGAAGTGCACAAAAAAAAGTAATGTAATGTAATAATGAAAAAGTACCTGGAAATCCCAGTTCCTGCTCTGATGCAATCTGTAGTGTAGCAGAGTCCGCTTGTTTTTTAATCTGTGTGTTGTTAACGTAGGTTTTTTATACAGCTGCATTTCTGCATTAATTCTGCCAGCTTATTTTTGTTGAAAAACAAAGTGCAATTAATTCTTAGTACCTGTTCTGTTTGTCTTCTAAGTCAGGTTGTCGGCTTAATACCTCATAAAAGGTACTCAGAGCTTAGTACCTGAGTATCTTCATTTTTGCAAACATATTTTTTTGATCCATGTTAGAAAGATAACTCCTTAGAAGATAAAATCTTAGATTTTACTCAATCTCAGTATCTGCTGTAAGTTAGAATGAATCAAATCAGATATGGCCTGCTCAGCAAGTAATTGGCAATTACACATTCCTTTGCTTCATACAAACTAGCTGAGGGCTTCCTCTTCAGGAAGAGACAGCAGCAGTGAGAAAACACAGTTTAGGTGACTCTCTGCTCTTCTAAAGCTTGTTGGATACCTCTTCTGAAACAGTGTTCTGGAGATAAAGGTTGTCTAAAAGATCCTTGTATGTTTACAGGTAGGATGATGTCTATAGAGCTTGCAGGGGAGAGGAACTGTTAAGTCAAAGATTCTTTCTCCCAGTTACTTCTGAGTTCTGCTCGTGGCACACAATGGCCGCTGCATATTTCAGCTGTTTTTCCTGTCCTTTTGGGACTGATTTCTTTACATTGTTATTTTGGTTTCCTTCTTTGAATTCTGGAGCGTGTTACTGGGAAGTGGCTGGGAGAGGAATAGAAATATGAAGGATTGCCATGCTTCCTTTCATAGGTTTCTCCCCCCCTCTCCTGCTAGTTATGATGAAAAGTATAAATGATGTGCTTATCTACTTAGAGTGAAAAACTTCAAAAATGTAATCATAAATGCATTCACAGGAAAATAGAATTTATTCTGGTGGGTGTTAGGATGCTACTGATTATACACTGAGATAATTTTTCTTCTGCTTTTAAAGATGGTTGGGAAGCTGCTGGGAAGGAAAGGGAATTATGCTGTGTGTATCTTCCTGTGCTCTCCAAGTTAGAAGCAGAACTGAAACACAAACAGGTTACATGCAGGGAGTGCAATTGTGCAGCTTCCTGCCTAGAGACTAGGCAGGATAGCATCTAAGAAGGTACCAAATTGCTAAGCTGCTTGTTTTATATGGTGAGCACTGAATTTAAGTTTATCTGAGTCCTCTTGCCATTTGTAGCTTCAGCTGCTTTTCTGCAGGAGTGTTTTTTTTGTTTGTTTGTTACGCACTCAGGCAGGGATGTGGAACTTCAGGGCTCTTCAGGGCTCAGTTTCATGATCTGTGTTGAGAACAGGCACATCAGTACTCATTATTTCTTTTTCCTTAAAGATAAAGTGAAATCCTTCCGGGCAGCTCTACAAGAAGAGGAACAGGCCAGTAAACAGATCAACCCCAAAAGACCACGTGCCCTTTGAAATGGGCCTTTGCTGCTAAAGGAATCCACAAACCTGTACTGCTGTAGCACACATTTGTTACAAAACCCAGTGGCCGTAAGAACTCAACTACTTGAAAGTGTAAAAACATTAGAAATGTCTGTGGAAGTGTCCTGTTTCTTATTCACCTGAGTGACATTTTCGGTTTTGTGTGAAATGCTCCTATGATGTCTACAAAATGCTTCTAGACCAGACAGCACAACCATGCAGGGTTCAGATCTGTGAAGCACTTTGTTTTGAATATTTCTTTTATTCGAATTGTGAATTTTTTTTTGTTTGGAAGTATTTACCATGTTTTTAATAATGAAGTAAAACTGTGGACATTAAAATGTCACAGTATTTCCTTTAAACTGTTCAGTTTTGTTACAAAGACCAGCTGTGCAGTTTTGTGTTTGCGTGCATGCACACCTCACTAGTGGTTGTACATAACTTCTCTTCTACATACAGCTGTGCTTACCTTTTTCCATTCTGTCATTCTGTGCCTTGATGAAGGCTACTTAACCCTAAACATCCTCTTTTTGAAGCACAGCCTTAATAAACAACATTCCTTATTTGTCAATATAAATTGCTTTTAGTGTGTGTACATTTTTAATGTGTTTTGAGACCTTTTTTTTTTTTTTTTGGTTAGTTCATTCATTTCACAGGATGTGCCATATCATTTGAACAGGAACTGCAAGAGCTGTTGGAGTGGACAAACAGCTGGACATTCCATCCTCCTTGTAAAAAAAATCTGGATTTTAGATTTATTTGAACACCGTAAAGAATGGTTATATAATTCTAACATTTTTCTCTGTAAAAACAAACAAAAAAAATCAAACAAAAAACAGAAATATAAATTAGTTGATGTATGATAAAGGGTAATGTTTAAGTACTGAGGAGAGTTGTATCTTAGAATAATGCAGATAAGCAGTATGTGGTATGATGTGATAATGCTGTCGAAAAGGTACAATCTGACCTCTGTGTATGATGCATAGGATAACTGTCAAAGTTTGGGGATATAGCTGAATAAATATGTATTGGCCTTTCACATACTGTTAAAATTTGGCTTTTGATGCATGACAGACTTACATGTACATTAACTGTAGTTTGCAGGTAGTTTGAGTAGCTCTGTTGCTTTAATAAAAAAAAAAAAAAGTAGCTAATGCCTATTTTTCCCTTTGTATACGGTGCCAGCAGCTGAAAAGTGAGGTGAAATTGCATCATTTGAGGATTTGCACAATACCTCTACCTAGTGCTAATAGAAATCCCTGAAGTACCCGAATTCTCACAAATGGCGCCATGTATATCAGCACTTTTTAACTGGTGGCACTCAAGTTATTTTTGCAAAGTCGGTATCCAGGAAAGATTGACCTCTCATGTAAGAACTTTGTGTCAAATGAAGAGTTGTAGACCTCTCTAGGAGTTCTCCCTGTTTCCAGGAGTTCCTATCAGCAGACTTTCCCTTGGAACTGTTTAAACATTACTTTTGGCATACAGGCCTGTATGTTTGTGCCAGGCCTGAAGGAAAATAAAGGGAAGGCAATGAAAAGAGAGTTAAATGAGCCAAGAATTCCTGTAGTGTTTAATGTTTGTATCTCTCATAGGAAGGTAGGCTATGGGAAGCTATTGTCGCATCATGGTTAAATCAAAAAAATCCTCCTGTGTGTAAACATGAAAACTGAAACAACAATGTAGATTTTACATAATGTGTTTAATAAATTAAGCTATTAAATGAATTACAGATGAGAATTTACTTCTATGAAGGCTCTGTTCTGCTTTGGGAAGGGTTGAGCTTTGTAAACACATGTGAGTTGTTGCACTTTTCAAAAGGTCTCCGATTTCAAAATGAGTATTTACTTCTGGAAAAAAATATTCTGTGCAAATGTGTAGTGTAAGAAGAATTCCCCAGAGCACTGTCCTGACTTTATTTTGCAGCAGGTCTCAAAGAAACATCACACAACTTCCTGAGCATTTGGTTAAGAACATCATTCATTACAGTTAAAAAGAAAAAAAAAATTAATTAAAAAAAGCAGCCACTTCTGTTAGTGGAGGATAGTACAGGTCATTGTATAATACCAGAGGGTTTCTTTGAAGTTGCTTTAGAGAACTCTTACTTTTACTTTGTAAAGAGCCTCTAAAGACTGGGGCATCGTATGTGGCAAACACTTGCTTCCCTACTACTCCTGCGTGCAAGCCAAGAGCCACAGCCAGGCTGTGGTTTATAGCAAGTAGTAAAGATGAGAGGCAGAGAAAAGGCAGACAGATCTCAGCACCTTTTACTAAACCTTGTAAATGATGTGGCCTGTGAGTTACCAGCTGCAGGTTAAAATCATGTCTAGTGGCTGTTAAGAGACTGCCTCTGTGATAGTGTAGAACTAATCTTTACAGCAGACTCTGAGGCTGAAGTGACAATTAAAATAAGCAAGTGAATGCAGCTGGTTGTAGCACTTGAATTCTGTAGGCCATTGTAGGTCAGGCATGACTAGGACTCATGCAAGCACGTTCTGTTTCCTGTGCTGTAAAACAAAAGCTTACAAAAAACACGATGCATATATCCCGTATTTGTTCCTTCTGTGTTGGGCAGCTTAACCATTGCTCACAAATTGGTTCTGTAGGCAGGGAAGCAGCACTGGAATTGTTACAGTATAAAATAATTGAGCACTCCTTCAGGATGCCTGCAAATTCAGGCAGCGTTTCTGAATCACTGACCTTTCAACTTGCATGAAGTGAATACTACACTACTTTTTGTTAATCTGTCTCTTCTGCATTTACTGGCAAGATGCCACACATGAAACAAATGACTTATCACAGAATCATAGAATATCCCAAGTTGGACTCAATGATCCTTGTGGTCCCTTCCAACTCCTGGCTCCACACAAAACCACCCAAAAATCAGACCATGTGTCTGAGAGCATTGTCCAAACACTTCTTGAACTCCACAGCTTGGTGCCATGACCACTTCCCTGTGGAGCCTGTCCCAGTGCCCAACCACCCTCTGATATCCAGTCCTGATACCCAGTCTTATGGTAGTTAATACATAGTTGTGCCATCACTTGCATCATGCTACAGAGTTAATGGTTACTGTTTTCCTGAATTGTAAGAGAGATCAAAGTGGATTTTTCTTTTGGTGGTTGCTATGTAGAGTTAACGTGAACTTCCTTGGGAAAAAACTCTGCCTTGTCCTTAGTAACAAATACATAATCCAAACTATATTAAGACACTTCAGTAAGTCAGGACACATGAATGTATTGCTTTGAGGTTCACTGAAAGCTTTGATCTATCTTAATCCTCCTCTTGGCCTTAAATGACAAAATTTTCTGACAAAAAATAGCTGCCTGACTTCACAGTTGAACACCTGCTATAACCACCTTCTGTCTGTGTTTAAGACCACTGGCCAGTTAGTAATTTTCTGCTGATTCCAACCGGTGTCTGATGGCAGTAAGGAGGTGGTAAAGGAGATGACACTGGTAATTTTAGGTCCCTCAGTGATACTTCCAGCAACTGACACCATGCCCCTAAGATAAATGCTCATTTCTGAAAAACACTTACTGGGATTTCTTGAATGGAAGTAGGTTACTAACAGACTTGGAATGCTAGTAGCTACCAGACAAAAGGAAGAAATGGACATCCCAAATCAAAAGGAATTGTTTAAATATATTTTAAAGGAAACAAAAACCAAGTGGAATGACTACAAATCCATTTTTGTTGCTGCTAAACAGACAAGTTATACTGTAAGTATTACAAGAATATACTGAGATCAAGTTCATGACCAGAGAACGGAGATCTCAGTTACGGCAGCATCAACCTGCATGTCACCGGGTAAATCTAAACATGCTCTGTTGCGTGGAAGTCCAGCATCTCACTTCAGTCCTGAAAGAATTTAACGCTTTTAAAATACAGAGCAGCATCTTCTTGCCTCTTCATTACCTGTGATAAAATTGTAATGTTCTTAATAAGAACCAGTGTGCACTCTGTATTCTGTTGCTTTTGTGAGAAAAGCTTGTCTCATTGCAGTCACTGCCACTTCAGTAAGGCTTAGATAAGAAAATAAAGATCTTTCACTCTTCTGGTAGAATCTATGAGAAATGGATGCCTTCTGAATTGAAGCCATGCAACAGTCTGAAAAAGGGAAATAATTCATGTTATAATTTCCACTCGTTTATACAGCCAATTAAGTCATTTCCAAGTCACGCTGGCTGGCGAAGAATATAAGAAAGTAGCACAAAAGCAGCTATTGTTGTTCAAGTACTATAAAAATTGTTAGAAAGCTTACACTACAAGTTACTATTAAGTTTGCCAATTTAGAGATACATTTCCAGTGCAGTTACTGGTGGTGTGTCATACCAGGTTAGCTGCATCTCTTTGAAAAGTAGTGACCATGTTAATCGTCATGCTACGCTTACGAGGAACAGCTAGTTTTACCTTGAATTAAATTGAATTAGGACAGGATTCTTGTTCCAACATATATTACTCACCAGAAGAGCAGAAAATAGTACTAATTACTAAAATACCTGAATTACGTTAAGGCCTAATCCTCAAGGCAGCCAGACAGGGAAGGACTGTTTAAGTCTCCAGAGAAATTATGATAACCAATCCTGTTATTAGAGCCATTTTTAGCAGAGGCACTGTCTAGTGTCTAGAACACAAATTACAGAAGTAATGATCTTTAGCTAGTTCCATCTGAGTGCTGTAAGCAGCAGCAGTTTATACAGGGTTTATGCAGAGGAAAATGGTTAGTCCTCTTCCTACGTAACCCAATGCTTATCTGTTTGACACAGGGGTATAGAAGCAGGTAGAATTTGAAGAAGCTTAATAGGGTAAAGAGAAAATATTCACCTAATGAAGTCATCTATATCCATTGAACGAGCTCGTTTTTCAGAGAAACCCGTATCTTTTAGAACCGTCTGTATTTTCTCTGCAATTTTGAAGTTTTCAGGTATTTCCTATCAATGGAAAATGGGATACAAATTATTTTTCTATTCATAGCATAGGAACAAGTTAATTTAAATACTCTTTCTTTGCTTTTACGAGAGTTCTTCTTTCAAGTGACAAAAGCTGTAGCTTTTCTTCTATGGATTACTGTATTCTTGCATCTGAGTTTTTATATCTTAGCTCATTCACTATAAATGAATCACCAACAGTATTGCTACACAGATTTGAAGTTTTCTTACTAGATTTTGGGAAAAGGCCATCCTTGAGACGTGTACAGCCAATATACTAACAACATCCCCAGATTTCATTTTTTTTCACTGTAACTTAGTGACCCTTTTAAACTGTTCCTTAAGAAAAACAGTTCCTCCCTTCCCAAAATTCTCTTGGAAAAGCTTTAACATGTCAAGCTTTTTAATTCTGATTTTTTTATTCTTACAAATGTTAGAGTTTAGGTCAGAGTACATATAAATAAAATGTAATATATTAAAAAGGAACTTACTCTATTATGTAAGGAACAATGAATTCGGTAATTATGATCCAACAACTGTTCTACAGCACTTGACCTGAAAGAAATTCAAATCTAGAATGAAAACTGATCTTTAATTTTTTTTTTTTTTGACTTAACTGGTTGTTCATCTTTAATATAAAAATAAACGAATAACTACACAGAGTTTTCTTCTTAAACAGCTGCCTAAAAGTTTAACTTGAGAAGTTTGCGACCTTAGCATAGATTCCCCATTGTGGTTTATCCCGAATTCTGCTGGCCTGCATATAACACTGCTAGATATTTACACAAAATAATGGACTCTCAAACTTCAAAAAATTCTAATATAAGTTACTTACTTAAAGGCTGCAGAGAGCGTCTTGTTTTTCCTAACAAAGGCTATCCTTACCAGACCATCCCATTCCTGAAATTAAAGCACACAGTACTTACTGAAAGGAACATATGGCTGCTAAAAACAAGAACACTATTGGCAATTTCACAAGAATATCAAATGCAAAAACATCTTTCCAGTAGAGTACTTTCTTAACAATACAAAGAGCACACATTTTTGGACAAAGCAACACAAATGGAAGGAAAAATACTTCACACAATACTACTGAGTACCACGGTCCAGATCTTAAGTGATGAGAATGTAGACACTTCAAGAAAATCTGCTAATGCTAGGCAAGGTTGAAATGGTCTTGAAGACCACAGCATTTTAAAAATTAACTTTGAGTATATTATCCTGCAGCATCTGTCTTCTGAGACTATGCAGAGTAAAGTAAGAGTTCTCAAAAACACTCCTTTGATCACAAGTAACTTAAGTCATCAATTGGAAGAAACTCTGTGCGATAATAATAAGCACTACGAAAAAGATATTATGAGTAGCAACTCTCCAATCGATACAGATTTGGTACCTCGGTCTTGTCAGAAACAGAATCATAGGATTGGATAGAAGGGACCTTAAAGACCACACCCTCAGTAAGTTCGCAGATGACACCAAGTTAGGTGCGTGTGTTGATCTGCTTGAGGGTAGGAAAGCTCTGCAGGAGGATCTGGATAGGCTGCACCGATGGGCTGAGGCCAACTGCATGAAGTTCAACAAGGCCAAGTGCCGGGTCCTGCACCTGGGGCGCAATAACCCCAAGCAGAGCTACAGGCTGGGAGAGGAATGGTTGGAAAGCTGCCAGGCAGAGAAGGACCTGGGAGTGATGGTGGATAGTCGGCTGAATATGAGCCAGCAGTGTGCTCAGGTGGCCAAGAAGGCCAACGGCATCCTGGCTTGTATCAGGAACAGCATGACCAGCAGGGCTAGGGAGGTGATCGTCCCCCTGTACTCAGCTCTGGTGAGGCCGCACCTCGAGTACTGTGTTCAGTTTTGGGCCCCTCGCTACAAGAAGGACATCGAGGTGCTTGAGCGGGTGCAGAGAAGGGCGACGAAGCTGGTGAGGGGCCTGGAGAACAAGTCCTAGGAGGAGTGGCTGAGGGAGCTGGGCTTGTTCAGCCTGGAGAAGAGGAGGCTCAGGGGCGACCTTATCGCTCTCTATGGGTACCTCAAGGGAGGCTGTAGCGAGGTGGGGGTTGGCCTGTTCTCCCACGTGCCTGGTGACAGGACGAGGGGGAATGGGCTTAAGTTGAGCCAGGGGAGTTTTAGGTTAGATGTTAGGAAGAACTTCTTCACTGAAAGGGTTGTGAGGCACTGGAACAGGCTGCCCAGGGAAGTGGTGGAGTCACCATCCCTGGAAGTCTTCAAAAGACGTTTAGATGTAGAGCTTAGGGATATGGTTTAGTGGGGACTGCTAGCGTTAGGTCAGAGGTTGGACTCGATGATCTTGAGGTCTCTTCCAACCTAGAAAATTCTGTGATTCTGTAATTCCAACCCCCTGCCATGGGCAGGGACACCTCCCACCAGACCAGGCTGCCCAAAGCCCCATCCAGCCTGGCCTTGAACATCTCCAGGGACGGGACATCCACAGCTTCTCTGGGCAGCCTGTGCCAGTTCCTCACCACCCTCTGACTGAAGAATTTTTTCCATCTATCTGATCTAAATCTACCCTCTTCTATATTAAAGCCATTTCCTGTTGTCCTATCACTCCACTCCCTGACAAAGAGTCCCTCTCCAGCTTTCCTGTAGGCGCCCTTTAGGTACTGGAAGGCCTCAATAAAGTATCCCTGGAGCCTTCTCTTCTCCAGGTTAAACAGCCCCAACTCTCTCAGCCTGTTCTCATAGGAGAGGTTCTCCAGCACTCTCAACACCCTCGTGGCCCCTCTCTGGATTTGTTCCAGTAAATCCATGTCCTTCTTGTGCTGAGGGCTCCAAAGCTGAACACAGTGCAGTCTCACAAGAGCAGAGCAGAGGGGAAGAATCCCCTCCCTCACCCTGCTGGCCATGCTGCTTTTGATGCAGCCCAGGATACAGTTGGCTTTCTGGGCTGCAAGCTCACATTGCCAGTTCATGTCAAGCTTCTTGTCAACTGACACCCCCAGGTCCTTCTCCTCAAGGCTGCTCTCAATCCATTCTCCACCCAGCCTGTATTGGTGCTTGTATTTTTAAGTATTGCAAGAAAAGTTGCACACAACTACGTGCAGATAATGCAGTAATACAAGCCTGATCAACACAAGAGTAGATGTTGTGGTGTTTTGTAAATACCAATGGATACTTAGTTGTTTATGTTGTTTTCACTACTGACTAACAAGTCCAAAGAAGTGAAACAAAATTAAACACTATTACTAGAATATTACATTGTCATTACACTATACAACACTTACCTGAAAGTTGATAGGTGGTGGTGGGTTCTTTGGCTCTATTCTGACAACGCTGGATTCCACTTTGGGTGGAGGCCTGAAGTTGTTCTTTCCAACCTGTTAGAAGTTAGGCAGCTGCATGAATAGGCAGCGAATCCTCACGTTCTTAGAGACATTATTCTCTCTTTGATAGCTTTCTTAAGTAAAGCAGAACGACATACCTTCATCAGATGGTCCACTCGAGCTAATAACTGGGTATTAATAGAAAGTCTGCAGTATAGCTTAGTTCCTGGTTTTGCAACCAAACGAAGTGCAAATTCCCTTTGAAACATAAGTATTGCACACCTGAGAGTAACAGAAATGAGAAAATGAATTCTAAGTCTAACCAACTTTTAACTTAAAAGCTAACTGCTAGTTAGAAAATATTTTTTCCCCCCTCAGGACTTAAAGGAATGAAATTCTGTGATATGCACACACTCCCTTGATTAGGTCAGACTGAGAAACAAACAAATAATAAAAAAAAAAATACAACTTGGTAAAACTATCCAAGTTTCATTAAAACTACAATAGAGTTTTGTTCTCTATACTGCTAAATGGATCAGAGAGAGTCCAGTCTCAGAGTTTCATCCATGACAAATAATTTTGAGAAATTTCATAGCAAGCCCGCCAAATACAAGTTCTCTAGCACTGTAAGTTGACCAGTAACGTCACTAATGTTAATATTTCAGTGTGAGAAATGAAGAACTACTGTCATGGTGAAGAACACACAGAAGTACCTGGGCAGTTACATTTTTAAACCAGACAATAATAAATGTCTTGGCTTCAATTCTACCCTTAGCACGTACTTCCTAACATAGGAAGACATTTGAAATGTTACCATGCCCTGCTTATCCTTGGAATAACAATTATTTATAATCTGAGTGCAAACAGGTGGCATTCTTCCTTTCATCAGCTTGACTCTCACACCAAAACTAAGTTTATCCTTATGCATTAGTTGATATGTTAACTACTTGACATTAACCAATTATCAATCATTGACAGTTTTCATATTATAGAAAAAAAAATGGTGTGGCTCTGATCCACCAAAATGGTATTTAAAAAAAATGATTTGTGAACATTTGTAAAACTATTTTTTTGCCTCTTCCACCCTGCCCCCAATCTGGTAATCTAGAGCAGTGCTCTTGTACATACCTGAAAAAAGGTCTATGAAGTAACAACTTGAAAACAAATGGTGAGGAAATCTGAGAAAAAAAAATAACATCAGTAGTGTAACTTCCAGGCGCTATCATTAACAAAAAAGTTTCATCATGTTTTTTAGTGCATACCTGGTAAGGTAAATTAGCTACACATGCATCAAAGAACGGTAACTCTGTTTTCAAGACATCTCCAACCTTGATTTCAAGTTTGTTTGCCAGACACCTGGGTGAAAATATACTGTGGTTATCATCAGATAAGCACATTGCCAATGTTTTTGCCAAAGCAGCTCCACTGCTTTAAGTCATCACTACTTCAAAGGCTGATACTTACGTGCCCTGGACTCTCTTCTGAAGTTCACCCACAAGTCTAGGGTCAATTTCACAGGCAATAACCTGAAAATAAAGAAGATACTTAGAACTTAATACACAAACTCCTTCTAGCTGGGATTAAAACTACAACTGTAAAAAAAGGATCAAATAAATATTGCTATGTGATTAAGAAAGTCTTAAATACTTCTCATTATGCTACACACCTTTTTTTCTGCCCCCATAAAACATGCAAAAGTTATCACATAAACTGATAACAGCGATGTAGTTTGACAAAGCCATGCATATTTTACAAACGCAGCTAAAAAAATCATTGCTATACATGCGAATGTTAAGAAAAATACACTTTATTCTATTTTTTTAACCAGGTAGCTGAAAACGCTTCTCTATGCCAAAGGCCAAGCCATAACATACGGGAAGGTGGTGGTAGAGTCACACTTACTTTTTTTACTTTCTCTAGCATTTTTACTGTCAGGTTGCCAGTTCCAGGGCCGACTTCCAGAATGACGTCTGTACGTCGTAAGGCAGCCTAAGAACAGACAAAATAATAAATAAATAAAAAAAAGTATTAAGTAAATAAATAAGAAGTGTTTTTCTGGAACTGATTTCTAGCAGCAATTCCATTATGAAATGAAAGGTGTAAGGAGCTCAATAAAAAGCTGAAATCAGCTAATAAAGAAATATGAATGTATTTATTTATTTATTTATTTATTAAGGAAACGTTGTACAAGTTAACTAGGAGCGGCACTTGACCGCGCACAGCCAAGTAAGCGAGTTATCAGCCCCCTGCCGGCTCGGCACCTCCAGCGCCCACCTTCTCGATGATGCTGTTGACGACGAGCGGGTTCTTCAGGATGTGCTGCCCGGCGCCGGTGTTGAAGAGGATCCCTGCGGAGAAGCACAGAGTCACACACACACACAGCCATAACGCCGCTCCTGCCCTGCTCTGCCCTGCCCTGCCCTGCCCACCCAGGACCCCCCGCTCCGCGGCCTCCCACCCCCCACCCCGGGACCCGGCCTCACCGGGCGCCTTCCCCTCGGGGCGCTCCCTCCGCGGCCGCTTCCCGGCCCGCGCCTTGGGCATGGCGGCGGCGGGCCCGGCCCCGGCCCGGCTGCGAGCACACGTGCGGCCGCCGCGGCGCCCAGCCGGCACTACGCGAACCGTGGAGCACCGCGGCGGGGCGGGGCGGGGCGGGAGGCGGTGCCCCCGGGCAGGCACACGGCTTGTGTGACAAGCACACATCCCTGACGCGCTTGGGATAAATATGCGGGTTTGTCCCAATGGCTGGATCTATTGTGCTGCTCGGTTATTTCCTCTTTTGTATAGGATCCTCACGGGAACACGCTTTCCTCTTTTCTCTTATATATGGGAACGTCCATGTCCGTGCCCCTAGCATCACAGAGAACATCAGCCTGTTTTCCCAGCTAATTACTTGTATTTCTTAGTTAAGTAATATTTAATATATAGTGCTAGGGAAGTCAATGGCGTTGGTTACTTAGACATTGTTTTATTTGTTGTGAGTTAAAAAAACGTACGTACACACACACAGACAAAACAGAATACCCATTCCAGGTAGCTGTGGAATGGGTATTTCAGGCAGGAAAAAACAGAATAGATAGCAAGGCAAAAGAGAAAAATTGTTAACAGCGGAGAAAAGAAGCATTTTTTAATAAAGGATGTTCTGTGTCAGAGTATTATTCATTATTCAGCATTATGCTGCTATATACAGATAACTAGAACTATTCCTTCTTTCGTGAATCCTTGAGGGGCCTCCCATATTCCAGGACCTACTGTTTAACCTTTTTCACTCTCGAAGACGTGACCAAGAGGTGATTCAGAACAACGCTAGAGCCACGCGATGCTTCAACTCGCACAAACGGGCTACCACCAGTTCATCGCCACAACCCGTGCCTTGCATCTGAACAGCCCCGCGTCGCTGCGCGCCGTGCGGGTGGGTGCTCGCTGCGGCTCCCAGCGGGAGGGCTGCGGCTGTGCACAGCAGCGCCCACCGTGACGGGGCCGTTAGGCAGCCGTTACGCGGCCGTTTAACAGCCGTTACCCCCTCACCCACGCCACGCCCTCACCCCCTCCCCCTCAGCGGCACGCGCATGCGCGCCGTCGAGCGAGCGGGGAGGGAGCGCCCCCCTCCGCATGCGTCGCTGGGCGATGACGTCACCCTCGGAGCGCTCCCCCCCTTCCCCCTCCCTTCTCTCTCCCCTCCTCCCCCCTCCCCTCCGGGCTCGTGGCGCCCGCTTCGGAGCGGGCGGGGGTCGCGCGCCAGGCCCGGCCCCGCCCACCCCGGGCCTCGCCCCGCCCACCGCCGGCCTCGCCCCGCCCACCCCCGCGTGCGGCGCCGCCGCCGCCCGCCGCCAAGGGTGAGCCGCGCGCCGGGCCCGCGCTGCACGCGCCGCCGCCGCCGCCATCGTCGCGGGGCTCAACGGCCGCCAACCGCCGCCTGCTGTGAGGGGGCGGCCGCGCCCCGGGTACCGCAGCGGGCCGGGCCGGGGCGGGGGGTGCCGGGGCCCGGCCGGGAGGCGGGGAGGGGGCGAGGCGGCCTCGGCCGCGCTGCTGGGCGCCGCGTGTGCTGCCCGCCGCCCGCCACGCCTCGCCTCGCCTCGCCTCGCCTCGCCTCGCCTCAGCCGCGGCGGGTGGCTGCGCTCCGCGCTTCTCGGCCCCGCCAGGGGAGGTCCGGCAGCGAGCGGCGGGGGCTGCTGCCGAGAGGCAGAACTTGTGCGCCGTGGGGAAGGGGCGAGTGCCGTCCCGTTATGCGTGCTTTGTTGGTAAATGCGCCCGTTTTCCTCCTGCAGGTTCTCGAGGGACAGCAGGTGACAACTTAGCGGGAGCGGCTCCTTCCCAAAACCGAAGGCAGGGTGGGTGCAGGAGTGGTGAGTTGTGCCTCCTGTTTGTGTTTGCGTCCAAGTTGGCAACACGTGTGAAGCGTAGGAACGAGGCCCTAAACACAGTGCTGATGCAGCTCCAAGCTTCTGCTGCTGCAAACCTTGCCTCAACCATCAACCGTGTCTGTAACGTGCGTGCAGTGCCTTTCGGATTCATGCTTGTAATACGTGGGACCACCTCAGTCCTTACAAATAGCACGTTCCTTATGGGCTTTGACTTATTTTTACTTATTCGACTTATTTGACTTATTTTGACTTCATTTTAACTCTAGTATCTTTCATCACTCTCCACATTTCTTCTTGCATTCCGTCATTTTAATGTTCTGCAGAAGGGCGTTTTGTACCATATATATATACATGGCCTAATAAAGGTTTTTGTTGCCCAAGCCGAACATAGAAAATTTTGAAACTGTATCATCAGACACTAGTTCTAACCATCTTCTGAAATTGTTTTCAATTCAATATTCAGTTCAATTAACTATTTAATAATTAAAGTCTCTGCATGAAGGCAGACTGAACCTTGCATTTCCGTGTCAGTTCTTGAATACTAATTCACTATGAAGTGTTGAGATGTTTTTTTGAAAATCTACTAAAACGAGATGAGCTAGGAAGAATAGGGAATACGACTAGTCTTATGAGTTTGGTCATTGCATAAACTGACTATTAAATGTTAAAAATATTTTTCTGTTGTCTCCATGTATCTTTTTTTTTTCCTTTTTCTCTGTTATTGGTACCAAGCCCTATGACGTGGTTTCCTCTGAGCTATATCCAAGCATATTCCTTGGAATAGTCCCACTGTTAGTTTTTATTCCTGTTATTTCTGTTGGGATTTTTGGATAGTTTCATTTGGCCAGTTTCCACTTACCATAAGAGGCCATTTTTCTTCATCTGCATATTTTATAATGTAATCTGAGATACCTCTGTAAATATTATCAGCCTTGCTTGCAGCTCTCCATTATTCCTGTGTTCCTCCTTTTTCTTTACTACTTCTTCCCTGGTCTCTTCTGCATGCTGATTTTTCTTAGACCTGGGTTTTAGTTTCAGTGTTGTACTCTTGTAAAAAATATTTACACATGCAAATTGTTACAAATAAGTTCTAGTCTTCTGTTTCTGTCAGTAACAGTGAGGAGAAGAAACACTGTAGCTCCTTCCTATATAAGCGCTGTTATTTCTCTTTATTATGTTTTCAATTGGCAAAGCATAGGCAGTCTTTCTGCCTTTTTTATTTACATAAAAAAGCTACTGTTTTTGAAAGTCTTAATAATGACTAACATTAATCTTTGTAGTGATTGTGTTCATTAGTGTAGTTGTTAATGATTCTAGAAATACCCAGAATATTCAGAATACTGGTGGTTTGTTTGTTTGTTTTTACTGCTCAGTAGAATTACTAACATCTGGCATGATTGATACAGGTACTATAATCTTAGGAAAAGAGGCTCATAGGAAAATTTATAGAATGGTGGAGAGACATTGGAATGTTTACCAGCTGTTCCTGAAATTGACCGTATCCTTACAAGCATTGCTAATGCCATGTGAATATTGCTGCAGATGCTAGCTTTTATGTTACTTGTTTTTTTTTTTTTTTTTTTTTTTTTAGAAGGTGTCCCCTTACTGGTTTTTATGGCTTTTCAGAATAGAAACTTTGTTTTTTTTTCCATTTTCCTCAAAATAAATGTGCTGAAAAACAGTCAGTCCTAAGTTTCTTGTTGAACTTCCCAAGCTGCAGTTTGTAGCTTTAATCTATCATCTGCCATTGACCAGAAGAGTTTGCCTCTGTCTTCTTTGAAAGTACTCTTCAGGTAGTTGTTTGTTATTTGTAGGTGTCTTTTAAGTCATCACTTAGCTCTGCTTCACTGACTGAACAAGTCCTCAACATCTCTTCATAAGTCAGACCCCAATCATGTTAGTAACTCCGGGCTTTCCAATTTCTGCACTTTTTTTCTTTGAACTGGGGAAAGGGAGAGCAATGATGGCAAAACTGAAGACAGTGTGCTAGAAGCAGTCTCACATATTGCTGCATAGAAGAGAATGATAACACCCTTAGAGCAGTTTACCATGTCCCTCTTAAAGTAGCCCAGAATGTAGTTTGCATTATTTTCAGTGATAACACTATGTATTTTGTGCAATATTTTAACCAATTTCAGAGGATTGTAACTGGATCAGTTCTTACACCTCATCATGGTGGAAAAGAATTTATGGAATTAACAAAAAATAACAAGTGTACAGAATTAATTATTGGGATATGAATGAATACTGCGTTGTTTAAAGCTCAAAAAAATGAAGCTTGTAGGCATTTACAAATGAAATCTTTGGTTTGTTCCCTTGCAGATACGTAGTTATTCTTTTTTTTGTTTGTTTTCATAATTGGTGAGTGATTCTAAAATTCAGATGTGTGTCAGTGTCATGGGAAAAGTACCTGTATACCTTGTAGTCTCTATTAAGAGGACTGACTGATAATGGAAAACATGATGGCAGAACATTCAAGATACTAGGACTGTATGTGTGTTTTCTTACAAAGAGAAAGAGTGGAGGGTAGAACAGCAAAAGTGGATCCTGGGTTTTTGCAATGGAAAGGATATGTAGGAGTTAGTGAGTGGGAACAGAAGTGCTGAGCACTGGAAGGTAAGAATGAGAAGACAGCATTGGTTTTCCCAGTGTCTCAAGAACACCGCTGGCTCATTGTGCTGAGGGGTTGCATTTGATGTGTTATATATTTTCTAGGTGTAAGCAAAGTTTTTTATTTCAATGTAAGCCGGGGAATATGCTGCTCTCTCAGGTCTGTGCATGCGCAGTATGGTTGTCGAGAATAGGTTTCCTTCTTGTATGTGGTTAGGCTCACTTCCTTCATACAAGCAGAAACTCTAATATGGCAATAAACCCATGCTTTGATTTGCAATTGTAAGATGTTCAATACCCTCAGCTGAAGGGATTTCTTTTCTTTTTATCCCCATGTGCTTCCTGCTTTATTGTGATAGCAATGGGTATGAACCACAGAAAAGCAGCAGAAAGCAACAAGTGCTGCTGCAGTTGCTCACTGCTTATTTTGAAAACAAGCTCTGAGATTAGATGTAGATGTCAGAAATGCTAAGCTTTACCCAGTGATCAAGCTTGGAAATTCTATCTTCTACTACTCAAAAGTGCAGCCCCTGTCTGTCTTCTAAGAAAGTGGTGTTTGTAATGTAGATAGACTCCACCAATGTTTCTATACATCTGGCATGGCTGTGAAGGTACCCAAAAGATAACAGGTATTTAATACTTGCCTCATGTGTTTCACCTTTAGCATGTCTTGTAGAACTTGTTTAACAATGAATTGGGTACTGGAAGTACTCAGCAGACTGTGGAGAAAATCCTTGTTCCTGTGGTGTAACTCATCTGTGATGTAACCCATGTCCCTTGTTTTTTGCTGTGCAACAGAAAAGACTTTTGCACCTCCTGTTTTAAAAGTGGTCTGACCTGGAACAGCCCTGCTTCAGCTTTTATGTAATTCCTAAAGTTGTGGTTTGGTGGGGCTTTTGTCATCCTAATGCAATCCAGCTGTGTTCCACTGTTAATTCAATCTCTGATTTAATGTATTTGTTCTATTTATCTAATGAAAATGTTTGAAATAATATATATATTTTTTAAATAGGTACCTTTATATTATGTACTTAAGCTCGTGGATGGTTGGAGGGAGTATAAATTTTTCTGTCTTGTGTTTTTATGGTATGCAAAGCTTTAACTGTCAGCTAAGCACCAGACCTGGCTGGGTCCTGTCTGCAGGAGCTGATAGCACAAAAGCATCTCTGCACTGACAGCAGTAAAAGTTTGTGTTCTGGGAGGATCCACTAACACCTGAGATAGGAGCTGATGTGCTAATTGGGTTGATCATATTTACAGAGTGCATGCAGGAGATAGGATTTCTCTTGAAAATAAAGTTGTTTTTGGGAAAGGAATATCAGGAGAGACCTTTGAATCAGAATTCAAATTTCCTGTTAAAACCAGAGCCTGTAATGGCTTGATGCCATTGCTGGAAGTGCTGTGTTCTTCCAACCTCCCATAGCCCCTTCGGGTGTCTGCTGAACAGTGTGCTCAGGTGACTTGACACGCTAACCTTGCAAAACACACAAAAAAAATGGAAAAACAACTTTTGGTTCTCTGGATTGAATAGTGAGTTCAGCTGGCTTACCAAAAGTGAGGTTGAGAGATGGTGAAAAGAAGGGAGTGGAAAGACAAAATCAAGAGGAAAGGGAGCTGGGAGGGTGTGGTGGAAAGGGAAGTACATGTCTCCCTTTTGGGGCTGATATTTTAAATTGGCTCTGTTTTAATATATGCTTGTTTGAAGTATTTCTTTATGAAGCAGAAATAATAATAATAAAAATAAAAAGATTGGTATACCCAGGATTTTTTTTCCTTTTAGGAATTGCTTGTAGTTGAAAGTTCACTAGCTTAAAGGAATGCTGAAGTCATCTTGAAGGCATGCTTTTTTTTTCCCTGTATCTGAATCTGGTAATTGATTTAACTTTTTTAAAATTTAAATGAAAAGTACTTTTCTAGTGTTAAGATTGGTATTAGCAACATGTCCTTTTCTCATAAAAACCAAAGTTTTCCATTTCACTGAAAAGGGGCATCCCTAAACAAGGGTACTCATTCATTCTTAGAGTACTGTTAAGTATCTTAATATAGATCATGGATCTCCTAATAGCTGTCAATGTTTCTTTATTAAAACTGCAGTTGGATGAACACTTCCAGCTGCCACAAACCAGTACTACTGAAGAAGCACCTTCTTGCAGTTCTGCCTGCTCTTTTATGCCCAGCACCCTTAGTTGCCTGGTAGTGTGGTGTGGAAACGACGGGGGAACTTGATGCAAATAAAAATTTATGCATTTTCCCCACCCTCCTCCAGCATCCAGCATTTAAGGGGTGCAGGGGTAAGCACAGGGTGGTACTCTTTACTTTAGTGATCATAACTTTTTCTATAGGCATAACTTATTTGTAATTAGCTTAAGCTGCGAAGCTTAATTTTATCTTCTATTTCGCTTATGACAGCCTCATTAAATGTTGTCTGAGGGATATCGTCTACATGGGGTCAGAAAACAACATTGTAAATTTGTGGAAGAACTGAGGGCTGTTAAATTCAAATGGCCTGCTTCTAGGAAGTCCTTGAACCACAGTCTTCTGGAGGATGGGAGAGTTTTTCAGAAATATTACTGAAAGCTTGTCATATTCCAGTGTTCTCACTTGGGTATCCAGTATGGTCTTTGTCAGAGATAGAATAATGGGTTAAATTATTTTTCGTTCTGACCTGCTAAGGTTGTTCTAGGAGTGAGCCCCATTTTTTTTTTTTTTTTTTAAGTGAAAATGCAGACTTCTTGAATAATGAAAAGCATTATCAAAAAAGAAACTTTGCAAATACTTTGATTTTTTTTTTTAACATCTTTAGATCTGTCAGGTAATTATTTTGAAATCAGAAAAAGAAAAACGTCCTTGTAGGTTTTTGTTTGTATTACACTAACTTCAATAAGCAAGTTACCTAATGACAGCTGTTCTTGATGAATTATATGAAGCTTTATTAACAGCACTGTTCCCTGGGGAAAGGACAAAAAAAAAAACTCCTTTTATGCATTCAATTCACATGTAGCTGAGAAACAGTTTTGTTTATCAAACATTATGTTAGTTTTTTAGTGAAAAATCAGTTGTTACGTAAAAGTTCATTAATGATTTTTTCCATGTACTTGCAATGGATGTTTACAGCAAGTATCTGGATATATGCCACAGAATTGCTGTTGACACGTGCAGTTTTCCTGTGCAGTTTTCCCTGTTCTTCTTTGAAGAACATGGTTCAGCAAAAGGCTTAAAATAAAGTTATTTGGAATTTAAGAAATTATGTAACATTTTGCTTAGGCATGTACACACTGCAAGCCTGTTAACTTTCAGAAATTGTCTTTTTGGCTTTCACCTCACAATTAAAACTAATGTTTAGCAATTTTTTTAGTTGATTAGGTGCTCCAAAATTATACTTTATCAGGTTCTGTTTGCTGGTGTAAGATGAGAATGTATTTCTTTTGGAAAGCAGATAGTTTGACTTTTAAATGGAAATAAATGAAATCACTTAAAATATTAATAATAGTTTTGATCTTGTAGGAATTGAGATATGTTTTTGTCTTTTGTGCAAATTCTACATCTACTTCTTTGGACGTTTTACCCCCATTTACTTATTTTCCTCCATTCTTTTCCCTCACTACCTTTCTTTTAGGTTCTCTGAAATTCTGTTAGCTATGATAGACATACTTTAGCACTGTAGTGTTTATACCAGAAAAATCTGAATGTTATCTTTTACTGCAGCTTTGCTTGTGTGTCTGTTTTAATCAAGTTCTTTGTGCTGTGCGATATAAAGTTCCTATTGTGATCCATGTGAGTTAACCCAGTGTTTTTATGTGCTGTCATTGTCTTGCTGCTTCCTGGTTAATTTTGGCTGTGCAGTGATGCAGGCAGACAGCATAGGGTACTCAAGATACCAAAATACTCCCTGAAAGGGAGAAAAATAAATGATACAGCACCTAAATATGTTGTCTTACTGTCATGCCTACAAGATCATTTACAGGTTTATCATTTCATGATTACTTTTGATGGAAAAATGAACCTAGCAGGACTTTTAGTATAATACCCAAGTCTTACCTTGACTTTGTTTCTTGGTTCTGTGCAAACCAGTCCTGGCTCGATTTTACAGTGTGCATCAGGGTCTTGGTTCCATGGAAATTGATGGCCTTCTAAGAAGCAAGCTTAGAATTTGAATGTGTAAAGTTATGTGAAGGTCTCATAATCTTAGGAAACCTTTAGATAATCTGTGAGCTGATAAAGGCTTAAATGGTAAGAGTAATTAAGAAGAAACAGGTAAATTGTTTTTGTATGGCAGTAAAAGCAGAGACATAAAAAGATGGATCACATGGCAAGTATAAAACAGAAGATTCCTTGCTTCTTTTCAATTACTGTTGTAAAGAGATGATTTAGTGGTTAGTATTGAAAGTATGCAAAGGTTTGTTCTTCAATCCTAAAACCTTTAAATTTGTCTTTTTATCATTAAGGAAGATTGGAGACATACATATATTGTGAATTCTTAGATTTTTTTTTCCATTTAATTGTGCAGGAATGTTTCTGGGATAACAAATCTTTAATCTTGTTTTTTGTTTTGGTGTTGGGGTGCTTTCTGTTTTTTCAAAAGAAAATTTTACACCTGCATCAAAATAAGGTTTGATTTCTCTGGCGTTCTTACTAACACTGTAACAATTTGCTGCTTTTCTTTTTTTGTTTTGGTGAAATTGGACTTAAACTTTTTTCAATTTTGAACAAAAACAGATTTTCATACCTGTTTGTAGTGGAGAAATAAACTGTGCTTGCTTCTTTATTTGGAAAACTTAAGTATAGAAATACTTTAACATGTTTTTGTGTTACAATAAGGTTACATAGGTTATAAATGGAGGTTTTTGTAGACAGAAAACCAGTTCTGTTAATTGTCAGATTTTGTAGTAGTTTTTGTGTATGTTTCTCTTCAATTTGTTCTAATTCTTCTCCTACAGTCATTCTCTTCTCTGTGCTATTTGGAGGGCAATTTTCTGGTTTGTCTTTATAGATTGTAAGAATGTATTTGTATTGGAAGTTAGGCAATTGGCACTCTCAATTCATCTGATCATAATCTGATGCTAAACAGATAATAAAGAAATACAAATACGTTGAGGAAAATTCAGTTTCTTTGAGAACTCTAATTGAATAGGATTCCACAATTCAGCCTTTTTAAAGTAGATATAAAATGTCTATATGTATTTGAATGATGAAATTTAACTGTTGGAAATGGATCTGTTTTTCTTTTGAGGAAAAACTATTTTGGAAATGAAGTGTTAATACCGCATCTTTTCCCGTTTCAGTTAACCCCATGGTGGTGCTTGCTTGGAGCTGAAGTTTATCGTGACTTGCAATTTTGCTCTGTCTGCTGTGCTTCACAGGAGAGGTAACCAGTTTAAAATCAAAATATTTTCCCTAATTCCTCAAATTTAGTAAATATACTTGTAGTGATAGACTTCAGGTTTGTGGAGGATTTTCTGAAAGCAGAATAGTTTAATCACTTCTATACCTTGATACTGCATGTGAGTGGGTGTGATGTTACCATACACAGTGTAGTCTAGTGAAAAGTTAGTGCCGTTTGTTTAGATAAAACACATGGCAATTACTTGTCTCTATTTGCTGTCTTCTTTTAAGTGGTTTTCTTTCTTTTTTAAATGTTCTCAGATTTTCATGGATCTCAACAGTGCAAGCACTATTGTTTTGCAAGTCTTGACACAAGCTACTAGTCAAGATACTGCAGTACTGAAACCAGCTGAGGAACAACTGAAGCAGTGGGAGACGCAACCAGGTTTTTATTCAGTCTTATTGGTAAGTTACACTGCAACAGTGTTATTACTTACATTGTGAGTAAATTTGAATGTGACTTTTTTTTAGAATGCGGTTGAACAGTGATGTCTAGAGGGAGGCTCTTAGTTGTCATGGCCCAGCTGCTGGTATCTGTACACTATGCCATGCGAAGCATTGCTCTCACTGTCTCAAAGCAGATTCTTTACCCAGTTTTTTACAAAAAGGAGGAAGTCTGTCTTTTAGCATCATGAATGATTGGGCCTTTAGTGCTAAACCTGTTGTTGTCCGCTTGTGAACTGCAGATAACAAAAGACGATTGCCAAAGAAATTGCCTGTACCACCCCAGGGGGTGGTGACAGTTGTATATGGTGAGGAAATATACCTTTTTCTATAATTCATAATACACCCCAGGAGGTGGTGTATTATGATGGTTTTTGTAGAAGAAACATTCCCCATGCTTTTCAGTGTACTGAGTTTAATTCTCATGTTAGATTAGTTTCCTTCTCAGCAGAGAGGGACTTCCAGGGAGATTACCTGACTGGCTGGTAGTAAGGTTCCCAGGAGGATGAAAACTTGTGAAGGTTCCACTGCTGTTGATGAAACAGATGCATTAGCATGTTGCAAGGTGATGGAAACATACTCTAAGGAGACCAAACAGTTTCAGAGAAGATGCTCAGAATTTAAGTGTTGTTCTTGTATTCCTTTGCGTATGTGTTTATATTAACTATACAGTCTTAAAAAAAAAACAAACATGCAGATAAACTGCTTTTTCTACAAGCATCTGCCTTCAGTGGACCCAATGACAGAGTTGTATGGTGACGTTCTGTTTTCTGCAGACCCCCTTGTTTGAAAAGTTGAAACAAGTCAGGATTTAGGAAGAGAGATTGAGCTGCCAAAGTCAGTTTTACCTGCTGCTTAGTGTTTCTGTAGTGACATTCTTGAAAGAAAACAGCAGAAATAGCCTCTGACTCAGAATTGTTTTCTGAGCATTACTGCCTTAGAGCTCAGGTGGTGGACATGATGAGCACTCACAGCTGTAATTGAAGTTAGTGGGAGTTTTAGATACAATGGCTAAAAACTGTTGTGGTTTAATCCGGCCAGCAGCTAAACACCACACAGCTGTTCGCTCACCCTTCCCCCTCCCTCTCTGGGATGGGGGAGAGAAATGGAAAGAGAAGCCCGTGAGTTGAGATAAAAACAGTTTAATAAGACAGGAAAATAATAATAACAATAATAATAATGATGATGATGATGATGATAATAGTACTACTACTAATAATATGTACAAACAAGTGATGCACAATACAATTGCTCACCACCCGCTGACCGATGCCCAGCCTAACCCCGAGCAGTCCGGCCCCCTCCCCCCGGCTAGCCACCCCTATATATTGTTTAGCATGACGTCAGATGGTATGGAATACCCCTTTGGCTAGTTTGGGTCACCTGTCCTGGGTCTGTCCCCTCCCAGCTCTTACTGCACCCCCAGCCTGCCTGTTGGCAGGACAGAGCAAAAGGCTGAGGTGTCCTTGGCTTGGTATAAGCACTGCTCTGCAACAACTAAAACATCGGGGTGTTATCAGCACTCTTCTCATCCTAAGCCAAAACACAGCATTCCACCAGCTACTAGGAAGAAAATTAATTCTGTTCTAACTGAAACCAGGACAAAAACTGAGGCATTTAATAGAATTAACAGGATTCGATCATTTTAATGTGATGAAGTAGACCTGTTTGGGGACACATGAGCCTTTCGTCAAGTAAAAAAAACAAAACAAAACAAAACAAAAAAAAACAAACAGTAATCTTCCAAACCAAATGTAAGTGGAGAATCTCTACTTTGTTTAACTTGATTATGGGAATTCAACTGTCTAAAGGAGAAGGTAGCTGGTACCTTCTTAGTGGAGCTGAAAATGAGGTCTTGAGGGGCGAAGCAGGTGGCTGTAAGTGGAGAGTGGGTAAGACAGCTAATCCCTATGGGACAGAGGAGTAATGTAAGTACTTAATGTCAGATATCTCTTACGGGGTGATCAAGACAGAAAACCATAATTCACAGTGAAACATATCTGTGAATCTATAGCCTTTTATACACAGTGGAGATGTTAATATATATTTCTATGCTTTTTTTGAAGGTGCTAATGTACCTCTCTTGAAGAACAAAGATGAAAAGTCAGAATGCTTGTTTGTTTTGAAAAGCAACCTTTGTCCTTTACCAGTTGTATGAGTTTGTGGTGTCTTGTAGCTGTAATGCTGTAACAGAAATTACAACCTTTTTGTTATTTTTCTAAAGGTTGCTAGTTTTGAACTGATACCTTTGTTAGCATGTAAGTGTTTGCTTTGTAGTGATTGGGGTTTGTGGCTTTTTTGGTGTGTTGCTTGATGATCTTAGGTTTCTATAGTCCTCAGCTCTTTGAAGAGTGTATTTTTAACTTCATCAAACCTGGCACCCAATTGTAGCAGGATCTTCTGACCTGAAACCTTGTGTTTTAGTAGAGTTCTGAAGCTACCTAATTTAAGTGCACTATAAAATAAGACCACTGAGCTCATGCCTGTTTATTCCCCAAAGAAGAGAGTAATGTCTCACACCCTCAAAATGAAACCATCTAGTGTAGTCGCCCTTTTTTTAAGGGGATGATGGACACAGCTGTAAAACAGTAGGAGAGCTGCTATCCAGGGTAGTACCTGTATTAAGTTTCAGTAACCATCATTTATTTCAGCTTTTCCCAATTGGTTAATTTTACAGTGGCATATAAATATAATACCCGAATGTGTTCGCATGCATTTGTGCGTATATGTATGTATTGTGTGTGTGTGAATATATATATATATAAGTATATACACAGATACCTATATATCTAGCAGCAGAAGCTAATTTTCAAGAATAAGCGTAGGCAAGTTTGAGAGTTGCTCTCCTACCAGGTCACTGTTTTTCTGTCTACCATAGTGGTAGTGAGGAAGGTTCTTGGCATGGGTCAAGATAATGAAGAAATTTCTTGAAAGATTTTAGAAATCTGCATGATACAGAATACTTTTTTACTGCAGCCAGAATCCATCTGTTTTGTTAAAAAAAAAAATAAAATAAAATAATAATAATAACTGGTTGATGCTAGTAGTTATTGCTATTATGTTCCCTGCTCAGCCAGACAAAATTAGAATTATTCTTACACTATACAGCGGGCTTAATTTCTTATAAATTCTTAGACCTAGTGCTAAGCATTTCTGTAATCTTTTGAAAATAGTTTTTAACACATTATTTCACTTGCCTGTCAAGTGCTGACTATGCATTTTGCTTATATACAACCGAATATACAGAGGTATGTGTATTTATACATACGCCAGTGCATATGTTTATACAACTTCTATCCTGTGAGTGTCATGCTGAATAACTTTTAACTTATTTTTTTAAACAGAACATCTTCACAAATCATACCCTGGATGTGAATGTCAGATGGTTAGCTGTGCTGTACTTTAAAAACGGAATTGATCGCTATTGGAGACGAGTTGCACCACAGTAAGTTCTAGTTTTCCTGCACTTAACCTACAATAGGTTTTGTTCTTACCCAACTGGAAAACAGTATATTTCTTGGCTGATAGCAGCTTCATTGGAATTTATAGTGAAATTGATAGAACATTTCTATATTAGGGATCATTAATGTATCAGTCTGTTTTCATATTTCTTCTTACAATTTTGTTTATATTTTACTCTCATAAACTGAGTTACAAGTTTTATTTCATAGATGCCAGATTTTGAAGTTATATAAGTTTTATAAAGTTATGACCTAGATTATTAGATGTGACAGGTAGGAGGTTTCTTGGATAGGTTATTTGAGACACATTAATTCAGAATTCTTATTGAACATATAGAATCATAGAATGGTTTAGGTTCCAACTACCTTGCCTTAGGCAGGGACACTTTCCACTAGAACAGGTTGCCCAGAGCCCCATCCAGCCTGGTCTTGAACACTTTCAGGGATGAGGCATCCCCAGCTCCTCTGGGCAACCTGTTCCAGTGCCTCACCACACACTGAGTAAAGAAGTTTTTCCCGATGTCTAATCTAAATCTACCCTTTTTTAGTTTGATCCCATTTCCCCTTGTTCTCTTTTATGTGAGAAAGAGGCAGTAGCTGTCATGATAGAAAGTTCTGGTCCTCTTTTTTCTTGTTCTGATAATGCATGATAAAAAGTTCTCCAAAGAAACTAAAAATCCAGCCAGTATTCTTGAGCATTTACTTAAAAGTTAGGAGTGGCATTATAATCTAACTATAGAGCTATATACTTGTCACTGCTCTCCGTGGGGTTATTTTCTTTTTCCTTTAAAGGTAGATATAATTTTAAAAGGGTTTCAATTTTCTTTATTTTTTTGGGAGCTATGACAGACCTGGAAGTGTTAAGTCTGGCTTTTAGATGCTAATGATATTGATAGGTGGAACATCAGTGTCAGGTTGTGTAGGGTGTAAACAGGAATTTCAGGTCTGGTTTTTATGGAATGTAACTGTAAACTAAGAAGAAAAACTAAAACTCAAAGTATGGCATGGTTTCCATTATGTTGTGTGAGGTAGTTTAGTGTAATTTGCTTTGCACTGTAAGCTTTTTTGAAGATCCACCAAGCTTATGTGGCAGTATGAGGGAAAAGTGGTGAAATTCTTTACCTACAGGACATTTCAAATAATGTGGTATTCTATTATTACATGAAGCACTGGAATTTTTGTATAAGTGGAGTAGTATATGATTGAAAAACATATGCAAGCAGATTCTCTTTTTCGAGAGGAAAATACTGTCTTTGGCATGGTTAAAGTTACAAGATAATGCTGTTTACATTACTGCACCTTACTTAACAAGTATTAGTCAAACCAGTTAAAATACATTGTTCCAATGTGTTACCTTTTTTAAGATAGATATTAGTAGCACTGGCCTAGAAGCCAATGATTAATTTCCTGCAGAAGTAATGACTGCCATCTTTTTGTTTGAGGTAAAAAATGAGTAACAGTCTTTCAATATACTTTTACTGTTGCAAATTTAATTTAAAAAAAAAATTAATCATTAGTTACTATTAAAGATTGAATGGAGTAAATCCACGTTAGATTTTCACACTGCCCATTTCTAACTCTATTCTAACTGTCTTTCTCAATTTCTTGTATGGGACATGTTGCCAGTATTTTGTGCTCACACAGATCAGTTTTCTTTTTGTTGAATATGTTGCAATCATTTTGAGAAATACTGTTCTTGGTGGCAATTTCTCAGTCAATTGTTCTTTGCAGTTGTGTTTTGGATACCGTGACTTTCGGAAGTTACATTCAACAGGTTGCTTATTTTTTTTATTTTTTTTGTCCTTGCATAATTCTCATCTTTCAGCTCATCTCTCATAGCAGCAGCTCTCACTTGTCCATACATGGTAGTATGTTCAAGCTTGCTCTGATCTTCCTAGGCTGTTTGGTTGAAAACATTGTACTATTGACACTACTGCAGTTTGCCAAATTTGATGGTGCGTAGATTGAAGAACTGTTAGAACTAAAAGAGTTCTTGTGGATAAATGACCTCTTCATGTAGCTTTAGTAAAACAGCTAAAGAAGGATTCTTTTAAGACTGCTAGTCTTGAATATTTATATACTTGTGGGAAATCTTGAATCTGTAAGAACTTTCACAACAAATTAAATGCCTCTGTTGTACAAGTGTGTTGAAGTTAGTTTTCTCTCAGTCTAGCAGGACTAGTTTTACCCTACTTCTGTGTGTTTGTGGTTTCACAACTGCTACTACTACAAGGCAGGAAAATATGTAATAAGTTGAGATCATGAATTCTTTGGAGAGTACAGTGGTTGAGTGTTTCATTATAATAAAATACATAGTTACAGAAGGGTGAATACAAACTATTTTTTAAAAAGAAATCGAACCTTCTGAAATATTTTGCTTTTTGCACACATGCACCACTGCTATCTATCCTACTCATGCTACTCATTCTCTACCTGCCTTAGACTAAAATCAGCATTTTTGGGTGAGTATATTTAGAGATGGGCATTAGAGATGGGCATTCTTTCTCTTGTTCTTCTCAGGCAGTCTCTGCAGGTTGCTACAGGAGGGAGGCTAGTATTGTAATGGCCTGTTTTCAGGCACAATTTGGTCTGTCTTCTGGAAGTGTTACCAGCTTCCTCATCTTACAATTTTTGCACACTTTTGGCTTCTTTAGAAAAGACTTCTTTAATCTGAATGGTATTAAGATATCATTTTCCTGGACACACTTCTGATTTCACAGAGAATTTCTATTTCTGTCTTTCGTGGACTTAATTCTTTGATTTGATTACTTTGGCAGCAACTTGCATAATATTTTTGTTTTAACACTAATAAGTATCTTCAGATTCATATTTCCGGTTTATGAACTAGTTGGAAGAAGATCAAAAACTTTGAAACTGCAAACTGTGGAAGAGTACAACATAGAGTTTAAAATTGTTCTGCCAAAGATCTTAATTTTTTGTTTGTGATTCAGCGCTGAGGAGAAACAATTTTTTGAATAACATGCATGCTTCCTAATTTCTGGTTTGCCTACAACTTCACTATGGAGTTGTGGGTTTTTCTTGCAGTATAATAAAGGAGGATAAAGATACGGTTTTCAACCGTTAAGTTTCAACTAACACTGCAGTGGGTGAATATGTAGCTGGGGCTTCAGTGTCCAGCAGATGTCACTGTTGGATTAGCTATATGGTAAATTCTTCTATCCTCCTGTAGCGGCTAGAGACTTGACTCGTATAAATCACATAAAAATGCACTATACCACTTGAATCCTAATTAGTTTCTTAAATTCTTGTACTTACTATTTGCTGACTTTGCTTGTCAGCATATAAGCTTTTTGTCAGCAACATAAGCTTTTGTATTTGAGGAGTTCATCCTTATGAGTCCTTTTTTTTTTCTTTCTTTCAAATTACTTCTGAAAATAAGGCTTATTATGCAGTTAGTATGTAGAAAGTGTGGGTTAGTATCACAGACTGGCAACTGAGATCAGACAACAGGAAGTGGTAGTGTTGGTGTGTTTAATCTCTGTTTCTAGCTACTAGACTTCATTTGAGATGTGATAATTGAATGCATGCATCTAAATCACAGCGATATGAGGTAAAAAATTCCTAAATAACCTTGACTGAGGTATGCAAGAAACAGATTTCTAGGTATCATCAGTAAATAAAAGAGCATTTCTTTTTCCTTGTTATATAATCAAATACCACCAAGGAATTTTGGAAAGCATTTTTTCCAGTCCAGAAATTAAAAGGAGTTATGTGGCTCATAAGAAGTCTGGAGCAGTAGGGGAGTGATACGATATTTTGTAACCTGAATTCATAAAGAAGCATAAAGATAATTTAAAGCTTTACTTGAGTGAAAATTGACCTTTATGGCTTACAGTTTGTCCTTACTTCTTTTCCTTGCATTTTGTAGAATCGTAGAATCACAGAATGGTTTGGGTTAGAAGGGACCTTAAAGACCATCTAGTTCCAACACCCCTGCCATGGGCAGGGACACCTTTCACCAGATCAGATTGCCCAGGACCCCATCCAGTCTGGCCTTGAGCCCTTTCAGGGATGGGGCACCCACAGATTCTCTGGGCAACTTGTGCCAGCGCTTCACTGTGCTCACAGTACAAAGAATTTCTTCCCAATATATGATCTAAATCTACCCTATTCAAGTTTAGAGCTGTTCCTGCTTGCTCTACCACTACACGCCCTTGTAAGAAGTACATCTTCAGCTTTCCTGTAGGCCCCCTTTAGGTACTGGAAGGCTGCTGTAAGGTGTCCCTGGAGCCTTCTCTTCTCCAGGCTGAACACCCCCAACTCCTTCAGCATGTCCTTACAGGACTGGTACTCCAGCCCTTTGATCATTTTTGTGGCCTTCCTCTGGACTTGCTCCAACAGCTCCAAGTCCTCATGTTTGGGGCCCCTGAGTTGAATACAGCACTCCAGATGGGGTCTCTCAAGAGCAGAGCAGAGGGGGAGAATCACCTCCCTTATCCTGCTAGCCACAGTTTTTATGCAGCCCAGAAAGCCAACTTTGTCCTGGGCTGTAAGCATACATTGTTAGCTCATGTTTAGGTTCTCTTTAACCAAAACCCCCAGGTCGTTTCCCCGAGGGCTGCTCTCAATCCATTATCTGTTTAGCCCATGCTTATGATTGCCCTGACAGAGTTGTAGGATTTTGCACTTGGCCTTGTTGTTGCGTGATGTTGCTGCAGGCAAGCCTTGAACTGCATGAAGATCATATGGGCCCACCTCTCAAGCCTTAGCATGCTTTTGAGGCGGGTCACCTCCTTTTCAATCAGCTCCTTATTTACCAAGTGCCTTAGCATAGTTTGTGGGAGGATGTGCTTCCTAATGTTGCCTGGCACGGTGGTGAGATTGATGAGCCTGTAGTCCTCCAGGTGCAAGACTTCGTACTCGGTGTTGTTGAACTGCACAAGGTTCACATGGGCCCACTTTTCAAACCTGTCAAGGTTCCTTGGTATGGCATCTGTTTCTGCCATCAGATCAACTGCACCACACAGTGTGGTGCCGTTGTCAAACTTGGTGACGGTGCACTCAATCCCGATCAAGTCAATGTTCCTGACAAAGATGTTAAATAAAACCACTCCCAGTACTGACCCCTGCGGAACACCACTTATCACTTCAGTTGTCTCCACCTGGACAGTGAACCATTCACTACAACTTTTTGAATGCAGCCACCCTTTTTGAATCCAGCACATCAATTCCTTATTGGAGTGGTTCCTCTGCCAAATCCAATTTGGAGACAAGGATGTCGTGTGGGACAGTGTCAAATGCGTTGCACAAGTCCAGGCAGAGCATGTCAGTTGCTCTTCCCCTGTCTACCAAAGCTATAACTGCCACGACTTGTTAAACATGATTGAGAGTGGCTTAGAAACTTCATCCACCAGTTCCTTTAGGTCCGTTGGTTACATCTCATCAGGTGCCATGGACTTGTGCTCCTCATTCTCCCTGCCCCTTCCTTTGCCTTCTGCAACTTGGGTGGTGTGCCTAGAGCACTTCCTGGTGCAGATTGAGGCAAAAAAGTCATGGAGTACCTCAGCCTGCTGCATTTCACGTGTAACCAGGTCTCCCATTTCCTTCTTGAGGAAGTTTTCCCTAATCTTCCTTTTATCAGGGATGTACTTGTAGAAGTTCTTGTTGTTCTTGACATCCCTGGCCATATTCAATTCTACCTGGGCTTAAGCTGTCCTAATCTGACCCCTGGCTGCTCAGACAGTGTCTCTGTGTTCCTCTCTCATTACTTGTCCACCCTCTGTAAGCAATGTAATTTTCTTCCTTTAGTAGTTTCTTAGTTCAGTAAGTTGAAGAGGATTATTGCTTTTGTATTTGATTGCCTTATTCTTAGCACCTTTTTGTTGTGATCCACTAGCATATGTGGATCATATATAGGCCAAGTCATGCTTCAGTCATAATTGTCATAGTAATAACTGTATAGTAACTCCTTACTAACAACCAGTTTATGTAGCTCTTTTCCTTAATATAGCTGTGTACCCTACTGTATATGTGAACTTTGTCTTTTGCCTCTTGGGTTTGCAGAGATCACAATAAAACCTGATTTCAAAGGGCTTCATAAAAACGTGGTTGTTTCACTGTTCCCTCTCTTTTCAAATACCTTGAGATAGTGAATATGCAGTGAATACAGTGAATATGCTCTTGATAGTCTATCAAGCTGAAATACATGAGTTTCAAGAACATGGCGTGTAAAACTAATTTTTAGCATTTGTGCAACTGAATTTGACTGAAAAAAGATCAGCTTCTGTGTCCATTAATAATGACAAAATAATTCTAAATATGAATTAGTAGTTGGGTTTTATTGAAAATGAAATGATATTCTAATAATTGTATCCTGACAGTGCTCTTTCTGAAGAGGAAAAAACTACGTTGCGTGCTGGACTTATTGCCAACTTTAATGAGCCAGTGAACCAGGTTAGTGATGAATGGGTAATTATTACTGTCCTAGCAAATGCTTGTATTGGTGTATAATTTGGTTTCTTTATTTACAGAGTGTACAAGAATAATAAGGAAGTTGACAAGTTGCAATTTATGTGTTGCCTCTCAGAATGTTTTTCTATGTATCATAATTCAGTGTGGTCTCTTTTTTGTTTTTTTTTTTTTGTTTGTTTGTTTGTTTTGTTTGTTTGTTTTTGTTGCAGTGACAGCTCCTGTTGCCCCTTAATGTTTATGCAGCTGCTTGGTGAAATGATTCAGGGAATGGGTGTAGCTCAAAAATAACCCTCTCCCTGCTCCTTTGTGACTTACTTTTTTCAGATGTATCTGTTCTCTCAGTTTGATCTGACTCCTATTATAGCCATACACGGAAGTGTGGTGGCGTTGGTGTAGCAGGAATGAGCTGTTGAAAAAGCTGCTGCATAAACCTGCCTAAGCAGTATTGCTGTCACGTGTCCAATCACAACATTAATTAATTTAAATAAGCATGGTAAAGATTCAGTATGATGTTGTCTTGCCTTACATAATTTAAAGTGACTAATATTAAGCTACTGTTTTGATTAGAATAAGGGTTTATTGTTAAATTGAGTGTAGAGCTAATGCTAAGGGTTCAAAATATGCATAGATGAATCAGTCTTCCTTCTGCTACAGTATTCTTGCTCATAGATTGAGATTCCGAAATGAAGTTATTAGCTAATATTTTAAGTTAGGTCTCAAAGAACTTGGAAGACAAAACATAGATGTGATTTGCAAAAGGTAAAACTTAAACAGAAAAGGTACAGGAAACAAACTTTCATTCTGCAGATAGAAGTTAAAAACTGAACTATTGAATTCCTTCATGGGATTACTGCTATTCATAGGATTACAGCAATATATCAGAGTAATTTATGCTTCGTAGAACTCATTTGTGCAGTGATAAGTTTGAGTAGAATTTAGTTTTTATTTCAAATATTTTTTTTAAATGCCAGTAGGCATAGGAATTGATAAATTTTTCATATAAGTACGATTTTAATGTAAAAGTATGACCAAATATTACTTGTTTCTTTTTCAACCAGAAGAAACTATGAAGTGTTTCATGCTGGACCATAATGTGTGCATCATTTATGGTATTACTAGGTAGTGCAGAGTTTAGCATATACTTCATTTTAAAGTGACTATTTTAAACCTTTTGAACTGCCATTTATTATTATTTATAAGAATGTGAATTTATGTATTTATCTGTGTCTGTATGACACTGTCAGGGTTCAGTCTTTTAAGATGTGGAGGGGTTTATTTTATGCCAGCACTGTGTTCCTAAGTGTTTGCCCAGGCAGTTGTTGTGATATTGGAAGTGTATTTATAGACTTTATTGATGCTTATTCAAAGCATGCAGTGTGATTCATGAACCACAGATAAGCCACGCAGAATTTCGTGTTATGTATTCTGCACATTGTTTGCTAATATGTTTTGATGTTAAGGTTCTTGGGGCACGCATAGTTGGCAGTTGCAGAAAGGTATTTCAGTCCATTTCCCTTACTTTCCTATCATCCAAACTGTGCTATAGGTATCTTTGTGTTTCCTTTCAGAGGCAATGTTCATTTAGTCCCTTCTCTGAGAAGCCTGAAATTTGGTATCTTGTGTTCTTCGAGAGTACCATTTTTTTTTAGTCACAGATACTTCATAAGAGTTCTTTGTGCTTTCTGCATCATTAAGGGTAGGAAAAATATAACTGTTTTATGTATAAAAATGAAAACAAAAACAAAAAAAAAAGTACCTCAGCATATAGGAATTAGACATGGAATTGTGATGACTTCCTCTGACTTCAGGGGAGGGGAGGAAGAAAAATAGAACGTATGTTGGGAGCATAATTTCCATGCCCTCTGATTATATTAACATATGGAGGGCACAGTGAAATAAAATGCTCCTTGAAGTGTGATGTCAGATTTTTTTTCTACTTAAATAGCCAATACCTCAAGACAAAAGTACTTTTAGCATCCCTGATGCTAAGTGTTAGCATCAGGTTCCTTGTGTCATATCTGGAAAAGAGTTTATTTGCTCCCTCCTGCCAATCAACATCACTTGATCTAAGAGTAAATAAATCTCCTACATTTTCTTTGCAAACTTTGACATCAGCTTTCTGAAGAAAGCTCCCTTAGCAAGCAGGCAGCAATGAATATTGTAGAGATTTTTGTGGGAGTGTTCAGACTTCATGTTTAACACCTAAGGAAGCAGTAAAAGGCATGGTTATTACCTCTTATGCCCTTAAGTTGCTGAAATTATGTTTGATAACATCAGAAGGTAACTTCTAGTGCAGTGGTTGTTGTAAGGGTGGGAACAATGGCTTCATTAGGGTTATCTGATGAATGGCCTTTTCAGTGTGAAAGAGAAAACAGACACAGCCTGATAGATGAGGGGCTGACAGGCAATGCCACACACCAAAAGTCTGCAGCCACTGACTGGTGGGCAATTAAGCAACTCCAGGCATGGCTCTGAAGAGAGTCAACCTGGACTTAGTAAGGGATTAGAACTGGGAAAGAACAACATCATGAGGTTTAGGGGTATTTGGGATGAGGGTATGTGAAACTATGCAAAGCTTATTAAGAAACGTTTAGAGGGAGAAGTAAAGTGAGGAATAGGCAGGAAAGTGTATAGGAGGGGCCAGCCCTGTAAACCACAGCTGGTCAATACCCTTGTCTGAACAAGTGCTGTGCTTGATCACTACAGTCTGTCCTCCTATTTTCAGGTTAAATCCCTTCTTGGATATCTTTTGGTGTAATCTTACTCTCTTACATGTGTGCACTGCAAGGGATAGGTACCAGTTAATAGTGAAACTGGTGTGTTTGGTGCCAGCAACTGAAGTTGGAGGGTGAAGTTGTCCCTGGCCTGTGCTATGAGGATCTGGAGCAGGAGAGAGCTATTTGGTTGGGACTGTTGGTTGTAGACTAGGTGCCAGTAGATGGAGGGAAAGAAAGACTCTGTCTAAAAGTTAAAAATCACATACAGGGATAGCGGAAATAAGGGTGATTGGTATTCAGAATTCTATTTTTTTTTTTTTTTTTTTTTTGCAGGAAGTGCTAGAAAAGATGATTAACTAAAAAGTGCTTCCCAAGTATCTGATTCTTCATTAACATGATTTCTAGAACAAATGACTTGAGTGATCTTTATGTAAAATTTAAACAGTTTAGTGAGCTTTAGTGAGCTCAACTTTTTATGTAATATTTAATCTGATCATAAAATTGAAGATTGAAGTACAGTTTTTTTCCACTCTGTTTGTGTTCTGCAAACTTTAAAATAGCTTAAGGGGGAAGAAAACCGCAAACTCTGTCAATCTGTACTACCTTATTTTTAATCCAGGTTTTATTTGACTTAAATTCTGCGGTGTCTGTTTTCTAAATGATTTTGACATTGTGGTACCTGTATTTATTTATTTTTTTCTTTTTTTGCAGATAGCAACTCAGATCTCTGTGCTAATAGCTAAAGTTGCCAGGGTGGACTGCCCAAGGCAATGGCCAGAACTGATACCCACTCTTCTAGAATCTGTGAAAGTCCAAGATGATCTTCGGCAACATAGAGCATTACTTACCTTTTATCATGTTACAAAGACCCTGGCATCCAAACGGCTTGCTGCAGATAGGAAGCTTTTCTATGATGTAAGTAATGTGGTGCAGTATTGTATAGTATAGGCAAACAGCTTGTCTTATATGATTGCTGCTTCCCTGTGTTTAGTGGGTGCTGAATTAATGGCAGGTATGTTGACTTTTATGTCTGCCTTTTGAAGCAGAAAAACTCTTACTTTGGTGGTTATATGTACAATATGAAATATTTTAAAGTCAATTCCTCTGTGAAATGTTTTTGAGATTTTTATTAACTTTGTGTGTGACAAATATTTTTATAATGTGACTCATGTTTATGACTTGGATGGTTTTTTATAACAACTTGTGTTAAGAAGCAGAGTATGATCTGCAGCACAATCTGTGCAAATCAGCCTTTTGTTGTCAGGCCGTAAAGCAGATGTTATATATAACGTGCAGTGTTTCTGGAAGATTGCTCTGGATTCAAAACTCAACAGTTTAAACAGTGCCGAATTTTAGATTTCCATACCTCAATATTTTTTCCTTTATTATTAGTGGAAGTGTGTTCATGATGACAGGGCTTTTATTAGATCAACTTCTTTTTCCATTTTCATTCCGTGAATGAAAATGCGAAGTCTAGTCTCATCCAGTTCGTAATCTCCATTGTAACAGTCCACTGATTAGAACACAGATTTGTCTTCAGCTGAATCTCCAGTCCAGTTCGGAGTTAGGCAATGATACAGTACAGATAACTGATCTTTTCCAGGAATGTTGCATTTCAAATTTCAAAATTTTAGTTTGTTTCTTGATTTAAAAAAAAAAAAAAAAAGCTTATCACACAAGTATTGAAGAATGCTTCTGAAGGTTTATTTATCTATGTGGAAATAACTTGCCTTGTTGTGAGATCATCAAGGTGAAATGAAGTCAGCAGGAGCTTGAGGGACTGAAGGCTGATTCCTGTAATAGGACAGAACTGAGATTATACGTTTCTGTGAGGGGTTTGTGTGTGTCTTCCTCCCTCAGACATACATGTATATAGATACAGATGAATATAATCCCTATATAGGAAATACTTATATTTAATTTTTGTAATCTGTTAGACCATTATACATGACCTGAGTACTTGTACAATACAGGTTTTGGTAGATTCAGTTCTTTATTTGAAAGTAATGAAGAAAGAGCAAGATAATTACTTGTTTTCTAGCACTCTCCTAAAAGAAGCAGCTGTGAATGTTGCTGATGCATATGGAGATAGGGAAAAAACAAACAAAAAACAACAACAACAACAAAAAAAAAAAAACTGAACTTCAAAGCTTCATCTACATAAATAGTCAAATCTCAGTACAGAGGCAGAACAGAATAAATAGGTCATAAGGTGTAGTATTGTTAAAGTTGTCTTGTCCAAAGGTACCTGTGCAGTTTTTCAGCCATTTCACAAGATTCAAAAAGAGCTCAGATACCTTCAATCATATTTCACTTGTTTCCAACAAACTCATTAAGTTTGTGTGACCTTCTTTCTTGTGGAATACCATTTTTCCAGCACGGCACTTTCTTTATGTATTATTTTGTTGTTGGAGAAAGAAAACTTCAGGTGTGAAGAAAAGGCATATAACATTTTTTTAAAAATTTATGGGGAGGGCATTTCATATCCAAAATACAATTGAAATTTCCTAACCTTTAGGCACAGTTTAAGTCTTTACATTTAAACATTTGTTGTTTTTTTAATTTTTTGATAAGTTCAATACCCAGAGTTCTTCTATCATCTGATTTGAAATTAACAAATATTAGTGTGTTCAGTTTCACTGTGAAGAAAAATAAACAGCTCTGAACTCTGTATGTGCAGAGTTTTTTTAATGTTATGTGGAAAAAGGAGATCTTTTGAGCATCTGGCACTATGGTATTCATACTTTGATTTTAACAGCAGCAAAACTGGTCAACTTTGCAGTTTGCTTCTTCTGTCTCCTGGTAAAGGGAATTTTTCTGTCTCCTGGTAAGGGAAACTACAGGCCTGTCAGTTTGACCTCAGTACCAGGGAAGCTCATGGAGCAGATCCTCTTGACAGTCATCACGCAGCACTTGCAGGGCAAGCAGGCGATCAGGCCCAGTCAGCATGGCTTTATGAAAGGCAGGTCCTGCTTGACGAACCTGATCTCCTTCTATGACAAAGTGACGCGCTGGGTGGACGAGGGAAAGGCTGTGGATGTGGTCTACCTTGACTTCAGCAAGGTTTTTGACACCGTCTCCCACAGCATTCTCCTCAAGAAACTGGCTGCTCTTGGCTTGGACTGGCGCACGCTTTGTTGGGTTAGAAACTGGGTGGATAGCCGGGCCCAAAGAGTCGTGGTAAATGGAGCCAAGTCCAGTTGGAGGCCAGTCACTAGTGGAGTCCCCCAGGGCTCGGTGCTGGGGCCGGTCCTCTTTAATATCTTCATCGATGATCTGGATGAGGGGATCGAGTGCACCCTCAGTAAGTTTGCAGATGACACCAAGCTATGCACATGTGTCGATCTGCTTGAGGGTAGGAAAGCTCTGCAGGAGGATCTGGATAGGCTGCACTGATGGGCTGAGGTCAACTGCATGAAGTTCAACAAGGCCAAGTGCCGGGTCCTGCACCTGGGGCGCAGTAACCCCAAGCAGAGCTACAGGCTGGGAGAGGAATGGTTGGAGAGCTGCCAGGCAGAGAAGGACCTGGGAGTGATGGTGGATAGTCGGCTGAATATGAGCCAGCAGTGTGCTCAGGTGGCCAAGAAGGCCAACGGCATCCTGGCTTGTATCAGGAACAGTGTGACCAGCAGGGCTAGGGAGGTGATCGTCCCCCTGTACTCGGCTCTGGTGAGGCCGCACCTCGAGTACTGTGTTCAGTTTTGGGCCCCTCGCTACAAGAAGGACATCGAGGTGCTTGAGCGGGTGCAGAGAAGGGCGACGAAGCTGGTGAGGGGCCTGGAGAACAAGTCCTTGGAGGAGCGGCTGAGGGAGCTGGGCTTGTTCAGCCTGGAGAAAAGGAGGCTCAGGGGCGACCTTATTGCTCTCTACAGGTACCTTAAAGGAGGCTGTAGCGAGGTGGGGGTTGGCCTGTTCTCCCACGTGCCTGGTGACAGGACGAGGGGGAATGGGCTAAAGTTGAGCCAGGGGAGTTTTAGGTTAGATGTTAGGAAGAACTTCTTTACTGAAAGGGTTGTGAGGCATTGGAACAGGCTGCCCAGGGAAGTGGTGGAGTCACCATCCCTGGAAGTCTTCAAAAGACGTTTAGATGTAGAGCTTAGGGATATGGTTTAGTGGGGACTGCTAGCGTTAGGTCAGAGGTTGGACTCGATGATCTTGAGGTCTCTTCCAACCTAGAAATTCTGTGATTCTGTGATTCTCTGAATTCACATTAAGTGGCAGGTGATTTCTCTTGGACAGGTTATTATTTCTCATAATAAGAGCCATGCTAAATATTTTTACAGCTTTTGAGTGTCCGCACTTCAGAACTTTTGTATCTTTTGAAACAAGAGGACAAGGTTACTTACCCTAATTCTTTGTATTACTTTTGTGTATTGATCATCTGAACAAGGTACATAGCTATATTGGAAAAGATATCGTGAATAGCTGCAAATCCGTGAAAACATCAATTACATTATTTTTTCCAATTTCTTATGTTTTTTGGGCCTTCTCCAAACTGGCCTTGAACACCTCCAGGGATGGGGCATCCAGAGCTTCTCTGGGCAACTTGTGCTACTGCCTCACCTCCTGCTGAGTGAGAAGAATTTTCTCCTAACATCTATAGTCGAAATCTCTCCTCTTTAAGTTTAAAAACGTTCCTTCTTGTCCTATCATTATTTGCCTGAGGAAAAAGTTACTCTCCATCCTTTTTATAAGCTCCCTTTAAGTAATGAAAAGCTGCAATGAGGTCTCCCTTGGAGCCTTCTCTTCTTCAGGCTGAACAGCCCTACCTCTCTCAACCTGTCTTCACAGGAGGTGCTCCAGGCCTCTGATCATCATTGTGGCCCTCCTCTGGACTCGGACTCACTTTAACAGCTCCACATCCTTGTGCTGGGGACCTCAGACCCAGATGTAGGACTCCAAGTGGGGCCTCACAAAAACAGAGCAGAGGAGCACAATCCCCTCCTTCCACCTGCTGGCCACTCCTCTGTTGATGCAGCCCAGGATGTGGTTGGCTGTCTGTGCTGCAAATGCACGTTGCCAGCTCGTGTTGAGCCTTTTGGACCCCCAGGTCCTTCTCTGCAGGGCTGCTCTCACTATGTGTCTGTACTTCTGTCTGGAATTGCCCCAGCCCAGGGACAATGTTGCTGTCATCAGTGCACCTTGCACTTGGACTTGTTGAACCTCATTAGGATCACATGGTCCCACTTCTCCAGCCTGTCCAGGTTCCTTTGGATGGTATCTCTTCCTTCTGTTTTATCAATTTCACCACTCAGCTTGCTGAGAGTGCACTCGATCCCACTGTCATTATGATGTTGATAAAGATAGTAAACAGCACTAGTCCCAAAACAGGCCCTTGAGGGTCACCACTCATCACCAGCCTCCACCTGGACATAGAGCTATTGACCACCACTCTCTGGCTGTGCCCATCAAGCTGATTCCTTATCCACTGAATGGTCCACCTTTCAAATCCATCTCTCTCCAAGTTGTAGATCAGGATTTCATGCGGGACCATGTCAAAGACCTTACAGAAGTCCAGGTAGATATTGGTTGATCTTCCCGTGTCAACTAATGCAGTCATATTGTTATAGAAGGCCACCAGATCTGCTTTTCACTTACAGTGGGAGGCACATTGCTCCCCCAACCCCTGCCCAGTGTTTCAGGGACTCAAGAGATGTGGGAAGCCTGACTGGCAGTGAAGTCTGAGGTAAAGAAGTTGCTGGGTACCTCATCCTTCTCTATGTCTATTGTCATCAGTCCTCCTCTCTCGTTTATCAGAGGGGGCATGCTGTCCTTGGCCTTCCTTTTCTGGCCAATGTATGTATAGAATCCCTTCTTGTTATTCTTTGCATCCCTTGCCAAGCTCAGTTCCATCCATGCCTTGGCTTTCTTGATCCCATCCCAGCACACCCAGACAGCATCCCTATGCTCTCCCCAGGCCACGTGTCCCTGTTTCCACTGCCTGTGCATTTCCTTCTTGTGCCTCAGTCTGACCAGCAGGTCCTTGCTCAGCCACCCTGGTTTCCTGCTGTTCCTTCTTGCTTTCTTATGCATTTACGATGATCTTGCATATTTATTCTTCAGCTTATATCTCTTACTACTACCACAATCACACTTTGTCTGCTTTATCGACTAAGGGAATTTAAATTAGCCTAGCCCCATGATGAGGTCTTTAGGTAATGCAAATTACCTAAAGTAAAAGTAAAGTAATGCAAATTACAATTGCCATTTGAATGACTTCAGATGTTAAAAGTATGTGGTGGGTCTTCCTATTGGATGGTATACATTTGTGGTTCTCTTTCTCCCCGTTATTGTTAATAAAGCAATTGCTATTTTGAAAACCATCAAGCATTCTATATTTTAAATGATTTGAGGTGAATCCAGGGTTTGCAGATATCATGGTTATAAGTTTCAGTGTAAGCATTGTTCAATACTATTTTGCTTAGCTATATGCATGTAACTACTACGTGTTTTCACAGTGTAATTTGATTCAGATGTTACCTGTAGTGTAAGACAAGTAGTTTAAATCTTGTGAGAAAGAAGGCAATAAGAACAGCTGGAATTTTTTTGAAGCTTCCTACTCTGTTGTAGACCTGTGGCTAGAGTTAGTGAAGATCAGGTAAGAAAGGAGGCCTAGATAGTTTTAAAGCGATAGTGGTAGGACAAGTAGTCAGGGATGCAAATGAGTCAGTCACAGCATACTCAAATTAAGACAAGAAATGTTTCTGGAAAACAGCGTTAGGTCAGTACAACTTGGTACACCAAAGTGTACCAATGAGTGAAACATTCAAACACCAAAGTGTTTGAATGAGTGAAACACTGTTGCTTAGAAGAAGATGGATTATACTTCTTATACAAGAAGATGGATTAAGTAATAGTCTCAACTGCCATTTAAAATTTATGAATATATTGTAATACATTCAGGAAATAAAATATGCTGTTGATCTTTTGCAGCTTGCATCTGGTATTTATAGCTTTGCGTGTTCCTTGTGGAATCATCATACAGATACGTTCCTACAACAAGCTTGTAGAGGGGATGAAGCTGCTGCTACAAATTCCTTAGAAAGAACCTTGTTATCATTGAAAGGTAATAATACAGAATAATTATTTAATAATGAGTATTTAATAGTAATATAATAATAATTTAATAATGAAATAAGTTTCTTCACACCTGATGATTAACAGTTAAAGAGTAAACAGAATACCCGTAATGTACAGAATTCTAAATTATTTCAGGAATCATGTTAGGTATGATAGAGGTATCCAAAGGCCCGAAATTTATGTATTTTTTTAATTTGGAAATTGGAAGAAATGCACAGCAACTAATCACGTTCTGAAATCTGAACATGAGAAATATCTACACAACTAACTTCTTTTTTCCTAGTGCTTCGTAAACTAACAGTCCATGGGTTTGTAGAACCTCATCGAAGTGCAGAGGTGATGGTAAGTAATATACATCTGTTTCTAATTGTAAAATCTCTTGTCATTATTTCAGGTGTTACAGCAATGTTTAAAGATGGCTGAAAGACACATTTTTGTTTTGTAAAGGAAATTAAAGTAATACTCTATCAAAGTTGCCCTCCTGTAAGTTAAGGATCATCAGACCCTAGATAGATCCTAGATACTGTGACATCAATGGCAAGATGTCTTTGGGGAAAGAAAAAAAAAAAAAACAAAAAACAAAAAACCTTAAAAAGTGTCCCATCCAGTTTGTGTCATGTGATAATAGCATCTCTCTCTCTACCGATAGATTTCAAGTGTACTCTTCCCCCCATCATTTGAAAAGATGTTTTTAATTTAATGATGAATGTAATGGTGTATATATCCATGATAGATTTTCTCTGATTATGAGATGAAAGCCTGTGGTATGCAGCCCATCTAGGGCAAAAACAAAAATAAGAAAATGAAATCCAAACCTCTCCTTCACCTCAAAACACTTCAATTTGCTGAAAAAGTTGGGTACCTAATAGCTACATCCTAAACTGTGAAGTAGAGAACAGTTATACCTGCCATATTACATGCTGAGTTCAAGAGGAAAGATTGTAAAGCAGGAGTCTGTATTTACAGACTCCTCTTTCTATTGGAGGTATTATGCTATTTGTGTGGTGCTAACAAAGATCATCTGCTAGCTAGCTAATTACTTGTTTCATGATGAAATTGCTTGTCCATTAAAATTAATTACTTAATTGAAAGTGATCCTGGGATGTCTGAGCCATTAACGTGTATGTTTGGCTCAACTCTCTTTTCATAACACAGTGCAAAATGAGCTTAATCTATAGACTCATATACTGTTATTACATTTTTCAGGGTTTTCTACATGCAGTGTTTGAACGGCTAAAACAGTTTCTGGAGTGTAGTAAGTATCTTAATCTTTCCTTGTGTTGTTTAAATATTAGAAATTGGATGAAAGAGTAATACAGTTCTATCAAAATATTTTTTTATAAATGCAGAGTTGTTATTTTAAATGGTGCTGAAACTGCACAGGAAAGACTTAAATAACTTTTTTTTGCTTTTGTATTGAAAGACTAAAACCCCACCAAAATCATACCCAGTGTTACAATGTCTATTTTGGGGAGAAGAAAATCTTAACCCATGGAGTGACAAAGTATGCATACTCAAATATGTAGATATTACAGAAACACACATCTTGAATATTCTTTTTGTTTTTCGTATTTCCTTGAGTCTACTATATATTTTGGTAACTGTCAAGTGGGAAATAATTACCACATTCGGCTATATGTACTTTATGCCTGGCAGAATAGTACTCTTAGGCAGACAACCACAACCATGGGTTAACACAGTCAACAGAAGTATAAGCATAATTGGCAAGTGTTACTGCTTTTGCAGGGAAGTTACCTAAAGCAGGTAAAAAAAAAAAAAAAAAAAAAAGAGAAGCTCACTGGTATTGCATCTGAACTGACTGCTTTTCTGCTCACTTGCAGTAGGCCTGCAAAGCCATTCATTCATTTAATTCACCCATAGTGCAAACCATTCTTTAATTTGAAGCTTGTCAGGCCACTCTCTCAGGATTCAACAATTTTTTTTTCCAATGTTTGATGTCTGAACTGAATAGAAATACTTTTTTGATACTAATGAAAGTAGTTGGCTCCAGAACTTGTACTTAGGTGAGAAGCGCTGATCTGGACTCTGAACCTTGTTTATATGAAAGCTTACAGAAACTTCCATTCTGCACAATGCCAAAACATTTTTTTTTTTTTTTTTCTTCTAAAATATGATCTTCTATAATACAAGCTTCTCTGCATGCAACTGTTTGCCCTGTCTGCTGTGCTGTAATCACGCACTTTCTGCCCCTTCTTTCATTGTTGGCTATATAATCTCCTGGCATAAACTGAATGACTTTTAAGGCGATCCCATCTTGATGCTTTATGGTTGTCATAGGATTTAGATGTCCTAAGATAAGAAATGAGCTGAGGCTTACTACACTTTGGTTTCTATAGAATCACAGAATGGTTTGGGTTGGAAGGGACCTTAAAGATCATCGAATTCCACCCTCCTATCATGGGCAGGGACACCTCTCACCAGACCAGGTTGCCCAAAGCCCCATCCAGCCTGGCATTGAGCACTTCGAAGGATGGGGCATCCACAGCTTGTCTGGGCAACCTTTCTCAGTGCCTCATCACCCTCTGAATAAAGAATTTCTTCCTAATATCAAATCTAAACCTACCACCTTAAAGCCATTCCTCGTTGTCCTATCACTCCAGTCACTCCAAGACAGAGGTTCCTCCCCAACTCTCCCGTAGGCCCCCTCCAGTTACTGGAAGTCTGCTGTAAGGTCTCCCTGGAGCCTTCTCTTCTTCAAGCTGAACAACCCTAACTCTCTCAGCCTGTCCTCACAGGAGAGGTGCTCCAGTTCATTCTCATGGTCCTCCTCTGGACTTGCTTCAAGAGCTCCATGCCTTTGTGCTAGGGGCTCCAGAGTGCTTTTGGGAGGGGTCTCATGAGAGCAGAGCAGAAGGCCAGAATCACCTCTCTTACCCTGCTGTCCCTGCTTCTTTTGACGCAGCCCAGGATATGGTTGGCTTTCTGGGCTGCAAGTGCAGATTGCCAGCTTATGTCAAGCTTCTTGTCCACCAAACCCCCCCAGGTCCTTCTCAGGGCTGTTCTCAATCCGTTGTCCACCCAGCCTGTATTTGTACTTAGGATTGCCCTGGCCCAAACGCAGGACCTTGCACTTGACCATGTTGAATTCCATGAGGCTTGTACAGGCCCACCTCTCAGGCCTGCCCAGGTACCTCTGAATGGTATCCCTTCCCTCCAGCATGTGGACCCCACCCCTCATCTTGGTGTCATCTGCAAACTTGGTGAGGGTGCACTCAATTCCACTGTCCATGTCACTGGCAAAGATGTTAGTGCCAGTCCCAATACTGACCCCTGAGCAACACCACTCATTACTGATCTCTACCTGGACAGTGAGCCATTGACCGCAACTCTTCGAGTGCAACCATCTAAGACTTATCCACCGAGTGGTCCATCTGTCAAATCCATGTCTCTCCAATTTAGGGACAAGAATATTGTGTGGGACAGTGCTAAATGCTTTGCACAAGACCAGGTAGATGATGTCAGTTGCTGTTCCCCTATCTACCACAGCTGTAACTCCATCATAGAAGACCGGATTTCTCAGGGATGATGTGCCCTTAGTGAAGTCATGGTGGCTGTCACCAGTCACCTCCTTATTTTCCATGTGCCTTAGTGCAGTTTGCAGGAGGATGTGCTTCTTGATGTTGCCTGGCACAGAGGTGAGACTGACTGGCCTGTAGTCCTTACCAGTAAGCTGCTTTTCAAAAGCACACACCACTAACTATAATGAAACTAGAATTTACTTCTGTTATATCATCTTCTTTGCTTGTATGCTGTCAGTATGGCTGTCTTTTGTTTTTTCTATTTTCTTATAAAAGCTTTCTTTGTTTTCTAAATTCAGATTGTTCTTTTTTAAATCCAGACTCTTTTCCAGTGTCCATAATCTTTTTTTTTATGATGGGTTTTCTAGTAAGGCACATACATAGATATGTAATAAGGATATACCATAGTATTCTTATAAGGACATTTTAAGCTTTTCAGTCTGCTCTTGCTAGCATTTTGCTTGCATTATTTTGACTGTCTTTTATGATTGAGTGGTGTGTAATGATGTCCCAACTGTTTTACTCAGATCAGTTATAGTGACTTTCACTGCAGCTGAGAGAAATGGTTAAAGATTATTTTTTTGCAATACTCATTACCTTCAATTTATGACTTTGAATTTACTCTGCCATAGAACATTTTTTTCTGGCTGCTATAACCCCTGAACTGCAGATAAAAACAAGTTGTTCACCAGTATTAACTTTTTAAGATGTAGCTATCCAGAAAGAAAAGGGGAGTCTGAAAAAATGATAGTTGTTAAATATCTGATTTACCAGGTAGAAGTATAAGAGCAGAAAACGTATGCAGAGATCGTCTAGAAAAGACTATAATTCTGTTCACTAAAGTGGTAAGTATATTCTCCATACAGTTACTGAATAGATTTGAGCAGTGCAGTCCCCAGTCCCCAATATGTATGTTCCTTAAAACCAGTAGGTTTCAGATTTTGACAAGAAGAAGGTACTGCAGCTTGGAACTTCTTTGCTATACAATAGCCTTTATTTTATTTTATTTTATTTTTCAGAAATGTATTTGTATGTTCATGCTGACATAAATCACAGGAGCAAAGAATCCATTTCCTTAGTGCAAATAGAATGGCATTCTATAAGTAAATTATTAACTAGTCTTTTGTTTAAAAAATAAAAATAAAAAATCATGGTCTTTATTAGAAATAATGAGGTTTTTCATCCAGTTAAGTACTTCTATAAGTACTTAGATTGCTATTTCTAAGGCGCTGTTAGTTCTATTGAATCTCTGGCTAGTTCTGGTTTACTGAAAGAAAATTAACAAAAATAACCCTTCTCTTTCTCAGTTTTACAGTCTATGACTTCTGTATAATATAGTACATTTTGAGTTTTTAGCTAATTCTGTGCAACCATTAATTGTGTTACCAGAAGGTGATTTTAGCATTGACATTTGCTTTGCCTTTAATAGGTATAAAACCTAATGACTTCCCATTGTTTGCAAATTATGTTTTGGGACAATAGTTCTAATTTAAATGTTTAGCATAATTATAATAGGTGGGAGGCACACATAGCCGTTAGTAAAATTGAACTGAAGGTACTCAACTCAACATTCTTAGTCTTTATCATAGTACATCTTCTTTTGAACTAATAAGTCTTCTTTTAACTAATAAGCAGAGTATGGGGGCACATCTTTTTTCATCTTTTTTTTTTTTCCCCTCAGAGACCTGGAGAGAAAGCACACGTTATTCATAGATAATCTACCACCTCTAGAAATTAAGATGTAAGAATTTAGCTTTAGGCATTTTTGCAAGTAGTAGAGATTAGGAAGTTGTAAGCACATTCTAGACCACAAGTTAGAAGAACTAAGGTCAAGAAGTAAGTGCTTGTTCTGCAGTGTTGGGTGCATGGGGGGAAAAAAGAATTTAAACTTCCTACACTTGCACCTCCTATCCTTATGTCCCATGTGTTTAATTATGAGAATGTCAGTAGTATCTGGTATGCCTAATGAACAGATAGTAAGTATCTGTAGTGACCAATTTAAATATTTTTCCTTATGTTCTGTGTACATTGGAATTGCTTTTTGTGATTCGGTATAGGATGTCTGGAAATTGGCAATAATTTCCTGTATGTTTATGGTCCAGTGAAAATACAGAGGGTTGCCTCTCCTTAGTAGTTACCCATTTGGAGGCTGGAATTTTTTTAAACAACATGAACCTTAAATGCTGCTCTAGAAGTACCTGTGGATATCAATGTGCTAAAATGTTGACAGCTTTAATTGAAGTGGATGTGTTTTACATACTGTGTTGCTATCAAGTTGGTCAAGTTGAAAACAGGTATTGTTCCTTAAACTTTTAACAAAGGATAATTTTGAATGTGAATCAAGAATTTAGTGGAGAAACTAGTGCTTCATTAAGTTTTGATACCGATCTTTTCCTAATTTCCTCCTTTCAATTTTATTTTCTATAATTCTGTATAAATAGAAAGCTTTTCTGTAATTTTTTATGAAAGTATTTAATGCAAGACTTGCACAAAAATTAATTTGATTCTTTTGCTCTTCTCCTTGCTTAATTTCTAGCTTTTGGACTTCCTGGATCAACATCCTTTTTCATTTACGTCTTTAATTCAGAGATCATTGGAATTTGCTGTAAGCTATGTTTTCACAGAGGCTGGTGAAGGAGTTGTATTTGAGCGCTTCATTGTACAGTGTATGAATCTCATCAAGATGATTGTAAAAAATTATGCTTATAAGCCATCAAAATATATTGAAGGTACTGCTGCTATTTACTAAATATATTTTTATATTTTGTGAAAAAAAATTAGCAAGTTGTAAGTGAACTCCTTTGAGTCATACTTTTGAAGCACTTAATGCATCAATACTTAGTAATATGCTTCTGTCTCTATACAGGTAATTCTTGTGTTGGTGGTTAAAGTGTTGATATATATGGACATAGATTTGCCAAACATATACAGTGTTTGTTTTGGCTGTATAGCATGAAGTATTTGTTTTTATTGCTGCTTTCTATAACCAGTGTTAATTCCTTAAAACAAAAACAAACAAAAAATGTTATCCTAGTTGTTTTTAACATTATATTTGGATAAACTTTTTGAATAGATATAAACGAAACCTTCTTTGAATTCTGTGTTTTTTAATTACATTCTTCAGTAATGTGGTGTGTGTGTGTGTGTGTATATAAAGCAGTAAAGCAGTGTTTTTCACTTTAGTAGCTGTAAAACTTGATAAATATTTTGTGAAGCTGTACTGACTGAAAGGCTGTCTTATTGTAGTGTTTGAGAACTCCCATAAAATTAAATTACAGAATCACAGAATGGTTTGGGTAGGAAAGGACCTTAAAGATTACCAAGTTCCAACTCCACTGCCATGGGCAGGGACACCTCCCACCAGACCAGGCTGCCCAAAGCCTCATCCAGCCTGGCTTTGAACACTTCCAGGGATGGGGCATCCACAGCTTCTCTGGACAACCTGTGCCAGTGCCTCACCACACTTATACTGAAGGATTTCCTCACTATTTAATTGTAATCTGGATTTTTATGCGTTTCATTTCAGATAGCAGTCCTGAAACTCTTGAAGCACATAAAATAAAGACGGCATTTTTCACATATCCAACACTAATGGAGATATGTAGGAGATTAGTCACTCACTATTTTCTGCTGACAGAGGAAGAATTAACAATGTGGGAAGAGGACCCAGAAGGCTTCAGTAAGAAACTTGTATAGTTGGCCACAATTTATTTAGATATGGGTATAATATATGTACCTCCTACAATATTGGTTGTTTACTTTTTGCAGTCTTGCTAAATTGCCTCCAGAGGGAGTGTTTTCCGTAATGTGAGAGCTTTCTCAGTTGTCCATGACACTCACATTTAAATACTAAACTTTGTTTGAACCATAGCTGAAATAATGCTTTCTCCTTTTCTTTGTGAAATAATAGCTGTAGAAGAGACAGGAGGAGATTCTTGGAAGTACAGTCTCAGAGTAAGTATTTCACTTTGAAATAAAACATTCTACATCTCCACGTGTGCTTCTTGATAGTCTTATAACCAGGAGAGATGATAGGTGGTAAAAAGATAAGTTCATGTTTCTCAAAAAAATCTTTAGTTAAAGAAATTTAATTCAAATTAATGTAAATGAACTCCATTTGTTTATCAATGGTTAAACTTTCTGAAATGTATTGGAAACTATGCGCTTCATATTCTAGAAGGGAGGAAAAGGAGTTTGCTTCAGCATTTTGTGTTGTGTAGGATCTGGTGGTTATTGAAGAGAAATTGTCTCTTTTTTAAACTGATAACTGATGTTATCACTAATGACTTTATTAGTATACATGATGAATGAAGTTTCAGATGCATCTGTACCTTTCAGATCAGATCAAAAATGTTCTTTTGGAGTGAATCTCCCAATTATCCATGCTGTGCTTTGCTTTGCAAGATCTCAAAGCATATTTGCTGGGTTACTTTCAGATTAAAATAACTTTGCATATCTAGTGCAAGTATAGCATTCAGTCCAAATGACTGAACTAATGCAAAGGGAAACTGAGTGTGGTCGTTAGCTTCTCAGTTTTTGTGTTACTTCACAGATGCAGTCTTGTACCACAGAGCTCGCTAATATTGTTTCATATTATATGCTGTATAAAATGAAATGATATTTCATATAAAACTAATTTATCTACAGAAGATTACATTTCAAATTGTGGCTTTCACTGTAAGGTATTCAGTACTTAAAAAATTCAGCATAAAATACATTTTAATTGCCATTTTCTTGACTCTGAAACGTTTGTTTTTTTTTTTTTTTAATTTTTCAGCCATGTACAGAAGTTCTTTTTATTGATATTTTCCATGAGTACAATCAGACTCTGACCCCTGTGCTTTTAGAAATGGTTCACAGTCTGCAAGGTAAGCTGTTTGAAACATACAGAAACTGTAAAATGTAGTGTTCTTTGTTTTTTATAAACTGCTTTATCAACTTTTGTCAAATACTAAACAATTTAACCGTGTGATAGCTAATGCTACATAGCACATTCATTCTGTATTCTGTATTTGAAAGAATTTGTTAATACATTAAAATTTTTAAACTTGCTATAAAAAAATACAATGTGTACGTAGGAAGAGGAAATCCTAAGGATTCCTTCCTTTTCAGTGTGACTTTTAGATGACTGACAAAGATTGAAGCATTTCTGCTTCTGTGAAGTTTCAGGCTTTCTTGAGAATGGTGAAGTTTAATGAAGTCTGTGAATTATTTTTTACCAGGAACTTTCTGTTCAAATGTTGCAAGACAGTTTATGTTGATTTTTCCATGTCTATGCAAGAATCGGGGGGAAAAAAACATTTAAATAGAAAGCTCAAGGTATGCTGTTGTTTTGGAGGGTCTAGAGGACTTTCCAGCTCTGTACAATCTACTTTTAAAATCTTAATCTTTTTCTGTATGAAACAGAAGCCTTTGCAGGCTGAGAAGTTACTTTTTTTTTTTTTTTTGCTCCCAAACTTAAGTTAAGCATCCATAGAAGATAACAAGTAATAACTGGCCCTTTTTCTCTAGTATTTTGGCTTAGGTTTTGTTTCTCCAGGTTGCATCTTATGTAATGTTTTGTATTTGACATATATATTTGATATATTCTACTATAATGTTTTGTATTTGAACTTACCAGAATGACTCAGTACATCCTATTAAATAGAAACAAGGCTCAGAAAATGAATGTTTATTTCTGACTTCACATCCAGAACCTCTTCATATACACAAGTTTCTGGATGGTTTGCTGTGGTTTGATACTGGGAACTGCAGATCCCTTATAGAAGTGTTATTTTGTTTTCCGAGAATTATGAAAGATACTATTTTTATGTTATCAGATACTCATACTTTTTTTCCCTGAAGACCCTTAGTACCCATTTCTGGGTATTTTCAGTTTGAGACTTACAGTTAAAGTACAAGATGGTATTAAGAATTCATTATTTTCAAGACTTGGGAAAATTTTTACTTAGGCATTCTAAGCACACATGCATAAACATATAAAGTATATCAGAACTAAGTCTGGGTAGTAATTGTTTGCAGTGTCTACCTCATGGTAGACACGGTCTTCAATCTGCTCATTAAAATACAAATTCTGACTTGCATATTGCCATGAAAGGTAATTCTAATCTGAGGAAGCAAGTCAAGAATAGGTTGTGAAAGCATATTCACTGAAAAAGGTGTAAAATGTGAAACACTGACTTGTAAGGACTTGTAAGTAAAAATAACAACGTAGTCCTAATTTAGAGTATAGTTAGTTGAAGCATAAGCTCTTTAAGAAAGCATCTTGCTTGCAGTCTTTATTTTAGTTATGCTTTTTTCTTTAACTTTTTGTCTTGTAGGAACTACCAACATGGAAGATACCAGTGCTATACTGATTAAAGATGCTGGTAAATTAAATTTTACTTTACCTTTGAAGGAACAGAGCTGCTATTGTGTATGTGCTTGACTTCTTAAATGTTATATGAAGCATATGCAAGATGTATTTTTTAAGACATTTGGAAAGTAGGATCTGAGTCCTATTTTTCCTTGAGCTTGATGTCAGTGTTAACTTTTAGAGAGACTCGTGTAAATATATGATACTTTTTCAGCTTTTTAACAAGCAATTAGACAATGTCCTTTACCTTCCTATTTTTTCCTCTCTGCAAGTAAATGAACTGCAATGCTGTCATGACTATATTTTATAAATAGGGATATTTTTTGGCAAAAGAACTGTTTGAGGCCTCTAATGAAACAACTCTTGATATTAGAATGAGATCTTCATTGTTCTTATTGCTTTTAACTATTTTCAGGAGTGTTTAAATTATATGCATTGCTTTTGTTTGTTGCACTTACACTAGCAAAAGTGTTTTTAGTCTTAAATTTGACTGAGTATTTAGAATTAAAAATAAAACATTAAACAAAACAATAAGCATGACTTTATTGTTTTTTCCCAGTGTATAATGCAGTTGGACTGGCTGCTTATGAGCTGTTTGATAGTGTGGATTTTGATCAGTGGTTTAAAAACCAACTACTAGCAGAACTACAGGTTTCTCATAACAGGTAAACACCTTGGTTTGGTATGTATTTCTTATTTAAACATGAATTATTGTTATAAGTCTGGTAAGATAGAAGATCTGATTGCAAAATTACAAAATGCTTGTTATTTATAACACATCCACCAAATGAACAGAGGCATGAAATACGAATATATAAACACTCACACATGTAATGTTCATGAAACTGATATTTTGTTGATGTTTGTTAGTGTGGTGGCTATTTTCCACTCTCTGTAAAGATATTATCACTCTGTCCTCTTGAAGCTCTTTGACTTCACTAAACTTTCTCAGCACAGCCATATTTTCTTATTTAAAGAAAATTTCTTAGGCCTCCAGACTTCCCAGAACCCCTTAGGCAGCAAAGTCCTCCTGAAACCTGTGGAAGTGATTTCTGTGAAGCTGTAGTTTAGCCAACGTGGTGATTTGTTCTTCTGTACTAGTACAAGCCCCCTGTAGCACTTTTCAGTTAATTTGGCCAGCAATAAAATATGGAAGTAGGGGCAAATTTGAATTACGTTTACAAAGTGTGAATGATTACAGTCTGGTTCTATGTGAAAAGTCTTACATAGTTTGTCTGCCAAGGGTTTTTCATCCCACCAAAGTCCTCTTCGCTTGGATGGCCTTCATCTGAGTACCTGTCTTTAGTGTCTAAGGTACTGTCTAAGTCTTTGGTGTTTAAGGTATTTTGAAAGATATTTTTTGGTACCTCGGAATAGAGATGGACGACTCCGACTAGGAAGACAATTTTCCTCCCATTTCCTCAGGCTGTCACCCTTCCCTTGGGGGAAGAATGCTAAATGCTTTTCTACTGCTATCCTCATTAGGTGAATTCCAAATCACCCTTTGACTCAGAAGATGTCTTACTGTGCTTTTCAAAGTCATTGGTAGTGACCCTAATGTCCTTTGAAAAAATTAGCTATTTTTTCTTCTGTATTTGAAATTCAAATAACGGTTGAGTCTGGTGAAATAAAATATGAACTAATTTGTATGCTAATGCCCTGAAGAGCTGCTTTAAGTTGTAAATGACTTTACATAACGAGCTGCTAGTTGACTTTTTTATTTGTAAATGGCAGTTATAAACATTTTCTCTACAAATACAGTTAAATTTCATGTACAGTGGAAGATCCTGCTAAACTTAAATACTTGCCATTACAATATACTTCTCTTCTAATTATTTACTTTAACTGTGTCCGCTGATGTTTTTTTTTTATTTTCCTCATTAGTCTTGTTTTAATATCACAAATCTGTCCTGCTATCTGCCAGCGGCCAAGTACTGTAATGGTTATGCTAAATGTCAGAAAAATGGGAAAAAATGAGAGATCCTGTATATATGATTGTTCCTTTGCTGTAATGCTGCCCCAGCACCAGTCTCTAAATAAAGCTGATGTCATATTGGCAGCATATTCTGTTTTTGGCATATTTATGGTGGTATATTTATGCAATCTACACATATATCATTAGTAAAAATTGACAAAACTTTTCCACAGGTGATACAGTTGTATTTATAGTAGGAAAAACCATTTGATTGGCATTTGTGATATCCTGGGATGAAATTGCTGTGGGGGCAGGAGCTTACAGTAGTTATTGCTGTGTTATGCACAAAATAAACAGTGTTTGTGACAACTTCAAGATTCATTTAGGAAAAGTGGTGGTTTTTTGTGTGTGTGTTTTCAGACATGAATTTGTTTCCCAAGCCTTCTGGTGAAGAATTTTGATTTGATAAAAAAAAATTACTACATTAAAGTTACAGAAAGTTGGTCTTGACAAAATAATTTTTTAATAGTTGTTTTGCAGAATATTGTGTTCGTATTGATTGTTAGATTTATTTTTCATCAAAGTATTTTAGAACAGCAAACATAATGAATGAATATAATATTTTTTCCCATCTTTTTTTTTTTTAAGGTATAAACCAATACGTCGACGAGTAATCTGGCTGATTGGACAGTGGATTTCAGTTAAATTCAAATCAGACTTGAGGCCTATGTTGTATGAGGCAATTCGTAACTTGCTTCAAGACCAAGACCTAGTGGTAAATATAAGAAATGTTTTGGGTTACACATTCTCTATAAACATAAGTGAAACATGCATACTGTACCGTATATAAACTTTGGAAACTCCATAACATCACACTTCAAAGTCTGTTGTGTCATGCAGAAAATAATCTGTTTGGAAGTTTGGGGGGAGTCTGTGGAAATGCTGGAAAACAAGTTTGCAGGCATGAAACCAACTTAAGATGTCCACTAGGTGATAAATCTGGGAAAACGAATGGCAAGAGCATCCGTTTTTGTAACAAAGTTGTGAGGCATCTTGAGATAGATTATTTATTAACTCAGGAACACTTTGTGTAGATAAACTATATCACAGAATATCCTTGTTTTATGTGGTATACAATATTACTTAAGCATCAACATAGCTATTGTCTGCTGGCAGATTATGGTAAATGTCATTGGTTGCTAAGCTGCTGTTTGAGCACAACTCTGGTTCAAGCAACAATTTCAGTTTACCAGCAGGTGAAGTTAAGTTGAGAACCTGTATTAGTGTTTTTTTTTGTTTTGAACAGACCTAGCATCTACCCAACAAACAAAACAAAAGAAAAAAAAATATGAAGAAAACTGCCAAAACCTAGATAGTTTGTTAGTTAAATATTACTAGCTGGCAATCTAACAGTTATTTCTGTGACAGCTTCTCCAGACAGCTTTAGCAAAAGCAGGATGAATTTTCCTGCCAATGCTATGACTTCTTAGTTAGTGCTTTCCCGATATCTACCAGGGAAGAACATGCTAGCTTTTGAGATTGATTTATTTGCTTTTTGGGTGACAGCAAGACATGAGATAATATCAAATTAAACTCCTTTGCTGTTACAACATTTTCTGTCACAGGCTTATGATGGAAAGATCTTGCTTAATTCTTTTTTGACTTCTGTGAAGGTTTTGCTTGAGTTGTTTTTCCAGGTAGTATCTCCAGGCAATGCCAAACAAACTGCAAACGATACTAAAAGCAAACAAAAACGTGGCTTGACTAACTAACCAAATTTCTTGTATCAGAAGTAGTGTGGCCAGCAGGACTAGGGAAGTGATTGCTTCCCTTAACTTGGCCTCTGGTGAGGCTGCACCTCAAATAAATACTGTGTTCAGTTTTGGGCACTTGACTATAAAAAGGACATAAAGGTGCTGGAGTGTGCCCAAAGAAGAGCAACAAAACTGGTGAAGGATCTAGAGATTAAGTCCTATGGGGAGCAGCTCAGAGAGATGGGATTATTTAGCCTGGAGAAAAGGAGGATCTGGAGACCTTATTGCTCTCTTCAACTACCTCAAAGGAGGTTGGAGCAAGGTGGGGGGTCAGTGTCTTCTCCCTGGCAGCAAGCGATAGGACAAGAGGAAATGGCCTCAAGTTGTTCCAGAAGAAGTTTAGCTTGGATATTTGGAAAAATTTCTCCACTGAAAGGGTTGTGAGGCATTGGAAAAGGCTGCCCCATGGAAGTAGTTGCCTCACAATCCATGGAGGTATTCAAAAGACAGATAAAAGTGGTGCTTAGAGATACGGTCAGCAGACTTGGCAGTACTAGGTTAATGGTTGGATGTGATGATCTTGGAGGCCTTTTCCAACCTAAAGGATTCTATGTTTTTATGATTCTGTAACCAAATTTCTTAGAGGGTGACAGAACACAAAGAACAATTCAATTACTAAAATAACTGGTTTGATGTTTTTAGATACTATGTTGATAATCAGGATAATGTTTAATGGACATAAGTGTTATGCATATTTTGTCTTTCAGGTTCGTATTGAAACTGCTACAACACTGAAGTTAAATATCCTTTTAGTAACATAGAAACTTGATTAATTCTAAATTAGATGTTACTGGAAAATAAGCAGCTTTAAACTTACTACTAAAATTTTCACATTATAATTGTTATGTATTCATAAAATAATAGCTTGCTGTAGTCTTGTGCAATGTGCATTATTTTCCTTAATGGCTTTTTACCTGTTGATGACTTTGAATTCAGAACTGACCAGTTCTTACCGGTAAGAGCATCTATATGGATGTATTCTCGTGAGCTGGAATATCCATAGAGAAAAGCAGGAAAAAACATGTCCTATTTCATTTTAAACCAAGTTATTTAGTAATCAGTGTGCCTGCGTCTGCATTTATTTTTAGTTTTCATAGGGCAAAATGTGAAGATTCATGTTGCTGCCCTTAAGGTTGCTGATGTGCAGTATTCAGACAGACAATTTAAAACCTGGCTATTACAATTTCTTTTTGTGGTGTTTAGTACTTTATATACAACGTGTTACCAGATGCTAAGATTTTTCATGCTCAGACAGTATGTATGCTGTTGTTAGTGAGTAGTTTCCTTCTTGCCTGTTTCAAACAGTACTTCCAAACATTCTGTTGCACATCAGTACTAAACATAGACATGTGGTTAAAATAGTGCATTAAAAACATGGATTTGTTCTCCTATTTTGGTGTTTCTTAATGTGGTCATCATTGCTGGCATTGAATAAACAAAATGCTACTTATAAATGCAGCAAAAAATTATGTTGATATTTAAATGTAGCAGGTGTTTGTCCTCATTAGGTTGAGACCTCTGTGTTAACTGTAACTTTGGGGGGGGAGGAGGAGGGAATGAAATGCAGAGTGTATCTATACTCTAAACATTGGTTAAGATGTCTTTTTAAGTTCAAAATCTAATTTTTACCTTCTGATCCAAGAGCTGGAAGATCATACTTTTGCTCTAACCCTAGCAAAGTGTTCCGTCTGGAGCGAAGGTTTTCAGCTTCATAGAATTTTGTTTGTGAAATCATGTTCATACTATCTGAAACACGAAAATGATCTGTGTTCAGATTGATTACATACTTGAACTGTTACGTAAGAGCGTATCTGAATTATGGTGGTTAGTCTGTGGATATCTAATGTGCATTTTTCCAAATGAAAGAGTAACATTTTGCACACTTCTATGAAACTTGAAAGTCACTTAATCTTTCAGTGTTGTAAGTGTACTGAAAAACTAACAATTCATATTACTGATTGGAAAGGGTTCTTCATCAAGAGGGTGGTTGAGCACTGTTTGGACAACGCTCTCAAAATTAGGGTTTGATTTTTGGGTGGTACAGTGTAGAGCCAGGAGTTGGAGTCAATGAATGTTGTGGGTTCCTTTCGACTCAGGGTGTTCTATGTTTCTTGGATATTTTTTTCGATGGTCTAATACCTAGTTCTTTTTTTTTCTTTTAGTATCTGGAATCCATGTTTACACTGCTCTTTCAACTACTTCAGGAAGTAACAGAATGTGACACAAAAATGCATGTTCTTCATGTTCTGTCATGTGTGAATGAGAGAGTCAATGTACAGGTATTTTTTCTTCTAGAATTCAGACAGTGTTAGCTTTATATTAACACCACAGAACTTACTGTTTTGGGCTTTTGCAAAAATAGTAGAAAAATAGCATTGGTTAGTCGACTGGTTGTTGTTAGAGTAGGTGCCTGTATTATTTCCTTTATTTGGTCATCTACTTTTTAGTTTTCATTTATCTCTTTGTGTAATATTGTTCTTGTTCCATGTTCTGGTTTAACACGTCCAGCAGCTAGATACCACACAGCCGTTTGCTCACCCTTCCCCCTCCCTGTCTGGGATGGGGAAGAGAAATGGGAAAGTGAAGCCTGTGAGTTGAGATGGAGACTGTTTATTAAGACAGGAAAATAATAATAAAAATAATAATAACAATAATGATGATAATAGTATTACTAATAATGTGTACAAAGCAAGTGATGCACAATGCAATTGCTCACCACCCGCTGACCGATGCCAGCCTAACCCCAAGCAGTCTGGCCCTCCCACCCCAGCTAGCCACCCCTATATATTGTTCAGCATGACCCCATATGGTATGGAATACCCCTTTGGCCAGTTTGGTTCAGCTGCTCTAGGTCTGTCCCCTCCCAGCTCTTGCTGTACCCCCAGCCTGCTCGTTGGCAGGACAGAGTGGGAAGCTGAAATGTCCTTGGCTTGGTGTAAGCACTGCTCTGCAACAATTAAAACATTGGGGTGTTATCAGCACTCTTCTCATCCTAAGCCAAGACATAGCACCCTACCAGCTACTAGGAAGAAAATTAACTCTGTTCTAACTGAAACCAGGATATTCCATTACTATAACTTTTTAAATTACTATTTATTTGTGGGATTCACTCACTTTTTGGAGTACAGAATGCATTTCTCTGCTTATTTTAATGCATTTCTTGCAGTTTTCATTTTTTCCATTTTGTATCTAGTTATATCATCTTACATCTGACCTATAACTTTATTAAACCTTATATATTAGACATTTCTGGGGACAAAATGCTTTATATTCCCAAGGAATTCTCATTGGCATGGGTAAGGGTTAGGATTGCCTGTACAGCACTAGTTAACACAAACTTGGAATTTAACATGCAGTTACCAACTTCCTGCTAAAGTATATAGTTTGGTTTAAACTTAAAAGATGATATTTTTTGCAGAAGTAAAAATGAATCGTTGACTGCTTTTGTCTCTCTTCTGGTTTGCTGTATTACTCTATTAAGGGCAGAGACAGTGCATGCTTTGTAGTTTCTCCACCTTCTACAAGTAATTCTGTGTGAGAGCCAAATGTAGCTCTCTTAATTTTCCCTCGTAGGAACAGTCAATGTGATAGCAGATTTATCTGCATTTTGTATTTATATCAGCCATGGAAAAGCGACTTCAGTAAGAGTCTTTGAGTCTGTTAAGGTTAATTCATTATTAAGTACTGTAGTAAAAAAGTAGACTAAAGTTTTAGCCATGTAGAGCATCATAGAGAAAATTAGGTTAGGACAACCATCTGGAGGTACAATGCAAGCTCACACAGCATGTCAGAGTTTATTCAGGACCCTCTCCAGCTGAATTTTGAACATCTCTGACAATGGCAATTCTGCAGTCTTTGTTTTGAACTGAATGCTTGGTGTTTTATAATAACTGTGGATAAAAACTAGCATCTGGCTATTGACTGTTGTTTCTGGGAGAAAGCAGTTGCTGTGTGGTTTTATTTGTGCTTTCTTTTTAGTAGGGGAGAAGCTTTTCAGATGACACTCTGTGTGTCATCTGAAGGGTTCATATAGGTTTTAGAATTATGTTTAGTGTCCTGTCATGGGCTCTTTCATTCTTGTCATTATCACAGGGTAGATGTAACCCTGTAGTGATTCTGTCTTTCTCCCCAGAGCTGACAACATTGTTAGTTTGAACTAGAATTCAGTGGGAAGTGACGATTTTCTTATTTCCATTTAAAATTTTATACTATTCCTTCTCAAAAAAAAATCTAAGTTTTGATGTACATTGGAACATTTATATCTGAGTTTACTTCATTTTTCTTGCTTTTTGTACTTTTCACCATTTTGGAAAACTTCTTAAACTTAAAATAATCTTTAGGGATTTATAAATGCTTAATTCTCAAATCTTAAGCACAGAAAACAAAACTCTAGCTTGTTAATAGTCCTGCTGTTACAGATGTCAAGAGAACAGGCATACACTTAAAATGTGCAATAGGTAACTTCTTGGTTATTTTGCTTGCAATTGAGTTTGTGTTTTGTTTTTTTGTTTTTTTTTTTTTTTTGCTGAAGTCCTGTGTGTTTTTTTTTTTGTTTTGTTTTCCCAGAAATATGATGATGATAGATGTAACAGCTTCAGATTAGTGTCCTGCTCTGGAAACTTAGTATGTTTGAAAACTTCATATAAAATAGCATTCAGGAACTACACTGTCTCTAAGGATCCTTTTTCCTGGCACTGCTTCTGGCTTCTGGCCTTCTTAATTCAGCAATTGTGTTGTAGTGAAGACGCATATGATGCAGATATTGAAATGTCTTCAGTTATTAAGTTACCATTCATGTTCTATTTAATACTTAAGCTTTATTGTCACCACAAATGTTACCATGTTAGATGTGAAATGTTAGCAGGTTGTTTTCAAACCCCTGTTCGGTCAGAAATCACTTCAGTCACAGAGTAAGGAATATGCTGTTTAAGGGAAACCTCTTAAATCTGTCAGAAATCATGTTTGGGGTAAATTAATGGTATTTTTTCACATATTAAGAAACACATTTGTGTTTTGAACTTCAGATACGACCATATGTAGGATGTTTGGTTCAGTATTTACCACTCCTTTGGAAACAGAGCGAGGAGCACAATATGCTTCGGTGTGCCATTCTGACCACTCTAATCCATCTTGTTCAGGTAAGATGTCAAAAGTACAGAAATGTTGCTGGTGTTTCCTTCACTTTTCTCTTATCAATCATGTCTGCACGCTCTCAGTGTGTACGTGTGTTTGGGGGGGGGGGGTATAATTTTTTACATATTTATATAGATAAATTTGGATATACTTTACATATTTTGGCTTTAAAGACTATTTTTAAATGCTATTCAGTCTTATAAAAACATAGTGCTATGAATGGAGATAACCACAGCTATTCGTTTATATTTATAATATTTAAGTATTCAACTGTTTTGTTTCCAGAGGGTTGTTCAGGAAAAGCAGTTCTTTAAGCACATAAGCTTGTGTTCTGGAACATTTTAGTTTGGTTTTGTTATCTTGGAATTGAACCTCTTTTGGTGTCTGTAAAACATCTTGTTCTGGCTTCCTTTCTATCCCAGAAGACATTCAGAATGTCAGTCTCTTCTGACAATGTATATGCTTCAGACTTCAGCAGTGCAGGTGCACCTGTTTCCCCAATGTGTTTCATTCAGCTCTCAAGGATGCAAAATTCCTATTTTGGTTGCAGGCTTCGTGACGAAAGTGAGCCATTTCTAAATCATCGGCTGAGAAGTAGGCCATCATAACTAGCTTCAGAGCAGTGCCTGGTTTTTTAATTTGGCTTTTAATTCAGGTTATCATTAAATGTTTATCGTTTAATCCTAACTCTTTGGTTTAATGTCTTTCAAGGATTTTTTTGGCATTAACTAATTATGGGTCATCTTTAGCATTCTGACCCTTCTGTTACCATTTTTACTGTTGTCTTTTTACTATATAATCCATGATACCTGTAATGTGCTCTTACAATAATTTCTGCAACATTATGTAGCACGTGAGAAAAATACTTTTTCTCAGCTTTTATGATGTTCTCTTCTGCTTTGTTCATGTGTTATATGGAGCAGAGATAATAGCAGCTTTGAGTTGCCTGCTTTGTTATATAATTAATTTGCTTCACAAATACTTGTGTTTGAATTTCAAATTTTGATTTTCTTTTGAGAACTCATCCATGCTTATAAGTCTTTTTGAGTATACTTGAGTATTTTGTCTTTCTCAATGTTTGCTTTAAAATGGTATTGTCAAAGCTATTAATTTAAGTATGGTCTGTCACCTTACCTTTATTAATGACAGCAGCTTCTAAGTAAAATAACATAAATGTAGTAATACTGAGAATAAAGGTAAATACAATGATTCTTAGACCATTTTGTTGTAGGTTTTTGTAGACGTTTTTGTAGTTCTGCATGTTGTAGGAAACTTTTCCTGGCCCATAATATATTGATGGTGTTTATCAATGTTAGGTTTCATTTGCACATAGTTCGTTTAGTTAATTTTATATAGTTCCCTTGACAAAGATAGATCTAGGTATAACTAAAAGACAATGATAAGATCTAGGTATAAATAAATCCTTTAATCTGAAATAACAAGAAATATCCCTGGTCTTGGCAGGAAAAAAAATAATGCAGTAAGTTAATTAAAAAAAAGAATAAAGTGATCTATAACCACATACTGCCTGCAGAATTAATGCTATTAAACACTTCCCTAATATGCATTGTATCCCACAAACCAACCTTCTCTAGTCCATACTGTATCTCCAACTAACTAACTAAATAAATGTAGAATTAGCAAAGATTGTGAAGGGCTTCTAGGATGTAGGGTAGCTTCCATACAGGAAAAGATTAAATATGCAGGCAGTCTTGAACCTGGGGAGAGGCATGACTAAAGGGGTATTATTGAAGGTCTATGAAAACATTTAACACTGGAATAAAAGTGTAAAAGGAGCTGTTATACGTTACAACTAAAATAAGTTATCGTTCTTTTAAAAGGCAGGTTAGTTCATTAAAAAAAATAATAATAATAATTCCATAATGCATAAATTGTGGAATTTCTTACAGGCCACCATGGAGGCCAAAACAAAATAAACTCAAAAGAGTTTAGACACATTTATGGAAGGCTCTTTGTTGTTGTTGTTGTTGTTTCTCTTTTAATCAAAATTTATTTAAAAACAGGAATAATAAATTATTCTACAAAACAAAGTGTTAATTGAAAAATATCAGTTTTAAACTCAAGTTTACAAATGTTAGTAATCATATAAAAGTTGTATTCAATTAGCCTTAATTCTCTCTTGTAGTAATATTGCAAAATGGCCAGTAGTTTCCATTTTAAGAATTCCAATCTTTGTAAAATTTAATTTATGTGTAGCTTCAACAATTTTTATCTTGAGCGTATTTTTAATTGTTTTTTTATTGGCTGATGAAGGAAAGATGTATTTTATATCCTTGGGAAGGAAGACATCTTTGTATATGACTCATGGATTACTTAAAAAAAAAAAAAAACAAAAAAAACAAAAAAAAACTTTATCATTAGTCTGTGAATCTTTGTTTAGGAACAAAATCAAACCCTTCTGCTCTTAGAATGTGTCAAAAGGTTTAGGATATGGTAATGTCCAACTAGTAATTCCTTTCTGATCTTTAGCATAATTTATTCAGCATGTAATCATTTAGTATTTGTTAAAGCTGTGATTTTTTCAATAAATGGAATGGCTAGTAAATGTTATTTAGGAATGTGTATTGTTCCTGCAGACCATTGGTAGCTGCTCATTCTCCAAGTATTGAGAAACTTATATAAACTTTTGTTGAGAGAAAGCTTGAGTATCAAACTAAGCAGCTTCATGTTGTATGAAATGGAAGCAGGTTCAGTGTTTGGTTTCTCAAATGCATGTTTACAGTATATAAACTTCTATTTATATAGTATTACAGATCTTTTTCAGTTCTATCCATGAAATGCTTGAGTTAATTTTTTGAAGCATTTTACTTTTTTTTTTTTTTTTTTTTTTTTACTTACTCCTACAGGGCCTGGGAGCAGACAGCAAAAATCTCTATCCTTTTCTACTTCCGGTTATTCAGCTAAGTACAGATGTTTCCCAGCCTCCGCATGTCTATCTTCTGGAAGACGGTTTGGAGTTGTGGTAAGAAAATTATTTATCAAATTCTAATACTTAATTCTTCTTTTTGTATCTTTGGAAGGAAAAAAAAAGGGATATAACAAAAGCTTTTTAGATATCTTACCTTGACATCTATACTAGACGTTTTTGAAGAAGTAATGTTAAAGTGTTGATAACAGAAACACAGTTGAAAGTGACTACTTGAGTAGGAACTCCTTTTTGAGACAGTTAGTAGAAACATATGGTTTTGTTTAGATAATAAACTGCAAGACAAAGTCTAGAATCTCTTCAGTGTGTATGCTGAACTAACAATTTGACATGCTTGACTTGAGCACAATAACCCACTGATTCTCAGAGCTGGTTGCTGGAAGAGATATGGTGTGTTTTAAAAGAATAAAATTGAGAAGTTATCTTTCAAGTGTCATGCTATCTCATGCTATCTGGTGAGTGAACATAAAATAAGAAGTGGCACTGATCTATTTTTAACTGCCTTCTATAAAGGGAGAAAACAACCTTAACCTGAAACAAATTCAACATATTTTTTTTCTATGGGATAGGAATATATTAAAATTGTCTTAAAAGAGTGAGAGATTAATTAGATCTAAATTGCAGGTAAGTGTCTGTAGTTCAAATGCCTAACCTGAAAATGATCTGTTTTATGTTACAAAGATTTATAATGCAATTGGTAGGGAGGAGCAACTTTAAATTGCAAGATCTTCACAAAATTTAAGACAGGGTTTCAGATCAGCACTTTCATATTTTATCTTACCAACCAAAACCATTCTGTGATTTATCAATGCTGATCTTAAGGTGGTTGTTCTGATGCCTATGCTGAAGAATGTACATGGTATTTTAAGTTGTTCTAGAGCATCAGAGATACCTGAATGGAGCTGGCAGAAATGTCCAGGACTATAAAAACTATTTGAGCTGGTTTCTACCATAGCTCTTGAAGCACTGCACACCTGGTCTTTATACCATCAATATTCCCACTTCTGAGTTCAGCCCAGGATCCCCAAGTCGGATGCTTAAACTTCCTCACTGCTCCATTTTTGAGGTTTTGTTAGTTTATTGTTTTTCTTTTTTTTTTTTTTAACCAACCACGCTCCCACCTGTAAAAGAAAAACCACCAGTAGCATATCTTTGTTTTACTACCTTAGCAAAACTGATGACTCTACTAATGTGTATTTTCTTTTCTCAGAAAGAGCAGTCAGGCATTAGAATGGGTTGCCCAGGGAAATGCTGGAGTCAACACCCCTGGGAGTGTTTAAGGAAAGGGTGGATGTGGTGCTTAGGGACATTGTTTAGTAGGTGATATTGGTAGTAGGGCAATGGTTAGACTGGATGATCTTGGAGGTCTTTTCTAACCCTAATGATTCTTTGATCCTTTATATTGTAAAGGACTGATACTGGACTTGAAATATGCTTCAAGCAATTGTTATGTGGTTTTCATGGGTCATGTACACATTTACTTCAGGTTGCAATGCTTTATATCTGTCAAAACAATTAGTCAATGTTACCCATAAATCATTTGAATTATTTCATCTAATCTATTCTTAGGTTAGTGACGTTGGAGAATAGTCCTTGTCTTACACCTGAGCTCCTGAGAATATTTCAGAACATGTCTGCCCTTCTTGGTGAGCCTTTTACTAATAAAACTTCAGTTTGCTTTTTTTCAACTTCCTGTATTGTTACTGAAAATCTAACACCAAATTTGCTGAGTTTTACTGGTGTGGGTTATATATTTGCCTGTTCTGCTTACAGCCATAATGATGATTTCCAGTTTCAAGAATTGAATTTTCCATTATTAGCTTTTCCATTATTTAGTCAATAATTACATAGGAGGTTTTCAAACTCTCTAAATGTTTAAAAGTGTATTGGACAAGCAACACTGAAATTAAAGGCAGTAGTTTTGCCTGAGTTGTTGCCAAATATAAACTTAATAATGAGAATTAAGGTTCAGATTTTTTTTTTCTTTGCAAATAAATGCGGTATAAAAATTTTGCATTTCAATTTCATTATATAAATATTTTTGATTAATGAAATCTTTAGTTGTGCTTTTTTAGGCTGTGGAACTCATGTAGCAAATATATATATTTTTTAAAGGAATGTTTTTATAAGATTACAGAAGCTGGCTTTCTTCTTATAGAGTGATTTTTGGCTCTTAATATTTTATTCTGACTGAAGGTCAGTAGAAGGTTGCAACACAGTGGGTAGGCAGAAGATAATTCCTTCTGTTACAGTGTTGCTTCAAGTACACTAGGTCTCTAATGACAACTGTGCTCAGGAAAGCTGTATTTTGTACTGGTTTTAGTATTTATCTCCAGATACACCTTTTAGTTTCTGTAGCTGCCCAATACTTACTTTCTCTTCACTCATCTACAAACATTCCCTTTCTCCTCCTTGTTCTTTGTTAGTAGTAGGTAGTCTGCTCTGGGAAACTAACAATATACAAGTGGCCATGATTTTTATGGGTGTATCACACTACCATTCTACTTGTGTTAAGTTCAGAAATGGGCTGTGTTTGTGCTTTCCTTACATTTTCTGTTTCTGTTTTCTGCCTAGTTTTTGAGCAATAAGTTCCATGGAAGTGATAGGGATGAATGGAAACCGTGGCACACACTTCAGACAAAATGTAGATGTATTATGAAATCAGAATCAGATAGTGGCTGGCTTTCTGGGCTGCAAGAAGACATTGCTGGCTCGTGTTGAGTTCCTCATCAACCAGAACCCCCAAATCTTTCTCCTCAGGACTGCTGTCAATCCATTCTCTGTCCAGGTATATTTGTACCTGGAATTTCCCTGACTCATGTGCGAGACCTTGCACTTATGGTGTTGACCTACTTCTCAAGTTTGTCAAGGTCTCTCTGAATGGCATGTGTTTCCTCCAACATGTTGACTGCAGAGCTCGGTGCTGTTGGCAAGCTTGGTGAGGGTGTGCTCAGTCCCACTGTCAATGTTGCTGACAAAGATGTTAAACAGAGCCAGTCCCAATACTGACCCCTGAGGAACACCACTTGTCAGTTGTCTCTATTTGGACACTGAGCCATTCACTGCAACTCTTTGAATGCAGCCACTCAGCCAAATCCAATCCTGTCTCCAATTTAGAGAGAAGGTGGTTGTGTGGGACAGTCTCAAGTGCTTTGCACAAGTCCAGGCAGAGGATGTCAGTTGCTCTTCCCTATCTACCGAAGCTATAACCCCATTGTAGAAGGCCAGCAAATTTGTCAGGCATATGTGCCCTTAGTGAGGCCATGGTGGCTGTCACCAGTCACCACCATATTTTCCATGTGCCTTAGCGCAGTTTGCAGGAGGATGTGCTCCATGATGTTGCCTGGCACAGAGGTGAGACTGACTGGCCTCTAGTTCCCCAGTTGTCTTTTTTTCCCATTAAAAAAAATAGATGTTATGTTTCCCCTCTTCCAACCAGTGGAAACTTCACCAGGCTGCTGTGACTTCTCAAACATGATTGAGTGGCTTAGAAACTTCATTCACCAATTTCTTAGGCTTCTTGGGTGTACCTCATTAGGTCCTGTGCAATTGTGTACTTTCAGGTTCCTTACACGGTCTTAGACCTGATCCTTTCCTACAGTAGTCAGTCCTTTATTCCCCCAGTCCCTGCCTTTACCTTCTGTGACTTGGGTGGTGTGCCTAGAGCACTTCCTGGTGAAGACTGAGGCAAAAAAGTCATGGAGTACCTCAGCCTTCTCAATTTCATGTGTAACCAGGACTCCCATTTTCTTCTTGAGAGCACCTGTGTTTTCCCTAATCTTCCTTTTATCAGGGATGTACTTGTAGAAGTTCTTGTTGTTGCCCTTGACATCCCTGGCCATATTCAATTCTACCTGGGCTTTAGCTGTCCTGACTTGACCCCTGGCTGCTCAGACAGTGTCTCTGTATTTGTCCCAGGTTACCCATCCTTGCTTCTATCATCTGTAGGTTTTCTTCTTGAGTTTGAGTTTGACCAGGAGCTCCTTCATCCATGCAGGCCTCATGGTGATTTTGCCTCACATCCCCTGTGTTGGGATGCATCGTTCTTGAGCTTGGAGGTGATTGCTGCAGACAAGGCTGCCTTTGAGCTTCACATTCCCCACAAGCCCCTCGTTCATGAGGCCCTAGAGAACGAGGTCTATCTTCTAAGCTTGTAACAACTTGTTTTATTTTTTAATGAATCCTGGAGAAGAGCGAGACACTCCTTTGGAAAAAAGTACATTCCTCAAAGGAACATTTCTTATTTTTATTAAAGAAAGTTAGTGTATGATACTGACAGCATAAATACTACATATAAGCTAGGCAAGTTTTACTTAAGGTGAGGCTTCAGACATGCTTCTGTCAATTTTTCCTACATCAGAGATGGAGTTGAGTGGTGAAAATACAATTGCACTTGCAATATGTAATCATAAACTGATTTCCTTGTATAGCCTTGTGGAACTCGTTTACTTCTTGATCATTTTTCTGACAAACTTTTGTTTTCTGACTGCCTTTTCAGTCAAAAAAAACTATGATTTCTATAATCCAAATTAGTTTATGTTTTCCAGAAAGCAGAAACCATTCTGATGCATATTTTGCGTGCAATTCAGTTTTTTGTTATATCTGGCTGGACTGCTTCCACATATCATAAACATGGCAATGCAATATTGAAATAGTGCTTGAATTTAAAGTTAGTGCTAAATTTATTTTCAAGTTATGTCGTTACAAAAACTGCAATATTTCTAGTATGCCTTAGGCACCTGCTTTTTCGATACATTGTACTTGTAAAAGGGATCCTCCACTTAAATCCAGTGCAACAAAAACGTTTAAGCTGCAGCCACCTGAAGAAGAAAATATGTTAATCAGAAATGACTGTCCAAGTTGGTTAAATTACTGCTCAGTCTTAATTCTATAGTAGTTTCTCCAGTAGACAGTGGCAGTAATGATATGAAACTTCCAACATTTAAGAAAAACACTCCTTTACCCATCCTTCCCACCATGGTGATATAACTGGCAAGTTTGTTTATTTTCAGTTGGACAGATGCAGAAACCCATTTGACTTTTGAGATCCTCAAATTCTTAATCTCAAGATCCTGATGTCTTATGTGCCCTAACTTTCTGAGGTAAAATACATGAGAAAAGTGCACTTGAGTCTGGTTCTCATTCAGTCTTAAGTTTCCAAAGTGGAAGCTGTAAAGCAAATCTGGTGAAAGGGGGGTCATAAGTAGATGATTGCTTTGCATATGTCTTTCAGAGCTGGCAGGGACCTATCTTCAAGGCACTCCACAAAATTATTTTGTTGGAAATACAGTATAAGGAATATGAACCTTCTGACCTTCAGTTTCTGAATTTATTCTTACTGAATGGAATTACTCTAATACACAAGTAATATAATTGTGTTTCTGCTGTGATTAACTAACTACTCTGTCAGCGACTGTGTTCTTCTGAAAAAGTGTGCTATTAGAGGTCAAGATGGTTGAACTAGAAGAGCTGGAAGGAAAAGAAGAGGAAAGTTCTTAGATAAGGTTTTTTGGACATCAGAGAGAGGCAGCATACTCTGTCCTGCTGAGAATGAGAAAGTGGTTGTGGGAGAAGCCTTTATGCTAGAGAAGAGAAGTTCCGTATGCATTTTGTTTTCTTATTTCATCTTCTTCACTTCCAGATAATGATTTTTAAGACTTGTTATTAATGTTACCTCTCATAGAGGTACTGTATTCATGTATGCATAGGTGACAAACTACTATAGGAATTGAACTGTGTATGTAATAGTGCAGCTTTGATAACTCACCCAAAGGCACCGTGGAAAATAGTGTTGATGACCATTTGTATGTAAGCATATGATTAAGGAGGTATAGAAAACAGGCTGACAGTCGTAGATTGTATATTGTTGAGTTTGTTGGCTTTTCACAGTGTTGTAGCTTTTGCTTTGAACTAACTTCTTTCATGGATGAGGTCCTGTGCTTACATGGTTGTGACTGTATACCATATTCTTTAGCGAAGTGGTATAAAATTGAATGAAATACATTGTGAACAAATTGTCAGGTAGTTTTTGAAGTGCACTATGAATATCACTTAACTGGAACATGTTGCTGTGCTGTGTTTTCTGTTGATGAATTCATATCTAGATGATTGCAAAAGAATGTCACCTGTTGCACAATTCTTATGAAGTGCTCTTATGATGCTTACCGAGATTTGTCTATGATTACTTCCTGGCCCATCGGTAGCACCTGGCAAGCCTGAACTTTGAAGATACCCCTACTACTTCCTCTTATGCTTTCTCTGCTGGAGATAATCTTTACTGATAACAGTACCTTCAGGGTCCTTTGACTTCAATTCCAAACTTAAATTTACAGCATAAAGAAGCAATTGTTCACCTTTGCTTCTCCTAGATCTTTTGGGAGAATTTTTATGACACATATATTCATGTGCCTGTTGGCAAGCTGTTCCAGTGCTGGATACATAAAAATTAGTTTGGGATTTAGTTAGATTTTTTGTTGAGTGTTTTATACATTCCTACTGCTTTTTTCATCGTTTGAGCATCTCTTTTTCATGGCCATGTCACAGGCTTGTGGCATATATCAACATAGCTATATGTCAAACATCTCTTTTACAGTCAACTTCAAGGGGAAAAAATTTAAAAAAAAAGTTTGTTTTTTTAACTAGTTCCAATGTAATATATAGCTTTTCATTTTCAGATAAATCTGAAAGAGCTTTTCATATGTTGGAACTGGATGTGAGTGGTACAAATCAATTAGATTTGCTTCTTAAAGTAATCAGTGCTGTCGTTAAATCTTAAAGATATAGGAATAGAATGTTATATTTGATAAGAGTAATTTCACTTGTATAGCTGACCTTCCTTCAAACAGCGTAGTACTATCACTGATGTATAATAATAATTCACAGCATAATTGTAATATTTAATTTTCATTTCTGCACTGTTAATATTTAAATTCTGAGGAAATATAATTGCCCTACAGAGGGGTTGCAGCAGATTCTCTTAGTGCAGCAGACTGAATAATGTGGAATGGAGGAATATATTCTCTGTGGATGAATGTAATTCTGCAGCAAGACTGCTTAAAATTACAGCTGAATCTGATACAATTTCAGGTTGGGGTATGTCAGAGTCAAAACATACCTGCTTTAAGAAGCATCAGGTTTAACATGAAAAATGCTTTTAGAAGACACTGATCTTTATGCACAGATGACCAATTAAATTTTGTAGTTTGTCTTAACTGTTTTTTTCTTCTGGCAAGAAATAATTTTGCTTGTAATTTTGCTAGTTGATTTTTATTATCTTTCTATCAGCTATCAAAAGCTCAGTAGTATTTCATGTTTAGGTGACCATTTATTTATTTGTCTACTGCACCAGTGTCTGAAACTTAATGTATGGTTGTATTCAATAAAAAAAAAAATTTGCAGGCTTCTAAGAAGAATGTAAGAACTTCAGGGAAAAAAAACAAGTGCAGTATTAGTAGTATCATAGAATAGTTTTCAGTTGGAAGGAAGGTTGATAATGACCTGGTTCCAGCTCCCCTGCCACTGGTGGGGGACTGCCTACTGCACCCGCCCACCCCCCCCCCCCACACTGGATGGGATTGTTCAAAGCCCCAGCCAACCTGGTCTTGAACACTTCGAGGGATGTGGCATCCACAGCTTCTCTGGGCAACCTCTTCCAGTGCCTCACCATCCTCATAATAAAGACTTTCTTCCAAATGTCTAATCTAAATTTTCCGTCCTTTAGTTTAAAACCATTACTCCTTGTCCTGTTGCTACACTCCCTCACACGAGTCCATCTACAATGTTCTTGCAGGCCCTCTTTGAGTACTGGAAGTACATCCCCAACATTCTTTGAGTACTGGAAGGTCCCCCCAGAGACTTCTGTTCTCTAGGCTGAACAGCCCTAAATTTCTTAGCCTTTTTTTTTGTAGGAGAAGTGCTCTAGCCATCTGATCATCTTTATGGCCCTTCTCTGGACTCACTCCAACAGGTCCATGTTTTTCTTATGCTGGGGTCCCCACAGCTTAACACAGTACTCCAAGTAGGGTTTCATGAGTGGAATAGAGGGGGACTACAAAATATGGTAATAAAGTTAATATATCAGAATCTTTTGATGAGGTTATTGGATGGATGACTTGAAAGTCCATCTCTTTTCAAGTAATGATATTTAAATATCTAAAATGAGTGATAATAAGGCATGACCTGTACAATCACTGAGATATCTAAGTAATCATGCATTCAAAGCTCTTCAAGGGCTATGTCATATAACAGAAACTTTAATGATCTTTATAATGAGAAGGGAAAGAAGGAACTGTTCAAACTCTCTAGAAGTTTTCAGATACTGCAATAGAAAACCGGCCATAGTTTCTGTCTTGGAAAATTATCTGTAGAAGTTTTTCCTTTATAAGCATCACTAGGTGTAAGCCCCACTTTCGTAGAGACTGCATGCATTTAAGCCATGGAACGCATACCAGATTTTAGCCAGCTCTTGGAGTTTGTTTAATCTGATAAGGATTATTTTTAGTCTGTGTATCAGATGCTCCATGAGAATGTGCCTTTTTACCTCTTTCTTCAAATTGTATCTGTACGCCATCTATTAGATCTGTGTGCTTTACTTAACTAAAGTAGTCATGGTATGGCCTATAGCTCAGCTTGTTTCAGTCTAGAAGCTCAATACCATTTGACATGGCTCATAGGTCAGACAAGCAGACTTTATTTTGCTCCTTTGATGCAACAGTTACTGAATCAAACAGGAAAGAGATGATGTATCAGAAAGTGCAGGACCCTCATATGTTTCGTCTGTTTGTTCTGTCTTCAGTAGCTTCTTTGTGTATTGTTACATCCAAAACTACTTTTTTTTTTTCTTGATTAGAATTAGCTTTTGGGTTTATAGGATTTCTTGTGCTTCCATATGAGAACACGTTAGCTGAACCCAGTAACCTAGCAGGGAAATAGAATTTGAATGGTACTGAATCTAACTACTTTTTTTTTTTTTTTCCTATTTGTAGGCCTTTGGCACTTTATTGCTGTATGATGAAAACCAGTTTTAAAAGTGGATTGTTTTGGTTGTATTTCAATTTGGCTATGAGTTTCTGAATTGCATGTTTATTTTTTTTTCCAGAGCTGAGTTCAGAAAACCTCAAAAATTGCTTTAAGATCATCAATGCTTATATTTTCTTATCATCGACTGAATTTTTGCAGGTACATTACCATGGTATAATACCTCATATTCCTTATTAAGCACCTTAATTCCCTACTGGCAAGTTATTATTCTTTTTTTTAACAAATGCTGGGAAACATTGGGCACATTAACGTTTATACTTTTGCTCATTTGTGTGTATATAGGAATGTTAAAATCCTAGAATCATAGAATTATGTTGTTTATGGCACGTGGTGAACACTCAATAAAATCAGATTTCTGAAAGATTGAGAATTAATGTTGATCAGTTTAGTAGTTTCCTACCTGAAAAGGTCCTGTGCAGGGCAGTAATCATTACTCTATTGTTTCTCCTGCCAGATTAAAATTATGATAAGTTCTATCAAAAAATGAAAGTTCTATCAAGAAATGAACTAGTGATACAATGCCATGATTTAAAATCTTCTCTGTTAAAAATATCACTAATTGTTTTGAAATATATATGTAAACATATAAAGCTCAGTGCAAGGTGAAATATAGGAGGTTCCACTTAAATATGAGACGAAACTTTCTCATGGTGAGGGTGACAGAGCACTGGAACAGGGTGCCCAGGGGGGCTGTGGAGTCTCCTCCTCCAGGGATATTCAAAACCTTCCTGTGTGATGCAATCTAGGTGTTCCTGCTCTGGCAGGGAAATTGGACTGGTTATCTTCAGAGGTCCCTTCCAGTCGCTGACATTCTGTGCTTCTGTTACTTAATTTCAGATGTATGCTGTTGACTTGTGTCGATCATTTTGTGAACTCTTAAAGGACATCACTACTGAAGGTCAAGTTCAAGCTTTAAAGGTAGAGTACAATGAAAATAATGTTAATATTCAGCTCCAGACATCAGTATTCTTACTTTCTAGTTCTGTCAAGTTTAAATAACATTTTCAAGTGTGAATATAGAACTTGGAGAAAAAAAACAGCTGATTTCACACATCTTATTACAGGAGTCAGAGATGTTTGAAACTACATATTTGAAGTGTATGTATTGGGAGCATGTATACATGCACACATGTATTTTCAAAAAAGTATATTTATATATGTATTTTACCAAGAGAAGGCTAGTATTGTCCCATATAGTCACTGTAAAAGATGATTCTATAATAATTAGCTGATGCACTTGCTGTTCCTGTACCATCTCTGCAATGCTTTAAGTCATGTGATTTCAAGATGTTTTTAAGTAAATTTAGGTAAAGTTTGAGTGCTCTTCTTACAGATTGATTTAGATTAAGAGTCTGAGATCTTCTCCACTTAGATTATTACAGAAAGAAGGTTAGTGTGGGCTTGCACCCTCATGAAAGCAGTTCATTTTGCAGCAAGGTAGCAGCACATTTAAAATGCCAGATGACCAATCACTGTATGGCAAAGATGATGCTATTCTTAGAAAACCATGAGGACACTGAGTTGCAAAACAAAGATTGTTTTGAGTCAAGGTAACTCGATGTTATCTGTGAATATTGGTCACCCAGGGTAGGTGAAGAGAATTTATCAAAGCTTTTCAATTCTAGCTGACTTATAAAATGGAGAAGACAACATAAAAGATACCCACACTTGTAATTACAAATAAGAAGGCAAAACTAAGATGGTTAATAAGTTTTAAAACTTGTCCTATTTGTGTTTTCAGCTTGATTCAGAATTCAAAAAAATATATTTTCCATTATTTGGTTCAAAATGCAACATAAAGAAATGATTCAACTGTAAAAATTTTCAAAATCATTCAGCGCACATCAATAATGTAGATTCATTTTGAGTGTTTCTAATCATTATATGAAAAGAGATAACTACCTAATTGCCATATCTAACAATCCAAATCTGAGATTCATCTGTACCCTGTGAATCGTAATTGATCCCTTTGGTCATACAGTAATTTTACTTCTCAGTATTCAATACCAGTAAGAATAATAATCAAGAGTTCAAGTTTTGTAACTGGCAAGGTAAGGCTGAAGTGATGAGGCTACATATATACATTCATTATAAAAAGTCTTTGTGATTTTATTATTAAATAAGCACAAAGCATCACATTTTTTTTTTTTCCTGCATTTCTGTACAAATAGTAGAATTTAATAGCTCTTGGACCTGTATTTACTACATACTGAATGTATATACTCTTTATCATGTACATATTCTATATCACATTGCTTTGTATAGCACACTTGTGTTTGTACTGTGACATCATGTTCAGCCTATCTTTGCGTTTGTCGTAAGTTGCTTAGTAGTAGCAACAGCTGCTTAGATGGAATTACTGGATGTTTTTTAAATTATTAAAAAAAAAAAAAAAAAACACAAACTATTTCCACACAAACTTGAAATGGTATTATGCAAGAGATCTTGCAAAATTTGTAAGCATTTGAAATATTGTATCTGACCTTTCAAATATTCCTTTTGAGGAGTTTCAGGAGGAAATAAAGTTACAATAAGAACTTTAGTAGTAATACAGGATCATATACTATACAGAATAGTAACTGTAGTTTTACTACTTATATTTTCAGTGGCAGTACTTACTAGGAACTTCATGTTGCTTATGAAGTCCAGTTCATTATAAACACAACAGAGGCAAAAATTAAAATCTCACCTACCTCTTTGGGTTGCACAACTACTTGCAGAAAGAATCTGTGGACAGGGAAACAACAGGAGGAGTTAATAGCCCTCCTCCATTTATAATTCCTGCTGCAGGGAGCATAAGGACTCTAGCTCTGTAGTTTAAAATGTTAATACCTATCCATTGATGGTATTATTTAGAGTCTGTTATTGGGCAAATACATGATATAGCAGCTTTTAATCTGAACCTTAAAATGAAATAACACTAGTAATATGGCATACTTATACACTTGGCTGCAGTGTGACCTTGCAGTAGCCACGGTTTGTCCACTGTAATTTGAATACCTTCCTAGTATGCCTATCTGATCACAAAGGAATAACTGAAATATCAGTGTAAATATTTGTATTTTAAAAAAGAAAGTTTTCTCAGGCATCACCATACTGATGTGTTGAACAACAAAAAAAAGATCAATACTGGCAACAAATGTGGGAGTGTTCTGAAATACTGTGTTACATACAGGTTTGGTTTGTTTGAAAATAGGCCTTAGAGCAGTAAATAAAAGCATAAGGTTGAAGAACCTTAATTTGGTTAAGGCTTAAGACAAGTAGTAATAAGACAATTTATTACAAGATTGCTGAGGCTTGATGCAACTTGATTTTCAAATTATCTGAGATTAAACAATGTGTTTTTTCTGCCGTTTTTATCCAAAGATAAGTGATGCTATAAACAAATCCGTAGAAATAAGGCACACACACAAACACACACGAAAAAGGAAATAAAGGGGATAGACCTAGTGAACAAAAAGTAATTCTGTTATTACTCCAATACTAAGAGTAGCATATAAAATAAAAAGGAGAGATCTAAAGCAATCAAAACTGGCTTAAATGGGTTTTCTGTGTGTGTGTATGATGACTGTATTAACGCATGTCTTAAGACAGTTGAAATGATTGCTAAATTATTCTGTCAGTAGCAGTGGTTAGTGTCTAAGGAGAATGAGAGGATTATGGAGCATGAGAACTTAGATCATCTGTCTTACAATAACTCATAACTGTCAAATGTGTTAGGTAAATAAATACCTTTTTCTCTTCTGGAGGAGGTTGTATCAAATGTTAATCCTCTTGTCAAAGAAGTTCTGACTTTTGTGGTCACTTGAAAATTCTTCTGAGATATGGGACTTCAAAAACTCAGATTCTTAATATTTTAACTACTGCTGCATTTAGATTCAGGAGCAATAAAGTTATTGCTTACAAAAATTTACTTCAGGTAGTTTTAGTCTATAAAGTAAGCCTGCAATAAAGAAAACTCTTCCCCTTTGTTTGTGATAAAAGTCCTATTCTACAAGTTTTTGAACATCACTTTATTAAGAAAAACGAACTTGTCTGGTAGTGTTGGCAAATAATGAGTTTTTCTTGGGAGTTTGAATGTTGCCAAGAGAGACTTCTTGGTAACATTCTATCAGTTTAAAACCTCTGTTCTGTTAGCTCAAAAATAGGTTTACAAATAATTAGAAGATACTTCTGTTGCTCTTGGTGGTCTGCACATCAATATTATTGGTGAACATACTACACTGTATTTTAATGATGACAATCTCTATATATCTCCTCGATCCTTTCATAAGATTACCAGTTTGAGTCTTGGATGGACTTCTACTTCTCTAGGCTGGTAAATGTGTACCTCACTCTCATGAGCAAAGTGTCTTAAGTCACTTACATGTATAGATGAGAAAGGAAAGGCATTTATGACTCTTTTTCCCTCAGGTGGACTTTGTTCTCCTTGTTGTCAGGTTAACAAATTGGTTCCAGAGTTTAAACAAGAACTAAACAACTGTATTATTTCAGAGGAGTGCAACAGACTCTTTCATCTACAGGAAGGAGCCTCTTTGTTGAGATTTCAGCAGCACACTTTTTTGGCTGCTAGCCTCAAAGTATCCACAGAGTTTAATAACCAGCTTGTTGAAATCAGTCTCAGTGCTGTTAATTAATGGTAAAGTCTTTATCTAGTAAAATACATTTATTAACAACCCTTCTGTGCTGGACCTTTTACTTGGGTCCACATGCAACTGAAAAACAGGTTGTATGCACTACACATAGCAAATTCCCAATACTTGCAACAGAATTAGCAATCTGAATCATCCCCAATATCATTTGGTATGCAAATTAGAGCCCCATAATACATGTTTTACCTTAGTGGTACATAGTACTTTTTTTCTTTGCAGGAAAAAGATTTTCCTTCTTAGCAAGTAATGTCTGAGTCTTTTCAATTATGTGCTACTCTTGCTGTTTCATCCTACCATTATTTCTACACATAACTCAACACCAGTGTTTTTTAAGGACCTGCAGGGTTAGTGTTACAACTGCTTTTCAACTCTAGTGGAAGCAAGGAAAGATTACATACGGTTTATTGCTGCCTGTAGCAATTTCTTCTCTTAAATTTGAAAACTGAAGTCTGGTCAAGTCTTGTATGTAACCAAGCTGTTATAATATACTTTTATACATGTAGCATACATTTATGTATCTTTCTCACAGGAATCTTTCCAATCTTATTTAACATCCATCTCTTTCTTATTTTCTACTCCATAATCCAAAATTGACCAAGTAAATCTACTAAATAACCTGGACAAGATTTTGTGGGAAAGCTGGCGACCTCTTTTATCAAACTTGCCACTTTGTGGCTTCAATCAAACTTGCCGATGTGTGACATCAAAATTCACTATAAATAAGCAATATTAACATAATCTCTTTGGGGGGAGGATCTATTGTATAGGAAATGCAAGATTATAATTTCTCAAACCATTTTTCTCTTTTGTGCTTTTTTCTTTAAAAGCCTTAATTTAAATACTTTATCATATCCAGTTGCAAACTTTATGAAGTAATCCTGCATGCATTAGCAAGTTTTGACTCTGAGCTTAATCTCCAAGAGCAAGCATCTATTTAAATGAAGCTGTTGGCCATCCACTAAAAGGGAGGAGCTGAAACACAATTCTTGCTTAATTTCTCAAATCATTAAATTTACTGTTACATATCTCATGAAATAAAAAGCCATAACTCTTTAGTGCAAGTATTTAATCATTTTATTTATTAAAGAGAAATTCCTTTAAAGTGGCTTGGCTTCTCATGTCAGTTGGCCATGTGAGAATGAAAGCAGGTCAGGTTTGCAGAGCACTTAACTAGAACGTACTTTCAACAGTCCTGGGTTTTGTTAATGGTAAATATCGTACCAGAGTTTTATTTATAGATAGGTATATGTAGTTTTAAAGTTTCAATTATGGTTTTTAAATGTATTTATTGTCTAATTTTATTTTGTTCTTAAGGTTGTGGAAAATGTCCTGAAAGTAAATCCTGTTTTGGGTCCTCAAATGTTTCAGCCCCTTCTGCCATCAGTATTCAAGGGGATTATAGATGGGGAGGTAAGAGTTTTTCTTTTTGTCCTCTCTACTTTTCCTTTTGAACAGGAAAGTACCTTCAATTGTCTGGCCCAGTTTTCTTGTGTTGGTATTTCTCTCTTTTTCTCTAGTTTTAAGTCCATCTGATAACTCTTTGACAGCTATTTTCATAAGTATTTTCAGCTATTTTCATTAAGTATGTAGTAAAAATGGTAGCACAAGAGTTAAATCTATTCATCACTTATTTTTTCATCTAATGTTCATTATAATAAAATACCACAAGTTTTATTATTCTGTTCCTTCACCTTTAACACTGAAAATTTGCTATGACTGCACTGGTAGCACTTAAATGCTTTGTAGGTATTAGGGCTTTTTGGTGTGTCTTTTTTGTGATATACTACTCATTCTTCAGTGTACGTGCATCAGAGAAAAGCAAGCTGGAATGTAGGGAGAAGAGTGACTTGACCTCTTTTTTTTTTTTTCTAATTGACATAACTAATATGAAGAGCTGAAGAATGTGAGAATGATTTATGTAAGGTGGAAGCAAGTTTCATATTTTGTTTACTTAAATGTCTTTGTTTTCTCTGCGCCTTCAACAAATTTGTATGTTGGACAGAAAAGAGTAAAATCAAATATGCTTTAACCAAGTACTGATAGGAGGAGGAAAAGGTATTTTTACTGGCAGAACTGGTGGGTGAAGTTCTCTCTGCTTGTGACCTCTTTGATCAAAACATCTCCTTTTTTATCAATATTTGACTTGTACTGTGATTAAGTTAAATAACACATGTCCAAGATTAGACTAAGTAATATTGCTTAATAGTTTTATTTTTGCAGTACAAAAAAAAAAAAGGACTTTGAACAGGTATTAATGTGTTAACATTTTCAGGTAAATGTTGGAGTTCTGTTTTTCAGGTAGGCAGTTCTGCAAGATACATTATTAGATGTTGGATTTATCTGTAGCTTCTTTTAAAATGAAAATAAAAGATAAGTAACAACTTCAGAAATACTAGCTGTGTTTATTGTTACTAAAACTTAAAACGCTATTTTGTAACCATAATCAATATTAAGAATAACTTTTTATAACAATGAAGTATATTGCTTATTTTCAAGCTGCTGACTTTTAAATATATATGGTGAAATTGTTTTGCTTGTTGTCATGGCTGTTTGAGAGTAACAGACCATGGATTGCCATGTTTCTCATTTTGTAATTGTCAGTATACTCTTTGGTAACAATTGCTCAATATTGTGTTCTAGGAACATTTAAAATTATAATTTAATAAAATATATAAAGGATGCATGTAAATGTTTTCTGTGCATTTCTGTGCTGTATGTTAAGTATTTTTAACACTCGATTGAACTAAATATGCTTTGTTTTGGTTTACTTTTGTTTCAGAGATACCCAATGTTGATGTCTACTTATCTGGGTGTCATGGGTAGAGTTCTACTACAAAATACAAGTTTTTTTTCATTACTTTTGAACCAGATGGCATGTGAATTGGGTCAGGAGGTAAGGATGTTTGTCTTGGTATTTCAACAGGGTTTCATGTGGAAATCTCGCATTCTTCTGACGTGAAAAAAAATATTTCCCTGTGTTTTCAGTGCTTCTTCCTCCCCAGTACAAGCATGTTCCCTTTCTCCTGCTTTGTTCCTTCTCCTGAGCTCCTTCACCAAGTTTTGTGTGTTCCCTCAATTTTTTTAAAACATCTCAAGAAATTTTATACAATCTCTAGATTTTCTTCTTGCTGTATTCTGTTATGATCTTTATAAGCCTTCTTAGTTTGCATGATGCTTCAGGGTGAGAGTTGCTTTCCTTGTTGCACCTTGATGGTTTTGTACCAGGGACAATGGTTTTAATTGTTCACCATTGATTCACCAGCACATTGAGCTGGTTCAATGTGCTCAGTTTTCAATTATGAGGTTATTGAGGCAGGCTCCTTTGCTACAAGTGTTTTGCTATGTCTTGAAGAGGAATTTAATAATTTTCTTCAGGTTTAAACAGAAAAAGACAAGTCTCTGCCACCAGTGAATTTTTTTTTTTTTAAGAGTAAATTCACATGGCTTACATGTGCTAAGATTCTCATACGAAAACTGAGTAATTCAGTGTTCTGAATCTGCGCGCTCTGTCTGTGAACTAAATACATTTGTAATTTCAAGGTTACAATGGTAACTGTGGTTCAAGGCCTGGAAGCATGATCAATTAATGATTTTAAAGGGGGGTGGGGGATGTGGAGAGGCATGGAAAAATAAAAATACACCACTTGCTTCAACTTCTGTCACATTTATGTAACTGTTTCCCATTGCAGTTGGACCAAATTCTTGGTAACATGATTGAAATGTGGGTTGATCGCATGGATAACATCACTCAGCCAGAGAGAAGAAAGCTGTCTGCTTTGGCATTGCTTTCACTTCTACCATCATTGAACGGGTGAGAGAATTCAAGACGCATTAAAATAGTTCTTCAGAGCCCCTTTAGACAGTTTGTAAGACCTTTCACAATATTGCAAATTAATATTCGAATATTAGTAGTTTTATTGCATCTTTATTTAGGGCTAAAGAAGCTTAAAAAGATAAAATTTTGATGCTACATTATATTAATCTTTTCATTGGATTTGTAGTGATACAGCAATAAGTTTTTTTTAGCTTCTTTGAAAATGTCATTCAGCAAAAGTGAGGAAACTACAGTATTTTTTGACCATAATTTATAGTGTACATTCTCATGTTAGTATCGGATTAGCTGCTGCTCTCATATGTGGTTCTTTGAGTTGGCTCATTAATCTTTTGATGTCCCTTCTAGGGAATAATGTTTGTTCAGTCTTGTTTCAGGTTGAGGATAGTTCTTAACATCCATCCTGTTTTTCTACTTAACGACATTCAGTGGAAGAGTAACTGTGGAAAAACTGTGGAACAGATTTTTCCCTGTATGGCTATCAGCTTGTAGTATTGCCCTTTCTCTGACCATGGCAATTGGTGGATAAAAGCACAAAAAAGAGTTCTTAATGAAAATTCTGAATAGAGTTACTCTTTTAAATGGTCACTACAGGGATTGATTTGTAATATGTGTTTAGATGAGAGCTCAGGTCATATGTACCCTCAGAGTATTCTTGTTTGCTTTGAAAGTCGGGAATGCAGTATTACATGAGTTAATGTTTGGTCTCGTAGATTTCTTGAAAAATCTGAAGTATTTTCCAATGATAATTTAGATGTTGCTTACAAATCCTAAAGCTATGTTAATGTTTGTAAAGCTGTAGAGTACGTAGCTAGTACCTAAAAATCAAGGAACTCTTATACATATAACTTCAAGGTTTCATTTCTTTTAGTGTGCACAGAAGCTTTCATTTTCTTCCCCAGATCGTCAGGACAGATATTTAGTCAAAGGTGAACGAAGCAGCTGCTTTGAGAAAGCTTTTGTTCTTTTCAGCAAACATAAGTGTTAAAACTTACTAGTGTATTTGAAACATCCTTAGATGTGTTAGCTAAAACTGAAGTTGCTGAAGAACATGCCTGTCTTCCTGTGAAGTTTCTTGTAAAGAGAGGAAGGAAAAAACTTGCTTTAGATAACCTTGTTATTTTGAACTACCTTCAGCTGTTCCAAATTTCCTGCTGCAAGAGCAAATTATTTTTGGCAGTCCTCAATGCAAAAAAACTTCTGCTAATGACAGTTTTAGTTTTCAGATATTCAAATTACTTAAGAACACCTGTCCCCCCCCCCAAAAAAAAAAAAAATAAAAAAAAGAAAGCTTATCTTCAGTGGGCATATACTTATAAAGGCTACAAAAATTTTACTGTACAACTATTAGACTGCCAAAGCCAAACATACCTTCAGACTGAATATGTGAAATCGATTCTGTCAAGCACTTGTTCCTTCTGCCTAACAGTGTGAGTCACTGTTTTTGGCATTTCATAGACATTTTATTACATATGCTTGCTGCATCTCACATCTGAAACTCCTGTTTAAGAAATGTTCTTTTGCAAGTCAATTTGCAGAGTTCAGCAAAAATATATTAAACTACTGTATTTAAACAGGGTACTTTAATTCTTACAAACAACCTTCTCAAGAAAAGCTATGTAATTTTGCCTTTTGAATTACCTCTCCAAACAGATTACTGATTAGACATTTCTTTGGATTTCCTAAGCCAGTTCAAGATTTCTCAGCTGCTAAGGCTGAACAGGATTTTTGTCTCCTGAGGATGGCAGTGAGGCAGACTTGCTCAGGAAAACCATGTATACGTTTCTGCTTGTTGCCGAGCAGGTTTCTACCCTCAGCTCACTTCCATAAAGGGTACTGCTAGTAGGTTTCAGGATTCCGCTATAGAGAAAATAGATATCTGTACTGCATCTAGCATTAATAAAGGATTTTAGAGTGGATATGATGGAAATTGTTACAGTGCAGTTGTAGGTCACAGTGGTTCTCAGGCCAATTTGTTGGCCTAAGCAAGTTATGAACTGTCACTTTATAACCCCAACTATAGCTGTCTTGTAAGCAATATCATTATATGGAATGACAGATCTTTAGTAGCAACAGTACCACTGCATTTTATCATCTATGCATATGGGCCTTCAATCCAGCATCCTGTTTATCTTCTACTCACAGCTGCACATTGTGTTAAGTCTTTAGAAGTTCATATTAAAAATATATATATATTAAAAAGAACAATAACTGTTTCTTTCCTGAGTAGTGTTGCAGCACCTTTTCACTTTGCAGTAATTTCCGGGTTTTACTCATTTGTTTTTTTTGTGTAAACTAAATGTTACTTAATTATCTGCATTTGCTGTCTTGAATCTGGGCACTCAAATTGTTAGTGTTCATTGAGTGACTGATACATGTATCCATATTGTTTTCCACATTTTATACTTGTACTGTCTTGTCACTCATATCTCCACATTCACTTTTTGCCTTTATTAAAAGCTCTTGGTACTTCATAAAAATTGAACCTTTTTTCACTAAATACAAGCTGTTTTTTAAAGGATTTTTGTCTTTAAGCTGATGTGAATAAGAGTAGGGTCTAGCAACAAGATTTAGGCAATAGGGATACATTTGCAGAATAGTCTTGTTTCCGTGTACAACACATGGGGGGGGAAATGCACATAGACACACAACAGATAGAAAATTGAGGTGTGCTTTTTGTTTATTTTGTTTGAACACAAAAAGAATTAAAAGTTTGGAGGAAGAGAATCATGAGCAGGGTGCGAGACATGAAAGACGACAGCAGCCTGGAGTCCTGAGGATGAGTACATTCACAGATGTCATAAGTTCTTGGTCAGGTTTAGTCAAATTCTTGGTCAAGTTTAGTTTCTTGTAGAGCAGATATAATTCAGTTTGATTAAATATCCCCTTGGTCCCTACAACAGTGCCTAGTGATAATGGTCAGGAGCAGCAGCATAAGTTTTCTTCAGGCCATTGTGGAAATGGAGGTGGGCCCCCACCACTGTCATAGGTGCTAAATCAGCAGTCTTTGCATTTCCCAAGACCGAAGTGGCTAAAATTGTACATCTCTCCCTTCTCATACCTATATAGCTCTGGAAATAATCAGTTTGCTAACTGTGCTTTTGTACTTTTTTATAGTATCAGTATCAGAATGTTTTGAAATGTCCTTTTTTTTGGGAATTTATAATTAGCAGAGTAGTGTTGTTTTTTAAATTCTTCCGGTTACTATCTCTCTATCTTGATAGAACACAACCATTACTGAAAAATGCTAAAAAATGAAAGGAGTATTTTACTTTCTAATAGGAAATAAAAGCATCAATTTGGCAAAATACAGTGGCAGTGATCGATTTAGCTTTATGTACTGCCTAACTGTAAGCATGGTTAACATTTGACACCATGTTGAAAGCTAAGCATTCCTCTTTTGCTGGGAAGTGTGATTATTGCTGTGCCTTTCATTCTTTAAAGTGGGGTTACGAACATTGTTTTTACTGAAAGTCAGTAAATTCTACATCTGGGATGTAATCTAGTTTTGACGGTCACACAGTCTTGGAAAGTTTCTTTCAAGACTCCTCGATATCTGTTAGATAATGCTGCTTTGGTATTTGTTACTTGTCCAGCAATGGTATGTTTCTGTGCTCAGATTCTGATATACTAGTGTATGGGATTTGCAAGATTTCTTTGGCCTGAACTGAGTATTGCTGGTTTTTTTATCACATCATTTTGTCTGGGAGCACACTTCGTTTTACACAGGTGTCTGTTGAAAAGAGGTTGTTGTAGATTGTGCTGTCCTATGTAATGCTGCCAGCTTAGACTCTATGGTTTGCTGATACTGAGCAGGAGGCTTGTGAACATCTGGCATTCATAGTCCAGGTTGGATTTTTAAGAGGTCCCAGATCTAATCAGTCTCTGCTTTCACTGGAAAAAAAAAAAAAAAAGGAGTCTTAGAGTATATAGCTCTTATACTCTATAGCTCAGAGTAAAATAGCTCTTGGATTTGTTCTTGTTTCATGAAGCTTCTAAGGCCATGCAGGTTTTTGCTCACCTCTGATACTTGTCCTTTCACTGTTTTCTGTGAAAGTGGTTGTAGTTTTTTTAGTTTTTTATTCTATTCATTGCATAGAATTTGCAATGTGATATCCATGAAGAGCTATCTATATAAAATAGAAACATGCTGTATATAAATTATCCAAATCTGAATAGTGACATCTGTAACCTCTTATTAATATTGATTCCTGATGAGCGTTTTCAAGTGGAGAGCAATTGTTGTGATTACTCTGTCAATTTAAACAGTAGTCTGGTACTACAGTTGAATTTCTTTTTTCAAAATTCTCATGATGCTGTGTAGGGAAAGATGTGTTAATTTCATATAACTGATGTTCATATTCGTATCAGTTTGGGAAGGTTACTAGAAAAAAAAATGGTAACAGAACTAATGGTAGGAAGTTAAGTCCAAATATTAAAGACTTAAATAATATTAAGGCAATTAATTAAAAGTTAGAATAAGTAGGTAGTAATTTCCTAATGGGCTTCTTTGTTCCACTTCTTACTGTTCATGAGGGTTTTTTAAGAGCTCACCTGTAAAGTGTATTTTGTCCGTTTTTAATTTCTTTCTGCTGTAAATTCTTAAAGTCAGTGCCTTCCAAAAATGGTCAACTAATTGTGGTGCTTGTGAAATACGCTCACTTTTGCTAGACATAACAGTGTAGAGTGGTACAGCTCCAAAACAGCAGAGATTTTACTTTGCTAAGTATGAAATATAAAGCATTTGAACCTATCCAGTCTTTTTTCTTTTTAGATTATGGCACTTGAATAGTATTTCCAGTTTCCAGTGTTCACTCTTTCTCTTTGATTCAAATGTATTTGTCTGGAAAAACTATTGCAAAGAAGAGACTAAGAGCAGAAAAGGTTCTTCAGGTTGCTCTACTTGTATTTAATCTTTGTGTAAATGAATGTCTGCATTTTTTCATTGTGTATCAAATCTGGTATGTCAGCCAGTGTGATTTCTGCCAATTATAATTGGCATTCAGTGAGTTCAAGCACTTATAGTGTGCAATTATGAATCTTCATTAGGTTATTACAGAAGTTTTTCTTTGTCATTTTTTAAAGTTACTTCATTAGAAATTTAATTTTCCTCTTAAGAAGATGTCTATATGTAATATTAGGAAATAACAAGAAAGAGCCTAATAATGTCATATTCTCCTTCAGGGTAGTTATATCTTCCTTCATAAAATCAGAATTTGTTACATAACTAATTTTATCATCTCAATAAAGACACCAAAGCCATTGCCCTTCCTTCCCCACTTCCTTTTTTATTTTAGTGAAAGGTGTGTTCACCTACATAATTAGTATTTGACATCAAAGCACTGACTAGAGGATGCAGATTGGACTTACTGTTTAAACTTCTCTTGTTCAAAAACTCCATTAATTTTTCACCACATCTGAGTTTTTATTATGGGCTGGTCAGGAACATTTCCTATTAGGCCTATAAGGGTTGTTTGCAAAGAGTACTGAGTAATGACAAGGGGTTATGTCACTTAATGCAACTGAGCTACTGAAAAATAAAATAAACTGTAGTCATAAGGAATTGACTGCAGCTAGTATCTTGTTTTTGTTTGACCTATGTAAATACAGGATTTCAGGAATCTTTCCTAAAACTCTTCTAAATCTATTCCACCCTAAAATAAAATCTTTTAATTATATAGAAGACAGCAAAAGTTGTTAATGGTTTGTGGGAGGTGCACTCTGTTCCTGCACTTGACCTAAGTCTTGTTCAGGCTTCTGAGCCATGGTAGGCCTCGATGGGATCCTTCCTTGCAATTTGGAGTTTCAGAACATGGTAAGGCATCTGAGTTTGACTATGAGTCAGTCACTTTTTCTTATAAATACATAGCAGCTAGAGAAAAGCTAATTTGAGCTCTCTAGGGATCGTGGCTGGCTTAATCTATGTGGTGAGGTTCAGCTGTGGTTCAGGACTGATGTTATGTCACTCCTCCATTGCCAGTGGACCGCAGGCATAATGGGTGAGTACGAACAGGCACTCCCTGATCGTGTCTCCAACCGTGCTGTTCAGGCTCTGGTCAGTACCAGAGCCATACATTCTGCAAGGTACCAGGTTGGCAGGGTTGGTTGAAAATACTAAAACTGCCTTATCTATACCATAGCCACGATGATAGTACTGTTAGTCACACAGTCCTTTAAATAGCAGTCCTGAGTAAAGGGCCCCTTGAGCTCTCCAGGGTCTGCAGAAGGCTGCACTCTCGATCTGCCCCCTGAGATGTGTGTGTCTTTATTCTGCTTCTTTGGCTCACGTGCTTCCTTTGTTTCAGTTTGGATTTTTATAGACAAAGATATTTTGGATGACATTTTGTCTCTTAAGTGAACTCATGCTTCTGACATGAGATATTTGTGGCTGAAGCTACTTGATTCTCCTGTAATGTCTTTGTGTTTGTTTCTTGTGTTTACTTGTGTTTGGCCATTGATGGGCTTTCTCTTCTTCATTTTGCTAAGCAAGGTGTCTCATGTTAGTATAAACTGATTTTATAGTTAATCTATTTCTACATTTAATCTCTGACTTTACATCTCTTATTATTTCATCCTCTTCCCCTTTGAATAAGTCACTGTATTTTACAAGTGTTTAGTCCCTGTGACAGATAAACCGGGGATGTAATGTCCGGTACTTAAGTGAGGGGACTATTTATAGTTCATATTTGCAAAGTCTTTATTTGCACAAGGGACACTGAAGGAAACTAAAGTCATGTACGTAGGATGTGGCTTTTAGAAATACATAGACCTGTGCAGATAAGTGCTTAAAAAAAAAAAAGTGTCCTAACATGAAACTTAACTAAGTGCCTGGATCCAGACTGAAATACAGTGTAATAATATTATTATTGCAATATACATGAATATGTAAATTATATATGTAATGTAAATGTAATTCACAGCTGTTTAGTACTGTGTTGTGAAGTTCTCATCTCCAAGATTTCCTAGGCTTCCCTGGGCTTTCTGGAGGGGTTTGCCTGGCTGGTATGCCCCAGGTACCGTGCCAGGGGTTCAGGCCTTGCCTTCCAGACCTCACTGTTCTACATTTCACAGGACTTTGCTTACCTGAGGAGCAATTTTTCTCTATAGGCAGAGATAGAACAATATAAATGTTGTTTGTTTGTTTAATAGAATGTTTTGTTTTCTGGCTGGGATTTACAGATAAGGCAATAGTACAGTTGCAAATAGGTATGCTTTATAGTAATAGCTATAACTATCTTCGACAAAACTCTTTAAAGCTCGTCTGCTTAAAATCGTTAGTTTTATTAAAAAAAAAAAAAAAAAAAAAATAAGGCAACAGTTACAAACTAGGATAGTTCTTGGTTTTCTAGAAACAAACAGTTGAGATTTCCTTTCCAACAATGCTTCTGAAGCACAGATAAAATGACTTCCTGTCTGACAGTTTCCTGTATCCATGGCAACCTCAATTTAACCACTTCTTTCTTAGTTTCCTGAGTGAGCAGTTACAAATCCAGGGGAAAAACGTGAGAGTTGTAGCACAGGACAATAGTGTTTTTACTAACGTTTCGCAGATGAGTATAGTCAGTCAACTGGTAACAGCCTAACAAACTGCAAAACAAGTAAATAACGGAAATAATGAACTTCAGATTTGGGGTAAGGAATTGTTTTTGCTTATTTTGAATGTAACACGACTTTATTAAAGGAAAATTCAAGTTAAAAATGACCTACAAATGAAAGGAACAGTGTTTTAGTTGGCACTTTTACTTGATTGCTATTGAAAAAGTTCCTGGTCGTTTTTAACTGTTAAAAATAAATAATAAGCAGTAACTTGAATCTACTGGAATCCATCATTTTGGCAGTTTTTATGCTGCAACTGGTTACATATTTTCCAGCTATTTTGACAGCATATTTGTTTCACTGTTCATTTACTTTGCAATTTGTGTCTATGTAATTCAAAAACATTATACTTAAAAGATTTATTTTGAAAAAGATTATTTGGCATCACAAGGAGAGTATATGAAATAACCATCTTGAAAGTAATGCCTGTATTTTTTTAAAAATATACAAGTAGAAACCATAATTTCAAATGAATAATATTCATATTTTTTTATCTCTACTAGCGAAGTCAGAGATGAGTGAGAAGGACAAAGACAGGGATATGTGTGGACTACAAAGTTTTCCACCCTGCACAGGAGCATTACCGTATCTCCTTAATGGTTTTCTTTTGCTGCTCCTCCAGAAGGAGGTACTTGGCTGTCCAGCTGTTTGCCAGCTCTGCACAGGAAGGCAAGTTACCTGTCGTAACTTGGGTCTTTCAAGCATCCCCCGGAACTTCCCCAAAACTGTAATTCTTGTATACCTCAGTGGGAATAATATATCGCATGTCATTCCAAATGAATTAACAGGTCTTCAGAAGCTTTCTGCACTTTACATGGATAATTCCAGTATTTCATATGTACACCCAAAAGCTTTTGTGGAACTCCCTAATCTGTGCTACCTGCATCTAGATAACAATAGTATTAAACGCCTGGATCCAGGAATCTTTGAAGGTCTTTCCAATCTTCGTTATTTATACCTTCAGAATAATCAAATAGCTTTTATTTCCAGAGGATTATTTAGTGATCTCCTTTCTGCTAGATATTTAACTCTTCAAAGAAACCGGCTCAGTGTCCTTGGAAGTGGAACTTTCATGGGAATGATAAGTCTTCAAACGCTTAATCTAGCCAATAATAAGATTTCACGGATATCAGATTCAGCATTTTATCATCTTGAAAACCTTGTATATTTGTTCCTTGAAGGTAACAATTTAACACTTGTGCCATCAAATGCCATTGGAAGGCTCAAAAACCTTGAAAGACTTTCTTTGTCTCACAATCCTATTCGGTCAATACATCGTTTTGCATTTAAAGGACTTAACAAGCTTAGGTATTTGTCTTTAAAAAGTGTAAAGCTAAAAGAGATTTCTGTAAATGGTTTTTTTGGATTAAATAATCTTAGTCAGTTAATCTTAAGTTATAATGATTTAGAAAATATAAATTCCAGCACTTTTACTTTATTGAACAATTTAATATATCTGCAGTTAGACAGAAATAAAATAACCAGTATTGGTGATGGTACCTTTGAAAAAATGGGACAGTCACTTAAAATACTCAGTTTAGCATTTAATAATATTACAGAGTTGCAGCCTGAAGTGCTCAAGCCCCTAGTGTCTTTAACTCACCTACAGGTGAACTACAACCCTTGGAACTGTAGCTGCAAAATGCTTGGGTTGCTGAACTGGCTAGCTTCATCTCCTATTTCTGTTAAAATTCACTGTCAAAATCCCCTCAGTATGCGTGGCAGACCTTTGCGTTACATTAGGTGGACTCAGTTTGCAAACTGCAGTAGCCCCACTGCCAGCCCAGAAGCAGCCTGGAATCTAGGATCTACAGAAATCCATCACAGCCCTACCACTTTGCTGATGGCATGGCATAAGGTACACAGACAGAACACATTGGAACAGTTTGTTAATGTGGATACAAAATATGTTACTTTCTGGGAAGGAACTACAGCTACATCTGCTAACCCTTTGCCTTATGAAGAAAATGCTGCTGAAACTCCATCACAGGCAACTACATTATCAGTATTACCAGTAAAAATACCAGCACGGATTATACCTGTTAACAGAACTGTAGAAGGAAAAGGTTTATTTCCAACAGATGCTGCTCCTGTATCATTAGAAACATCTGTACTTTGTACACAACAGGTTGAAAAGCTGAATCAGGCTTTTGACATTTTGCTAGCCTTCTTCATTCTGGCTTGTGCTGTTATCCTGTTCCTAACCTATAAAATTATTTGGTTTAGACAGAAACTAAAGGTGCTGGAAAACTCAGGGGAAAAGAGAATAGAATATTATGGTTTTTATCAGCCTGGCAGATACAACATAACCAACCCAGTGCAGTCTCTCACTGAGAATTCAGTGGGACATACAGAACTGGACCAAATTAGGTTGCTTAAGAGAACAGCATCAGAAAGTCAGGCACAGGTCATATTGTTTGAACATTCATCATTGTAATTAACCTCATTTGATTTTTTTGTGTGATCTGAAATTCCAATAAGTCAATAACTCAATTTTCTAAAAAAAAAAAAAAAAAAAAAAAAAAGAATAATAATAATAAAATAATAATCTTTCACTAATGAAAATCGTCTAGTTGATAGAATTGTAGCAAATGGTGTAATTTCAGTTCTGCATCATCATTTGCTTGCTGAATGTTGTTTTTTTTAGATGTCATTTAGTTCTGACATGGATAGGTGTATTGTCATCTTTCCTTGTTGTAAGATTATTTCTATGATTCAAATATGTATGCAGTAAAAAGTATATTGATTTATTTTGCAGTATTTACTGGTATTAAGTTTCTGTAGAAATTGCATAGATAACTTGAAGTTAAGCATAAGTTTTTAGCAGGATCATGGAGGCAAGAAATGCAGGGGAGTGGGAAGAGAACAATGCTTACTGTATTTATTCTGAAGCATAGTTTCTGTTCTGCCTCCATTAATCATCACAGAGAAAAAAGTGAGCATATTTACAGCTAACGTGTTGAAACTCTTAATGAAAAAAATGTAAATGATACAAAATTTGTTCATATCTGACATTCTAACATACAAATGTACATTCAATCTGTATAATGAATATATTAAAAAGTGATTTTTTTTGTGTGCATCTGTATCATTTTATGGTTATAACTTAGCTAATAGGGAAGCTAAATTTCTAGTGGATTGAAAACTTGAACAAGTTTATGATGTCTAGGGTAATGGAGTTGGTTAATTTTTGTCTATAAATGATTCTCATCTCTATAGTAAAATTTCAGAGTGTCTGGCTCAACAAGGGGTATAAACAGAATAAATCTATACTTCATGTATATGATTATAGCTGGATTGCTGAAGATAGTTATTTTTGTGATGTATATTTAGAAATGTAAGTTCTTCAAAGTATGTTTTCTTAGTGACCTTATTTTATGATTACGCTTTAAATGATGGATATTATGTTTGTTTTGCATTTATTTTAACACTTATTTAGGATATTAATGTTCTATTTACATTACTGTTAGGTTACATCTAGTGTGTTGTAGTTGTGTTTTCAACCTGAATTTGTGATTTTTTTTTCTTGTTTCTCCGGTAATTCAAGTTTTATTCAGGAAGGAGTCTAAAAAACAATCTCAAAATGATCCAATCCAGTAAAATTTTCAGCTGTGTACCTGTTTTTGTAAATACTGTTTGTCTTCAGGTATGCACCTTAGAGACTTAAGTCACTCGATTTATCAACAGCACAATTTAAAGGGAGATCGTTTTGCACAGTGAAAAATGGGGAGCAATATTTTAATAGTCAAGATGTTGATTCAACTTCATACTTGCATAGAAGTATCTCGCTGTTCCAAGGTCCAGCCTGGAGACCAGGACTTCTCCAGATGCATAGGACTGCTGCAGGGTTTCTTGATCCAGACAGCCTTCCTTCTGCCAGTGTAGCTGATGTGCATGGTCACGTTGTTCCACTCCCTGTCATCCTGTTTGTACATCTCCAGTGCATTTCCAGGAATGACAGATACTTTCTGCTGCCAATACAAATATAGACCTTGACTGTACTTGTATGGGTGTGACAGCGGAAGTCTTCACTGTGTGCTTCTATTGTTGTTTGCTACATGTTTTAATTCAATGTAATACAATCTCAGTTTCATTGAGATTAATTTCTGTTGTATCACATATTTTATTCTAATCTACTGCGTAACACATATACTTTCAGTTTATGGAGCACTTAATTCAGCTACTTGAGCAAAAGCTTAAACTATTTTTGGTTGCATCAGTAGAAACTGCTTTATTTAGACTCTTCTAGTCAGATATTAATTAAATGTAACATGCAAATATCTTTTAAGAAAGGAAAACACTGACAACTCTTAAATTATTTATGCTTAATTATTTTTATGGCTAAGTAATTTTCCTCTTTAGTCCCTTTTTGTTACTTTCTGCCTTCCCTATGTAATTCCTTGTGATAAATGTTAATTTTGTTGCTTTTTCTTTTTTTGGTGACTGTGTGTGATTCCACAGTGCTAGGTTTTGTAGTTTTAAGTGCTGTATTTCTAAATTTTCAATTTTATATGGACATCTTCAGTAATAATGGACTTTATTAGCACCCAGGTGATAATTACAGTCAAAACTAGTTAATGTGTCCATATAAGAGGACTTTTTTTTTGAGAGAATGGATGAAAGTTGAGCAAAACGAGCCCAATACTCAAATCTGTGAGGGGTGGGTCTTCAGTTTTTAGGCTCTGTATTCCCTGGCTGCTCTCTGCAGAAGACTGGTTTCCTCTGAATGCGTCTCCTTTCCACCTGTAGGTGGAAAGCTCCTGTAGGAATTATTTTTCAGGCATGAGTCTCACAATCTACAGGGGTGGAGTGTAAAAGGATCTTTTAAGAGCTGTCTGGAAGGAGTATTGGGGCAGTTGAAACCATCTTCTGGAGAAGAGTCATCCTCTAGTATCTGTCTTGCTAACAATTTTGTGTTTCACTGTAGCAAAGAATTGAGAGAGACATTGTGCATCTGCCCGGAAGTACCCTTGGCAGTTAGCAGCTTTTAAGGTTAGGTGTTCCTACTAGGAAATAGATGCATTCATGTACACGTGTGATTTGTATGGCTTAATTATTTAAATCATTAGGGAACACATTGAGTGTTCCCTAATGGGAAGGCACTCCTTAGTGCCTTCCCTCATGAAGCAAAATGGTCCATAAGTTTCCAGTTAATCACAGTCCCTTACTAGGTTCCAATTTGTAAAGTTCATTGTCACATTTACAGTCAGCCATAGGATTACCCTGGAAATATCATTTTAGATGTGTCATTACCATTTTAGGAGCTTCATAGCGAAGTGCAAATTCTAGGGGAGAAAAAAGGATTCGTTTACATTGCTCATAGCATGTGTCTAATCTCCATTTGTCCCTTCCTACCCTTTCTACCTCTTCCCCTGTCTAATGAAATAAGAATAAAGAATTAGTCTTTCTCAAGTGCACACCACTAAAGGTATGATATGAAGCTTCTCCGTTTCTTTTTAGATGTTTGCTGCTTCATCCTGGCAAACAGAAAAGCAGAAAAAATGTCTGGAGGAGAAGGGTGTGTTTTCCAATGAGAATTTTTCCTCCCTGGTAGACTGAGGAAGATGTATAGCAGACACAAGGACCATTTTATATACTTATATAGCAGTTGCACCACTAAGAATTTATTATGATCTGTGTTTTGTTAAGCTGATGGTAAAACTTTTTTTTTACAGTAGCTATGTAAATGAAATTCAAAATTCTGAATGTTTGTATAAAACATTCAGATAATGAGATACTAAAAATACCAAAAAAAAAACAAAAACAAAAACAAAAACAAAACAAAAAAAAACAGCTGAATGAGCTGGAAATGTCAAACAGAATGAGAAAGGTATATTACTACTTTATCACAATATATGTGGTCTGTTTTTTTCCTTTGCAAAAAGTTCAATATTTTTATCTGACAGAATATGCAAACTTTTGAATGTGAACAATCTCAAATCTTTCATTTAAGCTACCCTAAATGTTTGTGATGTTTTTTCACTAGAGACAAAGTGATTTTTTTAGATGGTGTAAGAGATCCTTTTTGTAATAATAATAATAATGAATGTGTCAATTGCATCTTTGGAACTGGATACTAGACTGATTAGCTTCTACATGGTTGTCAGTTAGAATCTTATAAACCTGGTTCTGGGCCTGTCTCTTGATAACTCGTGCTGCTTACCAAGCTAGCTGTTGTCCCCATAATTTAGAAAACCTTAGGGTAGATATAAACCATACCATTATGCTGTTCTTTGTTCTGCTGCTGAACTGGATTGGATGCAGTTGAAGGGGCCGACTGCTTAATTACTGCCTTCCTCCTGAGCTGAGACTATTATGAGCAGTATCGACAGTTCAGTTTTAATCTAAAATACAGTGTCCTTTTCTTTTCTGAATCCACTCATACAACTTCCCAACGTGTTTCTTGACACAACCTGTAGACATTTTAAAAGATACTTCATTGGTTTACAAGGCTATTTCCTCCTTGTCTATGAAAATGAGGCCTAATATCTCATTTGTATTGTCATTGAACTTTAATCCAGGTTTGATTTTTTTTAAATCACAGTAAACATAGGCCCTTTATTTTTCCCTCATATGTGTTTTACGTTATAAAAACAGTATTATTTAATGATCATATACTTGATAAACATTGCAGTGAGTCTCTGGTAGGAAGAAACTTTGTCCCATTTCAAGGGAAAAAGGAGAAGGGGGGAAAGAGAAGGTACTAGTTTCACTGAAAGCTGAAGGTATCAGTAATGCTATTTTGAAAGATCTTCTGTATTCTGTAGTATTGCTGTCCTCAGAAAAAGAAAACGTATAGTTAAATTTCTTGTATTCACTGCAGAAAGAAGTAAAATAACATTCCTAATTTATTCCATAAATTAAATATACCTTTTCCAAGTAAAGGAAACATTGATACCTCTGTGTTTTGTAGCTAGCTATCAAGAACCATATTTTGGGTCTTCAACCACTGTCCTCAAGTTTCTTCCAGAAATGTCACAGATTGTTGGAAATAGAAGTAACTCGAAGTGGCTATTCTGTATGCTTCTCATATCAATCTGCAAGCCTGGGGGCTTGTAACTAGTGAACAGTTAATGAATACTATGTTTGCAGTAAGTTTTACATCTTTGTTACCCCACCACCCAAGTAGATTGACCATAATTAGCCCTTGCAGCAGATGAAGAGGCTGTGCCTTTGTAGGGTCAAACACCTTTCTCCCTTCCCTCATCCCCAGTTAAAATTACAAAATTATAAAATATCTCTGGCAATTAGGCATTCTTCATGAAGCTTGAAAGGAGCAAATACAGCTACTGTGTAGCTGATAGCAACCTGTGCTGTTAATTAAAATAGTGTATGCTTACAGAGCATAGCTTGCTCCTCCAGGGTGCAAACTGTTCTTGGTTGAATTCCCCAGGTTCCTGTTGAAATAAATGTGAGGACAGCTGTTTCCTTTCTCACAGTGGAAAATACCAAGCTAATGGGGGATTTTCCTAGATAAGTGTTTTCTACAAAGTATGAGGCAAAAGAGCTTTAATGGGAGGTGTACTTTGTTGGAATCTCTAACTCAAATGAAGAAATCCCTTATCTCTGAGGCCTTATTCCGCAGGCTGCTAAATAGCCCATGCTTGTTTTCTCAGAGGTCTGCAGGCTGTTTGCTTTCTTCTTTGAATGAGGTAGTGAATCTGTTTGTAAGGGAGAAAGCATCTTTCAAAATCTAAACGAGTTATAAGAAACCAGTCTGAAAGAAAATTGAGTCAGTTTTCATCCCTGAGAATGCTGGAGTTCTAGGTTTCTTCATGCAAAATTCAGTTCAATTCCTAGTATTCGACTGTAGCCAGGCAAAAAGAAATAATCCTGTGAAATCAAAATGGTCCTGAGCTGAATCATAATCTTATCAAAGCAAATAGAAAAGACAGGTTTTGTATGCTTAATATTCTAACTTTGTACCTATTTTTTTCCAATCTATTGCTCTGTAGTCTGTTTTATATTTATAACTTTGTATGTCTGAAAATGAATTTATCAAATAGAAGTAATGTAAAAGTAGCTGTATTTTTATCCAGTCTTTCAGTTTTGATCATATTGTAAATATGAAAATGGAGTGAAAGGATATTAAAAGAGTTGACTAAACAGTTTTAAGTAACACATTTAGAATATAAAGGATGAAACTACCATGAACACATTTAGTGTTCAGTATCATTAAACATATATGAAACCTGTTTGCTTCTGTATAATAGGCACCAGCTGCATCTTTTGGGGAAAACTAAGTCTGAAATTCCAAAATGGGGCTAATACAATGCTTCAGCCAAGAGCAGTGAACCAGGAAAGCTGATGTTTACCATCACCAGTTAGACTGCTTCTTTGCTGATTATAGCTGGAAACTTTGCAGTCTTTCAGAGAAGAACATTTCTTCACTTGCAATGTGCCTTAACCCTTTTGTAATTCACAGAGCAGGAGTTCAGGCACTGATAGTCAAGCCCAAAATAGCAGGGAAATCAGCAGAAATTTCAGCAATCACAGCTGATTTCTTTTTAACTGTAAGTTGGTGGCAACTATTTTCCCAGTGAGTCTGGGAGATTGTGGTTCTGTGCTTTTCTTATGCTACAGGCACTCTTTCTCAAGGCAGAAATAAGTGTCTAAAAGTAGTGTCTTTTTGGGTATATGGGGAATCCAGCTTGGCCTTTAGCTGCAGAAAGGAAAGTCCTTTTTTTTTTTTTTTTTTTTTTTTAAAGTCCCTGACAGTATCTGACAGCCCTTTTCAGTTGTCTTAAATAACGTGGTATTTCGAGTGACAAGAGATGCCTGTGTTTAAGCAGAGATGAATCCTGTCCCCACCTTTCTAGTTAAGAAAATTGGCTGCTGTGGGTGGAAACAGTGGAAGTTGAAAGAAATATTCATAAAGCTGAAGAGAGAAGACAGCAGGGGAGTGTACTGGCTTTACACGCTGCTCTTTGCTCAAGAGTTTGCAGTGTATGTTTTTCATCAACTCATGATGGGAGAAAATGTGCAAATGTGTTAGGAAGATAAACCACTAATATGACTCCCTGCTCATTTCTGGAGTTCTATGCAATTATTTGCAATTATTTTTAATTTTAGTTTTCAACAACAGCATGCAACACTTCATTCTATTTTTTTTAAAGTCAGTGTTACTTGCATCTTTCGGTGACTTTAGGTCATTTATGTAATCAAAATAAAAATCGAATTAGCTGCTTAATAGCATGCTCAGCTAAGCAGTAAGTAATGAAATCACTGCTCACTAACTGTGCTTTACAGTTATTGAGCAAATTTCCTGTTTAATTCCTTTAGCTTAGTCACTTTCCTGTTCTTTTTCAGTGTTATCCAAGATAAATTTTGTTCTTTTTCAGTGTTATCCAAGATAAATTTTGTTCTTTTCCAGTGTTATCCAAGATAAATTTTGTGGTATCATCCACGTTACATTGGAAGGGCTGTATGATGTTATGACTGAAGATCCTGAAACAGGAACATACAAAGAGTAAGTGGAAAATCTAATTTTTGCGTTGTGTTTTTTCACAGAAAAGCATGAATGTAATGAGAAATGTCTGCTGATTTTGTTAATGCTACAGTTTTGTGTATGTGCCACTTTTATTTTCATACTGGCAGAATGCAGAGTGTTTGTATAGCGCTCACCTGGAAAGATTGGGAAATTCTAGTTAGGGACAGTAGATTTGATATGTTACATGTTTTAAACCCACTTGATCTGTTTTCTGTATGCAGAAACATATTTTTAAGCAAGAACTCGAGGCAAAATAGACTTTCTTTTCCTGAGGCTTGTTCTTTTTAAATATAATTTCTGAATTGATCTGCCAAGACAAAAATGGCTAGTCTTGATGAAATCCACTGCAAAATGAAAGTACCTGTTCACTTAGGTAGATTAAGACCAAGTTTACTATCTATAAATCAATTTTGAAGCATATGTATTAAACATTAGCATAGAAGACTAGTTGCCTAACACTACTGGAAATTATTTAAAAAAAAAAAAAAAAAAATGCAGTCTAACAGAAGAGATGTCCATCAGCAGTAAATTTGATGCCATGGAAACTTCTAAATGGAAACTTCTAAATGCAAGCTTTTTTTTTTTAAAGAGAAATAGTCATAATAATAACCTACTGTTAAATGCAGTACTGATATAAAAATAAGTACATACATGCTGCCATCTATGCACTAGAAAATGGCCAAGTTTGGTTGTCTCTCCCAAACTTGAATAGGTTTTAAATTGGTGGCTAATTTTCCAACTGTTTCAACAAACATCAGTTACGACTTTAGACAAATTTTTCAGAAGTTACCATCTTGGCAGAGGAGAGAAGCGTGTTTCCACTGAAGGAAAGTCAAGTGAAATTTGGCAGCAGCCATCTGACTAAGCATTAATACTTGTTATCTCCACAAGCATGTATTACCTTGTTAATAGGTATTGACTTTCAAACTTCCTCCTACCTGTCCTGTGTTTTTAAAACTGCTTTAAAATAAATTTTAATTGCAATGTGTACTCAAACTATTTTTATTCCCATTCTTAGCTGCATGTTGATGTCTCATTTTGAAGAGCCCAAAGTTACAGAAGATGAGGAACCTCCCACAGAACAAGACAAAAGGAAAAAAATGGTAAGTTTTAGATCTGTTAATCAATTATAGAACTGATTATGTAATTCACTTGTATTAGACTAAATTACTTGGATTTGGTTCAGCTGTTTTTCTTAGAGAATTCATCTCTTGAATCAAAAAAAAAGAAAAAGCTCTGATGATGAGCTTTGCAGCCACAACATTTATGCTTCTACATTCCTTTTGAGAATTAGAAAATGTTGCCAAAGTAAACATCATCTGCTCACAAAATCTGGACATTGTAAAATTGAGATGCTTTAAAAATGGTTTATTGAAAAATGCAAGAAGATGAACCTTACTGATATGTCACAGCAGGCCAAGTTCACTGCAGAATTATAGTATTCACTCCTAGGAATTGTGATGTTTCTTTAGGTACATATCTAATCTAGATAGATAATATGTATATCTATGCAGGTATCTACATAGATAAATCTGATAAGGATTTCATACATTGAAATAAAATATATACACGTATCTTGAGATATATACATAGGTATTTCTATTGAGATAGCTCAAGATACAAGGCTCTATATATTCATATCTGTATGTATAGACTTATACAAATACATATACGCTGGATTTAGTAATCAGATTTTAAAAACATCAAGTGAATTTTTAAATACAGTCCTTCCATTTTATTAGCATTCTTCAAATATACCCACATTCTATTTCTCTCTAGCTAAAGTTTTAATAAATCTCTAGTCAAAATTCTATTAAGTTTGTAGTTACAGATTGACATTAATAGTATTGTATGCATTTAGAAATTTTAACTTTGTAGATTTAATATGGATTACCATTGTTGGGGTTGTACAAGAGAAGTAAAAAGGGCAAAGGGCTCATTATTTTATGACCAGTATCATTCTAACCTCCTGAATGATTCAGTGCAGCAGTAGTGTTGATGAACGTAGTCAAAACTATACTATAATCATACAAAGTTCATTGGACATTTGGTAATAGTTTTTGTTTGTGTTTAAAGAGAAATGTTTGTGCTTGGCTAGTGAAGAGCCAGAACTTGTAAGGACATGACAAGTCAGGTGTTAATTTACATGGGAAATATTTTTTAAAGGAAGTGCTTGTGATCTTTCCTCTACTGTTTAACGTTCAACCTGAACACAGTCAGCCTTTGTGTCTTTGGAAGTTTTACATTGAAGACATTATACACAGACATTGCAGCTTCCTCTGTTTCTTATTTCATAATATAGATATATCTATTTCTACTGTTACCATGTTTTGTAGGTTCCTAAGTATTATGAAAATCCTTTGTTTTTCTCATTTCAAGCCTCTGTTGTAAGAATATCTTTCTTTGTTTCACTCTTCATTCTTGTACTTAAATGATTATTCCTGATACACTTCAGACTTGAGCCTTCTCTACTGTCATTTTTTTCAGCTAATGTGTTTGCTATATTCTTACTCTGTTCTCTGCAATTTCTCACAGCTGTTAAAGCAAGCAAACTCTAGCTGTTAGGATTGTCTGCTAGAAATTCATTCTGAATTGCAGCTGAAATTACTCTCTATAAATTTTTCTGGATGGTGCACAAGTTGAGACTTCTCACAAATGTTTATTTCAAATTGTCCTGCTTTCAACAGCACAAATGATGCAGATGATTTGGTTGGTTTACTAGTAGTAGGAGTGTGCCAATCCTGGTTATTATGTGATACTGGGCTTTTAAAGTGCAACTAGCATTTGATTTGCAAAACTGGATTAAAAACAAAATATCACCAGGGACCATACCAATCCACCTGCACTGGAAGCTTTTTCCTTTATGTAATAGCATCAGCACACACATTTGTTGTGATGCGATAACAAATACCTCTGGTGAAACAAAGATGTGAACAGACATTAGTAGAAGTCTGTGAAAACCTTTCACATTGTCCATCTCCATTTTATAATCTGAGATCTTTGTTAAATGTAAAGGACATAACACAACTAAAATAATTTTTCCAGTCTTTCACAGTCTGAAGATACTAACCATCTTGGTAAATATTTCATGTCCACCACTCTTGCTTTTTTCAGTATCAGCGTTCATCTTTAAACTGAAGAGATCCTTTCAAATTCTGGAAACCTTGTCAAGAAAAATTTAACTCAGGACCAAAAAACTTTTAGAGTCTTATTAGATTTTTATTACCCATTCTTGTATTCTAAATTGACTTTGCTTGTAGTGATTAGATCACTGATTGAATACTGGATGATGTATAATAATGTATTGGAAATTGTATGATTTTTGATGGTGTTGTCTAAAGTTGTTGAGGAGAGAGATCCACCTGACAAAAGACTGGTTTCAAAAAAACTGAGAATTCTGCAGAAAGTCTGATTGTGGCAAGTGGATTTTGGAGGTATGGGGTATGTTTTTTCTCCAGATCTGTGTACTGCTTTTCCCATTCAAACTGCTTTTTTCAATCAGTGAGGTGGAAAACTTGCTTTTTGAGTCCAGCCTTAAAGTAGGCACCTGTGTCCAGATTCAAGATCAATTTGTAAAGTAGCTATATTAAAACGCTAGTCAAACTGGGTTTTTACTCAGCATCTTAAAGCAGATTTCAGTAACATATGTTTCCTTGCCAGAATTCTGCTGCTTTTGTTTAGCTTGCTGTTCAGGTGAAGAAACTGTTGGAATTTTCTAGATTTTTTTTTTTATTATTATTATTTGCAAGCAGGTACTTCTTGGTCTTCTCTGTATCACAAGTGTTTCAATCAAAAAAAGTCCAGCCACACAGCTAGGAGCACAACATACAACATTAATTCAAAGATTGTCCCTGACCTCGAGTTTAGAGAAAATAGCAAGTGTTAATATCAATATAGCTGTTTGAGCCGGACTCATGTTAGATGCTCAGTGCTTATCAAGCCAGAGACTTAGTTTTCAAGAGGACAATTGTTCCTTGAAAAATCAGGTAGAATTGGCTGAAAACATCTGAAAGGTTATCTTTTAAACCAGGTACTATTATAATTTTGTCATAACAAAAGTAATTTATAGACTTGATTATTGACTTCCACTGTTAATGTTGAAGGACCTTTGTTTTAAAATACATATGCATAGGAGTGTACCCGAATACCTTGGTGAAATTCTGTTATGCTCAGGGGAGACTTCTACCTGAAGCAGCATTTTCTGTGGTGTCACAAAACGAAATATCAGAGCTCAAGTGTTTAGTGTTCTGCCAAACTGATTATTTTGCTTTATTATTCAGCTGAGATTGCAGCCGATTGTTTAATATTATCTATAAACTAGTTAAATATAAACTATAAACTAAGGGGTTTCATTTTTGTTAGTTCTGAGTACAAGTTCCAAAAGTGTAAAGTAGTAGGAAAGCAAATTTAATTTACTCAAAATATTTTTTGATGTGATGATCTGAATGAAATCAAATTAGTGTATTTAACTCCTTGAATTTAAGTCAAAAGACTAAGTCCCATATGGCTTAGAAACATTAGCTGGTAGTTATGACAGCAAGCATTAATCATACTACAAAAGTCCCTACTGGCTTACAGTGTTGCTGCATTGAACAGATGGTGGGAGATATTTATGCCTATTGCAATAACCTAAACAAATTTTGATACAATTACTTCTCAGTAGTATTGCAGAGATTATTCAAAAGATTTTTGGAATTGCTGTCTGCCACCTGACAAGTGCTAGTGTGTTAGCACCTCAAAGAGATACTAGAGAGGACCAGTATAATTAAGAGATGATAGCAAGAGTTCAGATTTGAAGTTCCAATGAGCTTTGCAAAACTATGCAAGGATTCAAACCTTGTATTTCAAAAGAAACAGGACTTCTGTCTGGAAATTGAAAAACACCATTTGTGTTCCAGAATAGCATTATATGCATAATTGTATTCCAAAGCTTGTGAGAATTAGGAAAAAAAATGGTCTTAAACTGGGGCTTATTAGTGAACATTGGTTATAAATATTAGAAGCTTTTTTTTCCAATTGACTTGGAAGTCTGTTTCTTCTTTGTTTTCACCTTCTTTTTCTGTAGACATCAGGGAATATACTCTGTAAATATGAAATTGTTATGTGGAAGAATTTTTTTTTTAGAAGAATAGAACAATTAAAGCTGATATTTTCAGGAAATTGTTCTGTCTTCACACATAATGAGTACTTCAGCGGAGATTTTTGGTAGGGTCACGTAAGTTACTTAGTTAACTACATCTGTGGATTATTAATTGGTTTGTGAGTAAAATGGTCGTTAACAAACAACTTTTTAGAGTTGTTTCCCAAGGCAACTGTGTAGTACATGCCATTAATGTAGTTGCTGCTCTGAGGGTCACAACTATGAGAAGACTTGTCTATTGCAGTTTCAATGCCTGTTTTTTTTCTGTGTAATATTTCCTACAGTAATTTTATGCTTAACCGTTTTGAGCTATGAAACTAACTAGAAATGTGTTATGTGCTCCAAATTACAATCATTCATTAACAAAAGCAAATAGTTAGGAAACTGCTTTCTTTGCTTGGCAAGATGTCTTTTTTTTTAAAAAAAAAAAAAAAAAAAAAAAAACCTGTAGATTTTGCTAATACTGCTACTGAAGAATATAACCTCTTGTGGCAGTTCAACACCAATGAGCTCCACCATGCTGCTCTCCCATTCTCCCTCAAAAGAGCAAGCGAAGAAAATATGAAACAAAGGTCACGTGTTGAGATAAGGACAACCCATCACTCACCAATGCTGAGCATCACAGGCAAAACAGACTCAGTTTAGGGAAGATAAATGTGAATTTATTGCCTGTTACTAAGAGATCAGAGCAGCAAGAACTAAAAGCAAATCTAAGACAACTTACCCCAACTACCCTCTCCTAAATCCTATCTCCAAGCAGTACAGGGGAACAGGGAATGGGGGCTGTGGTCAGTCCCTGATGCTTCATCTCTACTGCTCCTTCACGGTCCCTCTCTGCCCCTGCTCCCCGTGCTATAACAATAATGTTATAAAAAAATGTTATTAAGTGCTATTGTTATAAAATGCTAGGAATAAGTAGTAAAAAGATTGTATTTCACCTTTGAAATGTAAAATAGATGAATAGTATAAAATGGTGGAGGATCAAAGGCTATGAAGACAGAGGTAGGAATATATAGGGAATGATAAGATTTACAACTTGGAAGTTGATGTGACCATAATTAAAAAGAAGGGCTAGCACTTTATCATGATAATTACAATGTTTTGGGGTGTTCTACTCTTTCTTTGCTTTTATTTTTTTAAACAACCACTAATAGGCAAACATAAGTATTTATATTGTGATAAGTCCCATGTTTATATGGCTGTTTCTCTCAGTATGTCCCTATGTTTTGGCTGTAGTATTGTTTAATAGATAAGTAAACCCTAATGTATTCCACCCCCTTTTAAAATTCAAATATTCCTTTCTTTCTATCATACCAAAACAGAAGAGATTCTTATTTATTCTATTTATCTCAAAGCATACATTACGGTATGCAAGAATTATTTCTGAATTTGCGATAAGATTTTTTCTTTAAATAAGGTTTTTTTAGATGCATCCATTAATGTTACAAAAAAGACACAACTCACAGGTTGAGAGTGACCTATGATGACTACTGCTCTGGAAAAATAAAAACTCTGTATTAGGCAGTAGATATCTGTACTCTTACTGGTGAAATGATGCATCTGTGTTCAACCTCATTTGTTAGGCCAGGAAGCATATTTAATAAGGCATATTTTTGATACTGCATTCCCATTGATACAAATCCCCATGTGATGCTAATTGTATCCCATAGCTTGTAGTCAGAGAAGAATTAAATGCCATAATTCCTTGTTCTGATTTAACCCAAACAAGGAATTTGATCAATAAATGTACATTACTGGAAATATCCTTTTGCCTGTAGCAAAAATCCCGTGTAATTTTCACTTAAGATTTTTACATAGTGGCTGCTAAGATAATGCTGTAATAATGCAACAGACTAGGGCAATAAACTGTGAAATAAAAAAAGTAAAATAAGGAAAGAAAAAGGAATAAAAAAAGTACAGTTACGTGCATTTAGTATGCCCTGTTTCTTTGGAAATAGCATAGCAGGGTATACAGACTCAGAAGGTTCTTTTTCAGAGAAAAAGACTGAAACCTAGCATTATATGTTGTTTCCTGACCTTCCAGCGTAAATAGTAGTGCTGTTTGGTTTTGATTCTAAGATAGCAGAAGCTCATGCATCTGCAGTGGTTTTGTTATTATATCAATATCCTAATACTTTTTGATGCTGCAAGCTCTAGGTGTCCTCACCTCCCCATCAACCACCCTATCTGTATCCGTAGCCAGCCAACCACTCTCTTCTGATTTCAAAATCGGTCTTCTATCAATGTAGCCCTTATATTTACTTCTTCTGCAGTTATTGTTTAAAATAGACAAATATTCTGTTGCTCCCTGCCTAAAAGAAATTTGCATAATTCAGATGGACAGATTGTTACATAAGTACTGCTACTGAAGAAGTGTCTACTCTTTATGCATATGAACAATTTATTTTAGCTATTGACCTAACACCTAAATATTGACCTAATTGTAATTATGATTTTTATTTCCAGATCTTGTTTGTCATATAAATCTAGTGCTGCACTAGTTAAACTAGTTTGTTTCCTTACTGATAAAATATAACTGATCATAGTTGATACACTATCTAAAGTGCTTATCATAATAACACATCTGATGTGTTTCTTAGAAGTTATGGAGAATTCATTCAGCAGAATGAATTTCAGCAGAATGTATTCAGCCGGATTTCAACAAAGCAGCTTTGAAATTGTTGTATCTTTTAGAAGGGTGAAACTTTACAACAGGCTGTGTTCATGGTTTGAGACTATTGTTCAAATGGTGTTAGGCTGACGTTTGCTTTTGATAGTAATAAACTTGATCTCTGTTTTATGGTTTTTCCTTTTGTTTCTCAATTAATTACAAAGAATTCTAGATTTCTTTCCTGGGCTCAGATTATTATAGAGATGAGTACTTGCAGTATTTTAAGTGCGTTCTTATATTTTTTTCCTCTTGTTTTCCACAGCTTGCACTGAAGGACCCTGTACACACTGTGTCATTGCAGCAATTCGTCTATGAGAAGCTAAAGGCACAGCAGGAATTGCTGGGAGAACAAGGTTTCCATGCACTTATGGAAACTGTGGATACAGAAGTAGTTGCACAGCTACAAGAATTTTTACAAGGCTTCTAAATAAGTGAAAACAAGATTTTGTATGTCCAATTTTCCTTTCAAAAGATACAAAAGAAAAAAAAACTCTAACCTCCTCTTGTATGGAAGAACCTCCTGAAAGCTGAAAATAATGTGTTCACAAAGAAAAAGCAGATTTTTTTTTTTTTTTTCTCACAGTATGGCTGAAAGAATAAATGTAAATTGGGTCCTGGCTAGAGTTTAAAAGTGTTTCATGACTGTGAGTGATTTTTCTATGCATGACGAATGATGGATTGTGTAAGGAAGTATGTTTAATTTTTTCTGTTTCCTCTGCTGTTAATAGTAACAGGAAGTGTTTTTGATTCCATTCTGAGGAGCAGAATCTGATTTTGGAGCTGCTTTTATACAGTGGTAATACCTTGATTTTTCAGCCTTATACTTCTTAATTGCCTGTGACAGCATTTTTCTGCAGCTGTAGGGAACTGTTTCAACAGGAAACAGTTTTTGATTGAAGTTTGTTAAACATTGTATGCGCACATAAGCCTATATATGCCTAAGATTCCAGGCTGAAGAAGCTGAATACTTCTTTTCCTTACAAAAAAAGAATAAATCCTACCATATGTGAGTTCTCTCACAAGCTGATAGGGTTCACGTGTACTGTTGCTATTTAAGTTACCAGTCTTAGTAGAAGTGCGTCCTATGATATATTCAGGATTGAGTAGCGTCCTCTTTGTAAGATTAAGGACATCCAAAATCTATCGAGGACATTTGATTTTTAGAGCAGATCCCTTAAGACGTAGTGAGCATATTAAACCTAGAAAAATTGTAGAGAAATCTTGAAGGGAGTTGGTGATTCAAAGGCAGTGTTTTTCCCCTTTGTCATTACTGCTTATTTATTCCTCAGCAGAATAAAGTGCTGAAGGGAGGAGGGACGAGGAGAAACCTGTTTTTGTATAGTTGGCCTATGGTGACAGGACAGACTTCTTAGGTGTAATGTCAAAATGGACAGTATAAATTCTCTGTATGTGGCTGTACACAGCATGTGACTGGGGAGTCCTTTGTTCCCTGTGAGTTGTAAAAGAGTGCTGCAATTTATGGTGCTTCCAGAGAGGAAAACAGAAAAGTGTCAATTAAATTTCAGGATGATGCCTCAAAACATGTTATGTGCTATTACAGGTCATACTGTTTTCTTTACTGTTACTGACTGTTTCACAAAGCTATGTCATAAACTGAGAGAGAGGTAAGAAGGAACTTGATAATATATATCATGAGGCATACCTACTAATCCAGCAGTGTGGTTCAGTATCAGTAGTTGCTTGTTTTTTTTTTACTGTATACCTATAATTTTCTCTTTGTCCTGTTACCATTTCTTGACTCCACATTCAGCCATACAAGTAGACCTGTAAAACTGTGAGTAGAAGCATTCCTTCAGGAGTGAAACATAACTTTAGCTTGAATTGTCTTAAGGAAAAAGAAACTTAGATTGTAACACTTAACCTGTATTTGTCAAGGGGTTACAGAATGCCAATGTATATCTGTCCAAAGATGGAGGTTTTCATTTTTCTTTATTTCTGTTACAAAATTTTTCTTACTTTCTCTTGAGTTCCTTCTGTCTCCCTTTTAGCTGTTGTAACACAGTGAAGCTCTCCAGAGTTTAGTGAATAATTAATTTCAATCAACTCTGGACTGTACTTGGACTTAAAGTTGCTGTTAACCACTGTCTCAGTTCTTTTCTTTTTCACCAAAGTCATATCACTGAGATACTTTTTAATTGTTACTGAAAAGTTTGAGCCTGGTGTCAAATTCAAACAATTATCTACAAACTTGAGACTCAAATGAAACTCAAAGCTATCTTTATTAGTTACCTGGCAGCTGCAGGAATGACAGGGCAAAACATCTCCTTTCTATGTACCTTTGTCTTTCACAACTGGTTTTGGGGTGTGGAGAAGACTCTTGCATTTTTAGCTTTTGCTTTTAAGTTCTAGTCTTCCATCTTCAAGGCTGAAGTTTGTTTGCTTGACTAAAGGATAATTAAGCTACTAGGATGGACTTCTTTTTTTCCTCAGAGTTGAGTAACTATTTAAAGATAGAGATACTTATACTTTTGATAATCCTACCAGATAACCATACTGTTGTAGTTTAAACTTGGCAGGCATCTATTACCACACAGCTGTTCATCACTGTCACTAGATGAGATGGGGGAGAGAATCCTAAAGGTGAAAACACAAGAATTCTTGAATTGAGACATTTTATTAGGTAAAGCAAAAGCTACACACACAAGTAAAGCAAAATGGAATCCATTCACTACTTCCCATCAGCAGGCAGGTATTCAGCCACATCCAGGAAAGCAGGGCTTGTCATGCATAATGGTTTCTTGGGAAGAACACCATCACTCCAAGTGTTCTCACCTTCCTCCTTCGTTACCCTACAGACGTGCTGTTATTTCATTAAAATTGCATTTGTTGTGTGGGTGTGATCAGCCCTGCTAGTTTTTTTTCGCTGCATAGCATCACTGCAAGGCCAGCAGAGCAACCTCAGGTCGGGAAACAGTACTTCTGTATATCTTAAAGCACTTTTTGGTAAAATCCCATGTGCAACTCCACATGGGGCTCTGATCTCAGGTGGAGGGAGGTCCTGCCACCCCTTCTCCAGACATGGATAGAAGAAAGATGGTCTCTGCATTAGGACCCTACACAGCATCTGCATGCAGTTGGGGATTGTCAGCACAGCTGTGTGCAGATGAGCCAGACCTGCTTTGTTCTCAGATGTTCAAGCCTTGCACTGCTCCATGTGGTGAAGCATTAGCAGAAGTTTATTTTAGTGCACTGTAACTAATATTGGCACAGGCTGTAAGGAGTGATGGACATACTTTTGGCTGATAATGGCATCATAACATTGTGATTAACTTTGAGTAATACCTCTGAATTAGCATATTAATTCATTTTCATATGCGTTAGGGAACAAGTTGAATTTTTCACTAAATGTTTAGCTTTTCATCTTGAACTATTTTACTGCAAGACTTGGACTACAAATTAATGTAATTGTCATCACTGTAACTGCTTATCTGACAACTACTATCAGCACAATACAAAACAAGTGTCTGCCAGCACTCAGTTCCATTCCAATACTGAAAAAGTGGAGAAATTTCAGCTTAAAAATAGAAGAAAAACATGTTCTGAGACAATGGGAGAACTTGTATTGCCTGTTAAGGCAATGCCAGGTTCAAATCAGGCAATATTATATGTGGTATAGCAGGGAAAAAAATCTTCTAAGATGCTAACAAACTATTTCCACTCTCCCTCCCAAAATAGGATTAAATTTCCACTAAAAGGTTGTGAATTCAGGACTGCTGCAAGCTTTAGACCCTTTGTGTTGAAATTTCTGACTGCAGCTACTTGGATAAGAAAGAAAGCTGAATACAATAAAACTACCTGAAACAGAAGCCTTGAAGTAATTTCTGAAACTGTCGTGAATGAGGAAGGATCGTTGATCCAGATGCCATTTTAGCTTTATTTTTGAAATGTTTTTGAAATGGGGAGGGGGGAAGGGAGGATGGAATACAGTATTATTAAACTTCTGAGGCTTACACAGTTTATCACTTTACCTTTCAGAAGAGGCAATGTAATGGCTTTACATGTCAAGGTTTTGGTAGTGGTGGGCTGCAGAGGCAACTTCTGTGAGAAGAGTCCAGCAGCTGCTCCGTGACAGATCAGAGCCAGCTCCAAAAGGGACCTGCTGCTGGCAGAGCTGAGCCCATAAGTCATGCTGTTTGTGACTCTGGAAGAGCACTGGCACAGGCTGCCCAGGTCACGGATCCGAGGTGCTGGAGTTCAAAAAGCTTTTGGACAATGCTGTCAGACATCTGGTCTGATATTTCGGTGGTTCTGCATGTAGCCAGGAGTTGGACTCAATGATCCTCGTGGGTCCCTTCCAACTTGGGATATTCTATGATTCTGTAAACAAGGGGGGATGGTTTTAAACTAAAAGAGAGGTTATTTAGATTTAGTGTTAGGAAGAAAAGCTTCATGCAGAGGGTGGTGAGGCCCTGGCACAGGCTGCCCAGAGAAGCTGTGGATGCCCCATCCCTGGAGGTGCTCAGTGCCAGGCTGGATGGGGCTTTGGGCAACCTGGTCTGGTGGGAAGTGTCCCTGCCCATGGCAGGGGGATTGGAACTGGGTGATCTTTAAGGTCCCTTCCAATCCGAGCCATTCTGACTGGCAGGATGCACCATTTGAGGAAGGGCTGGGTGGTGATCTAGGAAGTCATCTGGAAGAATTTGCATAAGGAAACTTGGCTACTGCATTGTTGTTTAGAGACAATACAGGGGGGAAGAAGGCCAGTGGAAGTACTGTTTTGTTGCAATTACTCTTCAGGCTGTATTATTCATGCTACAAAGGAAAGAATGATACAGTGCAGAGATTTTTGTTCTTCTTGTTGTGAAGTTTTTTTTGTTTGTTTGTTTTTCTCACAAGGTTTGGACCACAATTTTTCTTTTAAAATGGACCACCTCATAGTGTGGTCTCCTTTGCAAAGCTACTCATGATAATCTTTTTCTTGTTGTTCCCCAAAGGCATCTTCTCTAAGCACACCAAGAATGCTGACTGAAGTCTTTAAGTGGAGACACAGCTCCTAACTGAAAATCATAACAGATGGGTTCATTTCTTTAATGGTTCAACAATGATAAAACCACTTTTGTAAACTGTATTATCACAGACATGCTATTAGATTTATAGCTACTAACATCCAGTAATTTTTACATTTTTTTCATTTCTATATAGTTCCAAACTCTTGTGATGCCCTTAAATTAAGAGTTCTTGGTGTTTTTTGAACTGCTGAACATGCCACATCTTCCCTTAGAAAATGCAGCATCTTTGTAATTGAGGTGCACATTTTGAAGGCTTTCCAAACTCATTTACTTGTCTTGTTCAAGTGCTGCTGTTGCAAAAAATAAAAGATTAATTACTAATTTTTAGATGTTCACAATTGCCATCTTGCAGCTAGCTGTGATTAACCATGATGACTAATCATCAGATAGTCAAATTTGACTGATTCTGTAGAAACTTTTCAAAAGGTATGATAGCTGGTTCATATTGGATTTTGCTGATTCTGGGGTGAAAATGGAATTGAGTTAACCCCCTATAAAATTTGATTGTGGAGTGAACAGAAGTGTTTAAAATTGATATATACTCCATAGTCCACACTGCTTAGGCACAATTTTTTAGGATAAATGCATATTACTGCACTGATTGTTGCTTATACTATTACATACTACTTAGAAAAATATAGATCATGAAAGAATTTCTTCTCGGGTTTACACAAAATGGGTGGTTGGTTACATCAGTTTCCAAAGAGGGTTCTAAAGAGAAGTATAAAGGAGTAAAACTAAAATTGCTGCAAACAAGACAATTCTGCCACCAATGTGCAAATGTAACTAAAGTATGGCTCTTAAAAGAGATTACAGAAAATAAAATCACACTCTACATCAAAGTATGTTTCATGCTTGAAGTCAACAGTGGCTGTTGGCAGGTGGCAAATGTGTCCCCTGGGCTGGAGCTGTAGAAGTAATTGGCTTTTTCATTTACTTTCTAAAGAAGGGTAAAATGGTGTCTTGGTTAAAAAAATATTCTATGTGACCGAAGGTTTAATACAGTACTTCATTTTCAGGTTTCGTAGCCAGCTTTTAATAAAATACAACAGCTTTTGAAATAGCTCTGTCACTTCTAAACATGTCAAAAACCTAGAACATTTAAAATAAATATTCTTAGGTGAAATAATTTCCTGAACTTGCTACAGTTTCTTACTATCTGAAACTAGTTTTCACTTTCTGCATTTTATTAAGCTCCAGAAAGCTTATTCAATTCTGTTATGGGATTTAGTACTACTATAAATCATTGGAGGTAGGGGCACACTGTTTTAAACAACAGCAAAATAAAAGATCAGTTATATTTGTGATTGTGGGTTGTTATCACTTCCTACAGTGGTTTTTAACTGTATCCTACAAGAACAATCATTGAAACAGCGTTTTAAAATACACAGAACGCAGTCTATGACATGACTGAATTGAAAGCTATTTATTCCCAGTATTTCCATCAGCAACATCTTTGGTGTTACTCAGGGAGAATAACAGAATGCCTGTGCATTGTTCAGTGTTTGTGTTTTAAGCTATGAATATGTTGTTTTCAGGAAAACCAACTAAATCAACCATACAACATAGACAATTATTATCTAATAACTTAACAACTTGAGAAAACTGGAACTGCTGATAGGTAAATGCACAAAGTCTAAATCTGTAGAGCAATAACAGCAGTTATTTTGCTGCAAGGCAGTGTTTCAGAAGTACAACACAAGTAATTTCTGAAGTTGTTCTGGAAGTATTTTAAACCAAACAGTCCTTCTTTCAGTTGGAGGTTTATTCTTATTTATTTATTTTTGTTGGTTTTGATTTCTTTCTTTTTGTTTAAACAAAATTGACAAATGTATCTTCCAGATATTTTCCGCAGTTTTTCCAGCATGCTGAGGAAAACTAGAAACTCTCATGCAACAGGAATGTGGGATTTTGTACATACATACCGAATTTGAGTTTTCAAGGGAAACATTAGGGAACCCAAAATACCACTTTCACTATGATGGTTCAGGCAGGAATGCATACAGGAATAAGCTGTTCATCCACTACAGTTTGTTATTAAAATTTTTAGTTGTTATTAGTGTATTTTAGTTTCATACAGCTGGTGAAATGCTCTGCTGTGTATTTTCCCCTTTTCTGTACTAACAGAACTTGCTCTGTCTTTTATTATATCTGTAGCAAATGCCTGGTGGTTAACTAGCACTTGTGTTTTTCATTATTTTATTTTAAATATGCAACTTCTTCAATTTATAGCACTAAATATGAACTCCTTGAATATGTAGCACTAAACACTCAGGTCAAAGCTAAGGAGATTTATTAATCCAATAGCTATAGGTTTAGGAAGCAGTAAGAATCCTGTGTTGTCTTAGCTATTGTCAAGGCTTCTTATATACTTTATTCAGCAATATTGTAAAGCAGAATATATCAATACTCCCTAGATCCCAGGAGCCCTCTTCTGGCTTTCTTCTGCTGGCCATGCACTTATTGAAGCATTTTGATGTATTGTCTCACTTCTGAAATCAGCCTGAAACCCTGCAAACAATTGTTCTGCTGTACCTAAATTAACACATTCCTTTGAGCCTCTTTCTTGAACATGGCATGAGCTGAACTTTCACAAAGCCATGTCACAAAGACTGGTAAGGAGCGTGGGTGGCTGCATGGTCACAGGTGGAATTCTAACATCTCAATAATTAGAGGTAGAAAGCAGAAGGTGAATAAGCAATTTTCAATCTGGTAAAAGGTTTTCAGAAAGATGACATGTTCTGGATTAGATTAGATTCTTATCAAACTTTTGATGGTTAGGAAGTGTTGATGAATGGTGAATTGGCAAAAATTGGCAGCAAATTGGGAACTGCCAGGAAGGTAACTGAGCAGGGTGGTCTAGCAATGCAAAGGCAGATAAAGCTTCAGGGCTAGCAAAGGCTAATCAGCCTTGCAAGAGATATCCTGAGTCAGCTTTCATGTGTGAACTGGAAACCTAGATGGTCAAATTACCAAGGAGGGGGAGAGAGAGAATTTAAACAAAATCACACAGTTATGCAGAAAATGAGATGTCACACAGTTGTTTTGGTTGAAGGGACCTCTTGTGACCACCTAGTACACTTTTCCTTCTCAAGCAGTGTCAGCTACAGCAGGTTGCCCAGGACTGTGTCCAGTTGTGTTTTGACTATGTCCACTGATGGAGACTCCACAACCTCTCTGGGCAACCTGTATGACCACCCTTACAGTAATAAATAAATAAATAAATAAATCGTGTTCAGATGGAGCTTCATGGGTTTCAGTTTGTGCCCCTTGCCTCTCATCCTGTCAGTGGGCACCACTGAGAAGAGTCTGGATACCTCTTCATTCCCTCCTAGCAGGTACTTATACATGCTGGTAAGAGATTCCCAATCTTTGGGTATCTTATTGTGAAGAGTTTTTGAAGGAAAAATACAGTCAATGAAAGGCTGCAAATGTTTTCCCTCTAAGGAAGTCAAAACGAGTGGATGAAGACCTTGATTTTAAGAGTAGCTGGTATGAAAAAGAAAAAAGTATGCACTTAGATTAGGACAGAAAACTTAAGAGGTTTAGGGTACCAGGACCAGACCCATACTAAAAAGAGCATAAGGATTACCACACACTGGAGGGATGTTACCAAAAGTCTGTAATGAGGAAGTAAAAATATCTTAGCCTTGTTGAAGATAGTCTTTCAGGAACAAGACCAGAAAGAGGAAAGATCCTCTTCAGAAAAGATCCAGTGATGATTTATGCTCTATTGTAAAGGGATGACTTTTGATTTTTTTGAAAGGAAGAGTGGGATTTGGAGAAGACTTTCTGCCTTGAGGTCTGCATCTGGTGAATGCAGCAAATTGATTTTGGAAGGAGTGATCACTTGATGTTGAATTTGCTCACAAAATCTCAGTTGAGGTTGCAGAGTGAAAGATGGGATCATTTTGTCCTGTTTTTGTAGGTTAGGTTCCAGAGAGATAGGTAAACCTCAAATGTACTGCTTTTGTTTTAAGGCTTAGCCCATGGGTTCAAGTCACTGAACATTTCATATGCAACCAGCCATATGCACACTTGCATCAGAACCAACACAAAGCCAACAGTGTTGGCACAGACCACTTGTAAAATGGTACAGAAGATATTAACCATAATTAGAGATGGAGATACTGACATTGCTTTTCATGATAGCATGACCACCCTCACGAATCTCACTCTCTGGAATTCAAGGCCCTTGTTTTAATATGTAGGAATGTGAGTCCAGCACCAAAGACAATCTGAAATATTTAATGTATTATTTCCTGCAGGCAATTGAGCAGCATAGTCTGGTTTAATTTGCACTTTGTGCGAAATCTGTTTGTAAACACTGAAGTAATGATATGACAGCTTTAGAAGTTTACTGCTGTTATTCTGTTCTGTCAATTTCTTATTACTTCAATACAACATTAAAATTTAGCAGAATGCGTAAACCTAGCAGACCATATCGGAGGCTGCTGTATCTTTACATTTTATTTTGAGCCTCTTTTATCATTTATTGTAAAGGATTCTAGGATGTTGCTTCTGATTGAACGCTAATATACTGTCATTTCCCTTTTCACCACATTTAAAAAGAAAGAAATGTGTGATTTTTTTTTTGTTGTTTTTGTTTTTCAAACAGGCCATTTGTTTTTATCAGGCCATTATTAATATTATCCATTACTTCTACAGATATCTAGAATAAATAAATATATATAGATATAGATAGCCAAATCTGCAACTAAATAAAGATCAGTGGCATTAGTGAATCTTCGTGGTCCTAGATCTGGAGAGAATTTTGTAGGCTAGTATTTAGAAATTGAGGTGGAGAGGAGGCTTTAAGAAATATCCCATATTTCCTTCTATTTGCTGTTGGGGATGACTGCAGGTGCAACTTTTCATTTACTATACTTTTAAACTAGTTCTTTCTGATCTGGAGATTGGGAGAGCAGCATGGACCTCACAGCGTCACTCCTGCAGGTTAATTCTGTCTGAATTGCACTTTTACAGCCTGAAACTCTCAGCATATTGGACATAACCGGGTCATGTTCTTTGTGTAGTGAAAGTGCACAGCTCAGAATGGGACAGTTTCAACTGCCTGCTTGCAGGGAGCAGGTGCAGTAGAGATGCCCTTAGGAGTAGATTAAGAGAAATGAAGAGAAATGAACTGGCCTAGGGAGGGGGAGGACAGAAAAAGTGAGCTATGGGGGAAAGAGTGGGAAATAACAATGAAAAAGGAAGATGATGAGAGCTGACACAAGCACAGAGATAAGAAATGAACGATGCTGAAGAATAAAAATGATGAATATAAAAGGATGGAAAACAGGAAAACCAACAGTATTAGAGTTCAAACGTTCTGTGCAGTGCAGACTGTGTGTGTGTGTGTGTCTGTGTGTGTGTGTGTGGTCACCTGTGCTTCTATGGCTGTTACCAGAACCGGTGTATTTTCCAGGGCTCACCCAGGAAAACGAGCCTTTGCAACTTGTGCTTGAGCACATTCAGAAGTTTGCCAGAGCTACTTCAGTTTTGGAGAAATTAATCTCTGCTTAAAAAGCCCCACTCATACAGTAGCAATAGAAATCACAGCACGTAAAGCTACTACTTGTTATGCTGCTTATGTACTATCTCTGCCTGTTTTAAGCAGGAACAACGTACAAATTTATTTGCTTAGACCACCAAAAACTCACACCAAAGATGCACAGGACCATGGGGCTTCAGAGCTTGACTGCAGCATATTAGCGATAAGTCACCAAGTGACAATAACACAATTGATTCGGGTCATTTTCATGTGCCTCAGATATGAACATAAGGGATCACCAGTGGAACACCCATCTTCAAAACATGGGTTTAACTGGAAGAAAAAAGAAAAAAAAAAGTAGGATATTTGCCTCCCCCTTCAGGCAGAGGTGCTTTTTTTTTTTTTTGGGGGGGGGGGGGTGGGGGGAAGGAGGGTGCAGGCAGAGCTGGTACTCAGGAAGGCATAAAGGGAATAAATTTGTTGGACTGGCTTAAATGAGCAGCCTTTATCAAAGCTCTTCTTTCAGCTCTAGAGCTGCATATAGGCAATGCCATTTACCCCAGGTATTACTAATCCATTATATTACACATTCCATTGCAGCACCAATGTGGTGCTTCTATAGTAACAGAGGCTGCTAGCAGGGTGAAGTTCTGCTACTTAAACACCACAAGAACCTGAGAAACAGCAGTGTAGAAACCCATACCTATTCTCCTCTAATACTTTGTTTCATAAAAGAGTAATTTTTTCATCTGTGAGAAAAGTCATGACAAATTGTCACATGAAGATTTCATAGGTAGGAGTTTGGACTAGTTCTATTTTTTATGAGTAACAAAATAACAAAACAAAACAAGCTTTTCCTGAAACTAACTTTTCTCTTAAAACGGACAAGTAGGATGATGAATCCTGTAAAAAGGATTTTTGACTTCTTCTTTTTTATTTTTATTTTTTGACTCCCGAAGGTTAAGTATATTATCAGAGAGTGCCCAAAAGAGAGCTGTGAGGATGGTGAAGGCCATAGAGGTCGAGATGTCTGAGGAGCAGCTAGGGTCCCTTGGTTTGCTCAGCCCCGAGCAGAGCAGGCTGAGGGGAGGCCTCATGGCGGCCTGCAGCTCCCTCACGAGGGGAGCGGAGGGGCAGGTGCTGAGCTCTGCTCTCTGGGGACAGCGACAGGACCCGAGGGAACGGCATGGAGCTGGGACAGGGGAGGGTCAGGCTGGGGGTTAGGGAAAGGCTCTGCACCCAGAGGGTGGTGGGGCACTGGGACAGGCTCCCCAGGGCAGTGGGCACAGCACTGAGCCTGACAGAGTTCCAGACGCATTTGGACAATGCACTCAGACATCTGGTTTGATTTTGGAGTGGTGCTGTGTGGAGCCAGGAGTTGGACTCAGTGATCCTTGTGGGTCCCTTCCAACTTTGGGTATTCTATGATTTTATGATATTAGTTGCTATAACTAAAAAGAATGAAAGAATGTATAAAACATTTCTTAAAGTTTCTGCAAGTTTTTTTTTTTTTTTTTTAAGCAATTCAATAACTTCAGGAATTGATAACTCTGGACTAAAAACAACAACCCAAACTATGATCACTCAATTTCAAACAAATTGCAAGGCACTGAATTTTAAAGTGAAAACACGTCTCTGTGTTATTCAGAGTCATGGGTGTCAGCAATTCACTTACTGGCACGTTTGTAAATGTCAGGTGAATGTCAGTCTTCTGAGCATTAATGAGGCAAAAAGTAGGATGTGAACAAGGCTTCTGATAATGCTGGAGGTGTCTTTGAGGTAAATATGAGCTATGACTGGTAGGAGTAACATAGTTGTTCCTCTAGGGAAATATTTTCTGTCAAAAAAAAAAAAAAGCATCAGGCATTGTGAACTAAGATTTTCTTCATCTGCGCGTGTTTTTGACAATTGTGCTTAAAAACAATAACATTAAAATAGAAACTAGTGTCCCATGGGTTATGGTGTGCATTTTGTGACTCTGTAATATTCAGGGAAGATCTGTTTTGTACAGTCTGGTTGATAAAGCCTAGACAAATGATGAATGTCTGTTAAGTCTATCACTGGTGGCAGGGCTGATGGCTTGGAATCACATACATAGCAGGATTTTCATCTTCAGTGAACAAATGTTGACCTTCAGACATAGAGACTGGTTTTCTTTATAGGCTTTTAGTGAGAATATGATAGTATTAGAGAAGATTATGTAAAGATGAAAAAGCCTAATAAGTGCTCATTCAAATATAAAGATCATGCAGTGTTTTGTTTTAAAGACTGGGGTTTGAGGGTGAGTGTGTGAACATCAAGAGATGGAAGTTGTCATCATCTCTTTGGCCAGTTATTTTAATATAATTCTTAAACATGGATAAACAGAAGTGTTTTTTTTTAAGGTTTACAAGTTCTATTCTCCTATTGCTATAAAATCTGTTGAAAGGACAATTTTTGTCAAAAGCCAACCCTCTAAAAATAATAAATTTTAAAATAATTAGTTATCAATCCTCATGAAAGTCCTTTTCTTCATTTGCAGTGTCTAGTGAATGGCACAGGTTATATCATGCTTTGAGGTTAATTTAGTTAGCCAGTGAAGTTATTTGAAAAGTCTAGAATATATTCATTTTAATTACAGGACTTCAGGCATTGTGAATTTTCACAAGGCAATATAAGGTTTAATGGAACCAGAATCAGCTTTTCTGTTGCTGTTGGACTTACTGTTCACACTCAGCAAAAATGGGAATGGCCTGATAAAACAGTAAGAAGCAGTGATAAAATAAGCACTAGTGCACAAACGTGTTTTTATGCCAATGTATGGTTTCTGAAGAGTGAGTTAAAATAGGTGAAGGGAAGTACAAGTGTGCTTCTTTGGTTCAGCTAATGTGGGATAGGAAAAGGCAGAAATACACTTTGTGACTGAGTCAAGCTGGAAAGAAAAAGTATTGTTAGAGCAAATTCCAGTCAGATTTCAGGTCCCATTTTGCAAGCCAGCTAGTTCTGTTGAGTTTTAGATAGACATCCAAACTTTGGGATTTTTGTCTGGTTCCATTTCCTAAATCTTATAAATCTCACTAACTAAAACCTTGTGCTTTGTTTTGCAATATGAAAACTGAGTGATCATCTGTTTTTTGTTTTGTTTGGGGGTGGGAATGGGGGTGGTTTGTTTCTTTATTTTATTTTATTATTTGATTTATTTTCACAGACACTTATCTAGGATTTTGAACCAAAACTTTCAGGTAAAGCCAAAAAGGATGCCTTTTCAAACAGGCAAGAAATGTTGATGCATATATATGTATATAACTTTATTGATTTTAAAAATAATATTGCGTAACTCAAAAGTATAAAAAAGTTGTTACAATATTCAAAATGTTCTCCACTGTCTGGGTTTACATGATGTAAGAACATATGCAAGGAATTTTAGAAACAGAAGTCATATGGACCAGAGTTGAATCCTCTAATGCTTCACTGTATTTATTTGGGCTTGGTTCAGTTATATTCTGTAAAACCTATTCTGCTCTGCAGCTGGCAATGAATTGGTATGTGCAAGACTGCCAAACTAAATCTAGATGTTGCACAAATTAGTACTGCAGATGGTGTGCCTCCTTGTGAATACTTTGGTTTCTTTACATTGAAGAGGGGACTGTGCATGGGGGGATGGAGGTAGGAAGTGTGTGGGTGGAAATGCTGTTGTCTGGGAGGCAGAGACTGTACGAAAAGAACCAAGATGACCTTGCTGTATTCATTGTGCCTCCATATTGTCAGCCTGGTTTAGCTGAAATCTCTTTTTGTTACTCAGTGATCTTATTTTCTTCAAAAGGCTTTGCTCCTTCAGTGGTGCTGGTACAAGGAAAGGGATGGCAAGGTGAGGGGACAGACGCCAGCTGGCATCTTGTTGCTCCCGTGCTTTCAGTGGTCCTTCTAAACCTGAATCTTCATGGCTTAAGGTGCAGTCCTGAAGCTGGTGGGCATAACTATCATCCCCTCCATCCACATGCTGCATCGCAGTCAAGCCAGCAGTGAAGGCTTACCAATATGACGCCCAGGAGAACCCTAGTGGCAGTCAACTCACAGCTTTGGAGGAGCGTGACTTTGGCCCCGGGGTAACAGCATGCAGGTAAGGGAATTTCTTCTGATGCTGAAACTACATCTGGAGGCAGTTTTTGCCCTTAGCTTTACACAAACTTGCTCAGCTCTAGTAAGCTGATCTTTTTTTGTTGTTGTTGTGGTCCACCACTTGGCCTTGTTAGCTGGCCTTGATCTAGCTAGATCTGGCCTCTTACCCTTCAGCATTAGACTAGTGAGTATTAAGGGAAATTTGTGACCTTATTCTGTTGCCATTTTCTCCTGACAGAAGGCAAGAGCACAGAAAAATTCAAGTTCACTCAGAAGAACACTGTTTTTTCTTTTACTTCAGCTCAGAAGTGTAAACTGCAGCAATCATTCTAAATGATGAAAAGGTTATGGGATGATCATTTGTCATTTCCTTTTTTTTTTTTTTTTTGTGATAAACTGAGATTATGACAGTAAGAGTTGATGGTTCTCTTCAGATAAAGATAAGAATAGGTTTTACCATTCCAAGCTGTTTCTCTTCAGTGCATTTCTGACCCTAAAGGTGAAGGAAGAAGCCGCAACAATAAAAACAGATTTGTGCAAAGTGCTGGAAAGGATATTGAGGTTTCAGGGAATGAATGAATAGGGTGTTATACCTCTAATCTCTCTTATTCTGAGTTTCTGGCTGCTGTTCTGCTAGCAGCCTCCAGATCAGATGTTTGCTTCAGAGGTCCAGCATTTCTTGACCCTTCATTGCTCACAGACTAACATGTTCTTTATCCTTGTCCTGGTTTAGGATGAGTAACAGTAGCTTAAATTGCTGACTACAGGCACTGAAGATAGTGTCCACCTTAGTGGTGGTTCTGGACTGTGCTTGGAAAATCAATATAATTGGAAGGTGTGTCAGCAGTGACAATTGCTTGCTATCCAGCTATAAGGATCAAATCATAACTTTGCATACCCAGTTTTCAGAAACACTGATGAATTTGCTGTTTACTTTGTAATTACCAATTTTCAGTTGTTAGAACCATTCTAAGTTAATTTTACATTTTGTTGAGCATAATTTGATCATGTTAATATCTAACTTTATGCAAATGCTAACTGGAATCAATTTATACATTGATAGTCTTTTACTGACAATATATACGTTTACATTGTCACATGCAAGTACACACAGATCTTAGTTCTTTTTTTATTTGTTTGTTTTTGTACTTTTAGCCAATGTTGCTTTTTATCATGCATATTAAACTTTACAGAATGTGTGGCTAACATTTAACAATTTTCCTGGCAAAGTGAGGTAGAGGTGTTAGATTCTTTGGTTAGTTTTCGTTCCCCAGTGTCCTAAAATATCTCTGCTGAACAGTTTAGAATCCTGACATTCAAATGATTTTTTTTTCCTTAATCAGTAGATCTAAGAAAAGGTTTACAGCAAGCTTCAGAAACAGAACACTGAAGTAAAAAAATAAATAAATAAATCAAATGTGTGTGATCAGTTTTCAGTTTTGTTTACTTTTTAAGTCAACGGTCACTCCTACTTTAGCTGAGTATTCTGCTTTCCATTCATATGTTGACACGCAGTGATCCAGCCTTCACTGTGGGGTACCTTTTATGTAACTGTTAGTCAAGGATGAAGTCACTGAGAAAGAATCGCTGTTGTATTAAATAGCTCATCTGCAGCACGTTCTCTGAAGAGCACAGCAACAGAGAAGTGCAGCTTCATCCAGATGAGGGAGCAAAAGCCTGGCTTGCTGTGGTGGTTTTAGTGCACTAGGCAGCTGAACTCTACCACAGCTGCTCTCTCACTCCCCCTTCTCAGGAGAGGAGGGGAAGGAGGAAAGGAAGGAAGGAAGAAAGGAAGGAAGGAAGGAAGCTCATGGGTTGAGATAAGGCTAGTTTAATTAAAGGGAATATAATTATTAAAGTACATTTATTGTTAAGGAAAAGATTAAATAATTTAACTAAAGGGAAAAGGAAGAGGGGAGAAAAAGAAAAAAGAAAAAGAGAAAAAAAAAAAAAAAAAAAGTCATGTAGAAGCACAGAGAGAGGAAAGAAATTACTCTCTACTTCCCACCAAAAAGCGATGTTTGGCCAAGCCCCTGAAGCCTAAATGCGCATAGCCATTGTTCAGGAGGACAGATGTTTTCACAATCAGAGCCCTCCCGTCCCCTCTCCTTACCCTTTTCCACATTTTATTGCTGAGTGTGACAACATATGGTGTGGAATATCCCTTTGATTGGTTTGGGTGAGCTGCTCTGGTGATATTCCTTCCTCACCTGTGGCCCACCCACAGCCTGCTGGCTCTTGAGGGTTAGAGGGAGTGCTGATGCTGTGCCAGTATTGCTCAGCAAGAGACAAAAAGTTGGTGTGATACCAGGGCTGTTCTAGCTACAGGTACAGAGCACAGCACTGCATGGGCTGCTGCAGGGAAAGGTAATTCCATCCCAGCCAGACCCAGCAGACTTGCACCCTTCCAGGTGCATCCTTAGAGCGGTGGTAGCACCACTACTGCTGCAGCTGCCTTCTTCACCAAGCACAGCAGAGCAGGTCCTGGGCACCTTGCACTTGTTCTGCTGCAACAGGAAAAACATGATGGGAGGGTGTCTCAAGTAAACATTACCCAAGAGACTGCCTATGCTCACTGCAGAGCTTCTATGTTCCTGTTGGCTGCTCTGGAGCTGCTTGTGGAGAAGGGGCAGATGTGTTCTCCATGCAGATACAAAGGTCTCATACCGATTTTGCATCTGCAGGGAATTATTACATGTTGATGAACAGTTTAGAAAGTTTTATGTATATATTTCTAGTTGTGCAATCAATTTTACTATTCTGGGAAACTTTTGTAATAAAAGAAAACGGATAATTTACCTGGGAGTTAGTTTGTACTGTATATCAAAGGAGGTAATTTGTTCCTGACAATTCTCAGCATTACTTCAGAAAATGGTACTTAAATGTTCTTTACCATTTACCAAAACTATTGATTCTTAATATTACTGTCATAATTCTAGGATTTTATTAGCAATGCTTCTTTATTTTTCAGTTACAGTGAGAGAGTCTTCTCCAAAGAAGGGCTACAAAGCTGGTGAAGGGCCTGGAACACAAGTCCTATGGAGAGTGGCTGAGGTTGCTGGGGTCTCCTCTGGAGAGGAGGAGGCTCAGGGGAAACCTTATTGCTCTCTGCAGCTACCTGAAAGGAAGGTGTAGGGAGCTGGGGGTTAGCCTTTTCTCACAGGTAACTAGTGATAGAACACGAGGGAATGGCCTCAAGTTGCACCAATGGAGGCTCAAGTTGGAAATGAGGAGACATTTCTGCTCAGAAAGAGCAGTCAGGCATTGGGACGGGTTGCCCAGGGAGGTGGTGGAGTCACCATCCCTGGGGGTGTTTAAGGCAAGGTTGGATGTGGTGCTTAGGGACATGGTTTAGTGGGTGATACTGCTGGTATGGTGATGGTTGGACCAGATGATCTTGGAGGTCTCCTCCACTCTTAGTGATTCCATGATTCTATGAATCTCCAAGGATTGATATATCAGTACATCTTTCCTGCTCTGAGACAGGACCCAGTTCAGATTTTGCTCTGTTGGGAAAGAGAAATAGAAAAAGGGAGGAGATGTTGGTCAGGAACTTGGGTATCTGGGGTCAACCAGCTGCCTTGAGGGAGAAGGCAGTGCGAGAAGGAAGGAGACAGAGTCCGTAGCTGGAGAAGGTGGTACTACCTCCACCCTAGCTGCTGCTGTTCTCCAAGTCCCATGTCAGCCCTTTAGGGCTACAAACTATACATGTAATAATTTAAAGTGCTTTTCATTCAGGCCAGGGTTAATGGAGTGTGCAAAAGCAAGTTCTTAATTAGCTACTTTGTAAGCTTTTTACACTTTACCCTCATGTCTATCTCAAATGAACAATATATTCCGCACTGTGCACTTAAATCCTCAGTATTACCAGAAGATGAATGAATTTGCATCTCCTGTGTTTTTCTTTGAAATTTTCTTTTTAAAGGCTGTGATGACTGTAAATTGAGCAAACTTAGCTGAGAAAGGGAGAAAAAATAGATATCTAATATGATACAGCCAGGAGTTATTCAGCTGCAAAGCATTAAACCCATTTCCAACACCATTCTTTACATAGATACATAGAACAAGCTTTGCAGATACAGGAATTGGAGAATTCTTAATGCTGTTAACTTCTTAGATTTTGAGCTGCTTATTTTATCATCTGTTGCAAATTGCACCTTCTGTGACTCCTCTTAAGGAAAGCCAGCTGTTTTCTATTCTTCAGATGATGCCAGACATACCAGCTCCCTTTCTTCCTATTTATATATAGCCTTTTCAAACTTACATATAGAAATAAGTTTTAGAGAAAGCAGTGTTGGGATTTGTATAGCACAAGTAGCTTACACCAATGAAGATCAAAATCTAAAAGATAATACTTCCAAATAGTAAAGATCATAAACTGTGCCACTCTTCTTTTGGCCTGACAGTCTTCTCATTTTCCAAGTGCCAGGTTTTATCCTCCAAATTTCTTTTACTGCCACTAAGAGGACTGCAGATTTACTGTTTCTCTTATAATCCTGATTGCTTATACAGACCTCTTTGGGAATTCTATTGCATTTAATTCTGAGTGCTATATTGTACTGTATTTTGGACAAATTATTTGTAGAATAAAAGTCTTCATGAGGGCTCAGATCTCAATAAGAGTCTTCATGAAGGCTCAGATCTCAATAGTAGATTTCTAATAATATGGTAATAATTGTTTCACATTTTCTTTTTTATGCATGCTCTAACCTACCTGTTTCCCACCATTACAATTCCTTATTTCTGTTCAGTGCTGATACCTAACAGATAGAACTCATAATGCTACACGGAAGAAGCCTTGTGAAATAAAACGTATGTATCTCATATGGGATTCTGGTGTGCATTAAAAGGAGCGTGGCCAGTAGGTCAAGGGAAGTGATCCTTCCCCTCTGCTCTGCCCTGGTCAGGCCTCACCTGGAGTACTGTGTCCAGTTCTGGGCTTCCCGGTACAAGAAGGACAGGGGTCTCCTGGAAAGAGTCCAGCAGAGGGCCACAAAGATTATATGGGGCCTGGAGCATCTTCCCTATGAAGAAAGGCTGAGAGACCTGGGTCTGTTCAGCCTGGAGAAGAGAAGACTGAGAGGGGATCTCCTCAGTGTATATAAATACCTGAGGGGTGGGGGACAGAAGGATGTAGCCAACTTCTTCTCAGTGGTTTGTGGGGATAAGACAAGGGGCAATGGCTGCAAGTTAGAGCATAGGAAGTTCTGCACTGACATGCGAAAGAACTTCTTCATGGTGAGGGTGACGGAGCACTGGGACAGGCTGCCCAGGAAGGTTATGGAGTCTCCTTCTCTGGAGATATTCAAGGCCCGTCTGGACGTCTACCTGGGCAGCCTGCTCTGAGGAACCTGCTTTGGCAGGGGGGTTGGACCGGATGATTTTTTTTTTTATTTTTTTTTTTTTTGCCATATGCCATTCTGGGTATTTATTTGTGTGCTATGGAGTATGTCAGGTGAGCCTGACATGTATCCACTGGTTAAGTGTTCTTAGCACCCCCATCAAGTTCTAAATCTCTGATATGCCTAGGCACCTACCTCTTATTATCTTCCTTTGTAATTGACCACTTATTGATTGTAGATAATAGAAGCGGTGCTAAGAAGTGCTGGGCTAGGAGATGCCAGAGCTTGACATCTCCTTACATACAACCAACATAGGTTCTGCTCAGCTTTTTTGCTTGTTTCCATGAGATGGAGAATTGCTTTGTACAGCTGCTGCCACAGCCATGACTGGCAACCAGCATAGCAGTGTTAATGAGGCATGGCAGCTGAAGTCCTTGGCATTGGATAAGCTGCCCATGGTTATCAAGATGTTTCTTGCAGTTGTGATTGTGCTTATAATAATTATGGAAAACTTTTGCACATTCACTTGTCTTGAGTTATTCTGCACAGGTGTCTTCATTGCATGTTCCTGTAATACAAACTGAACAGACTCCTAGTTTTTTTGCTTCAAAACTGTGCAGTGTGGAAACTGGTTAGAAATGTCAGTGCTTCATATTTCATTTGAAGTTCTCACTGATCATACTGGACCTTCATTACATACCAAATTTTTGAAATGCAGCACTTGTCTTCCAGGACTCAGCCTCTGGTTTAGGTAGATTTATTATCAGTTGTTGAGACTTCTCTTTTCAAAGAAATTAAATTATTGGTAGGTAAATTAGTTTTCATTGCTTCTGCCATTGATTTATTAATAGTAAGACCCATTGTTTTGGCAGAGCTCATAAGACCATCTGTCTTTCTGTGCTTATCTTCAACTAATGTTTTTCTGTTATAAGAAATCAGACTTGGTCAAGTGAGACAGCTCTGCCAAACATTCACTGTTTGTGTGCTTGCTTATTTATCTGTTGACCGGCTATCAATGTAATCAATGGCCATGTCAAGCTATGTGGAAAAGCAAAACATCAAGGCCAAATTACTACATACAACTTAGGTACAAGCATCATTATGAACCTGTAGGTACAGCATTTCGAATCTGAATGCTGTCTTACACTGGCAAGAAATGCCTAAATTGGAATTTAATGACAAAACAGCCGCCTTCTGGTTCTATCTCCAGGAAGGAGCTAGTACACACAGAATTAAGCATGTCGTAAGCCCTGTTGGCCTAAGAAATGGGTTGCATTGGAGGAACCTGAACAGTGAATCAGCACAGATCACTTACAATTTCTTTGTGTTTTTATGTATGCATATAAATTGCACCTGAATGATATGTATGCAACATTTCCCCCATCTTCACACATTTGTAAGCCTTCAGCAAAAAGCTGTTTTTCTCAGAAATTTAAACACTCCTAGTAATCATGCCACCAGTTATCATCACGGCTCAGGATAATAAGCAAGGAGGCAGATAAGCTGGCAAAACAAGGTAAGTAAATGATCCATATTTTGTATCTCCACCTCCAGAGCCCTGAGCAAAATGAAAGAGAAATTAGATAAATTTATGTATGCATGTAAAACTCTGTGTGAGGTGGTTGTGAACGGTGTGTTCTGTGCTTCAGTTTTATATGGCAGCAGAGGTACTTGAAATGAAAGCAGCTTCTAAAAATAAATGTCATTGAGACCTTGAAATAAAAATTAAATCACAGGGGTGTCAGTCACTTTGCTTATATGGAAACTGGTGGATTTCATAGTCTTGTATTAAAATAAAGCCAGTTTGCACAACCTGAACACAGCTTATTCCAAAACATTAATGTCATATAATCATAGAATCATAGAATCACTGAGGTTGAAATCAAACCCATATCTTTAACTGTTGAAGGGTTTTGTTTGTTTTTGTTTTGTTTTGTCAGGTTCTCAGGTTAAGCACGTCAGTCTGTCAGTCTCTCTGGCACCCTGGCACCTGGAAAACAGTATTTTTCCTAGACAGTTTTCTGACTTCTTGAAAGTTGTGAAAACAGGTGTCTTAACTCTAGCAGTGCTGTTTTTTGTTGTTGTTGTTGTTGTTGTTGTTTGTTTGTTTGTTTGTTTTCAGTATGCTTCTTGGATGTAATAAAGCCATTATACTAGTTACAGAGAAAATTAATTTGATAATAAAAAAGTAGTAAATCTTCCTTATAGTTTCATGTTTATCCTTCAATCAGATTAAAATGCCAAGTGTAGAGGTCTGTCCCTATCAGGCAGTCATTGAAGAGCTGGCTGACACTCCAAAGAGTTAGAAAGGAAATATTTATTCCTAAACAATTTGTTTTTGTTATAGATGTATATTTCTAGTATTATTTTTTTAATAGTCTTTAAAGAGTGCATACCTGCACGTTAGATGTAAGACATTATGAAACCCATTAAAAATCCTAACTTTCCGACATATGTTGACTGAACCTATCATTAAAAATCTGTAGAATGACTAACCAAAAATTCAAAGTGGGAGCTGCAATTACGGTACCTACGTTGAAGGAGAATTAACTATGTAAATCATTCAAAAAACAGCAGTTTTGAGGGGATTGGCCACTTCTTCAATGTGAGTCAAAGGAGAAAACTATTCTGCCTCTGTGTACACACTAGTAGAAAGTTAAGAATCTGAATGGAAAATAATATAAAGGAAAAGTAGTTTGCAATTAACCTTTCAGAATTCCAAACAACTGATGATATAAAATTCTTAAAAGCTGAAATTTCCTGACTTTTCATATCTAGATGAACATGGAGAGGAGGAAGGGAGCTTAAGGAATATTAACTTATCTGAAAAAAAGACTTTTGTGCAGTTTTTAAGCCAGGTGTTTTAAGGCACTAGCACATCAGGATTAATTTTTCAACTAAGACCTTAGCTCATAGCACAGGTATATATTCCTGCCTATATTTCATATATTTCTGAACCTTTGCTGAGGAGCAGCAAAGCTTTACGCTTTAACATGCTCTACAGCTTTTTAGCTTGGCTGCTTACAAATTTGTTGTGCGTATTTGTTCTTTACATATAAACTACTACATTTTGGTATTTGTCTTTGTTCCACTGCTGTCATTTTAAATGCTGGACCTGCTTTTATAATGTTCAGGAGACATGTTTTTTTTAGTTCTGAAAAAAATATATTTTTGTATGAAAAGCTGAATGTATTTCTGAGATCACTTCCTTAAAACATTCTTTCTTACCAGAAGTGTGTTATTTCAGTAATTTTACACCAAATAGTTATCCTTATTGTGTTCTTTCATCTGGTAATATTTTTAACCTTAAGACTCTTATTGCTGCAGAACAGCACAATAAACAGACATGTTCCTACAGGCTTGTATTTTCAAAATATGTAATAAAGGTTCATTTGAGTTTAAGATGAGCAGAAAACATAAGATGTCAGAAGTTGCTGGTGTTTTTATGAAAATCCTCTATTTACTTGTAAGAAATGCTTTCAACTTTTCTTTTTGCCTACTCTATAACTTTATATTACTGTCTGGATTTTATTGAAATGACAATGGTAGATATACCATCACACTGTAGATATAGATATGATGTAGATATACATCACAAGTTGCACACTTTGCACCTTGCTTTTTCAGCAACAGAAGGGTGAGTGGCAGGCAGAAAGAAGGATGGTTACACAGGTGTAGCTGGTCAAGGAAGAACCAAGGCAGCCTTCAGAATGAGAAACCTTGAATCTGAACTCTCTCACTGGAAAATAAATAAATAAATAAATAAATAAATAAAAAATGAGACATTTAACAAAGGGAAAGAAGATGGAAAAGAAAATTAAGTAACAGAGTTCTTATTAAAATTCTTACTGCAGATTTCATAAAATCTATTTGATTTTTTAAGAAAAAGAAAAGAAAAGAAAAAAGAAAAGAAAAGAAAAGAAAAGAAAAGAAAAGAAAAGAAAAGAAAAGAAAAGAAAAGAAAAGAAAAGAAAAGAAAAGAAAAGAAAAGAAAAGAAAAATGAGATCTAAGAAAAATGAGATCTGAGCTGTGAACAGGAATAAGTCTTCTGACACCATGACACCAAAGGGTTGTTTTCTAAATTTTAGCAGAGATATTTAAGACTTTGTAAGATTTTAAATATCCAACTTTTAGAACCAGAACAGCAAAAAGCAGGCAGGTTTTCAGCTGGAAAGTTGTTGTATCATTGGAAAAATCCAGATGTGTCATTTTATGTATGAGACAAGAAGTGGCATTTTCTCAAAAGCACTTTTTCTGACTTTGCATTACTGGCACTACAGGCCCTCAGCATTCTCACCTGCTGCTCCCTCCTTTTCTGCACCATAAAACTTACTTTCCTACTCCCAACTTTCTCAGTTACGAAAACTTGTATAAAATTTATAAAGAATTATATGTTCTTTATGTAAGAATTACATAAAACTTACAAAGAATTATAAAGAATTTATAACTTTGTTGAAATGATAAGGTTAAAGGGGGATTAATAGCTACTGGGTCTTTGATGTAGGGCTTCTATCCTCCAGTGTGGGGGCTGAGAACCTTGGGAGGATTCCGGTTGCTTATTCCTAAGATTAAAGATAGATTGCTTGAAGTACCATGTTATCCTTTTTTCTTTAGTGCTAAACCTTGTGGACTCAAAGGTTACCATCACAGAGAGGAATGCAGATTTGACACCTGATTTCCATTTACTGTTGCCTCATAGACCTCTTGTTCAAAAACGTTTTTCACATTCCCATGGGAGGAATGCATCACAGAAATTTGCATTCGTATACTGGTCACTAAATGATTTATTTCCACTTGCCCACTCATTGCCAGTATCAAGCTCTTCATTCCCATCATAGCAATGGGGCAAACTGGTTTTACTATATGGCTATACTGTATGTCCAGGAAGAAAGATGAAGTTGGTTGAATTTATACTCAAAATGAAATAAGAATTACCCAGCTGTACAAGTTATACACACCTCTGAAAGTCTGGTCTCAGTAGATGCTCTTCCGAAAGAGTACACATCTACACAGATCTTTCACATAGTAATCAGAGGCTGATGGCAGTTGAGATTGTGCACAAAGAGAAAGATTTATTGCTTCTGGTTTTGTGTTTTGCCAGAAATGTAAATGCCTTTTCCACAGAGATATATCTCTATATATCTGACCTCCCTGAATTTAAAGGAAGAATTGAAAAAGTGGGAAAACTTTCCTACAGAACTGAGCTACTGAGCTATACAATTCAATTTATTAAAAAAAAAAAAAAAAAAGTTTCCTGCAGAATGGCACACTAAGTAACTTAAGCATTCAAGATTAATGAATTATGTCAATGTTATGACATTCAGTTAAAGCTGAAATGCTTTCATCATGGTTTAATCTCCAGATTATAAATCCTCTAAATCAGAGAATAGTTGTTCACACATAAATATGTCCCATCTGAGTTCCCATTTTTCCAGTTCTTTCCAGTCACTCATGATATTACTTTCATTCGTGCTCTCGTCATTTCTATCAGAAGGAAATAAAATTTTCTGAGCTGTTGTGCTCTTTGTCATCAGACTATCAGACTGTGATACACACAATACTTCACCGTGATGCCATTTAATTTTCAGAGTTTGGGGTCTTTTTTCATGATTTTTAGCAGTAACATTTTCTGTCTTACTCTACTTTTTTATTTTTATTTATATATATATATTTTTTTTTAATAACAAACAGTTAGTAGAACCAAATGAATACTTGTTAGGAGGACATTATTTCTTCTTCCCTCCATCCCTCCCGTCCTTCCTTCCTTCGGAATACTGTCTCTGTTCAGAAACAATTCCTCTTCGTTTATGAGACCTTATTTGCAGAAATAAGCTGACAGTTTTCAGCTAGATGCCTCAAAGAATGGAACATCATTGATAAAGAAGTAGTAAATGTTTTAAAGATGTTAAGCTCTCCAGAAGCTTAATCAATATTAAGCCAGTGAGTGCTTATAACTGACAATAAGTGTGCCTTATTTAAATTCCTAAATAGTGTGTTTTAAAGGGGAATCTATCTGCTAATAAGTAGTAAAGCTTAGTCTGATGATCTGTGACCACAACATTTGTCAAATATCAACTTTATTGCTTGCATCTACTTTCAGAGGAACGTTATAAGATGACTAGAGCAAGTAAGTCTCTCAGTGTAAGCATAAATTCATGCAATATTATGAAGTATCTATGTAGCTTAGTAGTTCTTTTTTAAAGATGTTTATAGAAATCTATGGTTTGTGTTACTGCTTGTGGTCTGCAAGTGTGGACACACAACACAGCAATTTACATCACAACATCTGACTCTTGGCCTCTAATAGTGCCACCAAGTCTTTTTGTAGTAAGGGGGAGTTTTCCTTCCAATGTCATGATAAAGACATTTGCCCATGTCCAGAAGAACATTATACAGTGTCTGTATAGTATTCACATCACATTTCAGTCTTGCAGAATGGTATCAGTAACACTGTAACAATGATGCTCTGAACTTTCTTGCTGGTGAACTTCACAATATCTTCTATCTTGGGCTGAGTAAATTTAGCTTAGTTTGCCTGTAGGTGTCAGTGGAAAGCCAAACCAAATTGTAATATCTAAACCTGCCTGAAAACTAGCTAGATGGCTTCATGGAAGATAATGTGATGTATTGATATTAGCAGTGTGGAATAATTGCTTAAGGTGAGTGTCCTGGTTTCAGTTAGAACAGAATTAATTTTCTTCCTGGTAGCTGGTGGAATGCTGTGTTTTGGCTTAGGATGAGAAGAGTGCTGATAACACCCCGATGTTTTAGTTGTTGCAGAACAGTGCTTATACCAAGCCAAGGACACCTCAGCCTTTTGCTCTGTCCTGCCAACAGGCAGGCTGGGGGTGCAGTAAGAGCTGGGAGGGGACAGACCCAGGACAGGTGACCCAAACTAGCCAAAGGGGTATTCCATACCATCTGATGTCATGCTAAACAATATATAGGGGTGGCTAGCCGGGGGAGGGGGTCGGACTGCTCAGGGTTAAGCTGGGCATCAGTCAGCGGGTGGTGAGCAATTGCATTGTGCATCACTTGTTTGTACATATTATTATTAGTAGTACTATTATCATCATTGTATTATTATTATTATTATTATTATTTTCCTGTCTTATTAAACTGTCTTTATCTCAACTCACAGGCTTCACTTTCCATTTCTCTTCCCCGTCCCAGGGAGGGGGGAGGGTGAGCGAACGGCTGCGTGGTGTTTAGCTGCTGGCCGGGTTAAACCACGACAGTGACTTGGAAATTAAACTGATATTCACATTTTAAAGAAAAGGTACAGCATTGAACAAGGTTCCAGGGTGGAGTGTAGCTGCACTACACAGAAGTTTCCTAGGCCTCCAACCTTAGATGCTAATCACACTGGGAGAACTTGGTGTGCTGACTCTAAGAGGAACAGAGTGTGGAGCAGAGTGGAGACAGCTAGGCTCTGTAATAAGATGGAAACTCAATTGTTATTGTGCACACTGAGACTGATAGGCTGCACATTTGCTACCCTGAGCCAACAGCCTGCCATGTTTTTGATAAAATGCTGACCTTTTGGAGAACTTTGCTCACTATAACTGCACCAATTATAATCAAGATATGCATGACTAGAGTTACTCGAGCTCCAACTAAAGGATAGAAAATAATATAAATTGGCTTAAGAGAGAGGGGATATTAGGGAAGATAGCATCACAAAGGATACCTTCTGACTTCTGGGATCGGTCAATGGGCTGAGCCTCTCTTCCCCCCCATTGGGACACCTTTGGGTAAGATTAAAACACTTGGTTATACCAAGTGCCTCCCTGGGAAACTTAGAAATCTCTACAGAGTTGTTTTATATCTTTCAATGTTTTTATAGCCAGGCTGAGTTACTCATACTTTTGGTATTAGTATATGACTTGCAGACAGTGAATTTATCACCAGCAATCCAAATAACCTGTGCACCTGTTGCTTTAATAAGTTGCACTACTCATTAAGTCTAGGTGTGATAGTTCTCACTGAATGCAACCAAACTCTTTAAGTGTGGCCATGGTAGTTCATGGAATGTGACTAGACTGAGAGTGTATTATGTTATTTGTGAATCCGTAATAATACCCTGAATGTGACCAGACTTATAACAGCTAATTGGGCATCACACACATTTACTACTTTAACCTTTAACACAACAGGCAGAAAAGATATGCTCTGGATATTAATCTAATTTCTTAGATACAGGCATAAGAGTGTTCTTGAAGGCTCTAATATTTATGTGCCTTAAAATCAGTGAAACATTTGTCTTTATCTAAGACAACCAGATATCAGTGGAATGCCATTCCATCCAGAGGCAATGAACTATGTAAAACCTTAAATCCAGAAATAATTGGACAGAGTCAGGGTTATTTTAATCCTTCAGATTAAAATACTTTTTTTTTTTTTTTTTTTTTTTTTTTTTTTTTTTTTTTTATGGAGCAGAAGATATATTCCTTTAAGAAGAAAATGTCAGATAAACATTAGATAAATATTAGAAAAATATTATTCATTTTCATTTCCACGAGGATCTTAAGGATTAGATCCTCATGTATTTTTTAAAATTAGAATTGCTGGTTTCTTTGTATAAGCTGTGTCAGCATGGTGAATCTTTTAATGATTGCTTCAGAGCAGATTGATAGTAAAAGAGCATTTCATTCTTTTCCTTGATATCAAGTGTTTGCACGAGAATCAATTCATAGATTTTACGGATACTACGATATAGTATTACAGGTATGCAAGGTTTCAGTTCTTTCACTAACTCACTCAAATACTGCAGAGCGTATAACCCAAACTGCTCTTCTCCCATTTATTTAACTCAAATAGGTGTTGTTGAGAGATGAACATTGTTCATTCCAAAGTGTACCAAATAACATTTAAAAATGTAGTTTGAGCACGTCACCTGCAGTATAGGTGTTACTATATTCTGTGTGAAGTGTAGCCCACTAAAGGTCCACAGCAACCTTTGGGACAACATACAGTGAATAGTACTGCCACACTGGTGTGCACTGTGCTGCTCAGCATTTCCAATGTGTCTGAGTCTTTCTGATCATCCTTTTACATATAAAAAATGGATAATGAATAAAAATATGCAGTTAGATAGCTGCCCTTTCTGGCGGCTTTCACTGCTTTGGAATCATGTTTCTTTCCTATAGCTTATCTATTAATTTTTTTTTTTTCAGCTGCATGTTCTTCAAACTTCTTGAATAAAATGTATTGGCATACATTTCTAATGTGCATACCACTGCTCAGAGCACGTTCATGGTTTAAGTTAGATACAGATATAGGCAAGATAAATTCAGTAAGACTTTTTTCTTGTTCATATCCCCCCATGCTGGTATGAAGAAATCTTTACTCCTGTGCAAGTGAAACAAATCAACATGACATGCAGAGATGGTTTAGAATGCTAAATATGAATTATGGTGAGGGCAACTCAGTACTCCATCAGTATTTATGATTCATTGCATTAAACACATCACAACTGCAGTTCTGGGCTCCATCATGCTATGTGCAATACAGATACATCACAAAAGAAGCAACAACAACAACAACAAACAAACAAACTGAAAACTTTTCTTTCGTGTAGAACAGAGATGAATTTTTAAATATATAATATTTGATTTTTTTTTTTTTTTATGGACTGATAAAAAAATCAGATTGAATCCACTCTGTGTAGACATGGTCAGTAATAATATGGGAAACAAACAAATAATTTAAAAGGCTATCACATTTAAATTTTGCTCTTTGAAATTATTTCCAAATAAAACTACTTTTTTTTTTTTTTTTTTTTTTTTTTTTTAAGAAAATGGGGCGGACATACTAGGAATCATCAATTCTTCAAATCTCTAAAACAGAGCCAAAATTTCTGTGAGTAATTTTTGGCAATATATGTTTCCTGGTTATGTAGAATTACAGGCTAAGTATGTGAACTACCTTGAATGAGGCATGTAGGCAGTAATACTTAAATCTGACAGTGACAGTGAGTTGTTGGACATTGTCTTTTGACATTGCTGGCCCATAGTGAAAATACTTCAGCTAAGGGAAACATCTGACAAATATGGTGTGACTGAGGATGGCAAAATCCCCCTCTGGGGATGTTCAAAAGCATCCCTCAAAAGGGATGCAGCTTGCTTCCAAATAGTTATCCACTTAAACTGAGGCCAGTGAGATTTTTCTTTCCAAATGGCATTACTGGGGAGTAATTACTTTATTTTCCATGATGGGATACAAGATTCCATATTGGTCTCACTGATGTCCCACCTCCATTCACATACTAAAGTAATGGACCTTTTTCATAGTAGTGATATGAAAAATAATACTTTGTTGCTTGTTTTTGATGATCCTGGAAATTTTTTATACTATTTCCTGTACAACCCTTTGACATGAGCTTTATGCCCTTGTGTTACAATACTGTAAAATATTTTAAAATACATTTTTATTAAGGCCCAAATCTCAGCATTCATGATTAGTTAGTGCAAAGTTGACAGTGTAATAATATTTCAGAGGTTAAGAAAACCTCAAGTAATTTGCCTTAGTGAGTGAATACTTATTTTTTGTATCTTATTTGTAAACTAGGCATCTCTAAGTTATAGAGCAATTTTGGATCTAAAGGTACTGAGATACCACTTCGTACCTCCAGTAATTTATTGAATAGTTCTGTTATTGCCCAGTTGACTTTAGGTGATTAAAATGATCAAGAACAGTGTTTGTAATGAGGATGGCTGCTAAATGTCAGTACACACTATATGATACTGTATAAAATATTAAAGATAATTCTGGAGTATGACAGTAACTCTACATCTGGAAATTATAGTGGCTACTGTTAATGAGAATAGTATTTCCAGCTAAAATCAAAGCTTTTTTTAAACGAATATGTTTCTTCATTATTGCATAATCATTTTTCTTTAGAAAGGGTCCTCCATATCCAGTTAATCAATAAACATCAATGCATTTACCTTTTTACTTCTGCACCATAAAAGCTGTGAGCAGGAAACAGATAAGTCTATGGAAATGTACCAATTCTGTGTTGAACTCTCTTTGTTTTTCAAGATAATACATAAAACTGATAGAATAAGATGCAATTATTCTGGACTTTTATTTATTTACTTACTCATCTTTGCTTCATGTTCTGTCCTCGTCCATATTAAGGATAATCTGCAAATAAACTAGAAATTGAGGTGACATCGCATTCTGATCCTTTTTGATTTGCAGAGGAAAAATAAATGTTCTTGTTAATAAAAGTTTTAGGTTATCATCTGCTTGCTCTAAAATTAAGATTCTGCCTGGCTAGAAGGTACAGATACTTGAAGAATGCTTGAAGTTATTACAACAATAAAACAAAACTTGAATTTTTTATAGGCTAGGGTAAAGGATCTAGCAGTTCTTTCACAGATGAAACTATTTAATACTCATATCTAACAAATACCGTGAAGAAAGAAAGATTCAAGTGCACATACACACACACAAAGGAGCACCACCTGGGGGATTCCATTATTGTGTAAAAGTTCCCCCCAAACCTAACTGACAGGGGCAGGAATCATTCTGGGGAAGCTTCTCAGATTGAGTGCCTTATTGCAGTCAGTGGACCCAGGTGCAAGTCAGTGCAATAAGATATGTAGGTATAACCAAAAAATTCCTCGCCGAGATCATTTTTACACCTAAATGTTTTCTTACAGAGAGAAGGGCTCCATGACAACCAACTTCCAGTTCAGAAGGAAAGAAAGAACAATAAAACTAGTTTATTGGTATATACCTTTTATTTGCAGTACATGCTCTTCAGAAAACACGTCACTAAAACATATTGCTGTTATGCAGTCATGGTGTGTAATTATTCTGAGCATTTTCAGAGTTGGTTCTGGTTCCAGTTTCATGAACAAAGCTTTTAAGTGAGGGCAGATTTATCCCTATTCCAAACTGAGGGCTTGATCTCAAGTGCAGATGATGTTTGAGATGACTCATTGACTTCAAATATATTAATGTGTTTAAATATAATTGTAATGTGTTTATGTGGCAAGGTTTTGGTAGCAGGAGGCTGTAGGGGTGGCTTCTGTGAGAAGAATCCAGAAGTTGACCCAAGTTAGATACGGGTCCCGCTGCTGGCCAGAGCTTGAACCAAAAAGCTATGCTGTGAGAACGGATTTAAGAAAGGGAAAACAACTATAGCAACAAAAACCTGCTCGGCAACAGCTGCTGGGAGAGAAAGGAGTGAGAAACAGCTTTGCAGACACCAAGGTCAGTGAAGGAGGAGGGCAGGAGGTGCTGTAAGTGCCAAAATTCTCTTGTGGAGTGGGCTTCTGGAGAGGCCCCTGGTGGAACAAGCTGTCCCCCTGCAGCCCATGGGTCCCACATGGAGCAGATCTCCACGCTGCAGCCCCCCCATGGGTGGAGGAGCCCCCGGTGGAGCAGGTGGATGTGGCCTGGAGGAGGCTGTGGCCCATGGAGAGCCCCCGCAGGAGCAGGCCCCGGGCCGGAGCTGCAGCCCGTGGAGAGGAGCCCACGCAGGAGCAGGGGGTCTGGGGGGAGCTGCCGCCCAGCCGTGGGGGGGACCCATGCTGGAGCAGTTTGCTCCTGGGGGATGGATGGACCCCGTGGGACGGAGCCGTGTGGGAGCAGAGCTTGAAGAGCTGCTGCCTGTGGGCAGCCCCCGCAGGCTCATTTTGGGAAGGACGGCATCCATGGGAGGGACCCCACGTGGAGCAGGGGCAGAGTGACCATGAAGGAGCGGCAGTGGAGAAGTGCTACAGACTGACCGCAGCCCCCATTCTCCTGTGGTGCTCAGGGATAGGAGATGGAAGAGGATGGATGGGGAGAAAGTGTTTTTAGTTTCTTTCTTTTGTTTCTCACTTCTCTAACTTGCTAGTAATAGGCAATACATTTTACTAATATCCTCACACCCTTTTCATCTTGGTGCACTGCCATAAGGGCCTGCTGGTATCAGGGCTGTGGGAGGACACCAGAAGCAGGAGGTTGTGGTCCACAGCCATTTTTTTCTGGCTATAAACATGGCCTCTGAAACCAGTGGAAGCACAATGACCTTCTGAAATTTGAAGGTGTCTGTGCTTGCCAGGTGATAGAGTTCCACTTAGGTAAGAGGTGTGCCTATGTATACAAAGTGAAAAACAACACTGTAACCCCTGGTGGCAAGCCCAACAGGACACCAGTGATCTGGGGGAAGCTAACCCGTGCCCATGGGAATAGCCTTATGGTTAATGCCAAGTTCCATTCCAATCTCCCTGCCAAGGCCACTGGTCACAGTATCCAAGTGATGCTGTATCCATCTAGGATCTAAATTTTATTGGAAATAAAATGCAGAGTTTGTTTAAAAACAAACAAATAAAAACAAAATAAAATAAACAAAACAAAAAAGCTGTGACAAGAGGTTCAGGCTGGATATTAGAAAAAGGAGGTTCTTCACCGAGAGAGTGGGTTGCTGTGCACTGAAACAACAGTCCCCAGGGATGTAGTCATGGCACCAAGCCTGTCAGAGTTTAAGAAACATTTGGACTGTGCACTTAGTCACATGGTCTGAATTTTGGGTAGACCTGTGTGGTGCCAGCAGTTGGAGTCGAAGATCCTTGTGGGTCCCTTCCAACTTGGGATATTCTATGACTCTGTGAGTCTGTTTCGCCCATCGTGATTACTGTTGAGCAATCTCCCTGTCCTTATTTCCTTTTTTTCTGCCCTTTCCCTTTGAAGAGGGGGAGTGAGAGGGCAGAGGGCAGTTGTATTGGATCTCAGCTGCCCACCTGAACAAAACCACCACAACAATACATAGAAATGATTATGCCAGAATAAACACAAGCCAAAAGCACACATGGAAAGAAGCCTCCAGGCAAGTTCTTTATCAAAAGGTGACTACACATAGAAGAATTTTTAGAATTATTTGATGTGAGGATACATCTCACTGAGAAAAATGAGAATGTCAATGTCCTTCATACAAAGATAATGAGAAGATTATCTATATGGAGCATTGTTTGGCTGTATTATAAAACACTTTATCTATCTTGAAAAATGATTGTTGACATTTCATTGTCTTACGATCTATGCACTGAATACAGATCTCTTGAAGTCTCTTCATGGGCTAGTACACTTAATGAAGGTCATACATATATGGTAGTTGACTGGATTAAATAGGATTATCTTAATAAAGGGGCATAAAAAGAACAGAAATTATTTGAAGTTGGAATTTGTACATGTGCTTTTCCTACCAGGATGTATTTTAGGTAAGTAATTTGCCAACACTGAAGTACACCACAGGAAAGTATCAAAAATAAAACATAAAAAAAAACCCACCCAACAACTTAAACAAAAATAAAATAAAAAAAATAAGTAAACCACACAACACTTCAGTATTTCTTCATCCTGGAAATCTTTGAATCCTCAAAGACCTGAACCTCATCAAATTCATCCATTTTTTGTGCAAAGTAGTAGTGTGATTTTTCCTCCCTTGAGAGTTCCTCTTCACCTTTTAATGTCAAGGCTGTATAGCCCAATGATGGTTACATTTGTATCACTAAGCCTTATTTTGTCTTGATAAAGGCATAGAGGCCCAGGAGCACAGATGTTAGCTTTTCACTTATTTATTTATTTATTTATTTATTTATTTATTTATTTATTTTTATAATGGAGAACTATGGAACCAATCAAGTAAATTCCATAAAAACAGAAATAAGTACTTACAGTAATGGAAAACATGGACTTGATACCATAACCATCCTTGTTCAACATTTTTAAAGAAATTTTTCAATTGTGCTGAACATCTGCAACTACTGTTAACTCAAAGTTTAGCAATCCACTCTTATGGATGCCATGTTCATCATGCTAAGTGTGTCCTCATTTGCATGCAAAGAAGTTACTTAATGTTTTTCTTGTTTTCTGGCTTTCAGGCCCTTGTAGTCCAGCAGTGTCATGGAGCTGATGACTTGCTGAGGGTCTGATGAGAGTTATGTCCTGAGGTGTATGAGGTTTTTTGAGCTCTCTGCCCTCTGACACTGCTCAATCAACAAAACTTGGCTCCTCTGTGATCTTGCAGATTGTTCTTGGCCAAGGCAGCCAGCCTGCAAGACAACATAGCTACTACTCATTTGTATTGAGCTGAGGTAGATTGGGCTGCCATTGTCGCCCCATGAAAAAAAAAAAATAACATCCAGTTGTGCTAGCTGAGCCAGCAACTTTGACTTCCAAGATCTGTAAAACCATTCCTCTTGAAAGTAGTTGAAGAATAAAAATTCATGATAGCATTAAATTATTACTCAGTTTCCTGTAATGTGTTGCAAATTATGCGTAATTATATCCCTATAAGATTCAATTGAAAAGGAGATTTAATCTTATTTGACTGCTGTGAGGGAACAGGTACAAGCCAAGATAAGTGAGGGGACTTTAAGAAATCTGCCTTGTAGTTCATCTTCCAGCTTTCCAATTTTATTTATATTTGATTTAATCTAATTTTTTTAATTGGAAATTGAATGGTAAACCAGACACTCTCTCTGCAGAGCATAATGAGATAACAACCCATGGAAGTATTGCTCTTTCATAAGGTTGCTGTGTTCTTGGCCTTTGTGAAACACATTCTGAAAACATGCATGTCATTTTATGCAATAACTGCATAAGTAGCATGTATTGTTATATCTGAGACATGAATTGATGTGGTGGGATGGGGTTCTGCTAACTGTAGCTTGCCTACAGGCCCGATGGAAACTGTATAGAGCTAATAATTGCTGTGGGGTACTGCCTCAATTCAGGTATTGATTCTTGGGGGAAAAAATAAAAAGAAAAAGACACTTAAAAAAAATATATTTTCCCAATGAGTCCATTTTCACTGATGTGACGGATGAAATTTCTTTAACTCCATTTTGCATTTGGGTGCCTGAAAAAATGTTTGGATACAATGAGGGTGCAAGCTGTCTGTTGAGGCAGCCAAGCAGGCTGTCTCAGAGATACAGAGCAGATAGTGCTAGCCAAAGAGCTTCTGAGAACAGCACACAGCTGAAGTGGTCAGCAAGGGGGATGGTTTGCACTCTCAAAAGCATTTAATTAGTGACAAGATTGAATTTTATATGTGTCTTTGCCAGGTCACTGTATCATAGAATCACAATGGTTTGGATTGGAAGGGACCCTAAATATCATCTAATTCCACCCCCCTCACCATGGGCAGGGACACCTCCCATTAGACCAGGTTGCCCAAAGCCCCATCCAGCCCAGCCTTGAACACTTCTAAGGATGGGGCATCCACAGTTTCTTTAGGTAAACTGTTTCAGTGCCTAACTGCCCTCACAGTAAGGAATTTATTCCAAGTATCTAATTTAAATCTACCCTTTTTTAGTTTAAAGCCATTCCCCCTTGTCCTTTCACTCCACTCCCTGACAAAGAGTCCCTCCCCAGTTTTCCTGTAGGCCCCCTTTAGGTACTGAAAGGCCTCAGTAAGGTCTCCCCAGAGCCTTCTCTTCTCCATGCTGAACAACCCCAACTGTCTCAGCCTATCTTCATAGCATAGGTGCTTCAGCCTTCTGATCATCTTCATGTCCCTCCTCTGGACTCACTGTAATATATCCATGTATTTTTATGCTGGGACCCTAGATTTGAATGCTGTATGGGGTATCATGAGAGCAGAGCAGAGAGTAGAATCACCTTCCTTGACATGCTGGCCACGTTTCTTTTGAGGCAGCCCAGCATATGGTTGGCTTTTTACAAGCACACATTGCTGGCTCATGTTGAGCTTCTCATCAGCCAAGATTCCCAGGTCCTTCTCCTCAAGACTGCTCTCTATCCACTCTCTGCCCAGCCTGTGTTTGTGTTTAGGATTGCCCTGGCCCAGCTGCAGGACCTTGCACTTGGCCTTGTTGAACCTCATGAGGTTCACACAGGCCCACCTCTCAGGCCTGCCCAGGTCCCTCTGGATGGCATCCCTGCCCTCCAGCGTGTCGAACACACCACACAGCTACACAGCTTGGTGTCATTGACAAACTTGCTGAGGGTGCACTTGATCCCACTGCCCATGTCGCTGACAAAGATGTTAAATAGTGGTCACAATACTGACCCCTGAGGAACGCCACTAGTTACTGATGTCCACCTGGACATTGAGCTGTTGACCGCAACTCTTTGAGTGCAACCATCCAACCAATTCCTTACCCACCAAGTGGTCCATCTGTCAAATCTATGTATCTCCAATTTACAAGGATAAAACGGGGGACAGTGTCAAATCTGCACAAGTCCAGATAGATGGTGTCAGTTGCTCTTCCCCTATCCACCAATGCTGTAACTTCATTGTAAAAGGTCACCAGATTTCTAAGGCATGATGTGCCTTTAGTGAAGTCATGTTTGCTGTCACCTATCACCTCCTTGTTTTCCTTATTCACCACCTTATTTGCCTTAACAATGTTTCCAAGAGGATATGCTCCATGATCTTGTCAGGCACAGGGGTGAGACTGACTGGCCTGTAGTTCCCCAGGTCTTTCTTTTTATCCCCCCCTTTTTGAAAATGTGGTTTATGTTTCCTCTCTTCCCATCAGTGGGAACTGCACCAGACTGACACAGCTTCTCAAATATGATGGACAGTAGCTTAACAACTTCATCTGCCAGTTCTCTCAGGACCCATGGATGCATATTATTATGTCCCATGAACTTCTGTAGGTTTATGTTCCTTAGCTGGTTTTGAACCTGATCTTCTCCTACAGTAGGTGGTTCATCATTCTTCCAGTCTCTGCCTGTGCCTTCTGGAGACCGGGCTATGTTACTAGAACTTTTTCTAGTGAAGACTGAGGCAAAAAAGATGAAGGTCCAGCAAGCATGGCTTTGTTTTCAAAATTTTTCAAAAATGCCCAAATATAAACAAATGATTCATGCATACCTGATATACTTTACTCTTCACCAAGTTTGGGTATATTCTACTGGTTTATTATAAACAGTTCTGTAGGGCAGGGGTTCCTCTATACCTACTAACTCTAAATGCACCTGTATAATATAAGCTGTTTGATTTTATAAGACAAAGCCAGGTAAATTATACATTGTACACAGTATTGCCTCTGGACTTCATGTTGAATTTCAGCCTAGATTCTCACAACTGAGTTTTAAATTTCTAGAAATGCTCATGGAATATTACCAGTAAAACACTGTGGGTGTTGCTATACTTACCTAGATGGTAAGATTGTTATTTTCCTGTATAAGCTATTATAATCCTGAAATAGTCATGTTAAATCCCTCAGCTGTCAGCACCAGTCCTGATTTATGAAAAGAAATCTTTGGATAATGGCTAATGCCTTCAAAGAGCACACAGGGTGAACAGTAAGGAGCCTGCGTTACAAAGCACAGACAGTCTTGCAGCAAGTAAGATGGGAGGTTCTGCTGTCCTCTAAACTGTCTTTGCGGAACATGATAACTTACTGCTCATTTCATACCAGATAAAAATGAATAAGTATGCAGTGCTCATGATGAAACTTTATTTATAAATACAATACAGCACAGGAGAAGGCTGCACAGTTTCTGCTTCGCTGTCCTGTCAGTATGGCTCATTTATTTTCAAGGTATTAAAAGAGTAACTTCCAAGGGCACATTGCAAAGCCTGTTTTTGCAAAGAGAAAGTTGTAGACAGAGGACAGCTGAATCTGCTGAGTTTGGGAAACTGTAGTTTTCAAATTTCTTTTTGATGAGTCAGCCTATCTTATAATGTCTGTTCTAGATTTGTTAGTTTTTAAAGGGATTCAAAGTGTAAGACCTATTAGTAAATTGTGGGTTATGACTATGCTGGCCTCCTTATTCTCCTAAAAAGCCAATGGATGCTAATGGTTCTCAAGCCTACCCTAAAACAAAACAATCCTGTAACCCATCATGACTGCTTTCAGTTTAAGTTTTGTTTTAAAGTTTTAATATTTCACATTATATTTTACCATTATCATATATTATAATATTTATCATATTCTTATTCTAGTAATGCAGATGACTGGGAAAAGCTACTCACGCAAAAGCACACCCTATATCTGGGCAACAATTTACATTGAAGTATTATCTAGCAGTGGAATACAACAGGACTCTTAACTTCTGCATTTTCTAATTCACCATTTTGAAGGGATGCCTTGAAGTAATTCAGGCCAAGTCCAGAAATTTTGTGCGATTTTGTGCGTAGAAATTTTTCTATGATTAATCTTTTAAGAGTTTCTTGCTGTTACTCTGAAATGTTGAGAAGGATGAGAAGGAATCATTTCATATCAGCAAATTTTCCAGATCCTTTATCTCAACAGCAGTATCTGCCTTGGGTTTCTCTCATACAGCAATTTCCACTGAATTGAGACACTGTGATTTGATCCAGCCAGGTCTCAGCTAATGTACATCAGAGAAAACAACTAACTCATTTCTGTGTTCAGCATAAATGTGGTCAAGGATTAAAAGATTAGAATGAAGTTTTGAGAATAGGCTTTTGAGAGCCTCTGGAAATTAAGTCTAGTATTTTACTTGTGTTCTACATTTTAATGCAGAAATTATAATCATTAATTAATAAAAAGTTAAAATCTATTTAAGGAAATAAGTGAATGGGTGATAGATGAGTGAAATGTCTTCTTAGAGCATCACTTCTCTGTATACACTGTTTTGTTTACAAAACCTTGTCCTATATAGTATATGAGAATTATTCTCTCTCTATTTTTTTTCTTTCTATTTTTTTTCTTTTCTTTTTTCTTATTGATTTATTTCTCAAATGTTGGTGTAAATGTACCATGCTAGGAAGGAAGTTTTGCTTCTGTTTCTTCTTATTTCTGCTTTGTATTCCTCTGGGAGTGCACACTTGAAATAGGATGGCTGGGAGAAAGACTGGGCACACTTGTCAGTGGGTCTCATTGCTTAAGGAGCTATGCCTTTAATTCCTAGTAGGGGTGCTAATGGGAGAGAAATTCATGAAGGAGTGATCCTTAGAGGCAGTTGTCAACAGTCTTGGGCTACTTCTGCTTGTGCCACAGTAGCATATATAGAGATAAGCTCCCAATACTCAGCCTGTTCCCTAAGTCACCAAAGGGTGCCCTGTGAAACTTTGCTCTTGCTGGCTGACATCTGAAGTCCTGGAGCACAGGTGAATGTTGTAACATTAATGGAAAGCATTTTACATGCATGGATTTCCTCATTAAGGAGGAAATGGATATGGGAATTTTCTAACAGATGCTAATGTTGTCTCATTAATTTTGTTCAGTCTCAAATAATTGTCACTATTTGCTATGTGTTGGTGATCAGGAAAAGTGTTCTAGTGGCAGTCCTGAGGAGGGCAACTGACATTATTTTAAGTGTATATCTGTGTTTAGTTTATAAACCCTGATGAAAATCAGATAATTAAATGATCAAACATTTTCAAATAAAAATACTCTCTTGGAAATAGGGCAGATGCACTTGTCATGGTTGATCAGTGAAATCAGAGCACCAGTGTCTCCTTTTGCCAGTAAAACCAGAACCAAACCATTATGACAACCTCAGTAATGGTAAAAATGGATTGCCTGGTCTCTCTTTTTGACAACAAAATCATGGTAAATTTTGAAAGAAAGCCCTTGAGTATCTAAGCACCAAAATAATTCATAAACAATCCCTATTCTGATGTACCAAAAAAAAAAGCTATTACACCCTTCCCTTCCCTTCCCTTCCCTTCCCTTCCCTTCCCTTCCCTTCCCTTCCCTTCCCTTCCCTTCCCTTCCCTTCCCTTCCCTTCCCTTCCCTTCCCTTCCCTTCCCTTCCCTTCCCTTCCCTTCCCTTCCCTTCCCTTCCCTTCCCTTCCCTTCCCTTCCCTTCCCTTCCCTTCCCTTCCCTTCCCTTCCCTTCCCTTCCCTTCCCTTCCCTTCCCTTCCCTTCCCTTCCCTTCCCTTCCCTTCCCTTCCCTTTCTTTTACAAAAATGGCAAAAGAACAAATTAGTGATACAGATACACATTACTAGGCTTCCCAAAACAGATGTTATTCAAATAATGTGTGATATAAGTTTCTATGAAACATACTGACCTGTATTTCAAAACTAAATAATGCAGAACATTTATTATGATTCTCTGTTGATCCACGAAGTTACAGAATGCTGTAGAAATCACTTAGTTTGCTTACAAATGATGTGAAAGGCTCCAACACTCTTTTAGTATGTAATTAATTTATGGAAATTCTGCACAGTAGAATGTGGAATTATACACAGTGTCTGATACCTTCTGGTTATTTCTTTACTTTTTTGTTGTTGTTGTTGTTATTTTTTTCCTTTTTTTTTTTTTTTTTTTTTTTTTTTTTCAATTGGAAGTTTATAAAATTGAAATCCTCTTGGTCATCTCTTGCCAGAAGGCCGTGCAACCATTCAGTGACACCTGGGCAGGCTGGAGAGATGGGCAGGAAGAAACCAAATGAGGTTTAATAGGAGCAAGCGTAGAGTCCTGCACCTGGGAAGGAACAACCCAAAGTATCAGTACAGGTTGGGGGGTGACCTGCTGGAGAGGAGCTCTGAGGAGAAGGACCTGGGGGTCCTGGTGGACGACAGGTTGACCATGAGCCAGCACTGTGCCCTGGTGGCCAAGAGGTCCAGTGGGATCCTGGCATGCATCAAAAAGAGCGTGGCCAGCAGGTCAAGGGAGGTGATCCTCCCCCTCTACTCTGCCCTGGTCAGGCCTCACCTGGAGTACTGTGTCCAGTTCTGGGCTCCCCAGTACAAAAAAGACAGGGGTCTCCTGGAAAGAGTCCAGCGGAGGGCCACAAAGATGATATGGGGCCTGGAGCATTCTCCCTATGAAGAAAGGCCAAGAGACCTGGGTCTGTTCAGACTGCAGAAAAGAAAACAGAGGGCATCTCACCAATGTGTATAAATACTTTAAGTTTGTGAGACAGGGATTTGGCCAACCTCTTTTCAGTGGTTTGCAGGGACAGGACAAGGGGTAATGGCCACAAAATTGAGCCCAGGAAGTTCCACACCAACATGTGAAAGAACTTCACAGTGAGGGTGACAGAGCACTGGGACAGGCTGCCCAGGAAGGTTATGGAGTCTCCTTCTCTGGATATATTCAAGGCCCATCTGGACGTCTACCTGAGCAGCCTGCTCTGAGGAACCTGCTTTGGCAGGGGGGTTGGACCCGATGATCTCTCGAGGTCCCTTCTAACCCCTACAATTCTGTGATTCTGTCATCTCCTCCTCCTGATTATTAATGTCATATAGGAGGATTTCAGGAAAGGATTGTTGTTGCAAGCCCAATAGCAGTAGGAATAGGCATATGAAGAACCAAATTGATCCTTGTCCTCTATGTAAAATTAACAATGGTGATGAAACATCAGATACATTTAGATTATATTCTCTGTTTACCTTGCAGCAGAGACTTTAGCATGCAATTTCAACAAGGGAGTGAGAACTGGAGCTTGAGTGTTATTCCTGGTGGAGAACATTTCCAGCAATATTAGCTGAAGATACTTGGATTTTTGTTACTTTCTGTTGCAATAAAATGTCTAATCTCTTAACTGACATTACCCTCCACCCACCCCCCCCCCCCCCCTGCCCATTCTCATAGATTATAAAGGTAGAAAGGCAGAAAGGCTTGTGTTCACATGGTTTGATCTTTGATACAGGATCTGGGCCTTGTCTAATCTCCTATTGAAGCTGGAGTAATTTCCTTGTAACAAAAATGAATGAAGGATTTTGTCATTAACTGATTCCACTGCAACCTTTGGTAGGTTTCTGTAATCACCACCAGCTGAAATGAAGCAAACTGCTTTTGTTTGTTGTGAATATAGTGTGATTTACCCTGGGCTTTGTTATCTTTGTTGTGTCAGCAGAGTGCAGCTGTTGCAATGTTTCACTGAGCAAAAACGGGGCCTGATGTTCATTGGATTTCACCAATAGCAGTGAAAATGACATTTAAAACATTTTGATGGCATCAGAATGGCCCTCTGGAGGTTCAAGAGATTAACTGTGCAGTGTTCACAGTAGGGTGAATCATGGAGAAATCAATCAGCCGTATCCAATTCCAGATGTCATCTTTGTGTTTGTCTTCAGGGATGGTGTCACAACATCCCATGGTGGAGATGGAAAGGCCCAGTTCCCACCTGAGTGGAGGGAACACTTGGACAAAACACTTGGACCTCCAAAACCACGGATCCAAAGGAAAAAAAATGTATTCGGAAACTGATACCACTGCTCCTAGTATAGGGAAGACTCCAGCAAGTCTTTCAGGGTTTTGAGTGTTGCTGATGTATAGGGTTCCTGCTATCACTGAATGTGGAGACAATATATTGATCAAGTCTTCTAAAACTGTCAGCTTCAGCCAGACGCTTGTCATGCAAAATGATGACTGTTCCCAGGGCATTTCATAATAGATGAACAATAAAAACAGGGTATGTAGCTGAGAATAGTCAGCCAATAGGGGGAAAGAAAACACAGTTGTAATCTCTATTAGAGACCTTGTTTAAGTATCCAGAAAAAATATAAATAAATAAATAAATAATTGTATATACATCTATATATCTATGTTTTATATCTGTGGATAGTACTAGGTCCAGCTGAGATGTAAGAAATCAAACGTCTTTTAAATAGACATCAAATCAAAGATCCCAGTGGATTTTTGCTCTCTGCACAGCCTTTATCAAACCTAAAAAAAACTGAAGTAGACTGATCCTCTGCCCTGCCTAAATGTCGTATTGTGTTTGTTTGTTTGCTTTCTTTTTTTATTTTGTTTTGTTTTGTTTTGTTTTGTTGGTTTTTGTTGTTGTTATTTGTTTATCTTTCCTCCTTTACTCTTCATACTTTTCATGTTGGTATTTTTCTATTCAGTCCTTGAATTACTTACTACTGACTTAACTTCTTTGTTTTTACATTTCTTGTCTTGCCTAGATTTAGCTTTATTATAGTCTGTCACAGCTCAACAATTGTTCTTTCAATAATGCTAAACCAGGGATCCTCAGCTATGATAATGTGATCTGGGCCCTTGGTCATATTAGCTGAAATCCAGACAGGGGATTACAGCTGCATGCCAGTCAAGTTACTGGTTGCATGAGTTTTTTTTAGGATCCCCTCAGAAAATGCAAGCATTCCAGAAAACTAAGGAAAAATGATATGCCAGTTTCCTTGTATGTTATATGAACAATTATTTATATGAAGTAATGCATTAAAAAATTCTGCCTCTTAATATGAATTGTGCACACATCTATCAACTAAGAAAATTTAATTAACATTTTAGAAAAACAGACAAACGTTGATATGTGATTTCACTGCAGTTTTACTCTCAGCTTTTGATCGGTGCATTAGGGGTCTCATAACTCCACTGTCAAGGGGAAATATGGCATTAGTAATGAGGAAAAACTCTTTTGACAGTTAAAATTTTAAATTTCACAACACTAAATCTGACACTGGAATCAGAAAGGTAGGGTTTAAAACAAAATAATTTAATACAAGGTTAACTTTTAGGATAACCTTTCTATCAAGGTAGATCAATAAAGGCCCTGTGGTCATGAATACAAAGGACTTTTTATATAGTTGGCTGAGTCCATCTCAGAGATATCTTGGTATTGTGCCACTACACATTCTTTTAATCCAGTGGCATCTTGTGTGATAAAGCTTGGGCTGTGCAATCAAAGAATTGCCTTTGGTTGTCTCTGTGCCTTGCTCACAAGACAAATTAATGTATAGATGGATGCACCCAGTACCAGGACTATGTCAATGCTCATGGACAAGATATAAGAGGGCAAATAACACAATGATGGTCTTCAGTGAAAGCTGATTTTAATAGATTAAGGTCCACAAGAGAACAGATACGCAAATTTTGTAAAGTGAAAGGGATTTCTGTGGTTACTAAAATGTTGTGGTTTCTTCATAGCATGTGTGTTGGTTTTTCTCAGCTCAGCAGCTGAACTCCATCACAACCACCATTAAAGGCAAATGGGGAGAAAATACGATGAAATGGGATAAAAAGGCTGAGATAAGGACGGGGAGATCACTCAACAATTACCATCATGGGCAAAACAGACTCAGCATAGGGAGATTCATGTCATTTATTATCCAGTACTTACATGATAGAGCAGTGAGAAACTAAAAATTCAAACTAAAAACACCTTCTCTCTATCTACCCTCTTCTCCCTCCTCCCAGTAAGCAGTGCAGAGGAACAGGGAATGGGGGCTGTGGTCAGTCCCTGATGCTTCATCTCTGCCGCTCCCTCTCTGCCCCTGCTCCCCATGGGGTCCCTCCCATGGATGCCGTCCTTCCCAAAATGAGCCTGCGGGGGCTGCCCACAGGCAGCAGCTCTTCAAGCTCTGCTCCCACACGGGGTCCATCCATCCCCCAGGAGCAAACTGCTCCAGCACGGGTCCCCCACGGGTGGGGGCAGCTCCCCCCAGACCCCCTGCTCCTGCGTGGGCTCCTCTCCACGGGCTGCAGCTCCGGCCCGGGGCCTGCTCCTGCGGGGGCTCTCCATGGGCCGCAGCCTCCTCCAGGCCACATCCACCTGCTCCACCGGGGGCTCCTCCACCCATGGGGGGGCTGCAGCGTGGAGATCTGCTCCATGTGGGACCCATGGGCTGCAGGGGGACAGCCTGCTCCACCAGGGGCCCCTCCACAGGCCACAGGGGAACTGCTGCTGCCTGCCTGGAGCACCTCCTGCCCTCCTCCTGCACTGACCTGAGGGGCTGCAGGGCTGCTTCTCACTCCTCTGTCCCAGCTGCTGTAGCAAAACAGTGTTTTTCCCTTTCTTAAATCTGCTCTCCCAGAGGCACAAACAACATCACTTAGTGGCTGGCTCCGGCCAGCAGCAGGTCCCTTTTGGAGCCAGCTGGAGCTGGCTCTGCTCTGACATGGGGCAGCTGCTGGGCTCTGCTCACAGAGGCCTCCCCTGCAACCCCCCTGCTACCAAAAAGTTTTCAATGGAAACCCAATACATGCAGTTCCAAAATATACCATCTTCTGAAATGCATAAAGCAAGAAAGAAGACTAGTAATTATTTAGAATAGGAAGTCTGAGTTTTAAGTTCATGGAAATGTTCCTGAAAGAAGGCAGGTACTAGATTGATCACAACTAGAGGAAATGGTGTATTTGGTATCTTAAAATTTATATGCCTTGTTACGTGCTATATTGCATGGTATTAATGAATGACACTTGAAAAATTTCAGCTTTAGAGAAGAATTCTCCTGTTTGATAATTACAGTATCATGAATAACTTCAATATAACTACTTTTTTGTTGTTGTTTGTTTGCTTTTAAGATGGCTTTGTAAGAAATGGACATTACCTGAATTTTGAAATTTCCAGGAAGATCTATGTCATTTAAATGTAGGCTGTATGTGGGGGATTTTAATGTCTAGAGTTTCATGGGCATTAAATTTTTAATATAATTTTCAAGATTTCTTATTTTGAACTGTTTCCTTTTCTAAATCAACATTTATCCTTGTATTATGTTTCAGTTACTTTTCTTATCACATTTTGTATTTGCAGGTGATTTTCTCCTCGTGATCCTCACTTCACTGAAAAAGTGTTATGTTTTGACTCTTTTATCATATCCCTATTGAGATTTTGGGAAGAAAAAAAAAAGGGGGAAAAAAAAAAAAGGGAAAAAAAAAAAGACAGTCCCTGAGGCTTTTATCAGCTAATCTATGGTAAAATTTCTGAACATTACAGATTATATTTTATAGATTATATTATATCTATATTATATATTATATTATACTATATCTATAAAATCTATCTATAGATTTTTACTGATGAAGAAAATTGTGCATCAGTTTTCCAGATGTTGTTATCTTTAGTGTAGTGAAACTGTATCTAATTTGCACATCAGACCCAAGGCCATAGAGCTTCTGATGTTCTCAGTAATGGGGGGAATTCTTATAACTTAGAATGTTGCTTTTTAAAAATTATAGATTAAATTTTTGATTCCAGTCACTTCTTGGTATAGACTGTAGACCATGTCTTTGCTAGACCAAACACTGCTTGGGTTAATCAGGGAAGAGACTTCCCGTCTCTGGACCAAAAGTTCTGTTTTTAACCGGTCATGGGATTATGTGGAATACAGAGTAAGTATGGCTACAGCAGGTAGTTGTGCAATCAGGATAAAATAAAATAAAATAAAATAAAATAAAATAAAATAAAATAAAATAAAATAAAATAAAATAAAATAAAATAAAATAAAATAAATAAATAAATCTGTTCCATCCAAGCACGATTTTAACTGTTTTGGTTTACATATATCATAGCCCCTAATTTTCTCAATGACAACAGGTTTAATCAACAGGGATGCTCAGATGTTTTAACACACTTATTGCTCATGTTATTTAGGCTAAAACAAGACTAGCTTTAAATTAAAAATAAATTTATTCAGCAAGGCAAATAAAATTGCTTCAAGGAAGATGTGTAAATTTAGCCTTCCTAAAAACAAAACAAAACAAAACAAAAACAACAACAACACTTGCTGCTCCCCTAGTAAAGGAAGCATCTGCATGAGAGTAGCTCTCTCCTCACTGACTCGTATTTCTGTGGAGGAGTGCAATGATGTAAGAGGTGTCATATATCCATTTAAATGCTCTATGTTCTTGAAGAAAAAACAAATGTAGAAAATTGACCTATGCCTGCCCTGCTAGCCATCAGTACTGTGCTTTTCTAGAACTGATAAATGGTTTTGGACCATTTATCTGAGAGTCTATAGAGAGTCTCCCAGGACTCTCTACCATACTTAAGTTCAAGATAGCTTAGCTGCTTTAACTTGTTTATGAGTTTTATATTCTTATTAGAATTAGAACAAAGCAGAACAGTGAAAGAAAGGAGCTGTCAGACTCAAATCAAGTCATTTTGTTACCTGCAAGCAGCATAATTTTCTAAATTCAGCTCCAGCTAAATTTCAGTTTCACAAATATTGAAGATGCTAATTACAGCTAATACAATGTAATTCATTTCCCATGCACAGAAAAATTGCAGTTGTACTTCTTTGAGCAATACTGTTAATACAGACTGAAAATTTGATAAAATATCCAAAGCAGTGTCGTGGTTCCGCTCGAGTGGGCAGCCGAGCTCCACCACAGCCACTCTCTCACTCCCCCTCCTCAAAGAGGAATGGGGAGAAGTATGTGAAAAAGGCTCAAAGGTTGAGATAAGGACAAGAAAATCACACAGTAATTATTGTAACGGGCAAAACAGACTTGGCATAAGGAGATAGTAAGATTTATTGCCTATTACTAACAAGCTAGAGAAGTGAGAAACAAAGGAAAGAAACCAAAAGCACCTTCCCCCCCATCCACCATCTTCCACCTCCTCCCCCCAAGCGGTGCAGGGGAACGGGGGAATGGGGGTTATGGTCAGTCTACAGCACTTCTTCTCTGCCGCTCCTTCTCGGTCACTCTCGTCCCCTGTGCTGTGGGGTCCCTCCCACGGGATGCAGTCCTTGATGAACTGATCCGGCGTGGGCTTCCCACAGGCAGCAGCTCTTCCAGAACTGCTCCAGATATGGGTCCGTACCACGGGGTCCATCCCTCAGGAGAAAACTGCTCCAACCTGGCTCCCCCGCGGGCAGCAGCTCCTGCCAGGTCACCTGCTCCTGCGTGGGCTCCTCTCCACGGGCTACAGGTCCGGCCCGGAATCTGCTCTAGCAGGGGTCTTCCACAGGCGGCAGCCTCCGTCGGTGCAGGGCCACCTGCTCCACCGTGGTCTCCTCCACAGGCTGCAGCGTGGAACCCTGCTCCACTGTGGTACTCCATGTGCTGCAGGGGGACATCCTGCTCCACCATGGTCCTCACCACAGGCTGCAGGGGACTTCTGCTCCAGCGCCTGGAGCACCTCTCCCCCTCCTTCTACACTGACCTTGGCACCTGCAAGACTGTTCCTCACTCCTCTCACTCTCCCAGCTGCTGTGTGGCACAGCGTTTTTTTCCCTGTCTTAAATATGCTCTCACAGAGGCGCAAAACAACATCGCTTATTGGCTCAGCTCTGGAAAATAATGGGACCCTTACCAAACATGAAGCAGCTTCTAGATCCTTCTCACAGAAACCACCCCTATGGCCCCCTGCTACCAAAACCTTGCCACATAAACCCACTACATTCCACCCCTCGCCTCTGTAAAAAGCATATTTAAGATTACTCACAATATACTCTTACTTTACAATTATCACAACCTTCACGAACTTCACTTACATCAAAAAGAAAAAGAATTCACCACACCAAAATAAACATAAAATCATCACAGCACCGACAAGGTGGACATTTTACACCACACCACCCCTCGTCCCTTCACCACACTAACATCTCACAGCTACTGCTTTCTTAAATTCTTCACAACTTGTACATTCCTAACAATCATCCTGTCCATATTTTGCCCATTACTTCTATCAACTATCATCCTTATCTCAAATTCCTCGAGCCCCACGTTGGGCGCCAAAAAGGACTGTGATGGTTTTACTCAGGTGGGCAGCCGAGCTCCACCACAACAGCTCTATCACTCCCCCTCTCCTCAGAGAGGAAGAGGGAGAAAATACAACACAGAGAACTTGAGGTTTGAGATGAGAAAGGTTTAATTAAAGGGAAAGGGAATGGGGATGAAAAAAAAAGAAACAAAAGAAACAATAAGTCTGCACAGAAGCACAGAGAGAGGGAAAAAAAAATTATTCTCTACTTCCCATCAACGAGCGATGTTTGGCCATGTCCTGGGAAGCAGGGCCTCAAAACGCATAGTGGTTGTTCAGGAGGAACAGCCCCGTCCCCCATGAGAGCCTCCCCTTTTATTGCTGAGTGTGACATCAGGTATTATGGAATATCCCTTTGGTTGGTTTAGGTCAGCTGCCCCGGCAATGTCCCCTCCCCATCACTTGCCCACCCCCAGCCTGCTGGCTCTTGGGGGCTTGGAAGGAGTCCTGATGCTGTGCCAGCACTACGCAGCAATAGACACAACACTGGAGTGATATCAGTGCTGTTCCAGCTACAAGTGCAGAGCACAGCACTGTGTGGGCTGCTGCAGGGAGAAGGTGACTCCAGCTCAGACAGACCCAACACAAGCAGACACAGCACTTATGCCCCAGGGGAGTAAAAAGCTGTACTTTGTTGAAGGTTAGAGATCATTTATTGTAAGCATAGTGTTATAAAATCAGTGAGACATTGCTATTTTCTAACAATTGGTGATTTAAAGAACAAAAAATTGGTTATTTTCCATGAGGGTCAGGTTAGAGAAGAACCATGCACCATTTTATATTAAAAAGTAAAAATAGTACAAATATAAAGTTGGCTTGCCAGGGAGAGTTGTAATGTGGAGGTTCATTTGGATTTTAAAATGGTAGCTCTCAAACAATAACAATGTATGCAGGCTGCTCAATTAAACAGAGTTGAAACAGTATAGGTTTCATCAATAGGGTACTCCTCTTCACTCTGCTTAATTTCTGTGGCTGCAGTATAGTACACAGCAAGACCACTGAGAATGAAACCAAATTGGCTTCTGCATGGTCTTAGGATATAATTGCAGCAGGACTTGTTGCTTTCATAGTAAATTGTAATAGGTAAAATAAAAGATTGTCAGATATCTTCATTAGAAAAGCTCTGTAGTTTCATTTTCTGATGAGAACCAAAAGAACCATTGGAGAATAAGCATATTTAAAACAATGAATAAAAAACAAGGAAAAGAAATTATGCTAAAAGTAAGCATTGTAACTGTTTCTTATTTGTTCGATTACTGCTTAATAATGGTAACTCTAATCTGCAGTCTTGTACATATTAATAATGCTTTATGCGTCCATTGCCCTGTGCTAATTTACAAGGGAATACTTACAGAATGAACTAATGAAGGAAATGCTAAATTAATTAAGAACTTGTTCTTACAACACAAGTCAACAAAATCGATTGCAAATGGATCTCTGAAGTGCTACTTCACTAAATAATTCCACTATAAAAAAGCGCTGTGTATGCAAAACACATGAATTTTTATTTTTTATTTTTTTCCTTGACATATGTTCAGCAGTGATTAACATGAATCCTATTGCTCTCCCTTCTCAAGCTTGATGTTGTTCCTTCAGCTGTATTTCTGAGGAAACTGGAAAGAAACAGGTATGGCCTATTGAGTACCTGCCGCATACAGCAGCTCTTGCTTTTACATCAGTTTGATGCTGTACAGCAATGTGTCTGACTACATGTCAGCTGCCTTAGGACGTTGACAGTGACTATCCAGGGGGTCTGCAAATGGCACTGTAGACTGACACGTGCCAGAGAACACTGCACCACCTGTCAATCTGATTTTAAAAGGAATTAGGAGAGTGACTCAGCCTCATAATTAACAATTTCCCTTGCATGAATCTGCTCCTTTTTCATCTGATTTGCCAGCTCTGAGATTTATGAACACTACCGCACATAGCAGCTGCTGAAATAAGCTGCGAGACACAGAGCAGTTCGGAGAGGCTGTGCAAGGGTACATTGGGAAACACAAGAGGAAATTGAAATAGCAGAGCTTTGGAATTGGTCGATGGGTCTGGCTGATATCTCCCATTCTGGAGGTAACCACAGAGTGTGTCTTTGCAGTGGGGAAAAAATGGCAAGCAACTTGGAGAGAGTAATCATAATGGCACACACATTTTCTTGCTGTGTTTTAATACTCTTTGCTAATGGCTATGTTGGTGACTTTTAGGCCATTCAGTGACATTTGAAAGGCAAAAAAATAACCAAAGAAAATCCCCACCTTCTGTTGTAACTGAGAAAATGTCCAACTGGGGAACATGCAACCCCCCTCTCTGATGGACATATCTCTCGTTGTGCTTTGTGCGGTGTGGATCAGAGTTTTCTTAATGCATCAGTTCACTGCTGGGAAGGAACTGTGACTTCCAGGAAGGAGATCTTCCCTTAGCATCAAGGTCTGGTTTCCCAAGTGACAAGCAAGAACAGCAACACCAGGCCCCACCACACAGAGCTCAGCTCCCAACCGCTGCAGATGCACTTTCTCTCAGAAAATAGGATAAAGTTTGTGATATCTCTCCCCAAAGGATAAGAATTCATATCCTGGGTGATATGAATTATTTTGGGGCTTATACCTGTGGTTTTTTTTTTTTTTTTTTTTTTTTTTTTCTTGGTAATCCACTGTGAAAGGTTCTGTGATGAGACAACGAAATATTTTTTGAGAGAAAACAAGATAAGGTGAGTGGTATGCACATGGTGTATGAGAGGCTCAGGGGAAGAAGCTGCTAGTGGAGGAAAGAGTGGGGTGTGCCTCATGTTCTGCGGTGAGGCAGGAGGGATTTCTCCTTTTGTACCTCTGTCCTGCTGAACTGGTCCTCTTTGTCTGTGTTCTCACTTGCTCCTGATGTTAAGTCCCTCTTCTGTGAAAGATATTGCAAAGAAGCAGCCTAGTAAATACCTGCTTTGTAGCAAGATACTTCCTTTATGTGGTTTTATGCAGGATGTTGTTTCTTTTTTTCAATTATATTCCAGTATCATTAGTTTAATTTGAAGCCTTTTCACAATTTTTTCTTCCATTAAAGGATTGAAGCTAATTAGAATGAAGTCATGCACAAGAAAATTTCCACCTTGATTTATGAAAAAAAAAAACAACATTCCGGGAAATCTATTTTTGTCACTCATTTGGAATGGACAGGATTATTTTACAGCTTTGCATATGAAATATATCCCTTTACTTTATAAATGTATTGGCAAAAAGTGATTAGACACATGGGTGAGAAGATGTAACTGAGCCAGTTATTTAACCATTTATTTTTAGAAAAAATTTCTGATATAAGGAAAAGCACAACTTTTCTTATATAAAATTGAAAAGGAGGTTTACAGGCAAGTGTAGCTGAACTGTCAGTCTGAAAATTTATCTTACGATTACACAATTGTAATGTTGAAAGAGGAAAAAGTAATGTTTCTCTCAGGGTATTTTTCATTTCTTTCTCTACAGCAAATCTTATGCTGGCTGACTCAAAGTCAGCCACAATGCAGAATGCAGTGTTTCATGCTATCTTCAAGCATGTACGTATGACCAGGTTACATAATATTATTGTGACACTAATGACAAGTTTACACATGCCTGAAGTTATTTCAGTTTGGCTTAAAAAGCAGACTGGAGTCACCCAGATAAGTATCTCTCAGAAGATCACGTTTTTCCTTGTGTCATCAATGTGAAATAAAAACAAACAAACAAGAACAACAAGAATAGAATGGTCCACCTAACATAAAAATCTTAAAAATGAAAAATATATATTACAGAGAGAAGTTCATATGACTGCATCTTAGGAAGAAATTAGTTTTAGAATGAAATTCTTCAGTCAGAGGGTGGTGAGGCCCTGGCACAGGCTGCCCAGAGAACCAGGATGCTCCGTCCCTGGAGACGTTCAAGGCCAGGCTGGATGGGGCTTTGGGCAGCCTGGTCTGGTGGGAGGTGTCCCTGCCCATGGCAGGGGGGTTGGAACAAGATGATCTTTAAGGTTCCTTCCAACCCAAACCATTCTGTGATTCTATGATACAGTGATCTGGCAAAGACGCATAAAAAATTCAATCTTGTCATTAATTAAATGGAGACATATAGGGCCAAAAATAGAATTTTAAACTTGGCCTAGGATATCAGCAAGTCATGTAGCTAAGTAAGCATGAATTTCACTTGTTATGAGAATAGTAAGGTGAAAAAGTAGATTTGTGATATCAGGCTTAATAGAGGGAAACTATGATAATGAAAGCAGAGTCTTGCATTTTTAGTCGAGAGGTGAAATGGAAAGAATCCTCCAATTAATTCAAGGTGTCCAGTTTCATGTGCTGTCTTACAGATCATTCTGTTAAATCCTGTCACTTAAGGAAAATTCCCACTGTTTCTTATACAGGTCATGGTTATTATTTCCACTGTCTAAAGCTCTCCTGAAAGTAAGCTGCAAAAATAAACCTTCCTTATTTTCAGCTTTCTAATTTGGTGAAATAGATTCCAGCTCACAGAAGTCATGAATTTAAGTGATACAGATAAGAAAGTATATCTGGAATAGTGTCTATTCCAATATCATCTCTGACATCTCATTAGTGCTTTCTTACTTTCGACATAGGATTGAGTTAAAAAAAAAAGAAACAAAAATAAAAACCTGTAGATGCATTTTCTGAGCTACCTAGTTCTGATATGTAATCTTACAGTACATTAAACTTTATCCATTGTCCCTTCGTCTTCTCTGGAACTCCTTATTATCACCATTTTCTGGGAAGAAGTAATATATATATATACATATGTTTATTTATTTATTTATTTATTTATTTATTTATTTATTTATTTATTCATTCATTCACTAGAATGCCTTTACCTTGCATTCTTTACAAGGAGATAATAAAATGCTGAAGCAATACAGATATTTCACAATAGTCTTAGGTTATTCATAAAGTAACAGGGCTTTTGATTTGGTTGAGAATATTATTTTGTTCAAGCTGTAGCTTTTTTATGAATTTTCTGGAAAATTCACTGAAACCTTTTAAGCAAAATTATATTCAAATATAAGAAAAAGTACTGCATTTTTGTAGATCATATAAAATGTACAAAGTGTAAGTAACTATTATGGAAGAAACTTAAGCTTTAAAAAGCCTTATTTCATGCTATGTCTGCTGCTGGCATGCAATGATTACATGCTCTGATTTATTTTTGTAAAAGTTTCCCAAGAGCTGCTGCTACCCAGTGATGATATATTTTCTCCTCTAGATGAACGTGCCTCTTTTATTTGCTTTTTTACCCCTAAGTTTTATAGGAATTTTAACTTTAAAGGAAAAAAAAATAGAAAAAAGGAAAAAAAATATGATAGGAAAAGGAAAAAAAATGATGTTCATAAAACAATATTATTTAACAATTATGCCATGAAGCAATGATGCAAAAATATAGAAAAATATGAAAATAGAAATCCATTGAAGACATTTTGAATTTAATTTCCAACTAGATAATTGAGATTTAAAATGTTAATACAGTACTTTGAAAGTTCTAAACAAATAGTTTTCAAATCAGTGCAAACAAATATATTTTATCAGAACTGTTGTGCATTTGTTTTCCATTTCAGTCAAAATATTTTTAATTTAAAATGCTAACAGCAAAATAAAATTTAAACAGGAACATTTTGAATTGACATGCTTTCCTAAACATTTGATGTAAAAAGATTTGTGGGAACTTGCCTTGTGCAGCCTAGCTGTTCTGCAGTACTGCATCTGCCCAAGAGCTGAAGACATAAAACATCAAGGGTAGCAATTTTGCATCTTTTATAACAGCTTGTGTAATCAGATTCTTGATGTATTAAGAAAAATTATAAAGGCATTTAATTACTGTTTCACTTTACTTGGTTTTAGCTTTTCAAGCTGTTAGTAATATAATATTCAAAACTGATAAATCGTTTTCCTCTCTTCGACTGCTTATGCCAGTCAGTTAGCACTACTGTCTGGAAGTGCTGGACAGTTATTGCATCCCACTTCTGTTGTATTTGTCATGGCCTAGGGAGCTTGTATGTCCCATGGTTTTTCTGCACTGCCTGACAACTCTTTGGCTCTGTTTTGCAAGGCTGCTTCTTGCCATGAGAAAGCAAACCCTATACCCTATATAATTAATTTTCTCCTTTGATTTCCTCTCCATTTTGTTCAATAAATGAAACTGCTACTCCAAGACGTATCAGTGAAAATTTAATATAGATTTGGGTTCTGATATTGCCAGACAGAGCTGTCATTTATTCAGAAGTGGTAGGGAAGAACTGGCTGCTTCTTTAATTTGGTCTGTTCTCTTCCTCATATTATGCATGTGGAAGGTACAGGAGATAATTTGAACGATGGATTCAGTAGAAATAGGATGGAAAATAGTGTAGATAACAGTATGGATGATATTTTGTCATATATGGATGATACTTTCCAGCTCTCTCTGCAAAGGTACCTGGCAAATACTCAGGCATGCGTGGTACCTGAGCTCTGCTGCAGCATGAATCACCCCTTCTTCTCATTCATTACATGACATTTACCAGCCTTGACTTACTCTTAACAGTGGGTTAATGGTTCGTGTCCCTCATAGAACCTTTTTGCATATCCAATGTGTCTTCAGGCTGTTTTCTTCTGACTCCCTGATGTCTTCCCTAGTACATTTTTCATAATCTTAAAATGGGCTTACTCCTTGTTTCCTGGGAATCTTAAGGATGCCTTCAAAAATGTAAACCTGAACTTTTTGTCAGGTTCTTAGTTTCTGATAATATTTATTTGCAGACTGAACTGTTGGGAGAAGAGTATTCAACATAACTTTCAAAAAGTGCTACACTGAGCAGTGAAGTTCAAAATGGGTCTACTGGAGAGGTGCCTGAAGGTGTCATGTATGCCTTGTCACTGGACACCTTCAGCTGCACACACAGGAACAGGTAAGGGGTAAGGGAGGTCACTCCTGCTCACTTTGGAGGTTGTGCTGCATCCCTTGTTTGTCTCAAATTGGCCCTTTCAGCCACCCTGCCTCTGTTTCTTGAGGTTATCAGGGATTGTGAATAAGATTTCTCTGAAACATTCCCTGCACCCTGATTCCTCAATATCTTACTGCACATCACTTAACACAATCTGTTAGGTGTAAGCAGAATTGTTGGTGATCTGTACTTCACGGTCTGAAAACCTGCCTCTTTGCATGTGGTTGTGAATCATGACATAGTCATGGGGCTCTATTCTGCAAAGAAACTGAGTTTTAGGGCACACCTGGATATTTGCAGTCCTTGAAGCACATGGAGCAGAGAGAAGGGCCAGGATAAGCTAGCCTAGCAAACCTGTTGAGGAGTGTGACTTGCTCATGTCAGTATCCACGTGCTACACCATAATGCTAAATAAATAAACAAATAACTTTCAAATAATTAGAAAGGACTTAAATCTTTGCCAAACTTACAACTTAGAGACTAGAATGGGTTGGATGAATGCAAGGTAGAAGTATGTTTTGTTTTGTTTTTTTTAAACATTGTTCTTGTTATTAGCTGGGATTGAGCTGCTACTGGGAGGAATTTGGTTGCAATGGTCCCTGTTGTTGATAAAGCATAGTTTTCAAAACAGCTTTCAGTTTTGTTCTTTATCTTCTTTCCAATTATTCTAATTTACAGAACCTATAACATCCGACTAAAATTGTTAAAATATTGTCTACATATCCAGTCCTCTGTTCTTTCTCCAATGACACCAAAATGAAATCCTGGGGAAGTGCAGGAACAGTACAGACATATGTGATGCTTTCCCCTAACTTTTCCCAACATTGGACATTTTGTGTGTGTGTGTGTGTGTGTGTGTGTTTTCAGAGGATCTCCTTTGCCTATTTTGTTCATGTAGGATGCAACTGATGGTAACTCTCTCTTATGATATTATTCAGGCACTCCCTGAAGCAACCTAATATTCCTGTATCCACAGCATCCTCTAGCAGGGGGCTCCACACATCTGTGTATGAACTGCTTTGTGAGCAGTCTCCTTTTGCTGGTTATGAACCTGTCTCCAGTCACCTTCTTTTGATGACCAGTGCTCCTTTGCATTAGCAGAGGGAACAGCTAGTCTTTATCCAGTCCCTTTATGACGATTATGATCTAGTAAGCCTCTGTCATTTCACAGAAGAATACTCATTTTTCCAAACTGAATTCAGTCTGCTCAACCATTCCTTTCATGAAAGCTCTTTGTTGTTCAGAGAGGTCCACCTATGGAAAAGTATTATAAGTGGTTACCTCGATCTGGAATTTTGCACTATTAGGGGATGTTTCTATATCTTCCTTTGGATTAATGTGATTAATGCTACTATATGTATGTGTGTATATTTTTATATATATATATACACACTAATATCACTTCAGTAAAAACAGGAATTTAATAAATTAATCAGTCCACTTTAAAAACATTTTAGTGTCAGTGACTATTATGCACAACAAAGGACTGTACAGCACAGCATCCTTCTGTGTGCATATTAAATGTCAGATCCTGGGAGGTGGCTGTTTAGTGGAACCTGTTGCTGTCTAGGTTCAATGAGAAGAGTAGAATCTGCTTTGTTTGGTAGTAAGAACCAACAGGAGTCTTTCAAAACAGTAGGTGCACACATACAGATCTGCAAATTCTGTAGTTTTCATACTTTCCAGTAAGAAAAAGTCAGGGAAGCGTATTGTCAGCCATTCATGTGTACATACTCTTGATTTTCCTGTGTAACTACAGGTAGAAGACCAACATATGGTAAATATACACTACTCAAAAGTCAGCAGCATTGAGGCCACACTAAAAAAAGCTATTATTTCCTATTCTGTGTTGCAGCTTGGCAGACTGGAGTGTAGGAATGTTTTCATATTTTTTCAAGTGATAGATTATCCATTATAAAATATAGAAGAAAATAATTTCTGTCCAGTTTCTAATGTGAAACTACAGAACAAGAAATGGCAATGTAAAATATTGATGAAGTGCAGTTTACACTATTTCTCATGCTTTGTGGTAAGGACAAAAAAGTTGCTTCTGCTTCTTTGGCCTCTCACCTGTGTTCGTTCAGGATGGAAAGATTTTCCTTTCATCTTCTACAAGGCTTAGGACATCTATTAGCAAATAGTAAGTTAATTTCCCAATAAACCCCTTTTCTTCTCTCTTTCTGCAGCTACTTTGCCTGTGTTTCACCTACTCTGGATAGCCTACACTTTTTCTTATTTTTTCCTTAAGTGTTATTATTTTCTTTTTTTCCCTGTGGCAGACATTCTTTATTTGTTCTGATTTTGCTAATTCTATAATGTTTTCATCTGGTTTCTATTTATGGTGTTAATTCTGTATTTTTTTCAAATTTATGAGCACTTTTTCTTCGTCTTCCTCTTTCAAGACCTTTCACACACTGACAGACCCATAAGATCTCTGATAATTAATGGCAGCTCATCATTCATTTTCATTACATTACTATGCAAGTCTTCTGAGAACAGACAGGGAAGCCATAAAGTTGCTCACCCTATAAACTTTGCAAAGTGTCTGTTGATTGATATATCCCTTTGTTGTTAATGATCCCTGAGGATATAATACGAACATTGACCTAAAATAACCTAACAAGAAATAGGGAGGAAGAGTTTATTTTCTATTAACCAAGTCAGAAAGACCTCATAACTAACAGACTGAGGTGATTGGGATAATAGTTTTGGAAACTTGTCCTGTCTCTTGGTAAAAGCAGAATTCCTAGTCTAGGCTTAATCGAGCGTTGGAGCAATCAACTAATGGTAGCTCTAGAAGATTACCTTCCAAATGGATGTGCCTTGCATGATACACTGGATGGTACAGATGTGTAATTGGTATATGGTCTGATGCATCTGTGTTGAAATAACTGTTTAGTGACAAGGTGGGTGACCAGTGTTATTTCTGATTCATGTATAGAGCAGATAATTTTGCAATATGTTAATATGTTTTAGTTTATAACATCACAGCAAGCACGGTTTTCAATTTTAAAATAGCCGGTGGAAAAATACTACCGAGCTACGCCCAGATATTGTCATTCTGTTGAAAATACTGATGTAACTGCATCTTTGTTATAGAGCATGTGCCAGACTCTGTCTCAGTAAAATGAGTAATGGTTGTCATTCGTATATACCATGAAGGATCAATCTCCATGTAAACCTTGGACTTTCTGCTTATAACAGCTTGATTTTGCCTGATCTTTATTTCAAACAAAATCATTTTAAAAACTTTTTTTTATTTTTATTTTTTTTCCTTTAGGGAAAACATAGCCAACATAGCAGGGCAAGATGCATCCATGAATTCTGGATTAGAATAGGAACCTCAGGAAGCGCTGAGTCCATGGAGAAACTGAGTTTGACAGTTATTGTAGACTGTGATAAATCATCAGTGCTGTGGGACAGAACAGATTAAAATTTAATATTGTCTCTTTTGTAAATGGCTATATCTTTGGGAACATAAGGATATAAGATAAATGAAGGACTTGAAAGGGCATTGTGAGTGGATTGCTTGCATATTTTGGCACACTGTGTACCACTGCAGTACGGTGGATGTCTGCAAATAGGCAGGTTAAGTGGTACATCGCTCTGTAGGGACATTGGTTAAGCTCTATTCTCATCTCTAATCACAACTTTTCAGAACAAAGGTGTGGTTTATTTAAGAATAATATCAGTACCCTGTCTGCATTTAATTATAAGGAAAACAATTAAAAATTCTATATAAGGGAAAATGTTTTTGGAATTTGGATGGAATCATATAATGATTTGAGTTGGAAGGAACCTTAAAGATCATCTATTTCCAACCCTCATATAATGGGCTGGGACATCTTCCGTTATACCAGGTTGCTCAAAGCCCCTTCCAATCTAGGGCATACACAGCTTCTCTGGGCAACCTTTTTCAGTGCCTCACCACCCTCGCAGTAAAGAATTTCTTCCAAATATCAAATCTAAATCTACCCTCTTTTAGTTTAAAGCCATTCCCTCTTGTCCTATCACTGAACTCCCTGACAATGAGTCCCTCCCCAGCTTTCCTGTAGGCTCCCTTTAGGTACTGGAAAGTCGCTGTGAAGTTTCTCCAGAGTCTTCTCTTCTCCAGGCTGAAAAGCCGTAAGTCGCACAGCCTGTCTTTGTAGGAGAGGTGCTCCAGCCCCTTGATCTTCTTTGTGGACTTCCTCTGAATTCAGTCCAACATCTCCATGTCTTTCTTGTGCTGGGGGCCCCAGAACCAAGTGCAGCACTCCAGGTGGGGTCTCACAAGAGCAGAATAGAGGGAGATAATCACCTCCCATCATCTGCTAGTCATGGTTCTGTTGATGCAGCCCAAGATACAGTTGGCTTTTTAGGCTGCAAAAGCACATTGGCTATTCAAGTTCAATTTTAAACCCACCAACACTCCTCAGGGCTGCTCTCAATCCTTTCTCCTCTCAATGTATATTTTTACTTGGCATTACCCTAACCCAGATGCAGGAGTTGGTCTTGTTGAACCTCATGAGGTTTGCACAGGCCCACCTCTCAGGCCTGCCCAGGTCCCTCTGGATGGCATCCCTTCCTTCCAACATGTCATTAGCAAACTTGCTGAGGGTGCATTCAATCTCACAGTCCATGCCACAGACAAAGATGTTAAATAGTGCTGATTCCAATATGGACCCCTAAGGAACACCACTTGTTACTGATCTCCTCTTGAACATTGAGCTCTTGACCAGAATATTTTGAGGGTGACCATTTGAACTGCCTTGACTGTGTTATTGTTCTATTAGAAATAATCTCTACTATATAAAGATCTTTAACATCTCATGGAGATATGCACATTAAAATCCTCCTTAAACATGTCCTTTACAGCAAGGAAAGCTGGAAACCATGTTTGTGGTGCCCCTGCACCCATGTTATACCTGTAATATTATCAAAAATATGTGTCTTAAAGATGTCATTTTTCTGGCAAAAAGAGACAATCACTTCAGTGTAAACAATGTTGGCTCCTACTCAGTTTCTCCTCTCAGAAAATGGTCTCCAACTCAACCATGTGTTGCAGTGTATTAGATAAGAATCCAAATAATCCATATGACTTTATACAAGGTCCAAGTGAATTATTGAATGTGAGTATATCTACTGCTGTGTTCTTGACCTGTTGAGCCAGTGCTTTCCTCTGCCCTAGCCTGTGTAGTAGCTCTGCTTAGGTAGTGCTCAGAGTTTAATAAATCATAGACATATTTCTTCACCCCATTTGGGAGTGGGGTGGGGTGGGCGTGCATTTGGGGGTAAGAGGGCGGTGGCTTGTTGTGGAGGTTTTATCTTCTGCAGAAACATGGCATGCCTGTACTGAAGTGCATTATACATAGACGTGTATTGAATGCAGATCAATCTATTAAGGTAGTGCAAAATACTTAAAAGGTCAGGACTTACAATAATGTTTGCACAAGCACGTTAAAGAGCATGTGGTGAGCTGCAGAGATATTCAACTGCCAGCTTGAGAAAGGAACAGAAAATGAGTATGCAGTGTGGTTAAACTGTTATTTTTTGTTTGTTTGTTTGTTTTGTGTTTTTTTTTTTTTTTTTCTCTTTCTAGAAGTAATCTCTTAATCTTTGTTTTATTTTAGTTTTACTCAATTAATTAATTAATTTTATTTTGAAAGTTTCTTATTTTTGTACTTAATCTAGCATTCTTGCAGCAAGGCTGCAATAAGGGCATGGGAAAAGCAGGGCTGATAGGAGAGGGAATAGCTTTTGTTGTTTACCGCTACTATTGTGAAAAAACAACTAATTCAACTGTTTTCCATACAGTGCCCGTCAGTCCTATAACAAATAGCAAATTTCAAATTGCTCTGATGAGCAGGTGCACACAGAGTTTTTTTATAGATTAAATATTCTAAAATTTCATCTATTTGTCTTTGAAAATCCATCTACTCTATTCGTTCTTTACAAACAAAGGCATTATTTTATTTAGGTCTTGAGCAAACCAATGTTTGGTGCCAGCAAGCACTCTTTCATATAATTAAACTTTACAGAACTGTCCCATAATAAAAAAACACTTGAAAAATGGGAGAATTAAAAATATTTATGAATCATATATGAAGAGAGAGAGATGATAAACCTCGATTTCCAGTATAGATGAATGATATATATAATTTATGGGTTTAACAATAATAACAGTTGTCATGTTATATCTTAAGATTGAAGACTGGCATTTTTAGGTCTGATGAAACAACAGTATTTTAAAGAAGGGTTTAAAGAAGAGAGGATAGAAGATGACAGATGGGGTTTCTAAAACAGTGAATTGCTTGGAGGAAAGTTTGGAAAGGTAAACGAGGGAAAGAAATGTAAATTGGTTGGCAAGGTTTATTGAATAGCCTTCTACATGTATAATAATATTATTGCAGATGGCATGTACAGGCTGGTTAGCTAAAGCCCACTAAGAGCTCAACATTATCTTTAGTTTAGCTCGTATAAAAGCTTACATTTATGATATGAAAAACATGTAAGAAATACACCTCATTAGCTTATGGAATATTGAAAGGCTTGTCTTCACACAAAGGTCATCAAATTCATAGGGTGCTTTCTTTCCTAAAATGGCACTGTTACTTTAAGTTTGGATTGTTAATACATTCAAAGGAAATGTGATTAAAACACTGTAACTTAATATTTCTCTTTTAAGATCAGAAAGGTGTGGAATTATCTAAATTAGGAATTAAGCTTTGCAACAGGTTAGCATTAACCAGCTATTCAGTAGCTGTGCATAAATATTTGAAGAGTAATTCTTCTCTTTGAAGAAGTAAGATTTTCCCCTGGTTAATCCAGGATATAAATATTTTAAAATACCTACTCCACTGAATACTTAAGGGTTGAAATTTATTAAATGAGAATGCTTTAATTCTCTGTTGTGATTTAACCTGTCAGGCACCTAAGCACCACACAGCCCTTGGTGCAATATTGGTACAAATGCACCTTTGTCCTAGCAGTTGGTACCTCTGTTCTTTGACCCTCAGCAACCTCACAACAGAAGAGTTCTCTGAGAGACCGGACAAGATAGACAACTGTTTGACCTTCTTATTTCTTAAGTCAGGTATGACAAAAACCCACCAGTACTCTTTTGGATCCTTGAAGTACACTGTCCTGAGGGTACTGCCAAGGATGTATGGAGCCTCCAGGCCAGTCACAATGGGGTGCTTTTGCCACTCATCCCCAGTTAGGCTCACTTTGGCCCCCAGTACTGTTAGTTGTTGGGATCCTTCTGTCATTCCAGAAATACAGATGGGTTGTGCCCCTTGATAGCTTGATGGCATTAGGGTAAACTGTGCACTAGGTCCACTAGAGCCTTATACTCATGCTCTTCTGATGTACCAGGCTATCAAGTCTCCACAGTCCAATAAGACCAGTTGTATCTTTCCTCCACATGTCTGGAGGTAAGGCCCCTCTAGTCCTGGTCATTGCATTTGTTACTCACTTCTTGTAAATTTGAATCAAATGTCCCTTTGTTATGGTCAGAAGTAAGATCAGTCCATCTACTGTCCATGGGAAACTGGAACAGCCATTTCCATTGTTTTTCCTTGCAACTCATGTACCTGTGCCTAAAGAGTTGAGGTACATTTTCCATTCTACTTCCTCTTGTCCTCACTGTGGTCATGCAGATAAAAAACACAGGATGGCCCATGGTGCATGCCCGCTATATCCTCCTTCCTGAGCAGAGAAACACTTCTAATAGCTGATATACTGGTCTGTATGGGTGGGGAAGAAAACTTATTCTGTGTTTGAGCTGCTGAATCAGCTTCTCTACAGCTGAGACACAGGCCTATAGGGAAGAAGGGAGACTTTCTTTGTATTTCTGGAGTTGGCCAGCCAATTCATCCAGCATTTTTCCCTCTCCATTTATCCAGGTCATTATTGTCAATGAGTTGGCATACTAAGACAGTGCACTCTGTATAAACTTCTGCCACATTTGCCACACAGTGTTGCATGCAGTTCACTTTATCTGGATCTTTAGATATCTGTTCATTGTCTAGGTCACCATAAATCACCTCCAGTATGGCTAATTCTCTCAGGTACTGGGTGTTCTCAACATGGTTGTCCATTTGCTTGGGTGACATAGAGCACGTTCCTTGAAAGGATATTTTTCCTTCATGCCTGACAGGAAGCTAAAGGCTTGTACCTGTTTTCCAATCTCTTTCTCAATGCTCCCTTCCCTAGAGATGGATCCCAGCTGCCTGGCTTCTCTGCCTTCTAATTCCATGCTACTGTCCCTGTTGTCCCAACATTGGAGCAGCCAGGTGACAATGGGCACACCTGGATGACAGCTAAAATCTTTTCACGTACCTCACTGCTCGCTCAGGGGTGGGGATCAGGTGGTTGACTGCTGCATTTATGAGATCTGCCTATTCCTCCTCCTATTCCCATGACAGTCCTACTTCAGAGTAGCTTGCCTTGACTTCTTCTTCCTCCTTCCTATTCTAAGTAGGAATCTATTTCCTTGCTAAACAAGATGACTTTTGCATCCCTTGTTTCTTCCTGTGTATAGGTGTGACTGATACCTGCGTGGGTTGGTTCTCTGGTTCAGCTTCAGGGCCTTTTGCTGGGGTTTGAATAACTGGAGGGCCTGTCGTGGGAGTCTGCAGATGAACTGCAGATGAGCTGCAGATGAGCTGCAGAAATTGTCACCAGAGCTGGATCAGATTCAGAGGCATTTTCTTCCTCTTAAAAGTGCTGATTAAAATAAGAAAACGTGCTAAATAATATTTGATGTGCACAGACCCCAGCACAGCACAGTGGGCTATAAACCTCTGTCATTGCCAGGATCAGAGCTTGCATTTAAAAAATAAAAATAAAAAAAATCTATCAGCTTTTTAGCATTCTGCATTTGTTCAGGTGTAAATTCCAAAACCATCAAAGATGACAATCATGATAGATACCTGCTTACATCCTCCCACACATGTTGTGACCCACAACCAACTTTCCTCAGGGCAGATCTCTGGTTGGTATTTTAAAATAGCTGTATAACCACAGACAAAAATGTAAAAAGGTGTAGAAGACAAAAAATAATAGGATCATGCTAGTTTGAACTCCTCAAGAGTATTCAGAATTTTCAAAAACTACTTTAACTTGCATGGAGTAAAGGGTGTAATTTTTAATAGTCTCTATAGTGAGGTCCAGGTGGTTGGACCAGATGATCTTGGCTGTCTTTTCCAACCTTAATGATTCTATGATCCCTTTGGCCAGTCTGGCTGTGTCCCCTCCCAGCTTCTTGTGCAACCTCAGCAGGGCAGCAGGAGAAGTTGAAAAGTCCTTGACTCAGTGTAAGCACTGCTCTGCAACAACTAAAGATGTGTTATTGACATATTTTTTCTCCTAAATCAAAAACATGGTAACATACTCTGAATACACTCTGAATACACTCTGAAGATAATTAACTCTATCTCAGCTGAAAGCATGCATTCTCTTAGGCTGGCATTAAAAAACTAGGCAAGCAAGCGAGAAACTAACAAAACAACAATAACATGTTTTGTGATGAATACTGAGGACATTTGTTTATACAGTCTAACAGTTCTGTGTGGAGATTCTTAAATTAAATAACATTAGGCACTTGTGTGATTTCACAAAATTAGAGAACCCTGTGCAATGCATATAATAATTATTGTATTACAAAAATGTCCAGATAGGATGAGAATGAGTTATTTATAAATGTAAAAGTACAGTAAAACACACTGTCTTCAGTCTTTTTTCCATAGCCCTCTGCACACTATATTGTTTAACATGTTATTAATGGTATTATTTAACATCTTTGTCAGTGACATGGACTGTGAGACTGAGTGCACTCTCAGCAAGTTTGCTGATGGCACCAGGCTGAGTGGTACAGTCAAAATGCTGGAGGGAAGGGATGCCATCCAGAGGGACCTGGACAGGCCCAAGAGGTGGGCCTGTGAGAACCTCATGAGGTTCAACAAGGCCAAGTGCAAGGTCCTGCAGCTGGGCTGGAGCTATCCTAAGCACAAATACAGGCTAGGAGGAGAATGGATTGAGAGCAGCCCTGAGGAGAAGGACCGAGAAGTGCTGGTGGATGTAAAATTGAACTTGAGCAGTAATATGCATTTGCAGCCCAGAAAGCCAACTGTATCCTGGGGTGCATCAACAGAACTATGACCAGCAGATGAAGGGAGGTGATTCTCCCCCTCTACTCTGCTCTTGTGAATCCCCCACCTGGAGTGCTGTGCTTAACTCTGGAGCCCCCAGCACAAGAAGGATATGGAGCTCTTGAAGCAAATCCAGAGGAGGGCCCTGAGGATGATCACACGGCTGGAGCACCTCTCCTGCAAAGACAGGCTGAGAGAGCTGGGGTTGTGGAGAAGAGAAGGGGCACCGTCTCCAAGGACACCTTACAGTGGCCTTCCATTCCTTAAAGGGGGCCTACAGGAAAGCTAGGGAGGGACTCTTGGTCAGGGAGTGGAGCAATAGGACAAGGGAGAATGTCTTTAAACTGAAAGAAGGTGGCTTTATATTTAATATTTGAAAGGAATTATTTACTGTGAGGGTGGTAAGGCACCGGAACAAGCTGCCCAGAGAAGCTGTGGATTGCCCCATTCCTGGAGGTGCTCAAGGCCAGGCTGGATGGGGCTTTGGGCAACCTGGTCTGGTGGGAGGTGCCCCATGGCGAGGGTTGGAACTGGGTGATCTCTAAGGTCCCTTCTAACCCAAACCATTCTGTAATTCTGTGATTAACGTTGTACAAGCACCAACATGACAGTACAAATATCATATCTACTCTGCACTTTCTGAGAGAACATTCAGTGTTATTTTACAGTATCTCTAGAGAAGTGGAGCTGTGATGTTTATGACTTGATTTAACACTATCTCAACCAAGTACAGCAGTACTGTTGGCTTTGCTCTGAGAATAATGTAAGCTGCAGACTCAGATTGTCAGACAGCACATAAAACAGAGAAAAAATTACTTTTATGGTTATGTTTTAAAAGAACAGAAGGATACAAATCCTCTTTTCACAGAATGGTGTGCAGGTATAATGTCCAAGGTGGCTTGGAGGTATCCTGTAGCCAAGATAAACAGCTCTTCCACCACAGCTGCAGATTTGCTGAGGTCCACCATTGCCTGCTGGCCAGAATGCCCTTACCACACTGTGATGGTTTTACTCTGCTGGGCAGACAAACTCCACCACAATCACTCACTTCCCCTTGTCAAAAGAAGAGGGGGAGAATATATGCTGGAAACAAACAAACAAAAAATACTCACAAGTTCAGATAAGGACAATTTAATTAAAGGGAAAAGAAAGGAAAAAAAAAAAAAAAAAGCAAAAAATACATGGAAGCAAAGTGGAAATTAAAAAAAAATAAATTGTTCCCTACTTCCTGTCAATGTGCAATATTCAACCACATCCCAGGAATCAGGGCCTCAATACATTTAGTGTTTGTTTGGAAGGACAAATGTCCTCACAACGAGAGTCCCTCCTTTCCTACCCCTTCCACACCTTTTATTGCTGAGTGTGCCATCACACACTGTGGAATATTCCTTTGGTTGGTTTAGTCAGCTGCCCTGGTGATGTTGCCTCCCCACCTCTTGCCCACCCCCTGTCTGCTGGCTCTTGGGGGGAATTGGAGGGAGTCTTGGTGCTGTGCCAGCACTGCTCAAAAATAAATGCAGCACATTACTGCTGCTGTCCTAGCTACAGGTGCAGAGCACAGTACTGCATGGGCTGCTGCAGAGAAAGTTAACTCCATCCCAGCCAGATCCAGTATAACACACCATTCGCTTTATAGTGGACTGGGCACTTAATGTGCAATTAAGATGTGTATTGTGCTGCAGCTTTGAGCTTTGTGAATAACTGAGATGAGGAGAGAAACTGTTGTTGGTCATATTTTATGATCTTGCTGCTTCATGGTACACTTTTGGGTCCTGTCACATGTCACCCACAGTTTTACACAAATGAAGTGGTCTCTTTCAGTGACTGCAAGCCTGTTAACCTACTTGATCCCACACATCTCATCATTTTCTCATCTGAAAACCTATGACTCCGTTGGTCACCTTGTAGGTATTATGCTCTTTGATTTAGCTCATTAGTGAAATTACACATCATTAAAACTTAGACCTGTGTATGGAACAGCAGGGAATATGTCTCCTATGTTCTCTCTTATGTTGAAATAGCTGATGAGAATATCTAATCTTCATGAGGCAATGTGTTGTAATAGTTGAAATAGATAACCAGGTTTCTGCTTCCCATTTTGCTATTGACTTATTTGATCACATTGGTAAGCTGTCTGAACACTCAACAGATCTCTAAAGGTGAGGTGATGTGGACCCAACCTGTTGTGTGCTTTGTTATGTGCTTTGCTATTTGAAGATATTTTCCAAGTCTATTAAGTACACACTAAACTTCTGTATAAAATAATTTCCTGCATGTTTTCCACAATGGAAAATAGGGTTATTTTGCTAAAGTCTATTAAACAAAACAAAACATAACAAAATAAAACAAACAAACAAACAAACAAACAAAATGGTGAGTAAGAGGGCTGTGCAGATCTTGAAATTGGGATCCATATAGAGAAGTGCTAATGAGAGACTGCACCCCTAGTAAATGTGTCTCAGACCTTTTTTGTATACCACACTGTAGAAAGTACACGTGGCTTCGTGCTAAAGAACTCTGGAGTTTCTCAACAGTCTTCATACCCCACAGTAGAAAAATGTCAGAGATTCACATATAACTGCAATGTCAAGAGGTGTTGCATTTTGTGAACATTTCTTCACGGTAATGTTTTTTCCCTTTTCTTTTCATAGATGTCTTCCTAATAAAATTGTACAATGTACTGAGATTAGAATGCAAATCTTCCCTAAAAACATATTTCTTCACCATCATAGTTCTAATGCTTTGTTTATTTTTTCTTCTCTTTATTCTGGGTGAGTGAGACGTGGGGGTTAGGAAGCAGACCCGTAATAAAACAGCAATGGGTCAGTGCAGAGGCAAATATTGTAGTATGGTAACAGGACTGTAACTGCAACCTAAAACAAGTACGTAATCCTTCTCCCTAAAAGGTAGCACTGCTATTGCTGGAAGACATTGTGATATTTAAATAAATAAATAAATAAATAAATAAATAAATAAATAAATAATAATAATAATACATAAAGAAGTTTTGTGGATTGAATGGGAAAATGTGTTCCTGTAGTTGTGATCTGTGAAGTCTGAACATGTATTAAGGTCACAGAACCAAAGACAAATTGCCTGAAATAACTAACAAGTAAGCAAAACCCACAGTAGCAATCTGCAGTTTACTTATCTCTTTCCTTTTTTTTTCTGCGTTGAAGTGAGTCTTTATTTTCAGCTTATTGAGAAACTTTTGTGGATTCCAGTCATTTGGACACAGATGCTCAGCCTGAATATGCAATATGTTTCAAAAGTATTTGTTAACTATTTAGCTTCACTTGTAGCTTCTGTAACTCTGTTGTAGAACTCTGCTGATAGAAGTGGTCATTTGTAAGTTGTTCATTCACTATGGAACATTTCTAAAACTTGTCAACTTTTCTTCACAAAGGGGGCATGAAGTGAAGGCTAACTAGAAGTGAGTGAATATTACTCCAGCCAGAAAACTGTGAGTGAAGGCTGGCTGATACATGCAACAGAGGCATTCTTCAGAAAAATTACAAAATTTCTCTAGCCCCACCTGTCACAGAAGATAAACATTCAGACGTTTTTCTGAAGATTTACAAGTAAACAGAAGGTATTTGAACCTGATATACTGAAGATTAGATGTGTTGTGTTTCACTTTTCTCTTTTTATTGAGGGAAAGCTTTCTCTGGGATGTGTGATATAGGTGTTACAAATCTGAGTGGGCTGAATGACACTGGTGATTTTGTGGTTATTTTCCAGCATTTTCCCAAGTTACTGAGCAGCTGTACCAAGACTGCTGTCTGCAGTAGGAGTGGCAACACCTGCTCAGCCAGCAAGTGCTATAAAGATATTCTTATACGCTTACTACATGGACCTAAGTTAATGAATCTTTGTAGATGTTGAGCTGCTGTTTTATCATCTTGCTGTCTGCCTTTTGACCTTGCCACAATTCTTCATTGTTAGAATGTAGGCATGTAGTCATTTTCTGGCACTTCTCCAGCAGTCTGTGTTCAGTTTCTGAACCCTTGTTTCACTAAGGTTGCTTTATTCAGTGTTTGCATGAGATGATTGGAAAAACGTCATCCAGATTGACAAAATGGGACAGTGGGGTGCTAAAATAATACTGGTATTTTTGAGATGTAGAAGGAGCCATAGAAAAGTTCAAGTTTGCTTTAAATACCTAGTTCCACTAGGTATTGCACATTCATTTCTCTTTTATTCCACTATTTGAGTAACTTACAAATAGATTAACCACTTCGCTTTTCTCATGTAAATTATATTACATACAGTGTAAAAATCTGTAAGCAGGCTACACAGATTTATGACAAGTCTCTGCTATTGGCACAACCCATTTTACTTCCCAATGAGTAATGCAACTCATAGGCTAATAAGAATTTATTTGAAAGCTTCAGGATCAATCCCTAAGGGATCTAATTCCTGCCTCATTGAAAGGCAGAGGTATAAAAAAATTTAGCAAGACAGTATTAACTCTCCTGCATTTTAAACTAATCTTGTTATATACAAAGTACATTTTTCATACATCATGTGTATTTTGTCCCTTCTGAATGGAAGCAAGATGCAAGATGCAGAATATTCTTCAAATATTCTATTTGAAGTGTCTTCTTTTTTTTTTTTTTTTTTTTTTTTTTAGAGCTGTTGTTGCCACAGATATATTCTTGAAGTGTTTCTGTTATGGTTTTTCTGCTGTCTTGTAATTTATGCACAAGTATTCTGGCTTGAAATTGGCAATGAAAGTGTTCTCAGTTATCTAATAACCAGAAGTACTGTCCTAATGTGTGTGTCTGCTGATGTACATCATTTATGAAAAGCAGAATCTGACTTTATAGCCTGTTTAAAATTTCCAAAGCCTTTCACTGTCCTGTTGTCAGCTTTGGCTGTTTCAATGTAACCTTCTTGTTCCCCTCTTGATGATTTTTTTATTCCTTTGTTTAAATTGCAGATTAAAAATATATTTTTTTTTTTTCTTATACAGATTTTAGCAAATCAGGCAGACTGTAGTCACAGGCCTTTAAGTCTAATCAAATATCTATATTTTGAAAGACTCTAGATTGCTATGTGTCCTTCTGTGCTGTGGGGTCATTCTGATTGACATTTTATTTTGGTTTGGTTTAATTTTATTCTACAAGACCAGCAAAAGCTCTCATTATCTCCCACACTTAGACTGGAAGAGGAGAGAATGCCTGGCACCATCTCAGCCAAGGAAGACTGACTTGGCTGTATAGTTAAAGACTCTGAGGAAGATGGGACTATTCAGGGAAATATATTTACTAGTGCATTTTCTCTTCTTTCTCATGTTTAAGAGAATAGTCTGCATTAGTCTTCATGCAATGCATGCTTTACACATTGCTCATACTGTTTATGACATATTAGGTGTATCTCTGAGTCATTCACACAAAGGCTGCGTGCCCACCAAGTGCTGCATTCACAGAATCACAGAATCATAGAATGACCAAGGTTGGAAGGGTCCTCTGAAGATCATCTAGGGGACCCCTGGGGGAAACCACTAGTTACAGACCCCCCGCCGCTAGACTCCTCACCACTAAGCACAACTCTCTGAGCTCTGCCATCCAGCCAATTACCAATTCACCTCACTGTCCACTAATCGAGGCCACACTTTCTGAGCTTGTCTATGAGAATGTTATGGGAGACTGTCGAAAGCCTGGCTGAAGTCAAGGTAGACTATATCCACTGCTCTCCCCTCTTCTCATCTCATCAAAGGTGTATAGAAGATTGGCTAAGCATGATCTCCCCTTGGTGAATCCATGCTGAATATTCCTGATCATCTTCTTATCCTCCATGTGCTTGGAGATGATCTCCAGGATGAGCTGCTCTGTGACCTTTCCAAGGATGGAGGTGAGGCTGACTGGCCTGTATTTTCCTGGGTCCTCCTTCTTTACCTTCTTGAAGATGGTTTTGGCTTTCTTCCAGTCCTCAGGGACCTCTCCTGTTCTCCACGACCTTTAAAAGATGATGGAGGGTGGTCTATATAACATTGGCCTGCTCCCTCAGCACCCATGGGTGGATTCCATTGGGACCCACGGATTTGTGGGTGTTAAGTTTGCATATTCACTCTGTGTGTCACCACTGTGGTGTAAAGCTTCGCTGCAATGATGGCATAAATAGAGTTCCAGATTGCCACTTAGCAGAGGTCAGAAATAGTGACAATCCTGAGAAGCATCTTTGTCATGTGGAGTGTGCCTTGATCATAGTGTCGAGGCTCCACAATGGCAGGAATGATCTGAATTATCTGGTATTTTTCATCTGGAAAAATAAATAAATAAAAATAAAAAATATATATTTATATTTATATTTATATATTTACACTATCTTATATATTATATATGGTATATTAAATATCATGTATGAAATATTATATATTATATTTTATATATTTACATTCATATTTTTATATATAAATTTTTATATTTATTGTTATTTTATATGTAAAATATATGAATAAATAATATATATAATAATATTATATGTGTCATATAATATTATATTATATATGTCATTATATATGTGTCATATAATATAATATGATATGATATGATATTATTATATTATATAATATTATATGTATCATATTATATATATATATTATGTTATATATTTTTATCTATCTATCTATCTATCTATCTATCTATATGTCAAAGAGTCAATCCTGGTGCTGCTATGAAAGACAGAATTTAAAGGAATGACCATCTAAATTTGTTCCTTTATTAAGATGAAACTCAGATTATAACCAGGAAGAAATTAAAAATTATGACACAGGAATATGCTGTCCTGAAAGGGTAAATTCTTTTCATCACTCTTCCTTTGATAGTACACTCTTCTTATCCACACTGAAGAATCATCACCAAGAATGACATATTCATAAAGTGTAATGATGTATGTGTAAGATTTTCTGTAGGCTTAAAAGCTGGTCCTAGGAGGATCCTGACAGTCAGATATAGAATCTCCTATGGAATTAATTTTCCACAGGTGAGAACAACTTAAACATCCCCTTGGAATGTGTTTTTGATTGTATCATTGGAATACTCTGCAATGTGAGGGGCAGAAATGGCTGCTAGTTTGATAAAGCTGAATGGCATATTAGGTTTCTTAAGATACACCAGACAAATGTAAATAAATGGTATTGAGGACTTGCCTTGGTCTTGTAAAGGTTTGTTTGGTCTATTTTTCCAGGCAAGTACATATTCTGAAGCTGTTGTTTCTGATGCTTGAAGCAGCTTCACTAAAGTCTTCTAAAAAGAAGTAATGATTTATCATAAATAAGGATGATCAAAATATGTGGTGATGATGGTCTGTCATCACACAGAAATTATCTTCCTGCAAATGAAAAACAATGTGTAGGAGATATTCTTATTTTTTCCTCATGTGACAATGCTGTTCTTCTGGCATGTGAACCTAGTGAGAGGCCGGTTCCTTCAAACAGGTCTCTGTCTTCTTCCTGAAGTGTCTAAAGAAAGGCAAATAGAGTACTGGACCTCGATGTGCATTCCTAGAGATACAGTCCACCTTCAGATGGAGGGTTGTTTCAGGCAGTGGCACTGCAGCAGCCAGTCTGTGAATCTGGATCTGTAAGTCTGAGGAGCATTATCACTCATGAGGTGTCACTGTTGAGGGATTTTTTGAAACAGCAAAAATGCCATGGCTTGCTGTAGCTGAGCAAACCAAGCTACCAGGGCAGCTATGAGAAGTTCCCATGACAGTGTTCCCACATTGCCCAATTGAGGAATTCAGAAAAATATTGTTACCAGTAGCTGGCTTCAAGGACAAGGTCTATGTGACTGCTAATCACAAGGGGGTTGTTTTCTTGCAGGTGGGGTTGTTTTCTTGTAGTTGTTTGTTTGAGTGCTTTTGACCAATAATCTTGTGTGAAACACTGTCTGCCCCTATTAAGTTCACTATAAAAGTTAGGCTTTTCGGGCAATAAAATGGAGCATGATCTGACTCTACTGGTGTCTGTTGTGCTTTCGGCTGTGCTTCCTGCAACAGTGTCACAAGGTTTAGATTACCGAGGAAATCAAATGATCTAAAGTCACTGCTGAATTTATTCTCTGCTGGTCCTTTTTCAGCCAATCATTTGGATCTAACATCAACATTCTGGATGTTCTTGAATGAGCAAGATGTCCACCGCAATCTCAACAAAATTGATAAACCCTCTGTACTTTGACAGCCTGAATGGTAGGATGATGTATGAACTGGTTATCATATTGGTTTTGTTGTTGTTTTGTTTGTTTGTTTTTGTTTGGTCTGTTTTTTGTTGTTGTTTTTGTCTTATTTTTTTCTTCTATTTTTTATTTTTGTCTGCTTTTGTTGCTGTTTTTCTAATTCCAGAACTTAAAGAAATCAAGAGAATAGCAATAAAACAGGGTCAGGAATAATGGACAGTTTTCATCAAACCTTTAATTTTCAAAAGAAAGGCTTTAAAATTCCTTATATATAAGATATATTGCCCTCCTTTTGATTTTTCATCAAAAAGTGTGCATTCCTTTGTACAGCAACCAAAATGTTGCTTTATAGCCTTCTGTGTTCAAGAGAATATCTACCTGCTGCTAAAGCAAATTGCACTTGTGCTTACATGGGGGATGTGTGAAAGGATGAAAGTGAATGTTAAACTCCTACTAGGAGACCAACATAACTGTTGAGAATATAAATAATTAGATATATATATTTATATATATATATTCCAGTTTATACAGTAAGAAGTGCAGAGTCCTGCACATGGGGAGGAATGACCTCAGGCACCAGGACATGCTGGAGGCCACCCAGCCGGAAAGCAGCTCTGCAGAAAGGGACCTGGAGGTTCTGGGGAACACCAAGCTAAACATGAGCCAGCAAGGTACCCTTGCTCCAAGAAGGCTGATGGGCAAAGTATTGCCAGCAGGTCAAGAAAGGTAATCTTTCCCTTCTATTCAGCCACACCTGGTGTTCTGTGTCCAGTTCTGGGCCCCCTGGTACAAGACAGACATGGTAATGCTGGGAAGAGTCTAACAGAGGGCCACCAAGTTGACAAAGAGACTGGAGCATTTAACTTATGAGGAAAGGCTGAGAGAGCTGGGTCTGCTCAGCCTAGAGAAGGACAGGCTCAGGGGGATCTCATCCATGTGTATAAATGTGTGAAAGGAGGGTAAAAAGAGGGTGGAGCCAGGCTTGTTTCAGTGTTGCCCAGTTTCAGGACAAGAGGAAATGAGCACACACTGGAACAAAGGTTTCTTTGTTCGGCAAAGACGATGGGTGGCTAAGCACTATCTGAGATTGTACAGATAGGTCATGAAGTCTCCCTCCTTGGAGAACTTCAAAAGTCACCTGGATGTGGTCATGGGTAACCTGCTCTTGGTGTCCCTAGGTCCCTTCCAACCTCAACCATTCTATGATTCTGTAATTTCATTGTATAGTAAGATCATGTATTTCTTCTGCACATCTTCAGTGAATGACATATTAATGTCTGTGAAGAAGCTCATGAAGAGAGATCTCTCCCAGGACTGACCTTTGGAGAAATTCAGTGGTCTCATCAAGACCAGTGCTCACTTTTCTATAAAATTCCCTCATATTCAGACAGTCCTCAAATATCACTCTCTGTGTTACTTCATATCTCCTACAGTTGAATATAAATGTATATTCTCTCTCTCTCTCTCTCTTCACTGTATAATATGCCATAGTTAAGTCTTGGGATACATAAATAGAAAATTACAGATTTTAAAAACTGTTAACATAAATAGAGTTGAGAGAAATATTTTAGTGAGTCACATAGGCACAGAGATTTTACACCTAATTACCACACTCTCACTCTGAATTTTTATTTTGCTCTGCATTAGCAATTGGTGAATAACATAGTTTGCATTTTTTTTGGTATACCTAAATATTTCTACATCAATCAAATGATGAAATACAAAATGTATTATAAAATTATTAAAAAAATTATAAATTATAATTAAAATTATAATTAAAAACAGAACATGAATATTTTTGTAAAGAATAAATTTAGACAAACAGCTTTAATTATTTAGTTAATTGTGAATCTAGTGAACCATTTTTTATTTCTTATTTAATAGTGAAAAATGAAGTATTTATAACTGGCCCCAAAGCTCCTTTGCCAGAGTAGAATCTAGAATACCGTAAATTTCAGACAAAATGTATTTCTATATCACCACATGTACTATGTAAACAACATTGAGATACTTAAAATTAGTTCATCATGGTATATTTTGCTTCTGGAAAACAAACAAACAAACAAACAAATATGCATTTTCATTATGGAAAGTTTAATCATCTGTTGATCGCTGCAGTGATGTGTTTGATGGCAAGTATGAATTCTGTTGTTCTCACTTGAAAGTCTTCACTGGATTTGATACCAGTAGAGAAATAGAGCATACTGTGACTGTGGGTCTTTCAGAATTTTTTTCTTTTCCTTCTAGGTCATGGGAAGCTCTAAATGGCTTGTACAGAAACTGTCCCAACAGCTTAGCAAACAGTTTATTTGTCAGTATTTGTCCAGTTTCTGCATTAAGTTGCAAAGTTGATCACTGACTCATTTTAATGCTCAATTGTAACTTCTTTTACTCCAGTGAAATTACACAAACTGTTTTTTCCTAAACATCTCTGAATATCAGATCTTAGGAATATGTTCCAATAATAAATATCATGTTACATCATTCAGCAAAATAGGGATACCCGGTGTAGAGTTTATACTGGCTTTCATGAAGCCAGTGTTTTGTATTTCATGTTCCCAAATCAAGCTTTTCCTTGATAACAGCAAGATAAGAATACATTTTTGACATAGTAGCTTAATGATCTTTTCTTGCACATTGAAAAAAATAATAAAAAAAAACACTGCTACTACCAAGAACAACAAAAAATAAACAAAAACACCACCACCACCACCAATAAAAAATAATAATAAAAAAACAACTAATAAGCAACAATAACAAAAATGACCATTATTTTATGGATGATTTATTTATTTAGGAGATATGTAAATGCAGGTATTTGCAGAACAATACATTTTGCAGATTGTTGTTGTTGTTGTTATTATTATTATTCCTCTTATCTTTGCTCTCTTAACAATCTGTTTCTTTAAATCACTACAGAATTAAAATTATTGATTCTACTTGTTATATATCAAGAAAAGGAATGGAAAATGGAGATTGTTAAGTCATGGAACTTAAAGGATTGTTTGTTACCTTTCCTGATTGTATGTATGTATAGGCATACTTGGGTTTAGTATGTAAAACAATGTGCTGTATATTTAGAATGTTTGATGTTTGTGTGTGTGTGTTGGTGGAGCGTAGACTCCCCACACATGCAGTGCTGTTTACTTGCCTTTTATACCTTTTAGAAATATTTGTTTTATAAATATTACAAAATTCAGATTGAGTTGAGACCTCATTTATAACACTTCAGTATGTTATAAATGAGGTCTCAACTCAATCTGAATTTTGTAATATTTATAAAACAAATATTTTCCATTCCTTTTCTTGATTACTAACAAGTCTCCATTTTCCATTCCTTTTGAACAATATGTCTTGCTTTAATTTGTCAGGCAACTCGGTCTTCAGGCCTTATGTATCCCGTTCTTCCCAGATTGAAGAAAAGCATATCCATCTCCTTTTCAAGGCCAATTGGCCTGGGTCAAAAGGCACATTCAGGTCAGGGGGCATAACAGCAAAGGCCTTCAATAGCTGTAGCAGCAGAGGGGCCGATGGCATAGCAGTCGGATCTGTAAAGGAGCCTGCAGCTCCCTCACTGTCTGGCAAGCCACGTGTTTGTGATTGTGGCTCCACATGGCTCTTTAAGGCCTCAGAGATTGCTCGCCAGGTGCCGAGCAATCCCACTGCAACCCTGTCATTTTTAGTTGCAGAGTCCCACACCTTGACCTCAGTTTGGTCCCATATTTCAGGATCATAAACTGTCCGATTGTTAATAAGGAGAATTAGCTATAAGTTTACCAGGACAGTCTTTGTTCCTAAGGACGTATGACTCCCCATAATGCGCAACTGCTTACCAGCAAGAGGCAGTTTTTTCCCCAGTCTGCTTCTCTCAGCTCAAGCTTCTCTCCAGCTCCAGCGCACTTCTGCACTTCCAGTGACTTTCTGTATGAGCTTCTCTGAGCGGTTTGCTGAGTCTGGCCAAACCTATCTTCATGAGGCAATCAATGTGCCTGTTCCCGTCCTGGTCTCCATTCTGCCAGCCTGTTCCTCTTCACTTATTTTTCCTGCTTCTTTACTGATGTAACTTCATCATGTTGCCTTTTTTTATCTTGAGGGCAGGCTCCCCTCTTATACCCTTCTCTCCACAGCAGTTCTTTTCAAAACAACTTTTCATTGGTCAAACAACTTTGAATGTAATAACAACAGCAAACACCCAGAAACATCCATTCCTTAATGGCTGGAGAACCAGAGAAGCAGCTGGAGAACAAGAAACCAGAGACTGCATGGAGTCTCCTGAATCACTGTTCTTTTTTCCCTCTAAACTCTTTTATATTCCTGATTGCCTCGTCATTAAGAGTCTAATGTTATCTCAACCACGGGGCTTTCCAATCCCCATGGCCACATTCCCAAATCTCCCCCTTCTTTACTAATATCAACCATTTTCTTGACATGAATTATGACTCCATATATAACAGAAGTAATTCCAGACTGATCAAGATTCACCATGATATTGATTTCATTTTCTGTCTGTTGACTAAACTTTTGTTGAAGCAATGTGCAAATAAACTACTCTGCAGGATGCTCAAGCCTGAAACGAGCTGGTAAATGCCATCTTCATTACAATGAACTAGACAGGAAAGTAGTCTGATCATTTTGAAAGGGTGTTAATTTTCTGTTCTGATGGAAATGTATCAACAGACTGGCTCTTTCTTTCTTGTCACCCATTTCTTTCTCAGTTGTGGCTTTCAGCTAGAAGATTTCTCCCTAATTTCAATTCTTTATTAAAAAGCGCAAAAAAATGCTGAAGACCCTAAGTAATTAGCCTGCACATGTGAGGAATCCCAGTTTTATAGTGTTCCCTTGTGAAATGTAAATCTGTTTGCAAAATCAGAATCTAAAAGGATTTTTCTGATGGTATGGTTATACAGCATCCAATCATTTCTCTGAATAGGAATAATCTTTTGAAAAAACACTGCTTTTTTATAGTTCTTCCTCTTAGCTTATTTATGGATGTTAACATTGTTCCATATCACTATTAAATTGTCCATTCCCTCTAAGTTTAAGGTGCTGCATGGTTACTTGGTTACTTGGTAACCCATTGTCTTAAATCAGCTAAGTATTATTATTATTTTGGCCCTTTTTTATCCAATTGCTAGTAGGTCGGTGTGTGAGAGGATTGGGCAGTTAATATTGATAGCTAGATAGGCAGATCTATTTGAGTTCAGTGTAGTTAGGGTAAGATAAGCAATAATAAACACATCTTGCCAATCTTTCAGTCAGCTCTTCAGGGTGACGGCTTATGTGATTCTGTTATACAGCCATGAGATTTCTTTAGGGGAAGGCACTCTTTCATTCTGCTGTCCCCATTATGTGAAAGACAAATCATTTAGAGTAGAAAACAACCTTTACAGGTCTGCTTATTATTATTATTTTTTTTTTTCCAATTGTGAAAATGGCGTTCACCAGTGCCTATTTGCAAGCAGCTCATCAAAGTGAAGAACTAGTTTCTCTGTCTAAGATACACCTCATTCACTCTTGTTTAAAACAACCCATAATAGAAAGGTAAGATCAGGCACAGATGCCAGACTGATTTGCTGTGAAAGAAGCATGAAGCAGAAATAGAGTACCTCATTTTTGTTGTATCAGTATTCGTGCTGCAGGGCTGAGTGCAGTAAAAGGTTACTTATTATTAAACTGAATAAATGCAGAAGTCACACACTCAATATGTTTATGTGACAGAAAAATTCCATTTGTATTTCAAATAAAAAATACTTGCATACATGGAGGATCATTTAAGATAAATAGATTTAATATTTATGCAAATACATTTCAAATGCTGCTGGTGATACATGATAAATAACTTCAATACAAAAAAAGCTTCATGTTTTGTAACCACTCTGAAAAGGCAAAAGAATCCTTTCACATTTTTTTCCCTTGTTGGATTAGAGAATGATAAATATGCTAACCCTGAACACCACTAATAAACCAAGAGAAGACACTGTTAAACATATTTGCTGAAAGGCATCTTTTGGGGAAGATTTTGTACTCTAGCCAAATCTCCTGCCCCTCCCCTCATTTTTCTTGCACTCCAGTTTTTGCCTCAGTTCATGCTTATGGCTCTGAGAAGCAGCTATATTCATGTCTCCTAGGTATTGAGGTTCCTGTTCTTTTTCCATTCCGTGTCCTGTTTCCTTGTTCCTTTATTTATTTATTTATTTATTTATTTATTTATTTATTTATTTATTTATTTATTTCCTGGCTATAGTTTCCAAAGGCCAGAAGGTAAGCACAAGAACCAGCTGAACAATCAGCTGTGGGTTAAATGGAAAGGGAGAATATTCTTAAGATAGAATAGGTTTGGGGAGATAAGAAGACAAGACATCTATAAAAGACCAAGGCAAAGGGTCAACAAAACGGACAGTAGCACTGAAGGGGGAGCAAGTAGAACATGATGAATTGTTTAACTGCTACTATCTCGTCAAATGGGGAAAGTGATCACAAATCCTTAGGTGAATCCTAAAGATGTTACAACAATGAGTGCTACCCAGAACAAAAAGATGGGCCCTACGAGGAATTTCTGTCCTTTTTAATTGTGTCAGTTTGGCAAAATGACAGAAATCCAGTTAGTACCTATATGTTGTTTCTCTGTTCCTCCTCTTATACCACAATTAGACTTGAGATGCAAATGAAAAGAACGGTAATGAAAAATCACACATTTCTTGTGACCATAAAAAAGAACCAATGATAAAATCTGAAAGGATGGAGGAAGAAGAGAAGTTCAAGACAGTGAAAAGGAGGGGGAAGTAACACTCTCGGGATTGGGATATTTACACACTGATGGAAAACCAGAAGCACATACTACCTTCCTCACTTTTCATTCCTTTATTCATGGCAGAGAAACAACATATTCATATAAACTAGCATGTTTTATGTTTTTTTTTTTTTTTTTTCTTCCTTTAGAAGAAAATGAATATATGTTTCTTCTGTAACAGTGAGTCACATATGCTATTACTACAGTTAAAGTGATACCACCTTATGTTCTGGCAACAGAGGTACCAGAATAATAAAACTATATCTATTTTTATACAGAAAGAGAAACACAACTCACTTTTAGTGCATCTTTATATTAAGGTACTTAGTGACTCTAGCTTTCTAAATATTTTAGATTTTGAAAAAGTCTTGCAGTGAACCAATGAAGTCACATTTCCATGAAATTTTTTTGCTTCTCTTGCCTGAAATCCATATCTAGTCTTTTTTTTTTTTTTTCTTTTTTTTTTCTTTTTTTTTTTTTTTTTTTCCCCAGCCCTTTAGTACCATAAAAAGAGTAGAGACATGTGGCAAACCACTGTGTTTAGCAGAGGTGTTTTGGTTTGCTAAAGCTGTTTGTCATTGACGAGGATCATAATGTGGTGATATTTGAGGTAGGAGATTTTGTACCTATGAAAAGCATTGTGAGTCACACTCCTCATCATGAAAGAAAAATAAAAAAATAGCTCATGGATATCTGACTGACAGTGAATATTTCTATTCTCCAGCTGCTAAAGCTAGGCATAATTTTCTTGGTATTTGCTGATTCTACTGGTCAGCCTTTTCTTCAATAGAAACACTGTGAATAGTAAGACAGTCTAGTTGAGGATCTCTTCCTCCTCTGCTTATTTAGGTTTTATGTGCTCTTTGCAATAAATGCCTATAGTATCTACTATAGTTTCATTATAGTGTTGAAACGGTGCTCTCATTTCAAAATGAATTTATGTTAAAAATAAAAATATCTATAGGTGCCTTTTAATTTAATGAGCGTGTTCACCTTGCCATGTGGTATAAATATTTTATAAATTGGTACCTTTCTTCTAAACTTCCTGTTCTGCAGTGCAAGGGGAGAAACTCTCAGAAAGTGTCTTGTGAACAGAGTAGTAGAATTGCTAACTGGAAACCTGTTCTTTGTCCCCACAGTCTGAGGAAAATGAATTGGCTTCTCCATTTAGCATGGAAGTGTGACCTTACTCCAATCCAAGCAGAACACTGCCTTGTAAAATTGTTGGCTTCACCACTCTGTTGTAATGGATTTTAACTACCAATGTGTTACAGTTTAGTTATAGACCCTACCCATTCTTTTGGAAACAGGTTTTATATGCCAATATGGACACCCACCTTTTGCAGTCATTATCTCAATAACATGACAAAACAAACAAACAAACAATTAATCCTTAACAAAGAAATAATTCTACTTGCAGAAATATTCTGGAGCTGTTTTTTTTTTTTCTTTTGAGGAAGCATCCAGCAACCTGCATGATCTGTGACAGACAGATTGATCAGGAATAGGCAAGCTCATCACTCAGAGATGTAACCTAGTAGAAATATATTTTCCCTTTTGGATTACACTACGATGTATTTTTACCCTTTGGGTTTTTGTGTGCTCTGCATCTGTATTTCTAAAAGTTCTTTGAATCCTTGGTTGGCTCTTCAGAAAAGTTATAAGAATAATTTGCCTGCAAGGACCTACCCAAAGTAAAAGAGCAATGGATTAGAAAGCATTAAAAGCTACATCTAGAGATCTGTTTTCTACTCAGTTCCAAAAAGGTAAACATTTCCACTTGAGATACTACAAATTTTTTCCTGAGTTAAGATTAAGCAGAGACTGAGTGAAATCCTTCTTATATTACAATCATAAAGTAATAGAACAATTATCTGGGGTAATCAACAAGACAATAATTATATATAGATATTTTGTTGAAGGTTTCTTTTCTCTGAAGTTAACAGCAATGCAGTCCAACAGAAACCATGGTATCGCAAGAACACAGACCACTTGCATGTTGAAAAGCACAAGTATTAGATAAAAGTGAGGACATTGCTCTGCTCTGCATACAAACTGTTACCTACCACTGTATTTGAGTCTCATTTGAGTGTGTCTGCAATAGTAATTTTTTGGTCATCAGTACATTTATCCAAAATCAAATGCATGAAGAACACAACAAAAAGCAACTATTATACAAGAGGTGAAATTCTGCAATCTTCATCTGTGCTTTAACTTGTGAGGTTCCCACAGAAACTACAAAACATTTTCAGAGTAAGCTATCTGGTGAGAGTTCATGCCTCTGAACAGCAACAATCACCCATACAAATTTTCATCTGTATTTAGATTTAATGTAATCATTCAGAGCAATATTGAGCAAAGACCAAAAGAGATTTCTCAAGCATTTATGTTTCAAATAAAGCAAAAAACAACACAGTAAGTGCTTTCACCGTGCTCTTCTTTTGTGCTTCTCCTGAGAAATATACAAATGGAAAAGTGATGTTTTTTAGCTCTATGTGCCTGCATTGATGTAATACTTATATTTGAAATACATTTAATTGCCTGGGAAATATTTATAGAAGCAACAGTAATTTTCAGGTCATATATAAAAAAAATAAAATCATAGCATTTTGGAAAGAGACAGTAGCATGTGATGTTTAGAAGAACTAACAAGCCATGGTGTAACTGAATCCTCTAAGATCCTGTCACATTCAAAGGAAAAGCACTTAGAAAATTGGAAAAATACATTTTTTCTAATATTGATGGATCTATGATGTGCAGTGAAGCGTGAAGAGTCCAAAGTACGCTGAAAAGGAGAAAACCTGATGACAGTGTGCCAGAGTTGCTAATGTCTTTTGATGTGGAGCGCAGTGAGTTCAGGTAGGGTGTAAGGTGATGACAGATGCAGCAGGTGGATGTGATCAGGAGGTGCAGCTAAAGGTAATCTGAAATGGGCAAAAGTAATGGGAAGAGGGAAAAATAATCAGCTGTAATAAACATGAGGGTCCATTGGATGTCTCCATTGTTCTGTTTCAATGAAGCAGTCATGCTGTCTTGCAGCATCACCTCAATAACTCCGGGACAAGTTTTTTTAGGCTGTTTGGAGTTCTGCAGCAAATAGGTTATTTTATGGGATAACAGTCATAAGCAATGATGAGGGTGTAAAAGGTGGGGAAAAGAGAAAAGGTTTCATAATGGGTATGTAGGAGCTAGGCACAGGTTTTGTTGCATCTTATTTTATAGATAAGTACTCTATTTTTAATGGAATGTAAATGGATTAGAGCTTAAAATTAGGTGTCTGATTTATTACAAAAAATATAAAATGTAATCCTTTTGAAAAAGTTTCATCTAAATTGCAAATGACTTCATGTCTCTAGGGATCTGGAGCAGCAGCTCTTCTCTTTCTTTCATTTATATTTTTAAAGAAAAGCTTGATGATGATGATGATGACGATGATGATGATGATTATTATTATTATTATTTGTGGAGACAAAAGAAAATGAACAAAACAATTCTGACCCTGAGTAGTTAACTTGTTCTCATTACAGAGAGGAAACTGGTTTTGTACCTAATGTGCAGGCAGGAGTTTAACAAGTGATGCAGATGATGCGTTTGGAGCCTGAAATCCTGTCTGGCCTGGGTTAGCAACATTGTGGTAGGTAGAAATCTTTGTGCAATGCAGAGTTACAGAAGCAACAGCAGGAGGAACAATTAAAAGCTGGTGGGAGGTAATTTATTTGAAGCAACCAACATTGCCACTTCTGTAGCAGAAAAACATATAAGAAATATTTTTCAGCACTTCTATTAATCTCACTTTTATGGAAATATTTTCAAACTGCTTTGGGGGATTTGAGTACCCAAATCATATTGAAACTAGAGAGGAAGTGGCAGTTTTACAGTCTGTCTGAAAATCTCTTTAACAGCCCTCTTTAACAGGTGCCAAAGTCCCAGTAGAAAGGATTACTAAGAAAAACCTTGGTTTTTTTTTTTTTTGAGAATAATGGAGAAAGAAGAGAGTTTGTAGGAGCCACTGCTCTAAATAGTTAATCAACAACTGCTTTTCCTGTTTGGCTGCAGTTTCTTCTCTAAAAAATGTCAACTCTGAAATAAGTGGGAGTCCTTGTTCAGTAACTCCCATCAATAGTTGCAAAATAAGAAGAGGATTTATAACACTGTGTTCAGCATTTCAATCCAATGCTGTATGGATAACCACTGACAGTGCCAACCTCAAATAACATGGTTAGTTTATATTGTGGCTTTCTGTAACTTCTGGAAAGCACTTCATGTTCTTCTGAAATCTCCAATATTTTGAATATAAAAACGTCCCTGTACAGGCTGGACGCTTAATTATTAGTGATTGTAACAAGTTTAAAACAAAGAAATAAACCTTCCCCACCCCTCCCAACAAAAACAAACAGAATCAAAAACACATACATTGTAAACATACCATTTTTTTATTTATTATTATTATTATTATTTTTTAAGGTGGCCATATTCTTGAAGCCATCCACTACATGGTTTTGACAGAGGAACATAAGGTAGAATATCTTTCACCTGTGAGTCACTCACTGCTGCTTCAAAAACATATAAAGAAGATGTAGGACTGATGTATTTCCAGTGATTCTACCATTGTGAAATTCTGGACAGACAGGCAAGTGTAAGCAATTTTGTACATTCAAAAATAAGTCAAATATATTTGGAATCTGTATTGGAAGGGTATGTTTATCCTTTCTTTTCTGTACACTTCTAATTTATTCTGGTAGAAACCAGACAAAGGTAAAGCATTGTCCCTTTTGCAATAACCTCTGTTGATAGGCTTTTTGTAGGATGGAGCAAGTGGAGGTTTTCAGAGGAACTGAAAAAAGAATTAAGAATTAATCTCAATTTAACAACTAAGAAGGTGTATAGCTAGGCATTACAGATATTTCTGACTTTAGGTGACAAGTACCCTTTTGATACCACCACCTCAGTCAGCCAAATAGGATTTGATATATTTTCTTTTCACCTTCTATCCCTAAGATTTTTGATCATGTAAGCCAAACAGCTCTAAGCTCAACCAGATTGCAGCCACTTAAACATTTTGAACATTTAATGTACATTTTATAGAGTTTAATTCCCTGTACTTAAAACAGTGAATGCTGACAGACTGTAGGAAAAACTTTGTAAGAAGGTTTTAAGACCACTGAATATATAGTTATGTGTTCGCCTCTGTAAGTTTTTTACCAACTACTAGACAAATTACAATGAAAGCTTTGGAAAAATAGAAACTGTTCTTATTGAAATCTTGAGGACAAGTAGAGGTAAAATGCCATCCACTTTTTCTGTCTTATGTGGATATGTGTCTTTGGAAACAGGACAGAATGGTTTGCACATCCTTATGAACTTAGTCATTTGTCTTTTGTCTATAAAGTACTATACAGTTCCTGTAACAGGAATGAATGACTTATAAAAATAATATACATTTCAAAGATTGTATGGAGTAGAGCCAGTCACCTTAACAAGCAGGGAAAGAAAGAAAATCATCTAATATTGAAACAACACTGCTGATTCAAGGCTGTATAAAGAGGAGATGAATAGGAAATTTGCACATAGACTCTATTTAAGAAGGTGGATGAACAAATTTATACTTTGTGTTGCAAATCACTTTTAATATAGTAAAGAAATAGAAGATTTCATAAATGTATGTGAACCCATCTGCCAAAATGTCATTGTAATATGGAGCACTAAGTGAATAGTACCGAGAGAGAAGATGAAAGAGAAATATTACCATAATCTATTGCCCAAAGAATAATTTTAAATTCTCCCCTTGAAAGCCACCAGAACTCAGGCTGCTTCTCATAGTGATCCAAAGAGTATGTTGTCCCTGTTTCCAAGCTGCCATCAAATCTTAATGCTCTTATCCCAAATATGTAACTATAGAAAAAATATTATATATATATAATATATATATACACATATATATATATTAGTATTATATATATTATATATATATATACTTTTTTTTTTTTTTTTTTTTTTTTTTTTTTCCTTATTTACAGTTCATATAATCAATCACTTTGCTGTGTGAAACTTCACTGATGGCAGACCAAGGCAAGGACTGTGTATTTGCTTCCAAACACAAATCTCACCCTGCTGACTGACTGATGGTTGCCATGGGTACAGCGATGCAGTGTCTCCTTTCCATTCCAAAGCAAAGAGCTTGAAACCAGTTTTCTGGTTAGAGTACAAAGAGTAAAGTGTACATAGAGTACAAAGTAAAGAGAACAAAAACTCAGTTGAATAGTTGGATATTAGTAGCTGTGTTAGGTAGCTAGGGTTGTATTTTGCTAGATTGTTTTGTTTTGTTTTGTTTTTGGTGATGATGGTGGGGTAGACAGCAATTAATTTTTATAGGAGTTAGTCACCCAGTTTGAAAATCAGAACTGTGATCAGTCACTACCTGGCCTGTGGTTTTACAGCAGTAAGAAATGACACCACCAGAGGTGGCAGTGTATTTTTGCCTTAAGCTCTGGTTCATTAGCCCATGGAAGATATCACATTATTTTCAGACTGTATAGTTTACAGGCACCCATCCCTCATCCTGCTCAAAGATCAAGAAGAACAAAGCTTCTCCACAGCAATCCATTTTACACACTTATATCTAAATCCACACTTACATATCTCCAATATATACCTCAAGGCTTCTGAGCTATTTAGACTAACTTAATAACGGGTGGGCACATGCTGCCCATAGTGGAACCTGTAAGGGTATTTGGTTGTGTAAATTTTGGGCAGAAATATGATCTCTCTGGAGTGCAGGATCTCTCTGTTTGGACGGGTTTTACCAGAATAAGAAGATACACATTTCTTTCTCTTGCTCTCCCTTTTTCCTGAAGTTTCTATGTGTTTTCTTGTTTTCATATTAATTCTCCTTCCGGCTACAGTCACTGATGCAGGTTTTTCATTAATGTCCATTGAAGGATATTCCATGAGCAGGAACAGGGTGGTTTTTTTTGCCTCTTTTCCCTCTTTTTACCAGCACTAGATCTCTTTTACCCAGGCCCAGGATTAGCCAGCTGCTCCTGATCCACCAGTAAAGACATTTATAAACTGATGGTTCAGACTGCCTCTTTCTCTGCCAACTGCTTCAACATGCCAAAAGGCACGGGACAAGGACTGGAATCTGAAGAAATCTTAAAAGATAAGAGAAGAAAGAATTAAAAGCAAATGAAAGACAACTGTCCCCAACCAAATTCTTCGACCTCCTCCCCCTCAAGCAGTGCAGGGAGTGGGGACTGTGGTCCATCCCTGACACTTCATCTTCTCCGCTCCACGGTCCCTCTCTGCCCCTGCTCCACGTGGGGTCCCTCCCATGGATGCTGTCCTTCCCCAGCTGAGCCTGCGGGGGCTGCCCACAGGCAGCAGCTCTTCAAGCACTGCTCCCACACGGCCCCGTCCCATGGGGTCCCTTCATCCCCCAGGAGCAAACTGCTCCAGCACGGGTCCCCCATGGGTGGGCGGCAGCTCTCCCCAGACCCCCTGCTCCTGTGTGGGCTCCTCTCCATGGGCTGTAGCTCCGGCCCAGGGCCTGCTTCTGCTCCATGGGCTGCAGCCTCCTCCAGGCCACATCCACCTGCTCCACCGGGGGCTCCTCCACCCATGGGGGGGCTGCAGCGTGGAGATCTGCTCCATGTGGGACCCATGGGCTGCAGGGGGACAGCCTGCTCCACCAGGGGCCCCTCCACAGGCCACAGGGGAACTGCTGCTGCCTGCCTGGAGCACCTCCTGCCCTCCTCCTGCACTCACCTGGGGGCTGCAGGGCTGCTGCTCACTCTTGTAACCGCAACAGGTTTTTTGTTGTTGTTGTGCAGCAGGCTGTACATATCTAATATGGAGCAGGCCATCCCTACAGCCCCCCACTACCAAAACCTTGCCACATAAACCCAATACATGAGTAAACAGACTTTTAAACCAGCAATGTGTATTACTCTTGTTGAAGAAGTTTAATTTCTGATTAAGTACAAATGTTCATTATTTTGCAGACAAAGGAGATTTGGAAATGGTGGAAGGTGGTGCAGTAGGAAGTGACACACCTATGTCTGTCTTAAGATAGGCTAAGTAAGATGTGAGTGTGAAAGCCCCATGAGCAATTTTTAGCTTTTTGTCTAAACTAGTTTGAACGGTATTTTTTCATTGGCATTTGAATTACAGTTCTATCTGTCAGAGTTGTTGCTTGGAAATAAAATTGGCCATGATTGTGACACTTTCTGGAAACATTTTTATATGATCATATTTTTGCTGTGTCCATTTCAATTGTTTTCTTACTGGCAGAGGCAGATAGGAGCATGAGGCTGAATTTTACATACTTTAAAAAAGATGAGGTCTATAATACATCATTAGATATATAAATACTAATTCATTTGAACTTTTGATCAAAAACTGCTTTTTACAGGCAAAATAACAGGTTTAGAATAGAATCTGAAATAGAATATAATCTGAAATAAGACACTTCCCCACCCCCACTCCCACCCCCCGCAAACTCACCATAATTGTGTAAAACTTCTGAATAAACCTGTTTTGCTCTACTGGACAGCACCACACAGTCAAACAGTTTGGTGCATTTTGTTCAACCATACCTAAGAAGAGTGCTATACAGCATGCCAAGCTCCGCAAAAAATTAATCCATCTTTACCTCTGTGGGAAACAGCAAGTGCTAAGCGAGATAAAGCATAGTCTTCTGTTTCAGGTTCTCAGAAATAAATCTGAAACTGGGTATAGACAATTACCTGATATAAACCCTAATGGCAATGCTATTGCAAAGTGAATTTAAAGCTAATGAAATTGAAATATTAAAGAGCAGCACATCATCTAATTATTAACAATTACAATAAAATCTAAACCTTTTATTGTTTCTGAAAGAAAAACAAAAATTTAGGTGGAAAAAAATCAATCTTTGAAGGACCAAGTACTTGGCATTCCTGAAAGATAAATGTACCATACCTTTATGGAAATGTATCCTGAAATACTCAGAAATAGGTCTTATACAAACATTACCATATATATACACATACACATACTGAGTTGATCCTAGTCAGCATTTAATTCTAACATGCACATTTCTCGATAAAGGTAAAAGAATACCAATGATAACATCTAGGAGAAGATGAGTTCAGGTGTACCTTGGGGAGGGGTGGGGAAGGGCAGGAGAGGGAGAAGTACTATGAAATAGGTTTATCTAATTGAAAAATATAAAAAATACTATATGACAGAACTGCAGATTCTCAAGAAGAACTTGTCTTTCTTGGAAATAATAATAATAAAGATTCCTAAAGGTCAATAAAAGAGGAAAAAATAAGGAGATCTTGATGATGTTGCTGAATGGAAGTGCAGGCTGAAAGCATCCAATGTTTGCCATTTTTCTTAGGTCTCATTTTTAGAACTATTGAATATTTCCAGAGAAAGTTGGTAGGTGCAGTTGAAGTTAGTTGAAGTTGCAGATGATCTAAGAATTCAGAACTTCAGGGTATACATATTCCTGATGATTATGCCTAAAAAGAAAGAATACCCCAAACTTTCCCAAATAAATATTGATTTGTTGTAGAAAGACAAAAGAAGAAAACTGAAACTAGTAGGAAGCAGCTGTACCCAGGGCTGTTTACATTTTAACTCTTTGTATGCATTTATTTTTAACCAATTCATATTTTCCTGTTGTATAAACTATTTTCTAAGGAATTGTATCTTTATTTATTTCCTCCTGTAAAAAGGTACATTCTAATAGTTTTTATAAACTTGTGGCCTGAGTCCTGATTTTTATTCAAAGGGCAGGAATTATCATGAATTTTGATGTGATTTCTTTTATCTTTGCAAGCTGTGAAGTGATAAAAAGTATTGGATTTAGACTAAATTATGCATGCTGTCAATATCTCACTTCAATACAGTAATGAGTGACTTACTAGGGGCTACTTGCCACCCAAAAAAACTGTCAAAAGAAAAAAAAATATAAAAGGAAAGGAAAAAGATATCAAGCCTTGAGGTAAGAAGGAAGATTTTTACTATATTATTAGAAATTTGTTTTATATACCTGGACAAAAATGCAGCATCCCAGGAACTTATCTTTCAATCTTCTGTTAGCATACAGCTGTGTCCTTTTTGATGCTAATAACTATCACTGTGACATAGCTTTTTAAATTGATTCTTACAAAATTTTGTGACCTATAGTTATAATAAGGTAGTGGCAGTCATGAATTTTAATGTTAACCAAAGTGCTTTAGCTGATTTAAACCTTCTGTAAGATTTCTATTTATTTATTTATTTATTTAGAGAAAAGGCTTCAACACTTCAACAGCCATGTATTTAGTATATCACTGCAGGTTGGATTTTTTTTAAATGATTGTTATTACTTTTTTTTTTTTTTTTTTTTTTTTTTTTTTTTTTTTTTTACATACCATTGGTATAATCTCTGGAATTCTTCATGCTTAATTTTTTTTCAAAAGAAGAAACAAAGCTCCAACAGCATGAGAGGAACTTCTGCAGTCCCACACATAACCAGCCCCACAGGTTTATGCTAATTTATGTTGCAATTAAATGAGGACACCTTGCCATACCACATGGAATATAAGTATAATAATGGGTGAAGATGGAACCTTTTGGAAGAGGTTGTGAAACTTCATTTGTGTGTGTTTACTGTATTTCTATCCATTTCTGCATTCCGAGACATCAGTAAAAAAAGTGACTTTACCTTAATCTGTTCGCTTTCCCTGGAGGATACTCAAAATCCCATTCTTACTCTTCTACATTTCTTAGAATAGAAAATCCTCCCCAGACAAGTAAACACATTTATTTATTTATTTATATTTATTTTTATATATTTATGGTACTATTGAAACTGAGTCACTTAGGAACCCAAGTCATGCTTTGAGATCAGTGTTCTTCTAAGTAATTGAAACCAGTCTGGTGCACGTGTAAGTGAAATTAAGCTTCTGCAACTAAGGATACTGAAGTACCTCCCATGCCCAACTCATATGTCTAAATTGAATTTCAGCCCATATGTCACTTAGGTCTTTTTGAAAATGGGGTCCACCAGGTTTCTCTGGCCAGAACAGTGAATAGTAAACTATGTGAGAATGCATCATTACTATTACTTTCTAGCATCATTTATTTTCAATACCTGATTCTTCACACATTATTCATACATAGCCTAACATCTTGTTTCTTCTTTCAGTTGGCATGCACAGTTCCACCTCATTAGTGATCACATAAATGCATTAGGTAGGGGTTGTGAAGAAAATAGAAATGAAGAAGAATGTAAATTATTTCACTGACTGAAACAGGGAGGGATGTGAAGGAACTGTCCTGGAACACTGCTGAATTTGAAGCAGGAACAGACCGAATTAAAGTCACCAAGAAAACTTACTGAAGTGTGTCTTTGCAGATGTGAATTTTACTTTTTGTACTAGAATTGATAAGACACTGGATACAAACAACCCAGAAAATCTGGACCCTGATTTGAATTTTTAGCCATTTTCCATATTCTTTCTCATCTGAATTATATTCTTGAAAATAAATTAAAAGACTGCAACTCCAGTTCTCCCACTCATCTGTTTTTATGGCCATCTTCCTTTTACAGTTGTTTCACCTCTCCCTGACATCCATAATATATGGTTCAAATTTTCAGATGCAAGTTTTATCTTCTCAGTGAAGGAGAGACAAAACCACTGTAAAATTACCCAAGAGATTCTTTATCTAGTCATTCTGGTTCTAGTGTGAGTTAAATATTTGATAGCAGCAACTGCTCATGTTTGTAACCCTGATATCAATAGTACATGCTCCACAGCACTTTTCATTTGGTTAGAAATTTTTTTAAGGCATTTTGTGATTGTATTCATTTCAACACAGGAGAAATAAAAACTGATTGCATTGTATTTCTTTAGGCATATTTCTGAACTAGAGAAATGTCTATCTCAGGATTTATTGTGCCTTGCTGATTCTGTAAAAACTGTGTTTTAAACTATCTTTTTTTTTTTTTTTCATTTTTTTTTTTTAACTTGATATTTCCATTTTATTATTTTCTGATTTTTAGAGATATTTAGGTCTGTAAAATTAATGATCAAAATTAGACCTGTTTAAATAGTCCTTAAAGCTACTATTTCCCAACATATTACTGTTAAAAAAGGTTTGCAGGCAAATCAAAGTTTTGAAATAGTGCTAGCCTACTACTGTTCAGGAAATTGTTTTGAGATGTGAGTGTCATTGCAGGCTGATACTTTCAGCTATAGTGTGTTAAAAACCAAGCTTATCTTTTAAATGTACTAATTTAGCACTTAGTATCTGAGAAGGGAGAGAAAACTGAGGCTATATTTTTTGTTCCCTGAGTCTTTTTATCTGTTTTTAAGGTTGTTGGGTGAATACCTGTTGTTAAATAAAGAGCACAACCTACAAAAACCTGATGACTGAAATTTCTGTGTTTTCTGGGCATTTAACAGTGTTTAAACTCAGCCACAGAGCCGAAGTTACAGTGCTCTATCAGAACAAAACATTGCTCATGCAAACTAGTTTTGTATTTGTTTCTGCTTGCATAATTCTGTGCTGCTGACCACACTGAGGACAGCAAGTTATCTGAAATAGTTGTTTCTGAACCAAAGGGTAAATATAAGCTGTCAGTTGATAAAATAGGATCCTTTATACTTAATTGAGATCATCCATAGCTCTGTGATGGACCAGCTATGCTCTTTTGCTGCAGAGACACAAAAGGGCGCAAGTCTGAGTCTTGCTTTGGACTCTTATGGATTGTGATGCTGAAGATGGTGCTTACTTATCCAGGGTGCCTTAGCCATGCTAGCCTGCTTGATTGCCTCCCTGCTGGTCAGATCATGATTCAGATTGTTCATGTTAACCTAATAAGGTTCTAACAGTCTAAGTGCAAGGTGCTGCACCTGGTTTGGGGCAATTGCAGTCAAGAGTACAGACTGGGAGAAGAACTCACTGAGAGCAGCTCTGCAGAAAAGGACCTGGGGGTTCTGGTGGACAAAAAGCTCTACATGAGCCAGCAGTGTGTGCTTGCAGCCCAGAAGGGCAACTGCGTTCTGGGCTGCATCAACAGAAGGGTGGCCAGCGGGTCAAGGAAGGTGATTGTCCCCCTCTACTGTATTCTTGTGAGGCCCCACCTGGAGTATTGCATCCAGGTCTGGAGGCACCAGGCACAAAAAGATGTGGACCTGTTAGAATGGGTCCAGAGGAGAGCCATGAAAATGATCAGGGGGCTGGAGGACCTCTCCTATGAAGAGAAGCTGAGAGAGCTAGGGGTATCCAGCTTGGACCAGGGAAGACTCCAGGGAGTGGCCTTCCAGGACTTAAATTGGGCCTACAAGAAAGCTGGAGAGGGATTCTTTGTCAGGGAGTGGAGTTGCAGGACAAGGGGTAATGGCTTTAAAACAGAAGAGGGAAGATTTAGACTTGATGTTAGGAGGAAACTCTTTACTGAAAGGGTGGTGAGGCACTGGTAAAGGTTGCCCAGAAAAGCTGTGGATGCCCCATCCCTGGAGGTGTTGGCAGGGGATTGGAACTGGGTGATCTTTAAAGTTCCTTCCAACCCAACCTATTCTGTGATTCTGTCCTCCTTCACTCTTGAACCACACAAGAATCTCATAGGTGTTTACACAGGTGCCTGGTGATTCGTGGTTTGTGGTTGTTCCTACATTATCCCTTCTTCTCTTGCTCCTCCTCATGTTTGTCCAAGCAGGGTGGAAGCTTAGCCTCTATTGAAGGTGTTTCTCCCACTCCAATTGGAAACTGAGGGCTCTTGCAAAGTGTGTGCGGAAGGATGGGGCTGCTGTGCCATTCTAGATTGAGCTCATTTTCAAATTAATGGATGTAATGCACATGTTATACCTGTATCATCTTCAGTAATGTCTATAATATACACGAGGTTTCAATTTTGCTATTATTGCATGCTTTGTTATTGCTTCCATAAATGTATATTTCTTCCAAAAATTATAACAAAGACAGTAAGTCCAGATCCATATAATTTTTATGAACACTCAGACAAGTATTAATATTCTTATTTATGTTCTGTTATCATAAATGTACCAGCATATTTGTTCATATAATTTCCAGAATTTACATTTAACTCTCCTGGTTAGCTGGTCCTGTGGCCTTTGGAAGCTGACCATTGTCCTTGCTTTTAGTAAGGTAGTGTTACAGAGTATTACAGATGCACCCAATAAGAATAAACCATACTTATGGTAAATGTGCTTACCTGCTCTTCAAAGATGAGAAAAAAAAATAATATAATATTTCAGATTTTCTTTGTTGTTGTTGTTGTTGCTGTTTAACTGTTATCAGATGTAACATTTAAATTCATATCTAATGCTGAAGAGAGCAAGTGGTATCCTACAGCATAGTATTCAGGCTGTGATGCTCAAGTGTAACAAAGACTTGTTCAGGTGAAGCACAGAGATACAGAGAAATGGCATTTCAGAATGGATTCATTGAAATGGGTAAAGGGTTTCAAAGGAATGAAATGTATCACTCAGGCTCTGATTAACATGAAACTGGAGGCATTGAGCTGCAGGTGAACAAAAGGGAGAGTTAATAGTGCTTAATGAGAGGCCTAAAATTGTTTGAAAATTACTCTGTAAATGATGTTTTAGTTCCTAGATGGTAGTTTAATTATAATTGAAATACTCATAGCATAATGGTGATGACAGAGCTTCTGTTGCAGATGATTTCTGGCAGCACTCTAAGGGACAGCAGCACTAAAACCTGGTGCCTCTCCCATTGTTCTCCATGCCTCTCACATGTGAATGGGCATTGTTTGCTTTGCAGGTATGTGAAGAACAAGGGAACATTGAGATAGAATGATGTGTTCAGAAGTACTTATCAACTTCAACTTCAGTCAGTGCAAAGCCATTAATAAGAAAATGGGCACCCTGGAAACAAATAGACATATCTTTCACACTTAAGAAGTGATTGCCTGAACAAAGCTCAATTTTGTTTCATTTTTAAAGCAAATAGAGAGCGTAATCAGAGAAATAAGAAGAAAATTCCAATCCCATAAAACCTGTTTTTCAATAAGAAAGCAAACACAGGCTTGAATGTATTGAGCATTTTTTGTACTCTTTCTGTCTTGTGTTTTTATTTTGTGTATATTGGTAATCAGAATAGCTTCACTTCCATTTGTGAATTGTCTCCTATTCTGTAATGTAAGGAGTGTCATATGCTTTAGATTATATATAATAGTGCCTGTTGATATCAACGAGCTTTTTTTGGATTATTCTCATCACTTCTTCCTGAAGCATACAGCTACACTAAAATAAAACACATCAGAAAATAACAATGTATTGTGATGCTGAGGTAATTGCAAAAAATACTATTGTAACTCTTTTTTTTTTTGTTTGAAAATTGTTTGATTGTTTGAAAATCTGTGATTCTTGTACATTGCAAACTGAGTATCCTGATTTTTTTTTTTTTCCTAGGGTTATTAAGGATAAGGATAGGTTATTTTTTCACATTAAGTTGTTTATTTGGTCAGAAACTTGAAAAAAAGAAAAAGTCTTTTGGTGAATGTAATTTATTATAACAATTTCACCTGTGATTTCCCTGTCATATCCATCATGACACAGAACTTCTGAGTTTAAACAAATGCATATCAGAAGGATGTCTTAGCATAAAAATTACCTCTGGTACAACAGAGGCTGGCATTACAGGAGCTAAACAAAATTAGTAAGGCCAGGGAGGCCTTAAAAGAAATAACTTCAGAAAAAATGTCCTTTTGAACAATGAACAGCAATGCAGAGAGGTAGAGTAAGTGTTCATGATTAATCTGCAGTGAGCCTGTTTGGTCTGAAACAAAATATACTACTTAGGCAGCGGTGTTGTTTAATGATGTGGAGTTGCTTAGTAGTCCAGAATGAGAGAAAAATACCTTACTATTATACCGATGAGATTATACTATTATACTATTATACTTATACTGGGGCCCCCAGTATAAGACATGGACTTAACGGTGAGTCCAGAGGAGGTCCATGAGGATGACCAGAGGGCTGGAGCACCTCTCCTACTAAGACTGGCTGACAGACTTGGGATCAAGGATCTCCAGGCTGAACAGACCAGGCTGTTCAGCCTGGAGATGAGAATGTTCTGTGTAGATCTTACAGCGGCCTTCTAGTACCTAAAGGGGGCCTGCAGGAAAGCTGGAGAGGGACTCTTTGTCAGGGAGTGAGTGGAGGGAGAAGACAAAGGGGAATGGCTTTAAGCTAAAGAGTGGTAGGTTTAGACAAAAGGAAGAAATTCTTCACTCAGAGGGTGGTGAGGCGCAGGCACAGGTTGCCCAGAGAACCTGTGGGTGCCCCATCCCTGGAGGTGCTCAAGACCAGGCTGGATGGGGCTTTGGGCAACCTGGTCTGGTGGGAGGTGTCCCTGCCCATGGCAGGGGGTTGGAACTGGTTTGTCTGTAAGGTCCCTTCCAACCCAAATCATTCTGTGGTTCTAGGTAACACTGTGCCCTGCGGCAGATGTACTCTTACTCTGTGTGTGGTGCAAGGGTTATTCTGTCTAACCCTACAAAGCTGCAAAGTGGGTTAACAATGTGGTGGAGATGATATAAATCCACCCCTGATTTCTCAGGTGACAGTGTTCAGAATATTTATTTTAAATTACTTATTTCACCTCTGACATAGATATTACTGTTGCTGCAGATTAATCTTCATTAGATAACTTCAGAAAGGGCAAGAAATTTCAGCAAAACATAGTTCATGCTTTAGACTATCTTTTGCGTGTGTGTGTGTGTGACTATCCTACTCTGACATAGTTCCACCTTACAGAAATACTGCTCTTGAACAGGCTACACAGTTTCTCTTAGTTTCTCTTTGGCAGCCACATGCCCAGTTTAGTAATCCACCTAAGCCTTTCTCCACAGTGTCCTTATCAAGGAAATTGCACATAGCTGTGCTATTTTGTAGAAGCTTGACAGGTGCTCAAAGAGCTTATGTTTGTTAATGGTAAATGGGTTCCTTCTTCTCACTCCAGAAATTTGGATCTTCACTGCTGATCTTTAAATGCTCAAGGAACTGCCTGAGCACTAGCATGTATGTTCCAAAGACTGTTCCTAGGCTTTAATAGCTTTCCATTTGCTCTTTGTTGCCTTTATAAACCTCACACCCCAACCTCTCAAACATACTATCTTCATAGACTTTTTTTAAAATAATTTTTATTTATTTTTTTTTATTTCTGAACAATATAACAAATGGCAGAAACAAATATTCAGCATCTTTCTCTTAAGTCAGGCACAAATATTTGGCTGAAAGCAAAACATTGAAAGGAAGTTTGATGAACAAAAAGTTCAGTTTAACAATGATCTGCCAAATGGGGGTTGTGGATCTTTGACTTATTTGTGATGACTGACCTTATTTTTTTCAGACTGACTTTTGCCATGTGGGTGATGAAACTGTATTAAGTCAATGAGCTCAAGGGTAACATGTGAAGCTGTGCAAGGTGTTTCTGAGGAAATTTAAACCTGTTTTTTTTTTTTTTTTTGTCCAAATTATTTGGACACTGAAAAAAAGAGAAGGCTGTAGCAATCAATCTTGTAGGAAATTTGTTTTAATGGATGAGACAAAATATTTATGATGGGTCATATATCAAGTATGGCAAGAAAAAGTTTCCTGTTTGAACTCAGGAATTAAAAATATACATTAAAAGTGCTTTCCAAAGCCTGTTTGCGGGGGGTGAATGGTTTTCTGGATGGAAGAAGGTGCTATGGAACATTTGAAAGTTATGGAAGGTATAAAGGGTCTTCTGGAGGATCACACCAATGACATGTCTTCGCAGGTTGTGTCATGGAAGAGTGCATTCTTTTCAGAATAAGGCTGGCACTGCCAACCCTGTGAAATCCATGTGGGGAATCATCACATCATGAACTTGTTGAAAAAGTTGTGTTGGAGTGACCTACTCAAAGCCATGTTCCAAACTGGGTTAAATTCAGCATTAACTGGTTGTTTCAAGGCCCTGCTTAATGCAGTGGTGGCTCAGCAACTTCTTAGCAACTTAATAGCTGAGCAGATGGCAACTGCATCTTTTGTGGAAATAGAGCAGGAACATTAGCCTGGAACGGGTTCTGTCTGTTAGCATTTTCTACCCTGTCACTGACGTCTAGTAGATTGTGACATTTCTTTCTATTCCTAAATTGCAGAGCAAGAGTAAGGTTTACTCTCTTAAACCTGAATATAGATTATCAGACAACCTACCTCAGAGCCTTTAGGCATGCATTTATGCTCAAGGCAGAGCACAATAGTATCGATAAGAAAATAAAAGAAGAAAGTCCATATTTTTTGCCAGAAAACTCATTCAAATCCTCTTAATCTTCCAAAGGAAAATCCAGTACAGAAATATACTTTTAACTGAGATATAATCATATACAAACCAATGAGATCAAATATACTTTGCCATCAGATATGAATAAATAAATTACATTTAACATATTAAAATCTTTGATATTTCAGAGGTGTTTTTGCTTGAAAGTGATTTCTCACATCCTGTGTAAAATGCAATTTTGATCACAATAGCATGTTAATTTGTTGAAGAATTATCATTTTGCCTACAAAAGATGTTACTTTTCCCAAAACAGCTTTAATTAACTGTTTGATCTAGTCATTCATCCTTTTCTCTATTGTGTTCAAAACCCTTAACCTGTTTTTACATCAGTTATAAGCCCTGTGAAGTAAAAGATACACCTTGATATACAAAGTTGTTCTGGCAATGAAGGCAGGGTAATCTCATTGAATTAGATAGAGAACTCAGAACTGGATGTTAGATTAGCAAGAGTTATGTTCTGGATGTTCCTGTAATGCACAATTTTTTTTTTTTTTTTTTTTTTTTTTTTTTTTTTTGGCCTGGATCACCGGCTACGTTTTTGCTTGTTTGTTTGTTTGCTTGTTTTTGTTTTTTTCCTAGCTTGAAATAGAAAAATTCCTCAATGACATTTGTCTTGCACAATTGTATGTAAAAAACCAATGTGCCTTGGTGGGGGCTTATTTTAGGGTTGTTTATAACACCTATCGCAAAACAGTGAACGCAAGGACTTAATGGCAGAACTTGTGTCTTTAAAGTGAAAAGAAGGGAACAAACCTTTCAAATGCTGAATACACACAATCTTCACTGGAACCTGAGGAAGTCTGAGTGTGTTCTTCGCACCTCTTCAGCACAAGCTGCTTGTGAAACAATGCATAGTGCAGACCTTACTGTATGTACATGTATCTATTTGCAGACACTTCACAAAAAGAAAGTGTTACAACCCTCATTTTCCAGGTTGCTTTGCTCATACAGACTCTACTGTGCACAGAGACTCTGCAACCAGGATGCACACAATTTATGAGCACATAACAAGTTTATTGACTACTCACACATAGTATGTGTCTGGGACTGTCATGAGGCTAAACATAAATATCCTTTCTCCCTCTCTGCAATTTTTCAGGTGAGTCAAGCGGGAGATTTTGGCTGGTGTAGCTGCTGGGACAGGCTGGCTCATGAACTTACTGGGTTCTCACTACCTTTTTCCCCTCAGTGCTTCATGTGTTTTCATCCTGATATTTAAGTTTGAGACCATGAGCCACTGTTGACAGCAAAATCATTTCAATTTTTGCCTTTGCTTCTGCTGTTAAGTGGCGTGGATGCCAAGTCCCTCAGTCCTCTAGGTAGCACACTGCTGTGTGGCCTCAGTCAGCCACTAAGGTACTTTCAAAACCAGGACCATGCCTTTCTCTGATCCATGCTGGACCTCTCTCTCTCTCTGTTCCCGGGAATCCCTTGTTCCTTTATCATTAATAACCACTAACCAGGTAAATCAGAGAAGACATGTTTACTGCTGGCAAATCGCATAAGGAACAAGGTCATTTCAGGGCTTGTTACAAATTGTTTCAGAAGACCTGCTGAAAAGACCCAGGAAAGCTGTGACCGCTTTTAAAAATGATGGAGAAGCAAGCTGACATGCAATGTAATCATAAAGAGTTTCCCTGCGTAATCACCCTTGGTGAATGTGTTTCTTACCTAAAAATTATGCTGACTTGCAAATGTTAACTACTTGTGCTTAAACAAGCTGATAATTTACTATCATATATATAGCAGTGTACTGTATTCTCAATGTGACAACAATACAATTTTAAAGTGATTTAGACTACAGCTTTATTTTCATTAAAGTTATGAATAGATGCAGCTTTCCAATCAGAGTAACCACTGGTCTGAAGCGAAGGCATTTGCCATAATAGCATGACATTTTTTGCATTTTCAATATATAAACCAATCATTTTCTAGTATTAGAAACTAAATTTTATTTCCATAGTGCTTAACTGCTGCAAGGTTGTATGGGCCTCATGAGCTTAAGCTGTGATTTTGCAGGATAGAGCATGTTACAGAGAAGAGAACAGAATAATGATCACACACAAGCCAGCAGCTGACCGCCACATTATCCTACACAGAAAGACTACACACAGCATCACAGACAGACTGTCCTGGCTGGGTTTCTAGTATTTGTAGGCAGTGGATCAACCATGCAGAATCATTTTTTTTTCACTGCCTTTTCAGGCAACATGGAGTTGATCTGGCTGTGGTAAACTTACAGCTTCCAGGATTGCCATGGGTTCTTTTTACAGACAGCCAGACTTACAAGTAAAGTGATAGCTTAACTTTATTCTTTTCTGTTTTATTCTTTCAGTATCTAGTGGGATGCAAGCAAGGGCTCAGAATAATATGAAATTCTGCAAGAACCATGCAGAGATATGGGAGCTTGTTCAAGTGCTAATATATATTCTGCTTTCCAAAGCTATCCAGACAAAGGGTGAATACATCAGCTCCTTGGCTCTGACTCATTTTCTGCATCTACTTTCCAATATCTGTTATTTTCAGGATTTTTTTTTTTTTTTTTCATGCTTGCAGTTACCTTTGACTCTTGTAGGATATAATAGGGATTGCCCTCCAAGTTCCTCCTTGAGTTTGTTTACAAAGCTTATAGCTGTGCAGCAGCACAGTTACACTCACCATGCTCTTCCTTTCTTCTTGTTTTGGTCCCCCAAATCCCTGATCATCTGGCAGAATCCCTGATCTCTGCTGAACCTCAACTGTCACTCTGGAGGCAAAGGGAAGGGAAAAACATCCTATGATCCTAGGTCAGTTCAACAGCAGGAGGTAGATCTGTGTTTTCAGCTCCCATTTCTATTGTTTTCAGCTGGGAATGTACAGTCATAGAGTAGAACTTTTCAAACGGTACATGAAAGGTCTCTCTTTTAACTTCTCTGACAAGTAAAAAGGCTACTGAGACTGTGCAGCTTCAGCACAGGTTTTGTCATGTCAACAGGGTTTATCTGCACTAAAGGATCAGAGCTAGAATTTTCTTCTTTAGCTTCCTTTTCTGATATTTCAGCATGCCTTCACAATGTTGTACATTATGGGGAATACTTGTGGTTGAAGTATCAGGACAGTGTTGCTTTGAAAAGGATAAAAATCTTGTCAGAGGAAAAGAACCTAAACTAGATCTGACCAGTTAACTATCATGATATGAATAAATTATATAAAAATCTCAGAAGTGCATCAGAAGTCAAGAGTGGAGTTTATTAGGCAAGCCAGTAACAGAGCTTTTCTTTAGTTCCTCCTGCTCTGAGTAATTCTGCATGTTTCTTAACACATAGTCATCCATGCCTCAGCCAGCCCCATGCCTCATATCAAGAAGAAGAGTAAATTCTCTCTGTGGTATGAAAAACCCAAAACTTCCAATGCTATCTTTTCCTGTTTTAGAATGTTTGATTGCCACTAATATTATTCAATGTATGTGTTAAATTTGTAGCTCAGACTTTTTGGAGTTCAGACACTGTCACTGGTGTTCAGTATTAATGGACACTCTTTGCTCTGCAGTTATACTGGATACACTCTTCCATTTTTCATTACATATATATATACATGTATATATAGCATATATATATATATAGTGTATAGTATATATACATGTATATATATATACTATATTCTGAGCCATTGTTTTATGGGGCCAAGCCCCATTTGGAAAGAAATATGACAAGGAATGTCAAGGACAAGAAGGAAGGCTTCTTCAAATACATTAGTAGCAAAAGGAAGACTGGGGAAAATGTTGGCCCGCTGCTGAATGGGGTGGATGCCCTAGTGATAAAGAATACAGAGAAGGCAGAGAATGTCTTCTTCTCTTCTGTCTTCACTGCTAAGACCAGGCCTCAGGAATCTCAGACCCTAGAGACAAGAGAGGAAGTCTCACAACTCCTAGCCCTTGTACTTGTAGGGGACTTCATCTTATCAGATGTCTGTTGGAAATATAACACAGCAGAGAGGAAACAATCTAGGAGGTTTCTAGAGTGTGTGGAAGATAACTTCCTGACACAGCTGGTGAGTGAGCCAACTAGGAATGGTGCCCCACTGGACCTTTTGCTTGTGGGTGATGTGAAAGTTGGAGGCTAGTGCCATTAAAGACACTAAAAAATGCTTCTATAAATACATAAACAAGAAAAGGAGGATGAAGGAGATCTCCATCTTTTATTAGAGGTGAAGGGAAATACAATGACAAGAGATGAGGAAAAGGCTCAAGTACTTAATGTCTTTCCCTCAGTTTTTAGCTGCAAGACCTGTTGTTCTCTGGATACTCAGCACCTTGAGCCAGAAGGTAGGGACAGGGAGCAGCCCTCATAATCCATGAGGAAATGATTAGTGACCTGCTACGCCACTTAGGCACACAGGGGTCTATGGGGCCAGATGGGAATCACTTGAGGGTACCGAGGGAGCTGGTGGAAGTGCTCACCAAGTTGGTTTACATCATTTATCAGTGGTCCTGGCTATCTGGAGAGGTCCCAGATAACTGGTGACTAGTAAATGTGACACCCATCTACAAGAAGGGCCAGAAAGAAGACCTATGGAAGTACAGGCCTGTCAGTCTGACCTTGGTGCTGGAGAGGCTCATGGAGCGATAATCTGGAGTGCCATCATGCAGCACTTACAGGACAACCAAGTGATCAGACCCAGTCAGCATGGGCTTAACAAAGGCAGGTCTTGCTTGAAAAATCTTGGAGAGGATAATACTGAAGGGTGATCTCCACAATTTATATAAATATCTGAAGGAATAGAGTCGAGAGGATGGGGCCTGACTCTTTGCCCAGTGGCAGGACAAGAGGCAATGGGCACAAACTGAAATGCATGAAGTTCCAGATGAACATGAGAAAATATTTGTTTATGATGAGTGTGACAGAGCACTGAAACAGGTTGTCCAGAGTGGCTATGGAGTTGTCTTCTCTGGAGATATTCAAAACTTGCTTGGATGTGACCCTGTGCAATGTGCTTTAAGTGACCCTGCTTGTTGGGGGGGCTGGACTAGATGATCTCCAGAGGTCCCTTCCAACCTCAACCATTCTATGATTCTGTGACTCTGTGTCTCTGAATACATCTGTACTCTCTCCCCCCACCTCCACCCCCCCCCCTTTTTTTTTTCATGCTACCATTAATTCCTAATGATTTTTTATTTTTACTCAGTGAAGGAAATTCTTCTCCATTAAACTCTGTGTGTGTCCTCTTGAGGCTTCATTGGCTATGGTGATTCACAGAAATTAGGGCCATTTCTGTTATCTGTTTTTTGTTTGTTTGTTCTGCCGCTTCTCTCCAGTGGATGTACTATGTGTGTCATTTCATGGCTGATTTAGACATACTATTCATAGTTTCAAATCTGATTCATAGTTTGTGTGTAGCATCTTCAAGCTTTCACAGGATGGAGTAATGTAATGCACTTTTTCATTATGCATTTATTGGAGTTTGATAGATGATTTTTCTTCAAGCAAGATAGGTCTTGGATATTATTCAACTTTTTATTTTGAAAAATTGGAGAAGACTCAGGAGAAAATGAATAGAAAATCCCCGAGTCTGGATGAAGTTCAAGGGATGAAGGAGTGGCAAACATTGTCATTAAAAGTAAGATGGCAGTCTGCCTGCTTTCAGTATCTGGTATAATATTGATCCAGTACTTTTCAGTCATTCCAAGAGAGCTTAGGTGGCAATAAAATTAGAGATTGAAGAACACATTTTTAAAAAGTATAAATTATATGAATGCAACCCAGTTTTCTTCCACAGAACTGAAAGGGCGGAAATGGTCACTGGTGAGTCTGTTCACAGGGTCTCATATGACACTGTGCTAAAAGGGATTTGAAAAATATGTGCAAAATTAAATCAGGATGAAATGGGTACATGAGTTAAAATAAATAAATACTTGAAGACAGTTACCTGGAAGAGAATTCAAATGGGAACTGCCTGTATCTATCCTGGCTTGTGTCTGATGATTGACTAGGAAGGTGACTTCAGAGTCAGAGTGTTTCTGAAGAAGAAGAAATAGAATTGGATGACAAATGAGCTTCATAAACTGGACAGCTGACATGAAGAAACTGAAATTCAAAGAAGGTGACTGCAAAGTGTGCCACTGAAAAAAGAAAAAATAACTATACAGCTGTAGAATTGGGAATAACTGACTTGGCAGAAGTCCAGCAGGAAAACATCTAGGAGAATTTAGAGCAGCTCACACACAGTCAACAATGTGTTGCTGCTTGGGAGAACAACTAGTATCACAGAATGGTAGAACGGCTTACATTAAAGATATCTCTAGAGGTCACCTGGTATTATTCCAGAAAGCAAGGCCACCTAGAGCAGGTTGTCCGGGTAGTTTTTGAAGTTCTCCAACTTCAAAAAGAGGGAGACTTCACAACCTCTCTGGACAACCTCTGACTATGCTCAGTCACCCACGCAGTAAAGTGCTTGCTGATGTTCAGAAGGAACCTCCTGTGTTCCAGTTTGTGCCCATTGCCTCTTGTCCTGGCACTGGGCAACAATGAAAAGAACCTGATTCCATCCTGTTTGTACCCTCCCTTCATGTATTTATACACATTGATAAGATCCTCCCTGAGCCTCTTCTTCAGGCTGAGTAGTCCCAGTTCTCTCAGCCTTTCTTCATGGGAGAGGTGCTCCAGTCCCTTGATCAGCTTGTTTGCCCTCCGCTGCACTCTTTCCACTGTGTCCATGTCTCTCTTGTACCAGGGGGCACAGAAATGAACACAATACTTCCAGTGTGGCCTCACCAGTGAAGGATCACCTCTCGACCTGCTGGTGATGCTTTGCCTAATGCAGCCAAGAATGCCATCAGCCTTCTTAGCAGCAAGGGCACACTGCTGGTTCATGTTCAGCTTTTTGTCCACCAAGACCCCCAGGTCACTTCCCACAAAGCTGTTTCCCAGCTGGGTAGCCTCCAGTATGTTTGGGGTTGTTGTGTTTCCCCAGGTGCAGGACTCTGCACTTCTTGATGAATTTAATGGCATATTCCTGTTACTATTTCTCTGTATCATATCATAGCTCATCATCACCAGAGAAACTGTATGGCAAATAAAAACATGAGTGGTTATATTCTTTCCCTAGCCCCTACACCATTTTTATACCAGAATTGCCAGGCTTTCATCTAAATTTAATGATAATGAGACGTTGGAAGTCCTGTGGCTTCTGCCCTGATGGCAAAAGCTATAGAAAAGATCTGTAGGTGACAGTTCAGCACTGGTTAGCTGGAAGGTTTGGAGGTTTTTCATCTTCAGTTCCTGGGCTGAACAGGTCTTCCAGGGCTGTGTCTTCAAGTAGCCATCAAGCACCTGGACTGCAGCAGAGACCAACTCCTGCCACATCTGCTCTGGAGGAGGCTTTCTTTTTTGATTGATATTATGTTTTTCTCTGCTAACACTCTGAGCTTTTCCACAATCTGGGTCACCACAGCAGTGCCAGCTGTAGAGGTGTGTTCAACTCTACATAGCTGAGTGATCTGAAGGGTGATGCGAGCAAGGACAAAGCTATTGTCAGCTGTGAAGTTGAATAAAATAAGCTTCAAATCTGTCAGGAGAGAGCGCCTAACAACCCGATCCAATGGTAGATCTAAACTGCAATTTCTTTTTATTTTCTGCCAAGGCCAAAAGTCATTGCAGCTTGTGATACTGGAATAAAAAGTCAATGATGGAGTCAGTGTCTCGCATGCTGTGGCTGCTCTTCTGAATATAAACACAGATGGCCCAGGAACATTTCTTTGTGGAATCTCTGAAGCAAGCTATGAGAATGATGAATAATGAATTAAATGAAAAAATTCTGCTTGCTTTCTGCCCAGTGAAAATAGATAGTGCTATTCTGTTTGCTGTGATCTTTAGCTCCAATGCACCTAGAAACATCTAGATAATCATTAAATTTAAGATTAAACAAGAAGGAACTTTCAAAAGTGAAATAGCTATTTTTTTCTGAAATTGTTTTCTTTAAGATTCACCTGATACCTAGAGCACGTCTTTAAACATGAGAAGAGGAAAAAAAAATAAAAGAAAACAAAACAAAACAAAACACCCTTTTGTCCTATTTATACAGGGCATGATATTTCCAGGTCTTTCATTTTACTTTAATCTTCAGAAATGTTTGCAAGTGACACTCTGATCTTGATCTCAAAGAAACAGTATTCTCAGGAATGGCAGTGTGGCATCTCTCACTTGGTACTTTCCTCACAAGAAAAGCTGTTAAAAAAAAAGTAAAAAAGTGATCCATTGCGTGGCATGTAAGCACAACCTTTCTCAAAGTTTGAGAAACCTTTCCAGTGAAAAACATCAATGAGAAGTCTCAGTTTTTCTGAAGAAATGTTACTTCTTTTGTGGTCAATTTATCACCTTCACATTCAGGTGTTTTATGGTGTTTCCTATCCAAGAGGTGACTTCTGTAGCTGTTGGTGAGCAAATGTTGAGGCTCTCTTATTGTAGCAACGATACCCAGGGGATCACAAGCCTATTTGCTCTGGATGAGGTGAAAATAAATTATATCCTGTTTATTATTACACTATTTTAAAACATATTATTACACTATTTTAAAACATATTTTAAACAAAAGATCATCTGTGTGCTTTTGTTGGTGGTTATTTTTTTAAGCAGCTGCCAATTTGCTGCTGAGTGCTTAGGATAATTTAAAATATTTTAGATTTCCTTCATCCCATCTTAATTATGATTTTTTCTCCTATTTTCTCCTTTTCCTGCTGTTTCTGTCACACTTTCTTTTCTAGAGTAAGAACAAGAATCCACTGCAAAAGGAACAAAGGAAGAGGATGTGAATTCTCCTAGTATAAATTAAATAAGCAGAAATGATGCAGAATTAAGGAGTATAGAACTGCTTGCCTGTAGACAAGAGTCTTGGGAAAGTCTGTATGCCAGTTTAAGAAACGTTATTACTAAAGTTGAGATCAGGATGACACCCTTTTTCTTTTTCTATTTTTTTTTTTCCCCCTAATTTCCTGTAAAACAAAATCTTGCTCTTTATGTCCTCTTGCTAACTGCTTTTCTAGCAGCAGTTGATTTCCAGTCTCTCTGCAAGGGTATTAGTGTAGAGAGTCTGAATCAGGAGAATGTGAAAGGCAGCACACACCAGGGTGGATGGTTTAAGATACTTGATTATTGGTGGGTAGAGTTAACCATGTTGTTCTGATGTATTTAATGTTTACTACTGTTCTGTTAACAAGGGAATATTTTTCTCTTCATTTACTACTATTTCAAAAGTCAGGTAAACTTTTTTTTGGACTCAGTCATGTAGAATTACAGTGGAAATGGTCTAGAATCTTAAGCACCTCAACATAACCACTATACTACGTCTTAGTATAGAGACTGAAATTCAAACCTTGAGCTGGGTTCATTTCTGGTCTGTGCTCTGCAGTACCCACATCTTGTTGGGTTTCTTTTCCCTGCTGGGAATGCCTGCTCTCATCTCTACCAGCCTGTGACCAGCCATCCCCTCTCTCCATGCCCACTTGTTAGCCAAGCTCCCCTTTAGACCTGGAGTATGATCTAACACCAGGCATACTCCATTATCCCTACCCAGCTGCCTGAAGAGTCTCCATCCTTATCTTCTCCTGTGATTTCAGGGGCTGGCTCTAAAACAAGTTTTTTGCACAGTATTTGAACTAATGTCCCTCCTGGCCCCTGTTCACCTGTCTCTCATGGCTTTCCTCCAGTAATGTGTCCACAACCTGGACAGATCACTCAGGTGGTTAAGAGCTGACTGTGGTGAAATTCAATTGAATGTTTGGTTTCCCGCAGGTCACATATCTCAGTTTTAATGGCACAGTAATGGCTTTTTACATTATTGCATCACCACTGAGGAATAATTTATATATATTTTTAATTTAGTTAGAATTTTATATGACATTATAGAAGGAAGTAAGGCACTAGATCTGAAATAATTTGACAAACCAAGCACATTATGTCTCAGATTTGTGAGCGAGGTATCTGATGTTCAAATTTGTAGCTGTGATGCTGCCCTTCCTTTCTGTGCTTAGAACATTGCAGTGTGGCAGTGAAATACATGGGATCTAGCTCCAGTTAATAGCAAACTATTATCATCAAGATGCCAAGTGGTATAGAGAATTATGGCTTAATGTAGGGGCTTTGTTTATGAGGAAATAAAATCACCATGACACATATAGGGAAGTGGCTGACTGTGTGGGTTGCTCCCTCTTTGGAAAAGGGAAACCCATTCTTACCATTGTTTTTACCTAAGAACCTGTTTTTTCTTGGTGGGTGATGCAAAATTATGCAAAAGGATGGGGACATCAGGTGTGTGCCTCTGTAAGATTTAACCTTAGGAGAAACTAATCTGTAATCTGAAAGCATGGAAGAATTATTTTTTCCTTTTACTTCTGCACAGCCTTTAGCTTTTTTTTTTTTTTTTCCTCTCTCCTAATTCCTTTAATTAAGCTGCTCCTTTTCTCAATCCTCAAGCTTTTTTTTTTTTATTTTTTATTTTTTATTTTTTATTTTTTTATTTTTATTTATTTTTTTTTTCTCCTTCCCATCATGTTTTCTCTCTCTGTCTTTCTGAGGAGGGGGGAGTGAGAGAGTGGCATTATAGAGTTGACCACTTTTTTGCATTCTTTTTTTGTTTGGTATCATCAGAACTACAGAACACTGAAATTCTGTCTGTTTCCATAATTACCAGAAAAATGAGAAGTGTGCTTGTAGTCCCATTAGCTGAGACACATCTTCAGAAGATGTATTTTACATTCAGATTCTTCAGAGGATTCCTCAACAAATATTTCTTGCAAACTGTAGTAACAGAGGTGTTCTCTATAAAGTTCTCTTCATGGCTGCAGAATGTTTAGATGAAGGATAATATCTCAGCACTTACATTTTTTTGTGTGAAATACAGACCTTCAGATAAGGAATGCTGAATGAAGATAGAAACACCAGCTCCAACATTATGAGTGTGTGCCAACAGTCCCAGGAAGATCATCCAGTATTTTCAAGAACTTTTAACTGTGGATCTATCCTCAGGAATGAGATTTTTGTGCCTTTATGAGAAGCAGTGTACATTGTCATCCCCAGAAACTGCCAGAAATATTAAATCTGACTTCAGTGACAATGAATACTGAAAGACTTATATTCAAAAAGGTTCATGAAAGAGAGAGGGAAGGTTGTGACTTAACACTCCACAGTCAAAAGATTCAATAGGAAAAAAAAAAGTCTTTGCTTATTTTGAGCGATTTTCCATATTTTCAAGTCATTTAGCCGATAAGTGAAAACAGCACTTTGCCAAGGGAAATGGGAAATTGCTGTTACACAACTAGAAACTGTTGAGAATTGTGAAGCTGGGAATAGAAAATACCAAAAATATCTTTCTTTGCAAGAAGTATATGTTACTGTTTACTGTAAATGTATTCTGGTTTTCTTGCAAAATGCACTGGAAATAACTTAGCAAACAAGATGGAAAAATAGCAATTGAAATGCCTTTTCCAAACTCTGACTCCAATGACTTCTAGTGAAAGGGAACTACAGAGGTAAGTGTCTTGTTTTCAGTGACAGAACATATTTCTGTATGGCTGATTATTCCATATATTCCACTTTTTCAGATATCAAATGGACTTTTCCCTGTTGGTACTCCATCCTACATTCAAATTACAGCTCCTTCCTGCAGTGGTACAGCAGTTGCTGTAATGAACAGAGTTGCTGTAGTGTTCCTGACAAAGGTTTCAGTTTGCTACCATGATAAAAAAATATATTAAATAATGATTACTCATTATGTGTTAGGAATCTGGTAGATTTAAGTTTCTATATATGCTTCAATATTCTTGTGTTATCTTGTTTTACGGGTGCAATCCATTAGCAGCAAAGAGGAGCTGGAATAATTCTGTTAGCTAAAATGTGCCCCTTTTGGAAGCTGGTGCTCAGAAACATTCTTTTGTGCTGCCAGAAAGCTAGCTCTGCTGACAGATAAACCCTGCATCTCACACCTTGGCTAGCAGAGCATTTAAAGTGCTTAGAAGTTGGAGGAATTAATGAAATGCAACATAGCACTCCAAAGATGCTAGTGCTGATGGACCTCAACCTGAACAGGATTGACGTGCCTGTGGGATGAACGTACTGATACTGCAGCACAAGCCACATAGCTGTCTGTTGCTTAAAGGAGAGAATGTGCAAGTCTCTAGCTTGTTGAGTCTGCTTACTGAGGAATATGTTTATTGAAAACTATGTAAAGAACAGTGTGGTCAACAGCTGGTTAAATGATGTGACAAATTAAGCTAAGGGAATATTTTATAAAATGCTTATTAGTGCCACATTCTGAAAATCTGAAATAAGTCTGAGCTTAAAGGAGAAGAGCAAATTTGCTTCAGAACTGACACTGCAACTGCAACCCTTCTGTTTCACAAAACTGTGGTGAAGACTACTGCAGGTTAGATGTGCTGTTGGGTAATTCAGCATGTAAAATCAGAGGACTGATAGGGTTTTGCAAGCATCATGTCCTTCTCGGATACGCATGCAAATCTGTCATAAAGTGGTGGTGAAAATATTTACAATTGCTAAGTATTTAATTATCAAAGTACTCCTGGGAGACAGGAGGAATGTCAAGCAAGTGACTCCAGAAGGCCATACAGTGAGGCAGGATAGATCAGAGGCACATCATAAAATTATCTGTATCACATGGTAGCTAACTCATGCAAATTATATTCCCTACAGTTTGGATAAATGAACAGTCTCTGTGAAACATACCTGCAGTGTATATTCCTCCCTTGAATTCCTATGTGCACTGCCTCTGCCCCAGTGCTTTTCTCAGGTTTTCCTTGGGTGTTTGCTTGTGCAGCCCCCCCAAGCATGTTTGCTTCAATCTTAGGCTCTCTTTCTCCATTGCACAGGGTGGACTGGAGACTCCTAAGGACAGAAACTGCCCTTTAGTATTAGTGTGACAAGAATTCACATGTCACTGCTTTGTGTGAAGGAACCTGTAAGGATGTGATCCCAAGTGTTTTTGAAAGAAACCACCAAGGTAGTGATTGTAACGTGCACATGACTGATGATACATATTTGATGCAAGTTTTGTAATCAGGTTTTGAGTACATGGAGGGTAATAAAGATTTAAGGCAGATTGCTTAAGAAAAACCTCTGCCAAAATAAATAAATAAATGTGAATTCCCATAATGAAATATGCCAATCAGTACCCTGTAGGGTATATTGCATTGAACTAGAATTCCCACTCCTGGGGAACAGTATTAATGCAATATAAATATATATAAATAAAATTTCTTAATTCAGACATATTATGCAAGTTACCGCTGTCATTAACATATTCAAAATGATGATATACCAGGAAATTATCATCTGAATATGCATAATTTGTGATTCAATACATACATTTGCTCTCTAAATTCTGGAGGGTAGTTGTGTAAGTGACAAGCTGAAATTAGAAAACGAGGCAGCCATTAAGGTTTTCACTGCACACTTTCACTTTTTCCTTAGTTGTCATACTTAGTTTCCTATAGTTGTTATACTAACTTCTGGAGTAATGTGACATTTTGCAAGCACAGTGTGTAGAACTGGACTCCCACCTGGGTCAGCCTGGGCCTATGGCCATGGTTAGCATAGACTCTCCACTACTTGAAGTTGCTACAGCTGTAAGAGTTAGCAATGTAGCTGAAGAGCTTCAGGATCTCCAGGCTGAATGAAGCTCTTGTTTCTTGTTTGCAGGTTTAGGTGAAGAAGGAAGTTGTCAAGTCATATCTTAGACTAAGGCAAGAGAAGCTGTGGGAGCTTGTGTGAGAAGCGAATGCATTTCTTGACAAGAAAAACTGTAAAGTAAGGAAGAAGTGAGGAACATTGTCCTTCTCATATTGAAATTAGGACAGCTATCATTGCACTGACCAAATATGTCCTGAAGAGGTACAATTACCACATAACAAAGCGCTAGCATTGAGCAAGGGGCTCCCAGGTGTTCTGCTGCCCTGCTACAGGTTAGTACTTAATGCCTCATTACAAGGCATGTCCTCTGGCAGACACGCCTTGTCTCTTGTCTTGGGAATATTTCCTATTGGAGGCATCTGGGCCTTGCCTATGAGACTGTTATACCTCTCAGTGATGAAGGTTAATCCTTCCTCTGTAGGCAGAGGAATTCAGTAGATCACAAATCTTTCATTGAGAATACACAGTCCATTAAGATCATTTTGAAAGACAGTGATGGAAATCACAGCAAAACAATTGCTGCTCTTAGTCACCTTCTAGAGGGATGGCTGAGCACTGAAAATCAGCACTTTATGTTTCAACTTACAGCAAAATTCAGAAAGAGTTTCATGAGCAACTGCTGCATAATGCTGCCAAAAGGATTTTGCCAATCTTTGATTTACATCAGCAACATCAATTTTAAGCTTGCTTTGCATTTTGTTGCTTATTTGCTAGTAAAAGTTGTTTCTTGCTGATTGATCATTATAAAGACAAACTGATTTCAAATTAAATACTGTCTTTATAATAACATCAGTAATTTTTGGTAACTATAAGGTTACACTGGGTAATTAAACACTTAAGCAAATATTTATGGGGATTTTGAAGCATCACTAATGAGAAAAGGAGTGTTTACTTTTTAGATTATTGGCATTTTCTCTTCTTGGTAAATATTTGCCTGCCTATATTTATGTGCATGTTGGAGTTCACTTAAAATACTTCCAGAAATGATGTTTTAAAATTGTAAGAAATTCAATAAAACTATCTTAAATATGATACATAAAGAAAAAGGTAAGTTTGTTAAGATGAAAATTGCACATAAAATTAGTAGTGAGTAAATGTTACTGACTGCTTCGTGTTAGCATTGCTCTTCAGATTTGTTTTTCAAATTATGACATCTCTTTGCTTCTCACATTGTTAGTCAAAAGTGAAGTAGAACATCAGGTTCCCAGTGTTTTCCTTTCCTGGTGAGCTGGGTCAAATGAGGCAATGTATACACCCCACCCTGTGAATTGCATATACACAAGAGAAAAACCTTTTGCCTTGAGAGGATGTGTTCAAGTACTTGACGATCAGGTACAGAAGTTGTAAATTGCAGAGTGTGTCATCCTCATACCCAGATTCCAGCCAGCTGTTGGCTCTAATGAACCTTGTAATTTGATTGAGATTCATTCAATATTTTATTGCTTTCCTTAGTTTGGGTTACAAATCATTTCCAAGACTGCTAAAGCAAATCTCTCCAATGATAGGGATTTCAGTGATGTACTGGGTCTGGCTGGAATGTTAACTTTCCTGGCAGCAGCCCATACAGTGCCGTACTCTGTACTTGTAGCTGGAACAGCAGTGTTATCACACCAGTGTTGTGTCTACTGCTGAGCAGCAGTGGCACAGCATTGGGCCTTTCTCTAACCCTCCTAGGGGGTGGGCAAAAAGTGAGGAGAGAAACATCACTAGGGCAGCTGACCTAAACCAATCAAAGGGATATTCCATACCATGTGATGTCACACTCAGCAATAAAAGGTGGAAACAGGAAGAAGAGGGGAGGGGTGGGCTCTCGTTGGGAAAACGTCGGTCCTCCTCTCGAACACCGGCTGCGTGTGTTGAGGCCTTGCTTCAAGGACGTGATCAATCATCGCTCATTTGTGGGAAGTAGAGAGTAATTTCTTTCCTCTGCACTTCCATATAGCCTTCATTTATTTTGTTTGTTTGTTTTCCTCCCTTCTTTTTATTTTTCCCTTTTCCCCTCCCTTTTCCCCTTTTTTTTTTCTAAAAAAAAAAATAAAAATAAAAATAAAAAAGATTTGAAATGCTTCTGATTAAAGTGGGATTTTTTAAAGTATGTTCTAAATGTGGATAGCAGTAGTAAGCTCTATCTTTGGGGGGTTCAAAATCTGAGAAGACAGCATATAATTGGAAAAAAAAAAAAAAAAAAAAAGAACAGAAAATAGATGAAAGCCTTCTAGCTTTATGTTGTCTTTATATGGCATGTTAGATACCACAAGTCAGTACAGTATTCTGTCCTTGTATATCACAGAATCACAGAATTTCTAGGTTGGAAGAGACCTCAAGATCATCGAGTCCAACCTCTGACCTAACGCTAGCAGTCCCCACTAAACCATATCCCTAAGCTCTACATCTAAGCGTCTTTTGAAGACTTCCAGGGATGGTGACTGTCGCGTTAAGGGGTGTAGCTGATTAACCGTTACGGGCCCGGTCAGATTCAGGATACTGAACCAGTCGGACATTGACCAAAAACACATTAACCGTCTGGGGGTCCAGTCAGACATTCACCATCAACGCATTAACGGCCTGGGGGTCCGTTCAGACATTCACCAAAAATGCATTAACCGCCTGGGGGTCTGGTTAGATTCAGAACACTGAACTATCACGGATAACCACCCTCACCCTCGTTGCACTCAATGAGAGTTATCACAATGCAATCAAGTATGGTTTATTACAGCAACAGATAATCAGGTTCTTTTGGATTGCCGGCGATAGTGACTGTCTGAAAAAGCAAGTTAGTATGCATAAAATACACAGGTGTTATAGGTGTTGTAGGTGTTACAGATGTTACAGGTGTTATAGATGTTTATAGATGTTACAGATGTTACAGAGGTTATAGGTGTTGCAGGTGTTACAGATGTTACAGGTGTTTACAGGTGTCACAGGTGTGCAGCCTAGAAATAAACGCATTAAAAGGATCAAAGACTCTATAGAGATTTATAAGCAAGTATTCAGATCTCACCCAAAGGCGTCCCAAAGGGGGGGGAAGAGAGGCTCAGCCCGTTGACTGATCCCAGGAGTCAGGAGGTCCTAAGGATGTTGTCCTCGGGATGGTATCTCCCCTGACGGTGGTATCTTCCCTAACATCCCCTTTCTCTTGGGCCAATTTATATTATTTTCTATCTTTTAGGTGGAGCTTGAGTGGCTCTAGTCAAGCATATCTTAGTTATGATTGGTGTAAAGTTTTCCTGTCTCCGTTTAAAGTAATAGGCTCCGAGAAATTCAGAGCGCATGCTCAGTGAGGGGTGGTCGCACCTTAGAGGCGGGTAGCTTTTGGGATGGAGGTGTGTTTTGGTATTATAATGATATTATAATGAGCAAAAAGTACACTAGGGTACAGCATTTGTCAAAACATGACAGGTCTTTGGCTTAGGGTGGCAAAAAGTGCAGCTTTGTGCACAAGAACAATCGAGGCCCCATCTGATTACAGAGCCTAGCCGTGCTGTCTCCACTCCACTCTACGCTCCGTGCTGTTCCTTAGAGCTAGCACACCAAGTTTCCCCAGCGTGATAGCATCTAAGGTTGGGAGCCTAGGGAACGCTCAGATAATGCAGTTATGCCCTACCCTGAAAGCCTCTTCAATGCTGTACCTTTTCCTTAAAAATGTGAATGTTAGTTTTATTTTCCTAGTTACTTCAGGCATTTACACCACAGTGACTCCACCACTTCCCTGGGCAGCCTGTTCCAATGCCTCACAACCCTTTCAGTGAAGAAGTTCTTCCTAACATCTAACCTAAAACTCCCCTGGCTCAACTTAAGCCCATTCCCCCTCGTCCTGTCACCAGGTACGTGGGAGAACAGACCAACCCCCACCTCGCTACAACCTCCCTTGAGGTACTTATAGAGAGCGATAAGGTCACCCCTGAGCCTCCTCTTCTCCAGGCTGAACAAGCCCAGCTCCCTCAGCCGCTCCTCGTAGGACTTGTTCTCCAGGCCCCTCACCAGCTTTGTCGTCCTTCTCTGCACCCGCTCAAGCACCTTGATGTCCTTCTTGTAGCGAGGGGCCCAAAGCTGAACACAGTACTCGAGGTGCGGCCTCACCAGAGCCGAGTACAGGGGGACGATCACCTCCCTAGCCCTGCTGGTCACACTGTTCCTGATACAAGCCAGGATGCTGTTGGCCTTCTTGGCCACCTGAGCACACTGCTGGCTCATATTCAGCCGACTATCAACCAATACTCCCAGGTCCTTCTCTGCCTGGCAGCTCTCCAACCACTCATCTCCTAGCCTGTAGCTCTGCTTGGGGTTATTGCGCCCCAGGTGCAGGACCCGGCACTTGGCCTTGTTGAACTTCATGCAGTTGACCTCAGCCCATTGGTGCAGCCTATCCAGATCCTCCTGCAGAGCTTTCCTACCCTCAAGCAGATCGACACACGCACCTAACTTGGTGTCATCTGCAGTTTTTATATGTAAAACATTAAACACTGTGGATACCATTCAACACAGTAACAACATCCAGTTTACTCTTCTGGCTTACTGACTGCTCCCTCAAATGGGCATGACATCAAACAAGAGTCATATTCTGTGAGTCTTTGGCTGCCTAAAATTGTTGGGGTAAAATCAAAAAAACTCATCTAGCCCCGATTCAAATGCTAGTGTTTGATGGGATCTCCCCACACATGATAATGTTAATGGTTTATCTCAGACCTCCTTTTGAAGGTGACACACTTCTGCAGCATTCTGGAAGACTACCCTGCCACTGTGGTGAGATTTCGTCTATCTAGAGTAAGAAAGTGGCACTTAAGCAAGAGACATCTTATGCAAAATTCTCCATACCTTGCATGTGTCAGCTTCTCACTTAAAACAAAAATACATTATCTGTGCAAGCTACTTGGTCACCTTTGGGGTTCATACCTGTGATGGTGACACTCTTTCCCATGTTTCATGTGCATGAATGCTGTTCTACCATTGTACACAGACTTTGTTCTAGAGTTGACAGAGAAGGACTTTGGGCTCAGTAGTGAGTCTCTCTGACGGAGCTGTTTGGAAGGAAAAAAAAACAACACAAACACAACAAACACTTGTGTCTTGAAGCTGGTTGGAAGAAAACCTTGTGTCTTCCCCACAGCTTGACTTGGAATCTCCAAGGTATGGACCACAATCTCAGCTGTTCTCTCATTCCTTTCTAAGGCAGACAATAGTAACAGGATCCTTTGACAAAGAAGAGAAGAACCTGTGTACCAAGTGGTGAATTATAAATGCTAGAGCAGAAGGTCTCTAAGCACAAGAACATATGCTCTCATGTGTAAAAGAATGTGGGTGCTTCTAGTGACTTGACAAAACATCTCTAAAACTTTTCTGCATATGTAAGCATTCATCAGGGCAAGCTTAGCACCTCAAAAATCTCTCATTTCAAATTCTCAGTACAGTTCGGGGTTCTAATTTATTTTGAGACTTGAACAGTAAATACTGTATCTCCTGAACACTTCTTCTTGATTTGTGTATTTATTTATTTATTTATTTATTTTGTGATTATAAGACTGTAGGGTGATACTTAAATATTCCTACCATAGTATTCTCCATCTATTTGCAGTTGATTTTGTACAGTTTTCTTTTGAAAAGAGAAAGATGACTTGGAAATTAACCAAAGTGAATGCTTGATATATCAACATCTTCATTGCATCTTTAAATCCTATAATTTCAATTTCTGGTTGAATCTTTCAACACCATTTCTTAACATCTTAAGTTTTTTGTTCCCCCCCCCCCCCCCCCCTCTTAATCCCACAACATACTAACAATCATTTAGTTTATCCTAATCTGTGAAATTAATTTCACAATATACCAGGGATTTTCTGTGTTAGTTTGCAGCACCATACATGTTCAATAGGAAGTGCTGAGAGTATTATTTTTAATAAATCCTTCTAAGTGATCTAGAGGAGTGAAAGCTTCCATGTAGAGAAGTTTCTTATGTGCATAGGTGTTTATAGAATGATTCAAGGAAATCCACTGGGATTTCTTAGAACAGAATTGTGTGTGTAGATCTAGTTTATTAGAAACTGTGCACACAAATATTATAGTTTTATATTCATATAAAATATGCTTTATAACTTTGATAGAATTATTCTTCTCCCTGTAGTTAAAAAAATATTCTTTCAATTTGCAGAAAATTTTTTCCTTTTTAATTTGTCTGTACCTTATAGTGAAAAGATACATTACATCCTTTGTACACTGTAATATATTGAATATTAAGCAATATGAACAAATTCAGTAACTTAAGTAGTGTTATATGGCTTTAATTGTCTGAAGTTTGACTTGGATTCTTATTGACATGCAGTGAATAAAAATAGAACTTTTTTTTTTTCTTCCAAAACTTATTACCAGGCTCTCATCCCATCTCTCTCCCAGGATGGACAGGTTAGAGCTAGCTCAGCTATATCTATTCATAACATATAAATGGATTTACTGACAACTTGATATTTGGTAATGGATATTTTAATATTAGAGAGTGCTGATTCATTTCTGTGCCTGTTTCAGCATTCTTTTTTTTTTTTTTTTTTTTTTTTTTTTTTTCTGGGGATTGTCAGATGGCTGCTTCTCTCTCTCTCTCTTTCTCTCTTTCTCTTTTATAAAAAACTTCAAATATATCTATGTCCTCAAGCAGGTCTCTGTTGCCAATTGTCAAACTGTGGGCTTTTTGGCACCTTATGTAATCCAGTTAAAATGGCTTTGTGTGAGAAAATAAAGCCTTGAAATTATTTTTAAATGTTGACATTTCTCTGTTATGTTATCAACATAGATGAACAGGTTAATGATATATAACTATCATTTATGATATCTATGATATACATTATGATATATAAATATCATTTATATAATGATATATAAATCATTTAAATCTAATCATTTCAGAATAGAGCTAATGTTGCAATTCTGAAAGGTTTCTTTAATCTCCCATTATAAACTAAAGGTGCATTGCCTGATGTCATGGCAAAACCTATAGAGAGCACTTCAGGAGAGGAAATCAATGGAGCGTGTTTCAGGACTTATTTGAGATTTCTCCTACATTCAGGAAAAAACAGCAAGATAGGATTCATCTTGCCTAGTTTTATTTATTTACAGGCTGAATATGTGCATTCATCCTACATGTTTAGGCTACTCCTATAGGTAACTCTAGGGCACAGGCCATCCTACCCAAAGACAGATGTCCAAGAAGAGACAGACCCTCATAGTCTTAAGTGTCCATTTCTCCCTGCTGGCTTGGAAAGCAAACAGAACAGCTTCAAAAGTCTGAACCTTGAAGAACTGCATGCCACCTCAGGAGACCGCAACTTTGCATATGGAGCTTTTGTGCCTACGAATTGCTCTGGTAATAGCCTTTCTATCAACAAGACTACTTTGAAGTTGCACTTTATGGGAATTCTTTTTGTCTCCACAAGTGACAGGTTTCATTAAAAAGGGGCAGTGAGCAGTGAAGAGAGTTATGTGGAATTTACGAAATCAGTCTTAATCTCATTTATCCTCTCTTTGTAAATTGCATTGGGCCATTATAACTCCCATTTTACTTCACAAACCTGAAAAGTCAGTGAGACTTTCCAATTCTTTTCCTCACAAGAGACGCACAGAAGTTCACCAAGACAGTTGTAATGTGAGATAAGTGAGAATGCAGCAAAGACAAGGGAATTTTGGGGTGTCCATTAAAAGAAACTTCAGCATTTCATTTTTGCAGCTGGGGCAAAATCCTTAAGACTTGTGCAAAACACAAAAGTTGTCTTACCTTCTTCCTAAAAATATGTATCTGAATATTTTGCAAAATAAAGATTCTATACTTAAGCTGCACCTTGGTTGCAAAGTTATTACTATGGAAAGCTTTTGATCAGCTGTAGGGTGCAACACTTATTAGAGAACATAGTCACTGGGAATTAATTGCCATCATAACTCCAGTACAAACTAACTACTGTTTTGCTTTATTGTAACGTGGCTTTCCAATTAAAATTTCCATTCCTTCACCTACATAATTCTTATCTTGGTAGCTCCATTTAAAATTAACAGAGTTACTTCCAGTTAAAGCAACAGTATACAAGAATGCAAATAAACCTGGCTTTTGACATCCTTTCAGCACAGTTTGGAATGCAAATGCCTCTTTACCACCAGAGTAAGCCACCAGAAATGGATATCACTTCAGCTGTGCCTGGTTTCCCCCTTAGAAGAATTTTTTGAGACCTCATATCTAGTATGACTTCAGGAAGTTGTTTTTCCAGCTATATGAAATGCAACAAGAGATGTAACTTGTGTTACACCTTGAAGACAAAACAAGGATAAATTCTGAAGAAAATTCAAAGATAATATCTGTTGCCCTTAGGTAATGAAATGATACTGGTGAACTATCACAATCAAGTGTGCAATGAGTTACCAGTAATAAAATTTGAGGCTAGTTTTAACTGGTCTGTTGCCAAAACAGGTTGAGGTTTTATTTGCTGGGGCTGTTCCAGGAGATAATTCCCTGCCATGATGGGTCACTGCAGAGGGAATTCCCAATCCTAAGGCACCATCTTAAGAAGTGGTGACAAGCAAAATTGATTGCACTGGCTCATTAACTGTACTAAGGAGAAAAAAGGTAATATAATGGAAGGGCAGTCCTGGAAATACCTAGATATAGTTGAACGTAGGCAAAGCAGGCTTATTCAAAATATTTTTTTTTCCCCTCATGTTAATTTAAAGGATTATTTTCAATCTGGCACAGCCAAGGAGAATGTTACAACATGTTAATGCAATAAAAGTGAATCCAAAACAATTTTCTATATAGCTATTGGGTAGTGCTGAGATGTGTGTTAATATAGCATTATCCAAATTCATAAATGGCCTCTAGAGAGGAAGTGTTCCTCACAGCTGATGTGGGGTGATCAAGTTCAAGGTTTAAAGATAATCACTTTGAAGGTCACGTTATAGGTCACTAAGACACATAAACTGGATGTGAAATCCTCAGGAATCAATTATTTTTTATGTAAATTGCTATGGTAGTAAGGTTTTAGAGGGAAAGAGGTTTGAAACTTTCATTGACTTGTAATTCTGCTCACTTATGAATGTCATATGCCCTGTGTTTCAGAGCAACTTATAATTAAAGAAAAAGATAATATCTAAGACTGAAAGCACCCATACTCTAACAATGAAAAATGAGATTAAAGCTATTATTTAGGTCTCTAATCTTACTTTCTTCATTTTCAAGCCAAAATGATATTAGATTATTTTGTGTAGCTGACTCATCAAAGCAGGAGGACAAAAAAAAAAAAGTATATTTGCCATAAAAGTAAATGTTATTTCTTTAAAAAAATGCCTTTTTTTTTTTTTTTTGACACATACATTAGACAAATGTCCAGAAGATCTCAGCCTTATTTATTTATTTATTTATTTATTTTCTCTGAGAAATTAATTAAAAGAACAAAACAAATATTGGTAATGCATAAATCAAAACAGTGGTATCTGGTGTGTTAAATGCCATCCAGAAGCTGGGAATTGCTTCTTACTTGACTGCTGGAGATCTGACCGTGCCCAGCTCCTCTGTCAATGGTCTGTGGAGGTGGATGGGCTCTGGTGCAAGTTGTTTGCAGATGGTAGGCAGTGCCTCATTAAGCAGTTTCATTTGCTATTTCTTTTAAAAGGTGTATGTGAAATGTGTGTTGTGGTCTGCAAGACTTTTTAAAGGGTTACAGGAATCCTAAAAGTTTCAGTTTCAGGACACAGAATGATTTTCAGTAAGTTTTCATCCTGTGTATTACTTCTCACAAAAATCAAGATAAAAAGAAATTTCTTTCCAATTTAAAGTGAGCTGTTGATGTGACAGTTTTTGACCGCTTCTGGGTATCTCACATGTTTCCATAATAAATTGAATCAAGTTTTCACTTACTTAGCAAGTGAAAACTTAGCCCCGTAGAGTCAGCATCTATTCTTACTTTTATAAGTTTTGTTTTTCTTTCCAATTACCATAAAAGAGTGTCAGCAAGATATATTATTAAAGGTTTAACGCCATAATGTCTGTTGTAAACAGTTAGATTTATAACAAGTAGAAAGCACAGTTTGGTCTGTAGCTGCTCTGTTACTTGTGAGGACCTCTGAATAGGAAAGTACTAAGCTTGACTTTGTAGGTATAGCTCATGTTAATAGGTCTTTATGCCTAGGGATAGGGATGAGCTAACCATACATTTTTATTATTATTTTTTTCTTCAATGCATTCAGCTCATTCTGCTAGAAGAGCGCTGCAGATAATTGGTCTATAATGTCTGTTATGGATGGAGAGAACCAGAATGTATATTGTATTGCATACTATACCATCTGCAGATGCCAAGTATTAACTCTGAATAAAAGTTAATCTCATATCTGAAATCTGTATACAGAAAATAAGCAGTTGTGACTACAAGGTTAGCATATTACAAAATTAAAAAATCCCAGTTCTTATGACAGTGAATACCAAGTGCTTAATACAAACTGAATTTCTTCAGTATTTCCTTGCTCTACTTACCCAATTATTTACTTAATTTTCAATATAAACTCTTACAATCAGATATTACCTGTACTACTGTGACAGTACAATAAGGCATGATGGATTGTTCCAGATATTGTGGAAAACAAACAAACAAACAAAAACAACAACTAAAATCCGAGATGTGACACAAATTCTATTCAGCTAGTGGAAGTAGTAGAAGACAGATTTCAGTGTGTTAGTGACAACTATCATAGTTTCACAGCAATCTACAAGCAATTTGTGATATAGGGCAAATTTATTCATGCTACTATAAAGTAAATGAGACTTCTGTCTAAAAGCATTTGCTGAGTGGTAGCTGAGAAGTGGTTTCTATGCACGGTTGCAAACTGAACACCCTTCTTGCAAGAGGATCATAGAATGTCTGAGTTGGAAGGGACCCACAAGGATCATCAAGTCCAACTCCTGGGTCCCCAAAGGACCACCAGAAGAATCATACCATGTGTCTGAGAGTGTTGTCCAAATGCTTCCTGAACTCCAGCAGGCTCAGTGCTGTGATCACTGCTCTAGGCCTTTAATGTCTTTAATAGCCCACCACAACCTGGTGTAAATTCCTTCTTTTTCTTATGTTAAGACATAAAAGGATCTGCTATAGTATTACCTCATACTGTGCCTGGCATCTGCTGCAGACCATAACAGGTTTACTCTATACAGAATTAAACCAAAGCTATATCAAAAAAGAAGCTCCTCATTTCACATGAATCCAAGCTGAGCAGATGACTTGAAGACCAGCTGCTGGTATCTTTTTTTAATTCAGTCTGGTGCTGTGTTTATTTTAGTCTAGTTACCCTGCTTTCTTCTTTTTCCCCCTCCTGGAAGTTAATCTTCCTGCTGTTACCCTTGTCCCAGAATGCAAGGGAATGGCTCTTTTCCAGTCAGTGTCAGATGGAGAGTTAATAATGGGAATGAGAAGCTGACTGTGGTCAAGACATTTTATCAAGAAACTAAATATGTCAAATTGCTTTTACTGAGCAAGGTCTGAAGACCACTCTTGCTTGTCACCTTGGTTCTCTGACACAGCTGTTGTTTTCCTCATCCTCTTATTTTGTTGCAAGCCCGTAATACTTTGTGGATCAGCTGAGTAAATGGTGAAGTTAAACTACGTGGACCTGTCACCATGATCATGGAATGAGGGCCTGTGCGGACACTGCCAGTCTTATTTGTAACTCCTTTATATTGCTGCTTTGTTGTTAAGTAAATCATCACTAACTTAAAATCAGTTGAAGAATACTGATAGTTGAAGAATACTGAAGAATAACCCCCACGGAGAGTTTCTAATATGTTGAATTTGGCCTCAGAAGCATAATCTCAGTAGATCTTTGTGGTAACCAAGGGGGAGAAGTAGGCAAAAAGTTAGCAGGAAATCAATTTTAAAGTAAACAAAATTGGAGTGAAAGAAATCCCAGAGAAACTGTGAGATCACAGAAAGTTAAATAAACAAGGAGTGAGCCATAAAGAAAATGGCCTAATGGCACGGAAAAATGCAAGAAAAGCTAGCTCAGGCAAAAAGATTATTACTTCCTAATCTCTTTCTAATGCCTTGTTCACTGCAGCAACGTTAACAGAAGGGGCTACAAAAATATTTTTCTTCATTTTAATTACTTCATATACTTGTTTTTTTCAGCGATAGATTGTTCCTCTCCAGCTCTTTCTTTCATTCAGTCATGTCTCATCTTTTGTCTAATTTTATTTCCTTGGAACTAAGCTTTCATAAGCAGTAAACATTGGTCTTGTTGGATTTCTGTAGTAGTCAGCAAGGAACTGATCTGAAGTTCATTGAGTTCAGCTGAGGGCTGGACCCTATACAGTGCTCAGCAGCTTTCAGAGAATATGATCCAGTGTTTTAATAGTGTTGCAGTTGTGCTAATGCTATGGGCAGAAGACCTGTCTATTTCCATGCCTTACACTGACATTGGCAACAATATCTTTAAAGCTCTCTAAATGTCTTTCACACATGTGGTGCTGTGGGACTTGCTGGTGAATTGATTGGTAAGTATAATCACATAAAAGACTTCCAAAAACATTAAATAAAGGAGGTTTTATAAAAGTAGTGAGTGTTAATGGATAGTCTACATAAGAAAGTGCTAGTGGGTTTGGAAAGATTATATGAGATATAAAATCATGTAAAAAGGGGTTAAGAAAAATCTGTTTAATGTATACAGGGTGATCTAGTGGTTTCTGATAGGGATGGGATATGAACCTATATTTATCAGAATGCATAGAATCATAGAATCATAGAATATCCTGAGTTGGAAGGGACCCTAAAGGATCATCAAGTCCAACTCTTGACACCGCACAGGTCTACCCAAAAGTTCAGACCATGTGACTAAGTGCACAGTCCAATCTTTTCTTAAATTCAGACAGGCTCGGTGCAGTGACCACTTCCCTGGGGAGCCTGTTCCAGTGTGCAACCACCCTCTCTGTGAAGAACCCCCTCCTGATGTCAAGCCTAAATTTCCCCTGCCTCAGCTTAACCCTGTTCCCGCGGGTCCTGTCACTGGTGTTAATGGAGAAAAGGTCTCCTGCCTCTCGACACCCCCTTACGAGGAAGTTGTAGACTGTGATGAGGTCTCCCCTCAGCCTCCTCTTCTCCAGGCTGAACAGGCCCAGTGACCTCAGCCGTTCTTCGTACGTCTTCCCCTCCAGGCCTTTCACCATCTTCGTAGCCCTCCCCTGGACACTCTCCAACAGTTTCATGTCCTTTTTATACTGTGGTGCCCAGAACTGCACACAGTACTCGAGGTGAGGCCGTACCAGCGCAGAGTAGAGCGGGACAATCACCTCCCTTGACCTACTAGCGATGCTGTGTTTGATGCACCCCAGGACACGGTTGGCCCTCCTGGCTGCCAGGGCACACTGCTGGCTCATATTCAACTTGCTGTCTACCACGACCCCCAGATCCCTCTCTTCTAGGCTGCTCTCCAGCGTCTCATCGCCCAGTCTGTACGTGCAGCCAGGGTTTCCCTGTCCCAGGTGCAGGACCCAGCACTTGCTCTTATTGAACTTCATGCGGTTGGTGATCGCCCAGCTCTCCAACCTATCCAGATCCCTGTGCAAGGCCTTTACACCCTCATTCGAGTCCACAACTCCTCCAAGTTTGGTGTCATCAGCAAACTTGCTCAAAATACCTTCTATTCCTACATCCAGATCGTTTATAAAAATATTGAAAAGTACTGGCCCTAAAATGGAGCCTTGAGGGACCCCACTGGTGACCGCCCGCCAGCCTGACGCAGCCCCATTTACCATAACCCTTTGGGTCCTGCCCGTTAGCCAATTGCTCACCCATCGTATGATGTTTTTATTTAGCTGTATGGTGGACATTTTGTCCAGTAGGATCCTATGGGAAACCGTGTCAAAAGCCTTGCTGAAGTCCAAAAAAATCACATCAGCTGGTTTCCCTTGGTCCACCATACGGGTGATCTTAACATAAAAGGAAATCAGGTTAGTTAGGCAGGACCTACCCTTCACAAACCCATGCTGGCTGGGACCAATGACTGCTTTGTCCCCCAGGTGCGCCTCAATAAGTTCTTACGCATACATGTATATGTAAGAGTGTTGTGGTTTAGCCTGGCCGGCAGCTAAACACCACACAGCCGTTCGCTCACCCCCCCCCCCCTCCCTCTCTGGGATGGGGAAGAGAAATGGAAAATGAAGCCCATGAGTTGAGATAAAGACAGTTTAATAAGACAGGAAAATAATAATAACAATAATAATAATAACAACAACAATAATAATAATAATGCAATGATGATAATAGTACTACTAATAATAGTGTGTACAAACAAGTGATGCACAATGCAATTGCTCACCACCCGCTGACCGATGCCCAGCTTAACCCTGAGCAGTCCAGCCCTCCGTCCCCCGGCTAGCCACCCCTATATATTGTTTAGCATGACATCAGATGGTATGGAATACCCCTTTGGCTAGTTTGGGTCACCTGTCCTGGGTCTGTCCCCTCCCAGCTCTTGCTGCACCCCCAGCCTGCCCGTCAGCAGGACAGAGCAAGAAGCTGAGATGTCCTTGGCTTAGTATAAGCACTGCTCTGCAACAATTAAAACATCGGGGTGTTATCCCCTCTTCTCATCCTAAGCCAAAACATAGCATTCTACCAGCTACTAGGAAGAAAATTAACTCTGTTCTAACTGAAACCAGGACAAAGAGGGAGATCAAAACATATTAAATTTGTATTCACCAAAGCAACATGAATTTTGGACCAAGACTCTTTGTGAGTATTCATCTGTTAATACTTTGTTAAAACAAATGTGTTAGAACCTGTCTTACAGATGAGAGCCTCTGCCACCAAAATGAGCTTGTGGCCATGTTTCATGAGAGGACCTTAGTGCTGGAAGTCATGAAGGGCGGATGTGCTCTGATGTCTTTGGGTTCAGAGTGCTGCCAGTTTAATTTGCTATTAAAAGATGACAGCAGCATCTGTAGCAATAGATTTGTGTGCAATCTATGCATGAAATATATCAAGATTTTTGGGAGAGCCACAAAAAGCCAGAAAGTGCTGCTGAAAATACCTGACACATTGCAAATTTGATTCAAAGTATTGTTTTTGCAACAGTTTCCCCCCATGAGGAATAATGGCAAATAACATCAAATGTCTGTGTTCTTTTGTAACCAATATTATATAAATATTATATATATACCCTTCCCTGAGTTATTAATGTCATATTGTTGCTATGGGGGTGGCTAGTAAATTCAGCCCTGGTTTCTTTTCACAGATCTGCTATAGCTGAAACTAACTGTTGTAGCTAGTCCAGTCCTCCCCCAGCTTTTGGTGACTCATGCATGCAACATAACAGATCATTCAGTTAACACTTCTTGCTCTAACCAGCTGGCTGGTGGATCACTGTGTGCTGATGGGGGTAAACCCAAACAGGAAAAAAAAAAAAAAATGTTCTCTTGGAGACCCAGAATCAGGAGCAAAGCACATGGATGGGTGAAACTTGTAAAATTATAGCATAGCAGGATCTGTTATAACAACATTTCTAGTGGTTGTAATCCTGGACATATAGACCCATCTTTGATGTCTCAACACTTTCATAATGTTCAGAACTCCTGAAATGTTTGAGAGAGAAGCAGGTATGACCTAGTCAGCCCAGGCCAGGTCAAATATAGTTGCTCAAACTCAGCTCTGCAGTTTTGTGAGCCATCTGACAAATAAGGGAACTTGCAGAGCTTGACTTGAAAAGGAATGAAGAATGCAGATTTGACACATGACAAGAAGGAGATGTAGTGGGAGAGTTCAGCAGGAGACTCAGTGAGTCGTCTTGACAGACCAGTTTGCCAGTGTCCATTATTCTCCGTTATTCTTCCATTCCTTTAAATGTCTGAATGTCTTTAACTTACTCACTTCCCAGAAGGATCTAGCCATTCTGATAAATCAATTCCTGTCCCAGCTTCTGCCAGGTCTCACTTTAATTTTTTTGTAAAATGAAAATTCAGTTTTAACCGGAAAATATCTTGAAGGGTATTGCAAGTTACAAGAACAAGGAAAGGTCTTGAGCTGATAAGTATCATGGGGGTTGTTGGAAATATAGAAGCAGTTTTGTATGGTACCTTCCACTTTAAATCTTTACTTTCAATTTCAAACACTGTAGCAACCTATATATATAGCAAACTGTATATATTGCATATATGTATATTACAAACACTGTAGCGACCTATATATACTTCCAATTAAAACACGCTATCCCATGAATCAAGAATCTGAAAGGCCTAAATGTTTCTATATGCAATGAATGACTTGTATGAAAACTGCATACCTGATTTTCTCGGGGAAAAAAATGAGAAAGAATCCTGTATATTTATAAGTTTAAAAATACTGAAAATAAATTACATGAAATTTGTATATAGTTTCAAATAAGAAATAATCTTACATGCATGAAGTAGTTTTTCTAATGTTCAAAATTTTCCTTTTGAAAATAAAATATATTCACATAAAACTTTTTTTAGGACAATCACACACACACACACACAAATTTAAATATGTTGGAAATTAAAAGAATATATTCAAAACATAGTAATATATAAAATAACAGTGAATCCTACAAATAAAAGTAGTTAATAATATTTATATGTGATAACCCTTAGCATATTCCATTTAAGAATCAACACTGCTATGAGCATGGGTTTAAAAAATAAATTTGGTTTGTCATTCTAAATCTACATATGAAGCACTTGAGGTTCAGAGAGACTACTACGAATTGTTGTTCTCACTTGTCTGTTATTGTCTGTGTTGATGACTACATAAGATCTTATCCGTGCTTAAAAATATAAAAAAATAAATGAGTAATTTTCTAACATAATTGGTATGCTTACAGGAACACCATTGCAGCATTGCATTACCTACCCTTGATCACAGCAGGAGACTTGACTTTTATACGCAAGGTTACATTCAAAGTCCATGGAAGATATGGGTACTGAAACATCAGTAGGAGGTTTTAATTCCCTATTGAACACAGCCAGTTGCAGTACAGCTGATATTGCAGTGGCACTGAAAACCAAAGCTGTGTTGTAAGCTCAGTGAGTGACAGGTCTGGGATGTCTCTAAGGGTATAATCTACATTAAAATAATAGCTCAATTATTAAATTAATAAGTTGTCAGCGTTATTTAATGGGAGGCCTCTAGGCATCCAAAATAATGGGATCATAAATCTGCTTTACAGAGAGATTCTGGAGTCCTCTCTCGCTGCGTACAGAAAGAACGCAAAAGCCAATCACGAAAAGGAAAATAGTTGACTGAAAACATGTCATCAAGAGAACCACTAGTGTTTAAAAGCAATTGGGAGCTCTACATTAATGAAGACAAACTTTCCCATGGAAAGAGACAGGTGCAATGGTAGGTCAAGCTGACCTGATGCTGTAACAGATACTTAGGGCATGTGTTCCACCAAAGAACTTCTATTATTCAGGATTGATATTAACACAAAGAAAAATAGATATAATTTTAGGGCATTAGAGGATGCTTCAGTCCAATGCTTTCACCTACTATATTTAGTCAATGTTCCACCTGATCTGCTAAAGAGACACTGATGACAGTCTACCCTTTGGTTAACAAACAGGAAGAAGCTCATGCTATACTTACAACACTACTAAGCACAGACAGGCTGGTTTATTCCCTTCCTGACCTGCTATGCAGATAATTTTCCATAGTTTTATTATGTTCATACAAGTTATTTTTATTTATGCTCTATTGTGCTATTTTTGCTGCTTCTGAGAATGGAAATTCGATTTTGCTTTAATCCATCCAGATGAATAATAACAGACTTATTCAGAAATAACAGAAAAATAACAAAACCAGTGTCAAAAAACACTGAAAGCAAGCAGGCTGTGACAGCACACACTGCAGAGCCTCTGCATTCACCTTCACTCAAGAACATAAATATTGTACAGTGAAATCCAGTAGAATATTTAAAAATATATATATATAAATCCTTTAGTGGTGCTATAATTTTTCCAGGATGTGGTGGAATAACATGTTCTTTTTGGCTCCAGGGAGCCTCATCATGCTCCAGAGGAGGGAGGAATGGCTCTGGCAGCTGACAGCTGAGCAGGACATCCTCCAGCATCTTGTGGCCTGGGTGAGTAACCAGCATCTGTGGAGAATGCCACCAACACCATACTGGTGGGGTTGTAAGACAGCCAAGTGGGATTGAATGGCTTTATACTAAATTAGAAATCGGTGATGACAGAAAATGAGGTTGCTCTAAAACCACTATGCTCATCATGTCCCAGAGTATCTGTTCAGTTTAAATATGGGCCAGGTCTTTCCATCTTGTAGTTTTGATACTCTCCAGGAGATCTCTCTCCAGGTCTCACCAAACACATAAATTCCATGGACAGTCAGTGATTTAAACAATATTCTGACTTTTTCTTTTTTTACCAGTCTTGCTATTTCTAAGCATAAAACCCTGCCTAACATTAGAAAATGTCAGAGGAGGAAGGATGAGAGGAACTCAGCAGCTCTCACCTCTTTTTCCTGACTTCTCCATTCCCATTTGTGCATCCCACCAGAAAGGCAACATCATGATGGCTTTGGGTGTAGAAGGATGATGTTTTCTTGCAAAGGAGAAATAAAGTTAATCTCAGTGTCTTCTGGGAGCAAAAAGTTTCATGAAAGGGCAGGGATCACCCATCCTTCTCTGGCCATCCCCAATTCCCTCTGGCTGTGGTTTGGTGACCCTGCTGGGCATTATCAGCCTCCCCACAAGTCTCCATATCCCCTTGAGTGTTCTGCCATCTCCAGCCCTCTTTTCTGGCCCTCATGCAGTGCCTGCTCTGTTACCTCCACAGAACTCTGTTTTGGCTACAGTCCTGGAAGTTACTGAGGCGCTTCTGACAACCCATGATATACGGAGGTTTGGAGCAATGTGAGCAAGAGTGCAATAAAGATAAAAAAAAAAATGAAGGGCAGAAAAATATCTGTTTTCAGAATCACAGGAGAAACAGATTTAAAGGAACTTGTCTAGATTAAGTGGGTTATCCTTTAAACATTTGTTGTAACATTAGAAATGAAATGTTGAAAACAAGCATGGACTTGATAACTTCCTGCTGTTTTCTGAGGCAGTATATTGCACCAAATGACATTGTCTGGCTTGCAACTTATGGGCACAGTTATTCCTGATTTCTGTAAATGCCAAGGAAGGATAAAACAGATTTGTAAATAACTGCAGAAGTTGGCAATAGTAGAAATATTTTGAACATATCATAAAGCTGTGTCTTTATGATATGTTCAAAGGTGGACAAACATTCTTTTTTAGTTTTTGTTTTGTTTTATTTTGTTTTCTTATCAGATGGATTGTCTAAATGCCTTCTGTTTTTGTCAAAGCAAATGTTTTGTAAGTGGCATTTATCAATGACAGGAAAGCTCTTCATGTTCCTCAATATTTTCCATTCTGCAAGTTCAGTTCTATCAAAACTACAACACTGTTATGAGAGCAGGCTATAAACTGGGTTTGAACAGAGAACAAAATGACAAGGATATTGAACATGACATGGTTGTATCCACTCTGAATTAAGCCATAGATTTTTGGCCAACCAAGACTTTTGGCAAGAAGTGGACTTTTACAGAATCACAGAATTTCTAGGTTGGAAGAGACCTCAAGATCATCGAGTCCAACCTCTGACCTAACACTAACAGTCCCCACTAACCCAAATCCCTAAGCTCTACATCTAAACATCTTTTAAAGACTTCCAGGGATGGTGACTCCACCACTTCCCTGGGCAGCCTGTTCCAATGTCTAACAACCCTTTCAGTAAAGAAGTTCTTCCTAACATCCAACCTAAAACTTCCCTGGTGCAACTTTAGCCCATTCCCCCTCGTCCTGTCACCAGGCACGTGGGAGAACAGGCCAACCCCCACCTCGCTACAGCCTCCTTTAAGGTACCTATAGAGAGCGATAAGGTCGCCCCTGAGCCTCCTTTTCTCCAGGCTGAACAAGCCCAGCTCCCTCAGCCGCTCCTCGTAGGACTTGGTCTCCAGGCCCCTCACCAGCTTCATCGCCCTTTTCTGGATCCGCTCAAGCACCTCCATGTCCTTCTTGTAGCAAGGGGCCCAAAACTGAACACAGTACTCGAGGTGCGGCCTCACCAGAGCCGAGTACAGGGGGACGATCACCTCCCTAGCCCTGCTGGTCACACTGTTTCTTATGCAAGCCAGGATGCTGTTGGCCTTCTTGGCCACCTGAGCACACTGCTGGCTCATATTCTGCCGACTATCAACCAATACTCCCAGGTCCTTCTCTGCCTGGCAGCTCTCCAACCACTCATCTCCTAGCCTGTAGCTCTGCTTGGGGTTATTGAGCCCCAGGTGCAGGACCCGGCACTTGGCCTTATTGAACTTCATAGAGTTGACCTCAGCCCATCGGTGCAGCCTATCCAGATCCTCCTGCAGAGCTTTCCTACCCTCAAGCAGATTGACACATGCACCTAGCTTGGTGTCATCTGCAAACTTACTGAGGGTGCACTCAATGCCCTCATCCAGATCATCGATGAAGATATTAAAGAGGACCAGCCCCTGCACCAAGCCCTGGGGAACTCCACTAGTGACTGGCCTCCAACTGGATTTGACTCCATTTACCACAACTCTTTGGGCCCGGCTATCCAGCCAGTTTCTAACCCAACGAAGTGTGTGCCAGTCCAAGCCAAGAGCAGCCAGTTTCTTGAGGAGAATGCTGTGGGAGACGGTGTCAAAAGCCTTGCTGAAGTCAAGGTAGACCACATCCACAGCCTTTCCCTCATCCACCCAGCATGTCACTTGGTCATAGAAGGAGATCAGGTTCATCAAGCAGGATCTGCCTTTCATAAACCCATGCTGACTGGGCCTGATCGCCTGCTTGCCCTGCAAGTGCCGCATGATGACTCTCAGGAAGATCTGCTCCATGAGCTTCCCTGGCACTGAGGTCAAACCGACAGGCCTATAGTTACCCGGGTCTGCCCTCCGGCCCTTCTTGTAGATGGGCGTCACGTTTGCTAGCCGCCAGTCAACTGGGACCTCCCCCGATAGCCAGGACTGCTGATAAATGATGGACAGTGGCTTGGCCAGCTCCTCTGCCAGTTCTCTCAGTACCCTTGGGTGGATCCCATCCGGCCCCATCGACTTGCGCACATCCAAGTGCCGTACCAGGTCACCAACCAGCTCTTTATGGATAGTGAGGGCCACATCCTGCTCCCCATCCCCTTCCACCAGCTCAGGGTACTGGGTATCCAGAGAACAACCGGTATTGCCACTAAAGACTGAGGCAAAGAAGGCATTGAGCACCTCTGCCTTTTCCTCATCTTTTGTAACAAGGTTTCCCCCCACATCCAGTAAAGGATGGAGATTCTCCTTAGTCCTCCGTTTTGCACTGATGTATTTGCAAAAAGATTTTTTGTTGTCTTTAATGGCAGTAGCCAGATTGAGCTCCAGATGAGCTTAGACCTTCCTAATTTTGTCCCTGCACAGCCTCGTTACCTCCTTATAGTCCTCCTCAGTGGCCCGCCCTTTTTTCCAAAGATTATAAACCCTGTTTTTTCTCCTAAGCTCAAGCTGCAACTCTCTGTTGAGCCAGGCCAGTCTTCTTCCCCGCTGGCTCATCTTTGGGCACGTGGGGACAGACCACTCCTGCGCCATTAAGATTTCCTTCTTGAAGAGTGCCCAGCCTTCCTGGACTCCTCTGCCCTTCAGAACCGCCTCCCAAGGGACTCTACCAACCAGTGTCCTCAGCAGCACAAAGTCAGCCCTCCGGAAGTCTAATACAGCGGTTTTACTGGTCCCCTTTCTGGCCTCACCAAGAATAGTGAACTCCACCATTTCGTGGTCACTCTGCCCAAGACAGCTTCCGACAATCACATCCTCCACCAGTCCTTCTCTGTTTGTGAAGAGAAGGTCTAGCGGGGCGCCACCCCTGGTAGGCTCTCTAACCAGCTGTATCAGGAAGCTATCTTCCACACTCTCCAGAAACCTCCTAGACTGCTTTCTCTGGGCTGTGTTGCGCTTCCAGGATATGTCAGGGAAGTTGAAGTCCCCCACAAGAACAAGTGCCGATGATTTCACAACTTCTGTCAGCTGCCTGTAGAACTCCTCATCCGTCTCCTCATCCTGGTTCGGCGGTCTATAACAGACCCCGACCAGGACGCTAGCCTTGTTGGCCTTCCCGCCGATCCTAACCCAAAGGGTCATTCCCAGCCTCGAGTTCTTTTAGCCATGCTGGAAATTAAGGCCTTCACTTATCATGAGAATATCCCAACATGAGTTTGGAGATTAGAACAAAAGAACAGGGAAAAAGCAAAGGGAAGTCAAGAAATGGTGCTTATGTTTCCAAAAAGTATAGATTTTGTTATAAGATACATGACTGGGCTCTTTTCCCAAGCACCAAATAATAAAATGAGGGGAAATGGCCTCAGGTTACACCAGAGGAAGTTTAGGTTGGATATTATGAGAAATTTCTTTGACTGAAAGGGCTGTGTGACATTTGAACAGGCTGCCCAAAAAAGCGGTTGGGTCACCATCCCTAGAGGTCTTCAATGTGTAGATTTGTAGCATGGTTTAGTAGTGGACTTTAGTACAAGGTTAAGATGATTATGGGCTAGAGGATCTTAAAGGTCTTTTCCAACCTGGTTGATTCTATGATTCTACGATTATTTTGTTGCAGATCACTGGCTGTCTCAGACAAAAAACAGTCTGCTATCTATGTCAAGGAGGAGCAGCAGTGGTTGATAGCCAGCTTCTCTCAAAGTCTGGAGGCCACATGTTGCTCCCTTGGGAAGCAATGGGCAGAGGCTGTCCTGCAAAGTTGAAATGCCATGCACAACTTTGTTCATGCCATTAGATGTATGAGCAGACTGTGTTGCTAGTGAGGAAATGCATGTAAGTAGCGTAAGCATTGTGGTTTGTACTCCCCAGCCATGTTGTTAGTGTTTGGTAAATAATTGATACCTTTATGCAAATGGAATGAGATTCCTCCATCTACATTTTTGTGAAATGGTAACAAGGACTCGTTTTCCTACCTGATCAGGTGCTACAGGTCCTCCCATTACTATAGTGGTGGAAGCTACAAAGGTTTCCAGATCTGTAGGGAGATTAGCTGAGTGATCAAAGAGAAAGAGAATCTTTAAGATAACTGGCAAAAGTCAGGATAAGACCTCAGGAGCTGCAAGGGGACTTGCAAAAAGCAAGTGGTTCTGGTTCTGGAGAACTGCTTAGCAGTAGAGATACAAATGATAGGAACAGCCTTAGGGTGGTTTGTGCTAGAGAACTAACTGAACTGGTTGAGTTCAGGGACCATCTGTGAGTCTAATGGCAAGACATGACATTTGAAGGACTTTCTGAAAGCACTTCCCAGATTCTTTATTGTCTCATCTACATTCCATCTTCAAGGTGAAGTAATATCTGCATGATTGCTCTTCCTCCTCACTCTGGCTCACATGGGAAGGAAACCTGCTTGCATGTGTCTAAAGGAAGACACAACATCGACCAAAAGGCCCCAGCTCTGAATAGAGGGAACACAAGAACTGTGGAGTGCCAGATAGCATGTGGAATGATCAGCTGTCACCTTCCTGGGGTTCCTGTCTAAAAACACGTCTCATCTTAAAACCAAGTTCATTTGGAAGACTTAAAGGTTTTAGATGTGTTTTAGCTCAGTTTAGTCAGAGCTTGTAATGAAAGCACAAGCCAGACTGCAGCAGCATTTTGTTTTCTTTGTGTCAAATTTGCAGACTCTGCTCCTCATTTTAAGACTAGAACAGCAAGGTCATTGTCATGTATTCTAACAAAGCCTCTGGGCATTTTGGTTTTGGTAATTTTTTAAAGCAAGAAAAGAAGGATGGTGCTGTTCTTCATTACTGAATATATACAGGAGAAAACTACAGACATGATAATATGGTGAAGTCAATATGCTTTAAACTTTTGCTTGACTGAATTGATTCCAAATTTTCATTAGTCAAGGAGAGGAGTCCAGCATATCGACATATCTGCACCTTTAGTGGGATGTTCCCCAGAGCAGGGCAAACGATGAGAGACTGCTTAATCCCAGGTCAGTAAAACAAAACCCACTGAATTGTTCATTCAGGCTGCATCTATATGTCAGTAAGAATGTATTTTATGCAGTACTTACTATGTCTTGATCAGAAAGCCAGGCCTAACACGTGAACACGTATAACATATAAGCTAATAATCAGTGTGAGAGGCAGAATAAATTAGTCTGGTATTAACACAGAGCTTGCACATTGAGTTTCCAATTGACTTCAAGTACAGACATGAGCTGCAAAAGACTAGTCTGTAGTGCCCACTACACATGCGTGTTTCCATTCCCCTGAGCCTGCTTCTATCATATATGCAACATAGGTATCTTTGTGAAAAACTTTTCCTTTCAAACCTCAATTTTGGCAAGTAAACTAACAATATAACTCCCTAAATGAAGTTGTATTGTGGTAGCATTATTTCAGTTTAAGTGAAATGTGATATAGAGCCTTGCGGAGAGGAGTAGTTGCATCAATGGAAAGAGAAGTGTATTTTTTGTTTTGTTTACAGAAACACCTTGGTCAGTCATCACTGTGTGTAACATAAGAAAACTTGCAATGACTACAAATACTGCTGTATACCACAGCTAGCCAGATAGATGTGGAGCAGTAGTAACAATCCAATCAACTGGAAGGACTTTAAATGCTCTAAAAACCAGTGTGGTTAGCTGTAGAAGATGCACATTCACATACCTTCCACAGTATCTATTTCCTTCTCCCATCTGCACTTTATTTCTGCTTGGCAAAAGTTGAAAAATGGATTTCATTTTTTTTGATTGTAAATTGGAATGCTTAAGTAAAGAATTTTTTGAAAAGGTACTGATATGAAACAAAGTGTGAGAGTTTATGAATGGGGGTTTTGTCTAAAAGAACTACCTGCTCTTAAGGGAGGAATCCCACAGCCAGAGAAATGATATCGAAGCATCCATGGTGGTCCTTTCCAGGAGGCCAGCTTCTCACTCAGGCTGTGACTTAGTGCTTTCCTGTGTGGTGGACTTTTATACCCTGGAAACACCTTTCTGTGCTCCCCACATATCCAGCCTTACCATGGCTCGATGGCTTGCCCAGCCATTGCTGGGTGTAACATATATATATATATATATGTATATATATATATATATACATATGTGTATATATATATATATATGTATATATATATGTGTGTGTGTGTATGTATATATATATATAATTATAGATAAATAGATAGATAGATAGATAGATAGATAGATAATGTGTGTGTGTGTATACACACATGTACTAATATCTGTCTTTCAATAGGTATTTCGTATCCTCTTTTTTCCCCTTTTTACACAGATTTTCAAATTTTGTACTGATAGCCAACTTAATGCTAACATAAAAATAGAGATATAGTTATACCCAAATCGGATCTGCAATCATAGTGGTACAGTGGTTAGCACTAAGGTTAATTTCTTCTTGTGAAATTAATGAGATACACTTTTTCAGCTGGGTCTCTAGAAATACTATTGCTTTGTTGCTTTTTGCTTGGCTATCTGCAACTTTTTAGTCATAGTTTTTTCAAGACAGTTTCTAAGAAAATGTTTCAGGCTTAACCACTTTCTTTTTGTCCTGATTTATGATGGTATTGCAAGTCTTCTTAGTGTGTTTTAAACATCAAGCAACAGATATGTAAATTGGCATATATATGTTAACACTGACAAAAGTAAAAAACAACTACATTCAAGTACACACAGGAGTTTTCTAGCAAATATTTCTGATTATAGACAGCACCAGATGCACTGGAAGAAGGTGTAAAACATTAAGGGTAAATTGTTATGTAATAACTTACTTTTTAGGAAAGTTGATTTAAAACCTGAGACAGTTATCTGACATACAGATTTTTGTACTATCAGCTATAGTTCCATATATAATTATTCATACTGAAACAAAATTATTTTTTGAATCCTAACATTCCTCGGCCTCATTAATATCTGAGGGCAGAGGGATGCACAGATTCATGCTTTATCAGGTTTCAAATCCTAACTCAGTAGATATTCCATGCCACATTCAACCCCATCATACCCACACTTGTAAATTCACAGGATTAAGCTTTTAGCACATAGGCACATCTCATTTCTATTCACTTTGTTAGGACATGTGCTCAGCTTTCTTTTTGAATCAGAAAGATGCCTGCCTTCATCATTGGCTGAACCCCAAATTTCTACTGGTAGAGAGGTAGACCAAAACATCCTGTTTTGGAGAGCCAATTGAATGTAATTTTCTTTTCTGCATGTCTCAGCATAGATGCTGTAATACAATCAAGATTTGCACTTCATTAGTGCTGCAAACTTGGAAGATCTCAACTCCTGCTATAACTATTTAATTTCACACTTGCAGGCTGCCTGCCAGTGATCAAGCTGTGACTTCAGTGACCCACAGGAGTATTGATTTATGTGTTTACATGACTCTCTCATTATCTTGTTTTGATTCCATCTCTTCCAAATCATTCCTGAGCCTATTTCAGCTACCAGCTAACCCAGGATCTTAGAACTGACTTTATTCTGTTTTCTTGTGTCTCCTGATGGTTCAAACGCAAAGGAAGTTGGAAGGAAGCTCTGCCCAGGCAATATTGAAGAATATGAAATGTCCTTATTGTGTAAATGTCCCAGAATGTACAATTGTGATGCAAAAATCAAAGGAGCAAATCAAAACAGAAGGAGCAAAATGAGCAGAAAAGGGGCTAATTATCTTTGAGGTCAGACATTGAGATGGAGCAGATTCATACAGGTCTGACAAGCAGTGGGCCAGTCTTGAATTATAATCTGAAAACAGATGGAAACTACTGTGAAAATATGTGTAGATAATGGTGACATTGTCCTGCTGCCTGGAGGAACACAATAAACTGTCTGCAGCATTGTGGACCCCCTGAATGTGTGCCAAAAGCTTTGGTTAAGACCTGGGATGCAGCAATGGAGACAGTTTGCATGGTGGCTGTATTCTAGTACCACAATAAGAAAAAAAAAAACATGCATAAAGACAAAATAAATCTGATCAAAAATGTTAGTGACTTTAGTGAAAATGTGGTTTCACACTTTTCCTTTCTTATTTGCCTTAGTCTATATCAGAATTATGCAATGTGATTAGAATGTGGCTACTTCAGAAGAAAAACTGTGGGTTTGTATTCTGATTTTAATATTTTCAGTATTTTCATTCCTCAGAGAGAGCTGCATTCCTCATTCATGCAGTAGCCATAGTTATTTTTCAGTTGAGAAAATAGGGAGACAGTAGACACCAGTAAAAGAAATGAAATTCATAAGAAATCTATATTTTTTAGGATAAAAACTAAGGCAGGTATTTCTTTCTGAAATGTTTGTATTTTCCTTTCTGTGCATCTCATTACAAGACCACGCCATAATGAATTGCCACCATTTTTTTTTTTCAGAAAAAAATTGTGGCCAAGAAATGCACAAATTCCCTCCCTTCTGTCATTTATAACAGTTCTGAGACTGTCTCCATGCTGAAAAATGCTGAAAGAGAAAATTGGAGAAAGGTAATCTAAAAGGTCTTCCCCATAAAATTTAATTAATTTTAAATATATATTGTATACATATGCTTGCATATTTAAGTGTATAAAAGAAAGTTCTTTGCCTTGCACAAGGTTTATTTTTAAACAGTTTAGCAGTCATGCATTAGATAATTGATAATAATACATTATCATCAAGCAAAGGAAATGTGCCATATAAAGAGAGAGACAATCATTTTATTATCCAACTCTTCAGGTAAGCACCATGGCAAAACTCCTAAGAAGCACAGAAACTGGAATCCAAAAACATCAGGTCAAGGTACGGCCATGGTATTTCTTCTTTTTTTTTTTTTTTTTTTTCTTTCTTTTTTCGAAAAATGGTTTTCTATTTCCATTGAACAATGTAGAATAGAGTTTCAAACACATTGCCATTATTCTGAAATTTTCCCATGTTATTCTTCCTCATGTGACATGACCAAATCTTATTACTACCCTGCTCAGTAAATAACATAAATACTCAGAAACCCCAGAGGAAATAAAAACCATTTTTATTTTAACTCTCTGGCTTGGAAAAATAATCTACTTTTTGTTTATTATCCAGGAAAACATCACCCCCTTCTCAGCATAATTTGTATTTACTAATAAATTCAGCTTTGTCATTCTCTTTCAAGCTGCCAGCAATGTGGAACCCATACACCAAAATAATTACTTTCAAATATCTTGTTTTATAACCTCAGTCTATGTCAAACTTATTGTTTCTGAGGTATGCAGAGATCCTGTTGTGAGATAGGGCACATCTCAAGGGCTATTCAATCAGGCCATTATTATTATCATAGGAAAAGATGCAGCACCAATGATCTGCAAAGGGTAAAAGAGTACTCTGAGTATTCACCGAGTCTGAATCAATTTGTTTCTGCAGAGAAGAGAAGGCAGCCTGTTTCATAGGGTGATGACCCATCACCTGGAGACCATGAGAAGCATACATGTATTTAGTGCTTTGAAATTTGGTGCACAAACCTTCAATATGTGAACTGTTTTTGTCACGGACAGCTAATGAACTGAGGAAGGTCAAATATACCTATTATTCTTATGAATTGTAAGTCTAGGACTTTAAAAAGGTAAACCCTGTATTTTTAACCCTACCTAGTATAGAGGCAGTTTCCCTGGAAGTGTGCAATACTCATTGCTCTAAAAAGTTCCTATGTTTTGACCTCCACTGTGCCATGTGTATTGCACATTCCTATCTTCATTGGGGTGTGTTGGCACCTGACTGTTAGAAAAAAAAAAAGAAAAATCTGTGTTTTCAGGAGAACTGGGGCTTGCCTCAGTCCTAGCACATGATAGGGTGAAAGGAACAAGAGATACTGATAGCCTGATGCCTGAGCCAGGCCATAGTTAAGCCCTGATTAATTCATTGCATTTCAATAACCTCTACTTCAAGCAAATAGGATTTTAATGTAAATTTTATAAGTGTGGAAAGGATATTGGTTAAATGACATGCTAGGAGTCACTGAGGGGCTTCATCTTGCACCCAGAAAAGTCAATCAGAGGGTATTTTTTGCTTTAGTAATGCAAGACCAAGTATGCAGGAATTAGCAGAAAAGAGGAGCCATTTGGAGCACTCATCTAAATGCTCTGTGTTAAGCTCCCAGATCAGCTTCTCTGGAATCATGTGGGGTGGTCTTCCTAAACTGAAATGGGCATTAAATATAATATTTCTCTAAGTTGTGCATTAAGAAAACAGTTGCCACTTACAAGTATGAGAACTATCCTTAGTATAATTAATATAAGCTTCATTAATAGACTGAATGAGCTTTACCTATTCACTTTACAGTTTTAATTTGAAGTTCTGAAAAATTTACAGCCTACTGCTTGGAGTAATGTGAAAATCTCAGATGAATTTGATATTGTTCTTATTACACATTTGGAATCATAATATCATAGAATTTTTTGTTGGAAAAGACCTCTAAGATCATCAAACCAACTATAAACCTAGCACTGCCAGGTCTACCATTAAATCATGTCCTTAAGCACCACATCTATATGTCTTTTAAATACATCCAGGGATGGTGACTGAACTGCTTCCCTGGGCATAAGGTTGTTGTGCTCTAAGTGCAGGACCAAGCACTGTACCTTGTTGAACTTCATACGGTTGACCATGGCCCATCAATCCAGCCTATCCAGATCCCTCTGCAGAGGGATCCTCGAGCAGATCAACTCTCCAGCCCAACCTGGTGTCATCTGCAAACTTATTGAGCGTGCACTCAATTCCCTCATCCAGATCATTGCTAAAAAATATTGAAGAGAACTAACCACAGTACTGAGCCTTGGGAGACACACTTGTCACCAGCTGCCAGCTGGATTTAACTCCATTCACTATGACTCTTCAGGCCTGGCTATCCAGTCAGTTTTTTACCCAGCAAAACATCCAAGCATCCAAGCCCTGAGCAGAAAGTTTCTCCAGGAGAATCCTGTGGAAAACAGTGTCAAAAACCTTACTGAAGTCTACGTAAACAACATCCTCAACCTTTCCCTTTTCCACTGTGTATATCACCTTGTCATAGAAGTAGATCAGGTCAGTCAAGCAGGAGCTGCCTTTGTTAAACCCATGCTGACTGGGCCCGATCATCTGGTTGTCCTATATGTGTTGCATGATGGCACTCCAGATTATTTGCTCCATGAGCCTCCCCAGCACCAGGGTCAGAATGACACATCTCTACGTCCCCAAGTCCTCCTAGGTCAGTATCATATTTGATAGTTGCCAGTCATCTGGGACCTCCCCTGTTAGCCAGGACTTCTGATAAATGATGGAAAACAGCTTGGTGAGCATTTCTGCCATCTTCCTCAGCACTCTCAGGTGGATCCCATCTGGCCCCATAGACCCATGTATGCCTAAGTGGATAGCAGGTCACTAACCATTTCCTTTTGGAGTATGGGGGATTTCATTCTGCTCCCTGTCCCTACCTTCCAGCTCAGGGGGCTGAATACCCAGAGAACAACAAGTCTTCCTGCTAAAGACTGAGGCAAAGAAGGCATTAAGTACTACAGATGTTTCCTCGTCCTTCATCACTGTGTTTCCCCTCACATCTAGTAAAAGATGGAGATTCTTCTTAGTCCTCCTTTTGTTGCTAATATATTTATATATATATGTTAATATATATTTACAAATATATTCATAGAAGCATTTTTTTTTCTTAGTGTCTTTAATAGCACTAGCTAGATTAAGCTCCAGTGGGGCTTTGGCCCTTCTAATTGTCTCCCTGTACAACCTCACAATATCTTTATAGTCCTCCTGAGTGACCTGCCCCGGCTTCCAAAGGTAATAATTCCTCTTTGTCCTCATGAGCTCTAGCCACAGCTCTCTGTTCAGCTGGGGCAGTCTTCTTTTGCACTGACTCATCTTTCAGCATGTGGGGATGGCCTGCTTTTATGCCTTTACGATTTCTTTCTTGAAGCTTTCCAGGACTCCTTTGCCCTTCAGGACTGCCTCCCAAGGGACACAGCTTGTCAACAAGTCTCCTATACTGGTCAAAGTCTGTTCTCCAGTTCCAAGATGGAAGTTCTTCTAACCCTCCTCCTTACTTTTCTAAAAATTGAAAACTCTATTACTTCATGATAGCTATGCACAAGATAACCTCCAACTTTCACATGACCCACAAGTCCTTTTCTATTTACAAGCCAAAGGTCCAGTGGGTCACCACCTAGGTCATCATCTTAGCTCACTCACCAGCTGTGTCAGGAAGTTATCTTCCTCACAAACCAGGAACTTCCTAGATTGTTTCCTCTCCGCTGTGTTGTATTTCCAGTACACATCTGGTAAATTGAAGTCCCCTACAAGAACAAAGTTAGTGACTGCGAGGTTTCTCTCACCTGCTTACAGAATATTTCATCTGCATCTTAGTTCTGGCTGGGAGGTCTGTAACAGACTCCCCCCGTGACACTTACCTCGTTTGCCTTCCCCCTGACTTTTACCCTTAAACACTCAAGCCTATCGTCACCATCACTCCCTAACATACAGAGCTACTCCCTCAACTCTCCTTCCTAGCTTCCTACTTTCAGAAGATTTTGTAGCTGTCAATTGCAGCACTCCAGCTGTGCAAGTCATCCCACCATGTTTCTGTGATGGCAACTATGTCATAGTTTTCCTGCTGCACAGTCGTTTATGGTTCCCTCTGTTTGTTGTCTATGCCTTGTACATTGCTGTAGATGCACTCCAGTTGGGCTAGTGTTTCCATTACCCGTAGGAAAACCCGTAGTTCTTATATTACCTTTCTCAGGCACTTCCATGATATCCATCTCGTCAGTATCTGTTTCTGTCTTCACTTTTTTATGGCACCCCACTGAGAGAGAAGAGTGAAGGACATTGCTAGCACACTGTCCCACAAACACTGGTGTACAGCTCTCAGGCTTATCTCTGGTGACCCTGCTTTTATTCCTTTCCCCCTTCAAATCCAGTTTAAAGCTGTTTCAAAGAGCCCTGCTAAATCCTACGCAAAAATCTTTTCCCCCATTTGCAACACGTTTACCCCACCTGTTGCCAGCAGGTCTGGTGTGTAAAATGACCCATGATAAAGAAAAAATAAATTCTGCTGGTGAAAATAGGCTTAGAGCTAGGTATTGATCTGCTGACTCTTTCCTGTTTCTCCCTACATGATTCTCTGCAGCTGGAGGGATAGAGAATGTTACCTGTGCTTCTGACCTATTAACTGCTTGTCCCAAGGCCCTTGTCCCAAGGCCTTGGTTGCCCTTCAACTTCTTGTTTACCTCTGCCTACCTGAAAAATCAATAATCTGCAGGCCATACCAGGGTAGAGAGCTTTCTTTTCACATCTTTCTCTTCTCTACTGACGGAGAGGCAGCAGACTTCCCTAAGAAGTGCATCGTCTGCATATTGTACCTTCAGTTGCACCTTCAGAAGGGAGTTTACTATGAAAGTGACTCATCTTTTTTCCCTTTGTGTAAGCAGTTCTGATGCATGGCATAGGCCAATTTAACCTCAGTGACCCATGCAAGCCATATGATCTGTAAAAAGAAAAGATGGAAATTTCATCCTGAGACATTCTCTAAAACATACGTTTTTTAGAAGTAACATTTTTTTTTTTTTTAAATGTCACATGTAACCCAGATGTTGCTTATTGGCATTCTGATGAAGCAAAGGTAACTGAAAAGAATGATGAAAAAAAAAAATGAAGTGGAGGGAAAGAAAGGGGAAAGCAATCCACCTGCATATGTATAGTAAATTTAGGATTCATTGATCAGAGAATGGCTCATCCTCAGTGTGCTACATGTGCTTTAACTATTTTTAAGTGTAATTTATCTGTATATTACTTAGTATATTACTTAAAGATCTTATATTTTGGCTACTTTTGGCTACAGAGGTATATGGCTGTATTAGAATCACCTAAGATATACATGTATGTGTTGTTGTTGCATATTTGACAAAATCCTTTAAGAGGTTTAAATGTATGCCAAGGGCAAAGAAATGGTTGGACTGTAACTATACTTCTGTACTTTTACTTTGACTTATTTCTAGAGTTGTCCAAAATAATTGGTAGAAGTGCATGGAAATATTTTTTGTTGTTGTTCCTAAGCATTACAGCTTTCATTTGATCTCACCAATATGATAGTAACAACAATAATAATAAAAACAAAGGAAACATAATGAAGATATTATGATTTCTAAGTAGAGTCTTTGAACTGTAATGAATGTGGCAATATCTAATTGTATTGGCAGTTTAGAAAGGAAAGTGAGATGTTAGCTGTTTCTATTAATTTTGATTTGGAGTACAGTGATACTACTTTTGTCAGTATTTTTATTATTCAAAGCACATAAGAAATAAGAGGTAATATCATAATGGGAATATCTTGAATACAGTTCGGCTTTTAACACCAATCTGACTGAAGAAGGATGATGGTTGCATTTTCTCAAAAAAACAAATCTTGTCCCTGCTCATGACAAGGGGGTTGGAATTAAATGATCTTTAAGGTCTCCTCCAATGCAATTCAATGATTCTTAAACTTCTTAAAAAATCGCTGAAATTCAGCATTATCTGTTTACATTAGAGAATACAGTATGAAAGGAATCCCTGGTGGTTATCAAGTCCCACTACCTACTCTGAGCAGGGGTAACCTTAAAGGTTAGGTTGCTCAGGGCTTTTTCCATTCAGTTTGTGATAGTATCTGAGGACTGAAATTTCACGATATCTTTACCTTAGTAGTCATGTTTTGTGTTATGTTTTTCCATCATTTAAATTATCTCAGACTTTTTTTTTTTTTTTTTTTTTTTTTTTTTGATTGAATGAATTCAAAAGATGGACTGATGCTTGATGTTTTTCTGTCTTTGTGTGCTTGTCATTATATAAGAATTGTGGTAAATGGCATCTTGAATGTGAACGTTATAGACTGCATCCTACATTTCTGGACAAACTTCTGACAAACACACTGTTTCTGAATTGAACTCTGTATCTTCACATTTCAGAAGCAGTCTTGATTGCTCTAACTATATTTCAGATACAGGTCAGAAGGTTTTCCAGATTACCTTATTTAAAAATAGTATAAGATTATATTTCATATTCTTTTTTTTTTTTTCTTTTTTTTTCTTAAACAACTTTTTTCCCAACACACTTAAACATTGGTATTGGATTCACATGACAAGGTTTTGGCAGCAGGGTGCTGCAGGAGTGGCCTCTGTGAGCAGAGCCCAGCAGCTGCCCCATGTCAGATCAGAGCCAGCTCCAGATCCTCCAAAAGGGACCTGCTGCTAGCCAGAGCCAAGCCAGTGAGTGACATGGGTTGTGCCTCTTGGAAGGAAGATTGAAGAAAGGGAAAAAACTGCTGTGACAGCAACTGGGATGACAACAATTTTTAGTTTGCTTTTGGTTTTCACTTTTCTAGTCAGTTGGCAAAAGATGGCAATAAATTGCCTTAATCTCCCTTATACTGAGTCTGTTTTGTCTGTAATGGTAATTACTGAGGGATCTCCATGCCCTTATCTCAACATTTGAGCTTTTTTTTCATTATGTTTCCCTGCTTTGGCCTTTTGAGGAGGTGAAGTGAGAGATCAACATGAAGCTACCCACCAGTTAAGCTACCCAGTGTTAAGCTACCCACCACTGTGAAACCACCACAACCATGTGTCAGAGCTGTGTATATTCCAGAAGGAAAGTTAATGAGTTTGGCAAAGATACAGCACAATTTTACTTTCAACAACTGTAGTATTCCTGACAAATACTCAAGTTGTTTTATTCTTGGGAGTATTTTGATCTCCAGAATAATTTGTGCAGTGGCAAAACTAAGTTACCAGGTCAAGGTGGTTAATGATAGGAGAAAGACAGAGATTTTAGTACATTTTTTTTAGCTTGCAATTCAAATAAAGAAGACAACACATACATGGCTCAGGCTTTTTCTAATTCCATTTAAAAATATATGTACTTCTGCAACACCCAACAGCTACATGTCCTGCATATATATTCTTTTTATTATGTTTGAAACTTTAAGTTAAACGTTTTCTCTATTTCCACTTTAAAAATATGAATGTAATTTGTACTTAAAGCCACTGAGGATGATAAGAGGCAGTAAGAACAGGATGGTATTTAAAATGAAAGAGTTATCCCTGTGGGTTACCAGGGATGAATAAAAATAAGAAATGAGAAATAGAAAGGTCCAAGACCTCAAATGATGTAAATTGGAGCTGATAGTGGGAGAAGATGTGCCACTTGACACTATCTGAGTATCTAGTCCAATGTTCCAGAAAAGATGCGTGTCAAATGAAAGGCATAAGCAATTGCTTTTGAAAAAGTCATTAGTAAGTTAAAATCATTGAGGTAGGCAAAACAAAACTCTGGGGTTTAAAAAGGTGACCGAAGATAGCCTGGTCTCAGCATATTTCTTCTTTGTGGGAGATTTACAGAAAAGATACAGAAAACAAAACAGCCCTTAGGAAAGGAAAGAGGAGAATGCTGAAAGATTCAAACAATTGAGTCTGATCTCAACTTCCAGGGATTTTACTAAAAGCTTATATAAACCTGTTAGTCTTTGCTAATTTTGTCCAGTGTGTCTGCATTGTGCTGGATGATAACTAACAGCATGCAAAATAATAGAGAGAAAATCATAGGGAAAAAGTTTCAAGAAATTTGGAAAACCTATTTTGGAGAAAAACCTTTTATTGCTGATACAAGCTATTAATCATTCTCCTTTGTTACATCCTTCATCCCTTCTCTCTTTCTATTCATCTATTTTCTTTATCTTTCCCTCTTTCCCTCTTTCTCTCTTTCCCTGTTTCCCTGTTTCCCTCTTTCCTATGTTTCTCTTATAAGATCATATACCACACCCATTTTCCATTTCTACACAGTTCATCCTGTAGCTTAATATTAAGGAGATACTTTGTATCATTGTTGTAATGTGAATGTAATCTTAAAAGTATGCCTTTGCATTATCAGATACACTACTAAGTGAATATGTATGTTTTCAGAAGAATTATAAATCTTTCATGACCATAATAAGAAAGAATGACATACTTTATTTTATTACTGATTCATATAACATATTTGCTATCAATTTTATCAGCTTTAACAATTACATTAGTTTTTCACAGTTTTAATTTGTGCAAGGTTCAATTTATAGAATGACAGCCATGCAGAATTATTAGTTCTTTTTCTTTAGTCTGAGATTTTGGATAATTAATAGAAAGCTGACACTGTGATTATATTAATGATGTATGCAAGAGATTTTAGTGAGGATAATCAGTTTATGCAGCTTTTTATCTAATCATTACAGTCGGGCAATAACTACTGAAGACATGGAGCACTGAACATACCAACCATGTCTGCATATTTAGGCAAACTGTTCTTGTCAGAGTCAGGTAAGTTCTAGCATTTGTTTCAGGGAAAGACATACTATAATTGGCCCTGATTAGAGCACCCTAAAGCTGTTAAGCTGAGGCAAAATGGGAAAGGTTACTGAACGTTTTCCTCCCTGGAAATCAACTAACAAATCACTTTAAAAGGCTTGAAGAGAAAAGAAGGAAAAGAACAAGAAACCTAAAATGAGAGAGAAAAACTTCAATAAGATTGGAATGCCAATTTTGGAGAAAAACTCTGCCTTTATACCAAACCCACCTAAGAAACATTCTCCCTTTTTGCATCTTCTATGCTTTTGTTTTCCTTTTCTATCTGTGTAGGGAAATGATGGTTCCTAAGATTCTCAGAATGTTATACAAAAGGAAAACTTATCTTTCTAATATTATCTATATGTTATATTATATATGTATTATTTAAAATATTTGTTTTATGGTCAGTTACAAAGAGATACCACTGTATGCCTGGAATTCAACTGGTAAGCTCCTGAGGAACCTGTAGTGCTGAAATCAGAGGTGCCGCTGTATTTTAGTGTTATGAAAAACATTAGAGTAGCCCTGTTCCCCTTTAAAATTTTTAAGAGTTCCCAACAGTACTAGCCTCAGCGCCAGAAAAAGAAATTGATGATGGAGGGGGTGGAAAAGACTGACTGCATAAGCTAGCATCACGTGTCAGTACGAGTCAGCACTGTGCTGAGTGCCCATGGGATGTAGGTAGTTTAAATTCTTAGAGATTCCCACTCCTGGGAACTAGCTGCTGATGTCAGTCACTGCATTGCTCTTTTCACAAGGCCAAAATTTTGAAATTAGCACAACTATGCCAACTTGTACTAGAAGATAAGCCACCCTGGTGTCAGTGGGGGCTTAAAATTCCTCTGCCACTTGTGGCTGGTGATTAATCAGAAAGGAAGAATGAATTGAATGCTAATCCAACCTGCTTTGATCCTGAGCCATCTTTCCTGTAGCAGTTCAATGAAACTTTCCCCAGTGTTACAGAGCTCCAGGGACTGTCCAAGGCACTGACAAGTGTCACCTACCTCCCCCCCCCTCCATGAAGAAACAGAGTTTGGTACTGTACTAGGACATGAATATATAAACACTGCAACAAAAGCTTTTACATGAATTTAGTGAGTGTCTCTAATAAATTGTAGGTACAAGTCAAATCAGAGTTGTTGATTTGAGTTTAAAGTTGCACAGCTTAGCCTGTGTTATTGATTTTATTCTTTTCTGTGCAGGTACAATAATAATTCCTGAATCAACTGCTAATGCTACTCAATATAGAGGAAAAAAATGTAGTTGCAGTGATTGATTTTTGTTAATTTTGAAATCTTTGCTGAGTTGGTCCTATTGTTTGAAAATCTGTTCCGCAGGTCTGACACACACATACAAAAAGAATTTGTTGGTGATTTGCAAAATATGTTCATCCTGGCATCGTATGCTTGAGGTTTGAACTTTGTCCGCTGGTTAACTCACTGTGTGAAATTGTTCAAATTGTTCTTGTAATGAATAGTCCTTCCCCTCTGTGTACCAGAATTGGGAATGCTCAGTAATAGAAATACACACTCTGGCTGTGCTGAGGAGAATGTTACAGTGAGCAGCTCTCCACTGTCTAGCCATCCAGGTCTGTTTGCCCTACCTCCTTGCCAGCCAGATTGGTTCACACATGGGTTCCCCTGGCACTGGGACCAGACTCTAAGGTGCTGTGACACTGGTGGGATTACATCAGCTCTGCTGAAGAGACTACCTTCCCTAACACACTTGTGTGGCACTGGCTACTTTCACATGCATCTTTGTGGGAGTCCAAGCGGTGTGGTCCCAACAAAGATAGCTGCTCAGGTTACAGGGATGGGTTTTGTGGCCACACAATTTTCTGAATGCCTTTGGGCAAACTTGGTATCTCCTTGTTGGTGGGCTGGTGGTGTGCTCAAACTGATAGCCAGGGATGGTGAATGAATATTTGCATTTTCTCTTGTTATGCAAATGCCTCTGGTTAAGTGTGCTCAGAATTACCTCTCTCTCTGCACTTAGAAATTGAACATTGTAAAAGTAATTTTATTCAAACTTTACTTCTGTCTCTGAAATTTCTTTTTTTAATATGGTTAGAAATACCTAAAAATGTGCTTTTTTTTTTTTTTTTTTTTCACTGCTTGATCAACTTTAACCATACATGTATAATCTTATTAACACTTTGCAAAAATGAACAAAGTACTAAAAATATTGGAGGGCTTCATGGTTTGACTGTTATTTTATTATTTAGAGTAAAACGGGTGGAATATTGATAAAGCTGATTGTGCTCTTCCTCTGCATATCTGTAAAGGCACAGACCAACTTGGAAAAATCTGTACTCGATAAAATATTAATTTAATTACAAATTCCCCATGATAATATGGGTCATTCCTACTAACATTGCAGCAACACCAGTTTTCTGAAGGTCAGATTTATTTGATTAGCTTTCGTAATTATGTCTGTCAAGCTTGCTACAGAAAGAATAAAAGGTAAAGTTGTTAGACACCTATGTTAGTCTAGAGAAACTCAGAACTGACCTAGAAATCTGCTTTGAAATGTGCTCTAGAATCTCTTTGTTAGATCTCACAAAAATGCATTTGTTTACAGTATGCTGGAAATGTCCTGCTTACTGTGGCTTAGAAACAAACTTCACAGAGATTCCATATTCACACTTCAATCCAGATTTGGGCAGTTAAAAAGAAAAGCAAAATGTGAGAACTCTCCCTCAAAATATTCTGTGCTCAAGATTCCTGTGGAAACCTGCAGGAAGGCGAGGTTAGCATAAAAGGTTTTATTCAACAGAAGACTTTGGGTTGGGAAAGGAACTTATGACAGTGACAAGACCACATGTGCATTCCTCCTGTAAGGCTTCTTTTTCCTCACTTTACTTCTTTAGCTTGCTTTGACTACTCTATTTTCAGCCTTGACAAATTGGACTTCAGTCTTTTCATGTCACTGTCCTCATGTGAGGTGAGGCCAGACTCCTGCAAGAAGTGCCTTTTCATAACTACTGCCAGAGATGTTCTTTGTGTAATCTATTCTTACTTAACTGATTCATGTTGTCCATACATACTAATTATTTCTGTGTTTTACTAATTGTAAGATGAATAAGTGCCATTTTCCTGAATCAGTATCTCAGTTATCAGGCCATCCAAAGATTGTTGCACCTCAGCCCAATAGATGTATTTATGACCCCTTGCTTGAAAGGGTCATAAAGATTCTTTTGCTAATGTGACTGTGTTTCTTAAAGTGTATATTTAAGCAAGTTAATAAGTATCTGTGACTCTAGAGATTTAAGTTTTTTTATTTTGTTTTCCAAGAATAACAAATTTTCTTGATGTGTGGAGGTATCTGTTTGCTGATATTTTAAAATACGAGTTTTTTGTTTTGACAAGAATTCAGTAGATCATGTTAGGTAATTGCTAATACTTTTTTAAGCATCAGCCTGGCTCATCTTTTCCTGATGTATTAAGATTTGCAATAGTGTTCTTGACAAATAGTGAAGCGTAACATTTATGAACATCTTGAGCAAACTGTAGAATAAAGCTTCTGTGTCTGGATCCCAAAACACAGTGACCTTGTCACCACAGTAATAATTAAATAGACAAAGCATTAACCCTATTGCTCATGGATCTCTAGAGCAATTGATCAGGAATCCCTAAGGAATGTCAGATTTCCTTTTCTTAAAATGTTAATTTGTGCTGTAATTAGCAAGGATTTTCTATGTTAAAATTGGAATTGATAAAACATGATAGCTTATTGGAATCACATATAAGGTGAGCCTCGAGAAGAGAAGGAGAGACTCCAGGGAGACCTTACAGTAGCTAAAGGAAGCCTACAGAAAAGCTGGGGAGGGCCTCTTAGTCAGGGAGAGGAGTGATAGGGAAAGGGGGAATGGCTTTAAATTAAAAGAGAGTAGGTTTAGATTAGATGTTAGGAGGAAATTCTTCACTCAGAGGGTGGTGAGAAACTGGAGATTCTGGAGCAGGTTGCTCAGAGAAGCTATGGATGCCCCGTCCCTGGGTCAAGGCTAGGCTGGATGGGGCTTTGGGCAGCCTGGTCTGGTGAGAGGTGTCCCTGCCCATGGCAGGGCGGTTGGAACTATATGATCTTTGAAGTCCCATGCAACTCAAACCATTCTATTATTCTATTATTCTGTGATTCTAATTTTCAAGTAATCCTACTTTTTATATCTTCTTTTAATGTAAACTGGGATTTTTTCTTGGTGAACCATACAACCATAAAATCCTGCCATTAGCAGGGACGCTTTCTACTAGACCTAGTTTCCCAAAGCCCCATCCAGCCTGACCATGAACACCACCAAGGATGGAGTATCAACATCATCTTAGTGAATGGCAGGAAAACTTTGCTTTGATAAAGAGAATATAATAGAAAACCTACTTTACATCTCTGCAAAAGACAGATAGAAAGTCATTTGTGTACTTTCCAGACTTTTAAATTTCTTTTGCGTGCAAATATAATATGTAAATATTACTCTTTTAAGCATACTTTGTGATTCTGCTGTTCTGTAACATTATTGATAAAGAACATTTTTAATAATATATATATTCCAAATTTTTTGGTATTGAATTCTATTGAATTTCTTTGAGAGTTTCTTGAAGATGTATCAGCAAATTCAATCTTTTCCAGGGAAATCTTGATTTTAAAGCTCTTTGAATTGAAATCAGGTATTGTAGTCTCACTGTCCTCTGTCTGTAGACTGGAATTTTATGCTATTTCTATCTTATCTTTTACAGGACCAGAGAGTTAGCCTTTTCCAATGGACATAACATTATTAGCGTGAAACTTTTTTTCTGTAACAATTCCTTGTTTCCACAAAAACATGTTTTAGAACTGCTGAGGACCATGCCAGGGATAAAAATAGATCTTTTGATGGGAACAAACACAATGTAGCTTGAGTTCACCAAGGAAATTCCAGGCTGATTTAAATACTCCTAAATTCCCAAGTGTGTGAAGGCAGCCTCCTGAGTTTCCATGCCATAGTATCTTCCCTTTTCTGTTTTTCCATTTTTCTGACCACCCCTGGACCACCCCATTTTACCTTGCATTTTACCTCCCTGTGGCATCCTGGATCTGTTGCTGCCAAGTTGGCATCAAAACAAATGCTGCTAACAGATGTGAGAACACGTTTCTAGGTCCTGGTTAGGCAGTAGTTCTGGCAGAGGTGTGATAAATTAATTGTCACCAAATTTAGTTGAGGGCAGAACTTTTCCTCAGCAACGTTAAGCAGCATTCCACAGAAGTCATCCCTTTAGAGACAGAAAAAATGCCATGTAAGGATTATTATTATTATTATTATTATTTTATGGATTTGATGATTTTTTTTCACTAAATATTTCAGCTTTGGCAAAAGAAAGAAGCTTACTGTTTCCATGTAAGAAACAGTAAGCTTAATTTCAAATCTTAATGAGCTGTACCTATATTTTCATAGTCAATTTGTCTGCTTCTCAACTTTTAGAAATCTCAGCTTAAGAACTTGGGTAACTCTGAGTTTTAAAGGACAAGTAGTTATTAAATATTTTAGAAAACATAATGATGAAGACTCTTATGTCCTAACAATAAAGACTGATTTCCTGAATAGTCTTATTTTTAATTAATATGCTAAAAAATTATATCCATACTTCCTGCTCATTAAATGTATGCTTTCAGCAAGACTGCTCCTTTAGGTGATTTGCAGAATTTGGTGTCAAGATATGTTAACAGAGAAGTTCATTTTGAAGAATAGCTAATTATTGTGACATATCTTTTCCCCTTAGGTAAGAGAGAATGTCTCCTGTAAAGAAAGAAAAAGGCAAATTTGAATACAAAGCTATTAAATGCTACTGTTTCCTAAAGAAATCTGGCATTTTCTGTTATAGTGAATGAATTATCTAATAAATTGACTATTGTGTCAAATTAAGTATCTGCTGAAAGCTTGGGAATGTAATTAAGCATTTGCATTGTGATGAAATTTAGTGTCATTTTAATAGGTAGTTAATCTGTTCTGCTCTGAGATATAATGAAAGAAAGTGTTTTTGATCTATTAAATTATATTTTCAGTCTACAGTTCATGCTCCTAGGTGTATTTGCAAACACTTTTGCTCACACTTTTATGCTTACGTGTCACAAGCTTAGAGGAAAAATCTGACTTATGTTTTAATTAGCTGTGGCAAAATAATAGAAATATGCTTCAACAGAGGAGAAAATCCAAAGCAAGCAAGAGAAAACCATATTTTGTCTGTACTGTTGTTGCTTTAGGTGCATTAAAAAAAAAAATAAAAATAAAAAAAAATACATATTAAGAGAATAGCTTTTATTTCTGGAAACAAAATTATATAGAACCCTGAGAAATAAAGTGTGTGAAACAGCAGCAGCTGTACGCCAGTAAGTTCACCTGATATAAGAAAAATGGGATATTTGCCAGATAAAAGACTTTCAGGTCCTACATCAAGAGATTAAATAGATGGGCTGTTGGGCTGTTATGCAGGCCTTTCTTACGGCCCACAAATTTCCTTCATGAAATGGGGACTCTCCAAAAGGATAACTGACTAGGAAAGAGGGAAAGAGGTGGAATAATCTTCACTGGAGAGCTTTTAAAAAAGTTTAAGGTAATATTTGTTAAAAATTAGACAAATTATTTCCTCAAGACACTTCATCTCTTTGCCTGAAATTAAGTGCTCAGATATAGCTACCACATAAAACTATCTTCTATTACTGACAGCTGGCAAATAACTGTGTCACACTTTCTCAGGGAGAAAGGGAGAGGTTGCTTAGTTTTGGTAATGAGGTCATCCTTAGCAGCGTTTGTAAACATGGGCTTCGATATCTAAATTTAGACACTTGGCAAATGAGTTGCAGTTTTAAACTCTTGTCCGTTTTTATTGACTCTAGTTTTCCTGTTGACCCTGACAATTCTGTAACAGAGCTGTAGCTGAAATACTTTCTGAGAAAAAGTATTTTCAAAAGGACTTACATTCCAGTTTCTAACATTTTATACAGCAAATAAATGTTCTTATTTATTCAGTCTTAACTTTCAGAGATATTTTTAGAAGCTGTTTTGCACTGCTCTATTTTCATTACACAAGTTAAGAGTGTTATTCAAAATAATATTTTTCTTGGCTGGCTAAACACAAGACCATAAGATAGCTAACCCCAACACAAGGGAGGCAGGTGGTGTTGTTGTCCATGGACAATTAGGGCAAGTGGTCCCAAGTATGCGACACCTTTCCCAGCATTATGGGAGGATGGAAAGAGGATCTATATGATGGGGCTAAATTTCTCTCTCAACACACACACACAAAAAGTATTTTATAGCTTCTTTGTAAAGAGCTCATAAAGTTCATTGTTTGTGAATCTCAACTACAGAACTGCACAGGCAGCACAATTCAGATTTGACTTTTCTTTGACCAGATTTTCTGATCTGGTCTGGTGTATCCAGAAAACTAGAAACCTGTTGCAAAACACCCAGGAACCCCTAGCACTGAGGGAGGAAAACCAAAATATTTCATCTGATTTCCAACACGGGTTTGGAAGCTGAGTTTATAGAATCATGGAATCATTCAGTTTGGAAAAGACCTCTAAGATCTCATAATTCCACCTTTAACCTAGTACTGACAAATACACCACTAAACCATACTATGAAGTTCTACATCTATAGCAATAGTACCCACTTCCCTGGGCAACCTGTTTCAATGTTGCACAACCCTTTCCATAAAGAAATTTCTCCTAATATCCAACCTAAACCTCCCCTGGTGCAACTTGAGGCCATTTTCCCTCATCTTACCATTTGGTGTTTAGGAGAGGAGCCCAATCCTCACCTTGCTACAACCTCTTTTTTTTTTTTTTTTTTTTTTTCCCAGGCTAAACAATTCCAGATCACTCATAACCACTACTCATAAGACTTGTTCTCTTATGTTCACCAGCTTCGTTGTCCTTCTCTGGACATGCTCCAACACCTCAACTACTTTTTGTAAACAGGGTCCCAAGACTGAACGCAATATTTGAGGTGCAGACTCACCAGAGCTGAGCACAGGGGCATAATCACTTCCCTAATGCTGCTGACAACACTATTTCTGATAAAAGCAAGGATGCTTTTAGTCTTCTATACTACCTAAGCACTATGCTGGCTCATATGCAGCATATGGGCCTATGACACTGATAAATGATATCTGTTACTTCCAAACAAAAAAGCAAATACCCTGTAGAGAAAACTTTCAGCATGTTTTGCTTCGGCTGCATCTAAATAGATAGGCAAATGCATGACAAATAATTTCCACGAGTACTTTTTTTTTTTTTCCCCCTTAATGGGATGATTCATTAAAATAGCATAAAATATATTTCTAGCATTATATAAGTATGTTCTGTGCACACTGAAACCTCTTTGGTAGTGTTTTGCAAGGTTTATTCCAACAAGTGTGAGCAGAATATTAGGGTTGAGTCATTCTTGTCTCCAACTCTAAGGTGCTACTAACATTGTTAAGTTCAAACTACTGCCTGCAAATACTTGCAGAAGAAAAATACATAGTAAACCTAATTTTCTAGTATAGAACTACATGTTCCCTCTTATACATATTACCACTAAAGAAGGCAGTAGTTACCAGGTGGGAGATGATTTTATTTTTAAGTATGACATTCCATGACAATTTGACATAGTCTGAGCACAGTGTCCAACATTTCTTAATAAATGCAGGGAATATGCTTTTGACATATACTAGATAAAAGGTACTGTGAAACTATCACTAGAGAAAAATGGTGCACTGACTGATTACTCTACATTCATCTGTAGTACAGGTATGAGTAACTATTAGGTAGGGGGAGAAGGCACATTCAGCTTTTTGGAGGACTGTATAAAAGCATCCTTGCCCTGATTTGTTAAAGTTCATTCAAACCCCACTGGACCATCACTTACAGAAAACTCAACCTAAAACATTTTTTTTTGATGTCTCAGGGTATCCCAGAATTTACATAAGCATTCACTGGGTGCATTCACTTCTACACTGCAGCCTGTTAGTGCTTTATTCAGTCTTATATTGTGTCTAAATTATGTTAGTGCTTCAGAAAAATGCACAAATACTATTATGCATAGTAAAAGAATATACAATTTTTTACTTAATTAAAATAAATAGACATGGGCATAGCTGTATCAGAGACACCTCCACTTCAGGAAACTATCCTGGCCTCTTTATGCTTGCAGGCATCCCTTATGGCTCTTGGCTGTGGAGGCTCAAACATGTATCATTCTACAACTATTTTTAGCACTCTCCCTTCCATGCTCACATTAGACCCACTCATCGTTGTCCTGTGCTATTGCAATTTTCAGGACAGATAGTGGCAGCTGAAGGACAAGAAAAGAACATTTTCTTTTCTGTACAATAAAAAGAAGATTGTGTGTAATTAAAATTTAATATACACTAAACAGTCCTGGTAAGTTTCCAAAGCAGAAAATGCCCTCTCCCTAAATGGGAACTCAGTCAAACACAGATGCCTGGCATCTGTGTCTTCCTCTACTGAGGTGTGATTGCAATTTAACTATACCTCCCTAAAAACTTAAATCTAGTGAATAAGGCATGTTATCTATTGCAATCAATGTGAATGTCACTGTAACACAGCTTTTTAGAAAAATAAGATCATGGAGGAAATCAGAGGATACCTTCCTATATCAGGAGAGAGGGCTGCACTCCCAAAGAGATCAGAGGAACAGAGAATGATTCTGGTTGGAAGGGACCTCAAAGATCATCTTTTTTCCAGGTCCCTGTCATGTGCAGGGACACCTCCCACCACAGCATGTTGCCAAAAGCCCCAACCAGCCTGGCCTTGAGCACTTCCAGGGATGGGACATCCACAGCTTCTCTGGACTGTTCAAGTGCTTCACAACCCTCTTCCTCTGAGCAAAGAATTACCTATCTGATCTAAATCTTTCCTCTTTTAGTTCAAAGCCATTTCCCCTTGTCCTATCACTACCCTCCCTGACCAAGAGGCCCTCTCCAGCTTTCCTGTAGGCCTCCTTAAGCTACTGAAAGGCCACTGTAGGGTCTCACTGGAGTCTCTCCTCTTCTCCAGGCTGAACAGCCCCAATTACCTCAGCCTTACCAGAGCTACAAGTGGATATCTGCTAAAAACATACAAAATAGACTCTGGGTTTGGTAAATTTGAAAACTCATGTTGGCTTTGACAGAACTTTTTTTTTTTTTTTTTTTTTTTTTTTTTTTAAACTTTAAAAGCATGATGAAAGAATAATTTGGAAGGAACTGAAAAGTGAAGATAATTAAAATTAAATGCTTTTAAAGAATTTAGGAAAGGATCATTCTGATTCTGTCAAATAGAATTTTAATAAGACTACATTTTATGATGGTAATATTTTATCACTGCTCCTAGATAACAGCTAGGAAGTTACCTGACATAAAACTTGTGCTCTTGAGACTCCCTCTTGCTCATACAACATATGTCTTTCTATGTTGGGAGATTCTAATAACATCTTCCTTAACTTAATGTTGTCCATTACTTGCAGTCTGCAAAATCACTTTCCAAGTATGTAAACAATCTAAACTAAATTCAGGGATGTCAGAGAGCAGACGCCCAAGTACCTTATGTGTCCTTGTATGGCCATGGCAAACCAAATGCTTCTACAAATCTGTAAACTATCTGACTTTACATCGTGCTTCGTATATTGAGTTGTGGCCTTGAATCTTTCTCTGTTCCCACATGTTCCCTGAATGTCATTATATTTTGTAATAAAAAGTGAGTCATAATCATTTCAACAGTTTTTTTGTCAGGAAGGAATTTTACAAACAGAACTTGTAAACAAGAAAAATATTCTGTAATTTCTTCTTTATTTCAAATATGTTGCTATTCACTGTACCACTAGCCTGATAACTTGTTCTTCACAGTTTTTTTTTTTTTTTTCCAACTGTCTAAATACATCTGACTAATACAGCGTGACATATTTGTTTCTCAGATATCTTGATCTTACTAATGTGTTTCTATAAATATATTTCATCACAATATCTACTAAATCATGAAAAATATTTATTTCTTATTTATTTATTTTCTTATTTACTTACCACTGGTCTATTTTTCCTCGTCTACGTGGGTAGCTCCTAAAGCATTCCTCATGTTTCCTGTAGAGGTTCTCTAAACTAAGCTACCATCACCTGCTGCCATCACAGGGCAGAATTCCTGCCAGAGTCCTTCTGTATTCACTACATCACTCAGTGAAAGACAAAGAGAACATATACCATCGTGCCTTTGGCATTCAAATTAGAAACATAAATCAAAGAAACCCAAGCCCTAAAAAGTAAAGAGAGAAGTAAAAGAAGAATAAACATAATGCTTGTAAAATATTTTTTTGTTTGTTTTTGGTTTTGTTTTGTTTTGTTTTTTACACTAACATATTGCTTTACAAGTGGAATTCTTCACCTATGCTGTAGAAATGAAAAAGAAAAACATATATACAAAACATATAATAAGGCTTTCTGGCTTTATTAGGCTTTTCAAATTATGTTAGAGAATCTTTTCTGTTCCTTGCACAGCAACATTCTTCCTTTGATATGTATGCAGAGACCAACCTTCACAGGTGGTTAAAAAAATAGAGAAAAGCTGCATGCATCTCTGCTGATAATTAAAGCAGATCATTTATATCTACTGCACTATGCTAATTTAGGATAACTGTAAGGCCAAGATACAATGAAAAGCTTGTAGTTAAGGTCTTTGATTTTTCAAACTGTAAAGTGTCAAGAAGTAAAAATTGCAAATGCTGTTGCACAGAGAGTTACCTTACCCAAGCTGTCATATAGACCACCTTTGAAACCTGAAAACATCTGTTTTTCATTACCATTTTTTACTGTTCATATCTAGATTTTCTGGTTCTGGCTGATGTTGACTGTCAAAATGCTGAAGTGTTGCATATGTGTTCCTGCTGGTGTTTTCAATTACGCTGTCAAAAATTATATTTCAGAGCTTTTCAGTTTTTCATTTAAAGACAATGTTAATGATATTCCAAACCCAGTTCTGTGGACTCCAGTGCTTCAACTATCATTCAGTTTTTAGGGTACTTACTGAAACTAAAATGAAAGACTTTAATCATTTAAAGTTCATTTGTAGCTTCAGCATGAAAGCCATCCTCACAAATGGTGCTAACTGGCATTGCTGCTAACAGATTCTTCAGAGGCAAGTGATTGAATAACCTTTGACTCTGAGCTACATTTTTCTCAGAGGCATCCAACAATGAAAAGCAAGTTGAAGGATTGTTCAGGCTTCACTTTCCTAGGCTTTATAGGTTGATGCAGAATGTCTGAAGAATATCTGTGGGCACCATGTCAATCTTATTCTGACTTAGGTTGTCAGGCTGCTCATCACTTGGTTATCTTAGATTTCATAGTTACAGGACAGTAACTGTGAAACGTATCAGTAACGCCTGATTAAGCAGAGACACCTAGAGTGGGTTGCACAGGACCATGTCCATGTGACCTTTGAAGATCTCATAGGAGGAAAATTTATAACTATTGTTCTTTGTCTTACTGTTTGGTGGTTGTGACATCCAGGATGAGACTGCATCTGTTCTGCCTGAACACAGACATGGGTTTGAGCCTGATATTTTTATGTTCCATCTTGATAGGAAGCAGGTGACAGTGACTACAGGAGGTACTGATTTAGCAAGGCAATGTTAAGGAGCAGGGTAAAAACAAAAAGGCTTATGCAACTTTAGAACATTGCCTCCTTTAGCTCTGATATTGTCACAGAAAGGCTGCTTTCCACTGTATGCTCAGGTCCTCAGATTTGAAAGATGGCTCAAAACTACCTCTGCATTCAAGGCAATCTAGGCAATCTGATATAACAGACTTATATATCCATGCTTCATAATTACTATTATTTTAATTAATTTTAGTACTTGGATCAATTTTACATCAACTGTAATGAAACTGGACATTTACATTTATGCCATAGATAATGGCACCTTCCTTTCTGTCATCTTTCTTGTCAATACTTGATACATTTATATTAAGCAGTTCCACTTTTTATATTTCTTTTCTTTTCTTTTCTTTTCTTTTCTTTTCTTTTCTTTTCTTTTCTTTTCTTTTCTTTTCTTTTCTTTTCTTTTCTTTTCTTTTCTTTTCTTTTCTTTTCTTTTCTTTTCTTTTTTCTTTTCTTTTCTTTTCTTTTCTTTTCTTTTCTTTTCTTTTCTTTTCTTTTCTTTTCTTTTCTTTTCTTTTCTTTTCTTTTCTTTTCTATTTTCTTTTCTTTTCTTTTCTTTTCTTTTCTTTTCTTTTCTTTTCTTTTCTTTTCTTTTCTTTTCTTTTCTTTTCTTTTCTTTTCTCTTCTCTTCTCTTCTCTTCTCTTCTCTTCTCTTCTCTTCTCTTCTCTTCTCTTCTCTTCTCTTCTCTTCTCTTCTCTTCTCTTCTCTTCTCTTCTCTTCTCTTCTCTTCTCTTCCCTTCTCTTCTCTTCCTTTCCTTTCCTTTCCTTTCCTTTCCTTTCCTTTCCTTTCCTTTCCTTTCCTTTCCTTTCCTTTCCTTTCCTTTCCTTTCCTTTCCTTTCCTTTCCTTTCCTTTCCTTTCCTTTCCTTTCCTTTCCTTTCCTTTCCTTTCCTTTCCTTTCCTTTCCTTTCCTTTCCTTTCCTTTCCTTTCCTTTCCTTTCCTTTCCTTTCCTTTCCTTTCCTTTCCTTTCCTTTCCTTTCCTTTCCTTTCCTTTCCTTTCCTTTCCTTTCCTTTCCTTTCCTTTCCTTTCCTTTCCTTTCCTCTCCTTTCCTTTCCTCTCCTTTCCTCTCCTTTCCTCTCCTTTCCTCTCCTTTCCTCTCCTTTCCTTTCCTTTCCTCTCCTTTCCTCTCCTTTCCTCTCCTTTCCTCTCCTTTCCTCTCCTTTCCTCTCCTTTCCTCTCCTTTCCTTTCCATGTATATATATTATTTTTTATTTATTTTTTTTTTTTAGACTAACAACTGTGTCCTTTGTTTCACTTGCTACCTTATCTTGGACAATCTAGCAACTAGCTTTGCTAATATGTGAGCATTTTCTCAGTTTTCTTCTCAGTTCTCAAGACCCCATTGACAGTACTTTGATAATTCTTTGTGAGTGAGATTTCATTCTCATACAGATCTTCATGTTTTAAGGAGGTGAATTATACCTGCACTGCATGTTTTTATATTTCCTTCTCTGCTGAAAATAGTAAGAGGAAGAATAATTGTAACAGTGACTAGTAATGTACAAGCTACTTTTACATTTGCTGAATAAAATTCTATCATGGTATAGCATAGCAATGGTCAAACAGAGTGTGGTAAAACATTCTTGCATTTCCCTTGCAACTTTTTTTTTTTTTTACATTGCTGGATAATGAAGAGGTCCTGACAATGGTAGTGTTGCACTGCTGTCTTGCATGATGGGTGATTATTGGAAGCCTCTGTAGCAACCTTCTCTTGAACACTCAGCCTGGACCTCTGTGGTGGGTTTGGTAATGCTGTTTTTAATTATCTTGTTACAAATTCATATAGTTTTGTTGAAGTGGGAGAGAGAAGCAAGATGGATTGAGATTAATTTTCCCCCTGTACTCAGCTCTGGTGAGGCCGCACCTCGAGTACTGTGTTCAGTTTTGGGCCCCTCGCTACAAGAAGGACATCGAGGTGCTTGAGCGGGTGCAGAGAAGGGCGACAAAGCTGGTGAGGGGCCTGGAGAACAAGTCCTACGAGGAGCGGCTGAGGGAGCTGGGCTTGTTCAGCCTGGAGAAAAGGAGGCTCAGGGGTGACCTTATCGCTCTCTATAGGTACCTTAAAGGAGGCTGTAGTGAGGTGGGTGTTGGTCTGTTCTCCCACGTGCCTGGTGACAGGACGAGGGGGAATGGGCTTAAGTTGAGCCAGGGGAGTTTTAGGTTAGATGTTAGGAAGAACTTCTCTACTGAAAGGGTTGTGAGGCATTGGAACAGGCTGCCCAGGGAAGTGGTGGAGTCACCATCCCTGGAAGTCTTCAAAAGACGTTTAGATGTAGAGCTTAGGGATATGGTTTAGTGGGGACTGCTAGCGTTAGGTCAGAGGTTGGACTCGATGATCTTGAGGTCTCTTCCAACCTAGAAATTCTGTGATTCTGTGATTCTGTGATTCTGTAATTTCTTTTTATATGTCAAGAAAATATACTTGCAATGCATGTTAATATTTCTGTATTTCATTTGAGGATTAGACAAAATGAGAGATTGCAGAACCTTTTCCCACACTGGTCAGTACTGGCTATGTAGGAAATGCTGTTGCAGCATTGTAAGCTGTACAGCAAACACCTGTGAGTCATAGAATCATAGAATCATAGAATATCCCGAGTTGGAAGGGACCCATAAGGATCATCAAGTCCAACTCCTGGCACCACACAGGTCTACCCAAAAGTTGAGACCATGTGACTAACTGCACAGTCCAATAGCTTTTTGAATTCAGACAGGCTTGGTGCAGTGACTACTTCACTGGGGAGCCTGTTCCAGTGTGGAACCACCCTCTCAGTGAAGAATCGCTTCCTGATGTCAATCCTAAACTTCCCCTGTCTCAGCTTAACACCATTCCCGTGGGTCCTATCACTGGTGTTTACAGAGAATACATCACCTGCCTCTCCATTCCCCCTTGCGAGGAAGTTGTAGACCACGATGAGGTCCCCCCTCAGCCTCCTCTTCTCCGGGCTGAACAGGCCCAGTGCCCTCAGCTGCTTCTCATATGTCTTCCCCTCTAGGCCGTTCACCATCTTCGTCACCCTCCTCTGGACACTCTCCAACAGTTTAACATCCTTTTTATACTGTGGTGCCCAGAACTGCACACAGTACTCGATGTGAGACTGCACCAGTGCAGAAAAGAGTAGGACGATCCCTTCCCTCGAACGAATAGCAATGCCATGCTTGATTCATCCCAGGATACAGTTGGCCCTCCTGGCTGCCAGGGCATACTGCTGGCTCATCATATTCAACTTGCTGTTAACCACAACCCCCAGATCCCTCTCTGTGGTGCTGCTCTCCAGCATCTCATCACCAAGTCTGTACATAAAGACAAGTGCAGGACCTGGCACTTGCTTTTGCTATACTTCATGTGGTTGGTGATTGCCCAGCTCTCCAAGAGTGGGACCTTATAGGAGGTGAAAGTGATTTTTTGTAAAATAAAAACTGAAGTAGATCAAGTCTAACTTGCTGCCACTCACAGATATACTATTATGGAGTGCTTCAGTAGATCTTCAGATAGGAAGACACCATCTCCACTTTCAGCTTCTGCCTTCTGAGTTCTAGGATTGATCTCTTCTGAGTAGGAGCCACATTATGTGATATTTTTGCTGCCAATATTATAAATTATAAATATAAATATATAACTTATAATTAATATCGGACATCCCACTACATACAGGCAACCAATTACCAAACTTCAGGTCATGTATGGCACAGTCTGAGGTCAATAACTAGCAAATATCAGTGCAATAAATTGCAAAAATATTTTAAGCTAGTCTCTGGCCTGAAGTAACTGGAGTTGTCCTCCCCCATACAGTGTGCAAAACCTTTAACAACATGATGAATGGAATCTGATAAGTACTTGAGACTGTTTCTTACTCTCTACGATAGTTACTGCTACTGCATTGCTTACTTCATGGTTAGACTAACTGCTGTGACATACTGTGGCACAAAAGCTGTCCTTTCTACAGGGCTAACACATATTTTTCCCAGTAGTCTCCCTGAAATGCAAACAATGTGTGCTCATTTCCATACTGAAAGGTAGCAATCAGCTCCCTCACTTTTCTGACACCACCTTTTATTCTCTGTGTTTGAGAAATAAGTCATGCTCAGCTGCCAGATTTAATTAGAATGTTAAGTTCTCTAATGCATTCAAAGTGGGTGTGAGGTTTCTGGGACTGTAGCCCCTCCATGAAGACGAGATAGTGCATGCACATGGTACTGCTTTGTGTGACACAGCCCTGGCAATGTGACTGCAAGTTTCTACCTTTTAAGTAGAGCTAAATCTACTTTGACATCATATGCAAAAAGACAGTCATACACAACTTTTTTTTTTTCTTTTATTTTTTTATTTTTTTTCTTCAAGAAATAATAGTGGAGAGCTCTCTAATTCAGCTACCTCAGACCCCAAACACCCTCCTTTCCTGAGCTCTGAAATATTGTTTAGCTTGGCCATGGCTTCAAGACATCTTTTCTTAATGTATTATTACTGTTGACAAGTGCTGAACAGTATTATTGTGTCTGGGCACAAAATGATGTTGTACACTTCATATGAAGCATTTTTTGTGTGTGAAGATTTTAAAAGTCAGAAGTATTACTGCTGAGTCTAATGGATAAGTAAAAGAATTTCCCCCTAAACAAGATGTTTTCAATTTGCTTAAGTTGAAAAACATGCCAGTGAGAAAGATCTAGTGCAAAGATCAGCAGACGGAAGAAGGAGAAGAGTTAACACACAAAAAGAGACAAATAGGTTGTTTCCTTAAACAATACTTCACAGTTTTTGGTTCACTGGTGAATGATGAATTCTTCAGGGAATTCTCTTTCAAGGTAGATGGAGTGAATAAAATATATATTAGCCACATTGACATAAGAGAAAGTATAAAAAATACCAAAGGGAAAAATATGTTCCTTATTTGTCTTATCATTTTATTGATGTGTTAGGGATGTATATGTTAGAAGTGTAGTACATATTGTACTTCTTTTCTTTCTAGATAGCAGTCCTCACTGCATTTTAATCATTCTTTGATGTTTCTGTCAAAAATCTAAAATTGTTGGTGCTATGGTGCTTTATCCTTTTGGCTGTTTTCCCTATTACCAGTAATCACTAAAAGGGAAAACAAGAACAAGAACAACAACAACAACAAAACAACTCACTGTGATTGGTATTTTTCTTGTCTCTAGACTTTTCTTAACATTAAGACAAGAATAAATCCAACCCCCATCTAAATTTCTATACAAAATATAATTAAGTAATCACTAGTAAAAGTTTTTATCCAGTTATTTTCTTTTATATGCTACTTCAGAAACAGTAGATGAGTATCACTTGTCAGAAAAAAAGTCACACATTTATGAAAACTTAATTAGAATGAATAGCTTCACCTCAAGTCAGTTGCTTTTTTGAAGATAAAATAATGACCAAACAGAAGAACAGAGGACACGAGTAACAAGAGGTCTAAGAATGTCTTTTATGGTACTTGTAAGTTCTGAATCCCTTTATAACTTGCATTGTAAATAGATTATCAACACAGTTTCAGGGTTGAATCTTGCTGTGTTTAATTTATTACAAAATCCCTTGATGCTTTCATGAATAGATTGCCTACTGGTCTAAGTTTTAATTATTTTCTTTATTTTAAAGAATAATCCCATGAAATCTGAGAAAGTTAATTAGCTCATGCTGAAGAGGGTATCTTAACCTCTCTGGAATACACACACACACACACCCATAATTAAAGATGAGTTATTTTGGATGTCAAATTGGAAGGACCTGTTTGTCATTTCAAGTTTTTTTTTTTTTTTTTTTTTTTTTTTTTTTTTTTGTATAATACAGATATAATGTCTGAATCATGTTTGCAAGTGAGTTGCTGTGTTGTTTAGATCAGTGAAGCTCTAACAAGTCATTCTAAGCATGCCGTTCACAATAAGTTAAGGCCACTTTCACTCATCACAAGATCCTAGGGGATCTCTGAAGCCACTAATGGGGTGGCTTCAGGAGGAGGCTTTTGCTCTCACTTCCATCATGAGATGAGGGAAACTCATCTAATGAAAAGACAGTGGGTTCCCAGGCTGCTTTCCAAGGAGCAAATTGATCAGTACCCTCCTTATTTTACCTAGCTCCTGTTCTATCCATTGTTCACAGATTGAGATTTATTTGTATAACGATATATTTGAGTATAAATAGAAAAGAAAAATGAGCCTCTTCAGCTGTTTTAATGTAATACTTAAACTTGACATATGTCTAGATATTAATTATTAACACAACTGTTATCTACTTTTGGAAACAGCAGTATGATCAACTGGATTAACAGAAGCATTTTTGGTAGTTTTTATTTCCCCTATTTTTTCTTCTTTGTGTTGTTTTTGTATAACAGTGTTCAACACTCTAATGAACAATCATATATTTAAGCATAATCCAAGCATTTTATTTTTAGTTTCTAAAAAAAAAAAAAGAACTAATTATACTGTTCAAAACCAGCAAACTAGTTTCCATTGAATGTAAGATTGATTAAATTGACAAATTAATCTGATTCTTCTATCCATATATTAATGCCTTGGCCATGATAGTGGTTAATATTGGACTGAATCCTATATATGTAAGGTCTGTTCATAATGTTATATTTATAGCTAGTCTGATATAACCTGTTTTTGTTTATTTGTTTGTTTGTTTGTTTGTTTTTTAATTCGTGACACCAGAAGAGGCCTAAATTCCATCCCGTTAGTGAAAGGGAAGTAGGGATGTTCTTATCCCGCTATTTTTCATATGCAAACAAAATATCCCTCCTTTCACATACTTGTAAGATAAAGTTAAGTATATTTGAACTCAAAAATGTGCTTACAATACTGAGAAAAACAGGCAGCTAAATATAATTTAGGAAAGATGCAGAATATCAGTCACATTTCTGATGAACAAAATGGATCTACCCCAAAATACACCAGAAGACAGTCTGATCACTGCCTTTATGAGACATTCTTTTGAACCAATAAGGGCTGTTCCAAACAGCAAATAATATTCATCTTTCATCATCATTTGATTTCATCAAATCATTATTCATCATTCCAAGTAACAAAGAGTGATCTTTCCTTTTCTGGGTTTGTTTACACTTCAGTGATTTATTTATATTAAAGTGAACACATTTGTGTTTGCTTTTTGTGGTGTACTGAACTAGTTCTCAATGTCTGACAATCATAAATTTTGCTGGCAATACAACAGTTATTGAAATAGATATTTGTTTTTTAATATTTTTGGCATAGTTCAATTATCTTTCTCTTAAAAACAAACAAACAAACAAAAAAACCAACAAACAAACACATTTGAAGGAATCTTTGCAAATGATTATGCATTTTTATTCTGCAATTTCTGTGTGATAAAAGGAAGACATGATATTGTACACTGTCACTTCCACTGCCCTGGAGCGATTACAGTAATTAATTTTCTTCAGGTGGAACAATGAAAAATTATCTCATTTCCTCATGATTACTTCCTCTCTGCAGTTATCAGTAACCAGTTGCTATTACTGAGGAAAACAGAGGATGTAACACTGGTCTTATTGATGAATCTCATTGTAGAAGAACAGACAACAATTTTAGACATTAGAACTGGGGTTCATGGAAAAGTGATTGCATATGAGTAAATGAAAAATTGTAAGACTAGTTTCAGTTAGACAGGTAAAGTAAAAATAGGAAAGACCTACAGGTTTTCCACACTACCCTTAAGCTCACTTCCAACACTTGGCTCATTTAAAAAGTTAAATTAGTTTACTTCTGCTGAACCCAGGATTTTCCACTCTTAGAGAGGAAGACTAGGAACAGCATAAAGATGACTTTAGTCAATTCATGTTGTTTAATTGTAAAATGGCACTCTTCTCACTCTCACTTTTCTTCCTTCTCCACATGTATTTAGCTGTCTTCCCCATTCGTTTCCTCCCCATGTCCCATTCCCTCCAGATCTGGCTACATAATCTCCCTGTTCTGGCAAACATAAAAATCTTCCATGAGTTAATCTGACTCAGTAGAACATCAGAAAACTACCCAGTTTTCTTGCTGTCTCATTCAGTGTTTCAGGGTTGAACAGGTGCCAGAGCTGGCACAAGATACATAACAAGATCATGTGGCCAAGTCAAAGAGATGAAAATTGAGATGGTCCTTCCTTAAATTGGAAACATTGAGCCATTAATTTACATTATTGCATCTCCCAGAAACAAACCTTCAGATGATTTCTAGGTCTGCTGAGAAAATGGTGTGAGGGGAAAGAGAACCGGCCATCCCTGCAGTGAACAGTGAGGGTGAAGTGAGTGATAACTGACCAGCTGCAACATTGGAAAGGGAATCCTGTTCTCTTCATTGACCTCAAACTCAAAAGTCTTCTACAAGGGAAAAGAGTCAGGTTATGCCAGATGACTGAAAATGTAAAAATGAGACTGTAGAGACAAAATCAGAAGGGCTGAGGTGCAGAACAAGATAAAACTTGCAAGGAATGTTGTGTGTAGAAAAAATCTTCTGTAAGGATGCTATCAGTAAAAGGAAGATCCAGCAAAGAGTAGTTCTGCTGTTCAGCAAAACAGGTGAGTTTCTGATGGATAACATTGAACAGGCTAAAACATTCAATTACCTTTTACATCTGCCCCCTGTAAAAAGGTTAACTGCAACAGAGTGGACACTGATAACCAGTAATAGAGGTAAGAGCATGCCCTTTGTTAATGAAAAAAAAATGTTTATACATTGGCTGTGCTTGATGAAATACTGAGATTCTGAACAAACTAATCAATGAATCTTCAAGCCTGTTAATGCTTATCTTTGAGAGCTTTTGGAATACAGGGATACAGGGAACATTCTGCACTACCAGAAAATGCAAACAGGTCTAGGAGAAAAAAAATAAGGGATGGGGAGGGGGAGACGCATGGGATACTTGACACTTGGGAGTTATTGAACCACCAGCTTATCTTCAGCTCCTGAAAATATATTGAAGCATATAAATTGTTTATTTGTAGTTACATAACATTTAATAGGAAAAAAAACAACATCTCTTTCTCTGGAATAAATCATGTCGAACAATCCTATGTTTTTACTTTGTCAAAGCAAAAACATTTGACGTCAGAGGAAAAATTATACAAGTAATTTATTTTAATTTTAACATCTTTACTACTCTGATTCTCATTATTAATCTTCTTCTCTGCAGATGTCATCCCTATCTTGGATGGTGTGAATATAGTTTACTGTGTCCTCAGGCCAGACATTAGAGGGAGAGTAGAGTTGCTGAAACACAGTTCAGATTTGGCTGCATCTCTAATGGCTTAAAAAAGAAATTCAATGACACTTTTACTCTTCACAGTAACATAAGAAATAATATAAATACTTGGGCATTAAATGAAGATCAGTTTGAATATATTTGATCTCAGGGTAGTCATGCTATTCAAATAGACAATGCTATGAGCAGCATTTTCTATTAATTATTATCAGTTATGAAACTGTTAACAAATGCCATCTTATAAAGAAACTACTAGTAACTATGGAATTGCTTTGTTTTATTACACATGCCCAAGTCTGAATCAACTTTAGCCCAAATGGTAACGGTATGAGTGCCAAAAGAGCTTTCTTTAAGTAGAAATCTAAGAAATATAAATATTAGAAGTTCTTTCATGTGTTGTTTTGGTATCAGCTGTTCTGAATACCTAAGGATTGCTAAAGAAATGAAACAGCAGAGTTAAAACAATGTTATAGATAAAACAGCATCATCTCAGTCAGACCATGCCATCCTGTAGCCTGACTCTTTTGATTTGTCAAGATGGGAACAGGACAAATAAATAGCCCTTGCAGGGGAAGGTGAGTTGTATTAATGGTGGTGTTTTGATGGGCTTAGTGAGAGCAATGTGGAGCCTGCAGCTTGCCATTGCATGTAAGAGGTGCTTACTTGCAGATAAACCATTGTGTAGATAGACCTCTTAGGTTTAATTATCACTCTCTTAGGTTTAATTTATTTTCTGTGGGTATAGTGGGCTTTGGAAAGACAAAATCTTTGTTTTAAGCACATCATTTGTAGTCATTCCTCAGTACCATCCACAGGCTCCTCAAAAAGAAGTTTGGAGACACCAAGCAGCAAAAGTTAGCAATGACAGGGTAATTAATTTCAAGCTCCTTTTGGGAAGTGATTGTGTGAAGAGGTGTCTTGTCCCTGAGAAGTGAAAGAACATATCTGCTGTGTGAAAGGGGTACACTCAGCTGAGGGTTCTCCATGAGAAATGCATGCCCCTTGTGCTTATGTTCTCAGGTTTTCCTGGAAGTAAACCTAGATGAACAGGGCAATTGAATGTTGCCATGTCTACTTCTAGCACAGAATATGTGGGTCACAAACTCTGATGATTCTCCCTGCCCTGACAGGCCAGAAAAGTCTTTAAGATGCAGTTTAGCAAAGCTTTGAAATGGTTGAAATGTGTGATAATGTGAGAAACACTCTGTAGCCAATAACTGAGGCTCAGGCAAGGATCTCAGTGAAGTAGTAATTTATTTGCAATTGCAATGGCGGGTGCCCCACAAGCAAGAGAGTGTGTCTACTAGTTCCAAAACACAGTTTATATACTTTTTGATGACAGAACCCTCCCCTGTTTCCCCACTGAGTGGGTAATCCAAGTTCATAATCTACCTGTTGCTTCACATGCAATGCATGGCCTTCAGTTGCCAGCCTGTTAAATCTCAAATTTCTTTTGATGTTTTTACTGCTTTAAGTGGTAATGTTTCTTCACTTACTTGACTTGACACTGAATTTCACCTAATTATTCTAAGGAGTCTGGTTGTCTGCATTTTACAAGGTCACCTGTTAAGTTTTCTTATCACTGCAAGCATATCTCAATACCACATTCCTTTTCTCTAAACAATATAACTCTGCAAAAACAACATTTTTATTCCCACAATAGTACTCACTGAAAAACTGTTGTTCTTTACCTCTGTCAAAAGATTTTCTTTACCTATGAGGTAAACATTCTCTTTCTTTAAACTTTCTTTGGTTTTACCTTCAAGATACCTGTGAGTGTTCACAGTTCTGGTCGTACATAACCTTGATCATCAGTTCTAAGATGGACTTTTTCTTCATTGTTCAGCATAAAAATCTAAATTTTGAATCATTAATTGCTTTATTTGAAGGGTTTTAAGTAAGGACTTAGAGTAAAATATGGAAAACAACATAGCAGTGTGTCAGAGGCATGGAAATATCAGAAATAACTGCACATATTTGGTGAAATTCTGGAATTTATTTGTGCAGATGTTTCCTCACAGAAAGGTGCCTAATTATATCAGAAGACTCGAAAACAGACACCCCATAGAGCAGTGTATGTCTTGGCATAAATGTCTTCACAGAGCTTTGTGAAGTTGACCTTCATCTCCAGTGTAATGCAAATTACTTGCATGCAAAGAGGGAGAAAAGAGAACAAGTGTTGTAACAAATAACAGCTTGCTGCTGAGTCACCTTTTGCCACATCTTCTTAGCTCACAGAAATACAGAGTGTTCAAAGGCTTCAATTCTTTCACAGGATTTATGTCATTTCTGGCATCAACATTTCCATTTTCAAGGCTGAGCATAATTTTCTCAAAATTTAACCAGTACATTTGTAAATATTGATATTTTCTCTTTTGGATATTTTAAGTGTTTAACGTAGGTGTGACGCAAAAGAGAATACTTTGATGTCTGTTTTCCTTCTATCTGGAGAGAGATAGACACTTCCCCCTTGCCTCATTTCTTGGGCAGAGACTGTGTGAGGTTAGCAGCTTTATGAGATATTAACACCTGGGGACTATCTGTATATCACTGACAGCTACTTTGCTATATTAAAAATTTTTAAACCTTTCTCAACACATGGTAAAGCCCTTTGCTGAGCAATACATCCAGTAAGTAAATTTGACGTAAATATTTCCTAAGACCTCTATTAAACTGTGACCCTGTAAGCCCCCAGCATGGAGCTGCAAGTGGAATGATGACCAGACCCACAGTTCCAGGTGTCTGCTCAGGAATTTTGGATGGCATCACATCTGAGGAAGAGCACCCTTTCCTTTATCCCCCCTTCCCCACCCCCGAACTATTGTTTTTCTCAACACTACACAGAAAATGATTCTAAAGACACTCTGAATGATTCAGATTCAATGACTCTGCCACTGTCAGAAACAATGTTAGTGACACTGGTCATACATCAGAGCACCAACTTTCATTCTTCTCCCTCACATGTGACTGTACCTTAAGTTTGTGGGCTGGCTGGTGGGTGGAGGAAAAAGAACCAACATCCCATGTAAAGCAGCTGGTGATGGACTGTTGTGAAATGACCACACGGACACCAGGGTTCTTTTAGGATCAGTAACTGCTACTTTATTGATGACATGACTTTATTTCTCTCTTGCTGAGGGCCTAACTTCATCTCTCATATTGAGGACATAACTTCATTATCCATGTTGCATCCCATATTGAGGACAGGATTCCTTCTTATGGTATATACCCCACATCATTCCTTTTCTGCTATCTATTCATTGGTCAACAACTTTGCCCGGCAACAGCAAACACCCAGCAAATTCCATGCCTCAACGGCTGGAGAACAAGCAGCCTGAGACAGCATGGCGTCTCCTGAATCATGCTTCTTTGTTCACTATAAGCTCTTTACATTCCTGATGGCCTCATTATTTAGAGTCTGATGTTATCACCAACCACGTGGCTTGTTGACCACCATGACCACACTCCCACATCTCCCCCTTCTTTATTAATATCAACCATCTTCTTGATATGAATTATTACTCTATATATCACAGTGTCACAGATTTGATAGTCTCACTAAATCTGAAGTTAACCACAGAGTTCCTCACAGATGGAAGCAGAAGATAATGTGGCAGAAGCAGAAACACCACTGTGTATAGGAAAATAAAACGACAGTGAGAAAACAAAGAAAGAGAGAGAGAGAGAGGGCACCTTGTGGTGTGGCCATTTCTAACCATGTGTGCATTGGTAAGGGAGACTCAATGTCAAAGAAATCTGCCTAGTTTCAGAGGTGCTCAAAGAGAGTTGCCCCTTGTATTTCAGAGTCCAGTGTCTGGATTCATGCTTAGGCTCTACAAAGTCCGTACAGTAAAGCTTGAAGATACTCCTTTTAAAGGCCTCCTTATTCCCATAGGGACCATGTACAGAGAAGCCATATGAGCTTATTATGGTGTGGAAATAGAATATAGTTAAGGTGTATTTAACTTTTTTTTTTTTCTTTTTTTTTTCCAAAAAGAGAATGCTATTCTGTGTTACTTTGGCAACTGGTACTGAGATAAGCAAGGCATCAAAGAGCAGCAGGAATGACAAATAAATTAAAACAAATATGCTCTGTCTATTTCTGATCTCTTCTCCCTAGAGTATGCCACTTCTTTTCATGTTCAGTGAATAATTAGAAAATGGAAGACAACTCAAGAGCTGTCTTAAGAGACCATGTGGAACAGGAGCCTGACTTGTTTACCATTATCAAGGCTCCACATGCTGCGGCTCTCTGTGTAGTCCAAAATAACAATGCAACATTTTACCTTCAGACTTCTCATTAAAAATAATGGAAGTCAACAGAGGACATCTGCATGTACATTGTAACATTCTGATTAATAAGTCCTTTTATTAACTGCAAGTGAAGCAGAAAAAAACATTGATTTACAAGAATGGCAAACAAGTTGAAAGGAATGCATATTGTTAATAGAAAAAGAAAGTAAAATATGGAAATAAGTAACAGCAGGGTATGAGTTTGAAGGTTGTGTAAGTACTGGCACATTTTAAAACATATAGATAAATGACAGTGTCTTATTAATGCACACCCTGGCACTGTGCATTGCTCTTAGAAGACTAACACAATATTTTGCTTTTTATTTTCATGAAAAAAACAAAAATAAATAAAAAAAAGATTTTTTGACAGTTTATAAACACATTCTCTAAGGCTGAATGTTAATTAATAAAATGTAAAGCAATAGGAAAAAATATTTTATATTTGGCAAAAGAAAAAGCAAAGGACCCATAGCTGAAGGAAATACTTAATACATTAGATACTATCCAAAAGAGTCAAAAAAGTGAGAGCACTGAATCTAAGACACTGCTTTGGAAAAATCTCAGATGAATCATAATGCTGTGACTCTGTATTACATACAGGAGTAGTGCTACATATATTCTCCCTTTGGCATTTCTAGGCAAAAGAAACACATTAATACTTGTATCTGATTTTCCCATGGGTTTATACTACACCCCAGAATAATTTATCCTACAGCTGCTGGGCTAAAGTGAGTACAAAATGCACAGTACAATACTGCCTTTTATATATTGTATTTGGTGCCTCACCTCACCTTACTTCATTGGTACATTGGCAAACATCAACTCCCTTTAGAAGAGAAAAGCAAAACTGTGATTTCAGCAACTTGCAACTGAAAGCTGAATTGCTCCTATAGTAAAGAAATATTTGGTTGGGATCACACAGAGTTACAATGTCATCTAGGTTGGAAGAGACCTCCAAGATCACCTAGTCCAACCTCTGACCTAACACTAACAAGTCTTCCACTAAACCATATCCCTAAGCTCTACAGCTAAACGTCTTTTGAAGACCTCCAGGGATGGTGACTCAACCACTTCCCTGGGCAGCCCGTTCCAATAACTAACAACTCTTTCAAGTAAAGAAGTTCTTCCTAATATCCAACCTAAACCTCTCCTGGTACATCTTTAGCCCATTCCCCCTCATCCTTTTGCCAGGCACATGGGAGAATAGACCAACCCCCACCTCTCTACAGCCTCCTTTAAGGTATTTATAGGGAGCACTGTCACATCCCATCCCCTTACTGACATTTCCTTCAGGTATTCCAGGGCTAGTAGAGGGAGAAGAGCAGCTCCTGGTTTACTGCTTAAATTTTCCCAGTCTGTAGAGCCCCTAGCAGAGCAGGAAGAGAACAACACATTTGTCACTGCAGCTTATTGTCTGCAGAGTTCAGTAGGGCCTCCACCTTCAAGTTCTCAGGACAGTTTTCTTGTCCCTTGTTACTTTAGAGAGATTCAGTACATGAAGGTTGATTTCACTGCATGGAGAGATGCCATGGAAAAAAATTATGTGAGCTAATGCATATCAGAATTTTAATATATGTTGTTCTGATAGCTAGTCTTCCTTTAGGGGGACACATCAGTACCTGAGTCTTCAGCAGTTCTTTCATTAAGCAGAAAACAGCACAGTCAAATCTAATAGCTGGAGTCTGAAGGCCAAAAAATTAATACCGGAAATAAAGCTGCCATACATAAATAAATATTGCAACAGTTTTTTTGGGGGGTGTGATGGCCTGTTTATCTGCCAGCCTCTTTATATATAGAGACTAGTCCATTCTTCAGGACATCTGATGTTGATGTTCTGACTGAACACTTCTGATAAATTTTTACTTTAAGATTCACGAATCTACAAAATTAGGTATTTGGTAATGGCTAAAACCATATGCTAGCAAAATATTGGGTACTAGTCAGTTTACAATGTTCTCCAGAACTTTTGAAAGTTTGATTCTGTTTGCCATGAGCAAAGTTCTTAACCAGGTATTTGAGAACATTTTTTCATATGTCTTGCTATGAAACCATGCAAAAGGACATTTGAAAATAATTAAATAAAATAGATGTAACATTCAAACACAACTGTCATTACTTTGTTGTATTTATTACCAAAATCAATGCATCTACTTACTATTAGGTTTGCCGTGTTTTATTGTTCAGTGTTTCATACGAGTTCAGTGAAGTATCACAACCCTGTGCTGTGAGTGCCTTTCACTTGAGGTACAGGAAAAATAACTTGTCCTTTAACAGGAGAAGTGTTCAGGAGGCTTGGCTTAACCAAATGAGGGAACAAAAATAATATTAATATTCCTACAGTTTCTGTCATGATTCACATTTACACTAAACAAAATCTCCCACGAAAGACTCCCACTAAATCTGACAGACTCTAGAAGAGGCAGGCATCAAGGAACCAGAGGATCTGTTGTCTTTAGCTGAAGCTTTCATAGAAATCTGATCATTAAAACAATCAGCAGAAAAACAAAACATTTGATCCTGCTCCAGCAGTGCTGTTTGTAGAAACAAACCCTTAAAGCAAAGATATGGGGACTATAAAAATGAATACTTCAGAACAGAGAGGATTGCAGCTGCCTACTTGGAGGAGAAGCTGGGAACAACATGTGAGAGCAAATGTCTTTCTCCAAATGCTTTTTCTGCAAACTCAACATCCATGTCAGTTCATTCAGGTCATCACCAAGTATTGCTACTCATACTTACTAAGCTGCTCCAATACTCCACACATCTTTTCAACAATACAAGATCAGAGACCCTCCAGGGTTTTTCAACCTGTGGTTAAAACAAAGCAGATGACAATCAAGTATGGTTAACATTATTAAAGCATACCGTGCACTGTCAGAATGCAAACTGAGACTTGGGCAACATCAATGCTGACTCCTTCTGAAGGTAAAACAAATCAGGCCCTTTCCTGATCATGTAAACATATCTGCAAGCTGTGTTGTAACACAATTGTTTGAGCTTAATTATTTAAACTTCGCAGGTGAAAGAAGTTGAAGTTGATTTAAATCTCCAAATAATCTGTGACACATTCCCTTTTCACTGGAAATTTCTGTAAAACTATCACAAGTTTCCCTTTCAAAAATATTTTCAACAACGTTTTCAGCTCATGGGAAAGAAATTCATGGTAAGAATGGTGCGGCATAAACTGCAGCTGCATTGAAAGGGGGAAAACAATGACATCTCGTAAGGAGATAACATATATTAGAGTTTGGAAGATAAAGCTAGGAGTGATAAAACCAACAAAAGAGCACTGTTATGCTTGTACTTCACAATCCAAGGTTAGAGTAACAATGTATGTAGAGTTATATACAATTTAGAGCAAGATAAGACCAAGATATCATCTGGAAGAATAACTATTCTGAGACAAAGTGAGATCTGATTTTTTAAAGTAGAAATAATATACAAGGGTCTAACACAAAGGGTTAAGTTACCAGAAAGAGTCAGCATAGTTTTGATTTACACCCTTGATGATCTGCCCTTAGATATCACATACAAGTCAATCTGAAGAAAGACTTAAATGTTTAATTGTTTGCAGTTTACTGTCATTCTTTTTGTACCTAAATCACCTTTAAAGACATCAGTGAGTTTGTCTGCATGGAGAATAAGAGTGAATTAGTCTCTGTTGCTAAATACAAATAAATATTCACAGAACACTTGAAGAAATTCAATAAAAAGGATATCACGTCATGTGTTTTCAAATGCAGTGCCTCAGAGAAAGGAGTTCAGTAGCCTTTTTTCCTAAGGCTGACACATTTTGATTGAATTTATTTAAAGATAATGTAATGTATTAACTATGGATTTACCAACAGTGAAATACAAGGTTTATTTACAGAGAAAAAAAAAAAAGTTTGGTTTACAGTTACACATTAAAAACATATTTCAGGGAGTGCGATTTAATAATTCTGCTGACTGCTTATCATAGTGCATCTCCAACGTTATGTTTTACTATAGAGTAATATTAAGATAAGGAATGAGTTTTTGTCTAGGCAAGGAAGAATAAGATTTCTGGTAAACATCCAGAAAAGTGTTTTTTTTTTTTTTTTTTTTTTTTTTTTTTCTTCTTCTTGTAGATACATTAATTTTGAATTGTGTTTATGAATAAGAGAATAAGTTTCCATTGTCCTGCTGGATCTTTCCATTTTGCTGTCATAAAAGAGGAAGACAGGTTCTAAATATAATAATTTTTTTTTTTTTTTTCCTCTAGGGATAGTCTACATTACCTTGATAACTAGATGTCTTGCAGAAGCAAGGACAGGTAACCTGGGAGGAATACAGAGACATTGTGTGAACATCCAGGAGTGAAGTTAGGAAAGCTAAAGCCCAGATAGCCCAGAATCTAGCCAGGAAAGACAAGATGAACAAGAAGGGCTTGTTCATCTTGAAGGGTACATCAGTGGTAAAGGAAGACTAGGAAAAACATGGACCCTCTTAAGAAAGAAATGGGAAACCTGTGTCCTGAGGGAACTCACAGATGAGATTGCTAAGCCACTCTCCAACATATTTGAGAAGACATGGCAGTCTGGTGAAGTTCCCACTGACTGGAAGAGGGGAAACATAACTTCCATTTTTAGAAAGGAATAAAAGGAATAAAAATTTTAAAGGAATAGCTGGAGTACTACAGGACAGTCAGTCTCCTCTCTGTGCCTGGCAAGATCACAGAGCAGATCCTCCTGGAAACTGTATTAAGGGACATGGAAAATAAGGAGGTGATTGATGACAGCCAACCTGGCTTCATTAAGAGCAAATTGTGTTCAAAGCATTTAACACTATCCTGGATGATATCCTTGTCTATTTATTGGAGAGAAATGGATTTGATGGATGGACAACTTGGTGGGTAAGGAATTGTTTGGATGTTTGCACTCAAAGAGTTGTGGTCAACAGCTCAATATCTAGGTAGAGAACAGAGTTACTCATTGGTTAGTATTGGGACTGAAATTATTTAACACATTTGTCATTGACATAGTGAAATTAAGTGAATGCTCACCAGGTTTGCTGATGACACCAAGCTGCTTGTGTGGTGGACACACTGGGGGGAAGGGATGCCATCCAGAGGGACCTGGGCAAAATTGAGAGGTGAGCCTGTGCAAACCTCATGAGGTTCAACAAGAGCAAGTGCAAGGCCCTGCACATGGATCAGGGCAATCCTGAGCACAAATGCAGGATCAGTGGAGAATGGATTGAGAACAGCCCTAAGAAGTGGGACCTGGGGGTGTTGGTAAATAAGAAATTTAACATGAGCCAGCAATGTGCACTTTTAGCCCAAAAAGCCAACCTCATTTTGGGCTGCAGCAAGAGAAGCATGACTAGCAGATCAAGGAAAGGGATTCTCCCCATCTGCTCTGCTCTCATGAGACTGTACCTTGAGTAGTGTTTTCATCTCTGGGGCCACCACCACAAGAAGGACATATAGTTCTTACAACAAGTCCAGAGGAGATCCATGAGGGTAATAAAGAGGCTGGAACACCTCTCCTACGAAGACAGGATGAAGGAGTTTGGGGTTGTTCAGTCTGGAGAAGAAAAGGCTCTGCAGAGGCTTTATAGCAGCCTTCCAGTTCCTACAGGGGGTCTACAGAAAAGCTGGGGAGCGACTCTGTCAGTTCATATAGTGACAGGACAAGGGGTAATGGCTTTAAACTAAAGTAGCTAAAATTTTAAATTAGACATTAGAAAGAAATTATTTATTGAGAGGATGGTGAATCACCAAAAGATGTTGCCCATAGAAGCTGTGAATGCCCCATCCCTGGATGTGTTTAAAGCCAGGTTGAATGGAGCTTTGGGCAACCTGGTCTAGTAGGTGTCCCTGGCTATGGCAGGGGTGTTGGAATTAGACGATCTTTAAGGCATAACCATTCTATTATTCTACAAATTTTGTCATGAGAATATATGAGAGAAATGAAAGCTGCCAACAACCTGGTAGCTGAGGCACTTATTTGAGAAAGTCGTATTGTGTAAGAAAGCCATGTTCAAAGCCTCTTGTCTGCCTAATTCAGTGCAGGGAGTTGAACCTCCATATCTACAAGTGTTAGTTCTAACCACTCTATTATGGAGTAATGTCTTTTTCTGTCTTGCTGCAGTGCATTTCCTACAGAAGGTTGTCTCTCATAAAAGCAGGTCCAAGACCCTTACTCCAAAGGGATCTGTGAAGTACATTCAACCCCCAGCTGAGAAGCAAGCACATAACCCGGATCTCTACCTCACTCTGTTCCTAGTTGTGACCAGGAATCCCACTGACTATATTACAGCCAAATCCTGACTATTTACATGAATTTTATTTGGATTAACATTTTGGTTCATTTGTTTGGTTTGGTTTATTTGTTTGATTGTTTATTTCATAGAAACTGCAGTTGAATTTGAATAGTTATGAGTGTCTGGATTAGAGGTCCTGGCCTCCTAGCTGCTCCTGGTGAGGTAGCATATCATATACCCATCATCCTGTTGCTCTCCATATTGGTCTGGTTTTATTACAATAGTCATAACGGCAGAGCATAGTAAATAGTTTAAAAAATGAAGTTGGATATAGGTGCTTGTAGCTATTATCAGTAAAATGCAATACCAGGTACAAAATCAGTACTCTCTAAACAGGTTGTCTTAGATGTTTTAGTTTACACAAAGACCAATTGTTTCTCAAGTCCTAAGTTAAATATCATGGCTTCTCTGTTCTCCCCAAAATACAGGAAGAGAATTAAAAAAAAATCCCCTTTTCTTCCATAATAGCTTTTCTTTATTGCATGACCAAATGAAGACCTCAGGATCCAGTTACCCCAAGGGTGGTTTGCTGCAAGCCTTGGCCTTATTTATCAGCAATGACATTTCTAAGGCTAGATGGCTTTGCTTGCCACTGTAATTTGTGTTTTCTCATCTCAGTTTGGGTGCAAGTAAATGAGTTTAAAGTGAGAGCTTTTGTTTCAATTTCTCTCTTTTAAAAGTTATACTAGTGTTTGCATTGCATTTTATTTCCTCCCTAACATTTGGGAATAGAAGGGTGATATAGTCCATAACTTCACTGTCTGCACAAACTCCTTCTTAAGACAAAGAATGAAGTAGCTGATTGGAATAACTTGGAAGTGGTACTCCAGTTTCAGTAGACCAGGACACCAGATAAGAGGAAAATGAGGGTGATCGCAAATGTTGAGAAAAGAATTCCTAAGAGGTTTACAAAAACTATAGATAAATTTAGGCACACATCTTTATCAGTAACTCATTTTGGAGGAGGAATAGCTGGTTAGGAACTACTTATTAGGAGTTCCTGTTCAGCAGTGCTCCAGAAAGCAGAGTGCTCTGTTAACGTGTGGATGGTCCATGCCTGCTTTTCTCTGCTGGTGATAGGTGCATTTTCACTGTTTGTTTGTTTTTTGGTTGTTTTTTTTTGTTTGTTTGTTTTTTTTTTTCTCCTTGGCCTGCATTGACCTCTTGTCCTAGTTTCAGTTAGAACAGAGTTAATTTTCTTCCTAGTAGCTGGTAGAATGCTGTGTTTTGGCTTAGGATGAGAAAAGGGGATAACACCCCGATGTTTTAATTGTTGCAGAGCAGTGCTTATACCAAGCCAAGGACATGTCAGCTTCTTGCTCTGTCCTGCCAACAGGCAGGCTGGGGGTGCAGTAAGAGCTGGGAGGGGACAGACCCAGGACAGGTGACCCAGACTAGCCAAAGGGGTATTCCATACCATCTGATGTCATGCTAAACAATATATAGGGGTGGCTAGCCAGGGGAGGGGCGCCGGACTGCTCGGGGTTAGGCTGGGCATCGGTCAGCGGGTGGTGAGCAATTGCATTGTGCATCACTTGTTTGTACATATTATTAGTAGTAGTACTATTATCATTATTGTATTATTATTATTATTATTATTATTATTATTATTATTATTATTATTATTATTATTATTATTATTATTATTTTGTCTTATTAAACTGTCTTTATCTCAACTCACGGGCTTCACTTTCCACCTCTCTCCCCCGTCCCAGAGAGGGAGGGGAGAGGGTGAGCGAATGGCTGCGTGGTGTTTAGCTACCGGCCGGGTTAAACCACGACACATCTATATGTGGTTCCTCTTTACAAGTACTGCAGCTACATGGAAGTGTGAATCTACTCCAGAGTATCCCCATTAAAGAGTTAAATAATATGATCTGGATTTTGTATGATTTTTATGATTACCTCTAAATATAGTTTTATTTTTTATATTCGTCTTTGGCAAAACCTTAAGCTTGAGAGTGTTCTCTTCTCATCTGGCCAAGGTGTCAAAGTGATGGGTGTGAGCACTTGTAATTCTTAATCCTGTACAGGTTATTTTTAGAATTTTTCTTGCTGCTGTAATAAAATGAGGAAAAAAAAAAAAAAAAAAAAAGTGTAGTCTTTCTGTCAAGTTATGTTTAATTTTTGTACCTATTCCACACTGTAGTCCCAAAGATGCTCTGAGTGAAAAAAAAATAATTAGTTTTTTACCACTTCTGTACTTTAGCATGTATATGAATTGTAACATCACTTTAAAGGACAAGAAGTGAAGCTGTCCTGAGGCCAGGAGCCATGGCTTTTTACAGTTCCCTAAATAACTACAGTCAGTTCCATTTCTTCAACATATGGGTCAAATCTTTTTCATATAGACACTACTGGCATCCTGTAGGAAGAATATTTGCTTTTGGAGAGCCAGGGAATTGTTCTTTAATTGCAAGCATTTGGTAATGGACTCTTCTTTCTGTTACAACATGTACATCTTTCTTGCTCTTTGATGTTTAGCTTTTTGCTTATCAGATATCTGAGAATTACAGCTACAGTAACAATTCTCTCCTGCTCTGTTAGCTTTCTACTTCCAGCAATTTTTATCTTACTGTAGTGGTTTATTATTTTAAAGCAAGCATAACATTCACAGAAATCATTCTGTATATGTCACTTTCAGCATAGCTTTTAATCTACTTTTTTTCATCTGTAATATGGGACTTTTATAAATGAGTTAATTTAGTATTATTAGATAATTGCACAATTGTGAGATTTTCTGAATTTTGCCAATTTTAATAGCCTTCCACTGGATGCTTTCTAATAGTTTTATGTCCTTCTTATATTGTGGCACCCAAAACTGCACACAGTACTCAAGGTGAAGCTGCACCAGCACAGAGCAGAGTGGGAAAACCACTTCCCTCAACTGGCTAGCAATGCTGTGCTTGATGCACCCCAGGATATGACTAGCCCTTTTGACTGCCAGGGCATGCTGCTGGCTCATATTCAATTTGCTGTCAACTGAAAGTCTGGGGCTACTCTCCAGACTCTTATCCCCTAGTTTGTACATCCCAGGTGCAGAATATCCCACTTAACACTTGGGTCATAAAGGTAGCAGTGGGCCTAGAGCATCTTATGAAGTGGGCCTAGAGCATCCTATGAAGAAAGGCTGAGAGACCTGGGTCTGTTCAGCCTGGAGAAAAGAAGACTGAGAGGGGATCTTTTCAATGTTTATAAATTATTTTTAATTTAATTATGTTTAATTTATAAATTTACTTAAAGTGTGGGAGACAAAAGGATATGGATAACCTCTTTTCAGTGGTTTGTGGGGATAGAACAAGGGGCAATGGCCAAAAAATGGAGCACAAGAAGTTCTGCACCAACATGCAAAAGAAATTCTTCATGGTGAGGGTGATGGAGCACTGGAACAGGCTGCCCAGGGAAGTTGTGGAGTCTCCTCCTCTGTAAATATTCAAGACCCGTCTAGATGCCTACCTGGGCAACCTGTTCTAGGGAACCTGCTTTGGCAGGGGAGTTGGACGCAATGATCTGTGAAGGTCCCTTCCAACCCCTACAATTCTGTGATTCTGTGATTTCCTCTTGTCCTATTGTTTGCTGCTTGGGAGAAGAGACCTATCCCCAACTTGCTACAACTTCCTTTGAGGTAGTTTTAGAGCATGATAAGGACATCTCTGAGCATCCCTTTTTCTCCAAGCTAAATAACTCCAGCTCCCTCAGCCACTCCTCATAAGACTTGTGTTCCAGACCCTTTACTAGCTTGATAGAATCATAGAATTGCTCAGGTTGGATGGGACTTTAAAGGTCATCTAACTCCAACCTCCTTGCCATAGGATTCCTATTGCTAATTACCTGGAAGAAGAGACCAACCCCCAGCTTCCCTCGACTTCCTTTCAGGTAGTTGTAGACAGCAATAAGGTTTCCCCTCCTCTTCTCCAGACCAAACAACCCTAACAACCCAAACAACCTCTCATGAGGGAACACTGAGAAATGCTCCAGAGCCTTCACCAGCTTGATAGAATCATAGGATGGCTTGGGACCATAGAAGGGACCTTAAAGATCATCTAACTCCAGCCCCTTTGCAGGCAGGGATGCCACTCACTTGGTCAGGTTGGCCAAGGCCCCACCCAGCCTGGCTTTGAACACCTCCAGGGATGGGGCATCCACAACTTCTCTGGGCAACCTGTGTCAGTGCCTCACCACCCCCTGAGTGAAGAATTTCCTCTTAATACTTAATCTAAATCTATTCTCTCTTAGTTTAAAACCATTCCCCCTTGTCCTATCATTATCTACTTGAATAAAGAGTCCTTCTCCAACCTTTTTATAAGACCTTTTTAAGTATTGAAAGGTTGCAATGAGGTCTGCCCTGGAACCTTCTCTTCTCCAGGCTGAACAGCCCCAGCTCTCTCAGTCTTTCTTCATAGAAGAGGTGCTCCAGCTTCTTGATCACCTTTGTGGCCCTCCTCTGGACTTGTTCTAATACTTCTATGTACTTCTTGTGCCTTGGGCCCCAGAGCTGAATGCAGGACTCCTTGTGGGGTCTCACAAGAGCAGATTAGAGGGGAAGAATGGCCTCCCTCACACAGCTGGTCATGCTTCTCTTGATGAAGCCTAGGTTTGGTTTTCTGTGCTGCAAGCACACATAGCCAGCTCTTGTTGAGCTTTTTACCAACACCCCCAGGTCCTTCTCATCTGGGCTGTTCTTAATCCATTCTCCACTTAGCCTGTATTTGTGCTTGGGTTTGCCCCTGGACCAGATGCAGGACTTTGAACTCTGCTTTGTTGAACTTCATGAGGTTTGCACAGGCCCACTTTTCAAGCCTGCCCAGGTCCCTCTGGATAGCATCCCTTCCCTCCAGTGTGTTGACTGCACTCCTCAGCTTGGTGTCACTGGCAAAGTTACTGAGAGTGCACACAATACCACTGGCTATGTCACCAAAAAAGATGTTAAATAGTGCCAGTCCCAATAGTGACCCCTGAGAAACACCACTCGTTATTGACCTCCATGTGGACATTGATTATAGAACAGCTTATATGTTGAAGTTGTAAATCTGGAAAAAGCAGAGTCTCTTATGGCTCTATTTTGTTATACTGTCACTATGAACAACATCAGCCATAGGCAGATGCATTTCAGGAACACTTGCCCATAGAAATCTGATTGGAGTTATTCACTAGAGTAGGATCCAAATACAGTAGCATAAATATATCACATGTAGGTGTGTAAAAGTTTGAAAAAAAAAAAAAGGCTCACAGAAATGAAATAATTAGATCTTCAAATTTTCTGAAGATGGATTCAAGGGAAAGAAAATTGAAGAGTCACAGTCTGTGTTTATTGCTGTGGTTTCAGCAGCACAGATGTAGTTGTGGTTGAGTTGGATCCTCCATTTACAGCCCAAATATCTTAAGGTTTATATCCAGGATGTTTCATAGTACAGCTGGTTGAAAGTGAATATATGGATATTAGTGAAACAGGTTATGTAAAGTTACTTATTTCTGAAATTACAGTAATATAGAGAAGGGGGAATGTTGTTTCAAATAACTGGGAAGGGAGATATTCTTTACATTAGCTTCAGATGAAAATATTGTTTCAGAATATACACATTTTAGCAAAAATGATAAAACTTTTAATATCTTAAAATAAAGAACAAAACATTGCTATGGATTATGCCTAGGAAATGCTTTCTGAAAGTTTTTTTGTTTGTTTGTTTGTTTGTTTGTTTGTTTTTGTCTTAATAAGTACAGTAATTCACTGTGAATTTAAATACAGTTTATTTTTGGAATAGTAAGCACATGGGATGAGGATGTAGCTATGTGGCTATTCTAATGTGTTTATATGGATTTTGAATTCATTTTTATTTGTCATCCACATCCCCCCCCCAAAAAAAAAAAAAAAAAAAAAAAAAAAAAGATCTTGTTTAAATATATATTTAAGTGTGTTTCACTAGTGAAATGGGGACTGGCTTTATCCATTTGGCATCTGTCAGTAGGGAGTACTGACTTCTGAGTAAAAAACACTTACTGAGTAAAGATTGTAGCCACTGAAGCTAGATAATAATAGAAGGGCAAAGCATTGACGGACACAATCACAATTTCAATTTCTGTGCTTGTGGATACTTTGATCAGAAATTCTGCACCTGGGTTTGCTGAGGCAGGGAGAAACCATTTCCTAAAGGACTTGCCCAGTTGCTCTGTGCTTGTGAGCTAGAAGGGCATGTGAAGGTTGAGAACCAAAGGGCTTTGTTGGTACTGTGAGAAGTGTGTTTTCAGAACAAAAACACAGACCCTCCTACAGTGCACTCTCACGGCTGCCCTTCTTCCCTGTCAGTCCTGGAACAGCACATCCATACCCATCCTCTCAGCAGAGGCTTGTAAACAGGACTTGTAACTATAACTCCAGTGTTCTGGCTCCTTTGTAAAGACTGGAGTGCGTTTCTCATCTCAGATATCAGATCAGTTAAAAAAAAAAAAATAAAATATTTTTTTTACAGTGGTTAGTTGTGCATCTGCTGATATTGACTTGGTGTTGGAAAAGCTGTCAAGGGAGCTGAAGCACTCTGCCTACCACTTATTAATATTTGTATTTGCTGCATACGGCATAAGGTCCCTGAACCAGCGAGGTCAGTGAAAATGTGTTGTGCTAACAGCAAACTCCAGAACAAAAATTCTGCTGGAGATAATTCTTCAGTGTAGACTTTAAGAAAGAGTATGCGCATTCTAACAGGAACAACTTATTTTAGGATATATTAGCCTAGAACTTATAAAAACAAAGGTATAGAGAGAGCTTACAGGAGTCAACATACTACATGCCAGTGATGAGAAGGTTTTTCTTAAATGAAAAGCAATTACAACCTTTTTTATCTTAATGCACAGCTCAGCAATAATGCAAAAACTATTGACCTCACTTCCACTGCACTTACGTGCCACATGTATCTAATTCATCTGAGGAACAAAATCCTGTTTTCTCTCTTCCCTTCCTGAAAGAGGAATTGTCAAGTATAATGGAGACTATGAGTCCCTAAAATCCCTCCTCAGTCGTTATGGGAGACCCAGTGTTATTTCTTGCAGCTTGTGCAGGTTCCTGAGCCACCCTGGTGGATTGGCTTTTCCCTTTCTTACTCCACTGCCCTGCCCATTCCTCTGAATGCATGTTTACCTCAAGCTCTTCCCTTTTCTTTTACCTTTTTCTTTTACCTTTCCTTTTGTGGTGTGGGAGTGAGCACAGCTACCAGAAGAGACAGCTTTTAGGGCTGTGTGGAGAGGGACTAATAGGGGAGCTGATGGTCCTGAAAATATAGGGCTTGGATACACTTCCCATGACAGCGAGAGAGGATGCAGGGGAGAGAAGATCCTAAAACCTCCATGGGGCTAGAGTCTTCCCTCTTTCCTTCCAAGCTGGTTGGGGTCAGGGGAGACCTCCCACCCCTAGAAATATTGTCCACCACAAGTCATATTTAACTTCTCTTATCACAAAAATCTCATGAAATTTTTGTCATGTTCTTACAAGAGACTGGCAGCCATTTTTAACCCCATTGCAAGGAGAAAATGGCAAAAAGCAGTACTGTTTCATCAGATGGGTGGTTTGAAAGTGCTGCTGTAGCATGCTGAGGGAATAAAAACTATTCTCCTATAAAGCTGCAGTTAGTTAACATTGCAAAACAGATTTGGAAACTTAAAGACTTCTGAAAGACATTGACTTCAGGACTAAGAGTAGAAGTGACAGCCACCCAGTGATAGGGACAGGGATGAAAAGAAGCACTGACATCTCCAAGAAAGGCATAAGAGTTCCTGCCCAGGTGGGAGTGCGTTCCCATTCATCAAGGAGACACTCTGAGGCAGTGGATGCTGGAGCCTGAAGCTGCAATGGCTCTCTCAACACACTGGTCAGAGGATGCAAGCAGGATGCCAAGGTGAGGTGGCTTGCTAAGGTCAACTTGATTGAAAGCCTGTCTGGGAAGGTTCTTAGGAACCTGGATCTGTGACCAGGCCTTTGTTTCCAAGTCTCTGTTCCAAAGAGTAATGTGTTGCTAGCTGTGTATCCAATCCAGTCCTTCCAATCCCTAATCATTTTGAAACATCTGGAGGCTACCAGCAGGTTGTACGTTCAGTGGCATCTCTACTCTGGTTATTCATGGTCTGCTGCTTGTTTGCTGCCTGCAAACAAGCTTCCTGGTGCTTTCAAGAAAAGTGGGAAAGGTTTTAGACACTGTGTTGTGAACTTGAGGCAAGAAGGCTCATCCCTTTCCTTCAAGTTTCTGGTATACACAGCTCTTTTTCCTTTCCCCTTTTCTCTTCTACATGCACACACACACGTGGCATAGAGCCGGTGCTTTTCAGCCATGTATTATAAGCCCTGAACTGTCCAGATCTCACCCTCAAGGTGAGGGAAGACTGCAATTGTACACATCAGGCATATGTATTAGACAACACACACACACTGAAGAAATATACACTGGAAAATAACTTTTTTTTCCCTCAGCTGACTGTCCATATGCCACATTCACATCCTGTGTAGCATCTCTTCTTTCCCCAGAATTGTATATCCTGCAACTTGAAGGACAGTTTGGACATTTTTATGGAAACACCATCCAAGACAACATCTGCTGCTCTCCTGGAAGGTCTGCCATATTCAAAAGTGGTCCCTGAAGCCTCTCTGACAGCCCCAGGGGATGAGACCCCTGTGAGGAGCCAACAAGGCTTAGCCTTCACAGTAACATGGAAACTCTGCCCAGAGTTGTATTCAGTACCAGGATGCTGGGCTTCACTCAGGTCTTTGCCTCAAGTTAGCTGTACCTCTCAAGTCTGCCACAGTGTAGGAACAGCCTAGAGAGATATGGGATAGCTTAGGGATATGGTTTAGTGGGGACTGCTACCGTTAGGTCAGAGGTTGGACTCGATGATCTTGAGGTCTCTTCCAACCTAGAAATTCTGTGATTCTGTGATTCTGTAAGATTTCTGAAGGTTTTTGTTTTGTATATACTCAAAATACATACGCTTGATATCCTAGGATTGTGATGATAGCTCAGTCCCAGAGTCCAAGATTTGGGGAAATAAATGTTTGATTTGAATTGAAGGCTAAGATGAATAAATAAGCTTCTAGAACTAGAAGCAGATTTTCAGGCAAGAGTACCACAATTCCCCGGCAGAGGAAGATATTTGTGACCTGAACTGGGATGACAGACCTTTAGAAAGCTTGTGCTCGAGCTCTATGGAATAATAATAATAATAATAATAATAATAATAATAATAATAATAATAATAATAATAATAATAATAATAATCTTTTTCCTTTTCTGCTCCTTAGCTTTGTACAAATTATGTAGTATGCAAAATTATTCAGAGCACGTCATGTATTGATGAGTGTCTGTGGTCTGGGAGGTTTTTGGCATGAGTTCATCAGCCAGAAGCCATTCTCAAAGATTTTGTGGAGGTTGGCTGTAGAACACAGGCCAAATATGCACAAAGTTTACTTTCTTCCCTTCCAGTGTAGAGTTCAGCTGGTGAAAGTTTATGAAAAGGAGATGTAAAATACAATGGTCCATGGTCCCTAACTTTGAAAGCACTTCCATGTCATTTGTTAATGAATCTTTTTAATCTGACTGAAAATATTTGAATTACTGTATTTGTAAATATACTGTAAATAATATACTATAATATACTAATAATATACTGTAAATAAAAATGGTTACACAAGTGTGATACCTATTTGCTAAGTTGATAGTCAGGCACAGAAAGAGCTCTGGCTCTTCCTGGTGCATGGAGCATGCAGTGTTCTATTTCTTCATGCAAATGGCATGTGATGGCTCAGCATGTACTAGAGCATCATCAGGGTGCTGCTGCCTCTTGAGCGCCTTGATGTTAGTGTGTAGTACCTAGTGTGTAGTATCTATGTGTGTATCTATTTGTCTAGTATCTGTGTGTGTATGGACAATTACTCTAAAACAACGTAACAAAAGCCCATAAGGTACCTGTAATGGGTTCTGCAGAGATGTTCCCTGTGACTGTCATATGGGTTTAACTGAAGTCCAGCTAGCCAAAGCTGAGCTTCCTACTCTCATGCACACAGCACAGGCAGGCTGGACTCATACTTGGACGTAAAAATGATTTGGAAGGGACTTTAAAAAAGCTCTTTTAATGGTAGTCTGGTGATCCTTGATTTGAAACAAGTGGGAATGGTGCTGTTGATATGGTTGTGGCTGAGCACATGCTTATCCAAGCCCTGCAAAAAGTCAGTCTGGAACTTCTGGTTGCTGAAAAGAGACTGCACTTTTCTGCTGTGAGGATTGATCAAGACTGATGACAGCGATGATTAGGATGGCAGGCTCTAACTTGTTTTTCAAATGAATGTAAAAATACTACTGGGAATGTTAGCTATTAACTTTAAGCTGAAGGGAATACAAACGTAATGAATTATAGCATAAGTCAATATTGAAATCTGACAGTAAGTTGCATGATCCTCCAGAAGATTTTCTTTGGCTCATACACTGATCTCACTTTTTAATTGAAATTTTAGACAGTAGTAAAAATCCAGAAAGAAGTCCTTAATGCTTTTTTTCTCTTGAAGCAATGGAAATGGCAAGACAGGGTTGGCAATTCTCTTCAGGAATGGAATGAAGAAGAAAGACAAACATCAAATTCAAAATGCAAAAAAGATGTAGGGCATGGTTGGTTACAGATGCAGAGTATATAGACTATGGGTATTTCACTAATAATTCTGACAGGAAAAACCCAGACTCTGAGCTCAGTGTGTACTGCTTGCAAAGCATACGGTTGATAACATGATTGCTCAATGAAACAAATCATAAAGTTGTCCTTATTATGCACAGATATAAGGCTGATTTTAATCTTTCCATAACCATCAAGTGTTATATCAGCACAACTAGTATTTCAATGAAGCTCCACATAATTTTGATATGCAGAGAAATCTTTTGTTTCAACAGATACCAAATTCTTCATGCTAACTTTGTAAGAGAATCTGAATTATTCTACAGAAGTAATGTATTTTTAACTATTGAGTATGGAGTTAGATAAAACTGGGCATATAATTTAGAATCATAGAATCATGAAATCATAGAATATCCCGAGTTGGAAGGGACCCACAAGGATTGAGTTCAACTCCTGGCTCCACACAGGTCTACCCAAAAACTCAGACCACATGACTAAGAGTGCAGTCATACACTTCTTAAACTCTTAAAGCTTCTTAAACTCTGACAAGCTTGGCTCAGTGACTATGTCCCTGGGAAGCCTGTTCCAGTGTGTGACCACCCTCTTGGTGATCACCCTCTTCCTGATGGCCAGCCTTAACCTCCTCTGTCACAGCTTGACACCATTCTCTTGGGTCCTATCACTGGTCATTAAGGAGAATAGATCAGATTTAGTCCAGAATTTGACTAAACTGAAATTTTTGTGTGAGAAGTGTTGTATGTAGGGTCAAACCACAGGACATTTTGACATTCCAAGTGGATTTTCAATTACTTGATAATTATTTATGACAGATAACTTAGTTCAGTATTACTCAGAATAATAATCAATAGGGATCGTCGTTTTCTACTTTAATCTACTGTTGTTTTAACTATTGGATTTGGACAAATAGAACGTTCTGGTACCCACATGCTCCAAAGCTTGAGAGTTTAGTTCTAGTTCAGCTGTGGCACATTAGGATGTTTCTAGAGCTGTGCAGTCTCACCTTTGTAAGTATAGTACTAATAATCTTTTGAAAAGCAATTATTCCAGCCTCAGTGTCTATTTCAGGATATTGTATGAAACAAAGATAGCAGAAAGAGAGGGTGTATTACTGAGCTGCTGTCTGCAGAAACACTTTGAGGTTACCTCATCTGTGGAAGCACCTTTGCTTTCATACTTGTTATTCTCTGCACGGTGTGGATGTGCCTGTTAACTTCTCAAAGGCAGATTCTAGTTTTAAGGTCAGGGTATTGTTTTTAGTTTTTAAAAAGACATTGACAAAATGGGGAGCTTGCATTGTAATATTGACTTGCATAACTATCTGTATGGTTCATTGTACTGATTTTTACATTTCTTATTTATTTTTAAGTACCTTTGCAATTGGCAAAAATAGTGTTGCCCTTTCATGTCTTAGGTAATGAAGGAATTATAAAGAGGGTTGGGAAAGCACACGGCATGGACAAAAGGTAAGAAATTAGTATTTATGATGTAGGGTTTTTCAACATTGAAAATTTGTACTCTGGTAATAATCAGCAAAATATATATATTTTTTTTCTCCTCTCCTTATGTTTAGGGGATATAGTCTTGCAGTTTAGCCTGGCAAACAGTTAAGCACCACACTGCCATTCAGTCACTCCTCTCCACCCACAACAGTGGGACGGAGGAGGGAATCGAAAAAAAAGGTAAAAGTTGTAGGTTGAGATAAACACAGTTTAACAGGACAGAACAGGAAGGGAAAATAATAACAATGACAATAATAATAATACCATATATATTTATATATATATGTATATAAAACAAGTGATGCACAATGTAATCGCTATCACTCACCTACAGATGCCAAGCTCCTCCCCCCCATCCCCTATTTTTTTTGTTCATCATGACATTGTACAGCATGGGACATCGCTGTGGCCATCCTGGGCCAGCTGTCCTGGCTGTGTCCCCTCCCAACTCCTGGTGCACCCCCAGCCTCCTCACTGGCAGGGCAGCATGAGGAACTGAAACATCCTGGGCTCTGTGCAAGCACTGCTCTGCAACAATTAAAACATTGGTGTGTTAGCAGCATTATTCTCATCCTAAATCCAAAACACAGCACCATAACCGCTACTAGTAAGAAGATTAACTCTATCCTAGCTGAAACCAGGACAGGTGGATAGTATCTGAGTCATGACAGTTGCTGTGGAATGCAACAGTCTTATTCAAAATTTAAGATTTAACTTTTTTGTTACCAGTTCCTAAAGTCTAGAGGAAGTATTCTTTACGCAGAATTCCAATTGCCTAGCAGCTTCACACAGACAGCCAAGCCTCTTCTCAGTGAAAATCATATGTTTTCACAAGCTTGCAAAAGTAAGATTTCCTTTAAATATGTCTTATTTGGTTAGATACAAAGCAGATCTCCTGAGGTAAGGACTTGAATACTAAACTGGGAAGAAACCCAGGACTGCCAGAGCAGCTGAGCTTGAATATGCTCCATGGCTCTTGAGCTTGGAGGTTCCTTGTGGTTCCTTGCTGAGGAACCACAGCAGCCTAGCCGGGAGGCCTCGGGTGTCACCAAGAAGGAAACTGTTCCATGCAGCAGTGCTCCATCCTGTGATGGGCTTCACAGAGGTATGAGGGAGATTACTGTGTCTCCATCCCCCATCTCTTCTGATCTGGGGGTAGCTGCACTAACAGAGAGAAGTGCTCATATGTTCTTTCGCCTGCTGTGAAGGCAAGTGTGTGGGGTAGGGACTCTTTTAGGAGCTTGGGGAGCACTAGCAGTAGGCATGCTGCAGCTCGGTGACTCAGAACATCCTCAGGCAAATATGCATCTAGTGCTAGGAACGTGATGTTACTATTCACTATCATCTACAGGAATAACACCAGTGCCAGTCCTGATCCCTGGGTGACAACACTGTTGACTCATGTCTAACCTAAAAAGTGACTGCTAAGCTTTGCTTCCAATTCTTTGTTTTCAATTCTTTGCTTCTTATGCTGACTCATCTCCAGCATCACAGGTGACTGCTAAGCTTTGCTTTCAATTCTTTGCTCCTTATCCTTTAACCAGCTTTCAGTCCAGCTCATCCAGCTCCAAGGCAACATAGTTTCTCTAGTATACTTTGTGTCAAAGCATTTTGGGAAACCTAGATGCTTCCATAGGTGTCCTTTATCCATGTGCTTATTGATGCCTCCAAAGTACTCTAGCATGTTACTGAGGGAGAATTGTTCTTTGCAGAAAATATGCAGGCTCTTTGCAAATAGACCATAGCTTTCTATAAGCATGGAGATTTGTTCCACTCTGTGTAGCAGACTTTAAGCAGTGATATTTTGGATGTGAGTAGCTTCTATAACTGATAAAATTCTACTGTGGTGCATTAACTACTGAGGCTAGGAAATGATTAAAAAATGAATATGAAATTTCGATAAACGTTCCTCTTGCATCTTGTCCTGAGGGGGAAGTTTTTTTGATGTGTTCCCTGGTAACCTATGCAATCCTCTTCAGCTGTGGCCTACTGAAGTAAACAGAGTAACTGTTTTGGCTTTCTAGTAAATAAGGTGAGCTCTACCCCTTGATGACTGCCAGCCAAAACTTACAACCTTCTGTAGCAACTAAGTGTGAAAGTGAGATATGACCCTCGCATAAGAATAATGATGGTAACAATAATAATAATCTAGCCTAATCTAAGATTTTTTGCCCCTGCTGCTTTTTCAAAAGCAGTTAGGCCTCACCAGAGTGACGTAACAGTTTCCAATGCATTCTGGACCACATGCTCTGCAGGCTGAACCATTAAGGACCTCTACGTACAGGTATCTAAGATCCTTTCCTCCTGCATTTTACATTTCACAGACCACTCCAAAGACATTCCATGGACATGGTATTAAGATGCACCCTGGCTTCCTCTGCAGAATCTTGCAATGAATTATTCCCACAGCGGCCATTTCTCTTGCTGGGTTCGTCTTCACACTGGGTAGGAGTTTGGGAAACAGTAGTATAAGAAGACCTGGAGTCAGGAACAGGGTCAGCACACCTGCTGCTGTATTTTCTGTCGCTGAGGTCTGCTGTGTTTGAGCTCCAAATGCTTTACAAAACCTGTCAGGCAAGAAAGAAGTGTCAGGAGGTGACTGAAGGCCCAAAAGGGTACAGCTGCTCTAATCTGCCAAAGGTAATGGTTTGTAATAATTTATAGCAGTTGTGGTCAGAGGCCAAAAGCCTGAAGTGGGTTTAGTAATCAACATAGATGGACAGAGATTTTATTCCATTAGTTCACATTACATAGTTGCACCTTCCTATAAAACTTATAGGAGAGATGATAGACAATGTTTTTATAGTGAAAATGTTTTTACCCTATAGACTGTTAAATGCACATTATTTTGGCAATAATAGTGTGGATATCATTATTTTATACATTGTTACTCTACTTCCTATCAGAAAATAGAAATGTATACTTACACCAACTTCTGTCTTTATGCCACCTTGATAAGTGGAAGCTCTGAATTCTAGTTTCTCAGGAACCATTAACTAAGGATAATTGCCTTGCCCATATGGTCATGTTATTTTCTATACAAAGTCAAATGTTTTATCAGTCTGTATTCATTAGCTAGAAAGGGATGGAAATGATTTATTCTCTTCCTTGCCTGAGACCCATGAATATGAACATAAGTAATTTTGTCCACAACATGTCACAATGATCTCTGTCAAACAGAAAATGTTCCACTTCCGGGCACCACCTATTGATTTACTAAAAAAGAGTAAAATGTGTTCCTAACTTAAGTAATTTCTAACATAACCTTCCTCAATCACAAACTTATCGACTTTTCCCCTACCTTCTTGTTTTATGTTACTTGGTGTTGTAAGGTAAGTAAATAGGGCTAAATAGTCCAACTAAAGAATTTTTCTCAGTATATGGAAATTTCTAGAAAAGGAATAATAACATAGTTTCCTCTGAAAGACAGTTTTTCACAAAAGCTGATTTTTTAGCCTTTTGTATTCCAGAAAGCGTGTTATATATTTACCAAAACTGTGCTAGTTGTGCTATATTAGGTGCTTACATATAGCATGGCAAGTCTATTTACTCCTATAATTAAGTCCTAAGCTTGTACACTTCCAGTCAAGGAGTTTCATGGTCTCAAAATAGTTCCCCAAAACATGCCAAAACTATGAGTGATGTGGATACTTAGTTTTATACAGAATACTGGAGGTTAGTGACACATATCTGTGATTCTGTGATATGTAATACATAACAACAAAATTCTATATATGCAGTGGACACTTGCCTCTGGAGACCCTGAGGTATACCTGATCTGCATCCTGGCTTGGATCTGCCTTTTAGGTACAATAATGCAGCAAAGGGAACAGCAAGAAACAGTAAATGTATGCCTGCTTCCAACTTATATGTGGTTCTTATAGTTGTATATAGTTACGAGATTTTTACCATGAGTATCAGATATCATGTTAGTGATGCTTAAATCTTCAACTTTTATTCCCTCTAAGAAGATCTTACCCAATAACTTCTAAACACTGTCAATTTTATATGTATATGTATGGATTTTTTATATGGACATACATACATATGAAGACATAAGAATATATAATGGTTTCCTAAAAATACAGGAATAAATCCTAAAAATACCTGTCTGGTTTGAAAGGCAGTAAATTTATTTTTAAAGCTTCTGTAAAATGAAAGTTGTACAACCACACTGGATCTAAGCCATGATTTTCTGGAAGGCATGTCTTTTTAACCTTCCCTTCACCCAAGTGTAAGGGGTGCTCCTCTTCATACTCAGACTGTGAGCTGTTCAACACTGCCTTGCAGAAACCCAGTCTCTGCTGTGACACACTTGGAGAAGTCTGTGACTAACCCCTCTGACACACCGTACAAGATGTGCAGTTCTTCTTTGACCGTATCTATAACAAATAAACAAAATTAGTCCTGGAAAATGAGTAGTCAAGACTGACAGTCAGCTTCCTTCTGGCTAGAATACTAAACAGAAAATGTGGCATTAGAATGAGATTGTTCCAGAGATATTCAAGTGTAATTTATTTTCTGAGTATTGCTTCTATGTGCATTTGTGCCTAGACACAGTGATTAGATTCTTTAGGGAAAAAAAAAATCCCTCTATAGATAGATTTTATTTTCCCACAGTACTTGAATTTTTCCATCTTATTACAATTCAAGAAGCTGAATTTTCACAGGCTTTTATTACTACTTCCCTGTCTGTACCTGGGCGTGGAGCATCTTGTTCTAGTCAGTACTTTATCACTAACCTTGTGTAAAATGATACACAAACAGCTGATAATAAAATAAATATCTACACGTAATGAAAAGGAAAATACATGTTTGTCTGTATTTTTTTTTCCTTTTTTAACTTCAAAGTGTTTTTTTTTTTTTGTTTGTTTGTTTGTTTTAAAGTCACTAAATTCCAAAGCTGATTTATAAACCGAAGGCTTTTTAAGCCCTATATACTTTGATAGATTTCAACTAAGACAATTCAACTAAGACAAAATATTCAACTAAGATTTATAGACTTCAGATACCTGACACCTCACTTCTTCATACCATCTTAGAGAAGAATAAGATGAGAAAACAAAACTTAATTATTTCTTTTATGAAATGGGTAAGAAAAAGAAAGGGCATTTGAAAAAAATTTTACCACCAAATGGTATGTTTAAGCCCAAAGATAATAGATAGGAAATTTTTGTGGGTGGAAGCATATCTTGTCAACATATATTTTGTTAATTGTCAACATATATTTTGTTAATTTGTCAACATATATTTTGTTAATATTCTTAAAAATATAAACAATACATAAACCACTGAGAATAGGTCATAGACTGAGGTTAAATTCCACTTACTTTTCCTTCTCATCAAAGTCGTATAGTAAGGGGATTATGGAAAATCTGCAAACTACTCCTAGACTTTTTTTTTTTTTGTAAAAACTTCTGAAAAGTATTATACTTGTCAATTCTTTATATTCTAATTTTGCAGTTACATTTATCTACTTCCCAACAGAAATTGAAAGAAGCTTGTATTTTTTGTCCTCTTCAGTCTTCTAGAATGAGGACCACTGTAAGGAAACTTTCATGGACAAGACTCAAGGATTTTATCATTATTCTATTCGAGTCAGTAAGACTTCCACACTGACAGCCTTGTATTTTTATTCTCCCAGTATACTGCTTCACGGCCAGGGATCAGACCAGATCACAAGACAATGTGATGGTTGGTAGGATGGAGAGAGATTTCTCTTGGCAGATTTATGCACAGTTGGGACTGCTATGCCAGAGAAGAATGTCAGTATAGTTACACCTAGTGTGGACAGTCTGGTTACATTCCTGACAGGACAGAGGTAGCAGGCTGAACAAGACATCTAGAACACAGTTGTGTAGGAACCTTTGCAAGGACCTATATGAGTACTTATGGAATGGAGGTAAGAGAAGGCAATGCTCTGTAGTTTAAGATATAATCTGTTGATTAATGAACTTTATGGGAGGATAGTATGAAATGCCCCCAATACAACATGTATGACTGTTGATGAAGGGTTGAGGAAACAGGGGAGGAAAGAGGGTCTTATACCAGTTAACATCTACCAGGATAGGTGGAGACATTACAGTAATAATAACAGTTCTTCCTAGCTCCATCTAAAAGAAATAGAAGCAGGCTTGTGACACTGAAAAATATATAGTACAGTTATTCATACTGTGGGCTGTGGGAAGACAAAGAAAGAAGAGCACATAGTTTTGAATGACACATTCTGTAGGCACAGAAGTATAAGACTTTAAAGGCTTTCACTCCAGAGGAATGGAAAGTGGCAAATATGAAAGGAGTACTTTTTTAAACGGATTCAGGGAAGTTTTGAAAAACTGTAAACAACTATAGGTGAATGTTGTGCCTGGTTAGGTGCTAGGCTCCTTAATAACCAATAGCATTAGCAGATGTGGAGTTAAATCCTATACAAGTGGGACAAAAGTTAACAATCCTATTGAAGTTTTTTAAAGGCATTGCTGGACATGTTGATAATATTGGTATGGTTGATAAGGTGCTTTTGGATCTCCAAAATATTTTTGAACAGTAATCTGATTAAAACTACAAAAACATAAAGGGACAGTAAGAAAGCTGTCTTGTTGATTCATAACTGACTGGCATGACAAAAAGCAAGACTGTTAGTAGAAACTCATAAGGCCGAGAATAAGCTATTTTAGTGCTTCTTAGGTACAAACAGTGTTTGTAATCTATGAACTGGATGAAACTTTTGAAAACTATAAGTAGTGTAGTACACAAACATCTCTGAACTCGTTTTCTTCTAGAGCAGATATAAAGGTATTTTGTACCTTCATGTGTCTGCTTTTTCACTGGTATCTGATTCTGATTATGGTGAGTAAAAAGTATGCCTTCACCATTAGTTTTTGAAGCACTACAGACCACGAACAGAATAATGTTTTTATAGAGAATGTGTGGTCACTGCTAAGCAGAGTAGTGCTTCTGGTGTTTCACTGTAAATATAGCTTTTTTCTTGCCTTTGTGAATGAGAGAATTTAACAGTGGGATACAAGTTATTTACTGTATCGTAGTTTTACATCAAAAAGTAATAAGCAGATAATACAGTCTAACACTTATACTCCTGTTACACCAGGAATTGGGAAAAAAACAAAAAAAACAAAAAAACAAAAAAACAACAACAAAAACCAACAGGAAAAAACAAAAACAAACAAACAAAAAAAATATAGTGCTCAGCTTACTACAGATGCTCTACTGAGAGTAGTTTTAATCTGCTATCTTCAATATTTGACTTCTTATATATGATATGTATGAAGCTTTTTGTCATGGCTTGTACGTTAGGTGGGTTTAGTAGAAAATACTTCAGCACATAACTTCTCTGCATAAACTAAAAAACAAGTCTTCCACCTCTTCAGAATGTGGTGGTTTTACTGTGCTAGGCAGCTGAACACCACAACTGCTCTCTCACTCCCCCTCCTTAGATGAAGAGGGGAAGAAGTAAAGTAAAGAACAACTCAGGTTGAGTTTGAGATAAGAGTAATTTAATTAAAGGGAAAAAAAAAAATATTAAGGAAAGATTATTATTAACCAAACAATTTAACTAAAGGGAAAAAAAAAGGGGGGAGGGGGGAGAGGGGGGAGGAGAGGGAAAAAGGAGGGGAAAAGGGAAAAAACAACAAAACAAAACAAAACAAATAAAGGCTATATGGAAGTGCAGAGGAAATAGATTTCTCTCTACTTCCCACAAATGAGTGGTGCTTTACCACGTCCTTGGAGCAGGGCCTCAATGCACATAGCTGGTGTTCAGGAGGAGGACCAAAGTTTTCATGAGAGCTCACCCTTCTCCTCTTCTTCCTGCTTCCACCTTTTTTTGTTGAGTGTGACATCATATAGTATGGAATATCCCTTTGGTTGGTTTAGGTCAGCTGCCCTGGTGATGTTTCTCACTTTGTTGCCCACCCCCTATGAGGGTTAGAGAGAGTCCTGATGCTGTGCCAGCACTGCTCAGCAGCGGACACAACACTGGTGTGATAACACTGCTGTTCTAGCTACAACTGCAGAGCACAGCACTGTATGGGCTGCTGCAGGGAAAGTTAACATCCCAGCCAGACCCAGTACATAGAACTTCAAAAACTTCTGATGTATATTGTTAGTGGGAATGTTCCAAATTGTACTTTTGAGGAATTCAACATTTATCTGTTTCCTATTTGATCATAAAAAGGGGGGAAACACATTTTTAAGCCATAGCTGTTTTCTTGTTGCACAGAATTAACTTATGAGAAAATAAATACTCTCGTGCTTCATTTTATGACATCTTACCAAGCTAAGCACAACTTTCAAGGAAGAAAACTCTTCCAAGATCTGTTGGGTAGGCCCAAGAACAGCAGAGACATCCATAAATTGTCTAACACAAGCCAGACAAATTTGGCTTAAATCTGTTTTTTTCAAGATGTTCTACTAAAAGATTGTTTTATTTTATTTTATTTTATTTTATTTTATTTTATTTTATTTTATTTTATTTTATTTTATTTTATTTTATTTTATTTTATTTTATTTTATTTTATTTTATTTTATTTTATTTTATTTATTTTATTTTATTTTATTTTATTTTATTTTATTTTAATTTTCACTTTTGGTACAATTCATTTCTCCTAAAGCTAGTTGTCTTCACATGAGAGAAGTGTTAAAATCCATTTATGGATTTTATGGGTAAAATTACATTTGATGGGTACTTATCTAAGCAGTCAATACAACACGACATTCATCTCATTTTCTAGCAGACATCTATATATGGTGAAATGCTTAACGTCCTCGACTCTGTTGACACTAAGTGGACCTTGAACACATACACACATGATGTAGGTACCCCAAAATAATGTGAGAGGAAACTTTTCCTGGGAGAGACACCATCCTGTACTTATGTTTTATATTTAAATGCCAATATGAGAAGATACACAGTAGAATAATATGAAATGGGATGTCTAGCAACAGAAGAAATATAGGTAGAATCAATTACATCAAAACAGCTGAATGAGTGTTTATGGGGGTGTTCCATCACGTTCAGGACTAACTGACATACCTGTGAGGTCAGAAATAAGATCTTCTGGAGTACATGGATATATTTTCAAAATGTATTAAGATATACAAGGCAAGGAGCAGATTCCTAAGCTGGTTTTGTACTGTGTTTTCTGTTTGAAAATCGGTAAGTGTCATACAGTTTTGTTAATGATACACATCATCTACTTTTAATTCTTAATACTGCTGTAAATCTGGTTCATATCTTCTAGTTAGATTAATCCATTAAGCAACAAGTATAAAAAAAAATAAAATATTCCCCATCATCAGATCGAAACAGAATAATATAATTATGCTACTACTGTGTTGTCAAGAAAAGTGTATTAAATACTCTGTCTTAAGCGGGTGAAATCAAAAACAGCTCTAAAAAATATTAATAAAAATTATCTTGTTACTTGTAGCAGTTAGGTTAATTAATTAACTACCAATGAATGAGTCATAGAACCTATGCAGCACAATTTCTAAAAACAGTGTTTTCAGTGGATATATTGTGGCAGATATAACAGTGTATGTCCTGGTTTCAGTTAGCACAGAATTAATTTTCTTCCTAGTAGCTGGTGGAATGCTGTGTTTTGGCTTAGAATGAGAAGAGTGCTGATAACACCCCGATGCTTTAATTGTTGCAGAGCAGTGCTTATACTAAGCCAAGGACATCTCAGCCTTTGCTCTGTCCTGCCAACGGGCAGGCTGGGGGGTGCAGTAAGAGCTGGGAGGGGACAGACCCAGGACAGGTGACCCAAACTAGCCAAAGGGGTATTCCATACCATCTGACGTCATGCTAAACAATATATAGGGGTGGCTAGCCGGGGGGAGGGGGCCGGACTGCTCGGGGTTAGGCTGGGCATCGGTCAGCGGGTGGTGAGCAATTGCATTGTGCATCACTTGTTTGTACATACTATTATTACTTTCGTATTATCACCATTGTATCATCATTATTATTATTGTTATTATTATTTTGTTATTTTTTTTTTCCTGTTTTATTAAACTGTCTTTATCTCAACTCACGGGCTTCACTTTCCATTTCTCTCCCCCGTCCCAGAGAGGGAGGGGGGAGGGTGAGCGAACGGCTGCGTGGTGTTTAGCTGCCGGTCGGGTTAAACCACGACAGTGTATTAATACATCTTATGACAGAAAACTTAAAAATAAACAAACAAACAAACAACAACAAAAACAAACATAAAAAATTTAACAAATGAAAACTAGAATAACTTTCCATTAGCTATTTGTTTTATCTTAATGGAGATAAAGGAAGCACCCTTCTTCATAAACAAACTGGAAACATGTAAAATTTTATGGCTTACATGAATAAGTATTGAATTTTTCAAGACTCATAAAATTGTAATTGAAAACTGAAATGTAGCTAAACTGAAACCAGTAGATTAACTAGATATAAAATAGTATTACAGACAAATAACACAATAGGGTACTACTTTTAAAAGTAGTACTTTTAACTTTTTCATAATAACAATTAATTTACTTATGGGAACTACTTTTGAATGTCAGAAAGAAACAAGCACAGTTATGCTAAAGAGAAGAGAATAAGAACTGGAACAGGTCCTAGGAAAAACTACTAAAAACAAAGATCCTGTAGTTATTTCTTAAAGGATTGTAACCCCTTCCCCTAAAATTCTATGTATGTTATTATATTAGATTACATTCTGTTGTGTTTCTTAGGTTTGACATTTTCTTTGACTCTACCTTTGACTATTTCCATTAGGAATAAATATGAGTTCTTATTTCAAGTCCATATATTAAAGTTCTGTCTGTCTCTGTATTGGGATTGCATCACACAGCTTTATTATGTTTCAAGATGGTAACTCAGAAAGCTGAGAGAAATATTTTGGCTTCCTGTGACCATATTTTAATGTGCACAATGACATATGTCATATGTCTACATATGTTTAATTATTTTGTACTTTTAAAAGTCCATTTCCTTTCACAAGTATGGCATATGTGTGCAGAACTTGAGCATCCCTTTTTTTTTTTTTTTTCCCCCCTAAGGTTTCAATCAAGCTATCGTAGTCTTAATATATATTTAGTCTTTGGTTCCCATATCTGGTAATAAAAGGATACAGCATTTCAAAATATCTCTACCCCATATATTTTACATCAGAAGAAACCCAGTTTGGTAAGCAGAGTTTTTTTGTTGATCCTCTTTCAGTCATAAAAATTCCAGCATAAATACCACTCCCATGAGAAAAAAGTTTCTACGAATGGTTCAAATACACCAGATCCAAGTAACCAGAAGGTCATAAGAGCATGTGAAAAACCGTGGTTCAGATATTTTTCACTTCAGGGGATATTCAATATTTTATTTTTACCAACATCAGAGCACAGGGTTTTTCTATTTGTCACCTGTAGTTCTAATCCTGCACAGGGATGTAGCAAGTTAATGGGCACCAATCAGACTGTGGGACTGTGAATGGAGCTAGTCTGCGTACTTTAGTCTGAGTCCATGCACTTACTGACTGATTATTTTTGAAAGAATAAATCTGCCTAATATTGTGAGAAGCATGAGGCAGTTTAGGAGACACTGTATACTAGCATCACTCCACAAAAAAAAAAAAAAAAAAAAAAGAAATACTGACAAGAAATGGTTCAGATCAGAAAGAAAAAGTGATCTGTAAGACTGTAAGGGAAATTCTGCTACAGCTTTTCTAAATACAGAAATGCTCAAGCTCAGAATGGCTTGCCTAGGATGTTTAAGAGTTGTTCAAAACAAAGGAATGTTTTAGGTACAGCTGATTTGCACATGGGCATGAAGTAATATATGTTACTGTTTTTCTGGTTTGGTAAAGCTGTTTCACCCACCATGAATATCCTCCATAGGAAGCTTGTCCCACTGTGTGTAACACTGAAAGATGTCGAAGCTCCTACTAACAGTGTGTGAATTCAGGATGGTTGTCATAGATTTCTGTGCTATCCAGAAAAATATGGCATTTCAGAGCTGTTTGGGAAGTGGGAAAGATTGTCTCATGGTCTTATGAAATACCCAATGAATATTTTTAGTCTGGTTTCACAGAAAATCTGCCTGATTCATGTAACTGTAACCAAAGAGTAGCTGTTCTGATAGCATCAAACTTGGTTTGGCTGCTAAACCTATATATAAACTTGCTGTAAATATGAAACTTATTTTGTCTATTAATGTCTATTTATCAGCCTATGAGAGCAATTTGCGTATTGAGGAAAAGATCTTGTGCTGCATATTGACAGGGATCTTAACTTCTTCACACATCACAGGATGTACAATCTCTTCATCCATTGGTTATGAGCAAGCACAGAAGAGTGAAAAGGAGGAAAAAAATCATAGAGATACTTGTCCCCTATATCATAGGGAACTGGAGACTGCAGTTATAAGCCTAATGACATTTGGATTGACTTCTAAAAAGTCTGCATGCTTTGTGGCTCCTTGTTGTGGCCTAAGGAGAAAGGGGTTTCATGCTAGAGCAATAGTAAAGAGCTATTCTATGTATCCTTTTCTGTTCTATGTCACATAAGTCTTTCTCCTAATGTGAAGCACCAAGGTCTATATGATGAGTTAGGCTATGAACCCATGTTCAAAATTACTTATGTAATATGAATGCAGTATTTCTTGTCAATGCTGTCGTCAGAGTTTAGACTGTTATCTGCCTAACATATTTCCAAAAACTTGCTCTATTTTCTCCTATAGTAGTCAGATTTTATTTCTTCCATGCAGTGTTGCCATTTTTGGTCCTCACAAAGGAATGCAGAGTTCATTAGTTCAGACGTTTTAAATGTTTTACCTTTGTCTGCATGTTACAGACATTTTATTGTGATATATCATCTCAGTGTAGAAATGGCTGTTGCTTCATCTCTGACGCAACATTTTTATTTTTTTTTTTTCCTAAACAAAACCTCAGTATGACAGATCCAACAGGGCTTCCCTTGCCTGGATAAACTCCAAATATTTGTGCTAGATCTGACATGTATAAAGCAGCTGGATGTAAGCAAATGCTTAGACATCACTAATATTTTAGCACTCACAGACATTTCCAAAAAACAGATCCTGTGAAGCCTTCTTTCCTAAAGTCTGATCCTGGAGGTAAAGTTGGTCATACCCTCATTATGGTGCAAATGTGCAGCCTGTCAGAATCTCAACCTGAGAAAATCTGATTTTGGATACTGAGGGCAAATGCTTGTCTAGTTTGCACAGCAGTTAATGAAGACTCCATTTTTTCTCAATACATAAAACATATGGGTGGACTGTTCGTTAGAAGAAAAAGTGAATGTGCCCGTTGTATGCATGTCTCCCCTACATTATCAGAATCTTGCAACTGAGATTATTCTTTTGATCTTTTAAAAAGACTACCAAATAAATCAACATATACCCTTTCATAGCCCTTCACTTTTCTCTGCCTTCAGAGCCATGGGAAATTTCTCCTACCCTTTCAAAGAACTCCTGCTTGGTTATGAGCTCACACACCGGGCACAGACTCTTCACCCTGAGAAGTACACATTTTGCTTTTTCCAAGATTGCTCCATGTAAATGGAATGAGATCAAAATTAAATGTCCTTTTACTATTGACTCTGTGACACCTGTCAGAATTAAAGAAAGAGGTGAAAATCACCTCTTCACCAAGAAGGTGAAAATAGGCCTTATAATGTATATGGAGTTTGCAAATTCAGCAGATTTAGGGACAGACAGACTTTCTGCTTTGTTCATAGTCATTTCCAAAGTTGTCAAACAATGATATTCTTGCTTGGTAGTTTCCAAGTAGTATAAAGAACATAGATATATTATTGCCACTTCAATTAAAAGATATGTCAGAAGCTCTTCAACTACTTAAAAAAAAAAAAAAAAAAAAAAAGACTAATTTGGATACCAAATATTGGCATTTTTCCAGGTAGTGGTATGGTAATCAGTGCTGAACCACTCAGCATTGCATTCACTGAATTTATGCACAAAAATCTATAATTACCTTTTCTTGTTTAGGAACAGAGAAGAAACACAGGCTGAAAGTAAAGGAAGGCAAATTCATCTTAATTTACTACAGACCACAGCAAGTCTTTAAAAAACAGTACATGTAAGTGAGATGAGAAGTTTGTCGATAAAACCAAAATATTCATAATCTGTAGAAGAGGCAAATGAGACAAGAAGACAATGAGACAAGAGGTAGTAGAAGGAGGAAGCAGTCTGAAAACACAGTAGAGCAGGGGAGGCTAATGACTAAAAGCAGCTCCCTGAAGAGGACACTGAGTGTCCTTGTGTTTGAAGGTGTTGTTAAGGATGATAAGATTGTGGACAAGAATCCAGAGGACAGAGCTGATGAGGGGAGTAAACGTTCAAACATGCAGACAATGGAGATGAATTCAAAACATCATTGTGTGGGGGCTGATGAAGGCAATGACTGCATTTTGGAGAATATTTCATTAATCAAGTCATCTTGCATGAGGACCTGAACAAGATCTTTGGCCATAAGGATGGAGATTATAAGGCTTGTTCTGTGGAGACACTGAAGACACAGAAATGGCTTTTTTTTGGAAATTAATTTTTTATTAGAAATGCTAGCAAGAATGGTGTCAGTATGAAAACACAGAAAACCATATGAGAAGACATCCAAAAACAGCTGAAAGGGAGCAAAATTGTTGTATTTTGCAGTAAAAATAAGGACTTCAGGAAAAGAAAAAATGGAAGGAGAGAAAAGGGCAAAAGATGGAAAAAGGCAAGAAAAATGAGGGCCAGTTTTCCGAGGGACATGGTACCTGGAAATGAAAGTTTGAAAGACATGTCGAGAAATCTGAAGACAGGAAGACAGTTCTTTTTGAGAGAATTCCTCTTATTAAGAAAGAGGAATAAATCCCCTGAGAAACAGATATGTGCTGATCAGCAAGGTAGGAAAAATACAAAACAGAAAAACATTTTGTTAGACCTCAGAAAGACTCAACAGCAAGGGTGTGAGCTTCCCACAGAAATAGCAACCCCCCTTTATCTGTATTCAGAGTAATGTTTTATTTTCTTTGCTTCAAACTATATCTGTAAGTTAAAGTATGTTTGAACTATTATGTGGTCCTGGTCCATGTCTGTTATTGAATACTTTTACTTTCCTTGAGAAGAGAAGCTCCCGTCAAATTGATCTTTGGGAATAGTTTGTAGCTCTTTCCAATTCCACATTTGTGGCTTGAGAATTGTTTGGGAAAATGCTATTTGTTATAGGTTAAGTGTGTGTCAGAGACACTCGAGAAATTTGACAGTTCAGATGCCAGTGTTCTGAGGTTTTTACAGCTTTATGAAGATGCTTTCTATACATGTGTGAATTTATTTTGGCCAATCCAAAGTTACTTGCTGAGGAAAGATATGCATGTCTGATTGGGAAAGCTGTATAGTAAGAATGAAAAGGGTAGGCTCAAGTTGCTGTGAAGGCATGGTGGAGTTGGTGCTGGTGCTATGCTCAATGGCAGTTAAGCAGTACTACTGCAGAAGAGTATCCTGTGCAGGGTACTACTTGTGGGAAGGCACAATCCTAGGCACAAGGAGACCTTCATTCCTTGGAGATGACACAAACACCAATGCAACTTAGACCCACTAGATTCTGAAGTAAGTACAATCCAGAAATTAGGTCCAAATACAGCACATTAATGATCACCCAGAAAGAAGCAGAAGATGATTCCAAAAGAGGTTAATTTTGATTCTGACACACATTTGTCAGAAACCATCTGAGTATGAATCTTTACCATTTCAGATTGGCAGGCTATAGGGTTAAACATATCTTTCCATTGTTTTGTATTTTAATCAGATAGATTCTAAGTATCTCACTAAATTGTTAATCTCATAGTCTCTACTGGTGACTGAGGCTGTTAGTTTAATATAAAGTTAATTACCAGTTAAAGAATATTTCACATTCACAACTGGCTGGAAAAAGGAGTCTGTCATCATAGTGGTATGTAGCAGCTGTGAGTAACCAGCTGTCTCATTTCAGCTATCAGGAAGACCACCACAGAATAATAGCCATTGTCCAGTGACTTTCTTTTGTAATAATCAACACAAATAAAAGGACAAACAGGAAAGAAATTGAATGACCTTTATTTCAATTGAAATATACTACCCACATGAGGCAGACTGAAGGTACCTTTAGTGTGAAGTCAGATTCAAAATACTTCTGAGGAGGAAAGAGTTGTGCTGTCTCAGCCAGTTCATGCTGTATCCAGAGAATGCGTGAACACCACCAGCTTCTGCAGAGGAAAGTACAAGAGACTGTGCAGAGGCACAGCATTTCCATGGTGGTTGAGAAAATAGCTTTTTATTCTACACAACTGAAGATTGCTTAAAGATCTGAAGAACTAGGTATTCGATTTCCAACAACAACCTCCTTCTCAGCCCTTCTCCTTCCTACTGCCTATCCTCTTTTCTGAAATTCAGCATCTTTTCATTATTTCTCCAAAGCAGAAGAATTGCTTTTTCACTGTTGTCACTATTGAATCCACTGAAACTACCTCAGTTGTATAAAGATATGTTCTTTGGCTAATAAAAGAGTTCAATTACCGTGTTCTATGTTGCAGAGGAATTACAATTATGTGAGAGAATGCAGAGAAAGACTTCCTTTTGAAAAATACTCATGATTCCTAAAAGGTATAATTTCTCCATAAGTATTTTCTCTAAAAAGGAAGATTATACAGAAAATATTATTTCTAATTCATGACATCCTTTAGGAAAACTGTTATCCAATGCAGGAGTAAAAAGAGCAGGTAAGCAAAATGTGTAATGAAAACAAAGAATTCCTGAAATCTCATGCTCCCCATCATCTGGATTACAGTGAATTTTTATCTTGGCCAAAGTTTTACATATCTTCCTGTTTTATTGTGTTTTGCTTTGTTTTGTTTTCAGTATCTACTCGTGATTAAAGGGGGACTATTGCCCCCTTTTATTAGAAAGAAGGTTGGATTATTTTGGTATTCATTGGTACTCATGTTAGAACAGGTGATAGATGTAGCTTGCGAACTTCAGGGATTCTTAATTTAAAACTTGAAGTGATCTCTTCACTTATATTTTCTTTTCCTCTGGGAACTCTGACTCCAAGGATCCATTTCTATGTTGGCTTCATTACCCTCCCTTGGTCCTGGTTTCCTGGTTTTCTGCAGTGCATTTAGTTTCTGCCTAAATTTGCAGAACTACAGATACAGTTATTAGTGCTGCCTGTGTGCCCGTCACATAGATAAAACTCCTTTTAGAGAATTCCACATTTCTAGCTTTTTAAAACTATTGGTCCAAAAGGGATACCTAATGTCAGAAAATGGTTATTAGTCTTTGATTAGCTAGAAAAGGTAAGGTGGGGACATAAGAAGAGAAAATAAAAGACATTTTCCATTTCTGCAAATTTTATCCAAAATTTGATCAAAATTAGACATTTGTGATTTGCAGCACTGTCCCACTTGTGTAGGGACAATAAAAAGTCCTCATTATTTAAAACTGTTCTTTCTTCAGTTGCAGAGCTGACTCTCTGCAGCTGTTGTGGCAAATCCCCCTACTATGCAAACTACTGCTGCTTCTTTTGGATAGCAAATACCAGCTTTCAAACCTAATTCAAAGCCCATTGAAACTTATGGGAAGGCTCTTTTTTCAACAACTGTGTATTAGTGTAGAATTTCATGGAGTCCAACAAAAAAACTGAGAGTCCTATTAAGACTGTGAAGTGAGGTGGATCCACATAATGCACTACCAAAGCTAACACAGCTACGCAGTAATCAAATCAGCCCAATCAAAGTGGCACCAGCATCAGCAGATGCATTTTCAAATACATTTTGCCTCTGAAAACATACAAATATGTAATTAAGAGCAAAATAAGTCCTCATCAGTGATGGAGTTCAAAATACAGACAAATTCAAACACCTGCTAAGCTACTTGCATTCATTAACATCCAAGTTTCATTGCAGTAGAGGTGGGGCACCTGCAAAATTCACTTTGCAGCAAAGGATTACATTTCTTAAGTTGGCTCCTTTAAGGTATTCCTAATTTTGTCACCATATACTTACTTATTTGTTGGTTGATTATTTTTATTTTTAAAGAAAAGGGAAAAGCAGAGAAAAGGAGGGGAGAAGAGAAGAGGGGAGGAGAGGAGAGGAGAGGGGAGGGGAGGAGAAATATCTACTTGAATTTCATAGTGATTTATAGTGTATAAATAAAGGTGGAGCATTCCCCTTTTTTAAATAGATGTTTTTATAGTCTTAATTTAATATTTTGTTGGCTCTGCAGTAGGAGAGGTTTCATGGCTGTTCTTACCATTAGTCTGTCTAATAAAGAAATATTTAAAAAGACATCTCATGTTAAAGACAGGGAGTGCCATTTTAGAATTGCTAGCTCAATATGACAGGACATTGGCTGACCTATAGCTGGAGTGATATTGCTACTGTGATAGTACAAAATATATGTTTGAAAAAATGAAAACATCTTGATCTTCTATATGTAAAGAAAAACAAACAAACAAACAAACAAAAAACACCAGTTCCTTCATATCACCCTGAAGCTTAAAATCAACAGACAGACGTAGTAAAATGTCATATTTGTTTCATATACATATCATACAGTTGTCCTCTCAAATAATCTCAGATTCCTGATGTTATCATGAGCCTTGTGAAGTCTGAGCTCTGTCCCTTTTAAGTTTCAGGTTTTTTAGTAATACAGTTGAACAAGAATCATAGTTCTCAGTGATGAAAGAATCTTCATATTTCTAAATAAAAGATTGGAATTGCAAAGTCTGTTCTCAAACTGAAAGTCAACTGGAAAGATTACAGAATGTATTATTTTCTTTCATTTTGTTATTGTTGTTGTTTCTTTCTGATATTTACTTTTATTTGCAAAGTACACAGGCCTTGCAGAACCTGTATCAATATATATTTTTTAAAATATGAACATCCTACAAAGACCTATGTATGAGTAATAATTTATGTAATTAATTAGCTGAATTAAACAACAGAGTTTCTGGTTGGTCATTGTTATTATATTCATCTCTTTTCATCCTGTTTTGACCCAAAGAGTGTGCTCAAATCCCAAGGAAATTTAGTTCAACAAGTGTCATAGTCTTGGCACAGTTTAGTTATCTCTGGGTGCATCTGATCTACTTACTCTCTGTTGATGTGGAGGACTGCAAGCCCTCTGGAGAAGGACCTGGGGCTACTGATGGATAAAAAACTGAATATGAACCCTAAATGTGCACTTGCAGCCCAGAAAGCCAACCATATCTTGGTCTTCATCAAAAGAAGCATGGCAAGCAGGTCAAGGGAAGTGATTTTGAGAACCCACCTGGAGTGATACATTCAGCTCGAGGGCCCCACACAAGAAAGACAGCAGATCCAGAGGAGGGCCATGCAGATGATTAGAGGGATGGAGCACCTCTCCTATGAAGACAGGCTGAGAGAGATGTGGTTATCTGGTCTAGAGAAGAAAAGGCTCCTGGAAGACCTTATTAGGGTCTTCCAATTCCTAAAGGGAGCCTACAAGAAAAATAGGAACGGAATCTTTGTCAGAGAGTGTAGCAATAGGACAAGGGGTAACAGTTTAAAACTGAAAGAGGGTAGGTTTAGATTAGATACAGGGAAGAAATTATTTACTGTGAGGGTGGTGAGGCATTGGAAGAGGTTTCCCAGAGAAGCTGTGGATGCCCCATCCCCAGAATTGTTTAAGGACAGGTTGGATGAGGCTTTGGGCAGCCTGGTCTGGTGGGAGGTGTCCCTGCCCATGGCAGGGGGGTTGGAATTGGATGGACTTAAAGGTTCCTTCCAACCCAAACCATTCTTTGATTCTATGACTTTAACAGGACTTCACTTGCCCATTAGTCCTGAGGTCATCTGAATGTGCTGAGTATTGTTAACCTCAGAGGTTCTCATCAGTATTAAGGACTGCATAGTGTGTTACTGATAACTGTTAAAATTTTAAATATCCTAAAAAGCCCTTGTTCCTCCTTGATACAGAAAATGACCTGTATTGCCAATCATCCCATGTAACCAAAACAGCGATTTTGTTACTACTGTCTGTTACCACAACCACCTTATCTGCTTTTCCTTTGCATCAGTTATGCCTTCTCAGACTCTCTTCCCATTCCTGCAGTGGAGAGTTTGGCAGCAGAGCCCCATCCCCATTGCTTCTCTGCAGTAAGGTAAATGAGGAAGACTACCAACAGGTTTCTGTGATCACCTTCTATGTCTGGCATAGCCAAAGATTGCAAAGAAGAGCTCTGTTTGAGCTGGTTCTATGTCTGGCATAGCCAAAGATTGCAAAGAAGAGCTCTGTTTGAGCTGGTTCCCTTCTGCTCTGCAGGTGGACAACGTTAGGGGTACCCTGAAATGATTATGCCTTCCTGGACAAAGTAGGCTCATTAACTTCAAAGACATGGAGATAACCTCTTTTACACGTACATGATATCATGAACTTCAGCAAGTTAGCTGCCAAGGAAAGTCCACTTCTGACCTTGAGAAATGCTTGTTTTGATCTCAGTCACATCATATGAAAGGAAATGGACCAGCTTGGTCATATGATGAGGATCTCCCCATAGAGTTAAAACAAGTTAAACCATTGATAGAAGAGGGACAGCAAGACATGAATGCTATGATTAAATGGATGAGATAGTTGTTCACTAGAAATAGATTAATAAACAAGTTTTCTTGCTGTCTCTTTTTCACCCCCAGAAGAGCCTCAGATTCTGAAGAAAATGGGAGAAAAAAGAGCTGAAGCTTTTTCCAGAGCACAAATATCTTAGCTCTGATATATAAGAACATGTCCAAAGGGATTCAGCCTATTTAGAAACAAAATAAAAATAAAAAAATAATAAAAAAAAAAAAAAACAACAAACAAACACAGAGTAAATCTCAACTGAAAGGGGATTTCAAGTTAATTTCTAATTGACTTTTCCCTGCCTAAGCAGGGGATTTTCAGCAATAGATAACAATGTTATTTTTTAAAAAGCCAGATTGTCTCTTTGATTTATTAAACATGTTTTAAAGAATGTGTAATCACTAAACTCCCATTGAAACTTTCTATATTGGTTCTTTCAAGTCTCTTAAACCCTCATTCTAAAGGATCTGCCATTTCATTACATCACCTTGTGAAATTCAAGTGATATTTTGCATCTAAATGGCAGTAAAGATTGTCTTATCAAAAACTAATATACACAAAATACTGTTCCTGACTGAAATTGCTCAATGGTAACTATGGTACTGCTAGAAGCAGGAAATAAAAATATAGTTAATATATCGTCTTAGCTAATAAATCCTGGTGCTTTGTGTCATGCAGCCTTTTAGCTTTGCGCAGCAGTGATAAAATTAAGATTTAAAAATAGGATATAAAAATGTTTATTAACATAAATTCATTAATAAGATTCTTTTTATGCTGCAAAGGAGAAGGTAGAATAATTCAGAACACCTGTTCATTATTAGTATTATTTTTTAAAAACTCTTTCATCTCACCCCTTTTCTTCCCTGTCCTTTTTTTTTTTTTTTTTTCTCTCTCTCTCTTTTTTCTTTTTCTTTCTTTTTTTTTTTTTTTTTTTTTGTTATTTTTTTTCTTATTATTTTTTTATTTTGTGTGTTTAGTGTATTTATTTAGTGTTTAGTGTATTTCACACCTTTCTCCGGTGAAGACTCAGGTCCTAGAGCTCACCCTGACCAGTAGCATTCCAATTGCACAGTTCTGAGTTCCCAGTACTCAGGCACATGTGCAATTGCTACATTGTGCTCTCTTGTCTTGACTAAGTAAGGCGAAAGCTGCTTCCTTGGATATATACATTGCTGCTCTGCAGAAATGTCTCATCAGAGTTATCTTGTAATGCTGATATTTCAAAATTAATGGCATTTAGGAGAGTTGGATTTAGTTATTTTTCCAATGTGAAGAAGTTCAAACATAGCTGAGACTTCACATTTTGAAAATATAGGAATGTAACTCCTATGTTTTCTCTTGTAGAGAAATTGGTAAAGTCTGGGCTTAGTTCTGCAAAGACAGAAAGGAGAGGAGCAGGAATCCAAAAATGCCTCCACTGACCTCATGCAAACTTTTTTTCAGTTTATAACATTTTCTGGCCTCTGGATTCTTATTTTGTCGGAATGGGTGGGAGATGAAAGAGATAAAGAACACTAGCAGCAATCTTAAAGAACAGAAAAATGTCCCTGGTCAAGTTCTGCAAATTAGTTAGCCTTCAAATTTTATACTCTGCAGTTCTTTTGTGAAACAAACATATTGCAAATGATTCAGCAAATCTCATGTTCTTCAGTGCAACTTGTTGCTGTGAGTTTTTGCATATTGGTGGATTCTGGAGAATTTAGTGGTAGTCCAGGAGACCCTGTTAACAGATCACAGTGCAAGATCAGAACATAAATCATTTTAAGTTTCAAGGAATTTTATTAATAGAGAGAAGCACATCTATAAACAAGAATTGGCATGTGATTTCTATCCCAGGAAATGTTTTTAATGGATCGGTCAGACTGTTGTCACTGAACACAAAAATGCCACTCTGGGAGAAGTTATAATTTGGTATATTTAAAATACTCTTAAAAGTAATGGTTTAAAATAAAGACAATAAGCTTATAAAGTTTGTACATATCAAACAGCAGTAGTTGATTGGTATTTAAAACATAGTAGGTATACTGTAGCTTGATAATCAGGTTCTTAGTTCCATAACTGGTTTGCTAATTCAGAGCAATGAATAAATTCATGTAGTACTTTTGTTTCTTGTGGACTTGTGTTTTCCAAGTTATGTTCCAAAGACCTTTTATAATTATTTAGCCAGTTAAAGGAGTCAGTTTAAATTTGCATAAGTATCCATAACATGTGTCAGGGGACTGTAGGGAGAATTTAAAAGGCAATGACAAATTATGAGAAGCCAAAAAGGTTTCATATACAGACACACAAACACACACACACACACACACAGAACTTTTAGACAATACAGATTCTTCTTAATATTCTTTAAGATCACTAAAATAGATGAGAAAAAGGAATATAATTTCAGTCATGACTATATTTTGAAGTCTTTCTCAATTTTTTTGTTGATAATGAACAAGTGCAACCTGATCTGCCAAGTGAGGCCATTAAGTAAGTCAAAGTCACTACTGAAACAAGTCAAAGTGATTACTGATATCACTAAAAATAATTTGACATGGAAAAACTTAATGGGAATATCTGATAAATACTAGCTTATGAGTTACCTTGTGCTTTATGTAATTCTGTAACTACAGAAAATGGAACACTATGACTTTGCCAGACTCTGGGTAAAGTATATTTATTTTAGAGTTTCTGAAATTTAAAGTGCTATTCCATGCAACTTGAATGATCTCTAGAATAGATTTTGGTATATTATTGTACATCTAAACTTCGGACTGTAAATCCCACTATCCAATGAACCAGAGTACAGTGGTATATGTCAACTGGTTATAATGGAACAGCATCAATTTGCACATCTACAGGTCTACCCCAGGTCTTGTTAGACCCAAGGTCAGGGTTACTCGATTACTTCATGAGAAGAGAAGGCTGTCCCTTCTCTTTGAATAATTTGCAGTGGTGCAAAAGTTACAGGCTTCCCCATTGGAAAAGGCTGCAGGACAAGTCTTGGAGGCTGGGAGGGAAAGCTAAGTCACAGTGGTGTGGGACTGACAGTAGGCAGACAGAGTCTTTCCAAAATACTATGTCTCTCCTAATATACCACAGCAAAATCATTATTTAGTACTTGAATAATTGGGTTTTAATGCAAACACAGAGAAAGCAAAGTTAGTGAGGAGATGAAGGAGGCAGTGGAAACCTAACTGGGAGAGGAAGCTTGATGTTACCACATATGCAGAGAAATAAATATCAAGGCTGATAAGATGCCAAAATAACGAAAAATTTGAGGTTCATAAAAATCTTACTTAAGGAAAAAGAAACACTTTGACAGGTAGGATATAGCAGATTGTTTCAGGAAATGTGAATTTCACATTCTGCAGAAAGACTCCACCAAGAGATGGAAAACCACTTGGCAGCAAAATTCATGGGTAGATGATGTACAGATGTTTGGTCCTTTCTTAAAGATAGAAACAGTCAAGTTGCTGGTGGCCACAAAGAGATTCACAAAATGATCTGTGTTTACACACCAAAAGGACGTGAGATTAAGTGTAGCATAAACTTTAAAGATAAAACCCACCAGGACCTGAGTCACAGAAAAATTATGTTTAGGGATAGCTGTCTTATCACAAATAACTTGCGTGGTTTTTGAAAGTCCTGAGACACACACCACAGCTGTACTCTCACAATCCAGTATTACTAAGTATACCAGAGGGCATCCTCCCTGACAGTTAAGCCTGAAGACTGTGAAAGTATTGTTTCCCAGTGTTGCTTTAATAATTACAGGAATTCAAACTGTTCATTAATCCGCTGAGTTTCTCTGAAGAGAAAGGGAGGAATATGGACTCACATATTTCAGGTACTCTTTCAGATCCTAAACAAAATTTTGATGTAGGAATGTTTTGGGTTATCAGAAAGCATGTGTGGTCGCTCAAACCATCAAAATTAAATATATTGATATGGTTAAGAACACATTTGGTTTCCCAAGACTGGAAAGGAAAAATAAGTCCCTGAGAATAACATAGCCATAAGGAAATATTCATGGTTGGGGGGGGGGGGGGGGGAAGTTGGGGAAGAAACGTTGAGGAATGGGAATGGTAGACAAAAAGAAAATGAGAGAAGTTTGAATATTATCTCACTCACAGTGACAAAGGATCAATAAGCCCCACATCTCAAACTTGCTATCCTTAGGCACATATGAAAAGTAAGTGAAGCACAGTTACAGGTTATATGGACCTTCATTTGAAATATGAAACAGCTTAACTATATGAGAATAATGAAAAAATCAGGTATCTAATACGAGGACAGAATTTTGGAAAGAAAAATGGGAATAGTTTGCAAGATAAAGCATTAAGTGAGTATAAAATATTTGCAGATCTGTTGAAAAGAAGTATTGAAAAGCAGTTGGAAACACTGCTGCTACTCTGAAAACGAGTATGAGAAACAGAACCCAGTCCAGAAGAAGAAGAAGGAGAAAGTAAAATTATCTGGGGGATTTAGGTGATTCTAAAAACCTGTCTAGGATCACATCCCATTGGAGTCCTTTAGTACAAATTATTTTGATATTTATCACCAACAAGATAGTTGTATCCCACCTCCTTTTTCATGTACTAATTGTTTTGTCTTGTTAAGTTTTGTTTTTATGTTATGCATTCTTTCAAGCCAAGTTATAATTGACAGGTAGGACTCAGCCTAAAGATTAAAGTTCAAACACTGTCAACATTGATGTCATTGGTTTCAGAGATGGAAAAGCTCTGAAAACTTCTCAATTTCCTTTTGAAGAAGGCATTCCTTCCAGGATCTTCAGCATAGTGTCAAATGTTTTGCAATTTGAAACCAGGAATCAACAGGAATCTGCAGATCTTTTTTTTTTTTTTTTTTTTTTTTTTGTGTGTGTGTGTGTGTGTGTGCGTGCGTGTGTGTATGTGTGTATGTGACTATTTTTTTTTAAGAAGAATTAATGACCATTTATGAAATAAGAACTTAATTTGCATGCTTGGTAGTATGCTAAGATGTCTGGTGTCATAGCTGCTTTCTAGCCACATCAGGAAGATCAGCATATTACTCAAAATGCTCAGACAATCAATCTTTTGATCTGTATATCAAAAACAAGATATATGAAAGTTGATGTGGCCTCATCTGTCCTGGACACAAATTGTAACACAAGAGGTTTCCCCTGAACAACAAGAAACACTTTAGTGTGCAGGTGACTGAGCAAGTTGTCTAGAGAGGTTATAGAATCTGCCTCTTTGGAGAGATTCAAAAGATGTCTGGACATGAACTTGTGTAACATGCTCTAGTAGGCCCTGCTTGAGCAGGGGGATTAGACCAGATGACCTCCACAGGTCCCTTCAACTCTTCTGTGATCACTCTGAGATCAAGCAACCTTGAGCCTTGCTAAGAAATTTGGTTAACAAGGTAAAACCTGCTTAAAACTGGGGCATATGATAGTGTAAAATATGATTGTATATCTGCAAAACAAAAAACTACTTATTTCTCACAACCCTGATGTCCTACACATACAGTCTACTTGCCTCTAGTCTGATTTTTTACCCATATTTATAAACTTTAAGATCTTGGTCTGACCTCAGTTCAAAGAGGAATGATTGCCTTACTTGAAATGATACCAATAAGCGATAATAAAAAGCTGGTAGCCATACTTGTAGCAGACAAAGTAATAATGTTATTTGCAAATAAATCCAAGGCCAGTCTATATAAAGATCTATTTTATTCAGGAAATAAGTTACCTTAGTAATTTTATTACCTTCGACAATCTTGAAAACCAAAGCAAAGAATCTTGACTCTCTCTGGTAAAACATTAGTGAAATCCCACCAACTATAGCAGAACTAAACCCTATACACTTAAATAAGTTTGCAGATTTTGTCTAGGGCTATGGTGTTATTTCTAGACATGCCAGATGGAATCATGTTTGCTTAAGTGATAGAGCCTTATGGTTTGATCTTGTCCTTTCGCCAGGTAAGGATGCAGCATAGAAAGGACTAAGAAAACACACAGTTTGTTCTTGTGTTGTCTTAAAAGAGCTCTTTCAACACCTCTCTACCAAAAGTCTGTCATATTGTGAGGCCACAAACAGCACCGATAAATTTGGGGTACCTGATAATTGGGAAATATTTATCAGTAGGCATACACATACTTAATTTTTATATACTTACGAAATCCTATTACAGTAGATTACAACTCAGTCAGGCAACCATGTGGTAATTAAAACATCTTTTTCTAAATTAATATTAGTTTATTGAAGGCACATTAACTGTTAATGGATTGAACTGTGAGAATTAGGTAATTTTGTGTTCTGAGATTGCAGATTGACTTTTTTATAACGTCTAATGGTGTTTTATGTTTTAATTTCGATTTTAGTATTATGTAATTAAAAATATTTTTGTATAGTTAATTCAAAGTGTCCTTTGTAGAGCACTATACTCCTCACATGTTTTCTATCTCAGATGTATAAAATGACAAGAACAGCAATTTTATCTTGTCTGCACTTCCTTTACTATATCCTATTAATTTACAGATATTTGCTTACTGCTTTTTCAGGGTTCTTATTAAAGGCAATAATAAATACCAAAATAATATTGACTGAAAGAAAGTGATAGCCCTTTTAAATAAAGAAACAAGAATAGAATCAAATTTTAGGTTATATCTTTATAAACTTTTCTTTAGTAAAACAAGTAGATACTCTGGTAACAGTTGCTTTTAACATTGTGCATGCTAGGTTCATTGCAGTGAAGCTGCAGAATAAAATTTTATGGTGATATATTAAACTGACTTGAGAAAGGAAATTATTTGCACTCCAAAATTTAAAAAAAAAAAAAAAAAAAAGTATTTATTTGTTTGTTTATTTATTTTACTTGACTGCTCACATTTCCTTTTCCATGTATTTTCACGATGTATTACTTAATCAAGGAGTGTCTGGTAGCCCTTTATGTACACTTTCAGTATTGTGTAAGCAGTATATAATACATTTCCTTGCTTTTTCAGGTGAAGACAGACAGTACTCTTTAAATTCAAAGTCAAAATGTTTTCTAAATCTGCTATGGACCTTTTAACCTTAGCTAGCTTTATGGTCTGAGAAATTTAAAGGAAACTTTATGTGTTACTTTAGCTGGGTATGAAGTTAGCCCATTATGCTTTCAGGCACAATTAGGCTTTCTTGGAGTCCTTCCTCAGGATGCACATAATGTCTTACTGGAGGATAAATTTATAATTTGACCTTCTATTTCCAATTTGTACTGCATGGTAGACTTAAAATGTGGACTGAATGACTTTCACTGAGGAAGTAGTAGAAAGACAGTAATAAACTTCTGTGGAGATAGACACTTCTGATGCTTCTGAATAGTTGGTTTGATTTTCCATATGTGTACTCACTTATCTGGAGCAGCAAGGAAGTGTGCTCGTTCATTAAGAGGTCCAGGTTATAGTAGTGGCTCAGGAGGGGCCAAAATACTTCTTGGGGATTTGGCTGAAGAAAAGATGAACCTATTATTGTGTATTGTATTGAGGAGGTAGGAAGGAGATTTAGATCTGCTTCTTCTGTGATGTTTGTGATGAGCAATCCACTCACTAGTCTGAAATTTAAAACATCAGCACTGTCAAAACTTCCCCATTGCATTCAGTTACTTAATATGTTTGAGATGTTGCTGAGATGTGTGCATTTTTAAAACCTGAGTCAAAACAGTCTATGCTTTTCTACTTTTAAATTAGGTATATGATCTTAAACTTTACTAATGCTTTCTAGCTTTACTCCTATCAGCCTACTTGATGTATTTGTTTTCTGTCCCTTAGTAATCTTAGACTTTATGTTGACGTATTGAAACAGCTTGTTTTGTGGCAGTAGTTATAAAATAGTATGCTCAATCAGAGAGATTCTTTTCACAGTATTCTAGAGACTCTTTTCACAGTATTCTGAATAATCCTGATGCTTGAGAAGAAAGAACAATTCAAAACATTCAATTAAAATATTTTTTAATGTAAAACTGTCAATGTCTGTGCAATAATAGAATATTCTAAAAAGACGTTGATTATTTTAGAGGTAAAGGTCTACATCTTCAAAAGAGCCATCAGTACAATTAGTTGCTGAGCTCCTTTGAAGATGCTTTGAAATTTCTAGCTTAATGTTGTTTATTCCTGTGAAGTGTGTCATCTGAGTACAAGAGTAATATAAAATAAAGACTCACTCTTTCCAACCTGTATATTCATGGCTTTATACAATTGGGAAGGAGTTCAGAGGGGTTTATAATCCCTTTCATCCAAGGCTGTTCTTTCTTCTCTATGGAGGTTTTAGTGGGTCAGAGCTTAATGGCTATTTCCTGCTTCAACATTTCCTGCTTCAACATAATAAAGTGTGTTTCAGTAGTGTTAAGGTGTTGGCAAGCAAGACTATCCAAAGGATTGTGCTATAAAAGGTGGGATCTCTCTTTTTTTTTGTTTTGTTTTGTTCTGGTTTTGTTTCCCTTTTTAATGAGGAGTCCTTGCTAGAAAAGAGACAGAGAGAAAGAGAAGTATGGTCTTGTCTCTCAGCTCAGAACATAGACCAGGGTTCAATGTAAAAATCCAGCCAAGGAAAAGTCATACAATCATAAAATCAAAGAATGGTTTTGATTGGAAGGGACCTTAAAGATCATCTAATTCCAAACTTTCCACTAGACCATATTGTCCAAAGCCCCATCCAACCTGGCCTTAAACACTTCCAAGGATGGGGCATCCACAATATCTCTGGAAAACCTCTTTTAGTTACTCACCACCCTCATAGTAAATAATTCCTTCCTAATGTCTAATTTAAATCTGCCCTCTTTAGTTTAAAACTATCTCCTGTTACCTTATCACTACTCACATGGATAAAGAATTACCCTATCTCTCTTGTAAGTGCCCTTAAAGTACTGGAAGGCCACTAGAAGTTCCCCCCAGAGTCTTCTCTTCTCCAGGCTAAACAACCCCAACTCCCTCAGCCTGTCTTCATAGGAGAGGTGCTCCAGACCTCTGATCATCTTCACAGCCTTCCTTGGAACTTGCTGCAACAGTCCCATGCCCTTCTTATGTTGTTATCCTTAAAGCTGAGCATAGGACTTCAGGTAGGTTCTCATGAGATCAGAGTAGAGAGGGTAAATCACCTCCCTTGACCTGCTGGCCACGTTTCTTTTGAGGCAGCCCAGGTGAGAAAGTCAGGTTGGCTTTCTGGTCTGTAAGCACACATTGCTGGCTCATGATGAGTTTCTCATTTACCAGCATCCCCAGGTCCCTCTCCTCAGGGCTATCAAGGTCCCTCTGAATGGCGTCCCTTCTCTCCAGGGTGTCAACAGCACATGCATCTTGGTGTTATCAGCAAACCTAGTGAAGGTGCACTCAATCCCACTGTCCATTTCGCTTACAAAGTTGTTAAATTATACCAGTCAATGAGGAACACCACTCTTCACTGAAAGGTGCTCCACAGGGACATTGAACCATTGACCACTACTCTTTGAGTGTGAGCATCTAGACAATTCCTTACTCGTCAAGTGGTCTATCCATCAAATCAATTTCTCTCCAATTTAATGACAAGGATATCATGGCAGGTAGTGCTAAATGCTTTGCGCAAGTCCAGGTAAATGATGTCACTTGTATCTCCCCAATCCACCAATGCTGAAACCCCATTGGAAAAGGCCAACCAATTTGTCAGGCATGATCTGCTCTTATGTCAGGTATGATCTGCTCTATGTTGGCTGTCACTAATCACCTCTTTTATTTTCCATGTCCTTTAGCACAGTTTTCAGGAGGATCTGCTCCATGATCTTGCCAGGCACAGAGGTGAGACTGACTATACTTTTGTTGCCTAGGTCTTCCTTTTCTCACTTTTTAAAAATTGAGGTTAGGTTTCCCCTCTTCAAGTCAGTGGGAACTTCAGCAGACTGCTATGACTTCTCAAGTACGATGGACAGTGTCTTAGTGACTTAATCTGTCAGTTCCCTCAAGACCTTTGAATCACAGAATCACAGAATTTCTAGGTTGGAAGAGACCTCAAGATCATTGAGTCCAACTTCTGACCTAACACTAACAGTCCCCACTAAACCATATCCCTAAGCTCTACATCTAAACGTCTTTTGAAGACTTCCAGGGATGGTGACTCCACCACTTCCCTGGGCAGCCTGTTCCAGTGTCTAACAACCTTTTCAGTAAAGAAGTTCTTCCTAACATCTAACCTAAAACTCCCCTGGCTCAACTTTAGCCCATTTCCCCTCATCCTGTCACCAGGCACGTGGGAGAACAGGCCAACCCCCACCTCACTACAGCCTCCTTTAAGGTATCTGTAAAGAGCAATAAGGTCGCCCCTGAGCCTCCTTTTCTCCAGGCTGAACAAGCCCAGCTCCCTCAGCCGCTCCTCGTAGGACTTGGTCTCCAGGCCCCTCACCAGCTTCGTCGCCCTTTTCTGGATCCGCTCAAGCACCTCGATGTCCTTCTTGTAGCGAGGGGCCCAAAACTGAACACAGTACTCGAGGTGCGGCCTCACCAGAGCCGAGTACAGGGGGACGATCACCTCCCTAGCCCTGCTGGCCACACTGTTTCTGATACAAGCCAGGATGCCGTTGGCCTTCTTGGCCACCTGAGCACACTGCTGGCTCATATTCCGCCGACTATCAACCAATACTCCCAGGTCCTTCTCTGCCTGGCAGCTCTCCAACCACTCATCTCCCAGCCTGTAGCTCTGCTTGGGGTTATTGCGCCCCAGGTGCAGGACCCGGCACTTGGCCTTGTTGAACTTCATGCAGTTGACCTCAGCCCATCGGTGCAGCCTATCCAGATCCTCCTGCAGAGCTTTCCTACCCTCAAGCAGATCAACACACGCACCTAACTTGGTGTCATCTGCGAACTTACTGAGGGTGCACTCAATGCCCTCGTCCAGATCATCGATGAAGATATTAAAGAGGACCGGCCCCAGCACCGAGCCCTGGGGGACTCCACTAGTGACTGGCCTCCAACTGGACTTGGCTCCATTCACCACGACTCTTTGGGCCCGGCTATCCAGCCAGTTTCTAACCCAACGAAGCATGCGCCAGTCCAAGCCAAGAGCAGCCAGTTTCTTGAGGAGAATGCTGTGGGAGACGGTGTCAAAAGCCTTGCTGAAGTCAAGGCAGACCACATCCACAGCCTTTCCCTCATTCACCCAGAGCGTCACTTTGTCATAGAAGGAGATGCATCTCATCAGGATCCATGGACTTGTGCACCTTCAAATTCATCAAGTAGTCTCACACCTGATCTTCTCCTACAGTGCATGGTTCTTCATTCTCCCAATCTTTGCCTTTGGAACCTGTGACTTGGGCACTGTGGCTAGAGCTCTTACTGGTGAAGTCTGAGACAAAAAGTTAAGTACCTCAGCTTTCTCCATGCCCTGGGTAACAACGGTTTCCTTCTTGAGGGGGACTTCTTTTTCTCTAGTCTTCCTTTTATCACTGACATACTTGTAGTAGCTCTTCTTGCTGTCCTTGATGTCCCTGGCCAGATTTAATTCTACCTGGGCTTTAGCTTTCCTAACTTGGAACTGGATACTCAATGTCCCTGTATTCCTTCCAGGTTACCTCTGCTCTTTTCCACTACTTGTTATCTTTCTTGTTGTATTTGAATTTGTCTAGGAGCTCCTTGATCTATGCATGCCTCCTGGTGTTTTTGACTGAAATCCTCTTTGCCGGAATGAATTGCTCCTGAGCTTGGAGAAAGTGGTCCGTGAATATTAACCAGCTTTCTTGTGCCCCTCTTCCTTCTAGATCTTTATCGCACAGTTCTCTACCAAGTAGATCCTTGAAGAGACAAAAATCTGCTGTCCAAATATCCAGGGCTGTGAGCTTGCTGTGTGCCCTCCTCACTGCCTTAAGAATCTTGAACTCCACCATTTTATAGTCACTGAAGCCAAACCTGCCTTTGACTTTCACAATCTCCACCAGCCCTTCCCTGGATGAGGTCCAGCATAACACCTCTTCTCATTGGCTCCTCTACCACTTGGATAAGGAAGTTATCATCAATGCATTCTGGGAAACTCCTGGGTTGTTTATACCCCACTGTGTTGTCCTTCCAACAGATATTGGTGTGGCTGAAGTCCCCCATGAAGTCCCCCATGACTCCATGAACACGAGGCTGCTTCTGTCTTTCTCTAGATGTCCTCATGTGCTTGATCTTCCTTTGCCTGTAACAAACACCCACTATAATGTCATTTGTTCCTGTCCTCCGTTTAATCCTAAACCATAAATTCTGTCAGCTCTTTGTCTGTCCCCAGGCAGAGCTCCATGCACTCCAGCTGCTCACTGACATACAGGAAAATACTCCTTCCTCATCTTCCCTGCCTGTTTTTCTCAAAGAGCCTATATCCTTCCCTCAAACACTTCAGTCATGGAAGCCATCATACCATGCCTCCATTACACAAATAAGACAATAGATTGGCAAACATGCATACATCTCTAACTCCTCTTGTTTATTGTCCTTGCAACATGGATTTGCATAGATCCATTTAAGTCAGAGTCCTGATGAAGCCGGTCTACCAGATGGAGTGGGTGTAATTCCTTGTGATTCTCTTCAGGTGCTCTCCCGTTGACCTCTGATCCTTCTCCAGGTTGTGGGTGTCTATTGCTGGCACTGGCATCAAACTGTTAGGAGCTGGATGGACTGATGTTTCCATGCACCAATACCTTTAATATAAAGCTCTCTTTACCAACTTGGCAAGCCTGTAACCAAAGATGCTCTTCCCCTCCTCCAGCAGATGGACCCCATTATCCTCCAGTAGACCAGGTTTCTCAAAGTGAGTCCCATGTTCTAAGTAGCCAAACTAGCCCTGGTGGTGGTTGATTTGCTCTTTCAAATCCCATCCCTTTAATTAGAATAATCATTAAGAAAACTACCTGCATGTCAGGGTCCTTTACTGCTATTCTCAGGGTTCTTGATACTATTAATACAGGCCTCTATCACACTACTCCTTAATACTCCTCAGACTGCTCTTTGCTGTGTGACTGGTGTCCATGTGATAAAACGGGGATAGACAAAAGGGATAGATAAAAGTGGTATGTACGAGTGCTTATAGTCTCTTGGTGGCATCCCTGATATGTGTCCCAGGTAAGCAACACACCTCTCTAGAGAATGCATCAAGTTGGCAAAAGGGTGGCTCTGTACCTCTCAGAGGAGAGTCACCCACAACCATTACAGGTTGCTTTTTATTAGTTTTACTCTTTGTTATAAAGGGAGCATATCAGGCTGATTTAGTCTGCTCCAGCATCTCCCCTGATGGGACAGGTCTTTCCTCTTCAGTCTGCAGAGCAGTGAAGCAAATCTGTAAGGGTACCTCAGGCTTCAGGGGACGTCTCTTCCTCCTGTGCATTCTTTCCATTGCAGGTTTCCATTCTTTCACACTGTTGGCATCCCTCCCTTCTGTGTGTGCTGGTGGGGGATTTCTTGGCTGTTTTGCTGTGTGTCCACCACACGCTGCACTTGGAAGCAGCTATCTAGTTCCTTCTCAGACTCCCTAATATTACACAACCTTCTCACTGCTTCCTGCAGGTCAACCACCTGCTGCAGGACATCCTCCACCTGGACATACCTTCTGTAGGCAGGTCTGTCACCTGTCCCTGCCCCAGGAGTAAGGCCTGGGTGCTTCCTGCAGTCTGAGTTCTGCACTGCAGCCTCCACCTGACTGGAGTCATCAGACATCAATGGGAGAGATGGTGCAGTCCCCCCAGCTAGAGCTGCAGTGTTTGCTCTCAGAGTGCCTTGAGGGTCTGGTAGGATGTGTGCTCTTGACCAGTGTAAGTGGTCCTGGAACATGACTGTTGGGTTACATGTACTCCAAGTCTCTCACTTGGCCAGTGGAATGGCCCTCCTTCAAAAAGACACCCTCCTGTGCAAAATGCTGTGCCATGCCCTGGTCCCAACACTCCTTGGGCTGCGTTTTAGAGTTGTGGGTTTGGCTGACTTTGCTCCTGGCCCCAGCCAAACCTCATGAGCCACTCCTGGCAGTTCTCTGCATCCCCCTGAGGTTTTCCTGGCCCATAATCCCCTCCCATCTGCTGCACTCCCCCACTCTGCTGCAGAATGTGCCTGCAACAGAGCTGATTGACCAATGTTTGTGAGTTTTCTGGAGTTAGACAACACAGCACACAACTGAATACTATACAACATAAGTACCAGGAGCTTTGCCCCTCATTTCTGAAGGAATTTCTTCTACTACAAAAAATCATCCTTGAGTTATGGTATCATAAGAAAACTTTTTTTGCTTTAAACCTCTTCTTGTTGTTGTTGTCATTTTAGAGTATCAATCTCAATGCTCTATCAGCACACTGAATCTCTGAAAGTATGAAGGCTTTCCCAGATGGGGATTTTGCTGTAAAACAGGGGAACTTCCAGAGGCTTCTGAGATACACAGGACAGCATTGTGCACAGAATGTAGCTGTGGATCCTAGCAGTGAACTGGCAATGTTATTTTATTTTCTGCCTGACTTTTTAATACAATATAGAAAAAACTCTTAGTCTCCAACAAACAGTGCCTTACATTTGTAACTCCTGGTGCAATACAAATTAAGTCCTAGCTACAATGGGCAGAAAAATATGGTGTCATTATTTATTACAAAATGATATTTTTTTGTTCAACTATTTCTTAAATTAATTGGACACTCAGAGTAGATATTTGCCCAGATTCTGCACACTTCAGAGTGCTGATACAGTACCAAGTATTTTCAACAGCTGGATACTTGCCTATACATGAAACTAAGTAATATATATATATATAAAAGGTTAAAGTATTTGAGCAAAAGCCAACAAATTCCATTTTATTTCTTAATGGAAGCATTCAACCAGGTTTTAATGGGCTTGAAGGGTAGAATAGGTCAGTAAATTAAAGAGAGGAGGTAAGAGACCTTATCTTGCTTAGAGAGCTTGTCTGCCCTTAGCCATTGTAATGGCCCCAAAAAACCTTCAGTGGCAGGAAGAAACTATTAATCAGAAGGGACTGGAAGCACGCTGAACAATTGACTCTAAGTTTTTTTTTCCCTTAAAATAGACAGAGATTAGAGGCATCTTTATGTGCCACATTAAGGAAATGCAGTAGGAAAGTTCATTAAAATCAGTACCCTCTGATGACACTGAAAAAGTGAGAAGACAGTGATATTGGATGAGTACTGTAATAAAAGCTTTCCTCACCAAAACTGCATCTTGTGTTTTGAGTATCTCTATCTCATTCTTATTTATCCAAGCATTAACTCTCTAGTTTCCTCTTACTGTACTGCAAATTTTAATCTTCCTGTAATGTTATGAATTTGTTCTGCTAATTTGATAGGTTGGTTTGTTTTATTGCTGTTTCCATTATATGCATATCTCAAACTTCCATCACTGAAGAAATAAGCCTGCTTGACTTTTTATCTGTGAATAAAACTCTAAAGAATTTTTTGTATCTTCTTTTATACCTCTGATTATATTTTCCTTCTCTACTGAATGTCCATGCTAATTAATTTAAATCTGAATTTTCCTAAATTTCAAAGCAGGCTACCTTAGGACTTCCTATGTTAGAAAACATGTTTTGGATCATTGGTTTCAGCCTTTCATATCAACATCTGAAAATGTTGAGAAGCAACTAGAAATACACAGCAGTGTATGATTTGTGTCAATCTATTTTCTAATTGGCTTGAACGCATGTCTGCTTTTGCCAGAATTCAACAGATTGCCACGACTGACTATATTTCTCCAAAAAGGAAGCTCTATATCCCCCTTTGTTATCACTGAGAGAGAAAGGCACAGATATTCAAGAACTGGTTGGTGTGCTGTGTATATATGCAGTGGGATCACTAACACAGATTGTCAGCATCTTCTTCAGTGGTTTATTATTGTGCTACCTTTTTCGTTATTAAAAAGGATAGTTGTAGAAGAATCTTCTCCCCCCGTAGTTAAATGCCCCCAGCCCAGTATCTTGTCAGAAATTTTGGAAGAAAATTCATTTTTTTTGCAGAGGACAAAGCAGGAAAAAGTGGGATTGGGATTTTTTTTTCCTCATTTTTTCCAGAAAGCTTGGTATTTTCGTTCACTTCTGGGAGTGAAAGATGTTTCAAACCGCTAAAAAACACAATGGAGTTTTTAAGAAACTGTGTTTTGACTGAAGGTTTGCTTGGGCTATTCAGAAATAAAAGCTACTGTATAGAGAGAACACGTGGGACTGCTACTGGCAGAAGCATCAAGTGTGGCCATGAAGCGGAGACGGAGTGTATTTGTCACAGAAAGGACAGCACGTAAAATTACACTGATTACTAATGGCTTTGATTTGCCAATTTTCAGATGGCTTTGGATAGTTTGTAACCTGTACCATGATTCACTTTGACTAGAGTATTTTGCATTTTGGTTGTTACTATTTAGTTCAATTCAATACCTGGTTACACTTTCACTCTAATGTGACAATGATGGAGAGAATGATTTAAATTCAGTAATTAGTCTGTGATTTAGCAGATTCAACATGACTAGCAGTGAAGGAAACAGAGAAAGGCAGCTGAATGAGTAAACTGAAAGAGTGAAAAGTTAAATGCTATCGATGTGTTAAGGAACATGCCAGAAATATTGCCTTTTATCTCCAAGTACAAAAAAGCACTTTCTTTTGAAGCTAACATATGTCATCAGAAAGATTCACTTGCTACAGTAGGATATTGAGTAAACTTGATGATCTTTTTGAAAGAACAGGTGCTATCTCCATCCTTGAAATGTAGCCACTGTAGATATTGAATGACTGTTCAGTTTCTCTTCAACATCACTTTTAATCAGGAGCAGATTTTATTCATAGAAATTGATAGAAAATAAGCAGAGAGTAAGAAGAAGAAGGAGAAGGAGAAGAAGGAGAAGAAGAAGGAGAAGAAGAAAAAGAAGAAGGAGAAGAAGAAGAAGAAGAAGAAGAAGAAGAAGAAGAAGAAGAAGAAGAAGAAGAAGAAGAAGAAGAGAAAGAAAACGAAAAAGAAAATGAAAAAGAAAACGAAAAAGAAAAAGAAAAAGGAAAAGAAAACGAAAAAGAAAAAGAAAAAGAAAAAGAAAAAGAAAAAGAAAAAGAAAAAGAAAAAGAAAAAGAAAAAGAAAAAGAAAAAGAAAAAAAAGAAAAAGAAAAAAAGAAGAAGAAAAAAAGAAGAAGAAAAAAGAAAAAAGGAAGAAGAAAAATAAAAAGGAAAAAAATAAAAATTTATACATAATAGGAATGTTGCTAGTTCTTATGCTATCACCACCTTCACCATACCAAAAGAGAGCACTAAGAAGAAATGACCAAAGAATTTTCTCCCTAAATGAACTTCCAGACAATGATGATTCTGGTGAATCATTAGCTGTTGCAAATAAAAAAAATAAATGTGAGACCAACATTTTCACTCTCCAAACTCTAGGACTTCCATAATGACTACAGATTTTCTCTAGTTTGGGGTTATGAATTCAGACCTCTTTATCCCATGTTGAAGCTAAAGTGCCCTTGGGGATATTTCAGATGAGACCAGGAAAATCTGCAGATGAAAAGACTGAAAGAAACATGGATGGTTTTCAGGCAGAAACCATCCATCTCTCATCCTGCAGATAGCTCTTTTTAGAGTCTCTTCTGCTTCAAAGTCTGCAGAAAAGAGACTAAAAGAAAAATATCCACCACCTTTGCTTTTTCATACATACTGTGACTCACCATAACCAAAAGGCTTGCTTCTGCAAGGACTTCAGTGGATGCTTCAGTGGAACTGTTTATGGACTTTGACCTAATGTAAGCAGGGCAGGGCAGGAACCCAGTCATTGCATACTGCAATTGTACATTTTGATGCTTATCCCTGTTGCAGTAATCTTTTCCTCTTGAAAAAGCATAACCATTGGTCCATGCTCACTCTATAGATTAAATGATATTCCTTGCCAACAAAGCAGGTGCAGAAAGAAGGAAGGGCCTTGGAGGCAGACGAAAACTGAGGCTCTTCTTCAGTTTCATTGCAGGATTATCTAAGGAAAAAAAAAAAAAAAAAAGTTACTGCAGGGTCATGACCAATATGCAGTGTAAAGACCAATAAAATAAAAGGTTTCAAGAAGTTTCTTCATACATACCTTCTCCATCACTCAAACAGTCACTTGCTTTTGGGTCTTCTGTCTCCATTCTCTAACATATGTCATGGTAATGCTCTGATCTTTTTTCATGTACCTAAATTGGAGCAGCACAAGTAGCATTAGGCAAAGTTGTGTGCTGCATTTAGTGTCTGCTTTGAAAAGCAGTCATTCTTCCTAATGGCAGTCCCTGAGAGACATACACAGTGGGTTTCAGAGGTGAAGAGCTCTCATCCCTGAATAAGCTGTTCCTCAGAACCAATAACCTCTAAGTTGTGCAAATGGCATCTACTGAATTGCCTGCAATCTAGATTCATCCAGTCAAAGAATTTGTCCAATCAGATGCACTGCCCTCAAACTCCTCTTGGTCATCACACTTGCTTGATGTGTGCTTAAAGAGCTAAGCGTTCATCTTTTTGTGAAAGGTGCTAAAATGTTCTCTGGCACAAGTGTTAGACTTAAAAGCCTGACAGTTTTCAGCAGATTTTTTTTTCCCCTTATTGAAAAAGGAGTAACATTGGCCTTCATCAACTTCTCTACCATCATCCAAGTATTGTATGCCAGTTTTCTATGCAAATTACATTTTATTCTGGGGACGTATCCCACACAGTCATACTAATTTATTTGGAGTAAAAAATAAGTTTGTTTTAAAGGGTTCAGTGGTCAAAAACAGAAGCAGATTTTTTTCTTGATGAGCAAATCCAGTGAATTCAGTTACATGTCACTCCACTTTGATATAAGTGATTATTTAAAATGAGTTGAAAAGTCCTTATTGTCCTCCTACCATTTGTGTGAAATATTGATTCTGATTTCACATCTCACAGAAAATATAAAATGGAGAGTTTAGCTGTAACTTCTACAAGAAAGTTTTTCCAGTTATTATAATTTTCCAAGGGCTGTAAGTTGAATACAGTAACAGTTAACAAGTATTAAATCTCTAAACTGAGAAAACAAAAAACAAACAAACAAACAAACAAAAAACAACAACAACAACAACAAAATCTTTAAAATCCATACACAGATATCACATATTTCCCTGCAAGGAAGTATTTCCATTCCTCTGTCTAATGTAATGCTATTGTATCTTCTCATACAGTCCATGAACAAAATGGACCCTGAAGACAGTTAGGACATATCTTAAGTGGCATTTCATTTAAAAATATATAAAAAATATAAAGTCTAATAGCCTGACCTACTATCTTACCTACATTTATATTAACAGACTTGATAAATTTGTGCATGAGGGAAAGGTTGTGCATGTTGTCTACCTAGACTTCAGTAAAACCTTTGACACAGAATTATCCTGAAGAAGCTAGCTGCTCAAGGCTTGGATTTGTGTACACTCCATTGGATTAAAAGCTGGCTGTGTCACTGGGCCCAAAGAGTTGTGGTGAATAGAGATAAATCCAGCTGGCTGCTGGTCACAGGTGGTGTCCCCCAGGGCTCAGTACTGGGGACAGTTCTTTTCAACACCTTTATCGATGATCTGGAAGAGAGGATCAAGTGCACCCTCAGTAAATTTGTAGCTAACGCCAAGTTGGGCAGGTATGTTGATCTGCCTGAGGGTAAGAGACCTTTGCAGAGAGGATCTGGATAGGCTGGATTGATGGACTGAGACCACCTGTGTGAGGTTCAACTCTGGGTCCTACACTTGTGGCACAACAACCCCATGCAATGCCACAGACTGAGGGAAGAGTGGCTAAAAAGCTGCCCAGCAGAAAGGGACCTGGTGGTATTGGTTGATAGCTAGCTGAATATGAGCCAGCAAAGTGCTCAGGTGGCCACAATGGCAATAGCATCCTAGCTTGTATCATAGTCAGAAAGACTAAGAAATTGATCATCCCTCTGTACTCAGCTCTGGTAAGGCCTCACCTTGAATACTGTGTTTAGTTTTAGACCCCTCACTACAAGAAGTATAATGAGGTGCTGCTGCATGTCCAGAGAAGGGCAACAAAGCTGGCAGATGGCCTAGGGTACAAGTATTATAAGGAGCAGCTGAGGGAGCTGGGGTTATTTATCCTAGAGTAATGGAAGCTCAGGGAAACCTTATCACACTACTACTGCCTCAAAGGAGGTTTTAGCAGTGTGGAAATCAGTTTCTTCTACCAAGCAACAAAAAATAGGACAAGAGGAAGTGTCTTCAAGTTGTGCCAGAGGAGGTTTAGGTGGGATATTAGGAAAAAATTCTTCACTGAAAGGGTTATGAAGCATTGGAACAGGCTTCACAGGGAAGCAGCTGAGAAAACATCCTTGGAGGTTTTCAAGATATGCGTAGATGTAGAACTTAGTAGCATGGTTTTGTAGTAAACTTGCCAGTGCTAGGTTAATGGTTGGATGTGCTGATTTTGGAGGACTTTTCCAACTTAAGTGACTCTATGCAAAGTTTATTTTAAAAGTAACTAACATGTCTTGATTGAACTAAGCATTCCAAGTGAAAAGTGTTTCATATTCTGAGTATTGCACAGATGTGCCATTTTCTGCAGTTGTAGCTAAAGGCCATTAAAACAGTAATTGAATTGCACTAGTCTATATATAGTTATGTCTTCTGTGACAGGTACTTTAGTCAAACGATGAATAAAATGAGGTCAGCTTGCTAGTAACTTTTAGAAATATTTTATTGTTAGCTTTTTCAGAATGCTGTTAAAAGGACTGCATAGCAGCAAGATATGAAGCCACACACTGCATTTGTGGCACACTCCTTGAAAATGTGAGACAAGTCCTCCTTATCTTTTGCTTTGTGTTTACACTGAGTCACACTGGAGATAAGGTAGCATATCAGAGCACAAAGAGTCAGCTTTGACGTGATTTGCATTTCACCCAGTGACTTTCCACAAAGCATGGCAATGCTGACTACAGTGTAGAACAGCTCATATTAGGACCATATAACATTGCTGGACTGCAAGTAACTTGTGGTTATATCAACCACAAATAGTCAAAATGGAGGCATTTTATTATTTATACTAGTGCATTGCATGTTGCAGTGTAAAAGTAGAAGTACAGACAATCCCTACAATAAATGTTTGGGTTCTGAGAGATTCATCCAAGAGATTCATTGCTACATGTAGATATACAGGTTTTGCAGTGTGTGGGTTTTTTAAAGGTACACAAATGCTCTGCTGTAGCATTTTAATGTAACTAAGGTGAATTAGATTGTACCTGTGTAACAATAGATATTACTTGTCTCAAGGGCCTTGTTTATTTTTGGAAAGCTAAAACAAATGCCTCAGGTCCAAAGGGGTCTTATTTGCTGGAGCACTGCAAGTGAGTTTCTGATTTGTTGGGTTTAAATAATTCAATAATTATACATTATATTTATTATATTTCACGTTATGAAACATCTTGCTTCTGTGGCTTTAAAACATAATCTTCATTCAATATTGCATATTTCTGGAGTCCTCTAGCACTAAATTCAAGTCAAAAACCTGAAACCTTACCTAGTCATCAATCTCTGTCCAAAATGGCATAACAAGTAGCATTCAAAGGGAAAGTGGAGAGCAAACTCTGGGACAGATATCAACAAAGTAATACAAGAATCTGCTTGTTGCTGAGAGCTTTTTTCCATTCCCAAACTAAATTAATGTAAAGTTACACCTTCAATCTCAATTGCCCACAGGGCACATTGATATGCTACAGAGATATTTTTATTATTTGAATAATGGCTGGACAATTTGTGAGGTTCAGTTGCCTCCAAAGAAAGGCTGGCATCTAGTAACAGTTTCAGTGCCTAGTAGACACAGCTTGCATTTTCTTTTCCAAAGGAAAGAATTGCATTAAGATGTTTCTTTCCAGGCACTAGCAGGTAAATATGTAAGCTGAGTTCAAATCTGTTTTCAGACCAAAAACCACCATTGCTGGGAAATCTTAATTAGACAGCCCCCAATATATATAGGATAGAGCCTGACAAAACTACATTGATCAGTGCTGTTTTCTAGATACAAATAGCACAAAAAGATCTACCACAGTATATAAATAAATAAATAAATATAATATATATATACGTATATATTATAAATATTATATACGTTATGATGAAGTCACATGTTCTTTGAAGCACACAGAACTAGCTTTTCTGAGTAACTTTGGGATTTGGTCTAAATTATGTGGAAATCAAATTCTGAGTTACATGACCAGTTTGTGTTATCCTATAGTTCACACAGTTGTAAGTAATAAAATGCCTGTCACCCAAAATATTAAGCCGCTTCTATTACATGTTAACAAAATGAATTACTTTGCCTCTGGTCACAACAATATTTGTCATGATATAAAGTACAAAAATTTAGTTGTTCTTGTTTTTGCATCTAAGAATGTTGTAGATTGTAGATGAGTATGCAGCTTGGAAGTTGGTAAACACAAGTAGTGAAGAAACTGGCTCCCTTGGCAATAAGATGGATTTACTGTTTGTTTTTCTTGAAGATTTGCATCTTTCAAACTACTATTTTAAAGTGAGTTGGATTTAGAATTCAAAATGTTTAGTGAGTGGGAGCAAACTAAGAACACAGCATCTTCTTTCTATCCACAATGGGCCATTTGTCTAGAGAATGTCATCGTGGTCTTTGTTGTTGGTGGGTTTTTTCTTAATTTCAAAATTATTGCTAGTAAATATTACCAAACACTCTGTATCCTCCTTCCTTAAAGTCTGTTCTTTTTTATATTCTCTCTGTGCATATTTCCAGTTAAGTGAACAAACACTCATTAAGTAATGTAAAAGAGATATTTTGAAGGTACCTTAAAGGAGGCTGTAGTGAGGTGGGGGTTGGCCTGTTCTCCCACGTGCCTGGTGACAGGACAAGGGGGAATGGGCTAAAGTTGTGCCAGGGGAGTTTTAGGTTAGATGTTAGGAAGAACTTCTTTACTGAAAGGGTTGTTAGACATTGGAACAGGCTGCCCAGGGAAGTGGTGGAGTCACCATCCCTGGAAGTCTTTAAAAGATGTTTAGATGTAGAGCTTAGGGATATGTTTTAGTGGGGATTGTTAGCGTTAGGTCAGAGGTTGGACTCAATGATCTTGAGGTCTCTTCCAACCTAGAAATTCTGTGATTCTGTGATTCTGTGAAATACATTGATATGACAGTGACTTGGGTGACACTACAGTGTTCTCGGCCAGGACAAACAAAAAATAAAAAGCAATTCCTGGAGAAGGGATTCCTGTCTGCTCAAAAATATTGAGAACAGAATATTACTTTATTCATTATATTTGCTGAAAATATTCCTCAAGCCCTTTACAAATTGTAAAATAAAATAAAATAAAATAAAATAAAATAAAATAAAATAAAATCCTCCTGTGAGTGTCTAGGTCTATTTTATATTAGAATTCTTCCATTCTAATTAGAGACAAATTATTTCTGTTTTCCCAGTATCTTTATTGGAACTATCTGCTGGACTTAAATTAACTTAAATTAAACTCTTCTAGAGAAGTGAGAACGGCACTATGGAAGTTATTACCTGGGGTTGATTCATGGACCAATGGTATGTAGCAGACAGCAGTTCTGTGGCAATGGAATATTGATTGGAGGTATTTCAGGGTCAAACTGAGGAATGCAGAGGTCATCAACATGTTAACTGTCTTCTATGGCATCTGTAGCATGGTCTGCTACTCATCCTGTCAGCTAAAGCTTCTAATGTCAGTGAGGTTCCTTGTGTTTGACAACAGTATGATAATTGTTCTTCATTCATTACTTTATATATATATATACACACATGTATTTTTTTTTTTGAGTAATAATACTTCTAATTCTCATTCAAATAAACAAACAAACAAATATTATAACGCATTGTAGATTCTCAAATCTCAAAGCTGTAAAAGTAGTAATGAAATATTAACCTTACTTAAATACTTTGATATGCAACACCTGTTGCTAATTCATCAATGGATGGTATATTTAATACAAGAGCTAGAATACACAAAACTCTGGACTTAACTGTAATTATCAATATTGGGTCAGTAAAGTATTTCTATATTGAACTTTCTTATTTCATGAGTAGCTTTTGGCATATCTTTATGTTGAACCTCAACTGCTTTAGAAAACTGAATTTCCAGATATAAATTATTCTCAATGGAAATCTGACTAATACAGACATTTAACTTTCCAAAAGTCAAATCAAACTGTTAAAACTTATCAGAATGCTGTCTAAATCCAGAAGCTTGTCTCTGATGATAATAATACAGACTATGTTACCAAAGCCTTACTGCAGCATGCTGTATTTGACAATTACAGCAATCTTATGATGTAATATTACGGGTATTAAACAAGCCCATTACAACATTCTAAAATCAAAATCATTTGCTCAGATCTTCTTCAATTGGATCTGCCTCTTCCCTGGAAGAAAGGATTTTCTGGTTTTGGTGCATCTCAGTTTCAGTAAGGCCACCAAGCTCACCCTATAGGTTTCACCTCTCAGGCAATTCTTCCATGAAAATATATCTTATAATTACTTAATGGTTCCTAGTATGAATCAACTGATCAACTAACTATCAGGACTAACTAAATCAACTAATTATCAGGACTTCAGAAATAGTGAATACCCTGTTCAGTTCAGAATTGGTTAGGTGGTTTTAACTAATAAGAGAACAGTGTATTTCAGGCTTTTATGATTTAAGACTAAAGACTATGACATAGGGGTAAAGATGTATTATATTTTCTGATATATTTTGCTGCTGTAAGAGATCTAAATTTATTATTTCAACACTATTTTAATCTAATTATTACATCTTTAGCAAGAAGTCTAAAGCACCTGCTGTTGTGAATATGGCTTCATAAGTTTTCTATAAACTGGTTAAGTTAAAGACATCTCTTTTGCCCTCTGCTAAGAGACTACAGTGATTCCACATGAGAATTTTAATGCTAGTTTTATTTATTGTGAGATATGACTGCCTCTTATAGTGGCAGAAGTTCCTTTTGTTCATGTGTATGTAATTATCCTGAGGCTGAAATAAGAAATCATAATAAACACCTAAACTGTTTTCTATAAAGTGACTAAATATTTTATTACATATCACTCATTCATATATATATTTGATAAAAATAGTTAGTTATAGTTGCTTGTCAAGATATCAGTATTTATCCTTTTACTTTTCTTTTTTTTTTTTCCCCCTGTATCAAACACCATGAAAGAGGGTTTTGTTTTGTTTTGTTTTCTCTTACATTTTCAAAAGCAACCTCTTATTTTGTTTCCCACTATTTATAATGAAGGGTAACAAAATGCTGGGTGGAAAAGCACACAGAATTTGTGATGCTTTTAAAAATTTACACCTTGGCTATGGTGAAAATTCGACCAACATATTAAAAACAATATAGACACTATACGGATAAATTTCTAGCTCTTGATTATTCCCATAGTTTAAAATTCATACTGATATGATTAACTTACCCTTGCTTGCACTGATGCAGACTGTTTTCAAGTTTTTTGTGGTTATCATGGTTATGACATGTACTAGACTAATCTCTAGACCAATTTTTGAGATTATTTTGAAGAATAGGAAAGAGAAGTACTGATATGTAAGTAATGGCTGCTTCACCCCATCTCCTTTGTACACCTGCGTGTAAGGTGGTGGATGTTAATGAAGGCAGGAAGCCTAAAGGACAGATAAGGAGTGACAGTTTATTCAGAATATTAGCAACTCTTCTCAGGAATATCTTTCCTGAGAACTCAGATTTTTATCTTCCCTACACACTCTGGGAAGATTTTATTTTTGTCATCATTCTTGTTCTTCTAAACTTGGCAGCTTGTAACACTTGGTTTGCAGCAGACTATTTTTCCCTTGATGGACTTACTTCAGGTTACTTGTTCTCCCAATCTCAGTCATAAAAAATGTACAATCTAACTGTAGCACAAATACAGTATTTATGATTAACTGAAAATGGCTCTATTTTACATGAGATTTCAAAAGAGATGAAAAGTCCTGTATTTCCCTAGATTTCACATCACAAATACTTTTATGTGTTCTACTTCTTGGCAACAAATCATTTCTGAGTCATCCATTTACAAACATGAAATGATTAATGTCTCTAAAACCACAGATTCCTGTGACTAACATGTGTGAACACTTTCAACTAAACCCATGTGAAACTGATCTGTACATGAAAACATATGGGCAAGCTACAAATTTATTCTGAAATACTGAAAAAGATGTATTTTACTTTATTTTGAAGATTAAAATTTGGAAGAATTTCTTACAAGGTTTGAAATTTATTAAAGTTTGATAATGCATTTTGTCTGGAATAGAAATTCATATATACAAGGTTAAGATAAAATTCTCAATGTATGTTTGTTCTCTAAAGCAGAAAGTAGATTTATTGGTATTCTGTACAGAAGACAAGGTCAATCTTAATTTACAAAGATGCATTTCTGTTCTCTGTATTCATCTGCTTTAACTTCAGGTCTTCTCAATATTTCTAGAGCTTCTAGACTCTTTAACAAGTAAGATGAGGCTCAAATTACCTTTATTGAGAGAAACAAAAACAGCTGCCTGCTAAGCTGCTCCATTTTGAATATTAGTGGAATCAGTCTGTGAGACTTATGTTGTCAGGTGCATAAGGGTGGTGAATTAGTGCATTTACATAGAGGGGACAAACTGAAAAATTACAGTATAAACCCCAACTCTGACATTCTCCTGCTTCTCTGCATTTGTCTTTGCAAAGTTACGTTCTCTTTAACATTGTTTTGTGTGTCATTTCCTGTTTCTTTTTTAAAAAGAAAACTGAAAAAAAAAATGCTAGAAAATTTATGAAAATTTTATGATTATATTGAAAGCCACCTGTTCAAGAGCAGAGCTGGATGTCTTAGCAGTAGATCTTGGCTAACTAAGCTGTTACCATAACTCAAGTCAGTGGTAAGTTATTCTCTCCATCTGAAGAAGTGAGCAGATTTTCACTTTCCTTGCAGATTTCACCATAGGGACTCCTCAATATCTGAGTATGCTCCCCACATCCTGATATAATTTTATTCCTGCTTCATCGTTTTGAAAAATCAGTCTGTACTCATCATACTCTTGCCTAGTTTTCTTCCTGTTTCTCCCAGCACTAAATTTGCCTATTTCTGAGAGTCCTTTTCATTCTCTCTATGTGGTCCAACACAGAGGTGTTGGAGTAGTGAAGGTCCATCCTTCACTACTCTTGTCCTCATCCTGGTCCTTCTTGTCATATTGCTTGTTCTTGGATTGCTTATTTCAGTTTCTCTTCCTCATTCTTCTGCTGCCCTTCCTACCCTTGGGGACATCCCTGGGACTAGCCACTCTGCTTCTCTTCCCATGTCAGTTTCCAGCCAGGGCTGCCTCTGAATTCCATCTCCAGTCTGCACTGTCAGTGTTCTCTCCTTGGCTAGAAGCTGGTGCTTCAACAACAACAAAAAAAATAATAATAAAGATTCTGTTTAGCAGTGTTTTGTGGTGTAGTGTTTCCTGAATAATAACAACAATAATAGTAATAGTAATAAAAATGTCCCACAGCAGATAAAGGTACTTCAGAACAAGCTATATATATATATATATATATATGTATATTTTTACCAGATTATGTGATATGAAGGAGTCTTCTTACAAGGTATCTTGGGCAGCTTTACTGAGGAAAGGCAGTAGTACCTATATTGCATCTAGTCCAATGTACATCATTTTTCTGGACATTTTGTGTTGCTTCCAATGGTTGTAAACAACCATAGATTTTTATCTAAGTGAGGTTTGCAGTGCATTTTCTATCCATAAAGAAATGAAAAGATGCATAGTACTGATGGATCTTATCTGTTGATTCTTTTTAGCCATAGATACGTACTGCATATCTGTCAAGATAAGATCTCTATTAAGGATAACTGACCAAAGAGGACATTCAAGATGTTTTCACCGGTTATGGATGCTTTATAAGAGCAGTTGCTTTCCCATGGTCTTTTATATGCAGCTTGAGCAATGCAGCAGACTACTGAAAAGATCATCTCAGTGAAAACTTTCAAGCTGCCAGACTTTCATGAACATAAAGTAACATAAATAATGTAATATAATATAACATAAACTACCAAACTTTACTAGAAGAATTTTACTGGACATAGCTGCATTTCATGTCTCAGACAAATAAGTGTATCTCAGTGGCTGGACCACACCAAGTTTCTAATTGTAAGTAAGACTTGGTCTCAGTGGGACTATTCCTTCAGTCTTTAAAAGAGAACTTTAGTCTGCTCACTAAAGTCAAGGTTGTTTGCTTAGTGCCAGTTCTAAAAAAGGCTATGGAGTGACAGGCAGGAGATCTGACCAATGTTCAGGCATGAGTGGTGACTTCCCTCCAAAGTGTGTGTGTGTCTATATAGACAGATCCTGAAGGATGAAAATACTTAATGGGTCTTGTACTTATCAATATGAGTTGTAAGATTATATACACTACTACTGCTTTCTAGAGGACTTTTAAACATTAACAGAACTGTATTCAGAGTCAAATAAAATACCATTAAATTTATCATAATAATTTCACTGATTTATTTAAATTCTAAGCTGAATTGTCTTTTTCATTATTTTTTTTTTCTCTGTAAATTTTCTGCCTAACGGCTGCAAACACCTTACTCCAACTAGCAATAATAACAGACCTGATGCTGAGGGGACAAAAATACAAATTAAATATCTAAAACAAATGACACTTTTGCATAAAGCAGGGCAGTGTTTATTGTAATTATCCAGTCATTTCTTTGCTGCTAGATGAAAAGAGAGTGATTACTAGGCATTTGTGTAAATGCTTACTGATCGTTAATGTGTTATCTGCTAGCTGCCACCATTGCTCTTCTCAATGTTCACTTAAAAATAATGAGTTCATATAACTCAGCTGATCAGCCACAAAGAGCAAATAACAAAAAGGTCACACTTGTTCAGACAATTCAAGTGCTTTCAATTCAATAATCAAGCAAATGTCTAAAAATAATGCATTTCTTTTAATCTGTATATATACACTTACATGGGTCTATGTATGGGGCCTTCTCTTCTCATTTTGGAAATCACTTAGTCGGCTCCTTTTTCCCCTTCAAATAAAGCATTTATTGTATTTTATTTTATTTTTTTTCAGAAAAGGTTTTGGGGAATCAAGTATCTCCTTCATATAATTTGTAGATATTCTAACCTAAAAATAAATTTACCCTATTGCTCTAGCTTTAGCACAGAACCAAATGGATTATGTTATATTTATCATGTAAATCATAAAGCATTAAAGAATGAAATACCTCTTCTTTCCTTGCATTTAACGCAGAAACATTCTGGCATTCCTGTAGTCAGGCTTGCACAGACTTTACTTGAGAATTTACTTGCTCACTTAATTTAAGGGTCATGTTCTTTTCATTTTGGGCAGCATCATATTTTCAGTTTCTCCTTGGGGCAACAAGTAGATAGGACATATATATTTGTCAAAGTTCAAATATTGCCTATCCAGGTACATCGAGGAACACCAAAGTAGCAGGTAACAAACTGGCAAGTGGGATTTTAGCTAATTTTGCTTCCCTCTGTACCCCACTTCTTTCCCTCTATCCTGCTTCTCTTTCCACGCTTCTAAGCTGTATTTCACTGTGCTCTTTTCATGCTGACCCAGAAGTCAGCAGCTCAGATTAGTCAACACTCCTGTCTGTTACAGAAAGCCCCTCCTTTCTGGGGCCTGGGCAGAGAGGGGAAATGTGGCTGGGTTTGCAGGTACAGTGAAAGGCAGAGATGTTGCAGTTTGCTTTCCTTCTGTGTTAGTGACTGTTCTCACCCTTAATTCTCTCTTCTTCTTCCATCTTTTGACTCCTTCCACCCCACCAACAGCATATCTTCTTCTTTTTCTCTGTTGAGCAGGTGGCACATGGCTTTGGGGCACTTTGGGGACCAACATTCCTGCTGGGGGAGCACACTGCCTCTTCTGCTTTAAGGTCTGTCATGTGTGTCTGTCTTCTGGGTCTTGAATGAACTTAGTCTTAGTCTTCAGTGAACTTGCAAAACTTTAACCTTTGTTTTAAAAATCTTTGAAAGTGCTAAACTTCAAGGTGAATGATCTGTTTTTTGTTGTTGTTGTTGTTGTTTTTGTTTTTTTGTTTGTTTGTTTGTTTGTTTTTGTTACTTTTTGTCCCCTTTATTGCTTCAAAGTGCTACCATTGTTACAGAGGAAGCAGAGCAGAGTAAGAAACAAAACACATGTTTAAAGGTTCTAGATAGCTAGAGATTGTCCAGCCAGCAAAAGCGACCCCAAACAGCTGGTGGGCCCCTGTTCCTTGTGCTCTGAAGCATAACAGTTAAAGGTATAAAAAAATCCCTGGAGAAGTCCCTGCTGGCTTGGTAGATCCTGAGCAGAGAGCAGGCCTTTCCAAGCACCAACCCTGAAATGTAAGCTACAGACACCAAATTGCCAGTGAAACCACTCTTGGTCTGATAGATCCTGATCAGTTGGTAGACATATGGGCTTCCTGCCTGAAGGCAGAAAGGTTGCAAATGTGCTAAATCTAAAGTATCCCTAGTCCCTGTTTCTCCTCATATAAATAGCCTGTGTGCAGAAGCACAGTGTATGAGCATCCTCTTCTTTTGCGGCTCTGTCTCATGTCTCTTCAGTAATCTGCAGATTCAGGACGTGCAATTTTTTTAGTCCAGTTGTTATTAAAATTAACAACCAGTCCATGACAAGTGCAGGTAGCAACCTGCTGATGAGGATTCAAAATTTTGGACATATGCACACATAGAAGTATCTGCTGCCTATGAGCAATCAAAATTCAAACTATTTTTCCACACATGAGTCCTGTGAAAAAGGCAGCTTCACTTCTAAAATCTCATTTCAATGTAGAAAGTGCCAACATGCAGAAAATTCAGTTCAAAGGATCTGGAACACATTCAGACACTTTTTCCAGATGTTTCTTGGCCCATCTGATAAGGATGTGTATTGTGTGAAGATTAACGTTTGGATGAGCACTTCAGGGAGACCTGGATGAAGCCTTTGTTCAGTGGCATTTAAATGAATTCAGATCTGCTACATTGCCATGGGGTTTGGGGTTAACAATCTTCTCACTAAATCCCCCTTGCCAACACCACCATGCTCAGAACTAATGTGTATCTGACAGATGTTTTCATATGTGCTTTTCGTGAAACCAAAGCCATTTGGGAAAAATGCTGAACCTACAGCTGGATATTCAGACAAAGATGTTTTAATTCAAAGGCCAAATGTTTGCTAAAAGTATATTTTTGATAATTGATTGCTAAATGATTATTTTTGATAACTCTTTAGTTACCTACTTGATGTGAGAGGAAAGAAAAAAAGAATTAACTATGTTATATTATTATTGTGCATTTTTATAATCTACTGAAGATATATTTTTTCTTATCATCATGCCTTATTAGTACTACTTTATGGTAACTTATTTTTTATAACTTTGTTTGCTTTTTAGCATCCCTCTTGATGTAAAATGAGCTGATTCAAAGCCAGTTTCAGAGGATCAGTCAGACCTTCCATCTCATAATCAAACTGCATCCAGTTCTAGAGCTCAAAAGGTGGACAAGCACACTTTTCTATAGCCCTTCTTTATTAGGACATTTCTTGGAACATGATATGCAGATACCCAAAAACCTCCAATGTGCTTGTGCTGATAATCTACATCAGTCTTAAGTGTGAAGGAGCAGTAAGCCAGGACGGATTGCAAGGCTAATGAGGAACAGTTTTCACAGTGCCCCTGTCATGCAATGCAAATGGCATGAAACTATGTTCCCACCAACCACCTTCAGGAGTGAATGTGCTCCAGTATTATTTCTGATCAGAGGGAGCTGATATCAAGATTTGTTGCATGTCACAGAGGACTTCTCCATCAAAACTAGGCACTAAGCCAACATCTTTGATCAGTTTTGGTTCTCTAGGACCATGCTTTTTATTCTTTCAGAATTGACTGGAAATATGTAAGAGAATAAAACCATGCTCATTTTTCTCATTTAGCTGCAAAGCTAAAAAAGGAAGATAGGGTACATGAGCAACTATATGTTTTAGTATTTTAAATGGGATTAAGAGACATTCTTATTCTATTATAAATCATCTGGTCCCTATTTTCCAAATATAATTTTTAACACAGAATAGCCACGTCACAGTTAAATACAGTGAAACAATCCTGTGAATCACAGTAATTTCAAATATTTGAAGTTTGTAGCAAAACTTGAAAACTTCAATTGCTAATGATTTAACAACCTGCTATTAAATTCTGCTTAGTGTAACCAATCAATATAAGAAGTTACAATGTTTATTCCTTTAAACATGAGAATTTATTTCAGATATAATGGGAAGGAATTTAAAAGCAAAATGCACTTATTTGATGCTTATTAGATTTATAGCACAGTTAAATAGTTTTTTATTGACACAGAAAGTCAGGATTAAGCATTGAATTGCTTATTCACATCTGTAAACCATGTCGGGAGAGGTCAGAATTATTAACTTTTTATACACATATACATGCATATTTTTTATTTTTTTCACAATACTGGATGTTGATTTTTTTTTTAAACTTATTTTGATTTTATGTTGGGTGTCAGATAATTTAATGTTTTATTGTGAGACCACCCTTTAGGACAAGGCCCCCCAAAAAAAAGAATGAATAGTTAATATGAATACATGGAAATAAATGTTAATTCAATTCATGCTTTGGAGGCATAGAAGTGTTATTTAAGCTTCTTAAACAAAAGTCTATATTTCAGACTTTCAGTCTGTATTTCACCTTTTATTTTCAGTCCTGCTCATTTCTTTCCAATTACTATCTGTCCTGTTTCCCTGACCTACAGCAAAATTGCATTTGCTTTTAATTAAGATTTATTGAACAGCCAGATGAAAATTGTAGATTTTTCCTGACTATTTCGACCATTTTAGCCTGAATAAGTTGGACACCTCAGAATCTCTAAGAGCTTGCAAACATTTCAACAGATCAGTTAGTACAATAATTTGTTAGTTGGTATCAACAAATTTTGAGGCATTGAACCCCATTATATACATACTGTCATATAATGGTTGTTACAAAGTCATGCAGTGAATGGGAGATAACAGATGGCTGAGCTTTGTGCTTTCTCTTATGTATTCAGTATCTGTGGATGTTTACCTGTGCACACATTGCATCATAGGACCAAACATCTCAGGAAGCAACTTTTTAAATGTTAGTAGCTTTTAAGAAGCTGGAGTCTCAATGAACAGATGAAATGGCAATGGTCATGAAGGAGGCCTTTACAAACTCTTTAATTACATATGATTATTGCTAAACCAACTATTAAATAGAATGGTCTAAATTTTTAGGGCACTGACTCTGATACAAAGTCTCAGCTGTCCTGAGAAAAATGCCATCAGTCAAAGTTAGGAGTTTTTACCTGTTTTCAGTACATGACTTTTTCTTGTTCTAATGTTGTTGATGGGCTCTCTTCAGCCCCAACTGAGATGCTCATCTGAACTTATTTTACTTGAGATGGTTATCTTCAAAGCTTTGCCTCCAGTCCATCATCACACCAGTCCATCTTTCATGTGATTTTGACTTCACCAGTCCTTTCATCACAGAGAAGTCCAAAGATATTTAGGTACAGTTGCACCTCTTTCTCTACTGTAATGAAGTCTATAGGAAAAACAAAAACAAACAAGGATAACACACCATTTCTAACTGATCTCTGTAGCATCTCCTCATGTAGGTTTGTAAGTAATCTAGGTGTTTAAATGACCCATATTATCTATAAGAAATGTTTTCTTTCTCTTGAAAAGTTAGTAGGAAATTAATGGACTAAATCCTCTGGTTAAGATAGGACTAATTACCAAGGGTTACTGAACAACATGTTCAGCACTGTGTATACATCCATGTACAAGCATGTCCATTAATAATTAATAGTTCTCTAGCATCTCAGGGATACCACCTGGACAGGTACCAAAGTTTCTCTGGTGTCTCAGTGCTCATGTGAGGTAGAGTCCTCATCTGCCAGCGCCTTCCAGCACCCACACTGCTGTCTTTCTGCCATGATGTATAGATGGAATCACCATCACTAGGGGTGTTTAAGAATGATTGGGTGTGGTACTTAGGGAGATCATCTAGTATATAATATTGGTGGTAGGGGTTGGTTGAACCAGGTGATATTGGAGGTCTTTTCCAAACTTAATGAATCTGTGATTCTATTCTATGATTCTATGAATTTATGACATAGATTCCACTTTAGTTTCTACTGCAGAAAGTATTGGTGTAAACACATTATTGGAGGAACCAGCAGCTTCACTAACTGATGAACAGCTTTGCCATTGATAAACAGCATACAAATGTCACAATAGAGTTTTCATAATAAAAGATTTTCAATATGAAAAATGTCCTGAGGCACATATCTTTCCATTACAGGATGCCTGCACTTCTGGTTTCTTAAATATATTCAGCATTGGTGCCTGTATTCTCCTCTGCTAGATGAAAATATAAAATATCCAATAAATACTTCAATTCTTTATTTCCATAAGTAAGAAAAAAAATATTCAAAATCAGTTAGACAACCTGGGAAGATGAATACAGAAAAGAACTTGCTTACTAAATAAGGTGTAGAAGGACTCCAATTTTTGTTTCAGTGAGGCTTCTGTAAAATGAAATTTTAGTGTTTTTACTTGTGAAATCTGTATTCACAGCTAGAATGTTCTCTACTCTTACCAGTATATTTGGTGCACACCCTAAGGACAATGATCTTTTTGTTGGTTTGTTTAAATAACCTAGCAAATAATATTTCCCAAAACTTTTCACTTCATGTACTGATGTACTAGAGGCAGGAGCCTATGAATAATTCTTACTTTGTCCTGATACTGCAGAGCTGTGCATAGCAGATCTATCAGCCTTGCTCCAAGAGCTGCTTCAGTAACAGGCAGCTGAGACCCACAGACTTAAGGTAAAGGACTTTGCATTCATTATATAGTGTTGTCAATTCCTGCTCTACAGAACTATACAATTACAGTAAGATATTCTGTGTCAATAAAAGAGAAGCAGAAATCAGGTTTTTAAAGATTATAAACTATTCAAAAATGAAACAGTCTAAGTTTGCGTTCCAATGTTCATAGTGCAATATGCAGACACATGCGCCCTTGGTGACAAACCTCAAGAAACAACATATCCTCCTATAGTAAGATAGGATCCACACCATCCTGCTACGGATTTACAGTAAAATTGTAAAAATCTTTCTAAGAATATATATTTGCTCTCTTTTTTACTTTTTCTTTTTTGTTCTCTTTGCCTTTTCACATGCTGTGTTCAGGAAGGGGACATTAATACTGCCTTAGTTGACACTAAAGCAAAACATCATTCCGCACCATCTTTTTCAGATTAAATAAATTTGATTTGGAGTCAGTAAATTAATTTCAAAAGGCATTTGCATGAATAGAACCAAGAGACTAATGCAGGGAGTCCTCCTGTAGACCTAAAGACAGTAGCAGGAAACTGATGTAGCACATTGAAATTACTTCTTGCTGTGTGTTTTAACAAGCAACCACTCTATCAGCTTCCGTCTATCAGTTGTATCTATCTGAAATGTTGATGTGCCAATGCAAACCTTTTATCCTGAGGTCTCTGCTTCTTCCTGATCTGTATAGGTATTGCATTTTATAGGCCAAGTGATGGGTTTTGTGTTTGTCTTCCCAGGCAGTTCACTGCAAGAGGAAAACAGCTAATTTGTAACTGGTTCTAAATATACATCGAAGAATAATAGAACCACTGAATAGTTTGGGTGGGAAGGGACCTTAAAAATCATCTAATTCCAACCCCCCTGCCGTGGGCAGGGACACTTCCCACTAGCCCACGCTTCCCAAAGCCCCATCCAACCTGGCCTTGAACACTTCCAGGAATGGGGCATTCACAACTTCTTTGGGCAACTTGTGCCACTGCCTGACCACCCTCGCTGTAAAGAATTTCATCCTTATATCTAATCTAAATCTTTCCACTTTTAGTTTAAAGCCATTCCCTGTTGTCCTATCACTCCACTTCCTGACAAAGAGTCCTTCCCCAGTTTTCCTGCAGGCCCCCTTTGGGTACTGGAAGGCCGCTATAAGGCCTCCCTGGAGCTTTCTCTTCTCCAGGCTGAACTACCCCAGCTCTCAGCTTGTCTTCGTAGAAGAGGTGCTCCAGCCCCTTGACCATCTTCTTGGACCCCCTCTGGAATATAGGGTCCATGTATAGGTCCATGTCTTTGTTCTGGGGGCCCAGAGGTGAACACAGTGCTCCAGGTGGGGTCTTACGACAGTAGAAGGAGATAATCACTTCCTGGAACCTGCTGGCCACTTCTTTTGATGCATCCCAGGATACAATTACTTTTCAGGGCTGCAAGAACACATTGTCAAACTTCTCATCAACCAGTTTGTATCTCCTCCCATATATGATCATGCATACATCCATATACTGAAAGTACCTTACATTTCAGAAAGTAGATGTAAAGTACAAAAAAGATGTAGACAATAGACATGACATCACTACTTATGCCACCAAATGACAGCAAGTCATGCTGACCTGGCTGATGAAGTGCAGAGCTTAGGCTAGTACTTTACTTCTTGGAAAAAAAAAAAAGGTTACTAGAGCAACAAAACAAACAAACAAACGAACAAAAAGATTCCATCAAGTTTTCAATGACATGACACATGACCAGTAATTTTCAATTTGTCTACAAAGGATTGTATACATTTGCCTCATAATGGAACTTAAGTAGTAGTTCTTTTTTGCTCCACTTCTAAATATTAGTTTAGCCATTGAAAATTCTGTTATGTACACCTACTTATCTATTTCTTATGAAATGAAGTAAGCAAACAAAAACAAATTTGAAAGTCAGAAGTAGAGAAGGTTTAATTATAAAGATACTTCTGTGTCTGGAGGGTGAGAAAAGGTGCCGATTACATAGAAAATCCCTTTGAAGTAACTACATGGTCATTCTGAATAGTTTGGGAGAAAGTTGTAGTTCTCAAGACTGGCAAGCCTATTTCATACTTCAACTCATCTGCACTGATGGTGGGTTCTGCAAGAAATACAGCCAACTGGCTCCTTGCAAAGTAAAATCTCACAGCATGGTGGCATGAAAGCAATAAGCTTTCTGTTCAAATTTTAGCTTCCAGTACACAGACGAGATATTACAGCTCAGCAGAATTATTTACTTGACAAATTTTTGGTGGACGAGCTGAGAATAGAGGCAGACAGAGGAAAATTAGATTCCTGCTAGCTCATTTGTAAATCAGATATTAGGCTGGAGAAGTCAATGATTATGCTGATAATCCTTTCAGCAACACCAGTGTAACTCTATTAACTTTAGGGAATAGAATCCTGCTTTACAGCAATCATAAAGAGCCCTTAGGGGCTCTTTTTTAAGTGCAGCCCAAGCTGACTATGAACTTCAGCTAGCATAGCTGTGTCAGTTACAGTCAGTCTGAGTGACCCCAGACATATTTATAGGTGTTTTATAGTGTTGACAAGGTTATGCCATCTGTTAGCAAAGCAGTGGAGTTTCCTTTTTCGGAGATGAGAGGGAGATTTTACTCTTAGATATAATTTATAGCTTTAATGTTTTAGATGCTCCTAGTGTAAGAATGTTTTTCTCTATGAACAGAAAGATGCTTTTCATACAGATTTCATACAGATTCCACTGTATCTATAGTGTGGAAAAGGATTAATTGCGCAATATAGGTCTTTATCCACCTAGTAAAACATTATGTTTGCAAAATTAAACATAGTACTGTTCTCTCTCTACGATGAAAGTGTGTAGCTGATGAAAGGGGAATTTTGATCAGTGCAATATACTAGGACTTCAAGAGGTGCATTGCTGTTTCTGTATGAACTTCTCTAAAGCACTCTGACAATTTTTGTATCACAGTGAAATTTGCGTATGGCTAAGTTTCAAAAATACCACTCAGACTAGAAGGCCTACAAAGACTAAAAGTAGTAATAAAGCATATTTATTTCAAAGAGTTTTTATTCTTTACTGGAAAAAACAAAGGAGTGGGTTTTCATTTCCACTGAGTTTTGCAAGACAGAAAAAGTGTCATTCCTAACCTACCTAAATTATTCTTGTTGCACAGTAGAAGATAAATGATTTCTGAGCATTCACAATGTGTTTTTTGGTTGGTTGGTTGTTTCGTGGTTTTGGTGGTTTTGTTTGTTTGTTTGCTTTTTTGTTTGTTTTCGTTGGCTGGTTTTCTTTGTTTTGTGGGGAGTTGTTGTTTGGTTTTGTTTTGTTTTGTCATAGAATACACTGCAAGAGAAAAATTAGAACTGCAACTGAATTTCTGAAGTTAACTATAGAAAAACATTTGCATCTTCACACATCTAGCCAGCTGTATTTCTCATCTGCTTTGTGTAATTTTGGACCAATACTTGAATGAACAAAGTCTGAGTTACTGTGGTTTTTGTGGAAAACATATCTTGCTTTTGACATATACATTGTCCTGGAAAGAAAAATAAATAGTATCTAGTACATGGGGCTTTAATGATAGTTGCAGGTGGACAGTGTGGAAAACAAGAACATTTTGTGTCTGAAAAGGACAAGTAGGAGCTTACATTACTTGTAGGTTACTCCAGTTTCTCCTTACACTGTGGCTTACTGCTTTTAATTTGTAGTCACTAAAGCTCTAACTTGGAGATGGAAGTATATGGACCATCTGGTACTTTTGTTTTTCAGACTTCAAACTCAATAAGAAAATGCAAATGACACCCAAGCTGTCAGGTAGCATAAGTTGAAAACAGGTATGCTCTCTCTTTCACTGAAAGCTGTATTTTTTCCTGTTAAACAAATCCAGTAAAATTAGTGCCAATGTGGGAACATGCTTGAAATGTAAGATTTTGCTTTAATTTCCAAAATACAGAACATGCAAAACTTTCTCAACAATTTCTCAACATCATCACCATCAACCTTGTATTATCATTACTGCACTGTACAACTTCACCTGTTATCTTTTACCATAATTCTTAGTTTCAGTTTTGTGGAGCGGCACTTTTTCTTTGCTTTCACATTATTGTTGTTATACAATCTATTTACTGTTTGGCTACATAACACTTCTCTTTTTGTGTCATTGGATCTAACTCCATACCACTTAACACTTTCCTGTGAGATGTGATTTCATATAGCAAGATAATAACATTTTGTTTGCCTAAGTAACCATAATTTTTGGAGTGTACTGGGCAGAAAATCCCACTTCAGTGTATTAATTTTTTTCATATGTTCCATGAGATTATTTTTCCACATTCTTTTACTGTCAGAGCTCCATAGCAGAAATCACCAAAGCTGTGGTTTGAGATTCTTTGTTTTCCTTCTGATGCACTTTCTATCTCCTTGCTGCCCCTCAGCTGAATTTGTCTTGCCACATGCATTACTGTACACTTAAACTGCCATAAACTGAAAAGTACTTTTACTCAGAATCAGTGCTCCAACCTGGTTCTTCCTGTCACTAAGCAAATACTTGTAATACAGTTAAGTCAGATATAATACTTGTAGTATAGTTAAGTCAGATTTTTTACCAAAGTAAAAAGTACTTTGAAGTAGATTTCCAACATTCAGCCATCTCAAATCAATCTATTATTTATCACTAAAGCAAGAGATTCACTCCATTTCAGAGTGAAGCTGTCTTGTCATTGGGTTGGTGCTTTGGTGAAAAGGACATAAAATATAAATATATCTGGTTGATCATCCTTGTGAGGTAAAAAAAAAAAAAAAAGACTCAGAAACATGTTTTCTGGGAATACCCTCAGAACCAGTGGCTAGACATTCAGGTCCTGATTGGCATTCAAAAAGTATACACTTCTTCTTAGAGTTAACAAACAAACAAACAAACAAACAAACAAAAAAACATATACAGACAGAGGCGTTTTTCTATCTTTCTATACTTTTTCTATCTAGAAGTGATGGGCTACATATGTTCCACTGGAGCCACCTAAAGCAATTCAGCAAGACCTGAAAACAAGCTTCTTGCTCTATGATACTTTTAGTCTTCCCATGATAGTCTCTAAAATTACTCTCTCTATTCCTTACTGTTCCTTCATTCTCTTTAGTCATTTAACAGTTCCACTGAGGTATCAAACTTGTAATTATGATTCTCAGATACAATTTCTATTAAAAACAGAGATTTGTATATTGTGCAAAATAAATTTTTGACAAACCTTAACTGAAACTCACATGGATTTCTGAAGAACACTCAAGTGGAAAAGATTAATAACATGCTTTTCTCTCTGTAAGAAAATATGGATTTCTCTCAGTTACATTTATTCTTTACTTTGGATGTATTTCCTTGATCATTTTCCATTGCTTGTAAACCTCAAATATGAATTAATTGGAAATTTGATCTTGGACAGCCCTAGGATGTCAGTGAATTTATAAGAAATTTGGGAAAGTTCATTTAAGGCTCATAATTATCCAGTTGAGCCACTGGAACCAAGGGAAAGGTGAAACCTTATAGTTTTGTGAGATGATTCTGAGGTAGGTTCTACATTTGATTGGACTATTTGTGGCTTAATTCAGCTATTTAGCATCAGCCTGTTAAACACAGAACTTGCACGTCTGCAGTTCAGTCTGCAAATCAAAGGGCATTTTGCAGCCTCCTCTCAGAGCAAGATTAATGCTATTTTGATTAAAGCAAATTTAAGTTTCTCCTCTTGGACTGATTGATTTCATTTGCAGTTCCAAAAGGAACATTTCAGGTCAATCAAAAAAATATTTAGCAAAATAAAGATGGAAATTATTTCAAATAGAAAGAAACACTTCATTTGATATAAGATAGTTTGCTTGGATTTTGAGCATCATGTTAAAGTACATTTGGAGGGGAAAAAAATATCTTGCTTCAAGTTAGAAAAATCAACTGCTTCATTTGGAAAATGTGAAAACTTTGCAGAATTCAGAATATTTGTTCTGGGGAGTGCTACTTTTTTCAAAAAAAAAAATTTTGGAATTTTGAACCTGAAATGTTCCTTTTGGAACTTTTGAACCCTTGGAAGGGTTCTGCACCAAGGTCCACCAACAAGGAAATATTTAGCATCATGACATCAAACTTAGGCATCAGTATAATTGTAAAATATCTTTCATTATTGGATTTTATCTCAACTCTCTTCTAAAGCTCAGATCTCATCTGTAACAATCCCTTTCTTGTCCCAATTTCTGTTGAGTTTCAATACCTACAAGGGAGTTGTAATTCCTGTTTCACAAGACACATTTAGTATAAAGATTTCCTATGATTACTTACTGTACTGGGTCTGGCTGGAATGTTAACTTTCCCGGCAGCAGCCCATACAGTGCCGTTCTCTGTACTTGTAGCTGGAACAGCAGTGTTATCACACCAGTGTTGTGTCTACTGCTGAGCAGCAGTGGCACAGCATTGGGCCTTTCTCTAACCCTCCTAGGGGGTGGGCAAAAAGTGAGGAGAGAAACATCACTAGGGCAGCTGACCTAACCCAATCAAAGGGATATTCCATACCATGTGGTGTCACACTCAGCAATAAAAGGTAGAAACAGGAAGAAGAGGGGAGGGGTGGGCTCTCGTTGAGAAGACGTTGGCCCTCCTCTCGAACACCGGCTGTGTGCGTTGAGGCCTTGCTTCAAGGACATGGTCAATCATCGCTCATTTGTGGGAAGTAGAGAGTAATTTCTTTCCTCTGCACTTCCATATAGCTTTCATTTATTTTGTTTGTCTGTTTTCCTCCCTTCTTTTTATTTTTTCGCTTTTTCCCCTCCCTTTTTCCCCTTTCCCTTTTATTTCCCCTTAGTTAAATTGTTTAGTTCATGGTAGTCTTTATTTAATTATTATAATTATTTCCCTTTAATTAAATTATCTTTATCTCAACCCGTGAGTTGTTCTTTGCTTTACTTCTCCCCCTCCTCATCTAAAGGAGGGGGAGTGAGAGAGCGGTTGTGGGGTTAGCTGCCCAGCATGGTAAAACCAACACACTTACCTTTTCACTATCATGCATGTTCATTAGATAACCATTCCTCTTCATGTACTAGAAGTATGAAAACAGATGGCATTTCCCATCACTAGCCTTTGAAGAATACAGGAATCTATTGGGACCATCAAAAAAATAAAATTGTCTAAGAATAGGTGTGTTTGTTGCTATTGTTTTATTTTGGATTTGTTTTTGTTTTACTTTGTTTTCAAAGTGTTCTTGTTGCAGATTGATAAAGCAGGATTCCTCTGTTCTTCCCTCCTCTGACTTTTTGAGAGGAATAGCTCTTTCTTCCTCTCAACTACATCTGAAAGAAACATCTCATCTTTCTGACTGTGCAGCAAGGCTGATGACACTGGTAACAGGTAAGATAAGATGTTTAACACAGATGTTAATCAACAGTTATATGATCCAATTTATCCTTCCTTTCTATGCTACCTGCACTCGAGTGTTACCTTACTTGTCACAGTTTTGATTTAATTGAGAATATTTGTCATAATGAAGGAATAATCTACCATGGAGCATTCCTTTCTTTAAAGGAATGGAAAAGGAGAAAATGAAGGAGATATAAGAGGTGAAAATGGGATATATTACAGAGAAGGATATTGGGAGATGGAGTTTTGAAGCTTTTTAAGAGATTTTAGAAGGCAAGATCTCACTTTGCTACCTGACTAGCCTTCAGGCATCTTCTTGATGGCATCTTCAGGCATCTTCACCAGACTTCAGATCCACCACTCATCTTTAATCCACCTCTTTTTTACCCCGTGAAAAAGAGACTGAGGAAAGACTTCAAGGCAGCATATAGCTTTTTGAAGAGGGGGGGGGGGGGAAAGTGGGAGATGCTGATCTCCTCTCTCTGGGGACCAGTGATAGGACCAAAGGGAATGGCATGGAGCTGAAACAAAGGAGGTCCAGACTGGCTATTAGGAATAGGTTCTTCACTGAGAGGGTGGATGGGCACCGGAACAGGCTCACGAAGGCAGTGGTAACAGCACCGAGTTGCCAGAGGTCAAAAAGAATTTGTAGAATGCTCTCAGACATTTGTTTTGATTTATGAGGGATGCTTTGTGGAGCCACATGTTGGACTGGATGATCCTTGTGAGTCCCTTCCAATTTGGAATATTCTATGATTCTGTGATCCTATGAAATGACCTCACCTTCCATTTTTTCATAGAAATACCTGTGATAGGGAAAATATAAACAGGACTAACTACCTCAGAGTGCTCCAGTTACTGATAAGACATCTCTTTTCTGGCACATTTCAAACCACCTGAAATACATGGCATTAGTGCCATCAGTGCTTATAGGATTGTTACATTTTCAACAAAAACTGATGATAATATACTTTTTAACTCAAAACAAATTAAATGGTTTGAAATAGCACATTTAAATATTGCACTAATTGCTCAGAATCAAATGTGATTTTCCCTGTAGCTGTGACTCGGATACACAAGATTAATTTTTGTTCACTGAAAACAATACTTAATGAGAAATTGAAAGAGATGGGACTTTCTCAATATATATTTTTTATATCCTAAAATTTTGGTATGTTCAGCCTGGACCCTTTAACAGCAATATATCTGCTTCGACAAATCTCACACTCAGAATATTTTGTGATTAAGACATTGATAATGTATAAAACTTAATTCTACCTGAAATTCTTTTGTTGCTGTTGTTGTTGTTGACCCATCTGCCAAATCTTGGTCTTTGAATTTTGATTCAGAATAACATGCTAAATGCTGAAGCATGATTTTTTTTGATGATTTAATGCTTGCTTGCTAGCTAGTCCTGAGATCAAAACCTATAATTTAAGGCAGTCTTCGAAATTTAATAAACTTAATTTCATTTTGAGAAAGGAAATAGAAACATAAGATGTAAAAACAAAACCAACCAACCAAACAAAAAACAAACAAACAACAAAAAAAAAAAAAAAAAAAACAAAAAACAAACAACATGACCCTTCTTTTATCTAGAACCTTGCTTTCTTGTATTATGCTGATTTTGTATGTTTTGGTAAGTACAGAGAATATTAGGTAACATGCAGCATCTGATTAGTGATCTTTTCCCAAGCATAGCATTAAAATAAGGTGCTCCTTACTGCGTTTTTTTTTTCCTTGCTATTTTGTCTTTCTATTTCAATGACCACTTCCATTTAAATCATATTAATACGTGGCAATAACTTCTAGTGATTCAGGTCCGATATTGAGTGTTAAGCATAAGCAGCCCAACTCTATGTTATTTCATTCTGCTTCAGTGACTCTGTAAAACTTCTGTCACAGATTGTTTATGTTTTTATCAGTGTTTCATCAGGATTAATTTTCATACACAATTAATTAGAAAAGAAAATTCTGTGGTCCTGCTTCATTAGGAATATTATCCCTTTTTCAAATGGTAGTTCTGAGAACTAATGGAGTAATCCATCCTGATTTAAATAAAGAGATCAAGAATAGAATTATTGTCACATAGCCTGAATGTATGCTCATTAACACTAATAGCCAGACTGTCCCCTCTCCAACACCCTTTAATATTCAAAACCTCTGTTACAGCTAAATAACTGAGATCTACCAAAAAAGAGCCATAATCAACAAAACCAAACCAAACCAAACCAAACTAAACCAAACCTAAACTAAACTAAACTAAACAAAATAAAATAAAACAAAATACAATACAATACAATACAATACAATACAATACAATAAAAGTAAAAATGACTATACACTTTATACTGAGATGAATGAAATCTAAACCGTAGGATGGTCTAGATATTAAAATTAAAATTATAAAAAATGGATTTTCTTACTAAAAAATAAATGTTATTAACATTTCAAAAGTTCATTTCCTTGTACTTTACACTGTGAACACAAAACCTCTTTTGATGACTAGTACTTTTCTCTTAATTAAATCTTGCCATAGAATTGTATAGGCTATTAACATGCCATGTGTACTACCTGTGGGGAGTCATTCACATGTTATGAATCATGAGTATATTTCCTTGATGTATCATTCATAAAAGGATGCAATAAGTTGGAATTGTAAATGTTTGCAAATGGAGGAAATGGTAGAAATTTTATTTTGGCAGTTTTCTTAAGCCAGCAAGTAAACCTAGAATGGAGAGTCAGTGTAGCTAGGAGTGTTTGCATAACAAAGATTATGCAGCTTGAATCAAACTTAAAGCAGTGATTTATGTGCTTTCTCACTCACAGCAAACCAAGTCTGCAATATATTTAGTTTATGTTAATTATTTAATTAGTAAGGTTGAAGAGGAAAAGCAAGACATCAAGAACAGTCTGGAAAATTATTTTTATTGTAGCGATAGTGCAATAGCCATGTTTTTTCTCATGATAAAAGCGAGGCAAAATTTGTAGAGAAAGGTTTTTTGTTGTTGTTGTTGCTTTTTTAATATTATCAACTGATATTTTATTTTAAATAATAATGATACTTTAAATGAGGTGTATTTTACAAACTTACTTTAAATGGCATAAGATAACTTCCTGTGTGACTTCTTTAGAGGAACCAGGACAGTGCTTCTACCTGAAATACCATATCTGAGAAGTGGAAATTGTTGTTTCACTTCTTCAAAAGAGCTTAATATGACAGTCCAAAAGATATCCATGTCAAATGCACTTTAAATTTCAACTTTCTTGTGTCTAATTTTCTTTTATAAATAGTTCTGAGCATTAAAATCAATAATTAAAGCTTTTATTCAACTAAAATTGATCTTGTTTTCCTTTGAAGCTAGCCTAGCAGTTAAAATGACAAATTCAGATACAATGATGGTACCAAAAAATATTTGAAGTTTTTCTCTTCTGGCAGAACTGCAAAATTTGGTTTGTGACACAAAGAGCATGTATATAGTAAGGTAGCAGACATAGTAAGGGAAATTATCCCTATTAAGAATTTTGCTCAAATTCACATGAATACTTGAAATCATAATTTGAAATACATTGTAACATTACCAATATACTACAACACAAATCCTTCAAGGGAGTAGGACAATGGGATTTTCATAGCTTCTCAGTAGCTTTATCAAGGATATAATTTTCATATGCAAAGATTATTTTGCATGAGAGGTATTAGTTCGCAATGATAATATACTGCTCTGTTTGAGCTCTAATTCTTTCTTGGCATAGAAAATGGTCTGTCTTGATATGTGAAGAGGCTATCATGCTTCTTCACTGGGAGAAGAGGAAAGCATGCATCACAATTACTTTAAAAGCAAATATTGATCATTGAAAAGTCTTTTCTATATTTCACTATAGAAAATTACTGTAATTTAAAAATAAGGTCAATATGAGAGCCAGAGGATGAAAGACAGTATTCAGAATAGACAAGCTCTTCATTTCCATGAGGGATACAATAAATGAATCCATAATAACTCAGAATCTTCTTGTATGATAGATTGTCTATGTTCCAACATGTCCATGAGTATGAGTCTCTCTCTCTTTTTATTTTTTATTTATTTATTTATTAATGAGACTATCATGATAGAATACATGGTTTAATCCAGTGCAAAAACGTCAAGCCATAGATGAAGAAAACAGCCTGACGTTTGCTCTTTAGCTTAATAGAAATGCTAGTGTCAGAAAAAATAAAAATAAAAATAAATTAAAAACTTCAGCATTTCTGTTAAAACAAAGGCTACACTAGGAATACATACTATATACACAAAGGAATATAATGCAATTAACACATCAAAGTAATTATTATGCTTTGGGCAGAAGGAAGGCACTTAACACAGTTTTGACTTACAAGAAAGTATTATAAAGACAAAAAAAAAACAACAAAAAAACAACAACAACAACAAAAAACCTGAGGAATCAGGGTATTTGGCATGGATCAGGTCAAAACTTGTCAATGTTTAAAATGGAAAACACAACTTCTGTTGATCAGTTCCAGGCAAAACAACAACCACTTAAGAAAACAGAAGGAGAGAAAGAAATAACATGACAGGCAAAATATGCCTGTCTTCTTTCTGCATTCTGAAAACGAGTATATTGAGTTTCATAATATCATCTATCCCCAGCATATAACAGAAAATTAGTATAAGCAGTTTTAGGCCTTAGAGATCATGAAGATGGTGATGAAAAGCTTTATTTTTTTATCCTGATTGCAAATAATGTATGTGGAGTTTCTGGTTAATTCTTCAGAACTGGTCCTTAATGTTTAAATTTCTGTCACTTAAACATTGATTAAAGACACATAAAAGATCCTCTGAAAGTCTTAAGAACACCTCACATGAGCAAAGGAACAAATATTTATTATTCAGTTCAGTAGCCAAGTGCTTACCTAATCTATGCCTCATGTTTCAAGAGGATTATTGTCTGACCAAGATTCTGCAAAAATTACACCTAAGGATTTGCAAAAACTTTGCAGTAAGAACATGCTTTCATTTCCATTCAGCTATTTTCTAATACGTTGTCTGAGTTCTTAGAAAAAAATATAAAGCCTAATGACCTGAGCAGAGATGGAGGACCAATTGAAAATATGTGTGGTTTTGTTTGTTTGGTTGTTTTTGTTTTCTTGTTCTTGTCTTGTTTTTCCTAAATGCATTAATATATTTCACAATTCCCAGACTTTTTCTATTTACTTATCCATTTGAAATCTGATATTACAACTGCATTTTTATAATAGCAACAATTTCAAATGATTAAAATTAATCATTAAATTAAAAGAAATAATTAAATTTAAAAAAATGATACTGTAAATATATACTCAAATATGTTATTGTATTCTTAACACATGCTGAATAACAATGACATTTTCTTCAGTCATTTATTGCATGATGTAACTACAGTGGGGAAATCTGTAAAACTAACTTGATGTTTGTGGTATCCCCTACCAGGAAACTAAGAAAGGAAATCATTCATCATAGACATTAAATTTGCAATTCAGTAAAAGATACAGAGCTTTTACAAGTTTATAGTTGATCTTCTACCAGCTGTTAAATCTGAATTTCAGTGACTTTTTTAAACAGTATTAACATTTGTTTGGGTGCTCTTGGTGAAGGAGGAGTCAGACAGCAACTCAGTAATTTTTTATTTTTTTTTAATTTTGCAGATAAACACAAACTTGCTACAAAAGTCCAGAATAAAACAAGTCTATGCTACTGGGCAAGCATACAGTTGAGTATAATTAAACAAGCATACAAACACAAAGTTGAATATAATCCATAGCCTGAAATTGTATTCAGAAGTTTATCAGGTATACCAGATATTTCATATCAGGTATGAAATAACTGTTGCTTTACATTCTAATTAATTCTTCTTATTAAGTAAATTCATCTGCCTCGTGATTATTAGATGGCACTGTTAAAACAACTTCCCAATTAATACAAATGGACAAGAAATAGAGAACTCATTTTAAAAATCCACAAGTCGTTTTCTTTCTTCTTCACTCATGAATTTGGAACACAATGAATAAGTCATTGATATTATCACTTATTTGCCATTGATACATATATTATATATATCGAAATGCTGACATTGAAATATCCACTAATGTGAAGACTAGGAACTAGCAGAAACAAACAATGGAAAGGAATTTGGAAAAGTATGTCTCAGGTGTTTTCAGTTTTAAGACAGTGACTTTAAAATAACTATCTGCTTTATAGTAACAGTAAACAAAGTTTGTGTGACTAAATTCTTCCAAAAATTTGATTTGATTTATTTATCAGTAACATTCTGTCTTACAGCAACAATAACAGAGCTTTAAATAGAGTACTCTCCTACACTGGGATGTAAACTAAAGATTTTGTGGCTAAAAAAGGACAACTGTTCAGTTTAATCCTGAATCTGTTATAGGATATCCCTGATTTACACTCCTGCGTCATGTCCAACAACCATGGTAAAGGATTTAGCGAGGCTGTGCAGGGACAAAATTAGGAAGGCCAAAGCTCATCTGGAGCTCAATCTGGCTACTGCCCTTAAAGATAACAAAAAACGTTTCTCTAAATACATCAACACAAAAAGGAGGACTAAGGAGAATCTCCATCCTTTACCGGATGCGGGGGGAAACTTAGTTACAAGAGATGAGGAAAAGGCGGAGGTGCTCAATGCCTTCTTTGCCTCAGTCTTTAGCGGCAATACCGGTTGTTCTCTGGATACCCAGCACCCAGAGCTGGTGGAAGGGGATGGGGAGCAGGATGTGGCCCTCACTATCCATGAAGAACTGGTTGGTGACCTGCTACGGCACTTGGATGTGCACAAGTCGATGGGGCCGGATGGGATCCACCCAAGGGTACTGAGTGAACTGGCAGAGGAGCTGGCCAAGCCACTATCCATCATTTATCAGCAGTCCTGGCTATCGGGGGAGGTCCCAGTTGACTGGCGACTAGCAAACGTGACGCCCATCTACAAGAAGGACCGGAGGGCAGACTTGGGAAACTACAGTCCTGTCAGTTTGACCTCAGTGCCAGGGAAGCTCATGGAGCAGATCCTCCTGAGAGTCATCATGTGGCACTTGCAGGGCAAGCAGGCGATCAGGCCCAGTCAGCATGGGTTTACGAAGGCAGATCCTGCTTGACGAACCTGATCTCCTTCTATGACAAAGTGACGTACTGGGTGGACAAGGGAAAGGCTGTGGATGTGGTCTACCTTGACTTCAGCAAGGCTTTTGACACCGTCTCCCACAGCATTCTCCTCAAGAAACTGGCTGCTCTTGGCTTGGACTGGCGCACGCTTCGTTGGGTTAGAAACTGGCTGGATAGCCGGGCCCAAAGAGTCGTGGTGAATGGAGCCAAGTCCAGTTGGAGGCCAGTCACTAGTGGAGTCCCCCAGGGCTCGGTGCTGGAGCCGGTCCTCTTTAATATCTTCATCGATGATCTGGACGAGGGCATTGAGTGCACCCTCAGTAAGTTCGCAGATGACACCAAGTTAGGTGCGTGTGTCGATCTGCTTGAGGGTAGGAAAGCTCTGCAGGAGGATCTGGATAGGCTGCACCGATGGGCTGAGGTCAACTGCATGAAGTTCAACAAGGCCAAGTGCCGGGTCCTGCACCTGGGGCTCAATAACCCCAAGCAGAGCTACAGGCTGGGAGATGAGTGGTTGGAGAGCTGCCAGGCAGAGAAGGACCTGGGAGTATTGGTTGATAGTCGGCGGAATATGAGCCAGCAGTGTGCTCAGGTGGCCAAGAAGGCCAACGGCATCCTGGCTTGTATCAGAAACAGTGTGGCCAGCAGGGCTAGGGAGGTGATCGTCCCCCTGTACTCGGCTCTGGTGAGGCCGCACCTCGAGTACTGTGTTCAGTTTTGGGCCCCTCGCTACAAGAAGGACATCAAGGTGCTTGAGCGAATCCAGAAAAGGGCGACGAAGCTGGTGAGGGGCCTGGGGAACAAGTCCTACAAGGAGCGGCTGAGGGAGCTGGGCTTGTTCAGCCTGGAGAAAAGGAGGCTCAGGGGCGACCTTATTGCTCTCTACAGGTACCTTAAAGGAGGCTGTAGTGAGGTGGGGGTTGGCCTGTTCTCCCACGTGCCTGGTGACAGGACAAGGGGGAATGGGCTAAAGTTGTGCCAGGGGAGTTTTAGGTTAGATGTTAGGAAGAACTTCTTTACTGAAAGGGTTGTTAGACATTGGAACAGGCTGCCCAGGGAAGTGGTGGAGTCACCATCCCTGGAAGTCTTTAAAAGATGTTTAGATGTAGAGCTTAGGGATATGTTTTAGTGGGGATTGTTAGCGTTAGGTCAGAAGTTGGACTCAATGATCTTGAGGTCTCTTCCAACCTAGAAATTCTGTGATTCTGTGATTCTGTGAAAGCAAGGAAATAGCCTGTCTAAATTGCAGAGATTTTCAAGATGGAATACCCATCATAGCCTCGGTAGATTATTTTTTTTTCTATTTTTTTAAAGACCTCACTAATATCAAGATCCTGTCCCTTATTTGAATGAACATTTTATCATTTAAATCATTTTAATTTTGTTATTCATTTGTCTCATAACAGCTTCCATAACATAAAATTTTGGATCCCCAGGACAAACAAAGCAGTCTTTAACCTTCTAAATGAAATAAGGATGTTCCCAGCGTCGTTCTCTACAGTGATGTAACTGCCTGAAAGCTCTTGTATTGAAGAGACGAACAAATTCTACATGTGATTGATTTACTTCATTCACAGGAAATGCTGTAAAACTTGTGAAATTAAATTTTCAACAGCAATATTAGCAAAATGTTGTAACTGATATTCTTCAAAAACTGGAACATGACATATTCAGCATACTTTATTTCAATCTACTGTATTGAATACAAAGCTGAAGCCAATAGAGGAGATGAAATTTTAGGTATGGGCCCAGTGGTGAAGCCCAGAACACAAATGTTGCATCTGAGCCCTGCACTGTATACTGGGACACAAATCTGACTTGAACTTTTGGGCCTGTAGTGAGGTCAGTGAACCAGAGGGTCAGCACACAAGTTTGTATAAACAAAGACCATACCATGAGTCCAGTCAGTTTTGCCTGGACTCATCTTCCACCTTCTACCTTAAGCCTGTGAGTAATAACAGCAAAGCAAGATCAGACTTCTAATTACAAGATTGGAAACTACATATTATTATTTTGTCACCAAGGTAACACCAATATCACTTTGTCCAGCAGCTACAAAGAGACAGGTCTCAGACATTTCTCTTGAGATCTGACCTACAAAGCAGCCTCCTGGCTTCTATAAGATGCACCCAAGGTTCAACACCAACATGGCAAGGATGTGATTTCTGATTTCTCAGTTTTATGTTCGTAGCATTCAATAGATATGAGTAAGATTTAGGATTTAAGCAGACGGGTGTTTATGTTTCTGGAGGAAAAAGGCAATCTCTCCTTGATAAGGGGAATAAAGATTAAGCTGAAGCCTATTAGCAAGCTGAAGAAAGGCTATGTTACATTGTTAATTTATACAGTAGAATCTCTACAATGCCATCTCTAGATCTAATTAAAAAAGAGTAATAATAAATAAAACAAAGATGTAATCCAGCATTCAGAACTTGTCCCAGTGTTTTCAGCTATATGCCCAGAAACAAAAATCCTAGTTGTTAAAACACAATCACAGAACAGTTGGGTTTGTGTTCTATATTCATCCACAAAACCAAATATTCAGATGAAAAAAGGAAAATCCCTGCAAGTTGGAAGTATGCCAGAATTGATTATTTGTAAATTCACCTAGTTAAAAATGTACATCATTTAGCTAAAAAGTAAATTATTACTTACTCTGGTCTCCCATCCATTCCAGCATTAAAATTAGAATTGTGCATAATTTTAAAAGCATTGGCAGAGATTAAAGCCTATCAATCTCAGCAAATAAGTTAAGGTTTTTCAAATAAGGCTACTAATCCAAGAAACCCTGAAGAAACTAGAAGTCTTCATTAATACTGTATGTGATTTCCAGGAGGGCTCTCCTCCTTGTCAGGAAGTTTTGATAAAAGTTGGGGCTGAGGGAGGGGGGCCATGGGGAAAGGATGGAAATGATTCCAACCAAATCACAAATATACAAATGGTATGCTTTTCCTAGATATTTCTGAATTACAAAAGACACCTTATGCACATGTAAAAGCTCCTTTCTTCTTCCAGAGAAAAATACAGAGTGCTTAAACGTAGACCCTGAGAAACTGTACAGAATGCACCTTAAACAGGACATGTTATCATTACAAGGGTCTCTGAGATGCCCTGAAGCAGTGGTTCCTGCCTGCTTTCTGTCAGTGATGTTTTGCATCCCTTTCATTCCTCAGCTGGCTTTCTACTCTTGCTCTCTTTCTTCTTTTATCCTGTCCTAAGTACTTTCTGTATGAGCAGCACTTTCGTTCCATCAGATTATCTTTCTTCTTCAGGCTCAAACTGAAAAGAGAGAGCTTTCAGAGCTGACGGTATCCGACATCAAATCATATTATATATTAAAAAAAATAAATGGGGGGGGTGGGGAATGAAGAGGTTTGGCTGAAATCTGAAACTAAAACCAGAGAAAACTAAATTTATGGTTATATGTCCATCTATAATTTCCTCTGAAGAAGTAACAAACTGACTGCCTCCTACAGTGTCATATTGTATTGCTTCTGTTTTTTAGTAAAGAAATAGAAGTAAGAGAACCTAAGGGAACCTTTCAACTTTAAGTAAAGTTAAACACAATCTAATGTACACAAATCTAAAATTAATTCAATCTTTTGTTCAAATACATTTCCTTAATAAACTTAAGGTCTCCATATTTATTCAAGAAAATGATTTATTTCTAATCACAGAAAAACAGAAAGCTCTCTCTGATACTGCATGGTTGCACTAATATAAGTGCCATGGACATAACATTACTCCAGTTCTGTATTATTTGTGCAGTATGGTTGCTGTGGCTCTAGGCAATTTTAATAACTTCACTGGGTTTTCATAGGGCCATTCATATAGTCACTCATGTGGAAATACAATATGAAATCTAACAGGCAGGATCTGTTTATACTGGTCTACAATTATTCAAAGTCCATTGGTTTTCCTGATTTATACAGCTTTTGGTTAGTGAAGGACTAGTCTTTCACTTTTTTTTTTTCACTTGATTTGCTGCAAGTATGCATATTTTCAACAAATTCAATAAATCTCTTTTATTGCATAAATTCAGGAGAGTTACTGGAATCATATAAGCAAGTGAGATCTTGTACCAATTATGAAGAAAATTGAAATGTACTATCTTAATTTTTGAATTACTTATTTGGATGAAGCTCTTAGATTATATGGACCTGGTGAAGTTCCTGGCCTGATGTCTGTAATAGACCATTCCTTCTAATTAAGTACCTCAGTGTTGTTTTAAGCACTTATTAGAATATTCATCAAAAATTTCATGTGAAGTTCACTGAAAAATAATATTTGAGAGGAACCACCATCAAAAAAAAAAAAAAAAAAAAAAAAAAAAAGAGTATATTGAGAAAAAATGAACCTTTTAATAAATCTTTTTAATATTACAAATGACAGGAAGATGATTCTTAAAAGAACAATGGTACCTTTTGCCTCTTATCTAGATGATTTCTTGTTCTCTTACATGGTTTAGCATGAACTCACGTAAATTTAGTTGAAAAAAATCCACTTTCATTACATCAGTACTATTCACCTACACTGAAAGTGGACCATACTGAAAGCATTATATTCCAGTATTTCACATTTTTAATGTAGGTGAAGAAGCAGAAGCTTTCTAGGGCTCAGGTCCCAAGAATAACTATGGAGCAATTGGTGTGAAACAGTAAAAGCAATTACTATCCCACACAATGGTCAGCTTGTTTGGGTAAATTTTCATGGGTTTGCATTTCCTCTAAGTTTGAGCACACTGAAGCCTTAACATACCACCAGCATAGCTCAGATGACAGCCAACGCCAACCAGCAGTAGCTTCTGGGGCAAGTTAGCACCACTCTACCTTACCATTCACCAACAGAAGGCCACCATTTCCCAGTGTGCTGGAACCTGAACATCATATGAGACTAGCTAGGTCTCTTCCACTTCCTTCTAGCATTACTCTATCATCACCCCTTAAATGTGCTCCAGCACCAGCACTAAGACTAAACCAGGCAGTCAGACTTCTCCTTCCTCCCGCTGACAGGCTTGTTACGCTGCAGCTATCCATTCCAGGCAAAGTAGCCTCTGCCACCTAACACCTTGGTGAAACCAGTACATTTACCCTGAGTTGCCTGGGTGGCCTTCAGGCTTCAAAATCTGGTGATGAACACGACCACAGTTTTGATGGTCTTACAACATGCCTTTTGAGAAAAGAAAAGTGTAGTCCAGAACTGAGCATCTCTAGCAAGCCGAGTGTGGTGGTTTCATACTGATGGCTAGCTAAGATCCAGCACACCACTTTCTCACTCCCCCTCCACAAAAGAACATCAGGAGAAAATATGATAAAAAAAAAATGTTCATGGGTTGAGATAAAGACAGTAACATCACTCACTAATTACTGTCATGGGCAAAACAGACTCATCACAGGGAGATTAATGTAATTTATTGCCTATTGATAACAGACTATAGCGGTGAGAACTGAAAGCAAGCTAAAACCATCTTCCACCATTTCCCACCTCCTTCCCTTCAGTGGTGCAAGGGAACAGGGAATGGGGTTTGTGGTCGGTCCATAATGCTTCATCTCTGCTGCTCTTTCATTTGTGGTGCAAGTTGTGGCTAGAAATCCTAACAGATGAGAATGAGTCTGTAAGTGATCTCCACAGGTTGTCCAGGGGACCTTTGTTCTGATATGGAAGATACCGGTCAGGCCCTTAAATCTTCCTGAAGATTCTAATCAGAGAAAACATGGAAAACAAAAAATCTTTTCAGCATGGAACTGGCAAAGCTGGAAAAGAAGACATCTGAGACTGTAGTGCTGTCCTTGATATATTTTGGTTTACTATTTTGGGATTTTGTCCTTTGAGTAGTGGTAACGTAGGTATGCTCTGACAACATTTCATATAGCTCATGATAATGAGAGTTTTAACTAGTTTGTGGGCAAATATCCCAAAGTCTGAATACATGCTGTGGAAAATGTATGGCAAAATGTAAGTGTTCTCATTTTAGTTTACAGCTGAAATGCAAAAACTTATTTTTCCTGCAGAGAACTGTATCTCAGTTACCTTGAGCCAAAAGCAGACTGTTTGTGTTCCTAGTCTTTCTTAAAAATGTGCCAGAGATGGCTTGAGGTTGATACAATGTTAAAGGGCTCTGAATAGATGTCTGATTACGGCATAAAAATATTTGCTATTGTTTCAATGGTCTTTCTTAGACATAGACCAGCTCTACTGCAGTTACTTACCTTGTTATTTCAGTCTCTGCAGAGCTGCATTTTGCTGTGAGCTAGACCTCTTCTATACTATACTTCTTGTGTCTTATACTACTTTGGTAGTGACAGTGTGCTACCCACCTACACAGTTCTGCTGCTGTCAAGAGCACAGATGGACCACAAGGCATTCTTGGACCAGTAAACCGGCAGTGAATTTAAGTGTCTGAAAACAGTTTCTACCTACCAGTTTCAACAAGTGCATACTCCTCCCAATAATGAGACAGTCCTTTAGTCTAGCAGTAAACATTCCTGAACTAATGCTGGCTTTCACAGTTTAATTTTGGCCTGTCAGTCTAACAGAAGACCAATGTAGCCTGCCTGCACTTGGCAAAGGTAGAATGTTTTTTTATATTTTACAGCAGTCGCATATGCTTGTGCTTTGGTAAACGGATTTGTTCCCTGGAATTGTATTCTTTGGGAAGACTTTTAATTCTGTCATTCCCATTGTTCCTTTCATCTGCTGACAAGGTGCAAGTTTGATACCTGTACAGCCTATTCTTGTGCAATTCATGCTTGGAATCACATGGGCTTTCACAAGACAGAAACCACTTTTATTTATTTATTCACAGGTGTGTATTTGGAAGGGAAGGAGAAAGAATAGAAAGGTGACAGCTAAGGGAAGGGAAAAGAATACCCTGGACTTGGGGTCAGGTGGGGCATAAAAAAGGGAGAGGCTTTGGGCTGTTCTTCAAATCTGAAGAGTGTAAACAAGAATTTCAAGGCATGGCAAAAGGAGAGCTCTTTGGAAGAAGAAACATTGCTACCTGTGTGGCCCCCACATTGACTGAGATATTGAGACTGACTCAACAGGTCAATCTCACCAGAAGCTCTCTTCTTCCTGCCATCACTCAATCAGGAGAGGCATCAAGTTGTGCTTAGAATAAAATGGTGGGAGAATGGCTTAAAATTGCTTCAATAAAAATTATATATTGAAATTGTTGCTTCCAAAACTGCAGCTACAGAACACCTTTTGAGTCCAGAAAAGATATTTATAGTTGACATCAGCCATTACCTCCCAGCATATTCTCATGAGTCTAATGTCTGTAGTACACCAGGGATTATGTTCCTGTAGAATCTGAACTTTCAAGAAATTCTGAATGTACTTTGGCTCCCTCCCTACCTGCCCAAATATGCCCAACCTAACAGTATGAGGAGGAGAAGTATTTGTGTAGATCTGAATATTAGTTTTCTGGAAATGCAATATTGTTGGAAAACATGAGTTTACATACTAGTTTATGTTAGTAAGCTAATATAAACGCAATAGTTTAAACCCTTAAAGTTCTAAGAACATTAGTAGTTAACCTGCAGATCTGTGCTACCAAATTCCCTATGGCAAAGATGGGACACAAAGTTTCAGCAATGATATTAGGAACCTCAAGCACCTGACAGTTTAGGTTTCCACTAAAAAGTGCGGAAAACTGAGACCTGCAGGTGGTACTAAGCTTCAAATTAGAAGAAAATGCCTGGAAGATGTCTGGTTGGAGAGAGATTCTTCTTGTCTTCCTCACTTGTATCTCACCACAGACCTGAGAATTTGGATGTCTTGGCTAGCACTGAAGCCTAGAAGCTGAGCCCAGATGCTCTGTGTTTTTGTGTTAATGCTTCCACATGGACTACCCAAAGGCCTAGAACACAAACCTTCTCATCCTGCAAGGCAGCCAGCTTCCAGAAAGTGCTTTTGGAAAAAATAACCCTGAGGTGTGGCATTCCCATTGTGCTGAACAGGGCAGAGCTGCAGTGAAGCCACAGGTCTGTCATGGCCTGTGTTAATGGAACTGGTCAAAAATGCAAGGAACATTTTGGAAATATCTCATATGAGTATTTCCTAAATATTCTCTTCAGCTCACAGAGAATGAAGAAAGTTTGCTTCCCTGAATAAGCAGAATATAAACTATTTTTGCAATATCATATAATATTCTACAAATTTGAAATATCAGAGTTTGCATCAGCTCTGTATTCAGTGCTGGAATGACAAAAGGATTTCATACAATCATGGGTAGGTTTCTTACATTTGGTTAGTCAACATTCACAGAATCCATGTTCCAGTAGCTAGATATTCACATAATAAAATATCAATATTTAAATCAGACCCCAGATCTTATGGTGTCAAAATATTTCTAAGTTTAGAAATAATTTCATATAAAAGAATTTTACTGTTACAAAATGGTGAAGCCCATACAATTTTCGTGAAGAATTGAATGAATAAAATGAAGATTGAATGCAGCAGTAGATCATATTTTTATGGGAATTAAGTACTGTTGCAGGTATTAACTACCGCATGACATTAAGTTGTATCGATTTGTCATTTAAAGTCAAAGCAGAAGAAATTGTTGTAGCATAACCTTTTCATAGAATAGCAATTTAGCTTATTTCATGACAGATTATGTTGACTGTTATCACTAGTCTCAGGAAAGAGATTAAGTACTGCATCAAGGCTGGTTAATAACTTTGACTCTGGTCATTCTGACTTGATGCAGTGTCTGAAGGCTGAAAATGGTAGTTGAAATAGGTCAGTTGTCAGAGTCTAACCCAGCCTGAGCTACCAAACACTTTTATGTCTTCTGCCTCTTCACAGACACAGATGTTGCACATTTAGAACATGCTTTCTAATGCAATCAAGTGTTTTATTAATCTATTTCCTCACTTTATATATTAAATATATCCCCAAATGTTGGGATTTTAATCAGAAAAGAATAACAGATTATTTATTTTATTTTATTTTGTTTTGTTTTATTTATTTTATTTTAATTTTAAATAATACATGTAGTGCCATGTAAAAGAAAGGGAGAGCTGAGGCAAGAGTCATGTTGATGACTTTATTTAAAATTATGGTACTAGCTTTCTATTTGTCTGTCCATCTTTCCTGCAGAAATCAGGGTCATACTGGTTGGTCAATAAAATATTTTTAGCATCCATTAAGTTTTCCAGTATGTAATAACACAGTTAAATTATATGTAAATAAATAAATAAACAAATAAACAAATAAATATATCATTAAGCCATTTGAAGGTGCTTTCCAACAAGTCTGTCCTCACGCAGAAGCTGACCTGTTTCTGTCTTCACCAAATCCACGTGCCTGTTTCTTTAAACTGTCGCTTGGCATGGCCAGCTTTTCTGCAGGTGCATCACAGCTCCATACCTGGAGAACCCTACTGGGGTTGTCTGTGTAGGTGCCAAATATTTACAGAAACACAATTCTGGAGTTTCGTTGATGGTGCACTCTCAGTAAGTGAAAGCTGAGTAGTGAGAACCGTTTTTTCTGGTGAACTGTGAGGCCCAGAGCTAAAAGCTAGGACATAGTGGGAGGTAGTTGAGAAGACTCAATTGCACCCTGGACAACGAATATCAAACATCTTCCAGTCAGCAATGGTCCATTTATCAAAGAACATACCTGCACCTAAGACATTTAAATTAACTGAAAACACAGATATATTATTTGCTTAAATCTTGAGTTTTCATAAGAAAATCTAGATATCAGATGAAGCTCTACGAGCTGTCTCTGAAATCCAGGTTTTCTACTCACATATTCCAGTTAGACATGTGTCAGAACGAGAATTGGAACATCTGTTTGGTCTCCTCAGATACATCTTTATGACTAAATAAAAGAGGCCAGGGACCATGCTGTGGTCCTGAGGCATGAAACAGCCTGGACTTGGACCACTGTATGCCCTGTTCACTGTCCTCTCCATGTGGCAGTGTCCAAACTGTTTCCTGGGAAGAACCCCTGGCATTAGCTATTGCTCAGAGTGCACTTAGACATTGTCTAGGACAGCAGGCAGAGCAGCAGTCTTTGCTACAGGAAAATGACAGAGCAGTGCTCAATTTCGTATCCTGGTCTTGTTTTACTTAGTTCTATGACAAACACACACATATATATATATGTGTGTGCATATATATATGTTTGTACTTATATGTACACATATAAATACATCACATTCTGTAGTATATTCTGTAGTATCTATGCCACTATACTTAATGAATATAATCCAGTGCACTGTCATGCCCTAGCATTCAGGAGGCTCACTGATTTCATCTAGAGCATTTTGTCTCTGTATTATATGCAGGAGGGTTGGACTAGATGATCATCAGATGTTCCTTCTCAACCTTCTGTGATTCTGTGAAAAGTGAAAGGTCAGTTTCTGAGAAGTGGCAATCATGTACACATAATTTGCACAAGAAAACTGAATATGTGAAGTATAGAGCAACATAGAGCTGGGCCCATTTATGTTACCAAGATCTCCAGATGGGAGGGTGGCCCTGATGGCACTTTGAGGTCCTTCCTTGTCCTCTTTGCTCTGACCTATGAAAAATATATGTGTATGAAAAATCAGTATCTGTTCTTAAAATTTTCAGTCATTGAGATTCAGTCCTACATTTCTCCAAGATAACTTTACTGTTTTAAAAATACACTGTTGTTACCATTGGGATACCATCACCAGAAAGCAATGTTCTATTCCTTTTGGAAAAAAAAAAAAAAAAAGTCCTTTATATTAAAGTGACAAAAGAATTTTGCTTTGGCAACACCAGCAAGAATCGATTCCAAATTAAATGCAAAGGCTTTTCTTTCTGTCATTCTAAACAATTAACAGAAATTTTAAAAGATCACTGGCATTTCTTCACTTCAGAAATGACAGTAGTACATCTATATCATCTGGGGGTTGCTATTATTAATCCTGGCTTTTCCTACATATGGAAGTTTAAAAATTACTACTATTTTAGTTTCAACTCATATGCCTGTAAGATGGATAACTAAGCCTACAACAGCTATATTAAGAATATTATGAAACAAACAAAAACTAAATCTGATGAATGTATACTGATTCAGCCTTAGGAGAAACAATCAAGGAATACAATCTGCTGTTCCTTGTGCCAGGTCAAAGTGGTGATCAAACTGATGAAGTAAAGTTAATTTAGCACTCATATATTCAATAAAACCAGAATCCATCTACTTAATAAGGTCTACATATTTATACTTCATTCAAATACACATATGTATGTCTTATTTACTCTGCAAATAAAAAAGTCTAATCTTATTATTTTTAGCCCTGGAAAGCACCTGCTGATATTCACAGGACATTGTGCATGTTAGTCCTGGAGTATGAGACACAGGGATTGTTTTTCTTTCCCTACCTTTAAGTAGAACCATGGAATCATTGAATCCCTTATTTTAGAAGGGATGCCATGGGTTCATTTTGGCCAATCTCTTGCTTAAAGCAGGTCCAGCTTCAAAGTTAGATCATATTGTTCAGGGCCATATCAAGATCAGTTTTGAATATCTCAAAGAATAATCAATATTTGAAGAGGTGGGGGATAAAAAAGAATCTTCTCTTATTTTTTCATTATTGAAATGAAATTCAATATTCATACTGTTCTTCTAGCTTTGAATCCTGTGATGTCCCACTCTGCACTTTGAGTAGTTAAGCATTGGAATGGGTTGCCCAGGGAAGTGGTGGAGTCACCTTCCCTGGGGGTGTTTAAGGAAAGGTTGGACATGGACATAATCCATGTTTAGATACATGGTTTAGTGGGTGATATTGGTAGTAGGGGGGTCATTGGACCAGATGATCTTGGAGGTCTTTTCCAACCTTAATGATTCTATGATTCTTATGTGCCTTTTATGAGTTTTCCTTTCCTAATAGTTAGTTGAATCAGTGTAATTAATATTATTGTTGAATGTGTTATCTTTGGTAGCCATCATGTATACTGGGTAGAGAAGAAAATGCCATTCAAAGTTTTTAAAAGATGTTCTTTATAAGTTATCCCTCCTCTGTAATAATGAAATGCAACACTGGAAAATAAATAAATACAGAAGTCTGTCCTGATTAAAATTTTATTTTTTTATTTAATGAGCTCTTACTCATACTACTCTTTGACAACTACAATTTTAGCAAATTCAGTTTTCATCCTGGTAGTATTACCCACTGCCTGACCTGTGCCATCTCCAGTGGAAGAAAGGACATCACTTTAAAGGAAAATTGGTGATAATTTCCTTAAAGGACTTTTGTTGCTATTTGTGTGTTTTCATATTCATCTACTTTATCTACTTAATGTCACTTGTTTGTTTGTTTGTTTGTTCTTTTTTGAGATTGAAAAACAGCATGCAAAAGTACTTGATGATCTGAGAATGAAATCATAACTGACAGGATTGATTTAACTGTAAATTAGAGTAATTTTATCAGGGGAAAGGAGATCTGTCCAGTCAATTCATCTAGCTTGGAGGCTGAATTTTAACAAGGTCCTATCCACCATGGTAATGATTGGATTTCTTCATGAAAATCCAAGTGCTAAATAGAAGCTGGCTTTCCTGATGTCTGGTGCTTTTGGATATATCCTGGATTTTTTGAGTATTGCTGTCTGTGTTCTTAAACCTGTATTACCCTGAATAATGAAGATTTGAGTGAAATATTTCTGCAGTTTGGCAATCCTATTTTATCTGTAGGGTTTTCTTTTTTTCTTTTCTTTTTTTTTTTTTTTTTTAGATAAGTTTTTGTTTGTTTGTTTATTTTACTTGAAATTTGCCAATATGGAATTTAAAGATTTTTCATATATCCTCAAGTTCTGGTAAAATGTGGTGCTATTTCACACAGAATAGCTGACTCACCTTACGTGAACTGGGATACAGCTGCTAAGAACACACAGGTCAGGTACTAGGTACATCTCTATCCACACAGTGTGCTACACACAGCACTTCTCAGACATTAGAGGGAACTCTGAATGTGCTGCAGAGCAGCTGTGAACCTAAATCTCAGTAGACGAACATTTGGCACAATTCTCTATTTAGAAAGCTTTGCAGTGGACACTACTGTATGTATAAAATGTGAAATTATTGAATCATAGAAAGGTTTGGGTTAAAAGGGACCTTAAAATCATCTATTCCAGCCCCTCTACCATGGGGAGGGACACCTCCCATCAATTCGCTCGAAGAACCATCCAGCCTGGCTTTGAGCACTTCCAGGAAAGAGACATCCACAGCTTCTCTGGGCAACCTGTTCCAGTGCCCCACCACCCTCTAAGTAACAAGTCTCCTCCTAACATATAATGTAAATCTACTTATTTTTAGTTTAAAATCATTACTCCTTGTCCTATCACTCCACTCCTTGACAAAGAGTCCCTCCCCAGCTTTCCTGCAGGCTTCTTTAGGTACTGGAATGCCACTATATGGTCTCCCCCATGGTAGAGGGAGTTCTAGAATTAGAAAATCGTTAAGGTCCCTTTCAACCAAACCATTCTCTGAGTCTCTGATTTTATGATTCTATGATAGTGTTCAAGATAAAGAAATAGAAATATAGATACTGAAGACCTCTGTCTTAGACTTGCTGTAACCTTTTCCACCATGATGTGAGGGAGTAAAATGAAATCTTTATATTAAGCACAAGGAAAATCCAACCACATAGAATTCTATTGTACTATATGTAATCACACCAATTTTTTGCCTTCATTAGCAACTATGCAGATGTCAGACTTAGCAAAGGGTCTGAGCAAGCTGAAAAAGATAAGAGAAAAAAAGAGTACGTAAAGGATAGCAGGAAATTTTAAGGATTGCATACACATACACAGGTTTTCTGTTTTTTATATGAACCATAGTGGAGCTCTGCTTGAACCAAAAGCAATATAATTATCTGTAACACCCTTGAAATAAAAACCTCATCTACAGGCAGATGTGATTAAAGAAATTCCACAGCCAATTCACAGAATATGCTAATGGGAGCTGTCTGTCAGAGTAAGCATAGAAATTACAGGAAACCCCTAAAGTCGGTTAAAAATAATAATAATTTAGGGTTCTTTCCCTCAGAACAACTAAGTCTCAAAGAGTGCTTGTTGAGCAAATAGTTTTCTTTGCCAAATTCTCCCAACCCTGGTAAATCTAAAGCTGTTCTGCAGGTATCGCACTTTCTGCACTGATTCCTTTTGCCCTTGATATGTATGCTATATCGATTGCCAGATGCAGTCAGACCTTAGGAACAGTGAGATTTCTTCTAAAAAGTAACTGTAGACAAAGTGAAAGTCATTAGTCTTAAGAGATGGCAGAGGAGAGAGAACTCAAGTTGGCATTGGCACAGGTTGCCCAGGGAGGTTGTGGATGCCTTGAAGGTGTTCAAGGACACACTAGATGAAGCCCTGAGCAACCTGATGTAGTGGGTGACATCCCTGCCCATGGCAGGGGGATTGAAACTAGATGATCTTTGAAGTCCCTTCCAACCCAAGCCATTCTATGATTCTGTGAACTGGCCAAAGGAATGTTCCATAACATATGATGTTATATGCTGAACAACTAAGGGTGAGGAGCCTGAGGGTGGGAGTGGACAGCTGCTTGGGGATGGGATTGGCATTAGTTGGCAAGTGGTGAGCAACTGAATTATGCATCACTTGTTTTGTACATTATTATTATTATTATTATTTTCTGTCCTAATAAACTGCCTTTATCTCAAACCCCAAACTTTTACTTTTTTTCCTATTTTCTTCTGATCCTGGGGGGACTGGAGGGGAGTGGGTCGGGGCAGAGCCACAGAGAATGTCTGTGGGTGGGGTGCTTAGCTGCCAGTCAGGTTAAACCAAAACAGCAGGTTGTCTTCTTTCCATCACGCAGTGATGGTCTTTCTTTGGCACCTCTTACTGATTCCTGAGGTGATACTTAAGAAAGTATCAGCTAGTATTTGTGATGAAAAGAAAGTCAGTGTGTTCAAAAGTAGAAAGGTATGAATATAGGCTGTGCTATTTATACAAATAGGACTCTAATTTTACTAAATTAAGCTGGAAGACTTTGAAGAAAAGGATTCTGTATAAACAGAATCTTATGCATCCACTCTCTGGAATTTCACAAATCTCATAAGTCAAGCCAAATAGGCTTATAGGAAATAGGCAAAATAGACAAATAATAGATAGGGTAGTGGGGCACAGAAACAGAGAAGCTGTGGATGCCCCATCCCTGGATGTGTTCAAGGCCTGTCTGGATGGGGCTTTGAGCAACCTGGTCTGGTAGGAGGTGTCCCTACCCATGGCAGGGGGAGGTTGGAATTAGGTCCCTTCTAACCTAAATAATTCTATGATTCTAAATTCCAATAACTAAATTTGTGTGAAAGGCTTCAATAACCAAACATTTGCATTTCCCCAGTTTAAAGCAGTTTAGATTTGAAGAGTGCTAAATAGACTAGAGATGATAAAGAGGAAAACCAGAGTACCTCACCTTCCACCAGCACTTTGGATATTAACAAGGCAGCATGCAAGGGCAGCTAAAATAAAGAAGGGTTAAGTGAAGAGATCCTTACATCACAATTTTATCTCCAGTACCGTATTTGTTCTAATGCTACAAACCAGGAAAGGATTTCAGTGCCAGTTAATCTTGCCACACATTTCTTAAAAAAATAGATAGTAACACTTAGACATTAGCCAAAAGATTAAGAGCTTTTAAGGAGATCTTTTTCAAATGGGTTTCAAACAAACATGTAAATATAGCCGTAAGACTGAGGCATAGTGTTCCAAGTCAGCTAAAAGGAAATGTACTTGGACAAACCCTAATGTGTAGGAGTCTAAAAAGGAAGTGCTGACCCAAGTTTAACTGTAGTGATGTGAATAATACTACACTAATGTACCATTACCATATGTATTATAATTCTGCAGCCACAGATTTTCTTAAGAAAGCAGCTGCAGTGCTTAAGTTTTAATCTTCTCAAAGTTACAAGGCAGAAAAATTACGCAAGCCTCGGAATCTGAGTATCACACACATACACACACACACACACAAAAAAGAAAAAAAAAAAAAGGTTATGAAGACTGTCATTATGATAACTATTTGCTCTTTCTTCTTGATAAAAAGATTTTTAAACCTCAAGTGTGGTTGTGATGCCTGCTTGCAATAGCCCATTGTGAAATGTTTTCAAGTGTCCACCTATTTTTTTCAAAGCAAGAACAAGTTTTCTAAGATATGTGATATGGAGAGAGAGATAGGGAAGATAGTACAGCCAGCCCAATTAATCACTAATCTTCTGTTCAAAAGGAGGTCAAAATACCTTGCCAATCCATCAGCTATCAAGCTAAAAAGAAAGAGGAAAATTCTGATTAATCTTCGCATACTATAAGGGATGGGTGTAGTCGGTAATGTATCCCAGGCTCATCTGATTGTTTTGGAAATGTGTTGTGGCTTTCTTCTGATTTGTACAACTGGGCTTCTTCTGAGGTAACCAAAGGACAGAGGAATTAGTGGTTCTTATTTCCTTGTGGTCTGAATGAAAGGAGGTACACACTTGGGTCAGGAGTAGAACTCAATGATGTTTGTGTGTCCCTTTCAACTTGGGATATTCTATGATTCTATAGGTCAAGGAGCCTGGACATGCCTTCAGGTCCACTAGTTTAGATGTAGTTGTAGTGGTGAGACTCCAGCTGGTTGGATTCAAACCTATAACATTTCAGCTATCATAGAATCATAGAGTAATCTAGGTTGGAAAAGACTTTCAGGATAACCAAATCCAAACATCAACCTGACCTATCAAATTCCATCACTAAACCATATCCATCCACATGTCTGATCCTGTAGCTGATATTCATGTCACATCATAGGATTTTGTAAAGAACTTATACCTAATAAGTACGTTTTCTTTATCATCTATTTCTGAGATAGAAGGATTCACCTGAGTCTTATTTCTAGTTGTATCTGAGTAAAGGAGGGGAGGGAGGGAGGGAGGGAGGGAGGGAAGAAAGAAGGAAGGAAGGAAGGAAGGAAGGAAGGAAGGAAGGAAGGAAGGAAGGAAGGAAGGAAGGAAGGAAGGAAGGAAGGAAGGAAGGAAGGAAGGAAGGAAGGAAGGAAGACTGCAAAATTGCCACTACAAACTTTGAAGTAGACTGCAAACCTTTCTTGGCCCCTGAAATACAGTGAAAACTTTATATGGACTATAGTCTGGGCTGTATTAAAACAACAGAATGAACAGATTTTAACTAGAAGGTAGTAAAGGGGAAGATCATAGTTTGTATACAAATCACTTAGATGCATATATTTAGTAAGAAGTAAAAGCCACTGTTTGTAGATCACTGATTAAAAAACGAAAAAACAAACCTTCTACATTAACTTCTTTGAGTTAAATGCAGATTTTTCTGCTATTTTAATCGATCTCTACTCTGGGAGAATGCAGCTATCACAACAATATTTACATCTGGTGATAGCAATTTAGTGATTTTTCTCTGTTTAGTTTTGAATGCCTTTTTTTTTTTCTTTTTTTTTTTTTTTTCTTTTCTTTTTTCTTTTTTTCTTTTTCCAGTTATATGCACTTGTATTTTTGGAGTATTGCATAAACAATGCATAGTGGAGCCTTATAGCTCCTATGTCTGCACAGGACAGGCCACTAATTACTGTTATCTCCATCCTGTAGGTGGAGAATTCAAAGTGATAACAAAACTTTTCACATTGCTGGGATTATCAGGTTTTCATGGTTCCCAATTTCGTGTAATTGCTCTGCCATCAGGATAAAACACTATAACTGTAGTATCAAAGAGTCTTAACCTCACAAGAGGTAAATTGCAGTGCAAAGTTTCTAGTGTCAGGAACTGTAATTTCTGGAAACATATCTCAGGATTCCTGGTGCATCATTAACCTTCAGGGGTTATTTTTCAGTGTGATATGAGAAAAATTATCTGCCCTTCAGAGACCCTGTGATGACAATGTTTGTGGCAGTCCACAAAGGTTAAAAGCAGAAGTTAGTTTGGCCTACTCTACACCTTTGTTCACAGAGAGCTGTTCTGAGAGAGGGATGGAGCACAGGTGATCAAATATGAGATACAAAGTTTATGGGTGAACAGTAAGGACATATTCAGCAGTTGGTACCTACTCTGGAAACCATAACATAGGGAAACCACCTGAAAGATCCTCTAGATAGACACATTTTAGTGACTAGCTAGTTTTTCTTAGCAAGTTAACTATGTGTTAGCAAGTGATATGACAATGAGGGTTTTTGGGTGATTAATGTTGTAATTAACCCATAAATAGTGGGCATTAATGCAGGCCCAGGATCTGAGCCTCGATCTGAGGTAGGATCAGAGTTCAAGCCATTTCTTACCACTCCTTCTGCTTCTTTGCTTTAATCTTCTATCTTTCCTTTCTCGTCCCCTTCATGAGAAAACTTGAGTTGTCAGATGTATGCCTAAGTCCTTTCCTTCCTTGTAGTCATCCTCCTCTGTGTCAGACATCTGATTCTCTTCTCTCTTTTTTTTTTTTTTTTTGCCAATGTATTTAGGAGTAGTTCTAATGAGGCTACTGAAGTAAAATTGATGAAGAAATCTTGGTGTAAGTGAAAAATATAAACCTCTTTAAAGCTTTTGGTAAATATACATAAGTGTAACCCCTCTGTTTGGTGCTGCTTCACTCATGCAAGCACTCATAAACCCACTGTAAATTACAAGTTAGCCAGGTCTATAGCTTATCTGTGCTGTAAGACATCCCAAAGGAACCTGGGTTTTGTGTTACCATATCCATTAATTATTTGAGACTAATTAGTATTTATCTAACATAATCTTTTGTTTGATATAATCTCTTTTTTATTCTACACTTCGACAGGATGGTAGAAGTTACTACAAGTTTAATAAGCAGTGCCATTTTCTCTGTCGTACTATTTCTATGGAGAGATACCTCATATTTTATTCCTAATGGTCACTTCCTCTTTTAAATGCACAAAGTTGATCTAGAAATAACCTCCCAAATAATGACATGCTCATTAGAAAATCACATAACTGATGCATCAGGTTCTTAAATGAACATAATCCACTTAAAATATCTCAACTGAGAGGAAATTGACCCAAAAGGGTGTATAATAAACCATGAATAAAAATCAACCCTGGTGATGAAGAGCCACTGTCATTGATAATGCTATTTTAAACCATGTCAAATCGATAGATTCCATTTTTAGTGGAACGATTTTGTATTCTGACCTTTATCTTTCTGGGCAAGCAGCAAGTCCTAGTGGTTACAGTTACAACACTGGAAACTTTAAAACTAAAGCTCACTATTTACTAGCCTGGTATACTGAAAACAAAGCACTGTGGCGTTTAGACACCAATTCTTGTTTGTTAGATATGCTCTCTAAAATATAATCTAATAATGTTACTCTGTTTATGCCAAATGTGTGGACTTAACTGATTAGTTTTTAAAACAAATATTTCTTTCCTTAGCTCATTTAATCTTGTTTTATGTGAAACCCAGTGGTTTTGTGAAAGAATGTTGTCGGTAACCCGTTACCTAAATTCTAACATTCAGTACAATTGAAGTGGGACCTTAAAGACTTCATATGAGAAGGAAATATCCTCTCACTGACCCACAAACCCCAAATGCCATCCAAAATAGACATACCCAGCTAAGGACTTCTGCCCAGAAACTGGAGCTAAAGAAGGAGTTCAGAAGCATTGTTTTTATATATATTTGTAATATAAATTCTGTGTGTATATATATATATATATATATATTTATTCTCTGTATATATATATATATATATATTCTGGAAAAGAGGCAGAATATAAATTCTGTATATGAATATATATATATACAGAATATATATTCTGCTTCTTTTCCAGTGTTTCCAGAGTATTACATGATCTTTCTACCCTTCACGCATCTTTGATATTGTATAAGCAATGGTCTACATCCAGGCTGTCTACCTGTGTAGATATGTTCTTTGGGTTATTGTTTCTTTTAACTGATAGCTATATCAGTAGAAGCCTTGTTATGAATGTAGCTCATGCTAGAACAGACAGAAAAAGCTTATCATTTCCTATATTTCCTCTGTTGCTTCAAGTAAAATAGCACAGTTGAAGTGATGATTCTTGTAGATGAAGGAAGGATGCTTTTTAACTGTAGATGTTAAATAAATTTACAGCTGTAAATACATGCTATCTTCACATTTGCTTGTTTCCAACATCAGCTTTTCTGCAGTTTCTTTCTTTTGAACTCTTGTGACAGAAAATATATAGAAAAACAAAACAAAACAAAACAAAACAAAACAAAAAACTGATGAGTAAAATGGCAAAGCTTACTAATGGAAACGCTAGAACAAAGATGAAAAATCATAGGACCTAAAAGGACAGAGTAATAAAACCAGCACAGATAAATGAACTTGATTTAAATGGTAAAAAACATTCCTACCTTTACATTTAAAAACATGGCTTCTGATTCTAAAGGAATTACAGGCACTCGAGAGAGTAAGGCTGCATCTCAAGTACTGTGTTTAGTTTCGGGCCCCTCACAAAAAGCTGGCGAAGGACCTGGAACAAAAGTCCTATGAGGAGCTGCTGAGGGAAATGGGGTCGTTTAGTCTGGAGATGAGGCTCAGGGGAGACCTTATTGCTCTCTACAACCCCCTGAAAGGAAGGTGTGGGGAACTGGGCATCGGCCTCTTCTCAGAGATAATTAACTTCTTCTCAGAAGGAGTGGTTAGGCATTGGAACAGGTTGCCCAGAGAGGTGGTGGAGTCGGTGTTGTTGGTAGGCGTTGTACTTAGGGACATGGTTTACTGTGTGATAGGTGGATGATGGGACTAGATGTTCTTGGAGTTATTTTCTGACCTTAAGATTCTATGAGGATGGACTCTACCTGTATGAGAAAGATAAAGGTGGATCAGGGACTACCTTAAATCACAACAGGTTTGTGTAGGGTGTGGAAAATAAAAACAAATAAAAATTGATTTCTGCATATGAGGCCAGGGTTTGATATGAATGCAAGATGGAAAATCATTTTGGGTATGAATAGATAAATCCTGACTGTTTTAAGTTGACTCTGTAAAACCTATTAAGGGGAGTAGATCTATGATCCTTTTCTAAATCTTCCCTTTTCCCCTTCACCGTCACTAAGTCTGGGCAAAACATGATCCTGCTTTGTCCTCTTTAGAATTCTTCTGCAGTGATTCTTTCAGCTGTCAGTGAAGTAATCGGTCCTAAATATAGGGACTGGATAAAAAGGTCCCATTGGTTGAGGGACTTGTGAGTATACCATATATATGTGTAATAACATGTAATATATATTACATATTATGTAATATGTTATTACATAACATATATATTATACATATTATGAAATATATATTACATATATATTACATATTACATTACATATTATGTAATATATATTACATATTTCAGAGAGCCAAAGATGTTAACAGAATGAACAGTTTATAACATACATGGAGACATTGTTCTCAGTAGTTTTAATTTGATCAAAATGTAATTATATGATAATGTTATCATGAAATGGGTGATGTATAGCAATTTACTGTCACCACACTTACCAGAACAGGACACTATCCATCACAAACACAATATTGCCACAGCTGCAGTGTAAATAATCCAGCTTTAATCAAAAGCCACTTCTGGTCTGGGTTATATGGTAAAATTTTATATCAAAATAAGACTTACCCCACCTGCCAGTCTTGCAGGTGATTTGCATTATTTCTGTATGAAACCATTATGGCCTGCCCTCTGCAGAGAAATGCAGAGCACAAAGAAAAATTCACATATAAGGCTGAAATTCTCCTTTAAAAACACATCCTTGTATTGCAGGCAGAAACTTATTCTTTGTTTATAAGTGTTTGCTTGCTTTGCCACACTCCCACTACTATCATTTAACCAGAAGTCAGTGGGAGTAGCATGTATCACACACAGAAGCAGAAGACAGCATAATGGTTGCCTTTATAACCCACAGATGGTCACTTGCTGGGCAATAATACTCTACCATATGTCTCAGACATATCAGGCATAGTGGTGTGAGTATGCTTAAGTGTAGCTAAGGTATGGATAGAGTATGTCTGGAAGAACAACAACAACAACAAAAAAATGTCCTATTGAAAGAATTACTGCATGATTGCATGTTGGTGTTACTATAATGCACCTTGCAGGAAAAAAGCTAGAGTGAAAGTGTATGTTCTGGCATGATTTAAAGTCTGCAACTTGCTTCTGTGACACTGTATAGCATATACAGTAGCAGATAAAAACAATGCACAAAAGCATTGTCTACCAACTAGGAGGTCAGGACTGGGAAGTATCTCCCACACTGAGTCCAGGCTCCTGGAAGCATCAGTCCACCTTACCTAATGTGAAATTAGGTAGCATTTTATCCACATCTTCTCATAGGAAGATGTAGCTAGGGTTCCACTTTCCTCCCAGTTAGAAATGTTCTATCGTCCAGTTCATACCCAGTCATGGCCAGTTCATTCCAATCTGGTTTTGTGCCAGCATTTTCTTTCACCTGAAATAATTATGTCCCCTTGCCATATTTACATGTTTAGTCTTAGCTTTTGCTTTGTTAAACACTGTCTTTGAGAGTACTTTTTACGATAGTGCAGCCAGTGGGCAAATGTTTAAATTCCAGGTCAGAGTTAGCTCAGGTACAAGAAACAGCCAAGCCAAAGAAGATCAGAGCCTAATTTAGGATAATTAGCTTTATTCATAGCAAGACTTTTTATTCTTAACTGAGTTGTCATCACTTTTTCCCTTAGTTTAGCTATAATTTCCATGTGACTTCGTATCAGATACTTATGTATCAGGTTACTTTTCTACAAAAAAGCATTTATTTTCTCACTAAAGATCAATACTGATACAGTCTACCTTTGACCAACCCATGTGTATTTTGTGTTGATTTACATATATTTATCCATTCTACCGCTAAACATGTTCTAACATTTTGAGTTGTATTGACATCAGGTTAATTGAAAATTAGTTACTTGGATCTGTTCCCTCATACTCTTAGATCTCTTCCCCTCATACTCCTCCCCTTTAGCTATTTTATTTGCAATTTTGCAAAAAGTGTTACAGTGAGGTTGTTTTTTTTTTGTTGTTTTTTTTTTTTGTTTGTTTTTGTTTTTGTTTTTTTTTCTGTGCCTGTGATTGATGTATTAGCTCTTTCAAAATACAAAGCTCCTAAGTGCATCCTAAATACACTATTCTCAGGTTGGAAATGAGAAGACATTTCTTCTCAGAAAGAGCAGTCAGGCATTGGAATGGGTTGCCCAGGGAGATGGTGGAGTCACCATCCTTGAGGTTGTTTAAGGTTGGATGTGGTGCTTTGGGACATGGTTTAGTGAGTGATATTGATGGCAGTGTGATGGTTGGACCAGATGATCCTGGAGGTCATTTCCAACCCTAACGACTCTATGATTATCTTTAAGTTTTTCTTCCCACTCAAATAAGATAAAATACAATGCCATACCTTCATTTACATTCACCAACATACTTTGTTATCACAAGACCACTATATTCATCTAAAAACTGGGCAAAATGTGTCTTTTGTGTTGGGACCAGATATGGATTGTTTTTCAGTAGTAACCCACTCTTACTGAGGATACACTTCCTTTACTGTTCCTCTGTCATTTATGAAGGCAACTAAATCTTTTCTACATGGTTTAATTTCATTCTCAAAGTCAACATCAGCTTCACATTTGCTAGGTGTTACTTTGCCTCTGCATGTCTTGCTGTAAAGACATGGCTTCCTTTGCTGACCACTTGAATTCTTCCTTCTGGGTTCTTGGTTATGCTGGTTTGTTTCTGGGGACAGTTATTATTTTAGAGTTAACCAAAAGTCTTTCCTACAACCCCTTCTAGTTTCCAGATGCTGAATCCTCCCTCCAGAATCCCAGCTTTACAGAAACTTTATCACCAGCATAAAGGTTATAGTTAGTATGTCTGGCAAGAATGAACAGAGAAGTCAGGGAAGGGAAATAAGCTGAAACTTTGAAAGCCAACTGCTGAAGTGTTAGCTCCTAATAGATGATCATAATGATAGAGTTCCCTTGTCTGGAAAACTGTCTGGTTGCAGAATGCTGCTCTCTGAATATAGATAATAGATATTTTATTACTTCTTATAAAATGAGAAGATCATGTTCTGTTAAATTATCTCTTACACTAATGACCTTTTCAAAAATGTATAATATTGCTAGCAGAAAATGTTCTCTTCTGTGAGAAATAAACCTTTATTATTAGAAGGCTTCTTCAGTGCAGTACATCTATCTACAAACAAAATATTATTGTCTATAATCTCTGTGTTTTCTATACCAGCAGATTATCATTAACTTCAGAGGAAAGGCTGTGGCATTGTCAACAACAGATTTGTTACAAGCATATAAAAAATATTTTCATGTATTTCATTCCAGAATTACTTTTAGTCTATCGAATACTCTTCTGGTTTAGTTTAGTTTAGTTTAGTTTAGTTTTTTTTTTGTTTTTCTTTGTTTTGTTTGTTTCTCTATAGTTATCAATTTTGACATCAGTGATATTTCTTTCAAAGGATTTCTGAGAAAAAAATGTTTTATCTTATAAACTTCTCATTAATTTTGAGACATTTCTTTTACAACTCATTACAATTATTTTATATCTAAATTGACAGATGACCTCATCCAGAAAAATCAGTCCAGAAAAGATGAAATAATGATACGATGGTCAGATCATATCTGTCAACAGGAAACTTCCCTTTGCAGATTACTTGTACCCAATCAGGCTAAATTCAAAGTGGATTTAAAGGAGTATTCATCTCCCTTAATCACTAACGGGCATAGATAGTTCAGTTCAATATTAACATGATTGCAAATATCTCCTCAGGAGAAGCCAAAAGACAAGATAATGGGATAAAAGTGCTTACTGCAATTCAAAATTAAGGGTCTCAATGGAAGATTGCACAGGATCTGACTTACCATGTTTTTTCTATAAACTCTTGTCAATTCCTTCACGTTAATAAGTATTAGCTTTACTTAACATAACGTGGAAAATACGAAGGAAATTCCATTATGACATTTGTATGAACAGCTAGAAATATGAACATCAGTGGTAATTTGGTGTTTCAGCCTGAGTGGTTTTCAAAAGACTTTTTCTTCCTTGAAAAAGAGGAAGGAACCAATCGGAAACACAGTGGCAGAAGCAGCAGCAGCATGAAATGAACACCTAAAGTATGTTTTACCCTGTGAGAGACAGACATTGTATTTGAATTGAGCATTTTTAATCCAGAAGAAGGTCTGAGAAGCCTTTAGGACACTGGTATAGAGGTGTCTAAGAAAAATAATGCTCTTAATAACCCTGTATACAACATAAGATAGATTCCACAAATAAGATAGATTTCCACAAATGAGAAATGGCCCTAGCTAAGGATAATGTGAAAAATGATTGAGAAAAAAACTCAGGGAAAATCATTACAAATGTTTCATTTATTAAAGAAATAGATAACATTCACTGTTTTATGACAGATAAGTGCCCCACTCAGAGACATTTGAATGCAATGAAATGGCTTCAGTCGGGAAAATGGATTGTTGGCCAGTGTTTCCTTTACATTATATGCATTCTCACAGACAAGTCTTTACAGAAATCTGTGATATAAGCACCACAGCATGAGATAATGGAGACGGAACTGGAAATAGAAGGTTTGTCTAAATAAAAGTGCAGCAAAGATTTTTGTAAAGAACCTCTTCAAACTGCAGTGGCAGATCATCACAGTGGGGCATTCATGGCCCAAGGTATAGGATTGCAGTAGACTTTTCACTGCACATACTCTCTAATAAATGTCACTTGACTGATTAACTGTGGTCATCCTGCCTCAGTTGCAAATGTCTGCATTGCTAGATCACACCTATGTCAGCTCCGTGTTGTTTAGGTGTGTAACAGAGTACACCTTTTCATGATGATATGTGTGTGTGTCCATGGTTAAGGGCATAGAATAATTGTTCTAAAACCACATGGTGCTGGGACAAGTGATGAGACATTTAGTATTGCAGAAGAACATGACTGTTTTTTCTGGACACCTGAGTACAAATAATCTGCCAGAACCTCATTAGGTAGATGATCCTTGTGCTGTTAGTCGTTTCTGTGTTGTGGTTTCTGTTCCAAATTCTACAAGGCTTGGAAAGGACATATTAGAATTCTGACTTGTTCTTAATGTCATCATTAGGGCTAATCCCATTTCACTGAAAAGTTGCAGAGCGTGCAATATAGGTGTGAGCACTGTGTCCTATGCCTGATACCTGGTGAAAGTGGTTCCATGCAGAACAAAGGGCTAAGATATTTACCTTGTTGCATTCAGGGAAGATGAATTCAAATAGTTTAGTAATCATTAGGTTAAATACTACTTTATGAGCTATATTTTCAACAAATATTTGGAATGTCTTTGATGAATAATTCATCTTAAAATGTAGTTTACAGTGCCTCAAGAACTAGTCGTACTTGTCACATTTCAGAATTAAGAACATCATAAAATCACCAGGTTAGAAGGATTCTCTAAAATCATGAGTCTGGAGCAAGACTGAAAAACACTAGATAAAAATAAAATGAAAAAAAAAAATCTCTGATGTTGAGATAGAGTTGATCCATCAGCCATTTAATCATGACAAGAAAATCCAAGAAGAAGCAGCAGTGAGTCAGTCCCTGAAAAGTAGTTCCACAGACCAGCTTTTACACCTCTTCTTTCCCTAGTTAATATTGTTTGGGTTTTAATATGGAGTATACTACATCTTATTACAATTTTTTTATTTGGCTTTTTTATCTTTTATTATCATTGTGAGAATATCAATGTTAAAGACTGAGAGATACAACTCATGTCTTATAGGAACATGTTTGAAGAAGAACATTTTCTTTCCCAGCTACAAATTTCTTTAACCTGTATCTCAAGTGATTGACAGTAACTTATATTCCTGGCACTGTTTTCTTTTGGGTATTTTTGATTAGTGCTTCCAGACTTTTCCTGCTGAGGATCCCATTTCCAGTATCTTCTGTTGGTTGCTCAAGTTCTGCAGATGAATTTTCACAACCATTCACTTCAGAAGCAAGGACCATGACTTAGCAGCAGTGGCTGCTTGAATGAATGGGTATTATCAGTGCATTTATGAATTCTCATTTGTAGTTCAAAAGTTATCCAACAAAGTTAGGAAATTTGTTCCTATCTCTGCTGTTGTCATTTAAACTTCTTGGTTCTTATTCTAATTGTAGATTTCAATATTCACATTGTAGATATATTTCTAGAGATCTCTGACCCCCAAATACTCTTCTGAAATAGAACAAAAGACAGTTTTTAGCATACAGTTTTGCCTATTTCTTACTGGAATTTGACATCAGAAACATTTTCAGAGAAAATCTTTTGTACTAATTTTATCAGTTCTCATCCTTTATACTAATTTTATCAGTTCTCATCCAAGTTATCTGCAGTGACCCTTGCTGGCATGGGCTATATTCTTCATTTTATACTCATTTGTAGTTATTATTTGCTTCTCCTTCCTGAAGATAACTTCTTCTGTCTGTTCTTTGGCCACTTAACCTCACTTAGACTCATCTCAGAATTATGTTGTCTGCTGAAAAAAAAAAATAAAATAAAATAAAATAAATAAAGGTTAGATGCAACAGCTTCTTATATGCTAATTTAAGTGAGAGATTCACTGTGTAAATTGTCAGTTTTTACTCGTTGTATTCCAGCAGAAGAAGTTCACAGGAGAGTATGAATACAAAAAAATCCTGCCCATGCCTCTTCATCACTTCTCAGCCTCATGCAACTACATTTGCAAGCTGAAGTGTTAAAAGTCCCAGCTGATGCTGTTGGAAAGGGTTGTCTTGGTACATGGATCCGAGAGAACTCATTGCAACAGAGGGCACTGAAATTCTGTGTGGTAAATCAGCTTGCTTCACTCACCAGGGAGGAGAATTTACCTATTAACTTTCAGATAGTAACCAAGGCAGTTTACTATACTTTGTATACAAGAGTGCCCTTCCAAAAATATCATTTCTGGTTAAAAAAACTATTTTTTTCTTATAGGTTCATAAGATATTTACTTTTGAGGGGAACATCTGTGAAATAAGATGGTAAGCAGTGATGGTCCAGAGAGGGAGCAAAGGAAAAAATTCAGGTTTTTTGTTAGAATAAGAAATACCAGATATTTGTACAGGTATGTGCCATTTTCATTATGATGATCACATTTAAGCCAATATATTTTCTGTTTGTCTTCTTCTCTTTTCAGCACTGTTTCTGAGGGGAAAGGTCAGGATTTTGCCCTTTCCTACAATCTTGTACATGTGATTAACTTTATAAAGCATTTGCAGGAATGCAAAATTTTTTAAATTTCTTGATAATGAACATGCTCAGACTGTAGAAAAAGAATGATTAAACCTTCAAGTATATAGACAGTCTGTGTGGATCTGGAGTTGTTTCTCAAAACACTTAAATAAATTTAAATAAATGCACAACTGAAGCCTCTTGGCTACACATGGGCACCGTTGTATATATTAAAATATAGATTTAAAATTTACCTGCAAATATGTCATATTTGGTAAGCTTTTAACTGTCAATATACACTCAGTAATACACTGGAGCCTCGTACATAATAACATATAGTATTGAACTGCATTAATAAATAAGTAAGTAAATCTATAGCAGTGATTACCCCTTGTATTTGAAACAGTTGGGAGATGAAGGTTTCAATGGAACATAGCAGTTTATTGGTAAGGTAGAATATCCCACTTTGAGTTAAAATTACTAGCGATCCACAGGCTGTTTTAGTCTCTGTAGGGATTTGAAAAGCTGTTTTAAGCTTTTAGGTTCTACTGCTATATGAGAGCAGCTCACAAGTTTCTTAAAGATGATTTATCAGTATGGGAATTCACTCCCTCTCCACAACTTGTCCAAAATAACCTATATTTGCTACCACTGAGCAAGCCAGAACTTTTTGTCTGACAAAGGTGTTTGCAATAGGATATATACCAAAAAAAAAAAAAAAAAAAAAAAAATCATTTGGTTTTGTTTTACTGTGAAGCTTGTTAGCTGTGTGTCTAAGGAAAGCTTTTATGTTTCTTCAGGATTGTATATTATATAGCTAATTGGTGGGAGTGTGTTTAAAGTCTTAATTAGAAATCCTTTTACACCAGCTGTTGAGATACAGACAACCTAGTTATTTACCTGATTCACTGTGAAGAATTACAAACATTTCTTACTGTCTAATTCAACAGGATTCATACTATATTTAACGTATCTTCTTCTTAAGTGACTAATCAATGTAAAGCAAATGCATTTTCAAAATATTATTCACCTACCTTATCCTTTCACATTTTAAAGTGGACCTATTATTTTATGCACTAAATTGGAAGAGTAATTTTTAGCTTGTCGTATGAAGATTTAATTGTGCATCTCTCATTAAAGCTAATGGAGATTGTGTTGTTAAATCACACTGTGCATAACATTCCATATTCCCTTAAGTGTCCTTATGTTTCTGAACTGGGAAGAGGATGCACTGTTGAAGATGTGCGTACTACATGTGTTTTGGTAAGGATCTGTCTAGGAGACTTAATTTAGTTTTCAGATCTGAGCCCAATGTCCTTGAAAAACTGGTCTCATACGTGTAATCAAACTAAACCAGGCCTTTTGAGTTCAGGAAAAGAACTGGTAAAAAGTGGCCAGATTTAGTTCAAATTAACAATATATTGTCTCCTTGTGAGAGTTGGCCCAAGAAAAACGGTACCTTTAACAACTTGTAGAAGTGGTTTCCCTCATTTGCACTGATAAAACCTAGCAAGTGAATTTTGAAAGCTTGAAGCAGCTGAACTATTTGGGTCTAGCATTGTTAAAGCTTGACTCAATTCTTTGTTACTCTTTTCAAGAGTTTTTTGATTTTATTTTTATTTTTTTAATTTAGTTTACAGATTTCAGTCCGAACTTGCCCCTTGAAAATAGGTTTTGTTCAAAATGGATGGAGATGAAAAGTTAGCTTTGCTTTACATCGTCCTTCAAAGGAAAGATATTTTATGGTTTCCTAATGCTGATCTCAAATTAATGCTATCTATCATATCACTGTAGCAATTAAACTCTATAAGGAATCCCCTTTGAATTGTATGTGGCAATATTACTTTTCATTTCAGCTGCAGTGAATACTGACTATCACCCAGTTATGAAGAGGAATCACTGAAATGTATATACTTATATACATGTGCATACTTATGTGTATATCAGGTCACCATTAATCTAGTCACTGTCAAGTCTACCACTGAACATCAGTGGTATATCTCAAATGCAGATAGCCTTGCTTGACATCAGTCTACTCCCCCTCTCACCCTAGTTTGTTATACAACCTCCAAAGGAGAGAAATTTTCTTCCTTCTTTGTTGCCCTATAACATATATTGGAAGTGGACCACAGAAAGAAAAAAAGCATTATGGTGAAAGATCAAGATACTGTCTTATTACAGAAGGCAAAACCATTCTTTCTTGAGTCTAGACAAATGAAATCTAGAGATAGATATGACTTATGTGTATCAATTAGGTAAGCTCTGGGACTGCTTGCAGTGCACACTTTCCCCAAGAGCAAATTCTCTACTGAAATGCAGTCTCTTGTAAGTTTGTTTGTATTTTTTTCCCCATTTCCTTTTTGCAATATACACTAGCATGACATTTACTATACTTCAGTTTTCTGCTGAGGCTCTTATTTCAATCTTCCTACCACTTTGTGCCTCTGCGCTTTTTCTTCTCCCTCCCATGGCCTAGCTATCTCACTGGTATTTTGCAGCCCCCTCATGCATGCTTTATGCACCTGCCAGCTGGGCAAAAAGCAGCAGTTTAGGGTTAAAACAGATATGCAACCTTCTGCCAAACACACAGTGAAAGAATGGTTAGCTCCTTCTGTTCTGCTCTAGTGAAAGGAGCCTCTCACCTTGTTGTGGTTTAACCCCAGCAGGCAGTTGAGCACCACACAGTGTTTTTCTCTGTGGTGGTGTCCTGATTTTGGCTGGGATAGAGTTAATTTTCTTCACAACAGCTGGTATGTTGCCATGGTTTTGATTTAGGAGGAAAACAATTTTGGAAATACATGGATGTTCTAGTTACTGTTGAGCAGTGCTTACACTAAGTCAAGGGCTTTTCAGCTTCTCGTACTGCCCTGCCGGTTTGGAGGCTGGGGGTGTACAAAGAGCTGGGAGGAGACAAAACCAGGACAACTGGCCCAAACTGGCCAGAGATATGTCTCATATTATATGACATCATGCTGAACAATAAATATGGGGTGGGGAGAACCACTGCTCAGGAATGGGATGGTCATCAGTCAGAAGGTGGTGAGTACTTGTATATCACTTGCTTTCCTTTCTATTATTATTATCATGATCATGATCATTATTGTTATTTCATTTGCTTTTTCTGTCTTATTAAACTGTCATTATCTCATCCCACAAGCTTTTATCTTTCTTTTTCTTTTTTTTTTTTTTTAAATTATTTTCATGATTTTCTCCTCCATACTCCTGTGAGAATAGGGTGGGCCATTAGCCAATGGCTGTGTGGTGCTTAGTTGCCTTCTGGGTTAAACCACAACAGGTAGAGAGAAAGATGGGGAGAGGAATGGAGGAATGAATCAGAAAGGTAAAAGTGTGAGAATGCATGGGTTGAGATAAAGGCAGTTTGTTAGGTAAAACAAAAGCTGCATATACAAGTAAAACAAAGCAAGGAATTCCTTCATTACTTCCCATCAGCAGGCATGTGTTCAGTCACTACCACGAAAGCAAAGTTCAGGGTAACAGTTTCTCAGGAAGACAAACACCATCCCTCCAAATGTCTCCCCCTTTCTCTTACCCTTCTTTACCCCAGCTGTTACTTCTGAAAATGGGACATCCCTTTGGCCACCCTGGGCCAGTTGTCCTAGCTGTGTCCCCTCCCAGCTCCTGGTGCATCCCCAGCCTCCTCGCTGGCAGGGCAGCATGAGGAGCTGAAACATCTTGGGCTCTGTGCAAACACTGTTCTGCAGCAACGAAATACATCAAGGTGTTATCACCACTATTTTCATCAAAAATTCAAAACACAGCATTGTATGAGCCTCTGTGAAGAAAATTAACTCTGTCCCAGAAAAAAACAAACAACATGACACACTTCTAGCAAGATGTTGGCTTTTAAACAGAACTAGTAGGAATTTTAATTCTTTAAGGAAACTTGCCCACTATTATATTTTCTTGAAATTCACCAGCAATACAAAACAGAAAACACAGTCACACAAGTCTCCACATCTATGGAAAACAAGCCAAAAACAAAACAAAACAAAACAAAACAAAATGATCAAGAATACATTTTTGGCTTGAAATCAGAAGCTTAAAACTTTTAGGTGAAGATTCAAAGGCATAAGTTATGCAGAAAAAGAAATATGGATTTAAGGAGTAGCTTGATAACATGTCTAAAAAGCTAACTTTATGTGATATTGCAGAAGACAGGATGTGATACCCCTAGAAGATCCTTCCGATTTCATGTTCTTCTGACATTTGTTCTATGATCTATCATCTCCTTCTGAAACAATGTCATACAATACCATTAAAATACAGGCTGAAGCAGATGATTATTTTATAATCTTAAATTAGAAAACAGTAATTTCCAGGAACTCAGGACTGATAAACCAATGGATCCAGACTTTCACCTGGTAATGGGGTAGAAATGCTGCACATCTAACTAGGAAGCCAAAGAGACAGCAGTTTTTTTTTTCAAAGAACATTTTAAAATTTTTGGTGAAACTTTTACTTCCACTGGATCCAGACTATTTTTTGGCTTTGTTCTAACTTAGAGTATCTTTTAACTGGCACGGGTACCAACTGCCATTAAAGGCCAACTGCCTTTAAAGCCTCTTCAAAGTTGAGATATGTATCTTTAGCTTTCTTTGATTTCACTAAGCTCATACAACTGCACTGAGTTCAGAGAAGAGATAAAACAGGAAATAACCAGGGCAAATCAAAAAGGTTGAAGCAAGTCATAAAAATAGAGTGTGCTCGGATTGTAACTTAATTACAGGTAAGTGAAATGAATTTTAACTGCTATCTAGATTCTCTCTGCCAAAACACTCTGTGCCAGAATGAATGAGTTTCTCTAGTTTTCCACTTTCCTTTATCTTGCATCCAGGATAATCTTTAAGATCCCTGTTAGAAATAAGCCCTCTGATACTGTTAACACAGTTAACTTAACACAGTCTCTGATTCATGACACATTGTTGCCCTCTAATGTAAATCAACCATTACAAAGTTTATAGATTGCTTCTTATCTCATTGAAATCGGTCCAGCTACTGGGAGAGCAGACGTTTTGCTCAGGTTTCATAGGCTCATAGAATCACAGAATAGTTTGGGTTGGAAGGGACCTTAAAGACCCCCATGCCATGGGTAGGGACACCTCCTACTAGACCAGGTTGCTCAATGCCCCATCCAACCCAGCCTTGAATGCTTCCAGAGAGGGGACACCTACAACTTCTGTGGGCAACCTGTTCCAGTGTCCCACCACCCTCATAGTGGAGAATTGCTTCCTTATATCTAATCAAAACCTACTCTCTTTTAATTTAAGGTCATTCCCCCTTGTCCTGTCACTGCACTCCCTCATAAAGAATCTGTCCTCATCTTTCCTGTAGGCTCCTTTTATATACTGGAAGCCTGCTATAATGTTTCTTCTGAGCTTTTTTTTTATTATTATTATTTTTCTCTAGACTCAATGATCCCACTTCCCCACTCTTCAAGCTAAGTAGAATAATGCATATTCACTTTTGAAATGGAAATATCTACCGAAACCGCCTGATTGTAGAAGTAACTTTAACATAGCTCAGTAGGTGGCATTTTTCCATCTGCACTGATGTAAATGAATGCCCCATCATTATTCTGATAGGACATCAAAAGCAAAACAGGAACTGATAGTAGAGTACACAACTTAGTCCTCAACTGAGTGGAAGAACAGGGGATCACAAACGATTTACATAGCTTAAAATGACTGTACTGTAACTGAGATGGGGGCAACTGTAGTTCTTACAGACCTAGCCAAGTTAACTCGGGTAGTAACTGTTACACAGCCTGTGCTGGAGATTGTGAAATCATGTCCTCACCCAAGTACAATGGTACCAAATGAGTGGCTCATGTACATGTGGCTATGGCTTTGCTGTTCCTCAGACCTAAAATATATAGACCAAAACTAGCTGAGATTAGTCTTTCTCCAGTCACAGAATAAATTTATGAACAGATTCTGTGGCATTGTAATAAGGTGTGGGACACTGGATATGGTCTTGTTGAAGAGTTTCCAGTAGATATGACTATACCTTATCCATGTAATTACAAACTGGTTTTGATTGGTCTCTTGAAATGCCCTGTTCACTGCTGTTTTATGTTGCTATATATTTTCCCCATGACTGACATTTATATTTCAGTAGCTGGTAAATTTATTCATTTGTATCTCCTGAAAAAAATACTCATGTTTCAGATTTCAGTGCTGGCAATCTATAACACAAACATTAAGGTTCAAGAACAGTGTTCATCTCACCTTACTTTTGAGATTTTTGAGCAACCAGTAAGACATCTTGGTTAAACACTTGCAAAAATTTCTCATATACTGTAATTTCCACATCCAAATATAAATAATAGTAAATAGAAACCCTCAGGACTGAGCAGGTAAGAATATAACATTCTTAGATTTTCTTGAGCTTTGAAGATACTGTATAGTAGGGCAGGATTAGACTTCAGAAAAGTGACAACTGAGAAAGTTGCTGCCTACTATTACTATGAATAATTTTCTGACAATGTGGGATAGTTGGTCTATTAAAGACAAATCAACTATCAGAAATATTTGCAAAGGGACTATACTTGTTAAGAATCTCACACTTAAAAAAAAAAAAAAAAAAAAAAAAAAAAAAAGGGCTACCATGACAAGAAATATCTCTGAAAAACAGACATCAAAGATATAAGATTGAAAAATCAGACTAAGTCCTCTACTTTGATTCTCTCATTAGATCAAGGAAAGTCTCAGATCATACAGGTTAATATTGAGCTCATTATTTTTGAGTCCTCTGAAATCTCATTCTTTTGCCTCAACTCTTCCCAACTCCAGACTAGAACTGACATTCATTTGGTAACATATGGTTGGTCTGATGGGGAATAAGAGCCAGGAGAGGAGGAGAACATGGAAATTGGACACAGATATCATAGGAGAATTGGGAATATGAAACAGTAGGCACCAGAATCTAGGCATATCATTATGTATGTAGAGAATGTATCATGATACGAGAGAAATGAAGACTGCATAGACATATGGGCATATCATATTGGCTGAGTACTAAAATATTCTAAAATATTAGTAGCATTGTCTTAAACCAGATTTTAAAGAATTATTTATTCACATATAAATACACATACCCATATATAATATGAAACATACAAAATATTTGTTAAAATACCATTTAGGTTGCACAGTAAAGTATTGCATAATCAAGAAATGTCTGAATGGTCTCCAGGCAATTCAATTTGTCCCCTTGTGTGAGTATATTATACCACAGTTAAATCTCAACAGGTTCTAGGGATGTAGTTGTGCTGTGTATACCAACAGCAGATGATTTTGTTCTTGTTGTTGAAGATTTTGCCTGCCGTCAGGTTTGGGAGAGTTCTTACAATGAAACTCCTAAGGAAGGATAATTTATGACAGTACTAGTAATCTACTAGTAATCAGAGACAATAAAATTGTTGTGGTTGCCACTGACAGTTTGACAAGGCAAAACGTTAAGCGTTAATGATCACTGTCTTACTAACAAAAATGTTACCTAAGGCATCCCTTCTTATCCAGTAGGTCTTGAGTTTCCAATTTTACAACATTGTGATAAGGATTTTATTGCTAATGCAATCTTTGAATCATGGCATTTAATTTAAAATCATTTTTCATTTTGCTGTCAATATTTTTCTGTGCAAACACACGACTGTGGCAAAAATTTTAAGGTAATTTCTGGTTTTGTTTTTAAGAACAGACAAAATGTATTTGAGCTTGGACTCAGTGATTCCCTTGGAAAACTAACAAAGGAAAGTGTCATGCAGAGAATGGGTTCATTAAAAATGAAAAATAAAAAATCATCAAATCATCATCATAGTCATGTTTTCCATTTGTTTTGGAAATTGAATTGAAAGGTGCTGTAGAAACTGCAGGCTTAGTTAAACTATAGCAGTTCTAAATTATTCAGAATTAGATGTCAGCTCCACAGTACAGTGAGGTATGGCCCCATGAAAAACAGCTTGAGAGGGGATCATATTTAGCACCTTACACATTAAAAGTGGTAACATTGCAAAATATATTTCTTCCTTGTGTACATTCACATGCAAATAACATGTGCAGACCCCTAGTCACTCCAGAAGAGAGTCACTTCAGTCTTGATAGGAGCTTCAGAGCTCACTGCCCCTCTGCATACGAAGTGTGTAAACCGCACATGCACATAAAAGTCATTAGCATCCTGGGACTGGTGAGAGACAGAGAAGAAGAAAGGTTCTATCTGAGATGGGAAGCTTTGTGTCTATATCCTGCTGTCCTGCAAAGAGTTTTTAGAAATTCTCCACAGCTCTTGAGTTACCTTCTGAGACATCTTTTGAAAGCAGTTATTTGTATCTGTCAGTAGCCTCTTGTGGCCCACAGTGCGTACATTCTGACAGAAAAAAGCCTCTTAAATAATCACCAGGTATTGTAATGACAAAAAAAATCTAGTCCCAATATTTTGGTTTAACCTGGCTGTCAGCTAAGCACCACACAGCTCTTTGCTCACACACCCACAGTGGGATGGCAGAGAGAACCAGCCAAAAAAAAAAAAAAAAAAAAAAAAAGAGAGAAAGAGAAAAAAAAAAATAAAATTAAAGCTTGTGGGCTGCAAAAAAGAGTTTGATAGAACAGAAAAAGGAAGGGGAATAATAATGATCATCATCATCATCATAAATACATATGTTCAAAACATGTGATGCACAATACAATTGCATGCTACCTGTCAACCTATGCCCATCCCATTACTGAGCAACAGCCAATGATCCCAGTTTTACTGTTTATCAGGATGCCATGTGGCATGGGACATCTCTTTGGCCAGTTTGGATCAACAGTCCTAGCTGTGTCCTCTCACAGCTTCTTCTGCACCCCCAGACTCCTGACTGGTGGCATGAGAAGCTGGAATGTCCTTAACTCAGAGCAAGCACTGCTCAGAAGCAACTAAAATATCAGCATGTTATTAACATTATTTTACTCCTAAATCCAAATCATGGCAACATACAGCAACATAGCAGCAACAGGCACTATGAAGAACATTAATTCCTTCTCAGCCAAAACCTAGACATTCACCTGCAGAGACTGCTCGGACGATGTCATAGTGATGGAATTTGGAATCATTTGGCTATAAATATTTTGAAACACTGATGAAAAAGTTCTACTTTTCTGCCAAGACTTAATAGGGAATTCACAAACTCCAGCTGTCATGCTTTCTATCAACACATATATTGTGATGACAATAAAATTGGAGATATTCTTCTCAGAGATGTTGCTCTATGAGAAAAGTAATCCCAATGCAGCTGCCTCTTCAGATCTTGTTCTGTCTGCAGAGCTCTTTCTTCTCCCTTTAGATAAACATGCACAACTGCCCCTTCCTTCTGCAGTTTTTCCTGGCAGGCCTCCTGGTTGCAGAGTACTAGGAAGTCCCAGAGTTAGCACTGTGCAGAGGATGATCACAGAATCACAGAATCACAGAATTTTCTAGGTTGGAAGAGACCTCAAGATCATCGAGTCCAACCTCCAACCTAACGCTAACAGCCCTCCACTAAACCATATCCCTAAGCTCTACATCTAAGCGTCTTTTGAAGACTTCCAGGGATGGTGACTCCACCACTTCCCTGGGCAGCCTGTTCCAATGCCTCACAACCCTTTCAGTGAAGAAGTTCTTCCTAACATCTAGCCTAAAACTCCCCTGGCTCAACTTAAACCCATTCCCCCTCGTCCTGTCACCAGGCACGTGGGAGAACAGATCAACCCCCACCTCGCTACAGCCTCCCTTGAGGTACCTAAACAGAGCGATAAGGTCGCCCCTGAGCCTCCTCTTCTCCAGACTGAACAAGCCCAGCTCCCTCAGCCGCTCCTCGTAGGACTTGTTCTCCAGGCCCCTCACCAGCTTCGTCGCCCTTCTCTGCACCCGCTCAAGCACCTCGATGTCCTTCTTGTAGCGAGGGGCCCAAAACTGAACACAGTACTCGAGGTGCGGCCTCACCAGAGCTGAGTACAGGGGGACGATCACCTCCCTAGCCCTGCTGGTCACGCTGTTCCTAATACAAGCCAGGATGCCGTTGGCCTTCTTGGCCACCTGAGCACACTGCTGGCTCATATTCAGCCGACTGTCCACCATCACTCCCAGGTCCTTCTCTGCCTGGCAGCTTTCCAACCATTCCTCTCCCAGCCTGATCTGGCATTTGAGTAACAAAGTTTTGAGGAACAAGTTCAAATGCAGTACTTACCCTGCTTACAGAATCTGAGAGCACTTTGCAGATCTCCCTGTTAAAAGTTAAAAGAAACCTGCATTCAGGTGCTTCACCTCTGCACTGAGATCCTTGTCTTCAGTGTAGAAAAGCAGTCTTGTATACCAATAGCTCCCAAGAAGAAAACAGCAGGGCACCAAATGCTGCTTCTTCATCTGTTGTTTGTACCCCTTTGTTGGGGAATGGAATGTGAGAATGTGCCAAGAGACAAAGATTTTCTCCAGCTACTTTAACCTACTCTTTCCTGAAACCTTTTGGGGAAAAAACACCAGACTCATCTTGGTCTTAGGAGTTATGTTCTGAGCCTAGACATTCTAAAATTTTAGCAGTGCTTCCAAAAGCAAAACTTGTTAAAGTCTCTCAGACTTCAGTGTGTTTATTTTTGAATTGTTGATTCAGTCATTACATAAGCAATACATCTAGTTCACAATAAGCCTGGACCATTACTGATACAAAGTTATGCTGTTAGGACCCTACATGGCCTTTAGGTTCTTCAGAAAGGAATGAATGGAGGTGATTGTGGTTCCTCAGATGCAATGGTGTCTCTGTCTTCCTTTGGTGAAGGACTTTGCACAACTAGATTTCAAGCACTTCTTGATTCCATATGACTAATTCTGAACTTTCTGGATCTAATGGCTAAGCATACTAACATCTCAGCACTAGGGCAGTTTGTTGGAGGCACTCAGGATATGGTTTCTGTCAGGTATTGCTTCTCCAGGACCACTTCAAAACTCTTGAGAAACCTCTGCAAATGTCTGAAGAGGCTTCATCCCACTGTATCTGACAGTTCTTGTGTAGTCATGTTGAGCCAGTGTTACGTGTTACAGACAGAGATATGCTGTGGCAGGATTGGTGATAGACACCTTTCTCCTAGACATTTCTCCTATTCAGTACATGCAAAGGCATCTCTTTCTACTTCTAAAGAAAAGCCATTGTCCAGGTCTGTTATCACATGTGTTTTATAATCCTTTTGCTTGCAGTCTCATGCTCCCTGATTTCCCGAAGAGGCCAAATACAGCATTATTATTATGGAAACCCAACTCTTCTGAAGCATGTATCAGGCACTCCTGCTGGACCTCAAGGGCCAGCACATCAAAGCAACAGCCACTACCATTCCAGAACATCCCTACTACAAAACAAGGGAATACCTCTCTTTTTTTCTAGGAATCAGTTCGTCTTTAGGTCTGTTGTATTGACTATCAAATTCAACTATTATCAGTACCAAATCTCTTGAAGTTTTGAGTATGGTGTCAACTGAGCCATTTCAGGCCGAATGAAAGAGCTAAGGGATGATCTCATATCCCTGGATAAAGACTGCCAACATTCTATCTCTTAATCTGAGAGGAACATCCATCCCTCTGTAATCTCTCGGATCTCTTCCTGATGACACTGCAAACACAAAAACACCTCTAATTGTGAAGAATAAGAATTCATGTATATTGGTAGTGTAAGCATGTATATAAACTATACTTCTCAAAAATTCCCATTCAATGATTTACATATCTTTTTTCAGTTAAAAATAATTACTGTATTTATTTCTGAAAACTTTTCCTTGCTTATGTTTTGCTTGAGAGAGGTACATTTTTCTTAACACTTCAAAATTAGGAGACTAATTTCTGCCAAAGTATTTTGCATTTTAGAAAGAAAGCTTTCATCACAATGTTTACAAAATAAAAAAAAAAAAAAAAAAAGAAACTCAGAGTCTGTTCTTCTAAATCATATGTTTAGTTTTCATGAACCTTCACATATATATATGCAGAAAAAAAAAAAAAAATTATGAAGCTATGCTAGGAAAAAAGTTAATAATAGGCTTTTTAAATTCATGTTCTTTTTTTTTTTCTTCATAACTTTCTGTCATTATACTATATGCAGGACTTTATGGATGTATATTTTTTCTACTTTGTCTACTTGCTTTGTATGGATCTTTAATAAAGCAGAAGGGAAGAGGAAAAAAGTATACTGTCAGATGTAGGAAACTCAGTGAAGTTAAAGATATTAACAGAGAATTATGGACATATATAATACTTTGATTTAACTTTCTCTGTCTTTATGAGCATATCATAGGCTGAAGAAAAAAAGATTATTTTCTTGCTTGTCTTCCTAACATTAACCTCTGAACTGTCCCTGTTCTTGATGTGTTAAATTTGCTAAACTTTTAAAAAAAAAAAAGTGGAATGCTTCTATCAGCAGATAGTGTAACACATCTGCGGAGAACTGTTCTTAGTGTAATATATTTTTTCTGTATAGAATATTTCTGAAGAGTATCACTGTATACCAACAACTCTGGTTCAAATTTGTGCCTATGAGACAGTTATAGGCACTGTCTTTCTGCTCTGCAGCATTCCACAGAACAGTGCATGACAGTAGTCACTCACTGTGCTCAACCATAAAATATCTTCTTTTTCTTATGTTGATGTTCCCATTGTTTTGAGGAAATTTGGACAGAAGTGTATGCACTTGGACACTAAAACCAATGCAAGTCTGACGTGAATATACTGAAATTCACAGGTGACTATCACGTGCAATTTGTACAGATCAGTCTGCATAAAACTAATAGTTATTTTTGCAGGGCGGCTAAAAAGTTGCAGAGAATTTGAAGAGTAATCTTTGATCAGTAAATGACAACAAAGACCTCATGTCCATGCCACCTGGATGAAACTAATTCCCCTTTCATGCTTTTACAATGTCTGTTGTCATGTGGAACAATATTATTAATGTCTTGTGAGGTTCATGTATGTCACTACAGTGGTAACTAGAAAGCAACTGTTCTATTTCTTTGTACTGAAAATGCTGCTACTACCTTCTGTTCTACCCTATTAAATCTGTTTGACATAAGCTTTATTCTAAAATTCAGCAATAAGCTTTGTATTTTCTCAACTTGAGATACTTGGTGTTTTTGTCACGGTTTAAAATCTGGCTTTTTGTCACAGAGAGAATTGAAATCCTTAGCCTGTTTTTTTTTTTTTTTTTTTTTTTTTGAAAAGCTGTTCCTTGTTTCTAAAACTTTTTTTTATTATTATCATTCTCAAAAAAATAATAAAAAAAAAGCAACCAAAACAAACAAACAAACAAAATAACCAGGCACATTTTAATTACTATACCTACATGTATCTTCTGTAAATATTACTATTCTTGAGTGCTTATTCATAAACAACATAGGTTCTTCATGGAGGTTTCAGTCACTGATTTTCTCCTGATCAATCTCTGCCTGGATAACATGGGAAAATCTCAGTGTTGTTTTTCAAGTGAGTGACAGACAATTGCAGAAGTTGAAAGAAAGCCATCTGCCAAATTTTGCCAGCTTTCATTGTTTTAGTCTAGTGCTGCAATCTTCATTCATGTCACACTGAATAACAGAATAACACTGCATCCATTGGCACAATCTCCTTTGGTTTTCAAAGTGCTGTGGACTCTCCAGTGCAGTAATATTTTTATGTCCTTTATACGTGCTCCAGGATTGAGATCACATCCTTTTGTAGATTTGTACTTTGCTGCTTACTTGAAGAACAAGGAGCACTGTCTAGGATTTGGGAAGGCAGATCATGACTGACATAAAATGTTATATCCCAATGCCCAAACCTCCAGTTAACCTTGGTTTTCATCTAACGTGACTGCAGAGACAATCATCGGTGATACACAACCCCTTTTCTGAATCTGTGTGAGTTCACACATATTTTGGCAATGGATTCCAGAGGTTAGCTTTATGTTATTATATGAAAGAAACACTGTAATTAGACTTACATTTCTTGCACTTTTTTTTTTTTTTTTTTTTTTTTACTGTATATAATTTTATTCTTTTGCTGTAAGAGTTAGTAAACATACTTTCCTTATCTATCTCCTCTTTTACATTTATTATCTTTAATAACTGCAATTAATCTCCTCTGTAAGGCAAATAAACGTAATCTTCTCAGTCTCCCAGAGGAGGAGCATTTTCTGTATCTCTGATTATTTCTTGTCACCTAATTGCTTGGCATATTTTATTTGCATAAGGTAAGAATCTTGGTTGAAATATTGCATTCATCTCCATGCAGTCCATCTTAAGTGGTGGCATTTTATGTATTCTGCTTGTCTTCTGTTATATCCTGGTTTGCCGTATTTGCTGTTCCATTTTTCTTTCTAAGAGGTCAAAGTGTAGTCTGAAAACTAACAATGCAGATTGCTTATTTCAAGTTCTTTGCCCCAGGGTTTTTATACTTCTGAACATTGATCTTCATCTACCATCAAGCACCTTCGTCACTTGCCTGTGCAAAAACCATCTGGAATTATTCAGCTTTCTCTAGTGATTACCTTACACAAAATCTCTAATGTGAAAATTTTGGTATCTAGAAATTTTGGTACCTCACTGGTGAGTCTGCCATTATTTGTGTCCTGTCTTGTGAAGCTCACTCTCACTCACTGTTCACTCACCAGGTTCCTTCACCAGGCTTTGCATGCTCCAGTGGGCTGCAGCTATTCTTGTTGTGATGAATCTGAAAGTCCATTCCCAACACAATTTGATGATGCCGAGCCTTGATTCTACCTTGACAGTTCTCCTTAAAACAACACAAATTAATACAGGGGGAAGTTAATCTCAAAAATTAAGTGATAGGATGAATAACAAGGCTTATGGTTTTACATCTTTTCACTCTCACAAATCTGACCCAAAGTTCATGACTTTGTAAACAGCTACTAGTTGTCCTTTCGGGTATTCTTGTATCATGACAGGAAGGATGTCCACAGCTTGCTTTTCAACATTGCACACAGATCATCAGGAGTTAATCTTCCCTAGTGAAGTCATTGCTGTAACTCCTTAGGACAGGCTTTCCATTTTGTGGGGTTTGTATTTGGGACACTGTATTTTATAAATCAAGAGGTATGTTTTTCTGTATCTATATCAAGCTTTATATAACTATATTATCTATATCAAGACTGGTGATGTATTTAAAAATAATTCAATTTCTTCCTCCATACTATAAGCAAAATAGAAAAAATAGAAGGAAAACCTTATCAATCCACTGGATAATGGTCATCATAATTTATTATTATTTATTATTGATGATTATACTTTATTATTTATTATTTTATAACACCAATAATTATTATTATAAAGTATTATAATTTATTATAATTTATTATATGTAACAGCCCTCATGGGTCAGGGTTGTAAAAACACATACTGATTTACTTATCTGGGCCTGCTTTTGCAATAATTATATTTCTGATTTAACTCTTCTACAAGAATTAAATTTGCACATTAAGTGCAATACCTGGAATTCATTTTGTAATACCTAAAATCCTTCAATCAAATACGAAGTGTCTTAATTTATATCCTCAGAAGTTGTTCAGCTTATTGAAGGTAATATGAGGAAAGAGCAAAAACAAAAAACTGTTTTCTTGTTGAGTAAGTAGAGGATTTTTGCTACAGCAAATGTGAATGAAAAACTGCTACTTCATTTTCACTTCTCTGTTAATTATATCATCAATATGGAAAGAAAATTCTGTATGAAATGCTACAACATTCAGTCTTCCTGCAGCTTCATTTTATTTGATTGATTGGCTGATTGATTGATAAACCCTGGGAAGTGTCCAGAGAAGGGCTACAAAGCTGGTGAATGGCCTGGAACACAAGTCCTGTGAGGAGCAGCTGAGGGCACTGGGGTTGTTTAGTCTGGAGAAGAGGAAACTCAGGGGAGACCTTATTGCTCTCTACAGCTACCTGAAAGGAAGGTGTGGGGATCTGAGGGTTGGCCTCTTCTCACAGCTAATGAGCTGTGAGATGAATGGCCTCAAGTTGTACCAGGATAGTTTTAGGTTGGAAATTAGGAGACATTTCTCCTCAGAAAGAGAAGTCAAGCATTGGGACGGGTTGCCCAGGGAGGTGGTGGAGTCACTGTCCCTGGGGCTGTTCAAGGAAAGGTTGAATGTGGTGCTTAGGGACATAGTCCAGTGGGTGATATTGGTGGTAGAGTGATGGTTGGACCGTATGATCTTGGAGGTCTTTTCCAACCTTAATGATTCTATGACTATGGTTGATTAATTGATTGATTGATTGGTAGTATGAATTTCCAGGACCATTAGGGAAGAATCTGAGTATTCAGAATCCCAAGGCATTACATCCTACCTAAGACAAATGAGATATAATTTACTAATAATTATTTACCGGCAGACTACATACACTTCTGAAAGTATACTTGGAATAGTGTTTTAAACTCTTTCAAAGCCAATGTAATTGCATAGCACATCAGTTTCTTTGCAGAGCGTTGTTTGTTCATCTGCATGAAGTCCAACATTTACATTTCTGTGTTACCAGCCATGTGTGTACATGCTCTGTTTTGCAATACTGCTCCACCTTGTGCAGATTTCCTCAGACTTCGAGAAAATTTCAGTTCTCACTGTTAGCTTAAGAATCATTTTGTGGTTTCTTTGTACTGAGTAATAACTGCCTAACCACCAACAGGATCCATCACAGTCTGTTAGGTCTGTAGTGATATGGATGCTAAGACATTTAGGAGATACCATGTTAATGGATTTTATGTCTCACTCTTTTCTTGGGCTCATATCTTTTAGTAGAAGATCATTCAGATCTCTCCTGCTCGCTGATTAATAGACTCCCACCTGAAGCATGTAGTTAATATTGAATGTTCTTCCACAGCCTCTGTAGCCTTTGGAGTTCACAATCACTTTCCACCCCTTTCCTCTCCTTCAGTGCAATACACCACCATGTCCTTACACTCCTCAACTGCCTGTTTCCTCGAGAATGGGAGTTGTCTGAGCCCTACCATTTTTGTAGACATTTTCAGGGGCATGCTTTATCAAACCACCAGGTGCAGGAAAAAATAAAATGTAAATTCTGTTGCTTTTCACTGTGCTTGCTTAATCCAGCTTCGGACTTGAGCAATGCTGTCATGGAGGGATCAGCACCCTGTGCATTAAATCAGACATGGATCTGCAGAGAGGTCACTGGGCTGTCCCCAGCTCTACCAGACCATTTTATTAGAGGGAAATCCTGCATCTCCAGCCCAGTTTTTTGCCGTCCTCTCCATCTGGCAAGACCAAAGGCATTGGCAGATCCCCACATTTCTGTCTTTCTCCAGCCCAGATGGAGCTCTCAAAAATTGCCAGGTGAATCTAGATCCAGAATTTAGTCTGAGAAGAATGTTTTCCAGATGCACACAAAACATGATTTTGTATCAGATAAATGCAAGTGAATATTGTCCTCTTTCTTTATACAACCATATCTGGAACAGTTTACTTATCCAGAAAAACACTTGGCAGTAAATATTTTCCTGCAGCATTTTTTGGTTTGGTTTGTTGGTTTTTGGTTTGGTTTGGTTTGTTTCTTCTTTCTTGCTGTTGAGCCATCTCAACAACCCTGCTTAAATTAAACTTATAGAAATTTCTATTTTTTTTTTTTCCTGCTCAGACTCTGCTCTTACAATGAGAATAATTTTGTCATTGGTCCATACTAGAAGGTCTTTGTAAACCTTCTGCTGTGAATGTATATGTAATAAATATGTAATTTCATATGTATAGGAAGGTATAGGAATATATATGCGATTTCAAGATTCTTATAAGTATTTCAAAGCCTTTCTACACTTTCATGTTCTACTCTTTGCATGCATGTAACAGAGAGCATTCAAACAAACACATATCTCCACTCTCTCACCTTTCTCCCCAGCATACTGCATGCAGGTTATAGGTGTAACTTTACTTGCTTGCACCCAACAAAGCTGGCATTTGGGTTTGCAAATGCTAAATATGCCAGCTGAGAATTTGGCCTTTCCAGTCCAGTTGCTGATCTCACAGGACAAAATGGACTCCCTCATTTCCCTTGCAAGTTTGGAGGAAGTGTTCTGCAGAGCTCTCCTGCTCTGCTTGTTCATTTTGTCTCTGCTGTCATGGCATCTTTGTGACTGTTCATGCATTAGCACACATCACCATGAAACTTCTGTTAAAAACATTATATTAACAGAAGAATGTTTTCCCATGCATTCACCAGCTCTTGCAGTCTAAAGCAAATATTTGTTCAATCTTATCCCAGCAAGTCGTTTTTGTGAATGCTTTGTATGTGCATGCTGCTTATTCATATAATCATATTCATGACTTCTGTACATCAGCCAAAAGTTTTTTGTTTTGTTTTGTTTTGTTTTTCTTTCCTTTCTGGTACATGACTATTTTTTTTTTTTTCATTCCCTTGTTTTTCTTAATTCTTACAACATCTGTCAGTTAAATGAATATGTTTTCCAGTAGGTAGGAAGATGATGAAATTCCTGTTGCGCACAGATTATATTAAGCACCCAACACTGTGAAATTACACATTCCATTTAAAAATAGTTGAAAGGAGGAGGAGAGGGTGGAAGAACAAATTATTAGCAGTCTGTTTGTCTGTCACACTGCTGATAAAATTTAGAGACCTAATAAGAGACAAGTTGTTGGGAGAGCTGTGGGATTTTAAACTGTAGGAAGATCTCCTTGTGAGAGTCTTTGCCCTTCCTTTCAAATAGCATTTTGGCAACTATTTACATGCCCCTTGTTCAATTTGGAAGCACAACTATTATAAAAGCAGGTGTTCATTTTAAAAGTTTACAATTGTTATATCCCCTATGTTATGTACAGAAGATATCCTGGAAATATGTATTATCTTTAAAGCACAAATTCACTTTCAAAGTCTACTCATCTGTTTTCCTCTCAGTGTTATATTCAGGGGCAAGATTGAGCCCTTCGGTGACTGCAGCTGACAGCTGTGGATGAAAACTATTGTATCAAATGCTGTCGTGTCTATTTTCAAGCCCTCATCCTGTCCAGGCCAATGTGAATCAGGCTCCAGGCCTTCTTTCATTATTTGTCTTTAGGAGATGAAGTTGTAGTTATTTCTTTCAAGGCTGGGGGTAAATTAAACTTCCAAAAGATCTCCATTGAAGCTTCATTTAGAGAAAATCAGAGTAGCCCTGTCAAAACATAAGATATCGAAGCAGAGACAGCTGAAGTTCTGCAAAAATTAATCAGCACAGCTGCAGATGTAAATAAAACACAGGGATTAATGATAGTGGTAAGTTAAAAGTCAGTACTCCTCACAGTGCAAGTGGAAATCAGCTTTCACAGAGGTCTACCCAGAGATGACATTCAGTCAGCATCCTCATTGTGATCAAAGAATCACAAAATAGTTTGGGTTGGAAGGGACCTTAAAACCCACTAATTCCAACCCCCCTGCCATAGTCAGGGACACCTCCCACTACACCAGGTTGGTCAAAGCCCCATCCAGGTTGGCCTTGAACACTTGTAGAGATGGGGGATCCACAGCTTCTCTCGGCAACCTATGACAGTGCCTCACTATGCTCATAGTAAAGAATTTCTTCTTTATATCTCACCTAAATTTATCCTCTTTTAGTTTAAAGCCATTCCTACTTGTCCTATCGCTACAGTCTCTAATAGATAGACTCCCTCAGTTGCTCTCAAAACCTAAAATTTGCTAATGAACTTTGAAAATATTTATTGGATTAAACTTGTGAATAGTCATAATGCTTGCAGACTCGTCTGTATCTCAAGAATCAAATTAATCTCCTTCTCCCGAGGAAAACAGGTCTGTTTTCTCTCTGTGTCTTGGGTTCAATAGTTTATTTCAATGTAAAATATACATTTGGCTAGGGTATTAAAGAAGATGATTTAGAATGCCACATGAATGTGATGTGATGAGGCAAACCCATGTGCCTCCAGTGCAGGCAATCACAGACATCCAATCTGCTGTAGCTTGCTTGCGGCTTCAAAGGTCCATTAAATTATATGGTCTGATTCTCCTCTATCCACAAAGTATTACAAGATGAGCTTTTAAGAAAACCAAGTAGTTACCAAATTTGTATACCTAAGCAGTCAACACAGATGCCTATTCACTCCTTCACTGACCTCATCAGAGCTTGCACAAGGCTGTAGGCAGAGAGCAGTCAGAGATGGAGCTGACAAAGTTTAGCTAATCTGGCTCAACAGCATCTATCTAATCCTTTTTTGGGGTACTGCTGAAACAAGGGGTAGGAGCAAAAGAACCATCACTGGTCCCATCAACTGCACAGCTCCTGTCATTTAGGTGCTCTGCTCTGACACACTCCTTCCCTTCCCCGTGTTAATGTCTTTGGCTAGTGCTCTTGCTCCCTCTCCATACCCAGAAACAAGTCACAAGAAAATGAGTGGGAACTGATGTGCAGGAGGTTACATAGCTCATCTCAGAGGCCAGAGAATGACGAACAGGTGAGGAACAGAGGTTTATAGCAACAAGTGTTATACTCAAAGGTACAAAAGAAGGTGACACCAGAAGATCTGGCTTACTGGAGGAGTTAAAAAATAGATGTCCCACTAACCACCTGCAACAACTCCAGTGGTGCCTCCCTACACCACAAAGTCCTCTCAACCTTCAGAAAGCTCCACTTTGAGTCCTGGAAATCTTTACCTCTGCCAGCCTTCTTCAGTCATTTTACTCTTCCGAGACTTCTGTAGACTATTCCAATCCTGCTTCCTAATTCATTCTCCTACTCAAATCCCTTCTGTTTCCACTGCAATACTGAGTTTTCCTTTGAACCGACCCTGCTAAGTCTGTCTTCATTTTTTCTAAGTGCACATACAGAGGGGCACAGGTACTTGCAAGATTTGGTGATGTGAATGCATTTTAAAACAGTTTTGACAAATAATTTCCTCATGAGTAACAGACAGACAATACACAAATAACAAAATAATTGTTTATTGACTACATCATTTAGAAAAAAATGTACCAGTTCTAGTTCAATTCTTTCAACATAGTATAGTGGTTTTTGTTGTTGTTGTTGTTTTCTCATATACCAATTTAATTACTTCTGTACATTGGTTTTATGTTTTGTTTAAATATTTCATATACTGAACAACCCAACTATAAAAACTCACACTTTAAAGCAGGAAAAAATCCATTGTAACAAAACTATTCTTAACTTTGCCAAATTGAAGTCAAGTTTGAACTGGAGAGTTTGGAAATATCCTCAAGTGATTTTCTCTCATCCAAGTCTCCAACTAAATCTATATTTTGTTGTTGTTGTTGCTGCTGCTGCTCAGCTTTATTTATAAATCTTTGAAAATAGGAATTTATAATGAACACACAGTTTCTTAAATTACAGCACTGAGGCACTGAGAAGTAAGCACCACTATAATCAAGCTAATTAAAAGGCCATGTTGAGGACAGGAATCTGCATATGAAAAGGAACATCATTTTCCTGATGGTAGTTTTGCTATCCTCTTATATTTGCATACACCCTGTAGAGTCTCACCATCATTTGAAGATGAGCTACTTAAATAAAAAACAGGTTTTCTCCCATTCATATCTTTCAACCAAGGCAGTTTTTCTAGTTTTGTCCAACTGGTCCTGTGTTTTTCAAAGTTCATTCTTTGAAGAAATGAAATGCTTTCGTTTATCCAGAACAGCAGATGCAAAACACACTTGGGGACAAATGAGATGAGTGAGTTGTGTACTGAATGTTTAATGATGTTTCCCTTGTATAGGCTTCAGAAGGCACTTCTGAAGATTGTAAACTAACCTGATAATGAGCAGTTTTCTTCTTTTCAAAACTATGTGGAAAGATTACTACTGGCTTCAGTATTCAGAAGCTACTGCAGGACGTTCTGTTCTTAACTGGTTTGTTAATTGCCGGAAAGGTAAAGAAGTAGGGTGAGAGAGACACCAAAAAAAAAAAAAAAAAAAGCACTAAAGTCTTCTTCCCATCCCCAATACAAACACTTCTTGTAAATCTTTGGTTTCATAAAATCCCTCTTTTGGTGACAGCTAAAATATTTTTCTGAGTCTTGAAATACTATATTTAGGACATGAAACGTCTCAATGAGCTCTTAAGTATGTGATGTAGACACAAGATCAGACAGAGAGACATTGAGGTAGCTTGGAGCTTAGCAGCATAGAGCACAGGGCTAATAAAATAAATACTTTGATGAACTTTTTTTTTTTTGCAATATATCCTTATAGTTTCAGCACTAAATCAACACAAGAATCTCAGGAAATCATTTTTCTAAATCTTTTTCTTCCAAAAGTCTAAAAGATTGCTGTACACTTGTAAACCTATAGTATATAATGCCTGCCAAGCATCACAAAATTTTTCTTAACTGTCCACACAATATCCTAAAATCAGTAATTTAAGGCCTCAGAGAATGCAGCACTCTGTGAAGAATCTGTTCAGCTGTGGTTTAGTTTATCAAGTGTTTTTGACCACAGTCTGCTGTGGGTTTGCTGTTCTTGTTTTGTTTTGTTTGTTTGTTAGATTATGTTTTGTTTTGTTTTCTGATTGTGCTTAAATGGAAGACTGAACCACAGACTTTCTGAGGTTGCTTAGAAGTCAACTCTTACCTTCTATATCAAGCACAAGCAGATTTGCAAGAAGTTCCAGTCACTGTAATTTCCCTGCTCAGTGAATGGATTCTGGGAGTAACCCAGCACACATGTACATGTATCCTGTCATGTTCTTGCATTTCTTTTATGTGTTAAGTTCCCTTTGGCTGCTTTAAGGTGGAACCAGGTTTAGGGAATACACTGTTAACAATACTTATGTATTTAAATTCACATAACCATCCAGCCATGCTATTGCATTAAAATAGTTGCTTCTAAACCAGGGATTTTTCTCAACTAAGAAATAAATCATCAGGAAGGTACTGTGTGCAAGTGAGGCACAATCACTTTCCAAGTGTGTCTTGCATTTATCAATTTTATATCCACCTGCATTAGCCTAGTGCAACATAAAGGTACAATAGAGAAAATATACCGTCTGGTAAAGAAAAATACATGTCTGTTGCTTGATATCATGCAGAGTCTATAGGGAGCTAGAATATACTGCAGCTTGATAAACATCTCAGTGCCCAGGAAATCTGAGCATCCATTCAGGATGAAGAACTTCTCCTCTGCCTCCTAGAATGGACCTCTCATCACAAATGTTCTCCACCTTATATTGCTGGCTTTTTGGGTTTGCTTGTCTTAGCACACATGCTCTTTTCATGCCTCATATCCCACTATTCCTCTTCTTGCTGCAGAGCAACATACTGTCTGCAAAGATAATCTCAAAGGGCTCTTTTCTGTACCTTATAAGAAGAATGGTGTTGGATGGTTTGGCTTGCAATTTAGGACCAGCCATCTGGAAGGCTGATTTTGAAGACGAGGCAATTGTTTCAGATGGATCTCATCACCACTTTCTTACAGGAAGAGCATGAGAGTATGATGATTATTAAATGTAATGCTGTCAAACTGAGTAGAATTAGTCCACACTTAGTAATACAGAAAAAAAAAAAAAAAAAAACACCAACAAAAGCTTACTTATTTCCTGAATCCTTTTAAAGAGCATTGATCATTGAGAACTAGGAGAGCTTTATCAGGGCTACACATCTCTTTTGCTTCAGTCACATTGAAAGTGACATTTATATTAGGTGGGTTCCTACACACGAGATTTTCAGATTTGCTTTCATCTGAAATGTCGGAACCAGTCTGTTTCTGCCTCTGCTATTGGTAAGCTAACAGGGAGAAAATATTTTTGCTCTTCTTAAAGCTCTTTTTCTTGGGGTGGAGAAGAGAGAGGCTGCAAGTGAAGGCACTGATTGGTAAGGAAGATGTACCTTTAAGTACCCAGACACAATGACACCTTTCTTTGGAACTGTCCTGTGGTAGCAGGTTCAGCATGAGAAAAGGTTAAATGCTGTCAAGTTCATGTGTACATGCCGTTTGCATATTTTCTAATGACATAGTTTCTTGTAACTGATCCTGCCTTTCCTAGTATGGCAAGAACTAGTGTTTCTAGCTGAGTGACTGAGCTTTGTTGCAATGTTCTTGGCAAGATGCAAAGGGCTGTAATATGTGTTCTTCTGCATGTCCTCATGGCACACTCATTGCTCCAAACTATCAATGCTCAGGGGAATGAAGTATTCAAAATCCTTCAGAGATTATTCATTATTCCCCAGCTTACTTTTTACAGTAATCTTAGTTTAAAACAACTTCAAAATAGAAACATTTCATGAAAAAAATAAGCCTGGAAGAGAAGGCTGAAGAAGGAAAACACTTGCAAAGCCTCGATCTACGTGATTGTCTGTCTGCTGGAAATCAGCACGGTCCACAGTGCTTTGTCATGAAAAGAAGCTTCACAGACCTCTTGGAAAGGATACTTTCCTACCAAATCTAAGGAGTCTGATATTTTTGAGATTTGCATTTACCTTTAGCATCTTCTTGCACCTTTCCACCTAAATCTCTATGCCTTTGAGATTCTTGTATTACTTTTACACAGAGTGTATTGGCATTTCTCAGATGATAAAAGAAATACACTGTGTGTGAGAATTCCTGCCTTCAGTGGAAAGTTCATCTCATAACTTAGAAATAAAATGAGAAATTGAGATGTGGAGTAACAAATCACAGAGGTGACAAAATTCAGGAATGATTTTTCAGAAGAAGACAATATAAGTATATTAGTTTCATTTGAGCTGGGGATCTAAAATTTGTTTTAAAATAAGGTTCATTCAATGTTGTGACAGCTTTTATCTCAGTAATGTAGGCAGCCAACACTTTTATTATTATTTAACATCTATAAAAAAATCACTGTGAAGTCTGATCTCTTCACCATATACAGAAGGTCTGCTGGAGAAATTTCAGTAGGAATGGGACTTTTCTAGACACAAATAATCTCTAAATGTAAAAATAAACATAAGCAACTGAAAGAGAAAAGGCAATACAACATGTTCAAAGACTCCAGTCATTGCCTCCTTCATTGCCTTCCTTCCTTCCTCATCCCATCACAGTCTTCCATTAACTGTGTAGGACAGGTAGCTGGCAAGTACAAGTGTCAAGTTTGGCAGTAACATCTAGAACATCAGATACAAAGGTGAAATAGAAGACAGAAACACTTGCAAATAACATATTTTCTGTTTTCTTGGAAAGCAAAATATTTGCAACCAACTTTTTGTTCTTTTTGGGGGTTATAGGGGAGGAAGAAGGTTGGGCTTTTGTTGTTGTTTTGTTTTGTTTTTCAGATTTAGCTTTCTTTTTCAGTTGCATATTTTGATAAAGTATGTCTGAAACTGTAAATTAATTAGTCAGTGTCTAGAAAGCATATAAGCAGAACCAGTCAAGTACATCTGCATAATGATTAAACAGTATCTTAAGTCTTTGTAGCTAGAGGCAGGATTTAGAAAAGCTATGTCAAGAATTTCCAGATGAGAGTCTGCCAGGCAGTTGGCCTGGGAGGAGAAGAGCCCAGAGGGAACATTGTAGTCTTGCATTTCACTGAGCAAGCACCTGACTCAAAAGCTTGTAGAAAACAGTACCAATGTAACTTTGCAAAAGACAGAACAGTAGTCTGTCAGTGGTGATTTTGTTCTGTAATCCTTGCTATGGAGCTCTCGGAAAAGCCACTATCAGGAAAAGAATCTCCTAAATTATGTTGATTAGATCAGGACAGGAATAAATGAAATCAGTGATGATACCAGGGAAAATGCCAAGAAATATGTAAAATATATTTTATTCATTTGGGAAAATTTTTCAGACTTTGTCAAAGTCATTGTAGGTTGCCCTGTTCCTAGACCAAAGAGGCTGAATTCTTCTTCTTCTTCATTAATGTCACAAGGTAAATTCTCTGCAGAGGTCACCAAAACTGCATCAAAACAATTCCTGCTCCCAATTGGCCTAACTGCAAAGGAGATTTGAGCACAAATATATCATAGAATAGGGAACATGTTGTTTTCTGGTCAGAACATACGTTTGGTCATTTTTAAAGAGCATTTTAAAAATATTAATGTTGTTCTTAATTTTTAAACACAATATGATAGGGTGTTAGTAGTGAAGACTTGAAATGTAAGCAAGTAGTGTTAGTGTTGCATGTTAATTTGGACTGGCTGAGTAAAAGAACACAGAGATTGAAAATATATTCACAAAATCAGATCAAAATAACATTAGTAAACTGAATCTTATTGAAGCCCATGGGTCCTGTGAGTATGACTCTTAAAATTTGGACATAACTTGTGAAGAATAATATTAATTTTGTAAAATACTTTCAGTTGTTCTGACCAAATTCTAGAAATGACATAGTGGTCTCTCCAACACACATACAGTTAAGAAATCTATGGGAAAGCTCTTTTCTTTTTCATTATACATAAAGGTCATTGATTCACTGAGCATTGACATATGCAGTGCTGTGGCTGAGGGGCAGATTTGCCCCTGTACAGGTTTCTCTCATCTCTGTAGCTTTCCAAACACCATCCGATCTTCTAAGCTTTGCTCATGTGAGCAAAATGCACAAAATAAAATAAAATAAAACTAGGTGTAACTCAGGCTACCAGAAAAACAACAACATATTTGAAAAGTGGTGCATTCCCTAAGAAATCACACTCACACATCCATCACTGTTTATATGGAGCCTTTCCCAACAGCTGATCACTGTGGTTGATAACCTGCAACCTTAGCCTATTCCTGGAGCTGTTTACCATCATCAGAAAGAATCACGTGGTGCAATTTGAAGCCCTGAAGCTTGATTGCAAATCAGTGTCAGACATTAAGGTTTTTTTGTTTTATTTTACTTTTGATTCTTAGAGCACAACGGGAGATAAAGAGAATGATTTACATTACCATCTTAAAGATTTAAAAAAATAGATAAAAGTAACAGAAAACTGACTAGATAGAGACAAATAAAACTAATAGCTCTGTATATCTAATCCCAGACTCCATGCTGCCACAATAAATAGTTCATTAAAAAGTATTTCTATATCCCTTGTGTACTTTTTGTGACAACAGGATATTTTATTCAAGTGAGTGAGCACAGAGGGGAGCACTTGTGGAATTTCTTTTTTGTTCTGATTATTTTGCTTATAAAGAAGATTTTGTCAAATTCCTACTGATGAGGTGGAAATAAAGTTAATGCAAGCATGGCAGAAGTGCTCACAGAGTGGGACTGTGTCCTGCTCTGTACTCAGGCAAAATTTCAACTGGCTTCATTACTTTAAAAATCTTTACTTGTGTTCAGCATTTGGCCTGAATGTATTACTTTTCACTGAAAAATGTAGACTCAGTACATCTGTTGTTAGTTTCTATTTTCTGCTACATCTAATTGACTTTAAACTGGGGAGAAAAGACAAAGTCTAATGCCCAACAGTGGATAACAGGGGTCTTTATATCCGGTGAAAAATATGGAGCCAAGGAAGTAAAGAACTCTGCCTTATTGGTACTTCACATGCTAATTCCTTCTATGGTCTTAATACTTTGCTTTGGTTATCTTACATTGGACCCCATTTTGTGTAGCAGAGAGATGATAAAATTACTTATGCTTATAAATGGCTTTGATTACTATAACGAAAAACACTAAAGAAATACTACATGTTCTTCTGGTTTAGTTTGATAAGTTTGAGTGACGCACTACCTATTCAAAACCTTAGGATATCTATAGTGCAGTGATTGACAGAGCACCACAGGGGACATTTACAATAGGGAATAGTCACCATCCTACAAAATGTCTTATCTTCTTTCCACTGAAGCCAGTGGGAGTTTAACCAGTAATTTCAGAGGAAGTATGTCCATTCCCATAATATCCTTTGAAACCTCCTTCTCCCAGAAGAAAAGACAAGTAGGATCCAAAACTGGGATGCTCGTAGAACAATATTCAGTTTGGGAGCAGTATCATTGCTGGAGACTTGCTTTGTTCTTTTGCTGCTAAAAAACACGATCCCTTAGGTTTTACATTTCAGTCTCACTCATTTATATGTGCACTAACATGGTCTTATCACGTATTTCTAACAGAATTCTTCATAGAAAAATGTGGAAGACACGCAGTTTGAAAGACATTATTTTTCCAGTATCTGAGCTATATACTCTGTAACTAGTTCCTGTTCTCAGACTGCTGTTCACTTTGCTTCCATAAAGCCAGACTCATGTTGTTTCCAGGGGGAAATACTGAGTGGAACCCTGAATAGACAAACTATACCATTATATCTCAGAGCTAGAAAGTATTTCTGCAGGTTCACTCCCTATTTCTTTGCCTTGGTGACATATGCAGTTCATCTCTGCTGGAGCAGCTGAAGGAAGTTTTAAAGAGTGCAGCAAAAGGATGCAGAAGACACCCTTTCGCTGTGTGGATGACCATGACAAATGATTCTACCAGAAGTCATCTTAGACAGCTTCATTGCAAAATTAAAATTTAAGATCAAAATTAGGAGTCCGAGTGAGCTTTTACTTCTGGTTTATCATAACCTACAATTAGAGTGGTGGTAATTTTTATTTATTTATTTATTTATTTTGGATTAAATCCTGTGAAGAAGTGGAAGTTAAAGATCCATGAAAGTGCAGAAAGAAATTTTGGTCCTCATGCTATAAAAACCTTAAGGCAAGAGACTTACAAAGAGGGAGGATGTAGGAAAGCAGACAGGTAGGACCAAGTAGGTGTGGTGGTTTTACCGTGCTGGGCAGCTAAACCCCACAACCGCTCTCTCACTCCCCCTCTTTTAGATGAGGAGGGGGAGAAGTAAAGCAAAGAACAACTCACGGGTTGAGATAAGAATAATTTAATTAAAGGGAAATAATTATAATAATTAAATAAAGACTACCATGAACTAAACAATTTAACTAAGGGGAAGTAAAAGGGAAAAGGGGAAAAAGGGAGGAAAACAAACAAACAAAATAAATGAAAGCTATATGGAAGTGCAGAGGAAAGAAATTACTCTCTACTTCCCACAAATGAGCGATGATTGACCACGTCCTTGAAGCAAGGCCTCAACGCACGCAGCCGGTGTTCGAGAGGAGGACCGATGTCTTCTCAACGAGAGCCCACCCCTCCCCTCTTCTTCCTGTTTCCAGCTTTTATTGCTGAGTGTGACACCACATGGTATGGAATATCCCTTTGATTGGTTTAGGTCAGCTGCCCTAGTGATGTTTCTCTCCTCACTTTTTGCCCACCCCCTAGGAGGGTTAGAGAAAGGCCCAATGCTGTGCCACTGCTGCTCAGCAGTAGACACAACACTGGTGTGATAACACTGCTGTTCCAGCTACAAGTACAGAGAACGGCACTGAATGGGCTGCTGCCGGGAAAGTTAACATTCCAGCCAGACCCAGTACAGTAGGTTTTGTGGGGTTGTAAAACATGTAGAGTTCCAGTATGTTTTTTGACTCAATAAAACATGTACTTCACACAGAAAGGAATGAATATGAAATACAATTAAACCATTTGCAAGCTTATTTATTTTTTTTTGTTGTGTTTTTTTGTTTGTTTGTTTGTTTTCTTTTGTAGAATACACCAAACCCACCTCTGTCTATGCAGCAAGTGACACTGTGAACACAAACAATATGACATACCAATAAACAAAACCAATTACATCATTGTGACCATAGTAAAAAAAAAAAAAAAAAAAAAAAAAAGTAATAAAAAAATGCAAGCGAAGATGCAGAGGCACTGGGATCAAAGGGATGCTCAGGACACATGGATATGGCAGGATGTTGACACTTATCTTCATTTCATCGCTGTTTTTATACCCTAAAGATCTCTGTTATTTCTGTATCACCTAAGTGTCAGACTAGTAATAAACCTTCTTTTAAAAAGGTGATATAACTTAGATGCATTTAGTAAGTCATAAACACCACCAGCAAGACAATCAGAAACCAGGAAAGGAGATTTAACTCTGTCTGCAAGCAAAAAAAGCTGTATGCTACAGAGGAAAGCCTGAATCAGTCGTAAAATGCTTCCAAGCTTGGCAGAATTCAGAATGGGAATTAAGTCTGGCTTTGTAATTGAATCAGGCATTTAGATTCACTAACCTCCTTATTAAAATGATGAAACACATCAGAGGCACCACTTGCCTCACAGATCCCTTCAGAGTGATTTGATCTGATTTATCTAAATGCAGTTATTTCTCCTTTTTTTTTTCTTTTTTTTTTTTTCTTTTTCTTTTTTTCATGCAGAGCACTTGGTTTGCTGTTACAGAGAGTGTGTGTGCAGCAATAACATTGTGCCCTTCCCTGTGAGCACATCAATCCAACACCAGGAAGATGAGCAGCAGAGACCAACTGAAATACCTGGCCAGCCCAAAAAGGGTGAATCTGCATCTGCCTGCATTACCTGTGTGGACATTTCCAGGTCTTGGCCCTGCTCCCTTGTTCCAAAGTTTATCCTGAGATGTTTAACAGCTTTGTGTTCCTGGCATTCACAGTTCATCCTCAAAGAATGGCACCAAGTCACTTCAGCTGGCTTTGCTAAAGCTACGCCTGCTCAACAGAGACAAATCTATGTCCAAAGAAACAAGCACTACTGGACTCTAGCATGCTGTACCTGCAGCACAGTAGTTGCCCTGAGAAGTAACAGATACCAAGAGATTCTGTATTTTCCTGTTTTTTATTTTTCTAAAGCATCCTAACTCCACATTTCCTAGATAATAGAGAACTGAACAGAACTAATTAATTTCTCATCAAGAAATATGCACACTGGTCTTGAAATGCTGAATGTTTCACAGGCATAGAGTGAAACTGAGCCACTGGGCTACCCACTGCCCCTGCTCAGTGCCCAGAGCAGCCTGAAGCCAACAAGACTACAAGTAAGCCTCAACTTTTTCTTTTCCCCATACCTTTTCATACAAGATAAAGTGAAATGGTGATTGCAGCATCCAAAAAGGGAATATAGTCTAAATTTTCATTTGTAGGTCATCATTTTGAGATCTCCAGTTTGAATTCTCAAACTGAATTATGCTTATGTATCCTTGGATGGTATTTCAGCTGTTATTCAGTTGCAAGCATGATTTTTTAACAAGGTTTTTTCCCCTTTGATTTAAAGAAAGAATCTGAGAAAGTGAATCGCTATGTTCTGTCCATCTCAATGGTGCTCCAGTAGTTAGGAATAAATATACTGATAAATTTCATCTTCCCAAAGCAGACATAGCCATACAATTCCATACAATTCTATGCAAAAACTTTTCATGAAAAAAAAAAAAAAGTAACATCTGAAGCAACAATATTTGGGAAGCTGGGAGAGTTAGGCCAAACAGTGTCACTTCTTGTAAACTGACATTTTCAGTAGAAAAAGCTGTTTTACAATTTTCTAGTTAGAAGAAACACTGGAAGGAAAGCCTTTTGTTGAAATAAACTATTTCAGTTTGTTTGTTTGTTTGTTTTCTTTCAGCTCATGGATGTATGAGCTGATATTTACTTTTTTCTTTTTAGGTTTTGGAGATGACAATTTTTATTTGAAATGTTATCATACTTTAAGGCACAGCCTTGACATGAAGAGTATAATGTGGGGTGTTGAGAAAGATGCTTCATGCTGGGAGGAAGGTAAGTAAGGAAAGTCAGGTCTCTCTGGAAATCTTCAGCTTCTGTTTGGCCAACTCTACCTCACTGCAACTCTGCTGTGGGGCACTGGCTTAGTTTTCCGCACATCTCCAAAGGTTGCAGTGCAAAAAAATGCAGCTTAGCATTGAGGAGACCTGGGTTCATTATGTTTGGTTTAGCTTCCCTCTAAATAAACGAGGTTAAGTTTTAAGTGGTGTGAAGTTCTATCACCTTAAAAAGTGTTCCAAATCATCAAATTGTCCTGTTTGCAGTGCAACAAGGTGATCAGGTCCAGTCAGCATGGGCTTATGAAAAGCAGGTCCTGCTTGACGAACCTGATCTCCTTCTATGACAAAGTGATGCACTTAGTGGATGAGGAAAAGGTAGTGGATGTGGTCTACCTTGATTTCAGTAAGGCTTTTGACACTGTTTCCCACAACATTCTCCTCAAGAAACTGGCTACTCTTGGTTTTGACTGGCGTACACTTTGTTGGGTTAAAAACTGGCTGGATAGCCGGGCCCAAAGAGTTGTGCTGAATGGAGCTAAATCCGGTTGGAGGCCAGTCACTAGTGGAGTCCCCCAGGGCTCAGTATTAGGGCCAATTCTCTTTAATATCTTTTTTGATGACCTGGATGAGGGGATTGAATGCACCATCAGTAAGTTTGCAGATGACACCAAGTTAGGTGCACGAGTCCATCTGCTCGAGGGTAGGAAGGCTCTGCAGCAGGATCTGGATAGGCTGCACCGATGGGCTGAGGTCAACTGCATGAAGTTCAACAAGGCCAAGTGCTGGGTCCTGCACCTGGGGCGCAACAACCCCAAGCAGTGCTACAGGCACTGTAGCACTGGGAGATCAGTGATTAGAAAGCTGCCCGGCAGAGAAGGACCTGGGAGTATTGGTTGATAGTCGGCTGAATATGAGCCAGCAGCGTGTTCAGGTGGCCAAGAAGGCCAACAGCATCCTGGCTTGTATGAGAAGCAGTGTGGCCAGCAGGGCTAGGGAGGTGATTGTCCCCCTGTACTTTGCTCTGGTGAGGCCGCACCTCGAGTACTGTGTTCAGTTTTGGGTCCCTCACTACAAGAAGGATATTGAGGCCCTGGAGCATGTCTAGAGAAGGTCAACAAAGCTGGTGAGGGGTCTGGAGATCAAGTCTTACAAGGAGCAGCTGAGGGAGCTGGGGTTGTTCAGTCTGGAGAAGAGGAGGCTCAGGGGCAACCTTATCACTTTCTATAAGTACCTTAAAGGGGGGCTGTAGAGAGGTGGTGTTTGGTCTATTTTCCCATGTGCCCAGTGAAAGGATAAGGGGGAATGGGCTAAAGTTGCACCAGGGGAGGTTTAGGTTGGATATTAGGAAAAGCTTCTTTACCAAAAGGATTGTTAGGTATTGAAATGAGCTGCCCAGGGAAGCGGTTGAGTCACCATACCTGGAGATCTTTAAAGACATTTAAATGTAGAGCTTAGTGATACGGTTTAGTGGAGGACTTGTTAGTGTTAGGTCAGAGATTGGACTAGGTGATCTTGGAAAAGGTCTCTTCCAACCTAGATGGTTCTGTGTGATTCTGTGTGAAATTGGATTTCTCACTTTTTTTTTTGCCTTGTTAATGCGTGTGTGGATGTCCACTTGTTAAGACACACATTCTGTGGATGGCAGAGGAAAGAAAACACTCAGTGTAGCTGATTACCAACAACACTTTGCACTCCAGAGTTTCCTATCACCTGTTGTTTCTGTTGCATGAAGTAGCAAGAGTGACAGACCCAGACAAAGCCTTTTTTGTACCACTTTCACTTCTTGCATGATATGCCTTGTATCTTGAAGAAAGAAATAAACTATATTTTGGCTTGAAGAGGGGCTGATTTGGAGATGGTCTAATTAGTGTCCTCGCCAGATGTCCCTGAGTGAAAGTGCTTACAGTAAACAGATAGAATTAGGTCTGCTATATTACAATAATTGGAAAATAGGGGTCCAACACCAAGCATGACTGTCTGCCTTTCTAGAGAATAAATGTACAGAAAGCCTAAAACATGTATTTAAAGGATCTAAGTTGTGCAACTTGAGTATAGCCACCATAAAAACTCAGGGTGGAATTTATTCATACAGGAAGACTGACAAAAAATTCAAGCTTTAAACAACTGTCTAAGTATACTCAGTTATATCAGACAGCTAAAAAGAACTATCATCTACTCATAAAATGAAAATATCATCAGACCAATGACACCATATATCACCGTTCTTATATAAATATAAGCAAGATGGATTGAATGTAACAATATCAATACTGATGCTACCACAATAATTTATCAGATTCTTTCAATTTTAAATTTTCAGTTCTTCTAATGTCCCATAACTTAGGTTATGAAAGAAATGGCAATGTAGTTTTGAAATATTTATCTTCTTTAAGTTTCAGTATCAAATCAGTATCTAAACCAGGTGAAACCTAAAGACCAGTGTATATGTCTGAAAATAAACAAACAAATAAATAAAAAATAAAAAAATAATAAATAAATAAATAAATAAATAAACATAATTCAAACAACTTCATGACCTGCAACCAGATTTGCAGAGATAAACTAAATACCTTGTCACTGGTGTAGTCTATACTACAAGTTACTCATCCAGACCATAATGGCTCTCACAAAATTACCCATGTTATTCGTGAAGCAGAACTAAATTAACAGATGAATACAACGCTGTTCTCAAATTACGAAACAAATAGTTTCTTGGCATTTTATATCATCTCTGACATTTGTCCAGGGACAAATAAATACCAACTACAGTTGAATGACTGGTACAACAGAGTTGGATACGATGTGAACTGCCTTACCTAAACCCCAAAATCTTGATCTTTCTGCATCAGTATAGAAAGCAAAGTGTGATGACAGTTATCTTGCTGACAATTTTAACTCTAGTAAGCTTATAATATTCAAAGTTAGCTTTAAAAATATAACAGTTTAAGCACCTATAAACAGACTCAACAAAATATGGTCTCCCAGCTTGACAGCTGCTTTCTCCTGGAGATGCCTGAACTCTATAGGCTCCCTGATTTTTGGTCTGAAATTGCCCTGAGCACCCTCAGTTATGACTTCTGGGCACATACAGAACTGCTCCAACTCAGAAACTATATGCCTCTCATTTTCCTGGTATCCAGAAACTATTCAAAGACTCACCAAAGGCTCTTGAGAGGCAGCCTATCTAGTCAGTGCACCTCAACAGAAAACTGCAGCACAGCCCTCAGTTACAGCCAGGAAGCAGACTCACTTCCATGTGCCCTTCCATTTGAAATGTCAAGTGGAGATCCCAGTAGGTCTTTTAAACAATAATTAAGCAGTTAAATGCTCACAGGTTATTTGTGAGGATTGTGTTTTAGGGTCCTCTGGGTTCAATACAAAAAAAAAAAAAAAAAAAAAAAAAGGTTTTGTATAGACTATGAAACTTTCTGCCTCAGTGTAGTTGTGGATAAGAAGAGATTTCACATGTAAAAATTATGCAATTGCCATCCCATACCATGTAATTCTTTTCTGTATACACCATATGATTTATTTTATTTTATTTTATTTTATTTTTACATACATAGAAATAAAAGCAATGGACTTTGCTCTCTGAGACTAGATAGAAGCTGAATATCTTTGGAGACACCAAATATCTGGAACATATGATGAGTGAAATGTCTTGCTAGTTCTGCAGGTCACTCTAAAGCCCTGGTGTTTCCAAAGGGTCTTTTAACATAAACCAAAGTAACCCTGAAATCAGAACCTCTTCACATTTTTCCAGACAGGAGAGCTCTCTGCCTTAATGTCTCTCATTAACACCTTCCACTCAGTGATGACAAGCAGGCTAGGAATCACAGCCCTATGTCTATTTTAGGTGAAGTTTGCAATTATTTTACCATTGACACCATGTTTATCGTGAGTGGCACTAAATCTGGGGAATTTTACTTCCCCACTCCTGGGAGAAGCAAAACATAAAAGAAAGGTTTGGTTAGGTCTAAAGTGTTCACTTAAGTAGACCATCTAGATGTAGAACCTACTTCTGTAAAGTGCTACCAAGAATTTGTACCAGCATTTGTTTCTTCATCAGACCTATACATTTTCATAGAGCAATTTTCAACTACTTGAGCAATCTAATCACATACCTCAGAATTACTGAATATTTTTAACTTGTTTTTTCTTTCATATACACTGTTTAAGAATCCATTTTTCATCCATGAGATGCTGTAGGCATTCTGTTTTTCGTCAGCTTTGCAGAAATCATTTGCTTTTAACATACTTCGGCTTTTTTTTTTTTCTGTAATACTTTCAGTACTACTAAATCACAAGAAAAAAAAAGTTTGCATTCATTTATAAGTTTTTCTAAGACAACAGATTTAAGAATGATCATCACAAAACTTTTCTTAAAAAAAATCTATCAGCAGATTGTTTGCATAAAGTAGTGTACCATGCAGTATCTATAAATTAATAAGTGCTGTGGGAAATTGTCAGTCTACTCTTTCCTCACCAGGAGAGACAACTAATTTGTATTGTGTTTTGAATGACACTTATTCACCCATGTGGATAAATGCCATGGAAGAGGTGACAGAGTATGTGACTGGCAGTGTCTGTAATTGCATTTACCTTCATAAACAAAAGGATTAGCATATGTTGTATACACCAGAGAGTATTGCCAATCAGCCTTCAAAGTGAGAATCCTGGGAAAGATAACAGTCATTAAAAACATATAAATTAAAACTACAACAACAAAAAAAACATAAATGAATAAAAACTCTAGAAAAATTACTTGTAATATTATATCACCATATTTCCATATCTTTAAAACCATTAAAGATTTGGGCTTCAAAATACACATAAGCATGTATTGTCTATGAAAACATGGGGTTAAACTTTGCTTAGAAGATCCAGAAAGGGCCTTGACTCTGGTCCCTTTATTCTCTGTGCCTTTCATGAAGATGCATTTGAAGAAAGAAGGCTGGGGACAGGGAATTCATTTTATAAATGAATACTGCCAGGTTACACGTTTTATATTATGAAAGACAGTTATAAATTATATGACAATATGCCATTATCTTGTCTTATTTGCTTTTCATCTACCATGAAAGCTAATTAAAATTTGAAGCTAAGATTTTGTATAGCCCTTTCTTCCTTTTCTGAACTCTTCTGTCTGGTGAGCAGAGACAGAACCCAAGGGCACAGTATGGAGATGGGACAGGGGAGGGTCAGGCTGGGTGTTAGGGAAAGGTTTTGCACCCAGAGGGTGGTTGGGCACTGGGAAACGCTCCCCAGGGCAGTGGTCATGGCACCAAGTTGCTGGAGTTCAAGAAGCATTTGGACAATGCTCTCAGACATGGTGTGATTTTTTGGGTGGCCTTTTGGGGGCCCAGGAGGGGACCCAATGATCCTTTTGGGTTCCTTCCAAATCAGGATATTTTATGATTCCTTCAGACCAAATTGTTATCACTATTAAAATGGTGTAATTCTGAATGAATTCTATTGAAGTCAACTGATTTCTTTCAGAATTATATCGATGTAATTAGAAGGAGGAAAGTAAAAAAAAAAAAAAAAAAAAAAAAAAAGATTGTTGCTGCACAAGGAAATTGTTCAATGCAACTTCTAACAAGCTGAAATGATGAAATGTATAGTAAAGTAAGGAGGGGTCACATAAAGCAAATTGAACATGGCCCTGCAGGAGAGATTTCAAAGCTAAGGAAGCAGGGAGAAAAATTAATTTATGGGCTGTAAGACATAGAAGCATCATGATGGGGTATTGGGGACCTTGGTGGCAGGGTCCCTGTAGGTAAAATGGATTGCCTAAAGAAACAGGAATGTCTCTGCCACAGTTTCCTGCAACTGCATATATTTTGATATGGTTTCAGCCACTTTGGGACTTGTATCAACCTTAGGGCTCCCTTAGGTATGGAGAGCTGCTGTAAATGGAACTGCAGCAAGCTTAGGCAAATCACATGGAGCTCTTTTCATTACACAAAACTCCTCCCCTGCACCTTCAAAATATGCACTTCCTCTATGATCTGCTATTTTTATTCTTTCATGGTTTCTAGAGAGTACATATTGGACACAAATGCTTTCATTTTATCTAAAATATTCCCAGAAATGTACCCATGTGTTTAATACAGCCTAAATAAATAGGGCGTGGATCCTGTGCAAGTAGGACCATGAGATACTGTAATTAAAACCTTTATTGTTAGTCATACGAAGAAGGTAGCAAAATAATTAATATGGTTCCAACATGAAATTTACTTTACCTGAACTATATAACAGGGGTTCAGTTGCAATATTAAAAGGGTGGTTTTCAGATTTAATGTGCTAAGCATTCCAATTTTTTTTCCCTTTTACTGACAGTCCTTTACGCCAATGGTCAAACCTCCTTTCCATCTTCCTTGCTGCTAATGTCATTTGTGCTTTTCAAACCTTTCTACCTGTGATGCCAGCACAAACAAACATTTGAATTAATATGACTGGACTGTAATAAATAGACCCACCAGGAACTAAATATTGAGGAGGTGACATTTGCAGAGGGAAACAATATTTTTGTGAGTTCACATCTCTTTTCATTAGGTAGCTCCTCCCTCCTGAGTTCTTACCTTTTATGTAGCATACACATCCCAGCATTCCTTTTTAGGTCTTCTGTGTCTCTGGTCTTGCTTTTCTCTGACAAGCAAGGGGAATCCACAGCTGCTGGTGCCTCATCACTAAACGTGAACAATCAGGTAAGGGAGGGATTTTTCACATCTAGGACATCTACCACATTTTGTGAATCATCTGTTCTTTAAAACAGCAGGTATCTGGGCCTAAACATGATATAAATTGCTTTAAGCTGCTAGCTAACAAAAGAACCTCAAATCTGAGGTTATTTCTTACACAGTCACACTGGAGCTGCAGCAGATGTATCTAATCTGACATTTTCTCTGTGTGCTCATGATATCTGTGCCATGAATTATATTTGCAATAAAGCTGATCTCTTCTGTCTGCTACAGAACATCTTTAAGGGCCATTTTAATATTTCAGAATCTAAGCAGCACAAAAAAGCCACACCATTCACAGAGGCTAGTCTAGCTCACTTATTTTTCTCCCCTGGGATGTGTTTCTCCTAAACTCTGAGATGAGGGGAGTAGATAGGGAAGCTCTTCATACAGAGCTATTATAACTTGGGACTATTTGTCATTTCAAGCATAGCTCCCAAACTAAAGCTAGATCACAGAACTTGGGCTGTGCTGATGCTCATGCCAACAGCTCACCCAAATTCCTAGTAACAGGAAGAAACAAACAGCAAATTGAGCTCAGGGAAACATTTGGACCCTTCTGCATGTTCACTGCACATCTCAGATAAACAGGCTGAGACTCCTGTGGAGATACTTCTCATCAGTGACCTTCAGCTCTCTAAAGCAGCCGTCTGCCTTCTAGCTTTAGGCCCCACAGAGACTTTGCTTTGGTAGAGTTATGAAGTTGTTTCTCCTTGTTCCCTCCCTGCTTTGTACTATCATGAAAATAATGTATTAGGCTTCCAGTATTCACTAGTAACAACAAAAGGTTAAAGATCACTCCTGAATCAGTTTCTAGTATTTCCAGCCATTTGGAATAAACATCAGTGAAAACATGTCTCTGTTTCTGGAGAAAGAGGATGGCTGATTAAAGACTTTAAGCCACTTTCTCATTGTTTGAGAAAACAAGGTGAGGTGAAATTCTGCAAGGTACAGTTCATACTCAATAAGCCTATCAATCAAGGTTGTCAAATTAGGCAGTGTCTTAATCTTCCTAATATCCATCCCCAGTTTTTTGTAGCACTCCATTTTTTGGTTAATGCTATCAATAACCTTTAAAGACTTAGTAAGCAGAAACATTCTCAGTGTTTGAACTAGTAATTGAAGACTGGAGAGAAGGAGTGAAGAGAAACCAGGCTATCTGAAAATGTGATTAACAAGTCTGTTGCAGTATAGACATATATTACACTCCTGGACAAAGAACTACCCCTTGCAATAATGCAGTGTTTGACATTTATAAAAGATTCTGAATTAGATCACAGAAGTATCTTTTTTTTTCCCCTCTCAATTCACAGGAGGCAATAAACTTCGTTCAGTAGCTACCACAGAAAATGAAGCAGTTAATACAGACTTCAAATTTTAATTAACTTGCACAGCAAGTTCTCCAAAGCACAGAGGCTTGGTCTGCTTAAGCACTGAATGCACATATCCACTCAACAGTACATGTGCAGTCAGTCATGGCATGAGCAAATACAGCAATTTCACATACAGCCAGTATTTTCATTTGTGTTTCTGAATACAAACACACTGCTGTGACACTGCCTTACTGATGTGTCTTTTGACACCCAGGGATTAAATGTGAACATTCATTATATATCTCTCTTTTTTTTTTTAATAAATACAAGCCCTGCTTTAATCAGAGAAGATGTTTTCTTCTGCCTTATACAGGGCTTCTGCAATTTCTCCTTAGTTATGAATTTATGAAATCATTTCAATGTCTGGCCTTTGTATAATGCACCTTATCCTCCTTGTTCTGCCATTGTAGATCAGTCTTGTTTGTGGTTGCGAGAAGTCTGGCGCAGAATAGTCCCAAGTCCCACATTTCCAAACTCTTCAATACTCTGGTAATGGTATAAGCATGACTTAGTTGGACTGGGCAGTGTCAGGAACAGCTCCTCTGTATCAGTGCTATCAGTATATCAGTCCCAGCACTCACCAGCATTACCAAAGAGTCTCCTAAGCTACTTTTACTGAGGAGGCTCCACAGACACATCCCTGTACTGCTCTCTAGGAACAGATACAAATTCCCACTGCATCCCACCTACTTGCCTTCTCCAGAGAGCTGTATACAAAACCCTGCTTTTCCACACATTTGTTTATTTATTTTTTCCTCTAATGTACATGTGCTCCCCTTAGTCAGCTCTTCCAAAAGCTGCCTGTCAGACTGTAGCAACACCAGTATGTGATTCACAATGCAGTCATAATGCTCTGAACCCTGTATCTGCACCATCTGAGCCCTCCTATCACTATAAATAGCAAGGACTAATATATTCCCAGCTTTCAGCCACACAATTTCAACTGGAAAACTGGCATGCTGTCTTCAAACAAGTTATGACCAGAAATATATTGCAAAACAGAGGAATCAAAACAGAAAAGCAAGAACTCCCTCCAACTTCAGGCTGCCAAAGGGTACGCAAAAGTCTTCATTATGGAGATGCAAAGTAGTCAGAGGTGCTATAAGAACTTCAAAAAATTCAAGGAGAGCTTGGGACAGGTTTAAGTGGACATAGCTGGTTTTATTCAAAATATAAAACATTAGCCAAGGTTTGTAACCTTATAAACATTAAGAGATTCTTCATGCATGAAGACCCCTGGTTTTTGGACACTTGAGGAATCATTTTAACCTGATTTCTAAATATGAATGTTCTTCAGCCACTGGATAACATCCTTCAGTTTAAGCTCATTAGGACTAAAATGATCAACATTTACTTTTTTTTTTTTTTTTTCTTTAAACAACTGTCTCTACTGGGGATGGTGCATCTGTGAAGTCATTAACACAGTACCAAGTGTATAAGATAGATGAGACAAACCAGCTATTGACCTTACAAATTCCTCTCCACTTTACTGACTTAGGTAACAAGGTTTTGTTATTATTGTTTTTTTTTTATTATTATTTGTTCTTATTGTTTTTCCCCACTTACCAGGAGAACAATGCTAAACAACATAGCAAACTTCACTCATCATCTAAAGAGATATTCTCAGCTGTCTGTTTTCCAGTGTGAAATTGCAAGCCATACTCTCATACATATTTAGATACCAAAAAATCTGAGTCATGTATTAAATTTTGTTGAAAGCAAAAAGGTAACTAACTCTGATTTTGTTTTGTATTCTTATTCCATCAGTTCTGGTGACACCTAAAATCTGAGACATGAAGCTACATCTTTAGACATTTAGATACTGTAAAAAATTTACATGTCTTTCTACATCAAGTATCAGACTGAAAAATCATATGACTGCTTTAAATCAGTTTTGAACTCTATAAGTATTTCTTGTTTGAATGCAGACACCCTACTTGTAATACCAACAGCTAGGGCACATTGTGCTGATGAATTATACAATCCATTTTATTTTAAAATGCCTATAATGAAAGCTTCATATGCATACATACCTGTTGTACCTTTAAATGTTTCTCTTAGTCTAACCTAAAGCGTCCCCCCTCACTGACTGGCAAGGGAAAGGTTAACATTTTTCTGATTTCCAATTTCAATTTCCAATTTTCCAGTTTCAGTTGTTTCCTTACAAATAATTTTAAATCTCTGAAAAACATTTGATTCCACAACTGCACATATGCCTTTTCCAACAGCAAAACAGGTTTTTCCAAACAGGTTTTTCATTGGACCCCGGTAAATTGAATCTCAACTGACTGTAACTGACAGCTCTACTGTTGTATCTCATCATAAATGACCAATACTATAATGAGGTCACTGTTCTGCTCTTTTCCTCTTTCTAACTCATCTCTTCTTAAGCACTGATCTGCTGATTTCTGCAAGTGTATTTGATACTATCAGTTTAGAGGAGGCCCAACACATTCACATGGTGAATGCAAATGGTGGTTACATCAGCCCTTGAAAGCCCTTGAAAAGATCTGTCTCTTTTCGTTAAGTTTCTGTGGCAGGGTTACTGAAGTAGCAAAGCTGCAGAAAAGATTTCAAAAGATCTCAATGGAAATATTCTAGGGAGTAGAAAGACATAGATAACGTTTTATGGTTTACTGAAATGTTATTCCCACTACCCTCCTCAGGAGAGGATCCAGAGCTAGTACTTCCAAGGGGAAGGGGTAGAAAATTCAATTTTCTGGCAGGAAAGAAGACTTCCAAGGCTGCTGGACTCTCCTGTTGCAAGGGCTCAAAGCTGCAGGAGCCTTTGGATATCAAGGACTTGGAACTGACAGATCTGTCAAGGAACTAATATATTATGAGATTTTTAAAGTTAAATCTCAACTTTCATAAGTAGGAAGAAATAGAGAAGTTTGAAAGAGGATCAACAATGATTAAGCAGTGTATGCAGCTGAGGGGACTGAATGCAAGGAGGAAGCTCTTGACACCTGGCTAAGGAGCCCCCCTCACTATCTCTGCAGGGAAAGCTATGCAAGAGCACTAAAGACTTATCTGGATCAACGGACTCCACAAGCATTGGCTGAAACTCCACCCTCCCTGGCCTCAGTGAAGGCAGGATGCTTTTCTCCCACCAAAGGGGATGATCAGAAGGGGCTACTGCAGATATGCTTCAACAGTTTAACTGAACAGGAATTTAAATGCTGGTATAATGTGCTGTTGGTGACTGTAGAGCAGATAACATTGGTCAAAGGCTTCACTTATTATCATTAGCATTCATTCCTTAATATATTCATAAGCTAATTCCATAATGTTATACCATCATTATTTCTATTGAATACTACATCTATGTAGCACATATATCTGAAGCCCCTACATAGTGAGGGAGCACTAAGGACTGAGATACCTAATATATTTTTGAGCCTCTTTTTCTACATTCCATTATTATAAAGCCAAAAACCTCTATTAAAGGACAATGGGAGTTTAGGAAAGAAAGAAAGAAACCCAGACCTCTGTGGCTGACAATACTGGTCACGCAACACCCAAATCAGTGATTTTTCTATTTGTAACCTTAAAAGTTTAGCATTTTGTTACAGCTAAAATATCACAGAATCACAGAATCACAGAATTTTCTAGGTTGGAAGAGACCTCAAGATCATCGAGTCCAACCTCCAACCTAACGCTAACAGCCCTCCACTAAACCATATCCCTAAGCTCTACATCTAAGCGTCTTTTGAAGACTTCCAGGGATGGTGACTCCACCACTTCCCTGGGCAGCCTGTTCCAATGCCTCACAACCCTTTCAGTGAAGAAGTTCTTCCTAACATCTAACCTAAAACTCCCCTGGCACAACTTAAGCCCATTCCCCCTCGTCCTGTCACCAGGCACATGGGAGAACAGGCCAACCCCCACCTCGCTACAGCCTCCCTTGAGGTACCTAAACAGAGCGATAAGGTCACCCCTGAGCCTCCTCTTCTCCAGGCTGAACAAGCCCAGCTCCCTCAGCCGCTCCTCGTAGGACTTGTTCTCCAGGCCCCTCACCAGCTTTGTCGCCCTTCTCTGCACCCGCTCAAGCACCTCGATGTCCTTCTTGTAGCGAGGGGCCCAAAACTGAACACAGTACTCGAGGTGCGGCCTCACCAGAGCTGAGTACAGGGGGACGATCACCTCCCTAGCCCTGCTGGTCATGCTGTTCCTGATACAAGCCAGGATGCCGTTGGCCTTCTTGGCCACCTGAGCACACTGCTGGCTCATATTCCGCCGACTATCCACCATCACTCCCAGGTCCTTCTCTGCCTGGCAGCTTTCCAACCATTCCTCTCCCAGCCTGTAGCTTTGCTTGGGGTTATTGCGCCCCAGGTGCAGGACCCGGCACTTGGCCTTGTTGAACTTCATGCAGTTGACCTCAGCCCATCGGTGCAGCCTATCCAGATCCTTCTGCAGAGCTTTCCTACCCTCAAGCAGATCGACACACGCACCTAACTTGGTGTCATCTGTGAACTTACTGAGGGTGCACTCGATGCCCTCGTCCAGATCATCGATGAAGATATTAAAGAGGACTGGCCCCAGCACCGAGCCCTGGGGGACGCCACTAGTGACTGGCCTCCAACTGGACTTGACTCCATTCACCACGACTCTTTGGGCCCGGCTATCCAGCCAGTTTCTAACCCAACGAAGCGTGCGCCAGTCCAAGCCAAGAGCAGCCAGTTTCTTGAGGAGAATGCTGTGGGAGACGGTGTCAAAAGCCTTGCTGAAGTCAAGGTAGACCACATCCACAGCCTTTCCCTCATCCACCCAGCGCGTCACTCTGTCATAGAAGGAGATCAGGTTCGTCAGGCATGACCTGCCTTTCATAAAGCCATGCTGACTGGGCCTGATCGCCTGCTTCCCCTGCAAGTGCTGCATGATGACTCTCAGGAGGATCTGCTCCATGAGCTTTCCTGGCACTGAGGTCAAACTGACAGGCCTGTAGTTTCCCGGGTCTGCCCTCCGGCCCTTCTTGTAGATGGGCGTCACGTTTGCTAGTCGCCAGTAGATTGGGACCTCCCCCGATAGCCAGGACTGTTGATAAATGATGGACAGTGGCTTGGCCAGCTCCTCTGCCAGTTCCCTCAGTACCCTTGGGTGGATCCCATCCGGCCCCATCGACTTGTGCACATCTAAGTGCCGTAGCAGGTCACCAACCAGTTCTTCATGGATAGTGAGGGCCACATCCTGCTCCCCATCCCCTTCCACCAGCTCAGGGTACTGAGTATCCAGAGAACAACCGGTATTGCCGCTAAAGACTGAGGCAAAGAAGGCATTGAGCACCTCCGCCTTTTCCTCATCTCTTGTAACTAGGTTTCCCCCCGCATCCAGTAAAGGATGGAGATTCTCCTTAGTCCTCCTTTTTGTGTTGATGTATTTATAGAAACGTTTTTTGTTATCTTTAACGGCAGTAGCCAGATTGAGCTCCAGATGAGCTTTGGCCTTCCTAATTCTGTCCCTGCACAGCCTCGCTACTTCTTTAAAGTCCTCCTTAGTGGCCTGCCCACTTTTCCAAAGCTTATAAACCCTCTTTTTCCTCCTAAGATCAAGCCACAATTCTCTGTTGAGCCAGGCCGGTCTTCTTCCCCACCAGCTCGTCTTTGGGCACGTGGGGACAGACCGTTCCTGCGCCATTAAGACTTCCCTCTTGAAGAGCGCCCAGCCTTCCTGGACCCCTCTGCCCTTCAGAACCGCCTCCCAAGGGACTCCACCAACTAGTGTCCTGAGCAGCTCAAAGTCAGCCCTCCGAAAGTCCAATACAGCGGTTTTACCGGTCCCCTTCCTGGCCTCACCAAGAATAGTGAACTCCACCATTGCGTGGTCACTCTGCCCAAGACAGCTCCCGACGATCACGTCCTCCACCAGTCCTTCTCTGTTTGTGAAGAGAAGGTCTAGCGGGGCACCACCCCTGGTAGGTTCACTAACCAGCTGCGTCAGGAAGCTATCTTCCACGCTCTCCAGAAACCTCCTAGACTGCTTTCTCAGGGCTGTGTTGTGCTTCCAGGATATGTCAGGGAAGTTGAAGTCCCCCACGAGTACAAGAGCTGATGATTTTGCAACCTCTGTCAGCTGCCTGTAGAATTCCTCATCCGTCTCCTCATCCTGGTTCGGCGGTCTATAGCAGACCCCGACCAGGACACTAGCCTTGTTGTCCCTGCCGATCCTAACCCAAAGGGACTCGACCTTGTCATTCCCAACCTCGAGTTCTACAACCTCGAAAGATTCTCTAATATAGAGAGCCACACCACCACCCCTTCTATGCTGCCTGTCCCTTCTATAGAGCTTATAGCCAGGCATTGCAGCACTCCAGTCATGAGACTGGTCCCACCACGTCTCTGTGATGGCAACCAAGTCGTATCCTGCCTGCCGCACGATGGCTTCCAGCTCCTCCTGTTTGTTACCCATGCTGCGTGCATTGGTGTAGATGCACTTCAGCTGGGCCATTGCCTTATCCTCCGGCCTAGCCGTTGTTCCCCCTGGCACAGCCCCAACAATCCTAGCCTCAGCCCCATCCCCCTTCCTACCTAGTTTAAAGCCCTCTCAATGAGCCCTGCCAGTTCCTGGCCCAGGATCCTTTTTCCCCTAAAAGATAGGGACCCGTCTGCGGCCATCAGGCCAGGTGCTGAGTAAAGTGCCCCATGATCAAAAAACCCAAGATTTCTGCGTTGGCACCAGCCCCGGAGCCACGTGTTTAACAGGTGGGCTTTCCGTGTCCTCTCTGAACCCCTCCCTGCCACCATAGGGATGGACGAAAACACCACCTGCACTCCCGCTCCATCCACTAACCGACCCAGTCCCCTAAAGTCCCTTTTGATAGCCTTGAGGCTTCTCTCTTCGATGTTATCACTGCTCCACAGGCTACATATATCTAAGCATGTAATAATAAAATAAATTTAAAAAAAAAAAAAAAAAAGAGGATTTATATTTTTGCACACTACAAAAATGTCTGCAGATAGTTGTTCCACAATCCTTTTCCCTGAAAGGAGGATAAAGATGCATAAATACCAGAATGAGACAGGAAGGGTGGTCTAGCAATTAGGCTGTCAGATAATGAGAGGATTGCTTCTCAATTCTGCCTCTTTCAGATTTAGTGAGTGACTCAAGGATGGTGTTTTCTCCATGGGAAAGCAATCCAGTGAGTGCTAACCTGTCTTCATATGGATAGTCATTGCTGAAACCATCAAGCAGTCCTAAACTCAAGGTTCACTTACAAATTAGCTGATTGGGCTGGGAAATTGTATAATTAATTTATAATGAAAACAGGGCTGGAAGCTTAACCACAGAACTGTAATGGCTATCCTGAAAAAGTGAACTACTTCTAGCTCATACGTCCTTTTCAAAAAACATGTGTACTACTTAAAAATAATTTAAGCGATTGCTGTTTGGTAGCATTAACAAGGAACCTACAAAACTGAAAGAATATTCATTTCATTAGCAGGAAGTCCTGGTTATCATTATGTTTAATTTTGATGCCTGAAGTACAACCAAATTACATAGATCTTTGAGATAGAGCTTCCTCAATCTGTATGCTTTTGTCAGTCCAAATCAATTTAGCAGACTGCCTCCAGTGCCCTTGAAAACACTGAGACTCTCATGACTAGTTTCTCTGTCAAGGTTTAAAAAAAAATCTAGTCGGTTTCTTAAGTAGCAAATCCCCAAGAGCATCTTCACACTAGCTTTAATAGCTTAGTCCATGACTGCTCACTCAGTTATCCCAGCTAAAAGATTCTGCAATCCCTTCCTTGCCAATTGTAGTGGGTTTACGTGGCAAGGTTTTGGTAGCAGGGAGCCATAGGGGTGGTTTCTGTGAGAAAGATCTAGAAGCTGCCCCATGTTTGGGAAGGGCCCCATTGTTTTCCAGATCTGAGCCAATAAGCGATGTTGTTTTGCGCCTCTGTGAGAGCATATTTAAGACAGGGAAAAAACGCTGCGCCAGACAGCAGCCGGGAGTGAGAGAACAGCCTTGCAGGTGCCAAGGTCAGTGTAGAGGGAGGGGGAGAGGTGCTCCAGGCACCGGAGCAGAAGTCCCCTGCGGCCTGTGGTGAGGACCATGGTGAAGCAGGATGTCCCCCTGCAGCCCATGGAGTACCACGGTGGAGCAGGGTTCCACGCTGCAGCCCGTGGAGGAGACCACGGTGGAGCAGGTGGCCCTGCACCGATGGAGGCTGCCGCCTGTGGAAGACCCCTGCCGGAGCAGATTCTGGGCCGGACCTGTAGCCTGTGGAGAGGAGACCACGCAGGCAGGAGCAGGTGACCTGGCAGGAGCTGCTGCCCGTAGGGGAGCCAGGTTGGAGCAGTTTTCTCCTGAGGGATGGACCCCGTGGTACGGACCCATATCTGGAGCAGTTCTGGAAGAGCTGCTGCCTGTGGGAAGCCCACGCCGGATCAGTTCATCAAGGACTGCACCCCGTGGGTGGGACCCCACAGCACAGGGGACGAGAGTGACCGAGAAGGAGCGGCAGAGAAGAAGTGCTGTAGACTGACCATAACCCCCATTCCCCCATTCCCCTGCGCCGCTCAGGGGGAGGAGGTGGAAGATGGTGGATGGGGGGGAAGGTGCTTTTGGTTTGCTTTTTCCTTTGTTTTCTCACTTCTCTCGCTTGTTAGTAATAGGCAATAAATCTTACTATCTCCTTACTCCTTATGCCGAGTCTGTTTTGCCCGTTACAATAATTATTGCGTGATTTTCTCATCCTTATCTCAACCCTTGAGCCCCTTTTCACATATTTTCTCCCCATTCCTGTTTGAGGAGGGGGAATGAGAGAGCGGCTGTGGTGGAGCTCGGCTGCCCACTCGAGCGGAACCACGACACCAATTTAAGTGTAAAATATGGGATACGTTTTTCGGTCTGCATGAGGGGTTCAAATTTTGTGTGTCCAAGAAAAGAGAAGTTTGTTTATTTAGTTAATTTGCCCTCTGTGACATATGGTCACAGTGATTCTCTCTCTACCCTCTGCCTTGGTTCATACAGCAAATCTGCCTAAGGCAGGTAAAAAGAGGCCAACTCAGCAGTGACCACATCAGCATGGATGAGATTTGGTCATTAACTTTCTTTCTTAGTAGCCAGCTACTGGAAGGAACATAAATTAGCAGAAAGCTTTTTGAGTCTGACATGCTTTTAGTGGCTGGATTCTTCTGGTGTCAGCAGATACAAGCTGTGGTGATGTCTGCCAGCAGCACTGCAAGCTGGAGTGCAGCCAGGATTTCTGCCATAAGCCTCAGAGGTATATTTGTCCTTATGTAATAACACTTATCACAAAGGATCCCAAAGTGCTTTGAAACCACACAAGATATATTCAGCAAGTGATTCATCAGCAGGGCTTCTCCAGGGCACAGCTGTCTTTACACAGGCTGTAAACTTCTGGGGTCTTAAATAGCAGCATCTTCAACCATCTTTTTAAAGCATGGGGTGGGTGGTGCCTGTGCTTGGCTAACTCTTCTCTATGTGGTTTGTCCTATTTAAAATAGAAAAAGGTATGGTGATTTCACACCAATGGGGTGCTAAGATCCACCACACAGCTCTCTGACTCCCCCTTCTCAGAAGGACAGGAAGAGAATATGCAAGTAAAAATAAATAAATAAATAAAATAAAGCTCATGGGTTGATATAAGGACAGGGAGATCACTCATCAATTACTGTCACAGACTAAACAGATTCCACATAGGGAGATTAATTTATTGACAAACACTAACAGACTACAGAAGTGAGAAATTAGAAGCAAACTAAGAACACCTTCCCCCCACTCTTCTCTACCTCCTCCCCCCAAGCAGTGCAGAGGAATAGAGACTGGGGGTTCATTCCTTGGCGATTTGTCTCCACTGCTCCTTCACGGTCCCTCTCTGCCCCTGCTCCAGGCAGGGTCCCTCCCATGGGATGCCGTCTGTGGGGTCTGCCCACAGGCAGCTGCTCTTCAAGAATGCTCCCACACGGCTCTGTCCCACGGGGTCCATCCATCCCCCAGGAGCAAACTGCTCCAGCACGGGTCCCCCACGGGTGGGGGCAGCTCCCCCCAGACCCCCTGCTCCTGCGTGGGCTCCTCTCCACGGGCTGCAGCTCCGGCCCGGGGCCTGCTCCTGCGGGGGCTCTCCATGGGCCGCAGCCTCCTCCAGGCCACATCCACCTGCTCCACCGGGGGCTCCTCCACCCATGGGGGGGCTGCAGCGTGGAGACCTGCTCCATGTGGGACCCATGGGCTGCAGGGGGACAGCCCGCTCCACCAGGGGCCCCTCCACAGGCCGCAGGAGAACTGCTGCTGAGATGGGTAAGATGCTAAAACTTTTCCGAATTAATATTTAGCTACATATACAGTAAAATATCCTGCTTATCAGGGATGTAGATGAGAATCTGGGATGTAGATGAGAGCCTTACGAGAAGCACTTGTAAAAAGGAAGATATCCCTCTAGGCCAATGGATGAGGGAAGGACGTACAACTTGTTGGCAGGAAATACGGCAAAGATTAACAAAAAACTTCTAAATACTGTCCAACAGAAGGTTAAACTCCAGAAAGGTAAAAAGTTTAACCTCTTCCTCATTGCCTTCATCCTGAAAGACCTCTGCCCACAACCACCAGGCTACATTGCGCAGGCACAACCGGGAGGATCTAAGGGCGTTAAGTATGGAAATGAGTACTTTGAAGAGGTCTGCCTTTTCGGGAAAATAATAAATATGTATTAGAGCTCCTGTAATATGTAACAGTATTCATGTATAAAGTTGTGAGAAACCACTGGGCAGGTGCACACCTTTTTGAGGGAAGCTGTTCCCAGAGCTCCCAGTGCACCGCAATAAAGTATACCTACTTTACAACCCTATGGTTGTGGAGTCTTTCCCACGTGTCACTGACGTGTGCCTGGAGCACCTCCTGCCCTGCTGCTGCACTGCCTTTGAGGGCTGCAGGGCTGGTTCTCACTCCTCTCTCCCAGCTGCTGATTTGCAGCAGATTTTTTTGCCCTTTTGTTTGTCTGCTTGTTTTTCTTCAATCTGCTCTCTCAGAGACCCAACCAGTGTCACTCATGGCTCAGCTCTGGTCAGCACTGGGTCCCTTTTGGAGCCGGCTGGCTCTGATCTGACATGGGGCAGCTGCTGGGCTCTGCTCACAGAGGCCACCCCTGCAGCACTGTCGCTATTGCCTTATAAGAACAATACAGTGGAAAACAACAGAATACTGAACATTATTTTCTCTCAGTTTCTTGCAAGTGCTTATTTACAGCACACCTCTTAAGACCAACCTGTCATAACCCCCAGAGCTCTTGAAATCTTATTGTAAGCAGAAGCTCTTTAGCATAGAATTGGCTCTCAGGACTTGGATACAGGCCCAGCATCTTGCAGAGGTCTTAGCTATCAAAATTCTCATAAATCCAAAGCAACTCAGATTACTGTTTCTTCCTGAACATTTCTATTGAAATTTGCAGTTGCAAAGTACAAATCTTGTGAATATTACCTTAAGGTCTTGAAGTAGTTTGTATGAGCATGGCTTCCCCTTTCCCTTCTGCTGCAAATAGTTAAACAGTGTCAAGCAATATGCATATTATTTCTCATTCCTGCTTGGAATCTTCATTTTGGAACCCATCAGAGTAAAGGATGCAAGAGAGATCATACTATTGCAATTGTGGATGAAGCTTGATTAAAACTGATATCCATAAATGCTGAGGCCAGTGAAGAAAGATTATAAATTTTTGAAAAAATATAAAGATGATTTTATTTATTTTATTTATTTATTTATTTATTACTCAGAACAGGAAATGATTGCCATAGGCATTATTAAACTAATAGGCAACACCAAGCACTTTTAAAACACAATCCAGTAAAGGTGAATCATGGGGAAAACACAAAACAAAACAAAACAAAACAAACAAACAAACAAAAAACTAATATAACAATATTACATATATTTATTATTATATATGTATATATGTATATATATATATATATATGTATATATTATATATTACATATATTACATATTATATTACTAATATAACACCTTCCTAGGAGTGCATGAAAGCTCTCCAGGTTTCCAGATCTCCAAATAGAAAGATAAGGACAGATCCATTCTCAACATATAACCTAATCTCACCCTAGAAAGAAAGCAGCAATAACCAAAAGGATAAGTTAACCAGAAAGAATTAGAATTTGAATTAGTTTAAATATATTAGGAATATTGTATCAACTGAAAGAATTACAACCAGATCAAAAGCTCGTTGGTATTCCACTGAGATTTGAGCAGATTGGGTGATCACAGGGCCTTAAAATTACAAAATCATCATACCACAAAAATACTCTAATTAGGAAGAGAAAGCTGTGCTCTTCCACTATGTAACAGCAAGAAATATGTGAAAGTGACACATCAAAAAGTCAATTAAAAATTCCATTAGAAGGGAAGCTCTGTCCTGTGAGCTGCTGGCCTTGGTGGTGGGTGGTTCTCATTCCACTGGTGGGTGGACAGTCATTCATTGTTGGCTAGAGTGAGGGAAATGCCAGTAACAGTCATCAAAGTCTAAATTTATGGCAATCAATTAAGCTAGAAGACAAAAAATAGCATTAGGCAAACAAATGTATTTACAATACACAGTTCCATGTCATCCCACCTTTGAAAGCTGGTAGTGAAGCCACTATAAGGATTAGCACAAAACAGAAATTCTGTATGGTTTCTCCTGACAGTAGCTTAGGAAGAAACAGTACAGTCCCAAGATGGTTTGAAATGTGTGATTTGTCATTCAGAATTGCTGGAGGACAATCACAATCTCCCAAAATATTCCAGAAAATTATCTCATAAACAAATATTTGAAACATTTAAAGCTTTCAATTTGCATAAAATTTATGACATCAGATGCTTTAATTTCAGAACAAAATCCATTCTAAATTAGAATACTGATTCTTCTTAAAGCTGGGTTTCCAAAGATGTGGTATTTGTCATTTGTGCTGTCTAACTGCTTGTCTGTGTAGAAGAGAGAATGGAAAATTCCTGGTGTTTTGTGTAGAACATATTTAAAAGGTAATGTGAGAGAAAATAAAAATTATTCTTTCTTTGGTGACTTTTGCAAAAATGAAAAATGTGCAAAATGCTTTCTCCTTAAACTCAGGCTGGTAAACCGATGCCTTTTTATTAAATATGTGTATATATATATATATATACATGGTTTATGGTTTAATGGTTTAGTGGAGGACTTATAGAATCATAGAATCATAGAATATCCTGAGTTGGAAGGGACCCTTAAGGATCATCAAGTCCAACTCTTGACACCGCACAGGTCTACCCAAAAGTTCAGACCATGTGACTAAGTGCACAGTCCAATCTCTTCTTAAATTCAGACAGGCTCGGTGCAGTGAGCACTTCCCTGGGGAGCCTGTTCCAGTGTGCAACCACCCTCTCTGTGAAGAACCCCCTCCTAATGTCAAGCCTAAATTTCCCCTGCCTCAGCTTAACCCCGTTCCCGCGGGTCCTGTCACTAGTGTTAATGGAGAAAAGGTCTCCTGCCTCTCGACACCCCCTTACGAGGAAGTTGTAGACTGTGATGGGGTCTCTCCTCAGCCTCCTCTTCTCCAGGCTGAACAGGCCCAGTGACCTCAGCCGTTCTTCGTACGTCTTCCCCTCAAGGCCTTTCACCATCTTCGTAGCCCTCCTCTGGACACTTTCCAACAGTTTCATGTCCTTTTTATACTGTGGTGCCCAGAACTGCACACAGTACTCGAGGTGAGGCCGCACCAGCGCAGAGTAGAGCGGGACAATCACCTCCCTTGACCTACTAGCGATGCTGTGCTTGATGCACCCCAGGACACGATTGGCCCTCCTGGTTGCCAGGGCACACTGCTGGCTCATATTCAACTTGCTGTCTACCACGACCCCCAGATCCCTCTCTTCTAGGCTGCTCTCCAGCGTCTCATCGCCCAGTCTGTACATGCAGCCAGGGTTTCCCCGTCCCAGGTGCAGGACCCGGTACTTGCTCTTATTGAACTTCATGCGGTTGGTGATCGCCCAGCTCTCCAACCTGTCCAGATCCCTTGTTAGTGTTAGGTCAGAGGTTGGACTCGATGATCTTGAGGTCTCTTCCAACCTAGAAATTCTGTGATATGCATTAACTATATGTGTGCATATATATATATATATATATAAATTACAAAAAAAAAAAAAAAAAAAAAAAAAGTTCCATTAATAACCTCAACAAAGTCAAGTTTGTTGGTAGTAGATATGTTGTGGAATAGAATGTATCCATTTCATGTAAGCATTCATTGCCTTCGGTGACTAAGATTTGAATCCACTACTCTAACTCAAGAAATAAAAGTTTTATGGAAAAGATGTAATAAAATGAATTAGATATAGAATATATCGACCAGTAAAACAGATTAAGACCTTAAGATTGATAAGAAATGTGTCTTCTGCAGCATAAGGGTCAGATTTCCAAAACATGTAATGATGAATATTAAAAGCATGATCAATCAGAAAAGCACATTTCCATGGGAATGCTTTGCAAGAACCAGAGCTGCAGGTCTTATTTTTGGCTGTGCTACCCAGAAAGGAGCAGGAGATGCCCTACTCAACACAGCTTCTTTTTCTGCTGGGTAATCAATTACACTGTCAGCTTTCAGTATTGGCTTCACATTTTAGTAACATGAAGAGAGAGAAAACATAGTTTTAAATCTTTAAAAAAAAAAAAAAGTTGAACAAGCTCAAATCCAGCCACACTATTTGACATTACTCATATGCCCCCCACCCATGACTTACTCATTTTTCAGTTTACGATGCCTCCTTACATGATAAAATAAGCAAAATGTGAAGCAATCCATGTGTCAATGACACCTCTACAAAGTCTTGAGTTGCTTAGATCAGCAGACAATGCAAGTATAATAATATGAGAACTTCTCAATTATCACAACTATCCCTCAGCAGTCCCTCTATACAAATACCTTAAAAAGTATTGATTTAACTCAGCTATATGTTCCTACTTTATCCTAGAAGTCTGCCTGAGTCCGTGATTTTGAGATCCATTGCTATGGCAGTACAAATAAACTCATAAAACAATGAAGAATTATGGGAGTCATGTTTTGCTCAACATAGAGGCAAAACGATCAGCACAAGTTGGGAGATTTGCAAGGAAGAGCATTACTTTTTCATTCTTATCTTTGATTCAGCATCAGCTGCAGCTTCAAGTGCAGCAGCTGGCCTGGCTACAAGCAATTCAGAGAAGCAATGTGCTTCCTTCCAGATGCAAAAAGCATACATTTTCCAGATAGGATATATGTAAATATGTGTATTTCTCTGCTGCTACCCAGAGAGAGTTCTACACAAGATAAATGCTGTTTCAAGCCATCATCTTAGTATAGCCGTCAGCATGCTTTGTACCATAAACATGAAAAGTTGATTTAACAACATACAGAGACAATTTGTCCTCTTGCCACAGTGAATAAAGCATTCTTGGTGTTGGAAGTAACAAAAAGCTACTTCATCTTTGACCTGATTAATATCCAGTCAGGTCAAATCTGATGTTTACTCATAGTAGAAATATCTATATCTGTTTATTGCAGTAGAATTTATTATTACATATGGATATAATATTCTATTAGTTTCACTTATTAAGATCCACCATAGCTTTCCCATAATACAGTTGCCATCTAAACATGAGCTGAAATATTCTCTGCAACTAGATAGGTCAACTTAGGAGAAACAATTGTTCTAGTGTTATTAATAATTTTAAGATACTGCATATTTGTCAAAAACAGTGCTATTAGCCTGATTTTCACTTATGGGGGTGCATGTGGTCCTGGTAACTGTAGCTGATAAAATTGAGGAATCCTGCCACTTACCAAAAATTTTTGAAGATGAATATTGTAACCTGTTCTGAATAAAACACCAGAAGAGCTACAAGACACATCTCTAATGATCAAAATAAATCTACTTCAACACTCTGCATGTTCATACATAATAAAGAATATTTTCAAATCAGTCTTCAACATTAACAATATTTTTTGCAGGCATTTAAGCACATTATGAAATTATTATGTGATTTGATCATAGACATTTCTTCTGTAAGATCCCTGCCTCATTCAGTGGTTACGATGGACCATGGAAACAGATTTTTCTCTTCTTTATCAGTTTTTCTTGAAACTTCCCTCTTAGGAACAAATTATATTAGTGTTAGTAATCACATGTGCTCCAGGGTAATCTTTGCATATCATTTCAGCATTTTATAAAGCACCTATATCTAAATTGGTATTGTTATCCCCATTTTAGATAAGGAAAACAAAGAAGGAGACATATTAAGACCAAATCAATTTTTTGATTTGAGGTATCCTGCTTGTGGTTAATTGAATCTTTATGTTTAGATAGTTTTGCATTAGGTTATGCATCACCTGAAGAAAAAAATAAATAAAATAAAAAAATAAAAGGAAGAAAAAGAAGAAAAGAAACAGAAGAGGTCTCCATCAAATGTTGTCACCTATCAAAGACCAGGTTTAACTGGCTAGTGTAGAAGCAAATAAATCAGTGGCAGAGTTGGAGCAGCTGCTATTACTTTCAAATATCATTCAGTCACGTTAGGAAGTCTTTTCTTTCCTGTTCTCTACTGTCTGGTTTAGCAAGTGCTTGCCCACCTCTGCCCCATATGAGGGTGAGTACTACCTTCCTCGTCTGCTACCTTGTACAGTCATTGCTCATCTGCAAAGCAAGACACACTCACGCTGACTGCAACGGAAGACCCAATGAGAAAAAAAATAAAAATAAAAATAAAATAAACAGAATACTTAAAGCTAAATTAAGTAACATTTGCAAAGCATTGTCATAAAGCTGCATTTGCACTCATAATACAGAATTTCTACAACCGTTGGCCAAATTGCTCTGCATCTTGGTATAACAATAAACATAGATCAAAGAGGCTAATTTCCTACTTATTTTTTGTTAAAAAATAAATAAATAATAAAATTCAGAAAATAGCACGAAGTATTGAACTTTCCTATTTGAGCCTATTATGTTGGCTTCCAAGAGTTATTTACAGCCCTTGGACTTCTGCTTTCACCACTACTCTGTGTTTCTGAAGCTACCAAGTGACCAGTTGCAACAGGAGACAGTAACACCCCAAAACTGATGAGTGGGATGAAAGATGTACTTTCCCCATGGACTCCCTCCCCCAGCCTTTCATCCCTCATTCCCCAGCTGCCTTTTCAAGCCATGCCTTCTCCTGATCTGCCCCCCTTCCCAGGCATGCATCACCAGCAGCCCTTGACATTGCCAGCACTTTTGACCCCATCTCCTGCTCCCTGCATAACTGGTGGTCTCCTCTCCTCCACACCAGAAGAACACAGACAAGTATATGGTATGTACAAGTGTCACATTTCTTCTGGACTACAGCAGCTAAAGTCAGTTTTGGTCTTTGGTTGGAGCGTGATAAGTTGCTTTTTAAGGATAACATTAGCATTCTAGTCCTATCATAATTGCCTTATTCCTAGTTTATAGATGGTATGTTCATAAGAGTTTGTTTCTAAATGTAAGCATTATCAAATTAGTCACAGCCCCCAAATATATATATATATATATATATATATATATTTCAATCTAGTGCTTTAGACTGTTATCTCTGATGATCAAGATCATTTTATGTGTTTGTAACATACATACATGAAATCATATGAAACTTACATGATGCTCATTACAGATGCAAGCAATCCAGGTTTCTCTACCCATTTCTGGCATGAATGGTGATGTATAAGAATCAAACATTTGCTTTTCAATAATATGCTTTGTTATAAAACTCTTGTCAAGCATTTCATTTATTAAGTTAGAATTCTAATGAATAGAAACATGAAAGGGGAGGAACACTGGTTAATTAATTTTGCCTTGAGTTGAATTGAAAAAAAAAAAAAAGAAGCATATTCATGGAAAAATGTTTTGAATTATTTGCCTTGATCTATAATCATATATAGGTAGTATTTGGAAAGGGGAGAAACAATATTTTTTTAATAATTTATATAAAATAACAGTTTACACTTTAATTGCAGCTCTCCAAAGCTCCACAAATAGTAATTACTCATAATTAGAAAAAAAGAAACTGTAATTCTAAAAATACTCTATAGCAAAAGTGGAATAAAATAAAAAATTAAAGCTTAAATAGAATTACTTTCTACAAACATTTGCAATATTCCACACTGTGGCACTCTGTAACACTTAATTATCACTGGTTCCATTTTCCTTACGGAGCTTGTGAACTTTCTAGGCAACCACTGCACAGTGGGCATGCTTAGGTTTTAAAAGCTCTGGGAAGCCAAGAGAGCACTTAACAGAAACAGCAGGACAGAGCAACATGCCTGTATGAGGGCAGTAGATGTCAAAGGACCATCACCACAATAAAACTCAAATACTACGTAAAAGTACCCATTAAGAGCCAATTTGAAGCATTGAGGAATGTTTAATCTTCACCAGCAGTCACCTGTGAAGCACTAACAGCTGCCTTCATACTGGTCATCAAAATATTAGTTAAATTGTCCCTAGGGATTTGAAAGTTCCCTGGGAAGATGAGCTATATGCTTGCAGTGGGTTTCTGTGGCAAGGTTTTGGTAGAGGGGGGTTGCAGGGGTGGCTTCTGCAAGAAGAATACAGAAGCTGCCCCACGTTAGATAAGGGCCCTGCCATTGGCCACAGCTGAGCCACTAAGCAATGTTGTTTGTGCCTCTGTGAGAGCATATTTAAGAAAATGCTCAATCAAATGCTCAAATGCATATTTAAGATGCAGCTCAACAGCATCTGGAAGAGACAGAAGAGTGAGAAGCAGCCCTGCAGCCCCCCAGGTCAGTGCAGCAGAAGGGCAGGAGGTGCTCCAGGCAGGCAGCAGCAGTTCCCCTGAGGGCTGTGCAGGGAGAGGCCCCTGGTGGAGCAGGCTGTCCCCCTGCAGCCCATGGGTCCCACATAGAGCAGATCTCCACGCTGCAGCCCCCCCATGGGTGGAGGAGCCCCCGGTGGAGCAGGTGGATGTGGCCTGGAGGAGGCTGCGGCCCATGGAGAGCCCCCGCAGGAGCAGGCCCCAGGCCGGAGCTGCAGCCCGTGGAGAGGAGCCCACGCAGGAGCAGGGGGTCTGGGGGGAGCTGCCGCCCACCCGTGGGGGACCCGTGCTGGAGCAGTTTGCTCCTGGGGGATGGATGGACCCCGTGGGACGGAGCCATGTGGGAGCAGTTCTTGAAGAGCAGCTGCCTGTGGGCAGACCCCACAGGCTCATTTTGGGAAGGACAGCATCCATGGGAGGGACCCCATGGGGAGCAGGGGAAGAGAGTGACCATGAAGCAGTGGCAGAGATGAAGCACTGTAGACTGACCACAGCCCCAGTCCCCATTCCCCTGTGTTGCTTGGGGGGAGGAGGTAGAAGAGGGTGGTTAGGGGGAAGGTGTTTTTAGTTTGCTTTTGGTTTCTCACTGTTCTGGTCTGCTAGTCATATGCAATAAGTCATAATAATATTCCTATGTTGAGTCTGTTTTGCCCGTCACAGTAACTGTTGCGCAATCTCCCTGTCTGTATCCCAACCCTTGAACCCTTTTCATCATATTTTCTCCCCTTTCCCTTTGAGGAGGGGGAGTGAGAGCTTGGCTGCGGTGGAGCTTGGCTGCCCACCCAGTTAAAACCACTACAGTGCTGAGAGCAAAACTTGAGGTGTTTTAACAGCTCCAGTGCACTTCATGAAACTGAAGATATCTCTGTCTTTTTGCTTGTCGGAGAACTTGAGCAGGAGTATAGCTCAACATTGTTAAAGAAATGTCATCTCTGGCTTGCTGCAGCGAAGACAGCTCTGCAATTTTCACCCCAGTGCGAGCAGAGCTTGAAGGCACAGCAGGCGCTCCAGGTTCAGAGGGTGCCAGCCACACTGAGTTTTGAAACTCCTGCTGTGAAAATAATTCAGAAGTTTCACTGATGCCATTTCTGGAGCTAGGTGGACATTGGTTTTCCCAGGCTTAATCAGAAGAAGGTTTTGATTGCACGTGTGCATACACGCACACACAGACACACACACACTGCAGTACTTCATTTGTAAAACAAACTAAAAATAAAATAGGTAGGTGTCTAGCTGCATATTACTGCTCTTGTTGTCTAATGCCTTGAACATAAAGCTAAGGATAAGGAGCACTGCAATATATATAGTATACGTATTGCACTGTCCTGGGTTTGTAGTACCACTAGTCTCATCTCTACCGGTAGCAGCAGCTTACGGTTACATACACATCTTAAGGCTCCATCAGCTGTTGAAAATCAACCACTGTGTTCCTGCAGCCTTTCATCACAGCAGCAATCAAAGGCTGTGGCTCATGTTGGAAGTTGTTGCGATCTGAACCTGCCTAGCGTGATTTACAGAGGGGACTCATCTGCCTTGTCCTTTTAAATGCTCCTAATGCCATGCCAGCCTCTGTGCTGTTTGCAGGAGTCTGAGGATCTGTCCTGAATCTGCACCAGTCATCACTGTGATGGGCAACTTTGTTCTGTCATTTTTCTGATTCCTGCCTCTGCTCTTTGAAGAGCCTTGTGCCCCAGGAAACTCTATCATGAGCTGTGATTCTGGGTATTTTTTTCTCTGGTTCCTTTGAGGATGAAAAGGAGCTCTGCAAGGGAGGGTTACTTTGGCTTTCCCATATTATTCATCTGCTGAAAGGTTTGCCACATTCAGTTTATGTCTAATTACTTCTCTGTCATTCCAATTAGTCACCATATGTGATGTCAGTAGCTGAAGGATCTTTGCTGGGAATGACAAAGCCTATCTGGTTTAGTTATCTTTTGTTTGAAATGTCTGGTATTGGGCTGTTATATCAATTACAATCTACGTCAATGCCTTGTAGCTTTCTGCCCCATTATGATGAACATTTTGTAGTGCCAATCAAGCACAGACCCAGATCTGCCCTTGAGTACTTCTCAGCAATGCTGATATCTTTGCTCTGAACACTGGCCCTTACCTTTTGTAAACTTATGGGTTTTTCTTGCACATCCAGTATGAATTTTTGCTATCATCGGTATAGCTGTGATGGTTCAGAGTCCACCATTTCCTATAGTTTACTCCTAACTGGATTTTTTTTTTCTTTTTGAATGAATACACCCTGCATGTGAGGTGTGTTAATGACATCCAGGACAGGTATTGCCATATTTCTGTTCTTGCTTACTGGGGGACGGATTGATATTGACAGTTTAATAACATGGATAGCTCAGCTCGTATCTTCTGCGTTATTCATGTCAAGATTGAATCTCTAGCAATTATGCCCTGAGTTTGGGATTATTAGATAGCAAACAATTGTGTCCTTAACAAATGGGTTAGTTACCCAAATTGCTGTTGGATTTTGTTTTGTTTTGGTCATATTATATTACCTTCATAAGAATTATCTTCATACCAATAGCTCAAATGTGCCAACATAATATAGTTCAACCAAAAGTTTCTTGATAATATTACACAGCTTAGTTTTGCAGTACCTATTTCTGGATCTCCTGAAGAGAGACTAACCTTTTCCTAGTTATATAGGATAAGTAGGAATGCAACAACAGATGCATGACCAAGGGGGGTGGAGGTACAAAACAAGCAAACAAAACAAAACAAACAAAATCTTAAATGGTATATTGACAAAAGTGAAAATTAAGATGAATAAAATATATTTCATATTCCAATATTTCAGGAAAATTGTGTCAGATTTTGGTCTCTAGGTAGCTGACAAGACCTGGTTTAAACTGAGATGGATTAGGAAATTCTCACCCTTCTACCACACTCCCTGACATGAGTTTTTTCTTAATCTTTACCAGGTATGTAAAAATCTGGTAATATTTGCCTATCTAATAATATTTAAATGTAAGATATCTATATCAAAAATCTAATCCTGCAGGGCAAAAGTAGAAAAGTTCCTTCAGTTCTTGGGTCTTCCAGCATCAGTTCTCCAGCTAACCATCAGCCTTTCCAAAACATTTTGATATGCCTTTGTTGTCCCTGTTTTCTAGAGATAGTATATGGTTGGTGTGTAATGTTATCTTTCTTTACCCGCTCTTCTTTTTCTCTGAAACACTTCAGATCTCTCTGTCTCTGCATTCTGATCACAACCATAATTCTCATTTACAATAAACTATATTTGGTCCTTTTCAGTAGTCACTTGCTTTATATTAATATGCCCATATGTCTGTACTGATATGGGTAGAATAACATAATGACTAGTCATTCGTGGTCAGTGTATGTATCCTTTCAATCCCATAGCGAATGGTTAAATGTACTCAGAAAGAAGGCACACGATAATCCACTCGTGGCATACTTTCGGGCAAAAAACATAGGAACCTCCTGTGCCAAAGGTTAGGACAGGATCCCTCTTTTCTACAGTTTCCAGCAGTGCAGACCAGATCCACTCCCCATCACTTGGTCTAAGACCAGCGATAATACCCTTATGCCCATTCCTGTAGCAGAGTAAAAACATCCTGTAGTGCTGTGATCTGCACAGAACCAATGTAGCATACTTACTCTACTTCATTTGTATACTAATAAATGTTTTCCTATCAGTGTAAGTTTTTTGTCATTCTCAGGTTCTTCACTGAGCAACCTGCTCTACTTTGATGTGAAACTTCAAAGGAATAGGTTACACATAATAAATAAATAAATGGAATAGCAAAAACAAGCAAGAGATGTAAAGGCAATCTCTCACCAGCAGAGCAATTGCCAGTCTCCAAGCAACAACTGCCCTGGAAAGACTCCCCACAGTTCCACTGTTGAGCAAGATATTCTAGGTTATGGAATACCCCTTTGGTCAACTAAGGTCAGCTGTACCCACTGTGTTCACCCCGAGTCTGCTCCCTTGGAGTTAGAAACATACAAAGCCTTGAGGCTGTGCAAGCACTGTTCAGCAGTCAGTGGTTACCAGCTGCTATTCAGTCATGAGCCTAAAATAAAGCATCCTACAGGCTGCTGTGAAGAAAATTAACTCAATCCAAGCCAGACTCAAAACAATTCCAAAAGCATAACTGCTTATGTTTCATTTGGCTTCTTTTATCACCATTGTTTATATTGTCTATCTGTTGTTCTTTCCTCCCTGTAGTCTCTCTCTCTGAGATGCTATATTTTTGGTGATTTTTCTCTCCTTTACCTCTTTCTGTGAATTAAAACTAGAAAGAAAGAAAGACTCAGAGAAACTGTTTGAGTCCCTCTTTCAAGTACTATCATTGTTCCCAAAACTGAAATTCATTTTCTCAGGTATTTAACAAAATCCTGAATCCAAAGATGTTACATAAATCTTTAAAGTTAAATAAAATATATTTTAGTATTACTAATACTTCCCTTGTTTTTTTTTTTGTTTTTTTTTTGCAACTATAAAATAAATTTTGACAAATAAACTTTAACAAAACTATTCACTTTGTATTTTGTCTCATGATGTTCAAGAAAAAAAAATCACTGTGAAACACTGGGCAAAGGAAAAACTGAAACAGGTATTCTGCCATTCTTAGTAACATAAATAAAATGTCTTGGTAAATAATATCATATTTTAAAAGTTTGCAGAAGAAGGAAATCAATGACTGCATATATATTCACACATGTTGAAACAACATGTTTCAGCACAAGTGTTAATAATAATAATAATAATTCTCAATATAAAGAGTAAACTAATGAAAAATTGCAACCAAATTCATATGTGTTGGATGATGCACATGTACAAAGCTCTACAGCGTTGAAATAATAGGCTGGATCTCATTTCGTGCATAAGCCACTGTTACTTTGTTACTTTTTAACCTTGACACTTACAGCTGTTGACAGAGGGTAGAAGATGCACTGCTTTATCAAAAAAAAATAATAATAACAATAATAATGTAGATTTGCAAGGGTTTTCTTGCAGTAGCACAACTCAGAGAGGTGTGTTTTGATGCATGTCACAGCTGCTAAAGCTGTGCCCTTGCTACAGCAGCCAGAAGCACAGGGGAAGCTGCTAGAATTCTGCTCCCAGCTGGCTGCACAAGCCATGTATGGTGCTCACTCATCTCTTCCCTTCTCAGTAGCTTGTGATGCTTGTGTCCAGGTTTCTCTGGATATAGACAGTTTCCTAGTTTCTTATTGACCACATTTAAAGTCTGTTTACTCTACTGTGGTTTCATTAGTATCTTCGGTAGCTGGCATCTTCCTGATGGTCTGCAGAGGTCAAGAATCCATGCTATTTTGTTAGGTCCATCAAGCAGCCTTTGACACTGGTAATGAAAACATTGACAAGTTACCATGGGATTTCAGACTACCTACCCTGAGTTAACTTCTCACATGCAGGCTCTTTCCCCTTGTAAGCTTGATGTAGCTTACTTTTAGTTCACTGGGGATTAAGTAAGCTCACATTTGTAGCAACAAAGGCATAACAACTTGAACACAAAGGATTCTCACCCTGCTGCTGCACCATGTACTCAAAATAAATAAATAAATAAATAACAATAGAAAAAAAAAAAAAAACACATCCAAGACAGTTTTTACTGTTAGAAAAGTGTTAAACTGCCTGCATGTACTGTCAGAAGAAATAAGGTGACAAACCATTCTGACTAAAGGAATTTTAATCTCCAAAATCTGCAGAAATTATGGTTTTATCATTGATCATTTGCATTAAGTAGATGCAATCAATGGTCTGATAAGAGGTTCCTCTTTCTGTGAACACCTTTCAGTATTTTAATACTCTACCTATATGTAGTAGTAGCAGTACTGAAGGATACACTAACCTTTAGAAACAGATTATCTCATCTACCAAAAAGAAAAATCATGGTTCCTTTATTATGTCAACAATCTTCAAACATCTTCAGTGTTTGAAGGAGACAGTAAACATAGTTTATGTGACTATTTAAAAATCCTATACTTTTATGTGACTCAATCATTTTTAGCAGATTTTTCATGTTGCCTTTTCCCACACCATTTTTCTTTTATAATATAGGAAGTCCTTCACTGTCACCAAAAGAGAATATAATACTTTGTTGATTCTTTCTACAGCACCAAATGAATACACTACAAGAAGAGTGGACACTTCACTTGTTAGCTAGAAGTGCCATCCAATTCTACAGCACTTGCAAACAGTGCACAGGAAAAGAATTAGCAATTTTGCTCACCAGAATCTCTCTCTGCGACAACAGAAAGTTAGACATGCACAATTTTACATGGTGAGCATTGACCTATGGGACTAGAAATTTCATATGGCTATTGAAGATATTAATTTAGTCAAACCTGTCTCTGTCAAAGGATATTGCAAGTCTTCACTTTTCTGCTATGCAGCTTGTGAGCAGAATGCTTTCAGTGATGGGGTGCCCCTTTGAAAATCTAAACGAACCTCAGAGTGACAAGAATGACATCTGCTGAATGTAATAGTAAGAAGAGAAAAAAAGAAAATACATCAGAGCAACCTTTGGATTTCTTTTCCATTGCAGGTGGAAGGAAATGGGACCGAGGGGGAAAAAAAAAAAAAAAAAAACACCTGCAGAATCAGGAAGTTTGTTGTTGTTGTTGTTTAAAAAAAAGCTAGTTAATATGATTAATAATATACTTTGTCAAAAAGAAAAATAAAGGAAAAATGTAGATTGCTGACTGCTCTAGATTGCAGCCTCTATTTATACCACTGAATAGTTTCATCTCTTAAGATGCTGTTAAGATGAGCAGTAGATGCATCCTGTACTAGCCAACTGTAATGTCAAGTTATTTGTGTCCTAGGATGTGCTCTGTGGATTTACGTGAACTATTTGCCTGAAAATAAAGAAACATAGTCCCAGACTTCCCAAATTTCAGGGCCTGACTTAAAGACCAAGATCTAGAATATGCTGGCCATCTGTTTTCTGGATTCAGTTGCCTAACTGTTCCAGGTTAAAAATTCTCAAGTAATATCTCAAGTTATGTAATGAATTATATCCATCCTAAGACAGAAAGGTAGTGTAGTACAAAGGATTGCTAATAGGGCCTGACATCTTTTGTATCTGATTTGTTTGCTTGTTTTAGTTTTGTTGTTTGATTGATTGTTCTTTAAACAAGAGCAGGTATGTGATCTCAAGCTAGCTGCTGGTTTTCAGAAACCTGCCTGCCATCAGCACCAATTAGCATCTTTGTTACCAATCTTAATGTGAAGCCCACAAAGTGCTTAGCTAGGATCCCAAAGCATGCTTCCACATCTGCACCAAAAAGCAGGATAGCAAACTTCTGAAAAAAAAAAAAAAAAAAAAAGTCTATTTACTTTGCCCATTAAATATTTGTGCTGAAGATTTCTGCAACCTAACTTCATGGTGTGGAACTTTCACATATGTTTTCAGATGGAAAAAAAAAAAAAAATGTGGTGAAAGGGTCTTTCTCTAGTCTGTCTTCATTTAAGAGTTTCCAGAAGAGTCATGTAATCAAATTTTCCACAGAGGAAGTGAAGTTCACCAAAATATTATCTGAGACTTTGTAAACTGTCTCCAAAATATCATGTGCATCATCACTAAGATTTTTATCCATATGTATTCATACCATAACAAAAATTCTCTTTTTGATTTCATTTAACTTTTTTTTTTTTTTTTTTGGGGGGGGTGAGGATAGACTGATTAGGAAAGATTTTTAAAAGGCAAGAATAAAGTCAAAATATCCAAGCTTGTTTAAATGTGCTTTGTTTCCACTTTTCCAATATGCTAAATTGATATGGAAGCTGCTTAAGCATAATCTCTTACTAGTTCAAAGTCTTTTGTGGCATGCATTTTAAATGCAGTACTTTGAGGTAATATTTTTATATATTCATTTTTAATATATTAAGTTTTCCAGCTTAGATCATGAAGTTGTGTGTCTCAACATTGTCTGAGCACTTACTGTGCAAATAAATTTGACTTTTCACTTTGCTTTACTAGTATATGGACATATCACATCACCTGAATAAACTCAAATGCATATTTCCATTTTTGAGGTCTCCTCTTAAACTGCATTTAATATATTTACTTTCCTGCATCGTTATTTCCCTTCTCATTTTTACTATTTCTGTAACGTATTTAGGAAATCTTTATTTGTCTTATTTTCTTTAAAATAATCATTTAGAATGATTATTGATGATTATGTGATTATTAATTGTATGATTATTAAATCATTATATGATTATTAAATCATTGAGAATATAAGATCAGGGTTTGAGTTGTGATGCCAATAAAACCAAAGGCCTTAAATGAACTTCACCTGGCTAAATGTAGATGTTTGAATTCGAGTCACCTGATTTATCTTACTATAGATGTTGCTTTAATTGTTGGTATATATAATGGTATGAATAACTCTAGTCTGAAAGTTAGGAATGTTTCTAATCATCAAAGAAATAATATGTAGGAGTGCCATCCAAATAGAAATATACTAACTTTGGCTACAAAATGGCTGCAAAAAGTCGTGAAAAGGATGATACAAAGTTTTATCTGTTGTAGCAAGGGCTAGCCTCTACAGCCCAGCAACTCTCACCCATGTGATACCTCTTTGCTAGTATAGCCCTGTATTCCTAGGCTTTTACCTTTCAAGTCCATGAAGTTTTAAAATTCAAGCAAACTACTTTTTTAGTTGTTTACTCAAAGACTATTTTGTAAGTTTGGACTAGATATACATGTAAAGAAACATATTAGCCATAAATTAATTACTTGATTCATGCAAATTACTGTGCTGAGAATGGAAGGATCCAGATTGGAAATAAGGTCAAAAGTCCACAGGGTTTAGGATCCAAAGCTGACTTCTCATTAAGTCACACAACAAACCAAATTCCACAGCAGTATGGATTACTGTTTTTTCAGCTCTCCAGATATACAAAATTATTCTTTTGAAGTGTTTTAATTTCCCGTGCCACAATGATTATAACGGAACATCTTGAATGTACATGGTGTTAACAACAAAGTAGCATTATCCCTTGTCCTCATAGGGATAGAACAGTGTCTCCTTGCCTCTGGTTGGAAGTCAACATTTATTTATTTTTATTTATTTACTCCACAGGTAAACAGGAGCCATCTGATTAAGATCCTGACTACAAAAGCTGCTAGTGCTAGTATATCTTCACTTACATTTATACAGTGACCACAGTCAGGTCCAGAGACATCCAAATCCATGCTCAGGAATTTATTGTTGTTGCTGAAGGCACATCTTCCTGTGACCTTCTAAATAACTATATGTTAAGTACACAGCCAAGCTGTTCTATATTTACTCAAGTTGCTCAGACGCCTAATTCATTTAATTGACATGATTTGCATGACACAAAGAAGCCATAATCTCTGCAATCCCTTTTGATCACTCAAATGTTCCTAAGAAGTGCCAAGGATTAGATTCTTTCTCAGTCTTCCTGATTATGAGTATTAATGCTCACACAGAAACTCTATTCCCACTACACTGCAGCAGAAATAAACTTTTTCTAAACGAATTTATTAGTTCCCATCAGATATTTACTCATAAACAGTCCCTGATTCAAGAACATCTTTGAAGCTGACTTTTCATAAGATGCAGTACATGAAGATCCAGAGTATTTCCTAGTACAAGTAGAACTACAAAATTTGAATCACAAATTATGTCCTTACAAGGATGTAATACTTCTGTTGAAGTAAATTTTAATGTGGAACTTATCCATGATTTGATATAAGGCCCTCACCAAAGCTATCATAACCCTTACTTGGAAGAATGGCTAAATGGTAGATCAAAAGAAAAAAGAATAAGTTAATGGAAGTGTTTACATGGGTTGATGCCTGTGACAAAAAAGAGACTTGTCCAGAAAGGCCAGATAATAGGAAGCTGCTTTTTCTTTAGAACTCCTAGCTTGTAGTTCTCCTGGGAGCCAGCTGCGTAGTGAGAATCAGAATCTTCTTTAAAAAAAAAAAAAAAAAAAAAAAAAAAAAGCAACATTAATAATAGAAATCATTAGAACCATAGAATATCCAGTTTGGGTTTGGGAGGGACCCACAAGAATCATCAAGTCTAACTCCTGGGTCCCCAAAGGGCAACTCAAAGATATATATATGATACATGTATTAGGTCATGTGTTTGAGAGCATTGTCCAAATGCTTCTTGATCCAAATGCTTCATGCTCAGTGCTGTGACCACTTCCCTGTGGAGCCTGTCCTAGTGCCTGACCACCCTCTGGGTGCAGAACCTTTTCCTAACACCCAGCCTGACTCTCCCCTGTCACAGCTTCAAGATGTTCCCTTGGGTACTGTCTCTGGTCACCAGACAGCAGAGATCAGCGCCTGCCCCTCTGCTCCCCACCGGGAGGAAGCTGTAGACTGCAATGAGGTCTCTCCTCAGTCTTGTCTTCTCCACATTGAACAAACCAAGTGACTCCAGCCACTCTTCATAAGTCTCCCCCTCCAAGCCCTTCAACATTTTAGTTGCTCTCCTTTGGACACTCTCCAACAGTTTATCCTTCTTAACTGTGGTGCCCAGATCTGCACACAGTGCTCGTGGTGAGGCTGCGCCAGCACAGAGCAGAGCAGGACACCATGGCACTGCTAGGCAGTTCCTTCAACTGCCTAGCAGTGCCATGCCTGATGCACCCCAGGATACAGTTGGTCCCCCAGCCACCAACTGAACATGAGCTGGCTCATGTTCAGTTGGCAGTCTATCAAAACCCCCTTTCTCCATCATCTCATCCCCCAGTCTGTATGTTGCCCCTTCCCAGGTGCAGAATCCAGTACTTGCTCCTGTTAAACTTTGTATTGTTGGTGAATGCCCAGCTCTCTAATTTGTCCAGATCTCTCTTCAAGGCCTCACCACACTTGGCAGAGTCAACAGCTTTACCTAATTTGGTATAATCTGTGAATTTGCCCAAAAAACCTTCAAATCCTTCATCCAAATCATTTATGTAAACATTGAAGAGGATGGGTCCTGAAACAGAGCTCTGGGAAACCCCACTATTGACAGGTCACCAGCCTGACGTAACCCCATTTACAAGAATCCTATGGGCCCAACCCATCAGCCAATAAATTAACCTGAAGTCTAGAGACTTTTGCTGACCTCAATCAATTCACAATTCAATGGTGACTGACATCAGTCCACACATTATCAGAAGGGAAGCAAGAGACCTTAAAGCACTGTAGATTTTCCACATTCATTGCCATCTATGCTTATTATCTCCATGTACTGCTTAGTTTATAGTTAGTGCCTTTGGAGGCAGCAGGGACCAGTCACTTCCTCACACTGCTTCTGTAAAATCTCTGTGTTCAACAGTCATTTGGACTGCTGAACAGTTATCATAATGCTTTTATAGGTAGGTTTATACTGTGGCTTGGAGCATTAGCACATTTATTAAGATAAACCAAATAATTTATTTAAAAGCTCATATTTGTGTTTTCCATGCAAAAATAGCACAATCTAAAGCTAAGGGAATAAAGAATTCAGGAAAAATAAGTAGAGATGCAACATGTCAGTGGTAACTGGTGACTCGCACCATCGTGGAGAGCAAGCATCCTTTAGGGCATGTCTGTGTGCAAAAGTGGAAGGGTAGCAGGAGAAGAAACCTGACTGACCACAGAGAGTCTTTCACACAGACATTCAAAAGCTATTTTTCTCCAACAATGTCAGTATCTGATTGAGGAATAAATTAGGTTATAACTTTTTTTTTTTTTTGAGAAAATTGAAAAATTAATGAATTTCTATAGCTTAATGAGCACACAGAAGCCATATCAATCAAGTGTGATAAAGTTCATAAGACTGAGCGAGCACACACTATATGATCCCAGAGCCACCAGGCTGAATGTGTTTTCTTTCCACGCATTTTATGGTGCCAGCAATTATCATAGAGAATTTTATTTTTTTCAGCTATTTCTAGTGAGAAGCTAGAATTCTAGTTTTCATAAAGTTACTTTTGATTACAGAAAGTTTTCTGCTGCAGAGTCATTTTTCACCTCCTGCTGAAACTGGAAAGCAATATCTTGAAATCTCCACTGGAAATCCCAGACACTTTCTGACCCCTGCACCAGCCACACACCCACCAGCACTATGTTTGGTTTTCCAGTGGCTCTGCCCAAAAGGCAGAGCAACTCTTACAGAAGAAGGAGTGTTTTGAGGTGGATGAAGGATTGCTGTGTTGAGAGAAGCGTGGTGGTGTTTGTGAAGGAAGGTGCAAGAAAAGGAATATAAATTAAATCATGGAACTAGAAGACAGAAGAAGCCTAAGAAGAAAAACATTTTTCCTGTCCCTTTATAACTTGATCTGTAGCATGAAAGCACTGGTGACATATAAATCTTGCCCATCAGCACAGGCTGGGATAACTGTTTTCCTTCATGCTCCAATGATGGTTGGACCAGGTGACTGAGAATCAGCGACTTATGTCCCTCAGGACCTTAGCAACACCTGCTTGGAGACTGCACCTCGGTGTGGATGATCTTCAGAGCTAAAACATGGTAGCAAAGGACACTTCATTAAAAAAGGGCAAGACCATTACAGTGATGGTGGAAGGATGCTTCAATTAATTACAAAGCTGCATGGGCACCCATGCCCACGGTGATTTCAGTTCTTTATCCACAGCTTTTAACTTAATGAAACATTTCCCTGTACTGAGCTACTGTGGGCATGCCAAACATTTACCACCTGATACCAGATAAAAACTGCAGCAAGCAGCTGATCCCTGTGCAGCATAACTGCAGCTTCAGCCTTGACATTTTGCAGTTTTTAAGATAGCAACTAGCCAAGTATGAATGGCTCCTGCCTCAGAGATTACAGCCAGCCATGCAGAACATCAGCAAGCATGTTTTAAGCAATGATTACTCCCTTGTACGATCCATTTATTCTCAGCGAGACAGAAATCAGGAAAGATGGTGTTTGCATGGGGCAGATTCAGCAAACCTGTCACAGCAGCTTGGCAGAGTCGTGGCTTGTTTGTGTCAAGTCTTCTTCCCTCAGGCTGAGAAGCTGGTTTGGCAGCGACATTCAGACAAACTCACACATAGCTGATTAATAACCTACCTTGCTGAAAATGGCAGCTCCACTTCAAAATCTCACATCCACATATAATCCCACCCTACAGAAAGAAACTTATTTTAGGAGAACTGGTCTCCTCCACTCATCCATGGCTTTGGATCCCCAGGGCCCAACTGCTTCCTGAGACTGGCTGGCAAAGTACAGAGGCATAAAATACTATACACTTTTCAAAAGTATCAAGGGGTAAAGAAGAACTAAATGCATTCAGGTGCATCAAACCCATAGAAACTAATCAGTTAAACTACTTCTGAAGGCAAGAAACCCATTTCAATTCCATGTTTAGCATCTACAGAATCAACCCTTACATTGTTCCCTTCTACATGCAATGCACCTGCATCTCTATAAAAATAGTTATTTCCCTGCAGATGCATCTACACTTCTCTAGACACACCAGAATACTTAGCATCATGAAACACTACAATGCATCTGCAGCAACCCTTCAGATTCAGCAAGTTTAAAGGTTTCTTTCTTTGTACAAGAGCAGTGGCCAAAGAATTTTACAAAGCAAATAATAACAGGAAACTTGCAAAATTCCCCAAGTGAAACCAGAAAATCCTTAATAGCTTTTTGTGCATAATACTAATACAAACATAAAAGCTCTTCCAAATTATTGCCTTTCATTTAGAAAATAAACAAGATAGAAACTTATTACAAAAAACAGTCAATCAATCAAAAAACAACAACAAACTTTTCTCTGTTTTCTGTTGCAGCAACAGTTGTGTCCCTGTGTTGGACAGACATGAGAAACCTGGATTACCAAACACAGTAAACAAAAGCTTGTCAACTTATTCATTTTAATTCTATCACTGTTGTGTTTTGGGGTCTATCTGCTGAATTAAAGCCACACCAGAGCTGTAGTTTAAGCCAATCAAGTCTCAAAACCTCATGCCACTTTACTGCACTAAATTAGTACTACATTTGCTAGAAGTTACCATGAGTTGGATGAGTCACTTCAAATACAATGCTTTACAATAAAACTTAATTTATAGGTACTTACAGTTCTGTTTTGCTGGTGTTTTCTTGGGTACAATGGATTAATTGGTACTTCAAAAGTTAAAAGTGACTTCAACTGAAAAAAAAAAAAAAAAAAGTTTGATTCACTGCTGGGCTTTTTACATACCTTATGTTCAACATTGACTTTTTAAACTAAGTTCCTGGGAAGGCTCAGTTTGAGTCCTTAAAACATTATTTTACTTTCTTGAAATTGAAAAGAAAATGACTGTTCCTTTGGTTTAATCTTAACTATTAGCATCCAACTCTTTTTTAATACTTTTCTGTCCAACTAAGACAGCATTCCTGTGCCAAAAGGTCTTGTGGAGAGCAATCTAATGTGCCCATTACAACACCAGCCTCCAAGTTCATCACTCAACACAAGAAGGTTTGGGCTAAGTTTTGCATGGCCCACACATAACTTGCTGGGACAGTTATTTACTAATTCATAAAGGAAGCTGAACTTAGTCCTTTGGCGACGTCAAGTAAACAAGATGCGGCACTCCCCCAAAAAATTTTGATTGAGACCCCTTTCATGTGAACTAAGAGACTTCCACCTAATTTTGATGAAAAATCTTTACAGTCATACTGCAAACACCAAACAGTAGGAGGTACACTACTTCGCTAGTATGTCCAAATTACTTCCCCAATTGTCGCCATAAAGATATAGCAAATTTTACTGAATACTGCTTGTTAATAGACAATGAGTGAGCCATTACTATTTTTGCCTGGTACTCCTTGGAAGCACCTTGACAGCTCCAAGGCTTGTAAGGTTCATTGGCCACATCATGATTGTTCCTCTAAAACTTGAAGAAGGCCTACCAATTTGTTCATTATTCCTTCCTTTCATTTGCAGCTTTGCAAGTATTTTCAGCTTGAATATGAGGGTAGCATTTATGCAACTAAGCAGGGTAAGGATCATCTCAAGAATGGCGTCTTCTGTGAGTGATGCATGTCATTTTGCTTTAGGAAGTGTTGTTCACTTCCTTGAATACATCAGCTCTACATAGATCTGTCCCAGACTGCTAAAAGAGGAAAATACCGGGAGATAAAACTTTCATGCTTGTTTATGGGGTTATTTACAGTTATAAGGAATCTACTCAAATTTTTGTTTTATTGCCAGAAGCATAGAATAAAAATCTTATTATCAACACAAATAATAGAAGGGAGTAAGAAAAGTAGATTTTTTATTAAGAGCAAAAATAGAAATGTTTGTCAGTTTTCAGCCTGTAACAAGATCTAAAAAGTTCAGACAAATCTATGTAGGTTACAGGACAGAAAATAAAAACTATCAACTAAAAAACTAGAATACAGTGCTAGAAAAACATCTAAGGGGGGGGGGGGGGGGGGGGAAGGGGGGGGAAGGAATAAAGCATATAGAATGATAGTAACAAAAACAAAAAGAAAGAAAGGCACATATAGCTTGGTAGTTTTTTATATATCTTTCTAAATAGATGAAGTCTGTATAGTCATAAGTCCTGCCTGATATTGGCTGATTGACTGCTCTTTTCTGCTGCTGTAAGTTCTGAATTATTAACAAGTTCATGTATATTTTAAATCATGAGAAAGAGATTTCCAATATTAGTGGCTTCGCACAAATTCTGTGAAAAGCAGTACCTGGGCAGAAAAGAAGAAAAAAATAAAAATAAAAATAGTCCTTGTCTTACAGTGGAAAAGGGAGACAAGCAATGACATACACCTAGTGGTAGCTGATGGCCAGTTAGTTAACAAGTATTGGCTGGCTTATCAGCACACCTATTCCAACATCACCTGCAACGAATACTGGTTTTCCTTGGGGAAGGAATCACAGCTGTGATAGAAGCCTGTCTTAGGGAAAGAAAATGCAAGGGCAATGGGACATACATTGAAGAAATTGTGCTGTACTATAGTATTCTTTTTCTAAAGAAAATTATAGACAAAATTCTTTTTTACTGTGGAAAATTACGAACACTTCATTTTAAAAAATGTTATGGAACAGTCATTTGTACATAAACTCGAAATTTCATTTTTTAAAGCAAATAGAAATGTTTTAAACTGAAAATAACAACTTCCTGTCTAATAACAATTATTAACCATCACCGTTATGCATACTGCTTCACTGCTCCCTTTTGCTTTACAAGAAAGCAGCTATTACTTTTAAGATTCTTCATAATTGTGTTACCAGCTTAACTAGAAGCTGCCCTATGTTTCAGTCGGTCTCACGTGCAAAAATAAATAAATATATTAATATTAAAATGAAGAGTGATAATGACCCTTTATGTGTTAAAGAAGACTGTTTGCTCTGCTAGCACACTTGCATAGTGTGCTTCTCCTTTTCTTCCCAGCCCCCTCCTCCAGACCAGCATACAATCTTGCCCCTGCACTGCTCAGTGTGGACTGTCCCCTGATAAGCCCACTTTTTCCAGGCCATCTTCTTCCCTGCTTCCTAAACAAACTATGCTTCTTTGTTTAGAAGAAGTCAACATATCTTCTAAATCTACAGTAGTAAGGTAAATATAAGTAAGAACAAGGACTGAGGCCAACTGGTACAGAGCTGGCGTCCAGGCTGTTAAACATTCTTTCCAACCAGGAAAGGGTTCCCACAGTCCCTTGGCCCAATCTCAGGAATTATTTAAAACAGTGCAAGTCAGCATGAGCTGAAATAATGTGGAGTTTATGGTTTTAACAACCTTATAGCACAGATGAGTGAACTCCAGGCATCCAGGAATTTATTTGCATTGGCACGACTCTACTGGTTCTGGGATAGGAAAAAGCAGACCAGGAGACTTGTGGACCATGAAATATAGACCGAGAAGTGTTCTGGAAGTCCCTGAAGCTGATGGGATGCTGGCAGGCGAGAAGCTTTTGGTAAAGCATGGAGAAATATGGCAACCTTGTTTTTCAGCAGATATGAAAAGCTTGACCATTCCACAAAGCAAATAGTAGGACTGCTTGGCCATGGCTATTTAACAAATTCTACCACAAACAACAGCTAATTAATGTTTATCGTTCTTAGGATAATAACTCATACAGAGAGAAAGTCTTTGTCTTAAGTAAGAATAGTACCTTTAATTGAGCATGTATACAGTCAAAGGTCTGCACAATTATATTAGTGTGCATTAAACAGCAACCAAATTAAATGTCAACATCTGCTTAGATGCAGAGGTTGTCATTAAAGTTTATTACAGATGCCTTGGAAATAATTAATATGTGTGTGGCATTCATGGTATCATTCTAGGTGTTACCAGTAATACAACCATACCTGAAAGGCTAAAAAAGTAATACCATTCAGTACTACTTTCCACTCTCTTGTGTTTTATTGCTTTAGCAGGATATACACTAATTTTTCAGTTTTGTTCTGTTTTGCTTTTAATTAAGCTCAGCCCACAATTTTAGAATATAGGAAAGAACTGGTCTAGCAAACAAAGAAGTTTAGGATTGACTTAAACATCTTAGTAGTAGGAGCCTGTTTCTCTAGTGACTAATGTTTAAATTTTTCTCTATATTGCAGTACAATTCACAGATGAAGATAAGTTTTCCATAGAAAGAATATTGTTTGCTGTATAACTGGATTTTGGGCCACTTTTTAGAATACCCATGTCTCAATATCTGCTGTAAGAAAGCACATCTATGATGCATATTACAAATGTGCTTTCATACTGTGAGCAATAAAATCTAAAGCTCACTGGCCTTGTCTGGCATTCTTCTTTAACAGGGACTGTATAGATGTGTTACTTCATTCTCCCAAATAGAGGTGTGTTCATTTCTGTTTTAACATTTCCCTTCATAAAAGTGTTTTGATTAATTGTGTAAAATCTCACTTGGACAGGATATATTGAACAGCTGAAAATAATTTTTTTGTTCGACCTAATGACTCTATGATTTTGTGTTGGAAAAAAATAAATAAATAAAACTCTAAGTAAGCATCTGCAACTTTTATTGTTTACGGATGTTATAAGTGAAGGAGAAAGCCCAGCAGGAGAAAGCTCCACAATGAGAAATCCCATTTGATAACCTTTACCCCAGCTCCCTGGTGATTCTTATCCTTGCATCCAGTTTCTGGACTTAACTAAGGTGACATACTTAGGCAAAGAACTATACAGTTGCAATGTATAATAAAGTGAAAATGAAGTAGGCAAATTGTCCTCTGGTTGTTCTGCCTTTTCTTTTCTGTGGACAAATTCAGTGGACAAATTCTAAGCAGATTATGTAAGTGAACAATGCTATATGATTCCAAAATTGCACACAGCAATAGTCTTGTCACAATATGCTTTCAGCAAATATTGACACACACAACCTTAAAAAAAAAAAATAAGCATTTTTCCAGTTTTTGCAAAGTAATGTTTAAATATGCCAGTATTCTCAAAGCAGAACACAGAAGGTTCATGGGCATAGGTGGCTCAAAAATTTGGTCTTGAATGTGCATAGAAAAGGCTTCCTACTATTTGTTCAGCTTTAAAAATTTATATTTCTTAGGCAAACCTCTGCCAGCAAATTTCCAAAATTTTAAAAGTTGTACATTCCTACATCAGGTAGCCCTTCAAATGAAAACTCTAACCACAGAGCCATGAGAACTCAGAGCAATATTTGAATCATAAGCTGAACCCTTTTTACACATGCATTGTAACTTGTAAGTAAAACAGCAGGATTTAGATCTGTGGAGCTGTGGGAAGTAAAGAAGAGCCTATATTGCTGTATTCTTTTACTTGGGTTGCTTCTGCTTCAACTAGAAAGAAAAAAGAATAGCTATTTTCAGTCAAGACAGATCAAAGTACCTAGCCTATCAAACCTACTGAAACCAGTTGCTAATAAAGATTAACAGATGCAGTTTCCAAATATCTGCACGACTGTCCAACTTCAGAGACCATTCCAAAGAACTTTTGGGAGAAATAAAAATAACTCAAGAACCCATGACTAAAAATGAAGTTTGAAATAAAAATAAATTGCAAATGTAATCCAGCTCCTTAGTAGTAACTGTAATGAATCATTGGAACACAAGGGAAATGGTTTATTAGTCAGCTGCTTTAAATTGGGTGTCCTTCTGAAACATATGCTATATTTCAGTCACAAATTATTGAAGCTGATAGTTTTCAATTACGTAATGATGAAAATAATAGCCTTCTCTGCAGGAATTACTGAGTAAAATTTGATAGCTTACATTATGCATACATTTAGAACATTTAGAAGAGATTGATAATAATATTTTCTAAATTTGAATTTTAGTATTCTATCTTCTGATTGGATCAGGATTTTACTCATAGGGAGCTGAATCACTAATATCATTTTTACATTGTGTTGTTATCATATCATGCTTTCATGCTTAGTTAGCTTGCTTGGAGTACTCTTTTAACCTAAAAAGCTAAGCACCCAACTTTTCATAGAATCATAGAATCACAGAATGATTTGGGTTGGAAAGGACCTTAAAGACCACCCAGTTCCAAACCCCCTGCCATGGGCGGGGACACTTCCCACCAGACCAGGCTGCCCAAAGCCCCATCCAGCCTGGCCTTGAATACCTCCAGAGACAGGGCATCCACAGCTTTTCTGGGCAACCTCTTGCAGTGCCTCACCACCCTCTGAGTTAAGAATTTCTTCCTTATATCTTACCTAAACTTACCCTTTTTTAGTTTAAATCCATTCCACCTTGTCCTATCACTCCACTTCCTGACAATAAGTCCCTCCCCAGCTCTTCTGCTATGCTCTCCTTTCAGTGCCCTTTAGGCACTGGAAGGCCACTGTATGGTCTCCCTGGGGCTTCTCTTTTACAGGCTGAACAACCCCAACTCCCTCAGCCTGTCTTCACAGGAGGGGTGCTCCAGCCCTTTGATCATCCTCGTGGTCCTCCTCTGGACTCTCTAATGTGTTTTGTATGTTTATCCTTCTTTTATAAAGTATATCCTTAAAGTTTAGTATTAGTCCAATAGTTCTATAATTGGCTGCTTTTAAGATGGGAAAAACATTAACTGCAGTGTCCTGTAATGGTATTCAACTATATACCTCAAAAAGTAATTTGTCTCATTTTATTTGTGTTAAATACCTTCTTGTGTGTTTGTGTATGTTAAATGATATACTTTTATTTTTGTGCTTGCATAAGGCTAGTGATTTATGAGAATTTAGCAGTTTGTATCCCTCTCTATCTTCCCTCACCATTATTTATGAATGCCATTTTTAATTTCTAAAACCCTTTAGGACTTTCTATGAAAAAATCTCCCTAACTATAGCCACAGTTCTGTCACACATCTTCTCTGTCTTCAAACTTGTTTAGCTATATAAAATTTTGTTTCCATCTACTAACACAAGTTATTAAGAACTATAAATCTCTCTTGGTTTGTTTGCACCATTCAGAATAATTTATTATGTCCTCACATTTACACCAACTGTATGTCTTTGATATATTACTACCTTCTAGCTTGGTCTTCTAAGAAGATGAGGCTTATGCAATCATTCTGTCTGTCTGTTTGCCAGTATTATCACAACAGCTTTTTTAATCTATTGGCAAATTTCATTCATATTTGAGACCTCTAGGGTATTATGTTCACAGGCATTTCATGAAAATTTGGGTGAAGTAGAAAATCCTTTGAGGTACTGAGGAAACAACGAAGTTGAAGATGTGGAGAAAACAAAGAACAGCAACAGGGAAGTTAGAGAAAATGTGGGTAGAGTTGGCATTGCTGAAAAGGGAAAAACAGGTGGCAAAAAGCAAAGATCTGTAATACAATTTATTCCATTGTTGAACTCCATGATTTCCGGTAATTTCATTTACATACTACCACACTATTAATAATGAAAGAAGTCCCTAAGTCATCCCCAGGGAACCTGCACTTCACCACTTAATATTATTAAGTCTTTTTTATTAAGTTCTGGCTAATACATTTAAATACAAAGGTTAATTTTACACCAGTAGAGTAGTGATGATATTAACTCTGGTTCTGACACTTGTTAACTTATTCATTCTTCTCTTAGGTCTACATGCAGGAGTCCCAGTTCCTTTCCAACATAAGGAAGTAACCAGAAAAGTGATTGTCAAGTCTCCTTCCAGCAGCCTTCGTTAAGTATCTGCCACAAGCTTATATGGATGTTGCAGATGAGAGCTGTGTAGTTACAAGTTGCTTGCAGAAGAAAAGCATCACAGAAATAAAAATTATAAGCATAGATATGTAGAAGCTTTGACACCAAGCAACGGTGAAAGTTCATGTATCAACTGAGGACAGAGAGTATTAACTAAGAGAAGAAGGTAGTGTATGCCCATAAATCTCATGAAATGATGCACATCAAAAATACTTTTTAAACAGAAAATGTGGAAAGCTATAAATTGAGCAGCAAAGCTCCTGCATTGTATTCCACCAGCATGTTGCTGTAATATATCACATCATAATTATTTTGTTGATAAAGAGATCTGTGAGAAACAAAAGGTTTCATAGATAGACTGATTTTCCATCAAGAATTATCTGTTGCTATGACATGAATGCATCCATAGTGTTGCAAGTTCTGTTGGACTCCTCAAGTAAGCAACGTTACAGTTCTGCGCTCAGAGTAGATGTTATTTTGTGCTCTCAAGACTGAGGCCAATGACTTCTTAAGTTGTCAATACTGATTATCACAGCCACCTGTCAGATCTGTACAGCAAGTCTGGAGAAAAGTTATTATCAGCTCAGCCAGTATGTTGATTTCTGATACCTAGTGTTACCTTCCAAGAAGTTCGAGGAGAAAAACTAAAGATAAACAGTTTATTTGTATGGTAAATTCATTGTAATATTTCATACGTGTGTCTTTGTGTGTGTGTGTGTCTGAGTGTGTGTGTTGTAGACAACAATGGGAACCACAGGTACTTTTTTACATGTGCAGACAAAAACTTGAATAATAAGAATGATATTGAAATATCACATCTAACTGATTTGTACTCTTAGGTGAATCACAGAATCACAGAATTTCTAGGTTGGAAGAGACCTCAAGATCATCGAGTCCAACCTCTGACCTAACACTAACAGTCCCCACTAACCCATATCCCTAAGCTCTACATCTAAACATCTTTTAAAGACTTCCAGGGATGGTGACTCCACCACTTCCCTGGGCAGCCCGTTCCAATGCCTCACAACCCTTTCGGTAAAGAAGTTCTTCCTAACATCCAACCTAAAACTCCCCTGGCACAACTTAAGCCCATTCCCCCTCGTCCTGTCACCAGGCACGTGGGAGAACAGACCAACCCCCACCTCGCTACATCCTCCTTTAAGGTACCTGTAGAGAGCGATAAGGTCGCCCCTGAGCCTCCTTTTCTCCAGGCTGAACAAGCCCAGCTCCCTCAGCCGCTCCTCGTAGGACTTGTTCCCCAGGCCCCTCACCAGCTTCGTCGCCCTTTTCTGGACCCGCTCAAGCACCTCGATGTCCTTCTTGTAGCGAGGGGCCCAAAACTGAACACAGTACTCGAGGTGCGGCCTCACCAGAGCCGAGTACAGGGGGACGATCACCCAGGACAACATACAAACATTTATCTGTGTGAGTCTGTGGATGTGTGTGTAAACACTTAAATTTCACTTTAAAGCTCTGGAGTCATGTTTGGTACAGGCACAAATATTTTGATGCCTGCATGACCCTGGAATTCTTGTTAACCTGTCTTTATAGCCTTTCCTCCTTAACCTGGCTCATTTCCAGAGATAGAGAAAAATGTTTCCTTTTTTTTTTTTTTCTTATTTCTTTTTTCTTTTTTCTTTTTTTTTTTTTTTCCTCTGGTACTTGTTCATGTCGGTAGTGCATTTGTGGTGGAAATGTCTACGACTGCACCAGCACCATGTTTCTGGGTACATTTCAAAACAAGGTAATGGACAGATTGTGAAATAGGTTGTGCTTTAGAAACCTTTAGATTATGGATCCAGTAGGGAAGGTTCATTATGTTATTTTCCAGTGTGCAGCAGTGCAGAAGAACATGACAATGTACTGAATGATTTCTCTATTTACCAGCTCTCAAAATCATGTTGTGTAAAAGCCAATAAGCATAATAGTGTGCAAATAAAGAGATCTTGCTCTTGCAACTGAGGTATGCTGAGGTTTAGTCCCTCTTCTTGAAAAAAATCCCTAATGTTCTTATTCAGCCTAGAAATAAAAATAAAAATAATAAAAATAAAAACACCTGTCTGTGTGATGGGAAGGCAAAAATGACTGAATTTCACTTTTGTTTTACTGTAAAAGTGTTCCATTGCTTCAGGATACTGAGGCTGGAGATGGGATATGATGGGATGTCTGAAATCCAAGAGATTTCCTGAAGGCAAGGAAGGGTGCTACTGTCATTTGTAAGAAATCCTGTGCATCAAGACAAGCAGGTTCCCTGATTGTGGTGAGGGCTGGTGCACCTCATAAGACCCACTGCTGCTGTCAGGGACAGGGGAGTGAGTTGATGGATGTACCAGGCTGTCTCCTCAGCAGTCCCAATCTTGGGAAAGAGGGACAGTTAGCAACTTTATGAGGTCACCCAGAGACCCATACCAACATCTTTAGACATGGGTGCCTAAAGTCATGATTCCTAAGTAGAGAGAGACACTGTGTACCTCCAGCAGAGAAGTAAGCTTCTGGACACTTCAAAAAATAGACTCACATCAAAGAGGCACTTAGGTGCTTAATGTCTAGCTTGAGAGTGTCTCAAGCTGTTATGTATCTGAATGCTATAGAAAGAAATAGATTTTATCTCTTTGGACACCTTTGTAAGCCCCAGCTTGCTGTGTGGAAATGAGAATAATTCTTCTACTTGTATCACTAGCATGGGGGGGCTGAAATTTTTTTCAGTTTCAGTTTATACAAATTGTTTAAACCTATATTTTTAGAGATATGTGCTTCATTTCCTTAGTCCAGTAAAAAATCAGTTCAGTATCTGGGACTATTTTTCCCACTGCCAACATTAGGTGGAAGCAGCATAGGGAAATTAACCTTTCTAGCTTGACATAGAGTTTAATCCTGAAAGGTTCTGAGCTCCTCAGCTGTCATCTGAGAAAACCTTGGACACGGAAACTGGCTTTATACCATTTGCAAGTGATTTCTGGGAGTCTCTACTTCATTCAGAGTAAGCAACTGCTTTTAAACCGCAGGCCATTACATTATTATGAATGAACGAGCCTTAATTGCATTAAGACCTTTCAAAAGCACAGCTACAGCAGCAGCATTGAGGTTTACTTCAAGTAAGCTACACCACTCCCTCCAGCAAAGGCAAAGCTTTAATTTTTAACAGAAGGGTTGTTCTTCTATTTATATTTTAAACCAAAGGCACATACTATAATATGGAGAAACAGACTCATTACCCAAACCACACTGATATGAATCAACTCCTAGACTTTGCAAACAGTGCTTATTTTATCAACTACAATTGTATCACCTTTTACTCCAGTAGATTTTGACACATGCACACATACACATTACAAATTTACAACAGAAACCATGACTCCTCTCAGCAGTGGGTATAAATGAATCATTAAGGCCCCAGCAGGCATTTTCCTGATACAAAGATAGAAAAAGCAGGTGCTAAACTACATCCAAGTTAGTGTACCTACAATTAAAACACCAGTCAGGGAGAAAAAATAAAAGTGAACATATTTTCACTTTGAACTTGCTAAAAATGGCTCCACTGGCACTGGAAAGAAGAAGATAATACTTGCTTGCACCTGCTGAGCTGCTCTGCCTCCACCACGAGACTTTGAGGAAGATGAGAAGCTGAACAGCCTGGTTCTTTCCCTTGTCTTTCTGTTGTGCCACTGGGTAAGATTTAAAGACACTATGCATGACAGTGACTGGGACACGTCATCCCTGCCCTCTGTATCAGGCTCTTTTCCATCCACCCCTCTCTCTGACCACAGTGGGAGCCTCTAGGTTTATGGCCAGAGGGTGCACGCGCAGCTCTTCAGCACCATACTAATGTGAGTAACACTGGCAGGTCTGGACACTTTAGCCAGAAGTTAATCAAAACCAGTCTCTGGGAGTGTTCACGAGTAATTTCAGTGACAGCCTCATCCCAAAGGCATATTCTAGTTATGTGTACTTTTTGCTGGCCTCCAGCACAAAGTGTCAGAAAGAAATAAAAACTCTCCCTTTACATCTCTACCCCTATCCCTAGACCAAACTGAATATATTTTCTATGTATTTTAGAAATGAACCAAATGCCTGTTACTTCCCATTTCCCACATGAAATCTACCCAAGAGATTCAGGCCCAACAAGAAGCAGGATGGATTGCAGCCATTCAAATCACATTGCATCACCACTTGAAAAAGGATTCATCTGTCTTTGGAGAAACACCTGAACACTGAATCATCTGGCAGCTCCTCAGACGTGTTGTCAAAGCTGTTTTTTCTCAAATATACCCATACAAGCACACACTCACACACACAGAGCCTTAACCCGTTTCTCTGCCGTTGGTGGCAGGAACAGCTATAAACATCCATATTGGACTCTGGCAAAGGCCCAGGCCATGCTGTTATCACCCGGCAATTTGACATTCACCTGTTTCAGCAGTGCTTACTAGTCCAGCCCAGGAAGTACTTACAAGTAGTCCAGTCCAGTAGTGAGGGGAAGGGAGGAGGGAGAAAAGGAAAAGGAAAAGGAAAAGGAAAAGGAAAAGGAAAAGGAAAAGGAAAAGGAAAAGGAAAAGGAAAAGGAAAAGGAAAAGGAAAAGGAAAAGGAAAAGGAAAAGGAAAAGGAAAAGGAAAAGTCTCCAGGACATCCAAGATACAAAACCTCATTGTGTGGTTCTGAAGTACACTGCCTCAGGATGATCTGACAGACAACCATGCAAATCATGGCATATGGATTGGCTGCAGGTGGTTTAGGAACTATGAGTCCTGATTTTGAAGAAACTGTTTGTGCTGTTTGTGACTAATGTGACCTAATCTATCAGATAATGATATGTTGGTCTCTGCTTCAAACAGAAACAAGATTTTAAACTGCTTTTGAATCCTCATTATTCTGACTTCACAATATGATTCAATGAACGAATTAGGAACCCTGGAGATAGATGCATAAGAGGTAATAATCTTTCCTAGACTGTGCAATGTCTTCAACCAGCAATGAAAGGATAAGATCAGCTACAGAGTACTGAATGCATAATATTGATCTAAAGATTTCTATGAAAAAAAAAATTCTCTTTGCTTGAAGGATGTGCTCCAAGCAAAGATGCTTGAAGCAAAAGAAAATGAAAGAATTTGTCTACAAAAGGAACTGTTAGGGGTCATAGGGCTTTCAGTTCTTAAAAGGTAGTTATCTCTTAAAAGTAAATATTCTTCACATATAGTAAAAAGGTTTCAACCAATTTTATTTGAGGATAGACCTGGCACAGTAGGCAGTATGCTTCAGAACACATATCGCTACAGAATGAAGTGCTATCCAATATTTATTTATCCTGCTCATTGGTTTTCTTTGTATGGAGGACAGGAATATGGACCTGGTTCTCCTTCCCTTTGTTCTTCATTCCCTGTTGGAGAGACTGAGGCTCTACCTGGGTTCAGTACTGGCTGCAAAGAGAGGGGATGTATCTCATTACTTTGAGTTTTTATGGGCGGCAAATAATCAGAATAGTAATAATGGAGCAGAGAATGTACAAGTCTGGTTCACTAGGTGGCAATCAGGAGTAGTTTTGCTTTGAGTTAAGGAAAATGTTGTTTGCAATGATTTCTGATTATTATGCTCGTGATATAACCACAGTCAGAGCCACAGAGGCTGAGGGTTTAAGCTTTCTAGCTCTCCATTTAAGAGTTTGCATAACTTCAGCACAGCATAATTAAAAAGCATTTCTGCACAAATAAACAAGAGAATTGAGAAAATGTTTGTAAAAAGTAAAGTTAGTTTTGTTGTGCCTTGATTTAGTTAAAAAATAGGGTTTTTCCTGAGAGGTTCTGACTGGAACTGCACTTTTCCACCAGTATGGTTGACCCCATTGATGATTTGCCTGAAACATATGGGCAGAAAGCCACAGGTCAGGCTGTGTATTTGATGACCACTGCACAAGATCTTTAGAATTTGGGGCTGTAATACTTTGGGGCAGATGCTGATCTAAATCAGAAAAGGCAATCTATACTAAATTGTTCTAATGTAAAAATAACAACCACCAAGGCTGAGGCTATGAAATTACTCTATGTTTTCTTTCATGTCTTTCCAGTGTTAATGGGTTCAAAAATATTTTAGTGCATATGCTTTGGTTAATACAAAAATTGTTTTACTAGAAAATCTTAAATACTTTCCAGATTTTGAAAGCAACTTGCAGTACCTCAAACTAGGGTTTATGAAGTACTACTCAAAATTATCAATAGTTTTCTGAGTCACAAAAGCAGCCCAGAGTTACTGAAAATGTTTTCTGTTATGATTTACTGAGATTCTTTTCTGTGTCAGCTTTCCTCTGAAATAGGTAATGTTTTCTATCAAAATAATTCTGATCCGAAGCCATATAAATAAAGGAACCAGGGTCTTACGTCTTTATTCTGTAATACTAATTTGCCATGAGAAACACTGATAAGTCATAACTGAGAAGTAATTAAAAAAATAAATAAATAAATAGTATCAGCACCATAAATTCACCTTAAAAGTTGTTTACACGCCAAATCACAAGGAGGGTTACATTTGTAAATAATCACAGCTCTGGCAAAGAAACATTATTAATTTCATGTGTGGTACATGGTTCCTACAGAATGCTCAGACCATGGGTTTCCCTTCCCCATTACAATGTATTGCTATCCACATCATGGACATGTATATTAAAGGTACAAGGTACAACTGAACTCTTAGAAATCACCATATCCAGAGTAAAGTAACAAAGGACCAGTCTCTAAATCTGCATCATATAGAGTATAAAAACCTTATTTTCTGTGATAGAATGAAGAATTTAGTAAATGAGCATGATTACAATGAAAGCTTGTGCCTCCAGCTTTGACTGAGTCTTTATGTAGACAATTTTTGAGGAAGTTAATTGTAGTTTTACTGACTGCAGATGTTAGCCCAAAAACTCTTAGGAGCACAAGAGTTTTCACTAGATGTAGAAGAGAGGGAAGTATGATAAAGGTTTCAGTACAGTGTGAATTCTAATTTCATGTGTTCTGTAAAAAATCTCATTTTGTGATACTAAGAAGCCACAGATATCGGTGTACTTCTTCATAAGCAAAATATCACAGTTACAGTTAATTCAGTCCACTTACTGCAGACAATGGAAGAAAAGATGGGTCTTTAATTTGTGCCCGTGGTCATCTGTTGTTTTGTTGTTGTTGTTGTCGTTGGGTGTTTTTTTTGGTTGGTTTGTTGTTTTGTTTTTCACCATCACAGATAATTCAAATTATTTTGAAATTCCGTTTGTTTCACTTCGGAGAAATTGTTTTGACCCAGACAGCATGCAGACTATGTCACAAAAGAACTTATGGCAGACCTCTAGAGACCAGCAGCCCATATGTAGGCAGGACTCAGAAAATCTGTCCCTTTGGAGAGTCATAGTGCATCTCCTCAACATTTAAGAGGCAGGATATGTTCTATATTGTGTCCAGTAAGCTTTTTCAGACATTTATTGAAGCTTGACATTGATTTCTGTGGATAGAAGGCATGAGACATCTCTTCCAGTATTAGTTCCCAAGTTATTTAAGGCAATGCTTTAAAGAAACTGTAAAGAAAATACTTCCTTTGATAGAAACACATCAATCTCAATGAAACTAATGGAAATTACATGTCTGTAATGATGACAGAATAAATAGAGCCACTGCCATATGCCATAGCTAAACCGTGTCCTTATTTCTTCTAAGTCTGAAAGAAGCACTTTGCTTTGAAGAACTGTAATTCCAATCAAAAGAAAAAAAGATTCTAATCAAATTTATAAAACCCAAACCACAGAAATATTTTCAACTAGAAAAATATTACAGTATTACAAGTGTAATTCTCAATAGGACCTTGCCAAAAAATAAAATAAAATAAAATAAAATAAAATAAAATAAAATAAAATAAAATAAAATAAAATAAAATAAAATAAAATAAAATAAAATAAAATAAAATAAAATAAAATAAAATAAAATAAAATAAAATAAAATAAAGTTATACTACTTACAACAAGGAACATCTGTTATGAAATTCCTTTTACCTTCTCTAAAGAAGCATTCTATATATTCAAAACACATTACTGCTCAGCTATTTGGTAATCTTTTCTCAAGTTCAGTTGCAGCTGGAAGTAAGAACAGTCATTAGTGTTAGTACAGCTTGGGGGAGGGGGGGAAGGCTGTACTACACATCTTACTCAGATAGACCTGCTGTTGTTTTGTTTGCTGTTTTTTCACAGCCTTCCAATAAAACAGCTCACAATTAGTTCCTGTCTCAAAACCGTCCTGAGAGCACTGGTGTGGATACAGGAAAACCACTTGGCCATTATCTGATGATATGGTGTTAAGTTCTGAAAATTGCCTCTTTGACACAAATCTGATGTGCTACAAAAGCCAAAGGTCAGATTCTGCTGTCAGATATACAGTGTTTATCTGTAAACTTCACTGTCACTTAAAGGTATAAGCAATTTGAATCCATCATTTAAATCCTGATGTAGGGAATTTTCATTGGGGAAGAAGCAGCTATGCCAAAGTAGGAGAAGTGATTTATGTAAAGGAGCAGAATTACATGAAATTGTGCGTCATGGCTTCAAAAACTTTGCGTTAGTTTACTTTAAGAACTTTGACACATTTCAATAGAAATGCTACTGAAGCAAAGTTTTACGAACTGTAACACACCCAATACCAAACTTCTTTGGTACAAGTACCTGAGACCTGGAATTATCTTTTTTATTAAAGCTAAAAATTAACAGAGAAGTTAACAAAACACTGACTTGTTACATGCAAGGCTCTCATGGATGACTGAAGGTGAAAAAGCACTGTGAAAGGTGAAAAGAGTGAAGGTGAAAAATTGCAGATACTGAAGTCTTGCCCTTCCAGAGGTGGGCAGGATAACCCAAGTGAGAAGCAGTGGAGCTTTCTATTGAGAGCAATGGTGGGTTTCTAGACAAACCCTATTTCTTATATCAAACCTTCTGGTATTCTAACAAGGATAAATAAGATAAACCCCATATACTTCTGTGACTGACTTCTTCAATAAAATCACTAGTTCTGCAATACGTATTTTCAAGAGTTTTAATACAGTTTTAGAGAGTGCAAAACACTCAGCTAAACCTTTGGGCTGATAAATTCTAGTGCATGGAAACAGTAGAAGAAAACTATATACTAAGCAGTTATGAGCATTTAGTATAAGCATGAAGTTAAACACTTCAAACAGTCTTTGGAGGATGAATTCTTGTCCCTGGTGAATCAGTGACAAGTTTGCAACGGATTTATTGGAGTCAACGATTCATCTTATATGAAGCCAAATCTCCTAGCATGTTCCTCCTATACCACCTTGTATACATACCTTACTACTTGAAAAAAAATACAGCCATGATTTCTGAGTGAAAGTTTTTTCATAATATTTTCAGTGCTAGGGTAATTCAGACAGCATCACCTCACTAATTTCTAGCACAAGCTACATGGGTGTAGCTCAGGCAAGCCTCATGCATCTGAGTGTCATGTCAAAGGTGAAAAGGTTGGGTTTTGCTCTTAAGAGGCTTGTATTTACAGAAAATTCTAAATAATTGTTTTGGTTAAGGAACTTAATGAAAAATTAAGTGTAGACAATGGTAACATCCTTATTGAAATTACCACTTGCACAAGATAGCCATGTCTTAGTGGGCAAATGTAGTCTGCCAATAAGCCACACAAATTACAAGTTAGATAAACAGGTGTAATTTCTATGTTAACCTGGCATTCTATTTCTAGCTAGTCTTTATTTTTACCAGTCTTTTTCCCCCTTTGCCTTAACACTATGAAAGCTTAATATGATTTTATTCTCACAATTTCACCCTTTGGCTATGTCATAAAACTTTATTTTAATCCTTTAGTCATGTAACTTTCTAATTAAGTTCTGAGTATTTAAAATAGCTATAAACATCTTATGGAGGATAGTTCATGTTAGATACTGTTCTGTGATGAATATTTAATATATATAATTAATGTAGAATCAGAAACAAAAATTTTAAATCCCACACAATATGCTACATAAAATTGGGAAGTGTGGGAAGTGTCTTATGAAATCAGAATTGTAAAGAAGTCAGTAAGTTACCTTCTACTTCAAAAATAAGACTTCTAACTCTGTTCAAAGGCTTGTGATATATCCATAAACCACCCAATCTTAATGTTACTTTTGGTTTATCAAGGAAAGGTAATGGAATAAGTTCAGACTTACTACAAAGCAAACTTTTTTCCCACCATACTCACCTATACCTAGTATCATCAGGAGATCTCTAATGACTTCTTTTTCATGAGTATCCTGAGTCAATGAGTTGTCATCTACCTCCAGCAATAGAAGCCGAGCTCCTCCAGGATCCTACTTTTCTTTAGTGCCCAGTATTCTGTATTCTCCTGGTTTTCCCCTTGTATGCCCAGCTGCTCCTGTGATGTGTTATTCAGAGGATCTTCTTCATATCTTTTTGGCTCTCTGTGGGAGTTCTTTCCCCACCATCCTTCTTTTCTCCCCTGCACTTATCTCAGAAGTGCTCTCATCTCAACCACAGATGCTTCTCAGATCTACCTCTCTGCTCCTCACCCATTCCCTTCAGCATAACTGAAATCCTGGTCTGTCTCTCTGACAGTTTGCATGGATACATGACTATAAGTTCAAACTTCATGTTGGTAAGAAAGAACCTTCGATATTTTTCAGTCCACCCTGATACTTCAGGACAATGTTGCAGTCTTGCTTGCCATCAGGTCTATAAATTGGGTGTTCTTTGACTCAGGCCTCTCCATGTCTCTCTCTTTTCCCAGATACCCATCAACCTTGTATGTTATTTCTTCCTATGCGTTTTCTGTCTACCTATATAGATGTAACTGGTGCAAGCAGATAGCTCATACTAATTGTCTTTCCAAAACTACAACAACCTTTTCTCTGACCTTGGCAGTTGCAGCTTTACCCTGCTCACGCCTGCACTGAATTCTATTCTAATGGTCAGTTGCTTTAACTATGCCTTTCCTCTCTTTGTATCTGTGGAGATTTTTCTCAGCTGGGCAGCTGTGCTCCACCACAATTGCTCTCTCACTCCTCCTCCTCAAAGGGAAAGGGGGAGAAAATATGATGAAGGGCTCAAGGGTTGAGATAAGGACAGGGAGATTGCTCAACAATAATCATTACAACCAGAACAGACTCAAAGTAGGAAGATTAGTATGATTTATTGCTTATGACTAGCAGACCAGAACAGTGAGAAACCAAAAGCAAACTAAAAACACCGTCCCCCCATCCACCCTCTTCTATCTCCTCCCCCCCAAGCAACACAGGGGAATGGGGGCTGCGATCAGTCTACAATGCTTCTCCTCTACCACTCCCTCACAGTCACTCTCTGCTCCTGCTCCACATGGGGTCCCTCCCATGGGATGCTGTCCTTTCCCAACTGAGCCTGTGGGGTCTGCCCACAGGCAGCAGCTCTTCAAGCACTGCTCCCACATGGCTCCGTCCCACGGGGTCCATCCATCCCCCAGGAGCAAACTGCTCCAGCATGGGTCCCCCACGGGTGGGGGCAGCTCCCCCCAGACCCCCTGCTCCTGCGTGGGCTCCTCTCCACGGGCTGCAGCTCCGGCCCGGGGCCTGCTCCTGCGGGGGCTCTCCATGGGCCGCAGCCTCCTCCAGGCCACATCCACCTGCTCCACCGGGGGCTCCTCCACCCGTGGGGGGGCTGCAGCGTGGAGATCTGCTCCATGTGGGACCCATGGGCTGCAGGGGGACAGCCTGCTCCACCAGGGGCCTCTCCACAGGCCGCAGAGGAACCTCCTGCCCTCCTGCTGCACTCACCTGGGGGGCTGTAGGGCTGCTTCTTACCCTTCTCACTCTTCTCTCTGAGCTGCTGTAGCACAGCAGTATTTTTCCCTTTCTTCAATCCACTTTCCCAGAGGCCCAACCAGCACTTCCTCCTGGCTCAGCTCTGGCCAGCAGTTGAGCCTTTCAGAGGCATCTGGAACTGGCTCTGATCTGACATGGAGCAGCTGCTGGGCTCTGCTCATCAAGACCACCCCTGCAGTACCCCCTGCTACCAAACGTTTTCATGAAAATCCAATATGGCATCTCTCTATTATTCCTTCATGTTTTGTCACATGAAGTGTGTTTCTACTTTGTGTTTAAGTCAGTCTTTTGGTTAGTTCATCCCCTATCCGTCTCCAGTTTGATATCCTCACTTCCACTCAAGGACCAAAACTATCAGCCACTACTTCACATGCTACATTTTCAAGAACCCTTTGTGTTTTCTCCAGCAATGCTGCACATGTTTAGGTAAAGCTTCTATAAATAGATTCTAAAATTAACTCATTAATCTTCTTCAAAAAAAAATCTTTTTTTTTTTTTTTTTTTTTTTTTCTATACACAGTAACAACAACAACTTTAATAATTAGGCTATTTGTCATGCTGCCTAACATTGTCTCATTGCTTCCTTCTATATCCACAATTATTTGGTCTCTATCTGTTATCTTGTTTGTTACTTCAGTTGCAAGCTGCAGCTGCAGCAGAATTGGGATTGCCTTCTCTGTTTGTACAACAACTAAGTAAGATCTTAGTCCATAAGAGCAGCTCAAAACCATTGCCAAAATACTAAAAATGAATAAAAGTGGCACACATAAACTCTGTCAAGCTAAATGTGTGTCCAGGTGAGAAGCAGTGCCTGTTCTGAAGAAATTGGAGCCATCTATGATGCCAAACCTGACACTTTCTATAAGTGTGTCTGAAGTTAATATTTAAATGCTGTAAAGGCACTGGGACTTTATGGTGTTATCAGTCTAATGATAGTCCAGATGGAAAAATGGATGTCAAATAAAACAAATCCACCACTTTCATCCCTTTACAAATTATTGTACATTGCAGATGGAGATAAAACTGCTAATTCAGAAACTGTAACACTGAAGTTTAGATAACCTCTGGATGTGCTGAACTATGGAAGAAAAGTGCTGAATAAGTGAAAATAAAATTTCAAATGCAGCTCACCTTTCTCTGAATATTCTCTTGACCAATCTGAGGAATTGTCAAAACACCTGTTTTCAGGAAACATCACTTAGTGCTGAAAATTAGGCCCTGGTGAAGATTTGCCCTTGCCAGTTGAGACCCTGGCTCACCATGAACGACATACCTATTCCTCACTTTGCTTTTCTGGCAAACTGCTTCTGCCTCAGGGGTGAGGCCTCAGGAGGCAGTGAACCCAGCAACCCCTACAGTACACAAGCTTATGTCCAAAGCTACGTGCAACCAGAAAAAAAAAAAAAAAAAAAAAAAAAAAAAAAAAAAAAAAGCTGTAATTGCAGCATATACTACTTTGCTGTGCCAGCTTAGTCTCACTGATGTAGGTAAAACTAGTTGTGAAGCCAAAGAGGAGGGAAAGGCTTTATTCAATTTAAGCAATATAAATTAGACTCATATCCATGATTCCTGGAGAGTACATATGCTGTACATATTCCTGGAGAGTACAGACTGGTTAAGACCTTCCTTTTGATGGGGATCCATATTGAGAAGAGATAAAGATCAGGCCAAGTGGTATATTACTATATGTATGGGACAAACAGCTGTCTGTAGGATACTGACAGGAAGTGCTTCCCAACTGGAAAGCTACTGGATGTTAAAAGCAATGGCAAAGTTCGTTCCTTCCAATAAGCTACAGTTTCATCTGTGGGATGAGTTATGATGTGCCAAAAGCTCAGGTTTGGCTCAATTCACTTACATGCATAGCTGTTGATGCTTGTGCTGTTTTGTGTGATGGTTAAATCTGCTAGGTTAACCATTGGACTTGATGATCTTACAGGTCTTTACCAACATATGATTCTATGTGTCTATCTGTCTAAACACTCTGAAGACAGTGAAAGATAAAAATAATCAATAATCATAAAAATAAAATAAAAATTCTTGTAACCAGAGGCATAACCGCATTGTCTGCAGAGGTCAGGTAATATGTCCTTCATACATGGTGCAAGAAAGGTAAATAGTCAAGGTCTCTTGCAAGTTAAAATGGAATGAAATGAAAGTAAAAATGGGGCAAAACGGCTTGTCCTGTTCAGAAACCTTTCCTTCAGAAAAGTGAATATCTACCAGTGATTCCAACCATAATGCTGGTACTGAAATTTGGATGAGATCAAAAAATGCTAACATAGGGAAGTTATTTGGGATCACTCATTTGAAATCATGGCTGCAGAGTGAAAGAAAAAAGCCACAATGATACTATTTAAATGCAAATGATTGGCAAATGATCTGAAATTTGAAATTTGTGAAGATTAATATCCTGACTCAGTGCTGACTGAAATATTGTTGGGTTTTGAGCAGATTAAATGCTTTAATAGGAGCAAAGAAAAATAGTCATTTGCCAGATTAAAAGAATGACCATAGTAATGTTTTCTTTTTTGTTCTAAGGTAATAGAAATGAAAAATTAACTGAGGAGAAAATTCATTGCAAAAGCACAAAATAAGACTACTTGATGTCAAAACCCTTGGTTTCATCCATAAATAATAATAATAATAATAAAGAATAAAAAATCATCAGTTTACTTATCCCAGACATATTCTATTCCAGTCCTTTGCATTGTAAGACATTACCCTAGTGATGTTTATAAACACAAACCTAAAGCTCAGTTAATAATATTTTTGTGTGTGACTGAATATTTTAATATTTTGCATATTTAGCAATTCTTCTTAACAACATAATCAAGAGAAATTATCTAAAAAGTGATCAAATTTCATGTTTCATATGTAGCAAATAAACACGGGCATTTCTGTGTAACTGAACATTTCTATTGCCATGTTCTGATTACCCTTCATGAGTCCCTAAAGCTATTTTCTCTGCCATTACACAACACATTATTTGAAAAGGTAAATCATGGCAAAGCTTCTGATTTGTAAACAGACCAGTAAGAAAAATGCCAAATGTCATTATTTTCTCCTTACATCTGTCCACTTACAGAAACTTGAAGTTTTCTCACTATGATGCTGGTTTGGTTTGGTTTGGTTTGGTTTGGTTTGGTTTGGTTTGGTTTGGTTTGGTTTGGTTGGTTCATTGGTTGTTTTTTGTTTGTTTGTTTGTTTTGTTTTTGTTTTTGTTTTGTTTTCATGTAGGTGGCCAAAGTAAATGCAACTTGTGGTGGTTTCACCCTTATGGACTGCTAAACTCCACCACAACCACTCTCTTGTTCCTCTTTCTCAATGGGAGAAGGCGGAAAGAAAGTATAATGGGAAAGAAAAAGGCTTATGGGTTGAAGTAAGGATAATTTAATCAAATGGAAAAGAAAGAGGAAAGAAATGAGCAAAGGCCATGTGGAAGTAAGGAGAGAGAGAAAACAATTATTCTTTATTTTCCATCAATGAGAAATATTTGGACATGTCTTGGGAAGGAGGGCTCAATATGCATAGCAGTTGTTTGGGAGGACAAACATCTTCACAACAAGAGCTGCCCCTCTCCTTCCCCTTCCCCAGGCTTTATTGATGAGTGTGACATGACATGTTATGGAATATCCCTTTGGTTAGTTTAAGTCATGTTAGTGTCTTGGCCATGTCCCCTCCCCACCTCTTATCCACACCCAGCCTTCTGGCTTTGGGTGCTGAAGAGAGTCGTGATGCTGCAACAACAGACAAAACACTGGTGTGATATCAGTACTGTTCCAGCTACAAGTGCAGAGCACAGCACTGGATGGGCTGCTACAGGGAAAGAACTCCATCCCAGCCAGACCCGGTACAACATCCACCCCTTATTCCACAACATTTATGTCACACTCAGGTTCCACATAATTAAGGATGTTTATATCTTCTGATCATCAGTTATATCCAACATAGAGATTTATACATTCTTGTCATCACTATTCCCTCTCCCTTACCATATATATATGTGCGTTAATATATATATTTATATATATATTAACATATATATAACATATGCAATATATATATAACATATATATATGTTATATATAACATATGTAATATGTTATATATATATATATTTATATAACATATATAATATGATATATATATATATATATATATATATATATATATATATATATATATATATATATATATATATATATATATATATATATATATGCTTTTCACATTCTGCGAGCCTCTCCCAAAATGTTCATAAAAACTGGTATGCCTCACCTGCCAAAGTGGTCACTCAGGATGTGAGAAACAGGATTTCTGGATGACAGCAATTGCTTAGCTTGTGTCATTGCTGCAGTCCCTTGGTTCCTTTTGAAGTTTACCTGTTGTTGGTTCTGCAGTGTATTCCTACAGCATATAACCCATATAATTTCTCCAAAGGTTAAGTCTCCTTGAGGCATACACCTGACAACCCCATCATTTTGCACCACCCACCATGTACACCCAGCTCCCTGGGCAAGGACAATCCCATGAATGGGTTTGCCTTTTCCCAATGTAGGAGCAATCTACACTGCCTTCCCCAGCCACTTCCCTACTTGCACTACAGAGACTGTATCTCCTGCCACAGTGTTTGAGATTTGTTTCAGCAGGACCAGGAAGGCTGTCAGATTCTCTGGTGTTAAACATCCAAGTGGCTTCTTCTACATTTTATCCCAGATGTTTCATGCCACAGCACCCAATGCCCATGACATAGCCTTTAACAGCCTATTATACCTTTTTACCTTTCCAGAGGCTTGTGGATTATAGGGGATGTGATACATCCAGTCAATGCTGTACCTCTTGGTCCAGAAGGTTATTTCAGAAGTGATTCCCGTTATCTGACTTGATCCTCTCTGGAGTACCATGGTGCCATAGAACTTACCTTTCTAGGCCCAAAGTGGTGTTTTTGGCAGTGGCATGTTTTACCAGGCATGTTTCCAACCACCCATGCAGTTGTTTCTACCATGGTGAGTGCTTGTCCTCATGGGTTTGTGGTAATAGTCCAATATAGCTTCAGACATGTTCTGAGCAAGGTTGGCAGAATAGGCCCTTATACATGTATGACATCTTCACTATCATGTCAATGCTGGGATGGATGCTCAAGCTCAAATGGTCCCATCACCTGCACTGCCACCACTTGTTCCCCCCAACACTTACCTGAGTTTGGACTGAGCCAAACTCACAAGTACAACTCACAAGTACTTGCTTGCTGTACAGGGAGGTCAGCATGTTTCAGGTGGTAGATCTTGAAAACTCAGCATCCTTGTCTGCAGGGATCCCAAACAGACTCAACAGCTCACTGTGTCACCCCAACACCTTCCTGTCCCCACTGCTCTGGTCCTTGCTTCCTACCCAGCACCTCTGCAACATGCCCAAGTCACAGCATCCTGAAAATCCAATCAGAAAAGGAGCAAAGCTATATGGCGGAGTTAAAAAGCCTGGATTCAGCACTTCTGAGAAAGTAGAGGGGCTGTAATTGGAAGGATTTGTAAGTGGAGAGCTCAGTTAAAAATGGCTTAAGTTCAACGGTGCAGTTAAGCTTTGCTCAGGTTTAGAAATAACTACTATGTTATTGTCATTGGCAAAAAGCAAAAACTGCACACACACACACACAAATGTTGTTAGCGTAGTTTAAGACTCAATTGTTGAATTGCTGAATAAAAGAATTATTTTTAGGCAGATATAATTATTACAGGGAAACAAGCAAACAAACAAACAAACAAAAAAAAAGACTGGGCTTGCCAATCTGATCCTATGCTTCCTCAATAACCATCCCATCACTTCACCCTACATGGAGTGTCTTAACTATGTCCTTACTCACAAGGCATTTGCTATCACATCATACCTGCATTCATCTATATTCATCTATATTTATGTGCTACTCACATAAATATTCCTTTCCACACAAAATAACTATGTATCACTACTATCTATATAAAATTTACAGTTATATTGTATGATTATAACTGAAAGTAAAACAAGCTAGGCAATAACTGTCTGATAACTAAAAAAATTGCAGTTACTGGTGAACAAGCTAAAGCTAAGGTCCAGGCAGCCCAAGTTCTGGCAAAGCCTGACATGTCCCTTGTCTTTGCAGGGTTACCTTGGAGCCTGCTGCATCTTGACAAACAATGGGAAAACCAACTTTTGGAGAGCCAACTTCTACCTGCTTGGGAGTATCTCATGGGCTAGGTTGCTAGAAGGCAAAGGTGCATGTGAGAGCTGGGCAACATTTTAAAAGCATTTCTTCGAAGCTCAGGATCTGTGCATCCCTAAGAGTAGGACATCGGGGAAGGAGGGCAGGAGACCTGAGTGGATGAGCAAGGAGTTCATCGATTAGATCAAAAGGAAGAGGAAGGTTTATGAAATGTCGAAAAAGGACCTGTCCCCTTGGGAGGAGTATAGAAATGTTGTCAGGGCCTGCAGGGACGCAACAAGGAAGGCTAAAGTCCACCTAGAGATGAGGCTTGCAAAAGATATAAAAGATAATAAGAAGGTTTTTTTGTTGTTGTTTTTTGTTTGTTTGTTTTGTTTTGTTTTGTTTTGTTGGTATTTTTTTTTGTTTTTTTTGTTTTTTTTTGTAAACAGTAAAAGGAAGACTAGGGATACTGTGGGACCCTTGCTGAATGTTGGTGGTGTCCTGGTAACGGGAGATGCCAAGAAGGCAGAGATACTGAATGACTTCTTTGCTTCAGTCTTTGCTTCAGGGACTCCCCCCCAGGACTCCTCGACCCTGGTGAGAGGAGAAAGTGGCTGGGAAATGGAGGGCTCCCCCCTGGTTGATGAGAGAGTGGTTCAGGAGCATCTGAGTGGGCTCAATGCACACAAATCCATGGGTCCCTATGGGATGCATCCACATGTACTAAGGGAGTTGGCAGAGGTGATTGTCAAACCGCTCTCTATTATCTTTGAAAGGTCCTGGAGAACAGGAGAGGTGCATGAAGATTGGAGGATAGCCAATGTCACTCCAGTCTTTAAGAAGGGCAAGAAAGATCCAGGAAACTACAGGCCAGTCACTCACCTCTGTCCCTGGAAAGGTGTTGGAACAACTTGTTCTGGATGCGATCTCCAAGCATTGGAAGAAAGAATGTTATGAGGAGTAGTCAGCGTGGATTCACCAAGGGGAAGTCGTGCTCGACCAACCTCATTGCCTTCTATGATGGCATCACCAGCTGGGTAGATAGGGGGAGAGCAATTGCTGTCATCTACCTTGACTTTAGCAAGGTTTTTGATACTGTCTCCCATGACATCCTGATAGCAAAGCTGAGACAGTGTGGGATAGATGAGTGGATGCTAAGGTGGGTTGAGAACTGGCTGACTGGCCAAGCTCAGAGGATGGTGATTGGTGGCGCAGAGTCTGGCTGGAGGCCTGTGACTAGCAGTGTTCCCCAGGGGTTGGTGCTGGGTCCAGTCTTGTTCAACATCTTCATCAACGACCTTGATGAGGGAATAGTGTCTGCCCTCAGCAAGTACGCCGATGACACAAAGCTGGGAGGAGTGGCTGACACGCCAGGAGGCTGTGCTGCCATTCAGTGAGACCTGGACTGGCTGGAGAGATGGTCAGAAAGAAACCAAATGAGGTTTATTAAGAGCAAGTGTGGAGTGCTGCACTTGGGAAGGAACAACCGGATGTATCAGTACAGGTTGGGGGGTGACCTGCTGGAGAGGAGCTCTGAGGAGAAGGACCTGGGGGTCCTGGTGGACGACAGGTTGACCATGAGCCAGCACTGTGCCCTCATGGCCAAGAGGGCCAGTAGGATCCTGGTGTGCATTAAAAGGAGCATGGCCAGCAGGTCAAGGGAGGTGATCCTCCCCCTCTACTCTGCCCTGGTCAGGCCTCACCTGACCAGGAGTACTGGAGTACTGTGTCCAGTTCTGGGCTCCCCAGTACAAAAAAGACAGGGGTCTCCTGGAAAGAGTCCAGCGGAGGGCCACAAAGATGACACGGGGCCTGGAGCATTCTCCCTATGAAGAAAGGCTGAGACACCTGGGTCTGTTCAGCCTGGAGAAAAGACTGAAAGGGGATCTCATCAATGTGTATAAATACATGAGGTGTGGGAGACATAGGAATTTGGCCAACCTCTTTATAGTGATTTGTGGGAACAGGACAAGTGGCAATGGCCACAAGATGGAGCACAGAAAGTTCCACACCAACATGAGAAAGAACTTTTTCACAGTGAGGGTGACAGAGCACAGGAATGGGCTGCCCAGGGAGGTTGTGGAGTCTCCTTCTCTGGAGATATTCAAGGCCTGTCTGGACACCTACCTGGGCAGCCTGCTCTAAGGAATCTACTTTGGCAGAGGGTTGGACCTGATGATCTTTCAACGTCCCTTCCAACCCTTACAGTTCTGTGATTCTATGATCCTTACTAGGCTACAGGTCAAAAACTAAGGCTAGATGTACTCCTGGATGGTAGACATAGTCCAGATATGTACTGACATAATGTTCTTCAACCAGAGAGGATAGAATCAGCTTAAAGTGCAGAAGTCTACAGAACTGTTACTTTTTCTATACAGTTGTTTCCTGTGCCATACCAGTGATGAAATGTCAGTCCCTTCATAATTTGTTTTCGGCTTTTCTACACTGGACTTTCAAACAGATCTCTGGAGATTTGCAGGCAATCATAAATGAACTCTCTAAAGGAAAAGACAAGTGTTCATGTCCCCAAATTAGAACTGCTTTTTTCTTTAGCTGTGCTTTATCATTTCTGCTCTACCTCATTTTAGAGCATTTTGTGCTCACCACTTGTTTTCTGCCTTAAAATCAGTTCTGACACACCTGGGAACTGCTTTGTCTTTATTTATTTTTTTTTTGTCCTTCCACTCCTAGGTTATAATAAGACATAGTTACAGATTTGAGTGCTTTGAACTACTAGCTACTGCCCCAGTGTACTATGTCTTGGTTCTTCACACTTCTCAAAGGCATGTTTGCCCCAGAAGTGCTTTTACTCATCATATCCCAAAGCACATAAACTCATCATATCCCAAAGTACAAAGGAGCAGGTGGAGCAGGTCTTTTTGCATGACAGTTATGTTTTTTTTTCTTCCAAAATTTTTTGGGGAAAAAACAATTTTCTTCAAAAGATATGCCAAGAGACATCAACTTCCCAGACCCAGTTGTTTGAAATGGGATATACTTTAAAAATACTTGTTTCAGAAAAGAGTCTGTTGCTCTTTTCTATTAACTTTTCATTCATGTAGTACAAACATTACTAAAATCATCTGCTTTACTTAATTTGGAGACTTCCTCTGTAGAGGAGATTTCAAATTATAATCTTTTGTGACTGTAATGTGGTTGAAAAAGATTATCGTTGGCTAGAGTCCACACCTAATTCTAACTTAACACAAGCTTTGTTAGGAACTAATTTTGAAAACAATTTGGTCTTCATGTGCTAGATATCACTGTCATCCATTGGGAGGTTTATGTACTTCTCCTTTTTAACAGCATCACTTGCACTCATGTGAACATATATAGTATTAGTGATAGTTGTTGCTATCACTGCTTGGCTAGGATTGTCTCTAAGTCACAGAGTCTTCTTCCAGCTTGTGGAGCATCTGAAGCAATGCAAAATAGCTGAAAGACTGTCACTGCCACAACGAAACACCTCACTGTCATTCTAACATCAGCTAGTAGGGCTCAGTTTTATCCCAGAAGTAAATGCAATTGGAACACATTCTCTGTGAGATACAGCAGATTTCAAGGGGCGTGCTTTCATTGCACAGCTAATGCGAGTGCGCACCCAGAGAACTCTCACATCCATGATGTACTCATGAGACTCAAGGACTCCCTGACATCTACTTGCCACAGTGCTCTGAAGCATATTCCTCTGATCCCAGTCAAATGGTGCATTAATATCTCTCTTCTCCAGCACGCAGAGGAACAAAGGGAACTATGGCAGAATGGCAATATCTATGTTCCCTAGCCAAGAAAATAGGCTAGCTAGCACTTAAACCTTAAACCAGCTCAACCAAGTAAAAAGCAGTAGCTCATTCCCTTGGATTTGGCATGGAGCGTTCATAGAGACACCACCCAAATAAGAAAGTGAGATAACCTTACAGGGATAATAAAAGAATATCATTTTTTCATACTGGGGAAATCTGACAGATCTGGGGACTGAGCCAGAATAAAGCTGCTGTGGATCATGAAAGCATAGCCCCAGATACAATTTAGGTTATGTTGATTTACAATGTGCACCAAATCCTTTTCATTGTATGGTTTCAGTCTATATTTACGCAAAAACTCGAGCTCCATTAGCTACCTCTTTACATACCTTGAAAGGAGCTTTCCATTTCCAGAACAAGTTTTTCAACAGTGGCTGTGAGGTTATTATTATTTTTATATGTTTTCATAAATTTTTGCAACTTCATCTATGAGACCCCAGTGACATCCTGCCTCACAGGTTAACATACTATTACTATTGTAGTCAGTGAAATAGAATGTTAAACACAGAATACATACCATGCTCCTGGGAGTCATACTTGGAAATAAGTATTTTACTCTGAATAGATTTCCCTCATGAAGCCAAACATTCATAACATTACTTTGAGCCTATCAAGTCATTTTCTGAAAACTGAGATAATCTGTCTTAATAACTAAAGTTCTGTTTCAACAATGATTTTTTGAAAATACATGGGACTACTGATTTTTCTTACATAGTGCATGCCGAGAACAAAATTTGTTTTACAATGACATTTACCTAGCATTTGAGGAAGTAGTCTCATCATTTATACCGTGGGACTTTCTTCCATCTTCTTTTTGGATTCATACTCATACAATCTTCTTCTCAGCTAGTTGCATCCTGTAGACAGGTGCTGAATACAGTATATTTCAAGGCAGTAAATACACCACACAATTGACTGAGAACAGTAATAGCAGTTAGTATTTGATAAAAATCCCAAACAAGCACAAAATGCATACCACAATTATCAGGAGAAACTGGTAATGTACCAGATGTGGAGGACAATTTGCTGGGAAAAAATGTTAAAAAATAAAAATAAAAAAGAATAATTTTGAATACCAAATAATTTCATGATCTGTTCATGAACTAACTGGGAACATTAAATTTGTCTGCTGGATAAATTACTCATTGTGAAATATTTTGTCAGCATCATCTGTGACTGTAAAGAAATTGTTCCCAGAGCATTGCACTGTCATTTCACTATGGAATTAAAGTTATTATAAGCCTGTCTCTGTGTGGAAGTCCTAGAGCGAGGCTGCAACAAACGTTATAGTAAATATAAACCATTTTAAACATTAGTTAGTTAAGAGCGGTAATCATACCAAATATATGATCAAAATATCATCAGTTGGTGTCTAGATGCAGAAAATCATCAGTCAGCTGAACTCTGAAAAGGATGGGAACAAGCTAAGATGGGAGGGCCCAATTCTGCTGACATGTTCAAACTCACCCTTTCCCTTTCTCTTTCACCAGTCATGCAAAATGTTCTCACGCTCTTCTCACCCTCAAGGGCCCACAAGGCCCTTCACACATTCTCTCTCCTTTCTTCCTTCTACATCAGTACTCCTGGGTTTTTTTATCTGCTTCTCCTCTATCTGATCCCCTTTGGCTCAGACTCCTCCATTCTTGGTATTACTGGGCCAAAGCGGTCACCTTTTCAGTAACATGCTCATCTGAGCTGGGTGCTGCTGCTGCTGCTTCTCCATTCATCCCTTGCCTCTCACTCTTCTAAGGTGCAAGAAAAGATCCCCAGGTGTCACCTGGGTAAGGGAGATGGGCAATGAGTTAGGCAACACCCTTCTCTATACAACATAACCCAGAACAACACTAGAGGAACATTTTGGAGAAACATCATACATTGGGCTAGGAAGGAACATTCCTATTCCTATTTGCTGGCAGCCTGGAATCATTTTTGGAAAAAGCTGTCCTAGTTCAATGCATTTGGTTTGCCTTAGGACATCAGCCACTATCACATCCTGCTCCAAGGACACAAGTACACAGTACGGTTGCTAGAACTTAAAATTACTCTAAAACCATGTTTTTGTAATGAATGTCTATATATGCATGCACATAAACAAAAAATACAGCATTTGAATTCAAAGGAGCCAGGCTCACAGAAAAGAAGTGTCAGTATTGTAAGTCAAATCCACAAAAGAATTTGGCATTGTTAATTTTTGGCATTGATCATTTTTTTTGTGTCAGAATTCATCGAATGCAGGTTAAGGTCTGCATAATGTACACAGTAAGCCCAAAGTAAAAAATCCAGTCAAAGCACTTTTAGAGATGAAAGCAAAGAGGCCTTATATGTTCTCTGTGCCTGAAGCTCCAAAATGCCTGCTGTATGACTAACATTATTTCCCAGTACATCAGCTGGAACATATTTCAGAAAAGTAATGGGTTTTGGTTTTTGTTGGTGGTGCTTTATTTATTTATTTATTTATTTATTAATTTGGTGGCTTTGTTTTTCCTCATAGTGACTGAAGGCAGGATTTCTGAGAAAATCACAGATCTGCAGATGCCTTAAAACCCACTGCTGCCCTGCTGTTTCCAAATGATCTTTCCAGCAGGTGCCAGAGCTGCTCTAAACAAGAGTTTGCACTGAGAGCACACTGAGGGCCAAATCCACTCAGCTGGCAAATGGGATATTGGCTTCTTAAACATATCCAGACTCTTGGGGTTGAGACCCATTTCAGCTCAACTTTGAATCTCATTAGGTATTTCTTGTGGCATAACCCAGAAGGATGTCATATCACAACACAGTTTTGGTTACAGTTTTGAGTACTAGTGAGGTCCTGTTTGAAGGGACTTAAAATATTTAAGATGAAGTTGAGATATTCAGCTTGTGGTACAGGTTTCTTTGCTCCAATATTGTGTTTATCCATTAAATATGTATTTATTCATTATATATTCATATATAATATATATGTGTGTGTTATTAATATATATACATATATATGTATATTATGAATGTATACTATAAATATATGATATATTCATATATTTATATATTATATAATCTTGGATTGATATGGCAACTTCTGTCATCATCACCTCTTTCAAAAATGTTCAATGGCAGAAAGTAGATCTTTCTCTTTGCTCAGTGGGTTCAGTTCAGGGCAGAGTTTAAAAGTCCCCCACAAATTCTCAGTCTCACAGTTAATTTGGAGAAAATGTGTCTGAAATGCCATGGGCTGTGTGATTACACCTGACAAAAATCTGTAGCAGTTTTAAAGCCACTGTATATTAATTCCTACACAATGCCTAGAATTTCTGTCAGTTGAAATCTGAGCTTTCTTTATCCTCTAAAATCAATTTTCTTTAATAAGAATTCCACTGGGAAAAGGAGCTTTGGAGAGTAGTCCCATAAAAACAAGCTTATTTTTGCTAAGTTTAACCTGAAAGAATAAATAAATAGTCTTTTGCTTATGTGCACATTAGAATCAGTAAATGGTGTTTTTAACTTGTAATAATATATAGGCAACAATCTTAGCAAACTTTGTATAAGTAAAATGTAATATTTTAACTAAAATTTAAGTCAATATTAAAAAAAAAATATTTCAGTACATGGAATAAACAAAATATTTTCATATACTTTATAGGAGGTCTTTAGCACCCAATATTAAAATTTTAAAACAATCATGGAACTGAAACATTCTAAATTTTAAGTCTATGTGCAAGTCTGTGAAGGCCCTAAAAATACTTCTGTCACCATGACTCTTGTATTTTTTACTGTAATCATTATTCCTATGGGGAAGAATAAGATGTAAAGAGGTTGGAAACAAACAAGCTTGTGAGGAAATGTATACCTGAATATGCTATTTCATTGGTTTATTCTTAGCAAGACTAAGAGTTATACTTGCAAAGATGAAGGTACTTTGATCAACATAATAAAGGCATTTACCAGATCCTAGATTCACAAACTACTTCTGTTATTCCATTTGTCTGAATATTATTCATTGAAAGATCAAGAATAATAAATAGGACGTGAAATATCTGGCCAAAGTTCATGTATTAGAACTTATGTCACTGTTTAAAAAAAAAAAAAAAAAAAAAAAAAAAAAAAAGTGTTAAAATCAAGTGTTCATCACTAGTTATTTAGAGTCATAGAATTACTCAGTTTGGAAAAGACCTCTAATATCATCTAGCCCAATCTTTAACCTAGTACTGACAAGTCCACCACTAAACCATGCTACTAAGTTATACATCAGCACATTTCTTCAAGACCTCCTGGGATGGTGACTCAACTATTTCCCCAAGCAGACTGTTTTAATGCCTTATAACCCTTCCAGTAAAGACTTTTCTCCTAACATCCAACCTCCCCTGGCACAACTTGAGACCATTTCCCCTTGTCTTATCACTTGGTGTTTGGGAGAAGAGACTGATCCCCACCTTGCTACAACCTCCTGTTTAAGGTAAGGAGTACTTTACACTTGTAAAGTACAATAAGGTCTCCCCTGACCCTTCTTTTCTCCAAACTAAACAATCCCAGCTTCCTCAGCCGCTCCTCATAAGACCTGTATTTAGGATGCGTAATACGATAGAAATGTGTGAGATATGTATAACTGTTACAGGACATGTTGATCATATACAAGCTTCAGTTAGAAGAAAATAATCCTTTTCAAGCCTCATCATTATAAATATACAAAATAAGGTAATTTTTTGCTACTGAAATGTCCATTATCAGACATTGTTCAAAGAGATACAGTTAGGTTGTTTCATCATAAATGTCTTTTTTGTCCTTTCCTAAGTACATAAAGAATGTTTCTGTGAGACAACAAAAAAAAAAAAAAAAAAAAAAAAAAAAAAAAAAAGCCCTTTTTCACACTCTCATATTTCTTCTCATATATTTTTAGGAAGTTTTAACAACTGAAAACAATCCTTAACATTTTTCTTTGCCTCAGCTCTCTCAGCTCTACTGCGCTGTTGTCTCACAGGCCCTAATCTAGTCAGTTCCTGATAAAATTACAACCCTCGCAACATGCCCCAACTAAAACTTAACCAAGTAGGAATTTCAGAAGCAGAGCAATATTTTTCTCCAGTGCTGAAATATGAAAGTTTGGCCAGTTCTGTTCTGGAGATATGTATTTGCAGGAACAAGATATATATATATCAGAGCAAATCCTGTAGCTCAGCACTCAGGAAAGAAGGCCCAATACAAAACTTTGGATGGCATAATTTTATTACAAAGACATCCTCAGAAGTGACGCTGATGGAAATTGCCAGGGATTAATTTCCTGTGTTTTGAACATAAAACTTCTGAAACAAATACATGCTCTCATGACCCAAGCAAGATATATATCTGACCTTAATAACTTCTTCTGGGATATGCATTCTTTGTGATCAAGTCAATAGTTGCATCAAACAATGACTTTAAGAATTATTAGGTGGACTGCTCTCCTAAATCATTATGAAGATACTTTCCACATTGTTATACATATAATGTTGAACTACTAAATCAAATGTCTGTCAGCAGTACTTAGCAAAGTACATAGAATTTAAATTGTCACTGAGTCCAAGAAAAACTACTTCTCAAAAAGGAAAACATATTTGATGCATCCACAAACTATTTCTCTTATTCTCCTTACTAATGAGAAATGAATTATTTTCAGTATTAAATATTTACCAAATTCATGCACCACCAGAGAATTAGTTTTATGTTGCCAGCCGTTACAGTATATAGTGCAAAGCAGTATATAGTATATAGACCAGGTCCTGAGCACACTGAATTGAATTGGATCCTGCAACTACTTCACTTCATCTAATGTGTGTTGTCTTGGCCAAAGAGGCATGCCTATACAGAGGAGCATCAAAGGAGCAAAGGCAAGGACAATTCCAAGTGTAGAAATGCTCTTCAGGTGCAGATAGAGCTGGTATCATCTGATTGTGGCCAGAAATTACTTATGGTGGAAGCAATTTTGTAGCATATGAAAAATAATGCTTTGGTTCATCATACAGAAAACCTGACACAGCACTCTCTGACCTGGGAGAGCTTTGCCAATGATTTACAAATCATTTCCAACCTCTATTAATTTGTGAACACCTTAAAGTTTTTCCATCAACTGGAGGCCATCACTTAGCAAATGCCAGGAGCTCACACAGGCAATGCCAATAGACTCTCTTTCCTTAATTGCTTTTACCTGACTCATCCGCAATGCTCCAGGGATTCTTCCTATGATGAACTCTGCAGGATGCAGAATGAAAAAAAATACTGAATTTTCAAAATAAATTACAGAAGAAGAACCAAAGGCAGCAGCAATTAACAGCTGATTTCAGCCAAATTTTATTTCATTTCACCCTCACTGTGGATGAGAGGCTGCTCCCGTGGGTGCAGGAGCCAGGACTAGAGCAGTGGGTATTTGTTAACCACACAGTGCCTTTCACTGGGGTGCTGTCAACCCATCCAAGGTGAGCAGAACAGGTTGCAGGCAACATTTTGACCATGAAAAACATAATAAGATAGATTGAGACAAACAGATATTCATATTGACATTATTTACTACCAGGAAAAATGTGTAAAGCTAGTGCCTGCTAAATAAGTTTTCAGTACTAAACCTTACTAACTTGACACCTCTTCCAAAGGCCTGTTTCAGTGACCACTGAAAACACAGTAAATAGTCCTGCTGAAGTAACAAACTTTTGAGTCAGGTCCTGAAAGAGTTGTTTCTGCTACCATTGAACAAGACAACCCCTCCCTGCACCAGCCTCCCTCCCCCCGCACCCCAACCTACCACCTATCATAACACCTAAATTGTTGTAACATTTGAAAAGGGGTGCCATCAACTAGCAAATTGCAGTACAATTCCTATGGAATTCTTTCCCACCCTCTTAGAAATCTCAGCACATTAAGATGATTAGAAAAACAACAATCAGAAAAAAAATAATAATGCCATCCAGGCATTTACATAGAGGATAATATAATAATATTATCCTCTATGTAAAGGGTATTAATAAATAATACCCTTCCAGTTTAGGTACTCAGAATACTGTAGTGTATGTATCCTCACAACATCTATCTGAAGACCAGAAGCAATGAAAAACTGAGGGTAGGAAGTGATGAAGCACATGGCCAAATAAGGAAAAAAAAAAAAAAAATGTGTCTTGAAAACACTAGACTTGTAGTCCCATTGTTCTCCCTCAGTGTGTACTGCTTGAATTTTATAACCTGCAGAGAAGACTGAATAATGCAAGAAGCTATTAACACATCGCTCTCCAAATAAAATATGTGCCTTCACCTAACTACTGCTTTTTGTGGGGGATTAGAGGAGTTTCTTTGGACCATGTTTAATCTTGTTTGCTGGTATGTCCTTTTCTGTGTCCAGTCCACAAAAATTGCTTTTTCAACCATGGAAACAAAATTAGTCTCTTTTCAAGCAGCTGAAGAAAGTTTTGCACAACATGCACTTATGCAGGGCCCCACAGAAAAAATAGGCAGAAGCAAGGATTATTGAAGTGAGCAGGCCTTTACCCCATGGTACTTTAGAGCAGTAGGACCACGACATCATTAGCCCTACCCATCGTATACGGTAGGACCTTAATTCATCCAGACCCCAGAGAAGGGGCTGCCATCAGAAAGGTGGTGCTGATAACCTGTTCCTGAGCAATGGATGACCTCTGGTACACACCCTGATAGAGAGTCTTGATGACATGGCTGTGGAAGACAATCAGCTTAGAAGAGAAGAAAATGGATAGGAACAAGATTTGGCTCTGCTTATGCAGTGGAAAATGCAAGACAAGGACAGAAATGTACAATGCATTTAATGATTCTTCCTTGTTTCATACACCAATTACACAGCCTTTAATTCTATGGTTCAGTTGCCAGCATGCCTGTAAAGATAGGAACTGTTGCATAAGACTGACTCGGAAAGCCATTTTCTTTGCAAATTAATATACAAGTAGATATCAGTGTAAGGTTTTCTGCAGAACCTTAATTCTGAAGTTAATTGCACATCAGCCAGGCAAAATCACAAACACCATGCAAACAACAAATGGCTTATGTTTCTTTTCTCATTATATACTCATGGTCCAACACCTGGCACAAGGCCTGTTATCCTACATTGTAAGGGTGCCCTGCTTAAAATGATGGCACTGAAAATAGTGTAGTGGGTTTATATGGCAAGGTTTTGATAGAGGGGGACTACAGAGGTGGTTTCTATGAGAAGAATCCAGAAGCTACCCCATGTTAGATAATGGCCAGTTTCACCCAGCTCCTAAGGGACCCAGTACTGCCTAGAGCCAAGCAATAGTGTTTGTGCCTCTATGAAAGCAGATTGAAGAAAGGGAAAAATACTGCTGTGCTACAGCAGCTCAGAGAGAGGAGTAAGAAGCAGCCCTGCAGCCCCCAGGTCAGTGCAGGAGGAGGGCAGGAGGTGCTCCAGGCAGGCAGCAGCAGTTCCCCTGTGGCCTGTGGAGGGGCCCCTGGTGGAGCAGGCTGTCCCCCTGCAGCCCATGGGTCCCACATGGAGCAGATCTCCACGCTGCAGCCCCCCCATGGGTGGAGGAGCCCCTGGTGGAGCAGGTGGATGTGGCCTGGAGGAGGCTGCGGCCCATGGAGAGCCCCCGCAGGAGCAGGCCCCGGGCCGGAGCTGCAGCCCATGGAGAGGAGCCCACGCAGGAGCAGGGCATCTGGGGGGAGCTGCTGCCCACCCATGGGGGACCCGTGCTGGAGCAGTTTGCTCCTGGGGGATGGATGGACCCCGTGGGACAAAGCCGTGTGGGAGCAGGTCTTGAAGAGCTGCTGCCATGGGCAGGCTCATTTTGGGAAGGACAGCATCCCATGGGAGGGACCCCACATGGAACAGGGGCAGAGAGTGACCATGAAGGAATGGCAGAGGAGAAGCATAGTAGACTGACCGCAGCCCCCGTCCACCCGTTTCCCTGTGCTGCCTTTGGGAAGGAGGTAGAAGAGGGGAGGGAAGGAAGAAGATGGGGGTAAGGTGTTTTTTAGTTTGCGTTGTTTCTCACTTCTTGTTAGTAATAGGTGATAAATTTTATTAATCTCCTTATGTTGTGTCTGCTTTGCCTGTGACAACTATTGTTTAGTGATCTCCCTGTCCTTATCTCAGCCCTTGAGTCTGTTTCATTTTCTCCCCCTTTCCCTTTAAAGAGGAGGAGTGAGAGAGTGGTTGTGGTGGAGCTCAGCTGCCCACCTGAGTAAAACCTTAATAGTCCTTTTTGGCGCGCAACATGGGGCTCGGGGAATTTGAGATAAGGATGATAGTTGAGAGAAGTAATTGGCAAAGCATGTCCCGGATATTGTTTATGAATGCAATAGTTGTGAAGAATTTAAGAAAATAATAATTGTGAGGAATATGTTTTGTAGTGATGTGGTGAAGGGACAAGAGGTGGAGTGTTTGTAAATTGTCTGCTATATTGGTGTCGTGATGACGTTATGTTGGATTTCTATAGTAAAACCACCACAGATGCAAAGAGTGAAAATGCACAGTCAAGGCAACTGGTCATCACATCGGCATTCAGAATTTCAACTAATTAGACCAGTACTCAGTAATTGTGTGAAAATCACAGGAACACCATACAAGAAATCTTAGCCCAGAAGACATTTTCTTGAAACTTTCACCAGTCACACTGTTTACAAAAAAAATTAAGATAATTCTAAAAATATTCCAGTAAATGATTCACTATGCATAATTATGAATAGTCCAATCATCTCTAACAAGATAGCACTGCTTTGTTTTGGGAAGTTGCACTTCCCAGATAATTATATATTGACTTCTTAGAATCCTAATGAAAATTAATATAATTTCTCAATATTTGCATATGAATTTTCTTAGACCTTTGTGATTTTTTGGCATATAGAAATATGTATTTCTTTAGTCCTGCTACTCATCTTTATTATTGTTTATTTTCTGTCCTAACTTTATTACCAGACATCAAGACTTAGCCTCTCCTTTTCCAAATTACATCATTATCAGCCAGAGTTTTAATATTAAAAATAGGTATCATATGTTCCTGTTAGTCTGATGGGCTACACCAGTCTCTGATAAAGTACAATAGTAAACCTATGTAACAGTACTCCGATCTGCTATGACTGAATATTTTTCTTTCTTTTTTTAGACCCAGACAAAAATTTTCCCTACTTACTGTTCTATATATACTTAGTCAACTGTTCAATTAAAGAATAACACAAAAGAAAGCATGAAGCATGTTATTAAAATAAGCAAAACAAAAACAAAAGCAAACAAACAAAAAACAGGTTCCGAAAAGCTTGATGGGTAGCATGTACAAACGATGTAATGTTTTCATCTTCAACCTGTGGTTTTTGGGTTTTTTTTGATGAAGAAAAAGTGTTATAATGCCTCTCACATTCAGGAAGGTGTTCCACTCTCTTAATTGTGTTGACAACTACTCTGACCTCTAAGGTAAAGAGTGGAGGGAATCCAGTAACCTTTGTATTCAGTACCTATGAATCCTTTTAATGGATTTATAGGTTTTGATAAAAGAGCATGAATACACTTCTTGACATCAATAAAATTAACATCTGGAGACAAAGCTCTGTAGGTAATGGTACAGGTTGCATTCCCTAGTAGCTCCACAAACATTCTAATTAAGGCATCAGCCGATCTTCATCTGAACTATGTGGATTGACATTTGCCCTCAGATTTGACTCTCATATAAAACTTTCCATTTTTCTCTTCCCAATGTACAATACAAATAGAAGAGCTGTAATTGAGTTTGAGTGGGAGATGGGGCAAATCAATCACTTGTCACTCTACAGGAGCAAACTAGTCACAACTGAGTGAAGAGTTACTGATTTCTCCCCACCTCTTTGCAAGGGAATAGCTATTCAAAGTATATAAATGCGAGAAGGTAGATTGAGAACCTCTTTCAAGCAGCTGTTGTATTACAGGCACCACAGGTGGTAAGACAACAGCAGAAGTTAGGGATTGGTGTTTAGAGGTGGAGACTGGTCACTACTAACAACATAATGGAGGAAAAACTAGCCTTTGTTTCTCTACAGTGATATATTTTCTTTAGGGAAAAGTGTTTTTCTCCATAGTAAGACCCCTGTTGATATAAAAAGTTCATTGTGGAGGTTGATATGCAACATCATCCTTTGACAGCAAAGAACAGATTGTTAGCTTTAGTATTGATAATTAGATTCATTCCTGTGCTGAAAAGACTGAATAAATAGTGCTCTAACAATAAATAAATTAAAAAATAAATAATCAACAAACCAGAATATTTGTAAAATGTAGTACAACCTTCTGCAGAGGCAGTCAAATCACTACATATGTTTTGCCAATTGGTAAGCGAAAAATATTGACAGATTTACCACACATTATTCAGCTAATTATGGTGATGAAAACAACATTATATCAAATAACAACCAAGGAGAAACCCAAGCATAATGACTCTGATGAGGGAGACTATCAGGTTTCATAAACTGGGCTCACCACCAGCCACAAGTACTTCAGTACTTCAGATTCAGACTTGTTCTAGTTCCCATCACAGCTGGCAGGCTAGTCAGCTGGATATGGAGTAGCTTACACTGTGACTCTGAATCACAGAGATATAAAAACTTGTGGTTATAAGCTGTATCTGGGTGTCCTGAGGTTTTCCTGAATGTGAGGCAGACAACTGGACATGCCGATAGGGCTCCTGAGTTACTGGGGTCTCCTGCAGCAAAGACAATCTAGTGAAGTTCACATTTTAGTTTCCTCTCCCACAGAATTTTTCTGATGACCTTTGGATCAGAACTGGATATGTCAGTTCCCAGCTGTGAGCTGCATCAGGGTGTATGAAGGGTATAGTTATTTTGAATTAGGTATATAAAGGGTATGGTTATTTTCTATTCCTCTCTCTGACAGAAATATCTACCATAGATATATTTTCAGGATGGATTCCTGGATATGGCCAACCAGGAAAACACCTTGCAGAACTGGACATTAGTAGATATTCTTCAAAATCTCCATATATCTACAGGAAGAGGTGTGTAGCACTGGTATTTTTACCACCTCTGGCCATCTTGGTTTGTCTTTGGGTTACCACAACCCAAAGTCATCTGGCTTGCAAAGATTTGGATTCAAGCTAGCACCAGGTATAAGGTAAATCGGATTACAGAGGATCACATTCCCTCTGGTGTAGAAGAAGACAAGAAAGTTGTAGTATTGCTCCTATTTAAGCAGTCCTCACCGTACACAGATTGTTCTCTTCAGGAAGGCAAGCTGCCCACAAAAAAAAAAAAACTCCCAAAACTTTTATATAAACTTTTACAGCCCACGCCTACTGATTCAAAAATCATTGAAAGCAGGAAAGAGAAAGGCTATGAGCAATTCTATCTCTGTTGAACCTGAAATGAAAGCTAATAATAACCCAAATTATTTCAGGAGCTTTCAAGAGCATTTCTCTATTTTCTTCAGCTAAATTAAAATGAACTCACATGCTCAACTGTGCTTAAGCAAAAATAGTTACTATGGTTACAGTGGAGTTTTTCTAAATGTAGTACAGTATAAGAAATAATCAGCCAAAAAAAAAAAAAAAAAGACCATGTATAAACTGAAGGCAGCTGGACAAGCCTTTTAAAAATACCAAATAAAAAGAAAAACACCTCAGTAAAAATAATTTCTCAAGATTTATGCCATTTCCTTTATAACATTGTGAATAAGAACATGGTAAGGGGAAGGAGGTTGAAAGCAAATACTTGAAAAATCACCTATTTAGCATTTGTAACGCTGGCTAGAAAGGAGCTGACTAGCAGATAATATATTAATACAGGTAAGCAAATTAATATACATCCCAAGACACAATTCAATTGAACTATTCTTTACAGAGAGTGCTATTTCAGACATGTAAGGAACATTATTAATCAAAGAAAGCATATTGATTCACAGACACAGGAAAGAAAATACAAACCAAATAGACTATATTTTACAGGCAAGCCCCTGTATACTGAAGAACATCTGCACTCTGGTTTAGATACCCTTTTACCTCTCCACAAGGGAGAACAGCATCAGCATCTCTAAGAACAGCTATTATTTACAGAAGTAAAACATTTTTAATAAGACTGAGTGGCCTAAGAGAAACCTGCTCACAGTCCCACCTTTTGCTCTTTTTCTTTTTTTTTTTTTTTTTTTTTTTTTTATGTCTTAGATCAATTCCTTTATGAAGAAATTGTGTATATAAGGATACAATCTCTTCAAAAGAGAATCTAATGGTCAATGGAAAGCAAGTTTATTACTAAATAACCTTACTTCTATCTTACTCAATTTATCACCATCACTACACTCCACATCCCACACTGTGATGTTAGAAATGAACAGGGCAAAATGGTTAATACCTTGCCTTGAAAGAGAGGGTGGGAGCCTAACAGAAGCTCCTCCAGATGTGGTATTTCCATCAGGACAAAGAAGGCTAGAAAGTGGAGACGTGATAGTGGCAGTGCCTGTTCATACACCAAGTATAATCCTGCTGATAATATAATGTCCCATGCTTTGGAAATCCCTGCTTTAAGGATGTAGTCCAACAATTTACTTTCAAGAAAACAAAGTCTGACTGATTGACCAGGAAAAACATTATAAGCAGTTAAAAGACAGTACAAAGATGAGGATACTGCATCAGAGTGCAAAATGTCCTTAAATCCGATAGGCACAATTAACTTTGAGTTATAATACATCATAACAGAATAATTAATATTTCCTAGTGTTTCGTAATTGATTTTATCAAATATTTGGATGCCATCTCAACCGTACTTCTGTGAAGTCTTCTGTGTAAGTGAATCAGAGTACAAATTGGTGAGATTTTACTGTAGAATTGGGACAGCCCAAGACTGTGGGAAAGAAAGACAATTTCAGAAAAAGACTCTCCATCCAAACCCTGGAGCAACAGCTGAAATGAGGATTAAGAAAAATGGAGTAAGAAAACCTAGACACAGAGTCTTTCAGAGTCTCACATTTCCTATCACCCTACACACACTACACAAACACACACACAGAAAATAAAAATAAATAAATAAAAAATATTTTATAGACCAGGGATCAGAGAGTTATTTTAACATTTCCTAAACATCTGATTAAAAAAAAAAAAAAAAAGAAAAGAAAAACCTGAATACTGGATGGCAGAAAGAAAGCAGAAATAAAACATTTTTCTTCATACAAAATGTATGTTAAAGAAGACAGTGTCGAGCTGTTCAATGTAAGAAGACAGTGTCTAGCTGTTCCAAAGACATTAGAAATCGTAGAAGTATAGAGCTGTTTGTTACTGTTAAGTGCAACTGATGAAGAAGGAGATGGTGAGAAGGTGCTAGTACTGTTATTTATTTTCTGATTCTTTCAAAAGTAACACTGGAAAATAATCATCTGTCTGCTGTTGACATATCCAGTCTTTGAGCTTTAGAAAGGGTTAGTGGACTGAAGAGAGAGGATAGTTGGTTTATAGTGTCAATGTCACGTTAAGTGTAGCAGAGAGATATTTTTCTTTGCAGGTAAGAAATTCAAGCTTTTTGCTTTATGACAAAGAAAACGTAGACAGAGAAATCTCAATGGAAGTTTTGAATAATGATTTACCAAATCAGATACTAAAGGATATTTTCTTCTACTTGAGAATAATGTAGCATATTTGGAAACCACTTTTGCATTTAATGTAGTGGGATTCAATATGAAAGATCATATTTTGTTCTTCAGGGCCATGTTACAAGACCAGGGTCTTCATAAAAGCAGTAATTACATTGACTGCATTTTCATTAGAGTTGGGACTGTTACTTTATTATTATTATTATTGTTGTTGTTGTTGTTGAAACCTTTTTATTGTAGCAATGGTGCTACCAGCAACACAAAGATGTTGAATGTTACCATTACTATCATTGCTGTTTTCCTTCTCTTTTTTGCTTTCTGAATAGTTTGAGATATTTTACACATTTTGGGTAATAAAACATAGTCCCACTGGTAAAAGCTGACCTTAAAAAAATTAAGACCACAGCATAACCACTTGGCCTGAATCCCCTGAGGCTACACAGGATGCTATTCCTACATGATATTATAATTGGAAGACCACAGCTAAAATTATTTAAATTAATTTACTGTTCAAAGCTGCAGTGACTTAATGTGTTCTTGCTGGCTTAAAGTAATACCCCAAATCTCACTTCTAACAAGAAATCTTATATTTTTCTCCTTGGGTAGCTCTTTGCAACTCTCTCACCTCACAAAATGTGTGATTTATGAAAACATTTAAGGATTTTGTCTACCAAACTTGCTCAGCATTGGCTTATTTATGGTGATATATGAATTGTCCAAACAGAAAAAATGCAGTGTTCCCTATAAAATATACTGGTTTAGGTAGAAAAGCTGATTTTCTCCAAACAATAACAGGAATTTCTATTGTCCACAGATGGTACTAAGATCCTGTTTGTTTTGCAAGAACTCTGGAACCATAAATTAAAAGACCCCACTAGCCTGTCTGGGAATAATCCTAAGTAGCAAACGAAATGATGGGTGTGAGTTACTGCTATCATGCTCCAGAGCTCACCTTCACTATCTGGAAGAAGGGAGAGCAGGACAGAACTATCTTTCTTATTGTCATTGTGTTACAGGATGCTGAAATGCATTCAGTGCCCCAGAGCCTTCATCTTCACAGTCTCACCCAAACCAAACCAGAAAGTAGCTTCCACATAACATTGTTTCCACCTAGTTTTAAAAATATTTCAGATGTGTGAATTTATTCCTTACTTCTTTTCCTTTGCCACTTTTTATTGCTTCCCTCCTGTTGTTTAATAAGAACCTTGCTCCAAGTGTTTGGTGCTCCACATGCTCTGGAGCACCAAACGCTGTGACTTACTGACCAGAGAGATGAAAAGCAGTCTGATATTGAAAAGGGAATGAAAAATCTTTGAGTATCTCAGTTTGATGTTGTGCTAGTCTTTCTCCAGGAATATTTATTCCCAGAAGGGCACTGAAAAGCAGGCCTTAGATATTCTTGTTAATAAGGTTTAAATTACTACTGTCCTCAATTGCTCATCCTCACCCTTACTGGGTTACTTATCCCACAGCAGGAATGGCTGAAGAAATGTGCAAACGCATCTTAGCCTGTCACCTTAGCTTAAAGTGATGATAAAGTGGGTGAGACCTATGACTGTGATTTTGAGATGGGGTAAAATGTTAGCTTTTCCTCCTGCCTCAGACAAAGGGACAAGAGAGACAAGTGAGAATGGAAACTCTGACTGCCGCAGCAAATGATAGAGATAATCTGTTAAAGTCTGATGTTGAAGGCACCCTTTCTCTTTATTTTATTTTCTTGTTTTCAAGGATACTGTTCACCTCAGCTAACTTCCTTTTACTCCAAAGCCCAGTTATCTCAATACTTCATAAAAGACTGTGAAATGGTTGGTGTGTTTTTCCATATAAAAATTCTTTACAGCAAAAGCAAAAGCAAATAAAGGTATTGTTTAAAATAAATAAATAAATAAATAAATAAATAAATAAATAAATAAATAAATAAAAGCCCTGCTGAATACTTTGCATTTAAATACAGATTGTTTTCTCTATATTTTTTCCTCCATGTAAAGGAAGGTTAAAAAGACTTTAATAGTTGCTGTTTGCTATGAAACTGCAAATATTTTGGTCTCAGCATTTAATTACTCAAGCCTTAATGAACTCTTTAATGGAATACAATAACAGATATGATGTTGCCACATCTATACCTAAGTCCAATTTTGAAATGTTTGAAAATTTCACCAGCAGTTTCATAGCAAATATCTATTAGCTTCACAGCTAGCAATATAACTGAGATCATCCCATTCTGACGGAAAATGAGTCACAGTGATTTAAAAACAAAAATCCAAGTAATCTAGAATGCAATAAAGAAAAAGAGAGTCATGGGAGCTTATAACATAGCTTTTTTTTTAGACAAATTATTCTGAGAAAAGTATTTACTTTCTTATTAGGAGGTAAATGGATTTTTTTTTTTTTTGTGATGAGAAGGGCTCTCACTTTTTTTTTTTTTTTCTTTTTTTTTCTGCAATCATTATTCAAAAAGTGCTTATTTGATCCTTCAAGGTACACAAGGTACACACTCCTTCAGGAGTATATAGTGTTATGCAATTTTTTACCTCACTTATTTGGAAAATAAAAATAAAAATCAGTAACATAGTGCTTGTGATGGCTATTAGCCTGCAGAGTAGGGCATCCCAGAGCAGGATCTTGTTGACCTGCCTTGCCTGCACTCGAAATTATTGCCAATAGGATCTTGACATTTTAGTCCAATAACTACCATTTATCTAGATCACCAAACCAGAAAATTAGCACGTCTTGCAACATGAAATTTTAAAAGGAAATCCAAGGGGTGGAGCACTGATTTCAACACAAAAAACACAAGCCTTGAAATACAAGTAGTGTTATCACTATGCTGAATGTTCTGCCCATGAATAAGCAGTATTGCTCATTCCAAAACCGTAACTTTCATATTACCTTTAAATCCCATTGATGTATGGGAAACAGATGACAGTAATGTTGATTGACATTCTTCTAGTTTAAATTTCAATAGATTCTCTTACATGGTACTTTCCATAACATGGGTTAGTGATGGAACATGGTTGGTCAGGTTGATGGCTGAATTGATGATCTTGAAGGCCTTTTCCAACCTAAATGATCCTATTTTCCATACATAAAGTGTACTGTCTTGGCCCTAAATTAGTAACACCCAGAAACAAAAAAGCAAGCAAATGAAAACTGGTTCATTTCCAAATTTTCTGTAGGATTACCACAACAGAGACATGGGCCATGCAGTTATAAATCAGTGATGGCCTGAATGACACAGTAATTAGGAGCCCATTGAAAAAAAAAAAAAAAAAAAAAAAAAGTAAGAATAAATATTTTTAATTGTCTTTGAGACCTGAAGAATATAATCTGAAAACTTCAACACCAAGAACTAATTTACAACAGTGGACTAAAATGTGGCTTCATCATGCCTCTTTCTCAAGGTCAGTTTTCCCTCCTTTCCGAAATGTTTTCATTCGCCTTGCCTTCTCCTGAGCCCCTGGGACACAAATGTGAAAGTCTGGAGCTTTATGGTATCATGTTGTACTAGCTTTGATCAGCAAAGAGGAAGGAATGGGAAGCACACTGTAAGCACTTGCATGGAAAATAACAAACATGAATGCAAGCAAGACACCTCCAAATTCTCATTTGTCACCTCCTAATTTCTCAACAGGAAGCTGCTATGGGAGATGGCACTGGTTGAGGCTCTCTGTGGTATGTAATATCAGTGCTTTGTAGCCCTTTCATATAATTTTAAATATGTATACATACTTTATCTGGTCACCAAGATAACAGCCTGAAAAAGAAAATTATTAATTTGACATAAAATGTTTATTTATTGAGGCCTTGTTCAGTATACATAGACTTTAAATAGTGTACTGTAAATGGAACACTAACATTGGAAGTGTTCTGTAGAATTAGAATAATTCAATTCTTTTTTTATTAAAGTGCTTGACTTGATGGTTCTTGTACAGACAAACAAACCAAACAAAAAAAAACCACCATCATGAACACAAAAATAATCTGCAGGATATGATAATTACCTAACATTACTTTTTCTGATGTGTTTCTGGTTCTGTTATCAATGTATATCACATTCTTATTCTGATGTGATTGTGGTCTCTTGTCAGCTTCATGCCTTTTTAAAATAAGGGATATTACTATTCCACTGGGATAAGCAAGACTGTAATAGGTTTTCACATCTTTTAGTGCAGTACAATTGTCATAAAGGATTTGTTTTCATTGTAGCTCATAATTTTCTTCCTTGGTCAATGTGCAGTGTGATTGGTTCCTTTACAGTCTGTTCTGCTTGGCTGTCCTCCGTTAATTATCTAATATTCTCATTTACATGATATAAGCATCATTTTCTGTTAAAATGGGTAATAAATAAATTAGCCAGAATGAATAGAAGGTTGGATTGGAACACTTGTCAAAATAGCTACAGTTGATGTTTTTGGAAATTAGATGTAAAATCACTGCCAGACTTTTAAGACCTTTTTAAGTGAAACGATAATGTTAAAGCTATTTCTGTGAAAAAGAAGAAAAGGTTTCAAATGCCAGTAAATAGAAAGACATTTTAATAATTTTCTATCCTACCAGGAAAACAATAAGAATTGTAGAGGCTGACCAGGTAAATCACACCAAAAACCATTAAATAGGTTAAATGGATTGGAGAGATATTATAAAAGTGCACGGCATATAAATTTAAAGTTATCAGGCGGCTATGAAAAACATCCTATATTGTATGCCTATAAACGTTTCCAACATAGAACAAAACTGAGCACCCTGATATGTACTTAAGAGGTGAATTCTTCTTGACCTGCAACTGTGCCAAGATACATAATTTGCAGGAGACATTTAGTGGAAAGGTTCATTTAGTGGAATACTTACCTAATAAAAAATGGTATGCAAAATGAATATGTGTCCCTATTTCTCAGCAGTACAGTGGGGCAGTCAGATACTAAGAGGAATTCTAAAATAAATTGAAGAGACAAAATCATACATGTTAACATTGTTCATCTAGGTCTACAAATGCCGTTGTCTTACCCATCCTTATTTATCTGTATTCATACTCAAATTTTGTTCTCATTTCTCTGTATTTACAATAAAGCAAGGCATTTAGGAAGGGACAAAGATTGATTGTGAGAGCAGGATGCACAGTGCCACCTCTCCTGCACCCAGCCTTGACCTCCTCCCTGAGCAATTCTGCCAAAGCCTGTCCTAACAGCACCTGGAGTCCCTCTCCCAAAACAGAAGATTGACAGGCAGCTCTGAAACTTTTCCACCTCCAGAGATTCACACAGAACAAAACAAGCTGAGACCTTCCCACACCTGTGGCATTGAGCATTCTTGGAGCTTTTTCCTTTCCAGTATCCTCTAAAAATGGTCAGACAGTTGTCCTATTTTCCTAAAGTTTTTGCACTGAAATTCTGTTCTTACTTTTTTTTTTCTACTCTCAGGGATTTTTGTGGAAGAAATGTTCTGAGTGGGAATATTTTGTTGTTTTGTTTTGTTTTATTTTTGCCAGTTTGATTATTTGTTTGTTTCATCCTAGATTTCAGAGATATAGGTTTCAAATACCATCCTGCACAGTTACAGTTGGTTCATTTGCTTTTGGATCTCATGATGTGTCCCTCGGACCTGCCTGAAAACATGCACAAAGTCTGGCCTTTTCTTTGCTAGAAGTTTATTCTCTGACAATCTGCAATTTTCCATTGTTCCTGTGATTGACTACTGTATCCCTTTAGCACTCATTTAAAGAAAATACTAAAAAAAATAAAATAAAATAAAATAAAAAAACACTCGTCATTGCTTGGCTACTTAAGTTTTCGGTGACATTTCCAAGTGTTCTTATTTTTTATTTTGCCTCTATGGTTAAAGATTTTTTATAAGCAAAACCACTTTGTTTTTCCTTCTCTGTCCACCTTGGTGAGAGAAGTAACCTCTTGAAGTACTCTTTCTTTTAAAATGCAGAGGCTTTAGAGTCACTTTCTCTCCTACCTTAAATTTAAAGTAAACCAGTCCCTCTGGGTAGTGCTTTAGTATGCAATTGCTATTTACTGCAAAATAAGCTTGCAAAAACTATTGAGTTAATTGGCACTCTGTGTCTTTTTGTGCAGTTCTCCTATTTCTCATTATTTCTTGAAAATATTTTAAAACAAAATCCTTTGGGAGTTTTTCATCTTCAGCTGTCTGAGAGTAAAGACTGTGCAGTCATTTCTCCTTGAACTTTCTCCACTGTCCTATTCAGACAGTGCCCTGAACATTAGATAAATCTCATTTTGATAGGGGATTTGGGATTTTTAGAAAACATTCTTTGTCCAGGTAGTGCTTTAAATAAAAAAAAAAATTAGAGAAATTGAGAGACTTTCTAAACAGAGGAGTTCTTGTTCTGGGTTTATAAAAGATTTTTTCTTCTCTTCTTTCCCTAAGGGGAATGGCTCTCACATGAAACAAGTGAATCAAACAGCAGCCAGGTTGTAAGCTGACTTTTCATCCTCATGAAGATGGGTGAGCTTGCAGGCATTTTAAAGCAAGCCTGGAGGGCCCTGTGCCAGGGCTCCCATCTCTAGAAAATCATTCACTCCAGTCATACATATCCTTGCATCCCTGACAGAACTGAGGGGGTACTTCCACACCAAGAATCCAGCAGCAGCTCTAGTAACCACCTCTTTCAATTTGCAACAAGTCCTTAGAAATATACACTACTCTGGATTTAAAGACAGCAAGTGACTGTTTTTGCCAGCTTCACCTCTCTCCTAAATGAGTGACCCCTGAGAGGCAAGATTAAACATTCTTTCATTAACGCATCAGAGAAGAAAGCTCACGCATCAGGAAGGACAGTCACAAGAATACTGCAGGGACCTTTCCCTTACACAAAGCAACCCACCTTTGGATAGGTATGATGCAAAGCAGCCCATGTCAGGGCCTAGGCCACAGGCTGCCTGCTGCCAGGGACCTGTGTTGCACAACCTTATTCCTAGTTTCAAAAAACTTCCAATTTAGACTGCAATATTCATGTGTTATGCCCTGATTCTGCTTACACTAAACTTCAGGACATCTCACAACAAAGTTCAGGGCTTAACACTCAAAAATGATCAGAGGACTGGAGCACCTCTCCTGTGAAGACTAAGAGAGCTGGCATTGTTCGGCCTGAAAAAGAGAAGGTTCTTGGGTGACCTTATTGCAGCTTTTCAATACTTAATGGGGGCTTATAAAAAGATGGAGAGCAACTTTTTGCTTTGGCAGACAATTGCAGGACATGAGGGAATGGTTTTAAACTAAAAGAGTTAGTTTTAGTTTCTAACTAAACTAGTTTTTAGTAATCTAACTCTCCTGAGTTAGATTAGGTGTTAGGAAGAAAATCTTTTCTCAGGGGGTGGTGAGGCACTGGAACAGGTTGCCCAGAGAAGCTGTGGATGCCCCATCTCTGGAAGTGTTCAAGGCTAGGTTGAGCAACCTGGTCTGGTGGGAGGTGTCCCTGACCATGGTGGCAGGGTTGGAACTAGATGGTCTTTAAGGTCGCTTCCATTCCAGTCCAGGCTGTTCTATGATTCTATGATTCTATAACTAGTATGAGGTTCTCATTAGCAATTGTAAATTCCATCAGGCAGACAGATTCTATGCTGTATGAATTATCCATCCAAATACACATTGGTCCCTTAAAACAGTTTTAATCCATTAAGCCATGTTTAGCTACAAAGTTAATACAATAAGGTTCACCTCACCTGAATTCTGAATTCACCCTATACTCTAATCATCAGCTGTAGGAAGAAAAGATGGGGTACGTAAGATTGACTTTGGCTAGATGTATTAATCTCCTTGAAAATTTAATTTGAACTGTTTAGTGCTTATGTGCTTATGTACATAACCTCCCTCTGTTCCTTCTGTGCTATACTGCTTTCTAATTTTTCAAGGCTTTGTCCAAATTACCTTCCTATGAGTAGCTGGAGGGAAAACTTGTAATGAATCTCATCTTAGAATAATCCTGCCCTTTAAAGCTGTTCCCAACAGTCACTCTTTTCTGTGTCTTGAACTAATGAAACAGAAAAAAAAATAACTTAAAATTTTTCCAGCAACAGTGGCTATAGCCCATCAGTTAGATGCCTCTATAGGGTTCAGGCTACCAAATATTTATGAATATGGTACAGCACTCTACTTCATGAGTAAAGTGTTATTCAGCAGGTAGGAGCACTCAGACCTGCCTGGCTTGTTCTCTTTTGTAAAAGAGAGAGCACCTATAGTTAGAATCCCCAGATGAAGTACTGACAGCTGCCCACCGCCCTTACATGATCCCCCCATAGTCCCTCACATCTACCTGTAAGTCTTCTGGCAGGTCCAGATCCTCTGCAGCAGATCTCTGCTTATACAAAGTTTTAAGAACTGAATCTTGTAGGACTGACACACCTTGAAAGTTGTCTGGTCTGAAGGTCTATGCAGTCCTGCTGATAAGTAAATACCGCTCTGTCGGGAAAGGACAGCATCTTCCAATCTAACCAATGAGCTAAAAAAATATACAAAGAAAAGTCACTGATTCCATTAGAGACCCAAAGCTGGATTCAGCAATTAGTGAGTAATACACTACATGTATGCGATATGATTTCTGTAGGAGTAAGTACAGAGCTGAAGAATCTCTTTAGAAAAAGCAGTGTACTTCTTTCCCAGTGCAGTAGGAACAAACACTCTCTTTTCTCCAATAAGAAGTTGTTGGTAGCCATGGACTAATCAAAATTTCAGCACCTTGTAAACCCCTGTGCCACCCTGCTTCTCAGGAACCTTGTTTTGTTCTGTAGCAATCTCCAGAGGAGAAAAAGTTTCACAGCTTCCCATCAGTCTTCTGTTTTGAGACAGGGACTCCTAGTGCCAGGAGGACAAGCTTTGGCAGAATTGCTCCAGGTGGAGGTTACGACTGGGTGCAGGAGAGGTGGCACTGTGCGTCCTGCTCTCACAAGCAGCCTTTGACCCTTCCTTAAGGCGAATGCTTGTTTTTCCTTTGAACAATTTAACATAATGGCACATTGGTCATGTTTTAAATTTAGAGATTGACTGACTTTCATGTCATTACCTTGGTGCAACTCAGTGACAGCCCCAATGAAGTCAGTTATGTTCAATTTCTATGGAATCAAAATAATGAAAATTAGCAACATTTTCCTCAGTCTCCCTGCACCAAAAATCCCATCCTAATAAAGAAGCTATCTTTCATCCTTGAAGAAGATAGACTTTTAAACGTATCATGATTGTCCCAGTTCTGATTCACGATTGTCCCAGATTCTGATTTATCTTACTGCTTGTCACTGACATTGTGCTGATAGAAGCTTCTTTGTCAATAAACCATTAGTAAATATATATATGTGTTTGTTGATTCTAGCTTCTGCTGAGCAATTAAGTTCCATCTGGAAAAGGCATTTGATACACACTGCTTATTCAGAAGAAGATGCCACTAAGCTTCTGAGTCAAAGCATGGAATTTATTTCTCAGCTTAGTATGCTACATTATATATATAACATATGACTTCTCAAGTTGTATGCAACCATTGCATTCAGGTTGTCCCTTGCCACCTGAGTATTTCTATGACAAGGAACCAAAAATCCAGAACAGTTCAGAAATGGTGCATGGGATGCATTTTTCAATGATTTTCACTTGTTTTGTTGATCCGACTAAATTTTAAAACAAAATAGTTCAGTCTCTATTATATTTGTAATTAATGTGGGCAATAGAGTATTCACATACTTAAAATAGATTAATCTCCTAATTGTCCCACAGTCAGATTCCAAGAGAAGAGAGGACCTCTCAATACATTTTTTAGGGATGCTGGCTCCTAAGAACCACCTTCAAGCTAAGTACAAGAACCAAAGCAGGTTCCCTGCTCCAAGCACTCTACAGCTGCTGAGTATACTGCAACCTACCCTAAAGAGCTTTTCCTAACCACTGAGTATAGGGAGAGATACAGGCCTTGTAATTTGTATTCTGGTATCTTCAGAAAACAGCTCTCAAAACCGTACTAAAGTAATACACAAATGCAGACACTAACATCAAAAGATGTTCCCATCTCAAACAGATTGCAAGCTGCATAGCTTAGGTTGAGTATTGGAGGAAAGGGATACAGCAGACAAGCAGAGAAAACATAACAGCAACTCACTAATATCACTTTTTTTTTTTTTTTTTTTTTTTTTTTTTTTTTAAATCCCATGCAGTTCTTTTGTTTCTATCCCAAAACAAGCTTCTGATCTGCCAAAAGAGTAGACTCTTGAGCTTTTAGCATTCCTTGCATTACTGTTGTTTGGGTGGAGGAAGAGAAAGAGAAGGTTGTTGCTTGCTTTCTCTCTCAACTTTTCTCCTCTGCTGTTAGCACTATTTTCTTCATTTGAAATTGCCTGGAGTGTATCCAAACAGCTGAGGTCCCACCAGCAGAGGGACATAATCTATTCACAAACAAAATGGAGAAAGAAGCATATTAGAAGTGAAGTGAAAAATTATCCAGCATGATGTTTACAAGAAATACTGAGTAGGAACCGAGTGAGAAAAAATATAAAGTACAAGGTCATTGTAGACCTCGGCTGAGAACATAGGTGTGCTAATGAAAAGTACAGGTGACACAATATTAGGAGCCATTATCAATGCAAAGCGAGACTGAAATATGCAGAAATTACTATATGACCTCAAGGTCAAGGGTAATAGAGGCTGATCTAATGAATTCATACAAGGTGCAAAATACTATAAATGTAAAAATAATGGCAAGAACTTCTCCTCTAAGCTCACAGATGATCATTTGGAAATAACAAAGACATGTTAGCTGGTGCCAGACTCTTTATTATACAATCAGTATAATGCAGCCATGAAACAAAGCAAATACCCTCCTAGGATGCATCAGGAAATATATTTCCTAAGAGAATTATTAATGCTATTGTACCAGACGTTAGCTGCAGTACTTTTTTAATTTTGTGTACCGTGTCAGTCATGAATGTGAAGATTAACTCAAGCTAGCAGAGATATGTGGAATGGCCACTGGGATGCAAACAAGACAAAACAAGGCTGGCCTGCTTAATCTCCTAGAGAAAAAGCTGAAAGAAAAAAAAATGTGACTGATCCATAAATACATTGAATGGATAAACACAAGTGAAGGAGAAAAGCTATTTGAAAAGAAGGATAAAGCTGGCATTAAGAAATTGATAAAACTGCCATGCAAAACAGTAAATTCACCCCAAAAAGGAGACTGCAAAACTGCATGAAGTGCTGCTTATAAGCCAGCTGCCTGATATCAGCAGGAATGGTATGATATGATATGTGAGAGGGAGACAGCCAGGACAGCACAGGAAGGGTGACAGTGTGAATTCCGTTAAACAGATGTAGTAAATTCCTTTTGAAATGGTAGCGTGGCAGAATATCATAAAAACATTAAGAAGGGGCTTCTGAAGATCATCTAGGCTAATAACTACTCAAACATTATGACAAACATCAGGCTAGCCACACTAAATAAGCAAATTCCCTTGCAGAGGTATCTCAGCATTTCTCAGAAAAATAGGAAGATCCTGCCTCTAAGGAAATTAATTAATATTTTTTCTTCTCAAAACAGCATTTTTAATAGTGGAATAATTCTTCCAGTCTCATTCCAAAATATGATGGATGGAAAACTAATTTTCTGTGATCTTCTTCCTATCCCACAGTATGGGATAGGATAGCATGTTTGTCAGTATCATTGCATAGTAGGGACCAGTGCCAATCTCAGCCTTTCACAAGAAGTTTCTACATAAATGGCTTGTAATCCAGGAGCTAGGCCCAGCCAGTACCTTCCCAAGAGCCAAGGTAGGCACTTTATCATCATTTTTACTCTGATGCCCACCAACAGTCAAAAGAAACTCTAAATTCTTCAGGAAATCAAAAAAATAAGATAAAATAAAAGTGTGTGAGGTATATTTTGCCAGGAGAAATTCAATAATGTAATATGCCAAGAGACTTTTCTCTTCACAAAATAAATAAATAAATAAATATAGAAAAGATTTTCCAGATTATTTCAGAATGCTTGTCCCTTACTGTTAATTTGCTTTGGCATTTTTCTGGGTAATTTTACAAATTTGAGTCTTGCTGGAGAAAAAGAAAAAAAAAAGAGAGAGAGAGAGAATATGTGAATATGTGAAATTCATAATACCTCATCACTGTTGATTATTCTTGTTTCATGAACCCTTTGAAATTAAGCTCAGAGGTTTTATAAATTGGATTTTCCCAGTTTGCTCTTCATTCCTGCAATGCAACTGTCAGTGATGAGTTCAGCCAGGCTAAAAAGATTAAGAGAACTAAGATTTGCTCCAAATTTTCCAAATCTATTAGCTTAAAATAAAAGTTTGTCATTAAACATCTAGGCAGAAAAGCTCCTCAGTTGACCCTCTAGTTTATATTAATTTCCAAAGACAGCTGGACTTCCTGCACTCAGTCTCAAGATGCTGGATGCAGGCCAGCTCATAACACATGAATTTTTATTTATTTATTTATTAACATTTTTGCCCATTACTTGTTAATAACAATGTTCAGAATCAATTGCCCAGATTTGTCTGATCACCTGCTGGTATCAGGCACCCAAAAGTAATCTTGCTGCAGACAAACCATTTGCCTTTGTCCAGACAAGGTGGGGCTGCCTTTTGAAGCCAGTCCAGGAGCTGGTCCTTGGGGCTGCAGCAGTAATGGCGCTGGTTGCAGAACACAAGATAGCCAGAGTCGGCAACTGGGGAGCTCCACTCACAAGGGGACCAAGGAAGCCAAGAAATGGAGTGAAGATGCACCATTTACCCTGAGCACTGCAGCTCACAGCCCTGGGCACCATCCTGCTCTGTGCAGAGAGGGATGCCAGAGTCCCCAGACACCAAGATGGCTGCTATGGGAATGGGGGTTATCAACCAAGCTCCAAACAGGGGCTTCTATGCAGAAAACTATTCTGACTCAAAGCAAAATTTTCCCAAATTAGAGTTTTGTTTCATCATTTCATACTAAAGTTGGGTCTGCTGACAGCATTAAATTTTTCCAATCTGGTGGCTGACAGAGGAAGGAAATGTGATTAGAAATTGAATTTTCTATCACAAAAACATGCAGACAAAGAAAGTTACACACATTCAATGTATTTCTTGTAGACAATCAATTTGTTCTCAAAGCTTCTTCAGTTACTCAAATACTGAATACTCAAACACTGTCATGTGAGAGTGTGAAGAAACTGCAGGGAATGTCATTTTAGCCTGAAATTAGGTAAGATACTTAATAAGTTAAGAAAGCAGCTTTATTCTTATAATCTTTGTATAATTTGCATCTAGAGCCCTTCCTTGCTCTGTTTTGGTTTTCAAAATTTAAAGAGACATTTCCAATGCTGTCTGCCACCTGCTGTGGTGCAATCTCTTGATTTGCATGAATGAATCCTGACACAGTTTGGAGCCCATGACTATCTTAAGCAGCACACAAGTCTACGTATGAGAAGCTTTTTAGTTCAAATAGCTCAGCTGATTGTCATAATGCCTGCTGATTGCAAATATCAGAGTATCACCATAGGAAAGAGGCAGAGCCTGGGTACTTTGGGGACTAAAGCTAATACACTAAGCCTTGCAGAGATCCAGTGTAGAAATGACAAGGATGAAGCTCTGTAAGGAGAAGAGAATGTTGCTATTTAAATGAAGTTTTCCATTTTTTAAGTTTGACAGAGATAACAGACACGGCCATCTCCACGGCTTAAATAACAAGAAGGTTTTCAGGTCTACTGCACACTATTTAGTTAATATTGCATAAAACAACAAATTATTGGTTTGTTCAAATGGATAGTTTACATTTCTAATTGGCTGACTAGACAAAATATAATTTCCTTATGTTATCAGACTAGTGCACACAGATTCTGGCTGCTCCTTAAGTGACATTGAAGAAGATTCCTTGAGAGCTGTCAGATCTTCTTTGATTCATTTTGTCTTGTTTACTTGATACCCTGCCAGGATACCTGCGTCTCTCAGACTTTTACTGCAGTCCAGCAGCCTCCTTGTGGAATCTCACAGCCAAGCCCAGTTCTCTTGCTTCACTGGTGGCCCACCAGCAACCGTACCTGCTGCACAGAACCCAAGCGGGCTGGGGGGTAACACATGGGGTTTCCACCAAGGAGGTGAGAATAGAAATACACAGAAGAGCCTTGGGCACAGAGGAGCCCTCTTAGGCAATGCAGTCCCTAACCATAGCCACATGCTGTCACTCTCCCTCCAAATGATAGGAAATTGTCAGGACACAGACCATTTACATAAGTGGTGGGTTTGTTTTGGTTTGTTTTGGTTTGGTTTATTTTGGTTTGGTTTGGTTTGGTTTGGTTTGGTTTTCACAGTTGTTCTTTCCTTTTGTGATGGGTGTCTCGATTTTGATAAGATACCAAGGCACATTTAAGAGCAAAATTTTCTCACTTCCTCAGTCACGGGCAGCATTAAGGTCTGGAGGGCACTTGCGCATCACCACAGTTCATATTTTGTCAGCTGCATTTAACAAGCTATTTGCAGCTTCCTTGTTTTCTCCAGCACATTGCACATTTCTTAAAATTAGAGCAGTGAGAGCCAGAATTGCTGACAGGTTTGTTCGCTGCTCTTACCAACAATTTGCAGAGATTATAAGTCTGTCAGAAGGATATCACAGGAGATTTATGGGATTGCTTTCTAGAGTCATTCTGAAATGACAGTTAATGTGCAGATAGCTTTCCATCATATTCTCCCACCTGAAAAAATCTTCTTATGAACCATAAAAGTGTGTTTTATTTACAGAAAACGATGGCATATTGTAAAACACGTTTGTGAAGAAATAGATGCATTTCATATAAATCTACTAATACATATATTAATTTTGGAGCTACCACATTTTCCTGCCTACAGTTACCTGTTGTTTTGCTGTCATTGTGGATGGTATAAAAAAGGATCATCCACCAGACTGGAAAAGCAGCACACATACATTACAGTAACAGGCTCATGCATCTAGCTTATGCTGATTAAAGCAAGGAAATTAAAGCATAAATCTCAGAACCTTAGTGTAGTTCATTGCACTGAATTCCTGTGATGCAGAAATGTGCGTAAGATCTATGAACAACTGCCCAGATGTTCCTCTGATATCCAAGATCAGTAGAAAACAAAGTAAGTTGAGATCAAATACTGGATTCAGTTCAGCGATACACTAGAAAAAAAAACTAATATAAAGATGAACTTAACTTTTAATGTTGATTTCCACTATGGTGGTATGAATGTAACAGACCCTTTTATTTAGAAGTTAAAATTAATAATAATAATAATAATAATAATAATAATAATAATAATAATAATAATAATAATAATAATAATAATAATAATAATAACTTAAGTAATAGAACAAATAATACACTCAAGTTTTACCAGATAGAAACTCACTAAAAATAAGCCACACATCTGTACTGGGTTTACGTCAAAAGGGTTTAGTAGATGGCATTGGGACAGTAGAGGTGGCCTCTGTGAGCAGAGCCCAGAAGCTAACCCATGTCAGAGCCAGCTCCAGCTGGCTCCGAAACGGACCTGCTGCTGGCTAGAGCTGAGCGAGGGAGCAGCACTGGTTGGGCCTCTCAGAGAGTGGATTGAAGAAAGGGGAAAAAAACAATTGCTGTGCAACAGCAGCTCAGAGAGAGGAGTAAGAAGCAGCCCTGCAGCCCCCCAGGTCAGTGCAGGAGGAGGGCAGGAGATGCTCCAGGCAGGCAGCAGCAGTTCCCCTGTGGCCTGTGGAGGGGCCCCTGGTGGAGCAGGCTGTCCCCCTGCAGCCCATGGGTCCCACATGGAGCAGATCTCCACGCTGCAGCCCCCCCATGGGTGGAGGAGCCCCTGGTGGAGCAGGTGGATGTGGCCTGGAGGAGGCTGCGGCCCATGGAGAGCCCCCGCAGGAGCAGGCCCCGGGCCGGAGCTGCAGCCCGTGGAGAGGAGCCCACGCAGGAGCAGGGGGTCTGGGGGGAGCTGCCCCCACCCGTGGGGGACCCGTGCTGGAGCAGTTTGCTCCTGGGGGATGGATGGACCCTGTGGGACAGAGCCGTGTGGGAGCAGTGCTTGAAGAGCTGCTGCATGTTCGCAGCCCCCGCAGACGGCATCCTGTGGGAGGGACCCTGCCTGGAAAAGGGGCAGAGAGGGACTGTGAAGGAGCGATGGAGACAAATCACCAAGGAATTAAAGCCCTCAGTCCCCATTCCTTCGCACTGCTCAGGGGGAGGAGGTAGAAGAGAGAAAGGTGTTTTTAGTGAGCTTCTACTGTTCTCACAGCTCTAACTTGTTAGTAATAGTTAATACATTTCATTTATTACCTTATGCTGAGTCTGTTTTGCCTGTGATGGTAATTAGTGAGTGATCTCCCTGTCCTTATCTCAACCCTTGAGCCCTTCATCAAAATTTCTCCCCTTTTCCTTTGAGGTAGGGAAGTGAGAGAGTGGTTGTTGTGGAGTTTAGCTGCCCACCAGTGTAAAACAACCACAGCTTCAAAGCCAGGTTTCTATAACATGAAAAATGAGAAGAACTCAAAGTTCTTCTTGCTGTTGTCAATCTATTTTAGGTCAACATTCTGATGGCTGCACAATACATTTAAAATGAAGGAGTATGATGCATTATATAACTGTGGTATCTTTTTTCATAAGCTGACACTGTTTAGTTGAAAGAAATTCAGCTGTAGATGTGTGACTGTCCTGGTCTATTGTTGCACCACAGCAAAGGGCAGTCAGACACCGAGAAGCAGCTGGATTAGAACAGGATTAAATTCCTTAATGCCAAACTGGATAACAGTCTTAAACAGCAAGGTTCCTCGCATCCTTTGTTTGAAAACACAGAGTTCACAATCCACGGTAAAAATGATAAATAAGATCAACTTATTGGAGCAGAACGCATATTCATGGGGCTAAATGATGCTCTCAGAAAGAAAGAGCTTCAAGGCAAGGGACAGGCTCTTCAAAATAAGGCTGCAAGTTTGGGCAGAATGGATCTGAAGCATGTATTGGGGAGAGACTGTTTTATCTCTACTTTTGGACTTCAGAGGTTTATGTTTGTTTATTTTCTTGTCTAGATAGGATATATGCCTTTAGCTTTGCTTTGCTGCTTGTACAGGTAATTTTGTTTAATTGCTTTCAAGTTTTCTCCTCAATAGCTGTGCTGCAGTGGGAGGTAGTCTTGGTTGTATGCATATAACTCTCATCATCACAATTTTCTGTGGTTGTCAGGTATACCCAGCCTTTCTCTTTGTCCCTTGTCTTAGTTTCAGAGGGGTAGAGTTAATTTTCTTCAATGTAGCTGGTGCTGTGTTTTGGATTTAGGATAAGGATAATGTTGACAACACACTGATGTTTTAGTTTTTGCAGAGCAGTGCTTACACAGACCCAAGGACTTTTTGGCTTCTCATACTGCCCTGCCAGTGAGGAGGCTGGGGGTGCACAAGAAGCTGGGAAGGAGACACAGCCAGGATAGTTAGCATACCTGACTACAAGGACATCCCATGCTGTGTAATATCATCCTCAGAAACAAAACTGAGGGATGTTGGCTGTGGGTGCTGCCATTGCTTGGGTACTGGCTGGGCCTTAGTCAGCTGGTGGTGAACAATTGCACTGTGCATCACACATTTTATGTATTCTTTTCTTTTTTATTTTTTTTCTTTCTGTTTCTCATTAAGCTGTCCTTATCTCAATCCACAAAATATCCCTTTTTATTTATTTGTTTGTTTGTTTGTTTGTTTATTTTAAATTCTCTCCCTCATCCCACTGGACAGAACTAATGGCTGCATGGTGCTTAGCTACCTGCTGGGCTAAACCACAACATCCCTCTTTCCACATTTTTCTTTATATACTGAAGTAGTGAAGTGGCAGGTACACCATTTTAATCCTTTTTTTATTTTATTTTTTTTATTTTTTAGCTATATTTTGGCCATACAAATAATAGATAGGGAGTGGGATTTTTTCGTCATGATTTTTTTTGTGTGTGTGTATTTGAAAAAGTTGTCAGTGCTTTCATGTAAGGATATTTCAAGGTGGGAAAGCATATACATTTCCTGCTGAACTTAGTGAAAACCAAAGAGATGATGAGGTCATCCTGAGCAAGACTGTGGACTGATCTCCCATGGAGCTACTGATAGTATAAATGAGCATTTTAATTGCTTCTGGTTTTCCTGCCTCTGCATGTATCTTTATCCAAATGATTCCGACTCAGAAGATAGCATTATCAAGTGTTAATTATTGGGAGAGCAATTCAGGGATAACCAGGCAGACTTGAGAGGCCAGTCATGTGTATACACAAATAACTTTGAACTACAGATTCAAAATTTAGAAAGACTACATGGTGTTTTAGTAAATATTTATCCAGCTTTCTTTCAAGGTATATAAAATTCATTCTTAATCCTAAATCCCACACCTCCCAATGACAAGAGAATCTAGATCTGTCTCTTCCAGCTTGCTTTCAACTTTGAATAAAATCTATACCTTATTGTATACTGTAACATGGCATTTTGTTAGAACAGAGCAAGCTGATTAAGCATACAGATCATTCTTCCACCTCTAACCAGACACCTCCTCTTCAAAATGCATGTTTCTATGACTCAGCCTCAAGACTAAATGAACAATAGACACAACACCAAGTTGCTAAAATTCTTTGTGCTCCTGCAGCTAATGGAATCTCAAGTATTATCTGCTATGCATAAAGATGTGAATAAATTGCCAATGCTCAACCTCTTCTCACTGCATTTGAGTAATTACCTTCCCAATTAGTCACTGTAAAGCATTGCTAAAGAAAACTGTATTGAACGGTATTTATGGGCAACATAAGTACACATGATCCTTTGCTGTAGATGGAAAATGGAAGGCAAATACAATAAGACTCTCTTTGATTTAAGGATAAATCTTGTATAATGCAGGCTCCCTAATAACAGTGCAGAGCAAGAAAACACAGTGGTTAATGATAATGGGTTTCTTTACTGAACAGATGGATTTTTCACCAGTGTTTTTGATGGAGCAGTGCGGTATTTTACATGGCAGGAAGTCCCAACCACAAGAGAGGCATGAATGAAGTAGCTGAGTTCATAAAAGATTTAGTACAAAGAAGGGTGAAGTGAAAAGAAAGGATTCTGTGGGGTTTACCACATTGAAATGGGCTCAAAAAGAGCAAATAACGGAGTATGAAGAGGAAGCGGGAGACAGGGGTAGAAGGAAAGAAGTTTCAGCTAACAGATAGATTAATGTTAATGAAGCAATATTCAAAGAAAAAAGAAAAAAAAAAAAAGCAGTAAAAATTAAACTTTTGTGTTACCTCTCATTATTGAAAAGCAGCAACAGAGAGCTTGAACTGAGCTGCAGCCTCTGAAAGTGTAGAAAAAGGTCCCCACAATTATTACTTCAGGTAGTGCCATCACATGCTGGCTTCGTGTCCCAAGACTGTAATATCACTGTCTCTGCAGTCTTCAATGTTTCTTTGTATGTTGATGGAAGATCTCATTAAACCAATAGTGGATTTACCAAATTGCAGGAAAGGACTGCATAGGAGGACTGTGTGGACTGTGTACTTTGCAATGGCTTTTAAATCTGTAGTGGGTTTACGTGGCAAGGTTTTGGTAGCAGGGGGCTATAGGGGTGGTTTCTGTGAGAAAGATCTAGAAGCTGCCCCATGTTTGGGAAGGGCCCCATTGTTTTCCAGATCCGAGCCAATAAGCGATGTTGTTTGCGCCTCCGTGAGAGCATATTTAAGACAGGGAAAAAACGCTGCGCCACACAGCAGCCGGGAGAGTCAAGGGAGTGAGAGAACAGCCTGCAGGTGCCAAGGTCAGTGTAGAAGGAGGGGGAGAGGTGCTCCAGGCGCCGGAGCAGAAGTCCCCTGTGGCCTGTGGTGAGGACCATGGTGAAGCAGGATGTCCCCCTGCAGCCCATGGAGTACCACGGTGGAGCAGGGTTCCACGCTGCAGCCCGTGGAGGAGACCACGGTGGAGCAGGTGGCCCTGCACCGACGGAGGCTGCCGCCTGTGGAAGACCCCTGCCGGAGCAGATTCCGGGCCGGACCTGTAGCCCGTGGAGAGGAGCCCACGCAGGAGCAGGTGACCCGGCAGGAGCTGCTGCCCGTAGGGGAGCCAGGTTGGAGCAGTTTTCTCCTGAGGGATGGACCCCGTGGTACGGACCCATATCTGGAGCAGTTCTGAAAGAGCTGCTGCCTGTGGGAAGCCCACGCCGGATCAGTTCATCAAGGACTGCATCCCGTGGGTGGGACCCCACAGCACAGGGGACAAGAGTGATCGAGAAGGAGCGGCAGAGAAGTGCTGTAGACTGACCATAACTCCCATTCCCCCGTTCCCCTGCGCCGCTCGGGGGGAGGAAATGGAAGAGGGTGGATGGGGGGAAGGTGCTTTTGTTTTTTTTTTTCCCTTTGTTTTCTCACTTCTCTCGCTTGTTAGTTGTAGGCAATAAATCTTACTATCTCCTTATGCCGAGTCTGTTTTGCCCGTTACAATAATTATTGCGTGATTTTCTCGTCCTTATCTCAATCCTTGAGCCCTTTTCACATATTTTCTCCCCATTCCTCTTTGAGGAGGGGGAGTGAGAGAGCGGCTGTGGTGGAGCTCGGCTGCCCACTCGAGCGGAACCACGACAAAATCATAAAACTGTCCTGTTATATTTCTGTTCTGAAGGCCTCAAGCATTATTCTCGCGTTGCAGCATGGGAGTGAAGATACAGCCATGAGACGTGAAGAAAGTTAAGCACTTGCAGACCTTGGAATCAAGAATCTGGTAAGGGCAGTCTGTGCAACCAGAGCAGGGAAACATCTACGGAGGTCAGAATCAATGTGGACTTCTTCCATGAAGTATGTGATATTATTGCCTCTGCTATTACTTACTGCATTGCTTCCCCCTTTTCCCTCTGCCATTGCTGGCAGAGCTGGGGAGCAATACAGGTAACCCACCCAGTGTCACTCTCTAAAGCTGCAAACCCAATGCCATGCTTGCATTTTTTCTGCCTATTTGCTAGAGTTCTGTTTGCATGATACAAGAAACCCATGCAGAGCTTTTTGTTATGTCCTGACAGTGGGAGGTAGTTGCAAGGGATTCTAACATTGATGGTGTCAGAGGACTTTTGGATAGCATTTGCACAAAAGATATTGGAAAAATAATCAAATAAGTGGCACTGATTAGTTGATGATCTGCTGCTGAATCCCTACTTAAAATGCTGGTCTGCCTTTCAAATGCTTCCCTCATGTGCTGCATCCCATTTTGCTTAGTAAATGAGAAGTGTTTCAAGATACTACTCAAGTGCTTTTTCTCAGCAAGCTAAATGCATTTTGCTGGTGATTGAGAAAGCCTATTCCAGCTTCTGGCAGGAAATGACCAGGGCTGTCAGGTCAGACTGGGTGCAGAAGAATGAAAGACTCCTCATATACAATCAGCCCCCAATTACAGTTTATCAGCAAGAGAGCAGATCAGAAATGAGTTTTCTTTTCAGTTGGAGCTCTCTGCATACAGCCATATGAGCCTTGGTGCTTCAAATCCAATATATATCCAATATCCTTCGTATTTAGCTCCCTTGTAACAGTTTATCTATCAGACCTATCTGCTTTTTCTTATGATCACAGGTTTCTTTAAATGAGAAAAATATCAAAATATCCAACCAATGAGAAATCTTTTATTTGTTTAAAGTTTCAAGCAACTATCAAAGCTTTATTCTTTTACCTGTATTCAAGGATTTGCCAAGCTTATTTCCTTTGACAGATCAGTTTAGTCTGTGATGAATCCATCATATTTTGAAAGCTAAAGTTATCCAGACAACACTGAATCTATGAAACCTGACACAGCAAATCTTTTCTCCTAAATACTCTGTGAACTCAGATGTTACAGTGTGTCTGTCTACTTTGCTGAATATTTGTCTAAAAGTGTTTTACTACTGTAAACTAAGCTAAGCTCCTTTTCCCCCTTCCTCTAAATTTTTCAAGCCCACAAGGTAAGAATAGGTTACATAACACATTAAATACCATATTTCTTCTTACCTGGGGAAAAAAAAAAAAAAAAAAGAGAGAGAGAAGGAAGGAAGAAGTAAATTATCTTCTCTTCAGGGGCAGCAAAACTGTATTTATATTTTTTTTCTGTTAATCTCACAATAGCCAAAGCCTTCCTCAGTCATCAGAAATTATGTGTATTTTGACTGCTGATGAAAAATGCCCAGGGCTGGCAAAATTTTTACTCTTTTCTTTTTGTTATGGTTGTGCAGAGGTATACATAACTGGCAAGAACACATACCCAAAAGAATACAAAAGTACAGAAGAAAGAATACAGAGTTTGGGTTAGAGGCTTCAGTAACTATTTTTTTTTTCTCTTGATGCATAACTCATTCCTGTGGACTATATATGTAAAAATATCGAAGTAGAAGTCCTCACAAAAAATCAGTTTATTCTGCTAACATGATACAGGTGTGCTTCCTATGGATACTTACATATACATAGTCCTTGTTCAATTATATATATTAAATATATATATTAAAAAACAACAACAACAACAAAAAAAACCTCCACATTCAGCAAAGGATTTCAGCGACTCTAAAGTTTTACTTCAGCATCTTTTCTTCTCCATGTACAAAACAGAGACTGTTTCTATTGGTTAACAGTGCCAGTCTTCCCAACCTCAGCTATTCTGTGATTCTGTGAACATAATAGCAGCCTATTTTTTAGAAATTGAGAACATATAGAATATAAATTTTAAAAGCCCTAGTTCATTTATAGGTGGTCTTGTGAACATAGCAATAAAGTTATGTGACACCAAGGGCCAGGGTCTCAGAAAGGCTGCTGGCACAGCTTTTTTTAAGCTCAGCAGTTCTCAGCAGGTGTTTTGCAAGGAAGGAGCTTTGACATTCAGATCCTGTAGCAACAACAGCAGCATTTATTAGTCCTGAGACCAGGTCTTCCTCTGGCATGAACTGTCATAGCTCCACTGAAATTAATGTCTCTGTGCCAAATTACACTAGCTGAAGGATATCTTTTGGGTTTTATGTAGAGAAGATGAAGAGCTGAAAAAGCCAGGTGCTAGCAAGTGTCAGCTAAAGGACCATTGCAGTTTTCTTCTGAAAACTATTTTTTTTCTGAAGACTTTTTAAGAAAGAATTGTAGGTGGGATTGCATAAGTGAACTTTTTAACTCTAGTACTTCTTATCACTATTTTGAGTGCCATGTCTGTTTCCTGATAACTAATTAGCACTCTTGAGACAGACAAGGACTTCCTCTACTCTTTTTTCCTCCTGTCCCATCCCTTTAGGAAGAAAACAACTGCTGTCCTTTCCATAGCACAGAGACTTCCTAACACTTTGTCTGCTCACAGAAGGTGGAGGAGACTTCTTCAAGCCCTCTGAAACATAAAGCCATGTAGGGCTGTGATGCATGTCATTCAGATGAATTGCAGGAAGTGGAAGACAGGGACTATCCTGTTCTGTGTTTTCTTCTGAGTATGGAAGTGACTATTGGAAATGCCTCCTTTAACTAATAAGATGCTGCTGCATCTGAAAGGGGACACTCCAGTGCCCATACTGGATGGTAGAAGAAAAAGTTAAAAGAAATTATAGTAATTTCCTCTTTTTTTTTTCTTTTTTTTTTTTTTTCCTTTTTTGTTGTTACTTGTTTTTCATTATTGTGGCAATGAATGAATGTACTTTCACTTCTCCTGCAATACTCAGCAATCTTGACTATTCTGAATTTTTGGTGTAAATACTCATGCTATCTGCTGCCTCCAGTTGGTTTTTAGGGTAAAGAAGAGGAGGTTTTTAATCCCCTGAACTCTGGAGCAAAATGCAGCTGGAGTTCTTCAAAGGTACCATTAACGGGAATTGGACATCTCAGCTTTTAAATCAGCTTTGAAAATCTTGGCCTGAATGTCAGAGAAAGATGCAAAGCTCCATTATTCAAAGCTGTGCAGTTGTCCTTTGATCTATCACTGGTAATTTAATACAGGCCTTTGCTGGCTCTGGTCAATTATTTTCTATTGCTGTTTCTGATCTAAATGGCTTCTTGTTTTTGAGTATTTCACACATTTTGGTGCAACTTTTCACAAACTATAGGGCTGTAGAGAGCAAACTCAATGAGAGTAGAGAGCTGATTTGCTAACATAATGTTTGCAGCTGCAGTTAGCTGCCATAACAATATTCTGCTTTTGCACACAATGCAGCAGCAATACTTTCTTGATATCTTTTCAGTGAAGAAGGGAAAAGAGAAAAAAAAAAAAAAAAAAGACTGGTTTTTAGCTGGTTGCCTGTAATTTTTGACAGAAAAATCATCCACCAAAATAAAAAAGAGAGAGCAATGGTGCTGGGGAAGAATGCAAGCTGTTTACTGCATGTGAATCAAAAACAAAACAAAACAAAGAAAAAAAAAAAACACACTTCATAAAGATTTTACTTTCGAAATGGCCTATAGAGACTGCAAATTGGGCCAGGCTCAGATGTTCTTGTCCTGGAACATGTCTCATGGAGAAGCTGCAGGATATCTTGGCAGGTTGGAGCTGACTACCCCACAAGTGACTGTTTTCTTCTGAAGCAGCAATGGAGTCAGTGATTGTCCCAACTCCCTGCTGCACAGCTATGTCCTTCTTTCATTCCATTTTCCTCCACCAGCCTTTAAATCCTTCCTCTCACCTTCCTCCCAAAACAATGACAATATAGACAATATACAAAGCCAGGACAGGGAGAAGAGGCAGACAAATGCATCTTGGAAAACAATTTAGAATCACTCACAGAATCACAGTTATGCCAGCCAGAGCTGCCATATAAGCAGACACTGGTTTGAAATTAAAGAAAAATAAATGTAAACAAACCAGGGATGCAAGCCCAGCTTCTGCTGGGTGAGTGTTGATCTTCAAAATGGACATCACAGTTAACATTAGTGATGTTTTTGTCTGCACATAGCAGCACAGAAACATAGGCTCCAGAGCCACTCTGAGGCCTGGAGATACTCTGCCTTTGAGGAAGCCGAAAAAGTAACTGCTTTCTGCTGGGTTAATTAGGGCAAGTATTAACAAGAGCCGATACCAGCTCTTTAAAAAAGTAAGGTTGCCTTTTTGATTTCTCTGATGATTTCTCTGATGATGGTGGTGGGGACAGCAGGAAGGCTGCCCTAGGTAGGTCCACACAGCTGAGCACCTTCCCCCTGAGAGCCTGCAGAGACACAACAAGTGGCTTGATTTTTTCCATGAGGTGGTGGCTTGGTGTGACAACACAGAGCTGAGGAAGATGCAATGCAGGCTGTAAAAGACCCTGTCAGAGTCACAAACAGTTGGGCAGTGAGATGTGGCCCAAAAAATATATATATTAAAAAAAAAATCTTCTTGTATACAAATAAGCAAAACATAAGCATTGGTCTGATATTGGCCTGATATTACCACCTATAAGACACAGTAAGGTCCACAGACCTTGTGAGGGACAAAAGTTTACTTAGGAAAATGACACTTTTGGATAAACCTTTTGGAGCCTTCTGGGATGTGAAAGCCAGTTCTCAGATCTCATTCCCTAAGTTTTTTGCCTTATCATTCTTCCTCATATGGAAAACAGTAATAACTTTAATTTATTATGATTATAGTCTCTTCTTTCCTAAAGTCTGGTTGCTCTTCCATGCCTGTACCTCATTCCCTTGCCTGTATGACCTCTCCAGTTACTTATATACACTATGCCCCTGTTTAGGTTTACAGCATGCAAAGGCCTTGGGGTCTTTTGGTTTGGATATATCACAAGCAGTAGTTACAGATATGATATCATAACTGGAGTGGCAGTATTTCTGTTATTCCTCTTTTTTTTTTTTTTCAGTTTTAATGTTTTACTGTAGACAAAGAGCGAAATACTTTGTAACATATTTCAGACCACTGAAAGAAGTGACAGTATCTCATTGGCTTTAAAATGTCACTTTCTACACTATATTTATAATTTAGATAAAAAAATATTGATTGCCTGCAGACCTAAAATGTCAATATCTTATTAAATCTAATTCAAAAACATTATCAAAGAAGTCTTGGAGAATTCAATCTATTGGGCTCACAGAGGTTTCTTACCAACAGCCTAGAACCACAGCTTCTCAAAATACCATTATCAGGCATAGTCAACATAGGTTCACCAGGGAAAAGAGAAGATCCTGCCTTAGCAATTTGGCCTCCTTCCATGTTAAGGTCACCTACTTCATGGACGAAGGAAAGGCAGTGGATGTAATCCTTCTGGACTTTAGTAAGGCCTTTGATACCATCCCTTACAACATCCATCTAGACACATTTTCCAACTGTGAGATAGAGATTCATGCTGTGCTGGCGGATGAACTAGCTCAACAGTATAGCTGAAAGGGTCACAGTGAATGGGACTGCCTCTGGCTGGCACCCAGTCACTAGCAGTGTTCCCCAGGACTCAACTCTAGGGCCAGTCCTGTTTAACATTTTCATCAGTGATCTGGATGTAGGAGTGGAATGCATCCTCAGTAATTCTGCTAAGGATGCTAAACTGGGAGTTGCTGTTACCTCTATGGAGGATTGAGAGGCTTTGCAGAGGGATCTAGAGACATTGGAGCATTGAACAATCATCAGTGACGTGCAGTTCAACAAGTAGCTGGGGAGCAGCTCAGCAGAAACGGCTCTGGTGGTTCTGCTCAACAGCAGGCTTAGTGCAATGAAAAAACTCACGGAATTGACAATCTTATGTCATGTGCTTTTTAATTACCCTCTGATTTTCAGTCCAGTATGACTTGAGCTGAGGAATATAATTTTACAAAAGTAATATTTTCCATCATTTTAAAGTAACAAAAATGTTAACATTTTAGTTAACTTTTATGCTTTTATGTATCAATATGACTTTAAAGTTACTCAAAAACTAACAAGAAGAATACAGATTATAAGCAGTTACCATGTTTTAAGCAGAACTATTTTCACTTTTTTTTTCTTTTTTTTTTTTTTTTTGAGGAAGTAGTTGGGATATATGATATATACCAATTTTATGGATTATGCTTGTTGATTTGCAGTAACAGTTTAAATGAATAATTTGAAATCACTTGAATCAAACTGAGTCACCTTGAATGGCCCACCTATTTCCTCTTAACTAGCTCATAACCAAACTTGGATTTAGTTTTGTGATTTTGTTTTTGTATGTTTGTTTGTTTGATAATTTGCTATTATTTTCTCCTCATTTAACTTAAAATCTTTTCCTTCATGGGTAATCCATCCAATATTCAGGGAAGATTTACCAGAGCTCCACCTGATCCCTGAATTTTCTAAGTGGTTCTTAATTTTTCATCAGCCAAAAAGGTTTGGCTATGCTAAATCTGCAGTGTACAGTAGATTGCTAAGAACCTGATTTTAAAAAGGGAAAATGAGGTCATGCATCAACATTCTGCTTCAATTTTGTAGTCTTATCTCAAAGCTACTACACTATGTCCTTAATCCTTTGGCAATGGATGATTGTTAACCATAAATTGTCCTTATATTTATATGCTTTGCACTAAATATAAATTACATCCTTTCTTTGGTTTACTATTGCCTTCCTTGAATTCGGTCTCTCTAAAGAGAAACTAAGTGTCCTAAGTATTTACTCCAGAATCATTATCCCTCTACTGCTAAGGTCTTTTCTAAATTGCATCGATGGTACTAAAGAATCCATAGGTATATAAGACAGATATAATTTGAAATGTCAGTTACAGCAATTTGATAATATGCATGACTTTCTTTTCTTGATAAACCAACAAAAGCTGCTAGCCTAACTTAAGATTTCCTTCCATCTAGCTCCACTCCTGCAGGTACAATTACGCTTTATAGCTAGCTTGCCAGAACCCAGCACAGGACATGCTGCCGTAGCATTATGACTTGGAGAACTTTCAGATAAGTTGTTATTTATACGGATTCACTAGAAGGGGAGGAAAAAAAATCTTAAAGAAAAGTTAAATTTTCTTAAAGAAAAAGAATCAGGAGTCTGATAGTCAGTCATGTACGAACTATGGCTATAATTTATTATGTTGTTCAGAAGACTCTCTTTCTTTTAAAACCTGTAACTGATTAAGTCCAGACTGCTCGTGAAAGGGAGTAAGACAAACGTATGAGACCACCATACTTTTCTCTCATAATTTGGCAGAATATTTTGTCTGTGCAAAGAATGCCTATCTGGAGAGCAACCAACCATACACCTGCTCTTGCCAAAGGGCATGCCAGACAGAACCAATTAAATGCACTACAAAAGTTCTTTTTAACTTAATCAGTTGGCTTGAAGCCAAACACCAGACTTGCTACAGATTTGGGAAAGAAAATTAAAAAAAAGAAAAAAAAAGAAAAAAAAAAAAAGAATAGCAAAGAGATAAGAGGATGAAGGCTAATTCTTACACTGAATGTATTGAAAGAGACAAGCAGCAACAGCTCTAAGTAAAAGCATTTCAGACAGGACAACATTTTAAAATGAGGCATTTGTCTCTCTTACATATCAGATGCATACATTGCAGTTCTCTGCTTTACTTCCATAAGCAGTGTTTTCAGTAAATTCAGGGAAAAAAAAAAAAAAAAAAAAAAAAAAAAAAAAAAAAAAAGTGTTCAATTTCTGGGCCACAAAGCCTAGGAAAAAGTCCTTATTTCCCCCATTAAAGCCATGCAAGGCTCAATGAATTATTTAGAAAGTCCCTGAAGGTACAAACGTTAGTAGGACTAAATAATAGGGTGGAAATGGTCATTAATAGTGCTTCTTTGGTTCAAGGAGATTAATATGTGGCTCACAGCAGTGACCTGACCATTTCTAGTTAGTGTCAGGAAAATTGAACTTGTCTGAACATCATCTGATCCCTTTTTTGCTTCTGTTTAAAAAAATACATCACACTCTAAAAATAATCCATCCCAATCCCACGTCTAGAAGAACCTCTAAATCCATCTTGACTCTTGCAACACTGTTTTAATGCAAGTGTCATGTTTCTTGCATTACAGCAATGCATGTTAATGCAATTGGCAAAAGCCAGATAAAATTACTAAAACAGCCCAGTCGGACCACCTGCCAACTCAAAAAGTCCTCTGACCCATGCAGATGCATTGTTGTTCTGCTGCAGCCTGATGTGAGCCAGCTAGTACATGCCAGGTGTCACACAAAGCTAGCCTGTGCACTGCTGTCATAGCACAAAGCTCTTCTAAAAGTGAAATAGGCAGGGGGAGGGGGAACAAAAGCTTGACTTTCTTGAGCAGTTCTTTTAACAGTAAACATGAATCACCTTGGTCACCAGCTTTACAGCAACTGCAGCCAGTGTATGAAGCTAACGTGTATGTTCAAGTCACTGTACAACCACAGCATAAGAGTTACATGCTTTGCACTGGTTAATTTTTGTCACATTTTTCCTGATGATACCCTGTTCTGTTGTATTATGCAAAGTGAGTACGCTTTCACACTGTACATAACCTCCTTACAATAAAATGAAAGTAGACCAGCATCATTAAATAAGCCTTATTGTCTTCATATCAACAATGATCTCATCTGACATCAGGGACTGCAACTATGCTGTTTCTCCTGCTATATTAGACACCACTGATTTTCCTATTTGTTCCATGCTTTCCTGCACAGAAGAGAAATTGCTTCATTTTGTCAGTTAATGCTTATGGTAGAAAGGAGTTGATTTTTTTTCAGGAAAAACAAGTCAAAATAACTTTGTATTCTGTATTCAGAAATCTACAGAGAGTTGAGGCTATTACTTTTTTAATAATTAATTCTGATGGCCACATATTTCTGAAAGCCAAAGGAATATAGTCATGAGACTATTAAAAAGAAAAAAAGAAAAAAAAAAAAAAAAAAAAAAAAAAAAAGAATGACTGTCCCCTGTACTGTCTATGTCTAGCAATTTATCAATCTGTGTACAATGAATCACTGGTGGGCCATAAATTATGAAATGCTACAACTTCAGACTGTTATGAAAACACACAAAACTCTCTGTGAATAAGAAAGGAATAAAATTTGGGAAGATGAAAAGTAACAAGCATTGAAAGCTTGCCAGCTTGTATTTGGCTGGAAACGAAAAGTACTCTGCAGGCATTTCAAAAATGTGATGTGGATTATTTTCAAAATAATTAGACTATCCTCAGGTATTTTTTTTTGAAAGTCTTAGGTGGTTCTTTGATTGATACAGTCTGTGAAATGCAAGTAGATATCACAGCCTTGACATGAGCAGCCCATACACAAAGGCAAAGGGTAACTCAGACAAGGCATGCTCAGGTGTTTGCTCCATTCAGATCCTGATAAATCTGCTACAAGGGAAGATGTTGAGGTGAGAGGGGCATATTGAAAGACAGACTGCTAAACATAGAGATACTTGTTCTCTCTGCTCATCTGTCCTCAATATGACACAATTTCTTTGAGGTGACTTGAAATGGCCATAAGCTGCCTTAAACAGTACCCACAGCAAAGGATTCAGTAGCTGAGCAAACATACAGAGCACATGAAACATATTATGAAAAAAAAAAAAGAACGTACCCTTGGATGTGTAAAATCAGGTTTTGTTCCCTTTTCTTATATGCTTTCCTTTGTATATTTCTATCAAGATCTTTTTATAAGACTGTTCAGACAAAGTTAGCACAAGGCTTTGCAAACAGGAAAAGAGACTAAATTAAGAGAAATATTTGCTTGCTTAAAGGCACTAACAGTACAAAAATCTGCACTTGATTAAGGGAAATCGTTAACAGTTCACTCAACATTACATTACAAGAATGAAGACATCAGACATGAATAGATGATATATCTATAAACTACAATTAAAAATTAATAACTCCATTGTTTGTTCTTATAGTTTTGATCATACAGAAATGTAACATTCTATTTAAGCGTGTTTTAGATAGAAAGATTTAATATAAATACAGAGTCATGTGAAACATAGAGCTGGCTAAATTTTGCAAAAGTATTTTCTACAACTAGTCGTACTTTGAAATGCAGCTCAGTTACATCAGAAATTCATCTTAATCAGCTCTTGTTAACATCTGCATCATTAGCACTTTTTTGTGACTGTGGAAAGATGATTCCTCCCACAAAAGTGGGCACTGCACCTGAGGAAAGAGCATCTTCATCCACAACTGCCTGTCTAATGCTGCCACCACTTTTTGGGCTGTGACCCATCTCTGCTGCTGTGAAAGAGTCTCCTCTAAACCCAGAGCAGAGCTGATATAAACAGCCATACCCACAGATGAAAACGTGTGGTGGGCAACAACATGGTCCATAGGCATTCAGAGACAGAATATGTTCACCAAGTGTTGAATAGGGAATGTCCCAGGCAACTTTCCAAAGTTGCTGGTAATGCTATGGCACCAGAAAGAGGTAGGTATCAAAATGGCATGCAGCATTTTCATGAACAGCTTGTGAGTAGGGATATATATATATATATATATATACATATATTTCTCAATAGATCATTCGCAATTAATGTTTCAATCTTTTCTTCCCAGTGATGCAGATAGTGCTACTTCAATCTCTATATGAAGGTACAAAGAAAGAAAGAAAGCACTCCAAGTTCTGGTGCAAAGAAAGAAAGAAAGCACTCCAGGTTCTCAGTTTCCGGAATGCCATCCACTGGAAACGACCTCTCCACCCCAGAAGCTGCAAGTAGCATAAAGAGACCTGTGCTCTGACCAACTTTTGTCATTTTAACTGACATCTCTTTTTGGCCATTTACCAGCCTTTTTGTAGAATGAATACCAGGCGAAAATAACTCCTGGTTACACTGCACTGCAGATCTCATATAAAAGGAACTTCATTAAACTGTAAATTAGCCTTACTAATAATTAAAATTAAGGGACATGGACCTTTAAAATAATGTTAAACCTTTAACATGTACAGGTGCAAAACATTACAGTATATTTGAATACAGCAATCAAAGAACCATAGAACATCTTGGGATGGAAGGAACCTTAAAGATCACCCAGTTCCAACCCCCTGACATAGGCAGGAACACCACTCACTAGATCAGGTTGCTCAGGTTGTCCAACCTGGTCTTGAACACCTCCAGAGATGGGACATCCACAACTTCTCTGGGCAACCTGTTCCAGTGCCATGCTACCCTCTGAGTAAAGAATTTCCTCCTAGCATCTAAACTAACTCTTTCTTATTTTAGTTTAAAGTTGTTAAAAAGCCTTTAATGCACCAGATACTTGAATAAGGTTCCTGGCAAAAAAATGGTAAAATAAAACCAAGTGAGGTCTATGTTCACCTGCTATTCTGGGTGGAAAATAATCCCTTTGGTAGTTCCTTTCTCAGAGATCTCCCTTAGACTGAGGTTCTGACTTGTGCAATTTACAGTTACAGCATTTTTTTTACTGACAATTCAAGACTTCAGCACTGGGCACTGTAGCATATTCATCACAGTGTCCATGTCTGCTGGCATACAGCTAGCCATGCAGTCCAGCCAACCTTATATTGAGCACATTTGAGTTAATGTGGTTTGACAGCTTGTCTGCCAAGTATTGCAGTCATAAACCCTCATCCAAACTGTGATAAGTGGAAAAGACTAACTGGATCCAGCTCCAGACACAAACCATTTGTCTCCACAGGATATATTTCAACCTTCAAGATAGCACAGTTGCAGAGAACAGAAGCATGAGCATGTATACAATTGCCATACACTGTAAACTGAAATGCATATGTACGTGATTTTACAAAGCTTCCACTTCACCAAAATAGTGATTGAGAATCAGCCCAGCTATGTTGGTAAAAATCAATGTGCAAAACCAGGATGAGACTGACAAGTAGAAAGAGAGGAACCTACAGAGCTACCCGTTCATAGTTCAGTGCAGACAGATAGCCCAGCACTTGGTCTTTATTTGGTGTTTAACTAAACTATGTGACTTTTTCTTGCCTGAAGGAGTGGATTGGGTAGTGCATGTGAATAATTCCTTTCCTAGGATTTAGCAACAGAATATGAACTACCTTCCTTATGGTATTTTAAACCTTCTGCTACTCACACTTGCTATATGTTCTTGCTATATGGAAGTATTTAAAAGACGTTTAGATGTAGAGCTTAGGGATATGGTTTAGTGGGGACTGTTAGCGTTAGGTCAGAGGTTGGACTCGATGATCTTGAGGTCTCTTCCAACCTAGAAATTCTGTGATTCTGTGATTCTGTGATTTACTCTGATGAAAGAATGTAGTGCTTTTTTTTTTTTTTTTTTTTTTTTCCTACTGTCCTACTGTCTTGTCCCCTGAAATTTCTTACCAAAATTCCTGTGTACAAATTTCTGTATCTACAGGTGGACTGAGCCACAAGCGTTTTGTCTCTGGCATCTCTGCTAAGAACTGTTTAATGCATGATTAACTTCATATTTTTTATTTTCACATTCTTACCATGTAATACCAATGGAAGAAGGACATTGTGAAAGAGTTCTAAAAAAAAAATTCTATCCGATTTTTTAAAAGCCAGCATGATTTATATATTTCATAATTAATGCTTCCTTCACATAATACTAGCAGTGAGTGCAAGAGGGAGTTCCCTTCACCTCCTCAACATTCCTTCTTTCAGAGGCTGACTATATCCCAGGCTTAACATTCAAATTTCTTCCTGCTGCAATACGTTTTTTATTAAACATCTGTCTGCTTGGGGACAGGGATTAAGTGCTGATATTCTCCTGCATTCATTCCTGCTGCTTTTGTACACATTTTAAAAGGAAAAAAAAAAAAAGCAATTCTATTTTTCTATTTTGATGGGAAAGAAAGGAGACTATACATAGAACTGGCCATTATTGGTATCAAAGGAATAAATATCTCTGAGTTGCTTTCTGCCTTCTGATTCTGTCCATAAGAATATCTAACTTCAACAACAACCCTAATTTTGTCGGTCTTTTAGGTCTTCAAGTAAGCTCAAATCAAACCATTTTCTACTGAACTGCTGCATTTTCTACTGCTGGTCTCTCCAGCTTCTGACTGCCTTCTGCAGTCCAATCAGACCCACAGTACCGTCAAACAGCCTTAACCAACAGATATACAAAGTGCTACCATGTTTGTGATGAAGTAATATGTCAATTAAAACTAGTTGATTTTGTTTAGTAACGCAAATAGTTCTTTCAACAATATCGATGGAACTAATTGATTTTTTTTTATGTAATTTCAAATTACAATTTTAGTATATAGCAAAACTAATTAAATTTAGATTTGAATTTAGGATCCCTCTGATGTGATTCCTTTTTTTTTTTTTTTTTTTTTTTTCCTCTGCTTCTTCAGGAAAAGAAGGATGGAGTTACAAGAGAGGAGGAGTATTTTGCTTTGTCTCTTCCTATTCCATTTGATGGCACACAGAAGGTGCACCCTAATCTTTGTAGTCTTCAGGGCCAAGGGTACTTCTGCTGTCATATCTATGTCTTCACCGGAACAGCCCTTACATTCTGGTGTTATTAAAGGTAGACATTTCAGGAGAATGACAGGCAGCTGTGCAGTCATCAGTGCCCTTGAGCTCAAGAGCAAGTCACTCTGGCCCAGGATGTAGCAGCAGTGAGTAAAACGATACATACTCCATGTGCAATACTCTGGGAAGGAATCCATATTGTTATGTTTCAAATGTAAACTCTTTAAATTAATCTAGTGATTTCTTTGGCACTATAATACCAGGAAGGCAAAGTTACAATCTATGAGGATGTTTGTGCAGACTTTTCTGGGGAATGACATCGAGAAGATTCAACAAGACAAGTTTATAATAAGCAGCATGTGGTATGGATCCACTCTACAATCTTGATGACAAATTTTCATTACAGCAACTGCTATCCCTATTCATATGAAGTGATGCCAAAAAAGCAGTAGCCTTCCAGAATAATAACTATAATAACTGGCTTTAGAAGTGAAGATTTAATGGGCTACTTTGTAACAAAAAACTGAAATGTTAAAACTGTACAAGTATATTTCACAAATCCACAAAATAAAAAAAAAAAAAAATAAAAAAAAAAAAAATAAAAATAAAAAGGCAAAAAAAAAAAAAAGGCTAATCTTTCTAATGGTTGTGAAGACTTCTACTTGGGATTTTATATGTGAATTATTTTGCTTTCTATTATAATCCACCCTGTATTATATTATTTCACATTACTACTACTGTTACTAATCTTCTGCACTTAATAAATCCTAAAATCCACCAAGAAAAGAAAAGGAGAAATTCAATTGCTCAATAAACAGAAAGCTTTCCCTGCTATGAGAGTGCTGACCATAATCATCCTTACTTGCCAAAACACAACAGTAAGAGTTCAATGAATTATGGGTAAAAATACATCATTACTTTTTTTTTTTCTCTTTATTTACCAAAATCTGAAGCAAATTCTCAGAATAAAATATGATTATTTCTCCTTCCAGTCTATATATCTCCATCCCATTTTTCTTAATGTTTCTAATAGAATACAGCCACTGAAAATTAAAATGTTTCCAACTGGAGAGTTTATTCATAATTAAATCTTTAAGTATTTGAGAAAAATTATAAGATATCTGTGTGATATGTCAGAAGACGATGGAAGTTCTCTGCTTGTGAGGGCATTTCTGATTGCTTCATAATCCACTGCTATTTTTCTCTCTAAACAAATTATCACCTATGTGTTCAGCAATGCGGTGTGTTTCATAGGGCAACATTAGCCTGACTTGAAATTAGAAGTAAATAAAAAAACTTGTAAAAAACAGTCTTACTTACATATATATGTATATATATATAAATGCAAAATACTTCAATTCCAATAATATCCTTCACATGCTTTTTATAAATACCACTCCTTACTACAATGACTACATGTCCATGTATGTAAATTTCTTTTGTTAGTGAGATTGATTAACTTTTCTGAAGACAGCATCAGAGCACTGATGATTAGCAGTAAGAACAGCAATATCCTACAGTCAACTGGGAACTGAAGAAGAAGTTGTGCTCTCAAAGCAGGTCCCTGATGCCCTGATGCAGATGCCCATGCCTAAGGTGATATCCCTGGAAAGGAAGGGGGTTGAGGGGTGGAAGAGTGGCAGGGCACATCTAGAAGCACTCATCTCTGGCAAGCATTATATACGGTTAATGCTTTCTATGTGGTTATTTCACAATGTCAATGTTTGCATTGTATTATAGGACGTAAGTGGCTATGTCATAAGTCACTAAACACAGCTGCTACTTTGTATTGCTTGTAACATTTTTCTCTACTGAAAGGCTCATAAAAGGAGATAATAAATCAAAGAAATACAATATGTTACCTGCCTTTAATTTTCATAGTTTAAGTATTCTTTTCACATTATTACAGTGACTTTTTAGAACAGATTTTTTACTACTGTAAAAAATTTACTTTACTACTTTGGAAACTTATAACATTCTCTGAAATATCCCACACACATGTTTACTTAAATTTCAGAGGGAAGCATTGTTTTGCCTGCCTCTGCTAAAAAAAGCCATAGCTATGTAAGGGGGTTGATGTAAAGAGAGATTGTGTTACCCTCTATTTCCCTTGTTGAAGCTAACCAGTGCTCAACTAAAATTTGTGTAAATTTATTTTTTTTTTAAGCTATAACTTTTTATGGAACTGCAGAAGATAGTGAGATGAAATACAGATACAGTGATCTCATTGTAGTAATTTTGAAAAACTAGAGAACTTTTACCCAGCAATTTTGAATAATTGGATGGCTTGCCCACAGGAAAGGGGGGGGAAATACATTCTGAGGGCTACTGAAAATGGCATTTTCAGGCAACAAGCCCAAGGGTGCTCACAATAGGTGCCTGTAATTGAAATACAGTGGGGAAAATTGCCTCTTTGGCCCATACCATGTTTTGATTAAATGCATGTGCACTGAACTATGACAAAATAAGGTAGCATAACCTTAGCTCAAGGCATAATAAACTAAATTCATGCCTTATGCAATTCTTCTGAAGAAAGGAATAATCTTCAAGGAACAGAATTGATCCATTGAGTTGCCTGCTCTGTTTGCTTGTTGTCTGGATGATTTTCCCTCTGCACAAAAGATGGTTAAGACAGGGTATTAGTCTTGGTGTGGAGAGCTTTGAACCTGGGAGTTCCCAATTTTACAACCAAGTTTAACCGTAGATTGCCTTCTGAGCCACACCACAGGAAGAAAGATCAATGTGATATTTAGTAACATAGCTTTATATCACTGCACCTGTTTTACTTTTAAATGGGTTTTGCAGATTTATTAGAGCTAATTTCCCCTCTTACAGAGTAAGAAAAAGGCAGAGCTTTTAAACTTCATATTATCGTAGACATCCAAAGTACTGAACTTAGCACAACCCATCGCTGTGCTTCTGTCTTGTGTTAGATCTTTTGCAAAATATTTTTGCAAAATCTTGCAAAATATTTTTGGGTACAACCAGCAGTTTGTGGGTCTTCTTGTTCAGAACCTCAGGTGTTCCAGTAAGCCCAGACAGCCATGTCTGTTTTGGACAAAGATATGTCCCCTTTTAGAGACAGAGTCTGGGAGATGGCACATAGATGAGCATTCAAAGGAAGAAGAAAAAGCCACGTGCCTGGCTTGAGCAAAGCTGGCAGTAGCTCTTAGGACTGGGTACAATAAAGGCAAAAAGTAAAGTTTGTTGAAGGCACTTTGCAACAGGTAGTTTGACTAGATCAGACCATCTTTGGCTCAGCAGTGGGCCTGACCTAACATTTAGCATAACCTGCCTAGCGTGAAGAGAGTAGTCATTTCCACTTCACGAGAAGAACTTCCTGATACAGCCCTTCAGTGTCAGGCCTCTTCTCCAAAGCAGACTGGGTCAATTCACTATCATGGATGCTCTCACTCACTGACTGGTCCTTTCCTGCCTTCGGGAGACTGCAAGTGCAAAAAAGCTACCTCGAGGGCAAACCCTAAATACTATCATTGGCATCCTACCTTCACCCAGGGCCTTTGCCTACATAGCCTCATGTGAATTACCCATGTTGTCCACCACATACAAGAAACTAGAGAAAAAGTCTGGAAGATGATGGAGAGCAAATGGCCACCAATTTGAAGGAAACACCTAGCCTACCCGTTCATCTGCATTAAACATACCTTTCCCACAACTTCTACCTGAGATCAGCAGTGGGATGGGTGGACAGGCAGCTGGCCAAGCCTGAGTCCAGCCAGCACCTCTAAGTGTGATCCAGGTGCTGTATCTGATGATACAGGTGTCTGTCTTCAGTTACAAGCCTGCTCCCCTTCATCTGGCAGCACTCCTTCAAAGCCCATTTAGAAATTAATGTCTAGTGAGATTCCGACTTCAAAGACATATTTATGTGTCAAATTTAATAGCTTCCCAAATATTTCACAACCCACTTTGGTTCAAAAGCCCTGTGCTTAGACTACGGCAGTTCAAGCAGACAGCCATTATATCTATTTTCTTCTGTCACTGGATATTTTAAAATCATAACCAGCCACTTAGGTATCAAATTGAAAAATGACATTTTCCTTCTGAGCCACTTGAGCAAAAGATTACAGTATAATCCAGCTCTTTTATGAAGCTAGAAGAAGTTTTTGGATTTCTGTTAAAAGATGACATTGTAAACAACAGTTTCCAGAGATTATATGTGTGAAATAGTACGGTCTGTACTGTATGGTACAAAGTCCATTCTGTACAAACTCCCTTAGGCCTACATTCACCAACCAAACCAGCCACAATGGGAGTGCCAAGAAGAAGGAACAAGGTGCAAGTTAAAATAGGCTGCAGATAACACCTTTAGTTTACATCATCTTCATCTCCTCTGTGTGTGTGTTACAAATCAGCAGAGTGGGTGTAAATAGCTCTGAAATGTGAAAGTCAACTTGGAAGGATTGACCCTGTCTAATAGCAAAATATGCCTCAAGTACTGTTTAGTACAAACAATAAAACAAGTTGTTATTACAAAGGGAGCAGATACTGACCTCTGATTGTGCTTTCCAACATTTCCATTACAGGACCCTTGTGGGTATTTCATTTGTCTGCTTGTGGTTTGTTTGCTTGAAGGATATTTTTTTTCCTTTTTAAGACCTTTGCTGTTTTCAACAAATCTGTGAAGCTTGAGAGAACCATCTGGATGGTCATGTGTCTTTTTCTCATTTTCTTAGTCCTATCAAATTTTGTTCAGGTTTAGTAATTTTTAAAATATTTTATAATCCATCTGTTTCCCATCCCTCATCTACATTCTGCAGGACAATGCTGACAGCCTGCCAAACTAACTTGGCACAGACATCTGCAAGGCTGGGATTTGTGGCCACATGTAAGTGTTTGCAAGGGTTGTGTCTGTGGTCATCTGCATGCCTGAGAATTTTCCTTTACTCTTAATTGAAAGATGCATGAAAACACCAATGAATCTCTCACCCAGTGCCCAAGTTAAGAAGCCACTTCATTAAGCCAAATAGTTTTCCTACGTTCTAGCTATGGAATGGCTCCTGCAACAATTTTTGTTGTTGTTGTTTCCAGTCTAACAGAAGGAACTTCATACCATGGAGTTGCCCCTTTTTGTGGCTGGAAGTCATGCTGACTACTCTTAGAGAACAGGGCTCAGCTGTAGGCAGCAAGATAAGGTGAGGCTCACAACAACATAGACCCAGCAGGGTGAACTGGGCTGGGATCCAGCCATTTAGAAGATGCAATAACTACACCGAGCATTTTTTTTGAAAGTATGAGATGTATGATCATTTTTAGATTTCACAGAGCCCCCACTAGGACAGCTCCCGTGCTACATGATAGTAATTCTGGATTTTCTCCAGATGTATCTAAGAGGTAATACTTACCCACACTGTTAAAAATCCTTCTCTGAGCAGCCATGAAACTGAAATTCTCTCCCAGCATCCTTTTCTGTTTCTTCTCTCTGAGGGCTGAATTGCTTGGTTATGTGTTTTAATATAAGATTCACAATGTTGCCCTGAACAATGTTTGAAACTGCAGATTCCAAAGACTGTGGTTTTGTTTGTTTGTTTGTTTGTTTGTTGCTGTTGTTTTTTTTTCCTTTAAACTGTGATGATACTGTGGGGCATTCTTTTGAGGGATTTTATTCTTGTTTTTACCAGCCTATAGCATGTTTCTGCCAGAATAGGAATGTCAGAAGACAGTAGGGAGTCATATATTTCACAGGGAAATTTTATATTAAAAAAAATATATATATTAAACTGTTTCATATATATAAATAGGTGAAATAGACTAACAGACTAGTCAGTCACTTTGTGGTTTGATCCAAAATAGATGATTCCAGTATATCCTCCCCTTTCTTCTACCCCTTCCCCTCCCCTGCCCTAACCATAAGTGCATTTGGCTGGTATAAGTGTGCTCAGAGATCTCTGCCAGTATCTCTTGTCAGACATGGATCTAGGCCCCACCTTTGCCTGGACAGGAGCCACAGAGCAGTGAAAATTCAAAGACACTTTCTTCTCATTTTACAGCAGTCTAAAGAAGCATTTTTAAAGGAAGAAAAGGGTAAAGCGTTTGTATCTATGTCTGTCCTTTGGATTCACAATTGACTCAAGTTGTTAAAACTCAATTTTCTGTGGCACTGTTTGAAACATTTTGCTTTCTATTTGGATTTTTAGATATTCATTGCTTGAGCTTCCACAGACCTCTTAAAACTAAAATGAAGTTTTCTAAACTGAGAGGAGGTTGGTCATTAGTGGAGCAAATCCAATACCACAACCAAGTACACATATTGATTCAATATAGAATTGATGTCTCCTTTTAAAAACTCTAAATTCTCTATTTGCTTGCTTTGTTTTGTTTTAATCTTAGTAGAAATCAAATTAGCAATGTGAAAACCGCATCCCAGAAACAAAATTCCCCGTCTTTGAAAAGAGGCTGTTTCCCCCATGCTGCAGAAACAGAAAAGGATTCAATTTAAAACTGCTCAGGTCTCCCCCGAGTTCAGGGGCGATACTTCTGCTGCGGCTTTGTGCTGGGGGGCAGCCGGCGAGAGTCTGCGGGGGCCTGAAGGGGTCTGCGGGTGTCCGGCCCGGCCTGAGCCGCCCCGCATGTGCCATCCCCCTTGGCAAAGCCAGAGGGGGAAAGCACGCCTCGCCCCTCTGTGCAAGCCGAAGGGACCCGCACCCCCCAGCCCCGCAGTTCCTTCCCGGTGGATGTGACCCCCGCAGCCCGCGGGCCCGGTTTGGGGTCTTTGCCCCCCTCCGTCCCCCTGTCTGTCGCTCCTGGGAGCGGGCTGGGGGTCAGCAGAGGAAGGGAGCGGCTCGGGAGAGGTGTGTGTGGGGGGGGGACGTTCGCAGTGAGGTTTGGGGTTAAAAAGTGTAGAACAGAACAGAAACGGGCTCGCAGGAGCCGGCGTGGCTGTAGGGAGGATGCAGCAGGAGGAGCAAACCTCGCAGTTTGGAGGTTCCCCGTGGTCCCCCGGCCACCCGGAGGGTTCCGCCGAGCCCCGACCCCTCTCCTGGTCCCGAAATAGCCGAGCACTGGCACTCGGGGCAGGTCTGGGCTCCCTAAGCCGCTACAGGCTGCGCAGGCTGCTGGCGCTATGGCACTGCGAGAACGCCCGGGACACACGTGGTTAGGAAAGATCAAAGCGGAGGTAAGAGCAGAAACCACTTTAATTGCGAAAATGAGGTCGAATAAGGTTTTCAGAAAGTCAGCTATATCCCCGAGGCTGTTAAAAGCACTATTGCCGTTTAATGTAAGCGGTTAAAGTTCAGAAACGACTGGACACTTACATTCACGCGACGCGCAGACTTAACATTCCCTTTTGCCTACAGTTAACATAGATTACACCATACTAAACAGGAAAATATCTATGTGTATATATATTTGGTCAAGCATTCCGTTCAGGCGGCCCGTCGCAGGGGTCCCGGCAGGGTGTCAGGGCGGGCCGGGCTTTCTGTCCTGCCGTCCTGCCGCCACCAGGGCCAGGCGGGGAAGGGGACGGGGAAGCAGCCCGGGGCGAAGCAGCTGGGATTACAGGGAGAGGGGGGAGCCCCTGCCGGGGGAGGCTCGCTGAGCCGCCGCGGGGAGCAGCCAGGTGGGGGCTCTCCTCTCCCTGCCCTTGGCACCGCAGTGGCACTGCCTGCTTCTGGCCGCAGCTCTGGTTTTGGGGGGTGGTCGTGCTTACCCTTGCCGGGGCTGGCCCGGGGGAGGAGAGAGCCGCCCCTTTCCATGCTGCGCTGAGAGATGTCGCTTTCGCCACCTGCGGCTGCCGCCGGGATGCTGTCAGCCCCTCCCCTGCTGCCACGGAGCACATGGCAGTGTTTTGGTTGACCGGTTTGGTTAGTTCTGCTGTGTTTGTTTTAGGTTTTTTTTTTTTTTTTTTTTTTTTTTAGTTGTTGTTTTGTTTTGTTTTCTTTTCTGTTTTCCCGAGCAAAGTGTGCCGCATCTGGCTGTCTCCGAAACAACAGCAAAGTCTCCGGAGAAACTTTCAAGCGGCTTCAAAAAAGATCAAAAAAAAAAAAAAAGAAGAAGAAATAAAAAGAACTGCTACTTGCCGGCTGTTCAAACTCCCTGTGCCGCCGCGTGCGCGGTGAACTCAGAGACGGTCTCACAGCGCCAAGCTTTTCCAAGGCATTTTAAAAAAATACACATCTCCATGTAATGAGGCATGGGAACTGCCCGTTCCCTCCCCGCGGTGTAACCAAGGGAAGCCCGATGAACTGGAAGGTCCTAACAGAGCAGGAGAGCTGTTACACACACATAAGGCAGAGGGAATGATGCTGGAAGTACCTTGCAAGGTTACAAACCACTGTCTCAGTTCCCCCAAGTAAATAAATCCCCGTGGCGGTTTCAAGCCCAAAGCCCCTTCCTCCTCTGGGAAAGTCGCCTTCAGCTTCCTCACTCACAGCGCAGAGCGAGGTCGGACTCGGAGCCCACCGCCGCCTCCTATTAAATCCAGTAAAAAAGCCCGACACGGCGGTGTTCTGCATAGGGTGGTTTATTTTTACCGATGCTACTCGGGCAGACGCCGTGGTTTTACAGCGACCACAAGCAACGACCTGCAAAACCCTAAAGCCTACCCAGAATGACAGCAGGGAAGGAGGCGGCAGCGCAGCCCCGGCGGCCGCATCCTGACACCTCGCTGCTCCCGACGGAGCCCCGCTCTGCCCTGCCCGGCACAGTACGGCACGGCACGGCCCTTGTCCGATCAGCGGAGGGGCGAGGGGCGAGGGCGCCCTGCGAGGGAGGTCCCGGCGCCCCCCGGCCTCCTACCGGCGCTGGGGAGGGTCTGGGCGGGGGGTGCACTGCTGAGGGGGGCAGGCGGGAGGGAGCCAGGGGCAGGAGCCGCCGCTGCCCCGTCCCGGAGCGGGGGGCTTCACTGCCTGCAGAATTTGCACTTGATAATTTTCTTAAAAGCACTTTGGAAGTCTTTGTTGAAATAGGCATAGATGATGGGGTTGAGGAGGGAGTTGGAGTAGCCCAGCCAGTTGATGACTGCCCCCAGCCACTCGGGCATGTAGCACTTACTGTCACAAAAGGGCAGGACCAGCGCCACGATGAAGAATGGCAGCCAGCAGAGGATGAAGGTGCCCATAATGATGCCCAGGGTCTTGACAGTCTTCCTCTCCCGGGACAAAGCCATCCTCCGCTTGGCCTCCGTGTTCTTCTCGTTGCGCCGCTCAAAGGTGGGGGGCGGCGGGGAGCCGCACGCCTCGCTGGGCAGCGGCAGGTGAGTCTTGGAGGAGCTGTTACAGCGCTGGACCTCGATGATCTCCAGGGCTGCCCCGTCCTCGCCCTGCCGCACGGCGCCGTTGACACAGGCGCCGGTCCTGGGCTCCACAGTCCGCCGCCAGCTCTTGCCGGGCTCCCCGTTGCTTTTCTTCTGCAGGGTGGCCGGGGAGAGGGTGAGGCAAGTGTCGGCGATTTTCTTCTTCTCCGCTTTCTTGACGGTCTTGCGGATCCTGAAGCGGGCCGCCTTGAAGATGCGGCCGTAGAGCACCAGCATGAGGAGCAGCGGGATGTAGAAGGCGCCGAAGGTGGAGTAGATGGTGTACCCGTGGTCCTTGCTGATGGTGCAGGCGTCGGGGTTCGAGCGGTCCTCGGGCGTTCTCCAGCCCAGCATGGGCGGGATGGATATCAAGAAGCCGATGAGCCAGGTCAGGCTGATGAGCACGGCGGCCCGCCGGGGAGTCCTCTTGTTGACATAGTCGATGGGGTCCGTGATGGCCCAGTACCTGTCCAAGGCGATGGCGCACAGGTGCAGGATGGAAGAGGTGCAGCACAGCACGTCCAGCGAGATGAAGATGTCGCAGGTGACCTGCCCCAGAGTCCACTTGTTCAGCACCTGGTAGAGGGCCGCCATGGGCAGCACCAGCACGGACACCATGAGGTCGGTGACGGCCAGCGAGCCGATGAGATAGTTAGCCACGGTTTGCAGGGAGCGCTCCAGGGCGATGGCCGCGATCACGCAGGCGTTGCCGCTCACGGCGCACAGGATGAGCGTGCCCAGGAGCAGCGAGGTGAGCAGCTGGTAGCCCAGGGTCACCTCGGCGAGGCCGGGGCCACCTGCCCCCTCGGGGGAGCGCTCTGGGGAGGTAGTGTTGTTGGCCACATCCATGCCGGGACGGGGGGGGTCGCTTCAGGAGACGGGCATGGGAAGAGGCGCCGGTCACTTGTGCGCTCCCCTGGCAGGAGGCATCGCCGCCCCGTGCGCTTTGGCCACGCCGGGGCCCCCCCGACACCCCTCCCTCCCCTATATAGCGCGGCGGGAGGCGGCCGAGGCTCGGAGGACGGCGGCTGGCGGAGCCGCCCCGCGCCCGCCCATCACCGCTGCCTCTGCCCAGCGCCCAGCCCCGGGCGGCGGGGGCGGCCCTCCCGCGGCCGCCGCTCGCCGCGCTGCTGCCCCTCGCTCCGCCGCTCTCCCGCGCCTCTCCTTACTGCCCTGCCTCCCTTCTCCCCACTCGCTTTCTCCCTCCCTCCTTCCCCTCCCCTTCCGTCCTCCCCCTCCATCCCGTCACGGGGGAGGGAGGGGGGGGTCTCGCTGGGTCTCTATCGTACCGCCGGGGGCCGGGTCGGAGGGGTGTCCGCGACTCCCCTCCGCCCCCTCTCCGGCTGAGGGGACACCGCAGGGACACCCACCAAGCCCCCGCAATTCTGCCTCCAAATCTCCTCCCAGCAGCTCCGCCCCGGGCAGTGAGGACTCTGGACTTCCCCTCGGGACCGGCTCCGGAGCTGGTGCGGGCTGTGCGAGGCGGGGGGGGGGCTTTCTGCGGCTAGGTGCTGCCGGCTGGGGTCGGGGGACACAACATGCGCCAGCGCTGCCCGCCGCCTTTGGGGTGCCGGGGCGCTTGGGGGCGCCGGGGGGCGCTTATTGCCACCAGCAGGCAGGCGGCGGCGGCCCCAGGGCACGGGGCACCGGGCGGCTCCACCGGGCTCTCCCGGTGGCGGGGCCGCCAGCACTTTCTGAGGGGTCGCACCACTGACCCCCGACCCCCGCGGGGCTCTGCACTCGCCCCAGCTCGGCCGCTGTGGGCACGGTGCTGCCGGGGGTGCCCGGGGAACAATATCAGCCTAGCCGCTGGTGCGGGGAGAGGGCGTATGGACAGCGTGTATAGCTCTGCGTGGTGTCTCGGGAGGGGTTGCTTTACATCTCAGTGCCGGGCAGGGCTCCTACTCAGTCGCTTACGAGCAAGGAAAACCCCATTGGTGATGATTCATGCCCTCGCCGCAGCGTCCTGGGGCGGTCGCCTGTCGTCGGGGGCTCCGCGCCAATTGCGCGGCTCCCCCGTGCCCAACTGGACACACGACATTGACCAAACTCGCATCCCGAGGCCACTGAGACGGGAAATTCAGTGCAACGCCCTTTGAAATCACTATTCTCCGAAGAAAAACATCAACAACATCAACAAATTCTATTACAGTTCCTCCCGAAAAGAAGGGGAAATGCTGAGTCTGAACGTGAAATGAGAAAAATATCTCTGGGAACAATCTTGAGTTAAAAAAAAAAAAAAAAAAAAAAAAAAAGTCAGATTGGCACATGTAAGTAAATACGTTAATATCCAGTATATGTATATAAAGAATAGTAAACCTGGGAAATACTTGTAATTAAAAAAAAAAAAAAAAAAAAAAAAAAAAAAAGTTGCGTGATTGACAGGCTTAACTTTACCTGTCTGTGAAAAGTAAAAAAAAAAAAAAAAAAAATGTCTTTGGAAGTGAGGAAGTGACTTATGTGGCAGGCTTTATAAGATTCTGCGGCTCAGTGTTTCTAACGATGTGAGAACATCTCTCACTCTAGCTTGTAATTATGCCTTGCAAGCTCAGAAAACGCAGAAAGCCAAATAAGTAATTGTTTAACAGGAAGATGTTGCCAGATTCTAACTTAATCAAACTTGAGATGAGAATCACAGAGCCTTGCTTTCACGAACTTAAGTTTCCTCATCTTCTCTCAGTCAGCACTTAACAATAAGTCTGAGTTCATAAATTCACAAGATTTGGATGGATTTCGGCCAATTCCTCTTTACTAGGGGACCAGGCTGCGTTTCTCCACCTCCAGGCTTTCAATCTTCACCACTTTAAATGATCAAGACACAAATATAGACTGGTTAAGGCTGGATAAGCTGAGCAGAGCTGTACCCCTGCCCGTCCGTTGTGTTAGCTGATCGTAATAACATTTACATGCTCTGTGTCCTATTGAAAGAAGATTTATGCTGTTGAGACACAGGCAAAACAAAACCCGTCTATTAATCGATATCTGAGTATGCTTTGCTTCTTCACTACCAAAACCTGTTCTCTTTTTAATGTCTCCTCAAATGCACGGCGCGGGTGGCTCCTAAGCAGTTGGATAGCAAGCCACAGCAAACCAAAGTTTGTGCTTCTTGCTGTTCAGAGACAGCTCGGTGTAACACAGAAAGTGCAAGTCTGTAAGGCAGGAAAATCACGAGGAGATTGTCCCAGCTCTCTTGCATGGTGGTGGGCAAGTCATTAGCCTAATTAGATTAGCCTGAAATTAGTGCTTCAGAGCCACGGGGGATGCAGGCTTTAGAAATCTACAAAGGTCTCTCAAAGAAGTTGTAAAACAGAGGGGTTTTACGCTGACACGGCCAAGAGGAGTCAATCTCAGCCGCTTTTTGCCCATAACTTCCAGCACAGAAGAATCGTTAGGGTCCTTTTCCAGTTGAAATATTTAAAATCAGCTTTACTCTTCAGTTTTGTTTTTTTGTTCAGAGACCGAAAGTCATTTCCCTCTCAATTAAATTGCGAGGCAATTTAGGCAACCATGGAGGGATGAGAGGGAGTAGGAGGTGGAAGAGTTAGACGAAGGGAAGACTCACTCTTTTGATGTGATAGCGCCTTTAATCCTACTAAGCATTTAAACAGCAAGATGCTGTTTAAACTTTCAAAAAACTAAATGAGGTGCTAATGTGTTTAGACAACCTAAGTCAAGCACCTAGGGAAATTCTTTGAGGAAAGTCATAACCTCATAAAATCCACACTGACTTGAGTGAAAATGAAACGGTATATTACTGCACAACCTAAGTCCAATTGAAATATTAATGTTATTCGGTTATGACACAGTTGCAGTAAAAGAAGAGGTGCCTCAGTAACTACAAAAAGAAAAGGCATTAATAACCATGGTAGGAGGTGCTTTACTGAGCGATTTCGTTTTACACACTTCAGGAAGAGCTACATACCCTTGATGCTCTCAGATTTTGACTGTATTATTTAGATGTATTTGCCAAGGTGAAACTGAAATGCTACAATTTGATCATAGCATTTTTTTCACGTGGCTGCATACAATGATTTGGTTTGAAAAGTATTTTGGTTTTGTATCTCTACCATTCAGCAGCTATAAGACAGTACTTCTGTTATCCAAAAAAAAAAAAAAAAAAAAAAAAAAAAAAAAAGTATTTAAGTAATGGTTTCAGAATCAATGGGCTTCACCAGAGAGCTAAGGAAATTAATGTTTTCATTTCACAGAAAGTGATCCAGTACATGCAGTTTGCTGTGGGAGAAATTCCAAACAGGTGGAAGAGAAGATGTGCCAAGAGAAAACCTACCAACTACAGACTTGAATTTTCTCATTAGGTATCTTGAAAATACAGCCAAGAGGAATTAGTATTACTCTTCCTTGTTCAAAACCTTCTGAAGAACAGCTACAATTTTAAAATACAGAAAAGAAAACAGGAATTTCATGGCTGGAGTGACTGTATAATTGAAACAGGTCCCCTCCACACAAGCTCATGCATTTCATTGTGAGAGATCCACATTGTAAGATACCTGCTGCATATTTCTGATCTTTCATAAACCTCAGAACATACCACAATACTTTAAAAATTTTAAGCTTTGTACAGTAAGAGGCAAAAAAATGCAGGAATAACACAGAAATGTTTAAGGCCATTGCTGCAGAGCTCTCAGACAAACTGGTCTGGAGCAAACTGAGTCCAAATCTGGCAATCTACTTAATCCTGAATTTGTGGGCAAGATGAACCAGCTGACATTCAGCGCCAGTAGCAGATCTATTCCCTGTGTCTTCTACCTAGCTATGGCCAATCCCTGAAGCCCTACACATCCAAAATATATATAGTATGTATATATATATATATAATCTTTCTTGAATCCTACAATTTGTCTCTTCAGTAACAATAGACTACACGTTTAGTCCAGTAGCAGAATGAGCAGAATGGGTGGGAGAAGGGGGGCGAGGGGGGAGGGAAGACTACATTTCTGATTTCTGTATCACCTTTGTGAACTGTCAGTATGTTTTCCCCTAAATTTCTCAGGTTCCATCTTTAAACAGTTATGGATTTTTCCCTATTTTCAAATGGCTATCTAAAAATTTGGCTACCGGCTAGAAATCTTCCAATTTATAATATATCTCCTAATTTTTTCTATAACACTCTCCTCTTCTAATTTGTAGTTCTTTCTACATCTCAAGTCTTTATTTTGGATCACAGCTGTAGCTAAGCAGATGAGATGTCACTAAGCTCCTGCTGAGCCACTTGGCTGCTTCTACACTACCTTCTGTCTAGACCACCTTCTGGGACATAGAGTTGGCTAGTTGTCTATGCAGTCCTCTCCAGCCAGCTCAGAGCTGGCTAGCTGTGGCCCAGCAAGAGTACCCAGATATTCTAGTAGTTCTGCAAGAATCATCTTGGGTCTAACATAAGTAACAGCATCAGCACAGCTCTCAGCTTCAGATCTGGATTTTGTCCTGCAAGGTATAGTGATGTCTCTCAGTCTGTTCTGTAACACTCCCAGTTTTGCAGATGCAGAAGAGTACACCCAAGTTCAGACCTGGCAAGATCTGCTAGTCTGGTGCCAGTCATGCCAAAACAGCAGTGCTGTTTAAATCTGCCTTAGCAGGTCTCAGGAGCAGTAGAGTAGTAGAGCAGCAGTTTACATGCTGCTAATGCAGTCTCTGGGAACTCTGCACTAAGCCCAGTCAGATTTCTGTTCCTTCTTCATTGCTCTTTTTATTTTGTTTGAGCCAGATAAATTGTTTGTGCCGAATAACCCAGAAGAATAATTGGGAATGTGCAGGAATAACTATCATCTCAGAACACTGGAGCATCTGCCTATTATTAACTATGTTTTCCATCACCTGAGATCTCCCAGTTTCCACTGTCATCCCAGACAATAATGAGCTGACTGCAATTTTCACTGTCTTGTTCTCATTCCATTCAGTTAGCTTATCACAGCTCTCATGTTCATCATTTTTATTAAGAACAGAAACAGATTGTCTAGGTACACAAGTACTTCTTTGCTACTTCTGCTTTCCTCTGCTAAGAGATTACAGAACTAACTAAAATTATAGCTTAACTCAACATAACCCACAAGAGGGGATAATTCATTCCACCTCACAGTCTTAGAGGTAGTAGAATAGTAAGTGATCATTTCTTCCAAAATGAATAAATGCTGTGTACATTCAAGTAGCATTACTGAAGTGAATCTGTTACCAGTGATTCCTGCTACCAAAATCATGGGGCATCTTTTATGCAGGTCTAGAACTTTAAGACAAATTTTGAAAAATGTCTGCTTTAATATTACTACTCTGTGAAGGAAAAAGACTTTTGAGCTTATTTGTTAAAACATAGGTTTTCATAATTTTACAGAAACATCTCAGAATTTTGACATTCTGGGAAAACTCAAGATTAGACTAAATTTTCTGTGTTGCCCCTTCTGTATGCAGTGCAGCTGTGATGAAGTAAGACCTGGAAGTTTGTCTCTTAACCATTTCTGCTTTTTCTTGATAATTAAGCTTCTAAGCACGGATTTGATCCCAGAGAAACACTAGGAAAATCTATTCAGTCGACTTTAATCATGCTGTGGAGAACAAAGCAATGTTCCAGCTACGCAGAGGTTTTTATCAGCACATCTCCTGTGTCAGAGACAAGGGAGAACAGTGCACAGAGCTGATGCACTAGGAGCCGGTCTCCATGAGGAAATATTTGTAGTTGGTTAAGAATCACCTCTGTGGTGCAATGCAGTCCTGAGAATCCAGAATCTGGCTAAATGGTTTCTTAAAAGCCACAGTCTGATATTTTTAATTGCATTAAAAATACTATATCACAAGTAATTCTTTCCCATTTGAAGTTTGCTAAATAAATCATTCTAATAACACCTGTTACACTATTCTAAAATTGCTGACTGGTTAAATCAGGCTGTTTCTCATAGTTAATTAAGATTATTCCATCTATTTATTTAACTCTCACATTCATCTTATAGCAAAATATACAGCCAGCTTAAAACATTTGCTGACAATACATACCATATTCCAGTAGTATTCTAGATGTTAAGCAATTTTTCTAGGTATTAAACAATATTTGCATGATTGTTTAAACAAGGACTGCCAATGCAATGTAAGCTTTGCAAGCATTTTTAAAATCTGCTGCTTTATTTTTTCACTTACTTGTTGCTTTGTTTAATGTATTTAATGGATATATTTCAGTGGATATATTCAAGCATTTTTGTTCCGGCCCCCTTCCACCCTCCCCTCTCTAACCTTACTCACCCCCAAGAATATGGAATACCTTCCAAATGAAAGGAATTTTATACAATGAGCATTACAGGACTCCCAGATGAATATAACTTTGGGAGAATTATTCTCCAAAGATTTTTTTTGCAATGCCTTTTTTTTTTTCCACTTTTAGATACATATATAATTTCAAGGAGACAAAATAATTTAAATATAATATATATATATATAATTATAATTATAAATAATTATAATATAAATATATAATTTAAAGGAGACAAAGTAAGAGAGAAATTATTCTGGAATAAAGGAAGTTATGAAAAAACATTTTGTCATTTCTCTAAATAATCTTCTACAGGTCTCAGCTTCAAGTATCAGACCGATCTAAATCAGTTTTCACAAAATAATGTTAAGGTATTTGAATCTTACAGCTGAGTTGTAGTATAGCAGCTGATGACTTCTTCTGCTCTCATCATGTGAGATTTTCATACTACACCAGAGCTAAAAAGTAAATTCCATACTCTTATTGTTTTCTCAGTCAATAAAGATGGCACTTACAACATCAATGCTTATAAAGGGTATAAACTCTTGATGCATACTGCAAGCTCAATAGTATTGGCTGCAGTTCAATGTGAATCCAAGCACAATATTTTTTGAAGATGTTATTATAAACTAATTTTAATTTCCTTACATTAAAATGAATATTATATTGTTTTTTTAAAAGACATTGTTATGAAAAACAAAGCTGATGTATAGAAATTAAATTTCTGCCTTATCTTTGCAGACTAAATTTATCCCATTAAATGAAAAAAATAAAATAATTTTATCTGTGCAGAGACAAGTCACACCTAGTCTTAAAGGCCTTCACCAACTCTGCATTTAGAGTGACCTTGACAAAGGTCATGAGGACGCTGCGTTTCCTAACCCATTAATTCCCTTTGCCTATGGCATTAGCAGTGACAGTACTAAACCACCATGTCTTCTCAGGAATATGGGACCCTGCTCATCATGGAAGGTTGTTGTCTTTGTTGGAAGTCAATGTGCTCTTGAGGAATTACTCAGCTGCGAACCCCTTCTTTTTCATTATGAATTTGTTGCTTAGTACTGAGCCCAAATGCTAGTATTAGAGGCAGCTGGAGTATGGCCAATGGTACACAGGAAGGCAGAAATGCTCATTTTAGCTGCAGCCCATACCTGATGTCTGTTTATAAAGATATACTACTCACTGTGACTGCTCATTAACTTTAAAGTGCCCTGCCAACTGAGTTCAGGTTAGGTTAAACACCTAGGATTCCCAATTAACAAATGAAGTTCAGAGATCCCCCCAACTTAATGATTCATAAAAGTTGATTCACTGTGCATACAGCTTCTTAACCCTTCTGGTAGTAAACGTAAAGGACTGTTACTTAGCCTATTCTCACCAAAGTAGTTCAGATACTTACTCCTACCAGCAGAGCTAGAAAACCCAGGAAGCTGCTGGTTTCTAATAGTTTTAAAAATCCTGAGTTTTCAGTTTGCCAGTTCCTTTTGATTATGTGTGTGTGGGATTAGGCCAGTTCAAAATTAAATTGCTGAACTGAGCCATAGAGGCCACAGAATATGTAGTCTGTGAAACCAGCTGGCATTCAGAACTGAAATTGGTGTTGCCAAGAAATAATCAATTATGTATATTCATTGCAGTAACAATGTTAGTTCTATTGAGTTGACCAGAAAAAGTCACCAGAGGAAAACAAAACAGTGGTAAAATCCAGAATATGGACCAGTGGCAGTTTGTGCTCTGTGCAGGCCACTGCCCATCACCTTACTTTCAGACCATTCACGAGATGACCCTTAAAGGAGACAAGCAAAGGAAAACATACAATGAAGTTGAATAGATATTTTGGCTCACCATGGCACTTGGAAACACATAGAGTAACATATTTATATAACCTAAGATGTGAATTTGGTATCAAGATAAATCAAACAGACCATGCCTACTACAAAGAAAACAAGCTAATAAAGTTACACTTGAGTGAGATTTGATCAGATCTTAAAAACACGCCAAAAAAAAAAAGTCCTCTTACAAACATCATTGTAAGAGGAGGACAGTTTTTTGTGTTATTTCTTGTGTTCTGATGCAATTCCTTGATGACATTAGTTCAAAACCTTCTTTTCCAATGTTTTTTTCCTCTCTGTTATCCTATACTATTAATCACTCATTCTAAGCTTCTAGGTGCTATGAAAAATTTCTGTGCTTTCAGGGGCTTCATCATATCTGCCAGACAGTCAAAATTCCTTTTCTAGTTGCCATGGTCAACTACACACTCCTTTCATTTTCTGTTATGACTCAATTATGTTCAAAATAAGTAAAACTTTTAATTTTTTTTTCCCAAGATTACCTAGATAACTTTTTCTCATTTTCAGTCTTACCTGACCACATAGAGTCAGATTTTGAGGCCTTCAATGCCACTTGAATGACAGTGCCCTCCGAGGAGGCTGTGATGTGCAATTTTAATGCACAATGTCCTGCTAAAATTTTAAGGGATTTTCTAGAATCATAGAATACTTTGGATTGTCCTATCACTACAATCCCTGACAAAGACTCCTTCCCTGGCTTTCCTGTAGGCCCCCTATAAGTACTGGAAGGTTGGTAAAGGGTCTCCTTGGAACTTTCTCTTCTCCAGGCTGAACAACCCCAACTCCCTCAGCCTGTCTTCGTAGGAGAGATGCTCCAGACCTTTGATCACCTTTGTGGCCCTCCTCTGGACTCGTTTTAATAGTTCTACATCCTTCTTCTGCTGAGGGCCACAGAGCTGAACACAGAACTCCAGGTGGGTTCTCACAAGAGCAGATTAGAGGGGGAGAATCACCTCCTTCAATCTGCTTGTCATGCTGCTTTTGATGCAGCCCCGGATACAAATGGCTTTATGGGCTGCAAGCACATATTGCCAGCTCATGTCAAGCTTCTCATCAATCAAAACACCTAGGTCCTTCTCCTCAGAGCTGCTTTCAATCCATTCTCTGCTCCGCCTGTATTTTTGCCTTAGGATTGCCCTGACCCAGATGCAGGACCTTGCACTTGGCCTTGTTGAACCTCATGAGGTTTACATGAACCCACCTCTCAAGACTGTCAAGGTCCCTCTGAATGGCATACCTTCCCTCTAGCACGTTGACCACACCACACAGCTTGGTGTCATTGGCAAGCTTCCTGGGGGTGCACTCGATCACACTATCCATGTCGCTGACAAAGACGTTAAACAATGTCCATCCCAATACCCATCCCTGAGGAACACCAGTCTCCACCTGGACATTGAGACATAGAATACAACATTTTGAATGTGACCATCCAGCTAGTTCCTTACCTACTGAGCGGTCTATCCATCAAATCCATGTCTCTCCAATTTAAAGACAAGGATATCATGTGGGACAGTGTCAAATGCTTTGCACAACTCCAGGTAGAGGACATCAGGTGCTCTCCCCCTATTCACCAATGCTGTAACCCATCATAGATGGCCACTAGATTCATCAGGCACAGCTGCTCTTAGTGAAGCCATGTTGGCTTCATCAAGAAGTATACTTTATGAGGATCCAAAATTTGCCTGTAGGCATATATATCACAATAATTAAGTTTGTTTGTAAAGCTATTGTTATATTTGTTAGATGCTGTCCTCAGTTATATTATATCCAGTACTCAGTACTGTAACAATAGTACCCTTACTAGTATAGAGCAAGATCTCAGAAAAAGATGTAAAGAATATTCTAACAAATCAATCCCTTCCTTTCCATTCTTTTCAACAATTTTATCTTCATGGTTGTTCATACAAACAAGTTGTGATGTGTTTTATGTATACAATACATCATGTATCCCTCAAGGTCTTCACAGTTTTTTTTTGTTGGTGGTGAGTTTGTTTGTTTGTTGTTGTTTTGTTGTTTTACTAAGACATATTTTACATTAGTCTTGAAAGGCTAAATAAACTTTCTTTTACCTGGACTCTGTTGCAATGTATAATTGCATTACTGCAAAAAAAGTATAGAACTATCCCTCTGAGAGGAGCAACTCATTTCCTCCTTTCCATTTGCCTTGGGGGTGGAGAGTAAACAGCCATTTGTTATTCTGTTCATGTCATTTAGAAGAAAATCTGTATGGCAGAAAACTCTTTTCTCCTTCCTGTTTGAATACTGGTAGTGACAGTCTGTGAGGCATTCTCCTTTTGCTCACCCAACGCTTTGTGTGAACCAAGACACAGAGACACAGAGTTAATCCATTAACAAAATAAATTTTTTCTTAGATTTTTCTATAGCCACTTCCATGAATATTGACACTGCAGTCATATATATGCTTCATGTATCCATTTAATTTGTATCATATTCTCTTTTTGTTAAGAAATCAATATTATAATATTGCCCTTAAATTCAATTGCATTTTGCTTATTCGCCATTTCTATTTTTCTAGGACTTAGGTAAAAAAATACTCTGGCTGAGGTTTTTGAAAGGAAAAGGGAGTAAATTGTTTTCTGTATAAAGGTACAAATCTGTTTTTGTTTATTTTGATGTCAGCGTAATGCAGCAATCATGGGGATAAATTTAATTGTATTTGATTATTACAAGACAATGAGAAAGCTGAGGAAGACAGTATTTCTGATTCTTTTTGTTGGCATTGTGATTCAAGTTAATAACCTCTCTGGCTTTAAAACATGCAACAGAGGACCATAGGAAAAAATTACCAATGCAATTCCTTACACAGCTCAAATCCTGGATGTTCATATTTTAAACTGTGTCTACATCCCTCCTCTGGGGGGACTTCTATCTGATCACTCACTAAGTGATAGGTAACAGTTTAAAAAAAAAAAAAAAAAAAAAAAAAAAACAGGGAGAAAAATGTGACCTTTATTTCTGTCACCAGAAATCCTGCCATTCAAGTTTTAATGAATCAGGACACTGTATGCCTTTTTCTAAAAAAGTGCATTTTTTTCTTTTAATATACAAAAAGTCAGTTTGACTGGATTGAAATTACTGAAGTACAAGGGTCTATGTTAGGGTAACTCAGAGAGAGATTTGGTCTTGCGTCTTTTATTCTGAAGTCCATATAGATTAAGCACAACCTGCAGCTGTGAAAAGTTATACTTATTGAGACTAGTTTTCTGTCTTTATCCATCAGTGGACAGAAACAGCAGTTTCACAGGAAGGCAAAAGCCACCACTGGAAAATTATGTACAATATACCTATTGGAGAAATTACCGAAATATTTCCATACCCCACACAGTTCGCGATTAATGTACATGCATATTCAAAAACCAAAGGGCATCTATTCATATCTCTTAACATAAATTTTACCCTAATGTAATTAATAGCATTAAAATGTCAGGTTCAAAAAGAAAACATATTTTGCTCTTGATGTTTGTTCCATATTTGACAACAAGTTGAATAGTTTAATTATGTGCTGTGTAAAGGCTTATAAACTGTAGAATGGAATCACAGAATGCCTTGGGTTGGAAGGGACCTCAGGGATCATCTAGTTTCAACTCCCCTACCATAGGCAGAGATGTTATGAGTTTTGTTCGTTTGTTTTTCAATAAATGATTTTTTTACATTCTATTAGCCAGCCTTCTATTTGTCTATTAAGAAAACCTGACTTACTTTATGTATATCTACATTGTCTACATCTTCTACCACTTTCTAACAAATTTCTGCCTGAACAGAATTACCACAGTGTCTTCATATTGCAGGGAAGCCTTCTTAGCCTTCTGAAAACCAGACTGTCTTTTGTATCTCTTGGAAGCATCGTCCCAGGAGAAGAGAACCTGTAAAGTTCTTTTCCTGAGAAGGTTCATTTCATCAGATGTGAAATTTTCACTTGGGATAGCAATTTTCTTATTGGTTCTAATCTTGATATATTGATATATATTGATATATATTGGAAGAGTACTATCAGTAACTAGTTCTATAAGCAGAGTTTCTCTGTCACTGACCTACCTTACTCAATAGGAGAAAAGTCCTATTTCTATATAATATTTGATTTCACTTGCATCCTTCTTTCTGAAATTTAGATAGAAAAATATATTTCAAGCCTTTTCAGCAAGTAATAGCATTGACCATATTATTAATTCTGAGTGCTATTAGAAATGAATAATTGGTACTTAAATTAAAAATCTGAAGAAAGTTCGTGCCTTAAGAACAGTGGAAATCAGTTAGAATTAACATCACTATTAAAAGATGTTGCATTGGTTTCCCAGCTGTTGTAAATCAGGATAGTTAAATCAAAATGTAATTATCAGAGGACACAAATTATACCAAAGCTGAGAACACAGGAAGATTTAAAAAAAAAAAAAAAAAAATCTGTGACATATGAAATAGAAATTCCTTTGTCACACAAGCACAGACAAAAATGTAACACTGGTTTCTATCGCTCTTGGTCACAATATTTAGGTTACAGATCTTGGCCATTATAGTATTCCAGTGTTGTGTATTTCTAAGGCAGATGAATGAGTAAAGAAGGTGTGCTGAAAAATTTGCTGTTCAAAAGCAATCGTTTCTTGATTGCTCTGTACCACAACAATAGTTGCATCTTTTTCATCTAATAATTCATTTTTCTTAATGAGATGCAGATGAGGTTTATATCACCAGACACAAGAAACTCAATAAAGATGTGCCATTGCTTTAGAGGCAGTATAGAAATGCATACATCCGTTACCATTATAAAAACAAACAAACAAACAAACAAACAAACAAAAAAAACTGAGATGGTGCCAGAATATCTCCACCACTGCATGGCAGCTGTAGCCCTGCACCCATCAGTCTTCATTTCTAGGATCACCACTGTTAGGGTTACAGTCCTGGCTTTGGGAATCTTCCTTTTTTTTTTTTTTCTTGCAAAACTAATCGCACCATTCTAATGAGCCTTTAACAAGCGCTCTTTCTATAATAGTTCTTACCTGTACAGCAAATCAGTTTGTCTGAGGGGTTATTATAATAAATAAATACCCTAAGAGAAGCTTTGGTATTATACATGTCACTTTTTCTAACTACTTTTTCAATTTTTCATTTGTCTTCCTTTGAGGTTTGCTGCAGATGGATCTTCATTGGTTTCTTTCTTCTCTGTTTATATTAAGCGGCTGCTTACACTCATACCTGAGGTGGATGTCCCAGTTTTCCATAGGATGATGTCCACAGGATGAAGACAGTCTAGTTAAAGCTATTCTTGCTTTAGGAAAATACCCACAGATTTTATTAAAAATTTTGCAATCATAAAGGTTACAGGTTTACCAAGTGTATATGGACAGTTTCACAATACCTTATTTTCTTTAAAACTACATGAAAATAAAGATTATGGCAAGCACAAATACATCTATAAATGGACCCTTTCAAAAGAACCTTTGTTTAAATGATAAAATGACAAATAATTTTCTTCTGTTTATGTCTTTAACTCATTTCAGCTGGGAGAGGTTGATGGTGAAGTTTTTGCAAGCTAATATAAGCACTTACGTAATGCTCAGCAAACACTTGGTATTTTTCCACAGGCATAAGTATGTTTCACTTTCATATGCAGGAAGGCCAACTACTGTACAAATATTCAAAATTCAGGGGAAAATAATGAACAGAGGCAAGGCCATGCCAAAAACAATTATTTATTTATATATTTTTTTACAGCTGAGGCAGGGGAAATTTAGGCTGGATGTCAGGAGGGGGTTCTTCACAGAGAGGGTGGTTGCACACTGGAACAGGCTCCCCAGGGAAGTGGTCACTGCACCGAGCCTGTCTGAATTTAAGAAGAGATTGGACTGTGCACTTAGTTACATGGTCTGAACTTTTGGGTAGACCTGTGCAGTGTCAAGAGTTGGACTTGATGATTCTTAAGGGTCCCTTCCAACTCAGGATATTCTATGATTCTATGATTCTATGATTTCAGTGAGAGTATGGTTTCTTTCAACATTTTCTTTTCAGGTTTCCCATCTGCCAGAACAGGTTCTCTTTATTTTCCAGCATTATAATTCCCAATCCAAATATATCTAATAGAAACTAATATTCATGACTAATATTAATAGAAAATAACACATCTGATTAAATCTAAAAGATAAAACCTATAGTGGTAAAAGCCAGTAGTTACCCTAAATCAAATAATAGTGTTTCTGTTAATGTATTGTTGGTACCAGCTGATTTTTCATTTCCCATGCAAGAGGAAGATAGCAAGGGAAAGCATAGAGTCAATACCTGTCTCTCTATTTATCTCTTGATTAAAACTCTATTTCTCTCACAACTGCCATTATTTTACTTTCTGTAAATATCTGTGAGTCCATAGGGTGAATGATTCAGTGGTGTGATGCATAAAGGCAGGAAGCAATTTCAAATCCCTATCCCTATGACCAGTTAATTGTTTATAAAAACTGGAACAGCTCCATCAAGCTTCTGATTCTCTCCATCAAGAGGCAAAAAGTGCCTTCCTTCAGCATAGCCAACAGCTTTACAACTAGTATTCCCAATGGGCATGGGGAAGACCTACATTCAAATTTGTACTGTAAACCAGAGGTAGGAGGACATGAGTTCATGTGTCCAGCACCCATTAGGATTTACCTAATAATGCTGCTGTCAATTATGATATGCCAGTTTCTGAGTTTACTAAAGACAGAATGTAGACTGTCATGGAAATCCAATTTTTTTTAAATCTCACCCTAAAAAATTCTAACCTAAGAGCAAAACAGGTAGATATATAATATTTTTCAAGCTTAATAATAATAATAATAACAACAACAACAACAACAACAACAACAACTAAAAAAAAAAAAAAAAAAAAAAAACACTTTATCACAGATGAATGATACTCAAGGTAACTGTGGGTAGTGACCTTCTTCTTGATAGGCATTGATCTTCCACATCTTCATGGTAGTTTATTTAAGTAGTAGACAGCTTTATTGTTTTCAAGCTCATACTGTTAGCTGGTGGGACTGAGAATGAAGGAGTCTTCATGTTCCCGTTTAATCAGTCATTTGCATTTTGCACCAGGAGGGAGTTTTCCTAAAAAGCTGAGATAATGCAGACTAGATGGGTATTTCCTTCCCTACAGCCTTAGATCTCATTGTATATTTGGTAAATTCAACGCCTGTCTCTGAATTTGTCACAGTAGCAGTGTGGTTGCAAAGGCCAAGGATGAGCACTTGTCTACTCATTCAGGATTTTAGATTAACAAACCATGAGGTTCGTAAGAGACCAGAAGCTGTGGATACCTGCAGACAGAATTTTCTTTCACAATAGGAGCTTTCATTATTCCTAATAGTTAATATTCCGTAAGTGCAGGTATGTGAGTGTAGCTCTTTATCTATGTACTGGATGCTAACTGTACCAGTACATGTATTTTTCAAAAATATCCAGCTACAGACCATAGCTTGTCCTACAAATTCTCAGTCTCCAAAATGAATTCCTAGGAACACAGACTCTGCCAAGTCTCTAGAGACTTTTATCCACCAACAGCATGAGTGACTAGGCATTTGCTTCTTTCCCATGCACCAGTTTTATTCCAGTATAATTCAGTATATTTTCTCCTAGATTACAACAAGCAGATGAAAACCAAGCCCACAGAATGAAGAGATCTAAGACTTTTCTATACATGACTCAGCTCTGTAGCTAAGGTACTGTTTCCCTTTGCATCAGGCCCTCTCTTTTCCAATTACAAATGTCAGGACAATGATCTCATACTGGAATATATCAGAAATAATTTAATTAGAAATTTATTGGTTTAAAATTGAAATAAGTAAGAGCAAAATGAGCTATATGATATTTTGCATACTACTCTGCCATCCAACTAAGATTCTGTGTCCCAGAACAGTGGTCTCCAAACATTTTTGATCACATACATGTGATATGTGATACATGACAGATAAAAATTAAATAAGTACTTTTAAAAATATTTATTTTATTTAGTTTTATTTATATTTAATTATTTTATGTCATTTCATTCATTAATGGCCAAAAAAATATTTCCTTCATTGAGCTGTTTTGTGCATTCCTTGAGATGTGAGGGAAAGGAAGGGAAGGGAAGGGAAGGGAAGGGAAGGGAAGGGAAGGGAAGGGAAGGGAAGGGAAGGGAAGGGAAGGGAAGGGAAGGGAAGGGAAGGGAAGGGAAGGGAAGGGAAGGGAAGGGAAGGGAAGGGAAGGGAAGGGAAGGGAAGGGAAGGGAAGGGAAGGGAAGGGAAGGGAAGGGAAGGGAAGGGAAGGGAAGGGAAGGGAAGGGAAGGGAAGGGAAGGGATAAATAAGAGTATAAAGCTTGTGAATTACATACTTGTTCCTCAAAAATTCTAAGTTTCCATCCAGTTTCACAATGTATGCGAAATTTTGTAAAAAGTATAGATGTGAGCAGCTCTCCTGAAGAGAACCAGGCGAGATTTCCAACATGAACACTGTAAATTAGATCAATGCATATCTTTACAAAGATAAAATATATTTTATTTGTTGAAATTAAACTGGACTGGTGGAATGCATTAGGTAAAAATGTGAAAGAAAAAAATAAATCTCTATTGTTTGAAATTAAATGAAATGGCTCTTCAATGTATTTTAGTTGGTTGTCAGAGTGCCAGTCTGACTCATTTTTAAATATAACTCAGCCACAAGAATGCAGCCCAAATCTTGAAAATTTCATTCAGAAGTCTGCTAATAGCTATGACAAAGAGGAAAAAAAAAAAAAAAAAAAAAACAGCAAAAGCTGTACCAATTCTCATCAAAAAGGGTTACCATGCAAATTAAAGTGAACTGGTAAATGTTCTGTTGGTTAGTCATTTTGTGAAGAGTTTAAATCCCACAATTGCAGTAGCTAGCCTAATTTCCAGGGATTTCAAGGAACTCAGTGGAACTATTTATACACTTAGAGATAAGTCCTGAATCAGCAAAAAACTTGGAAAAAATGTTGAAATTAACAGACATTTGCATTCTTTATTGCTGCTGAATGATATTACAGAGCTGCGTGTTTGCTTTGACACTGGTCAGTACTCCTTACTCAGTGTAATTTCTGCCTCAGGGAAGCAGATAAATCTGTCAAATCTCTAAATCAGATTAATGCATTAAATGGTGATATGGATGCAAGAGAGAATTACTACAGCATGCAGTCTTAAACCATGGATTGGTGAGAATGCCCTTTAAATATATGTACATGAGCAGTGGTCAGAAAGAACCAGCATGAAATGGTACCCTAGACAGGTATTTCTAAATTTTTCTTTCAGCCAACTGTGACTGGCAATCAGTTAATTGGTAAAATGCAAGAAGCCTTAGAGTATCTCATATATAATCCTCAGCATCCCAGGATGAAATCACTCAGTTTTGAGCCCTGCAAATGGCATTTTATAAGCTTCCTATAGAGCTTGCTGGCTCTTAGTCGTCATTCCAGTTCAGGTTAGCAATCCTAAAATTAAACCAGATCTCGGCTACAGATTGGAAGGAAGTAAGGTACAAAGAATCACCAGAAAGGATGTCCATACCCTCAGTGTTTCAGCTCAAAAGACTAAAAGATGTTGAAATCAGTGTGGGTAATTTCACACAGTGCTTCAGTTTTAATGAAAGTGATCCAAGCAATATAATACCTGTGAAATACTTTGTATATTGTATTTGCAACATATCTAAACATAAAATTATCTGTTTATTTATTATTCTCTAGGGACCTTTTACTGATTTGAAGCTTGAGGGGAATTTTATTGGTGTTGAATTTTCTTGCATGGAAGCATGTAAGACTTGGGTCATATAGCTTAGTGAATGTTTAAAAACAGAACTAACCAACTGACTACAAACCTCAGGAAGTCCATCATGCAAAGCCATTAGAAAGAACAAGATCAGTTTTCATATTGTAAAAGACAAAACTGAACATCACTTGAATCAAACAACTCAGTGTCCTGGTTGACTGGAGCTGCTAAAAGTCATTGTTGATCTGGGAAGCTGTCAAATGTTCCTAATATAAAATACAGATAGAAATCTGTATTTAAAAATTAAAAAAAAAAAAATGAATGAGCAAATATAAGTTGTTACCACATAAATCTCTTGTGCAAAGAAGTCTTTACAGTTGAACAGAATGGGATTGTAGAGAATTTAGTCACTAAATTGTTAGTAACTCAAATTTTAATACACCAGTCAAGGTTTGATGTTATATCCTTTACAGCTAGAGTTGAAAGAAGTACAATAAAAATTATTGGCTGGAATGAATAAAATTCCATCATCAAAGAAATTGGTAGTTGAAAGAACAATACTTCTTTTAAAGGGGAAACAGCTATACCTAGGTTATAGTTGTCATATAGTATATATGCAAGTATTGGAGTTTGTGAGCAAAAAACAGACAAACCATGGCCATTTATCAGTCTCTCATCCAGAAAATCCTTCTGTTCACACCTAGTACATTTCTCATTCCTGTTGGCATAGAGGTTTAATGCTGTACATCATGGCTTTGTGGAGCAACCAATGGACAGAAAGCTCACATACCCTCCAGGATTATATTCCCTCAGAAAGCTAGACTGGTTTGGTATATGGCCAGAAATTAATCAGAAATATGTCTTTTTTTTTTTTTTCTTTTTTTTTTTTTTTTTTTGGGGGGGGGGGGGGGCTATAGTCCCTGTTTATTGTTCTGAGATATGGGGGTTTGCTTGATATAGCGTAAAACACACATTTTTGTAGATGTTGCATATTTATGGGCTGGGAATTTCATGGACATTAGCAGGAAAAAAATAGGCTAACATTGAGTACATCTGAAAATGTTTCCCTAATGGAAAGAACATACTAACAGAAAAAGTAGGCATTTCAATATATTTAATTATTGCTTCCGTTATTATTTTCTATTAATAATGTAAGCATCTTGGGAAGCATCAGACATCAACAGCAACCAGTTCTGCAACTGGATACAATAAAGACTGTGGCAGGCAGGCAGTTCATGCTGTCTGTTCCACTAAATTAAATGAGAATGCTCTTGGGCCCTGAAGTGAAATGTGTGAAAAGGCCAGCTACACTAACAAACTCTTTTAGCAGCCAAAAGATGTTAGGTGCATGCAATATGCCTTTTAGTGATGGTCTCAGACAAAGGTGTAAGAATTGACTGGAAGTGGCAATTGACCTGAGCTGAAAGCATCCCAAGAAAAGCTCATGCAGTACAAGGGAAGGTATTCCAGCTCATGGGCACATCTGGTCTACTGCTTAGCAATATGGGAAGCTATATATTGCAGTTTTAGATATAGTTTCAGAATTCAGATGTATTTTCACACTTACATTTTGCTGTCTGATTTCATATATGTGCATGCAAACCTGCAAGAATGTACAAATTTGAAGAGTAACAATTGCATGCTTCTTGTATGCATTGCATACTTCACCCAAATAATTTATTATCCAATCTAGATTTGAAGACATTCAATCACAAAAATATATATTTTTTGGATAGTTTTTCTCAAAATTTTGCACCCTCATTGTTCAATCTCATGCTTAATATCCTGTTTTAATTAGTCTAATTCCAGCTTCCAATTTTAATTCATAGTGATTGTACTTCTTAATTTCTTTTTATACTCAGTGAAGAAATTTTTAGTTATAGGATATTTAAAAACTAAAGTTTAAAGTGTTTATATTAACTTTCAGAGTAATCATCTCCCCCAGGCTGGAAAACACTTCAGAAAATTGTGATATATTTCTTCACTGTACTTCTCCCTTTAAGAGTCACGTTCACTAGCAGTTTTGGATGTGTTACTGCATCTGTTCATGAGCACTCAGTTGCTTCCTTGTTTGAACACAAAATCATTCATGTATTTTAAAAATAAAAATAATTTTAAAAAAATCAAAATACTTGTTCTTTTTAAGAAATAACAAGACCTAACATATTTTCAAACTTAAAGCCTTTTTCATTGTGTGATGCTATCATCACTTGTAAATGACATCCAAAATGGTGGGGTATGAAAAATGCATACTTAATACACAGCACTTCTCTGAACATTTTTTAAAAAAATCTGCAATGTTCAGTAATTCAGTTATGTTGATTCCACTGCAAAGCACAGGCTTTTGGGTCATATGTTGAGTGCAGGTGATATGAGACAATTCCAGAGCTGGAAAGCTCAGGGCTGAGGATTAGATTGCAGTCAGACTCGGAAATATTTTACACTGTCCCCGTCCTCTCTCTCTCTCTCTCTCTCTCTCTTCCTTCCTTCCTTCCTTCCTTCCTTCCTTCCTTCTTTTCTTCCTTCCTTCCTTCCTTCCTTCCTTCCTTCCTTCCTTCCTTCCTTCCTTCCTTCCTTCCTTCCTTCCTTCCTTCCTTCCTTCCTTCCTTCCTTCCTTCCTTCCTTCTTTTCTTCCTTCCTTCCTTCCTTCCTTCCTTCCTTGCTTCCTTCCTTCCTTCCTTCCTTCCTTCCTTCCTTGCTTCCTTCCTTCCTTCCTTCCTTCCTTCCTTCCTTCCTTTCTTTCTATGGTGATTTTAACTGTTGCATAGGTTTTGCATAACAGGAGTTATTGACAGCCTCTAGGTGGACAGAAATTACAAGCTCGGTGTATCATTTTTCTATTCACATTTCAGAAATGCTCAAATAAAATCTTTCTTGTTACATTTTATATGAAGATTATGTCCTTACATGAATAAGTCTGAAATCTCTGTTACCCTGCATAACGTGATACGCATCAAGGCATTGGGAGCATAAAACACTATCATCTAATCTGAGCAGTGTTATTGTATTTCTGTGTATTATTGTAAAGTAGGAAATTTTATTGGTAATACAAGAGGAAATCATGCATAAGTGAAACAGTTCTATGTATTACAGACTTGCTTGTAAGAGGTGGTTAAGATTATATGTTTACCATTGAAATATTTGAGCATAAGTCTAGACCTTCTTTACTGTTACAATTGGTATGTATGATTTATATAGCATAAAAACAAAACATAAAGGTATGAAAAAGTACATGTATATTCTTCCTTTTAGCATGAGCAGAGCTCAGAAGTCTCTAGAAAAAAATAAGTAGATTTAGGTTTCCATCAGCAGGCCTATCTTGGAGATGAGTTAAAGCTTGTGTGTAGCTAATGTTCAAACTAGTCTTGTGGAAGACAAACATACACGGATTTTTCAACCAAACTACTGCTAACCATAGTCCTAATCTAATGGCTCCATTAGAAACTCCATAGCTGAAACATGTAGCACTCTTGAGAAAAACTGCCACAGTGGACTTTTTTGGGGTTCTGTGAGATGTTTGTTATCACAGCAAGACCAAAAATCTTACTACCTTAGTCTTTCTGCTTAGTTCTTTATAACATTGTTGCCTCTGAAGTGAAACCACCCTTTCATTCATGGATCACCTCTGTTTTTAGCTCAGCCTACCAAACTTACTTCTCACTTCACACAGGTACAAGCACTTGGACAAGAGGAATATTGCCTATGTCAGACATAGCTTCCTACTTATGAGTCATACAATTGTTCACCTAATTTCTATCACAATCCATACATAATCCACACCCTGCAAATCTATTGCTTTTTGGGGTGGAATCATCAGTGACTGTTGAATATAGGGGATAAAACCATTTATTTTCTTACTTCCTTTTTTTTTCTTTCCAACAGAATGTCTCAAATGAACATGATACTAGTCTGAATTTGAGGCTGGAGGTTTATCACAGAGGCACCAGTAGAGAAATAGAAGAAAACTGGTAGGAGGTGTTTGCTGATGTATCAGAGGACTAATGGGAATAATATCTTGTAGCAAGACTATTGAAGAAAATGAAAATTTCTTAGAGAATATAAATTTGTAAATAGAAAGTAGAAATTAAATTTTGTTATTTAGTAGTCACTCAAATTCATCAGAAGTAAGAGTACAAAAACAGGTATAAAAAAGCCTGCCTTATTTTGGAAATTGGGTGGACTGCTAGTAGAGAACAGAATACAGCTTTCTTATGTTCCACAAGGACACTTGCATGAATGCAGACAGCTGGTCAGTGAGGTCTTAGGAAAATCATTTCAAGGAATGTGTGAAAGAAAGTAATTAGTGATATAAGTGTCAAAATCAGAATGGCAAACTGACTTGCCGTGGAGAAAAACAATTGAGAAATGCAGTAAATTATGAATATAGCTGCATCAGACATTATTTAATAGACAAGCAAGCACAAGTACCTAAGGACAAAATTTGAAAGACAAAATTGGAGAGTAAATGACATAAAAACATCAAGAAACAGACATTATTCTGTAAATAAAAAAGGAACAGACAGGCCAGTTCTGTAAAGGGAAGAGGTGATCAGTCACAGGTGCAGAGAAGGATGAAGCATTCTCTCAAAGAGCCGTTTATTACCACTCAGTTAATGAAGAAATCCCAAGCAACCTTGAAATCAGTACAGACTATCACTTTGAATCTGAAAAGAATAAGGCAAGCATGGAACATATCTTAAAAAGGGAGGACTTAAAGGATTGTAGATCCAACTTAATGTCAGTATTGGTTAAAGAGCTACAACAATTAATTTTATAAGCATCTGAGGGATAACAATGCTGATTAACGTATGCAGTGTAGGTTTGTCAAGAACAAATTGCAGAAGCAAATGTAATTTCCTCTTCTGCTAAGAGAAACAGCCTAGTAAGTGAGGGAGAAGCAGAATACGTGATATTCTGGCAAAGACGAAACTTTTGTCACTGACTTGAATGACATTCTAATTTGCAACTGAAGGAAGTATAGTCCAGACAAAATAGTTATCCAGTGGAGAAACACAAAAGTAATTCTCAAAAGAGAGTTTTCAAACTGGGTAATAATTTCAAGAGTCCTACACAACTCTGTTTAGGGTATGCTTCCGTTCAAGATTTTCATGAAATAATGAGAGAGAGAGAGAGAGAGAAAGAAAGAAAGAGAAAGAGAGAGAGAGCAGATATCATGGGACCACAGTGAGATTAAAATTCTTTAGATGAAGGACAAGAGGACTGAAATTTAGGGTGTTCTTTCCGTAAGAATGAGTCCAAACTCAAAAGAACTTCATTTTGTGAATTCCATTCACAAAATGAATGCAAACAATATTCACTTTATTTGCATATTTTTAAAGGTTAACTTTTCCTTTAAATTCATAGGAGTGTATAGGTAATAGGGGAAAATATCTTAATACACATTCACAGATCTTTGCAAGATTGACTGACCCTGAAAAATACTGCTCCAAAACCCACAAAATGACAGAGGAAGTGTACATATTTTTGGATGAATACATGAGCAAGAATTTCATAGTTCACTGAGCAGCCAATGAGATTAGAAGCTATTTTTATGTAACCCACAGGAACAAACCAGGATGGATAGATGAGATAACCTGTGTTTTAGGAGCAAGCAGTCGAGCAGAATCATATATAAGATTAATGGGGAAAAATCACAGAATAGGGTACTCTGAGGGGAGATATGAATGGAACATACTGAGAGTTGAATAAGTCTGATAGAATCCATTATTACAGAACTAAAGTGGGGAAAAAAAAAAAAAAGTGCAACAGCTAATGTTATATCAGAACAGACCAACTTATTAACACCAGGGAAATTAACACTTGGGAGAAATCCATAAACACTACAACAGGTGCCTGAAGTGGTAACACCAGTGTGTACATACGGAGAATAATTTCATGACAGCAAACCAAGATAATCTTGTTAGTGGTTTTAACTTATTTATTTATTTATTTATTTATTTTCTGTGTGGAAAAGGACCCCTGATATGAACTTTGAACTTCTCATGAGATGCACTATGATGCACTATCTCAGTGTATTTCCTGAGCTATCGTTGGTATTGCAGTCCGTTGACTCCTTCTCTTTTCCCCCAGTAGAGCTATATTACTTCTTGGGAAACCAGCAGTGGAACCTCAGGCACATCTGACCATTTGCTGTTTGCTGAAATGGAGGAGTACAGTCTGATGTGATATTTCACAAGGTGTAATTCCAGAGCTTTTGGCTGTGATACACAGGGCTTTCTTATTAGGGGGAGGAAACCTTGGTCTAGTCTTCCTGTGAGGAATATGCAAACTATACTTCAGACCAGGAAAGTTATGTGCCTGGAAACCTTCCTTTAGCCACTGTGCTACAACTGTATTTCATGAATATGTGAACAGCTAGCAGAAAATGATTACAGAACTCGTAATCACATGATACAAAGAATCTGTTATTGAAATTAACAGTAAGAAAAGGTAAAAAAGCATGGAGCAAAACTTTGCTCTGTGTACTCAATCCCTAACTGAAAGAAAGGTTCCAACCTATTACAGACAACCTGTACATGAGAAGTCAAAGGAATGAATATTGATGGTATATGTATGCATATATAGAGGAGGTGATGTTTGACTTGATCACAACCCTGAAGTCCAAAACTGTGTAATTTAGTGAGAGCTCTGGATGCAGAAGTGTAATGCATCCTCAGCAGTTTTGCTGGGGATACTAAACTTCGAAGTGGTGTTTACTCCCTGAAGAGAGGAGTCATTGCTGAGAGATGTCTAGAAATACTGGAACAGTGGGCAATTGTCAGAGACTTGTAGTTCAAGACAGGAAAATAACATGTTCTGCGCCTGGGTTGGAGGAATGTCTGACACAGGTACAGACTGAGAGATGAGTGGCTGGAGAACAGTTCAGAAGAAAGGGAACTTGAGGTGCTGGCCGATAGCAGGCTCAACATAAGCCAGCAGCGCGACCTGGTAGCTAAGAGGGCAAATTCTGTTCTGTAGAAAGGAAACCAGCTTCTCACATTGGAAACTCACATCAGATATCTACATCAGCAAACTAGCCCGCAGTAATCGTAGAAAAGAAGTGACGCTTCTTTAATAGCTTTAATAGCTTTTCTTTTAAACAATATTACTCCAGAGTGAGGCCATAGTTCCACAGTCATCAATACCAAATTAATACATTATAAAATCACATGTTTATAAGAAAATGATCCAAATCAAGCTTGCAGTTTATGGCTGTATTTACTCTGCTTTAGCATATACTGTGAATATACTTTGGAATATACTGTGAAATTCATGACAGGCTTAATGCCAAAAGCTAGACACAGGAAGTCAGATGATAAGCCCATGATAGAAGGTCAGCCCATTCAAAGTGTGAAAACATCTCAAGCAGCAAAGAGCTTACACTGGGTCATTGCTTTTGTGTCATGCAATGGTAGTGATTTTGGTTTGTTACTAGAAACCCTAAAGCCAGACTGTGCACATCATGAAACCACAGGCTGAGGGCGTATTTATTTTACCAAGTATATCACAGCTGGTATAATAATAAATAAAAATAATAATTAATACTAATGCTACTAATGCTACTAATGCTACCAATGCTAATAGTACTACTACTACTACTACTAATAATAATAATAAATAGTAGTAGTGGTAATAGTGATAATAATAAATCCCAGTTTTACCTAAGAGTTCATATACACAGAGAAGAGAACCAATATAAAAATACCCTGTGATCCTATTCTATCAAAGACTATTGCAATAATAAAATATTTTGCAAAAAGGTGTTATCTAAAACACCTGGTTATAGATGAATTGTTCAAAACATAATTGGTAAACTGTGTCAACACAAGCTGTAATTTACATGGTTTATCAAAATGTAGCCTATGATAACAGCACGGGGAAATCTTAATTTTAACTATCAGTTTTAAATAAAATCATATAATCTTTAGGTACCAGATTGAAAAATAACAAGGATATCATTTTTCATTGCAAAATATTTTACTTGTATATACTCCTGCCACGTAGCCCAAATAAGATTGCATTTCTAAAGCCAAAGGAAAAATTGTGTTTACTGGTTTACTAGTCTGTATTCTGAGACTCTCATGATGAGCATTTACAGATATTCCCTTAATGCTCACTGAACTATAAAAAGCAGTTACTGCAGAATCTTAAATCAGTTATACTCTATGCACCTGGGAAGGAACAAGTGCATGTATCACTACAGGCTGGGGGAGGAGCTCTGCGGAGAAGGATCTGGGGGTTCTGGTGGATGACAGGTTGACCAGTGTCTTCCTCCCTTCCTCCCTTCCTCCCATTTCTTTATTTGGATGTTCATGAGGATTAAGGAAAGCACTTCCATGCAACTTAGTGTACCCTCTTTATTGCATAGGCATCACGTTTGGATCTAAAATGAGTTCATTCAAGAGGATCTATGCAGGGATCTTGTGAAACATGTTGTTAGCTTGTACCAACACAACTGAAACTATCAAAAGTCAAATTTTATTTCAGGACAGCTTTGTAGAAAGTTTCTGGAAGTAAACTTCTGTAATCAACTATAGACCACTGTCTTTTACCATTCCATATTATTTCAACACCATTAAAATAATATAGCTCCTTCAGTGTACAATGCAAAAATTTTATTAGTCTGATATCTAAATTCTGTCCTCATTGCCTAGTGTCATGTTCACTGAAGTACTGGAAAACTTGACATACAGGAAAGGATAATAAGTCTTTCCTTTGTTTGTTAGTGCAATGGTGCTGCTCAGCTACAGAGGAGAAAAAAAGGATTTAATCCCTTATCCATCAAATGTGACTACAGAACTACATGTTTTCAGAATTTGGGGAGAAAATAATACAGTACAACTCATCTCAGCTGTGTTTGCAATTAAAAACCTATTTAAAAAAGTATAATTAACAGATTTGATGCAGAAATAACTTTGAAATTTTTAGACATTTCTCTGATTAAGAGCTCACTGATGTTTGAAATAACAATGCATTGAACACAGTGGACTATACCAACAAAAATAGTATACTTCTCAATTGCTATCAGATTTTTGTATGGGAATGTGAACTTAAACAAAGTAAACCGAAAAAAAAAAAAAAATCTGTTCTCTACACACTTGAATGGGCAAAACCAGACTGTCTAACTGTAAATATTTCTCTACTTAGTGGAAGTTTTGTTAAATTATTATATTAAGTAAATACATATTTGAGTACTCTGGAATATCTTAAATCAGATTGTTATTTATTTTTATTATTCTGAGTTTAATCACATTGCTGGAAATAAAATTCTGAGGAGAAGACAATCACAGATTATTCAGATTTTATTGTAAGAAGTATAAATTTTATTCTGTAATTTTTGAAAAGGGAAAGGTGGTTTGTATTAACTCATATGGGAATCAATAGAAAATAGATTAATCAATATTGTCAAAAATCCCACACATAAATGTCTTCTCCAAAAACCCGCGCTTCTCTAATTAAACCTTTTATTAGAAAACAATCTTCAGAAAGGATTTATATTCACTGAAGTTGAAAAATACTTATCTGTATGATATGCCCTCATAATCCTAAGTGCATGATTGTTTCCAGTGACAATGGGACTGTTTAGCCTGGAGAAGGCTCAGGAGGCAAGGTGGAGTGGATGTCATCAATGTCTATAAATACCTGAAGGGCGGTTGCAAAGAAGACGGAGCCAGGCTCTTTTCAGTGGTGCCCCATGCAAGGACAAAAGACAATGGGCTCAAGCTGGAACAGGGGAGATACTCTTTTTACTGTGATTTTTACTGAGCACTGGCACAGCTTGCCTAGAGGGGCTGGGGAGTGTCCCTCTTTAGAGATTTTAAAAAGCTGCCTCAGTATGGTCGTGAACAACCTGCTCTGGGTGTCCCTTCTTGAGTAGGAGGTTAGACCTCCAAAGGACCCTGGCAACCTCAACCATTTTTCTGTAATTCTGGGACAACTATTCCATTACTGAAATATCACTTTCAAACATTGAATCATGGATATTAATGGTATGTTTATGCTACCGTACTTACAGGAACCTGACATTAAAATAGTGTGAAGAAAACATGGAATCAGTCTTTAGCTCAGCTAAGAGAAATGAGTGATGTTCAAAGTTCAAAAGAGCTGCATTATTGTGTATACCTTTCTGCCATGAAACAAGGTGAAATTCATAGAAGCAGAGTAGCTTATTGCTAAGCTTGCATCAATGGAGATCATATATGATGCAGAAGAAGGATATTTGTAGAATACTCGGTACAGGGCAGGTAGAGAGCAAGTATACATTCCCAGAAATTGTTTTACAGTTTACTTACATTTTCCATTTCCTTAAATGTTATTTTTAAATAGAATAAACAGACAGTGAGATTCTTTTTATCAAAAAAGGGGAAAAAGTCCATCAAATGTGTATGAAAAGAAATCTGAAAAAAAAAAAATAATCTTGCTTTACTATTAAAAAGAAAAAAAATGTGGATCGGTACAGATAAACATTTATAATTAACTGATATGAACTGACATATTGTTGATATCATTTTTCTTTCTCACACCAATTTTGGTTTTGGATGGTTGACATTTTTACCATTTACAAATTATTTACAAATATTGTACATTATTTTTCTAATGATTCATTTCATTCTACAATTTATTTATTTTTGTTTCCTTTGTAGTTACCTCATCAGAAATTAACAACATTGATGGAATGGTGTTGCTCATTATCTGTGATGTCCTCACAGATAATCTCTTAAATGGAATAACAAAAAGGACACTTCAATGCCAACACATTATAAGTGTATGCAAGTTGAATAGGGATTTCTTCTTTTACCTGTGACTTCATTATTTGACCTTCAAAATTTATAGATAAGGTAGTTCTAAGTCAAGGCTGTCATAACAAATTTGGTTTATTGTTATTCCAAAGACTGTCCTCATAAGAATGTTTTGCCTGTATTTGTAATGCTTAGGTTCTTTTAAGGCCTGTGGTGCCTGGATTTAACTGCTTGAACAGCCCACTCTGGAAATCCATTTAAAAATATCAGAATTCATATACAAAGTCACAGCCCAGCTCCAAGAAAACTATCAAAATACTACTTTTGTTAGAGACCTGCCTTGTTGCTGCTCTGTGTGAGAGTGGTGTATAGTTATTAGGATTCTGCTAATAATTGCTACTGCTTCCTTATTCAACTACAAGAAAATAAAATAAAATAAAATAAAATAAAATAAAATAAAATAAAATAAAATAAAATAAAATAAAATAAAATAAAATAAAATAAAATAAAATAAAATAAAAAAGGAGGATGTTTGCTTTCTTTCTTTTTTCTTTTTTTTTTTTTTAAATTAGACTTTATAGACCATATATACAGCTTGACTCCTACAGATGTTAATAATAAATAAATAAATAAATAAATAAATAAATAAATAAATAAATTGTTTTGATGGGACCAAGATCAGCTTTTAAGACATGGGTTAAAATTCAGCAGTGAGACAAACTTGTTGTCCTTCTTATTACAATTCATAATCCATACAGCCAAATACAGAAATTATGATTTGTGATTATATACAATATTCCCTTTCTTTATCCACTGCCCTTTATTTACGTTCACACTGAAAGCTTTTAGTCTGGCAATTCCCATATCTTTTACTAAGACTTTGAGCCTGTGGTGATCAGTCAGCTTTCTGTCCATCTTTCCAGGGCCATAGAGCTCACGTTATATGAGGAGAAGGAGCAAAAGTGCTCCCCGTATACTCCAAACCTCTGAAGTCTTTTTTTCTCTGTGATTCCAACTGGTTTTGCTCATAGCTTCTATTCAGGGCACACTCATTTGGGGATGATGGGAAAATGTAATCAAAAAAAGATTGCAAGAGGTGTTATGGGAAAAAAACAAGGTTGTTTAAGAAAAGTACACATTTTCTGAGGTTTTCATTACATGTATTCATTGCTGAATACATGACTTACAGTTAGAAATTTTTACCTCCCCTACTATCAAATTCACAAAAAATGACTGCATTGTACAGGTGTTTTTATATATCATCCCGTACAATTTTATGGCATGACTACAGTTGTATGAAGAAAATATATATAGGTTTAAAAATAATTTTAAACTAATTAGCAACCTAAAAATTTAATTTAATTTAATTTAAATAAATTTAAATTTAATTTAAAAATGATTAGCAACCTAAAAGCAAACACAGATATTATCAACGGACAAACTGTATACTAATACACAATACACATTTATTTATGTTTTGTACTAATTACAGGAATGAAAGAGAACTTTGAAACTGAATTCTTAAAATAAGCAGTCCTTGAAATGACAGAGATCTTAAAAACTGCTTTCCTGACAAGAGTAAGAACTACTGTTCAGACGTACTACCAGATCTTCCCACATTTGTGACAATAAACTTTCATCTGCGCTTGATTCTATACCCTCATTATTTGGCTTCTTGTTTCTTTCAGCTAGAATCTGCAGCATGACAGACACAGTATGTGACAAGCAGTATCCAGGAAGAAGAATGAGACCACTCCAGAGTGCAAAAAGACATCAATATAATGGATAATGAATGTCTACCAGTTAGCAATTATGATATGAAACCCAAGACTTCAGTCTGTGCTTCAGCGCCTAGGATTTCATGCAGAATATATTTCAGTTGGTTTTAAACAGTAAATTCCATTTCCATCACTACTGAGGACATGAAATGTTTGACTCCTTACCTCTGTCTTCTGCAGAATCTATTTAACTTAGACAGGTGTGATTTAAAATTAAGTATCTTATCTTCTATGTGTTCTATGTGTTCAAGCATTTCTTTGATAACTTTATATTTAAACAAGTAGAAAATTGCCTCTGAGGATATGAGTTAATTATTTTCTTTCAACTACATCACTGTATTAGTAATTGTTTTCAAGCAAAGTTAAATTATCTTCTGGGAGTACATTAAGACAGAGGATTTGGCACTTTTAGCATCTGTTCTAGTTGACCTAAACTGGATGGGTACACACAGAACAGGCATCTGTTTTGAAGTGATTTTCAGAAACACAGCTTGTACTCTGCCTGGTTTATGTCTTTGGGATTTCTCTTTTATCTCATAATGCCAAACAAAGTTTTCTGCAATAACATATATTGTCTATGATTTTTAGTGTGCATTTGCACTTTCAGCTTGTTTTTTTCCTGCCTAGTTTGAGTGAGAAAATGCATTTGCAGAGGCATTTTGAAAACCAGGATCAATGCTTTCACACTAGTAAATCCTGTGACTGAAAGCTGGCAAGACTTTCCCTGCATTTGTATGCAAAGATTCTGTTACAGTGAGCATCGCCACTTCTGGTTGAGATTTGAGGCAAGGAGATAAGCAGACTTGGGTATCAGTCAGCCAGTCCATCAAGCTGTCAAGAAATCGAGAACATGTTAGATGGCTACTCTGAAAAAGGGAATAGGATAGCCTTACAAGGTGAGATTGTTAATAGGTCTTCAGTATGCCAAGGAACAAAATTATGTAGTTTCTCTTATGTCACTTGATAGACCCTAAATAAGTTTAATACATGTTTCTGAGACCATTTTCTCTTTCTGATACCAACCAGGAGAGAACGGCTCACTTCCTTGTTATTAAATTATCTCATAGTGTAAAGCAGAATGGGCACATGCAAACTGACTAGTGGAAATGGTCCAAAGTGTATAGAAAACTGAGTTTGGAAATTGTTTGGAAGAGCTCATGTGGGCCACTAGGAACCATGTTAAAAATTTCACGGCATGCACAATTGAATTTCACTGCCAAGGACATTGGCTTGCACTGTGCAATTTGCTAGTAGGTTTCAGTTTGCCTGGTAGGACTGCTTGAGGTAATTTGCTCAGTTAAGCATTTTTGTAATCTAGAAAGTGCCATAAAAGTCTGTATATATGAAGCATACATTGACTTTCTGTAACACAATGTCAGTTGCTAAAGAAGAGATTCATTAAGTAGTCATTAAAATGAAAGAAAAATGGAATTGTTAATTGTTTTTCTCTACAAGAAAAGTATGTATAATTTTAACCCTTGTGTAAGCAATTTTCTGCCATTTCTGTGCAACAATAAGAATAGTAAACATCATCAAGAGTTTTTTTCTATTCACATTCCTATTCACACTTCTTAGAAGTTCTACACAGCAAGCCAGTCTGTGATGCCACAGAAATTTTCTAAGTTTCCTCAAAATTTACAGGAAAGAGAAAGAAAAAAAAAAAAAAAAAAAAAAAAAAAAAAAAATCTCAAGGAAATTCTGACCAAAAGAAAATAAAAGAAATTAGAGAAGACTAAGTAAGTTAATTGTTTATTTGATATCTATGGCCTTGCTGTTTATAGAATCATAGAATTGTTTGGATTGGAAGGAACCTTAAGGATCATCTGGTTCCAATTCCCTGCCATGGGCTGGAACACCTTCCGCCAGACTGGGTTGCCTGAAGTCCCATCCAGCCTGGCCCTGAGAATTTCCAGGGATGTGGCATCCACAACTTTTCTGGACAGCCTATTCCAGTGCCTCACCAACCTCACAGATTTCTTCTTTGTATTGAATCTAAAACTCCCCTGTTTTGGTTTAAAACCATTACTCCTCATCCTATCACTGCGTTCCTTGACAAAGAGTCCCTCCCCAGCTTTCCTGTAGGCCTCCTTTAGGTACTGGAAGACTGCTATAAGGTTTCGCCAAAGCCTTCTTTTCTCGAAGCTGAACAATCCCAACTCCCTCAGCCTGACTTCAAAGTGTATCTAGACACTTAAAAGTATTTGGAGCATTAGTGCTAAATCTACATTAATAAAATGTATCTTTGAGACAAAAAGTTGTATTCAGAATTGGAAACATTTATTCCCATTGATCTTCTTGAATATATTCTAGCTTCATACAAGCCTAAGAATTCTCAAACAAGGCAAGAGTAGAAAAAACGTGCTTTCTAGCAGAAATCTGCAAGAAGGCAGAAGAACAAATGACATACTCAGTTACATAAGATGCTTTCATTTTGGTAGTGTACAAGACTTGTTTACAAGTGAGACCACTATAAGAAAGAAAAGCGTAAAGTGTTATGGAAATCCAATTCAACGCAATAGATTAATACTCTATATGAGTTTTTTAATATCTTTTAAAATTTTAATTATGACCTAAACCTTCTCTCTTTCTCTTTTCTGTTTTGTTTTGATTTTTAGCTTTCTTTCTTGAGGTGTACAATTTTCCCTGTGTATTCTGAGTTTCAGAGATTTCTATAGGACTTGCTTAAGTTTTGTGTGTTCAACAGTTTTGCAGATCAGGCTTTTCAGATTCTAATTCGTCTATCTGCAGCTGTGGCTCTGTGTTTGAAACCTATGTATGATCCTAATGAGAATGCAGATCAGTGATGTGGAACAAGAGTTCTGAGAAAATAGTTGAAGTGCCTCATTTATATCTGAGGTCTTAACACTGGACTCAAATGTAGACATTTCAAATAACAATACTGTCAATTATGTTATATTCAGAGGTGAAAAATTTATCTGAAAGGACATTTCAAGGGGATGACAAAGCATGAGGGTTTGAGGGTGTTATGCATTACTAAGAGCACAATTGTTAGTTCTAGAATATGAGGCAGTACAGATATTAAATTGTTGTTCTTGTTTACCACTGGGGACTCTTGTCCTCCAGTTAATGACAGCAGTGGGCAGGGACAGAAGAGTTAAGCCTTTGCGATATTGATTCAGATTCTTCCCACAGAAACTGAGATTCTTCCACATGTTTGCAGGAGTCCTGGCAGCAAATGCATGGGCATGGAGCAGGCTTCTGTGAAAGGCAAGAAAATCACTGCAACTCCTGGAAGTGGAAAATAGCTTCCTTCCAGTCTTGTTCTGCTGCCTGAAGCTCCAGTGCAAAAGGAAGGACTTTAAACTGGAATTTTTGGAAAATACAAAGTCCTGATTGACACTTTTTTACACATATCTTATTTATATGTAGAAGCAACTAAGTCACTGGATAACCACTAGGAAAAAAGGGCACCACTGTGCAGTCATAAAAAATAGCCATGGCAAGGTGAGGCTTTCAGCTACAGAAGATACTGTTGTGCTTGTATCCTGTTGTCTTTCTAAATTGTAAATGCAGATTTATAGCTGCTTTGCTTTATATAAATAGAAATGTGTGGCCTTCCCTTTCACCATGCTTGGAGGAACCGCTAGGAGTTACAATGAATCTTGAGTAATATCTCAGTTTGGAAGGGAGACTGTAGATTGTTAGAATTCTTCCATACACTGGGGAGTTTCAAACGGGCAATTCTAGGCATGAGGCACATTTCAGCCCAAGCTAATTGTATTACTAGACAGTAGAAAAATCCCTTTCAGTGTGGGCTAACAGGGTGGGTGATCTATCTGTTTGTCATCTAGTAAGCAAAAAGGGAGTCTGTAAATCTTACAGCAGATGGTAGATTTATGCTACAGTCTGTGTTCTTTTCATGGGATTTATTACCATATGTGCTGCTTCTATTTTACCATCCTTCTGTTTTGATTACTGATACAACTCTATTTGAATGCATGGAGGATTAGGGCTCTGTGTAATGAAACCAAGTCAGGTTCCAAAAGAGCAATAAGCAGCACACTCATCTTTAATGTAAAGATGGTACTAGATCAAAAAATAAAATGATATGAAAGAAATTGTCAATTTGATGGTTAACCATTTTTTTATATGCTGTACTCGGTGATTTAAACACTGTAAAGAAGGGGATAAAGGCCGCCATATGCTTTTAAGAACATCAGCGCTTAATTAGTATTAATTTACACTATTATTAACATTTGGCTAAACATCAATAAGGCAGCTGGGAACTTCTGGAAGCCTCTTTGGGTGGACTGCTAGACAGGTGTCTACTTTGTGTTTCCTCTTTCCAAGCTGCAGTACCATTATTTGTATTCCTCCTCTGTCCCCTCATCCCCTTTTGTCTCTCTCTTGCAATGTTTCAGGTAGCTGACTTGAACAGATGGGAGAGGAGTCACAAAAAGGTAAAAAACATTCTAAGATGAAGTCAAACATACCTTTATAAGAAAGAGAATTAGTATCTCCTATATAAAAGTCAGAAATATTTTCCCAATAAAAGCAGTCCAGAAGAGATCTGAGAGTCCAGCATCAATTCTAGAAGTTTGACAAGAGGATCTGTTTGACATCCTATGGCTCAGCATTCTCCTACATACCTTTATAATGAGGAAAAGGATGGCCAGCATATAACATTAAAAAACAGTTATAGTTGGTTGCCGTAGGCCAACCTACAAAAATCTTTTTTTTTTTTTTTTCTTAAATTTTTTATTTAGTTTCACTGAAGACAAGAAGAAGGACAGAATAACCATGTGCCAGTCATTTTGACTGTTCTGTTATCTTAAACCTGATGCCCTTTTGACAAAAGAAAATGTTGAATTTATGCTTTTGAGTGAATTTGCATTAGCTGTCTCTCCCGCCATACATTATTTTCCATGGAGATATGTCTCCAGAATACAAATAAAACAAGGTGAACTCAGTATTTTGGATATTTATTTTGAGGACAGCCTGACGATGAGAGGATGATGGGAGTTACTATACATGATTAAAGCATCATTCATAGATAATAGATTAAAAAAAAAAAAAAAGATTTTATTAGATATTTAACTAAAAGGTTATTATCTTCAGTGCAGTCCATGTAGTTTATGCTTTTTATTGATCAAATTCACAGAAAATTAGTAACACTGATGAAAATGCTGCTGTGGGTGAGGATGAAACAATTAAGTGTAGCAACATGTTTGAATAAAGTATCTGTCTTGGTCTTGTAGAATTTAAACAATGTTTTTTAAACTAAAAAAAGGTAGATTTAGTTTAGACAATAGGAGGAAATTCTTTACACAGAGTGTGGTGAGGCACTGGAACAAGTTGCTCAGAGAAGCTGTGGATATGCCATCCCTGGAAGTGTTCGAGGCCAAATACAGTGGGGCTTAGATGAACATGATCTTGTGGGAGGAGTCCCTACCCATGGCAAGCAGTTGGAATCAAAGTATCATAGAATCATTAAGGTTAGAAAAGACCTTCAAGATCACCTGGTCCAATCATCCCCCTACTACTAATATCACACAGTAAAGCATGTCCCTAAGTACCATATCCAACCTTTCCTTAAACACCCTCAGGAACAGTGACTCTACCACCTCCCTGGGCAACCCATTCCAAAGCCTGACTACTCTACCTGAGAAGAAATGTCTCCTAATTTACAGTGTGAACCTTACCTGGCAAAACTTGAAACCATTCCCTCTAGTCCTATCACCAGTTACCTATGAGAAGAGGATGACCCGCAGCTCTCCACAACTTCCTTTCAGGGAGCTGTAGAGAGCAATAAGGTCTCCCCTAAGCCTCCTCTTCTCCAGACTAAACAACCTCAGCTGCTCCCCATAGGACTTGCATTCCAGGCCCTTCGCCAGCTTCGTAGACCTGCTCTGGACACCCTCTAGGGCCTCAATGTCCTTCTTGTAGTGAAGGGCCCAAAATTGAACATAGTACTCAAGGCGCAGCCTCACCAGAGCAGAATACAGGGGGACGATCACCTCCCTGGTCCTGCGGGCTACACTATTCCTGATACAAGCCAGGATGCTGTAGGCCTTCTTGGCCACCTGGGCTCACTGCTGACTCATGTTCAGGTGAGCATCAACCTAGACCTCCAGATCATTTTTCTCTGCAGAGCCACTCTACCCCAAGCTTTTAGCATTGCAGATCAACACTTACCTCCAGCTTGATGTCATCTGCAAACTTACTTAGGGTGCATTCAGTTCCCTTGTCCAAATCATCGATAAAGATCTTAAAGAGCATAGGCCCCAATATTGACCCCCGGGGAACACCATTCATGACCAGTCCCCAGTTGGATTTAAATCCATTCTCTACCACTCTCTGGGCCCAGTTTTTAATCCAGCATAGAGTGCACTTTCCAATCCATGGGCTGCCAGCTTCTCCAGAAGTCTGTGGGAAACCATATCAAAGGCTTTGCTGAAGTCTAGGTAGACTATGTCAACAGGTTTTTCCTCATCCACCAGGTGGGTCACCCCATCATAGAAGGAAAAGAGGTTGGTCAGACAATACTTGCCTTTCATGAACCCATGCTGACTGGGACGGATTCCCTGGTTGTCTTGCACATGTTGTGTGACTGCATTCAAGATGACATGTTCCATGAATTAGATGGTCTTTAAGGTCCCTTCCAACCCAAAACATTCTATGATTCTGCAATTGCTCTCATAAATGCTTAAGGCCATTTATATCATGACATTGCAATAGTGTATGCCTTATGAAACACTGCTTGCTTTTTTTTCAAATACTGTCTGTCAACCATAAAATGCTATCCCTCCCTAAAAGGATATTTCCCCAAAACAGAAGAAACTGACTCAAAAAAAAAAATCCTAAAAAATGACACTGTTTTTCCTGGCAAAACATTTCTGAACACTCAGTTAGTGAGAAATACTCTTTCATATATTTAATATCATAATTTGTCTTTCAAACCCTTTATCTATATAAAGAGTTGCCTTCTCTAATTCTATATGAAAATAATGACAACAGCCAGAGCCAAAAATAGTTATTAGGTCTCTCCTCAATTATCTCCCTTCCAATGCTTAAGTTTCCTCTTGTGGATATCATGTTGACCAAATACAATATGTTGACACAATGTAGAAATCTTTATGTTACTCTTAGTTTTCTTTTAATAGTGCCAACGTATACAGTTTTTGCCATCCCTTAATAATTCAGTGTTATGTTCTTCACTGTCAACAACTTAAATTTTTATCTTCTGATATTTTCACTTTCTGTTAAGAACTGAGTTACATGTATTCCAGTCAAGAAAAAAGAATGTGATGAAAATATTACCTAGTGTCACCTCCCTTTCTGAGAATAATATAAATTTAGCTGATATTATCAAAGTGCAAATTTAGTGCTTGATCTTCAGACTGTAACAGACTGTTCAGATATATCACAAGTGTCCATCACCTTTGACCATAATGATTGATTTAAAGCTTTTTTTTTTTTTTTTTTTTTAGATGAGAATACCAGTAGGTTTTTATTCTTTGTTGGTTCCCTGCTTGATATAGGATTTTTACAAGAAGCCTTCTATCTCAATATGGTACCTAGCACAATAGGTACCCCTCCCTCACTTCAACTACTGTGAAATTAGCATATTTCACAATTAATTTTGGTGAGGAAGATGTTTATGTAGCCTCCCTTTGGATGTTATTACTAGATATTCTTAAAAGAGTTCCTAATGACCAAAGCCATGCAGAGGCCTATTGTGGCAGGTGCTGTACAAATTACAGTAAGTAATCAAGTAAAGTTTATAATTTTCAGTTGGCTGCTGCATTTTTTCCATCCTTCTACTGAATACTAGATTGTATTAAATGTGCAGAGTCTATGTGCACAGTTAATAGTATGGCTTCTATATATTGAGAAAATGCTATCATAACAAAACAAGACACTCTTAACAAAAAAAAGAAAAAAAAAAAAAAAAAGTAACCTTTCACTACCTATCCCAATAAAAACATGTAAGGTAAATATTACCCTGATATTTGTTACGGCCTGGAGATCATAAGAGTAGGCTTCCTTATTTTACCTAAATTTCAAACAAGCTTATTTATTCTACATATTGGATTGGATTAGTTGCCCAGAACTCCTTGGATGTCTTTTAAGCTGTAGTTTAGTTTTTCCTATTGCTAATAATTTTTATCACAGTATGTTTTCTGAAAACTACAAACTATTCTATAATTTCCCTTTATCTTGTGCTTTGATCTAAAATGACATCCTAAAGCCATGTCAATTCATTTATTAAAATGTTATTTGAATCATTAACAAGACACATCAACTGATACTGTCCCAAATACAGACTTTTTTGTTGAATCCTGACAGTTACCTCCTCACAATTAGTTTGAACAATTATTCTTTAGCACATAATAACCAAGCCCATTAATTTTGTTTCTAATCTAAAAAGAAGAAGGCTGTTCCCCAACAACACTATTTTTAATAGAACTGAAAATTTCAGTAAATTATGGAAGAAAGGGGGTTTACCAAACCTAACTACAAGTTAGGTTTTGGGTCAGTTTAATTCCTCCTGGACTGTTATTCAGGTCAGTCCACTTTGTCTATATCCCACCTCCTTTTCTGTTGTCAGTAAAAAATTATGGATACCAGTAGCTAAGTACTTCATCACAATCCACACTCTTCTTAGGGCTTGTTATACCTAAAGATCAATGATGGCCTGCAAAATGCTGATGGCTCATGGATAAGTCAGCCAGCTTTCCCCATTCAATTCCAGGAATGTAATTCAGAAAAATCTTTAGAATAATTAAGAACAAACATTCTGCAAAAATAACCAGATTTCTACCTTGTTACTTGCTCAGAAGATAGTGATCAAAATTAGATTCTTATAGTCCCAGACACAACCAGTGAATTAATTGCTCTTTACATAGGTCAGCCTTTATGAACTGTTTGTTTTAATCATTTATTTACATATTTTCCATACCTAGTGATGAAATTCATGTTAACCAGTAACCGTTACAGCAAGATGTATCATTTCAGTTTACCCTAATGAACAGATTTGAAAAATTACTTGTTCCAGTAATGAAATAAATTTCCCTGCTAAAGACTTAATCTCACTTCATCAATATTTTATTTGTAGCAATCTCGAAGATAAATGTCACCATCATTAATTAAAATGTTTCCCTAAAGTCTCACACTTCTAGTCAGCTAACCATTATTTCTGTATTTTTACTTCCTAAATTTCTCAAGCTTATAACTAGTTAACTAAGAACTACAACCATTTCAAGATAGAGCCTTCTGTTTAGATAGTTGACATATTCTGCACTAACTGCTTTAGCCATCTCTTTTCTTTTGCACATCTCCTCATAAACGTTGTGCTTGTGCATCTGCTGGTACTCTGACACTTGCACTTTGGGGCTGAAGTCAAGGCATCCCTGACAGAGGGGCATTGACTGTGGAAATCGCTCCCTCTACTGGTTATTTGAGCCTTTTGCTTCTGCAGTTCACAATATCAATTCAGCATTTACCAGACAGATCTAACCTGTGGTTTTATCTTCTCCTATCTGTTTGGTGTCCCACTGTCTAGAAGCACAGTCAGTACTTTTGCTTGACATAAAGAAGTCTCATATGTACTTGTTGAACGTTTCTGTTGAAATCAGAAAATTGAGAGAGAAAGATTTAATGGAAAAATGCAATGTTGGATAAAAACACAAAAAAAAAGAAAAATAGGTCCAGATGAAAAAATACTGAAAGCAAATAAGACAAAGATTAAAAAAAAAAAAAAAAAATACCTTAACAAGACAGAGAGATAAAAGATTGAAGAGGAGACAAATAAAACTTTTTAAACTTAATATTGCAGAAAATTTTACAGAGGCTAAACAAGTACCAACAAGTGTATTAACTATGCAGTTAGGAGAAATATGGAACATATTAAAAATACAAATAAATGTGAAGGTAAATACCTAGACCTCAATTCTGTAACTATTCCAATCATGCACTTTCTAGAAGACACAGTGACAAATGTATTCATCCTCTGTACCATAGGATTGTTCCTGTGCAGGACCATCAGTTTATATCAAGACAATACTGTTCCTGATCACTGACAGTTTAACCTCTTGTGGGTAGCTGAAAATATAATTTTCCTGACATTTCTACTTTATATTTAAAATGTCATGTTAAAAAGCTGGTAGGACATGAATCTGAAAGGGGAAGAGATGCATCAAAACAGAAACCTGAAACATACAAAATCACAGACCTTAGATTCCTAAAGAAGAGAACAACAGCTGCTGCAGCCAGTATTTCAGACATTCAAACTGTGATATCATGGAACAAAGGACAAAGCATTGGCAGAAGACTGCTGCAGAAGACTGTAAAATTTACAATTACATGCCAACTGTATTGTCACTGTTACACTGTGACATCACTGTGGCACTGTTACGCCTGTGACAGATGCAGTCACAGATCCGGTCTCTTTCATGCTAATCCTTAAAGATACACAAAATTCCATATCACCTTCCCTAAGGATTTTCAGTTTGAGGAATGCAAGTGGGTCATCTGAGTAGATGTGGGAAGTGGGAGATGTCATGTGTACTATCATGTCATAAAGATTGTAACGATTATGTTGATTGTAAAGGTTATGCTGCAAAGATGGTGTGTTTCACAGCCACCAGCCAAGCTCTGAGGAAGGATAAAGGCTTCTAAAATCAATATACTCTCTATAAATATGAAAATATAAATATCACAATGTTATCCTTTTTACTGATTGTACTTCAATTTAAAGCTTTATATCTCTGTAAATCACCATCTCATTTTTGATCCTGTAACTCAATGTACAAAGTACTTTTGTAGACTTTTAACAAGAATGTAGCTGTCCTTTATCCAACTGTAAACTGAATCACAACCTATAAATGAATATATACAATCCTCATATATATCAATATATACTGCTCTTCATACTATTCTAGAATCATAGAATATCCTGAGTTGGAATGGACCCATAAGAATCATTGAGTCCAAGTCCTAGCCTCCTCATAGGTCTATGAAAAATTCAGACCATATGACTAAGAGCACAGTCCAAACACTTCTTAAGCTCTGACAGTCTTGGTGCCATGACTACATCCCTGGGGAGTTTGTTCCTGTGCACAACCACCCTCTCAGTGAAGAACCTTTTCCTGATATCCAAGCTGAACCTCCCCTGTCACAGCTTGAATTATAATTTGTACTTTCTATTTCTACCCATATATCCTTATTCCATTCCACTCACATTAAACTGTAAGTATTTTTCACCTGAATGACATCTTTACCATGAGTGTAGATCAGCTCCACGTCTTACTATGGTAATTCCATCCATCCTTCTCATGGAGTTTTCTCTTTATATATGGTGTTTTCCATAAAATGGCACAGATTCAGTGTTTAATCATCTAGAATTTCTCTCCAAGCCTTGTTCTTGTTCAGATTAAAATCTACTCTGAAGTTAGTTATATACTGTATGACTTTGGATATTCATAAACAATGAATTTAACATTCATAATGTTCTTGTATCCCTTGTTTTAAACCTCATAAGAAAGATAATAAAATGCTACACAAACCAAACACTTATAAACATATATGAACTTCTTAGCATAATTATGAAAGTAAACACATGAGCCTAATTGGACGTATGAGCAACTATAGCAAACGAGTGATTAAGAATCTAATTCTAAATCAGATGCAATGCATTAAGCATTACACTGTCTTTGGCATCAGAATTTGAAGGCCTTTAAAACTGAAATACTTTTTTTGGGTGGGGGAGGCAGGAGGAACAGCTACTTTGGGGGGCATCTCAGGTACATTTTGATGGACTGTTATGACTCAGTTCAACTGTGAGTGACAAAGTTTGTATTGCCATTTGAGGTGCTCTCAGGTATTTAACCTGGTCTGCTGCTGTTGCTCTGGAAGGCCATGTGATACTTACCATTATTATAAAGATATGAACACTTTAAGTAGCACTGAAGTCCTATGTGTGGGTATCTAAACCAAACTTTGTGCCAAAATCATAAAAAACACTCAGAATACCAATTTTTTGATGGCCAACTAGCCTTTTAAATGCCTGCAGTTTATAGATGTCCATATTATGAACCACACTGTTGTCTAAACATTTAAGCCTAGTGTCTTGTTGAGAAGTCTTGGGTCCATAGTCTTGTCCGTAAGTCCGGTGCACCTTGAGCATGAGGTGGGGGTGTGACTAAGCCATACCAAAGGCCATAAAAGTGACTGCTCTGTTAGCTCATAGCATCAGTGCTTTGACCTGAAGAGAGCTGAGCATCATGATTGCATGGGCGTGAATTCTTACTCACTAGCTCTGGCAGCATCCTGCTCAGCGCTGGAACAGAAAATCGCCCTTTGGGGATCTCACCCTCCACTGTCTCTGTGAGGCATGCAGCTGCCCTGAATCACCTCACTAAAGCAGGGAGTTTCCTTTCAGCCAATCAGTACTTAGTTCTGGCATCTGAAATGGTTGCTTTAGCAGGTACCTAATTTAAGGATTACAGATTGTCTTCTATAGCAAAAGCAGCACAGTAACTCTCAGTTTAGATAAAGACTGGTAACAGATACATAACTAAAGTGAAAACATTGTTTAATGTAGTGACTTATTATATCACAAATTTTAGATGATTATATGACAAGAGGAGAATTTTGGATCTCTGTAAGATCTGGCAGCAGAATTCACAGGCATCATGTTTCAGTAATAGTGAAAATATTATGCATAATCAGGCATGAGAGTAGGTGGTTCTTTTGACTACAACAAAAGAATATTTGAACACAGTATCATGTTAGAAAGATAAAGCTTCAAAGTCTTATATGTTATTACACTTTCCAATTGCATATCCCAAGCACAAAATAGCATAAATCAGACCTCAATTCTTGATTTGGAAACCATGAAATATAAATAATCAACAACATTTTCAAAAAAGGAAAGACAGAAAACATCTTAGAAGTATTTCTGTCAATTAAAATTGTTATCTGAATGAGACTATCACCCTCTGGGTGTATGTAGTGGGTTTACGTGGCAAGGTTTTGGTAGCAGGGAGCCATAGGGGTGGTTTCTGTGAGAAAGATCTAGAAGCTGCCCCATGTTTGGGAAGGGCCCCATTGTTTTCCAGATCTGAGCCAATAAGCGATGTTGTTTTGCGCCTCTGTGAGAGCATATTTAAGACAGGGAAAAAAACACTGCACCAGACAGCAGCCGGGAGTGAGAGAACAGCCTTGCAGGTGCCAAGGTCAGTGTAGAGGGAGGGGGAGAGGTGCTCCAGGCACCAGAGCAGAAGTCCCCTGTGGCCTGTGGTGAGGACCATGGTGAAGCAGGATGTCCCCCTGCAGCCCATGGAGTACCACGGTGGAGCAGGGTTCCATGCTGCAGCCCGTGGAGGAGACCACGGTGGAGCAGGTGGCCCTGCACCGACGGAGGCTGCCGCCTGTGGAAGACCCCTGCCAGAGCAGATTCTGGGCCGGACCTGTAGCCAGTGGAGAGGAGACCACGCAGGCAGGAGCAGGTGATCTGGCAGGAGCTGCTGCCCGTAGGGGAGCCAGGTTGGAGCAGTTTTCTCCTGAGGGATGGACCCCGTGGTACGGACCCATATCTGGAGCAGTTCTGAAAGAGCTGCTGCCTGTGGGAAGCCCACGCCGGATCAGTTCATCAAGGACTGCATCCCGTGGGTGGGACCCCACAGCACAGGGGACGAGAGTGACCGAGAAGGAGCAGCAGAGAAGAAGTGCTGTAGACTGACCATAACCCCCATTCCCCCATTCCCCTGCGCCGCTCAGGGGGAGGAGGTGGAAGAGGGTGGATGGGGGGGAAGGTGCTTTTGTTTTTTTTTTCCTTTGTTTTCTCACTTCTCTCGCTTGTTAGTAATAGGCAATAAATCTTACTATCTCCTTATGCCGAGTCTGTTTTGCCCGTTACAATAATTATTGCGTGATTTTCTCGTCCTTATCTCAACCCTTGAGCCCTTTTCACATATTTTCTCCCCATTCCTCTTTGAGGAGGGGGAGTGAGAGAGCGGCTGTGGTGGAGCTCGGCTGCCCACTCGAGCGAAATCACGACAGTGTAAAACAAAGAAGTTTTTCATAACTAAACATGTTAATTATGGAACTTAACTGTAACACATATGTAAACAAGCCAATTTGAAATAATGCATAGATTAATTTATTGCCCAGTGATTTCTTGTTATATACCATGCTTTTTCAGTTGATAAATTCCAGCAATTTAATAGGCTAAAAACAGAGCTGAGAACTACATTAATAGAAAATAAAAAGGAATATGAAACAAACACAAAGCCATTGTAAATCATAATTTATGCAAAAATGTCTTGTTCACAGTATATGTCCATTTAAAGAAGTCCTATAAATTATTATTTAAAATATTTTTAAGGAGAATGAGATATTTTAACCTAGGCTGACTTCTAAAAAGAAAACAGATCACATTGTTTTCTCCAGCAGTCAGACAACTTGCTTCTCTCTATTTAATATTCATAAAATATAAGATTAAATATATAATGCATACATACATCTATATAAAAGAAAAACACTGTTTAAAAGCTGAACTTTTAAATATGATACTATACACATACAAAAAAAATATACACTAAAAACACTACAAACACAAAAACAAGTTTAATAGAATGATTCATTTATTTGTATCTCAGCCTTAGAACAAACCTGTTACATGCACATATTAGCAATAATGAGCAAAAGAAACTTTCACTGCTTTCTACTGATTCCTACTAAAAAAGTGAAATTGACAGTTTTAGAAATGGAGTGAATCCCAGGGTGCTCTTACAAGCTATATAACGCTTCAATAAATAATTACAAAATAAATAAATAAATAAATAAATAAATTATTTAGGCAATGGTAAAACAGCATGTGATTGTGGACTCTCATGAAAGCTTCACCAAATCAAAATTACTGTGCAGAGAGCTGTTCAGTGTTTTTGAATAAGAGCATCATTGGAAAAAAAAATAGTAATAAAATTAAAATAAAATAATAAAATAAAGTAAAATAAAATAAAATAGCCTTTATATCTTTTCTAAATGATATAAAAATATATTCTTATACTTGTTTAGAAATTTTGGTTTAATATTCAGGCACTGATGAGACATTATCTCTTACAGGACAGGAAAATCATACCTAAGTACACAGAAACACAGTCCATCACAAAGTAGCAAATTACCAAAGACAAATTTTCCCAGAAAGTGTAATATTTAAAAACAAAATTTAAAAAAATACATAAATAGAAGAGAGAGAGTGTGTAGTAACACTTCCAGAACCTTCCAGATCTTGAAGTCCAAACAACTGCTGTAAGCTTGATTTCATAAAGCTGTACTTCATCTTTACATTAATTACTGTTTTTCTGTAATACTTTCATAATACTTCCATGAAAAATTCCATTCATTTCCCTACTGAGACAGCTACAACTTTTTAATTTCCACCATGAAATTCCATGAATTTCTTAACAGCCAATTCATAACTATTTTTTACTTACTTCTCTGAGTTGTTGTAATCTCTTTTCTTTTCTCACTGATTACCTAGCAAGAAAAAACTTTCTCAGCATTTGTTTTGCTGAACTAAGCAAAGCTGATTTTGTCTTTCTGTAAGACTGGCTCTCTTCATTGTGATCTTTCCATTAGTACTTCTTTTATCTACTCTATCTTTAATTTCTTTTTTGAAAATGGGCGATTACAACTATCTGTATGATATAATAAATAAATAAATAAATAAATAAACAAACAAACAAATAAATAAATAAATAAAAAATAAAGAATAAGGATTTAAAAATTTTTCAAATAAAGAATTTCCAAAGCACTGATATTCCTCTCTATGTACTAGAATTATGTCCAAAGTCCAGGTCACAATTTGCCTTTTCAAGGCATTGACATCCTGTGACCTTTTATTATACTCTGACACTTCTCCTTCTTATTAATTAGTCCTCTGTCAACAGGAAAAAATCCTTGCTAGCAGATTCCAAGCACATAATCTTGCATATTATTCACTTGAATCTTGTATGTTTTCCATTTCTTCATATTCTTTGCAAGTTCCAACTCAGCTGTGGCTTAAACAATTTTTATTCTTACTCTACATTTTAAGGAATAATTTTGTTTATCGGTATTTTTTACCCATTTCTATTTTTTTCTATTGCTTGTAGGTATCCATATATTTCTAAGTTGTTCTTTGGGTAACTGTACATTTAGGTCTAGCATTATTTCTGGAAGTCTTTTCCTTGCTTGGATATATATTCTTGGTAGCTGAAATAAATTTTAATTCCAGATAACCTCTCCATTCAAATTTCTGAGCATTTCAGCCCAGCTGAGCTAATTAAACTGCAGTTTGATTACAGTTTCTTTAGCTTATCTAAGCTCACTCTTCAACTCAAGCACTTTACTTTAAAATATAGTTTTGTTTATCTTTCCATTTAACTTAAAATTAAACAACTTAATCAAAAACCCTTATGAAAATTTACAATGACAGGCTTACTCGTAATGTCCCTATTTTTTTACCTGGTTACCTAAACTAACTATAAAATAGCACAGAACCCTCTTCAAAGGATAGTTAATGAATTTCTACATGTCTGCTTAGAGTAAAACACAGAAGTCAGTCCTTGAAAATCACTGAAATTCCTGTTCCCATGTGAGTACTACAATCCTTTCGGCACAGGCATGTTCTCTTCCACTGTGTATAGTCCCACAGATCTTAATTTCTTTGAAGCTAGGACACCACAGAGCAAAAGACAGAGTGTTTTTATCTTTACCTGGTTAATTAGGTAAATTACCTGGTAAATTAGGTAAATTCCTACATTCTCCCACATTGTAGGAAATGTAGGATGAATGAACAGGCTATGGAGAGTAGTAATCTTAGTTCTATTTCTAAGTGTCTTCAGCTGCAGGAACTAGATCTCAACAGGTAATAAACAGAACACAAACTAATAAACAAACTTCAACAGCCTGAACAGTTTTCAGACTGTATAATCTTTGTGGCATTTTCTTTTCCCTGCCTCAGGACAACAAGATTCCTAGATCATCAGGATTCTGAAGCACTGAGGAGATTCCTGCATATAACACTGTTAAAGATTCCATTCCAGTGAAGAAGTGACTACCAGAAAAGAAAGTGGTATCAAGAATTGTTTTATTAGATCTAGCCCTGAGTGACTTGGATGCTTTAAAAATGTTTACCTTAGCTCTAACATGGCCTATGACCATACACAGCAATTTTAGACTGATCTGATTATTCTTTGAAGGGAAGCAAAAATAAAGCTTATGATTTGTTAAAAGATGGATTTTCTGTATAATCTAGAGATTTCATATAGGAGTATGATGAGCTTCACAAATCAGATTTGGAAATTTAACTGCAAATATAAACCGTTATCTTTGAGGGAAAGGGAAAGAAATGTCATTTTCTTACAATTTACTTTGTAATAGTAAGATTTCTTCAATGGTAAATCAGATTGAAAATCAGGGTGTATTTTTAAAAGGACTATAAAGAGCAAGATGGTAATCTCCACACAGTGAAATGCTGTGCTTTATGGTTATTGAAATGCCTAGAGTCACCTAAGATTTTCTAACAATGAATCCTATGGTGAAGGGTGAAACAGGGGTTTTCTCACTGGAGTTCTGCTAATATAATGCTGTTCTGCTAATATTATGATATTCAAATATGCAAGCTGCTTAGGATAAGAAAAAGTTAAGGGCAAAAATAAATTTCTTCCTGCACTCAGAATCAAGTCCTGAATATTCTGCATAACAGATTCTATTTCTTCACTCATATTTCCTAATGCTAACTCTCTGGCCATTTCCTAAGATAATTTGCTCCAGCACAATTAATCAAATAATAGATATGCAGGTGTTAGAGACAAACCCAGCTGATGGGGACAGTATAATTACATAGAATCATACAACAGCTTGGGTTGGAAGGGATATAAAAGATCACCCCATTCCACCCCCTGCCATGGGCAGGGACACCTCTCACCAGACCAGGTTGCCCAAAGCCCCATCCAGCCTGGCCTTGAGCACTTCCAGGGATGGGGCATCCACAGCTTCTCTGGGCAACTTGTTCCAGTGCCACACCACCCTCATAGTAAATAATCTCTTTCGAATATCTAATCTAAGTGGAATAGAATGACCTCTTTTAATTTAAAGCCATTACCCCTTGTCTTATCACTATCTGCCCATAACAAAGTCATCTCCACCTTTTCTATAATCCCCTTTTAAGTACTGAAAGGTCTCCCCAGACTCTTCCAGGCTGCACAAGCCAGGAAAAGAAAATGTCCCTAGCTTTTTCAGACTGTCTTCATAGGAGAGGCACTCCAGCTCTCTGACCATCCTCATGGTACTCTTGGACCTGCTTTAACAGGTACATGTCTTTCTTGTGTTGGAGGCCCCAGACCAGGGTGCAGCACTCCAAGTGAAGCCTCACAAGGGCAGAATAGAGGGGGATAATCACCTCCCTCAACCTGCTGCCCATTCTTCTGGTGATGCAGCCCAGGTTGCAGAAGGCTTTCTTAACTGCAAGCACACACTTCTGGCTCATGTCAAGTTTTTTGTCCACCAGAACCCATAAATCCTTCCCTGCAAGACTGCTCTTAATACGTTCTTCTCCCAGTCTACTCATGTCTGGGATTGTTCTCATAATGTGTCAAAGGGCCAGGTATTACAGAACTGGGTTAATGCCTAGGGCAATCTTTAGTTCACTGTTGAATATTTGGACAAAATGTAGTTTCTTCTGTTGTAGATGTATTTCGGTAAAGAAATGAACACTACAAGAGTAAAAGTCTAGTAATCCATTTGCCTAAGTAGCTAAGATTTATTGCTTTTTTTCCCAGTTCAGCATCATTGTTGGCAAGGAGAACATGTCCCTGTTCTGTCTACTACCACTTGCTAGAAGCCAGGGCAATGTTCCTACAGCACTTGTGAACTGGACATGCTATCCATGTGCCATGGAGGTGAAAGTGCATGCCACCAGACATGCACAAAGCATGGCACTACTGGAGTGTACTCTGTGATGTTCGATAATTCACTGCATTCACTTCATTATAGCCTTCCTGATATCCCATCCTTGAGTCAATAGCAGGTCAAAAATATTGTTTTCTGTTTTATCGTCTCTCAGTTTGGTACTGGTACTGCTCCTTGCATTGCCCACTGTAGACCTAAGGGGTCATCCCAGCAAAAAAAAAAAGCACTTCATACCTATACAAATTTGAGAGCTAACTTCTCAACACAAGCAATATCCATTAACCTTCTTACTGATCACTTTACCCTCTCTAACCTCACACAGGCCAGCTGCTCTGTCCTCATCCTGTGACAGACAAAAACTACCTGTAAGACAAGAAATACAGCTAACCACACAGCTGAGTACACTTTCCCTTTGGTCAATAAAATCAAAGATGCTGAAGAAAAATTCTCAAAATATAATCTCATAAGTAGAAGAAAGGTTTTATCTTTCCTCATTTTATTTGCTATTTCTATGACATAAGCCATACAGTATCTTTCATTTCTTTCCCCAGTGCCATCTTCAGTATTTCTCTGTAAGCCAATAAATTCCCTTAGTCCAACCCTACGTCTCCCTTAAGAAGAATCAAATGAGATGACAAACTTTTAAAATAGCAAAAGCTTTCTGATCTGATTTAATATTCTTTTAACTCTGAAGCCCTAAACTAGCAGCTCTTTTATTTACTCCATTCATTTCCTTATTTTGCTTGTTCTACATGCCTTTACCAATTGTCTGCTATACAATGCCTTATACCTATTCATAACTGATAAATACTGTTTTTTCTAAACAGTACTTTTGGTTAAAATTTGAACATATTGTACCATACCAGAAATTACTTCAAAATAAGTCTCTCTTTTCTACTTAAGATTACTGGGCAATCATGGCAGAGCACAACAGAACTTAATTATTGTGAGCATCCTACCTGTGAACATTTTTATGTAGACCCTTTCTACTGGGTCTACATAAAACAGGAAAAAGAAGCAATTAGCACAACTTCTCACCAAATGTATTACTCACTAAAAGGAGTTAGTGATTAATCCTAACAATCATTTTCTTGAAAATATAAACAGGTTTTTTAACCATGGAGAAAGAAAACAACAAGACAGGTAAGTAGTTGAACATAATCCAGGGTAATTTTGGGTGGGGAGGGGGTTGTGTTTTGTTGTTTGTTTAACAAACACAAGCAATTATAGTGTATAACCACAAAACCAACAAGCATAAAGTATTTTAGTTAACTGTAGTTACTGAAAAACATAAGAGTTTCTGAATGAATGTTTATTGTTATTTGTATCATGCTATTCTTTGAAATCTCTTCCCATGAATAAGACTTTAGATAGCTGGAACTGAATAAATCTATACACTCTGCCAAGAAACAACAGACTAAATAATTCCTCTGTTAGAAGGCAGTCTATCAGAACCACAGCATAGCAAAGAGCAAACATCAATGGTATCGCAGAATCACAGAATGGCTAAGAATGAAAGGGACCTCTGGATGTCTTCTGGTCTAACACTGTGCTCAAGCACAACCACCTTAGAGGTGTTTTCTGAGGACCATGTCCAAATGCTTTTGAGTATCACCAAGGATGGACACCATAATCTCTTTGCCCACCCATGCTCAAGATAATGGCCTTCATTGAGAAATCTTCATAGAGAAGATTCCCACAGGCCAGAGGGGATGTTCAGCATCTCCTGGTTGAACAGTCCCAGCTATCTCAATCTGTCCTCATGCGAGAAGTGCTCCAGCTCCTTCATCACCTTTGTGGCCCTTTGTTGGGCTCTCTCCAGTACATCCATGTCTCTCTTGCACTGGTGAGCACAGAACTGGCTGCAGGACTTCTCTAGGTTTAGCCTAGTAACCAGTACTGAATAGAGAAGGATCAGCTCCCTTGCCCAGCCAGCCACACTTCTCCTAATGCAGCCCACAATGCCATGAACCTTCCTGCTGCAAGGCTGCATTGCTGGCTCATGTTCAGCTTGGTGCCCACCAGGACCCCCAGGTCCCTTCCTGCAGAGCTGCTTCCCAGCTGGGTGGCCCCAGCCTGCCCTGGTACCTGGGGTTGTTCCTCCCCAGGTGTCATATTCTGCACTTCTTGTTGATTTTCATGAGATTCTTGTCAGCCTGCTTCTCCACCCCATCCATGTTCCCCTGGATGGCAGCATGCCCCTCTGGTGTATCTGCTACATTTACAGGCACTTTTGTGTCTGGGTTCTCTCCCATGCTGCCCTACATGATTTATAGCAACTCTGCGTTCATTAATTTACTTTGTTGTTGTTCCGTATTTAGTTTAAAACTTCCTCTTTCCTTTGGTGCCTATTAAAACACGCAGGGGCTGCTGATGAGCTGACAGGCTGCTCAGTACGTGACTGCTTGCTGGCGGCTGTGTGTCCTCTGATCGCCCTGGCCCCACTCCCTGGCTGTGAGCTGGGCCACGGCTTGTTCCTTGGCCCTGAGGAGCCCCAAGCACGGCGAGCCCCGCGCTGCGCACCTGAAGCAGCAGCCTGACGCCTCAGGGAGTACCTGCACTCCCCTCTTTACAGACAGAGACCGCTTCTCCCCAGCACACACACACACACACACACTCAAATCTTCCAGTTTGCATTGAAAACTTCCATTTCGCTTCTCCCACCGCCTCGGTCACACCCTGCCGCCGGGGCCGACCCCACCCCGGCTCCCCCTCCGCCAGTCAGCAGCCGAGAGGCCGTGCCACCCTCAGGCCTCGCCGCGGCACGGGCGGCCCCGGCCACCGCCCGCCGCCTCCTTCCCCGGCCCCCCGCGGCAGGGACGGGGCGAGGCGGCCGCCGAGGGGAAGCTGCCGGCCGCAGGGCGACCTCCACGGCGGGCAGAGCCGCCGGGGAGGGGGCCGGTCTCGGCGCTCGCCGAGCGCTTTCCGCTGCCGTTTGTCTCCCGTCTCTTCCCGTTCGCAGGAGCAGCTGCCGCTGCGCAACCCCTTCCCCGCCTCCTCCTCCTCCTCGCAGCCTCCCTCGCACGGCGCGGCCCCGGTAAGCGGCGCCTCGGGGGCGCGGGGCGCGGGGCCGACACCTGCCGGCGGGGCGGGGCGGGGCGGCGGGGCGGGGGGCGCGCTGCGAGCCGCGGGGAGCCCCCGGACAGCCCCCGGCGAGCCCCCGGCGTCTCCTCGCAGCGCACTCAGCGGCGCTGCCGCCGCCTGTCAGCACCCGCGGGGCGGCCTGGCGGCGGCCGCTGCCCCGCTGCCCCGCTGCCCCGCGGTCCGTGCCCCGCACGGCGTGCGTGTGTGTTTGGCCCCCGGTTTTGTGCGGCGGCTGGCGCTTGGGCGTGCAAGAGCAGCGAGCAGCGGTGAGACCGCCCGTGGGATCGCATGAGAGAAAAGAGCGTACGCGCCGCCGGTCCCTGGCTTCCCGCTGAGCTGTTTTGTCTGCTCCCTGTCAAAGCGATTTAAGCGCTCGGCGTTCTCTCGCTGTTACCTTCTACACCCATCGGCTTAGCCAGCATGCAGTAGGATTTGTTAGCGATTAAGTAACACCTTGCAAGTAACACGCTCTTTCCTATTGTTACATTAACTGATTTCTAATTTATGTGGGCTGCTCTTGCTGCGGGAGAGAGTCTGGTTGCCCTGTCTCGTCAAGCAGTGGACCATGATATGGGAGCTGACCCCACAACAATAGCTGAACTGGCAAAACAGTTCACAGTCCAGCAGGAGCCGACACAGGAGCAGCCTGGATGACACTAAACCCACCGTGCTGCTTCGCTTCTCTGGCAGCCTGGAGGCAGTTCCTCAAACATCGTTTTCTTTCTCCCTGCATAACTGTTGCTTTATTGAGGAATGCTCCTTAAGTGTCTTTCCAGAAGTGTCTCCTCAAAGCTGAAAAGCTGCAGACATTGGAAGTTTGTAGTTAGTTTTCACGTGTGTCTGAATGCCTTCCAGGATTGTTTCCCTGTTTAGCAAAGTGTCCGTTCCTGCCTTCCTGGGAGCAGGAACTTCTGGTTCTGGGCACTTGTTGTCCATGACAGCTCATCTGACTTGTCTTCGTCACCTTACCTCAAAGCTGGCAAGCACCTACTGTTCTTTACAATGCTTGCTGTAACTAATGCTCAAGTTTCTGTGCCCTAATTCCTTACTGCAACCTAATTATTATTGTCATCCTTGTGGCTGTGGCATCCTGAAGGGGTTATAGATGACTTTTGAAGAAAAAAGCATCAAAAACCACGTGTTCTGCTCTACCCATTCTTTTAGTTTTACATTTTTGAGAGGAAAGTGAAGTTAGTTGAAGAGAAATCCTTGAATAGGCTTTCAATAGAAATATGTTTTTATATTTAGTCTTTTACCTTGCACATTTGAGAAACTTTTGGGGGGCTTTACTTCAGTTTTCCAGCAATCTTTTTGGTGATAAATGGTCAGAGCTTAATACATTGTTTCTTAACACAATCCAAATTGTATAGATATAGATATCAAAGGGGACTTCCTATTTATGAGAAGATGCCAAAAGGGAAAGCATCCCATTCAAGAAATGATAAGTAAACAGGAAGCAGATCAACTCTGTGCCATTTCTTTGATTGCTGTCTGCCACTTGATCTTTCACCTAATTTTTACTGTTTTCTTTGCAAATTGTCCCACTAGCTTTCAGTGTTGTTGCTCATAAGTTTTCCAGATGGAGTGAGAGAAAGGAAAAATGTAATTATTGTTCCTTCTTCCCTTAACATATTGATGAGCATGTATGAATCTTGAAGATCTTATGCTGAGTTTGCACGTGAAATTTACTTGCAATTGGAATAGTTATTTAATCTTATAGTATTTCCCATCCTTATAAATGTAAGAAACAACATTTTAAAAAAGATCTAGTGTATTTTCTATTCTTTTCAACCCTAAAAAAGCATTCTCTTCTTTTTATGCTCTTGGAAATTTTTGTCATCTGTCTGATCAATTCAGGGCTGGTACTACTTCATTTTGTGTTCTGCAGCCAGATTTGAACACTGCTGTGCAAGAATAGCTGACCCATTTGGAAGAGTTCACTGAATACCTGAATAGTAGTGACAGAGATCAAGAAATCATGATCTGTGAGGAGAAAGGAAAAGAATTAAATTTATTTAGCCCAAAGACAAGCTAGAAGAGTAGCTGATATGTGAGTGCTTAAAGTTGTAAAATGTTGCTGCACAGAAGAAAAGGAGACATTTTGTCCTCTGCATTCACAGCAAATAAGAGAGAGTAAGATTTAAATTGCACAAAAAATCAGGTTAGATGTAAGGGGAAAGGCTATAATGACAGGAGATAACAAGGTAATAAAATGGTTTGGGAAGGCTGAAAAATCTCCATCAAAAGTCTGTAAGAGAAGGTTAGACAGACATTTCTCAAGAAAGAGGACTGGGTCCCCAACTTGGGAAGGAACCCTCTGCTCTTGGCTTTTCTATGACTGAGTCACAGGAAAAAAAGTTTGAAGGACATAAAACAAGCCACAGAGGAGCGTAGGCTTTTTTACACTCATATATGTCTGCATGCTATTTTGGAGGAAAACATGAGCTTGCACAAGGCAACTGATCTGAAAGCAGTGCAGCCACAACAAACATGGCCCTGTGCCAAGCTGAAAAGGCCTGCTGAGAGTGACACCATCTAGTCTCTGCGTGTCTGCCTCTCAAAATGGAATCTCTGGCCTTTATGTCGGCATTTTTGCTGAAAGACAACGCAAAGTGAGAACCATATGCCTTTTCACAGTTCTAAATGCAAACCGCGAGAGATAAAAATTTGCTAAAATGCATCCAGAACACTATGGTTAAACTGCATTTGAATAATAAAAACACTTCACAATTCTTTGTGTATGTGTTTTCATTTGAGTTCCAGTTTAAGTTATATGCAAATCAAAAGAGGAATGAATGGTCATGTAAAAAATCAGAAATGTCTCATTTGCTGTTTTCTAACATGGTGCTTGTAGAAACCTCTGTAATGTGTTAATGTACAATTATAGTGTTTCTTCTGCCCTCAGTAAGACCTGCAAAAGGGCACATACATGCAGAATTTTAATAGACCAACAGGAACTTTCCTTTTTAAATTCTGCTAGGCCAGAAGAATACCTAAGTCTATTGTAATATTTTATTAAAAAGTATTTGCACTTTAAGGATTTTAATATTTTTTTTCATATAGTTCACTGTCAGCATTTTTGGTCATACAAATACCTGTGGTATGCAGATTATTGTATCTATAGTACATTATACATTCATTTCTCTTACTAAAGTGTATTTTTAAAAAAAAGATGTATGCAGAACTAAGAAAATACTTTTAAAGTGTTTATCAGCAAAACAAAGGAGCTTTCATTTTGCAGTATAACAGTGATTGCTTGCTAGATACTGTTCAGGAAAGGGAGACGTTTACATCACTTCAGATGTCTTTACCCAGGAAGCATCACTAGCCTCAAATGAAGCAGATGTTGAACAGATAGCAAACCAGGGTGTTTTGTTTGTTTGTTTGTTTGTTTTCTAGAACAGCTATAATAAGGATAACATGCTATATACAGAGATTTAAATATATATACATGTATACCATTTTAATAGACAGATACAGGATATATGGTATACAAGATAGATGTCAGTAACTGCAGTATGTTCCAAGAATGTATCTTTACTGGCATATGGGGATACGGCTGTACTTGAAATGCCTATTTGAGCAAGCCTTAGGCAAAAAGTCTGTCTGACCTTCCTGGTTGGTCTTAGATCCCAGGTTCCCAGTGAGCTGTTATAAGATTAAATGAATTTTAGAAGTATGTTATGAAACTGCCAAGAATAAATTAATTACAACAGCTTTACAGGTGTGGGAGTGATACACACTCATAACTGGTAATCACTCCTTCAATAACCTGTGAAGTCTAATGCTGCATTTATCACTGTAAAGTGATGCACACTACCTGTAAAATCTTTCAGAGCCTAAATTTGTCTTTTGTTGTTGTTTTTTAATGTTACTCACTTTCACACTGTTTCACAGAGCAAGGTTAATAAAAAGTTTAGACTCTGGTTAAGGCATTTGAATCATCAAATTTTTGTCATGAATAATGACAAAAGGGAATGCATTTGGCATCAAAACTGTGTGGAGCTCCCTGTGCCATCAGCCCCTAAAGCTGAAGGAAATAGAGCTGGGAGTTCCAGCTCCCTTCCTCAACTCTGTTTTCCCTTCTCTGTCTGCTGATGAGCATGCTAATACCGCTGCTTGCCCCTAGCAGCAGTGATGTACCTACCCAGCTGGTCTGCACTGAAGACTGGTCTGTCCTTTTCTCTTGCTCCAAACCCAGCTAGACCTCAAACGACTTCCAGAGTAGGTCCCTGCCTTGCCCTTCTAGCAAGGGCTTCTATCATAATCCTGCCTTTTCTGCAAGTGTCTCTTCCATGATCTTTTGCTTGGCCATCTTAACTTACATTAACTACTTATGTTTATTTATCTGGAAAGGAAGAAAAATGGAATTTTGATAAAATTTCATCTTAATTTATTTTGATGTTGAGAGAACGATTGCCTTCATTTCACTTTCTAAGCTTAGTATGGATCTGGTTACAAAAAGTTGTGTGTACATTGAGCTAAGAATCTACTGAATGCACGTGATGTTTTAGCTCTTCCTTGTCAAACCACACTTAGACTGTCTGCATAGTTAGAAAGAGTAGGATATCTCATGAGAGAAGAACTCAGATATAAATGAGAAACAATGAATAACCAATGTGTGTGTTCATTTCCATTCAGAAAATGAGGTAGGAGAAGGCAAGACAGAAATGGGGAAGAGCATAGATTTATGTGTATAAGCCACATAGCTGTACATCTGGTACATCATGTACATCAACACATCTGGTGTTGATGACCTCAGTGAAAAATATACTAAAATGAAATTGTTGAAAGAACTGCTAAACCAAGTGTTTGAACTATAGAAGAATAGAGATTCTTTAATACTGGTTTGATTTTATGCTACTTCCTCCTTGTTAGAAAGGATGGTGCAATTTAGCACAGTGAGTCGGTATAACCATCCAGTTGAGTGTGTATATGTGAAGATATTTTTAGCTCTTTTCCATGTAGCTAGCACAAGAGAGTGGAACAGAAAGAAGTATGTAGAAAAGAGGGGAACATTTAGAGAAAGCTTGGCAAAAGAGAAGGCTTTGGAAAAAGGTTAGAGTAGACCAAAGAAACATTGGAACATAGCAAGGCACAAAGAAAGAAAAATACTCATCTTGCCCTTCTTAATTTAAGTCTTAATTTGAATCTGTTTTACGAGAAGGTTGATTCTGGTCTGTGAAAAGCTCTGTTACAGCTGTAGCACTGATCCTCCCATCTCCCTGTAGCAAGCCTCCTGGGACATACTGAGTAAACAACCTTTGTTTTTATGTCAGCATTCCTTTTTGTTATGTGACATATGTGTATGTGTGTGTATTAAATGTGTGGGATAACAATGACTTGTTTCTATGGACATAGGCTGGGAAGTAGTATGTTGTGGAAGAGGTGATTTGAAATCAGAAGGCTGAAGTTCTTGTCTTTTGTGTAAACACTGAGAAAGTTGGTTTTAGTTTGTTTGTTGTTGTTGTTGTTTTCTAGTTTCATGTGCAGCCTGAAAACAAAAACGGATGTTTCTCTTCACTATTTAAAGTGTTTAGGTGGTGTGCTGTACATGATTAGAGAATGCTTACAGGTATAGACAAAGTATTGGTCTAGTCCATCGTGAAGAGATGACTGATAGACTTTGAGATTGCACAATGAAACCATATGTAATTTTAACAGCTGACTGAATTGTACATTTTTGTTTTTTTTTTTTTCAAATAGACATACAGAGCCGAAGAATCAGAAGTGGAAATGAGTAGCCAAGAGTCTGATGTGCTACGTTGCTGGAGATGTAGAAAATACATAGCAAATTCTAACTGCCTTGCAAAATGTCATGGAAAAGAACCATCTGATGTAAGTATAATGTCTGTTGTTGTTGTTGTTTGTTTTATTTTTTGTTTGTTTGTATGTTTTTTGTTTGTTTGTTTGTTTTTTCCAGTGCCATTGGTTTTAAATAAAGGAGAACTATTAGATTTGCCTTCACTTAATTTGTCCCGTGGACAAATTAAAATATATATAGTTAAAATGTAGATAAGAATGTAAGCAGTAATGCTACTGAAGCCAAAAAAGAAACATTCAACTTTATGTTCTGCAACATGAAGGCTGGTATTCATGATACGTTTGTGTACTAGCTCCTGTAATATATACAGTGTTACCTAACTCAGATACTCTTGCTACTTATTTTTAAAAAGTGGGGGATAGTCTGGGCACATAAATCATTCAGATTTGCCTGCCATGACGGCGGATGCCCTGCCAGGTTAAAATACAACTTAGTGACTCACATCATTATCATTAAAATAAAAAGTAAAATGATCGTACAGAATAAAAGAGTGACAGAGTATTTCCTGCTGCTTCATAATGGCACTTAGTTATCATAAAGTGTTAAGAGTTTTTTCTAAATACACCAAGAATGCTGTGCTTACATCCTCCGCTATTGAATCAAAGAGAAAAAGTAAGTAGAAGGTAATGTTTTGTTGTTTGTTTTTTTTTCACACACCAGAAATGTAGCGACACTCTTTTTTAGCACTGGAGAAGGCCATAGCCAGTGGAGTTAAACACAAAAATTGTATTATTTTTTAAGATCTTGATACAATTAGTATTAATAATAATCTCCATTTTATCCATCTGTATGCATTCAGTTCAGTAGTCAGAAATCAAATGTTTTCAACATATATTTGCAGGAGAGTGGGACATGCTTTCTCCTGATATACATCTCCAACAACATTTTCAGTAGTCCATCCTTTAAAAGCAGTGTATTTTCTTACCATTGACTATAGCAGTCTAGGAGGTTTCTGGAGAGCGTGGAAGATAGCTTCCTGACGCAGCTGGTTAGTGAACCTACCAGGGGTGGTGCCCTGCTAGACCTTCTCTTCACAAACAGAGAAGGACTGGTGGAGGATGTGATTGTCGGGAGCTGTCTTGGGCAGAGTGACCACAAAATGGTGGAGTTCACTATTCTTGGCGAGGCCAGGAAGGGGACCAGTAAAACCGCTGTATTGGACTTTCAGAGGGCTGACTTTGAGCTGCTCAGGACACTAGTTGGTGGAGTCCCTTGGGAGGCGGTTCTGAAGGGCAGAGGGGTCCAGGAAGGCTGGGCGCTCTTCAAGAGGGAAATCTTAATGGCGCAGGAACGGTCTGTCCCCACGTGCCCAAAGACGAGCTGGCGGGGAAGAAGACCAGCCTGGCTCAACAGAGAATTGTGGCTTGATCTTAGGAGAAAAAAAAGGGTTTATAAGCTTTGGAAAAGTGGGCAGGCCACTAGGGAGGACTTTAAGGATGTAGCGAGGCTGTGCAGTGACAAAATTAGGAAGGCCAAAGCTCATCTGGAGCTCAATCTGGCTACTGCCGTTAAAGATAACAAAAAACGTTTCTATAAATACATCAACACAAAAAGGAGGACTAAGGAGAATCTCCATCCTTTACTGGATGCGGGGGGAAACTTAGTTACAAGAGATGAGGAAAAGGCGGAGGTACTCAATGCCTTCTTTGCCTCAGTCTTTAGCGGCAATACCGGTTGTTCTCTGGATACTCAGTACCCTGAGCTGGTGGAAGGGGATGGGGAGCAGGATGTGGCCCTCACTATCCATGAAGAACTGGTTGGTGACCTGCTACGGCACTTGGATGTGCACAAGTTGATGGGGCCGGATGGGATCCACCCAAGGGTACTGAGAGAACTGGCAGAGGAGCTGGCCAAGCCACTGTCCATCATTTATCAGCAGTCCTGGCGATCGGGGGAGGTCCCAGTTGACTGGCGGCTAGCAAACGTGATGCCCATCTACAAGAAGGGCCGGAGGGCAGACCCGGGAAACTATAGGCCTGTCAGTTTGACCTCAGTGCCAGGGAAGCTCATGGAGCAGATCCTCCTGAGAGTCATCACGCAGCACTTGCAGGGCAAGCAGGCGATCAGGCCCAGTCAGCATGGGTTTATGAAAGGCAGGTCCTGCTTGATGAACCTGATCTCCTTCTATGACAAAGTGACGCGCTGGGTGGATGAGGGAAAGGCTGTGGATGTGGTCTACCTTGACTTCAGCAAGGCTTTTGACACCGTCTCCCACAGCATTCTCCTCAAGAAACTGGCTGCTCTTGGCTTGGACTGGCGCACGCTTTGTTGAGTTAGAAACTGGCTGGGTAGCCAGGCCCAAAGAGTTGTGGTGAATGGAGCCAAGTCCAGTTGGAGGCCAGTCACTAGTGGCGTCCCCCAGGGCTCGGTGCTGGGGCCAGTCCTCTTTAATATCTTCATCGATGATCTGGACGAGGGCATTGAGTGCACCCTCAGTAAGTTTGCAGATGACACCAAGTTAGGTGCGTGTGTCGATCTGCTTGAGGGTAGGAAAGCTCTGCAGGAGGATCTGGATAGGCTGCACCGATTGGCTGAGGTCAACTGCATGAAGTTCAACAAGGCCAAGTGCCGGGTCCTGCACCTGGGGCTCAATAACCCCAAGCAGAGCTACAGGCTGGGAGAGGAATGGTTGGAGAGCAGCCAGGCAGAGAAGGACCTGGGAGTGATGGTGGATAGTCGGCTGAATATGAGCCAGCAGTGTGCTCAGGTGGCCAAGAAGGCCAACAGCATCCTGGCTTGTATCAGGAACAGTGTGACCAGCAGGGCTAGGGAGGTGATCATCCCCCTGTACTCAGCTCTGGTGAGGCCGCACCTCGAGTACTGTGTTCAGTTTTGGGCCCCTCGCTACAAGAAGGACATTGAGGTGCTTGAGCGGGTGCAGAGAAGGGCGACGAAGCTGGTGAGGGGCCTGGAGAACAAGTCCTACGAGGAGCGGCTGAGGGAGCTGGGCTTGTTCAGCCTGGAGAAAAGGAGGCTCAGGGGCGACCTTATCGCTCTCTATAGGTACCTCAAGGGAGGCTGTAGCGAGGTGGGTGTTGGTCTGTTCTCCCACGTGCCTGGTGACAGGACGAGGGGGAATGGGCTTAAGTTGAGCCAGGGGAGTTTTAGGTTAGATGTTAGGAAGAACTTCTTCACTGAAAGGGTTGTGAGGCATTGGAACAGGCTGCCCAGGGAAGTGGTGGAGTCACCATCCCTGGAAGTCTTCAAAAGACGTTTAGATGTAGAGCTTAGGGATATGGTTTAGTGGGGACTGCTAGCGCTAGGTCAGAGGTTGGACTCGATGATCTTGAGGTCTCTTCCAACCTAGAAATTCTGTGATTCTGTGATTCTGTGATCTTTCTGTTTTTAAGCTTCTGGAGACTTAAGGTGGTTTATTAGCTGAATTTGAATTTTAGACTACAAGGTACGTTCATCTCAGAACTCAGCATTAAGAAAATACTTTCACCATCTTTACTTTTTTCTAATATTGCTATAGCTCTTCTTCAAAGAATTGAAAGAAAGACATAAACATAGAAGACAATAACATTAAAAAAAAAAAAAAAGTGGAAAACCTATTCTTGCACTGCTTTTAGGTTCTGGTATTTAGGTTCTTTTGGTATTTATTTTAAAGTTAAAAGTTCCATTTTCTTTAAAACAAATTAAGAAATTTTGTGTAACTATCTTACAATACAAAAGTAAAGCTTTTAAATGGTTTTGTAAAATTTCTGAAGCAAAAGTTTATTAGTAATATTATTCCTTTTGAATAAATAATGCAATCAAAGTCAGCAATATTTAGACATAACAAACACTAAGTCTTAGACACCACCTGAAACTTAAGTATCTGAACTGCAGATATTTCTTGACAAGAATAGCTTTATTTAAACTAAAATCTTTTCACATTTAATGCATTTTTTTTTGAACTTGTACTTAAATAGTATAATTGTTAAGTGCCTTATTACTGGAGTTACTCTGTTTGTAAAATGAAAGCTCACTTTCAAAAACACTTTAGTTCCAATACATCACTGTTCTTACAGAGATCATACATGTCAGTGGATGTCATGCCTGTATGTGAGAAGGTACCTACTAGAGGGTAGGAAAAGACTGACCTGTTGCATACATACTAGAAATCTCCGCTCTTCTGTACAGGCTATGGGGACATATTGTCACTAAAATAACTCACATAATATGTTCTTGTCTTCCTCACATCACAAAGTACACAAATTGTATTTTCAATTTCAGTTCATGTTGCATTTTTTTTTCACCTCCTATTTTGTTTTGTAGAAGGGGTTATCTTTGGGAAATCAAGTCTAGTGTAGATTTCCTAAACCATCATAGCTCTGCAGACACATTCAGTTGGTTCCAAGGGTTCCTGTGGCACACTGTTAAAGTAGTAAAACACACCTGTCAAGCAGAGCTGTACATTCAGTACCAACATGCATATGGTCCAAGGTGACTCAGTTGGCATTGCTCTATGCTGTCATGTATTTCAGGATCTATGGTTAACATGGGTGGAACCAGCTGCCCATAATAACAGATGTGATCTCAATGTCCTAACCTATAAGACATTGCAAAAAAAAAATAGCAAGGAATTCATCTTCTTTCTAACAGTATAGACTTTTTTTTACGTTTTTATTTATTATTTTTTTTTTGCATTTTTAAATGATTACATTTCTAACAGTGCACTCCCTTTGCTTACAGAGCTTGAGGTTCCAGAATATTTTTCATGCTTAAAGCTTTTGTTTGTTTGTTTTATGCATGATTTAATTTTGTTTGTTTTTATTGGGGAGGATTTTCAATCCTTTCATGGAAGAATGTGGTTGAACGTTCAATTCCTAGCAGAGGGCCACCTTCCTTGTGCACAGGACTGAAAGCACTCTTTCTCTAATTATGTAGATAGCAGATAAAAAATGTAACTTAGTGCTGCTTTCAAAGGCAGTGGGAGGCAAGAATGTGCTCAGATGAGAAGAGTAGTGTTTTTAGTATATTTTTTTTCCTGTTGGATTTTTCACTTGCAATCAAAGATGTAGCTGAACTATGAGTTCTTATAAGAAGAACATAGAAGAACAACCTTAGAAGAAGGTGTTTAGAAGAAACCTAAAAGACAAATGTTGAAGTTATGAATACACTATCAAAAACTTATATTAGAATTATATCTAATTTGGAGTAAGAGCTGTATCCATAGACAGGAGGAAGATGTGGCATGAGTATGATAAATGAATCTATCTGTATATTTTAAGTTCTTCTGTCATTAAGTGGGGAATTTTTGAAAGTTTCAGTCTTCTGTATATAGCCCCCCTTTCAATTTTCATAATATTTTTTTCCTACCGTGAGTTCTGTAACATAGGAGTCAGTGACTGTTTTTTGTTGTTGTTGTTGTTTGTTTGTTTGTTTTATGTTCATCATTCTTTACAACTGATTTTAAGACTTTGACACTCAACAGAGTTTTCTTGTGTTTTAGCCATCCTTATAACTTTACTGATACTCTAGACAATATTAAAAGGTTTTAATTACATTTGTATCACTTCCGTGCTAAATGGAAGTTAAATATTTTTATTTATTTTAGTATCAGTTACTGAAATGTTATGCTATTCTTAATTAACAACTTTTTCTGATTTATTTTGTCTTCATTTGGTCACATAATTGCAGTTAAAATTGAAAAATTCCTAGAAGTCCCTGTTTTCTTAGATTGTTTTTCTAACAAACGTTTGAGAAAATGAATTTAAAACTACATGTGGAATAGTTATCCAGTACTGACCACAGTCTTCATATAAACTAGAACTTAAATTTTTACTGTCTTTACTGGAAAATTGTGCCAGCTGATAGTGCTTGTGAAATCAGTTTCCTAATATACTTGAAGATCAGCCATTGCATACTTTCTGTTCTTGCAAACAAAACAAAAACACCTCCAAACGCCTCCATCTCCACAGTGGAGTCTGTCCAATGTCCTTAGATCCAGAAATAGAGTATAATTGACAGCAGCTACCTGATTTTTGGCTTAAAGAATGCACCAACAACATTGAGATGTACCATTTATTAATAAAAATATTTACTAAATTTGGGAGACTGATTTCTAGATATGTTCAAACAACAGAAGTTTACACGAATGTTGAATATCAATACAATATTTCTTTTTTTAATAGACATCACAACCTTCAGCTGCTGCTCTGGAGTCTTGCAATGTATGGCATGTGAACTTAGAAGCCATTCCAGAGTGGGTGAAATGCGTCATTGAGAAGGTAGATTTTTTTTCCTTACATCTTTATCATTCAAGCAAATGTGAAATTAGTAAGGGGAACAAAATTCAAGGGTACCTTTCTGACAAAGTCCATATATATTTCAGAGACCTTATAATTGAGAGAATTTTTGTCAGTAGGTTTTATTATTACCATTCATAGAATCTTTATCCCCTTTTGATTATTTTTTTAAAATGTGTGTTCAAAACCTAAAATTGATAAATTCTGTTCCTGCCCATTTATAGATGAATGTATATACATTTGTCCAAATGACTGTTATGGGCAACACTGCATACCCTGACAATACTTAAACTGATGAATTATTCTTTAAGGAACTGAGAGATGCCTGTAGATTAGCTGCCCTTGTGACATGGCATGGGTGACAAACATGAACGGCTACCATACAGCTGATACAAACAGCTCCAGGAGATTCCTAAAATACCTTAATGGTAACTTCTTGGTACAGATACTAAAGCTGACTAGAAGAGTTGCCTTCCTGGATTTGTTGATTGTGAACATAGTGTCTTATGGGTGAAGTGGCAGTTGGTGGCAATCTTGACCATAGCAACCACAAAGTAGTCAAGTTTAAAATCTTTGGTAATAGTGCCACCAAAAGTACCATCAAAACTTCAGCCCTGGATATGGGGAGAGTAGAATTCAGGCTGCTCGAGTAGCTCATTATTAAGGTCCCCTGGGAACCTGCTTTTGAAAGCACTGGGCTCCATCACTACTGGTCACATGTTAAGTACTACCTTGTAAGAGCACAGGAACAGGCAATTCTGAAATGTCAGAAGTCAGGCAGGCAGGGCAGAAGGTTGCCTTGTCTGAGCAGGGATTTTCTTCTAGAGCTTAGTCAGAAAGTGTGTGGCCACTGGAAATAGGGTCAGGTGACATGGGAGGACTACAGAGATGCTGTTCACCATTGTAGGGAGAAAATTCATGCAGCCAAAGCTCAGAGATGAAGCTGGGCAGTACTGTGGGGGGAAATAAAAAGGTCTTTCTAAAACACATTAACAGCAAAAGGAGGACCAGAGAAAACATTTCTTAATGGGGCAGTCACCTCATAAATAGGGACTTAGACAAAGCAGAGATATTTATTTCTGTTTACGTGTGTTCATAGTGATAGGACAAGGGGGGATGATTTTAAAGTAAGATGGGAGATTTAGGTTACATATTAGGAGAAAGTTTTTCACTCAGAGGGTGGTGAGGCACTGTAACAGGTTGCCCAGAGAGGTTGTGGTTGCCCCATCCCTGGAGGTGTTCAAGGCCAGGCTGAATGTCGCTCTGGGCAGCCTGGTCTGGTGGTTGGCAAACCTGCCTATGGCAGGGGGATTGGAGTTAGATGATCTTTAAGGTCATTTTCAGCCTAGGCCATTCTATGATTCTATGATTTAGTGCCTTCCTTACCTCTGTCTTCAACACCAGTGGTGGGCTTTGAGACCCTCAGAGCCCTGAGTTAGAGGACTATGACTGTTGTAACAATAAACTCCCAGCCAGCCCCAAATTTATGCAGGATTTGGTGCTCCAGCTGGGTGCATGTAAGTGTATGGGGCTTCATGGGACTCCTCCCGAGGTACTCAGAGAGATGACAGATGTCATAGTGAGACCTCTCTCACAACAGTCTAAGGAGTCTGGAGAGGTCCCAGTCAAATGAAACCTGGCAAACATTCCGATTTTCAAGAAGGGTAAGAAAGAAAACCCTGGTCTTAATTCAGTGCCTGGTGAAATTGTGAAGATTATCCTGGGAGTTATTGAAAATCACCTGAAAGACAGTGCAGTCATTGGTTACAGTCAGAATGGGTTTATGAGCAGAAAGACCTGCTAAACAAACCTAATTTCTTTTTATTACAAGGTCATCCTGCTAGTTGACTAAGCGAAGCCAGTTAATGTAATCTTTTAGCATTTCAGCAAAACTTTTTATACCGTCTTTCACAGTATCCTTCTGGACAAAATGTCCAGCATACAGCTAGACAAATTCATAGTACAATGGGTGAACAATTGTTTGAAGGTCATAGTAACATCAGGCTGGTGGCCAATCATTAGACGAGTTCTGCAGGCTTCCATTTAAGAGCCAGTTCTCTTTAGCATTTTCATAAATGACTTGGATACAGAACTTGAAAGCATACAAATTTTGCAGCCAACTCTAAATTGGAAGGAGCTGTTGACTCCCTCAAGGGTAGAGAGGCATTGCAGAGAGATCTTGACAAATTAGAGGGTTGGGCAGTCATCAATAATATGAAGTTTAACAAGAGTGAGTGCTTGATTCTGCATCTGGGATGGGTCAACACTGGCTGGATGTGCATACAGACTGGGGGCCAAGGGGCTGGAGAACAACCTCGTGGGAAGGGATCTGAGCATTCTGTTTGATGGCAAGTTGAACATGAGTCAGCAGTGAGCCCTGGCAGCCAAAAGGGCCAACTGTACCCTGGGGTGCATCAGACATGGCACTGCTAGCTGGTGGAGGGAAAGGATTGTCCTGCTCTGCTCTGCACTGGTGCAGACTCACCTTGAGTACTGAATGCAGTTTTAGGTGCCAGAATATAAGAAAGACATAAAACCATTATTTTCCAAATAATATTACAAATATAATGAAGGGTCTGGAGGAGAAGACATCTGAGTAGCAGCTGAGGTCCCTTAATTTCTTCAGCCCAGAGCAGAGGAGGCTGAGGGGAGCTTCATGGCAGCCTGCAGCTCCTTCATGAGGGGAGCAGAGGGGCAGGCGCTGAGCTCAGTTCTCTGGGGACAGCAACAGGACCCAAGGGAATGGCATGGAACTGAGACAGGGGACGGTCAGGCTAGGTGTTAGGAAAAGGTTTTTCACCCAGAGGGTGGTTGGGCACTGGGACAGGCTCCCCAGGGCAGTGGTCATGGCACTGAGTTGCTGGAGTTCCAGCTCTCAGGTCTGATTTGGGCTTGTTCCTGTGTGGAGCCAGTAGCTGGAATCAATGATCCTTGTGGGTCCCTTCCAACTCGGCATATTCTATGATTCTATGATGATGTTGGCACATGGCTAGAAAATAGTTGCTTTCTTGCAGATTCAAACATCTGATGAGTTAGTGTCCCTGCTTTAACTTCCCATTTTAAATTACAAAGCATCTCACAACTCTCCTTCTTGAAATTATTGCTTCTGTTGAGTGTATACTTTATTTCAGGGCTAGAAGTTAATGTCATGGCATGGATATAATAAGCAGCAACTGTGGTTAATGTTTGCCTTACAGATTTCCTCTGATTAGTGTTTGATTTTGAGAAGCAAATGCTCTTTGCATTGCTTTCTAATTAGGCTTCAGTGTCTAAGCTTTACTATATACTGTATACAAAAGAATATACATATATGCATATGTATATGTATGTACTTTAGATTTTCTGTGAAGTGGTCGAAGTGGTCAGCCAGTTGGAATTGATCTTTGTGGGTCTCTTTCAGCTGTTCTGTTCTGTTTTATTCTGTTCTATTCTATACTGAAAATAACTTCTGATCTAAGTAAATCCATCCAACACACAAAAAAATATATATACGACTGTAAAACTAATCATTCAAAAATTAAGAAAATTTGTTTCATCTTCCTTCAGAGTTTTGCTGTATATTTTATTTTGTTAAACATTAATTAAGCCCTTAAGAAAATTAATGATCTCATGGAGACTACAATAGTGTATGACAAAATACTAATCTTTGAAGAGAAAATAAATTAGGGGTGATGAGTTATTTTCGTGCTTTACAGAATTGCAGAATCTTGAAAGTCTGATCATGAATACACAGTTTTTATAGTAGTTTGTTATATTATTTCAGTACAATTGGAGTTAAAGTTGATATTAGCATATCTCTTTTCACCTTTAGCTGTAAATGCCCCGTCTAATGCATTTGAAAGCCTAAAAGGTCGAGTTGGAGACCTGTGAGATAAAAAACCTATAGACAGTGACTGCTAAGAAAAGGCTTAGCATATTTTTCAACACTGCAGAAGACCAATGCTCCTCTGGTGGCCGAGGCAATAATAGTACAATATTTGTACTATTATAATATAAAGGGAACCAGTATTGTACTCTTTGAAAGCCTGCAGTGTCATAAGGTTTGTTGTTCATCCTTTCATGTCCTGGGAACTCTTGTCTCATTCACTTCTGACTTCTCTGGAAAGATGCTGCAGGTTTATGGATAAATTTGTGGCATTTTTAAACAATTTCGACTTGTCCCCAGATCCTCCTGGGCTCTGAATAATTTTGTGATCATGTGTTATTTTCTCCTGTATGACTCCTGAATCAAAGGCTAAAACATTTTACATAAGCACAAAGTCTATTTGCAGTCTGTAACAGCCCACTGCTTCCCAGCCAGTTCTTTTTTGCCATCTGTCCCTGTTCTTAACCAATCTCATTGGGTTTCATGCACAAATTAGTGTATAGAGAATCTTCAATAATTATAAATACCTTGCTAGCGCTGTTAGTGACCTTTATTGACTTGCATTCTCTTTGCCCCGTTACTCATCACTTGGTTTAGCTTCTTTAGCTAACCCTTCTTAGTTTTTCCTCTTAATGCACACCATCATTAAATCTGTGTACCCTCAGCTTCTTTTCAGATCTTGCTGATTTTCCCGCTGCCACCGCCTCCACTAGTAGGCTGTTACTTCTTATCCTGAGTCAGTGCTTCCACACTCCCTTGCCAAGCTCATACTAAATCAATCCCAGACTTCCTTGTACTGCAGCTCATAGGGTGTAGCATTGTTCTTTTTCTTCCCTACAAACTCTTGTTTTCCCATTTCTGCCAGAATCACAGAACAGCTGAGGTTGGAAGGAACCTCAGGGTCCTTCTGGTCCAACCCTCCTGCTGAAGCAGGATCACCCAGAGCAGGTTGCCCAGGACAATGTCCAGGCAGCTTTTGAAGATCTCCAAGGAGGGAGACTCTGCAACATATCTGGGCAACCTGTGCCAGTACTCCATCACCTGCACAGTAAAGTGCTTCCTGATGTTCAGGAGGAACCTTTTGTGTTCCAGTTTACCAGACTGTTAGCCTTCTTCTCTAACCTTTGTGGATACTTTTTTCTCCCCTTTTGGCAATCTGGGTTATTATTCTGTAGTGGCTGACTGCCTGCAATACTCACTAAAGACACTAAGTGCTTATTCCTGAATTTTAGTTCCTAGTCCATAACATCTGAGAAACAGAGTGTGGGAGATTTAGAGTAAACCTCTGTGCCAGCTTAGTATTTCTTAGGTAATGGCATAGACACAAATTTGTCAGCCTTGTAAACTAAGACTGTGTGTGTTTAAGGAGTTTTTGGGAATTTAAAAGTGTTTGGGGCATATGTAAACAGATTTCTTTTTCTCTAAGTTAATAATATGTCCAGATTTAAACAGATTCTCATAAGTGCCATAAATGCACATCTTTGATACTTTGTGAAATTTTGAGTTTTTAACCCACAACACACATGTGAGCTTCTCAAAGAAGTGAAAGAAGTGTTTCCAGAACTTTTTCTATTATTGCATGTGGAATATAACCTTTAATCCACACCAGCATTTTTCTGAAACTGCAAAAATGGTTTTACTGAAACTTTCCAGAGCATTCACTCAGACAAGCATCAGTCATAGAATCATTTTCCCAAACTACCTTGCAAAGACATTTGCAACTGAAAGCAATGCTAGAAACGTTGGATAGCTTCTGTATTCATGCCTTAACCCCACATTGGGCACACTAGTGAGTAATGTGTGACTGGAGTTTATAATGTTTTTCCTATGGGCTGTGATCATGAGAACACTCGCATGACTTTAATCCTCAAAAAAGTTTCTCCTGAACAGATTAATATATTTAGTAAAAACACTAATAGTTGTGCAAGTATGTAGGAGCTTATAGTTGTCTGATATGTATCTTATTTTCAAAGAGTGACTTTAGGATTGAAATGAGATTCATAAAGATATAGATAATGTAAAGAAGTGTGTCCCTAATGATACAGTATTAAATATTTGTGATGTCATTTGCACACAGATTATGTTGTAATACTACATAAATCAAAATGCCAGTACCATTTCAAGTCTTTTGTGGGTAAGCAAAGTAAAAAGCTATATTCTCTTTGAGAAATCTCCTTCCACTGTACTTAGTATGCAAGAAATGTATTAGCACTCAGAAAACTTAGCTGAGAAACTGTCCTTGCCAATTCCAGATTAACGTGGTAAATTGATTTCACTATTTTAAAGGATCTAATGTTTTCGTTGGCATTGCAGCATTATTCTATCAGTGGACAAATAATTAAAATACTTTAAAGCCTCTACAGTTTGAAATGTGTGTTAGTTCTAGATTTCTTAGATTTAGGATAGTTATCACTTACAGCTAATTTTCACTTCATCAAGCAGAGTTTTCACTGGAACATTTTCTATGGTGGATTTTCTTTTTGATCTGCAGTCTCTTTTTGTGTTTGACAAACAAAAAACAAGCCCTTTTATTAAAGGAGAAAAGTAAATCTAGTAATGATTTCTTAATCATTGATTTATAATGAATGTGTTGGATGTCAGTTTGTTTTCTTTTTTTTGTTAATAGGCACAGTGGACAATTGGAAAACTGCATTGTCCGTTTTGTGAGGCCCGTTTAGGGGGCTTTAACTTTGTCTGCAACACAAAGTGTTCCTGTGGACAGTTAGTAAACATACATTTCTGCAAAAGTCGAACTGACTATCAGCCAGCTTTCTCTCTTAAATTGGCAAAATCATCAGGAAAACACTTACCTCTCTGCAAAATTAAGTCTGATTTTAGCACAGATACCCACCAAGAAGTGGTAACAGCAACTTTGGAAATCAAACCACAAAGGTTTTCATACATGGCCAGAAATAATAATACTGGAAGATTAACAGAAGCACTTTGCCTTGAAGCAAGATCTCCCAGATCAGAGATGAAAAGGAAAAAACTTGTCTTAAAGGCATTAAATCAAAAAGGAAATCTTTCTGCTTCCTGTCTTCTGAATGATGCATGCACTCTAAAACCTTTCTGCAGAAGATCACGTAGTTGGGATTTAAATGTCAGCAAGAGACTTGTTTTGTCACCTTCATTTGAAACTTCCAGTACAGGAACTATTTACCATATGAAATGGTCGAATGGACAAAATGCAAATCCACCTGTTTACACACAAAGTGGCTTGCAGTTAGAGTCCAACAGTAGTGCTTTTCAGGAACAATATAGGTCAAATGCTGACAAACTACAGAAAAGGATTCGAGATACTTCCTTTACCACATTGGTACATAGAGGCATAGAGAGTGAATGTGATTTTGAAGCTGCTGGACAATCTTCTGGGAGTGCCATTGCTGACGGGTCACCTTTTGTGATGAACATTTCTTCATCTGTGAGTGCTGTAGAAGAGGAACAATATATTGCACCTGTTGGTCTTGTGCAGCCTACAAACACTTCCGTCAACCAAAAACTGAGTAAGAGAGAAAGAAACAAGTTGAAAAGCTTAAGGAGAAAACAAAGGAGGCGAGAACAGTGGCTACAGAAGCAAGTAGGTGTTTAAAGTGAATTGTGCTACTTTTTTTTGTTTCACCTGCTTTTATAATTTTTAGTTTTTGATACTGTCTCATAAGGTATTGCAACTTCTTCCTGCATGTAATTTTTCTAATTCAACCTATTTATTTATTTATTTATTTATTTATTTATTTTTGCTGTATTAAAATCAGATCTTGGTAGATATACATAACTCATTTCTGTTGACTTTTTGTTGTGATGTAACAACAAATCCGAAATGGAAGGTAAAATTTAATCAATGTGATTAAAGGAGGCCTAAATATACAAATCTTTTAAATCAGAAACAGTAGTATTTCAGCATTTCTTAGGTATTAAGTAATGAGATTTGGGGTTATCTTTGCATTAAAAATATATATTTTTTTTTTTTTTAAAGATGTTTGCATTTACCATTTATTATAAAACAATTATTTTTTTCTTTGAGTAAAGAACTGATTGTTTACTATAGCTTTAGTAGCTAAATACTTTGTCTACAAATCTAGAAAAAATAATTACATATTTTTATAAAGCTTTTACACGTTTCAATTATACATCTATGTTTTCCCTCTTCATTCCATTAAAGAAGAACAGAATTAAACAAAACTGATGGTCATGCAAATTTGGAAGGGTGAGGAGGGCAGAGACTGGGAGTATATCTTTACATGAATAACAGTTACAGTTTGCTCAGTAATTAATTAGAAAGGTTGATGATATGTATACCTTTAAAAGAAAATTCCTCCTCATATAATTTCTGCTATAAAATACTGTGTGGCTAGAGAGAGCAAACATGCTCACTCTCACCAGAGAAGTAATATCTACTCCAGAAATCATTCCCACTTTAGAAAGATATGTCATTGTGAAGTGCAGTGACATGCAAATCTCCAGTAAGCCTTATTTCACAGATATATTTTATGTGATTGTTTTGCATTTGGTATCAGTAAAGTTTAATTTGATATTTATGCTTTTCTGAGAAACCCCAATCTTGTTTTAACAGGCTATGCTTAGCTTAGGTATTAAACTGTTTTTGTTGGTTTGCAAATAAATAGGATATCTAGGACCAATGGTTCATGTATGAATCTTACTTTAGTCATTAGTACATAAACGTTTTTCACCGTTAATATTCCACTGACCTCTTACAGTATGCTCAGACGTTGTGTGACTTTGGGCTCTTTCCTACATACTGCCAGTAGAACCTTTAGAATGTAGTATGGAATAAAGGCAGAGCACTGAATTCAGGATCAAGAGATAGTTACCTGGAGGCTGTCTCTCTTAATTAAATTTAAGAACCAGCTTGAGAATGTGCTGAGTCTGGGGACATATCATAAGACTTTTTAGTATACCAGACTTTTTTTTTTTTTTTTTTTGCCTTTGGGAAGGATTTTTGTTTAATTTAAAGAGAGGTTTTAATTGGCCTTGTCATATTTGGAAATCTGATTTTGTAAAATACCTCACTGATACTGAGAATAAAGAACCGTTCCAAGACCTGGATGTTTTAATATTGAATGCCTATTTTCTACTAAGTTTAAAGATTATTAGATGTCAGCATCCCTAAAATGGCTTTAAAAATTCCAGTTCTATATTATTTTTCTTGAATGAAATAAGGGTGCAAAAGCCTGGCTTATATGAGCATTTGCGCAGTCATGTCATCTGCAGTCTCTCCAGATGCTACTTTCAAGAGTAAAATGTACAAATTTTCCTAATTTGCAGTAGCTGAAGAAAGAAAAAATGTACTTTCAAATGTTCTTGTTAAACAATGCCCTACCTATTCCTCTACATCAGTTTGCTATATCAAACTTTTTAAAAATGAATACAGTTGTTAAATCTGGTATGTCTAATCAGCAAGCATGCAATTTACACATTCAGAACATATTTAAGAGGTATGTGAAATAAATAATCAGGTTTAAATAGTAGTTTTAAGGGGTAGTTATTTCAGTTTGTTTTCCCTGAAGGTCATTGATTTCTTTACTTGTGCTGAAAGTCTGTGACCTGAGAAGGAATATTAAAAAGAGCATAAAAACCCATACTTTTCAGACTGTCTGTCAACATGTGTGGCTAATGCAGTTGCACTTCCCATCACTGTAAATATCTTCCCACGATAATGTGGACCAGAAAATCACATCCCTTCTACAGTCCGACAGTGTCACAGGATGTGATGCTACTTTGCCACAGACTACTTGCGGCCTTTCCAACTGAAAAGCATTTTGAGAGACCTTTTCAGACTTTGGACTTGCTTTGCAAATGCAAAGCCCAGTTTATTTTGTAGCATGATAACTATCTGTTGAGTTGTTCTACTGTCTTTAAGTAAGCTAAAATGCCTATGAATGTTGTGTCATGGCAGAATGCTCACTGTAGTGAAGTTGAAGTATATAAGCTTAAAATTGTAAATAGGAACAGTTCTGTGAGCTCCTTGCCTGCATTTGCCCTTGCACTTATGCTGTCTCTGTGGAATAGGTGCAGGACTGAGATGAGATACCCTGCTAACAGCAGAGGGACCCAAGCTTCCTCCGACTGCTCTGCAATAGAAAGCTCTTAAAGCCTGGAGAGGATACCTATGTTTTGTGTGCACATATGTGTGCATGCTTGTGTTTGTGGGGGATTTCTAGCTGTTGGGTATATTGGTAGGGTATAACAGTAAGTATCTAGGTCTAGGAATTGCTAGTGTTAATAAGCATTTTTGTATTTGCTGCTATAGCTAAGAAGATTTACATTACAAACTCTTTTGTGTACATCTTGTTACATTTGCATTATTTATTAGTGTCTAAAGTTCATATGAATTTTCTGAAACATGAAAGACAGAAATATAATTTATTGCTTCTCCTGTTTTGTTTCTGTTCATAATCATTTTACACAGAGCAAGTCTACATAGCTAGCTTCAAAACTGGTATCCTCTTGGAAATCATCCTGATTGTTGTGGTTTCACCCCAGCAGGCAGTTGAGTACCACATCTGCTTTCTCACTCTCCCCGGTGGAATGGGGAAGAGAATCAGAAAGAGAGAGGTGCAGGAAAAAAGATACAGACAGCTTCACAGGTAATGCAGATGAAGCAAAACAGGTGTTTAGCCCCTTCGAGGAAAGCAGGGCTCATCACAGGTAACAGTTTATTGGGAAGACAAACACCATCACAGAAGTCATCAAATGTCCCTCCCTTTCTCCTTCTTTACCCCAGTTGTTACTACTGATCACAGCACCACATGGTGTGGGACATCCCTTAGGCCATCCTGGGCTAGTTTTCCTGGCTGTGTCCCCTCCCAGCTCCTGGGGCACCCCCAGCCTCCTCACTGGCAGGGCAGCACAAGGAGATGAAACGTCCTGGGCTCTGTGCAAGCACGGCTTTGCAACAGCTAAAAACATTGGAGTGTTATCACCACTATTTTCATCAAAAATCCAAAACAGCATTGTGTAAGCCTCTACAAAGAAGATAACTCTGTCCCAGCCAAAACTGTGACACTGACCCATCCAAAAACATACTACTTACTGGTCATCCGAACTGCATCGTGTGTCTCTTTCTCAAAGTCTCTTCTATCTTACCAGGCTTGTATTTCTTTACACTACACTAAATTACAGTTATTAATATCACATTTCCTGTGGAATAACTGCTTGTTATGGCTGTGATTGCACCATACAAAGATAACAAAAAATATAAAAGATAACAAAGGTAAAAAAGCATACTGGCTGCAGATACCTGGTCAATTAGAGTAATTGCTAAACCAAGTACAAGAAAGCTGCAGACAGGTCAAGAAAATTTCAGGCAGAGCAAGCCTCAGCCCTGAGGCCTTGCAGGTTAAGTGGAGAGCTGATGGTCAGTTTCTAGCAATGACAATACAGGGTTGTGTTACAGGGCTACTTAGTTTTAAGCATAAGGCAGTATTTTTATTTAGGTAGGAAATTTTGGACCTGAGTAGCTTCTGAGCCAAAGCTTGTCTATCTTTGCTTTTGATTTGGTTGTAACTGTTATCTGGTGATTTTTGTAATTAGGGGTTTAATTCTGTCACAGATTATAAACCAGAGTAACAAGGAGGTATTGACAATGTTGGATTCATGCCAAAATCTGTAACGTCCCTTCTTTAAATTGCAGTTGTGCTCTCTGTGTAAAATTACTCATGGAGCTACTGGACAAACAGAACACATCAAGGTTGTCTCAGTGTATCACTATGTATTCTAATTTTCTTATGGTTATCTTGAAACTAGAATCTATAGAGTAGAATTTAGTATAGGTACACTGTTGTAATATAGCTTTACTGAAGGCCAAAGTAGTCATCTGTGTTGTGCGTATTTTTCTTCATTTAAGTGAAATATATATGATTAATCTGTTTGTCTATAAGATATTTTCAGAATATACAATTGCTGCAGATTAACCTCAGCACAGCAGAAGTCATAGATTCATGGAATCATTTTGTTTGAAAAAGACCTGTAAGATCACCTAGTCTGGCCTTTAACCTAGCACTGCCAAGTCCACAATTGAGCTGCTTTGTGTTAAATGCTCATTTTGGGGGGGGGGGGGGGGGGGGGGGGGGGGGGGGGGGAGAGGGGAAGTGGTGGGGGTGTATCTGCTGCTTATTTTAGTTTTTCTAGAAGCCCACAGACAGCTTAGATAATAACAATTCATGAGACTTGCTTTCCCTCGACTAAAAATGACAATGACTCTTTCATGGAGGTAAGTCATAGTGGTGTGCAGCTAGGTGCATGCCATAATTCCAGCATGGATCTTTATTACACAGAGTGAAGAGCAGACTAAATTGCGCAGTTAAGTAAGATGACTCATGACAGATAAAAATCAAAGTTCAACAATGGTATGAACAAGAATATAGGAGTACTTTCATATTTATGAGATTTACTGTGGATTACCAGAAGGACCACATCACATGCACAGTAAGGACAGAGTTTAAGATTAGTTCTTATACTGGAAAATGATGAATTGTTATACAATTTTGTGTCCTAGACCTGTAATCCTTCACTTCTACAAATTGTTCTGCTAATGACTTTCTGACTATGCATTTGAGTCAGTTTTGTATTTCTGATTGGTTTTCATGTTACTAAACTCACTGAACACATATAAATGGAGGCAAATTAAATAGACTTTTGCATTTTTAAGTAGAAATTTTAAGTAGAGAGCAGGGCTTGAGTCTAGAAATGCAGAAATATTTTTCTTTCAGGAAAAAAGTTCCTCACATCTGGGAATATTAAATCTCCATACAGTTGTTTTTTTGTTTGTTTGTTTGTTTTTATTATTATTATTTGTTAGCTTGTTTTTAAAAGATCTAATCCTTCATGCTATGTAGTGGTCAAGGTATCGATGAATTTTTCTCATTCAAAACTCCTCTTCAGTTTTATGCTATCAAGCATCTAAGTGGGTTGTTTGTTCGCTTGTTTGTTTTGTTCTTGTTGTTGTTTTTCTCATATCTCCATTTGGAAGAAAATAATGCTATCTATTTTTTTCTATAGTTTTTCAACTATTTTAGCTAAAACTGTAGGCATGCACTGAGAAGTCACTCTAAGCATCACAAAGACATCACACAAGTAGAACAGAGCAGAAAAGATTTAATACAACCTCACCATTTCTGAAATTGATAAGCTCTCAGTGATTTTATTAAGAAATAGAAGAATTAAAATAAAAAATAGTGAAAATAATTGTTATATATAATACTGAAGAGATGTTTTTTATAAAAACATTTCATAAATAAATGTAAGGAAAGATGGCATCTACTGTTATAGTTGAAGAAGTTTCTAAATTTAGGTTCTTAATTTAGTTTTCTAAATTTTAAGTGTTTCACCTTCTATTTGATAATTAGGAGTTTAGATGTATTGTTTCTAAAGACTGGAATACTAGAGTATCAAAATTACAACCTTTAGACACAGTGGGCATGAAAAGCAGAAACGTTCTGATTTAGTAATGATCTCACATTTTTGAAAATACTATTGGACAGAAAGAAACAAATTCATCATCATTAAGGAAGGCTTCCTCCCCGTAATCTTTAAAAAGAAATCCAGCAGTTTGACAGAAGATTGATCAAATCTTAATCTTTTGTAGCTCAAAAAGTTGAAAACTTGTAAGTAAATTTATTTTCATAATATGTAAATCTCATTTTCTTCTACATATAGGGTGAGAAGAACTTTTACTAATCGATTTTGTAGGTGTGGAAAATCAAATAAGTATTTGACATTATGAACACATAGAGAAATAAACCATTTGATTCTTCTCCCAACTTTTGAAAGCCATTTTGCATTTTGATTGTGATTTAGACTTTTTGCTATGGTGCAGTGCTAATATAGACTCTGAAGCAAATTGCAAATAATTAGCAAATTTTGCATTAAAATATGATCTTAGCTAAGAGAGAGTATGAAGAAGCAACTGGTGAAGAATGATGATTTTCTAATTTAACCTCTTCCATAAATGTAAAATTTCTAATTTATAATAATTTCTAATAATTTGGTGAAAGCTGTATAGAAGATGAAAAAATATTAAAAAAAAAAAAAAAACATTTCTGTGGACTTTTTTAAATTGTAAAATTAGAAGTAGATCCGAGTAGATCTGATTTAGAATACGTCAACTTCAATTTGCAGATTAAAATTAGTATATCTCAGGAAGAGGAGAGTTAAAAATACAGTGTGGTTCTGAAATGCATTTTACTGGAGAAATAAAACTCCAACTGCATACTTACTCCACTATCATTCTTGTCATGTTAATTTTCATACAAAGCAATCCATTAGTAAAGAACAAAAAAGACACAGAAAGCTATTGAATTCATAAGGATCAGAGAAAAAAAAACACTCATTAAAATACTAAAAAGGGCATGACTGCAGCCATGGTGGGGGAAGAAAAAGTACAGCATAGTGAAAGAAAACATGCAATTTGGAGGATTACATTCAGTGGGTTCCCAGAATTGGCAGAAATAAATGATTTTGGAACATTCTGAATGTTTTCCAGTTGGAAGTAACAGAGGGTTTGTTGTAAAAAATAATAATAATAATAAAATAATAATAATAATAATAATAATAATAATAATAATAATAATAATAATAATAATAATAATAATAATAATAATAATAATAATAATAATAATAATAATAATAAAATAAAAAGGTGTTTAGAAAATAATATTAGACCTGGAAAAAGGTAAAAACTGTGTGCCAACCATTCATATAACAGAACTTACATTCTTCATTTTGACATATTTCCTCAGTATGTTTTGTCCATTTAACATTGGAAAAGTAGGTTTCTGGAATAGGCAATAAAAAATGTAGCATTGCATATTGGCAATTGTATGTAATTCTTATTATTTTTTTTTTTTGCCTGTTTTTAAGTGGGTTCAGTGTTCAGTCTCACTTATTACAGGAAAAGTAATCATGGTGTGTGAAAATATACAGAGAGACTATTTGAAGATTAGATACAGGCAGACATGGTAATTGCTCTTGGCTGTATAATGACACATTAATTAAGTAGTGGTCCCTTTGAGGTGAGTCCAAAATCTAGATCGAAGTGAGAATGTTAATTTTGTTACAATAAAAAAAAATTCTTATCTTAGCATACTAGCAAAGTGAATATTGGATCTATGCATTAAAAGAAACAGTGAACAGAAACAGGTTTTTCCTAGATGATCAAATCTCTTGTACAGGGAACTACTAAACTGAAAAGCAGAACACCATTTTTGTAGTCACTGTGATAATATGTTGTTTCCAGCACACCAGACCAATCTGGTTTCTAACAGTAAGCTGTTTTGTGAGGATATAAATAATATATTTGAATTACTACTAGATGAATCTTTCTGGACTGAAATCTGTTAATCTATGGAATATATATCCGTATTTATGATGGTATTAACCACTGTGTAGATGTCTGTCTTCAGTATTTCTTTTGTTCTAAAAATATCCTATTTATCTTTAGTTTAAATATAAATGTAGCATTTACTGAAAGTATTTTTATATAATTATATGAGCAGAACTGAATTTTAGAGAGGTATGCTGGAAAGTACAATATGTGGTCTGTGACAGTGGGGAAAGAATATGATGGGGGTCACTGGGAGTAATGGTATTGTCACTACCCTATGCATAGCACGTAGTCTCACTTTTCAGTGGAGAGCTGATGTAGCAGGTGATTGCTCAAACAGTCTCATATGGGTTCATAGTTTTTCTTCACTTTTTCTCCCATATCACTTGGTTTGTTCAGCCCAGATCAGAGTAGGCTGAGGGGAGGCCTCATGGCAGCCTGCGGTTCCTTCACAAGGGGAGCAGAGGGGCAGGCGCTGAGCTCTGCTCTCTGGGGACAGCAACAGGACCCGAGGGAACAGCATGGAGCTGGGACAGGGGAGGGTCAGGCTGGGTGTTAGGGAAAGGTTCTGCACCCAGAGGGTGGTCGGGCACTGGGACAGGCTGCCCACGGCAGTGGGCACAGCACTGAGCCTGCTGGAACTCCAGAAGCATTTGGACAATGCTCTCAGACACCTTGTTTGATTTTGGGGTGGAGACAGAATTCAGACTCGGGGATCCTTGTGGGTCCTTTCCAAGTCAGGATATTGTATGACTTTACCTCTTTTAAGCCTGTTTTGGGCAAGAGCAATGAAATGTGTTACTGGATTTGATCTCTAGCAGCACGTTGTATGAGTTCTCTGTTTAACTTCATCTATACCACTTTTTCGTCACCTTCAGCTACAAAGACACGTTTTTCTCTTTCTTGTAGTTGCATTTGGAATCTCTACATATCCAGCGTTCCAGTTAGATGGAGATTCAGAATATCCGTTTATCTGTCCCAAGTTTCTCTACCTAATCTTTTCCCTGGGCTCTTGACAGCATTTTGTCTCTTCTGCCATTCCATGTGTTACCAAATCAAAAGGTTTGAGATCTTTGCATTTCTTTTTGTGAAATTTCATGTGCATTTTCTCATCATATCTTCACTTCCTTATTTTCACCCTAAAACTTTTTTTTTCCTATTTATCTTCTATCAATCTTTTTCACTTTTCATATACAGCTGCACATGTCTTTTGAGAACAGACTTGCTATATTTTTGTATGCTATATGCTTTTTATCATCATTTACTGTTCAACTGTACAAGTAATTCCTCATGAAAAGCAGGCAGAAAGTGAGATTCTGAGCACAATAGAAGAAAACATTTGGTAAACTTGTGAACGGACAGTGTAAGAAATGTTTGTCAGTATTTTCCTAGCCAAATGGAATATGCACTAAACATGCTATGGAGTGGCCCATAGCTAAATTTCATGTGACCTTCTGCACTCCTGTGTGCCTCTGATATTAATATGTAGGGACCCTTTTCTATGGAAAGGAAACAGACCTGGCACAGATCAGGCACAACTCAGCTGGCTGGTGTGTAGTGAGAACTTCACTGACAAACTGTGAATCTTGAGTCCAAGAGAGAAACTGTTTAGTCTAAGAGAGCAGGCAAAATACAAGTTTTGTTTTTCTCTACAGTTGTCTCATCATGCTAGTGCTGTGTTGGATAGGACTGTAACTGGAGGTGAGAGAAGCATAACAAAAGGTGGTGGAGATGAAGTGCAAATGCACATCTTCTCTGCTTCTATTATGCAGTAGGATATTTCCATAGACACATAGAAGTGAAATGTAAATAGAAAATAGAGTCATAGAATCATTACGGTTGGAAAAGACCTTCAAGATCATCTGATCCAACCATCACCATACTGCCAATGTCACCCACTAAACCATGTCCCGAAGCACCATGTCCAACCTTTCCTTAAACACCCCCAGGGACAGTGACTCCAGCAACTCTTTTGGCAACCCATTCCAACACCTGACTACTCTTTCTGAGAAGAAATGTCTCATAATTTACAATGTGAACCTTGAACAACAAGCCTTGAACCTTGAACAAGCACAACTTGAAACCATTCCCTCTAGTCCTATCACCAGTTACCTATGAGAAGAGAATGATCTGCAGCTTCCCACACCTTCCACACAGGGATCTCTAGAGAGCAATAAGGTCTCCCCTAAGCCTCCTCTTCTCCAGACTAAACAACCCCAGTGCCCTCAGCTGCTCCCCATGGGACTTGTGTTCCAGGCCCTTCACCAGCTTCAGAGCCTTTCTCTGGACACTCTCCAGGGCCTCGATGTCCTTCCTGTAGTGAGAGGCCCAAAGCTGAACACAGCACTCAAGGCGCAGCCTCACCAGAGCTGAGTACAGGAATGATCACCTCCCTGGTCCTGCTGGCTGCACTATTCCTGATACAAGCCAGGATGCCATTGGCCTTCTTGGCCACCTGGGCACACTGCCAGCTCATGTTCAAGTGAGCATCAGTCAGCACACCCAGATCCCTTTCCTCTGCACAGCTTTCCAGCCACTCTGCCCCATGCCTGTAGCGCTGCATGGGGTTGTTGTGACCAAAGTGCAGGATGCAGCACTGAGCCATGCTGAACCTCATCCCATTGGCCTCTGCCCATTGATCCATTCTGTCCAGGTCCCTCTGCAGGGCCTTCCTACCCTCCAGCAGATCTACACTTCCCCACAACTTGGTGTCATCTACTAACTTACTGCAAAATGGAAACAAGTGAGGCCTCTCAACTCATGCTTGTAATTTGAATGTTGAAGAAAGATGCAAAGAATTGGGGAGGTAGAGGAGAGCAGGATATGAGGATGTGGAACACACAAAATGGAGAGCATCTTTTATTCATTTGCCTTTGCATTTCTCTTTTTGAGAAAGAGTTAAGACATATAGTTAAAAAGCAAATTGCAGCAATTTCCAAGCTGTATTCAAGAACATCTTTTGTATTTTCATATAATCTTAGGATTTTCATTAAAGAAGTACCTCTAATCCAGTGTAATGCTGTAATGTTGAACATTTTTTATTATTATTTCATGCCTAATTTATTCAGAGAAACATACATGGTGATTTGTTAAAATATCATTTCAATGATGTTGAAATATTGTTTCAACAAAATTTTTTGCTGATGTAACTTTTTATCAATGCCAGTAGTTCACCTTTCCTCATTTAGACCCTATTGATGCAAGATGCAGCTTCTCTGACATGTTCTGCTAGAAACTTGCTAGCAGTTCAAGGTACTTGGTACTTTATAGGATTGCCCCTTTGACAAGCTTACAAACTGAGCTAGATTTTTGGCACAAGACAAAGCAATAGGTATGACACTTGTACAATACTGAGTCATAAGCCTTTATGCAGGTCTCCTACTATTTACTTTGTTTAATCTGTTTTAAGAACACCAGCCTGTCAGAACTGCTGGATTGACATGCTGGATAGGTGACTGAACCAGAATTTTTCAGGTTTTTTTCATGCTTTTCTTTTTCCAAGCATGAGCAGTAAGGAATGTGTATGAATCACCATGTCAGTGATATACTATTGCCACATCATTTTATGAATTATTTTCTGGGCAATTTGCACAGTGCTATGTACAAAACACGAACAAAGAGCCACATGCCAGTACCGAGATATTCCAGTATCTTATCATCTTTATTTTAAATGCTAGTGTGATTTGGCATTTCACACTAAGCTAGTGCTTAGTTGTTGCAGTGGACGAAATGGAATTCCCCTATGATTCTGGACACAGCTGTCTACTTGTCTTGTCTTATCTGATTCCACAGTGCCCCTATTCAGAGTGGAAAACAAAACAAAAACTGAGTGGTTCTTTGTTGATCTTTCTGCAGTGTCAGCTCACATTGGATTCAGTGGATGATGGCTACAGCCAACATAAGAGGACAGGTAGAACTGTGTGGTTAGAGGTAAAGAACTGGTATCCAGTAGGTCAGCTGAGCTATAGCATGAAAACATGGCCTTATTAGTTTTGATAGCTACATGTAGTCTGACTGGATAAGACAGTACATCATAAACATAGTTACAATCAACTACTTGCTACCAGTATTTGTAAATCTGACCTGAAATTACAAGAGTTATATTTTGGTCATTTGATAACAGAAAAAAGTCCATTCATGTTGTAGAGGAATTCAGTTAGTGGCATTTTAGTTTTATCTCTAGGAGATATTTTATGCCATGTAGGAATCTCAAAAAAAGAAATATATGCTCTGAAAGTACAAATGTATTCTGGGAATACTAGTGTGACTTCAGCTATTGCACTGCCTCATTAATTATGTTGCATAGTAGCATGCTGTAGTCTTGTATTATATGAAGCAGTAAGAATGTTTTTCCTGCTTTTTTTTTTTTTTTTTTTTTTTTTTTTTCCTTAGGAATATCATATTTTTAAAAAAAAAAATCATCCACTGCAGTACATACAGATTAGTAAAAAGTATATAGCACTTGTTTCAATAGTGCATAGTTTTCACTGAATATTGCTGTAGCAATAATGTCAAATTATAATGATGCCAAATATATGGATACCAATAATTACACAATTGAAAGTAAAAAGGTTGCCAGTACATTAAGGCTAATTCTTGTGCTTGATTCATTCTCTCCATAAGGAGGACCTGGCTTAGTTTAGCTTCTTCATACTGCATTATATATTCCTTCCAAAGACTATAAAAATTATTTCATATTCTTTTTTTCAATAGTGTTTTCGAAAAGACTGCTCTGTGTCTAAACACTAGCTGTCATCACAGATGATTTGTATCCCACAAAATTCATTACTTCTTGAGGTACATAAGCATGCATTTGCTACTTACAAATTGGAAAAAAAAGGACTCAGCATTCTAGGAGGATAGTTATGAAGTTAAACGTAGAAATTTACCAGTGTACAGTGTGCAGTCATTCTAAATGTACAGTTAAGGAGACTAAGAGTGTAAGAACTGCAAAGAACTGCTATATCATTTACTTTTAATATTCCTAAATTCATACTAAATCATTTGGTTAATAAACAACATCCTTTTGGTTCTGTAGCATTTCCGTAGAATTGATTTGCAGCATTTTTTAATGAAGACTTTAGGAGGTAGAGTATCCTAACATCTTTATTTGTTTCAGAGAACTTTAGAAGTATTAGATACTTTTCACTGTAGGTAAAATCAATAATCCCTGCCTCAAGGGCATGCAGTTTACTTTCAGAAGTGATTCAGTGAAAGAATCAGCTAGAAGGCTGAAGATCAGCTGAAGGAAGAAGTGAAAATTGGAGAAATAAAATGAAATTCTCAGCAAAACCTAGCATATCAAGAAGCACATGACCAAATTAATTTAGTTAACAACATTATAAATAGTTTGTTGTTGTTTTTTTGTAGTTATTGTGGCTGAAGTAGGTGCTGTGGTGATTAATGGTTAGATAATTTGTGGAGGTTGCAGTGTTTTATAGTGTTTATAGACCTGTGGGTGAAAAAGGACATCCAATGTACAGGCTAGAAACACTGTCAAACCAGGTGTTGTGAGATAGAATACATGGGGTTAGGTATGCCCCTAGCATACCTAACCCATGCCTTCAGATTTTTATAGAATCTGATGCAAAACTAAGCATGTCACTTTTTCCAGTATGGAGAAGTTAGCCTGTTCAGGAGCAAGCTGAATTTTGCAAGTGTTCCTCAGTTCATTTACTGTCCTTTCCTGTATCACAGGACAATTAGCATGAATGCAGTGAGAGCTACATACAAGTTGATGTGCCTTTGCACTGTCAAGGATGTGCATGTGATGGAAACATCTAAGTTTCTTCATACATGTTTCTTCATCATACCTTCCTGTTTCTGGGACTATTGAGCAGAAGTATTTGAGCTAACATTGCACAGAAACATTTCTGGTATGCTATTTTTATTTCTTCACACCATATGAAAGTGGTTAGACTGCAAGTGGTTAGACTGCTCATATGTCTAATTGGCCCTGAAAGCTTAAGATAACCTTTCATGTGATTCTCGATATGTCCTATGAGACCTGCTAGATACAAATGAATGTGCAAAGAGTCAGTTGTCTTTGCACTGATGACAATTAATCACAACCCAGACAGACATTCCAGAAACAGATGGTTGCCAGTGCAGAATGCAAGATTAGCCCATATAAGAATGGCGGCAAATGGTGGCAAATGATTTTTCACTGGGTACATGTATTTCCAGTGTTAGAATATTACAAAAGGTTAATTTTCATAAACTAGTTACATGTTTGCTTTGCAAGGCATGTGGGTAATTCTTGTTTTCTTACATGACCATCTTTCCTAAATGCAAAAATTTTACATGTAAATGTATATGTATGCATATGCATATACATATTTACGCCTGTTACAATCCACAGATCATTACTGATATAACAGATCATAGTCTTATAAAGTATTTTTCTAAGTTGAGTTAAAAGCTTGTACATGTATTGATTGTGGTATTATGGAGCAGTCTGAATTATTAATTGAGTTTCATTTGGCAGGTAAAATAGTTCTTAATTGATTTTGTTATAAAAGGTGATATATGCTTTTACAGAGCTGTTATCTGTGTTTTAAAGATATTAATGAATATTTAATGTTAAGTCTGAATAAATCAGTATGCTCGAAAACAGAGCATAATCTGAAACTCAAAATGCCTGCTTGACAAAAGGACAGTTGTCTGAAAACAGTCATAAAAATCAGAAGTAGTTAAGAGCTCTGGTTCAGGTAATGGAGTTGAGATCGTGAGGTGCATTGTTTTGATGCAGATTTTTGGGATAAGTAGATACATACAAAGCTTTAACTAAGTGAAAAATAATGAACCTTTTTCAAGGTGGTTAAAACAGATTCACAGCTTACAGCAGTTGTCTAGGAAAGCAATTTCTGTTGGTGAAGTACATTTCTCTTGCTGTACTGAAAACTGAGGTTAAAACAGGTCATGCTCAAACCTGGGAGAATAGGGGTAATTACCTTGTTCTCTGAAGACTCTTCCTGGATTTTTGACCAGAATATCTTGATGCCTTCTAAAAATTGTTGCAATTTTAACAGAAATGTTAGGTTATAGTTAATTTAAGGATCATGTTAGCCTTTGGATCTTCAAAAGAATTGCAGCTCTATTACAAGGAATTATATTATATTGCCATTCAAGCAATTATAATGTGTACAGCTACACGTTTTGTGAAACCAGTAGTTCAGGGTTATTTTCCATTAAAATGTTCAGGATCTTGATCTCAAATTTCCTTTGATACAACAAGTAAAGCACTAAATTGTGGTATTTGTGCTCTAAAAGTGTAATCTTCTGTAAGAAGAAAAATGAAACACTAGCATCTGCTTCAAGTTAGCGTGCGTGCCTTTCACTCTTCTACAAGATTGTCCTTTTGAAATACAAAGCAAGAAAATAGTGTCATTCAGAATGTCAGGTTATGTGGTTTTCTTGTAAATACAGAAAATTAAACATTGTTGAAGTGAAAAATAAGAGTAAAGTCATCATGTATGCTACATAAACCTTTTATCAAAGGCAATGTCTGAGGTCATTCTAACCATTCTAACCCGTCTTTTCAGAGTATCATGCTTACCATGGCAGAGGTAGAAAAGAACCATTCTGCACAATTTACTTTTTATACCACTGGATTTTAGCTTTTATTTACATAAAATTCAGGCTCTTAGAAGGTCATGAAGCATTGCAAATTTGCCACAGCTAGCGATGATGTAGACAGAATGTTTTGGCATTAAGTTCTCAGATGTTTGGTTGACACGCTGTGTTTGTATTCTCAGGAGTAAACCTAATCACTAGATTTGGTGCCAGGAAAAAAAAATTCACACATGTTGAACTGGTGAATGCAGGTTTATATACAGATCTCTGGAAAGTTCATACTGCCCATCAATACCATATCAGGTATTGATTTCCTTCCTTAGTTTGCTAGGATGTTGGTTTTGCTTTTGCCTTTCAGCACAAATGTAAACTTTGTCTCAGGATATTGGAATGTGGTCTAGGAAATGTGCGTGTTAAGCGTGAAAGCCATGGTCCTGTGCTCTTTGCTTAGAGTTCGTTTCCCCCAGAGAATGCTAGTTTTGTCCTTCCTGTAGGACAAAACAGAGCTTGGCTCTGGGTCAGAGAACCACAGTCTGAAGATGCAATCAGGTCTTGGATGTTTCCTCTGTCAGTTCAAAGTCTCTGAAATGATATAAGGACTACAGATTCCACAGCATATCAGTGCAGTGATTTTTACAAAATCAAATTGTGAGTATGTATTGCATAGCTAAGAGTAAGACCTGAGCAAATGAGATGCAAAACCTTAAATTACGTAAAGAAAGGCATATCTTTCTCTCCTTTTCCATCCATATACTACCTTTCTTCCTGCAATTTGCTTTTTGTTTATTTACCTATAAGTTAATTATTAATAATGATTAATGATTAATATATACATTCAGAATGTACCGCTCCTAAGCACTTGTCACATGAAGGTACCATAACATTTGTACTTTTTAGAACTGGTAATATATAAGTAATATATTTGGTATTATCACAGAATTGTCTAGGTTGGAAGAGACCTCAAGATCATCGAGTCAAAAATTATTATATCTTGATTTTTCAAATTAAACTAATTTTGTGTATTTGCAATTAACTGTCTTAATTGCTGTCTAATTTTTTTCATTTTTCTTTTTTTTTTTTTCTTATATTTGGTTGGCAACATTATGCAGTCATTATATGTTGACTACTTCTTTATAAAGTCTTATAGAGTGAGCTTGTGTGTTTTGAAATGGAAGCATGGGATGTATAAAGTGAGCTGCTATATGGACTTCATTTGTATGGTATTACCTAACAAACTAATATTCAGTTGTTGTATAGTTTTAACTACTCTGATTTATTTATTTATTTTTTGTAGGAATATTTGAAAATCAATATTCTTTATACTTCAGAGTTAACAAATACTGCTTTCTACCACTTAGGAAAATTACTTTTGTAGTATATAGTATGTCACTTCTGGCAACCTTTCCCTGAATGTGAAAGTAGTTTAACTCTATAGTTTTCTGCTGCAGCTGTGCAAAGGTACAAAAGAATTGTTTTCACAGTTTCTTGTAGTTTTTAGGTGGATGATTATGTTTATGAGATACTGAATTAAGAACAGCATTTGAGGGTGGCTTACAGTAATATTTTACATAAAACTTACAATTATTTAATCTTAGGATTTGTTTGGGCTTCTTACAAGACCTTTTGAAATAATATTTTAAAGTCATTTGTCCGTAATATTAAGTGGTCTCTTCTGGTATTTAAAAAATAGCCAATGAAGCTTGTAATCTGTGTATAGTAATGTAAGGTTCAGTGTGGGAAAGTGGCATGTATAGTGCTTTCTTATCTTCTCATCTTCTGTATGATTATCCCCCACAATTATGTAACGGGTGCCATGTTTTTGTTGTATTTTATATATGTATATAAAGATACATATATTTTATATATGTATAAAATTTACATATATAAGATACATATATTTTAATATATTTTTTTATGATCTGTAGGCTTTCCCGATTCTGACAGGGTACTGCCATTGGAAGAATAATTACTTGGTAATACCTGCTTAGTACCTTCAGGGCTATGTTGGGCTGACCCTGGTCAATAGCCAGACACTCACCTAGCCTTTCTCTCACTCCCCTCTCCCCACTCTGGGGAGAAAATACAAGGAAGTCAAGAAGACTCATGGAACCAGATAATGCCAATTTAATTAGGGAAATAAAAGCTGCAAATGTAAGCAAAGCAGAAGAGGAATTCACTCACTAACTCTGATCATCAGACAGATGTCCATCTGCTGCCTGGAAAACAGGGTCTCAGCACTTGTCATGGTTGCTGGCAAAAACAAATGCCAGAACTATGCATGTCACTACTTCCTCATCCTAACCCTGAGCTATTGTTACTAAGGGTAATGTCTTGGATTGGTGGAATATACCTTTGGTCAGTATGGATCATCTCTTTTGGCTACATCTTCTCCCAGGCTCAGGCCAATACCAAACCTAAATGAGGTGGAGAGGAAAGAGAGAGTTCATTTTTTCTCTAATTGGTAGTTTGATTCACCTTTGTGCTTTTCTCTGCATTTTCTTCCCAGCAGCAACTCCAATTGAAATCTGAGTCTGTTTCGTTACCATTTCATACCCCATACTTCAGTCATTAAGTGACTTAAGTTGACATTGATGGACTTCAGAGCTAATACTGCAGTCAGGCTTAAGAGGGGCAGAGTTCGCATCACTGAGTTTTTCTTTCAGGTTGTCTCCGCCAGTTAAATTTTATTATTTTTGAAGGTTTTTCTGCAGAACGAGGGTAAGAACTACTTTTTAGTAACAAAACATTGGGTGCTAGAGGATTTCAGTTTGTCATGTGCAGCCTAAGTATTCATGCTTGTTGTACCCTTCACAAAGGCTTTGTGTTGGATCTTCTGCTGGAGGGCTTTTAAGAACCCGAAATAAAGTACCAGCCTCCAACTGAATTCACTGTGAAAGCCATAAAATAAAATGTAGCTTACCATGTTTTATTCTTTTAAGATAGCCAGGTCTTTGAATAAAATACAAGTGAGCTTCATTGCTCCAAATATGCCCTGTTTTTTGCCTGAGGAACTCACATAAATAATCCATCTAAAAATGATCACAGTTTGTCAGCCACAAACTTACATTAAGGAGGCAACCAACCTATCACAATCAAATTAAATGGCATTGGTTTACTTTGTGTGCTTTGCTGTACTGGGTCTTTTGTCTTTGACTGTTGCATTCCCTTATCAGGAAAGATTTTTTCCATTCTAATAAACTAGGTCGCAAGATGCTGCCTGCATTAAGGACATAAGCCAAATTATTCTTTAAAAAAAAAAATAAAAAAAAATATGTATCAAATCTAGGAGGGTTAAGAAATGTTTAAAATATTTAAAATATGCTAAACTAAAGAAGGGTTCACTTTATGCATTAACCTCAGCAACAAAGAGTGATTTTTCCCAGCAAAGGATGCCCTGTCTCATTCAGCTACCGAGACTCTGAACACATCTATTCATCAAAAATTAAATTTAAAAAAAAAAAAAAAAAAAGCAAATATACCTCAGGCAGGAGCCTGGTATTTCTATTTAAGTGAAAGCCTTTCTTCTGAAGTTGAATGCCTCTTTTGGTCACCAGAGAGTTCTCTTTCATTGCTGATTTTTGGGGTCTTATGTGGGGAAGGGTGAGATGGGTCCCAGTGTGCTGTGTCACAGCAGTCATACCCAAAACAACTGTGATATATCCTGGGACACTGCTCAGTGCTCTTATTTAGCTAAAATAAAAAAGTTTGCAAGACCTCGCTTGAGAGTCCTGAATAATGTGCATGCTCTTATGTGAGATCTGTCTTCTGCTGAAGTTTAATAAGATTATGTTTCTCTTTTCTTCCCACTGGTTTACAAGATGCAAGGTAGGTAATAGAGTCACTTCTTCATTTCATATAATTAAAAATAAAACTATCTTTAGCTAATGTCAATACTAGTGGGCAGTATTAGATTATCACATTCAAATTTGAAATCTATTGAATTTTTCAAAAAGGATTATGTGTATTCTGATTTCAAACTAAAATACAGTGCCTTGCAAAACAAAAAAATAAAATAAATAAAATCATTTTGTGTAATTTATAGCAATGATTCATAGGTAACCCTTTCTGATGTTTCTTTTTTTCCATGAGCATACTTTGAAATGTTCTTCTAATAAAAATATTGTAAGCTCTGTTTTCTATTTTGTTTGTTTATATTTCTACAAATTTCCAAATTCTCTTTTACCTTCTTAGTGTTAGTCTGGCAAGAACTTTTAGGCTGGCAGCACTGAATTTTTGAGATGCCTTGCCTACTAATGATGAATTGTTTTGTATATTGTCTACCATAGTCAGATCTGTCTATTTATTTTGTCATATACCTAAGCTGAGTCAAATATGTGAATTGTAGGGTGATGTGTAAATCCAAATATCTTGAGACTCTTACTGAATATATATTTGGGAGGGTTGCTGCATGACAATTTAAGCTTTTTAGATAAGGTATGCTGGTGCTGAGATAACTTCAAAAGCTTGTGATCCATTTTAGATGAAAGAAAATGGTCATGTTTAATGTGTTTTTTTTTTTTCCTGGACTACTTTCTGCAAAATTGCAGTCCTTAAACAAGAGTCTTAGCCAGCATCTAATGATCACAAATAATTTTTTACATTAAAATTCTGCAAAAGATCACTAATTGCTAAGACTTGCTGTATGCCTCTGTTTATATCATAATTTTTTGATCTGCAACCTATATATTTATAAATACACATTATGGTACTAGTTCCAAATTTATGCAAACTATACTGCTGCAATAAACTCATGGTAATGTCATCTTAACTAATGCAGCAGAATAAAATCCTAGACCTGTCAAGGTGACTTTAATGGACATTGGTTTCACCCTATTGGCACCAAAGTGCCAAAAGTGTCATGGCTTTAAAATGCATTGTTATAGTTACAGAAGAGCTTGTTTGATGTTTGGTGGAGTTAAATCATTTTGTCTCCAGTATTCTCAATCTAAATTGCATTTCAGTTTTCCAATAAAAAAAATTATTTATTTTTTCTGTTCTAATAAATTATTTCCTTCATATCCTCTTGGGCTCTGAAATATAGGCAATTAGTAAAAAATCCCAATGGACATTGTATCTGCTTCTTAACTATGAAAATGTTCATTTGTAACATGGCTCTAAAATGGTTTCTTCCTATGAGAGATTGTCTGAGTATGATTTTTTTAATTCCTGAAAAAGTGCTTTTTGACCAGTAGATTCCCAGTAAATTCATTAACAAAAACAAACAAAACAAAGCAAACAAACAAAAAATATTAAAAGTGTGAAATGAATGTCAGCAGTAGAGTGAATTGTATCCCTTTCTCAGGCAGCATCTCGTCATTGCCTGTTGTCTGCAGTGATGTAGGTTAAATTTTCGTGAAAGAACAGGAGTCATTTTAAATTATTATTGAAACACCTTATAGCATCTTTCTCTGTTTCTTTGGTACACATACTTTTCTGTACTTTCACAGCATTTTCAGCATTTTCCTATGATCATTTTACCAGTATAGAAAGTCAGAGCAAATTCCCACTGCTGAGTGTCTCCTGCATCTTTAGGTATGCTGAGTTCACAAGAAGCCAAGTTATAAGAGCAACTGGCAGTAATTATTTTTTAAGTTGGTGTCAGAGTTCTTGATCAGGACAGTTACAGTCACCATTGCACTTGACTTTAGCTCCCATTGCATCATAGAAGCTGTCCAGTTAAAATAGATTTCATGAAATTTCTAGGCCCACTGAAGCTGAATTGGTATAAAAAAGAATAGCGATATTATGCCTAGTTACTCAACTTTTCTACTGTTGAGAAATATCTACAAAATTTGAAAGAAACTTTCTGTAGCAGTTTGCTTTCTGTGGTGATTAAGCATGAATACAGTCTTCTATGCTAAATTCCTGTTCACCTACATAAGAAAAGCTTTTTCTGTATTACAAAGTTCTTGAAAAGAGTTAATGGAGCTACCATAAGCAAATGTCATTGATGATGACTGCAATTCACAATGGAGTATAGCGTAGATACACAAAAGTTATCTGTGGAACAGCAATTATTCTAGCCATACTAGTACTGCCTTTTGCCCACACTAATTATCCCCATTGAGAGGAAAAGTTCGTTAGCTTGTACACAGCAGTGTGCTAACATGGATTACTGCTTTGGGCTCCTTAATTACCACTTCCATATGGAAGACCAAATTAGGGCACTCTGCAGTGGAAAGAAACTTGACTTTTCTGTTTTCTGTTTGTTTTGTTGTTTGTTTTGTTGTTGTTGTTGTTGTTTGTTTGTTTTGTTGTTTGTTTGGTTTTTGTTGTTGTTTGTTAGTTTGTTTGTCTGTTTTAATGAGCTTTGAGAGGGTGAGGGAAGGTGGAAAGGGTGTTATATTTAGCAATAACTACCATAAAGGTTTTTGTTTGTTTTTTCCAAAGTTAATTCCATTTTTTTAACTTAGTTTGTGTGTGGCTGCTAGTTTCATTTGAGTAACAAATTCTGTAGATTCTAGCTAACTGGTTAACTGAATATCCAAATTATTTACTTTAATTCTCTGTCTGTGACAGCCAAAAGTACAAGCATTCTTTTCAAATTCTGTTTATTACTATTTGGTATCAGCTGTATTTTCTTTCATTACACTATCAAAAGAGTAACTTACAGGTGAAAGTGAGAACGTGGAGCATTTCTGTATAGATTCCTTTAATGAAAACATACATTGCTGTTTTATATTTTGCTAATAATGGAAAGATATATTCCAGGTTAGTGTACAGTATGAGTGTAAATGTTACAGGAAGGACAGAAAATACATCTGATTGAAAGAACACACATGGTTGCAGAATCGTAACCTAACACTATTCTCACCTCAAAAATAAACATTTCTTACCACTGTCCTATGCAGCTGATCAGGATGCAAGTCAGTGTTGTTCAGACAAAAAGACCACCAGAAAAGTAATTTTGTTGAGCATTGCAATAGCAGTGGTCAATGGTGACTTTTCCCCCTCTGAAAAGACATGTCTTTGTGTATCACATCCGCTCTGAAGACAGACTTGGGAGCATGTCTCCCAATGGCTTCTTCCATATCCTGTGACTCAGGGAAAAAGAATTATGTTTGGTCAATGGAATTGTGGATGTGGCTCTTTTCAGGACTGAAACTGATGTTAAAAGAGATATATCACAGCTGAGTGTCCAAGATCTCCTAAGAGAGAGGTCTCATTCTACCTCCTAAATACTGGCTGTCAGTGCATCCCTGAAAAGTTGAGCCAAGGCAGGTTTTCATGTTTCTTCATCCATCTGGTTCTTTGAAAGGCTTTTTCTGCCATGTCTGTGTCATATTCAGGCCCATGTTTCCTTTACGCTAAATCAAGAGAAATGTTGATTTAAAATAATAATAATAATTCCTGTGCAACTATAGTCAAGTGCTTGTTTCCTTTGCTAATAAAATTTCACCAGCCATACAAGGAAAAAAAAAAAAAAGTCTTCCAGCATTGTTGTTCTTTTACATTTTTTAATCAAAGGGCCCAGTCTTGTAGCAATGTGTTGTTTAAACAGAAACTTAAGGCATGACAATTAGCAGAGTAGCATATGTATCGTAAATAAAACTGCACATAACATCTTTTTGCCAATTACATAAGTGACACATATTATGCCTAGCCCACTGCAGAGAGGTGAAGAGATCTCTACAAGAGTGGTGGACAGCTGGCAGTGCTTGTTATAAGATCTTGTCATCAGTCTACTTCGTAAAATTCAGAAAGCTACTATTTGTGGACTAGCTAGACCTTTTGTATAGTTTATATTTTAACGAATTTATGGCAAAGGATATGGTGCTTGAGAAATGATGGCCACAGGTAAATGATTCTGATTTTTATTTTTTTTTATCTGTAGGCTGTCATATAGTTATCAACCACTTTGAGGTTGCTAGTAGTACTTTCATTTTGCTACTAATCCTATTTATAGTCAGTTATACACTTTAGCACAGTAACTCTTAAATCCTTCTGTTGATGAGTATGTTGCACCAACATTAATAGTGAAATAGCAGATGTTCAGCTCCATTTTTCTGTTTCATCATTCTGTCACTCGAAAGCAGAGCTTTCAGTTCTGAGATTTTTCTCTGGAGGGGGGGTTGAGAAGGCAGATCTTCATATTTGGTTTCTGAGAAGCTTTGGGAGAGACATCACTAGAAGAAAAATCTGCAATGTTAAATCACAGCAAAGAGAAAAGATTGAAATTGTTATAATGTGTTATTCAGTCCTCTCAAGGCTTTTGAAGGAAGGCTTACAAGAAGAGTTATCACCCTAAAATATAAAATGTTCTTATCATCATTATAAATAACTTATGGGGAAAATGAAGGAGGATGCAACATGCTGATTATACAACACAGATAATTCACCTTTACATAAAATAAAGTATGAATGTTGTATTAGCTGTACAAGAAGTGTAGTTTGCTCTGTATGGAACTGTGTATTAAATTACTAATTATTACAAAAAATGTGCATGCAAAATACAAGATTTTCCACTTATACTGAGAAATTAAAATAGGCAATAATTTCTGTTCTGTTTATCAGACAGAAAAGATTTGGATAACAGCTGTTTAAATAGAGTATCTGGAAAGAGGATTTATTTAAGTACCAACATACTGACAACTGACCCCTTTGAAGATATCCATGTTCAGCATTTTCAAACTGGGACATTTAATGGTTAAATAAGCTTTTGCACAGTTTGGGTGACTTGGATATGACTGAATAAAATTCCAAGGAATAAATACAGTGCTTATTGCTGACAGCTGCCATCACAGAGCCATAATTTACATTTTCTGATCATACACTATAAAAAAATCAGTTGAGATTGGTTAATCAAACTGAATATCTAGATCTCAATTTTTCAGAAAAGAAATATGTGGAATATTTGAATTGCATTTTGTTACTGCAGATTAAGCTAGATTTTTATTTATTTTTTTTTTAAGAACAGGACCAAATTTCAGTGTCACTCAGAAGGATGCTTGAAAAGAAAAAACAAAAGGGACTTTTTTTCAATTGATACATGAAGATATTTAAAACACTTTTATATTTTTGGTGGTTTATTGTCTTCATTTTGCATTGAAATGTCTACTTCAGATGGACTATAATCTTCAAATTTTACTGAGTCAGAATAGCAAAAATACAAGTAAATAACTAAAAACTGTTTACAGGTATGTTTGGCCTGTTTACAGGTTTGTTTGTTGGTTTTGAGTCCTAGTATCTTAAATCTAAATCACTATGCTTTTCAAATTATCATTTACAACTGAAAATCTCATGAAGACAATACAAGGTCTGCAGGAATTCATAGAGATTTGACCTTGTATATTGGTACTAATGGAGTATCTACCTTAAATTTCCTGATGTTGTTGAAGTAAAAACATATTTTTTATATTTCAGTTATTTGTTTGTTTGCATTTTAAGGAAAAAACTCTTTTGATTTTGTCAATTCGTTCCTGAACTATGTGAGAAGTGAATTCAAAGATTCAAGGCTACTGAATTAGGATTATTCAGTAGTGATCTTACAGTGCATAAAGTGATGAAAGATGATTAAATTTCACCTCAGTTTCTTAAATATAGTCATATTCAAAATGTTTCACTTGCCTTTACTTTTCTTCAGTGTGAGGGGATGTTTTACTTTAAACGCTGTTTGCAGATGGAATCTGTTTATGTAATAAATAATTAAATTCAGTTTAAGAAACTCGGGCAGGACACTTTAAATAGGTGGCCTGATTGTTCTAAGCAAAATGATCACCAGTTCGTCCATCCAGGTAAGGAAATATCTGAAAACTGGAACAGTCATTTAATTGTCTAAATATAGATATAGGTTCCTAATTTTAGGATGACATATTTTAAATCTATTCATCTCACTTAGCGAATCTTTCTTTTACTGTAATATGTCATAAGCTATGCCTTGACTGTGGAAACCAAAGGTACTAGCAGATTCATAAATCTAGGTGTCCTGTTTGTATCTTGATTTTGGGGTGAGAGGCAGATGCATCCCAGCCCAATGGAAAGGACACCCTGGGCTACCAGCCCAGTTGGAAGCATGTCACATTTCAACAGGTGCCCAGCTGGTTATGTTTGGGGCATACCATAATGCACATCCAAGTAAATGCAGGCAGAGACACGGATTAATATATATTGGTTAAATTTCTGTTTCAAGTCAGTGTTGTGATGGTTCTTACCTAAATTACTTTCTATCTGATGAATTGTATGCAAGAATGTTCTCACTGGTCTGTGTTGGAAGTCTGTGTTATCATTGTAACAATAAAATTAGAGACACAGCAATTAATGACTGAAGGTCATGCTGATGTAAAAGAATGAAAACACTGTAGAATTTGTGTAAAATTTATTTAAATTCCTTAAAAGAGCTTTTGATGAGAATTAAGTTTATCAAACCCATCTTTCTGTCCAAAACATCAGTAAGCCTTCTATATCCATGTCATATTTATTCATATATATGCATTGTATAATGTATATTATGTATTCTATATATCATGTAATATATATCATTATATAATATATTCATATGTATGTGAACATCATATATAACCAAGCCAGAAAATCTGTGTAGCTTTATTTTGATAGCTGTTTGCGGACAACTGCAGTTGCTGTAGATTATATAAGCAGTAAAATAGATAGTCTACATAAAGAGAGACTATAGGCTGTAGAGAATTACATAGGCCACTTGGAGCTGACAAATCCCATGAACAGTGAAACATTAGTAGGAAACTAAAATCTATCAGCTGATGTTGTTTTTTACAAAGTTGTGTCCCAGAAGTGGAGATACATTGGAGATAAAAACAGCTTGTAAATGCTGTTCAGAACAGAAGAGGAACTCTGTATCCAGACAGATCTCTTTCCATGTTGTCTTCTCCATGTTCTGCCATACAGTGCTGGAGAAGAGACCTATTTTAATGACAGCAATAGGAGTTGTGCAGAAAAGGGCATTTTGTACACTCTCTATTAACAGGGATTGTGTCATGCTTCACTATAAATTGCTTTAGATTTATGCTGAAGAAGAATTTCAGATGGATTGTTTGATATACAATGACTATATTTATTCAAAGCTGTCAAAATATAGCAGCACTGCTCCGGACATCCCTTTATAGGCATTTTGTTAAGAGCATGTTCCCTGAAAGGGTAGTACTATATGCATTCCCACAAAGCCTAGAATAAAAATGGAAAAATAAACACATACAATTGTCTGTTATTTCAGTGCTGCAAATTTATTAAAAGAACAGTTTTTACAGGAGTAACATTAATACATGTATATCAACAAAAATAATTTATTGATTTTCTAGTTCTTTATAGATGTGAATTAACAGGACTCTCTTTTTACCATGTTTCAGAACAAACACTACTAGCAGATGAGAACTTTTCAGATGTAAATAGTGATTGCTTTGATCTAGCAGAAGGCAGTCTTAGTGCTTACAGCCTTTTTACTGTTTCAGATCTAAAATTTAACCTCTCAGCAAAAATACATCTGTAAACCTCAACAGCAGGTTTAGCACGTGTTACTGCCAGTTCTATATTGTTTTAATTTTCAAAGTGCAAAGGGATTCTGTAAAAGTTAAAAAAAAAAAAAAAAAAAAAAAAAGTCTGTATTTTCTCTGCATGGAATTCATACCAGAAGGTCCAGCCCAACCTTTTACGTGTAATTTATTCATTGCATCAAGGCTCTAGGAAATTCACAGAATCTTTTGCAGACCTCTGGGAATTAATTTTCCCCCTTATTGTTTGAAATACTGGCTGTTATAATGATGAATTATTATTAAAATTTGCTTTATTGTTACGTGTAGCCTAACTAATAGCTGTGCCTGGATGTTCTCTGCATATTAATTTTTGCTGTGAAGCTTTGTTTGCCAATTTATCTGTAATGCCTACATTATTCTCTTTACTTAAATGCCTGAATCGGTAATGTGTGTATTTCATTAGATGCAAAATCAAAGTAAAAATGAAGATAGACTTGTAACATGACACATTTCTTCTCTACTAGTTCAGGGGTGAGTGTAAATATTCAAGCATTAAAATGATTGTCATTCAAGTACTTTGAGTAATATTTATTCCTGTAGCCTATCTCTGAATTCATCTTGGAAATTAAATTATTTTAGTAGAAAAAAATATTTTTGAATGAAGTAGTTGCTATCATCTTCAAGAGATCTGCATAAAAGCTGTGTTTGCAGGTGTTCCTTTAACAATAAATGTGATTCTCCTAGGAGAAATTTCCAAGACAGTAATAATATCTAGAGCTGCCAATGTAGATGTATATTCCAAAAGCTTAACAGCTCAATTATTCCATAAAAAGAACTGGAGAGATCATCCAAGCTGCTTAATAAAAGATGTGTAAACGATTTCAAATCCATCGTAACAGGCAACTGAAATATATATAATGCTTGGTAAAAAAGGGGAGATATATACTGTATCTATGCACAGTATCTAGCACAAGGGTTATTCTGTACTGTGCAGCTTGTTGCAACCTGATGAAAACAGTAGGAATCAGTAATAAATTAAAATATTCATTACTAGTTCTGTGAGGTGTTTGGGGGAATAAAAAGTGAAGACATTGTGTCCTTTTCTTCTCCTTTACCTATATTTGTGAGGTGTTTTTTTTGTTTTTTTTTTTTTTTTTCACTTTCTCCACAAATAATCCTCTATCTCCTGATATTAATGAGACTAACTCTCTGCTGAATTGAAAATATTTCTATGAGACAAACTGGTTAACTTTTCATGTATCAAGCCATTTTATAAATTTATTACTCTTAATATAATCTAGTCATGTCCTCAGATTGTCTTTTACTTAGAAGAAATCACATTCGTGTTCTTTTGACTAACATTACATAATGTTTGTCATTAAGAAGCTACTTGAGGTTATTATGGTTCTGTAACTCTAAAGAGATTTCTAACATGAAGTTTTTTAAAAGGTCTAAATAATGTTCATTAATTATTTTGGTAGTAAGAGTAAGACTTAATGACATGTATAAAAAAGGACATGGTTCCTTGAACAATCAAAATAGATAAATACACCCTCTAAAACTTCAAATTTATTCTGGGTCAGGTATGGATTTTTTGCTGTAGTTGTTTTTGTTTGTTTAGTTGGTTGGTTTGGTCTGTGGTCTTTTTCCTAATAGTTTTAGGTCTACGAAAATCAGACAGAATTATACAATCATAGAAACACTCAGGTTGGAAGGGAACTTATTATCCATTTCCAACCCCTCTGCCATGGGGGGGGCCCTCATGCCACCTACTAGACCAGGTTGTCCAAGGCCTCATCCAACCAGGTTTTGAACAACTCCAGGGATGGGGCATCCACAACATCTCTGGGCAACCTGTGATAGTACCTCACCACCGTGTGAGTGAAGAATTTCTTCCTAACCTCTAATCCAAATCTCTTCTCTTTTAGTTTAAAACCAGTCCCCCTTGTCCTGTCATTATCTGCTCGAGCAAAATGTTGCTCTCCATAGTTTTTATAAGAACCCTTTAAGCACAGAAAAGCTGCAATGAGGTCCCCCCAGAACCCTCTTTTCTTGAGGCTGAACAGTCCCAGCTCTCTCAGCTTTTCTTCATAGGAGAGGTGCTCCAGCCCTCTGATCATCTTTGTGGTCCTCCTCTGGACCTGTTCTAAACAATCAGCATCCTTCAAGATACTGCCAGATCACCTTGATATTTCTTGAGGATAACTGCTTCTCCAGAGTAGAAAAATGCAGACTGAACTTACTTAGACTGCAGTAAATGGGCTTGATGTTCCTTAGAGTGCTAGCATTATCTCTTAGTTAACTTCTGAATGCAGCTGGACTGTAGTTCATCCACTGAAAAACAGCCTCTTGGAAGCTTTGCACTCAGTATGTCTTATACTTATTCCACCAATTTATAGGCCATGAGTTTAGCTATTTTGGAAAAAATAGCCCATGTATGTAGCCTGTAAGTGGAGAAGAGTTTAATGGCATGTTCATAATTCATTCAAATTGTTACTGTTCTCATTTAAAATTTATGTTTTATTTTAACTTCGAGGTGTTAATTACATCTATAAGATGTGGTATCTCATTTATTCCTTCTTATGGTAGATTTTAAAAATCCAGGTTGGTTGAATTCCTTTGCTTTCTGTTGTAAGATGTATTTTAGGCTGTTAAATGCATACGTTGTGCCCTCTCTGGTTTTCAATGTCAATTTGAAATGCTTAGGCTTAGCTATTTTATTCTAGAAGAGGTCTCAGTAACAACCTGTACTAAATTTCAGGAGAGCCTTTAAAATCAACTTGTGTAAGGAATAAGAAGACACTCCCTTTGGGTAGGTACAAGCTATTTTCTTCAAATAGTTTTCTATATGCACATTTATGCTGCGAGTATGGAGGCATCCTGATATTCAATAAATAATTGAAGAATTTTCATAAAATCATGGTTTGAGTTGGAAGGGACCTTAAGGATTGTCTGGTTCCAACCCTACTGCTAGTAGGGACTGCCAGTGCCTCACCATCCTCCAAGTAATTAATATTAATAATACTTAATATGCTCCTTCTCTTATCTCTACACTCCCTGATAAAGAGTCCCTCTCCTACTTTCCTGCAGGTCTACTTTAGGTACTGGAAGGCCACTATAAGATCTCTCCAGAGGAGCCTTCTCTTCTCCAGGCTGAACAAACCCAACACCTTCAGCCTATCTTCATAGGAGAGGTGCTCCAGCCCCTTGATCATCTTTGTGGCCCTCCTCTGGCCTCAATTTAATAGTTCCACCTCTTGTGCTGGGAGCCCCAGAGCTGAACACATTACTTAAGGTGGGATCTCACAAGAGCAGAGCAGATGGGAAGAATTGCCTCACTTGATCTGCTGGCCATGCTTCTTTTGATGCAGCCCAGGTTACAGTTGGCTTACTAGCTCACAATGAGCTCATCATCAACCAACATGCTCTAGTCTTTCTCTTCAGGCCTGCATTTTCTGTCTAACCTTTTATCTGTGCTTGGGATTGCCTTAGCCCAGATGCAGGACCTTGCCTGTGACCTTGTTGAACTTCATGAAGTTCACGTAGGCCACCTCTCAAACTTGTGAAGGGAGGGCATCCCTTCCTTCCAGCATGTCAACAGCACCACACAGCTTGTTATGATCAGCAAACTTGCTGAGGGTGCACTCAATCCCTCTGTCCATGTCGCTAATAAAGATGTAAAATAACACCAGTCCCAATACCAACTCCTGAGGAACACCACTCATTACTGATCTCCACTTGGACATTGAATCATTGACTGCAACACTTCAAGTGTGACCATCCAGCCAATTCCTTACCCACCAATCCTTACCTCTCCAATTTAAAGACAAGGATATCATGTGGGACAGTGTCAAATGCTGTGCACAAGTCCAAGTAGATGATGTCAGTAGCTCTTCCCCTATCCACCACCAATGCTGTAAACCCACCATAGAAGACCACCAGTTTTGTCAAGCACAATTGGCCCTTATTGAAGCCATGGTGGCTGTCAACAATCACTTCCTTATTTCCACATTCCTTTGCATATTTTTCTGGAGGATCTGCTCCATGGCATCTACTCTACGGTGCCAGGCACAGACATGAGACTGACTGGCCTGTGGATCCTTAGGCCTTCCTTTTTTCACTTTTTAAAAATGGGGCTTATGTTTACCCTCTTGTAGTTAATTCGAACTTCACTGGACTGCCATGACCTCTCAAATATGATGGACAGTGGCTTAGCAGCTACATCCACCAGTTCCCTCAGGACTATTGGATGCATGTCATGAGGTCCTATGGACCTGTGCACCTTTAGGTTCTGTAGCTGGTCTCAAACTTGATCTTTTCCTACAGCAGTTCTTCATTCTCCTGATTCCTGCCTTCTGGGACCTGGTCTATGTGACCATAGTTCTTATCAGGGAAGACTGATGCAAAAAAAAAAAGTCATTGAGTACCTCAACCTTCTCTGTATCCCAGGCAACCAGGTCTCCTCTTTCCTTCTGGAAAGGGCCACAATTTCCCTGGTCTTCTTTTTACCATCAATATGCATATAGAAGCCTTTCTTGTCATTCTTGACATCCCTGGTCTAATTTTATTCTAATAGAGCTTCAGCTTTCCTAACCTAATCCCTGTCTGCTTGTACAATTTCTCTGTATCCCTCTCAGGTTATATGTCCTTGCTTCCACCCTGTGTAGGCCTTTTTCTGCCTGAGTTTGGCCAGGAGGAACTCAATCTTCCATGTAAGGTTCCAGGCATTTTTGACTGACTTCCTCTTTGTTGGGATGCATCACTCCTGAGCTTGGAGGAGGTGATCCTTCAACATTAACTAGCTTTCTTGGGACCCCTCTTCATGGGCCTTGGTACCCTACCAAGCAGATCCCTCAAGAGGCCTAAGTCTGCTCTCCTAATGTCTAGGGTAGCAAGCTTGCCGTGCTCCATCCTTTATGCCCTCAGGATCCTGAACAGCACCATTTCATGTTCACTACCACCAAGGCTGCGCTTGTCCTCCACACAACATCTCTGTAACACCAGTGAGATTATAACCATAGCAAGCTTCCTGGTCAGCATATGAGAAGACTTAGATTTCAGGGTGCACAACAGACCTTCTTTGAAATCAAGAGGAGAGAAGTGAATCTCTCAAAGAGATGTTGGCTGTGCAGAGCCCTGTCAGTACCTTTGATCCTTGCTGCTAATTGTGTCATACTGTACACCTGAGCAGAGGAAAACAGTACCAGTGCCAGCTCATGTGTTAGGGTTCTTAACGAGCAAACACCTCTCTAGGAACAGCTCATCACGTTGCTATCCTGATTTAATCTCCCATTTATTTTCTGTACAGTATCCAGTTATTCATCGTGTGTTTTAATTTGTGGCTAACAGACTTGGACATTTTAAAGATTCACCAGTGTCCTGTACAAAGGCAGTTACCCAGTCAAGTCCAAACAATGCTATGCAAAACTTCAGAAATTTGTCATATCTGAGTATGCTGGCAATAGTACAAAGTCACAACAAACAAGTACAGAAACTGTTAATGCATATTAGAGAAAGTAATTTCAGCTAACCATACAATCTTACATGAGTTGCACTGGTGAAGTATTCAGGTACCAAAATATTGGGCTGGTTATTATCATGGGCAGGAGTATGACAATCTCAGTGAAAACTTAGACTTACTGATATGGATCTATTTGTAGATGTATAAAGTCTGGATATAGTAAGCATTAAAAATCTGATATTTTAGTTTCTTAGCCACAGTCTGTGCATAATAATTCAGTGAACTTCAACTAGGTAAGTAATTTAATTTTCCTGTGTTTTTCTTTATGAGATCATTCATTATTAAGAAAAGTTTGTAGTCTACTGTTGTAGTCATCATTAGATGAAGATAGAAACAATTTGAGATAGATAAAGTTAGTATGTGTACATATATTTGATTAGACAAATCAAATGAAGCATATTTGATTAGGCAGGCTGCTAGAACATGGCAAAAAAAATGGAGTCAAAATGTCTTTTCAGGTCATTATAGTAGTAACCTTCATGAATAAACATATAACCACAGAAAAACAAATAAAGAGGGAAGGGGAATTTGAGTGTTAAGGAGAATATCTTTTCTGAAAAGAAGGAAGATATGTAATTTATTTTCTCTGGAACATGGAAGAGGCTAACTGGAGGTTAGAGTGCAAATATCTGTTCAGAATATTCTAATTTTCACTTCTATTGCTTATTCATTTATTGTTGTCTCTTTAGAGCCTCATATAGTAAAAGTACAGGTGTCTCATCAGCAGAAGCTAGGGTCTGCAAAGTACTTCATCACAGGAGTTGAATAAATCCATTGCCTAAAGCTACCTCTAAATGACACAAAATAAAAATAAATACACTGTTCTCTTTAAACAAAAGTTCTCTGTGGAAGAAAATGTCCTTCAGTTGTTTTTCCCTTGAGCAATTTATCTAACCAAAGTGCAGCAGAGAGGTTCTGAAGGGAGAACACAGCTCCTTGCAGTAGGTAGCTCCAGAGAGCTGCTTAAGTTGCTTTGCTCTGCTTTCTAGTTTTTAGATTGCTTTTGGATTTTTTTGAAATGTTGTATAGAGAGAAATTTAGAGTGCAGGTTGTTCAGAATGAATTATTGATTTGTACAAATATTTAATCCATGGGCATTGGTGCCAGTGCCATATTATGATTTATATGTTTCAAGCTTAGGTTTGCCAGAAGCCTGAAAAGAAGTCCTTTTGCATTCATCATATCAGTCAACAAAACCAGAGTGCTTAAAGGCATACAAAGCCCAGTGGACTCTATGGCCTAATTCAGACAAAATTCTAGATTAGTTAGAAAAGATTTGGGATTTTTTATACTGCATTTTAAGATTGTACATGAATTTGTTTTCTTTTTGCTTGTAAAACTCCAGAAGCCACCAACTTAGTCTGCAGAAATCAGGCTAGATAATTTCTGATCAAAGCAACAACATATTACTACTGTTATCATCAGTAGTTATCAGTATCACTAACCTGAAAGAAACAGAAAATAACTAGAAGTTGTTATGCAACTAAGTAGCTCCTGCTTTTCTATGTCTTCCTATCACATAACTACCATACTTATGCCTATTCTATGATTTCCTTCTCATTCTTTACTTTCCTTACCACTAACTGTCTGAGCTGTTATTTAAAGATGTTAAAGTTTTATACAGTACTCCACTTTTCCCCAATTTCTTCTTCCAAGTCCTGCAGACATTCCCATAGTGATCATAAAATCATAGAATATCCCTAGTTGGAAGGGACCCACAAGGATCATCAAGTCCAACTCCTGGCTCCACACAGCACCACTCCAAAATCAAACCAGATATCTGAGAACATTGTCCAAATGCTTCTGGAATTCCAGCAGGCTCAGTGCTATGACCACTGACTGCCCTGAGGAGCCTGCCCCAGTGCCCAACCACCCTCTGGGTGTGGAACCATTCCTTAACCCCCAGCCTGACCCTGCCCTGTCCCAGCTCCATGCTGTTCCCTCGGGTCCTGTCGCTGTCCCCAGAGAGCAGAGCTCAGCGCCTGCCCCTCCGCTCCCCTCGTGAGGGAGCTGCAGGCCGCCATGAGGCCTCCCCTCAGCCTGCCCTGCTCTGGGCTGAACAAACCAAGGGACCCTAGCTGCGCCTTATAGGTCTTGCCCTTTAGACCGTTCACCATCTTTGTTGCCCTCCATTGGACACTCTCTAATAGTTTTAAAGTGATGGCACTCATTTCAGTCTCTCTACTCAATCTATCTGTCAATTTTTATGAATTTTTCAGTAAGCCAATATAATTCTCTCAACCATCCTGTCAGATTTGGTTACAATTGACTAATGGGTTCCAAAGCCGTTGTGGGACCACCTGACAGATGGATAGACAAGGCAATCTCATGAGCTGCATTTCTGTAGGAAGTAAGGCTCAAACCACTGATGATTTTTTCCAGCAGCAAACAGGAAGTATTTATGTCTTCCTGATCCTTGTCTGTACAAAACAGGATCTATATTCATTCTTTCAAATTTTTCAGACCTGTAGTGTATGGTTCTGACTATATAATATAACTGAAGGCTTAAATTCTACTTTACGGCTGCGAATCAATTTTTGTATCATTTGTGTACAGCTTGGGAATAGCATGGAACAGACTACCAAGGGGCAGCTTCCTGGATAACAAAGGAGAATATGCATACTGCCCCCTTTCGTAGTGTGAGGTATTCAAACGCGCAGCAAATCACATCTTTCTCCTGGTTTGTCAGGGTGAAAATGTGGTTTTATGTATTCTTGAGCTTCCCACACCACTGCTCAAATTTTGAGGTGCCATTTGAGGTACTATTCATGTAAGAGCAGTGAAGGTGTTGACAAGCATTCAAGAACAGAAAGAGATTTTTCCCCTCCCAGCCAGTCTGTGTAGCATCTAAGAGAATATGTATTCTGATCAGCATATATGCCAATATCTTTTAGTAAGGAATAATTGAAAAATATGAAAAATTATCCAGTGGAGCACCATTATATTACAAATGTGGTCTGGAATGGGGTCTCCAGAGTTTTATGGCAAGGATGAAGAATGTTTCTCATTTTAAGCACTCACAAGAACTTTTGGATGTATTTGATGAGCCACACAGTATTAACGTACCTGTAATATTTTCCCCGTCTCTGTTCCACAGGGTTCTTCATCACTCATACACAATTTACTATACCATCTCATGCAGTGTTTAATGCCCAGCTATTTCATAGTGCACATTGCTAAGACTCAAGTCAGCACTTTACACGGCTAGGTGTTTCTCTAGTCCTCCATATTGCACAGCACTATGCTGTGTATTACATCCAATATACATATTATTTCTCATTATTAGCAACGCAACACTACAAAGCACTTGCCTGATAAAGGCATGTCAAGGCTGAATGGCTTACCCCTGGTTCTGCCTTCACACCAATTTCATTTAGATTGCAAAGCAGAGTCCACAGCATTCTTCTGTTTGAAGACCTGTTTGGAAGACTTAGAGAATGCAGACATATGAGGCATTTATTGTCATATTCTGCTCTTATTTTGGGGCAAAGTATGGTGCAATTATTATGTCCTAATAATAAGTCAACTACTAATTAACTTGGAATTATGTTTGCATTCTGAAAGTATACACAGGTACCTTTATACTTTCATTCTTCTGATTAAAAAGTGAAATATATGGAAAACATTCTCTGATATTTACTTAACTTCAGGGCCCTTCAAAAAAAAAAAAAAACACCTTTGATCATTAAACTTTGTTGGCTTAATATTTCTATGAAGTACGGTTTTATGTATTTTTTCTGAGTTTTATTTCAGGGCAGCTATCTTTGCAAGATAATCTTACGAAGGACAGAACTGGTATTTTCTTGGTTATCAAACCCTCTAATTGTGGACATTTTTGAACTTAGAAAGCATTCTGAATTGTTGAGCTTAACATGAACTTTTGGCAAGGCTTTTTCATAGTTTGGCACCTTGGTGCACATCTTAGGTGTGCTGTTCTGATCATACTCCCAGATCTTCTTCTGAACTTCTTTTTACTTGTAGTACACATATAGAAAGTTTTCTTGTTAATGTCTACATCCACTAGTTTGAGGTATTTTACATGCTTATAGTGTAAGGTAAATCTTACAGTAAATGCCATACTATTCATTGGCGCCTGTGATCTCTCTGAATGCAAAACTGAATTAAATACTTTCATGTAGTCCGGCCAAACTACGTTAGACTCCTTCTGTTAGTTAACATTATGCATAGACTTTTCAAGCAAAAGTTGATCCTTTGTTCCTCTGTTGTATTGGGTTTTTGTTGTTTTGTGTTTTTTTTTTTTTTTGGTTGGTTGGTTGGTTGGTTTTGATATCATACTTCTGCCATCTACCCAGTGAAATATCAGTGATTACAGTTAGGTGATAAAGTCAGTTTTAGCAGTTTCCAATTGACTTGGAAAACTGAAACCTTTTGAGGACTCTCCATCTTTCTTTCATTTCTTAGTAGTAATAGTATTGCTTTGCTTTCAAGGTTTTGCTGTTTGTCTTTGACTATCTTTTCCTCCTGTCACTATCCTCAATGTCTGCATGGCCTTTCTCAATTTTGTCTTTACTATAATTCTTCAAGAGGAACAGTCCATTTTATGTTTATAAAGCTCTGAAGCACTGAAACTCTGCTTCTGATTGGAATATTCAGGCACTACTTAATTGCAGATGAAAAATAATACCCATTTAAGATCTTTTGCATTAGGTTATTTCATAAGGGAATTGCACTGATATCAGCTTTGTCATCATCAGCTAAATGATGAAGTGTGCACAGATAGGTCTTTTGAGGAGGGGTGCAAATCTGTAGAAATGACAGGTCTTTCTCTGATCCTCTAATCAAATTACTCCTAACTGGAGTCTCGTTGGCACATTAGAATAATTTTGATCTGCTTTCTAATTGCAAATGACTCTCAGATTGTCCTGTATGTTCATCTTATCCTGATTACAAACCTACCCCAGAACTAACAATTACTCTTGAGTTCTCAGCCATTTTTCCTCTAGCTCCCTCATTTGCTTAATTGGCTCATGGAAAATGTTTAACTTGCAGCCAGCAAGAGAGGCAGCTCCTCTGTGCACACTAGGTATTTCCTTTACAGTCAGTGCTCACCAAAACTAGTCAGCAAATACTTGCCTGAACCCAGTATCTTTTGGATTTGTGCTAGCTTTTAATTATGATTTTGTCCTTACATGGCTGAGTTGTGCGTGGTGGGAGCAGAGGAAGTTTTCCTTACAATGTAGTAGGGTTTCACTGTTTCTGCTGAAATCATGTATCAGGCTCTGACTATGTTCCTTGCTTTCTGTGGGGGTGCAGTTTCAGCAGTCCAGAGTCTCTAAACCCTTTTGGCAACTGGAAAGTGTGATACTGGGGCTGAGATAGACTGGTGGGACAAGTGTTGATACAGAAATGGTAAATTCTGGAAAGATTTCTGCTCTGTGTTTTTAAATGCATTCCATACCTATCATATTAGGGCTTATTCATTATTTGCAGTGTTTAGTATCCCAGGCAGCAGCAGACTAATACTAATAAGAGACAACAGAAATCCAAGCCAGGATGCTAGAAATGTAATCATCCTTGAAACAGATGTAGAGACTTCCATCTCTACAGTAGGCACAAAGTAACATTATAATTAAAGGTTGGTATACCAGCATCAGGCAGTCATTTTCTGCCATGGCCTACAAGTATCAAAAACGTCCTGCATAACATATATACAAGTCGTATATCTTACACAGGTAGTCATGCAAATTATACCCAAATCAAGCAGCTACTCTAGCACAAATAGTATTTATGGGGTAGAAAGACATCATGAAGTATGCTTAATGTCAACATGTAAGGACTTGTGCAGGGCTAACAAGGAGGTATATACAGAGCAGTGGTTGAGCAAGAGGCATTAAGTATGGATGCTGGAGCTTGCCAGAAGTCACTGATACTACTACAGAGCTTAGAAATAAGACACTTAAATTAGGATCATTAGGCAAGGATTGGGAGTTCAGAACAAGGGGCACAAGGGAAGAGTTTGTCACTCAGCAGTGTCTGACGCCCTCCTCTGTCTTGGTTCTTAACCTGTGGGTCTCTTGGATTTTGGTATATGTTGGGTTCTGATTTTTAGCTGTGAAACAGAGAGCAGGGATAGATGAACTACAGCAAGGCCAATGTGTCTTGTGTGTCTCTCATAGAGATGAAAAGAATACTTTTTTTCTTTGCGCTGAAAACACTAGCTGCTCTTCATATAAAATCTTCAGGTTGCATGGAAAGTTTTAGTCATCCTACAAGAGCAAGGCAGGAACCTGGCAATATATCCAGATTCTTATGTTCATATGGCATGAACACCATATAGGAAGTCCAGCTATATCCTCCTACAAATATATCAGTGCAAGGAAATTCAAAGCATACATGCTGGCAAAATAAAGCACTTTCCAAAAGTGTTAGGATTTCCTAGACTGTCTACTTTAAGGTGAAGGTTCTGCGTTATAGTAATAAAGTTGTGGCTTGTTTCAAATTGTGAATCATTATTCATGCTGAAACATGTACTTCACTAATGACCTTTCAAAGGAAGAACAATCCATGGGTTATTTTTAGGGATTGTTACTATCTTCTGCATTTCATAGAAAAGTAACCAGTTATTTTGGTAACAAAGTTACAAATAAATTGTAAAGTTTATTTTAAGAAATATGACCAGAGTACAATTTTAATCAACCTTTTTGGTTTTGTTATTTCTTTCTTTTACTGTCTCATATGATATTTGTTCTTCTTCCCATGCTTGTTGTGGCAGTCCTCTCTTAACTGTATGTTTCATCATCTCATTAAAAGTAACCTGTATTAAAAATTAATGAAGTCGGTGTGTACTGACTTCTTAAGTTTTATTTAAAAACATCTTCCTACATATTGTTTTATCCAAAATAGTTATGAGCTGTAAAGAGATTTTTTTCTTTTTCTTCTTGCAGACTGCAAATGATAACCTGCATACAGAAGATGAGCCTGAACTCAGAAGAGATAAAGAAAGCTATCTCTGTGCCGTATGCCTGGATGTTTATTTCAATCCTTACATGTGCTATCCATGTCACCACATCTTTTGTGAACCTTGTTTAAGGATGCTTGCCAAAGACAATCCAGCCAGCACTCCATGTCCACTATGTCGTACTACAATAGCCAGAGTCTTTTTCCAAGCAGGTATAAAAATTAAAGTTTTTACAATATAGACAAATTTTTCTTGCTTTTCATTCCTGTATTTCTGGTCTGAATCAATATATAGTTAAAAGTATAGTAAATCCATGCTGACCAAATACAGTCATAAAATTAGTTTCTTGTCCAAAGAAATAATAATGTACAAGTACATCCAAAATCCATTGAGATTAAAATGTAGTCTTGTTATCCATTGTGAGGAATTCTTTGCTAGGATTCTTTCTAGGACTGTGCCACACAAGCTTTCTTAAGTTGTAAGAAACTATTCTGAGAATGTATTTTAAAACTTTTTGATATTTGAAGTGAGGTTCTGATATTTTGTATTTTTTGGCTTTCTCTTGCTAAATAATTACAAATTCCAAGCATTATAAGAATACATTTTCTCAAAATATCTCACTAGAACAGCATTTTTTAAATGGATAACTTAATTAGCAAAAAATAAACCTTTTGGCTTTGTGACTTTAATTCAGCTACAATTGAAAATAAGGTTGGCAGTACTATAGAATTCTACTAACTAATCTTATTATTAAAGTCTTCTTTCCTGGCCTCTTCCACCCTCATTTCTAGTGTTCCTGACTTTAAGCAGTAGGAAAACATGGTCAGTAAGTGTTTTTTGATGTCATAAATTATATAGGAATAGGAGAGAGTGCCACAGGTATTTTACCTAGAATAGCATGAGTCAGTCTTTTATACCTGGAACTATAAAAAGTAAATTCATAAAATTTTTGAATTTATATTGATATCCATATGAATAGAATTCCACTATAGTCAAATTCCACTATGATATGACTGATGACTGGAACTAGGCCCTTCACAGCACTTAAAACTGTGCATATACTGGTCACAAAATAATGGAAATAACTCAGCCATGCTGAAATGTTTATTTTCGTGTGCTTCAGAGATCATGCAGCTCTTCCGTTTAAACTGAGCGAGTGCTGTGGTGATGACAGGTTGGGAATGTAGATTAAAGAGAGATTTTCTATTGATCTGCAGAGCTGCCCAGCTTGTATTTCTGGTTGTACACAGACTCCTCCACTGCACAGGCACAATTTTATATAATCTGATGACAGATGAGTTTGAGGAACTGTCTGGACTAAAAAGGAAAAAAAAAGAAAAAAAAAAAGTTATTTGGATGGGAAGGAGGCATTTTTTTCAGATGAACTAGTTGCCACAAGATGGTTCACTGGGGAGTTGGTGGTGGCCATGGGTAAGGACTGACTAAGCCAGCACTGCAGCAGAGAAGATGGGTAAAAAAAATGCCTACCTGGTGTTTAGAAGTTTCAGCTTGATTTCATTTCATTTTCTTAATGTTTAATGCCCCTTTGGAACTGATTTAAAGTGTGTTTCACCAATAGATAATTGTTTTTAGTTATTGAGGGGATTTTAAGTAAAGAAAAGCTATTTAACAGAGCTGCTGCAGTAAAACATTACTGGGAGAGTGTAAAGAGGGAAATGGACACTTGATAAAATGTATTTGGAAAACTTTAAACACCTTTGAAGTATTTTTGTTTAAGTGAAATATTTCAGGATTATTTATAGTTTTTCAGTTCTTACTTTACAGAATCACAGAATCACAGAATTTCTAGGTTGGAAGAGACCTCAAGATCATCGAGTCCAACCTCTACCTAACGCTAACAATCCCCACTAAACCATATCCCTAAGCTCTACATCTAAACGTCTTTTAAAGACCTCCAGGGATGGACACTTCCCTGGGCAGCCTGTTCCAGTGTCTAACAACCCTTTCAGTACAGAAGTTCTTCCTAACATCTAACCTAAAACTCCCCTGGCGCAACTTTAGCCCATTCCCCCTTGTCCTGTCACCAGGCACGTGGGAGAACAGGCCAACCCCCACCTCGCTACAGCCTCCTTTAAGGTATCTGTAGAGAGCAATAAGGTCACCCCTGAGCCTCCTTTTCTCCAGGCTGAACAAGCCCAGCTCCCTCAGCCGCTCCTCGTAGGACTTGTTCTCCAGGCCCCTCACCAGCTTCGTCGCCCTTCTCTGCACCCGCTCAAGCACCTCAATGTCCTTCTTGTAGCGAGGGGCCCAAAACTGAACACAGTACTCGAGGTGCGGCCTCACCAGAGCCGAGTACAGGGGGACGATCACCTCCCTAGCCCTGCTGGTCACACTGCTTCTGATACAAGCCAGGATGCCGTTGGCCTTCTTGGCCACCTGAGCACACTGCTGGCTCATATTCAGCCGACTATCCACCATCACTCCCAGGTCCTTCTCTGCCTGGCAGCTCTCCAACCACTCATCTCCCAGCCTGTAGCTCTGCTTGGGGTTATTGAGCCCCAGGTGCAGGACCCAGTACTCGGCCTTGTTGAACTTCATGTAGTTGACCTCAGCCAATCGGTGCAGCCTATCCAGATCCTCCTGCAGAGCTTTCCTACCCTCAAGCAGATCGACACATGCACATAGCTCAGTGTCATCTGCAAACTTACTGAGGGGGCACTCAATGCCCTCGTCCAGATCATCGATGAAGATATTAAAGAGGACCGGCCCCAGCACCAAGCCCTGGGGGACACCACTAGTGACTGGCCTCCAACTGGACTTGGCTCCATTCACCACGACTCTTTGGGCCCGGCTATCCAGCCAGTTTCTAACCCAAAATATACAATGTGTATAAATACCTGATAGGAGGGAGCAAAGCAGAGACCAATAGACTCTTCTCAGTAGTACCCACCAACAGGACAGAAGGCAATGGACACAAACTTAATCACATAAAATTCCATCTGAATGCAAGAAAACACTTTTCCATTGTGAGGGTGACCAAGCACTAGAACAGGTTGCTCAAAGAGTTTGTGGAAAATCCACCTGAAGAATCGAAACCCAACTGGACATACCTGGGCAACCTGCTCTAGCTGACCCTGCTTGAGCAGTTGGGTTGGACTAGTTGATCTCAGGATATGACTTCCAACCTAACCCATTCTATCAAAATATTTAAAAGTTATTTAGTTTTATTGAGGAACTGGACTTATGCAGCTGAAGTGTAAATACAATGTTATACAGAGAGAGTCTAATGTAAGTAGTAATAACAGTATGACATGTGTTTAGGATTAACTATATACTAAGAAAAATATTTTGTAATTTCCCAATGCCTAACACTTCAGGCTGCTTTTAAGTCAACCAAGAAATACTGATGATCATAAAGTCATTGAGGTTAGAAAAGACCTTCGAGATCATCTGGTCCAACCATCACCCTACTACCAATATCACCCACTATGATGATAACATATCCTTAACTATATCCTGAAATTAATCCTTAATTTATCCTTAAATTAATAAAATCAACACATTAGGGAAAATGGATGATGATGGACCAATATAAGAAGTAATGAATATTTTTTTTTAACTCAGGAGGCTTATTAATCCTTTTAAAAGTTATGCAAAAGTCACTGTTGTTATAGGTTTGGGTAGGTAAGGAAGCAGAATTGCTAGTATTCTATATTTATTTCTCTAATAGCTACAGCCTGGATGTCTCATTTCCCTCATTAATTTATTCTGTATGCTTTCTGCAATGTTCCTTCTGTATAATTGCATTTTATTTTACGAGGATATCTCAAAAACAAAACATTTAGGAAGATAACCTTTTTTTGTGCTATCTTGCAAACTGACTGAATCTAACTACAATAGAAGGATGCACATAACATCTGAAAAATGATGAAGGCAAACAGCTCAACTGTCCACAAAGGATGTGTTAAAACATGATCCACAAGGATACTTATCCTGTCCTATTGCCCATATCAAGTGAGCCTTTTCTATTGGTTACCGTGAGGGTGAACTTCCAATCCTTCCTGAAGACTCTTGAAAGCCCTTCTCCCATCTGCCTTTTTTTCAGGAAAGAAAGTGAAAAAATAAATAAATAAATAAATAAATAAAAATCAATGCCTCAGTAGAGGATTCAACGTTTAAATTTGAACAATAAAGTTGAAAGAGCTGAGTCAATTTTTAGGCCTGTAGAAGAAAACTAAAACTAAAACACCCTTTGTTGATGCTGTCAGAGGCAAGAGGCTATTTTCTGAATACAAATATTACTTAATCAAAATATGTTAAGTAGCATATGAAGTTCTTCTATAAAACTTAAAAAACATGAGTGAAAATTACAAAATTTGTTCCCTTTACATTTAGGAGAAAAAACAGCTGTTTCCATTCACTGACAGAGGGTTATTGGTGTAATAGTGTTGTTCTTACATGAGGCAAAAGGATTTGGGGGTTTCTGTGCTTTGTGTGTCTTTTGTAGACTACTTCCACCTGGATTCTGACATGATGAAATACCAAAAAGCACCCAATAGTTTTTTAGAATGAGGCCAGTATATTTTTTTTTTACTTCAAAACTGTTAACATCTTCCTGTTACACAGAGAAAGAAACTGCAGCTAAAGAGCATTTGCCTTTTTTTTTTTTTCTTTCTGGAGCCTGTTTCTATAAAGTGACTTTTCTCTAATTTGTTGGAGAAAAAGATTTGTCCCTTTCATAAAACCCAGATCATTGAAAAAGTATGTAAAATTGCAATGAAACAAGTAAAGTAGCAATACATAAGTCTATTCAAAGGTCTGTGAAGAGTCTTTTCTTCCGTTTAAAGTATACAAGAAATTGCAGTAGCTGCTGACACTATTAGTATTTATCTGGAGTCATGACAATTAGAAGGAAGAATCTTTGTTAAGCAAGCGTAACTGGGGTTTTGAAGTTTCCCATGCTAACTGCTAACTCGGCTACTCTGCCTGTTACCATCAAATCAATTCTTTTCAGTGGTAGGAAAATATGGTCACTTTTAAGCTGTGTTTGCCATTTTTGTATTGCTATGGACAGGTTAATTTTCCCAGTTTTGAGTAGCTGTCCATGCAAATATAATCCGAATTATAATCCAAATTATATCCTGAGGAGCTAATGAGTTCTTGCAATTTGTAGGTTATTGTCAACTCCTGCAATCTATCATTCATCATTCTATGAATGCGTTCTTAAAGCCAGTTAATTCACAGTATGAAAAAATACTCCAAAATAATTGTCAGACTTTTTCCCTCTCTATTGAGTGACAATGTTAAAACAAAAAACAACATGAACTGAGAATTAATTCCACAGTCAGACTGATAGATGTTATTTCGTTCATAGAGGTCATCATAGGCTTGTAAATTAAATAGCCTGATTTATAACATACTTCATTTTGTTAGCATTTGACATCTTGTTTTCTAAGTGCTTTAGTTCTGAGGAATAAAATCAAAAGAGCATGTTTAAGACTTGTTCTTGCTATATCTGGAAAAGATTATTTTCATGTGATTTTAAAAATCTTTAAGAGGTGTTCTAATCAGAAAATGTGCTGTATAGTAGATAAGGCACTATATTTTATAGTATAGCCATATGCAAATTACATGCAAATATTCTTTCCTGTTAATTATTGTAGAACTGAACAACTCTACCAAGTCTTTTTTCCCTACGGAATATTTGAAGTTACAAGAAAGTTTTCAAAAATCAAATTCTGCAAAATGGCCTCTACCAAGCTGCAAGAAAGCTTTCAGAGTATTTGAAGGTAAGAAAATCACTTCTGTATATTTTTGACAAGGTTAATTTCAGACTTGATTACCTGTATTTATTGAAATTTTTCCTAAACTTTATTCCATCTTGAGTACTCAAGAACACTAGCCTCTAGCTAGTCCATGTCATAGGATATCAGAGACAGATGATTACTGGAGTAAAAGAGAGTAAAATTCTCCTTGTATGATTCATACACAGTGCTCTGAATCTAAACATAAACTGCAAAATGTAAAAAGGCAGTTTATGTGTATACTTTTTTATTTATACTTAAATCTTTAATTTTGTGCACATTATCAGGATAATTCTATGTCATTTACTGTTTAGAAATAAATAAATAAATAAATAAATAAATAAATAAATAAATAAGTGTCTGAAAAGCCGAAGAAAGAAAATGACCAGATAAAAAGTTCCCAATTCTGAATCTTGTCAATAAAGACTGCTCCCCAAAAAAATCAGAATCAGCTTTTTATGTATCAAGTCATATTAAAGTTGGAAAAATATTATATATATTATTCTGCATTGTTTGCTTTATACATGTGAAATGCAATAAAGGTGTGTTTTTTTTAGCTTTCTTTTATTTTCTGTTTATTATAAGAAGGAAGCTTAGTCCTCTTCTTAATAGTTTATGACTTAAGTGTTTCTATGGCTATTAACTGTTGATTAACTGAAACACATTTAAGTTAGAGCACGGAAATATGGGATTCACTTTTTACTCAGGTTCACTGTTTTCAATCTAATGGCCTTTTTTCACTAAGCCCCCTCTATGTTTACTTACACAGCAGTTTTCTGTAGTCCTGCATTCTGATATCATGTATTTTTCCCGTTTATAAAAACAACATAATTTTTTTGTAAAAGTACATGGAAAAAAAATAAAACAGAACATTCTTTTTATATTCCTTTTATGAGCCTACTCAGGCCTTTCCGTGGGTCAAATTTGATATACCCTTCAGTTATAAAACTGTGTAATGCATGGTGATGATTTGATGCTGAAAATAATAAATACTCCTAGCTATCAAAAATTATCAGACTTGAGAAGTTTGAGGATTGGCAGATCATCTTTGATATTATTCAGAAATTGAAGTTTCTGGCAGAAAAAAAAAAAAAAAAAAAAAAAAAAAGTGATTGCTTTCTCTAATGGCAGTTAAAATAGTTTGGATGCTCATGTTGAACTTACTGCTTTATTGTAGTATTCCATTATATATGTGACATAGTTGATACATGTGCCATAACATCATATGAATTATGTCTTTATGTCTTTCATATTTGTGAAAAGCTAGCGTGTTGAGCTTTGTACAAAATAAAAATATATTAAAATAAAAGGAAAATCTGGGGAGGTCATACAGCTTAAATATCGTACTATTTGCATATAAACCATTTTGTTCCACAGAGGTAATTTAGAGTGCTTGGAATTAGGTGTCTCCAAAGGACAGCCTAGAAATCCCACACACTGAACAGGAACACAATTAGATCTAGTTAATAGGAAACCCAAATCATGTAGCTTTCTGAAACTTTATCTTTGCCTTCTTAAATACAATTGTCACAACCACATCTTTCCTCTGACTTTTTACTTGAATAAAATCACTGCAAGGTTTGTGTTAGTTCAGAAAGCAAGTGGATAGCTTTTTCTCGCTGGATAGATTTTTTTGGTCTTGCATCTAAATTTTACTTAGCACCAACTAAAACTCCTTATTTGGTATTCTTAGTTTCGCTTGTGATCCCTGGCTCAGGAGGCTTCTAGGGACTTTACAGCCTTAGAAGGCTGAGTATAGTGGGAGCAAAAGCCTGCTGAGACCATAATAGATGCGATTTTAACTGGAAACCCTAACATCACTGAGAGCAGTAGGGAAAAAGAGCTAACTTAGATTAATTTTTGCTTCATTAGGAAAGTGACAGTGTAGTAAGACATGAGAGTTGAAGGCAAAAAATACTACATGGAAAGAAAAGAGCTGAAAGGGTAGGTGACATTAGTGGAGTGAGTGGAGAGAAAAGAACATGATTACAGTGTTCAGAAAGAGATGAAAATACGTACTTTTCAAATGTGAGGATAACTGCTTCTTTATAATATGCTTTTTTATTGTTTAAAAATAAATAAATAAATAAAATTGACCCTATCAGAAATGCATATCCACTTTTATCTGGTTCATATCCAGCAGATGTCATGGTCACTAAGAGTCTGACAGCTATTTTCAAAATTCATATCATTCAAGTTTTCTACATGACAAAACCATTTCCAGAATATTTTTTTAATATTCTGTACATTAAAATGGCAGATATTGAACATGCAAACCACTCATTAGAGGTGTGAGACCTGATAAAATTAGAACTCAGAATTAGATTGGATGCAAGCAGAGAAGGATGGTTGTTGAAAAGCTTAGATTATACAGAAGATTTGTCAGATTTTCTGAATATAGTAGGACTGCTGGATAACATCAAGCACCTTCTCTTTTTCCTTAATTTTTTTCCGACCTGATTCTCCAAGACAGATTTTCTAATCAATACCTGAGTCTTCTCTCTTACGAAAATTGCCACAAGGAATGTAATATTTTCTTCTAATTAAAAAAATAAATAAAAATACAGAGCTTCTGAGTTTGTATAAAGAAAATAAGAAACCACAGCACAGTAGCTCTTCTTTGCTTTTAGTTGATGAAAATTAATTCCAAATAGTTTATCCTTTTTTTTTTTTTTCTTTTCCCTGGTTAAAATCAGTAGCAGAATGCCCATTTGCTTCATAAATGTTATACATGTATTGCCATTGCTTTTCATTGCTCTGTTTGGTCAAGGATACATTAAAGATAAAACAGACATGCTATTCAAGAATGAAAGCCAATCATCTTTTACCTTTCAGGTACTTAATATATGTGACAGTTAACAAGTTGATTTAAAGTCTGCCTGTAAAATGTCTTTTCTTTTTTATGAAATAAACAAAGATATTATATTATCTATTACTTCAGATATTGTCAACATTAAAAATGCAATTGCACAATAAAAATAACATCTGAAAATAATAGTTTCCTTAAATAGTTTTTAAAATACATGGCGTATTTTGGATAGGATAGTTAGATAGCAAACATGCTTCATTGGACTTTGTTTTCTAACACTTAGGGTTTAATAACATCATGAGTTCAGCCTTTGGCAGGCAATGCCAAACTGGAGTTTCACTCTATAAACTAAACTTAGTAAATCTCCAAAAGTAATTTGATTCCAGAAGTGTGAATTAAAAAATCAGTGAAAAAGTTCATTTAAATTGAGGATATGATAATACGACATAGAGAATTTACTGTAGCCAAGAGCTGGAATATCAAAATCAGACTGAGACAGTTAGTGCATGGGGCCTAAAAGGGTTATTTCAAAAGCTCTGGCATAGAACTCAGATAGAAATACATTAGTGAAACCAGAGAAATAGGATATAATCAAGACAGTGGTGTTAAAGTTGTAAAATGGTGAAAGCTGCCTGCTTAGAGAAAGACATATTTGATAAGCCTGAAGATGAACACACATAGTGTTCAGAATGATAGATGGAAATTACAAAACCACTGAAGTTACAGCCCTTGATTACTATTTCAAGATACAGGTTTTGCCAAGGTAATAGGAAATTCCTTCTAAGTGTTCTTGTGATAAGATTTTTATTTAAAATATAATCATTAAATTGGAAAGCCAATTTAGATTTTTTTTTTGAATGCTTAATCTAGAAAATATTCCCCCAGTGTTGCATACAGTGAAATCTGTGCTATCTCCTTACTAGTCTCATCTGTCCAGTAACATAATAAAAGCTATTGGCTTCTGCATCAAGCAGGGATTGCAAGACACAACAGCATCTTCAGCTCCTACTGATACCAATGGAAATTCCTATTGTGACAGCAGGTCACATCTACCGTGTCCTTTTACATAATCATTCTCTAAAGAAAAGAGCACTCAATTTCCTATGTAGTTTACAAAAAATAGAAATATTGTGAAATATTTTAATAATACCTATTGGCAGATTTTTTTTTATCTCTATCTTTAAAACTGTGCACTGGAGTACAACACTTTAAAAGCTACTTTCTTGATTCAAGGTTCTTACTGTGATTTCAGTTACATGCTAAAGGAAGGATGTTAAACAGTTGTAAAAATGTATGTCCATCAAATTATATTAGCTAGGTTTTAAATTCATCGTATTTCTCTGTTTAAAGTGAAGAAGAAAAAATTGATGCTGTTTTTCAAGTTACGGATTCTGTGATATCTACAGAGAATAGAAACAAAATAGATGTTATTGAAAATAGAAGGTGCAGCATTTATTTTAGCCAGAAATAATAATGTTGGAGTATAAGTGTCTTAGAATAATACTTATATTACTATTCAGACTTTCATAAATAATTTGCCTTTGCTGCTGAAGTACAGAAAGGAAAGGACAGGACAGGACAGGAAAGTATATTGGGTTTTTAAGCAATGATCACACATCCATTCTCATTTTGATGGCTTTCAACAAGCTAACATTCTAGACTTCAGTAGTCTGTAGAGTTATTCTGGTCTGATAGCACAGCTTATACAATCCTTTGTTCCTCTTAACCGTAGAAGCTCTTTTTCCTCCAGTCCTACTACTGTGTCCTTCCTTAATGTCCTGTTTTCTTTCTGTTAATTTCCTTCCTTCCTCATTTCTTGAACTTGTTTGTTCCTTTGTCATAGTACTCAAGACTGCAGCTGTGGGATCATGCAATGCTTCCTGACCAGAATGCTTGCCTTTTGTAGCCAGGATCCATCAGATTCTTTAGTATAACTTGTGGAATCACAGAAGGCCAATTTGCATACATGCATTTCTCACCAGATGAATTTACAATGTACAGTCTTCACAGCAAGTGAATTTTCTGTCTTAAGGAGACACATGTTACTGGGAAGTGTTGTTGTTGAGCCTCTGCTATGCCTAGAGTATACCAAGACAGAAAACACAGGATCCAAGCATTGCTGATTGAGAGTGTCTTAGTGTATTAAAGAGAATCAAACTCTAAGTCACCTATATGTGTCATCAGAGTTGCTTTTTTACCTATAACCAGGGTACTGAAAGACTGCTGTGCCAGAAATATCAATAGCTATAATTATACACCAAAGACTGTGATAGAATGGCTGTAACAAAATCCCATACCTTAGTCTTTCCTCATGTATTTCTCGGCATGTCTCTGAATGGGTGTTAGAGTGGCCTTGTTAATATGCATAGCAAACCAAGTATTTCTACTCACAAGCTAAGAAGTTAGACCTCTTATCCAGTTGTGGTCCCAGAGCTGCACTGGAGGTACCCTGCTGAACTCATACAAAGATAGAGGCATCATGATTTTCACCTTGCAGCTCTTAACTTCCAAAAGACTTTATGTAAATTCATTTGATAAATACATAAAATCATTTTATGATACCTAAATTAAAATTGTAACTGAAGATCCCACTGTCAGCAAATTATAAGATATCTCATAAGAATAGGTGTACTGGAATAGACTGAAGTTCTATCCTTCTATTGTTGTTTCTCTGACTAGGTCAAACAATGAGAAAGATTTTTTTCTGAAGATGTTTGAAAAAAAACATAACTGTGTTTAGAGTACGAGTTCTCTCATCCATCAGTAGATGGTTAAAGGATAATAATAAAAAAAAAAGATAGAAATAAATTATTCAGTTTTCTCTCTGGAGGAACATTCACAGTCTGATCCTAGAACAGCTATGATACAGTTTGCACTATCCAGCTTATTTGCAACTAGAAATGGAGGTGTTCAAATTTGCTCATAGTATTAAAATACTCGGGATAATAAATGAAAGCCAACTGCAAGCAGTTGCGTAAGGTTGTCATGATACTGAGTTATCTTCAGCAATGTTTGCATTCATTTCCTTTCATCACAAAAGAAAGTACTAAAATGGAAAGGTAGAGAGAGAGAATAGAAATAAAGAAGTCAGAAGTTATGTAAATAGACTAAGGTTCTTCAGTCAGAACGAGAGATGACTAAGAGGGAAGGCAATAGAGTTAATTAAAATCATGAGAGACATGGCAGAAGTGAATGGGCTGCTATTGTTCACTGTCTCATAATAAAAGAACATCAAATAAAATTATCATATGGCGTATTCAAAGTCAAGGAAATCTTTAGACTTATAATCTTATAGACTTGCAATCAGACAATGGAACTTGCTGTTCCAGGATGCCACATAAAAAGTGCATAAACTTACAGAGTATGTTTAAATAACATCAGATTCTTGGAAGAAAAATACAGTAAAGTCAATTAAACTCAAAGATACCACATTTGCCCACAGAGATCATTGAACCACAGGTCCATGGATGTTGAGAGAATATACCAGGAAAGTACAGCAATATTCTTGCCCTGTTCTAATCACCATTCATCAATTCCTCATTGCTTGACCTAGTCAGAGAAACAATAATAGGATAGACCTTTAGTCTATTCCAGTACACCTATTCTTATGAGATATCTTATAATTTGCTGACAGTGGGATCTTCAGTTACAAATTTAATTTAGGCATCATAAAATGATTTCATGTATTTATCAAATAAGTTTACATAAATATTTAATATTTGTCCTTTAAAGGCAATTGAGAACAGTACATAATCCTGGTTAAACCACCATAGCCAAACTTGGAACTACCAGCTTTTTGCAGTGGTACTCTTTCATCACAGAGCCTGTTTAGAGCATAATATATTTCATGGGCTTAATTTTCATGCCTTGCATAGGAGTCTGCTGAGACCAGTTCAGTTTATGACCGGCCTCTGTGAACAAGTGCAAGCAAAGATGCTTTCCGTCTTCATCAACAACAGGAATTAGCAAGCATCTTTATTTGCATTTTACTGGAAGCAGAGAATGATCCTGGCCAGCTATGTCTAGTAGAATGATAAAAAAATAGTTACGACTGAACCAGTAAAACTAATTTTCTTCATAATTAGCTGTGAACTAATTACGTTTAGTAGTGGTTATGTCAAACATGCTTCCCCACTGTACTCCTCTAGTTCAGGTAGTACTAAAATGTACTGTATAGTAGAGCAGTTTGTAATGAAGTAGCTCCTAGAGTCTAAGATATGCTGCTGTAAACACGTCTTGAAAGTTATGTTTGCTCACTCTTTAGAGCTTTGATTTGATACCATACAGAAATCCCATTTACTTTAAGAGTAAAGAAAAATTTGTGGCTGACAAAAGGTTGTGAGAATGGCTTCACAGAATGTTTTGGGTTGGAAGGGACCCTGAAGGATCATGTAGTCCAAATCCCTGCCATGGGCAGGGACAACTCATACTAGACCAGGTTGCTCAAAGCCCCATCCAGCCTGACTTTGAACACTTCCAGAGCTGGGGCATCCACAGCTTCTCAGGGCAACCTGTTACATTCAGTTATCACAGAACAAAAGAGTATGAACATGTATCTTTTTCTGCTATCTAACATGTCCTTGATTTCTTTTTCATGTTGTGGTGGTTTTACCGTGCTGGGCAGCTAAACCCCACAACCGCTCTCTCACTCCCCCTCCTTTAGATGAGGAGGGGGAGAAGTAAAGCAAAGAACAACTCACAGGTTGAGATAAGGATAATTTAATTAAAGGGAAATAATAATAATAATTAAATAAAGACTACCATGAACTAAACAATTTAACTAAGGGGAAATAAAAAGGGAAAGGGGAAAAGGGAGGGGAAAAGGAAAAATAAAAAGAAGGAAGGAAAACAAACAAAATAAATGAAGGCTATATGGAAGTGCAGAGGAAAGAAATTACTCTCTACTTCCCACAAGTGAGCGATGATTGACCACGTCCTTGAAGCAAGGCCTCAATGCACGCAGCCGGTGTTCGAGAGGAGGACCGACGTCTTCTCAACGAGAGCCCACCCCTCCCCTCTTCTTCCTGTTTCTACCTTTTATTGCTGAGTGTGACACCACATGGTATGGAATATCCCTTTGATTGGTTTAGGTCAGCTGCCCTAGTGATGTTTCTCTCCTCACTTTTTGCCCACCCCCTAGGAGGGTTAGAGAAAGGCCCAATGCTGTGCCACTGCTGCTCAGCAGTAGACACAACACTGGTGTGATAACACTGCTGTTCCAGCTACAAGTACAGAGTACGGCGCTGTATGGGCTGCTGCCGGGAAAGTTAACATTCCAGCCAGACCCAGTGCACATGTGTCTCTAACACTGGGACAGACAGTTCCACTCTGTTCCAAAATATGGACATGAATATGAGTTCAGATTGATCCTGGAGCACTTATTGGGTAAAAAGCTGTTAAGATTTCTGGAGGAATTTGCCGTTTCCATAGCATAACTATATGAAATTAAACAAAATATTTTTGGATAGGCAGAGTTTTGTAGATCCCTAAAAGTGAAAACAAAATCTGAATTTGTTGAAGGTACGAAAGAGGAAATATAAAAATAATCAAGGTGGCGTGAGAATAATAAGCAAAAAAAAAAAAAAAAAAAAAAAAAAAAAAAAAAAAGTGATCAGTTTTAGGTTAGATCAGAGCTGGGATAAGAAGCTTCTCCAAGGAGCAAGAGATGATCAAACAGCAGAGTAAAGTCAGGATATCTCAGAGACTTTCAGTGAGTCTGAGTAGGCAAGGATGTAGAATAGATAAGTATGATAGAGTAGATAAGGATGATAGATACTTTTTACTAAGTAGATAAGGATAGGTATTTGAAATGGCATCAGAAAAAGTCAGAGATAACTACTATTGCATATTTAGTGAAGGATTAAAGGAAGAATTTTTCAACAGTTCATAAAAAGTTTTAATGTTTTAAATTTAAATAGTTTCTTTCTTGATAATCTTTTAGGTAACTTCTCTTTGTGAAAATCTATTTTTAATCTTCCAGTGAATAAATATGGTGGCTTTTCAGACAGCTAGTTGTTTAAAACCTTGGTCAGCTTTCTAAAACATGGTTAAGTAATGCCAGTATCAGAAAACTTTCAGTTCCAGAAAACTATGTCAGCTTTCTCAAGATATGGTCTTGTGTTGTGTATTTTTCCTTCTCTGTAGAAACTAGTATTTCTTTTGTTTTCTCAAATAACAATTAGGAATCTTCTGAATTGACATCGACTATAAAACTGAATATAAGTCTGTTTGAAGACAATGGCATGGCTCCAAGATAGGTCATTCACTAGTTTGTCTGAAGGAATTACAGGAGGCATGCTGCCAGGCAGCTAGATTTGCAAACATAAACTAAAGGCTTTGCATAAATATAAGCCTTGTCTTAAAGCAGGGTTTGGTGAGGCTCCAGAATGCCTACACTCTATGTTGCCTCTGGCCTTTGCTGTCAGACCAACCCTGTCTTTAGACAAGTAGAGCCAATTCATTAACTTGTTTTAAGAAAGTATTTGCATTACTGTTACCTCATTGTCTTCCAATAAAATTGGCTTAAAATACTGAAGCCTTAAGCACTGAAAAGCCTGTGGACAGCGGTATGTAACAAAATTTTTCAAAGGTTATATTAAATGATCTTTAGTATTATATCTAATGAGGAAGGAGGGATGAAACTAGCAGAAGGTGATGTCATTACAGCAACATGATGTAAAAGGTTGAGAATCTTATAATAATTTAGCAAGAGTTGATTATATCTGAAATATAGTATTTTATCAGTTGGAGAGATGACGAAAGTGGCCAAAAAAAAAAAAATTTGCAATATGATTTTTGGAGCTGTTCAGTGGTAAGAAAGTAGGAGCAGTGCAAAAAAAGTGCCGACAATGAACAGCATTTGAGACTGTGAAGTGACAAGGGAAGAGAAATGAACAACAGATACAAGGGAATTTATAAGAAGATTTATATTGAGTAAGAATATTCTGATTTTTTTTACATTTCTCATATTGTTTATTGATACATATGCTCAGAAAATTAAATGTTAGAAATTGCTGCTTGACGTTCCCTGTTTTGGGTTGCCTGCACTGTCATGGCAAGAAGAGAGGTTGTCCCCAAGTTAAACTCACTGTTAAGATACAGTTTGTCTACATGAAAATGAAAATGAAAAAAAAAAATCTTAATAGTATTAATATTAATTATTAATATTAAGAATTAATATAATTAATATGGATTAAGAATACCCATCTTAAGGGCAAATATATAAAAATTACAGTGACTATTAGATTATCATATGTATGTTAAAACTATGCATATAAGCTTACTTTGAAAATGTGCCCTTTAAAATTAAAGGAAGATGTTGGTTTTGGTCCAGAATATATGTAAACTGTGTATTTAGATCCAAAACACCATTTCACAGAGACAGTGTACACCCTCATTTTTTGGTATTGGTTACAAAGACTGCATTAATTGCCATCAGAAGTGCAAGATGGTGAAGGGAAAGGGAGTTAAAGAAGCCAATGATTCATTTTACAGAGCTCGGTTGCACCTCGAAAAACAAGGACATACATTTCAATTACTGCATATTACTTTTATTGCAATGCCCCTAATTGAATTTTGAAATAAAGTGTTTTTAAAGTAGAAGGGTGGGTTTTGCTGTAAATCATTTTAAAAAGCTGTTGTATGTATGATACTTAGTGTGTTATGTTTTAGGGGAAGGGAAAAAAAGCAAGTAAATAAAGCATTTGTTGACTTAAAAAAATCTGCTTCCAGACTGGCTATCAAAATTTCTTCACAACTCACACAGTCAAATGACTTTTATATTGTGAAGTGTGAGATCAATTGCCACTGTTTTAGTATGCATCCCAGCACTTAGACTAGCCAATTAGCTTGTATTTGTGAGTATTGGTAATTACTGAACAATCACAGATGTCTGGACAGAGACAGACTATGTTTTCTGAGATCATTCTGCCCTCCCACAATCTTCTTGCTTCTTGATTCATTTACTTCCAAGGAAATAAACACCCCAAGACAGACAATGCAAAAGCAAATGTCTAGCTTTGCTTTTAGAAGGGTGACTGGGCACAGTAGTTTTATATTTTACATAAATTTGGTAAATATAATAAATTAATAAATTAACAAAAATCTTAGTTATGCATAAAACTTAGTCATGTGAAAATGTGTTTGCTTTCATTTAATGTGGCTTTATGGATTTTCTTACTAGTTTTTAGAGTTTTTTCTTGTTTTACTTTCCAATAATTTGATTATTTGATGAGATATACCAGCTAGCTTTATGGTTTGTGTTTTAATTGGTAAGAGCTGAATTCTTTAACTATAAAATAGTAAGAGGTAACTGTCTTCATAATTTTTTATTTGGTTCAGAATATTTTTGTTAATTTATGACACATGCACTGTATTTATATATTTCAACTCAAATTAATGGTATGAACAGTAGCTATGCAAAAAACTTAAATTTTAAATAATATCCACCAAATTCCAATAATCTTTATTTTAATGGAAAAAAATATATATCCTCTTCTACTTCTATCCAGAGTAAGATCTCTTCGTGAGGTGTAAATATTTGTAATTTTTTGATTGAATGAAACTTACAGTATTTCAAACCAGAAGAATACTCCAAATGAAAAACACTTCTTTCTGTCTAAAAGGCCTGAGAGGTGTTATCTGCAGTGATTAACAATAAATGGTCCAAATAAATGCTGAAATCAAGCAGGGCTTCTGAGAATTAATATGCAGTATACAAGCTTAGAGCCTAGGTTTATCTAGAGCCTAATTTATCTAGGTTACATATATCTGTACAAAAAAGTCAGAGAATAGCTAAAAAAAAAAAAACATATTTTGAATTTTGAAAAAAAAAAAAAAAAAAAAAAAAAGAAAGAAGAAATATAATTGCTACAAGAACTTATATAAATTATTTTATTTTTTTTCTTCTAAGTACTAAGTAATGCCTGGTTCACTTGTGTATATTCTTTTTCCAGATCCGTGTAGGATTTATAAAGTTTTAAGAGAGTACAAATGATTCTTATATAGCAGTGTCCGTAGTTACACTGGTAACTGATCAGCAAGACTATTTGACTGAAGATTGATTCTGTAGGACAACAGTTTATATAAACTTCTTTCTCCAACAGATCATTTTGGGATTTCTGCACAATTTTGTCTGTACATTGTGTTCTTTTTGTTATACTAAATGACTTATGAAAGTCACAAGAAAAAAAAAATCTAGTTACAACAGTGTAGAGATAACAGTGGTTCCTAACCACTCAGACTTACAAAAAGGAGTGTTCAGTATACAATGAAATCTTATGTCCCTTGTGAAAGGCCACAGCTTTTTCAGACTTTCACAGTAATTGGTTGCTTTTCCATACCCTTGGCAGACAAGATTTTGGACATCTTGAAAAGTAGTTACTGTATACTGCCTGCTAAATTGCCTGTATGCTGCTGATTTGTTTGTGTACAGAAGGACTGTGCATTACATGCAAAGTGGATTCAATAAATCAGCTTTTATGGATGTGGAAATAACTGCTTACACACAATTTATCTGTCTAGGACTGTCACAGATTTCAGCATTTAAACCAAAAGCTCTATAAAAGCTCTACAGCCAGTAAAACAGACATCACAGTGAATATAAAAATGGTTTCAGATAAGGATTATGTCCATCTTAAGTACAGCTTATGCCCAGGTTTTTTAAAGCCCAGATGCTAGCAGAAAGTAGGACTTGGTTTTTCAGGATGGAACAGGATTGATTCAGGATGTTTAGGCCATCATAAAATTTCAGTCACACATAGGCACAAGTTACGGCAGCCAGTGAAAGCCCACAGGTGAAATTAGAAGGGCAAGAGCAGTAAAGTATTAAAAGAGAACAAAGGAAAGGTAGGAGTAAGATTGGGATGAGATTGGGGAAGATGATTTGACTTAGCATTGAAAAAGACCTTGAAGAAGGATGGTAGAAATTTTAGTGTAGGAAGCCAAGAGTTCTGGTGTGCATCCTGGGGCACAATGAGTTTGGAATTCAGGGGCTTTCTGTAGAAAAGAATGATATTTTGACCTCTGAGACAGCAGGTGTGCAGAGCTGAAATGTCTCAGGCAGGAAGGTATGGAAGTTCAAGCTTTTCATGCAGGAAAAGCTAAAAGTCTGGATTTGAGAAGTATGATGATTGTGGTGAGTGGCCTTGGTTTAGAGAAGGAACTAAATGCTGTGTTGAGTTTGACTGACTTAGAGCCTGAGAGGTGAGATTGGGAGTCAGTGGGACACAGTGGGACACACTTGTGTGCATTTACACAGGATGACTGCCACTTTCTCATAAACTTCTCTAGCAATACATGCTCTTTTCTTTATTGGAAATACAGAAGTCATCACTTATTTTAAATAGTAATTCTTACAATTTACAATACTAGCTATAACCAGAATATGAAACCTCATCATATGCATATTGGAGAAGGCTGGTACAAATGTAAGAAGTTTGGGGTGATACCTCATCTGTGAAAGCACATAAAAATACTTTATCCTTAAAAAAAAAAAAAAAAAAAAAAAAAAAAAAGTACACGGCAAACACTGAGAAATTTCATGTGGGAAACAGTGAAGTGGAAGCAGATGCTTCATGAAATAAAGTCCTCTTTCAGGCAGAGCACACAGAAAGGAAAACAGACCAAGACAGAAGACGAAAAATATGCTATAAAAGAATATATCAAACTGCACTGGATGGTTGGAATCCCACAGCAGTTTGTTAGGACATTCACTGGTGATTTTGAAAATGAATACAGAGTGAATTGATGAAGATCACTTGCGATACAAAATTGTTTAGTTCACCAATGAAGGAAATAGGAACTTGACATCTAAGAGTTTTCTCTATCAGTGACTTGGAGGAGGCAGCAGAATTGCCTGTCTTCAGGTCTGCAGATGACAGTACATTGAAGGACTATCAGACAGATTCAAAGGCAGGGCTGCCATTCAGAGAGATTTAGATGGGCTGGAGGAATGGGCTTAAAGGAACCTTGTGAAACTCAACAACAAATGCATTGTCCTTCACCTGCGAGGGAGAAGCCCCTGGCAGTGACACAGGCTGGGTACTCACTGGAGATCTACTGTGGAAAGGGCCTGGTCATCCTGTTGGAGGGCAAGCTGAGCAACAGCTGGCGGTGTGCCCTGGCAGCAAAGAAGCCCAACAGTACCCTGAGCTGTATAAACACAAGCAAAGCCAATAGATGAGGGAAGTTGTTATCCCCTGCTATTCATCAGGCCACACCTACAGTACTGCAATTTTGGTGCCCCCAATTGGGCACAAAACATTCCTTGGAAGGAAGTTGATAAATTAGAGAAGGCTTCGCAGAGGGACACCAAATTGTTAAGGGGGCTGGAGCAACCTGCCCTGCAAGGAGAGGCTGAGGGAACTGGGCTTGTTTAGTTTGGAAAAGGGAGGGCTTTCAGAGGTATGTCAAGGCAACACTGCAATACCTTTAAGAAGGCCACCATGAGGACAGAGCCACCTCTTCATGACAGAAGGATGAGGACATGAAAGGTTCATACTGCAATTAAGACAAATGTTTTCGCTAGGAGGACATTTGAGTGGTGGAGCAGCTGCCCACAGAGACTATGCAGTCTCTTGAGCTGTAAATAATGTATTGCCTTTTAAGAGATCTGGTTAATGTTGTGGTTAGTTTTCTGAAAACATTCAATGCATAGCTATAGTCAGAAAGCAAATGGGAATTATTACATTCATAACAAAATAGAAAACAGCATGCTGTTACCTAGATTTGTGGTGATTCCACATCTCTATTTTTTTATATAATTTTGAATTCCATTATCTTGAAGGATAATGCAGAATGAGGCATAATACAGAAAGAATGCACTGAATTTTGAAAGCTTTTTCCATGCAGAGGAAGTCTTCAACTTTTTCATTTGGAAAAGATTACAGAAAATGTTCAAGAGGTCTCTAAAATTATGAATGGCATAAAGATGTTTTAGGAAAGATTGTTCACTGTCTCAGAAGTGTTCTTACATTTGTAATTAAATCAGCTACAAAAGATGGGGCAAACAGTTGTCACCGAGGACCATATGTCTACATTTGCATTTTAGGGAAGAGAGGAATTGCTTACTTCTGATCCCATGGAATGAATGCCCATTAGTGGTTGGAGCACATTACCAGTGCATATCAGAGCTCCTGGAGCTCATCTTCTGGTTTAGTTTCACCCAAAGTGAAATCAATTTGTTTGCTCTGAGATTACTCTACTAAGGGACAAAAAGTGCAGTAAGTGAGGTCAATGCGAGATCTGGTTGAAAAGTACTGATATGCTTTCAGGCATTTCAGGAAAGAAAGTCCTGTCAATGATATTTTAATGCATTGTTCTGAACACAACTTCCAAAGTGCTGGGGCCCTAAGCTGCTGGTTTCTGCAAGGATGCACAGGGGAAGGTGTCAATCTGTTCTTTCCTTTTTTCTTAGCCTATCAGATCTGTCTGTTTGCTGCTGGTCATATAAGAAATAGGAGACTGGGTTAAAATTACTTTGGTATTTGATAAATTTGTTCTCATGTAATCTAATCTTACATGAGCTCTTACAGGATAAACAGTTAATGTAACTTGCAGGTTATAAATGCACATTTTTAAAGGAAACCTTTCCTTCTCACATCTTACCTTCTTCAGTCATAGCAAACTGAGTTCCGCCAACTTATAAAATCAGGAGGATATTTTTAACTGTTTGCAGCCTTATTTTGAGCTAGTACCTCAACAGGAGGCTGCAAAAACTTTGGCAGTAACACATGCAACAGATGTGCCTGTTCATGTTCTGGTGAAAATCTTTTTTGATATGCACACTGTCATTATAAAAGTGTGATGTGCACACAACATTGCTTTTGTTATCCAGCAACAGGTTTCTACTAGCAGTCTGTCAGACTCTGCGGACACTGTGCATGCATATGCATATGATTTGACTGGACATTCTTGTTCAGTGTACAGCAAACAGGCATGCACAAAAAATTAAGGTGTATGTTTTAACAAATATATGCCTATGTAGAAATGATTTAGGAAATGTAATTGCCAAATAATGTAGAGTTTGCTTTTTTAAAAAAGAAGAAAATATTTTAGGAGTGTTTTGGAGCTCTGTCAGCTCTTCTGCTTCCTAATTCAACCCCATACTGCATGTTGCTGTACACTTTATAAGGAACTTTACAGCTCTCAGTTTTTATCTGCAGATGGCTAGAATGAGATGCAGAGACAGCATATTTCAACTCTAGCTAGAGAGAGAGACATCTGAAGGTAATTTTCATGTCACAACTTACTGAAGACAGTAGTCACAGTATGGATCATAGTGTCTGCAGTAAACTTTGTGCATGATCATATAGGGTTTCTAAATTTGACCTGCTTCAGTACTGTACCTAAGATTTTTTTGTAATATAGTCAGGATAAAGAAACAGATGTTGACCTTTCTTAGCCTCTGTTAAGTTCAATAATTCAGTTTACAGAAGAGTTGTACTATTTACAATTTCACCTGAAGTTTAATCAATTAACAGTTGGTAAATGGATTTAAAACCTATCCATATAACGAGCTGTCAACATTCAATAGCTTTACTCACACTTAGGGAAACCACAGAGATTACACATCTTGTACACTAAGCAGCTCCTGACTGTATACATATCTTTAATAGAGTACCTATACGTATCTTTAATAGAGCACCTATGTTTTTCTGTGGCTTTCTATAGCAAGAGCAATTAGAGAATAGTTAGTTTCCTAGACTGAAACTGCTGTTCTTGAATGTAGAATAATTACATTACAAAGTCTAATCCATGATAAACTCAATGCATGTTTGCTTAAGGTGAATTGCACAGACAAATCAAGAATAATGTTTGTTTAAATCCTCTTGAAGGTGAGGAATATTTCATCAAAACTAATGCAGCTACGTGTTTACAAAATTCCCCTGATTAGGAGATGTTCCCAAACCGTTGATCCAAAAACAGCCTCCAGCATTTCGTGTTATCTTTACAGTAAGTCTAGAAATAAATAAAAAGAAATAATGGGTAGCAGTCTTGACTAAGACCCTCCAGAGAGGATAGTATACACTAAAATTGATGTCTAAAAGGGAAAGTGAATGATACAGCATTAGTGTTAAAATTTAATGTCATTTGCAAATTAAATTAAAAAAAAAAAAAAAAAGAACAACATAAATCCACATTTGTATTTTACAATAATGTTTAAGGAGTGTCAGAAAAGAAGTTAAGGAAAACTGAAATCAAGATTTTTTTTTAATGAGTATTTTTCAAGTGAATTACATCTTGGTAGATAATTAAAGAAGACTGACATTTTTCAGAATTCAATTACTGAATTACTAATATTATTTTTAAGTAATCAAATATATTATTTCAAATTAACATAATTTGAAATTAACATAATCTACATCATAATGTTAAAAAAAAAATTAAAAAAAAAAATAAATAAGGAATTCTATAACATTGTTGTGGTTTAACCTGGTAGACAACTAAGTATCACACTGCCATCCACTTATTCCCCCCAGCCAAAAGCCCCATTTTTATTCTTCATCATGATGCCCTGTGGTATAGTACATCCCTTTGACCAGCTGTCCTGGCTGTGCCCCCTCCCATCTCCTTTTGAAGCCCGTGTCTCCTCCCTGGCAAGGCAGTATAAGAAACAGAAAAGTCCTTGACTTTTCAGCACTGCTTCACAACCACTGGAGCATCGGTGTGTTATCAGCATTATTCTCATCCTAAATCCAAAACAGTACCATACCAGCCACTATGAGGAAAATTAACTCGGTCCCATCTGAAATCAGGACAGTATCCAGCCCTTATTCCATACCATCTACATGATGCCCTCATGGCCAGGTCTCATGCTTTGTAATACATCCTGGATGACAGCTGAAATCTTTTCACATATCTCACCTCTCATCTAAGGATAGGGTTCAGGCAGTTACTGCATCATTTATGAAATCTACCTGTTCCTCCTCCTGTTCCCGTGATGGACCTACTTCAGAGTAGCTTCCCATGTCCTCTTCTTCTTCCTTTCCCTTCTTAAACAAGATGGGTTGCTTCTCTGGTTCAGCTGCAGGGCCTGTCACAGGGGTTGGGTTAGCCAAAGTGCTTGTTGTGGAGGGTTGATTTAATATTGAGTGTGATTTGGTACGCATAGGCCAGGCCCCAACATGTTGCAGTGATTCATGTCCCTATGCAATTTGCAGGGTGACGGCATACCTCTTAAACATTTTACCAGATTGTCAGAGTTCTGCACTTGTTGAGTGGTGAAATTCTAAAGCATTGGAGGTACCCACTCTTCTAGATGCCTGCCTATAGCCTCCCACACTCCCTCCCACTCATAATTATCCTGAATAAGGGCAGGTTTCTGGGTAGTATTCTTAAATAGTTGGTTAATCTTAAACAAAACCTGAAACACATTCAGGAGACATAGCAATAGGAACATGTTGTTTTGAACATCCCAATTATATTCAAAATTCTGAAGAGCTGCTGTAACTAGCCTAGTGAAGAAGGGGAAGGGGAAGGAAAAAGGGAAGTGAAAGAAGTGGGAGAAAGTATCACGCTTCCCTTCCCCCATAGATTGGTTCCCTGAGGAGAAAAGGTGAAGAGTGTAATTATTAATAATTTCCAAGAGATAGTTCCTGAAGTACAGAGATGACAGCAATGCTGAATACAAACACCAGATTAGTCTCACAACTGGTACTTTTATCATGTCATAAGCCAGTGTTACACAGATATGTTAACCTTAATCTAAGCCCCAGAGATGATAAACAGCACAACAGGGAACAAGTACAGCAAGTAAAGTATTACACAAAACAACTCTGAGAACAAACACAATTCTGAGAGCAAAAAGATCAACATTGTGACCAGAAATTATTAAACTAATGAAATGTTCATAACAATTTTGTTTTAATACACTTCAGTCAGATCTGTCATTATCTCAATTGTTCATGCCCCACACAGGGTGCCAAAAGGACTGTTGTGGTTTAACCTAGCAGGCATCTAAACACCACACAGCCATACACTCACTCCCCCAAAGTGGGATGGGGGAAGGAATCACTAAAATGATAAAACTTGTGGGTTGCTATAAAGAGAAATGATAAGACAGAAAGGAAGGTAAAATAATAATGGGGATAAAAGAATATATAGAGCAAGTGATGCACAAAAAGCAATTGCTGACAACCAATGTCCAGGCAGTCCCCAAGCAGTGGCACCCCTCCAGCCAAGTGCCTTTTATTCTTCGTCATTGCATCATATGGTATAGGACATCACTTTTGCCATCCTGGGACAGCTGTCCTGGCATTGTCCCCTCCCATCTCTTTGTGCACCCCCAGCACAAAGGGGGTGCACAGGCAGGGCAGCACAAGGAGCTGAAATGTCCTGGGCTTTGTGCAAGCACTGCTCTGCAACTAGAACATTGGTGTGATTTCAGCATTATTCTCATCCTAAATCCAAAACACCACCGCACCAGCTAGCAGGAAGAAAATTAACTCCATCCCAGCCAAAACTAGCACAGTTATTCTTCTCTTTAAGCAAATCTTTAGCTTTCACGCATGCATAAGTTTCAGTGGTGTTGTATTCTTAGTAATTAAATGTACTCTTAGTAATTAAATCCCACTTTTTAACTATTTTTCAAGAATCAGGATAGCATATTTAGGTGTGAGGTAAATCTTAGTCTACCTGCAGTCACTGAAAATCATCATAAAACATCATCACTCCCTTCCCTAACATGAAGATTTCATGTACAGTCTCCAAAATAATGAAACTAGAGGGATCCTGATGTTTAAGACCGTTACTTCTTGTCCAAGCCCTGAACTCCCTGACAGAGTCCCTCCCCAGCTTTTCTGCAGACCCCCTTGAGGTACTGGAAGGCTGCTATGCCCCCCAGAGCATTCTCTTCTCCAGGCTGAACAACCCCATCTCTCTCAGCCTGTCTTTGTAGGGGAGATGCTCCAGCCCCTGATCAACCTCGTGGCTCCCCTCAAGAGTTGTTCAAATATATCCTTGTTCTTCTTGTGCTGGGGGATCCAGAGCTGAAAACAGTCATGAACCATATTATAAAGTATAGGAAGGAGATAAAGTACTCTTGTATAAAGGGTGTGGAAACAATTGTGCTGACGTTCTGTACAAAATATTTATTCAGAAAAAAAATACAAAGACACAGTCAGTATCCACTACTGAAAAGAAAAATAGTGAAAATCCAGTAAAGTTCTGTATTAGAACACATTTTTAAAATAGATGTTTCAATTATCTTGAAAAAGGTCTGAGGTTATGAAATGAGAATTACTGTCATATGAACATCAATTAGACACAATTATTTATATTAGCCAAAACAGAAGACGGAGGAACTTCAAGGAGGCTTGATTAAGCTGGACTAGAAGGCAGCACAGTAGTAGGTAAAACAGGAATACATTCTGATGCATGCTCTTGGGCACTGGTGCACAGTGAAGGGAAGACAGATTTTCTCTCTCCCTACTCACTTTGAAAGCCATTACATCTGTTTAGAGGAGAAGAGTTTGGGCAGCTCAGCAAAGACCTGTCATAATGATTGAAAGCAGCCTGAAAACAGAACAAGTAAAGCAGGAGCTGCCTTGCCTCCTTGTCCTTCACAGGTGGGCCAGTTCTTCAGCCTTCACAACTCACACCCCAGACTCTTTTCTGTGCCACCGACTGATGTCTCACACAGATGGTTAAAGGCTTCTTTAACCTCATGAGCAGCTTATCTTGGTGTATGCATGTAATACACTTAAATAGTATTTCTCTTACCACATAGGGAAGTTAGGAGGAATGGAAAAAAATGACCATTTGACAGGGCCCTGCAATGAAGATGTTCTTGGAGTATCACAGAGGCTGTGTAATACTGGGAGGTCTCTAACTCAGCTGCTTAGATTTCATTACACATCTCCAAAATGACAGAGAGAAATTGAGGGTTTTCATGGAGACATGCAACAAAGATGATCAGATATGGAAAAGTCCTTCTACGGAGAAAAGTTGCAGTGATTGACGTTGTAGACAAAGTAATGAAACTTGCAAAATGTATGGGCCACCATGACTTACCTTTTTTTTTTTTTTTAACATATTTTTAGTAAAGTTCAAAAGAGTTCAAAGATATTAGGAAAAAAGCTTTACATTATGAAATGAATTTTCTGTTCAACTAATATTTTCTGCTCATCCAGCCCTTGATTCTTCAGAGTTTTGACATTAAGAGCTTTACAGAATTCAAACTATGATTTCAGCTTTGCATATTTGAAAGTGTGGCACAAGTAACCTTTTTAAAAACCAAGAGTGACTACACAGAAATACTGTTTGAGCACACAGCAAGCCTTTTATTTTGAGGATGAAAATCAACTTTCTTCAAATTAGATTTTTGCAGATGAGATCAGATTGTTGTGTAACTGTTGAACAGAGGTTTCTTTATACCTTTCTGTGTCATTTGTTACTTGTTACAAAGAGAAGCTGGATGGAGTATACCATTGGTCTGGTGTGGTATATCAGTCCCTGTATTTTTTCATTGTGGATGTCCTCTCTGCTTTAGTTCTGCCAGTAGAGTTATCATAATTGCTTACAAAAATAGTATAGGCTACAAAGAAAGTTATACATGACTTAGCTCAAGTATCTCAAAATCTAACTCAAAAACATGAAATCAAATGACTCATTTACTTAAAATTTTATTATTAGGAATGTTGTTCCCTAGTGGCATGCTGGATGCTGATCTTTATGAGGATTCCTTAGCATAGATTGGTCTCACAACAGAAAAGTTTAAAATTAGAAGTGTGTGTGTCTAGATTAATTAAGTATATTGAGTTTCGTGTTGGGATTTTAATTGTACTTGAAAAGTTGCATTTGTATCTGCATCTATATTTTTATTATGGCACGAACAGAAATGTAAAAACTCATTTTCTTGTATTCATCATGCAGAGACATAGTACTAAAGCAAGCAGAATTTCTTTGAAGAGTGTTTTGAAAATAAATTCAAATACTGGAATTTGGATTTCTAATATATTTGCATTGTTGAACTGTGTGGGTACATATGTGGATGTGACTAGATTCCTGAAGAATTCTCAAAAGTAGACTTAAGGAATCCAGATATAAAATTATTCAAGTTGAATTACAGTGTTTGAAGCATTTCACTTCTAGATCACTGAATCATATCCAGTGAAAGAAGGCACCAAAATAGAGGTGTTTATAGATCTGGATGAGATAAGCCTATGGAGCTACCTTACAATGTAGGGAGCACCAAATCTAGACAAACATATTATTTGTCAGACATGGAAGACACGAGTTAGTTTTTAAATCTTTCAAAATCAAGTCCACGGGGAGTATCTTGTCCAACGAAGTGAGAAAACCTAGCAGTGAGGTGTGAAATTTCCTGCTTCCATTTGATTTGTAAATAATTGGGAGAATAATTGGGAGAAGGAGTCACAAATACTCCCAGTCAGGAGTATTTTTGTCTTACTGAATCTAGTTACTTTTATAACAATGTTTATCTCATGGTGTATTTTTCAGCAGGTTTTCGAAGACGCTCAGATACTGTAACAAGGAGGCATTTCCCACACGCTGCTCACAGGATGGACTACATGGACTTTGAGGATGATAGCCGTGGATGGCGGTTTGATATGGACATGGTGATAATCTACATTTATTCAGTCAATTGGGTAATAGGATTTATTGTGTTCTGTTTTCTTTGTTATTTCTTTTTTCCTTTCTAGTCTGTAAAAATCACGCTTAAGGAAAACAACAATTGTGAACACAATAATATGAATAGAAAAAAAAAAAAAGAAAAAAAAAAAGAAGGCAAAATATTTGTTTGATGTTGCATTTTTATCATTCAGAACTGTAATAGACTGCATCAAGCATGCTGTGAGGCTATTTGATACTTCTGCTGTGTGTGACAAAGTAGTCAAGTTTGGTTCCAGAAATAATGTGAAATCCAGATCATTCTTCATTCAGTGGGAGCTTTGCCTTGATTTTGGTGAGAACAGCATTTTACTGCTAATGTATAAAATAATTACTCCGTAGAATTATTCAGTACTTTTTATTCTTAGAAGAGTTCTGTGTACTATAACAGAATATGATCCATAGAGTCATTTTGGGGGTTGACTCTATATTGACACACTTTGTAAGCATAAGTAAGTCTTCTCACTCATTGGTGCTTCAATTCATTGTATATATTTAGAAAAAAAAATGCCTTTTATAGTCAGATCTGTTGGGGATAAGCACTGCAGTGCTGCACCATATATTATATAGATATTTACGGGAGCAATTTCACTGGCATAATCCAAATTCTAGAAAGTTTTGACAATTGATGGAACTGTCAGCTTTCTGCTGTGGGGATGTGATGTACTCAGTGCCTAAAATTTCGAGCCTATTAACCAAAAAGAGAAATGATACAGCACCACATGCTGACAATTCATCTTTTCAGCAAATGGCAATCGGAAGAAATCGACTAACAAACCCTACTACTGAACATTAAAGGGACCTTTTTTGTGCAGATTCCCAGAGTAGCACTGTACCTTTTGTATCCATTCAGATGAGTGCATATGGCTCAAGCAAGACAGTTACTGAGGGCAAGCAGCAGGTCTGCTAACTGTGATGCCCTGTAAATAATAGGGAAATAATAGAAATGGAGTATTCTCCAGTTGTAATTCAATCTAGGTGTGATTGAATCATTATTAAATGACTGTAACAATTTCAGGATACTCTTTAAGAGTGGGCTCATCAGTACTATGTGTCTCCAAGGAGACCATGTAAGAGGACACAGTATTTATTTGCACCTTTCATGTAAAAGAATTATAAAGCACTTTATAGCTATTCCATGTAAAGATTGCTGTTTTTCAGTACAAGCTACATCAAGTTCAGCAGTCATTCTGTACTTGCTGCTTTACACAATATTTTCAAATGGAAGTGGAAAAGCATCTATTAAATTACAGGGAGGATATTATAAACTATTGTGGGAATCAAGTGCCCAAGAATGGTACAAGGTAGTTAAAGGGCTTGCTTTTCAGGAAGGTACAAGAAAGTTCTTATTTGTGAGGGCATGATCTATAAAGTACACTGTAGTTTGATCTTAAAAAGCATGTATATTGTTGCTCTGGTATCAGGAGTTGTGTGGGAGACCTGTGTTTTTTTCAGTAGGTGGTGTACTCCCCTGTTCTAGCAGAGAACAAGGAAAAATGTGTTATGGAAGGTGCCATCTGCCAAATGTGTTGGAATGGAATGAAATCAGAGGTTTTATCAGTGTGCTTAACATTAAGCATGTGCTTATGCATCTTTGCTGGAGCAGGGCCGTCATGCTCAGTCTCTTATAGTTTATACAGTGATCAGGACCAGAAACTTTAACAGCTACTACTGTTTAGTTAGTTTTCTTACAGGCTGCATAAAATAATTTCTTTATATCTTTGAGAATATATGTGTAGAATTAAAAATTACAAGTCTAACTACACTATATGCAAGCTTAAGGAGATGCAATAGTTGAAATTAAACATCACCATGCAGACAAGGTCATCACAGAAATACATTTTCTACAATTGCAGTACCCTTAGTTTGATCTTAACCTAAGGTTTGATCTCTGCCTAAAAATGATTGGCTTTATTACTGGTGGCATTAGGCGTGCCATTTTAAAAGCTTTAAGGTTGTAGTAAAGCACTCAGTAAATTTTCCCCTTTGTATTGATATAAACAAGCCTTTAAAAAGCTAGGTTTTCCTTGGTCATAGGCTCATCTTTTGCTATATGCAGATGTGTAGGTCTGTATGCTTTAATGTTATCAGTAATTTTAAAAAGTTTTCTCATCTATCCCAGGACAGGGATTCTACCCACATTATTGGTTTGTCTCTAATCTTACAAACTTCATGCGCCTATCTTAGCAAAGAGAGGGACTGATTTACCTGCTAAGCCAAAATTACTTCTACCTTTTGATCTCAGAATATACTAGAATAAAGAGATGTAATGAAAAATTACTTTAACTTAACTGACGTAGTCTGAAATTGCAGTAATATTTTAAATTAAAATAATTTAACCAGGATATCTCCTAAAGAAATATCCTTAAGTAAATATTTTGAAATATATTGAGACATAAGAAACATAATATAAGTACTAATTAATAATATAAGAAAGAGTTACTTATATAATTTTAATAGCATGTTACCGTGGATTTATTCTGAAAAAGGCAACAAGAAGAGTCAAAAATCCAAGGTAATATTGGCCCTTTTTTGTATGAGCAAGAGTTGATGACTGCGGAATGGCTGCATTTTCCTAAATTTAATAGAGTGACAGTTTTGTATGACATTTCTAACTGTGTAGCAGTACCTTTAAGACCTAATCAGCAAACTCTTTCTTGGCCTACACTGTTTTACTTCATATTGTTTGTTATTAATTCCAGGGGATAATTACTTTTAAAGGGTTAATGCTCATAGTTCAGACTGTTGCAACTTTGAGACATCCTCCATAGGACAAAAAAAAAAAAAAAAAAAAAAAAAAAGTGCATAGAAACAAGGTACATTGTTTGTCTTTTACTGCTCTTTTGAGATACATTTTGAGAGAGGGATCTGGGGGTCGTGGTAGACAGCAAGTTGAATATGAGCCAGCAGTGTGCCCTGGCAGCCAGGAGGGCCAACCGTGTCCTGGGGTGCATCAAGCACGGCATCGCTAGTAGGTCAAGGGAAGTGATTGTCCCGCTCTACTCTGCGCTGGTGCGGCCTCACCTCGAGTACTGTGTGCAGTTCTGGGCACCACAGTATAAAAAGGACATGAAACTGTTGGAAAGTGTCCAGAGGAGGGCTACAAAGATGGTGAAAGGCCTTGAGGGGAAGACGTACGAAGAACGGCTGAGGTCACTGGGCCTGTTCAGCCTGGAGAAGAGGAGGCTGAGGGGAGACCCCATCACAGTCTACAACTTCCTCGTAAGGGGGTGTCGAGAGGCAGGAGACCTTTTCTCCATTAACACTAGTGACAGGACCCGCGGGAACGGGGTTAAGCTGAGGCAGGGGAAATTTAGGCTGGATGTCAGGAGGGGGTTCTTCACAGAGAGGGTGGTTGCACACTGGAACAGGCTCCCCAGGGAAGTGGTCACTGCACCGAGCCTGTCTGAATTTAAGAAGAGATTGGACTGTGCACTTAGTCACATGGTCTGAACTTTTGGGTAGACCTGTGCGGTGTCAAGAGTTGGACTTGATGATCCTTAAGGGTCCCTTCCAACTCAGGATATTCTATGATTCTATGATTCTATGATACCTTTTGTAAAAAGACAACAATAATTCAGAAGTTCAAACCTGGTTTTCATTGAAGTCCGCCTGTAAAATGTTGTTGATATCTGTAGGAGCAAGAGCAGGTCTTCTGTAAGCAATTTTCTGGTCAAGTAGATCCTGCTCTGCAATCTTGTCTTTCTTATCTACAATGGTATTAAAATGTTTGCAATAAAATTTGTGTTGTTTGTAATATTTTGCAGCCATGTACTAGCTTTCGCTTGGTGGAATTAAATTTTAATATTTTTTTCAGTGAATATCTGTTTTGCTGTGCTGTCTGTTCTATTTGGGGTGCAGCTGGGGTCTGTTGAACTTTCTTTATGATGATTACCTCTTTTCATACTAGCAGCCTTTTTTGTTTGTTTGTTTGTTTCAGTACTTTCCAGAGAATGGTCAGGTTTTGTCAAAAATTATCTTGGGGCAAGGTGCGGATCTTTACACATTCTGGTAACGCAGAGGATTCAGTGCTGGTGCTTAGTCCAGACTGATTAACTGTTGAGGGCAGCATAAATCTAGGACAAGACTGAAAAATTTGCCTATGACTGGCAAAGGCACTGTGCACGCACTCAGAAGTGTGTGAGTTTCTTGCCTAGCAGTGGGTATATTTGTAGCTCTGCCAGAGGCCTGGTCATCCACAGCTTTTTTGAAAAATTTCTGCACAATATCTGCACGGAGAGTAGTACCTGTGAAGCACAACAGATCCTTTCACAGCCATGTACCTTCCCACAAAAGCTGAGATCTAAGGTAAGCCTTTGCCAGTACACTGCATATACACCTACAATATTTATGTATGTCAGTAACACTATTATCACAGTGTGGTGGTTTTACTCGGGTGGGCAGCTGAGCTCCACCACAACCGTTCTCTCACTCCCCCTCCTCAAAGGGAAAGGGGGAGAAAAATATGATGCAAAGAGCTCAAGGGTTGAGATAAGGATGGGAAAATCACTCAACAATTATCATGACGGGCAAAACAGACTCAGAATAGGGAGACAGCAAGATTTATTGCCTGTTTACTAACAAGCTAGAGAAGTGAGAAACAAAGGAAAGAAACCAAAAGCACCTTCCCCCCATCCACCCTCTTCTACCTCCTCCCCTCAAGCGGCGCAGAGGAACGGGGAAATGGGGGTTATGGTCAGTCTATAGTACTTCCTCTCTGCTGCTCCTTCTCGGTCACTCTCATCCCCTGTGCTGTGGGGTCCCTCCCACGGGATGCAGTCATTGCTGAACTGATCCGACATGGGCTGCCCACAGGCAGCAGCTCTTCCAGAACTTCTCCAGATATGGCTGTGTACCATGGGGTCCATCCCTCAGGAGAAAACTGCTCCAAGCTGGCTCCCCTACGGGCAGCAGCTCCTGCCAGGTCACCTGCTCCTGCGTGGTCTCCTCTCCACGGGCTACAGGTCCGGCCCGGAATCTGCTCCAGCAGGGGTCTTCCACAGGCGGCAGCCTCCGTCGGTGCAGGTCCACCTGCTCCACCGTGGTCTCCTCCACAGGCTGCAGCGTGGAACCCTGCTCCACTGTGGTACTCCATGGGCTGCAGGGGGACAGCCTGCTTCACCATGGTCTTCACTACAGGCTGCAGGGTACTTCTGCTCCAGCACCTGGAGCACCTCTCCCCCTCCCTCTTTACTGATCTTGGTGCCTGCAAGGCTGTTCCTCACTCCTTTCACTCTCCCAGCTGCTGTGAGGAGCAGCGTTTTTGTTGTTGTTATTTGTTTGTTTGTTCTGTTCTGTTTTGTTTTGTTTTCCATGTCTTAAATACTCTCTCACAGAGGCACAAACAACATCACGTATTGGCTTGGCTCTGGTCAGCAGTGGGGCCCGTGCCTAACATGGGGCAGCTTCTAGATTCTTCTCACAGAAGCCACTCCAATGGCCCCCTGCTACCAAAACCTTGCCACATAAACCCACTACACCACAGTTATTGATTCTGGGATCAAAAAGGATGACAAAGAAGCAGAGTTTAGGTTTATTTTGTTGTTTTTAGAGAAAAGCAGCACTGGTAACATGAATCTCTGGGAGAAGGAGTAACTATTGTAGCTATCATGACAAGTAATGGTCTCATTGCATAGCACTGCTTTTGTGAATTTATATTCAACATCTTTTGCCCTTGACAGCTCAAACTACTTCATAATATAGAAATTAGTATGTGAAATTAGTACGTGAATCCCTGTAAGATGGAAAGGTTAGAGAGGGAAAGAAGACTGAAATTACACATTTGCTATTTTTCTGGTGCTACAATGGGTGCAAAAAACAGAACTCACCTTAGCATTGCTAAGATATTCCTGTAAGGATGTACCAGTTATGTTAGATGACCAGATGGCTTTCGCTAATGCACAGTGGGTAGGATGAACGTAAGATAGAAAGAGCCTAAATGCAGTACTTTTGCCTTCAGAGTGAGAAGGCTGCTATTTCCTAAGTAAAATTCTATGACCATGACACGGAGATGCTCCTGTTTCACTTCTGCCTTCATGACAGCAGCATCACCATGCACTGGCAGGGGTAGCAGATGTAGCAGGAGACATTTCTTGGTTTAAACAACAGATCCTACTTACATGGTTATGTCTCATATCCTCAAGGGAAGACACAGCAGGCTGAATAGAAATATCCTGTGGTTTGGCTTTGATCAAGAAGAGAAGATTGCCCACAAAGGTTTTAGATGTCCTTCTGGGGAATTCCAGCTTTGTACATGGGGAGATGCGGACTACAGGAAGAAATGAAGGTAGGACAGCAAGAGTATTCTGCTGGTGTTCAGCCACATAGCCCAGCATATGCTGAGAGAAAGGAGGCAAGACATGCTGTGGATTGGTCTGGGCTAGATGTGGAGCAGTATAACAAGCTCTCCTTGGACATGCCATTAGCAAAAAGTAATAAGGCAGACTATTGATAGACAATGAGGTGGACTGAAAACTGGCCGAACAGCCAGGCTCATGAGGTTGTGGGCAGTGAAACAAAGTCTACCTGGAGGTGAGTAACTATCAGTGAACCCCAAGTGTCAATACTGGATCCTATCCTGCTCGTCATCTCCAGTAATGATCTGGATAATGAGCCAGCACATGTCCTTAGCAATTTTGCTGATGACACAAAACAGGGAGACTGATATATCAAAGGGTCATGCTGCTGTCTAGAAGGACCTGGACAGACTAGAAAAAATGGACAAATAGGAACCTCATGAAGCTCACCTAAGGGAAGTCCTGCACCTGGTGATAAACAACTCCTGGCTCCAATACATTCTGGGGACTGAGCAGGTGGAAAGCAGCCCTGCAGAAAATGACCTGGGTGTCATCCTGGTGGACACCACATTGAACATACACCAGCAATGCACACTTGCAGCAAGAAGTCTCATGGTCTTGTGGGCTGCATTAGGAGAAGTGCTGCCAGCCACTCAAGGAAGGTGATCCTTCTCCTCAGCTCAGCTCTGGTGAGGCCACACCTAGAGGACCCTGTCCAGTTCTGGACTTCCCAGTGCAAGAGAGGCAGGGACATACTGGAGAGAGTCCAAAAGCAGGCCATGAAGATGGTGAAAATAGTGGAGAATCTCATACATGAATAATTCTGTGAAGTTATTACGTAAGGTTGAGGACCGGCACTGTGTCCTTCAAAAAATGGACAGATCAATGAAACAGTTCTGGGTAGAACATATGATGCTGGAAGAATCTGGCACACATTTAAGTCCATTTCTGTTGTTTTCTGTACCTTTAATTCTCTGGCTGTAATAACTTGTGGTATTTTTTTTTCTCTTGCTCATATCTTGAGTCAATATGATCAATCTCTGTTTGTGTACCAGTTCAAACTTTCAGGGATCATCTTTCTTCACATAATTACTGAAATCTGTAGCTGCTGCAGTTCTCTAAGGGTAAAGTTCAGACAAGTAACAAGGAAAGAATCAAAAGAAATCAAGTCATATTATTCCACTATCATCTTACTGTCAGAAATATATATTCAGAATTTATCATTTAAACTGACTTTTTTGTTATTATTTGTTAGTCTAAAATCTGACTTTTTACAGGTAAAGATGTTATATACAAATTTCCAGTTCTGGGTGATTTAATTTGGCATTCTCAACATAAGGCCTTCTTTTAAAAGAAATATGAAGCAGAAAAACTAAAGATCACCTTTGTAAGCCTGATAAACCTTATATACGCCTATTTATCGTAAACTTCAATATCGATATACGTATAGATTCCAACAGAATCAATGGGAGCAATGCAATGGTATAGCAGTGATAGCTGCTACCCAGTCATACCCAGTATTAGTGATGGCTTAAGATTGCAGCTTGGTTTAAGGATGAGAAAACTGAAGTAATTATATTACGACTCTTTACTAGATACCATTTTAACTTAAGCATGGTCATATTTCATTTTCCATCAAACATTTTCTTCAGATGAATTTTTTCTACATTTCTGGTAAGGCATTAAAATATAATCAAGCAAACACTTAAAATATATTGCACATGCAATCTTTTATCCTCCATCAAGAGGATGAAGCAGAAAGAGCAAATGCCATCAATAAAAAGATCATAATAAGTCATTTGATATTGATACAAGTATTAAAAATTAATTATATAAAATTCTTTTTACTCTGTCATAAAAAAAAATGAATATTAAAATGCTAATGGTGAAATGTACTCTACTGTTTCTGAGATGGAAAATGGAATTTAAACTGAGCAGAAGGGAAATTTGCATGTAGCCACACTACATTAGTATAAAGTAAAGGATACTAGATATTGACATAAAAATCTATCTAATGATCCTGCTCAATGAATAAGTGGGAAAAAAAAATAAAGAAAGAATCCTGTGTAATCTTAGTCTGCCTAAATAAATCCCTGTTTGGGGGATACTAACTCCTTGAATAATTAGGTTGCTACTCAAGAAATAGTGTTTAGACTTGCAATCCAAGTGTGAAAATAATAAACTCAAAAAAGACTGTCCTTAAGCCTTGATGATTATAAATCCTTTGGGATGTACATGATTCCAGAATACATTACCAGTCATAGTATGGCATCTGATGGTGTCTGAAAGACAACACGTTCCAATTAGAAACATGTGAGGTAAGAATGTGTTTGCCTTGCAGATGGCTCTAGCTAGCTAATGTATGCATTTCATCTGTCAGAAGTTAAACTAGTTCTAAAATAATTTGAATTAGACTTCAGGGGAGGAAAAATATGTTAATCTTCTTTTATATCTTATCAAGTAGAAAATGTTTGCAAGAAGTTAATGTTACAGGCAATTTATAGCCCTATCTAGTTCCATCTTCAAAAAGTGTACCCCACTTTTTATCATTCTAAAGACTTGTGAGTTAAATAAACATAGAAGTTAATAATTATTTGTAAGTCTTTAAGAGCACAGATATTGCACATGAACATAATTCATTTTTTCATTAAAAACAATAGCATGTCCTAAAAAATAGTCTGATAAATCTGCATTATATTCACCTAGGAGTTAATACTCACAGATTCTTGTTTGTCCTCTGAGAAATAACTTAAATCCTGAACTACAAAAACTATCATGATGCCATTAAATTAAGAAGCTGTACTGGTACAGTTACTTAATTCTGTTTAAGGCAGAAATATAGCATAATGGTAACAATAGCATAAATTCCTATACCCTCCACTTTCTTTACCTATTATTCTGATATTCAATGCCTATTATTTCAATGCCCTGATTTTTAGAGTGACTTACAGCCTGACTTCTCATTATTTTGAATCTCTAAAAACAGAATCAGAATCTCCTATGAGGATTTTAGTAGTAATATTGCTCAACATGCAAGCATTTGGAGCTTCTTAAGTGAAAGGCACTTTTATAAGCACAAGATGATATCAAATTCAAATTAACATATTTGGGGAAGTGTAACTAGTTATGATTATTATCATAACTTAAGTCAAAGTACAGCTAATTACACATGCTATGCAGTTATTAACTACATCCTTTTATAAATAAATAAATAAATAACTGTTGTAGCATATACTGCTAATATTAAAAGTTTTTCAGGATTTTTTGACGATGGTAAGGAGGAGATTTCTGGAAGATTTCCACTGACAGCATTCCTCCACATATTGCTTAGCCAAGTACCCTCAGCAGAAAGAGGAGAAAATGTCTAAACCTTCAAATGGAGTAGACAGTATGTTACTTTGAGCAACAAAATATAAATTACAGTGTGATTTCTCATTTTGTTTGATTGATTGATTTTTATTTTTTTTACTCACTACAAAGATTAATTCATTTCACATCTAGGATTTTTATCAAATACTGCAAGGCAATCCAGTGTTGAGAAACCTTTCCATTATCATTATTATCAATGATCAGCAATGTGATCATAGCAGCCATAAAATTCTTTTTTTTTTTTTTTTGTACAAAAGAATGCTTGTTAGTACTGTTGAGCTGTCTCTTTGAAAAACATAATAAGCATAACACTGCATTATTCTAGAAAGACGGTGCAATTGAGATAGTAATTGAATAAAAAAATTCACTTTAAATGTATTGAAATGACTCGCTTTTTTGGAAATTAGCAGCGGGTAGATTTCAAAAGCAGGGTAGCATTATTTCAAACATAATGAAGGGAATTGTTGCTTTTGTTTTGTTTTGTTTTTTAAATCTTCAGATGCAACAACTCCTGTACGTTTCTTCCTGGAAGATAAGGCACGGTAACAGGAGTCAGAGTGCACCTAAAATCAAGAAGCTGAGTAAGAAAATGTCAAGTCCTAGAAAATAAAGTCTTCCAAATGAAAGGATTAAGTCCTGATTCAGTAATAAAAGTTGTCAACAGCCCTTGTATTTAACCTGCTGCTATGGACAAATCCTATCTCTTGTTAATCCTTTTTTTCTAGCACTGCAACTGCCATACTGCACCAGATACTTGTGCTCCACTCCCCTTTCAGCACAGGAATCCTCACAGGGATGACAGCCAGCATAGCTGGCTCCATGCTGGAGCCAACATGCCACATGGCATTAGGAAATCATACAGATGGCAGGGAGCATCATCACATGATATTGCAAACTGACCATGCACTGCCAGAACAGACTTCAGGTGACTGCTACAAAAAGCATGAATTCAGTGGTTGCAGCTATCCAAATACTCCTCCTTTATTCCCCAGAAGGAACTGTAATGCAAAATGAATTAGACTTTGATCCTCCAAGGTCCTTGGCACCTAACTCCCCTAACAGCAATATCTACTATATGTAGTTATCACTGATTGCAGTATTCTTTTTTTCTACAGTTTATTGGCCAGAATACTTTGAGGAAAAGGATTTAAACACATCCTTCTGGAACCAAAGCTTCCCTTGTCCAGACCAAATGCCCTAACCACTAAGTGATTATGGAGGTACATGGGGTTGTAGCAAGGCTTTATTTTCAAATGAAAGAAAGATATTAATATCTGTATTTAAATACTTTATTAAGTCCAGTAGATGGGATTTCTATGCTCCTCTTTCACATAAATTCAATGTTTAAGATACATGCTTTAGCAGGGAGTATGTGTGAGAAGGGGAAAAGTGGCAAATACTAAGCTTAGATACCCCTTTCAAGTTTTGGAGGCTGTTTCTGCCCATTCAGCATATGACTGTAGTGTATCACATCCTTCTGGATCTAATCTCTCTTCTAGATAGAGGGAATCTCAGCCCTACTTTGAATTTCAGTACCCTTGGTAAACACCTAACTTGAAGATCTGAGTATAGCAATACTTTGAGCCCTCTTAATCCTGGTCTTTCATGAATCCAGCTCCTAAAATCAAGTGTTGTTTGTAGTTATGAAAAATACCTCATTTCAGTATTGGAAAAGCAGCAAAAGCTTCTTGAGGCTACTTTGAGTAAGTTCTGTGAGTCAAATGTAACTAAAACCACTGTCCAAGAATTAGTATTATTTAATATTTATGAGATTATTGTATTTTAATAATATTAATATTATACAATACAATATTAATAATATTGTATTTATTGTATTGTATTTTGTATTATTGTATTGGAAATACTTCTCTTTCAAATTATTAGTTACAAAGAAAAATACTTGATGAACCAGTTTCCATTGCTATGTCAATTTATGCCAGTGGTCTCAGCATCCTCCTGCAATCATAACTATAAGATAGGTAAGCATTGTTGTAATTATGTTAGCTATGTTTATATTGGAAACCAGCAGATTTCTCATTTATTTTAATATTGATGAACAAATTTCTTACTTAATAATATAAAAAAATTAAACAAATTTATTACAAGCTACTACTTTCAAGTAGTGGATTTCAAAATCAATTGAAATTTACCATAATAAGAAATCTGTGGGAATATGAAAAAAAAAAAAAATAGTTTAATAAAATGACCAATAGTTAAATAAATGAACATTTGTTTCTCAAGTTCAAAAAAAATCTCTGAAAAACAAGAAAATACTTTTTCAGATATTTGGTGAAAGCAAAAAAAAAAAAATCAGGGTTTATTTCAAATAAATATCAATAACAACAAAACTTTTCAGCTTTAATGGAAAAAAAATAAAATAACACTAACATAGTTGTGTAAAAAAAAAAAGAAAGAAAGAAAGAAATCACTGTTTGACATTACCAGTTTATAGAAGATGCAATTTTTATGTACTATATTGGCTGTTTACATGGGAAACATAGAATTATAGAATGGTTTAGCTTGGAAGGGACTATAAATATCTCCTCCATATCCTGGGTGTCCAGGTCTACCATTTCCATCTGGAGAGGGACCGCATTTTCCCTAGTGTTTCTTTTATCATATTCAGTCAAAATCAGAGTAGTTGCAGTCCTTGCTGAGAGCCATAGGGAACATATGCAAAGCCTCCTCTCTCACCATTCTGAGTTGTCACAGGTGTTCCTTCATTTTCTGGGAAATATGACAAATCCTTCCTTCTATAGCAGGCTCTGCAGTTTCTGATGTTCTTTTAACTGTGTTTTCATCAAAACCCTGTGGTAAATTCAAAAAAATATATAGATATGTTGTAATAAGGTAATATATATATGCATTAAAAAAGAATAGAATAAAATAATTATATTAACTACCAATCACTTAATGAAATTAAATGTTGATCCAATTCTGTGGTGACTATTGTATATATACAAAAATCTTTAGAACCCAGGTTTATCTTATAACCTAGAAATGTGATAAATAACCCAAGCTTCACAATTTCCTATAATTTTGTCTTTTGCTCAATGAGAACTCAACACTGTAGAAGTTCAGATATCAACAGGTGAACCTGACACCAGTCTCTAACTACTTGAAACTATGTCAGAATCTAAGAAATAGTATTTGCAGACTTTGTGCAGTGAAAAGCAGATAACATCTCTCCAGATTACAAAGACTATGAATACGGAGTGACCAGTTCAAGTTTTCATAGGATGAACTATTCTTCATTTCCAGATCTCTGCTTTCAAACTCATGTAGATGAGTTCAGCCTAAAAGTTAGTACTACTACCATGTTTCCTAGAGATTTCTTATATGTCAGTTACATATACTGCTGTTATAAGACATGACCCCTCAAATCTTCAGCTTGAAGAAAGAACAGTAAGCCTACATCTGCTGTCTTTTCCTCCAGAAATACCATTTACACTGTGTAGTGAGTACAGTATAGTTCTACATAACGCCAGTTCTAACACATGGGGTGTACATGAGCATGCAGTGCCAGGGAGCTTTTCAAGTGTTAAATACTCCTGCTGATCCACAGACTGAGAACACGCTGGATATTGTACAAAAGGAGTGTGGTAATAAATCATTCTAATAGAAGAAAATTATCAGTGAATTTGAATGATATGACAAGAGGAGAGAGAGAGCACCCTCAAAAAGAGAAATATTTTTTGAATCTTCTGCATGAGGAAAAAGACTTTAAATATGATGTGGTGATAATGAGGAAACCAGTATGGGACTCAAAGGGAGAATAACCTGACTTGACCTGTATTCACATATCAGGGAGCCCATTAGAGAGCCACAGCCCACTGTTCTTATGAGCCATTTTAAGTAACATATGGGCTGTATTAGCTTTGGACAGACTACAAATAGGATGACTCTCTCCTGTGCCCAACATATCTGCTGCCACAGGATCAATAAGAAAAAGTAAGAAAGGCATCAATTAGGCCACTTATATTACCTATCAAAAGGTGCTTATGCTAGGAGTAGGCCCAGCAGAAAGAGGGCTGCATTTTTTTCATTGTCTTTTCAAAGAGAGGAAAAATGGGAATAAAGCATTTCACACAGCTGTAAGGAGATAAAGAAGCACGGCCAGTCAACCTAAGGGAGGATAGTGAAAGAAAGACTTAGAAGGAAAATGAAGGACTTCTGTTTCTCTTCTGACGTTTAAGGCATTTACTTTTCATTAGAAATCAGGTAATTGTTGCATTATCTTGAGCTCTCTATTGTGAGATAGTAATAGTGTTTCTAGGTTTTGTTCTGTGGCTTTGACCTGATTTCCTTAATATTGTGTCACAACAAAGCCATCTACTCCCAACAGAATTTCTGAAACCTTTTAGGACATAGGGTTATAAATTACTTTGGAAAAATTACAAATAGGAGATTTTAACTAATGTGAATGGTTTGACACAGACTTTTTTGTACTTTTCAGCAGAATCCACAGGAACAGGTGAACCTTTGTCTGTCTAATGTAATTTAGATCTATAAAAATGATTCCAACTTTATTTACTTTCCACACCATCCTTTGGATCAGAAATATAGCTGCTTAGCCCGGAATGTCAGGTAGACTCTCCTATCCTATTCTGGAATAGAGTAAAACATATTTGATACTGCATCTACTATAAAGTTATTTCTCTGTCCCTCAGTACAACTGGTTTGAAAAAACACATTCAGAATTTCCTGTCTGTGAAGCAATACAAATTCTAAATAAGTGTCAAAATTGCAGGTTTGCAAGGTGAGTTGTGTGATACAAACAGAATACATCATTTTATTCACTGTCTTTTAGGTGTAGGGAAAAATAAACACAATGCAAGATAGCCACCATTAAAATATAACATAAACTGTTCATTTAAGTGCAAAAAATGTCAATAACAAAGAATAATGCCTCACTTCTCGAGCATTATGTATGTCCTTGGCTAAAGAAGAACTGCTTTCTGGACTGTTAAAATGATTTTACTGACTTCTTAACCTGCCTGTAAATAAATTCAATTTTTTATTTTTTTCTTCTATATTTCAAAATGGGAACAGAAGTGCAGTTTATTGTTACAAAAATAAGAAGTATACATTTCACTGTGTGCAGTCCATGAGTAGATAGCAAAAGTCTCTTAAAGAGAATAATTTTTAAGTTATTATAATCATCTAAAGAATTTCTTAAATCAGAATCCTTCCCTCCTCATAACTAAATGGTCTTCTGAAAGGAACAGATTTGTTCAAGTATCACTGGGAAGAACCTAAGGAAAAATAAATAAATAAATAAATAAAAGAGGGAGCATATTTATATTTATGGCTGTAAAGACGAAAAACTTGGGTAGGATTTTTCAAACCTGACCAAGTAAATCAGGACTTAAAGTCTATTCCTCTCTAAAGTATACCAAAACTAAAGGGTGTAACCTTCCAATATGATCTTAGCTCCCTTTAAAGCTTACTTTTCAGTGTTGATATTATTATAAATTCTAACTTTTGCAAAAAGATGTTAGTACTGATGCTTATGAGATGCAAAGAAAGAAAAGGAGATAGTGACACTGTCAAGATATATCAGTAGATCTGCACCCTGCAAAAGCAATTTTGTCACAGACTCTTTGTGAAGGTAAAGAGGGGAATGAATCAGAAAAAGCTTTTGTCCCCTAAAAGCCTTATATGCTAAACCCAAGGCATAGGTATGTTAAACCCACTTCCTTACAAGGGGACTGGAATTTCTAAACAACTTGACCTCTTAAAAAATATTTTTTACTTCCTCCCTTTTCATGTCCCTTCAGAAACCCATGTCCACACACCTGCAGGCATGATCCCCTCAGAAAAATTAACTAGGAATAGCGTTAATGTGTCTGAATATAGTAGAACATATCTGAATATGTGTATCTGAACCAGTTTTTATCTGAATATCTGTACCTAAATGTAATGTTACCATACGCATAAAGGTACAGCTCTGTGAACTTATAGGGTCAAGTAATCAGAAGCTGCCACAGATCTTTCCTTCAATTTCTCAGCTGTAATCTAGTAAAGTTCCCATAGACTAACTTCTGGTATTTGATATATTTTATAGCTTTATTTTTATTATTCAAGTTCCCAATAATCAGATTGAAAGATGATAATAGCAGACAATTCTCTAAGAGAAATCAGAATCATTCTCATATATGTTAGTTCTATAAATGTACACACTTAAATGACTATTTCAAAATTATTTTGAATTGTAAGATTGCAAAAAGCATTTTTTATTAAAACTATCCTTTTCTTCCTGATTTATTATAAATATTTTATTCATTGGAAATGTAAGCTAAAATTGCTTGGAGCTACCTTCTTAAATAACTTCCAGATTGAACATGTACATTTTGCATGCAAATAGGACTGAAGAATTGTGGCTACAAATAGCTATGCTTAATTTGAATATGCAAAAAATAGTATTTGCATATGTGAACTCTACTAGAAGAAGAGTAAGATAGTTTAAAAAACAGACTTGATATCTGAGTTTTCTAATTTTCTGCAGGATGGCAGGAATATTTATCAAACCAAAAACACATAGGAATATCAGGAAATTAACAAATTTGAAAACTGGTGACAAAAGAGGAAAAGCATAGAATTATAATCCAGTATACTCTCATAATTCAGCAATTAAGACACCTGTATTTTATGGAAATAAAGCTTCGTGAGCATGAATATTTCTTAGAAACTATAAATAAAAAAAATAAAAATTATATATGGTCTTTGAATTTTTATTGAGTCTCCTATAAGTCTGTGCCCCTGTTCTTCATCTAGACCAAGTTCAAATTCTATTCCTGCTACGTAAGGAAATCTGGATGTTAAGAAGACAAATGTTGGAGAGTAAAAAGGAATAAATCAAATTAATGAACCATCCAGAACAATAAATGCAGTAAGAGGCAGACTCAGAGCAAATAAGACATTGCTCAACACACTCTTAAAATAATAAAACTTGTAAGATCATACTTGCAACAAATATCCGGAAGGGAAGGGAAGGGAAGGGAAGGGAAGGGAAGGGAAGGGAAGGGAAGGGAAGGGAAGGGAAGGGAAGGGAAGGGAAGGGAAGGGAAGGGAAGGGAAGGGAACTGGAAAAATTACCTAAGCCAACTGCCTGACCACTTCAGGGCCAACCAAAAATTACAGCATGTTATTGAGGGCATTATCCAAATGGCTCTTGAACACTGACAAGCAAAGGGCATCAAGCACCCCTCTATGAAGCCTGTTCCAGTGTTGGACCACCTTCACTGTAGTTTTTCCTAATATTTTTGTATATAGATAGAACAGACCAGATGATCACTCTAGAGGTTTTCCATCAAGAACTGGGTATCTGTAAACTCATTTTCAAGAACTTCCAGCAGTTGACTTCCTGGAACTCTGACTGCTAGCAGTGGATCTACAACAGGGAGGATAATAAAATGATTGTGCATAGCAAAAAGCCCTGCTGGGTATACTCAGTTTGTATATGGTTGCAGAATGGTTCTGCAATGGGTGCAGAAGTCATTGCAAAAAATATATTCCCTGTAGGATTATTCTTTCATGAAAGTTTTGCTATATGATACATTTTCCCTATGAAGGATTTAATTCCAGCTGTGGTTTGAGGTTATGCTAAGCAAGAATATGTCTAAAAAAAAAACTGTTCAACTAACAGTGATGAAGGAGTTGATAATGCAAAGATGTATACACATACTGTACCATACATACATGTGAGGTGAACAGTCATAGAAAACTAAGCAAGAATACTGATTTAATGGTGTCTATAGTTACAGTGTTTGGATTTTATTTTTTTAATACAGCATACAGGAATGTATGGAGAAGCCAAATCTTTATCTCAATCCTTTCCATCATAAAATAACAATACAGACATCTTAAAACTAAAGCCATCTGGGTACCAGGTTAAAAGTAAACAAATAAACAGCATATTAGCTAGAAAGAACAGGTAAATTGAGATAGCAGTGCCACCAAAATTGATTGTCTATGAAGATTTGAAGAAGCTTTCATTTTGTAAATAGTTTGGTAGCTTTTTGATTTAAAGCGTATTTGGCAAAACCAATTGCTCTGCAGATTTAGTTAGATTAAGGTTTTATCCATGGGAACAGAAATGTGTTCTCAGATTGCTTCTTATTTGATTGGGGAATGGAAATAATCACAAAAATATGTTGCTTTTGAGACTACAACCAGGATTTCACCCAAGCTGTTTTGTCATATTACCGTACTGCTGTACTTAACCAAGTATCATTCTTCACTCTTACCATATTTGTTCTACAAACACAATATGCTTGATTCCTGACTTGGATACCATATACTTTAAAAGACAAAACAAAACAAAACAAAAAAAACACTACTCGCGGAGCCAGAGAGTGCAGTAAAGTAGATCTTTTAAGTAATGGGAATCACTGCTACAGTCTAAACTATAAATATAAAACTTTCAGAATTTGTGTTCATATACACACTAGCATGTATGTTACATAACCTGAAGTGGCTAAATTATGTGCTTAGTTCACAAGTAACGTGTTAATACGTATTGATATTGATAAGCATTAGACTCATTTTAGTATTTATTTTTAATAATTTTCCATTCCTAATTACTTCAAAGGTTTATTTTGCAGTTGTTTTTTGCTTGTTTGTTTGTTTTTGTTTTCTCTAATACAACTGTCTCAGAATGTTTTAAACTTCTTTTGTTTCACAAATTCCTAACTTCTGGATTTGTTCTTATTCAAATATCTTGGAAGAGCTATTCCATACTAATAATTCCATACTAAGTAATTAAGACATATTTTCAAGGTTAACTTTAATATATTCAAAACATTTTCAATTATTAGAAATGTTTAAATGATGACCAATTAACTAACATCACTATCAATGATCTAATTAAAATTGTCTTGTGAACTCCAGAGTCTGCTCAGTGGTAGAGAATATGGCAGATAAAATACTACAGCACAGCAAAGAATGATTTATAGGAATCCACCTGTGGTTGTCTTTAAATGGTTTCACTCCTACATAACAGAGAAAATAGCTTATTTAAATTTAATACATTGTCAGAAATATTTTTATTCACAGTGGGAATGCACTATGCAATTCAACAGTGATAACTACATACTGGAATTTAAGTGTGAAGCTCTGGGGACAGGAGTATTACAGTAAAATATTGCTAATAAAAATCTGTAATAATAAAGGAAATTCTTAATTATGGACAACGATCTTTTAATTAGAAAGTCCCAGCATCTATAAACCAGAATGGTATTGATTGCTGCATTCCTTCACTGTCATTGCTTTTAACTGTTGAATTAATAGCTATGTCAAGGATAATTTAAATTAATTCATGTTAATCCATGTGCTACTCATATGATTCACTTACCACATAATTCATATACTTTTACCCACTAATTCTCTCAAGAATTCAGGAGCTAACAGACAGAGGCGTGTCAAGGGTACTGTTTCTTATTAAGAACTTTCCTATATTCTCAGATATAGTGATATTTTAGGGTAAAACTGCATAAATTAAAAGATTTCTAAATTCACTTTTAGGTGAGCTTAAGGTGACGTATTGTAATAGTAATCAACTCATGGATACACTAGAGTAACATTCCATTAAAAATTAAACTGAAACAATTAAAAATAATAGGCCACATTCCTCTGTGGTCTAAGTCTACTGAAGTCAGTAGTTACATCAAAAAGAAATATGGATCTCCAGTTAAAAATAAATCTAAACTATACTTCTAAAGGCAGCAATGTAAATACATTACAGAAAATTGTATCTAGAATAATGCAGAATATAGGACACAGAGCACAATTTGGGGGGCTTCCCACCCTCTAAGTTCACATTCAGATCAGAAAATCATAGAATCAAAAAAATCAAAGAATAGTTTGAGTTGGAAGGGACCTTAAAGATCATCTAGTGCTGACACAAACACACACCTTACTATGGCCATGGAGATACCTCCCACCACACCAGGTTGCCCAAAGTCCCATCCAGCCTGGCCTTGAACACCTCCAGGGATGGGGTATCCAGAGCTTCTCTGGGCAACCTGAGTGAAGAATTTCTACCTAATATTTAATCTATACCTACCCTCTTCTAGTTTAAAGCCATTACGTCTTGTCATATGATTATGCTTTACACCCCCTGACAAAGAGTCCCTCCCCACTTTCCTGTGTGCCCCCTTTAGGTACTGAAAGCCTGATATAACGTCTCCCTGGAGCCTTCTCTTCTCCAGGCTGACCAACCTCAATTCCCTCAGCCTGTCTTCATAAGTGAGGTGCTTCAGCCCTTTGATCATCCTCATGGCCCTCCTCTGGACTTGTTTTAATATTTCCACACCCTTCCTGTGGCAGGGGCCCCAGAGCTGAATACAGTTCTCCAGGTGAGGAGTTATGAGAGCAGAGCAGAGGGGGAGAATCACCTCCCTTGCCCTGCTGGCCATACTGCTTTTGATGCAGCCCAGGATACAGTTGGCTTCCTGAGCTGCAAGCACATATTGCCAGTTGATCTTCTCATCAACCAACACCCCCAGGTCCTTCTTCTCAGTGCTGCTTTCAATCCATTCTCTGCTCAGCCTGTATTTTCACCTTAGGATTGCCCTGACCCAGATGTAGGACCTTGCAATTTTCCTTGTTGAACCTCATGAGGTTCACACAGGCCCACCTCTTAAGCCTGCCCTGGTCCCTCTGGATGGCATCCCTCCCCTCCAGCGTGTCAACCACACCACACACCTTGGTGTCATCAGCAAAGTTGCTGAGGGTGCACTCAATCCCACTGTCCGTGTTTCCAACAAAGATGTTAACAGAGCCTGTCCCAATACTGACCCCTGATGAACACCACTCATCAATGATCTCCACTTGGATATTGAGCTGTTGACCACAACTCTTTGAGTGTGATCATACAGCTAATTTCATACCCTTCAAGTGGTCCAACTATCAAACCCATACTCCTCCAATTTAGAAACATGGATATCACTTGTTATTTGCTCTTTCCCTATCCAACAATGCTGTAACCCATCATAGAAGACCACTGGATTTGTCAGGCATGATCTTAGTGAAGCTGGTGTTCACCTGTCACCTTATTTATTGTAATGTGCCTTAGCACAGTTTCAAGGATGATCCATGATTTTGCCAGGCACTGAGGTGAAACGGACTGGCCTGTAGATCCCCAGGTCTTCCTTTTTTCCCCTTTTAAAAATGGGAGTTATGTTCCCTCTTCCAGTCAGTGGGAAAATCACCAAACTGCCATAACTTCTTAAATATGATGGCTTAGCAACTCACCTGCCAGTTCCTACAGGACCTATGGATGCATCTCATCATGTCCCATGGACTTGTGCAACTTTAGATTCCCTAGTTCGTCTCAAACCTGATCCTCTCCTACTTTGGTCTGTTCATCATCTTTCCAGTCCCTGCCTTTGCCTTCTGGGGCTTGGAACTCTGAGGTAGAGGCTGAGGAAATCTTTACTTCACCTTAAGATAAAAAGTTTATATTTAATGCTCAGTCAAATAATTAAGGTAAAAAGTCTCTCAGCTTAGTGTGACTTTATTTTCTATATTGAGCATGAAATAATATGAAGGGGGCAGAAATAAAAATTCTCAGCACCCCTCAAAAAATAAAAATTAAATACTATAACAGAATCACAGAATCACACCGACTCTCAGAATGAATGAGGTTGGAAGGGACTTCTGAAGATCATCTAGTCCAACCCCCATGCTGATCAGGATCACCTAGGACATGTTGTGCAGAAAGGCATACAGGAAGGTTTTGAATATTTCCAGAGAAGGAGACTCCACAGCCTCTCTGGACAACCTGTGCCAGTGCTCTGTCACCCTCACAGTAAAAAAGTGCCCTCTCATATTCAGCCAGAACCTCCTTTGCTTCAGTTTGTGCCTGTTGCCTCTCCTCCTGTCACAGGGCACAACTGAAAAGAGACCAGCACCATCCTCTCAACACCCTCCCCTCAGATATTTATATACATTGATGTCTCCCCTCAGTCTTCTCTCTTCTAGGCTAAACAGGCCCAGCTCTCTCAGCCTGTCCTTGTACAACAGCTGCTCTAGTCCTCTCGTCATCTTCGTAGCCCTCCTGTGGACTCACTCCAGTAGCTCCATGTCCCTCTTATACCGGGCAGCCCAGAGCTGGACACAGCACTCCAGGTGTGGTCTCAACAGGGCTGAGTAGAGGCGGAGGATCACCTCCCTTGACTGCTGGCAACGTTCTTCTGAATGCAGCCCAGGATACCATTGGCCTTGTTGTCCACAAGGGCACAGTGCTGGCTCATGGTCAGCCTGCTGTTCACCAGGACTCCCAGGTCCCTCTCTGCAGAGCTTCTCTCCAGCATGTCAGCCCCCAGTCTGTGCTGGTGCTTGGGGTTATCCCTTCTTAGGTGCAGGGCCCTGCACTTGCCTGTGTTGAACTTCATGAGGTTCTGCTTGGCCCAGCCCTTCAGCCTCAGTTACAGAATCCTGCATAAAGGCAGCAGAGTCTTCAGTTCAAATCCTGGTGCTGGTGTAGTCCCTGAAAACATCCCTGAATATTCCTCTTCCATGAATTATCCCAGAGGGTTCTGGATAATAAGCTGCTTCTGCAGAGGATTTAATTGCCAAGCCCACATACTTATTAAACATGAAATAATGTTAGCATGAGCAGAAGGACTATTTCATATGACTATTGGTGTGTACACAGGCAGTTTTCTTAGGGAGACAACTACTTACTGTAAGAACTTTTCATTTTCATGCTATATACCTTTTTGCTTACATGTACATGTAGAACAAGGGTGGAAAAACAATTTTGATTGTAAGGAATTATATTTACTTCCTAAAAATTTAATAGTTTCTGAGTTATGCAAAAAAGTAACCAAAAATGGTAAGAACTGAAAAAAGTCTAACGTACCCTTCCACCCAACTAAATCCACAGATGAAAGGACAGACATTTGGAAACACAAAAAGCACACATATAAATAAATAAATAAATAACAATAATTTAAAAATAAAATAAAATAAAATAAAGAAAGAAAGAGAGAGAGAGAATCATCTATTTGACATATCTTTGTTTTCCCTGTTTATTTTCCTGATAATAAAAATAAATAAATAAATAAAATAAATAAAAATCTTGCACTTGCTTGGTGATCCTAAAGGTCTTTTGCCTTACACATATGAGTACTTGCAAAAAAAAATAGTTTCTACATAACAATTTGATAGGTTAATATACTGCTATTTTCAGTAACCAGTTTTGTTGTCTATTAGTTCTGAAACTATTTGTCACAATCTCATTTGTGAGTCTGAACACTTGCTGCCCACATCAAAAGCAAAGTCTGTTACATCTGAAGAGTCAATTATTCTGTTTTATTAAATAGCGTTTCCTCCCAAAAGCACACTTTGCATGGTTTGTCTGTTAATTCTGAGGCAAATTACAGGCCAAAACAAAAATCTTATATAGACTTAAACAGTTTTGGATTTACTTCTCCTTTAGAATAACAGTCACACAGCTGCCATAATTAGCACTTAAATAAGCGATTAACTGCATTAGTTTTTAAATAAGCTACTGTTCAGTGATAATTTTTACATTTAGGTACCATGCAGCTAGGAGTATATTTTCCTTTTATTTGATTTCTTCAATTTTGGAATATAACTTTTTTTCTTGACTCATTCCTGAAGAGGATACTCCACTTGTAGAGAGGAGCTCTTGGGGAGAGGGTACCAAAGTGCATTTCCTACATCCTATGTATCCTATGAAGACATACAGACATACTACGGTACAGCCCTAACTGGGACTGGAAGAGGGCCAAAGGACAAACTTTACAAACAGTGTTTTTTTTTTTTTCTGCTGTGACAAAGGGTATACTTCAACCCCTGGATCCAAACAGATTCTACCCATCACATCAAGATTTTAGGCTCTGTTGACAATCCAGAGACCATGGTCTGTATTAAGTTAAGAACACAAGGTCCTGCCTGTGTTCTTATAATCAAAAACTTACAGATGACCCCACACAACTGTGCATAAACCAACAAACAACAGGTATTTATGAAATTCAACTTATCTTGTATTTATTTACCAAAGACTGCAAGTGGGCAGAACATTTAAAAAGGGAATTATGTTTTTCCTTCATAACTACATTTAAAGCTGATGGATTTAAGCAGTGTTCATGAAAAATAATAACTGGATTAAGGGAATCAGGCTTCTTTATATCTGTAGCAAGTACACAAAGGGAAAACCAACCAAACAAAAAAGCAAAAAATACACAAGCTGTCCCCACTTGATGCACTCTTCTTTCTGTTCATCCATATTTCTAGTTTCCATTTCACTGCTGAATTAATAAAGCTTTAGTTTGGCATTACCTCAAAATAAATAAAAATATTTACAGATAAAACAGATGAACAATGCTTAGAAAACTCCATTATTTTACAAATGTCATTGGCAGGTGTTCTCTGAGTGGAAAGCAAGGGAAAAACAACAACAAAAAAGCTACAATCAAAATGTGGACTTGTTCTTTTGCTACATCCTTGCATTTTCTTATTTTGACCTTCACTGCTATATATCTGCTCTCTTACCACTTTCATTTCACTTTATTTTGTAATTCACAAGTACTCTCTATTGCTGTTCAGCTTTTTTCACCCTGTTTCTTCATGTTAGTAAGTTTCTTCATTTTCCCTTCCCACCTTTCTTCCCCAATTTAAAAAATATTTTTAAAAGTTGTACAAATTCCTGGAATATTTAATAGACTAATACTTCTGTCAAATCACTGCCCTGGTACTATGTTGAAAAGAGCACTTCCAGTAAATTAATGTTAAGAAATGTTGCTTTCAAAAGTACTGAATCTGAAAAGCAGAAAAGATGCTGAAGTAGTGGCAAATACAGTGAAAGGATCTGTCTTTTGAGTTTATAAACTTCCATGAAATAACAAAATAAGACTAGGTAAGGTTGAAAAAGCATTTTTACCTCCTAAAAGAATATTTATAAGTGAATATTTCTTTAAAAACTAACATGATTTTTTTGTAATTCCAAAGAGGCACAGATAAAATAGAGTTGAACAGGACCTTGAGGAGTCTATAAGCCAATTTTCTGCCAAGAGATGATTAACACTACATTCATAATTTCTAACAGAAGATTGTCTAAACTTCTTAACAACCTTCAGTTAAAGTCTCAAGCAAAAAACTAATATAGATCTTCACTATCCACATCACAAAAAATTTTCCACCTAACCTGATTGGTCTTGCTGAAATTTACTACGTTTCTATGATTCCAGATTTTTTTTCATTTTGCAGCAGCATTTTGTATACTTGAGAACTGCTGTTATTTTCCCACTGTCCTCCACTTCCAATACATTTAATCTCTATTGAGTTCCAGTTTTCTAACCCCCACTTCAATTGTTTTGTCCAGTGCTTTCCCTTCCCTCCAAGTGGCCCACATCTTCTTGAAGTGCAGGACTCCATATTGTACCAGCTAACCCAGCTTTTAAAGCCAAGGCTGAGTAAAGATTAATTGGAATTACTATTTCATAAATCTTTCTAGCTGCACTAATAGTTATACCTCATATTAGGTCTTTTCTTCCTAACAGTTTCATTTTCAACTCAACAATAAAAATGCCTAGATCCTGTAATGCAGAATTCTACATGGCCTACTCTCATTTATGTGGTGGGTAACTTCTATCAAAATGCTGTGTCTTTCATGTTTCCTTACACAACATTTTTAAAGATGGCATCTTTGCTTTGCCATGATCCCAATGAATTATCATCTATCAAAGTCTGATTCAAATTCCTTTCAGATTCATGTTATTTAACTGAACAATTATATTCCCAATACCATCATCTGGGTGACATAGAAAACTGCATTCAATGTTAAGAATAACCCTCTGATTACATCTTGAGATATAGTTCAAACTGGTTTAGCTTCCCTTAGCTTTGGCATTCCTCATGGAAAGAGGAAAGAAACAGTATATGCACAGATATTACTGCATAGTATGTATGTATTCCATAGACATATGTATAACATATATTCCGTAGGATTTCTCCAGTTCTGTGTGGTTACTCTTGGAGAACAAAGGTGGGACTAGAAATCCAGCCTTGTAAGTCTATCATGCAAAATGTATTTTGTGTCTATGCATATAGTTCAATATAATTTTAAAATTATTTGTAGAATAAACCTTCCTCTCTCATCATGAGTTGTGGTCTTTGCAGGGAAAAATATGAATTTATTTATATATGCTGATTAACACACTAGCTTCAAAACTACAATTTCACCTGTCATTTACAAGAACAGAACATAAATCAATAAACCATTCTTTGAAAAAACAGATGGGAATGTGGACAGCAGAGAAATGTGTGATAAACAAGATGGAGAAAAAATAAGAACAAAGTATAGAGTAGAAAGGTAACATGAGAACAGAAGAACAAATGAAACATGAAAACAGGCCAATTAAAAAAACATGGAGCATAATTAAAATTAAATCAAAGAAGCAATAGGACAAAGTTTAAAACAGGAAACAAACAAAAAAAAAAAGTCAAGAACAAAAATCTGTTGATGAAACAACATTGAAACTAAGCACTTACTTTTTTGCTTTTAAACTATAACTCAGCCTTATATTTTTAGTCATACATTCTCAAATCTTTAGCTCTTTATTGGCAGCACAACAGCTTCATGCGGGATTTTAAAAACATGCTTCCAGACAAAGATGAGATATATGTTTCTGAATCTCTGCAGCTTCTCCCACATGCTGCATCCTTTTTTTCAGTCTAAGGTTCATAAAAACTTTTTTTTTTTTTTTTTTTTTTTTTTTATGTCTTTTAAATACATTGCCAGAAATATTGGCCTTAGTGGAACCCTTCCACTTCAGATTTCATGATTGTGTTTAATTCTTTGTTTAACTCTTACAAAGCTGTTTATTACACTATAATGCAAAGCCCAAATCAAAATTATTAGAAAGGGTTCTTCTGTCATCTATGAAATAGAAAGGAGGACAAATTAGAGGAGACAGATGCACAACCAGATTCTCAGAAGTGCACAGCATTCGACAAGAACAGTTGCCGTTTTTGTTTGTTTTGTTTTGACTTGATAGTCATTAAATGTAAAGATAGAGGGAATATACTAGGTCAACAAGCTTGGTGCAAACAGATTGATAATTCCCAATTGAGAAAAAGTACAATATAGGAACTTGAAGTATATTTTTCTGTTAAGAACAATGTGATTTCCATCTACTCACAGCAGCAAAGCTAAAAAGCTTGCAAGGCAGAGAAATAGCTCAAAGTCCCTCACTGAAATCACTGTTCATTTGTTTCAACTCATATTGCATTTTCACATAAAAATTAACTGCTGCACCTGCCATGTACCAAAAGTAGATAAGCAAATGTTTGTGGTGTGTTGTAATGATTCTTAGATGAAAACCACATCATTTTCTGTGTGATTTGAGCTTTCGTTTAAAGAAAATATGAAAATGTGGTTATTAAAATAATCTTCTAAATGTGAAAATTTATTGAATCTGCAGAGTAACAATCCAAATTATGACTCTTAAGAAGACGTAATCTATTTCTATTCATTTCAATAAAACATTAATTTCTAAGTGCAATAATGATAATTTTAAGAATCAACATTTTATCTTTTCTGAACATTTAACAACAGATAAACTGTAGTCAAAGTTTGCCTTGTAAGTCTATAGCTTCTCTTTCAAACTTGTAGGCAGTGAATGGTCATGATGGGCAGAACATTGGAGGTATAAAGTAGTCAGTAAAAGCATTTTCACAAACACCAAATTCACATAGCAGACAGAAGAGGTATCTAAGTACTGATGTCTCCAACGCATCTTCTAATTTTGAGAATTCTCATCATCTTATCATCTGTATTCTCATCATCTTATAACACAAACAGGATTTCCAGTGTCCAGTCTGATTTAGCTTCCAGATTTTCATTAGGTCTCTAGCTTTGAGAGTTTTCTTTGAATCATTCCCTGCAACAGCATAATTGTGTGGTATTCATATCAGATACAGTAATTAAATTTTACTGTCTTTGATTTGTTTTTGAAATCTGAAAATAGTTGTTCTTCTTTAAATGTTATCAGATATTTGTTTGTTTTTTAATCTTAAAATAATAATAATAAAATATTGTAAAAACAATCTATCCACAAAAAGGATAGACGTTTGCATATAACATATAGCAAGAACATTTTTGTTGGCATAGCTTATGCTGGTTGATATCCCATTACTGAGCACCTGATCCATGATGAGTATAAGACGGTATTGACAACTGACATAGTGACAAACTACTTCTTATCCTAACTGAGCCAGAAGTTTTATATAGGACTTTGTTTCTGATAACTGCATAGGTCTACAGAGCAAACATGGTCACAACAATGGCTATGTATTTTGTCACCTATGCTTATTCTGAAAAGAATACGACTTTAAATGTTCCTCAAGATACAGTGGAAGGCCTCTGTATTGATCTAGGCATTTTTCCTATAGGAGCGAAGGCAATGAAGATTATATGCTTTTGGTATTTATGTGTTATTCTTAGGTTCTCAAAAGATTAGACTTTTTTTTTAATTAGTTTATTTTCCCTCACTACACAAGGGACAGCAATTTATACATTTAATATAAAACACAAACCCCACATATTTCTCCTATGCATCCATCAAAAATCTGCCAAACCACTGTATGCCAAACTCTGCATTTTCAAAGTAGCAAAGTACCTGTACATTTACAGGCATTAGTTTCTTAAACATCCATTTGAATAGAGCTGTATATTCTCACTCCTCTGTCTTACAGCTCCTCACAGGTTATGTTATTTTCTGTATCTATTCCTATTCTAATTTTAATAATAGCAATGCTTTACTTCGAGAGTTTTATCTTCACCATTCCATAAATAATGTACAGATTTTTTATGTATAAGAATTTATTCTAATATTTTACTACCCAGTCATTTATGAAAGTTGTTATGGGACATTTTAGTTATGAAAAATGTAAATAATTAAAACAAAAACAAAAACAAAACAAAAAAAAACAGATAGTTTATAAAAGCTTTTTTTGTGTGTGTGTATGCTTTATGACCTAAAATATATTTTTCTTGATTACATTACTCACACTCATTATTTTATTCTTCTTGATTATTTTATTTACACAAAGATTTATCTGTGGATTTCTTTTATCTTCTACTCAGTGTTTTGCTTTGCTTTTATGCCATATTTTCTACCTTAAAAAGAAAAAAATAAGTTAAATTTATATTTATTTATTGCAAACATTGTGCTTTACTTACTGTACTAAAGCCAAATATAAATTATCTCATTGATACTTTCATAACAAGAAACTGGTATTAAACTTGTTATTTTCAGAATAATTTCAGAAATAATTGCTAATTTCTGCAGTTTGAAGACTTGTAAAGCTAATGTTGTGTTTGTTGTTTTTTTTTTTTATTAAGTAGGCATTCTGTTCTTTGTTGTTTTTTTTTATTGTTTTGTTTTGTTTTGTTTTCTCATAACAGGATTGTCATTATTTTAATACCATTAGTATTATTTTGTTTTTTACTTTACATTTTTTAACAAAATAGAGAGGTGAAAGAAAAAAAAAAAAAAACTGATTGTATGGGCCATCTGAGATTTCCATGCCTTCAGATCCTATAACTTATGGGATAAATTTGAACGAGGCAGCTATCTGGCTACCTGAGTGCTCCCAGAAGTGTTTCCATATAAGCTCATGTTGCAATTGCATATGTAAATACATGTTGTAAAAGCAATAGAGAATGTGGAAAGATATCCTGGATTATCTGATTTATAATTTCTTTCATTCCCTGACTTAAGTAGTAGTTCTTAAGTGCCAAAAATCTCAGTGCAATAATCTCTAGCATCCTCAGGGCATAACTTATGCATCATATGCAGTGTTTTGCAACGCTTAAAGAAAAGGAACATAGAAGCAGACTAAAGCCATTTTGACATTTTGCTAGTTTAAGCTTGTTGTTTCACACATTTATATCCAGGAGCAACATGCCAATGGGCTGGCAGCTACAGACTTCCTGCATTTTTTTTCTTTATATTTCTACTGCCTGCAAAGCAAGATAAGCCCCTTCCTCAGTGTCTCTTCTGCTATATACTGTGTGGGCATTAGTTTCCTAAACTTATAGATTTGCTGAGACTGACACAACAAGCCTTGGAAAAATGTTGGTATTTTCTTTATAGTCTCATGTAATACAATGTCAGTCTTCACTGTATTGTGGATATAAATTTCATAGGACAGAGGTATCTTTGCTTTGAGAGATATTTGCATAAATGTTTAAAACATTTTAAAAAGAGACTCACTGCATTTGGGGTCAAAAACACTGTATTGACTTTTAAAGAGGGCAAATATGATATTTTTTCTGTAGCGTGTTATTAGTCTAATAAACACAAAATGTACTGATGTGCAATCTTTGGTACAAATATTTCAACTTGGTCAGCACTGCATCACTGGAGGGTCTCTGGATTCAGGAAGGTTAAGGCTCGGTGATGGATCCATTAAAGACTTATTTATGAAGCTTGCCATAACAGCGTCTCCTGTGGTTTTCCTTTTCCTAACTTCCCAGCCTGGAGAAAACGATTAATAAAAAAGAAATGGGCACTGAAGCTGTGATTCTCAAATGCGTTATTACATTGTTATTTATGAAGGTTAAATATTTTTACTCCACTGGAGGCCTGGTACAAAAATTGAATACTAAACCTCAAGACCCTTCTGACCCTTCATTTTCAGGGAATAAAGTTTGTGCTCTGTTTAAAACATTCCATATTTACCTAGAAGGAAAGTCAGTTCACTTTTTTTTTTTTTTAAACTGTATACTAAAGACATGTAAAAAAAAAAAAAAATCTGTTGTTATTCTCAATTTTTCATTTTCAATCTAACTTTAAATCTTATGCTTTATTTTTCTGCCCAAAGGAGATTATACAGAATTACTTTTCTTTCCTTTCTTCCAAACCTGTTTCTTGATTTTCTCTTCTGTATCTGTACCTATTTCTGTAGAAATGTCCTCTTTTTTCCTCCTCTGTTTCTTTGCCTCTTTTTCACTTTCTTGTTTTCTCTGAAGTCATCTCCCCACATTTCTCAGCTAATCAGCATCTGTCTCACAACTTTTCTAGTCCATTAAATTCTGCTCACCCTTGGGAAATATTACCAGAAACCAATGACCAGAGAAATAAATGGATTAGATAAAGATTACAACAACATGGAACAAAATAGATTCCCAAATAAAGAGTTAATCTCAGTTCATTTTTCTAGAATTACAGTGCAGGCTATGTATAGCAAAACCTAGATGTTTACTTGTATTTTGTTATGAGCAGTGGAGTTTGAATTCAACATCCTAATGAGCCAAGTACTGCCTGAATTTATTTCAAGGTCACCCACCCATGCTCTTCAGAGGATGTTGCAGGAGGGAGAAGCAAGCCTCTGCCTGTTGTAATCCATTAACCACTGCTGTCTTCTGCACCTCAGACTGAACAGTTGCCCAACACTCCTGCTTGTCCAACATAACCCCAGGGTGCCACCAAATCCACACTGTGAGGATTTCAGAGGTCAAAATCTGAATTATGAAAGAATCATGAGAGCCTTGGTCTTATAAATTACCAAAAGGATCATCAGATCCATCTCCAATTGTGGACATACCGAAAATGCAGACAGGAGTGAACCTCCTGTAGATGACTGAGACTTCAAAGCTGTTCCAAATGTTGTCTGCAGGGCAAAATTCAGCTCTGACTCAGCTTTACACGGGGCAGATTTATAACCAGGAGCTAAGTTTTTTAAAAGGCAGTGGGACTTCTGCCATTGATTCAAGGGAACAGAACTTCAGCCAGGATAGGTAATGTGCAAGCAAACATGCCACTTTGTTTGGTAGATTTACTGTTATTGTTGTTGTTTTTATTAGTAGTATTAGTATTATTTCATTATTGATATTCCAGTAGCTCTTACACACCTAAAATAAGACTAGAATATATGACTAAAACAATATATGAGCAAAGATTAAAACATTAGCATTAATGTGGCATAGTACTGTTTTAATTTCCCTTTACAAATATATGTGTTTTGTTCTATATACATAATGTGAGGACAAGAGGCATTCATTTTGCTTTCTGCCACTACTTAAATATTTTCCTTGTCATTAGGTAATGGTTTGTCTGTGTATGAAAGCAATATGATGTCCTGGCTCAAAGCTTGTGTTTATGCAGCACTGAATTCAAACATTTATTTCATATGAGTAATAGAATTAAGTTTACTACGAAAAGAAAATGTGCTGTCCTTAAAATAGCACTTGCAAACTGCAAGTTCTCACTACTCCGGATGCTGAAGATCTTGTAGTATGTTTACAAGTGTAGCATTATAATTACAAGGTCAATTCAGCTTTGCCGAATGTGATGACAGTGCTTGCAAGCACTGCAAAACCCATCAACGCTAACACACATCCAGCAGTTTCCATTTCCGGGAAAATGGCAGGAAATGTCTAAAAGGAGTTTCAAAGAAGACAAGATAGGCAATGTCCAGACTGAGGCAGATGACAGGGTGTCTGTGCTACAGTAATGAAGAGCCTTCAGAGGGGTACTCAGCCTGCTAGAGGGCCTTCAACGGCATATTTAGGCCCCTTGGCAAGGCTGGGTATGTGTGTGTGACATGCTTGGTATTCCTTGGGTGTCAAGAATGTTACTGATATGAAAGGTTAAAGTGGAATATAAAAGTAATTATAATTTAAAAAAAAAAAAAATGCTGTTTAACGTTCTGAAGAAGGAAAGTTATACCAGAAGAGAGGTAAAATCCTAAGGAGCTGCAGCTACCCAGCTGCAGAGAGGAACAGCCACAGCCTGGGGGCTGGAGAGCTGGCCCAGGCTGAACCCACCGAGGGGACGTGGGGAGGGGGCTGCAGAGCCACCGCCGACCCAGCCCTGCCGGGGCCCGCGGCCGGAAGAGAGGAGAGCATTAGCAGCAGCAGCCTGTTGAAGGGCAACTGCACTGTGCTGGAGCAGAGAGGGAACAATTCCTCCACTCGATCATTATTTAACCTTTAATGCTACAACAAGAGCGGCGGCATCACGCCCTCCAACCGCTTGTTCGGAGACCCAAGATAAGATGCCCTTTCTTGTCGTTGTTCTGTTTTCGTTTTCCCTGAAAAGCAAACAAACGCGAGCAGCGAACCAAGTCCTCGCAAACACTCCCAGAGCCACCCTCTGGACGACTCGGCACCAACTTCGGCCGCAGCCCCGCGGGCGATGCCCTGACGCCTGCGGGAGCCCCGGGACGGCTCCCCCGGGGCTGCGACCCCCGGCGGGGTGGCGACGGGACCGCTTCGCCCCCGCTGCGGCCGGGGGGGCTCTGGGGAGGGGGTCTCGTCCCGGGGAAGGGGGCGGCCGCCGCAGCCGCTCCCGCCCTAGGGGGGCGGCGCGCTGTTACCGGCGTCAGCCCCCCCGGTTCCCCCCGTGCCCCCTGCCGGCGGAGGGGCTCGGAGGAGGGAGCTGCGCGCTCCCCCGGGCGGGGGCATCGCGGGGGCGTCGCCAGCCGCCGATGGCAGCCGCTGTCCGCCGGGCACGGCCGGCGCTGCTACGGGCAGGAGGCCGGCGGAGCATGCCGCCGGCGGCGGGGCGGTTCCGCGGGGACTGACAGCCGCGCTGCCGGAGGAGGGAAGGCGCCAGCCCCTCCGCCTCTCCCCGCCGCGAGCGGAGGCGATGCCGCAGGGCGCTCCGCCGCCCGGCCGCCACCCGCTGTCGCCGCTGTCGCCGCCGTGAGCGGCGCGGCCCCCGGCGGGACGGGGCGAGGAGCGGCGGGGCTCCGCAGCCCTCCCCGGCCGGCGGCTCCGCGCGGCGGATGCGAGTGCATGAGCTCTGCAGCGAGCGGGCGCAGGAAGCGCCCCCGCTCCGCCGCCTCCATATTCCCGGGCAGCAGCAGGACCTCGCCGCACGGCCGCGACTCCGAGCGGCGGGGCAGCGGCTGCGAGGGCGCCTGCACGACGCTGAGAGCCCTGGACGACTGCAAGATGGTGGGTACCGCGGGAAACGAAACAAACAAACAAAAATTATTATTATTGCTGTTATTTATTTATTTATTTTCTTTTATTTTTTTCCTTTTTTTCTCTCTCTCTTTTTTTTTTTTTTTTTTCTGAGCGTTTCCGTGGCTGGCAGCTCGCCCATTCCCATCACGTGCAGTTGCACTATTTTTAAAACTGCAGTCCCCCGCCGGGGGGCTGCTGCCCTGTCGCGGGAGGCGGGAGGGAGAAGCGAGGTCTCCGGCCGTACGGGTGGGTCGGGACCGGAGCCCGGCTCCTGGTCCCGCAGGAGCCCGCAGCCCCGCACACGCTGCCTTCGCGGCGCTGACAGCGGGTGGAGTTGCTTTTTTTTTTTTGCTAGATACGGCCCGATCTGTCCCCAGACTTGCACTCACTGAAGCCTAAACAGGTGAGCACTTGCTTCCGCGGCATCAGCACACGCTCCGCTTGCTCTCCTAGTGGGGAAAAAACAACAACAACCACTCTTGCCCTATAATCTTTCTAACTGAATCCAGAATTTGAGGCCACAAAATTCGTTCCCTGACATGCATGGTACCTGCTTCCAGTCTACCCAGAGTAGCTGACTGCAATTGTAAAATCTCAGGTCAAGCACCCGCACCTGTGCTCTTTTCAGAACATCATGTTACAATATAGCATTTTTCTCCACTTGTGCTCAAAATGTTTGGATCTTGACACTTCCCTCCAAGCCAGCAGCATCTGGCTCCTCAGGCTACAGTCAACTGGGTGTTGGGGCCCAAAATTGCTCATCTCACCCGTCACAGAAAACAAATGTAGTTGCTGCTACTTTACCTCAAAAATTTGGGTCTTGCCACACACCTCTGTCCAGTAGCATTGGACATGTGTCTGCCACTTCTGCTCTGCTGAACTCTGGCAATATTTCTCTCTAATACTCCAAATTGTTCTGGCAGATATCCACTCTGATACTTCAAAATCGGCAGCAGCTCCCAGTGCACCAAAGAACAAAAGCTGCCACGGTAGCTGTATAAATATATCCAACAAGTGGATCCTACGGGGTCCTGCCTTTTCTCTCATTCCCAGTAGCTTAACTTGGTTAGTTAAACAGAACCGCTAGCTTCCTTTCTTCGTTCTTTATCTGGTAGAATTCAGTGATTAGAAATATAATACGATTTACAGATGGATTGCCAATATGCAGTGAGATTGAGGAGATCAAATGAGTGCATTTTTTCTTGTTCTGTCTTGATGCTGCAATATCAGCATGGTTTTGTTTTCCTTGGCAGTGCTGAGAATGCTCTGTTTAGACAGGGGATATCAGGTGAGAACCAGCAAAATGTGTCTGTCTTACCAGTGGCAGGATGAGAAGCTTTTCTCATGTTCTTAATACGGAATAATTATACCACAATGTAGTACATCTTTTTATCCCCATTGGTTTCTTGCATCCACCGAAGCTACAGAACAGGAGAGTTGAAGCCACGTTTAGCAGAGTACGAAGATTGTGTCTGGGGCTTTGTTTGGTATGTGAATTTGGGGGGGGGGGTGTTGTTTTTTGTTGTGGTGGTATTCTTGCAGATGTGTTGGAATGCATTGGGATTGTTTTGCTGCTCCAGAAGCAGTGAAACCTATTTGCTACTCTTACAATTAAATTTGAGAAAACGTGGCTTAAAATAAATAAATAAATAAATAAATAAATAAATTGGCCCTGATACTAGTTCTTAGTTATGCAGAGTAATTATAGTAGTACGCATGAAGAGCCAGCATGGAACTCTGCAGGAGAAGTGACTCACTTATTTTCTGTTTCTGAGTATGAGAATTAGAAGGCTTGACTTTAATGTTTGGTAAAACTGATAGAATCCAGGTCCCAGACCTGTTTTTTCACTGTGCTTGTATGCTGGGATATGTTGAACTCCTGGTGGTAATGATGGCTGCAGAATTATTAGCAGTCGCTCTTGTCTGGTTTTATATTTTGGAAATTGAGGTCAAATTAGCAAAACAAAGATAAATACATATTTTGTTCTAATGCTCCCTTCCTTCCACCCCCGCCACCATGTGGAGCAAATGGTCTGATGTGCTTCCTTTAAGATAGCAAATGCTTTGTTTCCTTAAAATATCATCCCACATTGTGATCAGTGGAACTAAACAATAATGATCTTTCCATCACTGTAAAATAACCTATGTATCCAGTAGCATCCGTGTGTATCTGCTGTGTATTAAATTTCTGTGAAAATGTTGAAACATTTATTTATTCCTTTGTCTGTTTTTCTCCCCACATTGGAAAAAGTGCTTTCTAGAATCCTAACTGGAAAGTGTGTATCTGGTACATCTTCTCAGCCAATAACTCCCAATCAGTTTCAAGTCTGAAATCTGGGTTAGAGGCCAGTGACAGAACAGAAATCATTACAAAATAAATTAGCAAAATCTCCAGTGTAAAAGCAAACGCTACATTCCAATCCCTAAATGTGCTGTTAATCAGGAAGCAGGAGGAGCAAAGGCAATCATTTCTGGAGATATTTTTGTCTTTAATGATAGCAAAAAATAACCTCATGCTACTAGTAAAACAGCTGGTTTTCTGTCTGCTTAATATTTAGGACTAATAACTCACACTTCCAGAGATTAAAAGCAGAAGCACTACTTTCCTGCAAATGAACATTTACAGCACACAGAAGAGGCAGCTGGCATGGAGGCCCTAGTCATTTATTAAATCTTAGGCACTTGGTCTTGTACTCTATGCATGCCTGCCTGGAAGCAGTAGGAACAAGCCCTAAATTAGGCATGTTTGTGTTTTTTTTTTGTTGTTGTTTTGTTTTGTTTTAATTAAAAAAATAATAAGTTTTTATCAGTGTAGCTAATTGTCTCACGTAAGTAAATTGTCTTTGTTTTTCAGCTTGTCCAGGAGTTCAACACCCAGGTGGCTCTATACCGGGAGCTGGTAATTTCCATTGGGGATGTCTCAGTCACCTGTCCATCTCTGCATGCAGAAATGCACAAAACTCGAACTCATGGATGTGAGATGGCCTATCAGGCTCATCAAAAACTAGCAGCAATTTCCGGGTAGGAGACTACTTATGTTTAATTAAAGCAGTACTCTTACGCATGTCTTTGCTAAATATTACATTGAGGAAACATTCAGCAAGAGCATTAACTTGTGTTTCTGTTTTAGTCATAGAGAAATATGGCCACAAATCCTGCCGAATGTCTTATGTCCCTATTATAGTGCAATTTGGGACCAAATCCTGGTCCCCTTATAAAGGTGGTGTCTGACTGATTTCACTGGTTGCTGTTATTTAAGGTGAACGTGTTTTTTCTCTGTATCACTAGACAACTTAAAAAGATCAGCCTTGCCTCTCAAAGCTGATGTGGCAATAACTTCCTTCCCAGTTCTTCATTGAGTATATCTAACTGAACAGATTGTGACAACTAATTCAGCTCAGCTAGAAACTTGGCAAAACCAGAGGTAAACATAATTAGGTGAAAACTATGTAAGTCTAATTATTTATGTTTTTTTCACTGTATGGCAAGTGGGGCATTTATGTTAACACATAACACCTCCCGAGTTTTGTCTCACTGACCATGCTTTGCCAGAGTTTTCTGCACCTGCCTTATCCAACATAAACCACTGCACACCACAGGAAAATCTTTTCGGCAGCTATGACTAATCCCCACTAAAGTTCTTTCATCAGTTTAACATATATGAGAAACATGTCACAGATTTAGTAGAGCTGTTGATGTTTTCAGATGCGATTTTGAGCAAAGACTCTTCTCTTAAATTGATATCACAAACTCCAATTTTTTCCTCAAACATATATGCTTTTAAGACACTAAAGTCTGTAAGAATTTTTTTAAAAAAAGGATACAGTTCATTGTTACCAGTATACAATACCTCAAAACTATAGCACTGAAAGTGTGTAAACAAACAAACAGTAGTGAAATTGATTCTATGTACTTTTAAACTCAAAAAGAGAGACTAATACAAACAACAAAAATAGAAAAGGAGTAGCAGAACCTAACTTGGATTTTTTTTGTCTTTTTATTTTATTTTATTTTATTAATAAGGAAAACCATAGATACATGCTTATTTAGAAATAGAGAATTAAGTAATAATTTCACAGCTGGGAGCCTGTCATATACACAAAGATGTCCTGAAGGTTGTGCAGTTGCTGTGAGATTGACATTTAGCTAATCTAAAACTGTTTTAGGTAACTGTGATAATAATATGATATGCATAACAACTGGTAGGTGTTAGAAACCCTCTGGAAATTATTTGTTTAGTCTGACAGACATTTTACAAGATGTGCTTCATATCCACACCCTTATACAGCTGAGGAAAGCTATTTGAGCCACCTTATTATTATCTGTGAGGAATTCAGTGTAGAAAACAAACAGAAGGAGAGGAGTAGTGAATAAACATAGAGGTTCAGTCTTTAATTCAGCAGGAAGAGCGATATAGTGCATATGGCATTGGATCTGCAATGGGAACCTAATTTGGTAGGATGAAAAACAAGAAGGAAGGAAAATATTTAGGTGCAGGAATGCATTAAATCATCCCCAATATTAAACAGTCAGGAGGGTAGTGTATTGCTCAGAAAACACTTGATAGGAGATGAGACAAAGGCTCACTTAGTTTGCTGCTTTACTTTAGAATCTGCAGCACTGCACTGTGCATACTTCTGGGTAACACTACCGATTTCATCTTCCAAAGCTTGGTAAAGATAGCTATTGCTTTCTCAGGCAGAGATAATAATAAAAAATAGCTAATTATGTTACTAAACTATAAAATTTCATTACACACCAGCATTTAATTAGTTAAGCTCATCTGTAACATTCAGTTAGTCACCTAACTAACCCGAGCATTTGCAGGGCACTCTGACTTTCTTTCAAGAAGGTGGCATCACCATATCAGACAACATTAAGTTCATTCATCTTGATTGTGTTGATATCCTCCTTGGAAAATTAGCAGACAGCTTTGTTGCTTCCTGTTTGAATACATTAATGTTTGAGACTCAAACCCACTCCTGATTCAGGCAGCACCTATTTCCCTCTTGGCTCACCTGTTCTACCAGACTGAGGAGGGTAACAAAGAGGAAAGGTGCAAAGACTCAGAAGGAAAGAAACAGGAACAACCCACTAGCACTGTTAAAGACAGCTTTGGAAGAAAATTTGGCAGTTGTGGGAAGAGAAAGAAATGCTGAGGTGAAGGCATTACATTATGAATTGGCCAAGAGAAAAGTCATGGAGAAGAAAAGTTTGGTCATGGGAACATCAATTCTGGAATATTAAAGGGACAGAGGACAGAGGTTTAATTCGAACAAAAAGAGAAGACTCTAGCTGTAGCTACTTTTGCTACAATAAGAAGCTAGGGAAATGGAGAGACTGAAAGCCACACTTAAATTAAAAAAAAAAAATAGGGAGAAAGAAAAAAGAAAGAAAAAAGAAAGAGATGACGACAAAGATAAGGAAGTAGCAAGGAAACATAAAACCTTATGAGACTGGACTGGATTAGATCATATCACCCCATCTAGCCCAAATCTGACAGCAACCAGTAGCAGAAAGTCAGTAAAAAAAAAAATAAAAAACGGGCTGTACATAGAATGATGCCTTCCCTAGCATATTTGCCACTTTTTGGCAATCAGTAGTTTAGGAGCTTCCTGAGTCAAAGACCATATCTGAACAACTAGTGCCTGACAAATGTAAGCTCTCACAGAAGATTTAAGGATTTGTCTAAATATTAGGGTCTTCTACATAGAAAATGCAGAGGATGACTAATGACATCTATACACGTTGGTGTGTATGAAAACTTTACAAATCAGTTTATTTATAAAAAAAAAAAAAAAGAAAAAAAAAGAGAGAGATTAAGCTTATTGAGAAGAGAAACTTAAAATTCAATCTCTAATTTAATAGGATTTCATAGCTATTACATCCTCTTCTCAACTTGCTCTGTTATGTATTATTCTCTATGTAGAGAGAGATGTAATTTTCTTAAAGAGCAGAGGCATACCTGGGTTTACAAACACTGTCACAGCTTTTAGAGAATAAAGATTAGAAATAGAAATATTTTAAATTGAACTATTCTAGTTCTAGCAAATAATCTTTGAGTCAGACTGAGCTGTTCATTCAATGGTATCTCAGGACTTCAGGTCAATTTCTGCACACTATACTCACAATTCATACCAAAAAATCTTATTGATTTTTAATGAGACTGTCTTCTGAGGAAAGCAAGCAAGCTCTGGTCCTTTCATTACATTTTCTACTATATTAATGTAATGTAAATTAAATAACTGAATTACATTGTGCACCTTGTAGTACTGGAAATTATAACCAAACCTGGAGAAGGTAAAGCAGCAAGAAAATGGATTAGCATTTTTAAGTAAAGAAAGCTAAACGAGTGGGAAAATACTTGAAACAAAACGAAGAACAACAACAACAACAAAGTAAACCTCTATTTTAGTATCTGTTTTTTGGGGATGATAAACACTCTGCTAATATTTTAGATTAGAAGCTATCAAGCAGAGACCCAGCTTTATTAGCTGAAGTACACTATGGGATATAAACAGAATAATAACTCAGAACTGTGTTTTAAAATACAGGTCTACACAACCACGTGCACACTTTTTTAAATGTCCCTTTCATATTCCCAAGCACTTGATATGCTTACATAATGCAAGTATTTCTGTGCACTCTTGGCACACTGGAACCAGAACTGTCTCTGTGGTGGGCTGATATATATGTTGACAGTGTATTTTTCTTGCATGAAATAAAACTATGTGAGGAGCCCAGGGGTGGACAGCAATTTATGTGTGTGTGAATGTAACTTTCAAAGTGATTGTCCTGTGTTGTTCAGACTGGTACTGAAAACTTCTGAATCAAGGAAGGAATAACCCCACTCACCAGTACAGGCTAGGGGCCAGCTACCTAGAAGGCAGCTGTGCAGAAATGGACCTGGTGGTTCTGGTGAACACTGTGTTGAACATGAGCCAGCAGTGTGCCCTTGTGGCAAACAGCCAACAGCCTCCTGTGCTACATTAGGAAGTGTCACCAGCAGGTCAAGAGACATGATCTTTCCCCTCTGTTCAACACCAGTGAGGCCATCTGTGGAGTACCATGTCCAGATCTGAGCTCTGTAGTAGAAAAGAGAAAGGGACATACTGGAGGGGACATTGTCAGTGGCAATGAAGGTAATAAAGAGCACACAGCATACAAGGAGAGGCTGACAGAGCTGGGACAGTTCAGCTTGAAGAAAAGTCTTGGAATGGGGATTCTATCTATATGTATAAGTACCTGATGGGGGAGTGTAAAGAAGACACAATCAGGCTCTCCTCAGTGGTATGCAGTGACAGAAAACTCCACCACCGCTCCAGTGTTGCCTGGAGAGGTTGTGGAGTGTCCATCCTTGGAGATACTCAGAACTCACCTGGGCATGATACTTAGTGACCTGCTCTAGATAGCACTGACTTCAGCAGTAGAGTGGACTAGATCACCTCTAGACGTCCCTTCCAGCCTGTGATAAAAGTTGCAGTAAATCTCCTCCTCAGGAAAATTCCAACATAAATGTTTGTCATTTTACATTGTGGTGCATTCATTACTTTTATAATACAGTTGTTACATGTGGCTTTTCCTGAGTTCAGGAAAGTAGAGGAAGTAGACCTAAAAATCACATTCTGGTTGCATTCTTTCTTTGTGGCACTACACAGAAATGCAGCCACGGCGTTTTTTAGTAGCTTTAGTTCATTTTTACTTTTGTTTTCCAATTCAGTCTACACTAGATTTCTAATGTTTCCGTTAAGCAATAGAAGATAGTTTCTCAGACCTAATTAATACTAAAGCAGCTCCTAAGGTTGTGTTCAAACACTTTATTGACACCCAGTTGTGGCCAAATTTGTGTTAAAATGTCTGAATTTTCCCCAGATAATGACACTAAAATTAGTACCTACATACTAAAGCATATAAGCAAACAAAAAAGACTGATCCATAACATTTTAAAAATTAAAAGAAAAAGAGACCATGCTTGTAAGTTAATAAGAGCTCTGTTAAGACAGACATAATAGAATCCATGTTAACTATTTAACTTAAGATGTTAAATAAAGCACTGCTGACAGGCAGCATAGATCAGCAGAAACTGAACATAGCAACACTCAGCTCAACAGGGAAGAATTTTTATAATCATGAATCAAAACTAAGGTAATGTTAGCAGACAGAGTAACAAACTAGAACTCTTCCCAAGATACATATCAATCATGCAGCATGCATGGAGATCTCTGCCTTCCTCGTGTCCTTAAAATCCCTGCCATTGTACTCCCTCTCTAACCATATGTACCAGAGGTTAACACTGATCCCTGGAGATCTGAATTACAGGCACTAGCCCTGTGTCCTCCCTCAGTTAAAGTCAGTGCTTTAACAGCCAAATGAAAAGGTAAGGATAAGGTAAACTTTTCATAGAGGTTGCACCATGATAATTAGAATATGACCTATTGAGAGTATAAATAAATACTAAAAATAATGTGATGAAATGTAAGAAAACAAAGAAACATGGAAATGTTTTGGGAAGTAAGCTCTGATTCGGATATACCATGAACTAAGTTTTTACAGACAAGCTAGAGCACAACAAGTGTAAAACAGCTTGCCCACCTCTGAAGAGAATAAGACTCACATACATTGCTCTCACAAGGTTCAAAATGTCTCTACACAACAAAACTGGTGCACCTGAAATGATGAAAAGGGGGCATCAAAAAACTACAGTAATTTTCTGTGGAGCTCAGTCAAGACGTGTCCTGTTGTTGAGAATAACATCTATTTCCTCAATTTAAGTTGCAGGGGAAAAAAAAAAAAGAAATCGTTTAAGTCAGATGTCTCAAGTTTAATAGGCAAATTTAGAAAGCAAATAATGGAGGAGAAAACAAGGTTACTTACTAAAGCTAGAGTTCTCAAAATAGCTAACCTCCACAGACTCACTTTCCTTTGTATCTTTGTCTTTATGCTGTGCTCTTGTAGACAATTGGGACTTAAATATACAAGATATTAATATCTCCCTTTGTGGATTTGTTTTTTGTAAGTGGGGCCAGGTTTGGTAAAGGACAGATGTACCTAAAATTGTATTTAGCATTTACTTCTCAGTGTGCAAAACAGAAATTCTGAAAAGCCTGAAAGTTCTATAACGTTGTTTTCAGAAAGTGGAAGAGCTAAGCACCTTGCTTAAGGGTAAACCTAAACAGCAGGCAGAACTGGGCTCCTTGTCCAAGCTCTTGTCCAAGCTCTGACAAGCTTGATCCCATAGGCACCATCAGAGCATCCTTAAAGCCTAACAGTTTTGTACTCGCCAGAGAACACAGGGGCACCCAGCACTTTCTTTTAAGGCAAAGCCAAAGGTGAGTAAACCTAATTTTTAGAGCACCTGTGCCTACCTCCCAGAAAAATGCCCAGGCTTCCAGACTACAGTCATGGAGAAGAGGAAGCTAAAAGCAAGACAGGCATCATCTTCATTGATCATGAAGAAGTTCTTGGCCCCTTCCTTCCATCTCACGCTTAAACAGCACATTCACTGCAGCTCCCTGGGCAGCATCGCCACCTCCACAGCACTTGAGGACCGCACAGGCTGGGTAAGGTAGGTAGATAAGCCTGCCTCTTAGTGGAAGGGTCCTCTAACAGAAGAGAAGCTGTGTCCAGCCCTGAAGCCAGAGACTCTTCCTCATGTTCAGGGATCACTGCTGGTAGGCAGGATAGGCATTGTCACTTTTCCTCTGTGCCATGACCTGAAACTGGGAGGTAACTGCAGGGAAGGAAGGGGCACATTGGCATCATCTAGCCCGGTTGGCAGAGTATGGTGCAGCAGGGAGCAGTATGGTGCAAGGGTCCGCACTCTGCCTCTGTTTCAAGCAGTTCTAGTGTGGATAACACTGAAAACTCTTTAAGAAAATTCCTTGCTAGTAAGGAGAATCTGTATTCTAGTCCTTGCTGCTATGACATTTCTGTGTTTTAGGCAGATAAAACACAGAAGGATACAGGGGAGCAGAGATGGTGAATTCGTATGAGTGCTGAATGTTCTTTAGTGTTCTGATTTTTAGCCTGCTGAACTGTAAATTCATCTACATAAAACTTTGGTCTAGGGCTGAAGTAGGCTGCAGGATCAGGGTGGTTTGGCTTCTGTGTTGACAGGACTTCTGCATTCGACACTCTATTCTAAGTTCCGAACTCCAGCATGGAAGAGGATGTCAAAAGGTAGGATGCTATCTTAAGTCCTCAGTAGCACACGCTTTGATGTTATGCACATGCAACATTCCACTACAGCTGAGTGTGTGTTTCTCTAAAGCTAACTCAGGAACTGTGGAGTGTTACAGCTGTAGTTGAGCCTATGGTGTTTTATGTTCCCCTTTTTAGCTATACAAACCTTTGACATCACAAAATTGAAGTGAGAGAAAACAATATGTTTCAAGCATTCTCTAACTTCATGCTCTTCTCTTGCCCTATTTTGTCCTTCTTTCTGACTACCTAGCAACACTGTTGGACATAAAAGCTTTTCATGCTTCTTCTGTGTAAGCAATTTTCTTAGACAGTAATCAGCAAGAGGATCCAGCTGTTAGGTACATCTATAGAAGCAAGAAACATAGGGATTTTGAAATGCATACAAAAATGTATTGACCCGTTTACAGTTGCTGTTACCTTAGCTTCACTACAAATTTTCTCATACCCTCTTCTCCCTTGTTTTCATGCCTTTTCTGCAATAGTTCTCTTTCTTGCACTTTTTTCTCCATCACCCATCACCAAACAGTAACTTCAAGGCAAACACAGTATGTACGTTTTACTATAACAAGTTCACCAACATCCATTTACATTTGTTTCTTTAGCATTACCAGTAATAACAAAGATTGAAACGAATAAAGAATGTTTTGAATATATATATATTTGTTAAATTCTGGGAAATCTTGAAAATCTTTCATTCAGCCTCTGCTAGATCCTTTAGGTTAATCATGCACTAAATAGGTGTAGCAGTACTTATTTTCTTTGAAAAACACTGTGTATATTATTTAACGCTTCTATCTCAACTTCCAGTCTTTTGAGAGAAGATATAATATTAAAATATTTTATTATCATAACAGGGTTTTCTAATTAAAGTATGTGAAGATTACATGTTTATCATGTAATTTTCCTAAATTATTTCTTTAAGATCTGATTTTAAATTATCAGTCTGATGGAATATTAGACCCTAGCACTTAACAGCACATAGCATTCCTATATTTATTTTTACCCATCACAAGTGTAATCAGTCATTCCTGAGCAAAAACTTGAACAATACTAACTTACATCTGTAAATAATGCTTGAAATGGGGATTTAGAAGTAAATTTTAAAAGGTATTAAAAGACTAAAAGGCTAAATATGAGGTATCCATATCATGCTAATGACCCTAAGCCCAGAAAAATAAGGAGCACTGAAATAGCCTACCGTCAGGCTATCATTTGAACTCATTAATTACATTGATTTGATATTTTGAACCCGTTAATTAAAGACCTACTGGAAATAAATGTTTCATCTCAGTATTTCAGAGATAAGATATTTTCTTGGAAAAAAATTTGTTAAAAACGTCTATTGAAAAGCAGTTACACTGAAGCTTCATGCCCAGCTTCACAGATGTAATTGAAAGTTGGTGGGTTGGACTGGTAAAGCACCATCCCTGTAACCACAACAGCCACAAAGAGCTTCCTTCTGTTCCATATAGGTCCTCTGCTTTGAGATCTGTCTCACCAGCACATTTCAGTAATTTTCTTCTCTAGATCTCTAGTTAAGCACAGTTGTGGCCATGCTGAGATTTAGTCATGAGTTTTACATGCTCCTTTCATGACCATTTTCTTAAACATTGATTGATTTAACAAAATCCTACATTGCTGAAATTTTTAGTTTTAAACACTCTGCTTACCTTGGTTCTGTATTAGCTTTGATTACATTGTTTTCAGAAAATTACTTGGGATTCTCACAGAAGTTCTAGTAACCAGACTATTTTAGTGAGATGTTGATATATCCTCAAGGAAGAAAGAACCTGAGATAATAGCTGTGTGTTAGAAAGACTTAAACATGGGGCCCTAGAACTACCTGTTTTCTGGTGATTTTGTTTGTTGTTCTTTTTTTCCCCCAAATTCGTTAATTCCTTTTTAAGTTTTATGCTGAAAATTTCCAGCTAGCTCAAGTAATTTTGCTAGTTCTCAGTATTCCTCTAGATTCTGTAACATTTTTCTCTGATTATATTTTTTTCTGTGTCTCTCATTGAAATCAGCCAGCACAGTTGCTAAGTTAATTGTACAGCCCATGCAATTAAATGTGTGTCCTCACAATTCATGTTCTCTCATGTGCCTTCAAGTGTTAGACTTCTTGCAGTCTCTTCTAAAAAAGATTTCCTATTTATTGTGACCTCTTTGATGCATGGAGATTTGCTCTAGCAAGCAAGTGCCAAACGATAAAGGATAACTGCTCTTAACAGCACCATCAGTAATTTGCAAGATCAGTTATCCAGCCAACCAAGGAGGATCTCAGACCTGTCAGGGAAAATTGTAACCAAATCTGAATTAATTTTAAGGTGTGTAAAATTTGTTCAAGTTTTTCTAGTTACTTTATTATTCTTTTTAATAATAATTAAATATTTGAAGCTGTTATTAAGACATTAAGGTCTCAGCTGAACAAAGCATTAAATTAGGCATTCCTTACTCAGGAATTGGTCCAGTACTATCAATTAAATGATGTGTAAATCCATGTTTTAAGAGTAAACAAATACTGAATTGCTTCTGGCTATTATTGGATTCTATTTCCTCTTTCCTGGATATACTTGCAGATCTACATTTAGATTTTCTACACCACTTCTAACTAAAAGAGAAATAATATGATCGTTTATTTGTACACAAACAATTAAATCAGTGTAGTTCTTCCTTTCTTTTGTTCTGTGTTTACCTTGTTATTCTTATCTTCTTTATGAATACTTTCTGGATGAACAGCATTTCCTGACAGTGGATTTGGCATAAGTATTCAAATGCTATCACATTATACTAAATGATGTACTCAAAGTTGTTGAAGAAACTGCCTTCCCGTAGGAGAAGAAAATTTTGTTTATATCAGATGAGCAAAGAAAAGCTCATGCTTTGTATCGCTATCATGCCAAGAGAGATTGTTGCAAGTGATCTGTTGTTAATGTTGCCAGCATAGGAAATAGTTAAAAGGCAAAATACTGTAAAGTGCTGTGTTTATACAGCAACCCCCAGTTCTGTTGCTGGAGCTGTTCTTGTGAAGCAGAGCTATCCACTTATACTCATTTAACTCCTTCCTCACTCATCCACAAAAAAGCAGTACATGCATGTTGAAGAACACCAAGGCTGCAAAGTCAGGGGTCTGTTTCAAAGCCTGTGTATTTAGTTTAGCTGCAGACTTACCCAAAATAGCATACATACGACCTCGCTATTCCTTTTACATCATTCAGGAAGTAGAAATTGCTAGTATATCTATGCAACAGTTAATGCAGAATACTGGATGCTCGAGGAAGATTTTGTGAAGGCATTCTTGCTTGTTCCCCAGGAGGAAATAGGAACTGGGAGGGGGGGTTGGGAGGGGGGGATGTGCAGAAAGTAAAGCCAATTCACAAAGTCAAGTGGAGACTACAGCAGGATTAAAAAACTCCAAAGTGAAAAAATGCAAAGTTCCTTATGCTAAAAACACTGCTTCCTGAACACATTTTATCAACAGATGGTTTTAAAAATTTCTTTCTCTCAGTACGAATTTAAACGTTTCAGGAAGCTAATCTATTTCTTTTTTTTTTTTCCTTTTTTTTTTTTTTTTTTTTTTGACACATTCAAGTTTTCTCACAGTCTCTCAGCTGTGATTTTTAGCTTAACTACTCATATAGATTAGATCTGTGAAATATATGGTGCGGCTGTGTAAGATACTTCTTTATACCACAATTTATTTTTCACATGGAAGACATTTATGTAAAAGTATTTGGATATTTGACTAGAAAAAGGTTAAAAAAAATAATCCATGGCATAAGTATGACCTGTTCAAAGCACTCCTAGAAGCATTTGATACAGCCAGAATCTCTCAACCTTATTCTGAGCAACATAGTAGTAATCTGTTCGATGGACTGTTTTCCTTCCAGTGTATGCTGCTTCTAGTGTAGCAGTCACATTGACTACAAGTAATAAATAAATATTTTATTTAAAAAAATTAATGAGGATGTATGGATTTTTTCAGTAGTTTTAATGCAGTATTGTGCAGTGTTGTTCTTATCTGAACCCCAGTGGAGCTAACAGAACATTTTATGTTTGGTTTCAGTGGTTCTTATTGCAAACAAAAGCATCTTTTTTTCCTTCTTTTTCTTTTTTTTCTTTTTTTTTTTAAGGAAATACAAATATATTTATCCTCTCTTCCTCTCTTCACATCTCATGTTTTTCTCATTTTGACATATGGAAATCCAGAAATTTAACTTACAAAGAGGTAACAGGTATCCAGACCACACAAGCGCTTTATGGAATGCCCTTTGGAAAAATCTTTTTAAAATTTATATTTGAAGTACGTATTAGAAAAAGAAAAAGGGAAAAACAGAGGTGTCATAAAATCAAAGCAGTCAACTGGTTTAGTGTCCTGTGCATGGTCAACAGCAGATGGCATCACTTGCCTGCAGCAGACTTCCTTCTAAACCCCATATGTTAGTAGTTTGTTATGACCTAGATCTTGCAGCAACAAATACCCGAAGCATTTTATTCATTTTCAAGCTTTTCTGGGAAATCTGACCCATCTGGGAAAATATGTTCACACTGATCAGAACAAATTTTCATAAATTGTTCCACAAGAGATAATTGTTTTAATACTTGTCAAAGATTCAAACATTCTCTTTCCAACTATTAACCAAAGGTACTAGACAAGAGTGTAAATGTGGATTCTTAGCATTTAAGTTTTGCATACTTTTGTGATGCAGAGTTTAGAAATTAATGAACAGTAAGCAAATAAGGACATTTTAAAGAACTTGGAATCTTAAAATCAAAGGGGAAATCTATAGACAGTATGAGTTTTATTTGTCTAGACAGGTTATAAGGGTCAATATTGAAGTAGACTGTGTTTGAGCCCATTGGCACAGGCAACCTTTCTGTGTTCTCATTACTGGTTTATCAGAGAAACTTGTTTGAGAATTACTTGCATTTAGATGCTGACAAAGCAGGGTGCTGAATACGAATTTCTTCATGAAACTGAAAAATGGTTGCATTCAGCTAATCTGACTATCTCCTTGGTCATCACAGATGTTTCCTGGTCTGTGCCAAAGCTTGGGTATATCTATTAATTAGCAGTGTCTGTTGTTTTATCTGAGGCAGTGAAGTGTTGAGTCAGATTGCTGGTTCAGAGCAGGCTAGAGTGAGGCAAGGCTGATTTGAGAGCTTATCCAAGTGACTGCTTTCGTCTAACTTGATGCTACCTCTTCTCAATGAGGAGCCTGATAACGTGCAGAGAAAAAGGTCCTGTTCAGCTCATCATTGGGTAGCTCAGGGTCTTATGGATTTCCCTAATGTGAAGGCAAAGGGCAATGAGTTGAAGAAAAAAATGATGGCTTAATGAGGCTTATCATTAGTTTCTGTAAAGGTATGCTGGTCATGTCCTGCATTTACTTTTTTTAGAAATCTTCCAGTAAGCACAATTACAGATGCCTGTGCAATTTCACTTAGAACTCTAAGTGCTTAGAAGTAGCTTGTCAGGAATTTTAATGTGGTTTGGTTTTGTTTTTATCTTATTTCCTTAAAAAACAAACAAACAAACAAACAAACAAAAAAACTATGATAATACAGTACTATTTGGCTAGATGTTGTTGCATCATGCATTTTAGGAGAACTGTATGAGAGACTCTCTCTTACACCTTCTAGGAGCTCTGGAAAACTTTATCCTTCTAGGATGGACTGGGGTTAGGACCATAGTTAGGTAAATGCTATTGCCCTCAAGCAGGAATCTTGGAATATAAAGCCCAGGCGTAACTTGCTTTTGGACAATTGTGATGAAGGGAACAGCCATTCCAGGAATTCTAGAAACAGCAATTCCAGCTTTGCCCAAGGAAGAAATTAACTGTCTCCAGAATGCCCACTCTGGTTTAGTTAGTGTGGTGGATTGGCATTTGCCAACAGCCAAAATCCTACCCAGCTGCTTGTTTACTTGGTGGGAGCAGAAAATAGGAGGAACAGGAATGAGAAAGCTCATGGGTCAAGACAAAGACAGGAGAGTTGTTCGTCAATTACTCTTGCAGGCAAAAGGGACTTGACTTCAGGAAGATTAAACAAAACAAACGAACAAAAAAGAAACAAAGAAACAAAACCACAAACATTAAAACAACACCTTTTCCATGTGAGGGCTTTTCCATTCTCGGTTTCACTCCTTCATTCCAAACTCCTCTACCCACCCCTTGAGCAGCACATAACGGAGGATGAGGGCTGAGGGATTATGATGAGTCCTTTTGTGGTGCTCTTTCCACTTTTGTGGTGTTCCTTACCTCTTTTCCTTTGCTGCAGCCTGGGCTCCTCCACAGGCTTCAGTCCTGTTAGAAAATTCTGCGCCAGCATGGGCTCTCCACTGGTGGCAGTTCCCTCAGAAATATCCATCTGCTATGGCATGGAGTCCTTTGTGGGCTGCAGGGAATATCTGCCGTGGTGTGACCCTCTCCACAGGCTGCCAGGAATATCTGTTCTGCCACAGAGAACTTCCTACTACTACTTTCTCTGACCTTGATGCTCCCTCTCTTGTTTCTCATGCTTTTTCTTCCCTCCTCTCCTTCTGCGGTGTCTTCATCTCCATTTCAAGTAAGTTTTCAGTGATATTTGACTGTTGGGCTGTTGGCAACATCCTGCAGTGAGGCCTCTGTGGAGCTGGCTAGAGCTGTCTGTGTCTAATAGGGGACAGAGGCCACCTCTAGCACATGCCAACCTGCTGTGGCTACCGAAACCTCCATCCAGCTAGTCTTGCCTAAGTGCACTGCGGAGTGGGTTTGAATAACATTTCTTATAGTGCTGTTCTATGTACATTCAAGAAGTTCTGTCAACTGGTCAGAACCTGTTTGTTTTCAGGTAGAAAAGTTTGGGTAGGCTTGTGATAATTCTTGTCCACACTTGTGCATTCAGCCAATAAATTCACTTCTGAGAAAATCTACACTAAATCTAACAAATCTAGAAAATTTCAGTCTGTAATTCTGATAGTTTCAAAACAGATTTTCTGAATAGCACCTGCAAACACTGGATAACAGCACCTGCAAAGTATATGCACAACTCTTAAAAGAGTTTGATATTTACTTGCTCTCCTGATAACAAAAAGTCAGGGATGTGGAAGAATCACAATATTAATGAGTATTTAACAAATTAATTTTAAAGGCAAGATTACTGTGTCTGCAGCTATTATCTCATATTGTGAGTTTCCAAAACAATTTTAGAACTTTGAAAGAAAAAAAAAGGTACAAGACTTCAATAAAATAAATACTATTTTTTATATATATGTACAGTATATATGTATACTATATGATTATATATGTATACTATATGATAAATAAAAATATTTAATGCTTTATAAAATATATAACACAGTCTAATAAATAATAATGATAAGATAAAATAATAATAAAAAATAATAATAAGATATAATAAAGATATAATAAAGATACATATATATATACACTATATTAGAGTGAGACAAAAAAAATCAAAATGACAATGATTTGCAGACATATATCACCCTTTGTTTATAAAACATATCTATGGAAGTTAACAAGATTTTCCTGAATGGATTAAAACCAAAAAGTATATTTCCCACTAGTAGCATTCTAGCTAAACTGTTCTAGCTTGGAAATACCTAAACTGCTGTCAGTTTGGGAGCTAGAAATGTATCTATGACATGAATTAATGCATTGTGTCTTTATTCTATTTGCATTGTCATACACTCAGAATGACTCTCTCAGCCTTATCAGAGTAACTGGAGACTTACATTGGTCTGTGACCAAAATCTGGTCACATATCTCCTTCTGTTACTGAGAGAGCACTCAAGAGTGTAACTGCTTCAAAACAACTATTTAATGAAAACAACACAGCAACCATTTATAGGTCTACTAGAAAGAGCTTGCCCTTTTCTTCCTCTGATGGACTGGGATGTTGTGCAGCAGTTGTATCACATTATTTCAGTGTATTAGTAGAACAACAACAAACAAAAAAACTATGATAATGAAAATGGCAGTAATTTGCAAGACATACTTTTATTTTAGAACAAAAAAATAACCCTAGCAGATGGGAGGAACACAAATAAGAATGTTTTCTCAAGATCTGTTCAGAATAAAATATTGTAGTTTGATGGCTTTTCTACTTACATTCAAAAACATGAATGATGGAGTGTAAAAGAAATAATGTGTTTAAGATACAAAAGCAGAGACAGGTTTATTAGGCTGTTGCACCTGAGCCATAGCCAGAGAGGACTTTTGCTGCTTTCCCTCAGTGTCTAAGGAGATTAAGAATGTACCTTCACAATGTATTTGTCACATTTTTCACTCTAGCAGAACTATAATCTGCAAGGCTGGTTTGTGGCATTTTATGCAATTCCTATATATTTCTAAATGACAGTGTCTCTGCACCTAAATTAAAAGACATTTTACACGGTAATATTTGTGGACAGTGAAGTGCATAAGTTATTTTCTATACCATATTTTTATGGGAAGTACATCTAAGGGTTTAAGGCAGAATTTAATTAATTAGTTTTCACTTTTAATTTGCCAGAAGCTTATTTTATTTTAAACACACATTCTAAAATACACATTCTTTGTTATATATGCAGATATTTGTTTTTGTTTGTTTGTTTGTTTGTTTGTTTTTATCTCATGATAAAAACAGCTATAAACAGCTGTTAGTACTGTTCATTAAAATAATACTCTGCCTTATAGTAAAGGATGTAATTTTTTAACACAATATTTTTACCAAAAAAGTATATCAAGCCCTTTATATAACTTACCCATTCTTTTAACCACATACAATATACCCACATGTATTTTTAAATGTTGTTGATAGTACTGTTCTATTGTAAATGCTTGACTAAAGCTTTTAAGTTAAAATCAGATTCAGACCAGAAGATTTGTTCAATTTTGACAGTCTTAAATTTCACTGATTTAAGTGGGCTATGAATGCTGGGCACCAGTGGCAATCCAGGAATATCTGAAAGTGTTTTCCAGTTCTAACCAACATTTTGACAGTACAATAAAACCATATATCAACCATTTTTGGGAGAAAAAAATATATATGTATTTCCTTTGAAGCTGAAAAATAATATGCATTTTCACTCTTTACCTTTTTATGTTATGGACAGACATTTTAAACATGTATTCTTGTATCTTAAAATGATTATTCGAAGTGATGCACTCACCCTTTTTATACCGGGTAGAAAAAATGGTATAAGAGCTCCCTCTATTGGTTTTACTTAATATCAGCTTAGGAAAACCCAAAATAAATATCACCTTGTCAGTACTTCGTAAACATAATCAATTGAACAACTTCATCAAATTTTAAAAATCCTAATTTTATAGAAATAAAATTATGAATTTTGCCAGTGGACGAAGTATATAAAATATGATAATGCTATAGATTTATTTATTTCAGTTGTATTTACAAAAAAAAAAAAAAAAATCATTGCAATTTTAACAGCCTGATAAACTACTGGTGTATAAACAAACAAATCAGCATTTTCTGTTTGTAACTACTTTTAATAATTGTAGATATCAGAGCTCTCAAACTGCAGAAGTGTGGCTCACATAGTAATCTGAATTTCTCATCAAATGAGTATCATTCACATCTTCAAATAAGGATTTCTATTCTATGGCACCCTTGTGATATTTTATCGAAGTGATAACTACATAAATTCTTAGTAAAGGAAGGGCAGGACATTAGAAAATATTTAATATACAGCTATAAGCATAATTTAGGAGAGGGGGAAAAAATAAGGAAATTAGAGACAGTTTTTCTTGGACATCATGAAGTGTTTTTAGGTCACATAATTAATCCTATAAATCTCGTGAAGGTAAATGTAGTTGTTAGTAGTAGTAAGTTAACAGGTTTTCTTTCAAACAGAGTTTTTATTATTAAAAAGAAAACTGTATATACATATATAGATATAATATTTTAAGGGTGAAGGAGCCCATTCTCTTAGTTCCATTTGAAAGTCAGAGCCTACATTTATTTTGTGAAGAACACGCTAGAGTGAAGCTTGATACAGTTATTAAACAACATACCAGCTTGTATGGGCCTCTAAACAATACCCTACATGCAAAATGCTTCCTTAAGTACATTTACGCATCTCACCATTTCTTAAGCACACGTACATTTATCTCACCGTTTCCCCTTCCTCAGGTGTGGGAACATGTGCATCTTGCAGCTTCACTGATAAGTCAATAGGCTTTCCCTGGGCAGTAGAATTCCAGCAAAGTCTCTTTGGTTTCTCCCTGTGTGGATCGTCCATGGCATTCATCCAGTTGAGGGCAGCAGCGCTCCTCTCTCAGTGGAAGTAGCGCCAAGAAGCCATCACATTCGTATTCAAAACCTGCAAATGTTAGCAATACCTGTTTTTCTTACTTAAATGCATAAAGAGAAGCAAATTTCTGTTCCATAAGGGATGCAGGCAGTGAGCACAATTCCTATTCAGAGCCTTGCAGCAGCTGTGCTCAAATGACAGTGATGATGTGCTCAGATGTGTTCAGATGCCAGGAACTGGTTATTGATTCATGGGCAGGTGATTCGTGCTGTGGTAACTCTTGTATGGCCAGCAGCACTTCACAGTATTAACCAGCTCCATTGACAACACAATTTATCACAGGAGTTATATGACATCATATTATTTGAGATTTTGTTTCAATATCTAAGTGGTCTTCATCAAGAAATCAGCCAGACTGGCTGAGGTAGCTGGTGTTTGGGGTAATAATACATGAATCACATAATCACAGAATTTCTAGGTTGGAAGAGACCTCAAGATCATCGAGTCCAACCTCTGACCTAACACTAACAAGTCCTCCACTAAACCATATCACTAAGCTCTACATCTAAATGTCTTTTAAAGATCTCCAGGGATGGTGACTCCACCACTTCCCTGGGCAGCCCGTTCCAATGCCTCACAAGCCTTTTGGTAAAGAAGTTCTTCCTAACATCCAACCTAAACCTCCCCTGGTGCAACTTTAGCCCATTCCCCCTCGTCCTGTCACCAGGCATGTGGGAGAACAGACCCAACCCCCACCTCACTACAGCCTCTTTTAAGGTACCTGTAGAGAGCAATAAGGTTGCCCCTGAGCCTCCTTTTCTCCAGGCTGAACAAGCCCAGCTCCCTCATCCGCTTCTCATAGGACTTGTTCTCCATGAACTTGTCTATGTAACTAAACACAGTTTGGTAATATAGTTACTTCATAATTAATCTATAATTAGCATTCTGAAAGTTATGTCTGTACCAGTCCCCTGTTCAACATTTCTGGTGACTTAACACAGGACATATAAGCATACAAATCTATTGAGAGAAGTGAATTTGCTGATACTTTGAAAACACATTTTAAGCTCACAACAGAGAATTTACATCAAGGATTATAAAATAAATCTTTGTAGGCATTAGCATTTAAATGTGTGGCTTTCAGAGATGAAAATGAGGCTTATATGCATGCATAGGAGAAAATCGTTAATTAATGGAATGCTTGTGGTCATTATTGCTGTTAAAGACTGATTAACCAGTTTGAGACTGTTAGGGAGAGTAGTGGCCTGGAAATAATTCTCATTGTATAAACTCTGGATAATTAAGAATATTTTTCTTGGATATCACTGCTGTTACTCTGAATTTGCAAATTAGAGAAGAATTTTGCCAACAGTCTAATTACAGATGTTCCATGTTCCTGAAAAAAAAAATAATAATTAATTAATTTTAAAAAAGGGGGGGTCAGACAATGTATATATCAAAGATATATCCTCTAGTTCATATTTTGTGCTATTCACAAACCTGAGTTTACAACAAGAGTCTATTAGACTTACACAGAAAAAAAAAAAAAAAAAGTCAATTAAAATACCTATTACTGTGTTACTGTGTTTCCCAATTACTGTTATAGCTCATCTGTGAAAAGAAAGCCATTGATAAATTAAAATTGGCTTATGTGCCAATCCTCTTGTATATAATTGCTGGTTTCTTAGTTTGCACAATTAAAAATTCTATCAGCAAGTGCAAAAAGGGGACCATTTTTGCTTCTCAGAAAATAAATAGCTGTACATGTATGAGGAACTTACTCTTTTCTCATAACTATGGGCAAACCCTCAATCTTTTTCCCAGTGAGATGGGAAAGGAAAAAATACCTTCAAAATCATAAATAAAGCTCCCTTAATGATGGTGATTCCTAAAAAATCTGAGGATTTCTAACATTTGAAACAACACAGAAAAAGATAGGATGACAATCCAGTTTTATCTAAATCTTCTACACGGGAATTATTATTGTCTCATGACAAATTTTCCATAGTGGTAGTCTTAGGGTTAAAGAATTTCTTCTGTTTTCAGAAGAAATAGGTAGATTTAGCTGAGTAGATCTGTAGATCTGTGTCTCCCTGTGAGAAAGTGCTCTCATTACTGAGCAGAAGGAGGTCATTGTTGCCATCTGTGGTGTCTTTATTTAGTGCAGGTTCCACTGTGCACAAAGAACAGTTATGGGGCAATGCCCTGCATGTGGAATGTGCAAATAAATGTCCCATTTGTCCATTAATAGTTGTGTAACTGTTCATCATCAGGACAGAGGAAATCCTGCTTAGAAAGAAAAGTCTAGACTTTTGAGAAGCTCAGTCAGGCTCTTGAACATGCTCGTGTGCATATTGGGACACAAGGATTTAGGAATTAGAGGAAAAGAGCAGTAACTGTTAAGAGCTGAATTTTGGAACTGTGTGTTGAATGTGACAAGTGTGACGACTACAGTCTTTTTGCAAACCTTATCTAAGTAAGAATAGCTCAAAGGAAATTACTGCATTCCAATAAATCCAGATGATGGAAAAAAAAAAAAAAAAAAAAAAAGTTGTATCCCCATCAAACCCGTCTAATGCAGTAATTTCATGGTGCTGAACATTCAATGCACATCTAAGAATATAAGTGACACTAAAATGTATAAAAACATCTTATGTAAGCAAAATGTAGGACAAAAGCCTCCAAAAGGCCATTTATTATCTAAATGTGTATTTTATGGTTTGTACATTTAGTTATCAGAGAAATAAAAACAGGTGTATATATAACCCAAAGTTCAGAAATTTAAAATACTAGTCCAGAGAAAGAAAACATGGTGTGCTCTACTTTTGCAGTATTTGGCTAATTGCTTGTTCATGCTGTATGTGGGTAGATGAATTCTGTAAGGTTAGATTTAGTCCTGGGACTGTCTCTTCAAACATCAGAATCCTATTCTTCTCTAGGATTTATCCAAACCTGTAGTAACTCTTGCAGAAAATGCTGAAATTATTGGGAGTACTTCGTGCAAAATGGAGGGCTAGACAGTATTCTCGAATATGTTAGTGTGGTTCAAAAATAACAGCCTTCTTCAGAAGAACTATTCCTGATTTATACTAAAACAAATTACATTTAAATCTGTGGTATATGTGTTTTATCTTCTTTGGTTAATACAAATAGGATTACATTAAAAACTGTTTTGCCATCTGCCAGTTTGAAAAGAAATGCTGTTAAACATATTGTGTTTTTTTATGCAGAGAGAAAAGTCCAATTCTAATCAGCTAAGTGATCACTGATCATACAGGTGCAATTCTTATAGGAGATGTGTTGCTTAAAATGAAAAAGACAGCAAACAAAACTGCAGAGATGGTTAAGATTTAAATCTTATTAAATCAGTACTAGATACTGTAGATTACTGCAAGATAAAAAGTACTACAAAATATTGTAAAATACATAACAGAACTTAAAAGTGTCTGAGGAGTCTTAAGTTAAGTACAGTTTTTAGGATTTCTGTTATCTCAGAGTAATTTTTTGTGCATTTAAGTATGTTTTATTGCTGTGTTTTCTAAGCATAATTATCAGTTTGAGAATTAGCATTCTTTATTCTTTTAAAATACTGCTTATGCAGTCACTGAAAATATTTTCATATCCTTTGAAAACAATATGAGATTTGAAAAAGGATCCATTTTCAGTACATGTTTTTATAAGCAATGAAGGACTTGACTCTGAATAAACCTAATAATAATAATGATAATAATAATAACGTCTGTCAGGTACTTAATATTTCAGGAAAACTAATCAGGGACTTAAAACTATCAAATGTTTTCAGGGCTGGAGTCACTGAGAAGAGTAAGAAATACTATAGCAAGCATCAGAAAAAGTATCTTTAAGGTGGAATCCCTTCTTGTTCTGCCCTAACAGCAGTTCTGTAGTAACAATAAGCTGCAGAAAATACCATGTCATGTATTGTACAGTTTTCAACAAAGGCAGACTTCAGTTTAAAAGTAGAAAATTAGATGTGTCTGAAAAGAAAAGCACATATTATAGCCTAGCCGAAGAAAATAAATCTCCTGGGATGGGCAGCTTTATCATTATGTGTATGGTTCCAAAGCAACACAGATCACAACAACTGCAATTTACAATTATCATCTCCTGCCTTTTTTATGAGTTCTACTTTGTAATTGATCAAAGCAGGTGGGACCAGTCTTCCTTTGTCCCTTTTTACTAAGTCCAACATGCTTTCTTTACAATCCTCAGTCTTTCACAACCTTCTCTTTTTTTTTTTTCTATTTTGGCTGCATTTTTTTGCTTGCTTAAGCATTCTTAGAGCAGCTTATCACTACTGTGATTCTTAACTGTTTTCATTGGTGTGTACAAACATCAGCAGTCTTCCTTGATTGTTCTTCCTTGGTTGTTCTTTCCTTTTAGGAAGGTTCTAGTAAGTTCTGTGAAACTTTCGTAGTTCCATTTGATTTCTGATGTTGCTTGGAGGGACAGGAACCATTGAGAATCTTGGAAAGCCACACAGTTTCTCCTTCATTGGAGCTAGATAATAGCAAGTCCATGCGTCAAATATTCCTTTGACGTTATTCCCTTCTTCTACCCACAGAGCCATGTACACAGAAATATAACAAGACCTATTTTACAGTGGCCTCATCTATTTTCTTACCTCAGAATATGTCTGAGCATTTTCTTCCTTGGTGTCACTAAAATACATGGCAGAAGGTACATCCTTTCTAGGCAACATATGGTCTCCTTTGTCAGAAATTATTGTGAATCTCAAATACAAGAATTAACATGTTTTATTATGCAATATTCATTTGAACTGGACTACAGTAAACATGTATCTGCACAAACTGATAGGATTTTCCTTAAAACACAGTATCTAAGCATTTCTGGCAAAAGAGCTGGACTTCACATTTTGACTGGATTGAGGTGCAAGTAATGACCTCTAAATTTTGGTCAGAAAGAACCTATTTTACTAGTTCAAAAATGTATTGTCTGCTATGTGTCTTAAAGTCTTTGGCCTAGAATGGTATTAAGAAATCATTTGAGCATAGCAGTCCAGTCTAGCATTGCTGCAAATAATTTATTGGGTAAGTTGCTTTGGTTTCCATGAGGAAATCTGCAAGTCTAATTTTATTTCATATTCAGGAGGGTCTTTTGAAGCATCAGTTTAACCACAGGAAATTCAATCACTGTAAAGAATGCTAGCAATCTTTGTATTGTGAAAGCTTCGTTTATATTATTCATGGGCTAGAAATCTGAAAACGTGCTGAGAAAATGTTTTTCATTTCTTGGTAGTAGTATTCAGAAATGCCATTAGGTTCAGGTTTACTAGAAAAACAAGTTTCTGAATTGTCAGAAAATCCAGTCTGAGGGGTTGTTTTACCTTTTAACAGGACTATATAGCAAATCAATAGCAAGAAGGTCTGAAACTGAAAAGGCCCAGATCCTGACTCTTTGATCTTACCAGTTACTTCCCTATTGAAAACACCTTTGGAAAGGGTGCTGAAAACCTAATTCGCAGGTAGATCACTTCTTTTGTACTCACAGAAACAGATGAGTTATAAAAAGTTGTATGTTTATGCCCATGCAGAATCCTCAGCCCACAAAAGTGGCTGAATCTGAGTAAATTATTTTCTTAGTGTCTGAAGCAACTAATTGGACGTGTAGGATTACTCCTGATTTCAATTTTTGTTTTCAAAATTGTTATTACTGAGACACACTGCAAAGATAGTTTTTTTGAAAAAGATCTCTAAGCTTCCATTCTCCTCAGTGTTGTATCACATGATTAATATTTTAAACACTGGGGAAAAAAGGAAATTCAGGCAGAAGCTATAGAACCTAAAGACTACAACTGATTAGTTTCCAATTAGAGTGTTTCCAAAGAAGGGTGAATTATGCCTCATCCAGCATTTGTAACCTGAACTGTGACTGTGAAAGTGGCCCTGCAATCTCTTTATGCAGCTGCATCAGGACCAAAGGTAGCTGAAACAGGATGGCAAATGAATCCTTCAATCTACCAGAAAATGTTTCTTTAAAGCTTCTAAAGAGATGGAGAGAGCTCAGTCACTTATTTATGCCTTTACACAGGGGAATAAAAGGACCATGTAATCTTAGCAAAAACAAGCCAAGCTCAGCTGTTTTAAGCCCAGAGCTTTATAGAGCTAAAGAATTCACAGAATCACAGAATGACTTGATTTGGAAAGGGATCTTTAAGATCCTCTAGTTTCAATTCACCTCCCATTCACAGGGATGCCAGTAGATCAGGTTGCTCAAAAATCATTTTTAAATACAGTTTAGTAAAAACAGCTTTTTCATAATATATTTAGTAGTTTATGAAGTAGATTATTATGCAGTTGCTTGCAACAGTAGGAAGCAGATTTGATGACTGTCAGGTCCGTCCAGTCCCACTCCTAACTACTTTTCTTCTTTTTTGTTGCAGCCCGGAAGATGGTGAAATTCATCCTGAAATCTGTAGACTATACATCCAGTTGCAGTGTTGCTTAGAAATGTACACAACAGAAATGCTTAAGTCCATATGTCTGTTAGGATCACTGCAGTTTCATCGGAAAGGTATTGAATTGCACAAATATACAGATGTTGATTTAAACAAAAGAACAGTCTTTGGGGGAATGCTTGGGTGTTCATGAAAGACAAAGCACCAAAGTGTAAAAGGAACTATAGCACTGAGTCTTTTTAGTTACTGAAGAAAGCTGTATTTCCATTTCATTATCATAATTCTTACAGAAACATGTCGTGTCAGGCGTGTTGTGTCAGGCATATGTCACTAATGTCTCTGTAGTTTTGAAGTCTGATTTTGTTTTAGTATTTTGGATGACTAAAATGTCATCTCCCACGTGGGCTTCCTAGGAATTGTGTAAGGTGATATCTGACAGAGCTGATTCTGGTGCTGTGTTTCCAGCAACGTTATGTCAGTGTGTCAGCTGCTTTAGCCACACTGTCCTTTTGGGCTGAACCTGCCACAGTTCTGTCAAAGAAATCCTGATTCTCAGTGGTGTATGTTTTGCCTTTTCTAATGGTTAGCCCACCTGTAAGAAACTGCTGATGAACTAAAGGAATAAATAGTATTACTTGAAGAACTCCCTAAAATAAGCAGAACAATTCTGATCACAATGATAACTGTATTGGTATGGAAAAAAAAAAATAGTCTAGTAAAGAAACAGCTAAATCAACAGAAGCTGATTACTGCATAATTACCATGTTGAGGTATTTCTTGGGTAAAATATTTAATGGCAAGTGTTTGGTTGAGCAGCATGACGGTGTTAGCATTAAACCAATCCATTACTATATCCAGCAATGCCATCTTATAGAAAAACATGGATAAATATTAAGAGCATTTTATGATTAAAAAGCTGTCCACCTTTATAAAAATAGATACTAGATTTAGAACTGGAACCTGCCCAGTGGGGTATGTTTGTACACAAAGGAGATAGCCTTCATTAAGTGAAAACGTGCCTCTCTAGTAATTTCATGTTTCATTAGCCATCTGTTGGCTGAAATGTAGAAATGCAGGTAACTTACTGAAAAGGTTACACAGTAACCTCTTTATTTGCTAATGGGATACACTGATTGGAACTATATCTGTGATAACAGTAACTACTTTTTTTCCCAGGTAATATCTCAGACAAAGTTCTTGTTTTGTAGTAAACCTCATGCATTTCCTGTCATGCTGAAAAACATCTGTAATGCTTTTTCTATGTCTAGCTGTAGGGTACAGCTAATGCCACTGGTACTTTTTATTATGAAAATAAGTATTAGAGGTTTATAACTGCAGAATAGAACTTCTTAGTGATTTTCTCAAGTCAAAAAGAGATTTATAAAATTTAAAGTGGCAGAATTAACAGAGCTATCATCTACCAGCTGCTAAAATGAATCTTTTTTTTCTTTTTTTTTTTTTTTCTTTTTTTTTTTTTTAAGACAGAATGTACTATAATGTTTCCTAGCATTGGTTACAGTTGTCAAAGTACTTTATGTAACTACAGAAATTCTGTTGCCTGGAGTGACCCAAGTAACCCAGATGAGTCTGTGTCCCCTTTATATCTGGATGGTATCTACATGATTAACCTAAACTAAACTTATATTACATGTCTAAAGTTGGATAAGAAGAATTACAGCATCACGGTATGAGCCAACTCATTTCCTATCTGTCAGTACTTTTGCTATATGCAATACTCATTGGTTCCTCATCTCACCATACAGAAAGTCATGGTAGCTATTCTGCCATGGCTAAAGAAAATTATTTTTATCTTGCATCAACGTAGAGATAACAACAGTAACTTGGCTCAAAATTTCTGTGACATTCATAGAGAAAAATGTGAATAGGCCAAAATTGTATTATTACAAGGATTTTAATACATTGAATTGTGGAACATAGCTAATACAATGCTGTTTTAATATATGAAATACCTGGATATTTACAATGCCTATAAGTCTTGAAAAGGCATCATGCAACAAAGGAAATTCCAGTTACATGTTGATTACTTTTGCACTGTGGTGGTGGTCAAACATTGAAACAGCCTCCCAAAGAGGCTGTGAAATCTCTATTCTTGGAGATACTCATAACTGAGAGGGACAAGACCCGTTTGAGGCCTTGCAACGTGACAGAAGTTGGCCCTGGTTTCAGCAGGGAGTAAGGCCAGATAGCCTTGCAGACAATTTTGTTCTGTGATTCTACGTGTACCAAAACATATTATTTCCAAGAGAACAGAATAAACCATTTCTTTAATTTCTTTACTTCTGGAGAATGGTACTGCAGTGTAGGCAATATGCGTAAATTTATCTCTAGAAATTAAAGAGACAATAATTTCACCACTGTAAAATATATTGTCATATTGCTAGTAGATAGCTTTTACTTTTTTGTCTGTTCAGTTTTTCACCAGTTTTTCACCATCTGACAAATGATGCTAAACAAAATAAATTGTTTCTCTTGCCCATGAAGAGGACTACCCTTAGACACTGAATATTTCCAAAATACATTAACTTTGATAAATTCATGTCTGCATCTGATTTCTTGCCATATCTTGAAGCTTATTTTGAAGGTATTTTTTTTCCATTTGTCTATATTTTTTTCTCTAAACTGTTGGATAAGTGGTTTGTTGGGCAGCTAAACTCCACCACAATTAAAAGGCCAACAGGTTGAGATAAGGATATTTTAAGTAAAGGAAAATAAAAGAGGGAAAAAACAAGCACAGGCTATGCAGAGGCACAGAGAGAGGAGAAAAAAAAATCTCTACTTCCCATCAATGATCAACGCTCAGCCACACCCTGGGAAGCAGGGCCTCAGTATGAGTAGCAGCTGTTTTGGTGGACAGAGATTTTCATAACAAGAGCCACCCATCTCCTTCCCCTTCCCCACCTTTTAGTGCTGAGTGTGACACCACATGGTATGGAATATCCCATTGGCTGATTTACGTCAGCTGCTCTGGCTGTGTCTCCTCCTCACCTCTTGCCCACTCCTGGTCTGCTGGCTCTGAGGGGTTTGGAGGGAGCCATGGTGCTGTGCCAGTATTGCTCAGCAGTAGACAAAACATTGGTGTGATACCAAGGCTGTTTTAGCTACAAGTATAGAGCACACCACTGTATGGGCTGATGCAGGGAAAGTTAACTCCATCCCAGCCAAACACAGTACAGGTTTTTAAATCTCGTATAAGCTTTCACCAGTTTATATTCTTATTTTGGAGCCACCAGAGATTAAAGAAGAATAACATACAGACTGTTCTCACCAACCTGAAGTTAATAAATAATAATATGGGAACCGGTATCCTGACCTGGTACCTTGACCAGACATTATCAAATAAACTATAGAACAGATAAAGCTAAAGCAGTAATCTGATGCCCTTTTCCCAAGAGGAACACAGCCAATGATCCCTACTGGGAAACAGATGCTCTTTTATGAAACACCAAGCTGCAGTTCAAAGGGCTGAGCTCTGGGTATTTTCATTCTCTGTCTCAGCACTGATCTTCTCATCTCCCCTTATCTTTCTGTTCTACTGAACAAGCATTCCTACATGTACTGCATATTATATATCAAGCTTCCTGTACAGAAATTTCTTGCATATTTACAGTACTTCAGATTAACTTACTACTGTCATACAACCTCTGCTAGAAAAGTCAGACAGTCTGTTATTATTTATTTTTTTTGAGATGTAAGAGTCACAGTGAGGCCGAAAGCCATAAATATTTCCAGTTGTGTTATGCAGTAAGTAAACTGAGGTAAGTGGTCTCTGATAAATTTGGTTCTAAGATACATACACCACAAAAGTGCAGTGTTGAAAATACATTTTGATTGCAGAGTTCAATATTCAGAAGGTTTGCAAATGGCAAAATGAAACGTGCACTAGTACCCTTAATTCAATCTTTTTGTATGTATTATATGTATGTATTATGTCTTTGTTTATCTGTTCATGCACTTTATTATTCCTACTTTTCACAGTCCTAGAGGTCCTAGCTAACTAATACACCTGTTAATATTACACCAATATTTATGTGGGCATTCATCTGTCTTGCATCCTAATTGTTCAGTGCCATATATTATATTTATTGCACATAATTCTGTTCTAAAGGCATTCTGTTCTTCTGACCTTTCTTGGTAACTTATACCCTGATGTGAGTGTCTTCAGTACCTTGAATAGTGAGGTAGTAGCAATTTTTCCCATTGTAACTGAGGAACAAAGAGGGTTTAAACTGAAGGGTGCTAATTTAGAATTTGAGACTGCAGCATACTTTTTGTGGTGTTGTGTATATGTTTAGAGTAATTTCTCAGTAGCTTCAGTTGCAGCTGCAAACAAGGAGTCTTTGGGTTCAGCAAGCAGGTGCTTAAAAGTATTTTGTCAATAACTATTTTGAGGACCTGGGCTTAAGCAACTCAGATAGCAACTCATGAAAACTCTGGTTCAGAGGAAGGTATATAAGTTCAGTTTTCAGTGCAGCATTGTGTCTTCCTGCAGTCCCTAACACCATGGCTTTAAGGATCTTGCTGTCCTTTTTTGTCAGAACAGGATGACTATGGCAAACATTTACTGGTGACGATGACAAACATGGCAGATGACAGCTCGTGTTCCATCTCTTCAAGGAAATCTGAAACTTCTCACATTTCTTCTAATTTTTTTCTGCATTATTATCACACTCTGGCAGGACTTCTCTGGATAGAATCATCTTTCTCAGACTTTGTCAAGCAATAGATGAGTTCTCTTACCTGGGGCCTGGAGCTTCTATTCTAGCCCTGGTTTTGCTTTAATTTGTCCAACTATACCTTCTGAATTGTATAGCTTTGAGCCTTAGGAAGCAGTGTCAAACACAGGTCTTAAACCTGGTAATACTTTTAAAATCATGAATTATAGTTTCATGGAAAGCAAGATATTCTAAATTAGTTTCGGTACCTTTCTGAAATGTTTACAAAATTTGGCTCCAATTTCTTTACGTGCTGCATGTCTCTTTTGTTGACATTGCATGTTGCCAACATTGACTACTTTGTTGGTTTTTCAAACAAAACCTATCTTAGTTCTTCGATATCAGAGGAAATAGTTGACATATTTTCTGTGTATGGAGGCTGCTGGATATGATGATCCTTTTTCTCAACTAATAGTGAGATTCTCAAGATCCTACACTAAGAAAACCCAGAATTACCTCACAGTTTTAAGTGTGTTGGTGTATTTAGTCACAAATATTTTAGGCTTAAAGGTTTGGATTGATACCTCATAAAGGAATTCATTGCATCTGAATGTGTAAAAATAACAGATAAAAGATCTTTGCTTATTCATAGATATACACAATAATAATACATTCCTTTCATTGTAAGGAACTGTAAAATATTACTATAATCACTGAATCATTAGAGTATGTCACTGTAGAAGTATATGTTACTAAAGCTTAATGCCAGTACATGTTTACCTAGAAACCATTAACTTCTTAGGATCATTTACAAATATAATTGGCTTGTTTGGCTATGTAATTTATTTGGATCATCTATGGATATAATTGGCTTGTTTGGGTATGTAATTACATATATTAGAAAATGTTCTAAGAAATTCAAAACTGCAGATGGAAAGCATGCTGCTACCTAGTTATGCAGTATTGGATCAAGGTCCTAATTTTTCTGTTTATGGGACTATGCTTATACAACAAATTAAAGGCATGATGGGACAAAAATTTTGAAGGTTAAAATGAACTTAGGGTGTTTTTCAGAGTTCAAAATATGCTATAAAATAATTAAAGGTACCATGTCAAAGAAGTGTGATGTTTGAAAATGGTAGCCATTTATACCGAGATTGTACTAAAAAATTCACTGCTCATGTGTTGTAGTTTAGCCCTAGCTAGTGGAACGAAGGACAGAATCAGAAAGGTGAAAGTGCAAGAATTCATGGATTGACACAGAGACGTCTTACTAAGTAAAGCAAAAAACATGTGCACAAGCAAAACAAAACAACAAATTCCTTCATTACTTCCCATGGGCCTGCAGGTGTTCAGACACTCCCAGGAAAACAAAGCTCAGGGTAACAGTTTCTTGGGAAGACAAACACCATCCCTCCAAATGTGTCCCCCTTTCTCTTTCTTTACCCTGGCTGTTACTACTGAGAATGACACCACATTGTATGGGACATCCCTTTGGCCACCCTGGGTCAGCTGTCCTGGCTGTGTCCCCTCCCAGCTCCTGGTGCACCCCTAGCCCCCTCGCTGGCAGGGCAGCACAAGGTATTGAAACATCCTGGACTTTGTGAAAGCAGTGCTCTGCAAAAAATAAAACATCAGTGTGTTATCACCACTGAATTCATCAAAAATCCAAAACACAGCATGGTGTGAACCTCTACAAAGAAAATTAACTCTGTCCTAGCTGCAACCACGATATCATCTGGTTGTACAGATATTTTATTCTTATGGTTCAGAATCAGGTTAACCTAGTATAATGTTTGTAGCTTGTTGAAACACTAATGTACAACCATGGAGAGATAATTCCTGCTGTCAGATAGGATACACCCTTGTATGACATGGTCTCAAAGTCATATCTTGTCTTTTTCCAAAGATGTTTATACATGAATGATTTCTCAGAATAATGTATTTCTCAAAATATGTTAGTGCTTGTAACTTACATATTATTCATTCTTACCACAAGTCTTTTTGGAAGCCCTTAAGAAAAAGAAACACTCCTATTGCTGCAACTGAGATGTGTGAGCCGCTCTGAGTTGTATAATCAAGGGCAACTGACGGCAGAAGGATATCAACACTAGGATGCCTGAGTGGTAGCTACCTGAAGAAATTCTATAAATATTTAGATAAGACAGGGAGGAATTGAACACAATGGGAAAATTATGGTTACATGCTATGGACAGAATATACTACACTTTTGTGATGTAAATTTGGACTCTTTATTTCTTCCACTGTTGGTACATCAGAATGATAATAAATCACATATAACCGTGTATTACGTACCATACCAGAAATTCGTAGGATAACTGGTGTCTTTCCAGCATGCATTTTGTAATAGAAGCATACATTTCCTTAAAATAACACCTAAAAGTATGTGATAGATTATATTACAGATTACAAAAAGAAACTCTCAGTTTAGTGAAAGGATTTTTGTTTTATTTGGCTTTGTTTAAATTACATGCCATTTAGAAAAAGGAAGGATTGCTCAACAATCTCAGCATTCTGTTTGAAGACTGACAGATAGGTCAGACTTAGGGATCAGATGTGAGAAAAGAGAAGTACAAGTGTGGACAAACAAGCACTTAGAGCCCAGAGAATCACCATGTGGACACTGTGAAGAGGCCAAAATGAGCAGAAAAATCAATCAATCAATCAATCAATCAATAAATAAATAAATAAATGAAAAGTAGATGTGGAAGGAGGAACAAAACATATTTTCCTCCACAGACTTTCTGTTCTTGATATTAATATTTACAATGAGCCAATCTCTTGAGTTCTGCAGTTCCAAGAGTAGGTCAAGATTGAAATACATCAAGCTCGTAGCTGTATTTGCAGCAACACATTTCCTTTTTACTTTCTATGTGAGTCTTTCCTATTCACCATTTTATGTTCTCTTTTTCATTTATTTTATGAGTGATATAGTGGTTTTATTCTTAATTGCCAAATAAGAAGTCTGCCTTCTTAAAATGCTGCCTTCTTTTTCAGATGTGTTCTCTTTGATTTCTTTCAGAGATCTTTCTGATTCATCTGCAGTGAAATCTAACTAGCTTTGAGGGATCTATCATATATATATAAGTATGCATTATGCAAGTTTCTCTGGGACACAGGTGGTGATAAGTGGAAGGCACATAAGGTAGCATGACAGAATCAAATACAGAGGTCACCGTGGAAGTGGTAAGGAGCACAACAGGTGAGGGACATAAAGCACAGTGGTCACAGGTGGCGCATGTACCCTTACTGGAAGGATCATTTTCTATCTTATTTATCCTCATTCAAGTTGGAGCTTCAGCATTATTCAATTCATTTAATTTAATTTCATGCCAAAGGTGAATCTCCTCTTCTTAAATAAAAAGATATGCTGAATTAGAGGCTAGGAGACAAAGAATACATTGAGTTTTGTGTTAAAATATCACTAACAGTAAAAAGAGCCTCTGTCTAGTCAACTGGCACAAACAGCTACTGTGTGTCGACACCTCTGAAAACACTATATGCATGATCAAACTCCCACTGAAATTAATGAGTCTTTCCACTGAGTAAATAGAAAGTAAAACTTAGGTTTCATATCTCTTTTTAAGAATTGGTAATATACATGTAATACAAAGGACATCTTTACCCACAGTAGAAGTGTGAGAAGATTAAAGAGCTTTTGTTTCCCTACAGTGTGTACCATGTAGTACAAATGTTAAGCTTGAGTCATATACATTATTCAGGCAAAGCCTTTATTATTAGCTGACTCTTTAACTGTTTTCAAGTGATTGAGCAGATGCTCTGAAATTCAAGGAAAGCTTCATGAATTGCTCACAATACAACGGAATTACTGGTAAAGAGCTCTTTTCAATTGAAAGGAAATCTGTGCTGTTCATTCTGCTAAATCTGCAAGAGCCTTCCTTTATGCTAACAAAAAGAACATTAGTCTCAGTAAGTCTGTTCTTGAGTTAGGAAAAAAAGAGTCTTTACTGTTTTTTCATCTGGGGGCAGTATTGTTTCGATTAAAACACCTTTAAAGTCCCTGATCAATGCATCTAAAGACAAGGTTGTTCTTGACAGCATGTCACCAAAGTTTGGGTCAGAGTTCCAACACAACCCTTCAAAATAATAGCAGAATTAACTAATATCAGTTGCAGTAATAACACCTTGTGATAAAGTAGATAGTTTTTGTGGAGTAGCCCCCTTTTACAGAGAAGTGGTGAATTATTTGTAAGAGTATTTTGTGTTACAGGCTCCTTGTACTGAGAAAAGTAATGAATAGTGGAGCTTACACAAATGAACAATTCAGATTGCACAATATGAACTACCCTAATGTAACAGCATAATCTGCAGTTAACAACTAAAAATGATCTGAAAGTTACATTGTTGTGGTTTAACCCAGAGGGCATCTAGCCACCACACAGCCGTTTGCTCACTCCCCTACAGTGTGGTGGAGGAGAGAACAGATCAAAGGTAGAATTCATGAGCTGATATGAAAGCAGTTTAATAAGACAGAAAAGGAAGGGATGATGATGATGATGATGATGATGATAATAGTAATAATGCATACATACATACATACAAAATATGAAGCACAATGCAATTGCTCACCACATGCTGACTAATGCCCAGCCAGTCCCTGAGCATTGCCCCCATCCACACCCTATTTCTCATATATAAAAAAAAAATATATATATGTCCTGTAATAGGGATTGTTCAGCATGACACTATGTGGTTGTATGGGACATCCCTCTGGCCATCCTGGGCCAGCTGTCCTGGCTGTGTCCCGTCCCAACTCCTGGTGCACCCCCACCCTCCTCAGTCAAAGGGCAGCACGAGGAGCTGAAATGTCCTGGGCTCTGTGCAAGCACAGCTCTACAACAGCTAAAACATCGGAGTGTTATCAACACTGTTTTCATCAAAAATTCAAAACATGGCACCATACCATCTGCCACGAAGAAAATTATCTCTATCTCAGCTGAAACCAGGACATACATTTACAAAGCGATGCACAGTAAAATGTATAATCTAACAAGTAGACTTAGGCTGCTGTTCCACAACTAGTTGAGTCAGTTTGTTGCCACCAGAAAGGCTTTGATCCCTTGGTTTCTATCTCCCCCCTTACCTTGCCTTCACTTCTTCCTGCCTTTTGCTGCTTCTAGCCACATGACCAACCTCCTTCTGTCACATGCCTGGAACATGCTGGGTTCTTTACTGACCTGATTTAAATCAGTACAACATCAGAAAACTGTTCACTGCTTATTTTTCCATTTGTTGGGGTAATCTTCTACCATTTGATGGGTTGAAGTGTCTCACAGATGATCTGAAACAGAGGAAGCTAGCTAGCAGTGGATGCCACAGAAAGCAGCAGAGAAGGGACGGACACAGGACATATTTTTTTATATATATGAGAAATACATTATGCCATCTCTAGGAATCACAGTTAGATGACTTTTTTGGGGGTGAGAGGAAGAAGCAGGGAGAAGTGTCTCCTACTGATTTTAAAGGATAATGAAAACATTAACAAAATATTTTCCATGTTATAAGTAATATCTATTTTGCCATTCAGACAAATAGCTGAGAATTATTTCTTTTTTCAATGAAGGAATAATTTACCAGAATACAACAGTTTAGATAACCTTCCCAAAGAGAGATTTTTAAGGTCCAGGAATTTCTGTTTTTTTTATAAAGGGTTTACAAGAATTCTTATTTGCGATGTGGAGAATTAATATGGAATGGTCTGTAATCTTAGTCTCTAATGGCCAAAAAAAAAAAAAAAAAACACTTAAGAACCACTACTATGTTCTCATGTTCTCATTCTTGTTACTGTTCTTTGTCAAACCTTAAAAGCAGTTATTTGGGTTTGTCCATATGTGAAAATGTTCCAAGTTGCAAACATTGCTAGATGAAAAAACATTTACTATTCAACTTCTCAGTACCATTGTTTTAAACTTTGATTATTTTTTTTCTAGCGTAAGAACATTTCATTTGTTTCTTTCTGAAATTGATTACATCATTTTGTGAGATAACTAAGAGAGGAAAAACTTTAATTTCTCAGTAATGTGTTTGGAATGAACTCCAATTTGAAATTTGTTATTTAAATGATGCTTGCAAGTAGAATTTGTCCAATCCTATAGTTGTATAGTTGTACAAGTCTGTAGTTGATGATACAGTGGGTGGGTTCCACACTGGCTGTCCATGAGAGGTTTGCAAAAATACCAACAAATTCCCACAATACCTAACTCTCTTGCATGCTCTTGCATAGTCCACATCCTATATTCCGTTCTGTCTCTGACAAATGCCCTGGCAGATCTGTCATGAAGCCCCCACTCAGTTCCAACTACATTTTATTTTCATATAGTAAGCATGAATTAGGTAAGTATAAGCATGGAAATTCAGAACATACGGCATATTGGACTGTGAATAGCAGCAGCTATGTATAGTTATTAACATCATCAAGTATGAAACCGCACATTTTTGTCTTTTGCTTTCCCTTAGTACTGCAGTAATACTAAGAGACATGGATTACAGTGTTCTTTAATGTGAGAATTTTTGAAGTTGCTTTTAAAATGTATGCTCTAGTTCTCTATTTATTTTGTTCTGTTTTGTCCTGTGGTCCTTATTTTATGTTACAGCTGCTGGAATTTAACTTAAAATCTTTGTGTTACTTATTAAGTAAAATTTGAAGCACCACACATGCCAGCATAATATTTATTATTGTGCAGTTTGGCAGGAGTAAAATACAGCAGCAACGTGATTAACAGATTGGTGTGGCCTGCTCTGTCTCTGAGTGTTTCTTACTCAGAATCTGGATTCACAAATCTCTCTCATTTATGCTGTGTAAGATCAAAACCAAAACATCAATGATATAATCTGAGTGTACATTTTAATTTATTAATAACAACATTACATATATTTTAATATTTTAAAGGAAAAGATCCTTGTGCCCCACCCAAGATCATGGATACTAAAGTGGAAGAGAGCTCTGAAGTACCTATCTTGGAAGACACATCATCATCACCAACAGATATTCAACATTTATGGCAGGTTTCCACAGATATTGAAAACACTGAAAGGTATGTGTAGCATTTTATTCTTAAGTAAAACAAATTTCTGTCTAGGGTTTATTTAGTCTTTCCCAATTAGGCAGCCATTGTTGCTACCATAAAAGATGTTAGTAAATTAAATAGCTGTTAATATTTTTGTTATATGTAACATATCTGAGAGCAGATCCAAAAAGAAAGGCAGACAGAAGTGACATTTTTAATTTGGCTAATTAACGGAGGGTAATTGTCTAAAAGAAAGGGCGGGAAACTATGGTGCTCATGGAGCAGGATCTCTAAAAGGGAGAGCTTCCATCTCATCTTAAGTGGCTTCAGATTTTGTATCTAAAATCTGCTGGCCTGCAGTTCTTTATTCATCAAAAGAACAGAATGTACATGTAGTCCACATAGTTGCTTCTGCGTAGCGTTATGAATGTGGAAGCCTTAGGAGGGGAAGGAGAAACCATCCACAAGTGGACTTCTGTTACCCTCTTAGCTGCAGTTGGAAAACAAAACTGAGACCCTTTACTAAGGAGTAATCCTGATCACTAACATTTCTTTGTAAAAATATCTTTTTGATGGTTTTGTATTTTAAGCAGCTGCTGAGATTGTAATGGTTACCCTGTTTACTTGTATAAAATATCTGTTCTATTGAGTAAATTTGTAAATATAACTGAGCAATGAGAAAGACAGAAGTAAGAAAGAAATGCTGCTTCATTTCTAAAAACCGTGTTATATGTAGATGAATGAGGCAGGACCACATTACTTTTAAATCCTGAAAGCCTTAAGAGATTTTGAGCCTGCACACAAAATTGCTGGTCTGCTATCTATCTGTAAAACAGGAACCTTTTTACAACGTCTGGCCTCTCTCAAAATGTATCTTTATGTAACTTGCTTTGTGAGATGGTATTTTGTTAGTATATTTTCCTTCTACTGCAAATGTCACACCAAAGGCCTCCTAAGAGGAGTGAAACAACCCTGTTTCTAAAATTTTCATTTAATGGCCAGGGAGTTTTAGTAACACAGATTGCCTATATGTATGATAATTGCCTTTTAAACAATGAAACACATTCGTGGCACAAGCTATAAAATTCTGATACGGTTAATATTAGTGTTTGTGCTAACTGTAAGGCATATTGTGCATTTTGCCACATGGGATCACATTGTGTCCACCAATTCATTTAATATTGAATATTCGAGAGCCAAAATGGGTCATAAATTTGGACTGGAAGCTACAAGTTGAAATCAGTCGGGCTTTGAAGTACATCCATATTAAATCTACTACCTTTTATTTTGGTATGCACTTTCTGATACATGTATTTCAACCATATGCTTGCCCAATACCTTTCTGTATTATTTAGCTTAGTTTATTGCCTCATTATTTCAGCATACAAAGCTATACTGTGAGCAATTCACCATTTAGAGTCTTCAACTGCTGTTCTATTGTATCTCTTCCAACTTTTGTTTCTACAGAGATATGAGAGAAATGAAAAATCTTTTAAGCAAACTCAGGGAAACTATGCCTTTACCACTGAAAAATCAAGGTAGGTTTAACATTTTCTTCATGTAAGGCAAATTAAAATAATTAAAGGTTTTACCTTCCATTAGACCTGGAAAAAAAAAATCTATTTTGTTCTTGCTCTTTTTTTTTTTTTTAATAGAAGTTACAGAAAGAAAAATCTGGGTGTAATCCCTTCCCTACTGATTCAGTAGAGACAGAATTTAATATGTGAACTTTGTCCTCTTGAGTTTTACTTGAGAACATAACCCTTTAAAGTACATTATTCTGGAAGTTTATAGGTATCTGCTATCTGTAGATAAAATAATAGACTTCTCCTGGTGAGATGGAGGTAACTGATTCCCTGTCTCAGGAGGCTTTCTTTTTCAAATGTAATGAAGGAATAAATTGCACAGACTATCACTCAGCATGATAGGGATCATGCTGAGTGATAGGGTTTACCTCTGCAAGGTCTGGAGCTTCTGTATCATGACTCAGTGATAAGACACTGACCCTATACAGAAGGGATACTTGCCTGGAGACTGCTGATAGCTTGCTTTTCCCAGTAGTCAGGTATGAGGCGTCCTATAGCACACTGGGAGCAGGAGGATTTCCATCTTATGCATGTATTTAGCAAACATGCCTCCATTTTGTGGCATAACAGTCAAATATTTGGTACCTATAGGGACTGTCTTCATGTGAAGAACAATGAAAAGATAATGATTTCCTTTTTTGTTTGTTTTTCGTTTCTTTTTCATAATGAGTATTTCTTAAATGCTGTGTAGTCTAGCAGCTGATGAAGTACACCTAAGGTGTCCTAGAGCTTGTCTCAAGTAACTAAGCAGTCTAACATTCATAATAATGTGTAAAAAGATAAAGGTAGAATGGATGATTTCATCATACAAGTACAAGTTTATGTCAGGGATAGCTTGACAAAAGAGAAGGGGAATTGCTTAGCAGAAGAACAACATGGACCCATTAGAAAGTCCAGAGGAGTGCTACAAAGATGATCAGAGGGGTGGAGTACATCTGCTATGAAGCTTGGGTTTTTCAGACTGGAGAACAAAAGACTCCAGGGAGACCTTACAGCATCCTTCCAAGTACCTAAAGGGGGCCTGCAGGAAAGCTGGGGAGGGCCTCTTCGTCAGAATCACAGTACTGCAAGGGTTGGAAGGGACCTCAAGATATCATTGGGTCCAACCCCCCTGACAAAGTAGGTTCCCTAGAGCAGGTAAAAGGGAGTGCAGTGATAGGACAAGGGGCTTTAAACTAGAAGAGTGTAGGTTTAGATTAGGTATAAGGAAGAAATTCTTTGCTATGAGGATGGTGAGGCTGTGGAAGATGTGGATGCCTCATCCATGAAAGTTTTTTTGGCCAGGTTGGATGGGGCTTTAAGCAGGCTGGTCTAGTGTGAGGTGTCCCTGTCCATGGCAGGGGGATTGGAACGGAATGATCTTTAAGGTTCTTTCCTACCTAAGCCATTCTGTAATTCTGTTATTCTGTGATTATAATGCATGATATTGATGTGCTATTGTAAAGACTGGGAAATAGTCATAAAGTCTGTGCCTAGCCTAGAAGAAAGGAGCACGGTAGAAGAAAGAATGAAAAGACACATTTTGGGGTATAAAGCATATAGAAACGTGAATTCAGAACAAAGACAAAGGCATACTTAATTCTCTGCAGTCTTGTGTCTATACTAGCCTTCAACACTGGCACAAAAATCACTGATCACATATGTGGCAGGCTGGGAAACATGTTAGAGTTTGAAAGTTCTGAGACATGCCTCATGATCCAGTAAACATGTTTTTGTTTTTGTTTTTGTTTTGTTTTGTTTTGTTTTGTTTTTATTGTTTGTTTGTTTTTGTTTGTTTGTTTTGTTTTGTTTTCTGCTCCCACATGGCACAAATATTATTGTAGTTTACTGCTGACCTCAGAACTGATGCCTCAGAAATGGCCAGTTATACTCATTATTAATACAGAACCTATTTTTTTAATATTCTAAGACCTTTGATAAAATTACATTAAAGTATATGTAAATAGAGCAAATGAATAGCACTATAGGTAATTTATGTGGTCTGTACTGTAACTTTTGCTTTTATGTGAATTACAAGCATGGTTTATGAGATGACTGAATGCTATTGAATGAGTTGGTCTTTACAAGACCTGATCTTGCTTTCATTTAATTGAATGTTTCACTTTTGACTTCAACAACAGCCAAAAGGGTTAAGGTTGCAAGCCCATTAAAGCTTTACATAATGTTGATGACTGCTTGCAGACCTGTTTTTTGTATGGAATCATCTTAAGTGAAAGCAGGGATGTTACTATGCTAAGAAGTTGATGTGATTTGTAAACTTAGGAGCCATAATATTAAATGACGTCTTACTTACATTCTTAAGCATTTGTTTTACAGTGGTGTCTAGAGCCTACAACCAAAACTACCTCATGTGGTAAGAATAGGAACATTCTTGTATTCATTCCTGAGCACAATATGCTTATTAGCCATAGTTCTTGGTCTGAAACACTACATAAAGACAATCAAAATTAAAAGTAAATTCTAAAGGTTTTTCAAGATTGACAGTGCATGCATTCAGGTAAGTATAAGCATTTTGAATTAATTTAAAAGGAGGCGTCATTTCCTTAAGGTTGTGTCATTGAACTGGTATTCGTCTTGCCAAAACTTCTGTTGCATTATCAAGGAAATCCTGATAGCATTTTAAGACTCCTGTAAAAAGTTCAGCATATTATTTTCTCTATGCCTAGAACAACAGGATCTAGTCCTTGGTCTTGTAGGTGCTCTTAAGACACATAAAAGATATAACCTGTTTTGTGAGTGTGCATGTTTATATTAAATTGTGTTGTGTTTTTTTTTTCATCACAGATGATAGCAGCCTCCTAAACTTGACTCCTTACCCATTAGTAAGAAGACGGAAGCGAAGATTCTTTGGACTGTGTTGTCTTGTCTCAAGTTAGAAGATTAAATACAGAAACATGAAGAAAATCATAACTTCGATTAAACCACTGTCATAATGTTCTTTCATCACTGAAAAGAAGAACATTACTACTCTTGATTATAAAATATATTTTCTATGCTGGCCTATTCCTTTTTCTCTGTTGTTCCATCCCCCTTTTCAAAATAAGGGTTTTAATAGTTTAAAGTTATGGTGGTCAAGAATCAGTTGTGGAATAGATCTAGCATAATTAAGAATGTTTTTAAAATTTTTTAAAGTATGTTTTGCATGCTTACTTTCAACCACTGAGAGAAAAAAGAAGAAAAAAAAAAAAAAGAGAAAAAAAAAACATGAATTATGGTTAATAGGTCATTTTTAAGTTTTCTATTGTTTGAACTACAGCAAAAAGTTTGTGCATAGTACAGTATTCTTATTAGTATCATATTGAAATACTTGATCATATTCTAACAGTCTTTAAGCATAGAAAACTATTTAACAGCAAAAGTATTAAACTTCTAAAATATTTAAACAATATTATAACAGAATTTGCACAAATCTCCAGTCGCTTTTTGTGCTCTCATTCATAATTAGTCTTCCACTATATCTCAATTTAAAAGCTTCATAGAAAAATATCTTAATTTATGATACACGAAGCATATATAAAAGTATTTAGAACTTGTAAATACAGAAAAATCATAATATCTACATACTGTACAATGCATAGAAGTAACAGATTTCCTTTTAAGTCAATAGTATCTCTACAGGCTTTGGGGAAAATAAATAAATAAATAACTTATTAAATGAAGATGTAGTAAAATAAACAATGTAAAACACAACAGCAACCCATTTTGTTTCCAATAGAATTTAAAGCATGGTGTCTGCATATCACTAAGTATAAACTCTTATAGGGCATGCCAGAATTATCTCAGATTGTAAGATATTAAACGTTTTACATTGTTAATAAAGTTTTTTATTTAAATTATCCTGTGTCTAGTTATATTGCCAGAATATGTGTTTTTGCTAATTTTATTGTCAAAAAACTATACAAAGCTTTGATAATTTTTTTAATTTCAAGATGTGTGTTTACAAGCAAACAAAATATTATAATGAATATATGAATGCTAAAATAACAAGAAGTAGCAGTAACAGATAAGAATACACCAGACTTGTACTGATATTTCAGGATGGTAGGCAAGATACCAGAAATAAATTTGTGCTAGATAGTCACACTAATAAGTAACTATCATACAGAGCAGGTCACCTTGCCCATGTAATGTATGATGAAGGTGACTTTCTTCCACTCCATCATGACCCAGCATATTAACAGGAACCAAATTGCTTCTTACTGTATAAGGGTTTAGTGATGGATAAGGAGGAATTGTTTACTTGTCACAGGAAACACCTACACAGTTATATAGTCTATGTGTTTTGTTTTAGGCTGGTTGGTGGTTTATTTGTTTGGTTGGTTTTGTGTTTTTTTTTTTTTTGTTTGATTGGTTTGGTTTTGGTTGTTGTTTTTTTGTTTTGTTTTGTTTTGTTTTTGTTTGGTTTGTTTTTTTGTTGTTTTTTTTTTGTCAAGACAGTCCTCAAAACAGTTTATTACAGAAAGCTATTAACTGAATCGTATCTGGCAGCTATTACATTTGCTCTGATTCATTTTTCTACCATTTTTTTTCTCATGAAAATGCTGAAAAATTTTTCAGCTCTCTGCTGAAAAAGTAAGAAAACATGCATATTGTCAGAAGCATTAATGTACTACATGGCCAAAAAATTGAGATCTAATTTAATCCAAAGAGAGGAAGACAGGATTTTTTTTTCTTTCTGAACTGTGATTCCATCAGAGGCACACCATTCCAGTTTCAGGAAGCCATGAAACAGAGCTTCCAGCATTTCCCTGAGAGATTATTTTTCCTTTCATTCAGACACAGCAGACAGTTTTTGGTTGTTCTTGTTGTTGCTTTTTTTCCAGGTTGTAGTCATCTGCTCACCTTTCACTCTTCCAGACAGAAAAAAAATATTTTTGAATAATCACCCCAAACAAATCTTTTAAATGCAATGAGGACAAATGCATGTAAAAAGAAAAAAAAAAAAAAATTAATAGAAATTATGTGTTTCCATGAGTAAAATGAATTCCATCTGAGGAATGTGTGAGTACATACTTCAAGAACACATAGCTGCAAGCACAACTGTATTCTTTAAATAGTACAGAAAAGGTAACTCCAATGTGTTTTACGATTGCAGATCACATTCTTCAGAGCATACGACATTTAACATGAGAATACCCCTATGTGGTCACAAAACAGTGCACATACAGCATGTGCATGTATTAAAGAAGCATGGAGTCAAAATCCACAAATCTATGACAATTTCCCCACAGCAATGTCTTCATTAATTGGATACTAGATTTCTGTAAAAGTAACAGAATGTCCAAGAGATGGCAGCACTGACGTGTTTCCATTGAAAGCCTTCCAACTGATAGATGTGCTCTATACCACCATCCCCAGAGAAAGAACGGGATTTACAACTAAGAGAACTGGAAAAAAAAACAGCTCTTGATGTTTCATGGTTATTAAAAAATACAATTTGGGGTGATGATCTGTAACTACAGTTAACCAATTAATTTTGATTCATCATAACTTAAAGAAACAGACAGACATTATTTAATCAATCCTGTAGACATTAATGCCAAAAAAAAAAAAAAAAAAATGAAGACAACAATACTGTGTATGGAGCAAGAGAGAAAGAGAGAAAGCAGATGGCCTTTATACAATACAAGCGTATAGTGTTAATTCTTTAAAATCTTGTTATATTGGTACATACACAGAAATTGCGCTATCAGGTCAGTGTGGTGTCTTTTTTTAATAACTACTTTCAAATAAAGGCAGATTAAGCAGTAGGCATGTCTAGTGCAATACTTGCCCAGCTCTTGTCACATGGATTTTAACATGCTATGTTACATGACAGTTCATATCTCTGTATCTTTATTGAATTTATTGCAATGGAATATGTATTAATGAGAAATATGTATACATGTCAATTAATTATGCAAAACTCTCGACATCAATCTTATCACAGTGAGTTGCACAACTTCGGCTCATCCTGTGATGGAAGATTTATGTACGTTGTCTTTAACGGTTCTAAGTCTTTTCTGTTCTCACTGTTTTGAAGTGAACAGTAATATGCACATTCTTGTACCTTTTGTTATTCTGTAAACCTTACTTGTTCCTCTTCTAAAGAACTAAAGACTGAACTAAAGACAACTAAAATTTCAACCTTTGTTCATTTTGAAACCTCTCCATAGTTCTAATCAATTTTGCAGCTACTCTTCATTCCCTGTTATTCCTTTTTAAATTTACTGATTCTAACGGGCACATGCTTTCACTTCCAAGCCTAAAGAATATTGGTGATTGGGAGCTAATGGATTGTCTTCCAGTTATTCTTTAATAGATGATGAGCATGATACAAGGCCTAGCAAGTATCCAAACTGAAGAGGCGCTAAGGGATAAACTGCCCTCTTCAGGAATACAGAGGATTGTCTTTCAATAAAATTTGAAAAGAAAAAAAGGTACCACAACTCTTCTGCATGGTAAGAAACAATAAGCATAATTCCTGCACCCACCAAATCTTTCTTGTCAAGGCTTTGCGCAAAAAGCTCCATCTTTTCAGACCAAAACCAAATCCTTTATAACCACCAATCATTTGTATTACCTTTCTTCTTTTCAAAGATATTTCATATTGTACAAAACGCATGTCTAAATACTCAGTTATCTATGTACAGCCTAAGGCCTTCAGAACAAAAGCAAAATACAGGCATATAGAAATAGACAGTAAATACATATTGAAGATTTCAGTAAAATGTTGTTTCTTTGACTAGTTAAGTCTTATCACCTTTTATCACTCAACAGTCTTACTTGGGATGAGACACAATACAAAGACACTTATTTTTCACCATAAGACAAGTATATAACTATAAATTAAAGGAAATTCAAGAGTTTGAATCCTAGAATTCACCAAGACTGCTTATAGTAAGGCTAGGACTGCTGCAAGAGATATTCAATATGTAACCTGAAACTTATTTTATCTGAAGCAGATTTAGAGACTGCAGACATAAAGACAGAAAGTCAGTGGAATGAATACAGTAAAATAAATGAAAACAGAGATATCTCAGAACAGTATTAGAGAGCACAACAACAAGCTTAACAAAACTGTTTTTGAGCACTGATATCATATTTACTTATCCCCTGAGGTTAACCTGTTAATATGCTGTCAAGGAAAATTCAACTTGTAGTCAGGCACTAGCTTCTTCACATGTGAATGAACAAGTATCATAAATGTAAAAGAAGCAAGGCTTTGAATTTAACAGATATATAGCAGTGAAGTGGGTAGTTGGGGGTAGGGTGGAGAGAGAGAAAGAGAGAGAAAGCTGTGAGATTTGACAATATCCAGATAAATGTAATAAAACTTTAAAGAATACCTTTACTTTCCCATTGTGTCAGAAATAAAGAGTAGTCAGCAAGGGATAAATACATCAATGATTTAGAAGTGCCTGGTGACGCTGCACTTGCAATATGTTGCAAATATTGACCAAAAAATATATACACAGCATATTTTTCATGCAACCTGTGAGGTAACTGCAAAAGTAGAACTATACTAGCTTCTATGTCAGTATTTTATAAATGCATGTGCTGTTGAGTCTATATCTATTTACATATAATTAATAAGAGGGACTTACACTCCAGAAGCATTGCTGAATTGTTCATATTTAATGCATAAAATATGTAGATGACTTTGAAACATTACACAAACTTGTCAAATGTGTCAAATGTCCATTATAAAAGCCTGAATTGATTCTAAGCTATTAAGCTATCAGTAATTCCTTAAAAATGGGTTGCTAATACAAAAGTGCATATATGTGGGCTCCTGGAATACAAGGAGTAGGGAATACCTTGTCCAGACTGGGGAATGGAAAAGAGAAGAGGCAGTTAGGGAATGCTGGCCCAGTTCTTCTGTTAACAGCCTGGAGTTATTCACTCAGATGGCTGAGAGAATAGCAGTATTCTCCAATTCTTAACAATAGAAAACTGCTATCCACAAACTGATTTCAACTGATTCTGATTTAATATGGTTAATAAAACCATATTAATATATTCCCTGCAGCTGACAGGGAACAGTTCTATGTACATCCACTCAAACTCCTGTTGCAAAAAATGGACAGAAACCATTGACCTCAGCGGATGGTGTGTTGAACCCTTCAGGAAAGCTAAGAACAAATGGCAACATTTTCAGGAGTCAGAGAAATCTGCATTTGCTTCCATAAGGAAAGCAATTAACCTGACTGTCTTTGTGGGACTAGAAACAAGAAGAGATGAGTTTATCACAGCACTGCCCAGCTCAAGACCCTTGGCTAACAAAGCTGAATCTGGAATTATAAATTGGTGGTTGGGTGCCCTATAAAATACACTGATCTTCAACACCTGAAGGCAGCATGAAACAGGAGCTGAGTTGCATAGTCCTGTCACTGGCAGGCACAGACAGAAACAGAACATAAGATGCAAACACAATGATTTAAAACAGAAAACTCAGGTGCTTGATCAGTGATCATTTCCAAAATTAAAGCTTTGGTCTTTGGCTACTTAATTTGCCTAAGATCTACTATGTTTTCTTTTGGATCTGGTCTAGACATGAGAGAATGGAGCAAATGTCTTATGCTCTGATTTGGGACTCTTACCCACTTCTAAATGAGATACGGTTTGCAAAGTAGCTGCCAGAATGTGATTTTCTTTCTCACTAGTATTCAGCTCAGCCATGCATGTATGATCATTAATAAACTATATCCTAGCTAAGATTGATGAAGTTATTTTAAGCAACAACAAAGCTACTGTAAAGTGTTTTCCTACTGACACAGAGCTAGAAAAAAAAAAAAAAAAAGGGGGGTGGGGAAATAAAAGTGCAACAGACTTAGATCTTTGTCAAGTCCCAGGCAAGACTCCAGTATTAGCCCTCCTTGTCATGAAAGACAGTCCAGGAGCACACTGAATTTTACAACATAAAAAGAAATATTTTGAAGACGACCTCAGAGAATCTAACAGCGACCAACTGTTTTTTCAGGTAATTTCTATATACTGGTAAATACTCAGAGACAGGGAAGTTAACGAAATAAAGAGTTTTCTGACAGTACTGTTGAGATTTTACTTATTCAAAGTTGGAGTATTTTGCAGACAATCATAAACTCATTACAAGAAAAAAATAAAAGAAATTTGGGTAACTATTTAGTTCTTTTCTAGTTGAAAATACAATATAAATAAAATAAAATAAAATAAAATAAAATAAAATAAAATAAAATAAAATAAAATAAAATAAAATAAAATAAAATAAAATAAAATAAAATAAAATAAAATAAATACAGTTTCTCTGAAATTATTAATTCCTACTACTAATTACACAATAGATAGCATCTTGCAACTATTGAAGGAGTTCTCAAAAAGCATTCATAAGAGGCAGCCCTGTAATTCTGAAGCATAGTTTCAGCTCTGTAGCTTGTAGAAGACAAAAACTAGTCTTGAAATTAAAGAGGTTAATCTAAGTGTACCCCACATCTCTCCCAAATTATCTAAGTACAGAAGCAAGATAACAAAAATATTTTTCAAAAGATCAAAAGATTTTGATTAGGAAAAGCAAGTAGAAATTGAGCATGAGTGAACTAATTTACAGTGTAATTATTTTGTTTGTTTGTTTGTTTGTGTTGGAAGCAAGTTGTCAATATTTGTAATTCTTATGCAACTGAAGGAAAAAATATATATATTTTATTTTTTAGGATATGTTATTTTGATATCAGGATATAACACCTGAATTTCAGTTTATGTTAAATAATGGGATACTGGTATCTACTAGTTGTAGATAACTTAGAATCCAGGCAAGTAGAGACCATATTCATAGAGCTTTTTGCAGGTGAAAAAAGGCAGTTGATAAGTAAAAATATATAAACAATGCTCTTCGAATAATCCTATGTTCAGAAAAGTACTACCTGGAAGCCCATCACTTTCAGTTCCAGCTTTTCTTTGACAGTATAAACTCTCTCTGATCTTAACTCTGATTCTGAGATGAGATACTACACTCCCCAAATGTCAATCCAGCACATCACTGAACAGTTATGTTTATTTCTCAGATCAGTGTCCTGTATGCTATGATTCTTCATTCCAGCATTCAGATAGGAATTCATCATGTCTCCTATTTACGGTGATATTCTACTCCATCCTAACCTGTTTTTAGTTACCATCATGGCCATCACATTTTGATTTTCTTATATGCAGGATTCCTACTGGATGTACTAGATACTGTCTTTATCTTCTGTGCATTTAATGATCTTTCCTGAGCGAATATAAAGGAATGACAGAAGTATCAAAGGTCACACAATAATTAAGAGGTTTGCTTTTCACATTGGTATGTTCAAATAAGTGTTCAGCTTACGTTTGTCAGAGAACAAATTTTCTTGATCAGACAGTTACATTGTAACCCAAATTCTCACCACAAAATGGAAGATCTAAAAATAAAAATCACAACCCTTCTATTCCAATGTAGAACAAACACCTTTGACCTTCTTTTATGAGCATTGTACCATATGAGAGCAAAAAAACACAGTCAGAACTACTTCACGGAAGATGTAGCTCCTGGTGAAAGAATAATGGGGGGGGGGGGGGGGGGGGGGGGAAGAGGAAAAAATAAAAGAAGAAAAAAAAAAGAAGAAAAAAGAACCAACAAGCGCTTCTAGTGACGGTGGTTAAAGCCGAGCTGAAAGGCACTCACATGCTACAGTAACAGTGATACAGGAGCACCGACCAAACTTAAAGTTCATGTGATGCCACTGTGAGTGCGGTGCATTCAGGAACAGAAGGCTAGATACCAGATGTAACAGATTCCTAATGTTGCTGTGTAGTCTTGCAAGCACAAAATCTGTTTTTAAGTTTTCTACACCACTTCTTAATACTTTTTGCCTCCTCAACAGTTTTTGAGGGAAAATAAATAAATAAATAAATAAATAAATAAATAAATAAATCCTGGAGAATTTATTGCTATTTTAATCAATTATTTAATATTTAAACAAATAAATCCTGAAGTCAGAATCCTGACTACTGAATTCATTAACGACTTCTCCAGAAACCGCCTCTTCCCCCACGAGCTGCGCCCTCCTCAGCGCGCCCACCGGGAGGGGGCGAACAGGGGGCGGGCAGCGCGGGCGGGCGGTGCGGCGGTGGCGGTGGCGGGGCTCCCCCTGCGGGGCGTCCCTTCCCGGTCTGTGCCCGCTCTCTGCCGCTTCTCTTCCCTCCCGCTGTCGGTGCTCGGCGGGGCGACAGCGAAGCCGCTGCGGCGAGCCGGGAGCTGCCAGAGGCGGCGGCCGGACCCAGCCCTCTCAGGGGGCGAGGCGCCGCCCGGTGGCGCCAATGGCGCCAAGTGGCGCTGAGGCGAGGGCCGGGGCCTCAGGGCGGCGCTGCCGCCTCGTGGCACCGCGTCTCGGTTCCTGAAGTAAAAACAAAGCCTGAGCAGTTTTGTTTCTTTGGCTAAATCAACTAGCTATAAGGATTTTTATCTATTTACTCCACGATGGCATCCAGTCCATCTTGGCTCGGATGCCTATGTATAGACCCGTTTGAGTTCATATGGTATCTTCTTATTACATGAAGGAGAGCATGTTCCTCACAGGTTATCGTAAACTGCAAGATCTGTACAGGTGCCTCAGGGTCCTGAGAGCATCTCAAATGGCACTAGACACTTACGTTTGGGCAACTGGTTTGGCACCTTAGTGTTAGCAACGTCTTTTTCGTGTCAGTTTGGTGAGGTGTGGGTACCCTTTGTAACATGGATTATCCTGTAACAAACTCGATTAGGGAAATGCAACAGGAATAGGTTTGCAAGAGGAATAGGTTTGCTCATCCATAACTAAGTGTGATACTAGTTGTCACACCACTGTAAATTAAATTTAAAAATATTTTTTATTTTTTTTTTTTAAAACTTGATTTGATTTTCATCCTGTAAGATCTCTGTCAGAAAAAGGGGGAAATGCTAAAACCAAACTTTTCCCATTTCAAGAACAATTGCACAGCAATCCACTTACACCTCTTTTTAAAGAGTTTGCTGACCTTTATGTCAGTGTAAAAGTGGGCTTCTTCATTACCTATCTAAAAAATACTCTTCCTATGTCCATCTGCATGGGCAAGACGCAAGAGAAGCTATGGAGACATTTGTTCCTGCTGTATCATAGAATCACAGAATAACTTGGGTTGGAACCACAAAATAACTTGGGTTGGAAGGCACCTGAAAGATCACCCAGTTCCCACTCCCCTGCCATAAGCAGGGACATCACCCTCTAGATCAGGTTGCTCAGAGCCTCATCTAACCTAGCCTTGAACATCTCCAGGGACAGGGCACCTGCAACCTCTCTGGGCAACCTTTTCCAGTGCCTCACCACTCTCTGAGTGAAGAATTTCCTCCTAGTCTCTAATCTAAATCTCCCCTCTTTTAGTTTAAAACCATTCCCCCTTGTCCTGTCATTATCTGATTGAGCAAAGAGTTGCACTCTATCTATTTTCATCCCCAGCTCTCAGCCTTTCTTTGTAGGAGAGGTGCTCCAGCTCCTTGATCATCTTTATGGCCCTACTCTGGAGCCACGTATCTCAGTTGTTCTCATCACTGAGGAGATGTGTAACATTATTTTGGGAAGTTTGTGGTCCTGTTTAAGGTGCAGGACCTTTATGGAAACTACTGACAGGCAAAAAAAACTTTTCCTTTGTCAACAGGAACCTCAAAGTTTTCCTTTTCTGCTTCAAGAAGAGCTAAGCCAGGTTAAACCTAGGTGGAAAGGAGATATATTCAAGGGATCACAGTGTGGCAAAAGTTGAAAACTCTGACTTTAAACTATTCCACAGCCCAATAATTTATATTAAAGCTAGAAGTATTTTTTCTGAGGTTCTATTTCCTTATATATATATATATTTTTAAATCTCATTTATTACCTCAGTCAAGGTGTACAGTGGTACACCTCTCCCCCTTCACTGGTGATTGTAACCTTTAATGTATTTTTTTTTAAGTTACCCAGCTCTCAGTGTATATGTACCTGGAGCTCAGATCTAGCCTCATGCTGCCAGTCTCAGATATTTTCTTTTTCACTCTCTGAATTCATCTAGCTGTGAACTACTAGTCTCATCGACATTTGAGTCGCAGAGTGCAACAACTAGTGATCTCTCCTTCCTGTAATATGACAGCTTTAAGGATTATAGCACTAGGCTTTCTGTGCAGCTTATTTTTTTTTAAAACTTCTCTCAGATTTACTGCTCCCCAAACTGCCTGATTTTCTTTAGTCGTTAGGCTGAGTCTCAGACTGGTAATTGTTGTTGTTCTGCATTCTTCAAGACTAGTTTTATTTTCCTTCCCCATCACTACTACTTGAGACTTCACTTTTTTTTTTTTTTTTTTTTAAAAAAAAAAGGGGGGGGAGAGGGAGAGAGAGAGAGAGAGAGAGAGAAAGTTGCTGATCCCAGGAGCAACAATCTTTTGACCTTCTTTTTCCAGATTCAAACCATTAACCTCTTTCAGTTGGGAAAAGATACAGCAGAAACCAACTGCACATGGAACAGATCTGGCAGATGTTCTAGAGAGAGAGAGTGAGCATTATTTAAGATACTGAACACTTTAGAGATTTTGAAAGGTTTGGCAAGACAAATTAGTAGAATTTGAATGTAACAGAATAGATTTCCTTAAGGAAGTTAAAGTTATATATCTAAAGAAAAAATATCTATATGTTTCAAAAGATTGTCTGCTTTTTCTCCTTTGAAAGAAGGAGAAAAATACACAAATACACAAAAATACTATTTTTTTTGTTAAATCTCAATCTTTCAGCCCCCTTCCAGTCCTAGTCCCTAGTAAAAGCAGCCTAGCTCTTAGAAATAAAACTTTATTCTCATTTATTCTTCCCTAGTTTGTTTATACTGAAGTTGAGCTTAATGCCACAGTAGGTTTTTTTGTTTTGGTTTGGCTTCTTGTTTGTTTGTTTGTTTTTAATTCTAGTGCCTCACTAGAAAGTTGATCTGAACTGAGGAAGAACCTCAAAGGGAAATGTAAGCACCCTGCAGCAGTTGTAGGGAAAGTTAGCTCATCTATAGTAAACAATCATGCACTGGTTAGCTAAATACAGTAATAAAATTCTGGTGTCAAGTGCCATATAACAGAAATTTTTAAGGTACTTCTGAGGACTGAGAATCACCTGCCAGCATCTGAGTTTCTTACACATTGTTTTACATAGTTTCTGTTACATATTATCTGAAGCCTATTTTAGACAGTCCAATTATTAATATTGGAGGCTTCCTGTTGTCTTCAAAAATAGATATTTTTGTTTACCTGCAATTATTACCTCTTTTAATTCTTGACAATTTTTGAAAAACAGCATTTTACAAGTGTAGATCTCTCTAAACTCCTTGCATACGCCCAACTCAAGAGTTTAACACACTCCTTTCTAAAAAATGTGGAAAACTGAAGCCTGCACAGTGACATTTGTGCCACGTAGTCCTATATACCTGCATTTCTTACATATATTGAAAAGAAAAACAGTGCCTTACTACACTAGTTTTGATAAGTTTGGGTATTTGTTGTTGTATTGCCATGACTTTTTTTCTGTAACATTTCAGCTGAATTAATGTTTGTGGGTTTTGGATCATATAACTAATTTTGGGTTTAATCTGTTTTCTCAACAAGTAGAATTGACCCCCAAACCACATAAAACTCATACTTTTCTAACTAATGTAGGTCATCTGTTTTTGGAAAAGATGTTTTCCCTGCAAGTGGAATAAAAAAAAAAAAAAAAAAAAAAAGTTAAGATTCAAAAATTGATTAAGTAAAGAGAGAGAAAGGAGGAATGTAACATCTGTAAAGTATTCCTTGGTGTTGTCTTTTGGAGTGTATACAAGATCGATTAAGGTGCAATTGTCTCACTGTGAAATGACTAAATTATTCTGCGGAATAGAACACCGAAATTTTTTTGTGATGGTACAAAAACTTTTTAACAATCATAAAAGATCTACACTGGCTTCTTAAGTCTGGAAAGGAGTTCACACTTGATTTGGCTGAAGAAACAGCTATTTTTTATGGACTTGCTGAACTTTCTGTAAGAGGGCAAATGACTTACAACAAAAGAAGAAAATGAACGTAGGGCTTTAAAATAAACACTGCAAGTATGGAGCATAGCTTAAGTATTGCCCCTATATCAAAACCGTCTTGAAACTCCCCTTTTCTCAGATCTGGGCCGAATACTAAACAATCCATGATGAAATATTTTGAAATAGATGTACATACCAGAAACAGTTGCTGAAGCTGATCAGCTGTTCTTGTTTGCATTGTCTCAAGACCATCTGTCTTCAATTTTAAATAACTGTAGTGGAGTTGTCCCCGTAACAAGCTATAGAGATTTTTTTCCTGTTTTGATTTGTTTTGTTGTTGTTGTTTTCTTTTAACTAAGTGTAGTAGTTCTATAAATTTTGTACTCTGTGAACTATTGTAACCAGACTAAGAGATCCTCCCTTGAGCCCTAGGGGCCCAGTGAGTCCTTTTACACATTTCACCCCAAAGTGAATCCTGGTGTGCTGAAACATCATGACCTGGTGTAATGCCAGCTCACATAGCTGAGTTAATCGTGCGGGAGGAAATATTTCTTTAACGCAATCAGCGCGTGACAAGATATGCAGAACAAAGCGCAGCTGTAATCAGCAATACGCCAACTGAACTGTTCCAGGAGAAGAACCACGATTACAAAAGGAGAAGGGAGGAGTATGTCAAAACTGGAAAAACTCTGCACATGACAAGTGAGGTATAAATATACTCAAGACAGCAGCAAACTGAGCCCTTGTTAACAAGCACACTGCTGCCCAAGTGGTAACCACTTGCCAGGAGGGGACATATTATTCCATACATTTCTTTCCCAGGGAACTGAGTGAGACAGTGGTTATGACAGAGTTGACAGAAGGGTGAGTGGAATTCCAATTCAGTTCATAGCAGCTAGATAATAACTGTAATTATAACTGTATACCATGTTAATTTGGATCAAAAATTCTATCACAACTTGAAGTAACTGAATTAATACAGTTAGTTGATTAACAATTAGGTTGTTTGACTCATAAAGTTAATTGATTAACTAAGTTGTTTGACTTTCTTCTTTTCAGTCACGATGCCTTAAAGAACCTGTTAGCTCTGGCTAGAAGATATTGATGTAGCCATGTAACAGGATATTGGTGAATTGTGAGAGAGAGAAAATATGCAAATGGAGGCTTGGACAAATTTTGAGATAACCTTGGCAGGGAAGGATGGGCGAACCCTAAAGAGATTATAGAGAAAAAAAAAAAAAAAAAAGTACAGATTACATTGAACTAAAATTTGATTTTTGTAAATGGCAAACAGCATGTAAAATGAAAAAAAAAAAAAAAAAGTGCATGCACCTTTATTATTTTTATTTATTATTTTTAGTTTTTATTATTTTTAGGTTTCAAAGGTTGTTGAAAGATGTATTACTGATAGTTATTGACCAATCTGGAAAGTTATGAGTTAAAAAAAGAAAAAAAAAAAAAAGTAAAAGAATGACATACAGGTAAAGTGATATAACCTTCACCATGTAGATATAACCTATGCCAGTGTCCTTTAGGGAAGTATAGTGCAGCTAGAAACACACCTGTCTTCATTAGTTATTGAAGAGAAGAAGAGTTAATTGTTCATAGATGAGATAATAACACTGGACCCAGTGATGACTAGAGGGTAATAAATCACTAAAATCTACTAGGAATTACGACCTTGGAGAACTCTAAGGCATACAAAAGGATATGGCTGAAAGGCTAGGGGAGAGGGTACTAAAGCGATTATCCCATGTGTGTGACAGTGGAGCAGGAAACATAATCTTCCCCTTGTGGAAGGCAAGGCAAATGAATCTGGGACTAGGAGTATTAGTACATAATGGAGATTAATCTCTTAGAACTCTATGGATATTGACATTAATATAGGCAAGAGGGATCACCACGCTGGCCTTAGAGAACCAGTTAGTTCTGTGGACCATGGAAAGGGTGACAAGGAAGCATCTGTGCCATTGTGATTCAGTCTTGATTCTTTGTTAATAGTTCAGGTTTAATTGCACAAGACTTGTATATAATTTAAAATGCTATACAGGCTTTTCATGTGTAGCAACTATGGCTGAACAAAGCATTTTGGAATAGGTATTTTCATATCTAGGTAGATCACTCATCTTGTTTGTTCTCTTATACCTTATGTTTGTGATAATAGTGTTGGATAAGAATGGTAACATCTCTGTCCTTCCCCACCCATCACAATCCTGAAAGATCACAATGGATCAATACTCATTGTAGAGTGTCCCAGATTCATCTCTGACAAATCTCTGGCATGAAGACCAAATGATCTAAGAATTAGACCTATTATTTCCTTTATGTCTTTGAGGTTTTAGTTTTGTTGTCTTTTCCTTATAAGCCTAGCAAAATCAGACAAGAATATGCAGGTCTCTGACATATTTAGTCTTTCTTGTTCAGCAGAGGCAGATTCCATCTTGAAAGTTCCTTAAGGACAGCTTGCCATAGCTAAGAGCTGCTCCCACCCTATTTGTAGGTCCTAAACAACAGTATAACAGACTCTGTTGTACAGACAAGTTGTACTGTACTGACAAGTTCTTAGACATATAAATTGAACTGTTGCTTACATAAATCAAGAGCTGTCTAAATATTAAGATCCACCTAGTACAGAAGATACATATTTCTCAGTCTTGTTTCAGTCAGTCACTGAGCTTCTAACAGTATCCTCCCTCGTGTATGTTCCAGATAGCTTAACAGTCAAAGGTTGGTTATATTTTTACCACTACCGTACTTTCAAAAAATCTCAAAAGAAGCCCAGTAGGAACAAAGTGGCTTAAGGATCTCCCAGAATTATAAAGATTTGCACATACACGGTGAGTAGACGACACACCTCCTGTGTAAATACAACACCTTTTGTAAGGAAGCCAACAACTGGAAAAGTAAAATTTAAAACAGTGAAATTCACCACTAAATGCCTACTAAAAACCAGGCACTTCCCCTGCATCACTGTGACAAACCTTCATTTCCATTCCACTTCTCCATGAGAGGAGGGAAGGATGTTAGAGGTGAAGACTTCAGCTAGGGTTTAAGAGCCTACAACTCATGTGCAATCCATGTCAAAATGGGCACAGCTGTAACTGTCTTTGCAACTAGCAGCTTAAAGAATAAGCCAATTTCACAAACCTGCAGAAAAGGCTCAGGAAAAACTCACAGAAACTATACAAGCTGAAGGCCACAACATTTAAAAACAAAATAAAACAAACAAACAAAAACTAATAGCGTTGATGTTAATATTCACACACAAATTTTGCTGGTAAAAGAGGTTGGTTTGCATTCTAGAGCTGCTTGTAAGGAGTATGGAGGTTTTTGACTCTTCATTATTCTATTACTTTGGCCTGGTGTTGCTTTCATTTCAATTCTTGATCTTGCCACGTATTCTGCTTATATACATTATTTTTTTTCTTTCTGAAAATATGCATTTCATTCTGTAACAGATCTGCTGACAATGGATGACAGTCCTTGTGGGATGTGTGAAAACTGAAACTAACAACACTTAGCAGGAGGGAAGAAATAGCTGGATTTTTAAATCAGAAGTCTTGCTTTGATACTTAAATCTGCTGAATGCCACCTTTTCTGGAATCAAAGTAGGTGTTTTAGTTCTGTTTTGAGTGAAACAATAACATTTGTTATGACACATCAGAATCACTAAAATTATGGCTAAACCAAATAGGAAAAAAATATAATATTTATTTTAGTATCACTTCTTTAAAGATTAGCAAACATTAGCTTGGCAGAGAACTGTTCATTGTAGCATTTGCTTGATACATCATCTAATACACCTGAAGTCCTGAGCACTTTAGTTCTGTGGCAAAACCTATAGACTTTAATGTACATCTTTGTAAATAAAATGGGAATATAGCCTGAAAAACAAAATTACACAATATTCTCTTTGTTAAAGGAATACATGTTGACAATAGTGATATTTAAATGATCAAATTATAAAAGCCTTTCCTGAGTATGAAAAACACTCTATTAACATTCGATTAACAAGTTCAAAAATGTTAACATTTAAACTCACGCCTTATATACCTTTATGAAATACCATTGTAAACAGGACTGCTGCAATGTTAAACGAAAGGTAATCACATTACTATTTAGATAGACAGACTTGATTTCAACAATTAGAGCAACCTCACCACTACTAAAATATGAGTTACTTTTTCTGATTTTACCCCTTCCCTAATTTGGTCACTAATTTGATGAACAAATTATAAGCCAGTGTATAGAAATACTCACCCTAATAAGGGTTCCTCAGTAAACTTCTCGGACATTCCGGTATACAGGGCTATAAAATTTTTCTTCAGTTACATGTCTTTAACTGAAACTTTCAAAATCAAGAAACAAAGTACAAAATCCCATTTCCCAGATTATACACGATCTCTGAAATCCCCTAACCACAATAACCCTTCCAACTTCATTAAGAATTTTTTCTTTTGGGGGGGGGGGGAGGCGGAGGGGTAGGAGTAGAAGAGTTGTGTCTTAATTTGTGTCTTAATTAAGCATTTCCTTTGTTAACGGTACTGGCTTAAGTAGCCCAAAACTCCCATTGCCCTCCACAGAATGACTGACTTAGAGAACTGACCTGGTTAAAAATAGGCTCTATTAAGTTACAGCAGCACTAAGAAGACAAGAGTGAACACGGTGGCTGAAGCCTTTACATTATTACTTATTTAAAAAAAAATGTTCCTTACACTACCCTTTTTAATCCTATGTAAATTCATTAACTTATGAAAGAGTCTAGTCTTTCTTTAGGTATATTATCCAAGCCCATCCCAGAAGTCATGATGTGTGAATGAAAGTTAGAGACCAGACCAAATCCAGTAAGAAGAGCAGATGCAAGGACTCTTGCCATCCTTTGACAGATCAATGGAGGAGGTTAGCAGTTATTTTTCTTTGTTCTTCTGTGGCTTCCATGAGTATTTTGTCTTTAATGTTCCCTACCATAGCACCTAGAGTGCGAGTGGAGCTGTCCAAAAATTGCCAATGATAGAGAATACTCATCTGGGACATACAAGTTTGAGGGAGGGAGTTAGATCTAAAGGCAATGGATATCATTCTTAAGAAAGCTTAAATGTTGCTCTTCCTCATCTCTTGATCCCCGTGAGACTTACCAGCTATATGCCTAATTGCGATGCAAGTGCTACAGTGCTACCAGCTGTATGCTACTGGGGTACAAGGTATGAATTGGACACCAAAGTATCTAATCGTGAAATTTTGACATGCTTAAAGACTACTGACAGCAAATGGTAAGCTGTTACAAACTTCAACACGATAGATGCTCACCTCCCACAAGAGGAATATTAACATTTCTATGGAAGTTTTATTAGAATGAAAAGAGACTTCAAGGTTTTTGATTTAGTCTTCAAATTTGCTGTTTAGATTCATGCAGTTATCAACAACTGCATACTGTCTTAATTTAGTACTAAGAATTTTGTAAATAATCTTGCTGAATAGTCATCTACTGTTAAGAAATGGTATTTCATAATCTATCTTATATAGATGAAGTGGCTGCAATTGCAAAAGAACAGAACCTAGGCAGAAGGAAAGGACTTCAAAATTGATAGTTGCTTACTTTTGTTTGTTTTCAATTTGCTCACAGGGATCTTGCCAAAAAAAAAAGTTGTAATCGCACGTTTCAAAAATCTATTAGCAGATCAATTTCAGGTTATTTTGAAGGAGCAAACTTTTAGTTTCTCATTGCCCCTTCCTTCTCCACTTCCGCGCCTGAATGCTATTTCATATTTGCACTTACCAATCAGTATGTGTAAATATAAAGTGTTATGCAAAACATATACATCAACGGAATTTAAAAAAATCATTCAAATATTTCTAAATTTGATTTAACCATTCCAACATTAAGCATATTTACATCCAAATCTTCTGACACAAAGACTTGCAAACTGAAGTCTGCTATACCCTAATGTAAAGGATTAAAAACACAACCAATCACAACTGAACTAAGCTGAGTTCAACTTGCATGGTTGAATTCTAAGAAACTGGGAATAGAAGAGGATATTTTAAAAAAAATGTTTCATTTAATAATTTGAAGCACTAACATTTCCAAATAGATTTCTTCAAAAAATATACATAATTTTAAAACAACAGCATTGCAAAGCATAAATAGTTTAGACTTAACAGGAAAATTATCCCACTTCAGAAGTGACAGCAAAAATAGGCCAGCACATTAGTCACTACTAGAACTGTCTGAACTGTCAGAAGATGAACTTTTTTCCTTTTGTTTCTTCTTCTTTTCCTTTTTATGATGTTTTCCTTTTTTAGATTTATTCTTCTTCTCCTTTTTCCTTTCCTTCTTGTGTGATTTTTGTTTTTTCGGCTTTGGACTATCCTCGTCAGCAGCACTTGATGAGGAAGACCTAGACCAAATTAAACATTGACAGGTAATTGGAGAAGGAAAAATGCTGCAAGATTTTATTTTTATTTCAGTATTCATACAATGTTGCAAATCAAATTTAGTGAAGAATTTATACAGAAACACCCGGTGGAAACCTTATGGTATCTCAGTCTGCATGTTGAACTGAGCAATGACTTTTCTAACTAGTCTATCATGCTAGAAAAGCAGTATATTTACAATACAGATTGATTGATTAGGCGAGTTGTGTGTTTTTGCAAACTTCAGTAAGAAAAAGATGAAGAGCACAGACCTCAAAAAAAAACAAGTGACTGTATGACACTGAAGAAGAGCTTCCAGCTTGTAAAGTATCACATGATCAGTCCCAACAACATGGGAATACCTTAAGGGAAACATTCATGTATTTCACATATATAAAAATCTAAGAGAAATACATATGACAGATTTGGATTCTCTTGCAGCTGGTATTATCTGTCTCTAACCAGCAGTGATGAGGGAAGTGACTGTATACATGCAAGAATTAAAATGACAATAAAAGGAATGTGTCAATTATTGTACTCAAGTTCTTGAGTTGTTCAGAATTACTGTTCTGCCCTATTGTTTCCAAGATAAACTATTAATTTCCTGCATGTAAAGACTACTGTCAGCAGACTAACATGTCTGTACTCTTCATTAAGTGTTACAGCTACATTATGTAAATAAGGAAGGGGGGAAATGCCAGTACTGCCAATGTTAAATCCTATTGCTTTATTTTATCTCCAAAGAACACCTTTTTGAAAGAACACCTATTCTGGCCTCCAAAAACATTCCACATTCCCTGGCTCTCAGTGCAGTTCCTGGGTTGTTATCTCATTAACAGTCCTAAAATCCATACTCTCATCTGTCAGCAGGCCAAAACTCAAGTTCACAATAAACTGGGTATTGTGACTTTTTCTTTGAAACCAGACTAATGCTTTCTTAGGCTTTTACAGCAACAGGAACATTAAAACTCAATATATGCTTATCAAAAGGAAAACTGTAGTTTTTTGCTTGTTAAGCTACTCAGAAAAAGCAAGGATGTGCATATGTGTGCACATATGCACAGAGAGAAAGTTAGATATAACTTTCTACAAGCTTTTCCATATAAGCTAAGCTGGGGACCAACCCCATAATCCTCACTCCTTGCTCTCCTTTCCCCACCACATCTTGCCCAGTGTTGGGTAGTCAAAAGGTAGTCAAAAAGTCAAAAAAGTTAGTTCTGCTTTCTCAGAACTGCATACCTCCAGAACTACTATGTAGTGCTACAGTTTTCAAGACTTCCATTGTCCTAACTCCACAGCAGAAGCCTGTGGCTTCACCATTATTCAAAGAACAAACAAATTCTCACTGGATAATAGGAAATTTTTTCCAATCAAAAACGTTCTTGACAAACCCACTGGATTCAAAGCAGCAATATTTTCTGAAACAAACATCAGAATATTCCTAACTTTCTGTTTTGAAATTAAAATGAAAGAGTTACCTTTTCCTTGGTCTCTTTAATTTTGGTTTTTCTTTGCTTTTTCTTTTTTGTTTCTTTTTTTCCTCCTCCTCATTTAAATCTATGGATAAAAATAAAAGTTTATGGCATTTTAGACTGAATTATGAAGAGCATTAAAAGAATGACTGCAATAGTAATGTAAAGTTACTACAAAATTATTTGTAGTTTTTATAAATTAAAATATTTTATTTTTTTTTAAATTCTGGTCTAGTATATTCATTTCAGAAATATTTTGCACAGTAGTAGAATTTAATATACAACTTACATTCCAAGGACATTTGTCTGAACACTAAGAATGAAGGACACCCTGCAAAACATACAACTTTACGGCTTCATATCTATTCGTCTTTATTTTAAAGGACTTGTACTAGTCTGAAATCAGGTCATGTAACTTGAAGGTACAGAAAAAAATAGACACATATTCCCATAGGCTTACTTGAACTCACACAGCCTTATTTCACACTTCACAAGTAGCTGTAACTAAGATAAATCTGATTTAACTGCCAATGTAACATCTATGAATGTGATAGGAAAGTCACTCTTCTTCTGATTTTTCCCCACTCCGTGCAATTGTGTAAAAAGCTACATACAGGACAGAAATATTGACATCCAGGAAAAAGAAATCAAGAACAAAGAGCAATTAATACGCAGGTCCAATGCAGTAAACAAGAAATGCTGACAAAAATAACTGTTGTGCAAAATACAGAGTTTTCTCCATCATTTCTCCTCCCTACATATTATCCTTACTAGACCTGAGTTTAGGGTCTGGAATATGAGAGCAACAGAACAAAAACAAGATGTTTAAATTAAAGGAAAGAAGAAAATTATTTAATTTAGAACTTACTATAACAGAACAACCTTCACTTCTTTCTTAGTGGAACAGCTTCTTTTGAACCCAAGGTCAAATGAACCAAAGTATCTGCTAACTAATGAATGCACCTTTTTCTGACGAACAGTTGATGCACAGACCTTCCAAAGAGAGAGCAGTACTTCTCCAAATATCAATGCTGAAATTCAGTTGGCTAGCTGTTTCAGTCAGCTAGCTAAAATATTACATAGGAACTAGAAAGAAACTGAACTACCGCATTTGTCATTACTTTTAAGAGTTTCTGTCAACTTTAAGATATTCAAACTACATGTATTCAGAGGATCAACTCAAAATATCCATGTAATGTTATTCTAAGCAGCTGCTTATTAATATATATTTAATATACATTATAATATTTTATATCTTATAATATTTTGCATTTAAGAAGCCCTTTTTAGGATGTTCCAAATGGGTACACTATTAATTTGTTTTGAAAGGAATTAATAAAAAAAAGAAGTGTCTCTGAAGTGTAAACATAATATACAAAGGATTTATCTTTAAAGCACAGACTAAAAGAGCTAATAGTAATTCTCAAAAAGGATAAAACGATAGTTCCAGCACATCAGAAGACTATTATCTGATTTAAAGAAAGTTAATTAAAAATAAAAAACCTACTCTTTTTTTCACGCATGGCTTGCAATCTCTGTAGTTCTTCTTCCTCACTGTCTTCACTGCTAGTGCTGCTAACATCTAAAACGATATCCCTTTGAGGATCCACTCGGAGGAAGTTTCGGCATTCAAATGTCAGATGACCAGCTGAACAAAACAAAAATTTAGAAAGAAATTCAGCAAAATTACCAAATAGTATCGAAAGAGCTTTAGAATTACTCAGTTTTGATAAAAGAAAAAAGGCTAGACTAAGCTTCAATCAATGAACAAGGCAGGAGAGTGGATACTTTGAAAATGCCTCAAAGAATTTTGAGAAGCTGTGCAATCTAATCCCATTCCATCTAATGATCCTTTCTGACCTCTCTCATATTTCTGTTAAAGATTTTGAACAAATCTTGCTTCCTATTTCCTCAATGGTCTCAGATTCTTCCTGAATAAATTGTTTAAAAGCAGGAAGTGAAATATTTAAAAAACTACAAGTGTGTTATACTGCTCTTTCTGTCTCCCTTTAGTCAAATAGAAGAATTTAATTCCCTTTTGAGACAAAATTCATTTTTAACAACCTGTACATAATACTGATCAAGCTATTACTTGACTAGTATTACTAGTATCTAAATTACAAATTACATCTCAGTAATCATGACCAGAGTTAAACCCTTGAATCTGCATACACCTATTGGAAAAAATAACAAAAAATAAAATAAATTAAAGATATGGGTTGCAAGAAACTAACCTAAAGATAAAGGAGGTCAAGTAGCAATTGAAACAAACTCATCGTCTTATGAAAAAACTCACATCTTGAAGACAGAACTTTTAGGAACATAAATATAGGCTTTGTGATTTGACTGCAAGTTTTCTTTTCTTCCAGAAATATGACATTGCACCTTCAAATGAACCACTAAATCTATTTTGATACTCCTGTTCCTTTCAATGAAGGGATACACTGACAAAATTTCTTGGAAGCAAAGTCTTTAGTGAACGAACCAAGCAAGCTTTTTTTTCCCTTCAACCCACATAACATTCAAAAAAATTAAAAATAGCATGGAGTACAGTGTTAAATGTTCAATGCAATTCAAAATGGATCAGTGTCCACTCCTCCTTTTTCCAAAAAACAAGACTTAGTGAATAACAAATTAAAATCTTCACTAAGACACGTCTACTGATGTGCCTCCTGATGACACATTCATCAGAATAGTAGCCATAGACATACTTTTATGAACAGAGAATAATGAAGAGCATGACCTAAATGTTAGCTACAGAACATACAAGTAACAAAATAAACTGCTTCTTGCAATACAGAATGCACAAAGAAGTAGGCTTTCTCAGCGTAGAGGGTGATGCAAATTATTCGTTTTTCTTTCAAATGCATTGGAAATTCCTTGGGCAAAAAAGCCGGCTTAAGCCTTCAACGAGACTCTGAAGATGCATAAATGCTGATCTCAGTAAGTACTACAGTATATGTCAAAGCCAGTGCTTGAAATTCAATGTTTCTCAAGTAATGACATTGTGAACTCAGTACATATGAAGAGTATTTTTATTTCTCTTGAGAAACTTAAGTCTTCAAAAACAGCAATAGGTGCAAGGAGAAAGAGAATGAAAAAGAAATTAAACAAAAATATACAGTAGCTTAACCTGACAATTGTCTAGGCAACAAGGGAGGAATTTTTTTTCCGATTCAAAAAGTAGTTCCATCACCCTAAATTGAAAAAAAAAGTACTGCATCATCATCTTGCTTACTACAAACTTACGGTAGCCACATTTCTTGCATCCAGCTCTGATGTTATCCTTATTTCCACCTGAAAGATAAAAATACATAAATTACCTGTTACTAACACAACTCTTTAAGTTCCTTTTAAATCTGGCTTGATAACATCAACATGCAGACCAGAACGATCACCCCTTAGAATTCTGGCAAAGTTGCCTTCTATACCTATGTGTGCCCACAGTTAAGTTAAATAGACATAGTAAGATGTAACTCAGAAAATGGGAAGCTCTGGAGACCTCTCCCCTGAAAGGATCAGTGTTATTTTTAAATCTGCTGAGTCTATTCATAATGACAGTCAAAATGGAATTTCCAAAATCAAAGCAAGCCTTTCTGTCCTTAAACTGAATAGTGCATGAAAAACACAGCAACTTAAACAGCTGTATGCACAGTTTTCTGAATAACTAGTTCCTTCATTTAAATAAATCACCACACATAACAAGAATTCCATGACAGAAATTAGAAAATCAGAAAGGATGTACATCAGCTCCGTAAGTGTAGACTTCAATTTACTGAGACAAGCATTGTCTTTAGAAAACTGTATTCATAGTAGCAGACGAGCCTTCAAACCCGTCTTCTGTAGACCCCAAAACCTCAGTATTACGTAACTTCTTTGTGGTGTACAAATTCAGCAGTGTTTATGTGTCTACTTTATAAGTGGCTGTCTTTTAAGGGAAACCCATGAGGAATAAGGAGACTAGAAACACAAAAGAAAGTTTTAAGAAACAAGGAACAAAAATACACCTTCAATGCTATACCAAAAAAACAAATACTCTGTTCAGCATCTGCCAGGTCAGTTCATCTTTGGACTCAAAAGCAAGACCTCTCAAACTACCTACTTTGTTCCCAGTTTTCTGAAATATTCAATAAACTTCAGCCCTACTGTGTAAATGACCTGTAGGTACAGAAAGATTCACTGTTCATGCAAGGGAAGTCAGTCATGCACACACTATACGATCTCCCACTGCGTATGCAGGTGCCATATGTCAGGATTTTCAGGAGAATCACCCAGCACATGACCAGAATAGCACTGAATTTGTTAAAACCTGTAAGTCATAAAACTGACACCAGCTCCAGTTTTAGTGGACTGGTGAAGGTCATATATCCTTACCGAAAGCTGCATCACACAGTACATGCATATCTTTATGAGAGAAACAGCAGGGAAACAAGCATCAAGACACAAAAAACGTGTGTCCATGAAATCTGGAAAAAAAAAGTGTATAGCAGCTAAACCTTTACACAGCAGGAATCACAGCAAGACTGTCATCTTAGAGCCTGTTGACAAAGTCTGAAAAATTTAAGACGCCCCCACACCATCACCTACCTAGAGGACAGGTTTACTAGGTCTTTATTGATCTTCCTTGCTCCCACCAAATTCCTGAGGCCGAAATTCTATTATTATTACGTTGGCTTTAAACAACGTTGCTAGAAATGCAGTTTTATGGAATTAAAAGCAATTGAGCTACTAGAAACTTCTCTTTCTCACTTCTTCCCAACTGTGAACACTTGGTAAAAGCAGCAACTGAGGGAGCAGCAACCATCGCTAAGGGAGGGCGTCGCTCATTCAGTGGGCCACAAGGATGCAAAAAAAAAAAAAAAAGCTCCGCAAACCTTTGAATGCAAACATGAGATCTCTTCCTTAACAAACCCCCCTCCTAGAATGGGAGCGAGTTTATTCAGTTTTTCTCTTCTTCATACGAGAGGATTTTGTTTTTTTGTTGTTTGTTTTTTTTTTTTTAAGCTCTTAGCAAGATCCAGACTTACTCGGTTTTCTCCAGCTGAACGCTCCTCACGTCTCAGGAAAAAGCAAAGAAAAAAAAGGAAAAGAAGGAAAGAAGCCAGCCCCTGCAGGTTTGGCTGGCGGGGCTCTAACACCTTGCGCACACGGCGGCCGCCTCCTCCGGGCTGCTGCGCCCCCCCCGCCCCGCCCCGCCCCGCCGCAGCAGCGGACCCGCTCCTCGGGAGAGGTGCGGCAGGGAAGCGAGAGAAAGGAAGAAGGAAAGAATAAATAAAGTATAAATAAATAAATGCATAAATAAATCAATCGATAAATAAATAGAGGAGCAAGCAAACCGCGCGCACACACGCCCCCGGCCGCCCTCCTCCCCCCCCTCACGGCCCGGGCTGCGGCCCAGCCTCGCCTCGCCTCGCCTCGCCTCGCCCCCCCCCACCACCGCCGCCGCCGCCGCCGCCGCCATGGCCTCACCGGGCAGCGCCATGGCGCCTCCCGCGCTGTCCCCGCCGGCCCGGCACGGCCCGGCCCGGCCCCGCCGCCTCTCCCCGCCGGAAGGCTTTGGCCGGCGCACTCTCGGGCCGTGCTATTCGCAGGGGGGACGGGGCGACTCAGTGCCGGGCGGGAGGCACAGGGAGGGAGTGAGCTGCCTGGAGAGCCCTCCGGATCTCTTTAAAAACAAACTTCTCGTCAATTTTCCCCGCTGTGCCTCCGGTCGGGGGCCGACCCCTATCTTCTTCTTGTTGTTTTGGGCGGCCTCCCCCTCTGCTCGGGCCGTGTGGAGGCGCCCAAGATGGCGGGCGCCTGGGGTCTGTGTGGCGGGTAGAGGCGCGGCGCTGGGCGCGGGCAGCGGTCGGGGCTGTGCCCCCTGGGGCCGCCATGAGCAACATCTACATCCAGGAGCCCCCCACCAACGGCAAGGTGAGGCCCTCGGGGGGCTGGGGCTGCCGCCGCCCGTGGGAGGCTGCGGGAAGGAGCCGCGTGCTCCCGTGGGGCCGGCGGTGGTTCCTGGCTGCTGCCTCGGGGAATTGGGTGTGCAAAGATGTGCGTGAGTCGAGGTCTGTGCGCACCTGAGCGTGAGCCGGCAGCGTGCCCAGGTGGCCAAGAAGGCCAGCGGCATCCTGGCTTGTGTCAGGAATGGTGCAGCCAGCAGGAGCAGGGAGGTGATCGTCCCCCTGTACTCATCCCTAGTGAGGCCGCACCTCAAGAGCTGTGGTCACTTTTAAGCTACTCACTACAAAAAAGACATCCAGGCACTGCAGCGTGTCCAGAGAAGGGCTACGAAGCTGGTGAAGGGCCTGGAGCACAAGTCCTGTGGGGAGAGGCTGAGGGCACTGGGGGTGTTCAGTGTGGAGAAGAGAAGGCTCAGGGGAGACCTCATTGCTCTCTGAAAGGAAGGCATGGGGAGGTGGGGGTCAGCCCCTTCTCGCAGGTAATTAGTGATAGGACAAGAGGGAATGGCCTCAAATTTTACCAGGGAAGGTTTAGGTTGGCAATGAGGAGACATTTGTTTTCAGAAAGAGCAGTCAGGCACTGGGACGGGTTGCCAAGGGAGGTGGTGGAGTCACCATCCCTGGGGATGTATAAGGAGAGGTTGGACATGGTGCTTAGGGACATGGTTTAGTGGGTGACAGTGGTAGTAGGAGGATGGTTGGACTAGATGATCTTGAAGGCCTCTATGATATTTACTGTTTCAGAACTGTATCATAAATACTGGTAAAACTAATTAAAACTAACCATAGCTGCCCAGCAGCATTTGGATATCTACTGCTGTTACTAATGTTGTCAAACTATCTTTTAACTCAGTTACAGTATTTGTTGATCAATGTCTAAGTTGCAAGAAAACTAATGGTGAATTTATCGATATTTTTATAGGTTTTGCTGAGAACAACAGCAGGAGATATTGATATAGAGTTGTGGTCAAAAGAAGCACCGAAAGCATGTAGAAATTTCATCCAGCTTTGTATGGAAGGTAATGACTGAATGGGATAGGATTTAATGAAATTACTTCATATGTAATATTGATGTCTTTGTACTTTTTTGTTATGGAGAATTCATAATGAGTTAACATATTAAAGTTAAAACGTACTTATTTGTATTTAGAAAATATTAATTATTACCCAGGAAGAGAATATATTTCAAGGTTTTTAAGGAGCCTATTGGCAAAAAATAGAAAAAAAATTTTTGAAATGTAGGTGGCATAAAACGCTTAGAAAGCTTATTTTTGACAAGTCTCTGCAAAGTACAGCTACTGCTTGAAAGAATGAATGAAACAGCAGTGATGCAATACCTAGACATCCTCTCTTAAGCTTATTCCTGTATCATTATCTTTATTAACTTTTTTTCAGGATCATTTTTGATATTTCACTTGATGTAGTTTTTTATTGTCTGAAGCTCTGTAACACTTTTCACTTAAGTAGCGGGTACCAGAATGAGAAGTTTTGTGTTGGGAAAAATATACCAGGAATGTGCAAAGGACCTTGCCCTTTTACGTGTCTTCTAGCTGCTGCTGTTATCCCATTTATACATTTATAGGGTTGTTAAGAGTTCTTTTAGCCCTCCTCTGTTAAAGAAAAATAGCAGTCTGGGATTTGTGCCTCCTGCACAGATCAAGTCTGCCCTGTGCTCTTACATATGTGTAGGTGTGGATTTTTTTCTTGCAATGGTAAATCAACTTCTCAGCCCTTGTTGAGTTCTAGGAGTAACCTTCAGTTATTCTCAGTCTTAAAAAAAAAAAAAAATGGACTTTAATTTCTTTCTGAATTTGTGTGACTACTGTGTTGGATTCTGTGCTTTGTATGGTAAACTCGAGTGTCTTCCTCTTTGAATACCATAGAGTATAATCATCCGTGAATATACGTACCTGTACTGCATCTCTGGCAGATCCTGCTTTGTCTGGCAGCATACTGCAGATTTAAAAAAAAATAAACAGGAAATATATGTTGTGTTACATTCTCAATCCTTATGTTTTCATTCAATCTCATAACACTTTTCAGATACACTTATCTGTCTATAATAAAACATGTATCTATAGAGAGGTACATATACAGAGAGAGAGACAATAAGAAGATGACCTAGGGAGCAGAATATACCACATACTTTGTTCTGTGAACATTATCAATCTGTGTACAGTATAGGTGAAAGGGATAACACCTGTGTTCCATGCTGGTGAATGAAAATGCCAACCATTTGGTGTAGGAATATGAATAACTATATATGTGAGATGTTGTCTGAGACAGAACGTGGTAGATGACTCTCTCTTTAAAACAATGTATGTTGGTGGCACTATCTGGTGGATATGTGTTTCAGCACTATCTAGTGATAACGCTGAAAAGAAAATAACGATATAATCTTGTCAGTGATGTGCAATACCTTCTGCAGCAGAAATATATTATTTTCATAAATGTAATCAGCAATACTTTGTAGGTGAGATACAGTCACACTGTGTAAGTCAGTGGAAGACAAGGCAACCTACTCAAAACAGCAGAATCCAATTACAGTGGTTGTCTTCTAGAACTCTAGTCATTGATGTGTCTGCATAATTTACATGGAGTGTGATTTTGAGACCATTTAAATATACTTGATGATCTTTTCCTTTTCTTTTTCAGAGTATTACAATAACACAATATTTCACAGAGTAGTGCCTGGTTTTATAGTGCAAGGAGGTGATCCCACTGGTACTGGATCAGGCGGAGAATCAATATATGGAGCTCCCTTCAAGGTACATAAATGTGTATCTTATGCATCAGTTTTTGATAAGTCCCTAGCGGTTGTTTTTCCTACTCTGTTAGGCTGCAAGACAGCTAACATTATATAAGAAAGGCAAGTTTATTTGTATACTGTGTTTGCTTTCACACGTTGCTTCAGTATTTTTGAGTGTCAATTTTTTAATTGAGAGCTCTAAAATCTAAAATCTGTTCTGATGCTATAATAAATGCATAACCTTACTAGCATGCACTTTCCCAAGGAAGAATGGGGGCGAATCATTCAGAGTAGGTGTTTGTATGTTTTAACCTCAGGAGGATCAACAATGCAAAACACAAGTCTTACACCTAGGCTGGGGAAATCCCAAGTACAAATTCAGGCTGGGCTGAGAATGAATTGAGAGCAGCTGTGAGGAGAAGGACTTGGGCATATTGGTTGATGATAAAGTCAGTATGAGCTGGGAAATGTGTGCTTGCAGACCAGAAAGCCAACTGTATCCTGGGCTGTATCAAAAGAAACGTGGCCAGCAGGGCAAGGGAGTGATTCTGCCCCTCTGCTCTGCTCTTGTGAGACCCTACCTGCATTCACCTCTGGAACCCCCAGCATAAGAAGGACATGGACCTTTGTTCCAATTTTCAAGAAAGGCAAGAAAAAAGACCCTTGTAACTACAGACATATCAGTCTGAGGAGGGACTCTTTGTCAGGGAGTGCGGTGTTAGGACAAGAATTAATGGCTTTAAAGTAAAAAGAAGGCAGATTTAGATTAGGTTATATATTAGGAAGAAATTCTCAGAGGGTGGTGAGGCACTGGCAAAGGCTGCCCAGAGAAGCTGTGGATGCCAAGTCCCTGGAAGTGTTCAAGGCCAGGCTGGATGGGGCTTTGGGCAACTTGGTCTAGTAGCAGATATCCATGCTCATGGCAGGGGTGTTGAAACTAGATGATCTTTAAGGTCCTTTCCAACCCAAATCATTCTATGATTCTGTAATTCTGGGTGGCAAACTAAGATGCAGAAATGTACATTGTGTGTTTTATCTCAGTTAGCAAAGGTCTCTGAATATTGCATATGTATTCATTTTTATTATAGTAGTGGCATTGCTCATGTCTTGAGCAGGATGCTCATAGAGTGAAGCTATACCTGCACAGCAGCTGTGTTCTGTTCTGCTTCATTACTTTATTTCACTTAGGACAAACACCTTTAGTTTGTGAATGAAGCTACATAGCCAGTCTCCGGGCCTTCTGTCCACCTGATGCAAGAGTAGACTTCTGCATGTGGCAAAAACATGGAGTTTGGAAGAAATTGGTACCTGATCAGAGTTCAAAACAAATACTCCCAGTACTGTAGTAGCAACACTACTACAAATTAGTGATATTATTCAGTATTACAGTGTTTAGAATTCTAGTACTGCAATGATATTAATATATTACTTATCACTTTCATCTTCTGCAAAAGTCTTCCCCTGTCTTCTCATGCTCCACAAAATGTTTTTTCTTTGGATTGGGGTAATACTGTACTACTGCAATGTTATTAAACCTCCAGTTTTCTTACATCAATTAGGATTTCTCCTAAATAGAGCAATTAACTGAAATGATAGTTTTAGAAGAAATATACATAACACAGTTACTTTAAGAATGATTTTTTGTAGTATTGGAGGGAGCATTAATTCCAACAGAAATAATTAACAGCAATTATTAGGCAATGTGTGGAAAAAGTTAACAAGACAGAACTTACATTTTCTTAATTTCTGTTTCTTTCTATTATCAGCATAGTAGCTTCTATTTTTTTTCCTTTAGAGTTTGTTGATTATGTGTTGTGGGGTTTTTCTGAAAGAAGATTGGTCATTTGTTTGCATTACAGGAACTAAGAGAAACAACCAGGCAAATATTTTTTACTTCTGAAAACAGAAGCTTTTAAATGCAATCTTGGCATTAAAATTACTTTCATTTTGTTAATGTCCTGTTTTTTTTGTTTGTTTGTTTTTAAATTAACAGTTCATTTCAGTGTGTGTAAGTTGATATAAATATATGGTGATTAAATACTTTTCTTTTTTGTCTTTTCCAGGATGAGTTCCACTCACGACTGCGATTTAATCGAAGAGGACTTGTTGCTATGGCAAATGCCGGGCCCCATGATAATGGCAGCCAGTTTTTCTTTACGTTGGGTCGTGCAGATGAACTCAACAACAAGCACACAATCTTTGGAAAGGTCTGCTACACGGACTAGAATCCCAGTTTGACAGAAGCAGCTATGTGTTTCTCTGAGTTCAAAGACTCTTTTAGTGTTGTATTCTGTTATATGCATGTGAACCTTATTTCACTCCTTTCTAACTGTCTCCATTCTCTTTGTTTTCTGTGTCTGATAGAAATGTTCTTGTTTTTTTCCCAATGTTATCTGCTTTGTTACTGTTTTTCTTCTAAATGATATTTTAGTGCTGTACTTTCTTTTGAATAATCTCTTACTGAAGATACTGAATTTTATTAATCTAGTCTAATACTGGTAATAGTTTATAAAATGCTGCTTGAAAATCGTACTTAATCAAGGTGAATCAGGAAAATGAAAAATGTAAGACAAATTTACCACTTCCCTGGTTTACCTGAAAGAAAAGAAACCCAACATTTTTTCTACTTCACAATATCTTTTATTTTCCTGTTTCACAGTGCCCATTAATAATTTGACATATCTCCTTGTATACGCTCTCAAAAATACACATTTAGCTAACTATGTTCTTTCAACTTTGCTGTTAATTTAAAAAATAAAACCATTTGCACTATACTTAACTCTCTTCTAAAAAGTCTTACATGTATATAGTATTTCCTGTAATCACCTGTTTTTCAAAATTCTTCACGTAATAAATGCCTTGCATTTTTCAGAATATTTAACAAAAATTATAAGGGCACAGTTTCAAGCCCCTCTTTTTTTTTTTTTTTTTTTTTTTTTTTTTTTTTTTTTAATAAATGTGACAGGTTACAGGGGATACGATATATAACATGTTGCGGCTGGCTGAAGTAGAAGTTGACAAGGAAGAAAGACCACTCAGTCCACACAAAATAAGAAGTAGTGAGGTGCGTGTGTTCTTTTTTAAAATTTGAAATTTTAAGATGCTTCTGTTTGCAGAATCTTGTATGAAAACCTGGTATATCTTTTATATATTATTTTTAAAATATTGAATCACTTAATCATAACAAAATGGTTATTAGAGATGTCTAAAATACTATTTTTTTCATAGGTTTTGTTTAATCCTTTTGATGACATTGTTCCAAGACCAAATAGAAGACTGAAGAAGGACAAACCAGAAGAAGAAGATAAAAAGCCCAAAGTAAAAGGCACAAAGTAAATACATTCAATATAAGTGGTGATTTTTTTTACCTGTACTTTGCAGCTTGGTAATTTTCTATTTCTGCTTTTGAAACCCAAGTGTTTAACAAAATGCAAGAAGAGTGTTCTCTAATGTTAGCAAAATTTCCTAGCTCTATTTCTTAAAGAGATGATACAAATCTAGTTGCTCTGATTAAAGTGGTTCCTGTGCATCAGCTGAGCTATATACTGTTTTGCACATGCCAATAGTTCAGTGCAAAAGAGACTAAAAATATAGTAAGTGTAAGTATACACTGTAAGTATAGTGTAAGCCTGTGGCAGGAATATGCAATCATTCTTTTGCAACTGAAATGACACAGAAGTTAATGCATGTTATTAACTTGGGCTCAATTGTTTGAGATTTTTAATGTATTTTATCAGCTACCAGTTCTCTCCCACTAAAATACTCGGCAGAAGGCAAACATTTAGACATAGGAAACTTCAGTTTCTGCGAATGAAATTTAGTAGATTTAAACATTTAATGAAAAGTAATAGGCAATCTGAACTATGTACATGCTGTCAATTCTGTTGGACAGAAGTAGACCATATTGCAAATAGCTGTTTCCAACACAGGGTAAAAAGAAAAATAAAGAAAAATAATCACAGAATTACGTTCTGTGATTATATGCATTTAATGCCTTTCTCAGCTGTTGTATCTTTAAGTTTTTTGTGTTTGGTACTTGAACATTGCTATATTGGAAAAAAAATATAAATCTGTCAGCATTTATGAGTTTATAGAAGGTTTTAAATTCTGTCTTGCCATTTTGTAAGTGACTTTAAACTACTTTAACTTGTAATTACCCTGATTGTTCTGTCTCAAGTATAGAATAGAAACATTACTTCCTAAATACTGCTTAAGTTAAATACTGTTTATTGTAAAAACATGTTATACTTGTTAGAAATTGGTATGTTTATCAGGGGGAAAAAAAGTTAAAAACAAAATCCTACATGCAATATGGAAGTAAAATATTTGAAGTTTATGGGATGTTAATGAAACATTTAAAGTTTTACTAGAAAATGTGTTTTCTTTCTTTAAGAAATTTTAACCTACTTTCCTTTGGGGAAGAAGCTGAAGAAGAAGAGGAGGAAGTCAACAGAGTTAGTCAGGTACTAAACCATCCACGCTTTTCTTTTCAACTTTAATTTCTTCCGCAAACAAATAAATTGTTAACTTTAAGTTCTTAATATCGTTCTTATATTTGAGTTTTGAACAACAATACCAGAAGTGACCTTAGTTTTATTAGTCTACTAATTTAGATGTGAAGAAGAAAGAGATTTTTAACTTTTCTGACTCAGAAGGTGCTGTCAGTTCCTGCATGGTAATGGTTATGGAAATGTAAAAAATTGTTTCATACTTCATAGTGTAGAGCTGTCTCTGCTGTTTAAAATTCTTGGAGGTGATAGATTTTTTATTCTTCTTCACCTCCTTAATTATGAGACTATTTGATGGTAAAACAGTTGAACTTTAAAAAGTCAACTTTTTCATTACCAGCAAATTCTTAGCTGTGTTTTGTTACGTATATTCATTCTGTGCCCAGAGTGAGGCAGTGATGTTGTGGGAAAAACAGTGCATTTTTATAATTGGAATGTTTCACTAGTATGAATTGTCCACATTCAAAGAACTAGAGTTGCACAGGTAGCCTGTCATCTAACATTTCTATATCGGACTTTGCCAGTTAAATAAGGTTAGTTTAGAAATATCTTTGGTAAATTGTCTTCTTCATTTCTACTACTGACCAAATTATTTCTCTAGAGCTCTGGACTTTCTAATTTACTTGAATGATTCAGGGGCCTAGCTCCTTCAGTTAGTGAAGAGACTACACTGTGCTGAGTACTGTGCCAACATAAATTAAAAAACAAACAAACAAAAAACAGTTTTCAGCCCTAAGGATTTAGGTAAAATATAAAAGACAACTGAATACAAAGGTGCACGATATTACAATGAGACAGTGTCAGGGTAGCAGAAGTTTATTACGGTTTTAACTCCTTTTTTCTTTCCTAGTTTGACTTACCCTATCAGTTCTATTAATTCTTTGTAGCAGAATGAAAACATTTTTTTAACCAAACCAGGTTGCTTATCTCTAATTGATCTAGATATTAGATCAGAATCTCTATGGTTCTGGATATCTTGTTGCATGGACTTCAGCATCAGCTTTCATTTTTGGTCTTCAGTAAGAAAACTTGAAGCTGAAAGTTGAGAATGGCATTATTTGACAGCTACAAATACATAATTCTGTTAACTTTTTTTTTGGTGATGGTTGCCAGATGGAGTGGATCTTTATTATTTCAACTTAAGAAGGGTATACTTTAAGGACTGAGATTGAGAGAAAGGTCTGAAAGTAACTGATGAATCTTCTAGATGTCTGGGAACAGGGAACACTTTCTATTTTTTTTTTTTAGCAAAGTAAAGCTTAGTCAATTATTACCCAACAAATAAATAAAATCGGTATGCATCAGGATGAAGTTTGACCTGACCTGCTCCTTATTTTTTTTCTCCATCTTCCTTTATGAATAATTTTCTGCTCAGGACTTGTGTAGCCCATACTCCATTAAGCCTAAGACACAGAGTACATTTTACCTGTGCTGCATTGTATCACCATATTCATAGTAACTATAGTTTAGATTCTTATCCCTGAAACTATACTAAAAAGGGCAAAGAGAATAGTTTGAGATACAGGTGAGGGTAACTTAAAAAAATTTTTTGAACAATTATTCGCTGTTTCTCACAATATGAGAGTTAAGACACAAAGATAAATGAGCAAATAAGTTACCACATGAAAAGTGTTTTGTTTGTTTGTTTTCCGTTTAGGAATTTAAGTTGTGAACATTTATGCCACAGAACATGATGGAAGTAGGAAGTGTATATACTTTCAGAAAGGGATTATATAAATTCATTGAGTTTAGGGCCACCAATGGCTGTTAGACGTTACTGGTCAAATTACATCTTCTGTTATCAGGTGGATATTTAAATGGTTGGATTATATAGGGCATGAAGATTAGAAAGAAAATATGTGTATTCCAGCAGGCTATAGAAGGTGTAGATCACAGGACTTGTATCAGGTTTGTATCAGGGAAGAGGAAGAGCAGGATGGCTGCATGAGGGTGATTCTAACACAGGCTCTGTGTTCACCAACTAGGCTGTAGTCTTACAGCATCTGGATACAGCCAGCAGAGCTGGTTTCTAGTAACAGGATCCATTGACAGTCTTGAACAAGGCAGGCAATAACCAAGACAAAGGTGACCATCCAGGGAGTCTAGCAGGGAGCAGAAAGAGATGAGGCAGGAGACAGAATGGAGACAAGGCTACAATGTCTGTCCCAGAGCTAGATACAGGCATGCCTCTGATGTAGCTCAGGCAGTGACTGTATTCACAGGTCTGAGCTGAAATGGTGCTTGTAAGCAAAGGAGGTCCAGGTGAAACTTCTCAAGGCCATCAAGGCATATTAACATGCTCTGGGACCTGACTGTGTTGGCTCCACAGATGGTCACTTGGTGTTTAAACTGAAGCTTTCAGTGTCTGAATTGCTGGTTTAATTGTCTGTGCTTGTTTGGTGCAGTTTACAAAGGTGTTAGGCATCTGTCATGTGCTTCATCTAATTCCTGAACGTGCACTCCCTCCTCCTTCCCCTGCTCCCCATTACCAGTTGACAGAAGTAATTTTTCAAGTTGTTGAATTTGTTAGTCTTTTTTCAACATAAAATAAAAAAGAAGGTGTTTATAAATCAGAATGAGGTTTTATTATCCACTCTATTACTACCATTACCCCTTTCACCATCTATTCTCTCAAACATTGAAATTTGTGACACCTTTTTTTTTTTTCTTTTTTTTAACAGAGTATGAAAGGAAAAAGTAAAAGCAGTCATGATCTACTGAAGGATGATCCACATCTAAGCTCAGTTCCTGCTGTCAAAAGGTTAATACAAGATTTCCATATTCCAGAGTAGATTTAATTTCAGAATGTTAGACCTGATGAGCATCACATATACTCATTGTTTGTCTGTTACTCTAAGAAAGTAAGACTGGCAGTGCTAGATCAGACCAAATCTTCCTCTAATGCTGTTTCCAACAGTAGCCATTGGCCCAACGAAGAATAAAGTATGGCAAACATAATGTCTCCCTGAGTAGTCTTACAGCCACCAACTACTTTCAGCTCAGAGGACTGTCAGAGTTTGATATGGTTCATCTATTTAGTAATCCTTAATTGAGTTCTCTTCAAAGTATTTATTCAGTCTCCTTTTGCAATGTTTTTTACGCTTCCTGTCTATTGCAGGAATAAGTACCTCCCCTTTTTGTTCTGAACCTAGCTGCTACTGGCCTCATTTGGAAAATTCTAGCTCTTAAGCAGAAGAGACAGTGAGCAGCCAGTCCCTGTATACCTCTCTTTACTACGATCCCTTCTTAGGCCATCTCTTTCCCAGCCAGAATTCTTAAAACTCACACAAATGGAAGATGTGTGAGTAGTTGTGTATCAGTGGTTATTCTTGTTACTCTTCTCTGACCTCCTTTCTGTTCTAAAATGCTTTTTAAAAATTTGTTTTTAATCTAAAGAAATTAAAAGTGAGGGTGAATAGTAAATTTATATGCTTGCATTAAGATGGTCTTTGGTTTTTCATTCTTAACTTCTGAATTGTTTTTTAAAACCTTGCTGATACATTTTCGTGGAATTAGCTCAATACTCAAGTCCAAGAATTTGTTTATGATCAGTGATGTTCAGCTCAGAGCTCCTTGTCATTTATGATTCTTTTTCGACACGTGCATAGCTTTACTTTTACCTACTACTTATTTCATCTCTTATTTTGTTGTTTCATCATTCTTGTCCTTCTGAAATTGATCTGTGTCTCCTCTTGTCTTCACTATCTTGAGTAACATTGTATCATCAAAAACACAGCAACCTGGCTGCTTGCCTACTTTGTTACTGAGTTTGGTGAATAGCTGGAAGACCTACCTAGCACACTACTTTGGAAACATACTGGTAGTCTTTGCTTCCAGAAGTAACTGTTTGCTGGTAACTTTTGTTTCATGTCGTTTAACCATCTATTTATTAGTGCATCTGCCATCTCAGAGCTATTTAGTTTCCTTAAAAACCTTTGGTTAGAGATTTTGTATGGGTCCAAATATATCAGACAGCTCATGTGTAGCCCATCCAAACTCATGAAGCTAACACGCACATCACAAGTCCCAAGTAGGCCATTTTACCTCTTACTTTAGCTCCTACTTGTTCAGTACTGACATGAGAATTATATACCAGGATATATCCAAAATATTTCATACTTTTAGATTATTTTTAAAATTCTAGTCTCCTGTTAAGAAATAATTACTTTGCAGTGAAACTTCTGGATTATTTTTAAATGAATTTGATGTCATTGGTTTCAACAAGCTCATTGTTTCTTTGAGCCTGATTAATTATTTATATGTGCACACCTCAAAGCCTTGAATTTGGGGACTCTTTCAATATTCCTTCCTTTTTCTAACATAACTTGTGTGACAGAATTGTAACAAATTTTGTCACAGAAAAATCTTCAAGGGTCTTTATTATTTGTTTGTGACAAATAACAGTGGATATGTTAGCTTTAGTATATCCATATGGATTCTTTTTTTTTTTAATGTGCTAAACCGTGGCTTTATAACAAATTTTTGATTTTAAATTCAGCCATCAGTATAGTACAAGTAAAGCATTCCTATTATAAAGAAGGCTTTCTGAAATACAAAACATTATTTGCAATGAAATCCTAGGAATTGATATGAGATCAAAAGCAACCATCTTAACAGTGTGTTATGATTTTTTTTTCTTCTAACAGCGATGTAGTGCAAAAGGTAGTCAGAAGACATAATGACGTACCCACTTGTGTATTTTATCTGACACTATTCTTGCACTGTTTAAATTTTTTACTTACACTCATAAAATGCTGCACTTAGATTGTGTCCATTGATTGGTTATGTTTTGGTCCAAATTGATATCCAGGGCTATTCCACAGTATTCTATCTACTTATCTAATCACATTCTTTTCTTGAACCAAAATTGTTTGACCTAAAGTTATAAAATAATCTTAATAATTATCATTATTATATTATTTCATCAAGAAGCTAAAAACTTGGCATTTTGTCTGGATAGCTCAAGATATACTTAGTAATAGGATATATCTATTGTATTGTAGCTTGAAGTTTTCTCCTGTGTTCTTAAACATTTATATTCAGAAAGGATTATGACAAATGATAGAAAATAATATTAATTGGTACAGTTAGAATGAGTGTGAAGATGATATAAATGACTAGGTTGACTAAAATTTCAAGTAGTTAAACAAAAATTTTAGTTCAAGACCTGTGTTTTTTAAATAATATCTTAATTTTGAAATACTAGAGAAGATTTAAGATTCTTTTTCATTTTTTTAGTGAAGCAGCAAATGAAGACATGAGTGAGGTAAGTAACTTTTTTTTTTTTTTTTAACAAATCAGTCTTTGTAGGTTTTTTGTTTCTTTTTATTATATGTGAATTTTATTTTCTTATGGAAACAAATGCTGCTGTTGAGGATTTTGACTGCTACATCAAGTCAGATTTTCAGCAAAAGACTGGTGGTTCATTCAGATCTGTAAGGTTTGGCCATTGTGAACATTGATGGCAGGGTGGAGATGCTTCTGCATGCCACCTGCTGGGTTTACAAACACCAGATAGTTCAGTCAGTAGATGGGGTTATGTGAAGGTTATGTACCACAGAGTGACAAACCATTAGTGAGTCCTAAAATTGCCAAGGGGGATGAGGGGGAAGAAGAGGTACAGAGGAATAAAATGAAATTTATCATAAATAATTATAAAACTAAAATCTAACCTCTGAAGAGGTTAGAAGGAGCTGGGAGTATTGGTTGGTAGTTGGCTCAATATGAGCCAGCAGTGTGCTCAGGTGGCCCAGAAGGCCAACAGCATCCTGGCTTGTATCAGAAACAGTGTGGCCAGCAGGGCTAGGGAGGTGATCGTCCCCCTGTACTCAGCTCTGGTGAGGCCCCACCTTGAGTACTGTGTTCAGATTTGGGCCCCTCGCTACAAGAAGGACATGGAGGTGCTTGAGCGGGTCCAGAGAAGGGCGACGAAGCTGGTGAGGGGCCTGGAGAACAAGTCCTACGAGGAGCGGCTGAGGGAGCTGGGCTTGTTCAGCCTGGAGAAAAGGAGGCTCAGGGGCGACCTTATTGCTCTCTACAGATACCTTAAAGGAGGCTGTAGCGAGGTGGGGGTTGGCCTGTTCTCCCACATGCCTGGTGACAGGACGAGGGGGAATGGGCTTAAGTTGAGCCAGGGGAGTTTTAGGTTGGATGTTAGGAAGAACTTCTTCACTGAAAGGGTTGTTAGGCATTGGAACAGGCTGCCCAGGGAAGTGGTGGAGTCACCAACCCTGGAAGTCTTCAAAAGACATTTAGATGTAGAGCTTAGGGATATGGTTTAGTGGAGGACTTGTTAGTGTTAAGTCAGAGGTTGGACTCGATGATCTTGAGGTCTCTTCCAACCTAGAAATTCTGTGATTCTGTGAAGAGAAATTATGAATGAATAAAAATCCTGTTGGAAATATTTCTTCACGGAAACAAAATTTCAATATCACTAAAAATAATATTGATGAAGTGTCACTTCTGAAAGATGGGAAATTTACAAAAAGTAAGCAAGTAGTAATAAATGGGACAAGCAACTAAAAATTGAGAGTATTTTAATTTCAAAGACATTGTCATAGATGGTGCAGGATAAAATTGCTTGCTGAAGTAAGAGTTTGCCCACAGCTGTAGGTGATGGGATAACACTTTGATGGAATAACACTTTGAGTTGCTGTTGAGACATGGATGTAATATTTGACTGGGATTATAATCCCATCTTCCCTAAATTGAATCCTCGCAAGTACTTGGCTTTTCATATCTGTCCACTGCGTAGGTCAGTACCTATCAACTGTTAGTTGGTGTACTGTGAAAAGTGAAGGACTGTGAAAGTACTGTGAAAGTGAAGGAAAGATTCAGTCTTTCCCATTCTTGCACCTGAACAAAAAGAAAATACTTCGTCGTTGCGTTATTGTTTTTTTTTGTTTGGGTGGTTGGTTTTATGTGAGTTTGTGGTCCTTTGGAGACCCAGGAGTTGGACTCATTAACCTTTGTGGGTGTGTTGCAATTCAGATACTTGTGATTCTTATGATTTCCATTCTGTTTCCTGTTGCCTTTTTTTACAAAGCATAGGTGAAGTACAGGTTCTTGGACTCTTATCTTCTGTAATTCCTGTTGTGCAGGAGCATTTAAGTATTTGAAGGGTTCTATGAATGTAATTAATAATTCTTCATATGTTCAAATATCTCATTGTTAAATGAGCTGTGCTTGGGGTTGAGGAATATTGAACAGGGACACCATAGGTGTATTTATTTAAATTTTCATTTTTTTAGCCTAGTTAATCTGAATGCTGTTACTTATTTCATAAGAATGACATCAAGCAGGAAATAAGGAAGTTTTTTCTTTCCACAGATGCTCTCCTTAGATTTTATTTCATTTAAAGATATTACCTAGAATCTAACACTTCAGGCAATTACATGAGACTTGTAAAGTAGTACAAGTACTTTATCATTTCTTTTGGATTTATTTCTGTTAACATGTTACAGGATCACTTTCTCCTTTACATGGCTGCAACACATTGGTAGTTTTATAGTCATCCTGTGAGCAAATAATTCTTCCAGATCTCTTTACCTCCCCAAAATTACAAGTCCTTAGTGTATGTGAGAAATTCTTGTTATTCTTGAAGCTCCAGACTTTGCTGTTCATGCAAATGTCATCTTGTTTCTATTATTGTAGTCCTCAAGGTCATCCATCCTTTGAGAGTCAGATCCTATGTATTAACAATCCCACATTGCTGCTTTTAAGCCTCTTTTTGTGCCTAAGTCATTAATAAAAACATTATACGTAGTGTGTTCACAAGACTGATTTTTTTTTCCCTACCAGTGACTTTCTTTTGTGTCCTTTCAGTAAAAGCTTGTTTTTATCTCCCTGTTTGCCAGCTGGTTACTGAACAGTAAGTTTCAGGTAGTACTATGGATAGATAGAATTTATATTCTTCTCTCCACTCCCCCAAAATCAATAATCTTCTCAAATGGCTAAATCGTATTAGATACGATTTAGTATCTAATCCTAGTCATTCTGGCACAAAATCTGCCATTACGTTTTTATTTCCAGAGCAAACTGAAGAATGGGAGCAACTCCACTCAATTAACAACAGCAGCAAACACTAGTTCTGCTTCCGGACAAGAAGTTTATCATTTCTTTGTCACCAAGGGAACACCATTATCCACCTGAACAGCAACTTTCCTCTGAAGTTGTCATGTAGACTGCTCTGGGCTGGAAATCTGTTAAATTTATTAGTTGGAAATGAGACGTCAGAAAAAAGTCTAAATAAAGTCAGATGTAGTTAATGAGACAATAGAAGGACTGAAAGAGGAGGCTGGGCAATAAGGGAGCCACTAGAGGGAAAGAGTTGAGGAGAGCTATATCATATATAAAACCTTATTAGAATTAAATTTGGCCTGAGATGTCAGGGGCAACAGGAAAGGACTCTATAGGTACATCAGTGATAAAAGGAAGAAGAGAGAAATTGTGGTCCCTCTCTGAAAGGCAATGGGAGACCTGGCTACCTGGGATATAGAGAAGGCTGAGGTACTCAATGATTTGTTTGCCTCAGTCTTCACCAGCAAGAGTCCTAGTCAAATAGCCTGGGCCCCAGAAGGCAAAGGCAGGGACTGGGATGATGAAGAACCTCTTGTTCTAAAAGATCAGGCTTGAGATCAGCTAAGGAACCAAAAAGTGCACAAGTCCATGGGACCTGATGAGAAACACACATGGGTCCTGAGGGAACTGGTGAATTTAATTGCTAAGCCACTATCCATCATATATGAGAAGTGGCAGTCTGGTGAAGTTCCCACTGACTGAAAGAGGGGAAACATGACCACCATTTTTAAGAAGAGACAGGATTTGGACTCTGATCCTTGTTGGATACCTTCCAAGTCAAGATATTATATGACTTATTAGAGTGGGTCCAGAGGAGGTCCATGAGGATGATCAAAGGCCTGGAACAGCTGTCCTGTGAAGACAGGTTGAGGGCGTTGGGGTTGTTCAGCCTGGAGAAGAGATGGCTCTGAGGAGACCTTATAGCAGTGTTCCAGTACCTAAAGGGGGCACACAGGAGAGCTGAGGAGGGACTCTTTGTCAGGGAGTGTAGTGATAGGACAAGGCATAATGGCTTTAAACTAAAAGAGAGTAAGTTTAGATTAGATATTAGGAGGCAATTCTTCACAGTGATGGTGGTGAGGTCCTGGCACAGGTTGCCCAGAGAAGCTGTGGGTGCCCCATCCCTGGAAGTGCTCAAGGCCAGGCGGGATGGGGCTTTGGGCAACCTGGTGTAGTGGGAGGTGTCCCTGCCCATGGCAGGGGGCTGGAACTTGGTGGTCCCTTCCAATCTAAACCATTCTATGTTTCTATTATTTTGTCAGTGTTTTTGTAAAATAAATGTGAAAAATTCTGTGCAGGTTGAGAAAAATTGAAGGTTCTGGAAGTGGTGGGTTCATCTGACTTGGACAAGTTGAATCATTTTCTGTCTTACGTTTTAAACAGGTATCCATGGAACCTTCCTCACAATTTTAAATTGCTACTTAGTACTTGCAATTCGTCTAGAGTTCTCATTGTTTTTCTAGACGTTCTCCTATCCATCTGTTTGTGTTTCAGTGGAATGTTCTTACCTAACTCCTAGCCAGATCTCCACCAGAAGTCTGTCTTTGTTCGTGGCTATTAAACACCTTGAACAAAGTCTTGTCATGTTCCTTTTCTGGATTCTGCCCCCCTGCCATTAAGGTCTGTTGTCATCCTGTCTTCCTGATAGCTTAGTGAGTAAACAAATGCTTTGGAAAGTTTGTTTGTTTTCTCTGTTTGTTTGTTTTTTTTTTTAACTCCTTTTTTCCTCCACTTTCCTTCCCTATCTATATGACCATGGTCATCATGCTATACTTGTGTGACTGACAAATAGCACACAAAGCAAATATGTTCTCTTTAGATTGATGATATCTTCTCCCAGTGCTGACATCCTGGCTGTATCCTGGTTACAGTACAGTTCTCTTGAATACGATTTCGAAGTCTGTTCTTTCTCTATGTATGGATAAAATGACAATCACATAGCATCTTATGCACTCTCTTGCTAATTAGCACCGCTGCAAAGCATCAAAAGATGTGTGATCTAGATTTTGGGTTGGCATCCTTCTATGGAGGATGAAGTGGGCTTCCTTCTTCAAGGAAGCTTTGCTGTGCAGAGGCATCGGTTCAGTCAAGTTGCTTCTTCGTAATTGTTGATAGGAATTAGTTATTTCTCCCCTCAAATGTCTTTAAATGGAGGTGGTTTATCCCCTTTGTCTTCATCTGGTAGGTCTAGAAGCACAATACCTCTGTAGGAAATGTGGATGATTGATTCCATAGGTTTTTGCAAACTCTTTTGATCCAAGTGGCATTTGTAAATTTCCTCATTGATGGCCAGTCCAATTATCTTACAGAATCATAGAATCATTAAGATTGTAAAAGACCTCCAAGATTATCTGGTCCAACCATCCCTCTACTACCAATGTGATCCACTAAACCACATCCCTAACCACCAAGTCCAAACGTTCCTTGAATAAATCCAGGGATGGTGACTCCACCACCTCCCTGGGCAACCCGTTCCAAAGCCTGACTGCTCTTTCTTAAAAGAAATGTCTCCTCATTTCCAACCTGAGCCACTCCTGGTGCCATTGAGGCCATTCCCCATTGAGGCCGACCCCCAGCTCCCCATGCCTTCCTTTCAGGTAGCTGTAGAGAGCCATAAGGTCTCCCCTGAACCTCCTCTTCTCCAGACTAAACAACCCCAGTGCCCTCAGCTGCTCCCCACAGGACTTGTGCTCCAGGCCCTTCACCAGCTTCGTAGCCCTTCTCTGGACACGCTCCAGTGCCTCCATGTCCTTTTTGTAGCGAGGAGCTTAAAAGTGACCACAGCACTTGAGGTGCAGCCTCACCAGAGCCGAGTACAGGGGGACGATCACCTCCCTGCTCCTGCTGGCTGCACTATTCCTGACACAAGCCAGGATGCTGCTGGCCTTCTTGGCCACCTGGGGACGCTGACGGCTCATGTTCAGGTGAGCATCAATCAGCACCCCCAGGTCCTTTTCCTCTGCACAGCTTTCCAGCCACTCTGCCCCAAGCCTGTAGCGCTGCATGGGGTTGTTGTGGCTTAAGTGCAGCACCTGGCACTTAGCCAAGTTGAACCTCATCCCACTGGCCTCTGTCCATCAATGCAATCTGCCTTGTTGGATCTACATTCTTGTCTAAATTCATGATAGGATAGTAGCCTTTTAGCAGGAATCTTTAATGAGTTTTGTTTTCTTTTAATGGAAGATTAAGGAAGTGTTTAATGTATTTTCTTGATCAAGTTTTGAATCCATGAACAACAATCAGACTAATACCACCTTGCTGTGAGACTTTCTGCAGACCTATAAGGGCTTAAAGTCTAGACTATTTTAGTTTTTTAAGTGTTACATAAAGATGTGGTTTGTGTATGATTTTTTTATTTTTACAGCTTTGCATTTTTGTTCCCTCTGAAGCAAATAAGGAGATACTTGTTTTAAAACTTTGCTTTGAAACATTTTTTTTAAATGGTGGGTGGTTTTTTTTGCTTGTTTGTTTTAGTAAGGGGTTATCTTTGTAAGAAGTTTCCATATTCAAAATTCTGTAATTTAAAACAAAACAAAAGCTAAAGGAGACATTTTCTAACTTTAAACCAATAAAGGAGGAAGAAGAAAATGATGAAGATGCTGATAGTGTAGAAGATGAAGCTGCTAGCAATGAGAGATTTCAAATGAAAGAACGTATTGCAAAAAAATTGAAACTTGATGCAAATGAAGCTGTTAAACCACCAGTTCAAGAGGAAGAAGCTAAGGCAGAAAAGAAAACAACCAGCCGCAGGCAAGTATCATACTTTTTTTTGTCTCTCCAGCTTGTTTACAGTTTTATTTTCTGTTCAATTCCAGTTTTACAGTTACGACATTGCTAGGTTAGCACTAAATTAAAATAATATCCTCTCTCAACTGTGAAAGATGAAATTGCCTGTTTTCTTATTTCTTAGTTTAATTTTTCAGTTTAAACCTTGGAGTTAAGCTACATTGCAGTTACACTACCTGAGCACTTTATTTGGGATGTTTTCTCTTTATTTTTCTCTGTGACTTATAAATTAAGAGTATTTGTATGTGTTTATCATGCTTTACTTTGTCTTTCTACATAGCTGTAATACTTGAGTTTGCAGATCCTCTATCTGTGATAATACATGGTGGTCATCCACCATTGGGACTTACATAAAGTCAAGGCTTCCTAGTCTACCATTGTTTAAGTCTGCTTTAATGCAGCAGTTGTTTTACAATGTAGCAGATTTTCAACACTGTAACTATGTTAAAAACTAAAACTGGGTTTATGAAGTTTTTAAATACTATGTTGGGCTGTTCTTAGAGGGTTGGAACATGTATATGTTTAGTAGTGTAACACTATATTCAAATAATTAAACTATCTCTAGTCAAATTACTATGTTTTTGTGGCAATATCACATAATGGCATAGGTTCTAGTCATGTAATACAACTATGCTAATTTTCAGGAACATCTGCACTGATTAGCACTCCATTTTCAGTGAGTTAACATGCCTTTTTGGAAATCTTGTATCTTGGAAATCTTGCTTCCAGAGCTTGTTTGGGAATTTTTGCATAATAGTAATTTACTAGGAACCATTACTGAGTATTTCAATAAATATGGACCTCAGAAATTACTGAACAATTTGTAGTTTTTTGCAGTTTTTGCAGTCTAAAAGTTCAATGGGTAAATTTTCTTTTTCAGTGAAACTTACTGAAGGGTGGGAGGAGGAAGCACCAAAAACATAATCAGAATTTGTACTCTAACTGTATACAGTTGTCACAAATAATTGTGTGATGAAATTACTCAGACTTTGCCTATTATGAATTCTGGGTGTGTAGTGGCTATGTTAAATTCTCTCCCAGAGCAGTTGCCTCTGAACAGAACCATCTCTTTTTCCTCTCTGCCATCTTTGAAATAGTGCTGTGTGGCTGCTTTGGAAATTGGTGATTGTACTATCTCTGCTGTAGACAGGTGATCCACAGGAAATACACTGATATCAAGCAGGATGATGGATAACTTGGATCCCCAAATGTAGTTATTAGTCCAACAGTTGAGACTGATACCTAATCCCAGTGATAAATTACATAAATATTTATCTTGTGTCAGTTAAAATGAATATATGTTGTTATGTGAGACAAGAATATATCGGGCAGTTTTCTGTCGGAGATCTTGTGGAAACATTGTGCTGATGCAGTTCCTGATTTCATAAAGAGGTAGTTCCTGTTTTTCATTACTGTGCCTCTGTGGTTGATTCATGCTACACTCTAACAACGTTTGTGGTGTTATCCATAATATTCCCCCGTACAGAATAAGTATAAGCTTCTCAGAGTCAATGAACTGCCCTTAATTGTGGAGTGATGTCTTAATAAATTCTGTGAAATCAGTCTTGGGAATTGTTAAATAATTAAGAATTACCTAGGCTAAGTCCTGGTGTTGTTACCATTGGATAAATAAAGATCAGTGTTAGCTGTGTCGTACAATGGAAAGGAAGGAGTGAGAAATTAAGGCATCCTCCATGGAAAGCTTTTTCTGGAAAAGGGTCTTCAAGTACATGGAAGCCAAACATTTTTAGAATAGCAAAAGAGATTGGACTCTGTACGTACATGCTACCTATGCATCAAACATGTTGACCAATCTGTTTGTTGTTTTTCAGGGATGCCTAGTAGAACCGTAAGTTTTATATATGTACCTAAGTTGTAGTAGCAAGTTCACAGTATGAGGGTGTAACACAAAGCTAGAGCATACTCTTAGGAATTTTTGTGTTATATTTTACCATATTTCAGAGACATTTGTGTAAGAATTCTGCAAGCTAGCTGTGCTTGTGGAAGGTCAGTGTGTTTTGCCTGTTTATTCTACTCTTTCAGGGCAGTTGCAGTAGTATTATAGCCAAATGAACTGTCAAGACGCAGAAGAGGGTTTTATTGAATGAATTTTTAGCAGCTGGGAGCAATAGCCCAGAGAGACACTGTTTAGTATCACAAGTGACATCAGGTTCTAGAATCTGTTTTATTCCACATCACAGTCTGGTGTTGTCTGGCATGAAAATCAAAGGCATTGTGCTGTTTATCCACAAGGCATTATTAACGTTGAATTCTGATACGATGAGATAAAGTTTATTATTTTCATTTTCTACAAAAGTGACCTTTTTTGTAAGCGTACCAAAGGTGATTGATAATATTTTCATGGGACTTCACCACCAACAGTAGTCCAAGTGTGTGCTGATCAGAGCATACAGAAATGTATTAGGTGAGAATATATTAAAAAAAAAAATAGATCTACCATACATAACTTGAAGAGGAATGTCTAGTAACATATTAGAGGGCCAAGAAATGTGTGATATCTTGTAGATTTGTTCATCTCATCAGATATTTAAATGCTTTAATAAAATAATAGAGCTGCTAAAAATGTTTTTTTCAGAGTCATGTCTTTTAACATGCATGACTTTTTCAACAAATCTGTATTCATTTGTATCAGTCATTTCTTTCAGCACAAATCTATGTGTGAAATGAGAAGTTTGCACATCAATTTCAGAGAAATAATATGGAAATAATAGTCATAATCTCAAATTCATGGTATTGAGATCCAGGACTGCTTCTTCTAAATGCAATTGTTCTTGGAGTGCTCAGATGGTGAAGTTAATTTTAGTAATTTCAGTATACATTTGAACCTTTTGTGTATGTTTTTAAAAATAATGTGAAGACACTTTCCAATTTTGTATTCGATATGAAACGTAAGGAAAAAAGTATTTCCCACTCATTCTGACAAGCTGAGAAATTCCAAAGATCTTTTGTTTCTATTGATGGATTAAATTTAAACTTCAAAATACAGAATGGTTGTTTACATGAAAATATATACACATAAAAGAAATGTCTGCCATCATTGCAATAGGAATAAAATTTAACATTTAAAAATTTAAAATGTTTTTTAAATGTTTAAAATTTAAAATTTAAATTTAAAACGTTAGTGGCTTGAGCAGTTCAGCTGAATGCTTCAAATTAAATGGTCCTTAGTTTGGTAGTTAAAAATACAGTTTTACATTTGTTTTCATCCTGTAGGTGGAGCTCACAGGCTACACATTTCTGGTTACTAGCTTTTAAAAACTCTTTCTGCTTTTTGTTTGCAAGACACACAGTGTACTAACAGAGTGTAATTTCAGCTGCATCCCTATCACAGATGTGCTATTAAATAGCAATGTAAAGTAATTGTGTGGAATAGCTAAAATGAGAAAAGAATGCTGACTTCTTCAATAGCTGAATCACTTAAATTCAAATGTTTGTATTTTCTCTTGTGTATTTTTCTCCTGATAATCCTATAAAGTGCAGTTGAGCTAAGTAATTTCATTTTCTTTTGGTTTATAAGCCATCGTCATAAAATCAGTATCTACATATATGTCAAAGGAGTAGCAATATAGTTACTATCACATTCCTTATTTTTTCTTGTAAATAGAATACATATTGCTAGGTAAAATTAATATCATCGTAGGTAAAATTAAAATAATCTCATGAAACTTTAGATGTCTACTGTGCATGTAGGTAAGAAATTACTTGATTCATTGTAACATAAAACTCTAGAACACTTTTAGAAGTATAATTCCTCTGACTTGTGTTTTTTGTTTGTTTGTTTTGTTTTTTGTTTTTCCATTTGTTGCAACACCAGGATGAAATAGCTAGTTTGTTTATAGGTAACTGTACTTGGTCAAACGACTGACATCCCTATCTTCATCTTGATGTCTAGGCATAGCAGTAATAAAAATAGCAGGCAAACATGCTCAAATTCATACTAAGTCTATTTCAGACCACTCAGTACAAGTTGTTTAAAAGCAATGTAGAATATAGTTAACACATCATAACATTTTATTAGCATCTGAATAAACATTGATGCACTGAGTGTGCAATATTTAAACATTGAGTATGAACTCGCTGCAAATGCTTTTGGAATACAGACTTCAAAATAGGTTTGTCTGTGGTTCTTTACCCTTATAAAAGATATGAGCTGAAGTACAAGAAACTTCATTTGCAGTTATGCAGATTGTCTTTTATGATCTTGGTCAGTTGTATGTGCAGTTATGTTTGTAACGCATTGAAGACCGTTTTATGAACAATTTTGTTCACAGATTCTGGGGTAAAGTGAGTAGGTTTTTTTTCCTCTCTGAATGTTGTGGTCTAATATAGTCCTTTAAATACATTTATTTAATATTTTCCCCCAGAAAACAAATTTATTGATGGATGCATCCTTAGAAATGAGCTTCTGCAATTCTAGCTTTCCAAAAAAATCAGACTGTTTTGCAAGACTTCAACTGTCCGTATTTTAGTAATGTTTTGATAAAGAAGATGTTTTAGTAAGATATTTAGTAAGACTGTAATGTTCCTTCATCTCTCTGTCTCCATCATAACCAGTGGTTCCTGAATGAAGGGAGGAAGGCAGAGTTTGGAGCTTGAACATAAGAGATCTTTTATTTATTTATTTATTTATTTTTTGTGGAACTGATAGATTATATCCTGTGAGAGGCAATTCTGAAGGGCCACTGAACTCAAGAGAACTGACAGATCTTCAAATACAGCTATGGTCTGTCCTAGTACCGGGGCAGCAGGGTGGGGGGCAGTGGGGAGCAAGCTGATCGGTCAAGAGAGCAGCTAAACTTTTTGTACTGGCATGAGTCAAGAGGGAAGTCGTGACTGATACCCAGTACAAAATGGATCTATACTGGAGGTGGAAGTGAGGACAATCTACAAATGAGGAATACGGAGATAGAGGAAAGTTGTCAATGCATGCAGTGATGATTTTACAAAAACCAAAGCTCAGCTAAAGCTGAAATTGGTAAGGAAATTAAAGGGCAACTGGAAGAATTTATACCACTACATGAAAGATTAAACACAGAAAAATATAGACCTCCTTCTGAATTAGTAACAGTGCACACAGGAATGACTGAGATTACTTGATGCCAACAAGGTCTTCCAAGGTTACGTGTCTACAGGAAGGTTTCAAAATGGGAGGAACTGCTAATAGTGGTAGAGGATTGAGTCAGGAATTAGTGAGAAATCTCAACCCAAACAAGTCTATGGGACTTAGGATGCATTTGAGGCTGCTGCAACAGCCAGATGATGTCACTGTGAGGCTGCTGTCTGTAATCTTTGAAACATTGTGAAAATCCTCTGACTGGAGGATGTTAAGATACTGTGCCCGTTTTCCAAAAAGAAAAAATAGCAATAATGATCTGGTCAACCTCATCTTGGCCCTTGGGTAAAACATAAGGCAGATTCACTTGGAAACTGTTTCTGGGCATGTGAAGGAGAAAAACACACTTTAGACAGTGAGGTTTATCTGTTTCCATATAGAACTGTTCTGTCTTCACAGTAATTACAATTTCCAATATATTAACTATTAAATAATAGCTAATATTATGTACTGCTAGCATTTTCTTAAAACAGATATCACTGTTACGACCAGGCCTTATCCAACAATACAGTTTGTCTCTTTGCTTTTCAGTTTGATACTGGGAAGTATAATATATACATTAATAGGAATGGCTGTTGAGTTCTGGAGTACAAACTTTTTTAGCAATTGACTTCAAACCTCACTGTACTTAACAAACTGCTGTTATTTTCATTCAGTAAATTCAGGTATTCTGTTAATAGCATTCTAAGCCAAGGGCGACCATTAGATAAAACACTTATCCTGCGCTGCAATTTACTGCCAGTTACCCCTGTATTGAGCTCACTGTTTGGCTACAGCTGAACAGGAAGGCATTCAGACGTAGTTTGTAGATACTGATAGTATAGTTTGGCCCATATTTGGTTGGACAGTGCAATCTGTTCCAGACACCTTACCCCTAAGAGTATTTTATACGTTTTTTTAATTTTAACTTGCCTGTGTTCAGCTTGCAACCAGTGCATTTTTTATTTTTTTTTTTTCTGTGTGTTTTTTCTGAAGTTCGCTACAGTGTGCCATGTTTTCTGTTTCTTCAGCTACTTCAGCTTTCTTCAGCCAGTCTTCAGATCATTTTGTGGCCTTTCTGTTCTTTCTCCAATTTTTCAACATTCTTTAAAGAGCTTTGATCAGTAATCTTGTTAGTGGCACTGGTGCTGTATGTAGAGAGCTACAACATTTTCTCACTTCTGCTCCCTGTTTATTCATACAATGATCACATCAGCCCTTCGTACCAGTATTCCACTCAGATTTTTTTAAGTTGCTAGGGTTTCCAGACTGTTTTCAGTCACTGTTCTTCAAGAACTTGTTTCACATTTTGTTCCTGCTTCCTTGACTTTAGCAATTAGTTGTTGTAGGCTTTTGTTTTAGTCTATGTTAACAAGTACAGATTAACAGGCAATCGTGATAGGATAATTTGCCATCCTGTGAGAGTTTGTGTGATTCAGTAGCTGTGGATTTGGTATGGAATTCCCTGGAGTGAATAGATACATTCCAGTCATTTGGAACTATTGGCAGCTATTTTAAACAATAAGTCTGTAACCTAATTCTTAATCAATAAAGATGTTCTTCCATCCTATTTTTTATTGCTGACTTTTTAAATAGTTTTGTTTTGTTTCATTTTTGTTTTTTTTTTTTGAAGGTACTGGGAAGCAAGTTTTCCTGATTTCATGTAATCAAGAGGGGTTATTTGGATTGACTCTAAAATTAGCTAGGGTTAGCAACTAGTCAGGAACTCACAATGAATTCTACTAAGAAGGTATCTGATAGCGTAACTGTTCTGACTTAATGCTCCTCTGAAACCTTTTTAGTTTTGATGAGTATGCTTTTCCTGTGGGAAAGTTTTTGTTGGATTATTTTACTATAGCTTGATTCAAGAAGAGTACGTTTTGTGTATTTAATCCGCTACCAGTCAAACAAAAAAGTGCCAATAAAATTGACATAAAATTTGTTTAAACAGTGAGCTGAGCATATGTAAAATTATTAGTTTTCATTTCATTTTTGGATACATAATGGAACTAATAGGTATAGCTACAGCTGGTTATGATACAGATAAAACCTATTGCCTTTTTATCATGACCTCCTAACTTTGGGTCCAAAGGTCTTCTGTACCTAAGACATAAAGTGACAGATTTTAGAATAATGGAAAACATCTGATAGGTTTTAAAGAAAAAAAAAATATTATCATTGTTGGAACAAACTGAGATTAAAATCCGTTGCTAGATTGCTGTACTACTGAAAAGATTATTGCATGAGCTTGCCTTGATGTTTGCAGAGTATCTTGTGTTCTTGCATTTTTTCATACATTATTGTGCCTTCAGGTCTTTGTTACTGTGGTGGCTGTATTTTAAATTTAATTCCATGTTCTTCAATGTTTTGAGTTTCTACATACTTACAAGTGTTAATAATACTTGTTTTTCATCCAACAGTGGAAGTTTAGTCATAAATATTTTTATTTTATTCAAAGTCATTAATTACATACTTAAAAGACGACGTTCACTTTGTGATTATTATGCTCCATCTGTGTGCATGTTCATTTATTTTGACTAGGAGCAATCAAGAGTCATAAACTCACAAACCAGTTTGTTTTTATAAGTTTTTGCAGTGAATTATTTTCTGCTCCACCCTAAAAGAAATGTCCAAAACTACCTTAAACTCTTAACAGATTAAATTGAGAAATTCTAATTTTATGAAATTCTAATTTTATGAAAAAAAAAAATAATCACGTACATAGTCCTTTTTCCAATATAGTAAATGGTGCATGTAATTAGACTATATCTTTGCTAGATAAAGAGGACTATATTTAAAATGCATTGTATTGGTTTGAAAATTGACTGGGTAATGATGATTACATAACAAATACGACAAATATATATATTTTGTGTAATATGCTGCAATAAGATGACAACTGTAGAGTTTTAATGATTTTCATTTGAATTCATTGTATTTTGTGTAGCTTGTGTTTCAAATAGGACAGTTAGGAGAAATAGGAGAACTATATAACAAAATAGGAGAGCTATAACGTGCTTTTGGGGGTAAAAGACATGTATATTTATATTTTATGACAAAAATATATGTAACTTTTCTTCTGAATACTAATAATTTGCTCTTCTATGCATCCTTGTATTAAGATGTATTGTGTGCTGTACCTTTGCAAAACTATGGTAAACATAAAACTTCCACTGTGTGAAATCCAGCATTCCTTACCCTGCTCTCCAAGTTCTCATGTAAGGTATAGTATATAATCAGGAAACAATTTATTTTTTTTTAATTTTTCTGGGTACTTACCCAGAGTTTACTAGCAAATTCCCAGAGCTCCACCTGCTAGAGTTCTGTATACTGAGAGGCCATCCTTACATCCACAAGCTCATGTGGTTTGCAAGAGAACATAACAGAACAGAAAAGTGAAGAAAAGTGTTATGGGAGAACCATTTATGATTTTTTCTGTTAGACATCAAAGATGTTATGTTTTGTCTACTACAGTCTCACCTCCTTTAATGTTGACTTGTACCATAATACGGTGACAGAAAATGTCACAGATTTATCATCTTGAAAACAGAATTTACGGACTACCCAAGGGAATTTATGGACTACCCAAGGGAATTTTGCTCTTCAGAACTGTGTCATACTATTTGTTGAGTAGAGTGTAACTCCTATTTAATAATCTATAAAATTCTAACTGATATTTCTGGAAAAGTGCAGAAATTGAACTTCAAGTTGAACTTCACTGCAGTGCTGAACTTCAAAGTATCATGGAAGTACCAAATCCTCCTTACTAGTAGTAGTCTTGCTCAAGTGGAAAATATTAGTGTTTGTCTTAAATCCTAAACTTTAGAGACTTTTATTATACTAAAAAACTTGGAAGTGTACTGAGTGTTCTGCTATTTGTTCATCAGTAGTTGATATATTTGGATTCCTATGTTCTGTTCTTTCACTCTTGGTGTGAGATGTTATTTCAAAAGCTCTTTGGAGATGCAGTACTTTGATGCAAAGCACCACGTAAATGAAGCATGCTGATGAATCTTCTACTTGGAAAATCAACAGTGATGTAAAGCTGTGTGGTTTTAGGCTTTTGGTGCTTTGTTGTTGTTTAGTTTTGTTGTTGGTTTTTGTTTTTGTTGTTTTCAGCTTTACATTGGTAAAGATTCCACTTTCAGAAATACAAACCAGTATGGTGGTATTTCAGTTTCCCTGTTGTTGTGTATCTTGATTAACCTGTGTCCTGACAGAATTTCATTAGGTTAGTCATTTGCCTTAAATACAGCAGATTTTGCTGTTTGTCATATAAATCCGTTAGAAGGAACTAATTCAAGCAAGTGAACTTGGCTGTGGGAGATCCAGCAAGGACATAGGAGATTATAACTTCTATGCTATGTTTATAGTATCTACACATATTTTTATTATATGTGAGGTAAGTTACTCCATTAAGTGGCTTCACAGCAGAATATTACAAAAAGCTGCTGCCACATGTCAAAATCAATGTATTTTCCTGTTTTGCTTCATAAATGTAGATACATGTACATACAGTCCTTGCCACACAATCTCAGATTCAGCTCAAGCTCATAATTGTGACATGCTTTGGGTGGGACCTCTACCTTTGGAGAATTTAGACTTTATGTCAGAAATGACTTAAAATAATGGCCTATGAAAAACAGGCCATTCAGTGTAAACCTAGTTTACACTGAAAATGTATTGTACTGGTTCTGATTTATGCATGCCTACTGTGGCTTTGCAGGTGGAAATGTTTTGAATCCTGAATTCTGTAAGCCTGTGTTACCTGAGAGAACATTACCACAGCTATAGTAAGCAGATGTGTGAGGTGGAACTACCTGCTATAAAAGGGAAGACTTCTTTTTTGCTTCCCCACCGTGGCATTGCAAAGAAGGATAGACACATATTGACAGAAATTTGGTGTCTAGCCTAACAAGATAGTAAGGGTGGTGTTGGTGTTATTATGTTATTATGACTTTCATGAAAGAATCTGAAAGGGAAATGTATTTCCATGTATTCTTTTAAATCAGTGCAGTTCTTTTCCAGTTCCATGGTTGAGAGTGTCTGATTAATGTAGTGGCTGTTTTAAGCTTCTGCCTCTTGAAAAATACAAACATAGAAACTTTCACATAACTAGTATTTGTAATATATAAACTGCAGAGTGTTTTGGTATCTGTTTGTCAAGGTGTTTTTATAAGTTAGATACCTGGAAAAGGCAAGATAGATATTTTTATGATTCATTGTTTGATCTTGGCTATGGGTAATGTTAAGTTAGCAAAACATATGCACAAAAATTCTCTTCGGAATTTAGAGGAGAAAAAAAGTTTAATCCTATATACATGTATTTTCAGGATTGTCTGAAAGAAGGGGAAATGGTTTCTGAATCTTGTGTCCTACCACCATCCTAATTTTGTATTGATACCCTACACAGATTCACCTGCAGGCCACGTAATACCTTACAGTCATGCTTGTCTGATGTTTGTTGTCTACATGCCTGATGTTTGTTTTGATACACATCCACATTAGTGTGTGATTGGTATGGCTTGTGTGGCTTACCATGGCAGATAAATTCAATGTAGGTTGAAATATATGTAGCCATGAAATATAGATTGAAATTGGTAATTTCTAAATAGCCATTTATCCACAGTCATACGGAAATTACTCAGTTCTGCAAATGCTTATGTGACTCAAATTGTACTGGTGAAAATACTCATGTAAGTAAAAGTTCATACAAATAAGCCTGAGAACCACTGAAATTCCTTTGGACTGGAATTTGACAATCATCATGTGGTATGAAGGATAAAGGAGAGGGAAGAATATTTTGGGTAAAGTGACAGATCAAATCCTTACCCTTGGGACTCAGTAACTTTTCTTTTTCCTAAGGCTGTCTCAAGAGATTATTGCCTTCCTTTCCTGTCCCCTGGGCCACTTGTTCTTGTCATTTTTTCCTCAATTAGAGCATTACAGTTACTTAAGGAGTTCCTTGTAATACAGTCTCTGATTCAGTTCTGGTGAAACATCAGAAAAGTCAGCTACAGAGGCAGGGCCAGAAGTCAGCTATCAAAGTTGAGAGACTTTTAAGCAAGTTCTAATGCTCTAGAAAGCGTTCATGACCTTATACCCAAGGCTCACTGTATAAATATATTGGCATCAGTATTAAGAAAGAATCAGAGACTGCATCTTGTTGAGATTAGAACTTCAAATGCTACTTGCTTTGTTGCTTTCTTTATATCATCCTTACCACATACTTTATTTGCCATGTTTAAATCGTATCCATTCTATTTAAAACCACTGATCAATTACTTTTTTGCTGATGAGATCCTCTTTTTAATTACTTCAGAAAAGTCTCTTCTTTGGGTTGAAAGGAAAGGGACCTTAAAGGACGCATTCCAATCCCCCGGCCCTGGGCAGGGACACCTCCCACCAGACAAAGTTGCCCAAAGCCCCAAGGACTTCCAGGGATGGGGCATTCACAGCTTCTGTGGGCAACCTGTGCCAGTGCCTCACTGCCCTAATAGTAAAGAATTTCTTCCTTACATCTAATGTAAATCTACCCTTTCATAGTTTAAAGTCATTATTCCTTGTCCTATCACTATGTAATTGAAGGAATGATCTTCTTCTCCTTTGATAAAAATCAGTCCTTAAGGTTTCTGTAAGTTTAAGAATCTGGTGTGTTCCTTTTCATTTGCATTTTTATGTTTTGTTGAAGAAATTCAGTATTTCAGTAATGTATGATTGACATACAGGAGAGAAAGGTTACTTCATAATTGGTTTTAGAAATACTTTATTTTTCTGAGTAAGACCATACACTTAATGCTAAGGATAGCATTATTCATTTATTATTTTCAGAATAATATAGATTTTTCTGTATTCTTTACCGTAATAACATTCATTTTAAACAAAAAAATAATCCCAGACATGCTCTTTGTAGAGTTAATGATTGGCAGTAACTTTAAAGCTGTCTATACTATATTAAACACAAACCCAGATTGTTTGGGCACAAAACCCAGAATCCCAGCACTGAGATTTTTCTTGGCTAAGCATCAAAGCGTGTTAATAGGTATAGTGTTAGCCTGGGACAAAGACTGGATTGTTACTGTGGTATATTTCATCCTGCTGCTACTTGGCAGGAGTCAGTGTATTTTTAGGTGAAGTTTGTGTGTGCGTTTGTCTAGTCACCTGGAAAAAAGGATGCGTAGATGACCCGTGAAAATGCAGTTAGCATGATGGAAGGTGAGAATGTGTAATCCTTATTATACAGTGAATTGTTAGCACTATATCGTGGGCAAGATATCATTTCAAAGCACTGGAGTGCTCTCAATTGTTTAGCTGAACATGTGACTTTTTTTTTCTTTCTTTTTTTTTTTTTTTTTGTAACATAACAAGAGGGATTTAACAGTGGTATAGCTATGTACTTTTTAATTGCTAAATGTTCATGCTCCATTTCCTTTCTTTGTCTCAACAGAGTTGAGAAGCATGGGAAGAGACATTTTGAGGGTTTTGTTTCTAATACAGAATACATTTTTTGGTAAATATGATCAGTACATCTTAAAGTTATACTGCAGTGAAGGATGACTATAGTATGTTAAAAGGTTTTCTCGATTCTTCACATCTGCTGTTTGTCTCTAGAGAGTCAAGTCATGTTATAATTGAATACTTTTACTATTTTACATGCCTCACTAGGAGGCAAAATAGGTAGTAGATTTTTTTAATATACTTTAGAACCTTGGTTATCAGATTCTGGTTTTGGAATCTGTATTTAGTGATGTTGCATAAATAAAAAGAAGTGAAACTCATTTTATGGCTAAATGGTTGTTACATTTTTTAGAGTAATAGTTAACCTTACATAACAGTTAATAGTAGTTAGTAGTTTGCTAATAGCAAAACAAAATAAAATTATCACCTCTGTGAGTTGGGCAGATTTTATTCGGGAACCTTTCAGACAGTAACAGTAACTGCTACTAAACTGTTTACCGTATCACAGGTCCTCCCACCTGCCCATTGTAGCTACTACACCGTGTTGATAAACTGGCACGTTTGATATGCTTCTGCATCCTGTTTTATAATGCTTAACACACAGATCATTTTTTGTGTACATATCTGAGTTTTACGCAAGTCCATTTGTCACTTGTTGTCAGGTGGGATAATAAATTTTCCCTTTTTTGGGGAGGTGGGGTGGGATGGAGAATCTTAGGAAATTGTTGCCTTTTTAAGACAATTTTCTCTACAAATCAAAGCATAAAGAGCATTTAAAACTGGATTACAGTGTTACTTTAGAGACGAGCTTGATATAAATTACTGTGTAAATCAACAGAGTTATTCAGTTGTAAACTTCTTTCAAAGTTCTGTTTTTTCTTCACTTGTGTCAACAGGGGAGCTCAGCTTTCTTTCATTGGAAGCAATGAAGTGCAGGGCAATCACCTTTTTCTTGTACATCTTTTATCTTTGTTATCCATTGCTGAAAGCACTTATTCCCTTTTCTGCATTCATCTTCCACGGGTATATAGATAGGTTTTCCAAAACAAGACACCTGGAAAGGAGAGTATTTCTTTTATGGCTGCGTATGTTCAGCAACATCACTTTTTGATTCTTTGCCACTAGCTGAATTATAATCAAAAAAATTTTTACTCCTTTCCCTTTTGTTGTTAGGCTTCTACTCAGCTTTCAGTCCAGTATCACTTTGCTTTAACAGTTGGGCCTACTGAATATCACTTATATTCTACTTTCCTTTGTAAATATTTCATTTTCAATTTTCTTTGTCGGCTGTTCCTCACAGGAATTTACATTACTTTTTTTTTTTTTGGAGGGGGGGAAGGGGGATTGCAGCTGGCAGTCTGTTGTTAAATTGTAGTTGAAATCTACCACAGAATATTTACTCCAATTGAAGAAAACTTTTAATATTGAAACAGGGGTTATACATCAGCTATTCTAAGTCACTTTGACAATTTTAAGTTAAATGGTGTCAGTTCTAAGTACAACAATTTCTGTACAAAGGTATGTATAATATTTGTGAATGCATTTATATCTACAAAAAGTACCAGCAGTCTACCTTATTTTTATGTTTTTCATATTTTGAAAGGACATTTTCATGTTGTTTTTTTGTGTTTTTTTTTTTTTTTTCCACAGATAAATTTATATTAATTATCAATAGTTAGTTGCATTGGTGCCTGCATACTTCTGGTGGATATTGCATGAATTGTAGAGATTTGATTTCCGGAATGCTACTTCAGGTTAAATGATTCTTCATAAATCTTCCTTCAATATCTCTACCAATCTAACTTACAATTAAGTTGAAGGCATGTAGTATTCTAGCTTAGGAGTAAACTTGATCCTTATATTTAAACACAAAAAAAAAAAAAAGCTGATTTTTTTTAGAACGGAAGATCAGAATATCCTAAATTGACCCTCACTTTTCCAAACAGAAGCTTTTTAAATATAAATATGCATTTTTACTATTAGGAATCTAAACACCATTGTTAGTATTAAAAAAAAAAAAAAAAAAAAAAAAAGGAATGAAAGGGAAAAAAAGCAAACCAAACAGTGAGCATTACACTGTTCTTGTAGTCTTCGTCCTTTCTTTAACACTTTCAGGTATTGCTGGGGAGATCATTGTGGACTGTGTTTAATAGGTTAGCATTCCTGGCCTAAATCTGCAGTGAAGTTCACAAATCCATACTTGAAAAAGGTTTTCAGTTGTTCTTTATGATTTATTCAGTGATAAATGTGTTGTTTCCTCACAGTCATGAATTTCCAGAATGAGAAGGCTATGGCTGTGCTTTAATTCAAAATTATATAACAGATTCTATGGAAGTTAAAGCAATGAATGTGTACTACCGTTTCTTCCATAAACAGCCCAGTTTTTATGGTAGAGGGTAGCAGCTGCAATTTCAGCCTGTGTGTTCTTAATATCTTACTAATGGTTGATGAATTTTCACAAACATATTGTTAAATATATGCTACTTCTGCAAAAGCTCTCATAAAAAAAAATGTTACTCAATTTTTATACAAAATTAGTCTGTAATATTTTCATAATAAGGTGTCGACAGTTTTAAGCTTTATTTTCTTTTTGTGAATATATCTTTGCTCATGAGATCATGTTTTGGTAAGGAATTTGGAGTTTGGGTGTTTTTATTCCCCTCAGTTTCTTCTCTGGAGAGTACTTGCTAGACATGAGTGGTAGGTTGCATAATTTTCTGCAGCTTGATTTTTTTGTATATTTCTGTAGATGCAGGAGTCTTATTTGAGATCAATGGAGTAAAACATGTCACTTTAAAGCTAGATCCTCTAACCTCTTCCTGCAAGTGTCATGATTTCTGTAATTAATGGTCTTACTAGCTCACTTGAGTAAATTCAGTAAAACTGACTAAACATGGTAATAAGCTTTACAATAAGTTTTAGGAGCTATGTTTTAGGGAATGAACTTCTGAGGTTCATTGCTGGGCAGACTTTTTATTGGTCAAGAGTCAAGAATATGTACAAACTGAAATACTCCCTTTTTGATCAGAATCCCTTGCACATAATTAAGGCAAAGCTATGTAAATAAAATGGATTGTTTTTGAGAAAAAGCACTGTGTTGTTTTATTCAGCAACTGTAACTTTAATGAGTTTCAGTGCTTGTGTTCCATAGAGAGTGTATACAAACTGATTTCTGTTTCTTATGATCACTTGACTTTAAAGTAAGTTTAAGTATGGAGAGCACAGTAGAGTTTCACGTTAATTATAAGCAAGAGAAACTATTTTAGATGTTTTATAATAAATGTATTCCATGAAAATTACCATCAAAAGCACTTGCATTGGTTAGTTCTGCAGTAAGATCTAAGATGTATTAAACAAGATTCGGAACAGAATTTGTGTCGGCAGGAATAAAGAAAACGCAACTTGAGTCCTTATAAGGGTATATCTGCTTCTAATGAGAAGAAGCTGTTTATCTAATGAAAATGGAAAACATCCAAAAACCCTGGACTTTCAGAGAATAAGGCAGAAAAGACTGCTATGATTATTTAATCCAGTATTTTACCTAACAGAGCACACAAGGCTGTGAAATTCTTTTATCTCACTCTTATCTTTTGAAGGAAAAAAATACCTTTTTAGCACTGAAAGATACCCCACTAAAATTTCTTTGGTTAATTGCTGTTCTCATTAAAGGAATAAAAATAGTGCTTTTTTTCAGTCTGCCTTTTGTCTTGCTTCATATTGTGGCCATTAGACTCTTGTCCACTTTTGTTGCTAGCCTTCTGTTAGCACATCCATGTTTGCTTGCAAATTGTGACCAAATCACCTCTGAGCTTGGTTTGATAAATTGAGTAGATTGAGCATTAACCTTTCCTTTTGAGGCATTTTATTTCTCCCTACTCTTTGTCATGTGTAAACTTGGTCAGAAATCATTCTGTTTTATTCCTTCTCATGAGGTGATTTGACAGTCTCTCTTCTCCTTATGTTTATAAGTAGTAAAATTTTATTAAGTTAAAATTAGTAAAATTAGTTAAATTTATTTTGTGGTTCTGTGGTAATGGCTGCCGTATTTTTTCTAAAGAACAGGTTATTGGTGTCGGGATTATAATTATCTGAGTTATATTTTCTATTTGTAAATATTAATATGCCATTACAGTCATTTTCTCCCTACTCTATTCCTTCACTTCTCTATAATTTCCATTCTGTTCTGTTATTCACAGCCAGCATTGCTATAGTTCAGAAATCTCTTTTTAAGCTCATTTTTTTCTAAAAATGTTGAATGCAAATTGCCTGATCCTGTTGCTTTGTTGTACCGCTTAATTTTTAGTAGCTGTGCTTTCCATTTCGGAGGGATAACTAAAGAAGACAGTAAAAATGTATCAGCTCCTTGTATCATACCTGGCTTTCTTGGAGAACAGAGCTATTGAATCACTTCATTTCTACATCTTTAGTCTTCTTTGTATTTTAGACTTTAATCCCTAACTTAAAAATAAAATTCAGAAATGTTTTTATATATGTGCTCAAAGGTGCGCACCTGTATAATTTTACCTGTCTATTGCCATAAATAAATGGACAGCAGTTATTTAATGATCACTCTTCTATTTAAAAGTATTTACCCTGTTACAGTAACCTCTCTGATGCCAAATTAAGATTTATTTTTTCATTTTTGATACCATTTTTATTCAGGTATAAACAAGTCACAGTATTTTAACATTGACACACCAGATGATACAGATTACTCAACAGTTAAATGAACCTGTTTCAAAGGTATTTAGCTAAAGTGGTAGTTATGTATCTACTTGGCAAAAAACACTAGGAACTCTCTCAGGATATTGGTAAATATAATATCGAGGTACACAAGTGTCTCTTCAGGAGCCAGCCTTAATTCAATACGTGCAATACTGCATTAGACTGACAGGTCATGTTGAAGCTGAGTTGAAAACCATGAAGTTACCTGTTGCTGCTCCAAGTTTGTGTGCTTGGAACACAAGGAGGGTGGCATGACAGACCTGGCCTCTCACACGTTGTTGTGAGAGTTTTATTTTTTTCTGGTTTCTGTCCCACTGAAGCCATCTTTACACTTTCCAGACTTCATCTGTCTCTGGAGATGGCTGTTACATATGAGTCTTGTCAGCCAGTTGCGTTCACACGTGAATTGTCTGACAAGATGTTTTGTGAGCTGCTACTGGATTCTCACGGTTCTTCACATCAACAGTTGCTAATGCTGGGTTGGACTAGTAAACCATGATATGCCCCCAGTTACATCCATGTGATCAGTGACGGGTGGATTTTGTAGTACGCCTGTTGTTTGTGTCCTGGCTTCAGAAGCATACGTATCTGCAGCTTGCTGCTTCTGTGACTCTGGGGGAGATTCCAGAACACCACAAATCCCCCTTTACTGAACTGACTACAGCACTCTGCATTATATCTGAGTTGTTTCAAGTTGTTGTCTATTGACTGCCATGTGGTCTTAAAATGAGTGGTAGTGGTCCAGAAAATCTGGTAACTGGTACCTAGTGTGCAGTATAGCGGTATTCATTTTTTGTGTGTGTGAAAAATAAAATATATACTCACCTCAAAGTTAGAGTTTAACATATATTAATCTACTAGAAAGACATGAGACATGGAGATTGATGCAAAATAATATGCAATTATCTTGCCAATACAGACTTACAAAAGAGGCACTTTAAAAACCTGAAGCAGTAGTGATCATGATGGGCCAACTTGATAGCAATGCTCATTCTCAGATTTTTAATTCTTTCCAACACGTTCTGCCTCAAATTGTAACAAGAAAGAAGTTTCCTGTTTTTGTCTAATCACTGCAAGTTATGCACTAACTAGCATTAGGAAAGGGCTATTGACAAGGATTATAAATTGATGTAATTTTGAGCCATGTCTCAAACTGATTTGGACCACCATGGGAGGGAAATGTAGTTGATCGAACACCATATTCCAAATAGCGATATTAAGATTTTTTTCATACTCATTGCTAAATAAGTACTTGGCTATACAACAATTACTTGGTTTCTTGTATCTTTTTTTTTTTTTTATCAATTTAAACTGACATATAATTCTCGTCAATATTTTTTAGTTCTTACTGTGTACTTGAAAATTTGTGATCCTCTCAGTAAAAGGGTTAATGCATATTGTTTCACAACATCCCAAGCTGGAGAACAGCAAAGCATACCATAGTCACAGTTGGATAATTTCACAGTAAAATCATTCTTTAATGAGAAGTATGTCAGCAGCACAGAGCTTTTGAAGTTCTTCTTGAGTTTGGCTGATAAGCAGCCATACTGAGCTCATTGATGGAAAAGCATCATTTGCTGAACAAGTGTTATGCTTAAGACTGGAAGTCGCAGTTACGTCATTGCTTGGTTAATTGGCTGCACCTGTCACTTGTTAACAGCTCTAATCCAGTAGCCTCTGAACCACGTGTTGAAAGGTCAGCAGGAGCAGGAAAGAGCCTGGTGCACTGGGAGACATTGTTAGATGTAATCTTAGTTTGGCAACCTGTTGTGCTTGTTAAATTCAAATTGTCGGTTTTCAGTTCATGACGTGAGCTTCTCAAAATGCGAATGTTGCAAATAACTTGAAAGTACAAGTAAATGATTCTTTTAATTAAGCATTGTCTTGAATGAATGCTATTTTTTACGTGTTGATTTGTAAGTTTCTCTTTTGTAACAAAAAAATTCTTTACAGATTTGTTCTCCTTGAATACAGTGTCATAAAAAATATAAATACAAAATTTATATGTAACCAGGGAAAACGTATTTAGTTATGTTTTGTGTGTGCATGCATACATATACACATTTATTAGTATTGAGATGTCTGTTATGTGTCAGAGTTTTAAGTTCTCAGGTGTCTCAGGTGCTTATCACTGTGCTGCTTTTTATCATGTGATCCTATCTGGGGGATTCAATTTTCACTGTAGCTATTGTATATTAGTAATTATGTTTGTAGTACCTGCTATGTATATACTTATAGTGTCCTTTAATTCTAGTATGTTTTTCATCTAGTTAGAGGGCTTTTAGTTCTTCAGTACCTCTGCAAAATACTTGATTTCTACATAAAATTCATACATGGTATAAACATGAAAGCATGTCTGAGTATCTTAGACTCTGGAATTTAAGATAACTCATATGCTTTGCAATTTTCGTACGTTTTATAATGAGCAAGTTCCCTAGTTTGTTTAGACAATTTGAGTAAGCTAATTAGATCTCATAAGTGCAGAATACTGGTACATCATAATCTTTTGTTTCAGAGAAAGAGTCCTTACACTGTTAAATGGAAATTAGAAATTTTAAAAGTTTCTAAATTTAAACATTTTGTAAAATTACATTATAAATATTTTGATCTTTATTCTAAATTTCGGAAAACTATAAGTAAACTGAAGATGTCATAGAACAGGGTTTTGGTATTGATGGCTGTTGCTACCACAATAACTCATAATTATATGTTATACTCATATAACTCATAATTATATGAGTTATATTATATGAGTATTTTGCATTACTTGACTGATTCTCTTGTAATGTTCTTTATCAAATAGGAATTTCTTGCTAAAAATCATAATGTGAACCATAATTATGTAGTATATATTAATAGATGTGGGATGCTTAGCTCAATCTAGAAAGTAAGTCTGTTGAGTCCTTTTTAGTCTCTCATACCTTTTTTTCCTGTTTCTGAATGTGTTGCATTAATTTCAGTTGGTGTGATTCGCAGAGGTTTTTGGTACAACAGTACATGACAGCACATTGTAACACAGATGACATACAGTAGATTAATAATAATATATTTAAGTAACATGTACATATTGGATATGAATGGTCTTCAAATACAGTACCCTGGCTACCTCCCTTTAAAATTTAATACAGTGCTGTTAGGCCACTAATTAAAGAATTCTGCCTGGATAAACTGGTAAATTCATTATTTCTCTTTAGAGGATAGGATGTGATTTGTGCTTTCCATAGGCACTTTGCAGAATTTGTATTTTTTCCTTAAGCATTTCAGTAGGATTTTTCATTTGTTTGTTCACAGTTCTGAAGCTTTAAGGAACAAGGTTAGCTGCCACTATTCTGTGTCACTGGAAATAATGTTACAGATATTGCCTGATCTAGCTGAAATGATCCCTATTTTCCTTTAATCTAAGTATTTCTTCCAAATGAAGATGCTTCAAGCAAAAATGTCACCTCTGTCTTCCTTACTGAGCTGAAATTACATTGTCTTCTCAGAAAACACGAGAGGAGGGTGAGTGGGACAATAAGGGGAGAGGCATGTTAGTAGTAATAGGCAAGAAGAATATGGTAGACAGAAACAGGAGTTTGAAGATGTGAAAAGAATACAAGGACCAGGCAGGAAGGAATTTGTAAGTAAGAGTGATGGGATTAGACTGTGGTGGGTTGTGAGAGAATGAATAAGGAAGCTCAAGTGACTAGAAGGATAGAATGGAAATGGATAGATAATGGAGAGTCTGACTGATGGTACAATGAGTTTATTGTCATTCTTTTTCTCACATGCACAGTATGGAGATGCATCTCCTGGCCCTATGGGACACAAAAAGAGGACTCAGAGAAGGGAGTAAGTCAGCTGGTTTTTCATGATGGAATTCAAATCTGAATATTAATTGAGAGATGATTAAGGCTAATTTTGAAGTAGTTGATTGGGTTAGAAACTGGCTGGATAGCCGGGCCCAAAGAGTCGTGGTGAATGGAGCCAAGTCCAGTTGGAGGCCAGTCACTAGTGGCGTCCCCCAGGGCTCGGTGCTGGGGCCGGTCCTCTTTAATATCTTCATCGATGATCTGGACGAGGGCATCGAGTGCACCCTCAGTAAGTTCGCAGATGACACCAAGTTAGGTGCGTGTGTCGATCTGCTTGAGGGTAGGAAAGCTCTGCAGGAGGATCTGGATAGGCTGCACCGATGGGCTGAGGTCAACTGCATGAAGTTTAACAAGGCCAAGTGCCGGGTCCTGCACCTGGGGCGCAATAACCCCAAGCAGAGCTACAGGCTGGGAGAGGAATGGTTGGAAAGCTGCCAGGCAGAGAAGGACCTGGGAGTGATGGTGGACAGTCGGCTGAATATGAGCCAGCAGTGTGCTCAGGTGGCCAAGAAGGCCAACGGCATCCTGGCTTGTATTAGGAACAGTGTGGCCAGCAGGGCTAGGGAGGTGATCATCCCCCTGTACTCAGCTCTGGTGAGGCCGCACCTCGAGTACTGTGTTCAGTTTTGGGCCCCTCGCTACAAGAAGGACATCGAGGTGCTTGAGCGGGTGCAGAGAAGGGCGACGAAGCTGGTGAGGGGCCTGGAGAACAAGTCCTACGAGGGGCGGCTGAGGGAGCTGGGCTTGTTCAGCCTGGAGAAGAGGAGGCTCAGGGGCGACCTTATCGCTCTTTTTAGGTACCTCAAGGGAGGCTGTAGCGAGGTGGGGGTTGGCCTGTTCTCCCACGTGCCTGGTGACAGGACGAGGGGGAATGGGTTTAAGTTGAGCCAGGGGAGTTTTAGGTTAGATGTTAGGAAGAACTTCTTCACTGAAAGGGTTGTGAGGCATTGGAACAGGCTGCCCAGGGAAGTGGTGGAGTCACCATCCTTGGAAGTCTTCAAAAGACGTTTAGATGTAGAGCTTAGGGATATGGTTTAGTGGAGGGCTGTTAGAGTTAGGTTGGAGGTTGGACTCGATGACCTTGAGGTCTCTTCCAACCTAGAAAATTCTGTGAAATTCTGTGAAATTCTGTAAATGAAATAGAGACTATTTCTGAATGCGCATGCGTTAAATTCTATCACAGAACAAGTGCATCTGATACATTATTTCTGAAAACATTCAGCAAGTAGTAGCATTGACTTTTAAAATTGCATGTCATTATTACAGAAATAGCATTATGGTAATTACTTTTTTTAAAGTATATAGATTGTAATTAGTTCACTATACATGGAGTAGATGATCTTAGAATCATAGAACGGTTTGGATTGGAAGCAGCCTTAAAGATCATCTAGTCTCAACCCCTCTCCCCCTCTGCCATGGGCAGGGATGCCACCCACTAGACCAAGCTGCCCAAAGTGCCATCCAGCCTGGCCTTGAGCACTTGCAGGGATAGGGATTCCTCAGCTTCTGTGGGCAATCTGTTCCAGAGCCTCACCGTAAAGAATTTCCTCCTTTTATCTAATATATCTGCCCTCTTTTAGTTTAAAGTTATTACCCCTTGTCCTATCACTCCACACCCCAACAAAGAGTCCCTCCCCAGCTTTCTTGTAAGCCCCCTTTAGGTACTAGAAGGCTGCTATAATCTCTCCTTCAAACTTTCTCTTCTTCAAGCTGAACAGCCCCAGCTCTCTCAGCCTGTCTTCACAGAGAGGTGCTCCAGCCCCTTCATCATCCTTGTGGCCCTCCTCTGAACTCAGCGTCAACTGGTCTGTGTCCTTCTTATGTTGTGAGCCACATACCTGGACAAAGTACTCTAGATGGGGACTGACAAGAACAGAGTAGGGGGGGAGAATCAATACGCTTGATCTACTGGCTACACTTCTTTTGATGTTGACTTTCTGGGCTGTAATCATATGTTCCTAGCTGATATTGGCAGCTCAGCAACCAACATACCCAAATCCTTCTCAGGGCTGCTCTGAATCCATTCTCTGCCCAGCCTCTATTTGTGCTTGGGATTGCCCTTACCCAGGTGCAGGACCTTGCACTTGGCATTGTTGAACTGCATGAGGTTTGTGTGGGCCACCTCTTAAGCCTGTCAAGATCTCTCTGGATGGCATCCCTTCCCTCCAGCATGTATACCACACCACACAACTTGGTATCATTGGCAAATTTGGTGAGGGTGCACTCAATCTCACTGCCAAAGTCACCAACAAAGATGTTGGATAGCACCAGTCCTTATACCTGTCCCTGAGGAATGCCACTTGTCACTGCTCTCCATCTGACCACAACTTTTTGAGTGCAACAATCCAGCCAATCATTGAGGATCAAGTCTTAATTCCTTGGCCCCGACAGGACTACCAAAAAATCAAGCCAGATGACTGAGAGCATTGTCCAATACTTCTGGAACTTGGTTTTGGCACTGAGCCTGCCAGTTTCCCTGGGGATTCCTGTTCCAGGGCCCAACACCCTCTCTTGGTGAAGAACCTTTTCCTAATATTCAACCTGAACCTTCCTTGATGCAGCTTCATGCTATTCCCTAGTGTCTTGTCACTGTCCCCAGAGAGCAGAGTTCAGCACCTGCCCCTCGACTCCCCTTGTGAAGAAGCTGCAGGCCACCATGAACCCTGCCCTCCACCTCCTCTTCTCTAGGCTGAACAAACCAAGTGACTTTGCTGCTCCTAATACATCTTGCCCCCTAGACCCTTCACTACCTTTGCTGCCTTCCTTTGGATGTTCTTTCATAGTTTTAGGTCCTTTTTATATCGCGGTTTCCAAAACAGCACACAGTACTCGAGGTGACACTACACCGGTGTGTAGATTGGGACTATCCCTTCCCTCAACCAGCTAGCAATGCTGTGTTTGATGCACCCTGGAATACAGTTCACCCTTTGGGCTGCCACAGCACACTGTTGATTCATGTTCAGCTTGCTGTCAGTGAGAGCTCCTAGGTCCATCTCCATGGGCCTACCCTGCAGCCACTTGTCTCCTAGTCTGTACATATATCCAGGGCTGCCCTGTCCCACATGCAGAATCCAGCTCTTGTTAAACATCATGTGGTTGGAGATAGCCAAGATCTCTCTGAAAAGCCTCTCTACACTTGAGGAAATCAACAGCTCCTCCTAATTTATTATCATTTTCAAATTTACTTAGTTTGCATTCAAGTCCTGTGTCAAGATCATTTATATAAATATTAAAGAGAACTGGCCCTAATGTGGAGCCCTGCTGAACCCCGCTATTTATTGGCTGTAAGCCTGATGGAACACCATTTACTATGACCCTTTGAGTCTAACCCATCAGCTAATGATAGTAAATCAATAAACTGTTGCCATTTTTGATTTAGTAGAAAATACAGGGCCATGTTAATTTTTACAAATGTAAAAATAGAATTCTCAAACATGCAAGTTTTATGTCTGTTTTTTCAACTAGAACACAAAATGCGGAAAAAATTCTTCTACAGTGTACTGAGGTCGGGCCCAGAAAGTAGTGGTGAACAGAGTGAAACCCAGCTGGCAACCGGTCACCAGTGGTGTTCCCCAGGGGAACAGGAACAGCCAGCAGGAGCAGGGAGGTGATCGTCCCCCTGTACTCTGCTCTGGTGAGGCCGCACCTCGAGTGCTGTGTTCAGCTTTGGGCCCCTCACTACAAGAAGGACATCGAGGCCCTGGAGGGTGTCCAGAGAAGGGCTATGAAGCAGGTGAATGGCCTGGAGCACAAGTCCCATGGGGAGCGGCTGAGGGCACTGCGGTTGTTTAGTCTGTAGAAGGGGAGGCTCAGGGGAGACCTTATTGCTCTCTACAACTCCCTGAAATGAAGGTGTGGGGAGCTGGGGGTTAGCCTCTTCTCACAGGTAACTAGTGATAGGACTAGAGGTAATGGCCTCAAGTTGTGCCAGGGGAGGCTCAGGTTGGAAATGAGGAGACATTTCTTCTCAGAAAGAGCAGTCAGGCATTGGAATGGGTTGCCCAGGGAGGTGGTGGAGTCACCGTCCCTGGGGGTGTTCAAGGAATGTTTGGATGTGGTGTTTATGGATGTGGTTTAGTGGGTGACTTTGGTAGTAGGAGGATGGTTGGACCAGATGATCTTGAAGGTCTTTTCACAGAATCACAGAATTTTCTAGGTTGGAAGAGACCTCAAGGTCATCGAGTCCAACCTCCAACCTAACGCTAACAGCCCTCCACTAAACCATATCCCTAAGCTCTACATCTAAACGTCTTTTGAAGACTTCCAAGGATGGTGACTCCACCACTTCCCTGGGCAGCCTGTTCCAATGCCTCACAACCCTTTCAGTGAAGAAGTTCTTCCTAACATCTAGCCTAAAACTCCCCTGGCTCAACTTAAGCCCATTCCCCCTCGTCCTGTCACCAGGCACGTGGGAGAACAGGCCAACCCCCACCTCGCTACAGCCTCCCTTGAGGTACCTAAAAAGAGCGATAAGGTCGCCCCTGAGCCTTCTCTTCTCCAGGCTGAACAAGCCCAGCTCCCTCAGCCGCTCCTCGTAGGACTTGTTCTCCAGGCCCCTCACCAGCTTCGTCGCCATAAAGGTTTCCAACCTTTATGATTCTATGATCCGCAGGAAAGGAGGATGAACTTCTTACGTTCAGCTTCCTCTGAACTGCAACTTTTTGTCGTTCTATATGCACATGTATGAAAAACTCAAACCAACAGTTACTTCAATAGTGATATTAATTACAATTTAGTTCAGAATAATTTGTTGATTTCTTCATTAATGAAGATACAATCCAGGTTTTGTATTATTTGATAGTTGTTTTATGTACTTTTTTTTTGCTCTTAACATTGAACAAGTTACTGTTCATTTAATAACAGCCTAAGGCAAACAGTTGCTAGACCATCTCTTAGGTATGTTCTAGTTGGTAACTTGTTTTATTTTAAGATATAGCACCTGAAGCTAGCTACTTTGTTAAAGTATCCTAAAAAAAGAAAAAAGGGGGGGGGGGGGAGGAGGGTAAGTTTAAAAATTTAACAAGAAAATTACTTCTGACCCATAAAACGCAAATTTGTATATCAGGATTATAGTATGTTTGAGGTTACAGTAATCCTTCTTAAAGTATTGTTTTTTTTTGTTTGTTTGTTTTTCTTTGCAAAACTGCTTTAAAGAAAAATAAATCTTTGATTACTTAAAATAGCTGTATTTTCTATGTCATGGCCTCTCTTGTATTTCATGCTAATGGTAGTAACTTTGTGATAAATATTTTTAATGGAAGATGTCATTGAATGAAATGTGGCAATGATCTTTAACTGCTATAAAAATGTAGAAGTTGAATTAAAAGTAAATTATTTTTATAAAAACAAAAAGCACATGATTCAATGAAAGCATTATTTTTAGTGGAAACTGTGTTTTGTTTTGTTTTTAATTGCCCTTCAGTTTTTCTTTCCTCCCTCTGAAAATGCAGTTGTAGTTGATGGAATTTTATCAGGATAATTTTATCAGGCTTTTAAAGCAACAGTGGAACACCATCTTATACTCTTTCTGTATAACTGAATTCAGACTTCTTGGGGGGAAAAAAAGTCATATACCTTCCAGGAAAGCAATATTTATGTTGTTTTTTTGTATGGGTCAAAAGCTAATAGTGCTTTTAAAAGCAAAAAAATATTGATAAAAAAAAAAGCAAAAAAAATATCATTGATACTAAAATTGTTAGAACCTTCTTGCTTAACAATTCTGTAACAAAGTTGGTCAAAAATATGATATGATTGTCTTTAATGAGAGATGACTTTTTAGTCACATAATATGGATTGCTCTCCAAGTGAGGTTTCTGGGATGTCCCTCATATCCTGTATGTAATTTGTATAGTTAGAGACTTCTGTTGTGAAATTTCCAATGACCTGGTCACTAAAGAGGAACTATTGCTGACTGTTATATGTGAGTATATGTTGGATTCTCCCACTTTTAAAGTTTGAGGAAAAAGATGAGCACATTCAATTTGTTCAAAGTCATACAAAACAGTTCTGTCTGTTTTGGTCCATTGCGGATATTAATGAAAGATAGAAGCAAAACTTATTTAGAGCTGTAGTAGTTGCTGTTTTCTGATGAAAAGTTTAAAGGATTAAGTATCTGTTCTCATAGCTCTGTTTTCAATAAGGTATATTGGGAAAGGAATATTGGGGGGAAAAACGTGTTCATGGGTATCTGTGTTTTCATTAAAGTACTTCCTCCCCACGTTCACTGCCTAGTAACCTTTAGGCTCACTATGTTGTGTTTTGTTTTGTTGGTTTTTTTTCATTGATTAATGAAATAGTAGTTTCTGCCTGTTAGTGAAAAAGGACTATTTTGAATGGTGGCTATTGTTCTATTAAACTTAGAGCCCCTGGCTAGAGGATCAGCAAGAATGCCTGCTAAGGTAAAGTGTCAATGTTGTCTGTTGTTTGTGGGAATAACTTGTTGGCAAATTATAGCAGTATGAGAAGCCCTAAGGGGTGAAGGTGGGAAAAGCTGTATCATCCTTCATTTATTGCTTAGCAGAATTCTCACTTTTTAAAAGTTAACTATAGATAAGATTTGATGCTATCATTGTTTTATTCAGGGTTTGCTAAAATACATATATATAAATATATATATTTATATATATAGGACCCGCGGGAACGGGGTTAAGCTGAGGCAGGGGAAATTCAGGCTTGACATCAGGAGGGGGTTCTTCACAGAGAGGGTGGTTGCACACTGGAACAGGCTCCCCAGGGAAGTGGTCACTGCACCGAGCCTGTCTGAATTTAAGAAGAGATTGGACTGTGCACTTAGTTACATGGTCTGAACTTTTGGGTAGACCTGTGCGGTGTCAAGAGTTGGACTTGATGATCCTTAAGGGTCCCTTCCAACTCAGGATATTCTATGATTCTATGATTCTATGAAATATGTAACAAGTATTTGTTGTGATTAATATAGTGTTGTTTAGGAGCATGCATTTTTATATCTCTGGAAAGAAAATGTACTGTGGGTTTCTTGAAACATTTTAGTATGTATTGAATTCTCAGTTTGGTATTTCAGCCTTGCTGTAATATATGTGTTTAGAAATTTTATAACAAATCTTGAAACTGTTAATTTGCCATTACGCATAATAGATACACAACCAATACAAGGTGAAAATCTAAAATGTTAGTAACTAAAAGTTTAATATTATTTATAAAGATGTACTTCCAGGCTTCATATCACATATGAAGAAAATATGATACGTGTAATTTGCTCTGTCTTTAGTGATTTATTTGTTTAATTATATAAAATCATCACTTTACAGTTATTATTATTGATCATTCATTTTTGTCCTGAAAAATTTTAGTAAGTGTATATTGTATTGAAATTGGTGAACTGTAGATGTTCCCTTATGTGTCTGGGCAACTTTCCAAGAGTAAAAAAAGTCTTGTCACATTGATTGAACAAATGCTCTGAATAACAGAATTCATCTCTTACGTTTGAAGTTCCCATTATGGCTGTACAGGCAGTTTCATAGCCCTGTATTTGGTTACATTTGTGAAACTGCATTAAGTTTGTGAAACTAGCCCTTACTTTTCAATCCAAATCATGTATATCGTAATCTAAATGAGTGGAATGAAAATTACGTCCTTTTAGAGTACTTGCAGATGAATGTGTTACACAGCTTCCATTTTTTTTTACGAATATTTTGTCTTCCTGGAACATTAGGACTCAGTCTTACAATATGTGAGTTGAATACCAATCTTAAATAAGAAAAATTGTTTAGGCTTGTACCTGAAGTTTCAAGTCATTCTTAAGTCTTCTGCTTGAGGGCCTGGCTAAACAGGTGAATACAAAACAGTACATATAAACGGATCTGTAATTTTTGTGTGGTTACTTTCACTCTAGTAAAACTGTTTTTTCTGGCCTAGGTTCATTGAAACTTTTTAGGGGTTTACCATGAGAGAACTTTTTGCTGTTTTCCAAAAAATGAGTGAGGAATCACATGAGGAATATACATTGTAATAGCAGTGGTCAGTTGTAGACTAGGCCCCTGTTCTGTGCAAAATCCTTTAATTCCCTTGTTCTGGCTGTGCAGAGAGAACTTCTAATACAGTCTTTCATTGACTTTTAATACTGATCTGAAAATATTTTCTGTTGTTCTCTCCTTTATATGATCAAAATGATATAACCAACCCTATCTCTATGCCCAAAGAATGGAGGAGGTCTCCTCCATCTGCCAGGAGAGTCTCTCAGAAACTGTAGTTATGGGAATTCTGTGCTGATTTCCTCAAATATGCAGGTTCCTGCATTGTCAGAGGAAACAATTTTGCATACCAGCTGAGTTTGTTTTTTTTTTTAATGAAGCATCCTCTACTAGAGCAGGGTCAACCATCTTAAATTCTGCAAGCTCAACAATACATACTATCCACACCAATCAAAATTTTTGCCATTCCCCTCCAGGACAAAAGATTCAGTATCATTTCACTAAATGTTTAATTAGTCGTTCTGATACTAGACAAGAAATATCAAAGTACTCTTTCCAAGCCCTTTTCTCCCTTTTCTAAGTGTGCTCCCTTACACTTTCTTTTCATACTTAGTTTCAGTCATGGCTATATCAGTTTACAGTTTGAAGCCTTAGCATTGCCAGAAAAGAATAAAACTCATTTTCAAAATGAGTACTTAAATGGAGTTAAGGAGGACTGTTGCTGTTGGAGAATTGTCTTGAGGAACTCTCAACAGAAGTAAAACTTTACCTTCTGTGGTTCATGTTTCATGGTATAACAATGTATTTTGTATCCTAAGGTCTCTTTCTATAATCTGTAATTTTTCTTCTCATAAATCAGCTAAGAAACTTATTTTATGCCTGCATTGATAAAAAGTAATATATACACATATTTATATAATATTATAAGATATATAAGATATAAAGATATATATATATATATCTTTCATTCTTAGTTATCTAAAATCGAAGAAAATAGGTTTTCTATTGATATGTGTCACTTATATTTATTGAAAAGGAAAAAGGATTTTTTCAAAAATAAAATAATTTTTCATTAATCAAGGTGTGATATACGTACAATTAAGTGAACTTCCCAATAGCATAAATTCACTATATAAATATTAATCATGCATATGTCTTCTCTGAGTCTTTTGGTTGTATACTAAAAGGTATGTTCTCTTTAGGTATATAGAAACCAAACAAAGTAAATCTGGCAAATGCCATAAATTAGCTTACTGCTAATGAAGTTTTAAAGAATGACCTAAAAATATAAACAACAGAGTGATATCCAGATTACTCAGAGAACGTGAAAATTTATTTGGTAATTCTGTGTAAAATAATTAGCAGGTCTGCAGTTTTACAGGCACAATTCATTTTCATATTTATGATTATTCTCTTTCCTTGTATCCCCAGCTATTGCTTGCACATCTCTACCATTGTTCCAGCTATTGCTTGCACATCTCTACCGTTGTTCTAGCCCTCACCTTAACCCCACTGATTTATTTCACTTTTCTGTCAGCAAAAGCTATAAAAAGTATGCTTTTGGAAGGAAGTTACAAACACCGGAGGGGCAAGAAAGGAAATAAGGCTGCCTAAACTAGAAGTTGTGGTAGAGGAAGGAGGAGAAGATTAGGAGGGAAGAGTAGTACAAGAACTGATTTTTACTGTTAGAGAACAGTTAAATCAGCTGAGCTATTCCTGAGTTTTTCACAAATGCATATTGGTAAATCTCAACCATGTTTTTTTGTTTTGTTTTGTTTTAGTATTTCATGATCTTGTTTTTCAGCTGTTAAATTATATTAAAAGTATATTCAGTATTTTCCTGTTTTCTTAACTTTACCTTTCCATTAAATCTTCATTACAGTTACAGACAGAGATGTTCTTTAAATGTGAATGAGTGACCTGCACTATTGTGATACTATGGTAGAAAATCTTTGTAGTAAAAATATTAAATAGTATAATTGCTGTAGTGTTGGTGCAATTGGAGCACTCGCTCTGGAAAAGAAGAGGAATGGCAGACAAGTTATTTTGTTAATGGACAACCCTAACAAATGTACAGTTACGTCTCCCTACTGTGTCTGCCAGTCCTGCAATAGTAGGATATAATAGCATCTTCTGGGAGAGATGGAAGCCTTCAGCTTCTCATAGGAAGTTGTGGGAGAATAATATCTTTGTGTGTTTGTTTGTTTGTTTTCTTTTTTTTTGTCGTTTGTTTGTTTTTGTTTTGTTTTGTTTTTAGAAATTACATTTTTATTGACATGTGGGACATGAAAATGAGCGACATTCTTGTAAGAACCTGGGAGGCCTTATGTGTCATAATTTGTTGCTGATAATGAAATTTTCTACTGTAGTATGTGAGAAAGTACATAAAAGTAAAAGTGAAGCTTATATGGTCAAAGTTTTGTCATTTTTACAAAGATGTTTCAGTCCATTCTTCCAATACTGCAGATGATAACCTAATGCAGAATAGCAAATTTCTTCCCACTGTTTCCTTGGGAACTTACTTTATTTGATGGATTTGTCATGCTGAATTCAACTACATCATCAGATGATTTCCTTCCTTAAGGCATGTTTTCTGGGACTTGCATGGCATTGACCCTGCTTACTTTTTTAGGTTCAGGTGGGCCTGAAATTAATTGAATGTTTTGTGTTTTTTATTTTTTCCTACGCAGTTGATTTTCTTGTCTCCCTTAGAGTGCTTTGAACAGAAAACTGGACGAGTTACTTGCAGAAAATTGTTTTCTTGTCTGTGGCATACCTACTGTTGTAGCTTTGCTTTTTGAACAGTATGCCACTGAGAGGTCTTACTATCCCATTTTTCATATCTGCATAGTTCATTTCTGTGTCCCAGTTTTGTCTCTCTCCCATTTAATTTTTCAGTCTGAGATGCTCTCTAGAATTAAGCCGGTGTTGAGTACTGTCACTTCTTTCATCCTCTTCTTCCTTCCTCTCTCCACTTCATTATATTGTCTGCTGCTTGGACTGATTTAAGATTTTAAATATACGATATTACAAATTTTAAGTATTTTAATTGTTTTAATTCTGCCGAAGGTTTTATTTGTTTTTAACGGCACAGCATTTTAAACCTGATTTATTTCATATTGATTGCTTGGAAAATATACCAGAAATGAAACTCATGTGCTCTTTTCTTTTCAAGGTTTAAGCAGTTCTAACTAGTAAAACAAGAAAAAAATCCATGATGCAAAATGAACCATATTATGCCCTCTAACTCACCCTCTATGGAATAGTCTAGGGTTACATGAACTTTTTGTGGGCCTATCAATAAAACTGCATTTTTGTCATGGCTGTCAAAAGAGTTATGGATTTCATGATTTTCATGTTCTTTAAAAAAATATCCATGACTTTTGACATTGTGGGTTTTTGCATGCGTGTGGGAGGATGTGATGGTAAACAATTTGAACCATTTTCAGTGAGAACTTTCCAAGCTGCCAAGTTCAGCTTTGAGCTCCATGGGAAGCAAGTGGAGAAAAGGAGCTCAGCAGCAGTTCTGCAATGACACACAGGATTAGGCATGTGAACTCTCAGTGAGAACTTTTAGTTCTTCCAGAGGTAGCTATGCTTCCACTTCCTCAGGAGGGTGCTTTTTTAATACTGTTTTGTTTGTTTGATTTTTGATTGTTATTTAATACTGTTACTTAGGAAGTGCTATACTTTCTATGGCTATATAGTAATTCCTGTTGCTCGCAAGGTTGCAGTTCTCAGACGAAAGTCTATTCCAATTTTTGCTTGTCTTATTTATTTGTTGTTTTGTTTGTTTATTTTGGTGGAGTTGAAGACTTGAACTTCTTGGTTTAAGAAACAATGGTATGTGGCACATCGCACTGCATTTCTATAATCTTTAACCTTCTAGTCTACCTGATGATCTTAGGTTTTAAAAACTATGGAAAGAACTCTTACACATGGTTGTTGATTATAAACACTTGAATCAATTTCAATACATGCTCTTTTCTGTTCTGCTTTGAAAATACAGTAAATTAAAATATCAAAAACAGTCAGTTTGTGGATTTTGTGGTTCCTGAATTTGGCTGGAACTGAGGTTTGCAAATAACTTTAAGGACATAAATTAAAATTGCATTGGATTAAATAATAGTTTAGAAATTTAATCTGTCTTTACCTTAAATCCCTCCATCCTTCCCACTTGTCTATATACATGTGCCAGTGCATCATAACTTGAAACCTAACAGATTTTTGGATGGCAGACTGGCTTTCAAAATCATTCAAAAATAATATTCAACTAAGCTTTGTATTACAGATCTGTCTCAAAGAGAGAGATTTACATTCATGTATGAAATGTTTGCTCTTAATACTCTGTGGCACTTTGCAATCTTTATCTCAAATAGCCTATCTTAAAGACTGAAAAGAGATGCAAAACCCCTATGGTTAAACCAGTTACCAGGAACTATTTTAAACCATGCATGCTTTCTCTTTAGTGAAGAGAGGGCTTGGGATTTGGTTTGGTTTTCTGTATGTCTAAATGGACTGAATTCTGCAAATGTGTCACACGTTAGTGTTACAGACAGCTTGGGCCAGACAAGCTTCCACTTTCAGAGAAGAGCACTGCCTTTGAGTTTTAGTTATGAAAGTCCATCTTTTTCTGTTTGTTTTATTAAATTAATTGGTATTTGTGTAACTTTGTGTCGGTATAACAGACACAGTTAACATAAGGAGCTGTATTGTATTACTACTGACAAAAAAAATGCATGATCTTGTGACTTCCAATAAAGGGGCATGAAATAACTTTTTGTTCTTAGTTTCTTAAAGGTCAGAAAGCGTATTAGGTTATGTAATCAGACTTCTTTCATTCCACACATTCACAGTCACAATTACCAATACTGAAATCAATAATTTCATGTTTTAGTCATGTTAATAACTGTTACCTACCAGTGAAAGTTGTCACCAGCACACAAACATAGTGCAGTAGAAAACATATTAAGATTTGCCCAAATTGGCATGCAATCCATAGTAAGAATGTGAACTCCCAACATCTCATGTCAGCTGGACCTGTGGAGGAACTCTCTTGTGATACCCAGTTAGATATTTTTAGTCTTTACCTCAAGATTTGTCATAGCATCATCAAGGTTGGCAAAGACCATCAGGATCATCAAGTCCAACAATTAACCTGACCTATCAAGTCCCATCACTAATCCATGTCCCTTATGACATCCACACCTGTCTTAAATAATTCCAGGGTGGGGTACTCTAGCACTTCCCTGGGCAGCCTGTTCCAGTGCTTGACCACCCTTTGTATGAAGAAATTATTTCTGATATTCAATCTAAACCACCCTTGGCTGTGCTTGAGGCCATGTCCTTGTTTCCTGTTACTTGTCACTTGAGAAAAGAGACCAACAACCTCTTTGCTGCAGCCTTGTCTAGGTAGTTGTAGAGGGAGGTGATGTTTCCCTCAGCCTCCTTTTCTACAGCCTAAACAGCCCCAGTTCCCTCAGCCACTCCTCTTAAGTATAGTTTTCTAGTCCCTTCACCAGCTTCGTTGTTCTTTGCACACACTCAAGCGGCTCTATATTGAAAGGATGCTTTTTTATGCTACCTGAGGTGGAGCCCCTCTGATTCTCTGTTGCCGTTGTTTTTCAGTCACTTAAGAAAGGCCTCTATCAAATTGTGTATAATCGGGATAAAAAAATATTTCCTGTCCTTGTTTATTTAGTATCATATTTGATTATCATTACTGTCTTAATTCAGAATGGCTAATGGCATGAGCATGTTAGAACTGCAACTCTTACACTTCTCACCATGGACAGTAAAGTGTGCACTGAGAACAGAGATCCATTTGTTTGTTAATGAACTGTTAAAATAGATCAAAGGCAACTGTTATATTCTTAAGATAGCACAGTTTCTGGGTATTCTTATGTCATGTGGGAAGTGATTTTAATAAATATACACTTACTGCCAGGAAAATCTTGGGTAAACAAAGGCATATTTTATTTGCTCACAGAGGCACATTAAAGAATCTAGCAACTAGGTATAAAAGGGAATTTCCAATACATTCAGAGCAGGTCGCCACAGATACCGAGTTACACAATCCCTATCATGAATTTAAGAAGCTTGTGTTGATTTTGTTGTGGTTTTGTTTGTTTGTGTGTTTGTTTCATTAATTTAGGTAGGTTCCACCACATACATACATTTTCTCTGTTATATCTGGATATTTTTCTTTTTGTCATGTCAGATTTTTAGTTAGGCTTTTTCAGAGTTTTTTGTCTAGAATTGTGATAAATGGCTACATTCCCTTTTCCAAGCAAACAAGCTGTTTACAAAGCTGTCTTCTGTTCTGCTGCTTCTCTCATCTTTACTGGGCCTGCTTCTCAAAATAACCTTCTTTGCTGTAGTGCTGCCTAGAAGCCTACCATTTCCTTCACAATACCTGTAAAATAAAATAGATTGATATATTCCATTCTTAGTCCATAGTTTGTGAGTGACATCAGTGAATTAGAAGAGATACAAGAATGTCTTAAAAAACAGAGGCAGACATATTTTCTTCTTAATTTGCTACTAATATGTTTGTGATTATTTGTTTCTTTGTTTTTCTAATACAGTGACTTTTCGTTTTTGTAACGTTTAACATTCCACTTTGACTCAGAGTTCTGCTTAGACACATGAATATTTTGGCCATTCAATATGTCAGATTCATACAGAGAATAGAGAGTTCTATCTGTTTATTAAGAAGATTATATCTGTCTCTAAAAAATGTCTACTGTGCATTCATAAACTGTTTAGTTTGGAAATAATGACTAATGATTTAATAAAAATAAATAAATTTACTAGCAGTCATCATTATAAAGACAAATATTTTTCACATATCCTTCACAGATTACAGAGTCTTTGGGAAGGCTGGAAGAGTGTACTTCCTCGTTGGTCTGCATGACTCTGGCATTTACTCAAGTAGGCAGGGGGTTTATTAAATTTGCCCAAATATTTGAGCTCAAATATTCTAAAACAGCTTTGGAAAGTACAGCAGTTCCAAGGGATTTTCATCATATTTTCTCTCCAGTTCTTTGAGGAAACTGTCCAAAACTACAGCATTAGAGTAGACTGTGATGTCTCCATGAATAAATGAGTAAGTGGTGCCTGATTCTATCACCTCCATACTAATGATTGTTCAAAGAGATTGTATGTGACAAAGACTTTGGTCAAAAATCTACTATTTACATGTTTCATCTTTACACAAAGGTCTGTGTTATGATTTATGAATCTTAGTTAAGTTTGGGCACTATAGATTTTTGAATGCTTGGCAAGAAAATGTGTTTATTTTGGCTAAGAGTATGGAAGCATATGAAACTTTCCTTTTTCCCATCGTATAAACTAGAAATAGAAAAAAGTAGCATGGGTATTTGGAGCTATTAGATCATCTAGTCTGACCGTCCGTATTTCATGGTTTGTCCAACTTACCCATATTGTAAGTCCAGTAATTTATGTTTTGTCAAGACAGAATTTGTGTTCAGTTGTACAACACTTTTTGGAGAAGTGTCTAGTCTTCATGTGAAAAAACTGAGATGTGGAGAACATAGTTCTAGTGATTAGTTCTATCTCGTGTGAAACATCTGCGCCAAATTTGGTACCAGCAAATATATATATTTTTTTCTTTACTCTGGAAGGTCCTTTTTCTTTACTCTGGAAGGGTAGGCAGTCTCATTCATTATTCAAGACATTTTTTTCAATTAAAAAAAACAACCACTGAGCAATTTTTCGGCCTATTTAAAAGATATGCTCGTTAGAGAAGACCTGTTTTCCATAAACTTCTTTAATAACTGGAATTTTGATACTTCTATTTGTAAAGCACTTTTTTTCTCATATTTTTCTTGTAATCAGTAGATTGTTATTATCAACAAAATGGCTAATTGGTCTAAAAAATAAACTTGGATAATTCTAAATACTAAATTTGCTTTGCAAACATGGTATTGTCAGTCTTCTAGTATTCCTGTGGCAAATTGAAAGATGAGGAGACAGACACTCTAGCAGCTAAGCCTTTTAGAAATTTGAATAGAAGTTGACAGAATAAAATGTACTTACTGTTTTTCTAGATGATGTCTAATGACTTCCGTTACTGCTGATGGCCTGAACCATAGTGCAGCATTTTTCTGTGGTATAATACTGTAATTTTGTTTCTTTTTGTTTGTTTGTTTTGTTTTTGATGAAAAAAACTTGATACCTAATGCTTTCTGTTGTTTGTTTTGTTTTGTTTCGTTTTCCAAAGGGGGAGAAAATAGATACCTATTTTGTCTTTCTCATTGTTACATGTTGCACTTTTCAATTTGAGTTGCTGACTTTGCCAGTGAACTCAGTCAGTCTTTCTACCAGTTGTCCTTTTCTGTGCTGCAGAATTGTGACTTTGGGCCAACTAAATTGCTGTCCTTAAGGACTGTTGGTTTCAATTGCAATTTCTTTGCATTTTAGTGATTGCAATTTTGTAAAAATTTTACAATCTTCCCATGCATTTATAGTAGTGTTAGCTCAACACTGTATTAGCTCAAATGTCATACATACTCTTTACATATTCTTGTGAACCAGGTTGCTCTTTCTTCTCTTTTCTTTTTAGTTTGTACTTGGTAGTCTCTAAGCAATCAGTCATTATTTGGTAACTGAGTAATCTTCATCACTCACAGTGAAGTGCAAAATACTTTGCGTCGCATACGGTGTGATGTTAGAAGGTTATATTCCTTAAACTTTTTAAACTCTTTAATCTCCTTAAACTTTGCCTTCATTGAAGATTTCTGTTTCTTCTGTTCATGGTTAACAGGTAAGTTTTAAGTGCTATTTTTTCCTTTTTCTTTCTGTTTTGTTTTGTTTTGAGAAGACATTTATAAGTATTCTTTTTTGTCAAGATATTCCTGTTGTATTAGCTATCAGACAGTTCTGCATGTTTAAAGATTTCTTCACTTCCAGAAGTATTTTAAACTGTTTTCACCCTCTTAATCCATCTTAACTAGAATTCTGGTTGCTAACTTCCACCCAGAGTTTTCAACACTCCAGTCATGCATATTGACTCAGTAGGTTTTGGTAATGTCAATTATATCAGTTAGCCAATTACACCAATTAGTGTTGTCTCAGTAAGTCCTTGGAATGTGGGATCATACCTACTAGGAATAACAGCATTATACGAAATTCATGTAATCTGAAGACTGAAGGGGTGTATTAGACAGTTAGTCTGTCATCATTGGAGGATTATACTGCTTCTTTTCTAAAATTATGTTGAGGACGAAAAGTTCATAGTAATGGTACTTCTATCACTTAATTAAAAACATTATCTTGCAATAAAAAATAATCCTTTTTTGTGTGTGTTTTTTTCAGTAGTTCCTAGCTGACTTCTTGGTCAAACAGAAACTGTTTCAGCACTATTGTGGCCTATTTATAAGTCTGTGTCCTTTTCTTCTTTTGGATTGATATGCCCTTACATAAAATCCAGTTTATATAGATTCTTCCAAACAAGAATCTTTTTAAAATGCTAATATTTTTTTCTAGTTTTACAAAGAACTCTTCCATAAGTGAATTTGCATTTCTTAGCCACCATCCTTTCCATTGGGATTGCAAACTGTGTGTTTAATTGAATCTCTCACTGTTCATCTGTAATTCTTCTGTAACTCTTTACATGTTGTCAAACTCCTAAAGGGTAAGAAGTGGTTTGTGTACCTGTCAGAAATACCACTTAATTAAAAAGTCGGGGTTATGGTGTTGGGTTTGTTTTTCTTTTTCTTTTAATCCCTATGTGTACGTGGATAAAAGCTGCTTCATTTACACATCTTCAGAATGTTTTTTCCTGTCCTTTTTCCCTGCAGTCAAAAAATTTCTTAGTTGTTGATCTAAATTGTTTTTATATATCTACAATACCTAAACTTTTAAAATTTTTATTAACAATTATTATAGTTTAATCATGAGTGCTTCAGTGCAAATCCTTGGCACCTTGTAATGAAAATATAGCTGCTTATTGTCTGTTTCTCTCCTTTGGTGCTAGGCATCAGGCTTGCTTAAAATTGGCAGTTTGTATGAATAGTTTATCCCTAGCTTAAACTCTGCCCTGACAGCTGGTTTAAAAACAAAACAACTAAACAAAAACACAAACAAACAAACAAAACTAAAAGTGTACAACTGCAATAATAAAAGTTCTGAAAATGTTTACAAAAATTCATGAAAATAAAATATTTACTGAGCTTGAATGGAAGTAGATAATTATTTACATTTTTTATTATAGCAGTTGTTTTTACGTGTAGTGTATATAGTTTGCCTTTTGGTGGAGACCTAGAATGCTCTCTGCAAATATTCTGGTGGAAGGTAAAAGCTGCTGACTCATTGAATTAAAGAGGCTAGGCTTTGGGTTATAGGGTAAGAGGAGAGGCTTGTTAAGACTGAAACAGGAGACAGACAAAACAGTGTCCAAGTCTTAGAACTTCTTACGAAATATATAAACATGTACCACAGAATGGAGGTGGGAGAAGGAGTTTGGAGGTATCTCAAGGAAATGAAGTTATAAGGAAAGGATGCATTTTAATGAAAGCTCTCTATGTGTGCTGGAAATGTCTTTTATATGCCCCCCCAAGCAGATGAAAGGGTGCTTTTTTCCTTTCATGAATTGAGACCAAAACATAACATCACTACTCCACTGGAGACTCCTATGGGACAGGTGTGGTCAGAAAAAGACTGCTAACACTGTCTGAAGGGAGTCAGTCCGAGTGAGCAATGCTTTGAGACAGTTAACATTCACTATTCTGTAACAAGTCTGTACACGCATTTCCAGACCAGTTTTTATAAAGCTTACTAAACAGTGAACACAGTGAACTTAATGTTTTTTTCACATTTTCCCTCTTCATTTAAGAAAAAAAAATTGATTTTTAGGTTTGCTCTGTTTTAAGTGGTATGAAGTTCTTTGTATATAATCCTAGTCTATTGAAAGATAGTATGAAAAAGTACGTGATACTGCATTGATCTAACACTGTTTTGAGAAGGAACATGGACAACTCAGAAGTTACCGATTACAAGTAACTACTTGTAGTTGGTACTTAAGTACTAGCTGCACTTAAGTAGTAACTACTACAAGTAGTAGTTTGATCACCCGGAAGGGCAAAAGCATATTTATTCTAGGACCAAGAAAGTATTTTAGAATTGAGGATGGGTTGTCAAGCACAGTGAGGTATATGTCTCTAATATAATACTGTTTTACGTTATTTATTCTGTGGGAGAGTAAAATAACAGCTTAATGTTACTTATTTGAATGTTATTTCTTTAATCTTCCAGTCATACGGTATTTATTGCCTATTTTTAAAAGTAGCATAAATATTTAATATAGAAAAGATAAGCTAGTTTTGTATCAAGTGCAAGGACAGGCATGTCTTCAATACACATTCTTAAAATACTTGTTTGTTGGCTCAATTACAATGTTCTTTTAAGCTCATTAGTGTTTTTGAAAAAAAAATAATGAACAAAATAGTCAGAGGTACAAGTATAATAAATATTTTTTGTAATTAAATCAAACTATTTCAGCTGCACATTATTATTCTTTTCTATTGGAGAATAAAAGAATTGCTGAATAGTACATAAATGCATCACTGAGATCCACTTGTAGCATTTTGTTTATCCTTAAGAAAAATGGTAGCTGTCAGGAAATTACGTATTTTTGGGTATAGAGCAGGGGACCACAGAACAGTTTGTTGGAAGGAACCTCTGGAGCTCATGTGCTCATCTCATCTCAAGCAGGAACACGTAGAGCAGGTTGCCCTGGTAGGTTTTGGAGGTCTGCAAAAAGAGAGACTCCACAGACTCTCTGGTCAGCTTGTGGCAGTGCTCCAACACCAGCAGAGTAAAAAAATGCTTCCTGATGTTCAGAGGGAACCTTCTGTGTTCCAGTTTGTGGCCATTGCCTCTTGCCCTCACACTGGGGACCACTGAAAATAGTATGGCTCCATTCTCCCTTCAGGTATTTGTACGCATAGGCATGCCTTTTGGCAATATTCATACTTTCTTCTGTTTTTTCTTTCCTGATATTTAAAAATCACATGAATTTATGCATGAAGCAAGTACAAGGAATAAAAATACTGAAAATCAAATTTGTCACAAAAATACCTGTCCTAAGAGAAAAGCTTTCACAGAAGCTTCATTGAGAAGATAACTAATTTTGAAGATCATTCCTATAAACACTAAACAATTGGCACAGAATAACACTGAATTTTATTTTCCTGGCAAAATCTATTTTCAGAGGTTCAAAATGCTTTTAGGTTATGTCATTGTTTCTCAAGTCCTAAAATCAGACTGTTCAATTTTAAACCATTTTACTTCCTTTACCCATTCAAACACTGTTAGAAATGTTAAAACAGCACTAACTTATATTTCAGCATGATACTAGACATACTTCTGAGTTTGATTTATTTTTATATTTTATTTTTAATGTTGATAAGAAGACTCACCTTTACATCCAGCAAATGACTTCTTTTTTATTGACCCCAGCATTTCACTAATAATCTGTACAGTGATGGTGTAGCTTCATAGCTAACAATTACTTTTTTTTAATACGTTCCCAGGGTATCTTTTTTAAAATACAATGAACAACAGAACAGCAAATGTTTTCCTTTATTTTTTCTGTACTTTAAAAAAAAAAAAAAGTAGATATGTAATAGTAGTTTAATTTAGTTTTAGTCTGCAGGTTTTTGAAAAGAGTGAAAAAGAAACACTTGCATTTGTTACCATGGTTTTTGAATTATTCATCAACAAATATGGAGTAACTGTAGTAAGTAATACTGCTACTTAAGGTAAAAATAATAATAATTAAAAACAAAAACCTCCACCCAAATTAAGCCCCGACACGAGGCAAAACAAAGTCAAATGCACATGTAGCAATATTCTTATAATATTTTTTTTGCATCTGTTCTCTATGCATATTTAAAACTCAGACTGTTCAGTTAAGAAGTACTGCTTAATGAATTACTACCTCTTCTACTTAATTTCCCTCTGCCCATCATTTAATATGTAAACATTTGCAACCTTTAAGCATACGCTAAAGAGCATATATGACCTCTCCTTTTCTTTTGTCCACTAGACTGTCTAATTTAATATAGAGTTGTTAATAACCTCTTACAATTATTAGTTTCACAGGTAAAGGGGTTAATCTAATGACTGAATTTCTCAACGTACCAAGTATGCCTCCACCCGTAGCTCTCTTAGAGGCTCGGAAAAATATGCTGAAGGAAATCAGGAAATATTTTGAGGTTAAAGAGAGTATCCTTCAGCAGGGATGCTGGCTTATGCCGTTCACCATCTCTGCCCTTATTGCATTTGCATGATGTTTCCTCTGCTCAGAATTCCGATTGTGGATCTGATGAGATCAGGGTGTAGATATGAGGGAGTAAACAAAGAAAGGGTACCCTCCATTCGGGTTGGACAGGGTTTAAGCAAAGTATGTTGCACATAGGAAGAATGGGTAGAGTAACTCATCAAAAAAAGGTGAGAATTTAGATTTCCTCTCCCCCTCTACTATTAGGTAATGAAATGGTGTATATGATAGCAATTATAGTTTCAAACCCATGATCATTGTTTACAGGTTTTGCTATTTAATTACTGCTTGTGATTGCATGTCAAAATTACCGTGGTTCAAACCTGCTTCTTTTGTTTCAAGTGAAGAGTGGCTCAAGAAGCTCTGAGTACTGCAACTACTCTGAAAAATTAGTTAGATTAATTAAAAAATAAATAAATCAGCATAATACTCTACTGTACTGATTTATTTTTCAAAATTATGTTTTTTTCTCAACTAGAATACTCTTATAGTAGTCATAAAGCCATTCTTTGCCTGCATATTGTTTGTTGTGCCCTGCTATAGAAAGCATGATTGCCAGTTATCCCAGAAGTATTATCTATATTCAGTTAATATTCCACTGTAGAGGTTCATTTGGTATTGGCTTGTCTTTGCACTAAATTTGGTCCCCGTAATATTCTAATTTATGTGATGTATGTTTGAAATATGTTTGTGTTTTTTTTCCCCTTCTTATAGTCAACTCTAGAAATACATATTTTTATGCATATTCACACATAAAGACATTTGGCAATATGAATTGCCCCGGGGGGGGAGGGGGTAGAGGGGAGGGAAAACACTACTTTTTGTATGTATATTTACAGTTCTATATAAAGCTCCAATATGTAGTTCATGCTTATTTTTGACAATAGATCTGTAAATTGCATTTATTCAGTTGTAGCAGGATGATAGCCTTCATTGGTTCAGTGGTTCTATCACAATGACTTGAAAAATAATGTCTAAATAGTTCTACAGATCTTGAAGTGTTTATCAAAGTTACTATAAAGAATGTATATTCTCCATTAGTTTTGATAGTCTTGATGATTGTTAATGGTGAGAGTATCTGGATGCTACCAAATGTAGCTGGATTGATGTAATTTCAGGTGGGATTCTGTGTTAGCATAGAAAGGATACAATCTTTGCTATAGTGGGGATTATATATAGATACATATAGAGTATAGATATAACAGAGAAATGATAAGCACCACATCAGAAGTTTGTCTTTAGAAAGCAATGCAATCTCCGTTCTTCTTTTGTACTGTTTTGACAAGTCCTAGTAGAGAAAAACTGTGGGGAAAGAAAAAAAGAAGATCAAGATAGATGAACATCTGTTTACCCATGGTATCTGTTGGGGTTTTGTAGATCTTTTGGCAGAGGATGAGTAACACAGGAGGCTTTTGAGGAAGAAGTGTTAGTCTGTCTGGATTTCATCAGGAATTTCAGCCCAGACAGAAAAGGCAGTAAAAGAGAAAGCAAAATAATATTTAGGGGAGGAGCTGACAAGTTTATGTTCAGAGCTAGATAGAGCTCTGATATATTACAGGAAATCTGTGAGAAAAGGGTTAACTGCATCATTTTATAACATAGAAAATACATGAAAGGCAGTTGCCTGAAGTCATTTTACTTGTCTGTAGTGAGCCCGAATTTTCATATTCCTGGTACATATATGGTCTGATTGGTGTCAAAACACTGCAGTGTAGGGTTGACCTCTCCTTGTACAAATGTAGTAAGCAGTGAACATATGCTGTTACCATATTTAATGTATGAGAACTGAAAAACTACCAGGCAGCATTTTGAGCCAGTAGTTTGTATCACCTATACCCAAGTCAGTCTCTTTTGTGTTTCTGTAATACGAGTTGTACATTCTTGGGAAGAAGAACACTCAGAACTGACAGTGTTTCTTACTTCCTACATTGTCTGCTATAACATAAACAAAGATAAGATTGTAATCAACACTTCTGCTAAATTTTAGTTTGCAATTAATATATATCTTTCAAATATAATATTTGTATATATATCTAACTTGAAGGTCTTTCAAGTTAGATATATATACAAATATATATATTTGTATATATATATATATATATATATATATGGTCTTTCTTTTTCTGGTCTGCTCCAGAAGCTGGAAATTCTGTTAATTCAGAAATACAAATGTTCTCAATTTTCTGTTCTAAGGAGGCATCCCTGAAAATTAGGTTAAAAATGGAAATTCAAAGTCAAATATACCCTCTTATCTTTGCTTTTCTGAATGCTCTAGAATACAGAGATCTTGAGATCTATAAATCTAGGCCGTATTTCTGCAGCAAATTATATATAAACATACATACATTATATATATATTTTTTCAGTGAACCTGAAGAGTCTTACTGTATACTATTGGACCTGTGAGATGTAGTTAATATTTATACTTCTTTACAGATGTATTCTCTGATTTGTTTGCTCTTTTGATAGATATGATACTTTATTTTAGTGAGATTTATGCCATCTGTTCCTGATTCTGTCCTTACTGTCTGCCTTTCTTTGCTAGAGAAGCTTACTTCCTACCTTTTTAGTGTTCTCTGTTAGTATCTTCTAGATAAAGGATTCAATACTGAATTTTCTAAACTGCAGAAAAATACAGAAGTAATCAGCAGACTGCTTCTTCCTCTGATACTATACTTTGTGAAATGTAGCTAAGTGATATTTAAATATCCCCCTGTAAAATGTATTTATTAATTTTGCCTTAGCTTCTAAAGCAGTTTTACTGCTTTCTCCAGAATGTTAGAGACGTTACTTGCATTTGTCATGGGGTTCTGGTATATCTGCTTAGTGTCAGGAGTGGGTGGTAAGGGCAGATGTGAAGCCTGGCAAGAGAAATCCATGGCTGTACTTCACTAGAACTCATTACTGATCCTGCTTTTTTCACTCTTCCGCATACCTTAAATTAGATGTGGAAAAAAAACAGTTCTTAATGAAATGACACTTCTTTTTAACCTTCAATGTATTTTTTTTGCAAAGCAGTTGGTAATATAAATAATATAAACAATGTATCTCTTCAGTATCACATATACCAATCATAAATGTTAAATGAATGCCTTCCACTTTTTATTATAAAATATACCACAAAATAAATTAAGCAATAATTTGTAAATACAAAATTGCATGATTTTTTATAGTAAGTGCTTAATCTTCATGCAAGTAAGATAAAGAGAATGATAAAAATAAAGGTAAGATAAAGACAGTATTTGGCAACAGTTTGCATAAGGGTGAATTGTTAAAAAGGGATAGTGGATAGCACCCTGAAAAGAATTTATTTATTTATTTATTTTAAGAAAAAGGAAAGAAAAAGAAAAAAAATTGGAAAAACTGTTGAAAGAGCAACTACTGGAAAACCAATGAACCACACGACATAACTGTTGTCAAACACATAAACACTCAACTATGATGAATAACCAAATTAAGTACCAAGCACTTTTTGTAATCAACAGAAATGCTGAAACTAGGCTGACTCAACATTTTGTTTTCAAATGTTTTTTTAGGCTCTCAAATACTGATGTCAAAGATGTTCTGGTTGATGTTATTTTTCTTATCTAGTAACACAGTGAGACAGAAAAGTTGGGCAGATTTTAACAGTTGTGCTTACACAGAAGACAGACTGTATTAAGACCAGACAATCGATGTGACTTGCAAGGAAGACAGGATAGCTCTGAATCCAAGCCACGCAAAGCTGATGTTAAGCACCTAGAGAAAGAGTGTATGAAAGTAGTTGGCTAACAGCCAACCTAGGACAGGTTTCACTATCAGGAAGAAACACATTTCTGAGGAAAGAAAGCCTGCAAAGTAACTTGTGAATAAACTTTCAGGAAAAAAAAAAAAAAAAAGTAGATGGAAGCAACCCACATAAAAGATGGTTTTATGTAGCTGTGGGACATAAACACATCAGCGCAGCAGCTTCCATATAAGTGTGCAGTTCAATTTTTCTTTACTTTCTGTATACACTTTTTACATGTAACATACTTCAGAAATCTTCTTAATGTGGAATTAATAGTTTCATGTTCTTATAGTTTTAGGGATACTTTTATCATCTTATGCATACCAGAGTCCAGTAAGCAAATGCTGTTTTTTAAGGGGCTTATAATTATATGCAGTTAAAAAATAATAATAACTTACCTGGTTTTAACTTGGAGATTCACTACTATAAGTGTTTTCTATTAGATAAAATACTTTACAGTATCTGTTGCAAACAGTACTGGCTGTTACACAAATTCCTTATTGAGCAAGATTATGAAGTAAAGAAATTATTTGGAAGGTGATGTGTTACAAGAAAGTCTCTGTATGTATTGCTTGCTTTGTTGTTGAAGTTTTGTTTAACAGCTTGGTTTTACTAATTGTGAAATTTCCTGCAATATAAATCTCAGTAATATAAATCAATATTTATCTTTCCTTTCTATGTTTTGTTCTTTTAAGACTTACTTTAAACAAAATGTGCTGTGGTTCATGACTGTTTGGTCATTTCTGAGAATAGATATGCAAGTGAGATTATTCTTTTGTATATGGCATTTAGAAAATATATATAATATTTTACTGGTGAAACAATTATAGGCTTTTAAGTCTGTTTATTAACACAGTACTTCAGAATACCATGAGCACTACCCACTTTCCCCACCTAAATTATATGAAATACGAACACTAGGTTTGTTTTGGAAGTCAGGATTTTAAAGATGTGATGGGCGTAAATCATGAACTCATTTAAGAGTATGTTTTGAAAGGCTATGAAATATTCATATTTCATATTTTTTCATATTTTCATATGAAAATTAAACAGGTGCTCCCAGAGTACTAGACTTAAGGATATGTAACAGTCTTTTTACGGTCTTTGTCTTCCAATATGCAGAAGCAGCCAGTTGTAGATCATAAACGTTACTTTTTTATTCTTTAGAAATATTAATCACTTCATAATCTCATGAAAATAGCTATCTAACTTTTCTTTGCAAAGTGCATTTTTAATTGTTTTTTTTTCCTTCTTTAAAATTACCTTCTAAAGGATGAGGAAACCTCAAAAGGAGACAGTTGTCCGTTAGAATTTTTGAGAGTATTTGAGTGCTAATCTAAAAATGGGTTTGGAAAGTGCTTATGTATCTTTTGTATCTCTTAGATTCCACTATGGTCAGAAATACAATTGAATGTAATATTAACCAAACACATTTTATATATCTTGGCATACAAAAAAAATATTAAGTAAATTAATATGGTGCAACTACAAGATTAATTACTGCTGAGCAGCTATAGTTGACATTTTAATTGCATTTTAATCTAATACACTTTATTTTGTATTTGTCATTGCCTGGGACTGTATACAGTTCTGATTGGTCTGTGGATACACCATCACTTCAAAAGATTTAGTATCTACTCATGTCTGAGGGTATAAATAGCATGTTATTTATCAGAGTTTTTAAAGAACAAGAGCAGAAGGAACAGAAGAGATTTAGGGTGGTAAAAAGAGAGGGGAATCAAAGTATTTGAAATGGATATCAGAAATATTTTCCAAATTATGAAACATAAGGAAATGATTGTTTCAGATGCTTAACCTAAGGGTACCAAAAAAAAAAAGGCACTATATGTCTTGTAGAAACAAGGAAGCAGATAAACTGAATAACCTACTACATCTTTTCCATTTTCTTCTAGTTTAGAAAATTGCTTCCACAAATTTTGAAGTATTCTTTTTTAGCTATTCCAAAAATCAGTTGAACATTTGTCATATCATTCTTTACAGTGAAATTTCAGCCAAGACTGTTATGACCAGAATATTAATTTCACAAAAAATTTAAAGGGAACTGTGAATATAGCCACAATGCTGGCTTTAATTAGGTTTGTTTGCATTGTCTGTGGGTTTCATATTACTACTTGGTTCTTCCCATTGACTATCTGTACTTTTAACTATTTTTCCCAGATGTTTTTTCTTACACTTTTCAAGACGGACTTCATTTCTGCCCATATTTTAATTTTTATAAGTCTGTTAATGCATTTCTGTTTTCTTACTGGAGATGACAACTATTTAGTGTCTGCAGATTTTATTAATGTGCTGTTTACTGTCTGATTCATAATTTAGCCAAGTCAGTTCACCCATTTCTAATAGCTAATAAAGAAAGAGAGTGATGAGCAATTGTAACAAATTCAAAATACGGATTATTACTGAAAGGTATGATTTGTGATACTAAAAGCATGGCAAACTGTGTAAAAAAGCGGGGGGAAGGGTGGGCGAGGGGCAAAACCAAATATTTCTGAAGTGATCTGGCCACATGGAACAAGCTTATCTCATGTGTGTTGCATCAGTATAACTCCAGCTCAGTCATAATGTGAAATGAAACACTTTTTACATGAATAGTATTTAGTCTGAGCATAAATGTAATTCAGTTTGTGGAAGTGCAATGCATCTGTATTAACAGACACACAATGATTTAAAAAAAAAAAAAACAAAAAACCTTCTGCTAGCAGATGGTGTCCAACAAAGACCACTATTGTTTCAGCATGAGATGCTTCAAATGTTCTGGGCATTTAGCCCAGACATAGTCATTTTCCTATAGTATGTGACCAGGCAATAACAAAAAGAATGAAAATAGAGGTGTCAGTCCATATAAAAATATTTTTATAACTTAATATATCTAACAAGTCAGTGGCAATGATTAAACCAAGTTAAATTAACAAAACTGATAAGATCATTCATTTTACATTTTCATGTCTGTCCAAACAGTTATTTGGCATTCTACCTTCTAGGAAAAATGAGTTTGGAAAGTTAAGCTACCTGCTGGTACAGTTTAAATGCCCACAGATAACATAACTCAAGCTGCCTGGTGCCTGAAAGTGAGTGTTAGGGCAATCAACAGGAACAATAAAAATCTGTTCAAACAGAAAATCCACAAATCCCAAGGATTTGGAGCCTCCCTATGGATTTTCCACAAATTTTGCTGTTTTCAGCAGAATCTAAGCTTTTATTTTAAAGGTGAACTGCAAAGCTGAAAAGAAAATTGAGTTAATAAAATATGTGCTGAATCCCTTGCTCTCCTTTTGCAGCCTGCTAACTGGGGCCCTCTACCACATATGTTTTAAGTTTTTCTTAAAAAAAAAAAAAAAAAAAAATCCCTTTTTGACTATCATCTAATACTTACTGGTTAACTTCAGGAATAAACTACCATTATTCTCAATAGTCTATTAACTCTGAAGTGAGCATTTCTTAAATTCATAATCCTTTTCTTCAAGTCAAGCGATTGCCCTCAATTTTCTTTAGTCTTACTCACTTTCTCTGTCTGTGTTTAGGTCTGTAGGATGTGAACTCATGTCCATACATTCTGATTACTGGCATCCTTTTTAAAAAACAAATTAATTGTGTTCTTGGGAAAATGCATGGATATTACAGATAGAAAATATATTTAGGATGATATTTTGTTACAGATAGATGGCTGTCATTCCTAATTCCAACTATTTTTAAACAGATGAACTCTCTATTCATCATTTAAAAATAGATGAACTGTCACATCTGTTTTGTGAGAATTTGACTTATGGTGACTTAAAGCCATGAGAAAAAGCTTTACATAAAATTTCAACTGACATTCCTTATTTCACAATATTAAATTATCATCGTTAGTAGTAGAGTGAAAATAGGAATATGATTTTACTGACTAATCAACAAATGAAAACCAGACATCAGAATGCTAACAGTGATAAAGGAAAAGTAACTAATATTCCTAATATTAACTAATAGCTATGAATCTTAAAGGAAAAAAAAAATCTGTATATTTATTATTTATTGTTTTATTATGTGTGCATTTTATGCTAAAAAGGAGAGCTGCTGTTTAAATACTTATCTTTTGTTTATTTGTTTTGCATAAAGAAGTATTGTTGAAGACTATGGGACCCCTTTGCTGTGTTCCAGTAATCTTTGTTTATTCTAGCAGCAAATAACAGGTGTATTATTAAAAATATGACAATCTAAAACTAAATTCTAAAAATTTAGTATTCTAAATTCTATATATATAAATTCTACACTAGAAGACACACCCTAGTAAAAAGTATTGACAAACTTGTTATTACACACTGTTATAGTAGGACTACTCTTTGCTATGATCTCTTGATCATTTTTTCTTCATTGTATTATTTTTCTTCATTAGTGTTGGCCAGCAATAAAAGTTCTCTGCCAGTAATTTTAGTAAGAAAAAGAAAACTTACAGAATTACATGCAAAGCAAAGTAGAAAAAATCAGGTCTGGAGTCTGTACTTATAAGGGAAATGATTAATTGGTTAATTATGCCAATCAGCTCTGTATATAGTAAGTAGAATAAAAGATAATGATGAATATCATAAAACATGTTTGAAACAAGTAATATTCAGTATTATTCAATTACCTGCTTTGCTCTTTAAATTGGAAAAAGTGTTTTAAATTACATCTGGGAGTAAGATGATCATCTGAAGTGGCGTTTTATTAGATCATATGATTCAGGTCAGTTTGAGATCTGCAGCAAAAATAAAACATCTTTTCAATTTTATTTGAATTTTTTTAAGACTTTCTTTAGCTCAATTTGAAAATACTTTTTATTCAGTCTAAAGAGATGCCAAAATGTTTGTTCTGGCTCTCATGTGCTCCATGCTTAATTGATGTGCAGATGTGAGATAATAATGTGAGAGGCATTTTGGAGCCATTCTTTCTTCAGGTGAGAGGGGAATGAGTAAAGGAAGAGATTAGAGTTGGAGCTACTTCATAAGAATGTGAAATCCATCTGGTGTAAGGAGCAGATCAGCTCAAATATTCTACCATAAAATAAGCTAGAGGTCAGGTTGTGTTTCTTACTTAAGAATAAAAAATCTTCCTGTGAAATATTTTTTTATTCATTTATATCTCTGAGTTAATGAACCTTACTTTTTGTTCTTCACCGATGTCATAGATTTTAGTAGCTGCTATAGGGAATGATCACTTTAATTTGCTGAATTCTTTTTTACTAGTCTGCTAGTGTGAAGCTGATAGTTTGGTGATTCTTGTGATTAATTTAATAGTTGAAATAAATACACTAGATGCACACACCAGAATATGCTAGGCACACTGGAATACATGGTTGATGCACTGTGGGAGTCTGGGGCAGTTTTTCTGACTGTGACTGCATCAGTGTAATTAATTCTGTTGTCCAGGCATTCACTGGAGAGCTCTGCATCAGCTATGGCATAACTGTCACATGTTAACTGCTCAGTGGAAGAGCTCCACAGGCGCTAATACTGGGTCAGGTACTGATTGTGTTTGAAAATACACCTAGTGTCTATTAAATTCCTTCCTTATTTAACCATCCATGCATTACATAATTAGAAATTTATTTTTGTTTTTATTTTAACTTTACATATCCCACAGCTGTTGCTTCAAAGTTTTACCAAGGTTTTCCAGTTACATTAAAAAGACACCCTTTTTTAGAGCTGTGCAAATGCCTACTTTCTCACCCTTCAAAAACATAAAATGCCATGTAATTTTCTCTGAGAAATATTTTTGCATAAGAGATATTTCACCCAAAAATAAATTAAGAAAAAAAAAGTATTCGTACACCTCTAGAAAAGGATCTCTCCAATACGGAAAATCACTCCAAGCTTATGTGCTGCTAATAATAAGTAAAAAAAAAAGTCAGAGTTTTAGAATTCATCACTGATTTAAGAATAAACTGTGCTGGATTAGATCAAAGATCCATTTAACCAAATATTCTGTCTCTGATAGTGATCAGAAACAGGGTAGGTCTAGGATTCCTTAGTAGGAGGGTTGGAATTAGGTGATCTTCAAGGTCTCTTCCAACCCAAACCATTCTACTAGGATACTACTAGGGAGCTTTCCCTGTTTCCAGAATCTAAAGTTTAAGCCTTATTTAGTCAAAAAAAAAAAAAAAAAAAAAAATGTCTGTTGCTAATGGTCTTTGTTGCATTTTAATTCTGTGAATATATCTAGCTGCTCTGAACCCAGTCTTTTGGGCTCTGAAATCATGTGGCATTCCTGAATTTAATTTTAAATAGTGTGGACAATATTTGCTTTTGCTTATTTTAAATCTGCTGTCTTACAGTTTCATTTAACACCTTCAGGTGCTTTTCATATGAAAAATAGTGAGTAACTTCCGTGGCTTATCACAGAATTGTAGGGGTTGAAAGGGACCTCGAGAGATCATCGGGTCCAATCCCCCTGCCAAAGCAGGTTTATTGAAGCATGTTTAAAGCAGGTTTATTGTTCTGTTGAAGACATTTCTGTCCCATATTTGATTCGGTATCATTTTCAGTCTGTTGCAAATCCCTTTTTAAGTTCTGATTTGCCTTCCATGTGATATTTCCATATCCAGCATCTCTAATTGCTGGATTCTGAATCATGAACAAACTTTGGAATTGATGAAATATGAGGGATCTCCTCTTTCACAGGACAGCCGGAGGGGCTTGATTGCCCATTCTCAGTTGGGCAATCTCAATAGGATATGGTCTACTCCTGTCAACGTGTTTAGATAGAAGTGATCATAAAAATAATTCAAGGGGTTCTTAAAATGTCCTCTTAATCACTTTTGGGTTCTGAGATGTATGCAATTGGAGACTGAGCTATGGTGCTTGACTGGAAAGTAAGCAACAAAGTTTTAACAGAGATAGAGAATGACTATAGACAGTAATCCTTTTCTGTGATATTACTTGGCCTATTGTGAATGTGTTGTAGAGTACATTTTTGAAGATTAATTCTCTGAAGTGCTGCATTTCCTGTGCGTGCCTACATTTTCCTGCCATAAACAGGAAAAGGAAAACAAAGAATAGGTTTCTGCTACCAGAGCATATCATGCAGCACACACGTAGCACTCTCTGTCTTAGGGAACCCCTCATACCTGGACAAGACCTATAATGTGGGCCAGAAAAAATTGTTCTGACAACGGAACTCCTAGCTTTTGACTTTCTCTGACAGTTCTGCATCCTTCCCCCATCGCATCATGTGCATGTGGTCCCTTCATGTGACAAAAGAGGGCTTGGGGAAGGCAGTGCTCCAGCTAGGTTCTTTTCTTGCTGCCAGAAAAATTCTTTCCAGTCTGCTCTCCCTTGTCTGGATCAGAGGAGCCCCTAGGAGAAGGGGCAGCCAGGAAGGATCCTCAGGCTGGATGAATCACCCTGTTGGATCCTTTGAGACTAAAATTGTAAGGAAAGAGGCAGTTTTTGCTAACTGGAGGCTCAGTGATTGCTTCTAGAATTGAAACATACTGCAAATCAGTCCTTAAACTGACATTAAATTGATGACACTTTTATATACAGAAAAGTAATTTTATATAATGTTGAGGTTTTAGAAGAATTAAGTTACATTGTTTCTCTTCAGCGATCTGTTCATTTTGAGCCTATATCTGTATTTACTTCAGGAAGTGAATAGGTAGATCCAGTAGAATGTTTAACTGATATTCCAGTCAATATGGCACAGATCTTGCAAGTACTTCAGCATGTGCTTAACTTTGAGCCTTTTCTAAAGTTAGTAGAACTACTGTATACTCAGACCTAGCTCTCAGTAGTAGTTTGCAGTAGCAGAGCATTTGAATATGATTTGTTTAAAGTATGCATTATATAGAGATTGCAGAGCAGACTCATTTGGGAATACTGTTGTAGTTTCATAATAGGGAAGGATGCTAAAATCTAAAAATGTCTAGGCCAGCTTACTATGAAATATTTTTGGCAAGATTTTCTTTTTTGAATCTGCCTTTTGAATATAATTACAAATTAAGTAAAGCTGACCATTTGTTTTATTTGAGGCTGCTTGCATGGCAGAACTTAGGATTTTGTGTAGACAGGTGATACAGCAGGTCAGAAAAGGATTCTGTATGTCTGTGGTTGACTGTATTTTACAGTGTCTGATAGGTTTTTATGGAAGCCATTTGGTGATCTCATCAACAACAAGTCTATTGTTTCATTACTATCAGATTCAGTGTGTTTGTGATTAAATCAGCAGAATAGAGAACATGAAGGGAGTGCTGTTCACTTTGCAATCATTTCCATCTGTTATAAATTTTTATCAGATGTTGGGTAACAGCAGGCAAGAGTCAGAGCAAGTGTTTTATCCAGTTTCCAAGAAACAGTGATATGTAATTGGCATCTATTGTGCTCTTAGTTTAATCTGTCCATTTAGATATTTAAAACGTCCTAGAGTATACAGGTATTACAAAGCAAATAAAAACTTATTTCCATCTTTCCTCACATTTATTTTCTTTTGAAGGCTCTGATGCTGATATAAATGTTTTGGTACTTGGTAATTATGACCACTGATGACACTTTCATAAAATGGTGGGTCAGAGTGAGACTTGGAGAGGAGAATCTCCATTAGGCATATGCTGCTGTCCTATGTGGTTTTCGATTGATGATGTAGAAATTGGCAAGTAGAATTGGCTGGCCAGTGGCCAGCATCATTTGCCTTACAGAAGTGGGAGAGGGATCTATCAGCAATAGGCGTAAGCTGACGTGTAATTAGATGGTCCCAAGGAATGAAATCGTACATTTCTTATGAAATTAATTTTTAGCATTAATTATTCTAAAAAGATGTTCCAGTTTTCAATTTAAATGTCTGAGATGCTTTTCATCATCTGAAGAGTTTTGGTGCAAAGTAATAATGTGCAAAAGAGTTGTCTGGTCTCATCTGAAAAGATGGAAAATATTTTATTAATATAATTTACTGAGATTTTATCGAATGTATCCTTGACTCAGATATTAGACCTCTGCAGTATTTGTTTACCCCTTTTTATGTAGAAAAGTCTCACTTTCTTTCTGAAATTAATAATTCCATTCTTTAGGTCAGAGGAAATTTTTAATGGTGGGAATAATCTTTGTCATCCTTTCTGGAACGTTTTATATGACCATGTTGACCACTGTGATGTGGGTTGTCCAATGTTTTATATAGTATTCTCAAATGAGCCATATTGTTGTTTCTTTTAGAGCCACTGTAATACTTGTTGCATTATTCTCCTTAAAAATATATTTTAACACTTAATGCATTTTATGGTTTTATTTTCCACAACTACATAACTGTTCTTCACTGAGTCTGTTGCTCAGAGTCTTTTCATGACACTGTTCTGAAATATTAGAGCTTTGTAAGGCATAAAAACAGCCTCTGGAGAGTTTCCTTCAATTTTGTAAGGGAATTTCATAAGAATTTCTGAGAAGCTGATTGTGACCATTTATTCCATTCTCTATTCGTCAGCTAAAACAGTAGGAAATCAGCATATTTTTTCTAGGCTTGATTGGCCTCCTGGTTGGATATCCCAGATATGTTGCTATCAAGTACCTCATTCCAGTTTTACAGTATTTACCTTGAATTATTACCTTTTGCCATATTGAAAAGTATCTGCTTATTCTTGTCTAAGATTAGCTGGTTTTTTTTTTTTTTACTGTGTAAATCTATTCCTATTTTCAATCTATTTCCTACCATTTGTCTTCTCTAATAGTACTTCAATAGACCCTTGTTAAAAGATTTTTTGAATATCTAAAGCTCTTCATGTTGTTGTCCATTACTCTGTTCATCCACACTTTCATTTTGATGCAACTACTAGAGTAGTGAAACAGCATACAGACTCCCTATTTCAGATGGTGTTTTTTATTTATTGTTATTTGAAACTATTCACAAGAAATTTTTACTGTGCTTTCCTGGGCTTAAGTTGCAGCAAGGGTGTTTTAGGTTGGATCTTAGGAAGAACTTCTTTACCGAAAGGGTTGTTAGACATTGGAACGGGCTGCCCAGGGAAGTGGTGGAATCACCATCCCTGGAGGTCTTTAAAAGACATTTAGATGTAGAGCTTAGGGATATGGTTTAGTGGGGACTGTTAGCGTTAAGTCAGAGGTTGGACTCGATGATCTTGAGGTCTCTTCCAACCTAGAAATTCTGTTATTCTGTGATTCCTTGGTCATCTCTTTTGTTGTAAAGGTATGGTATTTGTAACTATCAGATCATTTGATAGAACATTGTTTTTAAGGTGAGTATAGGTGTTCTTGAGTTCCTTCCAGAGGATGTTCTCTGAATCTTTATCACGTTTTAATTGGTTGATAACTCTTCTTCTGATACCTCTGGCTCTGGTAGTGTCTCATCTTTATCTCCGTATCAGGTCAAGTTCTTAGAGAGTTATCTCCCTAGCATCTTCTCTTGAGAAAGCTGACACAAATAAGTCTTATCAGCAGTGGTTTTGTTTTGCTTTATTATTCCCTTTAATCCCATGTGACCTAGTGACCTCTTATTTCTTTTATGTTTTGTTGTTTTAGTTAATTCAATCATTTTAGCATTAATACCTTCATCTGTTTTCTCTTTAAATCTCATCATAGGCCCTTTTATACATCTTCTAATATATAACCTTCCACAATTTATTCTGACAGGCATAGGTTTAAGTTTACAGATATAAAATTATTTGGTTTAAATAACCTCTTAAACTTTGTTGTTTAGTCATACTAATTCCTTGCCTTTTTTTCATGAGCTTTGCATTACATCTAAGACTTCTGTTGTTTTTACAGGAAGCATGTGTGTTATTTCTAAAGCATTTAGTACTTTTATCTAAGATATTAGGACTTCTCTGACTCATCTGTGGAAACCATCCTAAATTTTCAGAATGAATGATGAATTTGGTTTGCTTTTTCCAAGACCGAACAATATAATATGATGTTCTAGAGTTGTCAGTAAGAATAACTAAATACAAAGATTAGTGGCTAATAGAAAAATATGCTGAATTGGTTTGCTAAAGGAGATTATACCAGACTAATTTGTTTCTAGGACCTTTCTGATCAAAAGTAGTATTTTGTTTCTTTTTTCCTTTTTTTTTTTCCCTGTAGGCTAAGTATTTGATAAAACTTATCTCTAGATTAAGAGGAAATTATTAAAATGAGGGAGAAAAAAAAATAGAAAAAGAACTGTAAAACAGGTAAGGAGCTAGTTTAAGAAGAAAAGCAGCTATTGTTTAAAGTCAGATTTATTAGTATAGTCCCTAATTTATGTTTTCAGTAACAGTCTAAATGTGGGGGACAGGAACCAACAATTTTGGCTAAATGAAACTTCTAGATAGCATGAGGCTGGAAATTAACGTTAATAATGTAGAAGTAAGTTAGATGTGAATGCCCTAATGGAAGAATGAATTATCTCAAAAGGTTGATTGATAGAAATAGGGTGAAGTTTAACAGTTTTAAGATTATACCATAGGGGACTAAAACAAGAATTCTTAATGGGAGCCATCATTTAGAAGTGACAGATGAGGGCAATATCCTGTTAATCACAACTGTGAGTGACCAATGTGTCACTGTGTGACAACAAAGAAAAAAAGGCAAATGCAATTTTATCACACATGAAGCTATGCATTTGCAATAGACATAGATATACCGTTGTTCTGGATGAGTGATGTTGGCAGTCTCCTCCAGTTTTTTTGCTTATTCTTTTTAGTTTAACAATGTTACGTTGGCCTATCCTACATTAGCCAAAGGTAGGATCTTCTTTTACATTGGGAAAAGATAGGTTCTTATGTCTGTTCCAGAATCTGCTGTGAAAATTGAAGTAGAGATAGTGTACAAAATCAGCCTTAAGATAAAACTATGATAAATGCTTCTATACATGCCTTAATGTATATATTTGTAGTTTCTGGCAGCATAACTGGTGGCTGAACAATACAAGTGAAGCAAGCCTTGTAGGGAAAACTAATACCTTTTATTAAGCTAACTGTGAAAGAAAAATAAACTAGCTGAAGAAGAGTTCGTGTGCTCTGAAACTTGTGTGTTTTTTTTTTTCCTCTCCAGCTGTCTTAGTTGCCCTAATGAAATATATTGCTGTTCCCTTAATACCTTTCTTCTTGCACATGTTTATACTTCATGCTCAGTTTGTAGGCCTGGCTGTTCTGTTAAGCTTCTTCCAACAGAGTAAAATGATAACGTTCTTCATCAATCTCAGCCTATGAGAATTCATTGCTCAGTACCGAGACTACTAACATAAAATGCAGTTTATAGTCCAGCATGCATAATTACATTAAAATAAAGGTTCAGATAATGTGTATTCTAATTATGTGATCCACTTATTTATACTCAGGTTTATGGGAATGTAAAGACAGCAATGTTTGCCAGTGTAGCCTCTAATAAACAAGCCAATCATATCAGACTTCAGTTTTGAAATTATTCAATAGTCCTACGTAAAATACATATAAATACTGGTAATTCATCCATAAACTCTTTCAGTGAAGAAGTTTTTTAAACAAAGAGTTATAGTGCTAATTGCAAACTGTAATATAGCAAGTATTGTTAAAGTCAAGAAACAACATAAACTGTTAGCATTAGTGTTAGCACAGGTGTCCGTGCACGGCCCAGCACTTACATCAAAATATTTAGTTTACAGGTTTCTAATGTCAAGACCTGCTGAATGTCTTCTGCTATTTTTATATCACCTTGTTATGCGAGATATGACTGTGATGTACCATCTGCAGAAGACAGATAGACATCTGTCTGACTCCTGCAGCAAAACCAGGCTGGCAAAAAGACAAGGTGTATATTCCAAACCCATAATTTTCAATTTTCATTCTCATTTTTCAGTTGTAAAATTCTTGCAGCGCCAGAGATGAACCGTAACATAATCCATATAAAACAGGATTCTTGAACCCTAGAAAAGCCTTAGATCTGTATGCCAAATGGGGAATTTGCTGTGCATTCCAAGAATTGAATGTTCTGCAGGTACCCCAAAGGGCAGAAAAGGGAGTATCAGAAAAGACTAAAGTTGTGACATTATAGAATAGTCATTTCCCTTGATCCTTCCTCACGTGCTACCTATCAGTTAGTTGTACAAACATGATATTTTATATTGCTTTCATTTGTCATTAGAGATCTCAATTTGGAAACTCTATTTGTATTTTAAGTTAGAGTTGAAATTCTTAAACAGGAAGTTATGCATTTTTTAAGAGTATGTAGCAGAAATCAAAAGCTAACACCTTAACAGGGATTCTGCTTCATTGTCCCTGATATTACTGAGATGTCAGTTCTAGAGTGACCTTTCATGGCTACTATTGCTATAATAAGCATTGAAAATTATCATTAATAAATATAAGAGCTTATGGAATTTTGGAAATTTTGGAAAAGGAATGTGGCTGCCTGTAAGAGGATGGAATTTAATCCAGAACCTCTTTCCAGATTGTTAGCTTACATTAGAATCATTTAGGTTGGAAATGAAGAGTTAATATTGTACTACTGCTTAATTTTGTTTTTGTCTAAGCAAAATTAACATAATTATTCCTGCTATGAAATTCACATGAGCAGTGTTAGAGTACTTTAGTATTGATTTTATTATATAGGTATGCTTACATAATTTCTAGAATAGCTTGCTTTGGAAATCAGTGTAAGGAAAAATTTAAACTGACAGAAGATGTTAAAGAATGGTGTTCATGCAAACACCACACTTTTATGTTACAATCTCCACATGCCTATATTATTTATAACATTTTAAAAGGACTTTTTAAACATATTTTTTTTCTTGTTGTGGTATGTTTACTTTGAGCAGCAGTTACTAAATAATTTTATCATTTATGTATAGCCAGTTAGTAATTGTCCTCTGCTGCTACTGAATGAAAAGCTAGCACAAACACGTGACAGGAAATGGACTTTAAAAAATAAAAACAATGTGATTATAATATCATAAGAATAGGAAAGGAAATAACATCTTATGTCATCAAACATAATAATTTAATACTGATTACTACAAAAAACAGCACTTACCCAAATTCATGCTTCAGCTAAAGCACACCTTTTAGAGAAATACCAAATCCATCAATGGAAAATACACCATCATCTTGTTTCAGTTGTTCAGTCACTAAGTATTTACGTCACTATAAATTCACAAATTTCTGAGTGAATCCTGACTGTAAGACTATTTATATATTTTCAACACCAGCTGAGCACTTGAGTTTTGAAAGAAAGTGGCCTCATTTAATGTTGTACCAAGATCAGTGAATGGCTGTGTGCTAAACTAACCTCAAGCAATTGGGGGCCCTCTGGGAACTTAGGTGGAATTTAGAGCGTCCCCCACGGGTGGGCGGCAGCTCCCCCCAGCCCCCTGCTCCTGCGTGGGCTCCTCTCCACGGGCTGCAGCTCCGGCCCGGGGCCTGCTCCTGCGGGGGCTCTCCATGGGCCGCAGCCTCCTCCAGGCCACATCCACCTGCTCCACCGGGGGCTCCTCCACCCGTGGGGGGGCTGCAGCGTGGAGATCTGCTCCATGTGGGACCCATGGGCTGCAGGGGGACAGCCTGCTCCACCAGGGGCCCCTCCACAGGCCACAGGGGAGCTGCTGCTGCCTCCCTGGAGCACCTCCTGCCCTCCTGCTGCACTCACCTGGGGGCTGCAGGGCTGCTTCTCCTCTCTCCCTGCTGCTATAGCACAGCAGGCTTATTACCCCTTTCTTCAATCTGCTGTCCCAGCAGCCCAGCCAGCACTGCTGCCTGGCTCAGCTCTGGCCAGCAGTGGGTCTCTTTTGGAGCTGGCTCTGATCTGACATGGGGCAGCTGCTGGGCTCTGCTCACAGAGGCCACCCCTACAGCACCCCTGCTACCAAAACTTTGCCATGTAAACCTAATACAGTGTACCAAATATATTTTATTTGTTACAGATTTTATATAGTCAGTTATTATAATTTATATACATGTCTGCATGAGCATACAAGTACAAATAGATACACACATATATAGAAAGAGAGGTCGTTTTGTATTTGTGCTTAGCAAGTATAATCCAATGGTTACACCAATATCACAATTATTTACTTCTGTAATCAGTTGCCTTTTCTTATGCCGAAGTGAAGTTGAATATATAACTTGGTTTTGATTTAGGAAGTTGATCAGTAAGGTCAGAAGACACCTTAGTATTTTTTGCAAGACACCTTCAGTATTTGACACTTAGAAACAAGTTTATTCATTTAACTTACAATATTTAGGTAAATTCCCAATTGGTTATATTCCTTATTAATGAAGTGTTTATCCCTAGCATTATAAAATACAAAAGAAAAAGATAGGTTTATTAGAAAGCAGAAGCATGGACTGTATCATGATTTAAAGATAACTGTATAAAACCCTGTTATTGAGATAAAAGTTCATTGAAATATAAAGCTTTAATACTAATTCAGCTTTAATACAGCTGAATGCTCAGAGATGGAAGATGTCATATGTAAGCAATACAAGTGAGGCTTTTAACCAAGCCAGAAAACAACTACGATTGAAATGAAAGGGCTAAGGTACCAAAACTCCATACCACTGCCATAACATCATGAGTTTTTGGAGCTGCGCTTGGTCACAGCTCTTCAGCTAAGGGCGTGGTATAGCAAGTGTGTATTTACCATTTGGGGGGCAGATCCTTTGTGCAGAAGCAAGTTATGTTTTTAACTTTTAGTCTGGTGTTCAGTCTGCTGGTTCTTGTTGCATTTCATGAGGATGGAATCTTGATCCAACAAAATACAGCAAAATTTCTTTCAAATTCAGTGGGAGGATTACAGGAGGTCAGACAATATCCATTCAGTTGTTCATGGATTCTATCCAGACATATGGATGATTAAGTTTGTAGGGTATTCTTAATTCATGTGACTTGTGACACAAATCTCTGAAACAATCTTAGACTTGGAGTCGAGAAACTTATGCAATTTTTGTATTAAGACAGTCAATGAAAAGAATCTTTTCACCTTGCAATCATAGAATACAGAGGAACATTGAAAGATTTTCCAGTATTCCTGCACGTACATGGCCTGCTTCGCTACACAGTATATAGAACTGCAAGGCGCTTCTGCTGTGCTGAAGCACAAAAAGCTACTTAGTAATTAGGTGCAAACTGAATTGTTCAAAATAAGTTGATCTTCTTTATTGCTGGCTTAGAGGTTAGCAGTCCAATTGAGTTCATGATTGGATTTCATTTAATTTATACAACACAGTTGGAAAATTAAAGACAGAATAGTGTTACCGAAATATAACAATTGTTCAGAGATGCCCAATTTGGTTGTGGAATAAAGTCACACCGGGGAAGAAACAATCTGGTTTAAAAGAAATACGAAATCAGTGAAAAAGCAAAAGGATATAGCAAAGAATGTTTCAAATTAAAACCAACTAAAAAGGCCAAAAGAGTTGGTGGAATATTGATGAAATCACCATCAGGCTTAAAGCAAGCAAACAGGTATTTGTGAAACAGTTTATATTAAAAGGGCAGGGAAAAAAATTTGAGGTAGGTTATGTATAGTCATCTGCTATACAGAATCATAGAATTGTCTAGGTTCAAAAAGACTTTTAAGGTCATAAAGTCCAGATATCAACCTTACCTAAGTCCCATCACTAAATCTTTTCCCTTACCACCATGTCTCTTAAATACCTCCAGGGATGGGGTATATCTCCACTTCCCTGGGCAGACTGTTCCAATGCTTGACCACCATCTCCATGAAGAAATGCTTCCTAAGTCACACTTGGCACAATTTGAGGCCATTTCCTCATGTCATATCACTTGTCATGCAAGAAAAGACACCTACACCCTACTCACTTCAACATCATCTTAGTTGTAGAAAGTGATGAGGTCTCCCTTAAGCCTCCTCTTCTCCAGACTAAACAATGCCGATTCTTTTGTCTGCTCCTCATAAGTCTTGTTTTCTAGTCCATTCACCAATTTTGTTGCTGTTTTCTTAAAACATTCCACCATCTCAACATCCTTCTTGTAGTGAGGGTCCTAAAACACAATATTCAAGGTGCGGTCTTACCACTGCCTTGTACAAGGAGGCAATCCCTTCCCTAGGTCACAGCAGTGTAGCTGGCCACACTATTTCTGGTGCAGGCCAGGATGGCATTGACTTTCTTGGCCACCTGGGCACACTGCTGGATCAAGTTCAGCTGGCCATTAAAGTGGCAAAATCATTATATAGAAAACTAAAAAGATATTCAATAAGTGTTTATGTTCTAGGTGTGGAAAGTAGTGCATGCATTATGTGAGTAGAATAAAAAGTTCAGGTACACTGTCAAGGGAGAAGATGGGCAACATCTTTTAAAATTAAACATTTACAGACAAGAGGCCTAGCTAACTTAAATGCAAGGACTTTGGTGAAAAATTGAATGCTTTCTGTTCTACAAATGTTAGTTTTTAGTAAATACAGGAAAATTAAAGAGATTACAAAGAATTGGAGAACAGCCATTTCATAATCTAAAAATGGCAAAAGGTATGCTGTGACAGGGTTACAGCACTGGTGGATAGGGGAAGAGCAACTGTCATCATCTAACTGGACTTGTACAAAGTGTTTGACACTGTCCTCCGTAATATCCTTGTCTTTAAATTGGAGAGACATAGATTTGACGTATGGACCACTCAGTGGGTAAGGAATTAGCTGGATGGTCACACTCAAAGAGTTGCAGTCAATGGCTCAATGTCCAGATGGTGTTCTTCAGAGGTCAGTATTGGGATGGGCGCTGTTTAACATCTTTGTCAGTGACATGGACAGTGGAATAGAGTACACCCGTACACCCTCAGCAAGTTTGCTAATGACACTAAGCTGTGTGGTGCGGTTGACATGCTGGAAGGAAGGGATGCCATCCAGAGGGACCAGGGCAGTCTTGAGAGGTGGGTCTCTGCAAATATCATGCAGTTCAACAAGGCTAAGTGCAAGGTCCTGCTCCTGGATCAGGGCAATCCCAAGCACCGATACAGGCTGGGCAGAGAATGGATTGAGAGCAGCCCTGAGGAAAAGGACCTGGGGGTGTTGGTTAATGAGAAGCTCAACATGAGCCAGTAGCGTGTGCTTGCAGCCCAGAAAGCCAACCACATATATGTACCCTGGGATGCATCAAGAGAAGCATGGCCAGCAGATGGAAGGAGGTGATTCTCCCTGTCTATTCTGCTCTCGTGAGACCATCTGGTGTGCTGCATTCAGTTCTGGGGGCAGCACAAGAAGGAAATGGGCTTATTAAAATAAGACCCACAAGAATGATCAAGGGGCTGGAGCACCTCTCCTGTGAAAGGCAGGGAGAGCTGGGGCCGTCCAGCCTACAGAAGAGAAGGCTCCAGGGTGACCTCATTGCAGCTTTTCAAAATCTAGAGGGGAACTTATAAAGAAGATGGAGATAAACTTTTTGCTCAGACAGACAATCTCAGTACAAGGCAGAATGGGTTTACATTACAAGAGTGTTGGTTTGGATTAGATATTAGGAAGAATTTATTTTCACAGAGGCACTAGAACAGGTTGCCCAGAGAACTTGTGGATCCTTGGAGGTGTTCAAGACCAAGTTGGATGGGGCTTTGAGCAACTTGGTCTGGTGTGTAGCATCCCTGCCCATGCAGAGGGGTTGGAACTGGATGATATTTAAGGACCCTTCCAACCCAAGCTGTTCTGTGATATGATCTATATGGGACAGAATGCTTTGTTCGGTACACTCATCAGGAAAAAAATAGACTAAAGTTATAAACAGTGCTGGTTAGTATAATTTTGTAATTAGTAGATTAACTATGTTGCCTTTTGGAGAAAGTGGAGGGATGGGACAATACTGTTTTAAAGAGTTGACCTTTTTTTTTTATTTATAAAAATAACTGAGTTAGTACAGTGTTTGTAGTACAGGCAGATTTGTACCAAGGATTACTTTACGATCCACTGCTGTTCTTGTGTTTATTTAAAAAGGGAAAAAGTCTTTATAAGAAAATATTAGGGTACAGGAGGACAAACTGTTGCAAATAATTTGAATCAAATTAATTGTGTTATAAACTGGCTGGGTAGCTGGGCCCAGAGTAGAATGGATTTAAATCCAGTTGGAGGCCAGTCACTATTGGAGTCCCCCAGGGCTCGGTGCTGGGGTCGGTCCTCTTTAATATCTTCATCGATGATCTGGACGAGGGCATCGAGTGCACCCTCAGTAAGTTCGCAGATGACACCAAGTTAGGTGCGTGTGTCGATCTGCTTGAGGGTAGGAAAGCTCTGCAGGAGGATCTGGAGAGGCTGCACCGATGGGCTGAGGCCAACTGCATGAAGTTCAACAAGGCCAAGTGCCGGGTCCTGCACCTGGGGCACAACAACCCCAAGCAGAGCTACAGGCTGGGAGAGGAATGGTTGGAAAGCTGCCTGGCAGAGAAGGACCTGGGAGTATTGGTTGATAGTCGGCTGAATATGAGCCAGCAGTGTGCTCAGGTGGCCAAGAAGGCCAACAGCAGCCTGGCTTGCATAAGAAACGGTGTGGCCAGCAGGGTGAGAGAAGTGATTGTTCCCCTGTACTCAGCTCTGGTGAGGCCGCACCTCGAGTACCGTGTTCAGTTTTGGGCCTCTTGCTACAAGAAGGACATCAAGGTGCTCAGAAGAGTCCAGAGAAGGGCAACAAAGCTGGTGAGGGGTCTGGAGCAGCTGAGGGAGCTGGGATTGTTCAGCCTGGAGGAGTCTCAGGGGCAACCTTATCTCACTCTACAGGTACCTTAAAGGAGGCTGTAGCGAGGTGGGGGTTGGTCTGTTCTCCCACGTGCCTGGTGACAGGACAGGGGGGAATGGGCTAAAGTTGCGCCAGGGAGGTTTAGGTTGTATATTATGAAGAACTTCTTTGCTGAGAGGGTTGTTAGGCATTATTGGAATGGGCTGCCCAGGGAAGTGGTGGAGTCACCATCCCTGGAGGTCTTTAAAAGACGTTTAGATGTAGAGCTTAGTGATATGGTTTAGTGGAGGACTTGTTAGTGTTAGGTCAGAGGTTGGACTCGGTGATTTTGGAGGTCTCTTCCAACCTAGATGATTCTGTGTGATTCTGTGAATAGCAAGTGGTCAGAATGCAACAAAAATCTTAAAATGCAACTAAATGCCAGGTTATACAGTTGGAAATCATAAATGTATCTGCTGCATAGTAAAACCTCTGAGTGACATCTTGGAAATAATTGGATAAGAGATGGATTTAGAGTCACTTGGGGAAATAATGTGAGTGCTCAGTGAAGCCATGACATTGTATTCTTTTGTATTTCATTGTATTCCATTGTGAGTTAAAGCTAAGGTACCAAGTATGCGATTAGCAGAGCGCTACCGGAATGTTAGCACCCCTCGATGTGTCTAATTTTGAAGTCTGTGTTCCAACAGGATTCTGGAAATGGTGCAGGAAGTTCTGAGGTAAAGAGAAGTGATTAAAGTTAGGAAAATATCATTTCTTTTAACTTGAAGAAATATAAATTACTTAGCTTGCTGAAGAGAAACCTGAGTAGTGACTGAGGTAACTGTAGGAAAGATGATAGTTTCCCCATGCATGGTGTCTTAAAGGTGAAATAAGAGATCAACCTGCAGTGCCCCAAGTTTTCATAGTATCTAGATTGTGGAGTTCCCATCAGTCAAATTGATACGAATCCACAGTTGAGCCAAGAATTAAAATGAATTCCTAGACTTGATCCCTTTAAGATTTTCTAGATAAAACAATTTAATTCTTTTTTAGGAAGTCAACTAAGAATTCTGGAGTTACACATTTTCTTCTGAAACTGTTTTCCTTAATTTTCTGCAGATATTTTTTTTCTCATAGTGCTTCTTCGAGCTAACTTTCCTAGAGAGTTTTGGTAATGTTGGAGAAAATAAATACTGTCTATAATTCTTATTTTCAGAAACATTCAATATATAATTTATTACACATATGCATGCATATATACACATGTACACATATACAGTTATTTTTTGCTTGATCTCGAATATGGAACAGATGGTTGAGATAGTTGATGACCATTATGCTTGGCCGTAGAATAGTATAAGCCTTTTGTAAAGTTGTTTAACAGCTGTTATCTTTCAGGACTTCAGTCAGAAAAAGATACTGAGGGTTATGTAGACAAGAGATTGTAGTAATTTGAGAAAAATACTTAGGCTAAGCAACTTCAGATAAAAGGTTAAAAGCTGTTGTTTACATATAAGCTAGTGCTAGCCAGTATTTCAGAAGTTATGGAAAGTTACGGCTTTTATTTACTGTAAAATGTACTTCACATCCAAAAGCAATAAAAATCACTGCTATTTGGAAATTTGGTCCATGTTTAGAAGGAGTATCTCCAAGCCAGAATCCAGCTTGTTACTTAAGCAATTTTATTGAACTGCTCTTTGCAAAATATGGAGATAAAAGATTAGAATTTTGAAAGAATGAGTTGCATTTCAAAATTTCAAAAAATGAAATTTGGGGAGGAAATGATTTGTATGTAACACTTGTACTGCCACTTAAGGAAGCAAAAATGAAGTTGTGTTTTATTTCGTTGCATTCCATTTGTGGATGAGGGGATGAGTAGGCTAGGGAAGTGATTGCACATGTTTTGGAAGTCTGTGCTGAGGGAGGGAGGAAACATTACAGACTACAGGAAGGGGAAAGAAGAGGAAGAAGAATGAGTGAGAGCAAGAGAAAAGTCTGTAGCATAACAGTGGGATCAAGAAGGCAGTGAGAAGAGCCTACACCAGACACAGCTATGCCTCTGCAGTGACAGAAACTTTCCAGTGACAAGAGGCAACAGTGCAGTGCCTACAAGCTGAGAAATGCGAAGGTATATAAAATGTCAGCAAATTTACTGCACACAAAGACCTATGCTTCAAATATGAAGTGTGCAGGTACAGGCTGATTTGTAGTCCCTTATTTTGATTATGCTGTACTTCATCAATTTAATGGTTTTCCATTTCAAGAAGTTGGTTATTTCTCATTCTACACCAGTAAGTCTGGCTTCTGGCTTTCCTATTAATCAGTTCTTGGGGCTTCCTCCTTCGCATGTAGGTTTTTTGAATCGCCTCTCTCACCTACCTAACTTTGTGAAGTGACCCTAGAAATAAAAAATGTAGGAAGTTCAGAGTCTATACTCTTGAAGCCAAATATCAAAGTCGTATTTTGACCTAGTACTGATCATAGAGGGAGCTTGAAAAATTACTTTATAATTAGGCTGTAAAGGAATTAGGACCTTCTGTGTTCTGTACAGAAACCTCTTTCCACTGGAAAAACAAAAGGGAGATAGGAAGGCTGAATAGTTATCAAGACATAGGTTCTTCTTCTTCCACATACTTTAAGATAACTGAGAGTGTGTCCCTCTTACAGAAAGCCTTTTGATGTGCTGGACTGTTGTATTATAAGTGCCATTTGTAATGCACTCTTGCTGAGTTGCAAAGAAGAATTAGTTTCTTCCAGGAGGAAGAGAGAGAGCAGAGTTGTATTATACCTGGCAGCATACTATATACATAGAAATACAGAGAAGAAATCCTATAGTTACCAGGCACCTGGGATATCTTCACAAGCTTTTTGCTGCCACTTTTAATGAGAACTGAATAATCTTTTTAATTTTTATTGCTATAAATATTTCAGATGTGTAATTTTAATTGATACGTATGTTATTTTGCCAGGATTCTGTAAGAAATACCTTCTTGTAATATACTAGATTGGTGTAGTGATACAGCTTGCTTACTGCATTATCCAAAATTTACATAAATGTTAGAGAGTAATTTGGGTTTACAAAGTCTCCTAACACTTCCCTTGTTTTTTGTTTTTGTTTTTTAAATCAGGATAGAAAAGTACAGCTGTATTCTCATGTAAAAGTTGTTAAACTTCCTCAGTATCATTTCTGCCAATTAAAAATTAAGATTTACTGCTGTGGTTGATTTTTTGAGTACCTTTGCAATGACAGACTTCTAGTACTTTTCACAAGCTCTGTCTTTGTACATACACAAATGAAAATAAAATTTGAAAGAAGTCATTATCCCATAGTACCAAGTCTTTGCTTAAGGAAAGTAACATTGTAATAACGGAGCTGCAGGAAGGTGCTTGCATGGCATATTCCTGCATTGTAGCTATTTTTGTTATGCACTGACTTTGAATACTAAATAAATGAAAACTTACATTTTGGAAAAAGTGGAAAATACAGGTTCTGACACAGAAAAACTTGAAGCAGTTACCAGTTCTTTCATACTGGTAACCAGTATGAACAGCATAAATAGACATGAACTGAAATTCAAGAAATTCCACTTAAATGTACAAAAAAAGCTTTTTCACACTGAGGGTGGTCAAGCAGTGGAACAGGTTACCCAGAGAGGTTGTGGAGACTCCATCTCTGGATATTTGAAGTCCTGACTGGACAGCGCCCTAAGCAATCTGCATTGATTGGCCCTGCTTTGAGAAGGTCACTTGGACTGGATGGTGTTCAGACATCCATTCCAACCTCAGCTATCTTGTGATTCAGTGAAGACAGACATTGTATTTGATGTTAATACACAGTCTTGCAAACTTTTGGTTTCTTCTTTCTAGTTATTTCTGGTTATTTGTTGTAACATTTTAAAACTAAATTAATTTTCATATATAATATTTTTTCCTGGCATACTTGTCATGTCTTTGGTATGTAGCAACTGCATTGTCTGTCCATCTAAGAAACCCAGGATGCTAGAATTTATTACTTCAGGAAACTGAATTAGAGAATACATGTAATATTTATTTGGCACTGCCTCTCTTTCAAAATCTCTTTGTGTGGTTCTTATAGCTTAATATTACAATATTAAATTAAAAATACAGATGGGAGTTCTTTGTTTTATTATTCATATCCTTGACATATTTCTAATGGGCTCTTAAAATAAGTCATCTGTTATGTTCTTTTGTTGTCTTTGCTGATGAAAATATGAACTTTTCTAGGTTCTAATTGATTTTTAAGCCATCTTCCTAGCATCAGTGAGTCAGTACATTCTCTTTGTTTATATCAGAGATTTACTGCCCATTAATTTTGATTCTGTTTCTCCTGAGTGGCTTTACATTCCTAAAAGATTAAATTCTTGTAAATATTTTTCCCTTTGCAGTGAGGAGCTACGGAAAGAAGCACGACAGCTGAAACGTGAACTGCTGGAGGCAAAGCAAAAAAAAGAAGAGCAAGCTTTAAAACCCAAAGAAAAGGAAGGTAAGATTATAATATAGCAGGTGTTGTGTGGATCTCCAGTTAACAATACAGTTTTAAAGTTGTTTAATAGTTTTGTGTTTCAGATGGATATATTGTTGAAATGTTGTGGTTTTTTTCCCCCATAAAATTAGTTTTCCTTAAGAATGAACGGATACTGGTATATAAATAAATTAGACAGGTAGCATTTGTTCTTTCAAATGTTCTTCAGTTACATATGTATAGTTGGGCAGGCTTCTGTATTTGAAATAATTTTTTTCAGATAACTGATTTAATTCTTTAATGGGGACCTACCTATTCTGACCTCCAAAATGGAAAGTATTCCTGACTGTCCAACTTGGAAAGGTACTTAAAGGTACACACGATTAACTCTGAACTCAAAGATATTGACTTCAAACTTCTGTACCTCTTCCGAATGATACCAAGGGAACTTAAAATCAAGTCAGTTACATGTTTGTTTTTCATAAACCTTAGCAAAATGGGATCTTTGGATGCCCACTTTTTATCAGAATAATTTTACATTCCATTTCTTACTAAATGCACACAGATTGTTAAGTATATAATGGGTAAATTGCATTTTTAGTGAATAAGGATTTAACACTTCGTTAGCTGAACTGAAAAAAAAAAAACAAAAAAAACAGGCAACTCTGGAGTTGCTATACACATTTCTGGAGTGGGTTCTTAGTCCAGTTCTCAAACAACATAAAAAATCTGAAAGAAAATGTGAAGTCATTGCCAGAAAAATTTCCATTACTCTACTCTGTATCGTTTATCATATCATTTTTTATACAAATTCGAAAGTAGGAAGCATAACAATTGTTAGGAAATGTTATGGATTCTCTTGAATCTCTGAGCTTGATCAATAACCAGTTTGGCAAATTAAAAAATACAGTATCTGGAACTTGTATATGAAATCTGTCACCATATTATACAAAGTAGTGGCTCTGAAAAGCTTCTAGGAATCATACTGTCACTAAATAAATATAAGCTCTTGTTGGCAAGACACTGAATGCAGTCATTGGACACGTTAAAAAAGGAACTGCAAGTGGAAGTGTAGAAAAGAGAGTAGTTCTTATGTACATATATGATAAATGATAAAGAGTAGTGCCATGTATGGCAATTGTAATACCATTGCTTAAACATTATCCCTGTTCTGGTGCCAGTTACGTCAGAGGACTTACTGTAGAATAATTTGAGGAAATCCACTTTACGGTGACAGACTAAATTAATACTTGGATACCACTGGTAGATACAACTGTGGCACAATATTGAATGATACCTTTTATTCAAGGACAGGTATGGGATGGGGAAAGAAGGAATGGGGGCTTTATGTATCAGCTGTTTGGCGGGGGTTGTTGTGTGTGTATGTGTGTGTGGTTTTTTTATTTCATTGAATTAAATAGCAGGTACGAGATTAACCTGTTGAAGAACTGTAGGTAAGAATTAATGGTAAAAATAGTCCTTGTTTTCCTTTTTGTGAGTACTGTCAGAGCATAAGTATTTGTCTGTTTCAGTACCTGTTGAAAAAGATATATGGCAGGAAAGAAACTATTCAGAGGGTTCTTGGAGTACCTAAGTGAAAATTATGAAAATAAACATATTCTAAAATTGAAGACAAAATGAAGAAGATGTTAAATGAGATGCAAATAGTGAAGGGCAAAATGATTAATGAAAATACAGTAACAAGAGAAGAATAAGCAAGAAAAGAGTTGGTTTTCTTTGGCAAAACAAGAAGGAACTGAGCTTGAATGCTTCTTTTAATTCAGTCCTTAGCATAGCAGTCAGCTTTGTTCATATGCTTACATACGATCAGTGACATAAAGGAAGTATTTGGGTACAGAAAAAGCAAACTAGAGACTACTTAGATAAATCAGATGCATTAAAATCATTCAAACTTGATGGAATTCAGTGAAGCATACCAGAATTGGCTCAAGCAGTCCCGGAGACATTAACATTAATAAAATATTAAAAGAATTCTTTAAGAGAATTGTTTGTAATCAAACTGGAAAGCAGGATTCCCAGGAATCTGTTTATCAGTGGTCTGGAGAAGACAGCAGATTACCTTTATTCAATTTTCTGGACTAAAAAAACATATTGGTCAGGGAAGGGGAAGACAAAAGGAAAATAAGAAAAAATGCAAATTTAAGCACTAACTATGTATTTTCACATGCAGTTGTCAAAATGAAGAGCTGGATGGCTTTCTTCCCTTGCACTAGCCCTGGTCTGTGTTGAAGCTTTTACTGACATGATTTGGTTTGTTAAGTTGGAAGAAAGCTGTTCCTTTTTTGTTCCAATTTTGTATTGGATTAGTAGATTGAATTAGTTCATAGAAGATTAAAACCACGTAAAGGTAAATGGAATATGTGCTTAAGAAAGGGGGAGGTCTGGTGGAAAAAAATGATAGTAAGTGGCTTGTGTCTCTCTTAGAAATGATCAGTTGTATAAATTCAAGATGTTAGGTAGCACTTATGCAACTTATAAACTAATAAATATAGTGCCATGCTATTGAAAAAGACTCAAAAAACAACATAAAATGTGTAAAGTAGCATGTTGTATGCCAGAGAGACTCGTTCAATCTGAGCAAGTCTTCATCTCTAATATATTGCTCAGTTTTGGCCATTCCACTTGGAAAAAAAAGATATTGAGATTTATTAAAGGAACAAAGAAGAGAGTAACATCAGTGACGATCTGGAAAGCATAACATTTGAACACTGTAGGAAGAGTGGCTGTTTAGTTTAGAGCAGAGATGACTTTGTAAAGGAAGCCATGTTAAATACCTTCAAGAATGTTAAAGGCTACCATGGAGAGGAAATTATTCTTTGTAATTCCAGTGGAGAAGACAAGAGATAATAGGTTTCAATTACAGCTAAAGGGATTTAGGTTAAATGTTAGGGAAAACTTCTATTGGACTTGATGACCTACAGAGTGGAACTCTGCAACAGAAGATTAGGCAAATACTTCTTAAGACTAGTTTAAAAAAGGTTGAGCCTGTCTTGTGGGTGGGATGGGCTTAGATGTTGTGTTTCTAGATTCTGTGAAGAACAACTTCTTAATAAATCAAAAGAAATATAAGATGTGACTTGGAAGAAGGTTTTGTGGGGGAGGAGAAGCTAAGCATCTTGCTAACAGTGATGGTAGTTAGGTGGAAGCACTAGGGAAGGTATTGTGTTTAGCATCACTGTTTAAATCATGCAGTTAAAATAAACTCTTGGTTGTAGGTCTGCCAAAATTATTGAGTAAGGTATTACTGTCCTTGTTTTGTTGCTTGTACTGGTACTCAATATAAACTCAATACTCAATATACTCATAGCTTATACTGATACTCAAGTGAGTTATCTACATCCTGAAACAAGCAGGTCAAGATCCTAATACTGTTTTCTTTTTTGATGAAGTGTTACACAAAGAAGTGTAATTCATCATATGATCAAAGGAAGTAAATATTCCTGATGGTAGAGAAACTGCTGTTACAAGATGCACACCAAAAGAGTAAATGAGATTCATTAGAGACTCATAATGAGACTCAAACGAGACTGATTAGACATGCTTGATATGGTCTTGCAGAGGAGTTTAAAATGGCCAATTTTCACTTCCATAGTCTACCCACTGCTTTTTCAAAATCCTTCTTTAAATGTCATTCACATGCCTAGCAATTTGTTGTCACTTGAATCATACAAAACTTATAATCTGCATGGAAAGAGCAAGTACAGTTGTGTGATAGCTAAGTTTCTGGTAATAGGTGAAAGAGCTTGTGTACTTCAAGAACAGCAGGGAAGAGTTGAAATTTTAATAGGAATATTAGCTAAAACACAGATCTACACAGTGTCTTTACCACAGACCAGATGTGTGCTTTTGGATGATGCCACAGTGGAAGCTGTGTTCCAGGAGCACACCTGATGAGTTCCAACTGGTAGTCCAAAATGAAACAGTCCAAAGAGTATGTATTGAGCTGATCAGGGTCTCAGCAAAACTGTTTTGTTCCTGTTTCACAGTGTTATTTGCTAAAATTGAAATACCCAAGGTTTTACTGTCTTTCATGAGTTTCATCATTACAACAACAGGTGACCTAAAGACACAAAGTGATTCAGATCTAACTCTCTGAATTAAAAAAAAATGTTTTTAATGTCTTTAAATGTCTTTACTCAAAAGAAAACTTCTGTTTCCATCCTGGAGCGAAAAGCAGTTTTTCTGAAGTTTCCCATTTCCACTCTAGCCAAATACTCGCATTATCTCTAAAGTCTTTTAGAACATTTGAGTTCTAAAGCATCCGTTTTAAACAAGATGCTGGTTAAAATTTTGAATTTATGTTAGAAATCTAAGTACCAGCCTGTGACTGCAAACCTAATGCTACTGCCTTGCAGTAATATTGTAATAGAAATTTAAGAAGTGTGATATCATTGAGCAAAGACCTCTAAACTTGCTTAATTATATTAATTGTGGAAACACTTGGAGTTGTTTGTAAGGTTTTATAATACTAGCATGATGTAATATCTTAAAATAAAACTTTGTTCTGTGTAACATCATCTCAGTCATAATTTATGGATGGTATGTATTAAATTAAAACAGGATTGAGTATTCACACTGGATCCTATGACTATTGGGAAAGCATTATTAGAAAACTGAATTTGTTAATCATCAACAAACAAAAGTGAATGTCACTAATGATTTTAGTACAGGAAGTACTAGATTAGGGAAGGGGAAAAAGATGTGAAAAATGACACTGAAAATTGAGAGTCATATTGAAGTTTTAATATTTCTTTAAAGAAAAATAATTTCACAAGTTTAATAAATTGGGAGAACCATGGTGGTGTAAACTGTTTCAGGTTTATACTAGAAAAAAATGGGCATGAATTTGTATGTGATGCAGCTGTGATCTTGTTGCTACAAAGGTGTTAATTGTAAAAGAACAGTTATATTACTGCACTTGGTTCCAAGTATCATACCACCAAAAAAATGTGGAGCAATTAGATACAAACAGAAAAAGAAGACAGCGGAAGGCAAGATTAACTCATTAGGAGTTATTCAAAGATGTATGGAGTTTAGGTAGGCTGTTGTGGAATCTTAAGTATTTACAATGGTAAATACAAGGAATTAAGAAAGATACTTTACTGTATACAACCATTTACAATTTAAGGATAGCACAAAAGAATCGTGAAACACTTAGCTTGAATAAAATCTAAGGGCAGTAAAACACAGTGTAGTACCTGAGCAAATAATTTTGCCCCCAAATTTTGGGGGGACATTTATCTCATTAAAAGCATTTATCTTAGTTCACTTGGTGAATTTTTAATCAACCTGAGCTTTCATCAGCAAAGTAGAGCTCTCAAGAGCAAGATTATTTACCAAATGTGTAAAAGTTTACCTATTCTGCATTAGTTTACATTCAAGAAATTGCATATATTTAAAACAGTCTACTGTCAAGCAGTGACTGAGCGAATGATTGGTCCTTTGGCGACCCAGGAGTTGGACTCGATCCTTGTGGGTCCCTTCCAACTTGGGATGCTCTATGATTCTGTGACCATAGCAAGAGATTTTTCCACTGTTTCTTTCCCTGTCCTCTTGGGGGAGTGTGGAATGGAGAATGAGTTGTGACATGCTGGATCAGGTATGTCTATGCAGATGATGCAGACACTTACGCAGTGTCTGCTTATGTTCTGAGCTGGCTTCTTTAGGAAAAAAATACTAGTTCAGAAGCTATGCAACTGCATTAATATGGTATTCTGCTTGATTAATAAACACTGCATCTCAGCCAAAATTTGCAAGCGTACGGATAGAAATTAACTGAAGAGCACAAAACAGGATAAGAGTGAGGCCTAGGTCATACTGGACCTTTTACAGGATCAGGGCTAAAACTGAGGTTAAGGTACTGGCTGATGAATGGATCGAGAAAAGACACATCCACTGGCAGATTAGTATTGGTATCACATCTTTAAATTGTTCTTTTTACATACTATGTTTTGTTCTTTTTTTTTTTTTCCAAATTCAGAGCATTAGACTAATTAAGGAGGATTGTGGGGTGAAAATTTAAGTGTTTACATTGTTTCAAGAGGATAGAGATTTAAAAAAAAAAAAAAAAAACTAATTCCCCCCTTACATGTTTGATTATAACCAGCCTTCCAGTCTGTGAATAAGATTGTTGACTATGCCAGACTGCTGTCAAGACCTTAGTTTAAATAAGATATTTTTCTTTTATGTGACATTTGCTGCATTGATGCCAGAAATTACATCAAACATTTTAATTTGAGTGCTGAATTACTTCAGCATTTTGAAGTACTTAATCAAGTATTTGAAAAAAGATATACTTAAAAGTCATATTGTGTAAACCTGTGAATATACTTGAAATTTGCTTTAGAGAAATACCATCTGTTTTTTAACTACATGTTGGTTTTAAATAGTTTTAAAGTAGTATTTTAATTTTTCTTATTAGAATATTTTTTGTAAACTCTGTGATAATCTTTAGATGAAAAAATTTAATTATCACATATGAGAAAACAAAAAAGTCACAGAATAATACCCTAACAACTAATATAAAAAAAACAACACTTAAATGTAAGAATCCTACTGGGGCACAAAATATTTTCTACTTTGTTTTTAATTGTAGTAGTTGAATTGAATGCTTGAAGTGTTCAGAAAACTCTACAAAGCTAGCAAGGATACCAGTTTAAGATTATGTTTTATTTCTGTTTTATTATTAACTTTGGGTAATGTCAGTGGTACTTAAAGAATTGTTTTAAGTCCTGTCAAGATGCTTTCTTGAGGTCTGAGACTTTAAGAGAGTCATGCACCCTTAAAAACACTGTGAAAACTGCAAATTTTTTTGGTTTGGCAATTCTGTGGCATAAATGTGTTAGATATTAAGATTTCATGGTATATACATGTACAGTGTATCTGCATTATATCAAAGTGTACATCCTGAGTATGTCACTTCTGCAAACGTTTTTGTTTTCTTTCACTATTTCCATTTCTATTTTTTCTCATTTTATCTGTCCTAAAATAATACGCAGCATCCATATTCTGTCTCTTGTCTGCCAAAGTAAATGCTTCTCCCTCTTCTTCCGCTGCTTGCTAAAGAAAAGAGGACAAAAATCTCACTGTAAGCCAACTTTGACTTCAGTAGTAATCTTCAGTGGCTCTTCAGGATTTTAACAAGGCCAGAACTGTAATGACAATAACTGAATAACAGTTTAAGGTGTGAAGGAAACCACAAGTAAAATCAGACAGTTATTATCAGAAACATACCGTAGAGTATGTTATAAATACTTTCAAGCATAATAATATTAATTCATATTGTATATTCCAGAATATTTATTTTTATGTTACTTTACAATAAATTAATGTTATTTTTCTCATAGACACTATTTAATGCTGGAAGAAAAATTCTTCCTGGGTTCTGGAAGAAGTGTATTATCCCTCTTAGGTCTTAATTATAGAAGTGGGCTTTGTGTTCTGCATCCATCACTTCTGGTAGGAATTCCATTTGAATTCCTGAAATATTAAGAAATATCAGATTTTTTGATTTTTTTGTTTTTTTTTTTTTTTTTTTTGTAATTTGTAAGGATTTTTTTTTGTAAGTCCTATTTTCTGGAAGAAAAAATATCAAGATTTAAATCTCATTCATTATTTTTTAAAATCAACACTTCATGCCTCTATCATTTCAGAAGAATGCAATGTAAGTTGACTTCTGAAAAGCTGAAATTTCAGTGCTGTAAAACCAATGTGTTTTAGGCCTTGTATTTTAAGGCACAAAAACATTCAGTCATAACTTTCAGTTCAAACAAGAAATTGGCCAGGGTTTTTCAGTTTTCTCTTCTCCCATTTAGTGTTTAGTCTAGCTATACCATGCATTCATTGTATTTACATCCAATTGGTCTTCTAAAAAACAAAATGTTTTATCCAAGTTAAATGTGAATACAGCTGAGATGCTGTCAAATGTTAACTGATTTGCCTCTGATTGTTTTGTGCACTTTCCTTGTTATCTTACCTTGGTTATGCATGAACTAATAATTCTAAATGCTAAATGCATCACAAGAGTTAATGGGATTAGTTTTGTCAGAAATGTTTTGTAATGTAAGATACTTATGCCTAGTTGTCTAAAAATCTTCATATTAGCTGTACCTTATCAAGCGAAAAACATCAAAATTCTTTCATTGGCTCTCGTCAGCATGGAAGGTGTTTTTTTGTGAGTTGGTGTGCTGACATTAAACCTTAAGAAACAGCATGCATTTTTCTCTGTCACAATACATCATTTCTTCCCTTCTGAAGATCAGTGTGTTTCTGGTAATACTTGCAGCAAATGAAACTGATTTTCATTCCAACAAATGTTTTATGCATAGCTTCATTATCTCTCCCTTAATAAGGGAATAAAATCTCTGGGTCTTACATGGGTTCTGCTTCCTTTATTACAAGGACAGATGTTTTTACAAGTTGTTTTTCTAACACTGATACAAATAACAAAATTGTAAAGAACCGAAGTACTGTGGACATTTGTATGCATACGGTCAGTAAAGGATTTGGCTGAAAAATACTGGTACCTTACCATGCACATCAGCAACTGTTGTGCATGTAAAGACAATGTTTCCTACGTTAACGACAGAATTTGAATCTTGGTAAGTGAACATCAAGCTGAGAAATGAATGTCAGCTTAAAAAAGGATCATATTTTTCTGATCTACCACAGTTAGCAGGCCTAGAACTAATATTTACTGTTTATTGTAAAGTGGAAGGTAAAATTCAGTTACAGTTTGTGAAATTGAAGTTGTCTGATGCAACTTCTGTTGAGTGTTTACTACACTATTTGATTTACCAGGTGCTGTAGGAATGAATTTTAAAACTTTTTTATCAAGCTTTGTCTTTTGCTCCACTTCCTGTTCTGAACTGACTGGCATTCAGTTCACCACCCTTAGAACAAGTTCTCAGGTCTTTGTTATACTTTTGCAATTTTGTATTTAGAAACTGACATCATTTGAACTGTTCCTAATTTAAATGTGATAAAAATAAACCCTTCTGTATTTTTTTTTAAATCAATCTCGTCATTTCTGGTTTAAAAACTTATGAATCTCATCTTTAGTTTCAGGCTATCATTGGAAACCATGGCTTAAAAACAAACTATGAGGATAGATTACATCATCATGTTGGCATCTGTTATTCCCTAAAGGAATATTTCGGGATAGAAGCATCTACCTGAAAAAAATATAAATTACACAAATGCTGAAGTTTATGTCACAGGAGAATGAAGGGTTTCTTGGTGGTAATTCAGGCTAGCTAAGAGACAGTAGCAATACACTTAGAAATTATATATATATTTTTTTACTATTAATATATATATGGTATGCATTTTATGTGTAATATACTTAGAAATATACCTAAGAATGAAGTGTATTTTCAGTAAAGAAAGTGTTGTGGGTTTTTTTCTTTTTGTTTTCCCTAACTTTCCCTAGAATCATAGAATCATTAAGGTTGGAAAAGATCTCCAAGATCATCTGGTCCAACCATCCTACTACCAATGTCACCCACAAAACCATGTCCTAAGCACCATGTCCAAACTTTCCTTAAACACCCCCGGGGACAGTGACTCCACCATCTCCCTGGGCAACCCATTCCAATTCCTGACTACTCCTTCTGAGAAGAAATGTCTCCTCATTTCCAACCTAAACTTCCCCTGGCACAACTTAAGACCATTCCCTTGTGTCCTATCACTAGTTATCTGCAAGAAGAGGCCAGCCCACAGCTCCCAACTCCTTCATTCCCCCATTGAAGCTACCTTCATTTCAGGTAGCTGTAGAGAGCCGTAAGGTCTCCCCTGAGCCTTCTCTTCTCCACACTAAACACCCCCAGTACCCTCAGCTGCTCCCCATGGGACTTGTGTTCCAGGCCCTTCACCAGCTTCGTAGCCCTGCTCTGGACACACTACAGGGCCTTGATGCCCTTCTTGCAGTGAGGGGCCCAAAGCTGAACACAGCACTGAAGGTGTGGTCTCACCAGAGCAGAGTACAGGGGGACGATCACCTCCCTGGTCCCGCTGGCTGCACTATTCCTGACACAAGCCAGGATGCCGCTGGCCTTCTTGGCCACCTGGGCACACTGACGGCTCGTGTTCAGGTGAGCTTTGATTAACACCCCCAGATCCCTTTTCTCTGCAGAGCTTTCCAGCCACTCTGCCCCAAACCTGTAGCACTGCATGGGTTGTTGTGGTCAAAGTGTAGGACTTGGCACATAGCCAAGTTGAACCTCATCCCATTGGCTCTGTCCATTGACCCATCTTGTCCAGGTCCCACTGCAGGGACTTCCTACCCTCCAGCAGAGCAACCTAATGATGTAATATACACATAATTTTATTTAAACTAAAGAAAAAAATCTTTCTTTGCCTGATGCAATTTACACATCCTGATTTGATGGCTGTAAGGCACATGTGCAAATTCTCTCTAACTTAAACTACTATTTTCTGCATCCTACACTACTTAAATAAGACATTTTTATGTTATTTCATCACAGTGCCTTCATGTCGTTGTTTCATTCAGTTTTATCTGAATAAATGCTCTTAGATTAAGGAGTTTGAAGCTTAAATATATTAAAGCTAATGTAATGATCTTTATACTTTGGATCAACAAGCTGGTCCTAAGTTTACCCTGCTCAATGTGAAGGTGTAGTCCATCTATAACGCTGTGGTTCCTCTTTTTTCAACTCAAATATGAAAGATTTGGATTGGCTGTGGGATGCTGACTAGCAGAAATGAAATAGTAGCTGTGCAATCTGCTTTTGCATTTTGAAACCATATTTTACACTTTAAAATGGTACTTTCAACCAACAACTCTCTTCCAGACACTTTCTTTTCTTTGGTAGTTACCTGAGTTTGTTCATGCAGACACAAAATATTTTTTTCAAAGACTCACTACTTATGAAAGCTGAATATTTTGTTTATATTAACAAATAGACAGTGTTTATGGTTGTGAGTTGTTTTAAAATGTGTTAGAAACCCGTTGTTTTAACAGCTATTGAAAATCCTTCCTGTTATGTTACTTGCTTTTAATGTGGAGTAATAAGTTCTAAGGCCTCATGGAAAAATGCAAGCATATCTTTAAGTTTTTGTAACAAAAGGTACAGAAATATGATGCATACAAGTGCATAACAGTTTTGGTTGACTCACTCTGAAGTTAGTAGTTAGTTCAGGTGGATCTGATTATCGTTCGTCTGACTTGTGAAAAGGCTTTCCTAGGAGGCAGAGTAAATGAAATTGAGGATTATAAAAATTATGACAGACAAAGACCCAAGAAACAATCATCTTAAGAGAAAGCTTAAACTGAAATTTAAATCATTTGTGTTAACAGTAAGTGACAACCATATGAGGGTGATAAAAATACACAAACACATACTTCAGGGGAATTTAACCTATATGTATGAGAATTATATTTGAGCTCTACTAGATTAAATTAAAATCTTATTCAAAAGACATGTGTGACTAAGAATCGTGACTTTAATTTCAGCATATGTATACTAAAATTTGGATCACAGCACTATAATGTTTATTGCCAGGTTGAGACTGGTATTTTCAAGAACACTCTTCCCATATTTTTCACTTGTCATAACTGAACAATTATAATTACTATGGGGTAGACAGGATTCTTTTCAAAACACCCCTTTAGGTAAATGTCACCTGAAAGGTTGTTTTCTATAGGAAATCTCATGGATTTTAGGTATCTAGCTAATATTTTCACTAATATTTAGTCTCTATTTATGTAGCAATATAGTATATGTATATATAAGGCAGTATATTGTTTTCCCACAGTCAACAAGTTTGATTTGATACACACATCTATGCATAAACTAGTGTTCACAAGGGGTTGGTCTTGAATTAAGAATATATTTTAGTAATTAGTAGAAAAGTTTGACACAAAGGGGGTAAAGATGAATCTGAGCCATTATGACTTGTAGTTTTATACTGTACTTTGTTATCCTCTTTAGTTCCTCCAATATTATGCTGCATGAGATTTTATAGTAGATTTTATTTCATTCATTCAGCTGTTTAACCATCCCCAAACGTCTGTGTATATGCATTTGTCTTGTTTGGTCCTTATAGAAGATGACATTTCTTTCTTTCTTCACTAATTCTCTGTCTGCTCCTCATTATATCCAAGCTGTCAAGAGGAAAACGGGGAAAAAGCAGTTTTTTGTATATTTGATGGAAATGTTTTGCCAGTTACTCTTCAAATATATGCATGCAACATACAAATTAGGATAACAAAGAAATAAGAGATTCTATTTATAGGGATATGTAAACAAATATATTTGATATGTAGATACAACTACTACAAATTTATTCCCTCTTATTATGACATGCTGCATTTAGACTTTATAGAAAACTTATAGAGACTTTATAGAAAACTTTAGAAGTGAGAGGGAAATTTATTACGGAAATAGAAATCATCTCTGTGTAGTTGTCAGCTATCATCTAAATATCAAGGGTTTGATTTATAGATTTTTCAACCTACAAAACAGAAAAACTAGCAATTTTTCCATAGCTCCAGAACATTAATACAACATACCAGTTTGGCTGCTCCGTGAAAAGTGTTCAGAAACAATGGTAAACTTGTTAAAGGAATTTCAGCAAGTTCTTATTTCTCATCTTACCATCAGAGTATTTATTTTTGTTACCCTCCTTTCCCTGGCTCGGTGGTAAAATAAAATTGAAACAAAAATTTTTGGACTCATTCTCTGCCCAATACAGTGTTTTGTTTTTCATTTCAGCAAGTAGCAAATCATTCTATTTGCTGAGAAAGCAATACAGCTGAAACATTTTATGGAAGTGTTGTGCTTGGTATTTCAGAAGTCACAAATGTTCTCCAAAATGCTACTAAATTATAAACGTAAATTTATTTTGTTTAACCATATATGTTTCCTTATTCAGAAGAGGAACCTGCTCCAAATAGTGTTGTTGAAGAATACCTTCAGGAGAAGAGAAAATATGAAGACAAGCGGAAGCAGCAGCCAAAGAAAGGCATTTCTCGTGAAGATCAGGTAATTGTTTGAAAAACTACGGAATAAGATTCCAGAAAGAGTTCTGAAAACTATTATTTCTTCACTTGTGTAAAAATGAAGATTAAAAATCCCATGTTTCTTTTTCTATAAAAAGAATTTGTCTATTCCCAAACAATAATAAGTATACCTGTATGAGTGTGTACTCTGATCACCTATAGATTACCCAGATACACTGATAAACGAAGTTTTTATGTATTTTTGAAAGTATAATCAGTTTAGTCACTAAAATATTCCAGAAGGAAAAGCTACCCACACAGAGGTATCTTTGATGATGTTTACGAGAGTTTGCATTTCTCTACAATGCTTTCCTTGGCTCTGTAGCTTGCTGTAAGATAGGACTGGGACAGAAGTTTGCTTATTTGGCATCTCTCCAAAGTGCTGTTTTTTTTTACAGTTTATATAATGTTTTATAGATCAAATTCATCCATCACATTAGGCATTTTGAAGTGAAAAAAAAAAGTTTTTAACTGAACTATAAAAAGAAAACCATTTTTAAATATAATTAAAAATATTTTGCAGTCAACATGTATATAGACTTCAGTATGCAAATGTAATCAACTTAAAGTTTGACATAAATATTTGTGTTTATTTTTCTAAAATAGACAAGTTTGAAACGGTTAAATATATGAAAATACCTCTGAAGATTTTACATTAATGTAAAATCTATGCGGTGCGTCAGATGCATGGGTCTTTAAGTGCGTGTCAATTCAGTTACAAAGATGTTCGTATTCAATTGTTGAAGCCAGAGAGATTGGAAACTTGAGGCTTAAAAACTTCAAAGCAGTGGCTGGCAAATCTTTATATTTGCAGCAAGCTGATTTAGCTCTAAACTAAGAACTTTGTGGAAACTTTGTACATTTAGAAGTCTGTTCACTTCATTAAAGAGTACTAAAGATCGGTTGGCAAAGTGGATCAAGGAATTTAAAACCACTTCTAGTGAATTTGGATCAGCCCTTTCCTGGACATCCTAGGAAAACAAGATAAGTTGACAAGATATTTTAGTCATCTTAATTTTTATTTATGTAGCCTTGTTAGAAACTATTCATCAATAATCAGTCATCTGGTCATCAACATCATTGACTCTTCAATAATTAATAATCAAGTTCTTGTATGCCATTTCATTTGTGGTGGGCCTCTTCTAGCCTTGCAAACCTCCTACCTGGTCCTACAATGCAGTTCTATCTTCTGTCCTCTGTACAAGAGTAGGAGAAGATAGGGAAAGTATGTGTCTCTTTAAAATAGCAGACATTGCACATCCTGACCTTATAATTTTGCAAGGGTCAATTTATGAAGTTACATGATCCACCTTATGGCATCTAATCATTCACTGCAAAAAATGCCTTCTAAGACACTTTGAAATTATTTTTATTGACAGGTCTACTTACAAAAATGCTGGCACCAGAGTAAATTAGGCAAGACACAAGGAATGTGGTTTTGATTGGTCACAATTTCATGTAAAAAGGGTTAGTTTGTTTTCATCTGATGGCCTGAGCAGAGATTTGCTCTTTCAGATGTTGTAAGCATTTGTCTGCAGTAACGTGTAAAACTGCAGAACTTGAATGATTCACAGACTCAAGTATTTTATAAATTTTCCTCTCTCCTATCTTAAACAGAAGATTAAACAGAAAATAAAGAAAACAAATGCAAACAAAAAAAAAAATCCAAAACCTGCCTTTGGCAGTGTTAAAATGTGTTTTTGAAAGAATTCAAAAGCCAGGAAACTCCTAAAGTTAAGATTGCTCCCAGAAGGAAATTTGATTCCAGTGAACACTTCTGGTATTTCCTATTTCTGTTTTCTATTCTTGTTTAGTTTTTATTCTTTTAAATTTGAAAAACTTGACCAAACAAAACTAAATAGCCATACAGAGGTGTTTTACAACATAGGTGGCCAACCTATCACCTACAGATCAAATGTAGTTTACCACATAAATTCAGTCAAGCACTTATTCCCTGACGCTTTCCTTTCCAGGAATGTCTCAAATATCAGCAAGAAATAAGCTGCGGATTGTGCAAATTATTCTTATGGTCTGCCCTTTTTATGAAGAGCCCTGTGACCCCTCTACCACTGCAAAGCTTAGGCACACAATTCTTGTGTAATCGACATCTCTCAAGTGATCAGAAACAAGACCTGTGATACGATCTTCAGATGTCACCTGAACGTCAGTGACATTTTGTAGCTGAAAGACTGGGCAATGTCAGCTGGAGAATAAAATACCAAATATAAATCAGTACGAGCTTAATGTATGTAGCATAAGGATCTGTATCTGTAGAAGAAGTTAAGGTGGTTCATTGTATTCAAGTCTAAAGCTTTGAATTTTTTTTATGTCAGTACAAAATTATAAAGATCAGCAATGTAAAAGTATGTAAGTATCGACCAAGCTAGGTCTTCAATACATAAGTCATCTGTAATTTATGCAATGTTTTGCTTTACTAGATTAAAATGGCAGGTTCAAGCAGTAAAATTTGTTGTCAGTGGTTAGTGTTGTTTAATCAGAGGTTTGTATTCTGTAAGTATAACCACAATATTTTTTTTCCTTAAATATGCATGTTGATTTCATTAGATGGCCATGCAAGTGCTCTCAAATATGTATCCCCAGCACTGCACACTCTCTCACCGTTGGTGCTCTCACTTGTGGTGTCTCTGACTCTCTCGCTTGTCTCTGTCTGCAGTGTTTGTTTTCAGTTCATAGAACAGTTCTTTCTTCCATCTTATTGTACTGTGTCTCAAAATGATAATAGTTTGAAGATGTTTTATATACCTATTGTTATTTATAGATCTATGTAACTTCCTTAAAACTATGTATTTAATTTCAGACACTGGCACTATTGGACCGGTTCAAATCAAAGTTAACCCAGGCAATTGAAGAAACTCCTGAAAATGAGATTTCTGAACCTGAAGTAGATAATGATGAAGGCTGGTAAGTTTTATGGATTTGGATTTCTGTGTTTATTACTGGTTGGATCTGAGTGAGGAATAATCACACTCTTCGTTTTTCAATTGTTTTACAAACCAGTCTCTTCTTTCGATTTAATGAATCCTTTTTCTTTCATATCCCTCTTACTACCATTTTACTTTTTAGTGGTACATTTAGTTACTTGTTTCTTTGCCTTATTTCTTCTTCATTACATCATTATGAGGAAAGAAGATAGCATGCTTTCTGTGCCAGTTATCTCCAGCAGGAATAAGTTATGAAAGGAGTTAGCACCATCTCCCACCTTTGAATTTACTCAGTTTATCACCTCTAGCTAAACTTCTCGATGTGTTCTGAAACCCTACTGCACTAGCATGGTCTTACTGTTAAGCCTAAATTTAAGGAGTAGCAGAAACACCAGATGTGTTTCTGCATCAAAGAGTTGATGCATCAGGAGTCAGCCAAAAAATACTGGTTTAGTACTCTGGAAAATAATGCAGGACAGTAGGAAACGTTTTGCCTTGTACAGTCTTAAGTCCTAGAAAACTGTGGAGTGGTAAGTATTTTAAAGACTGATGGATAAGATAGACTCACCTGAAATGGAGGGTGACCCCAACAAAGCAGGGTAGCACTGGAGTTGATGAAGTGCTGCAGAAGTTGTGACCTCCACAGTCAAAGAAGCAACCTGTACCATGTTTACTCATGTTAATCTTTCATCCAAAGAACCCACATTAAGTAGGGAATGGGAAAAATCCTTATGATTTGAATTGTGATCCTGCAATCTTAGACAGGAAGCTTTTCAATGATAATAAAAAATGCTTTCATGGAATAGTTATAAAGAAGTTTTTTTTTAGAAAATGTTTTATACAAACTGGTCGTGTTTTTTATAAGCCTGGCAATACAGTTGGTCCAATATAATATCTCTGCCTACAACATTTTCCTTAGTTGTACACATAAGCTATCACAGCCACAACAGAACTACCACTAAAATAGAAAATTGAACAATGATCCTGGCGAGTGTTTTAAAACACCCAGAATTTCTATATCTCAAATAACTTGAAATGAGTAAGTGAAAATATGTCATATGTCCATTTATGATCTTCGTAAAGCTTCCCATCTTGGGAGTAGGAAACCAATCAGATACCTACATCTTCCAAACCCCAAACTAGTACCAGTAACTAGAAAACAAAATTGAATTACAGTAAGACAAACTAAAATGTACAAAGATGTTCTAAAGTACATTAGAAATCCTTTTTAAATAGGAAATAAATGATATAACTAATTGTTATTAAAGGACCCTATGTATGTTTGAGAAGACTTACACAAAACAGAAAGATAAGCATGCTAATGAAGTGCTTTTTAAGCATTGGGAGGAAATGCAGACCGTCTAAATAAGTTAGATTTACTGCCATTTTGTGAATGAAAAAGATGTGCATACTGATCTGAGAAAAGACAACATAAAAAAGAGTGGGAGGGAATATAATGTATGGGAGGCAAAATGTTTTTGTTTTGTTTTGTTTTGTTTTTACATTTTATTTCATATTTTTTGTTCTACGTGTTAATAAATGAAAATAAATTTTTCATCTGGAAGTAACAGGTCAAATTACAATAATCTGTAATATAAAAATGGTAATTTTTATACATTAAATCAGAAAATCTTAGACTATCTGTTTAAAGATACATTCCAAAGAAATTTAACAGAAAAAAAAAAAAAAAGACGGTAGGCAATAAAAAGCTGAATTGCAAATTATGAGGCCTAAATGGTCTCATAATGGATGATACTAAAATTTTAGATAAGTCAGCTCACTTCTTCATTTTTATTTCTATCATATGAATGAATCATTGCTTATTTTTAATTTAGTAAGATAAATAAAAGCTGCACAGATTCTGCAGCTTTACAGTCACACCTTCTTGCTTTTCACTGAGTAGAGCTGAGACCTCACAGGGGAAATACTGGGATTTTATTTTTTTCAGAATACTTTAGACATTTACTAGCAGAAACACTAAAACTAGTAGTACAGCACTTAGCATAGAATTCTTGCAGTCATAAAACAACATATTTACATATGTAGTGCATAGTGAGTACAATATTATCTCATATTTTTCTCAGTGAAATTTCATTTGAGTTACTGCATAGGTTATTAAAAATCCTGTTATTCTTTCAAAGCAATAGCTATTCAAACATCAGCAGCAATCTTTTTTGCTTTTTATTTCATTGATTATATTTTTTGCTTATGTTCTTTTTTTTCGAAGAAAAACCGAGAATTTCTCTTAGCTTTATAATCTAAACAGAACTACAGAATATGGTAGTTTAAAAATTCGGACTCTTTTTCTTAAATTTTCTTTCTACTTTTAATGTTAACTCTTCTGTCTGGAATGAAAAGAAGAAATACAACCTTGCTTTATTTGCTTTTATTCATTGGCAATTTTAACAGGTAAAGCAGAAAAAAAAAATTGCTTTGGTTTCTTGTTTTTGAAAATAGAGAAATTAATTTCCCAAATCTTGCCCCTTTCAGGATAAGTTTCATTACCGCTTGTTACTTTAAGTTTCTCTTGTCATCTTCTATTTGGTAAATTCTTTAAATTACATAATCTTCCTTCATTATGTCTTTTCTATCTTGGGCATTATGTAGCTCTTTGAGGATGAGGTATAACATATGGCATAAATTTTTTGTCCCTTGGACTTCAGGATTTCACTAATACTTTGAGATTCTTCAGACATACCAATGTGCTTTTAAATTCTACAGAAAGTATGCAGCCTTTCCTTTACCTCTGAACACCTGAACAACTGATCTTTCTTTTCACAGTAATATAACCAGTCATTTAAGGACTTGCAAAGTCTAGTCATCATCGTTTGTGTTCCCGTCTGAGTAACTACTGACATCTAATTGGTGATAATGCTTCTCCCTGTTGGCAATTTAAACTGAAGGATTGTTGTAATTTCAGATTATCAAATTGTGTGTTTTTTTTTTGTTCAGAAAATAACATTGGATTCAAAATGGCACTATAATGAAAATTTAGAATAATATGATGCTAAGCAATAGACTAATAATTAACATTATATTATTAGTTTTGCAGTTCAGTAAATTATAGACTGGAGTCTTGTTCCATTTTCAAAGAATTTACTTCGAAGCTAAATAATTTGTAAAATATTTTTATTTCACAAATTGGCTAGATCCACATACAACATTAGCAAAGCAATGAAGTCTTCTAAAAGGTATTCATGACTGAATGGCTTGGAGAGTTGAATTTCGTATTTTGGGATAAAGACTTAGTGTTTTCATTTCTTCATTGGATTGGATGAATTGAGGTAAGTATAGTGACTTCACATTAAAAAAAAATATCTTAATTTCAATATAATCCAAACACGATAATTCTACTCAAAAACAATAATAGTACTTTATAAGATTCATAGTAAATATAATTAGTGTATGGCATACACATATATGATATGCACAAATTACGTGATTCCTCCAGGCTATTTTGTAGATCATGGCTGCTCTTTTTATGGGAAGTGAAAGCCAGCCACTATGCTTCGCTCTACTGTCAGGGTGTGTTATCTGAGGTAGAATGATTGCCTCTAAGACATTTTTATGTGTCCACAGGAGTGGCCACACATTGAGGTATAATTTTCATTTTCTGTCAAGATAGAAACCATTACCAATTTGTTATGTTTTCTTTTATTTGGCAAACTTTTCTCTGCATATTTGGCTGAGCTGCTGTATTGGCATGAAGCATAGCAGACGTTTGGGTACTTTTCAGCAGCATTCTACTTTTTATGCAGGAAAAAAAAGAAGAAAGAAATATGACTCTATTGTAAACAGTGTGTATGGTGTTTGATAATTATTACCAGATTTTACTGTCTAAGAAGGCATCTGAGGAAGTGTAGTGAAGAGATCTGAAGAGAAATGAATAATACTAAGTTTTAACATGAAATAGCAGGATCTTTGCTGGGATTGCAAACTGATGCTAAGTGAGAATGACTATATGTATATGTCTGCGGCAAACAAAACTTAATTTCACCTGCAGAAATCAAAAATATTGAAATAAACATGTTGTGTACTGCCAGAAAGGGTGCTCGTAACAATAAAAGTATCTCCAAAGAAGTAGACGTACATTTTCGTGGCATCTAGGTACATCAAGAAAATATGCTGATCATCCTGGTGCACACATTGTTGTCCTTGCAGCTCCATGTGAAGAACTATTGTTTATGCTTTTTTTAAGATTTGCTGGACTACTTTAGTACTATTTCATCATTATTTTGTATTTATGTACTCTTAGTCCATCTAAGCAAACATCAGATGTAGGACTTCATCCTTTACTTTCACAAAGGTTGTGCAGAGTGCAGCAGAGGTAGATTTGACAGAACATGGTTACTCATTCTGAGCTGAAAGTCTTACCCGGGACTTCACATGACAGACTTCTCCCCAAAATTTAGTGAGGTGTCTTCTGCTTGGAGACTGAAAATTAAACGTGTGACAGCAAAAGACCCATCTGGAAGTAGTGTCTACTTGGTACTTCCACTCTAGATTACTGGATATGCCTGAATTTGGAAGTGAAAACACTGCACAGGTTACACTTTATAAAGAACACTGCTACTCACCTTCTTTAGCATTTGGACTTCTACATATATTTTATTGCATACATCTGGCACCTAGTCAGGTTGTAGTGCCAATTTGGGACCATGATTATAACATCAAATAGTTACACCTTTAGTAAAAATCAAGTTTCAGTCCAAAAAATATTATGGCAACTGTATATAATGAAATTGCTGATGCAGATCCTGTGAACATGACATAAAATATCTTCCACAGAGATAATCCAGCTGTGAGGATAAAAAAATCCAATGCAGTCAAGTATATTCAAGGATTGACTGCTTTAGTCAATTTAGGCAAAATCTTCCTCTTCAGATAGGATAAAAATGATATTTAGAACTCTGAATTATTTTCCTATTAAGTCATTCTCCACTTAAAAATACATATAGTAACCGTATCCTAATCCAACTATGCATCCAGGAATAAATACTAGAAAGTTTGTAATGCTGTCTATGTATTCTTATAATTGCCACTAATTTATGGAAAAGGAACACTGACAGACAGACTGCACTGACAGACAGTGATACATAATCTCCCTGACAGAAAGGTAGCTGATTTGGGGCTATTGCACTTTCCGCTCTAGGGTTCTTTTAGGATTCTAGCTTGTCATTCCTGTTATGAAGTGTATGGGTCAATTTAATGATGGTTCACTCTACTTTGTTATCTGTTTCCAAGAAAGGTAGAATTAGATCTTCTGCTGCTAAGAAATGAAACATTTTCCCAGGTAACTCATCCTTCTAAGAAATGTCTGTTTATTCTCATTATCAAAAATACTGCTGTTCAGTTGGTAAGAGATTTCATTTCTGAAGCCACCAAGAATACTGATTAATCATAGAGTTAACATCAGAAAAGGGCCAGAAGGGGACCTCCAAACGTAATTACACTATTTCCATAACCCAATGGACAATGTATCAGCAGTGCATTTTTCTTACTGTTAGTCACATTTATTCACTGGAAGTCCAATGACAGAGATTCCTCAGGCAATCTCTTGTAGTGTTTAAATGTGCCTACTGGTACAGAATATTTGTATGTAATCCACTCTTCCATGTGATATGAGTGGATTCTAGAAAACTGTTCACTGTCTCTTTTTCAAGATGCTTTTTAGCACACTTGAAAATAATCACAAGGTCATCTCTTTCAGTTGGACAAAAAAAGAAAACTTTTTAGTCTTTCTGCAGAGATTATTCTTTCTCAATTTGTGATCGTTCTTCCTGAGTGGTTCATCTCTCTTTCAAAGCATGAAATTCAAGACTAGATACAAGTCTTTGTCAGTGTTGAGTGAAAAGACCACTTTATTTGTCATTGTTTCTTTTATGCCTGGTTTCCAACCCATTCCAAGCCACAGATCTTTTTCTGCTGAATGGTTGCCTAATCTGTCTCTGTCCTGTACCCATGCTGTTAATTGTCCTTGTTGAAATTCAGCCAGTGCGCTTTCTGAATTGTATCCTATTTTTCGTACTATAACTAGTTTGCCAAAATCACGTAAATTGTAAATACTCCAATAAACTTTAATAGAATCATAGAATCATTAAGGTTGGAAAAGACATTCAGGATCATCTGGTCCAGCCATCCCCCTACCAACAATATCACCCACTCAACTATGTCCTTAAGCGCCAGGTCCAACCTTTCTTTGAACACCCCCAGGGACAGCAACTCCATCACCTCTCTGGGCAACCCATCCCAATTCCTGACTACTCCTTCTGAGAAGAAATGTCTCCTCATTTCAAACCTAAACTTCCCCTGGCGCAACTTGAGGCCATTCCCTTGTGTCCTGTCACTGGTTATCTGCAAGAAGAGGCTGAACCCCAGCTCCCCACACCTTCCTTTCAGGTAGTTGTAGAAAGCAATAAGGTCTCCCCTGAGCCTTCTCTTCTCCAGACTAAACAGCCCCAGTGCCCTCAGCCGCTCCCCATAGCACTTGTGCTCCAGGCCCTTCACCAGCGTCGTAGCCCTGCTCTGGACACGCTTGAGCACCTCAATGTCCTTCTTATAGCGAGGGACCCAAATCTGAACACAGTACTCAAGGTGCAGCCTCACCAGAGCAGAGCACAGGGGGACAATCACCTGCCTGGACCTGCTGGCTACACTATTCCTGATACAAGCCAGGATGCCGTTGGCCTTCCTGTCCACCTGGGCACACTGCTGCCTCCTGTTCATGCAACCAGATCCCTTTCCTCTGCAGAGCTTTCCATCCACTCTGCCCCATTCCTGTAGCACTGCATGGGGTTGTGACAAAAATGTAGTACCAGGCACTTAGCCATGTTGAACCTCATCCCACTGGCTTCCACCCATCGAGACTCTTCTTCAAGACCCTTCTTTCAAGACCCTTCTTCAGAAAACTTCATATTGCACATGCATTCTATAAACACATTCTTCTTTGTTAAAGTCATAAATAGAAGTGAAGTAAACAACCCCACCAAATTTATTATTTCATGCTTGACACATGAAGCTTGACACAACAGTGGCCATCTACTTCTAAACATAGGGCTCTCTAGCTGATTTTCCACCAGCTTTATATCCTTATGAAATAGGTGTTTGTTTGTTTGTTTGTGGTTTTTGTTTTTTGTTTTAATCTATACTTTTCCAGATGGAATACCAGTGTTTGTGGACGTTACAAGTTCTCTGCTACAGAAATTCACTTGTAATATACCTAACCAAAATTCTGGACTATTTTCCACTGTTCTCACTCTGATCTTTGAAAACTAGTGTAGACTTCCTGAAACTATTAACATCCCTACATATATTTGTGTTCTCATGAGAGCTTAACAATCCTGACAATTTCTGAGCTGGTAGAACTTTCTGTAGAAAACAACCCACCATTTTCTCTCTTTAATGTTCACCTGATTGCCACATGAGCTTACCATGTATCTGTGAAGGTTTCCAACTGTTTGTGCATTCTCACAGATAAAATGCATGAGAAGTTTTATGAACAAGATACTGTAGCATTCTTGAATACAAAGCTTAGTTGTTAAGATCAAGAAACCTAAAACTCACAAGGAACAGCACTCCATACAACCCAAAAATATATATTTATATGTATATCATACACTAAAACAGTCAAAATTTAGAATTTTGTATTTCCTGGGTGAAATCTTAGGTGTTGGATGTGAACTTGATCTTTCAAAGAGAGAGATCAGCTTTTTCCTTCCACATAGAACACTGTTATAGCTGTAACTATAAGAAACTAATGTAAATGAGGCAGTCACTTAAGTATTTTAGGGATGAAGTCTAGGCTCTGAAATTTACTCTTTTCTTTTGATATGAAATAACTAAAAATAACTAAATAATAACTAAATAAATCTCTTCAGCTTTCAGATAGACTGTGGGACAAGAAAGAATAAACAAGGTGGGAATTTGGAAAAAAATTATGTTTTTTTTTTTTCACATTTTCTCAGTTTGAAATTATTGTATGCTTAGTTACCTTTGTTGAGTCTGAACTTAGTGAAGAAGTCAGATCAAGTGATGTTCACTTGATCATTAATAATTTGATCGTTATTCTGAATGTTTCTTAATTTAAGGGGTAGGGGGAAAAAAGGAATATTTTTAAATCAAAGTGAGTAAGTTAATGCTTGAAAATACTTTTCCAAGTTACAGTGAAAAGGATATTGTGAAAATTATGTGAGTATAGGTCTTGCATTTCAAACAAGGCATTCAATATCTTGCTTTATAGATAGTGTTTCATATGCAGGTTGTTTACTGATGTTGGCTTGGCCATTGTCAGTTATTTGTGACAAATCTCATTTAAAATAGTAAAGACTAAAAATTAATTTAATGGAACTGTTCATTTAAACAAACTGTTTAAAATCTTGTAGCTCTTAGAGGGCTTTTAAAGATACCTCCTTGGTCACAAAATGCTATTTTGATTTGCACAGTGCAAATCAAATGCTATTCATAAATCTGATCACCTGATTATAGCCAATAATAAAGGGCAGGGGTCTGTTTAATTGTTTTTATTACTGCTTCTTTGGACAAAAATCTCAGTGAAGGTCAGTGCTAACTATTTAAAGTGCAGCCCAGTTTATACACATCAAATCCTATAATCTTTTCCCAGTTCTGAATTTTACAAAACTACCCCTGACGCCAGTTAAATGTTTTAACAACATTGGGTGCAAATGTTAAGTTCCTTCTGCCAGGACATTCACTGCAATTTAACTGTAAAATTTTTTACCTGGTTTGTACAGAAACTTTTTTTTGTACAGAAATTGTTTTACTCTAGAACAAACAAACAAAATCTGTACATTCAGTAAAGGCATTCTCTATCCAGAATCAATAGTTATGTCCTTTACTTCAGAAATGTTTTCATTTATAGTACAAGGAAAAATTCTCTCAAAATATTTAATATCAGTGTCAAGGAGAAATCTGTTGCAATCAGGAGTAGGAACACAGTATTTCATTTCTTTCATACTCTTCCAGTAAAAGGTTTTGTCTCTGAAAAAGATGTGTGTCTAAAAAAAAAATAAGTATCAAGACACCATTTCTCCAGTGTCTGCTCTAGAAAGTAGGCTAGAATAGGTTTGGTTTGGTTTCCTTTTTTTATCAGAATAGGAATTTCAGAATCAGGAAAATGTTGAAGCCAGCCAGACTGTTTTTATATTACAAAATTTCATTTGTATTAAGAACTAAATCAATGATGCACACTGTTAATATCTACTCCACATAAATCTGTTAATGTCTTCCACATTTTATTTCCAGTACTTCTTATTGTATACATCTGCTATTAAACTTTGCATTGTGAAATCCTTCTGGATAAACACCTAAAAAAAATGGTTATATTTCTTTCATAAACCTAACCTTTTTATATGTATTTTCTAGAATGCTGTCTCTTTCTTTGCCATAATACCTTACAGATGATTATGAAATATGGCTTCCTCAAGATTATCACCAGTCTCTGCAGATTCAGCTGCAGAAGCTTAACTGTGACAAACACAGTAAGCTCCTGAAAACTAAGCAGCAGTCTTTTTCACATGCCGATGCTAGCTTGGGGAACGAAAGAAAAAGTGCTGCTGTAATTTATGCCAGTGAGGCACAAAGATGGATTAAAGCCATGTTAGCTCCCCTCCTCCCATACAGATTTGAGCCAACGTTCCTCCACTAGTCTGGAAAAACTGGCTCTATGTTAGGGCTCTCCTGCTAAGGCCATTGATTTACTCAACTACATTTAAGAAAAAAAAAAAAAAAAAAGTTGACAAAATACTTACTTGATTGTTACAAAGAATAAGTGCATGCCAGAGGTCTGTATTAGAAACACATTGGAAAGAGGGGTTTCTTTTCTGTTTAGCAAAAAGATTAGTGTTTGTTTGGGGTTTAGCATTGTCAGTAACTTTTAAAGGGAGAAAGAAAAAAAATCCTCCTGTTCTAAATTGTTTTTCTCCAATTTTCTCTCCACCTTCTTCACCCCTCTACTGCTAGAATGTGGTCAAACCTTGGTATGTAAATGTTAGCTGCTAGCCCACTGCTGAGCAGTCAGTAATTTTGTATTAACGGATTGTTCTTTTGCTGAAGTTATATATTTGTTGCTTCTAGCTGTTTAGCATGCCTGAAAAACTCAGGGCCTTTGGGGTGGGCTTTTTGTTTGTTTATTTTTTGTTAATTCCTCCATGTTTTAAGTTTATTTGGATTAGGCATCTGGGCCTGGATTCGACTACTGTTTGACTTAAATTCAGAGATGATCCATGCTTTACTCAAGGGATATCTAGTATTTCATTTACTGTCTGGAAACCTTACATTTTATTTATTGCCAGCAAACCTAGTGAAGAATGAAGAAATAATCGTCTAACTCTTTAATAGCCTAGCTTAAGCTTCCTGGATATTTACACACCTTTATAAGCACCCCAACTTCATCTTGTTCAATGACATGATTAAATCGTGTGGATGTGGACATATTCAGAATGGGAAGAGGGAAGGACAAAAGAGAAGGGAGGGCATCCAGAAAATGTTGAATGTTAAGTTATGAAAATCAGAATATTCTTATGTTAGATACACTCTTCTCTCTTTCCCCTCCCTCCTACCTTCTGCTCTGGTGATACAATACTGCCTGACTGTTTGTGTCAACCTGGGGAGGCAATTTGCCAACTTCTGGAGTATCAGATACTGTACAAGCTACTGCCAGAGACAGGATGCTAGACTGGATGGATCATTGGTCAGTTCCGGTATGGCGGTTCCCATGTCCTTGTAGTAAAAGCTGTGTAAAGTTTTTCTACCCTGGTACACTGTCTGGAACAACATCTGGAATTTACATTACTGTCTCCCATACCAACCTACTCTACCAGGAGCAGTTGTCTATTTAAAAGCACCCAGCTTCTTTCATCAGACTACTTAATATTTTTGTGAAGGGCATAAAGATGTACTGTAAATATTCTATATAGAAATTGTTACCAAATAGATACTAAATAATAACTGGATAATTGAGTATTATTTTTTTAGTAGAAAAAATGCTTTAAATCAGAAGTCATCATGGTTTTACATATTTCTAATTATTTCTTACCATGAGAAAGCCAATCCAATTTTCCCCCAGTGATTTTATTATCTTTTGAATTGGATTATCTTTTTTGTAGTTACGTTGATTTCCCCCTAGAAGGTTACTTACAATTAAATCTTCTTTCAAGAGAAAAAAAAAATGCTTAGCAACATCTTGAAAACTGGAAAAGGATGCTCCATTACATTAGTCTTTATCAAGAATTGCTTAGTTTGTTGGTAGCTTTGCAAATACTGAAGGGTTTGTTTTTTATTTTAGAACTTGGATATCCCACACTTAGTGAAATTACTGCTTTTTTATTATTTTCACAGTGGATGTTTTGGGCAAAAATGAGGATGTAGCATTTGAATAGTATCTCAAGAAAACGGTATGTTAGAAATATCTGCAAAAGTTTCATTTCATTCTACGTGGTAGGCCTAACAGAAGAGTACAGTCTGACTTTGTAGAATATGTTTATTTATTTATAATATTTATAAATCATATTTTTATCAGTTTTGCTTGCTTAGAATTGAGGAGATTGTGCAATAACAGCAATAGTATGTCACCTCCATTGTTAACATCCAAGTGCTGAAATACTGGAGGCAAGTAGTACTCCATTGATACAAAAGTTAGAAAATACTCCTTTCAGCTCTTTCAGAAATGACATTAACCTCAAAATAGCTTGGAGGGTGGGAGTTACGAGTGGTATTTATAACAGTGGTAAAAAAGGAGTATTGTCATGATCTTAAATTTCAGTATAAATTCAGTCTAATTTCAGTTTAAAATCTGTGAAATTACATATGAATATCAATACTGTATATACGAATGTAGGATAGTGCTTAGTGGTGCAGAGACCATTTGCTAGCGGTGTCCACCAGGGACCAGTACGGGGTCCAGTGTTGTTCAACTTACATGTATTCCTCAGCGGCCTGGATGATGGAGCAGAGTGCACCCTCAGCAAGTTTGCTGACAAAACAAAGCCGGGAGGAGTGGCTGATACCCCAGAGGGCTGTGCTGCCATTCAGAGGGAACTCGACAGTCTGGAGAGTTGGACTGAAAGGAACCTCATGAAGTTCAACAAGGGAAAGTGCAGGGTCCTGCACCTAGGGAGGAATAACCCCAAGCATCAGCACAGGCTGGGGGGTGTCCTGCTGGAGAGCAGCTCTGCAGAGAGGGACCTCGGGGTTCTGGTGGACAGCAGGCTGACCATGAGCCAGCACTGTGCCCTTGTGGCCAACAAGGCCAATAGTATCTTGGGCTGCATTCAGAAAAGTGTTGCCAGCAGGTCAAGGGAGGTGATCCTCCCCCTCTACTCAGCCCTGGTGCAGCCACACCTGGAGTGCTGTGTCCAGCTCTGGGCTGCCCAGCACAAGAGGGACATGGAGCTACTGGAGTGAGTCCACAGGAGGGCTACGAAGATGACGAGAAGACTGGAGCAGCTGTTGTACAAGGACAGGCTGAGAGAGCTGGGCCTGTTTAGCCTGGAGAGGAGAAGACTGAGGGGAGATTTAATTAATGTGTATAAATATCTGAGGGGAAATTATCCCTTTTCAGTTGTGCCCAGCAACAGGATGAGAGGCAACAGGCACAAACTGAAGCAAAGGAGGTTCCACCTGAATATGAGGGGGCACTTCTGTACTGTGAGGATGACAGAGCACTGACACAGGTTGCCCAGAGAGGTTGTGGAGTCTCCTTCTCTGGAAATACTCAAAATCTGCCTAATGTCATCCTGCACAACATGCTGTAGGTGATCCTGTTCAGCGGGGGGGTTGGACTAGATGATCTTCAGAGGTCCCTTCCAACCTTGGCCATCCTCTGATCCTGTGATTCTGTATATACATGGTATATGTATACCATATACGTATATTTGGAATGGTATAGATATATGTATATGGTGTGTATATATATACCATATATGTGTTATATAAAAATATCTATACCATATTGATAGAATCACCTAGGTTGGAAAGGACTTCTAAGATTATCAAATCCAATTATTAACCTAGCACTGCCAAGTTTACCACTAAAACATTAGTTCCTAAAACATTAGTTCAAAAACTAATAGAAATTGATTGAAACAATCTTATCTTGACATATAAATACTTCTGAAATCAACTTAAATATAGCAAATTTCTTTATTTATAGCAATATTTTTTTCAATGTTTTTCTAATGATTTTTTAATATTTTTTTTTATATTGGTATCTTCAGTAGAATAACCAATTGTGTGAATCTGGATAGATATGACTAACAAATCTTGCTAGAGAAACAAGATTTGAGAAACAGAAAATTTTATGAAGGCACAAAAAGCTTGAAGGACACATCGTCTGATTTTTGGCGTGGTCCTTTGGGGACCCAGAAGTTGGACTCGATGATCCTTATGAGTCCCTTCCTACTTGGATATTCTATGATTCTCTGACAAGTGATCTGATTACTTGGGAAAAGAAATGGGCAGACAAGAACATGGAATTGTGGAAACAAGCAGTGAAACAAGGAGAAGACAAATCTGTTAGTGGTGAAAATCACAGCAGAATCCTGGTGAACAGAGGTTTTTACTGGGGGGCGAATTTTGAAGTGAAATGAAACCAGGTTAGGCAAACTAGGTCCAAACTGGAACAGTATGTGTGATACAGTGGAAGGTTTAAGTATCAAGGACTGCAGAAGGGTAGGGGCTTTCATAGATAATTTAGCACAGCTCAGACACTATGAATTAATGAGACAAAAAATACTCATGGAAGTTTGTTTCTTACACACATCTTTTTTGTAATAGCAGTGGCTGTGTGAAACATTGAGAATTAAAGAGAAGAATCTCTGTTTGAAACTGTTTCTATAGCACTACTTAAATTGTTAACACCCTTTAAGAATCAGAACCTGCTTCAAGTACTTGGGAAAAAAACTTCCTTTCATAATCAGTGAGAGAGAGCAATTTTCATTACAGAATTCCTTTTCATGAAAAGAGGGATGATGGGTTAATCTCTTATACTAAAATAACAAAGCTGGATAGTGAGATAGGACAGAAAAACTACGAACTTGCCTGCAAGATTTGTGTTACACAAAGCACTTAAGGGTGGTTGCAGGTTTCATTAGACGTACATGTATTTTCTCTGCCCTGCTGGACTATGTTTCCAAAATTATTTGTAAAGCTTTTGGACACTGTTATGCAAGGAGTGGTGACAGCAGGCTAAGCCAAAAAGCTTGTTTTGATTGTAGCATCTCAGTTCTGAAAAAAGTGAAAACCAGTTTAGATTTCAAGTTCTTTCCTCTTTTACAATTCTCATTGTTTTATGGTTTTAACCATAACTGTTTTTGTCCTGTTCTCTTGTTCTCTTGCCTTGGTTTAAAGTTTTTGCTTGTCAGCTTTTAATTGACATTTTTCTTCATTTTATTTACATTTTGGTCAGTCTCTTTTTCTCTGTTTTTGTTTCTCATTCCTACCCTTTTTTTTTTATTCTTTACCTTCCTCAGTTTATTTTTCTTTTTGTTCTCTGTTTCTCAACTGTCTCTCTTCCTGTGCCACCCACTACTTTGTTGGAAGTGAAGAGAGTGCCAGTGAGTTCATTCTTCCACAATATCTAACAAGTTTTTACCTTGGGAGCAAGATCTCATTTGCTTTGATTTGTGCATTCACTAATCTGTTTTCTCACCTACTCATATGAACTACATTTCTATCCACTGCCTATGTATCAAGTAATTAATGGGAGGAAAGTGTTATAATATTTCCTAAATTAATGTTTATGGTTTAACAAACGCACAGTATTTGAAGGAAAATGTAAGTTGCAAATAGAGTATAATGTAAGGGAAGCTTGACTTTTTTTTTCTAAGTATATGGAACATTGGTCATAATTAAGAAAAGTAGGTAACATGTTACCTGTATGTGATGTTGAATTCAGAAATGGTAAGACTGATAATTATGGACTACAGTGGTAAAATTATTAATATTTACGATTTGAAAGGTCTGGCTAAGAACTTTATCCTTACTGAAAGAACATTCCTTTCAACTAAAAGCTAATCGTCTGCAATTGTTTCCAACACTCCCACTTCCAAGCTAAGATAACATTCTGTGTGCCGCTCTTATAGGCTCCACCAAGAGCCATCTCTCCACATGGTCACACGTTCACAGTTTGATTCCTTCTTAGAACTGTGGCAGCCAGCAAGCTAATTAAGGATCTGATCCCTCCCAGGGACAGGTACTTGGCTTTGTTAACATACAAGTGATCCTCTGGAGTCCATACCTCCCAAGGATGGGCACCTGGCTTTTCTAACATTTAAATGATTATTTTTATAGTAAAGGAATTATTTGTTTAATCAATTTAATCTGCATTTAGAAGCAATGTGTAATTTCTGCTTGTGTTACGTATACCAGTTTAGATGTACTATAAGTACATCTAAATTTTACATGTGTTACATTTTATGTAACACACAGTTCTGCATCTGAAAAGTGAAAAGCTATGCATTTCTTTTCTCTGTGCCTGTCAACTGCAGAAACAAAAAATCTGTCACCAGCTGCCATGCTTTTTGCAGGTATTTCTATATGAGCCCTGGCTGCAACTGCTTGAGAACTTACTGCCTCTCTGCCAAAGCTACTGGCTACTGTCCCCATAGCAGAGTTGGCAGAATTTAACTTTTGCCCACACCTGTTGATGATTTGCTGTAAAGTCCAGCTGCTTAAAATGCTGGCATAGGTAAGAAAATGTCCCAGGCTCTCCACTGAAGTGGCTGAGTTGTCAGAGGGAATGCCAAGTACAGTAAGTTGTGAAAGGAAGGTGGGCAGGTAACAGCCAACAGCTCTGTCACATTGATAGTCAAGTGCAAAATTAAGCAGTGTGGCTTTGAGTTTTCATTCAGTTAAAGTCACTGATTCATGCAGTGCATTGTAGGTGGAGATCAGAGTTTCATCACTAGTGTAAAAGCAGTTACATGTCTTCCTTGTTACTGCTGATATTGAAAATGATTCAGCTCACTGATTACCCCTTTGGTTTCTCCCAAAGGGCAGTTCTGGAAAGGTCAGAGCTGTTTTGATACCAGATTTCTGCTTATGCTACACTTAACATGACTGCCACCTGTCAGCAGCTGACATATGCTTCAGATCCAGTGCATGGCTCACACATCTCAAAATCTGTGTATCATATCTTTTCTTACAAGTACCATCTCACTATAGTAGTTCAAAAGAACATGTTCCATATCCTGAATAAACTGGTTGAGCCTGCCTGGAGAGCACCATGTAGGTGGGGTTCAGCCTTTGCTGCCCAGTTGGCAAGTACAGTTTTGTCTACACTAGGTTATTAGACGCACAGTTTAATCATACTGTTTTAGTTCTTGATTGTTTTCTAGTCTGCTGAAGTGGTTTGTTTTTAGCCTTGGTTGCAGCCAACATTCTCCCACTTGTTACCTCCCAGAAAGCAATCAAACAGATCACTAAGGTAATGTGTTAGTTTAAGGACATCTAGGAGCTAGTCTGCTACTAACTGTGGAGTACTCTTGTTTGCCAGCTGTTGCAGAAATCATCTGAGAATGAGGCCAGGAGCGTATCTGTGTACCTTTTGAAATCTGTGCTGTCTCTGACACAAGCTTAAATGTGTTCAGGTATTTCAGTCTAAAGTACCAAGACATTGCATTTTTGGAATGAGAAGACAGCCAAGTACTGAATGTCATTCAAACATTGAAACATTGAAATGAAGAATTGCAGATAGTGGTATAGATGCTGCCCCAGTACATGGTATAGAACGATGCTTAAACTGTATGATGCTGTTGTCTGGCCAGGATAAAAATTAAACCTGTCCAATAATAAATGCATGCTAAGATAGCCAGCTCCCATTTGCTACACTCTTAATAAAAGAGGTTAAAGAAATGAATTTAAGTTTATTTTTTTCTTCTAAAGAAAGTCAACAGTTTGCACATCTAGGTACTTTAAGCCTAGAATCATCAATTTTGGTAAGCTTTTTTATTCAAACTATTTTTGAACAAAAAAGTACTAAGCTGCAAAACTTTGTTATTTGAGTTTAATTTAAGAGAATTTGAGTTTAGTTTAAGAGAAATTACACCTTTAATCCTTTACATTTAGAAGAAAAAATGTATTTCAAAGTTGTATGTCTTAACCAGCGTGTAAGATGAACTATCAAGAACTATCTGATGAACTATCAGCTGGTGATAAGCACAAGTTGGATGGTAGGTTCCCAAAGCCCAGAGGTGAAGTTAGAGTTTTCATCACAGTCACTGCAGAAGCACAACTGAGCAGGCTGAACTCAGGAGCATGAGGTAGGGAAGAGAGCTATAAACTGAACAAGGAAAACTCTTAGGCAACATTTATTTGTGGACTTACAGCCCAAACACAGCAATTAGTAAGTCATGCAAGTGCAAGCTTTAGCTGTAGGAGCTTGAGTAGGATTACTTTAAATTCAATCAATTAATTTAGAAATAATTTATAAATAGTTCCCATGTTTCTGGAAAAAAAATAGTTTGAGGTATGATTTAGCATTTACATTGATGCAAAATATGTATGCCTGTGAAGATGTGTTTTGTAAAAATAAGCTGAAGTTAACATCAGAAAAATATTTTTAAAAATCTTCAGCATGGTCTTGTGTTTATTTTGCTTTACCTGTGAGATGTTGCATCTGAAATTCTTTCAAGATGCAACAAATTCTTTCAAAGATTATCAAAAAACATCTTAATATTGACTTATTTTTAATCACAGCTGGGAACCCTTCACTGGAAAGTTACGAATAGGAGTCAGAGACCATGACTTCTTTCAGCCCTTGGAAAGGAGTGAATGTTGCATAGTCTATATCTGCTGCATCTGATTTCGAAACTACCTGGCATACAATATGGTCTGACCCAAGAATTAGAGATGTATTTATTTTTAATTCCTATTAGATGTATCCTACAAGTGTGCTATGTCATTGTTTGAAAACCCAAGCTAATGAAATGGTAAAGTGAAAGTACACATCTATATGCATTCATTAACATCCTCTGAAACCACTTACTGAAGAATGACCCCATCTCTTTGGGACTGTATTTTAATTCAGTCTAGGATAGTCTGATTTGCTGTATAACTATACATATATATATATTTATGCGCATCTTTTATAAGTTGAGAAGAAATATGACAAATGCAGAAAGCATGTTAACTAAAATAAATTACTTCAGTCCCTCCAATGTGAGACAATGTTTTTATAATTAAACTGCAAATACGCAATCATGAGTCACTCTGATGGTACATTATGTTACTCTGAATTGCAGATATGACTAAGAAAATAAGTTTTGGTATTACTAGTACATACAGGGTTATAAACTACTGAAGTTCAACTCTTAAGTATTTTCAGAGGACGTGGTAATATGCAGGCATGCTCTCAGTGCTGTTCAGTGTGAGATTTATGGAGCTCTCATGTCAGGAATCGATTGTGTTGAAAAATCTGAATTATTGTTAAGATTTTTCCAGAACATTCAAACTCCTGTAGTCTGTAGTTTTGAATTTTGTCTGATTTTTGTCTGAATTCTTTAGCAATCTACAATAACTGATCTGGTTCTCCTCTCTCCCTTTATTCATGGAAATCTATACTAGAGCTCTTTGAAAAAACTGTTTTATTCAGGACCTCATAGATGTTGTGAGGGTCTGGTAATACTTCATCAGCAACAGAATTTTCATTCTGATACTGATTTGTTATTTGTGGATTTTCTATTTCACAAAGACTGTACCAGTATCTAATGCTGATATGCTTATATTCTCTTCAGTATTGTTGCTGTTAATAGTAGTTATCCCTCCAAAGTCAAAGAAATTTTTGTAATTGATTAATACAAAATCTAAACTTCAGTATTTTGTTTTGTTTTGTTGTTGCCTGGGCAAGTTTTTATGCATTGAAAAATTATAAATTCAGTTGTGGGGGAGTTAATTTAAAATTGATTTGAACAATTTGTTATCCTGCCCCTGGTTCATAAGTAGCAGCGTTAGTACAATTGTAATCTGAGGTCTTAGTTGAGTGGGTTTTTAATTTAAAATAGTGCAGCTGTGGTCAAAAGTGTTAGTTTTAAGCCAAGTTTTGATACTGAAAACCACATCCCATGATACACAAAAGTAGCTAGGTTGTCAGTAAAGATCAAGAGGTTTACAGTCGGTCAGCTTGTTATGAGCATCTGTAGTGTGATTTTCTTCTTTTCTCTTCGCCTTTCTTTGTGTTTAGGTAGAAATGATTTCTCTCTTCTTGAACAAAATGTTTAAGATTTTGTCCAACCTAAAACTTGTATTTTTCTAACATCTTCCATATTAATTCCCACTTCAGTGAGACTTACTAATAAGGCCAAAGATGATCAGTCTGAGGCTTTCCTGGCACTGAATACAGCTAACAAACAGATTATTTTGACTCTAGATTATGAAGATATGGTCAAACTACTGGGAATTTGCTGAAAAGGGGAAGTATCTAATGGGGAAGATTTCTAATCAACAGTTTAAAAAAAAAAAATCATTAGTTTAGTCTGCTACTCAAAAAAATAAAAAGCATGATCTGAATCAATTTAAGATGGAACAGTAGGACTTAAAGCATTCCCTTGTTGATCTTCTGTGTGCCTACTTTAAGCGTTTTCCATGCAAGCTCTTCCTTTTGCATAACTGTAATGGTGAAAGGAAGTCCAAAGTGACTAATAGGAAAACTTGAGAAACACTCCCTGTTCCTGGGAAAATTATTCAGTACATTTGGGAAGATATGTTAAATAGAAAAATACAAGACAAGACAGTTCAGTGCCTGAAATAAAATCCAGCAGAGCAAACTCTAGCCGTATTTTTCAAAATGGGTTTTCACAAAAGTGGTTTTCCTGTAATATTACAGTTTACCGATGGAAGGGGGGAAAAAGAAAACTTGGATCTTTTTTCTACACAAAAATAAATAAATCATGGGTACTCAAATCTTGCAATATGTATCATAGTTGCAAATCATAACTATGTTCTTTCACTGCATTTGAGCCATGTTCTACTTGTTTTGTAGGATGTCGCATGTACTTCAGTTTGAAGATAGAAGCAGAAAGGTGAAAGATGCAAGCATGCAGGATGAAGACACTTTTGAGATCTATGACCCACGGAATCCTGTAACTAAGAGGAGAAGAGAAGAAAGCAAGAAGATAATGAGAGAAAAAAAGGAAAGGAGATAAAATGTATGTAATCCTAGCCAGAGCTGCCTTGAAAAGTGACTGCAATAAAGCACTGGCTCTTTTGTAAGCTGTAGCTCCTAAAAATATCACTTGACAAGTGTGAAAAGGAATCTCTCAAGAACCTGTTGTGTGGTTTTGAATCTGAGCTATCATTTGTTTCTTAAGTTGTGCAGTAAACTGCTCTCAGTGCATTCATTATCCAAGCTTGCTAAAGTTTTTTATGTACTTAATAAAACAGCTGACTTCAGTTTGATCTGTACTTTAATTATGATAATCACCATCAAGAAGTTTTCAATATAATGAATGAGAATTTGTCTCAGTAAGGATGAAGTTTTCTCAGTAAGGATGAAAATTCCATCTGCAGGCTTTGGAGATATTCTGAAAGTATAATTTTATTTATTTTTATTATTTTTTGAGAAGGCATATAAACATTACGGCAGTAACCACTGATTTCCTGAGCCACTGTCATTGATTTAAAATGATGCAGTTGCAGGATTGCTTAGAATGTTTCCAGCTTTCTTAAACAAACTAAGTTTTATTTGAGGATTTGGTTAATTTTTCTTAATTTTGAAATACAGATTCCATTTCATATCACAGCTTGGGATACACAATTTGAGGAGTATTATTTCACTAACAGTACCACATTAAGCAACCATTATAAGTTTAGATTCTCTTTTCGTTAAACTGCTACAATACTAGAAACCTCCTATTGGGAGAATTTTCACTGTAAAGTAGCTGGTAATTAAGGTTGCTTTGTTAATTAGTCCAGTACAAAAATTAAAGATCTAATCAGTCTCATTAAAAATGTAACCCTGTTTTTAACAATTTTTTTACCATCTAAAAATGAACAGCTTTTGAGGTTTCCAGAAGATCACATACCTCCCACAGATTTCCCCCTCCCTCCTCCTCTGGGTGCTAATACCTTTTGCAGAAAATAAGGATTTCCACTGCTACTTCTTTACAGAATTTTCTGATGCCACAGTAAGCTTGGAGAGAGACCATATGGGCAATAGCTAAAGAAGAGGGACACAAAGTGAGCAAGGTCATTAAAAAGTGTGACCAAAAGAGTGTTTTGCTGATGTTGTTTTTAGAACACATTCAGTAAGGTATGGTGTCTTTATCAAGCTGCCACTGCCAAATTTCTTGATAGGGTCTGAGGTGTGAGGTACATAAACCTGCATTGGTGGGTTAATATGGCCCAAATGTCAGAGGTTAGATTAATGCACACTATTGCTTTAATGTGCAGTGTAATCTGTGAGATAAAAAGAAAAGTTGGAGGTGTGACATGATATCCTTTATAAAGCTGTCATTATCCTCTTCTTAGGCTGAGTGAATTATACTGTACCATGGTGTAAAGAAGTCAAGAGGGGTTACATTCTTAAACACTGCCATTTACAACCTACAAAGTCAAAGCTATTTAATTGTTAAGTAATTTTCTACCAGGCTTTCACCATCTTCCAGGAATATCATACATGTACATGTATGTCACATGCCATGCTATCTCGATTCATTGCTTTGCTTGTAGAAAAAATGCAAGTTTTAAAATAATTGTTAGAGGAAATTAGTATATCAGATCCCCACTCTGATGGGATGGGGGAAGAGAGGGAGGATATGTGTATATAAGCATGCATGTTGGCAGAGGAGGTCAGGACAGGGAAAGTGAGGTCTAGATCCAGAAAGAAACTTGAGTGCCAGTTCCAGGAGATAGCAACTGCTCCTGTAATAGGAAAATGTTCTAATTAAATAATATTCCTGTAAGCTGAAGTAGGATGTGTGAGGCAATGAACAGACAAGTTGACTAACAACCCGTTTAGCTGAATGGTAGTTTTTTTGCCAACTCCTGTGGCAGGTCTGATTGTACTGTATTTGATGATTCACATTCTTAAACGCTATGCAAGCACAGGGTTTTAAAAGTTTAACTGAGGGTTTAGAGTAGGAAGAGGTCTGAAAGGCTAGTCCTTGCAGATGCAGGACTGTGATAACATCACAAGAACAATGAAGTAACTTAATGCCGACATCTTCTAGGTAGGTGAAGTGTGTATTGAAAATCAGTACACTTTTTTTCTAGAGGTACTTTACCTTATATTATTAATGGTACAGTTGAAACCAAATGTGTTATCCGTTAAAGCTAATTTTAAGCATTACTGTGTTACACTTTGTTCTAGAAGAACACAAAGGCCAGACACAGTGCAAGGATGCTTACCCAAGCAGCAGTCTTTCCTGTGCCTGAATTAATATTGCTTCAGGTGTAAAGGTCATTTACTGCATTAAGCCCAGGCTTGCAGAAGTAAGCTAACAACCACTGAGACTGGCTATCTGGATGCAAAAGAGAAAAGCCTTTTGGAAAGGCAATGGGTTTTAGTTTCAGTTTTGTTAAATAAGAGATGGGACCAACTTTCCTGGCAGTTTGCATTTTGCTCTGTACCAAACCCATATGTAAGGGTAAAGATTAAATCCTTCAGTTTTCTTGTGATTATGAATGGCAAAATCAAACTGAAACTGAATCTGTTTCAGTTCAACAAGACAATAGGGATTTGTAGTTATTCTTTCCCATGTATTTTTGCTTTCATTGATGATATTTGTAACCTTTGAAACTAGTTTGAGAAGCCTACAAGCAAAGCACTCCTAGCTCATCACCATAATCTGCTGCAGGCAAAAACCAACATAGGTGCTACAGACTATTTGGAGCAAAATAGACAAACCAGGTATGTAGTCTACCATGGCAGTTCCTCAGTAAGCTTGCCTCTGAAAAGCAGACTTGTTTCTAGTCACTTAAGCTAATTTCTCAGATCATCTCTAGCAGGCTGACATTTAATACAGTCCATCAGAAGAAGAACAAATTAACTATGCTGACATCTTCTTGATAGGTGAAATGTGTATTGAAAATTACTATACATTAGTATATTAGCTGATAATAAGGATTTCTCATAGAAAATGTTATAGTGTTTTGGATCTCTGTGATCCCAAAGGATCCTCCATCATCCACATCGTGTGTCTTTTCAGTCATGGCTGTTATATATATACACAAGTTGTGTTATCAATACCTCCCTTTCTCCACTTGCAAACTTGCTAGACACCATCGTTATATAACACCAGATGTACAGAATAAAAGGATAAATTGAGTGCAACAGAAGAATAGACATCTACTTGTTCGCTTTTTATTACCTTCTAGAATGTGACAGGGCAAGTAATAATGCATACATGTTAAGCACTTCAGGTGTCCTAAAATCACTTAAGGTGGCTGGATTAGCTAGTTCCAAAAGCATCAGAAGACCTGAAATGGGATTTCTTTACTCATAACTTCATGGAATGGAATGGAATGGAATGGAATGGAATGGAATGGAATGGAATGGAATTGAACAGTTCAGCTGGAAGAGTCCTTCAAAGGACTGACAGCTTGTTTCATTGCCCAGGTAACAACAAAAACCTACAAAACTGGTAGAGATGTTTTCAGCCAGTCGTGGAACCCAAGAATCTAGATCTTGTTCAACCAATTTCATCTCTGCTGTTTTATAAAGATGTCTCATGAGCATACCGAGCCACATTCTCCTTAATTGTGTGCTGTTATTCTAATGCTACCAGCCCAAATCAGCGCTGCATCATACTGTGCCACTTCCCAGTTGCACAGCTGGTACTAAGCCTCACACTAAAGTCTTCTTCCCAGCTCAACATTGGCATTGGAAAAACAGTTTGCCATGCCACAAGAACAGTCTACATTCAAGATTTTTCTACACTGAAAAGGTAAGTTTCATAGTCTTTTGCTCCTTTTAGGAAGACTTCACGTGTCAGTAGCTTCTCCAGGTCAAGATCAAAGTCTGCACAGAACTATTACCCTGGAGACATGGGTCCACCTTAAGTTGATGGAGGACAATTTAGAAATGCCAGTCCCTGGATGTTTAATGAAGATATTTGGACTACTTGTGCACTAGGCCACAGAGGTTGGGCATAGAATCTTTTGCAAGTAGAATTCATCATTAGGGAACACCAGAGAGAAATGCTACAAGTAAATCAATTACAGCAGGTTTTATCATTTTCATGTGATAAAAATATTTTAAAATATTTATTTCCCAGAAATACCTAGTTTCTAACAGTAATTGCAAGGATTGTTTGAAGTGATACTAGTCTTGAGGGCTAATCATCTTTGCACAGTATTTCACAATGTTCATTTAATACATTTCTCAGCTAAATTGAAATTTCCATACATTTACTTTGCTACTAACACAGGTCCGTGTCAACAAACAGTAACTCAGACAAAGTTTATGAGACAAACAGACCTTCCAGTCCTGCCTACCTTCAGTACAATATGGCCTCTCATTTCATTAAAGGGAATTTAATAGTCCTAAATGTAAATAAAGGGGAGAAAAAAGGTCCTACACCTGCATGCAGACATTTTGCTGTAAGCCTGAAGTTCTTGTTTCCAGACCAGCTGTATTTCAGGAAGATAATTGTCCTTCTAGGCCACATCTGTTAACAGCAAGATCTTAAAGCACAGCTTAAAGCCTTGCCTCAGGAATCCTGATGGTGAAGCCAACAGCTAGTACAACGTGCCCTTTCTGCTTTGGAGTGTACTGAAAAAAAAAGAAAAAAAAAAAAAAAAAGGAAAAAAAAAAAAAAAGGGGGGGGGGGTGAAAAAAGGGAAGAAAAAAAAAAAAAACACACAAATAAAAATGAAAGTGGTTTATTTCTGCCAAATATTCACCATACCTATGCTGTTATGCTGTCTACAATGTCACCTTATGTAGTTTTCCCTGCTGGCTTGCATCATGAGCAGGTCTGGGGAGAAGTTGTTCCCTTACTGTCTCCTTCCTGCAATAAAAAGGTGACTGAACTCTAATGGTTAAAAAAACTGCACACCAATGTCTGCTTTTGTCTAGAGGACCTCAAGTTTACAGGAGACAGAGTTATGTTCTGGCAACATAAAAACTAGCCTCAGACAGAATGGATAGCTCCAGACTCTGCCTCATTCTGGCGGATTTGTGTGTGTCTGTCGTTACTTAAATTATGACAGACAAATTGGGCTGTTAGAAGATGAGGGGACTCCTACATGTGCTTTCTTAGTACGAGATGTAGAGTCTTGCTTACGTCTTTCACTGTAACAAAACATGAGCTGATCAGACTGGCTACATATAAGATGTCCTGCTGAAGTATGTGTAGCACAGAGGATGTAAAGGGAAAAATGAGAACACATCTCTGTGTTTCTTCTCCTGGTGTAGAGCATTAGACCAACCAGAAATATCTACCAAATGTCACCAGAGGCTCGTCACCTTATACAGCTAGCACAAACGTTGAAAAGAGATCATAGAATGATAGGATATCTGAGTTGGAAGGGACCCACAAGGATCATCAAGTCCAACTGCTGGGTCCACAAAAGACCACTCAAAAAAAAAAAAAAAATCACTTGCTGGCGAAAAATGTTTTGCTCCAAACTCCCTTGTCTCAGCTCCTCGCTGTTCCCATCTTTTCCTATCACTGGTCACCAGAGAGCAGAGCTCAGCGCCTGCCTCTCTGATACCCCTTGTGAGGAAGCTGCAGGCCACCATGAGGCCTCCGCTCAGTCTCCTCTTGTCCAGGCTGAACAATCGATGACTTCAGTCACTCCATATCTTCAGTTTCATATTCGATACCACTGAAGAGGTCCTAAAAGAGAGCCCCACGGAACCTCACTAGTGACAGGTTGCAATCCTGATAAAACACCATTTACAAGAGCCCTTTGGGCCCAACCCATCACACAATTGTTCACCCATCTTATTATGCTTTTATCTAACTGTGTTCTGGTCATTTTGTCCAGAAGGATACTGAGAGACAATATAAAAAGCTTTACTGAAATCCAGAAAGAAACATCAACTGTCTTCCTTTGGTCAATTAGGTGAGTGATCTTATTGTAGAAGGAAATTAAGCTGTTTAGATAAGACCTTACCCTTGTGAACCCATGTTGAATCTCACCAATGTCTGCATTGTCCTTTAGGTGTTTTTCAGTAACTCCCAGAATAATCTCCATAAGTTTACCAGGCACTGAAGTGAGACTGACAGGCCTGTAATTGCCAGGATCTTCTTTCTTGCTTTTCTTGAAAATTCGACCACATTTGCCAGCTTCCAATCAACTGGGACTTCTCCATATTCCCAAGACTGTTGAAAAATAATTGAGAGAAGTCCCACAATGACATCAGCCAGCTCTTTGAGTATTCTGGGACGAATCCCATCAGGTCACATGGATTTATATGCACCCAGATGGAGCAGCAAATCCCGCACAAGTTCGGGGTTGACTGGGAGTTTATTGTTCCTGCAGTCACCATCCAACTCAGGGCTCTGGGAGTCCCAGAACCCATCACTGGTGTTGAAGACAGAGGCAATAAATGCATTAAACATTTCTGCTTTGTCTATGTCCTTGATTGTTAGGTGACTGTCCTCCTCAAGTATCATCCTCATCAAGTATATGTTTGCTCTGTTTCTCCTTTTCCCATTAACATACCTAAAAAAGCTTTTTTTGTTGTTCCCCACAAAGCTGGCCAGCTTCAACTCCAACTAAGCTTTGGCCTCCCGGATTCTCTCCCTATAAAGCTGAGCAGCATCCCTGTCGTCCAACCTTGCTTCCAGCAAACATACACTTTCTTCTTCTGCCTAAGCTCTTGAAGGAGATCCCTGCTCGGACTAGACAGCCTTCTGCCCCTCCAGCTTGACTTCCAACACTTCGGAATTGCCTGTTGGTCTTAGGAGGTGGTGCTTAAAACCTGACCAGCACTGATGGACTCCAGTGTCTTCAATAGCAGTTTCCCAGGGGACCTTACTAACTAGTTCCCTGAGCAGTCTGAAGTCTGCTCTCCCTAAATCCAGGGTTGAAGCTTTAGTGTCAGTTTTCCTTTTGTCACTGATGGTTTTGAATTCAACTATCTCATGGTCACGATGGCCAAGGCGGCCACCTGTCGCCACTTCACCCACAAGCCCCGGCCTGTTTACAAGCAACAGGTCCAGGAAGGCACCCTTCCTAGTCAGCTCTCTTAGTATCTATACCAAGAAGTTATCATCAAGGTGCAGCAGGAATCTCGTGGACTTGTCTCAACTGTGTGATATTCCCAGCTGACATCTAGCAGGTTGAAGTCCCCCTTAAGGACAAGAGCAGCTGATCTAGAAGCGTCTCTCAGTTCTTTAAAGAATCAGTGTCATCATCATGGCCAGGTGGTCTATTGTAGACTCCCACAACAACATCCCCTCTATTTGCATGTGCCCAAAGGCTCTCAACCACATTGTCGCTGACTGCAAGCTCCATACAGTCCAGTGCCCCCATTACACTGCGCTGCCTGCCCTGCCTGTAACCATCCATTGCAACGCACCAGTCACAGGCCTCTTCCCACCAGGCTTCGCCTAGGCTGATGATGCCATAGCTCTGGGACTTGGCCCAGGTTTCTAGCTCTCTTTGCTTGTTTCTCATGCTGCATGAGTCTGCATAGAAACATTTCAGGTGTGTTTCATTGAACACAGCCCCTCATGGGGCAAGCTGAAGGGTCTTACTGGCATGCAGTCCCTCAATTATTAGTGTGCAGTCCCATAGCTTATCACTGGTAGGGCTGGTTTTGTCCCTTTCCCCCTTCAAATCTAATTTAAATTCAAACCTATCCTTTACAGCTCTTTAAATATAAATAGGTTGAAAAGAACTTTCTACTTATAAAACAGCTAAAAAAGAACAAAGACCCTAGCTTAATCATTTCAAATGTACAGACATGAGTGCAGACTACACACAAGATGGAGTCTTCTCAAAAACAAACAAACAAAAAAACCTGTCCTTAAGCCTCAATACATCAGAAAAAAAGAAATAATAAAATAAAATAAAATAAAATAAAATAAAATAAAATAAAATAAAATAAAATAAAATAAAATAAAATAAAATAAAATAAAAAATGATGTGTTTTTATGAATTACCACTCTGAATTTATATCAAGGAATTTTGAGGTATGGTGAAGTTAGAGGGAAAATCTACCATTCTTGTCTTCCATGGAAAAGAAAAGAATTTCTGATGAAAAGAGCTTCTACAACAGTCCCTATTTTTAGTTTTTCAAATGCATTGGCTACAGAACATAGCAAGGTAGGACACTCAGATTCCCCCGTCAATACGAGTCATGAACTTGAAAATTCAGTCTAATATTCATAAGGTTCTTTAAGTTCTATGCTTGCTCCACTTTATTATTAGCTCATAGTAGTAAAAGGGAACAGTTAGAGAACAGCCCTTTAATTTTGGCAGCTTCACTTTGACAGTAAAAAAAGCATTAAAAGCTGGAGCTCTTTGTATTGAACATGGCCTGAAAGATCACATTTTTGCAGCAGCTATTTGCAGCAGAATAATTGGCTCTGAAATAGCATATGCTCTTCTTCAGAAATAATTTTTGAGTCAAACATGTTAATAGAACATTACACTCAAAGGATATTTCTTTCACCTGCTTGTACTGAGTGCCTCTACATTCTTGGCAAGCAGTGAGAGGTATGGATTCACAAGCAAACTAGTATATTTCCCTTTTTTTTTTCAGATTCACTATGTGAATAGCATCTATGATGTTAAACAGGTACTGTTGGTAACAGGTACTGATGGTAACAGGTACTGTTTCACTGGAATGGAGGAGAATAAGTCAGTATATGTATAGTCATTTCTTGAAAAATATTGCCATTACAGTTACACTATACTCACTCTTACATTTACAGGATATACAAACCAAAAAAAAATTTCACTCTAAGCACTAGAATTATTTCAACCAATGGAGCATAGGTTGGTCTCATTTGTCCCTATGAACTGAAATAGTCTCAGCAACATAATACAGTAAGTATGAAAATGCAAATAATGATTCAGATGGATGAGAGGGCAAATGGCATATTTAACTATCATATCTCTCACTGCCATACAGACTACAAAGACATTTTTTAAGATGATCTTGAGGGGAAACAGAAACGAGGATGTTTTCATAGAGTGTAATCTGCTGTCTTATAACACAGAGAAATCAAGTTCTCCCTGATAATGAATGTCACAGAAAAATATTCGAGACATCTGGAAAGGAGAGAGAAAAAAAATAAATCTGACCCAACTATGCCAAGCTTATTTACATTTATAATACAGGCAGAAGAATCTAGTTCTTTCCAGTATTTTATATCATTTTATATCTTCATCGATGATCTGGACGAGGGCATTGAGTGCACCCTCAGTAAGTTTGCAGATGACACCAAGTTAGGTGCGTGTGTCGATCTGCTTGAGGGTAGGAAAGCTCTGCAGGAGGATCTGGAGAGGCTGCACCGATGGGCTGAGGTCAACTGCATGAAGTTCAACAAGGCCAAGTGCCGGGTCCTGCACCTGGGGCTCAATAACCCCAAGCAGAGCTACAGGCTGGGAGAGGAATGGTTGGAGAGCAGCCAGGCAGAGAAGGACCTGGGAGTGATGGTGGATAGTCGGCTGAATATGAGCCAGCAGTGTGCTCAGGTGGCCAAGAAGGCCAACGGCATCCTGGCTTGTATCAGAAACAGTGTGGCCAGCAGGGCTAGGGAGGTGATCGTCCCCCTGTACTCAGCTCTGGTGAGGCCACACCTCGAGTACTGTGTTCAGTTTTGGGCCCCTCGCTACAAGAAGGACATGGAGGTGCTTGAGCGGGTGCAGAGAAGGGCGACAAAGCTGGTGAGGGGCCTGGAGAACAAGTCCTACGAGGAGCGGCTGAGGGAGCTGGGCTTGTTCAGCCTGGAGAAGAGGAGGCTCAGGGGCGACCTTATCGCTCTTTTTAGGTTCCTCAAGGGAGGCTGTAGCGAGGTGGGGGTTGGCCTGTTCTCCCACGTGCCTGGTGACAGGACGAGGGGGAATGGGCTTTAGTTGAGCCAGGGGAGTTTTAGGTTAGATGTTAGGAAGAACTTCTTTACTGAAAGGGTTGTTAGACACTGGAACAGGCTGCCCAGGGAAGTGGTGGAGTCACCATCCCTGGAAGTCTTCAAAAGACGTTTAGATGTAGAGCTTAGGGATATGGTTTAGTGGGGATTGTTAGCGTTAGGTCAGAGGTTGGACTCGATGATCTTGAGGTCTCTTCCAACCTAGAAATTCTGTGATTCTGTGATTTTATTTTATGAAGACAAAATCATCAGACAGAAAAACCACAGTAAGCAATTCTTGGCTGTGGCAAACAAAGAATTTACATAAATGTCTGCAATGTCTGCAACCTAAAAAAAAAAAAAGTTTATTTTAACCTCTAACTTTGATGCACACTACAGTTTTTTGTTTAATTTCATGTGGTTTCAGATGAGACCTTGTATTCCTGGGGGACCAGAATATACTACCTCACTGTCATATAATTTAGGCTCAGTCATACCTCAGACAATATTTTTACAAGGTCACTTTGCAAAAGTATGTCTAGCCTATCCAAATGACAATATTATTTATGCCAAAGGTTTCTCTTTAGGGATGGAAGTATTCCAACTACTGTTTAATAGGTTATATGGAGAAGCTAAAAAAAACATCATTTGTAGCACACACAGCTTATATATATAGCATAGAACTAAGGAGTACAGACTGATCATTGGAAATATGGCCTAAAACAGGCCTCAGCAAAAAAAGCCACAAAAGCAATGAGCTTTTGAGTTTTCCTCCCTGATATTATTTTTGGAATTCCTGAATGTAACCAGAAATATGACTGCACAACGGAGGAATACGTCTGAATTCTGTAGCTACCTGAATGTTCAGAATGCAAAAGATATTTTTCAAAATAGTAACAGAGGCATATGGCTTTTTAAGCAAACAGGACAGTATATCCCCATATACAGTCTTAGAACAAGCAGCTGATGGAAAAGGAATAGCAGGAGCTCCAATAGAAAGCTTCTTAGAAATACTGTGGTGAAGACAATACTCTGTAGCTCCGAAGTAATCAGTACCAGACCAACTGTTTCAGAAAGCAATTAGAAGGTGAAGTAAAACAAGCACATTTCTTTCCTCTCAAGCTCTGTTATTAGAGACAAGCTTGGCCCATAGAATTTATTTATAGTCAATTTGTGACAGTTTTTCTGCTAACCTGCACTTCTTCAGAGGCTAAAACCTGCACTGGAAGTTCATCATTGTTACTGATTAAAATTATGGGAACGCAATTATTTTTATGGCATAAAGTCTATTTAGATATCGATATTGATTCTAGTAACTTGTGCTATTCCAAAGTATAATTTATTCAGGAATTATGACATTTTATTTTAATAACAGGAGTTTTTATTGAAATCTTATCTATTCATAAAGCTCAATACTTCAAACTGGGAAAGGAGTTTGTTTCCGTGACTCTAACATTCTTACCAAGGTTGCTGATATTATTAAAGAAAGCCACTTGCCTGCTGTCAGAATCTCTTCACCAAGCCAAGAAGGATCCTGATTCTCACTCTGTGAGTGAGTAGCATTACAAATCCCACACCAGAAAAGCACTGCCATATGCACCAGAATATGACAGTACATGAAAACTCACTGGCATCCAAAACTTCCAGTGCAGAAGTGCAGACTGTTCTGGATACTGAAAGTAAGATTTGAAGGAACAGGCGAACAAGGGGAGACCTCACAAACTAAGGAAGGAGATGAAGAATGTAAACACCGTAGGTGGGCAACTGTGCTTCACAGGCATGGGAAAACCTAGCCAGGAGTTTTGAGTAATTGTGTATGGCATAAGTGGCTTCAGAATACATAATATGTCCACTTCTGCATTCAATATAGAAGATTAATGTTTATTTACCCTACAGAACTGTGGAATTGCTGCAATTTTTCCTTTGTTACTTTGCCATTTATGTTCATGCTTTTTGATTGCTCCAAAGCATGCAAAAATTTGGGGATTTTTACCATGTCAGGAAAACTAAAGACATAGGTTTTCTTTTGTTGTTGTTTTGGTTTTTAGGTTTTAAGAATGCTTTTTGTGAACTGTCAGTCAAAGCAGCTACATTTCAGAGGCTGGAAGCAGGCAATGGAGTGTTGCTCCCTCACATCTGGTTATTCTAGTGTTTAGGTCTGATCTATATTTACAGACGCTCTTTCAGTTTTGAGATCACAGGTTTAGTACAGATTCCAGACTGGAGGGGGAGAAAGCAGAAGAGAGGACCTCAATAGTGATAAACCATTTGCTACTGCCACCACAATGCCATTTGGCATTTTTGAGTGGCCACCTGTGACCAATGAAATACCAGGAGGATTCAGATAAACTTGAACAGGCAAGTATAATGTCGTGTAGCTGAATTCTGTAGCTACCTGAATGTTCAGAATGCAAAAGATACTGGAATGCTGTCTTAGAAGAAAATGTATTAAATAGCCTGGCTGAAGGGCAAGGGAAAGACATCTTGCACAGAGACTCAATGCCTCAAGTTCTCTATTGATTTCTGCCATGAATACCTAAGAAGCACACTCTGTCTGATATGAATACATCTGTTGTGGTTTAGACCTGGCAAGCAGCTGAGCACTACACAGCGAGCCACTCTCGCTCTCCCCAGGTGGGATGTGGGAGAGAATGTGCAAGGTAAAAGTGGGAGAACTCCTGGGTCGAGACAAAGTTTACTAGGTAAAGGAAAAGCTGCACGTGCAAGCACAAAAAAAACAGGAACTCATTCACTACTTCCCATCCGCAGGCAGGTGTTCAGCCAGTCCAGGAAAGCAGGGCTCGTCAGCAAAACGTCTTCTTGGGAAGGTGAACACCACTGCTCCTAGTGTTCCTTCCCCCTTCTTTATTGCTGATCATGACACCATGTCATAGGGGACATCCTTCTGGACAGCCTGGGCCAGCTGTCCTGCCCGTGTCCCCTCCCAGCTCCTGGGGCACCCCCAGCCTCCTTGCTGGCCGGGCAGCACGAGGAACAGAAACGTCCTGGGCTCTGTGCAAGCACTGCTCTGCAACAGCTAAAACATCGGTGCATTATTACCACTATTCTCATCCCAAATCCAAAACACAGCATCACACTAGCCTCTACAAATAAAATTAACTCTATCCCAGCCAAAACTATTATTTTATTATTATTATTGTAAACCAATACTGTATTTAACAGTAAACCAATACTGTGTTTAACAGCATCTTATTTTTAAGATGTTTCTTCAGTTGTAATCATTCACTAGCATGTTGCAGGGTATTCCATGTGTAGTTTTGCCTAGGCCATACTTCCTCAATTGCTTATCAGAATTTCATGTTGAATAGGTCAAACTATCTAACTATTCAGCTTACGTTACTTCTCTGCTATTGCCAAACCTTGTGTCCATATGCTAGCAGGAAATTTGGTAGTCAACAAACATTCATCCCATCAAAGCTAAGTGCAATTTCATCATGTTATGAAGCATAAAATGAAGTGAAAAAATCTACCATTGGAAGGAAGATACTTGTTGAAATGCAGTTTATCCTTAATATGATATAGGCTGCATAAGACAAAGAATGATTTTCATACTTGACTAAACCCAGCAGCATGAACCAAGTTAACACACAGTTGAGGTTTAAAGCCTGACTAAGCCCGTCAGTCTTTTCTTTTCCCCAGGTGTGCCACTAGCAATATCAATGTAAACTCTGACTGCAAGTTGTAACACTATTCATATCCCAAGCCCCAAATCCTTTAAACTGTCTGGATGAATGTGTGAAACTGAATTAAAAGCCAGCTCTGGGGCTGAGCAGATGATGTGATGGAAGTGAGCACTAACAAACTTTCTCAGTCATTTTAGGTCAGCAGGGGCACAGAGCTCCTTCTGAGAAAAGGAAGCCTGTGAGAGGCTTCTTCCCTGCATTGACATGGAAAATTTTGTCATCTAGATGCATTAACGAAAATAATTTCACTTCCTAAATGTCCTCATACAATGGTTGTCGTTCTTCTTACCAAAGAAAGAGGTGCAAAGGCAAAGAATTAAAGCGTCAGGAACAACTGCTCTAATCTGTCATTTGATAACTGATCTGCCATGTCTGCACAAAGGAAGTGAAACACCTCTGTAGATTGTTTTTAGACTGATTTCCACATGCTTCTTTACACTTTAGTCAAGTGTACTGCCACCAAGAGGAAGCCCACATGCTACATAGAAGGAAGATAAGGGAGGTGCTTAAGTGTGTGAAATACTCAATGGTGACTGTGAATATAAAACAGTATTCCACATTTGTGAAAGCCACTGGACTTAGGGAAGATAATAGGACGTTCTCTATGAAGACCCCAACATCATATGAGGAAACAACCTGTCAGTTGCCAGGTTGAGGTTAAATCTTGTCTATATTCTGAAATACTGGACACATAATCAGCATGCATCTTCTAACTATTGTGATTAAACAGGTATAAATGTGTCTGTTTTGTACAGTGCAGTCTTTGCTAGTGTTGAGCTCTTAATTCTGGCACCTGGTCTTACTCTGCTCGTCATTGACTTTACATATCTTGATTTGGCTTTCTTCTCAAGGCTGAAGAACATACTTTTGTGACTGGAGTATAGTAGTAGTTCATTAAACAGAACTCAAGGAAAAATGTGTTTTTTTCTTGAGAAGTCTGTTGCTCTGGGAAGTGACAGATCAATGGTTTTCTTGTTCCCACTGGTATAGCAGTATTGTTTAGAGTTGTACTGTTTCCATACAGTGCCCTAATCCTGGAAATTACCAAAGCAATCGATTAGAAGGTAAAAAAAAAGAGTAATATTTTTTCCCCAGGACCTATTGGTACTAGAATGTGGTTACTTACTGGTACCAATGCAGTCCTTAATGCTCTGCTATTAATGCTTTCTATAGGACTATCCCATCACATGCTCAAAATTTTGACCATTCTTAAATCAGACGCTTCTTGAACAGAGCTACTGCTTTCTTTAGACCTAATTAAGATAACATCTAATTAAATTAATACTTCTGGATTTCTTCAACAACCCTTTCAGTGGGCATTAACTAATCATAACAGATGTGACTGTTATGTGAGTAGTTTGCACCTGAGATCAGCAAATTTTTGTTCACAGGATGATAAACATCTGGTCAAACAACAGTCAAAGATCTAGCCCTTAGAAAAGGTACACATAAGACTTGTTTTTCTGAAATGAGAAGATCTTAAAATGACAAGCAAGGCTGAAACCCTCTTAAGATACACAGCACAAAATCTCTTTTCATGTCTCATGGGAAAGGTTAAAAGTTCATCTTTTCATAACTGAATGAAAGTAGCCCTCCACTAGGGTTGATTTAGTGTCAGACTGTATCTCCTCCTCTCTCTTCCCAAAAGTTTAGAACCTGTCAGGTAAAGCAAGTCCATGTCCCAGAGCTGCAGTCAGGGCTGAGCTCCTGAGAAGCACATTACAGAACCTCAGTCTATCTTAGCTGGAAACACCCGTGTGCCACTTTGGGCACAGTGCTAACTTATCTCCTCTTTCTGCTTGCACCTCATTTATGCTTTGATGCTGTGCATTGAGAAAATATATTGGTTTCTTGTCAGAGCAAAGCACTGTCAGTCACAGAGGCAAACCATTACTCCTTTATATACCAGTTTCACTCAAACTGTTGCTTCTCTATTACCTAACATGACATTATTTTTACCTATTTGAAGTTACAAGTTATAGTTATTATGTAAGTAGGTGGAACTATGGTTTGTTTTGTTGTTTGTTGTTGTTGTTGCTTGTTTGGGGATTCTTTGTTGTTGTTTTTGTTTGTTTGTTTGTTTGTTTGTTTTGGGGGGGACAAAAACTGCGAGGAAGAACAAGCAGAAAAGCATACTTTAAAAGTTCCATCTTATGTTACTAATGCGATTTTTTTTCTCTTTACAAGAGTTTTTCCAAAGCATTTATGCCAAACACACTTAAGCTATAGAGAGGCAGAGACAATGCCATTTGAAAGCAGTTTAACTCACCTCCGAAATAATGCAGCTGTATTCTCTTGATACATGGTGGTGCTTAGAGGTCATTTTTCTGAATTCAATTTCAACAGAGTTCTAGGAAGATTTTTATGGAGCAAAACCCATTAAATGTATTAAATTGATTGAATGCAAATGTGATTAAAATAGATTAAAATGGACTTTCTTCATTAATGAGCTACCTGAACAGGTATCATCAAACAGCAAGCTTGGATATTGCTGGAGAAACAATCTCTGGGCAGAAAAAAAGATAACTTTTTCCTCCTCTCCACAATTAACATATTATGGCAAGAACACAGATTTAGCACTTAGTATTGCACAAGATTTAACTTTAAGGAGAGATTACTACTGTAGAAAAGAGTTTTTCTCTCTTCAACAGTAGAAATTGGTAAATGGAAAGTCAGCTCCCCTCTAAGGAGCCACTGAAGCAAAAACTTAATTCCTAGGTTTTAAACATAATTACTGCATGGAATACAAGTTTTACCATATGAAAAAAGTTTTAGTAATTATTTTGAAATTATTTTCAGCATAGTCTTCATTCTGAAGTCATTACCATATTTTTATAGTATGTCTATTGAGAGTTACATACAGCACCCAGAAACATGAAAAAGAACCAATATTTGGGGGAAAATAGACAACAATTTCTCCTTCTTTTTCTCCTTCCATCTTTCTAGAGTTTATTTAAAGCATCCTTTCCCCTTCAGCCTTCCTTACTTTCAAATAGGTTTCTTCTATCCTTTCTTTCTGCAATGCCACATCCTTGTCTCCTCTTCCCACAGTTAAATATAACAGAAGGACTCCACCTGACTTCTGCGACTCTTCTGTACCTTTTCCTCTAACTCTTTGGTAGTAGTCTTTAAACCTGGCTGCAAAGGTAGAAAAAACCTTTATTCCTCACCCCAAAATAAATAAATAGATAGATAGATTGATCGATCCCAGGACACTACTGGGGCACGCAAAGACACTTCTAAAAGACTCATAGCTTTGTTGTCACATCCCACTTCACTTCATCGTCTGTCAGACCTTCTCCCAGTAGTTCTGTCACTGTAGCTCCAGGGCAAGGGCTGTTTTTTATGGAGGAGCCAGATGGAGGTCTCACATTGCAGAAAAGGCCAAGACCTCTGGACATCTACACACTGCACACAAAGAGATTAATGCCTGCTGCCAGACAGGCATAAAGGACAGTCCTCTCTAGTACCAGGAGGGCAATAAAGCATACCAAACAGACGTATCAGAAGAGAGGCCATCACAATACCACCACAGAGTAATCTTAACACTCAATTAGACCACCACCATGGCTAAGAGTCAGTGGCAAGACTCGCCAAGCGTTTATTCTGGAGGCAGCACGAGGACAGGGGCAGATGTTCTCTTTGAACTATTTTCCTCCACTCCCCAGTAGTTGACAATGCTTTTTCTCACCTCACAGGACTGGTGATTTTCAGAGTCAGGGTCTGAGCACTGCCTTCCTTCCTCCAGCCCTCCTGCTGTCATATCAAGTCCAGGGGAAAGACAATTAGATATTACTATTCTCTACTTTGGAGAGACTGTCCTTCAACATCTCAGTTCAGACCTTTTTATTACAAAGCGTTTTCCAGATCCACCTGGGCCCCCCGGGTGGTGAGGTACTTGCCAGCATGGCTCTTGTGGCCTTCCTGAAATTGTGTACTTGGCCATGCCATGCCTCTCTTTTCTCCTCACCAAGCAGTAAGTGCATTAACACAGCAAGATGGGCGTTTCAGTACCGTAGGAGAGGCCTCTGCATCACACCTATGCCTCTGACTTTGGAGAACTGTGTTACAAAGTGCTGGGAACACAGTATGTGGTAGTACTGGTGCAACAAAACAAATGGTGAATATGGAAAACCCTCTAGTGTAGTGAAGGCTGCACATATTCTGTGCAGGTAGAGTCTGTAAGGACAGCCTGGTTGCCAAAGCTTCATCCTTGCTCCAACCAAACGTTAAAAAAAAAAAAAAAAAAAAAGCAATAGAGACTGGAAAAGCAAATTCTGAAAAAGTGCAGAATACATGCAGATGCTAAGCACTTATGAAAGGAGATATGTTACTGGAAGTGTCTGGAAATCGAATCATTTTATTTCATCAGTAAGGGATAGATTACTGTGCACCATTTGATAGATCTCAGAGGGAAAGGCCCAGTATAACTAAACATTTTACAATTCAGCTTTTGCACATGTTTTTACCTATAGTTAATTTTCATATGTCTAAATGTGACCTGATCATTTAGATTGATTTTGCATTTTCCAGTCTCCTGTGGGATTCATTTGTACTCAGCCAATTTTCATTCCATTCCCCCTTCCAAACAGAATAATGCCACACACAAAAACAAAACACCAGTGCAATTGTAAAATGAAATAATCCTCAAAAACAAAAACAAAAGCAAAAACAAACAAAACACACCACACACCAACTTTAGAGTAAGCAGTGAATAGCTTTTAAACTGCAAGTAACATGAATGTCTTTTTGTTTGCATAATGATTGAAAGAATAGGATTTAGGGCTTAGCCTTACAGTTCTAGGCAATTAGTAAGATGAGATTTTAGAATGTAGCAACAATATTCACTTGGCAAGGAAAAGTACATTTAGAATTACTGAAATAGCTACAGGTGAAATTGTATAGATCCCCATTTAGCTGTTTGATGAAAAGTTGCCTTTATGTATATCATTTTGAAAAAAAAAAAAAAAAAAGCTGAATTGAAATATTTTAAATTTTAGATTAAAGCAGAACCTTGCAGTATGAGAAATGGAATAGAGAAGTGGGTTGTAGTAAATCTCTATTTCCCAGAGAAGGAAATTAACAAAAAGAGATGAGACAAAACTGAAACAATACAACATTTAAATAAAGACAGTGCCTAAATGGAAAAACAACAACAGAAAAAGGATAGCAAAACAATTCAAAATAAAACAAAATAAAACAAATTAAAACAAAACAAAACAAAAATAAAATAAAATAAAATAAAATAAAATAAAATAAAATAAAATAAAATAAAATAAAATAAAATAAAATAAAATAAAATAAAATAAAATAAAATAAAATAAAAAAATAAATCAGCATGCTATCAAAACAGGATGAAGAGATACAGGAGGAATATTGAAGGATCAAAGAACAAAACTAGTGATAGATGGTTGATATGTTGCAGGTCTAAATTATTTTTTTCACGTCAGTACACACAAAAGGAAAGATGATAACATCCTGGGGACTGAGGTATGTTTTCCTAGGCTTGAGGGAGTGCATTGTTGAAAGGCTTTACCCTCATCATAAAACAGATAAGCAGGCAATTAGAACTACTGAAAGCCAACAAAGCACTAAACCCAGATGACTTAAATCCCCAAATTATGAAAGCGGAAGAGAGGGAAACTGGAAACCTTATAGAAAAGGTTTATGACAGCTTACTGAAAACAGGGTATTACTAAAAGTCTGGAGAAAGACTTGATGTAGTTACCACATTTAATAGAGGAAAGAAGGAGCCAGGGAGCAAACGTGTTCAGCTCTAGGCAGAGATACAGGAATTACTCATTGGGAAAGATAAAAATTTTGTATGAGACCAAGATAAGATATGTATATAATGAGAAATGGAAGACAGGAAAGAGATATTTCCAACCCAAGAGATATTTCCAAACCCATGATTTCTTTGGATGTCTGTCCACCAGTCAGTATTGATCACCTAACACTAGGAAAGGACAAATGGCCATTTAGCTGGCTTTGAGGCAAGACTGAAAGAAGCAACCAGAGAATATCCATCCAGATCTGTGTTTGTGGTTGTTAGCCCAAAAGAACAGTTCTTCCTGATAAAGGATACAGCCTGGGCAGCTGCATCAGTCATTGGAGTGTGAATGTGTTCATTCCAGCGTGGGCTCCAGCTTGCAGAAGCAGAAGTTAATTGAATAACCTGGCAGACACATCTGACCACTTAAGAGCAATTTCAAAAGTGCCATAAGGCATGAAGACATGTAAATAATACTTCAGAGACTACAGAGCAGCAGCAGAAGTCCTCTGAAAGACATATGAGTCACAACTCAACACTGAAAGGACACTTTCAGAAGATCCCTTAATAAGTGAGCACTTTTACAAGTACAGACACCACACTTCGAACTTATTTGCATGGTCAAGGTAGGATATAAGGGGAAAGCATTAAAGAGATTAATTTGAATTGAGGTCAAAACACAAAAAATGATAAATGGATGCTTGTAATACTCCCTTCCCTCTCTCCCCCAAAACACACTAGCAGTCTGCCAAACTCATCCCTCTAAATTACACTGTTAATTTGCTCCGGACATTAATTTGTACTTTTAATTTGTACTTTCTATTCATAAAAAATTACTAGCTTCAGAAGAAGAAAAATCTCTAGGATGAAAAGGCTGAAAATGTCTACTTTCACCTTTTTGTATTTGCACTTGGATTCTTGAGGGCAAAATTGGAGAGGGCAAAATTATAAATATTCCAAACACTTATTTCTTGTCATAATGTGAACTGGCACACAGAGCTCAGAGTTGGGCACCCAGATGGCCCACTAACTCCTTTAAAGATCTTCTCAGACACCACTCCATGTTACACGTTGAGCTACACAATCAGTACTCTGAAGATATTTTTCATGAACAGAAGTATGAATATTTGCAACAAACAGAAGCTTATAAAAGTTTAACCAACATTATGGGAAAAGGCAGACCCACAAGGCAGCCTTTGTTTCTAAATGAATGTATAATCTTCAAAGGCCTTCAACTTTCTTATCAGCAAGCCTGTGCACACTCTTGTCCAGAGTTTGTCACATGGATTTATCTTCTCATAGTGGGGGAAGGAGTTTCTCTGGGAAGCACTGGTAAAAGATTCATGCACTTCATTGGTGTGAAACAGTTTAAAGAAATAAAACTATTTTTAGTTTTGGTGAGATGTTTAGTTCATTAAGTGGCACTTCTAGCTGTTTTAATCAGCATGTCTACTTCTTTTTATTACTGATGTTTCTGATCATTGCAAAACTAAAATTAGCTTGTCAAATTTACATCATCTTCGAATGAAAATAGCAAAAAGAAAGGGCTGGATTCACTGAACAAAAGAAAAAAAAAAATCAAGAAGGATTTACCATGCAGCTCAAAATGCATATATGAGCAGTAACAAATTTTAACCTGGTACAATAATGGAGCCAGACATCATGGATTTTTTTGGCTTCTAAAAAGTGCTTAAGGTCTTTGCGTGCTAAATTTACATATTGAGATCACAGCAAGAGGTTTCATAATAAGGTCAGACACCAACTAGTATGCAAAACCAACAGAACTACATTTACAGAAAATAATTATTGGATTATAGGATAGTGAATGCAGAATTGGAAATATGATTAAATTCACCAGGTTATGAAAGTTGGGATATATGGATAACAGGAATGTTGGAGTTTCAAAACAACTAATTTTCAAATGTAAAGGCTGTGAGAAAAGAAACAAAAAAGATCATCCAATATAGCATCCAATATTTTATAGAGATGGCTCTTCATAGCTTCGCTTTGGCATTTAATATTCAAATTTTCACAGTTAACCTAACTAGAAGCTAAGAATCTAAGGACTGGCTTTCAGCTCTTTATTCACACCATTTTGTCACTGCTTTTCAAAGCATTAGTTGGCAAAGAATCTAACACAGCCTGTAGTAAAACTGTTACACAGCAACAGTCTGGACCACACTTGCCAGTTACATACAATAAGATCTAAAACAAATAAGAGCTGATGTTTTTTGACATAACACAGAATAGCCAGCTGCTAATTCAACTTCTGACACACCTTCTCTGCATAGACAATTTTTCTTTGCTCTTTTGTTTTTCACCTGATATTTTGACTTTTCATTTTACTGGGTCAGACCATATCATCTTGGACAGCCTTGAGGGCCTCTGAGCCATCAATTGCATGGAGTACAAAGGCTGAAAAAGCAAGTGCAGGTGCAAACTCTGCTATCTCTGATCCCATTTGGTGCACTGTAATCATCCATTGCTTAAGGCTTCAAAAACTCCAAAGCTGACCCTGTGCTTTATAAATCATCCTACTTCTACACAACTATCCCCTGCAGCTATTAAATGAATTGTTTTTGTATAAACATGTATCAAATATTAATGTTCCTTTCCAAGCTTCCAAAATGCATAGCTTACTTCAGAGGGGAGAGAGCCCAAGAGAGACATGGAAGATCATAAATAAAAAAAAATAAAAAAAATAATAATAATAAAAAAAAAAAACAAACACTGCTATATTCTGTCTAGTAAAAAGCTATACAAAACAATGCTTATCCTCAGGATTTATCCCTGACAAAACAGTTTCTGTCATTATTTGAATGCAGCATGTTTTCCATGAATGTTCAGCTCTCTAATACAATGAAACAGATTTTTTTTCTCAATGATAATCTCATTTAATTAGCATAAGCACAATAAACCTGCCTTTCAGACAAACAAAATCATTTTATGGCTATTATTAGGGCAGAGGAAGTTGATACCTTATACCTTAGGCTCATAAGGAAGCTCAAGACTTAAAATTTTTATGCCTGTCAAAACCTAGTCCCTGTTAACAAAAAAATAAATAAATAAATAAATAAATAAATAAAATAGTAAAGTTACTAAGGAACTACACTTAGTTTTAGGTACGTACCTAAATGCATACCACTTTAGATGCATAAGGCAGAGGCAGGGGCTAAGTTGTTTGTTATTCACAGACTAAACATGTTGAATCTTTCCCACTTGCAGGTATATGTGCTTAGACCATATATATGTCCAAACAAGACACACAGGAAAAATCATCATCATGTACTACCCTGTGATTAAGACAGTCATACAGGATGTGGGAGAGCAGGGTTTCTGTGCCCTGGTCTGCCTTCGGGATTAGAATCTATACCTCACCTACGCAGTTTTTTTTTTCTTTTCCAAACACCAAACTATGAGATACCTTAAGCAGATGGTGAAGACATTCGCCACTAAAGGAAGATATCCCATTTCACTGACACAACATGCCCTTGTACATCTAGCCATTACACACTCCTGGAAATTCCCCCCATAGCATTTGTTTACATGGCATTTCGCAGGCAGGCACATGAAAATTCCACCCAACCGCTGAGCCAGCAGGACACATGCCAGCTCTGAATGAAAAGCCATACTGTTGCATTTAGCACATCATTGAGCCTCAAACGATAAACTTTGTTCAGCAATAGGATATGAGAATTCAGGCTCAGCACCATAAGCAAATTTTAATCCTGGCATTTCTTAACGTTTTACTGTTTAACTGTTTTAAAACCAAAAATGCCTGCTCACGATATATTAGGTAGCAAGATTATGTATTTTCCTCTGTAGAACTTCCCTGGGACCTGAGCTCGTAGTAGTAATTAGAGTGGTCTTCATTTTGTAGCCCTATCTGTAGGGGAAAAAGACACATGCACACCTTGCCAATTTGTTTTACAGCTTTTTTGCAAGACAGTAATGCAATCTGAGATCTGGGAGGAGTGCTTCTGCAGGCAAGCAGACCATGGGTAATGTGCCAGTCAAAATGATCTAGCTGCTTCTGAGAAAAAGGTTAGAAAAAAACACATGAGAATTAAAATAATAATAATAATAATATGATCTTAAAGAAAATATTTATCATCTTTGACTTCCCTGTTCCCTTGCTAATAAGAACTTTGCAAACCACCACTAAAACATCAGAGATTCACAGAGAGGACAGCAACCTTCCATTGCTGCCAATTAACTGATTACTTAAAATGACAGCTTCTGTTTCAGTCTATTTAGAACCAAAGAAGCACCTTAAAGAAACTGTCATGATTTTTAAAGTCAAGCATTCAAGAGTAACAAAGACAGCAATCCAGCTGTTTATATATGGTCAGCTCAGATCTAACAGGAAAGGGAGCTAAAGATCTCCAGTCTGTCACAAAGACACTTTTCAGAGCCAGGGCTAGTAATATTCACTTATGATTTCACTTATAATATTCACTTATGATTATAATTATCATCCAGGAAGCTACTTAGCTACCATCCTGTCTGGTAAAGAATTAGCAACGCTTTGTGTGTGCTTTTACATAAGTATGGAATTTTTGGTTTACTGATATAAAAATATGTTTCAGTGCATAAAGCAACTATACATGCCCTTAGGGCCTAATCCCACACCACCAGTCCTACATTTCTAGTCTGTATATATTTCAGCAGCAGGACTGTCATTAAAAACTTCTGCTTACTGTTGGGAGCCTATGCCTTGCCCACAGGTGCTTCTAATTTCTAAACAAGCAGGTGGGGGTTGTAAACAATCCACCAGCAGAAGTGTGAAGGCAAACATTAAATGCTGAATGTGCTTATTTTAGGAGGTAGGAGGCTGAATCTGAACAAAAACTCAGAAGTTCAGTATTGGAAGTATCACTTTATATCCAAGACTTATTTTGCAGGACGATTGAACTTCAGTCTTGACAAGAAGTGTGAAAGTCTTCACCACTTGCTATCCAGATACCAAAAGGAAAAAATCCTTCAGGGTTCATCTAAGCATCATTTATAGTGTAGCTGGCACTAACCTTGTAACTGTAGAGTTAATATTGAGGTTCAGTAAATAGCTATTTACTTGCATGTCTAACATTTTCTTGTGCAAATGTTGATTCCAGTCTAAGTGACCAAATACCACTGCATTCCTTTCCTGTGAACGTGGCAATTCCTAAAACCGAGGGAAGTACAGCATTTCAGCAGGGAGAGCCTGAACCTCAGGACACTCCCTGTTAGTCTGCAACACTCCCTCACTCCTCTCATCTGTCCATGATGTTATATTGCATACTTTAATGATCACAAAACATTTTTTCTTGAATGACCTCTGCCCCACTCTGTATGTTCCAGACTTGGAGGGTGAATCAGGCTGCGCATGAAGTATGAGAGGCTGTCTTCTGCAAGTACTTGGTTTGGCCAAAAAGCTGGAAGAACGAAGCCAAAGCTGCAGAAAGAAGAGCCTGGTTTACAGTCAGGAATATGTGATAACCTGGGGCGTTTTGCTCTGGATCTGTCCCTGTCATAACCCTGTCCTGTCCTGTCCTGTCCTCTCTTCTTCTCTTCCCTCCTCTTCTGTCTTTATTTAGTGCTATTCAGTGCTAAGTCCATGGAAAAAATCTTGGAAAATAATAATTCCAAGACTTTAGAAGCTGGGGAACAGCAGTGAATTGCAAGATTTAATTCTAACCTATTCAGTTGTGAAATAACATCTTTTCAGCATTCTGAAAGTCTTCTGGAAATATTAGTATTATGGTCAAATTTAGACATTAAATTGGCTATTATTTTATCATCAGTTTTGCTATACAGTGGTAACACAGCAGATACAGACAGCATAATATATTGGCCCCTATGCAAAAACTACTGCACATTGCATTAAGAACCTGTTTTAAAATGTTTTATTAGCAAAACTCCAGAATTCTGAGCAGTTTTGCTGTTGCCACAGAGTCTCCATAGTTACACATGATTAAATTTCTAAAATAAAAAAGAAACAGCAGATTTGGGGAGGTCGGTCATATTATCATTTCATCATTATTAATGATCAAAGTGTTATGGAGAGATGAGACAGATGAAACCCAGAAAACTCCTCTACATTTATATTCTGATATCTTCTTATAGAACTTCATTAATAGAAATTCCACATTAAGAAAATAACACTTAGAGGCTGGTTTATTTTCCAAGAACTCAAAGAAAAGTATTTGAATCTTGCTAAAACGTTAAACCTCCTGGAAAAGTATCTAAATCAAAGGAAATTGCCAGATTGCAGTAAAGCTTTTTCATCAGGAAAGAAAGTACACTTCTTCTTTGTGGCGTGTAAAAAAAAAAAAAAAATGCAAACAGAAATTAACAAGTAATTAGAAAGTCAAAAAAAAAAATCATTTTTTTTATCCCTTTATCTTTGTTACAAACTGCCTTCAGCTGATACTGTTTTGACCACAGGACTTCAGGCTACATATATTCCAAAGGTCATTGCAAGATACTAAACAATTAATTTGGAATTTTTCTCCTCTTCACAGACAAATTGTGTTTTTTCATCTTTCAATGAATTGTTTTCTTCTTCTGCATTATGCTTACTTTATACTTATACATTCCTTGTTCGTTTTGTTTTGCTTTGTATGTGTGTGTTTCCTTTTTGTTGATTGTGGTGGGTTTATTTGCTGGGAGGAGAGAGAGGCAAATTCTGGGACAAAGGAAGTTTCTACTCTAACACTAGACTCCTGACTAGACTCCTGATGGCCGTTAATTCAGAAAATCTTCCCTAAAAAATCAAGGGAATCTCTCATCCCCATGTTCAGAAGGAACAATTTGATACATATAAGAAATTACTTTTTTTCTGGGTGAATATCACTGTTATGGTTAAATAAAGGTGGAAAAAATTGTTTTTTAGGTCTGCACATAGTGGCAAACTTGTGTCAATGTTTGTGAGAATATTTAGAACATTTCTTCATTGCTGAGAAATTATTTCATACTTGACAATATTCTGGAATAAGGCACTTAGCATGATAATATTTAGCTGGCATGTTTCATATTTGAAAATATCTTATTTGTCATCTTCTTTGGAAGAGCTGAAGTTAGATTTGACTTTCTAATCAAAGGAGGAAGCATGCCAAATTTTATTTTTTTGGGGGAAAAAAAATCATTACAAATTTCATATTACAAATTTCATATTACATATAAATTTGCTTTGAAAAAGAAAATCAATCTTATTTGTGCAGATAAGCTATGCAGAGGTATTTAAACATTTCTCATGCCATCAAAAGGAAACATTTTAATCATGGTATGGAAGTATTTTACATGTGCTGAAAATGAAGTTCTACTGAATAGTTTAACTGCTGAAATATGAAAGATGCCATTAAAAACTGAAGCAACTGAATATTCAGAAAAACAACTTTATTTCACAGGTATTTAAGACCTTTGTATAATCTTTTCTAGTTTTTGTCCAAATGTATTGTCAAGAGAGGTTTCTTATCATTACAGAAAAAGATATTCTCAGCTTCTTCAGACCTCTTTTCATTTACTGTGTAGTCAGTATTGTTAGGAATTCAGGAATGTAACCTGTGTGGCCTAGTTTGATGGACATACCCTGAGGCTGCAATTCCATAAGTGATTAATATAAAGGAAACAAATGCCTCCTTGTCATCTATTGGTTGAAGTAATTGCTGTCATGACTGTCAAAGAAAACAGAAAAAGTTACTGAAAGGAAGAAGAAATGAACAACCCTATGGGCATCAAGTTTACAGTACTAAGCTACTTCACTACCATATAGAGTATTTCCAAGTTAGGTAATTCCTCACAGCATGACTGACCATGTAGAAGAACCTTGCACATTAAAATGACATTAACAGTGTTCATAAAGTATTTAATCCATTATTTCCTGATAAAGTAAAGAAAATTTTGAGAAGAGTCTATCATTAACTAGCAGGTGATCACAAATTCTGTAATTTGAAAACAATTAAACATTTTTGTCCCTACACTCAAGGTCCCTAAAACTTGTTGTTATAATCTTATTTCATTTTTATCTTAAATATGACCTACATGTTTCTACTACAGAAACACAAATATCTGATTATCTCAGCAATGATAATAAGTAAAGCTGATACATTCAAAAATTAATCTGAATCCACGATTTTTTCCCTTCTTTTAAAATAACAAAGCCACTGACTATTCAAATTGGAAATTAAATTCAAATTTTATTAAAATAAAATTTACAATAAATTAAATACTTTCTTTGAAATAGGCCAGACTGGCCACAAGACTACAGCACTTTGTGCTAATATAAGAACAGGAGGGGAGACCTATTCTAAAAGTGAAGATTGCCAAGTCTCAAAACATGGAAAATGGTCTGAACAAGACTTCAGGCAAAAATATTAAATCAAGTTAAAAGTTGTTTCTTCCTTAATGTCTTTACAGTTCCAATTTGTTGTAAACATTAAAAGAGCAGGTACTTCCAAAATCAGTATTTTTATATTACTGCACTTTATGGAACTTCAAAAGCAGTTCATTTACAAAGACCCTTCCTGACTCACTTACAGTTACAGAGCACTATTGTCTCTATAAGTCAAAGCCCTCTATCGCTAGAATGTTTATACATGATCAAAAGTACATCAGTATAATCAAAGAAAATATTTCACTTGTTCTAAGCTAGGATGGATACTGCAGCCATAGGAAAGAAAGACAAGAGATGGGTCAAGACTTTTTGAAGAGGAACAGAGAGATCACTAGTTTCCTTCACTCGGACTGTGTGAGATATCTAGAAGACCCTTGAGGTTGTTTAGGAAAGGTGTGGTTTTAGATATTTAGATGCTGACTTTGCATTTCCAGTAACAAGCTGATTGAATTTGGTTAGCCGGAGTACTCAATAGTTTTGGTAATGAGCTAAATAAATGCACAATAATTATACTTCAAAAACTAAGAGCCATCAGATTGCTTTCTAATCTGCACAAAGCTGAAAAGTCATTCATTCAGTATTGGTGTGTTTTAAACTTCATCTTCACACCAAAGACAGACACAAACACCTGTTATATTTTATTTGGGAGCCTTAAGCCTCTAGGTTAAAGTACAAGCTACCTCTTCAGTTTTGGTGGTATATGAAACTTGTACACAACACCCCGGACTAAGACGTGGTTCTTCATCTCTCAAATTTGCATGCTTTGGTAATTGGTTATAATTACAGGACTGTGTTTTATCTGCAGATGTCACTGCATAACATGAGGGTAAACATCTGGCTAATAGGGTTGTACTGATCTCCTTTTTCATTCCCTCCCATTCCTCAAAATCTACATATGTGTTTGACAGTGAGCTGCCTCCCTTCCTCAAGGCATAGGAAAGAAACATGGTAAATGGAATATGTAAAAATCCAGGTGGCTAGTTCTCAATGTAAAAAGCTATATTTTTATAGATTGTCATTAAGTGGAAGCTTTCCCCATGTTGGCAACACCAGCAACACGACTGATTTACCTTATGAAGAACAATCATAAAATATACAGCAGACAGATCATTTACAGATGCTCAGTCCCAAAATATACCTTAATTTGTAACACAGTGTAGTATGTTACAGAAGTATTCATCTTGGTCCAAGTTAAGCTAGTACAAAATAATATTTGTCATCAAGTAAGTGCATATGCACATATGAATCACAGGCTAAAAAGAAATAGAATTAAAGTAATTTTGATCAAGAGTTTGTCTCTCATTTACACACGAAGTAATAAGTCATTATTTCATCACTCTTACACTGGGCATATCTGCACACCTGAACTAGAAGCCAAAGATCAAAAGGAAATGATAGACCCAGATTTATAGAGGTTAAATCCCATCTAATTTATGGTGAAATATTTCTTACTGGTTTGGTGGCTACCAATTCCAGAGTAGGTTGATCAAAGCTGCTCAAGCACAAGTTACAGGCATTCAGGTGGAACATTTAGATAACACAGTAGGCAGGCATTTAGGCATTTAGGTAGGGATCAGATGAATCTGGGCTCAAGAACTGCATCCAAACTGTATTCAACACTTCTTGCAAGGGAGGCACCTTTTTGTATGACAGATGCTGGGGAAAAAAAAAAAAAAAAAAAAAAAAAGCCATTATCTAATTTTCACAACTCTTAAATAAATAAATAAATAAATAAATAAATAAATAAATAAATAAATAAATAAATAAATAAATCCTCCCCCTACAGTTTATACTAATATAACACAAATTCATTTTCACAGAAGTTTGTCAAGAGTGCAGAATTCCAATACATTATCTTTATCAGGAGAAATCCAGAAAAGTCTTGTTTTTCTGTCTGCCATGTCTGAACAAGGGAAGTTATATCAAGCCAAACCACACTGTGTGACTACTCCTTACATAGCTCTGGTCCTCGCCCTGACGCTTCATTTTTTCCATATTTTGGGAGGGGACCGGACAAGGTGGTCATTCCTCAAGAGTCCTTGATTTGGGTTCCTGCCTGCTATTGTGCATCCCTGGGTTCCCCTGGGCTTGTGCAGATGGGCTTTTGATGGGTTGCTGGCTCCTGTGATGGGCCCAGCAGCCTATTGTCTGGGCTCTCTCTCCTGCCATTGTCTCTCTGAGATCCTTTGTGGGTGTTTTATCACATAATCTAGAATTTGGATTTAAAAATAAAGAAATTGACAAATTTTTTAAAAAAAAAAAAAAAAAAAAAAAAACATTTTTGGGGGGGATGTTATTCAGTGATAACAAATCTAGAAAACAGATGTTTATAGTTTAAGCTCTCCATTTATTCTTGTGGTCTCAAGCCATAGTGATCGACAGCTGTGAAAACACTGGTGGAAAGTGTAAATGGAAACAACGTAGACTTAAAAGCAGGAAAATTGCATCTATTTATGCACTTTTTTTTTTTTTGTTTGTCTCACCTTAGTTCTGCTCAGTAGATCTGAGAAGTCTGTTTTCTTCTCAATACACTCCGAGTGATATTTCTTATGAGTTCATTCATCCCTGCTTAACTTCATCTTTTCATATAACTTCTTCTTGATTCTACTTCACATAACAAGTGACAGACTGTGAAAAGTACTAGCACTAAGCAGGATAAAGACAAATTCTCACTGTGGCTTTCAAATACTGCCATTGTGAAACTACACTTGCACACAGAGTCTGACTAAAGCCAAGTGGTTAATTTTCTTCTAGAGCACACAGATTCTGGCACAAACAGCAGGCACTACAGTTTCTTCTATGACTTTTAGAATTATATAAATTTCATTAACACAGTACATATTCAGAAAATATAATACCAAAGGAGTTTTTGGCTTCATATTAATAGGGAGTCCAATCAAGAGATCATAAAATGGCAAAGAAGGGAATCTCACTTTACTAATTTTGGCCTAAAATTCCCTGAGATAGGGAAGAAAGAAACCATAATTGCTTATTTCTAACTAACACAGTACAACTTTGAGAGGTAGCAATGCTTGTTAATAAAATTATTAGTTTCTCTCTTTTATAATGCCTTGCTCCCCAGATCATCATCTATTCAGCAAGTAAGCATCTTTAAATACTTCTTTATTTCTTCACAAACACCTGGGTTTGCAAATAGTCCGGCAACTTCTATAATTCCTTGACTACAAGAATCCATTAACCAAGATTAAATCTAGCAACATTACAGCTACTGCTGTTTCAAATCTTGATCAGCTGTTTAAAAACAAACTTTCTTCAAATACCCAAATACCAAAAACTTGCCTCTGACAGCAATGAAGCACCTGTCCCCCCATGCGACCATGCAAAGCAACATCTTTAAAACTGCACTTCTAACCTGAGAACTAAGAGTATCTCAGCTCTAGGCACTGCAGCACCAGAGAAGGTGTTGGGTCCAAATGCTTTGGCACCACCAGCACTGAAGGTCTTCTGACTGCTGGCAGGTTTTGTAATGATTTGCCAGTGCTAGGGTATCATCAAACCAGACTAACTTTACTACTTTGTTCTAAGCAGAGATCTAAAAACACAGAACTTGCTAGAGAAAAAGTGTTACTCTCCATCAGTGATATAGAACTTTTACTTCTAAACTTTGAAAGGGATTACAGACAGCAATTATGCCCTATATCATAACCTTTTCTTGAATGCCCCATAGGGTAAGTGATTAATGGTTAACCTACGTATATATCATAGATTATAAGACTTAACAACAAAATAACCAGCCTGGGTTCTGCCTGTGTGCCTTCCTATTATTTTTCATCCAATTTTACTGAGTAATATAGATTGTCTAGAACTGACTAAACCTGGTCATTTGCTCCACACCAAATACACGAGTTCCATGGATTTGCTGGTCTTCATAGCTCTAGATATTAGAGGCATTCCCTGGAAAATTCAAGCATCCCTATGAGATTTTACCACTTCAAAAGTCAACTCGTAAGAGCAGGACAAAGACTTCCTAAAAAAGATTTGGAAGCAATTTTCTATTCACTCAGATTGTACTTTCTAGGCTCAAGCCACAGGAACACCACCAAAATGTTCAGCTTCACTTTACAGAATTGCAGAATGGCCAAGGCTGGAAGAGACCTCTGGAGATCATCTAGTCCAATCCCCCTGCCAAGCAGTGTCACCTAGAGCATGTTGCACAGGGTCACATCAAGGCAGGCTTGGAATATCTCCAAAGAACCGCTCCAGCAGAAACTACAGGAATACCCTTTAGAAGGGTACATGTATATGCTACAGAGGAAGTATCAAAGCACCTTTCAACAACCCTCCTTAACCTCCTCTTCAGAAGCCTCACAACACGGACAGCTGCCTGAAGGCAGTTTTGAGAGGAACTTTAAGAACTGTGGATCAACCCACTTCACAGTCTGACAGATACTTCTATTAGTTTTAGAAATTGCCTGGGGTTACCAAGGACTAATGGTTTCTCAAAACTCCCAGAATAAGGTTGACAGATAATTTCAAAACTCTCTCAGACCTTCCTGTGTTTCCAATCCATAGATGGAGGCTGAGTGACAATGAAAAAGTCATTTCCCTAATAGCCCCAAAGAAGCAGAGGAAGCACCTACAGGACCTCGAGAGGAAGAAATTCTAACTTCTATTGCACATGCATTTTGGAGTCCCTCATTTCCAAATATGAATACTTGAATTTGTTTGTATACAGTGCAAAATCTGTCTGAATATTGCATTTCTTGGGGCTGTGGTGACAGCACCGAACCAGGCAGAGTAATACATCAGAGAGCCTGCTTCAATGCAACACCTTCAGTGTTTGTAAATTAAGCACCTCACAGTTCACTGCCATTATTCAGTTTAATTTAGTCATATAGAAGTAATATCTCAGAGCTTCATGGATCAGCAAAGTTGTTTTCTGAGCTGAAAAACCTCAGCTTCCAACCATTTTAGTAAGTTCATTCCTTCCTTTCTGTGATATCATTGCCTCAGCATCTGCATCTGCTGACTTCTATACATGAGGAGCACACCATGAATATAAGAGGCATGCCATGCCTAGAACAGATTCTTTGTAATTGTAACAGAGAGATTGCTGTGGATCACACACACAAGAAACAGGGAAGGTGAGCTCAATTTTCCTAGAGACCTTTTAAGTTGCATAAAGAGTGAGGTGTTTCTTTTTAGGGAGAAAGAAAGATCTAGAGCTGAACTCAAAATCAGAGAAGAAAAAAAATGTACAGACACATGAATGGGCAGTCAAAAAATGTCTGACCCAATCTGAACCAATTTATTTGAGCACAAAAGCACAGAACAGGTAAAGGACTATTTTAAATTAATCTAATTCTGTGACAATGTGGATCAAAATAAAATTGTCCAGATAAATATATTTCACATTAACCAGAATGGGGTGTAAACACACAGTATGATACAGAACTGGTTCTTACTAATCATCAAGAAACCTGTAACTAGTCTGAATAGAAAAAAGTGTTAAAATAAAAGTCATAATATGCAACTTGCAGAATGTGGTCCTAGGATCCAGGTACTTATGGAATAAAATATTTATGACTTTCAAGGTTTAATGTGTCTGCTAGTGGCCAGTTCTCAAAATGGGAGTGAGACAGGTAACTTCTGGCACAAAATCATCCCAAACTACTCTTTCAAAAGTGCCTCTTTAACAGGAAAAAAAAAAAAAAAAAAAAAAAAGTCTGACAAAAGTATAAGATACAGATGGAAATTCCCAAAAGTTGTGTATAACTTGGATGCAATACATATTTGAACATCAACGAATAAATACCGTGGTGCCTGGGTATGCTCATTTTACACATGATCTTGAAAATGCTGGTAACTTTCTGAAGCATTAACTGATTTCTGTGAAATGCATCAAGACCCACTATAGAACAGGGTGAGCTGTGATTAAAATCAGTCAGGAAGGGGACTGAAGAGAGACCCGAAGTGTATTTTTACATTTTTCTGTTGTCAATAAAGTGCGATTGCATGTTATTTATACAGTAGGATGTTCATGGTGAGACAAAAATGTTTAAATATCTTTTCTCAAAAAAAAAAAAAGTATTTTTAATACTTTTATTTTTAAAGAAAACTATTTGTTGTTGTTGTTGTTGTTTTTTAATTTGAATTGAAATTCCAAAATTTTCTTCAAATCTTAAATTCTTCAACAGTTGTCTATCAGAAAAGTACATTCACTCTATAACAGCATGGCAGGTTGCAAAAGACAGAGGGGAAACTCAACACTGAATTTGGGAAAGATCTCTGTCCATTTCTAACTAGCACCCAATCCCTTATCTAACATGCTCATATGTAGAATAGAGTTCAATATATTCACATCTATTAAATTTTTTGGAAAACTACAAAAGTAAATAATTATTTCTGCTCTTTGTTAATTATTCTGGGTGAATCACATGAACACCCAGCTACTGCCATATCAGCACAGTCCTTCATCAAATACTTATGAGAAAGGGCTGGAATACCCACATGGAGAAATCATACTCTTCCTTGCATGTTTACTTCAAGATTGCTATGAACTTATATGGAATTGTTAAGCTAATCACATTTTTGCCAAACTGGCTATAATATAATCCACCTACGACTCACCAACTACAGAAGAAAAATTAAACAAACATTTTGCTGTTGTTAAAGTTTTTTTCTATGGGTTTGAGCTTCTGAAGCCAGAAGGTCACTTGGATTATGTATACAATGTTGGTAATTGCATTCCTTAACTCTACAAAATGCCACGAAGCTCACTATTTTCCAAAATAGCTTTGCAAACAATGACAATTACTGCCCAGACATTTTCAGACACAGCAGGTTATTGGCTTAGGCAGTGATGGAAACCCTAAAAAAAAAGATAAACATTTTGAAATGCACTGTAAATCAAATTTGTGCACTGGACTAAGAATGGATTATCTGCCTCTAAACAGCAAAAGATGTTTTCATTTGAGGAGTTTTTTCATACTTATTTACTAGAGATGATTTTGAACTGTGTCTTTGTGAGGTTTTTTAGTCTCTCAAGATTTTCAGCAGTTTCATTGTAATAAGTATTCTACTATGATTAGTTATACATACTTTACTCATTACATTTACTGATGTCCAAGAATTCACTGTTTCTCAATCTTTTAATAAAAAGTACATTTTTCAGATTAAAAATTGATTGGGAACAATGCTATGTTGGTTTCTAGCAGCTCTGCAAGTATTTATAGCAGCTGCATCAACAGTCTCAACTGGGCAAATTTCTACAATGTAATTAACTGAACTCCTGACTAAGAATGAGTTTGTGAGGATTCTTATTTTGTGACATAGTATGTTCTGACACACTGTGGTACCAAGACAAATAACGTAACTTTTTGCATCCTTAATTTCAGAAAGAAAGCTTCTGGACAAGAATAAAAGACAACCCAGCTGAGAATTCATACTATTGACTGTTCAAGCAGCTTTGACTAGATTCCTGATATGCAGTATATGTTAGATATATGATATACATAAATATAATAAGGGAAACAAGCAAAACCAAGCTGACATTTTACACTTAACCACAGCACTCCATTTGCAAAACTCTGGACACCTTACGCAAGGTGACTTCTTTTGTAATCAAGTCATTCAAACCACAGAGGAATGATAAAAATTTAAGTCCAAAGTTTACCAAAACATGTTACCACACTCTTACCCATTTGATGTTGTAGTTGTTTGGTTGTTTCTTTTAGGTTTACTTTTTAAAGGCTTTAAGTCTCAGATGGATAACAAGAAACATATCTCTTGGCGGCTCTTTGTGATCGTGATGACCAGCTGAGAGCCAACACATGCTGTAAGTGTTTGTTTATCAACTCAGCAGAACTACGTGGGACTCACCAAGCATCTGGCATTAGAGAATGCTGCTGTCTTTATGATAAGCATGTTTATGGACATCATTTTTGCAACTGCTATTTTTCATTCTCATTTGCAGTTTGTTCATCTGCTAAATACAAAATAACCAATTAAAACAGGCTATCCAAAGAGGCAGAGTTCAGCACAATACTACAAGTAATACAGAGTCACAGCTTTCCCCTTTTAACACTACATGTAACATTTCAGCAGCTCACTGAAGGGTTTAAACTGACCAAGGGCCTCTGTCTCCACTGTCCCTGTGAGGGCTCTCCACAGTATTTCACCCAGGCCCTTCACCCTCCATCCCGAGGCCTGAGCTTCTGGGGGGGGGAGCGCCATACCATCTCCCAGAATGAGGGTTTATAAGGGTCTCATAAACTCTCACAGGAGCCAACTCTTTGCCAACACAGAGCCAATTCCACCCGGGGCCTGAGGACTCCACCAATTCATCCAACCCTTTTTCCCACCGCCATCCTGGGATTCCCTCAGCCCTTCACTCCCTCCCAGCTTCTCTGTGTCATCTCTGTTACTGAGCAGCCCAGAGCCATGCCACACCATGGGTCCCCCAGCCTCACCAGCCTGCCTTCAATCTCAGCTCATGCTCCTGTGCTAACACATGGGGACCTCTCCCCGGGAGCGGGACTTCTCCCCAGGAGCCATGTGGCTGCTCACCACAGTGCCCCCTTCACTTCTCCAGATGGGAAGGGATGCCATCGGTGCAGCTGCCCAGCCTGGCCCAGGGAGTTGACAAGGTTGATGGGCACTCACCAGACCTGAAGCTTGTCTTGAAGCCAACCCATGTCCAGCTCTCAGCCTTCCCTGCTCCTGGCATAGCAGGGAGCTCAGCAGCTCTCTATGGCCACTGGCTGTGGCCCTGGCTGTGCTCCCAAAAAGGGCTGAGGGACACCCAGTGCTGTGAGCAGGGAGGCTGGTGGCCTGCTAGCCTAATTTGATAGATGTTGTAGAAGGTTCACTGACCACAGGCAGAGGTAGCTGCCATGGCTGAAGCCACCAATCCTACAGATCATTTGTTCACAGCATGGAAGCCTGTGGTGCTGGAAATGTGTTCTGCTCATACTGGGGAAAAAGGGTTGCAGTTCCATCTAAAGGAGAAAGGGGGTGAAGGGAAGAACCCCAAAACACTAAACTGCAGTCCTAAACCCATAGTTCTCTGTAGTTTTATGTACATTAAAATTCATGATCATTAAGTCTGCAAGAAGTGGAATGAGCAGCATGGCAAATTCGTAAATCTGTGGAGGGATACTTTGTAGAAGGGTGTTAAGTGTCTCAGCATGAGATCCTTATTAGGATAAAAAGTTATTAAAAAAATCCATGCTAAGAGAATTCAGGCCATGGTCCTTTATCATTATAAGCAGTTTTACCAATAACAAAAGCAGTAACAGAAGCTGAGCTGACTTCTTAAGCCTCACTGAAAATCCTGGGACAGAATATTGTACTTCCTTGTATTTTCCCATTGCAGCTGGTACAAAAAGGCAACTTGAATTCTTTTTCCCTTTTATTTAAATGAGCAGTTTTATTCTTTGTTTCACAACAATTCTGAGCAACCCATGGTTAATTGATATGTGTAATTTATAGCTGTCATACTTCCCCTCCCCCACAGTAACTCAGTTACCAGCAGTATCCTTGACAAAATGCTTGTGAAGAATAATACATTTGAAGTCAAATGTTATCTGCTAATTGACAGGATGGTTTCAACAATGTAACCTTATCTTATGTAAATAAACTTCTAAGGAAACTTTGAGCTACAAAGGGCAAATGAGATGTTTGAGATTCCTTTTTGCTGCAGGTCTTGTTTTGATAGAGCATTTCAATAACAAAGGCTAAATGTGAAAGAGAATGAGACAAAAAGAGAGGCTCAGTTCCCTCTGTTTATATTTGTTCCTAACTCAATGTTTTTCATAATAAGAAACAAGATCTTGAGGGTGTCTTTATTGTGGTAGAAAAATTGAAATAAAAAATCTTATTTGAAAGCAAGTAATATTTTAATGTTTCTAGCATTTTCCCTTTAAATTCTTATTTAGATTTTGAATTAGTTTTTACTCTTCAACACAAAATTGACAAAAACAGCTGAAAATCAGGTTCTTTAACATACCATATAGTGTTAAGTTACAGATTGGAAAGTTGTTAATAATGCTCACATTAAAATCAAAGACAGAAATACCGTACACTGACTGTGAGACTCCACAGGCATGTGAAAAAGCAGTGAGAAAGAGGTGAAGCAGTCCCAGGAGAAAGAAGACGATGGAAGGAAGAGAAGCTCTGGCCCAGTATATGGATTCTGAGGAATGAAAGAGACAGCCCTGGAAATGGACTGCAAACTTGTCAAACACATGTAGTTGTTGTTCATATCAGGCCCTGACCCTGTCTCTAGACGCTATTCAAGGATGCTAGAATGCAGTGACCCAATTAAGTGCATTGCACTTCTGTAAAATAATTTGCTTTGTAAGCATAGCTGACCTCAAAACAGATGTGGTAATAAGAACTTAAAGTGCACAACTGAAGTTTGTCTTCTGAAATTCCAGTTAAGTCCAGGGTCTATGTCTGTACAGAGATGTAACTGGAAGACATTCCCACATGTGCAACCTGTTACCTCAACTTACTTGAACATGAGCTGTTTACTCAATACCAATCTGTTTTCAAGGGGAGGGAGATCTTCAATCATACAGGGAAGACATCTTCATTACAAAAGATGTCATATTGTGAGATGTGATTTCTAACAAGACAAGCAATAATTTTGTTATAAATGTCGCAAAACCTGCACAGCTCTAAGCACTTTGATGTTAAAAGGTGAGTGGAGAGGGAGGAAAGAGTTAAAAAATTGCAGTGATTGCAATGTGCTGAGCACTGAAGAGACCCAATTTCCAAAAGCCATGGCTTAGCCCTTACCAGCAAGGCCAAATCTGATCCCTCTGGGTGGTCATAGCAACCAAAGCCTGGAGCCCTCTCTGGCTGAGTCTTCACATCTAGCTTCCAAAACACTTCCTTTGCTATCTCAAGCTGTGATCTGATGAATTCATTCCAAGCAGGATTACTGAAGAAGTGAGATTATTTATTAAGTGATCTTGCTAGGTCTTCACTGAAAAAGTCTTACAGCTTATAAAAATGGCATCTTCCCACTCTTAATGCAGAAAGACATACCCTTTCAAGGACAGATTTCAGTAATTTTCTGACTGGCACCTATATGACCTTTGATGTGCAGAAATAGAGGAAAATAAATGACATGTGGTGCTTAGGTGATACAACAGCTATAAGGGACGGAGTATCCTTAAATGCACACCACGCTAAATTCTCCGTTGCTCAGTTTCCTAAACTGGACATGAACTCCCCTTTTAGCTGGGCCAAATATACTTGGGAAGCTACCAATTTGCTAGTGCTGTAGTGAACATTGTTATGTGGCCGACTGAGCTCTTATAAATCTGTTTGGGATTCCATCCTGATTACTGCATGCAAATGCTCTTACACCATTCTGTCTAGGACAAAGATCGGAGGGACCACACAGAAGCAATGATCCATCCTTTCCACCTAATTGTTGCTTGTGGTGAAGGGAAGACGGCCAGATAGGGTGTCGCTTCTCACAGAACGACAGCCTCAGCTTAGTAATGGCCTTCTCTTAAGACTCTTAGATTGATGACTGACTGACTCCAGATGAGACTCACAGGACTCATCCAAAGTCTATTGCAGTAAAAGTCCACAAAAGAGTCCTGGACCTTAGTTTCTAGTAATAAAAAAATAATAAAAAAGTCAGCAAAATAACCAAGGCCTGTTCAGTATTCTACAGACGGTATTTACAAGTCTGTCTCATGGATCAGATACATTTAGAGAGAACAGAGATTTTACTGATGAAGGGATATATTGAATCATGGGGTATAGCAAGATAAATCAGAGAAAGGATAAGCAGAACCTCAGGTAAAAATGGTGTCCAATGAAAGATAGCCTCCTCAAGAAATAAACTGAAAAAGTATAACAGAGAATTGCGACAGCAGGGTTGGCACTAGAAGGAAGTTCTAGGTGTAGGAAGAGTGCATTTTAGAAGACTGAAGGGAGTTTTATGTGCCAGGAATTCTGCAGTCAGCATGGGTGATGTTCAGTATAAAGTAGCAAAAGCAGGAAAGGAGAGAAACACAAGAGCATCTGTTTCAGTGTATGCAGTTTGTTGTTATAATCCAAAACACAGTTGCTCCAGGGGAAAAGAATAATACTCATAACTGAACAATTGTGGGAAACCTATCAGGTAATAATTTGCAGTGTGAATGTATGGGGGAAGCATCAACAGAGTTTTGGAATCACAGTGAAAACTGTTATTACACTGTGTAATTTAGTAAGACTATTCAACCTTAAATTTATAGTCTGTAGAGCAATAAAGCTTCTTGATAGGTGGAAATATCAGTGCCTTTGAAATAGGCAGGTTTTTTGAATCCTCCTTAGTAAACAGAAGAAGAAAAAAAAAATTACTAAATGCCTTATCAAAATATTTAATGTTCTCTAATTGCCTTAATAACTTATTAATAGTAGTAGAAAGATTATTTTCATTAAAACAGAAGCTAGATTTTAACTTATTCTAGAGAAACAATAAATATTTAATTGGACTTGATCAGAGATTTCAATACAGGATATTTTAACTGCATCAGGTAAGAAAAGAAGCATCTGTCAACAACAGTCATCTAACCACCAGGTCTTCTGAAATGACTTTGTTCTTTATATTTACAGCTTCGGATAAACTTCAGATGAAACCTTAAAAGCTCAATGCAAGAAGGACATTTTATTGTTATTGTTGACTGACTGGTAATGAAATCATTCCAAGAAGTACAGGATAATTTGCTGCCATTAATTTCATTCTTGATCTACATTTATTGCTTAGGCTAAAATATTACTCAATAATGTACATGATCATATTTTTGACTCTTCCTTTTCCTTATTGTTTCACTTATATATGACAAACATTGCTGCTGCCAAAGACAGAATTCTGGCATAACATATAGATGTTACTTGAAAGAAAATATCTAATATATATTTTGATGCATCTGATGAAGCAAACATCAAGCATACAGAATTCTAGCAACTGTAAGTCAGGGAATAGACAACCATACCATGGGTATCATTCTTAAAAGCTGCAGTTTTATTTTACTAAATTATCTATGTTAAAAACAAATCTGTGCCTGGTGTGGAATTTCACTGCATCAAGTGTTACAATATTTTTGTTTTCATTACAAGCAGGAGAATGCATGTAGAACAAGTGTTAAGAAACATGACAATAAATTAGAATATAATTTACAAAAGCAAAAAATAATAATAATAAAGTAACAGTGTACCACATTAATACTGAGTATAAAATAATAAGCAACTAATCACAATAATACAAAGGTAATTTCAGTCTGTATTATTAAGGATATCTATGTGACATTCACTCCATTACAAAGTTCCTAATAAAATGGACTATTTTTGGGTGTATACACCTTGAGGGGTTAATCCATAGATTATTTTTGATTTGATCTTCTTCAGCTGATAGTATTGCTCAGTGGAAGTACTGGCACCAGATTGATTTCTGCATTTATTATTCTACTATTTGATTCTAGGCCTTTCATATTTATAGCCTACACAAATAGTCCTATTGTCACTAGTTAGGAATATAACACTATTTAGCTTAGATTATATAGATGGCTACAGCGTAGCAGCAGCAATGAACTGTGCTGTGGAAACCAATTATTTTTCTTTGAAGTAGGTTTCATTTGTCAGTCTTAGTCTGAAGTGTTGCTTAGTTTGTAAATCCACATACATTCTGTGTTTTGTTCCCTTTAACAATATGATTCAATGTTGCTCCAGGGAGTTCTTTAAATTCCAGCCTCAGTGCTGTTATGTTGCAGAGTAAACATGGGACTCCCTAGTGTTCTAGCACCAGTAAGAGAGCAAAATGTGTCTTTGGAAACACTCCTTACAATTTTCCTAAGTGAGGTAAAAAAAAAAAAAAAAAAAAAAAAAAAAAAAAAAGTTTCTTTTGAATACATTAAAAAACCTTTTCTTATTAGCTGAAAAGACACATTATCTTATAAACACAGTCATGCCCTGGAGAAAACTGGACCCTGACACAGAGAGGCTTCTTGTTTAAAGAATGCCATAGTAACGCCTTTCCCTTTTATCATATTTTTGACCTAACCAGGGCATGCTAGCACCAAGGTGTTTTGTCAAAAGGATACAGAAAGTCAATTCACTTAACAGAGAAGGACTACATACTGCCCTTAATCCATATGTGCAACTCCCAAAGGCTGTTTACTGGTGTCAGTTTTAGCAGGAGTTGTTTACACGGTGATGAGAGCAGCAGATAAGCATATGTGAATACATGCAAGCCAACTGAAAATTAATTCCACTGGTCTCAGGTGTAAGGAAGTGAAAATACTGGCAAGAGGTAGCAGATGACAGAACTTTGATGGTCATGAGTACGTGGGTTGCACAAAACCCCACTGATAGATTGTCAATATGTTGGGGGGATTTCATAGTATGAGCCCTGCTAACAACATCTACTACTCCATGCTAATTCACATTAGTAGATAGTGTGCAACACATCTGGCTTGTTCTTGGTAAAATACACTGATACACTTCAATCTCATGATATTTTGAAATTATTTTTCACTGAAAAGAGTACTTTCTTTAAAAAGTGCTATTTGAGTTAGAATTTGTAACACATTATTGTTCACATAATTTTAATTGCACTACAACAAAGGAGGCATAGTTTGACACAAAAGCACATTCATCAAGTACCTGCTGCAAACTGCAAGTGTTCAAGTACAATATATTAATATAAACAAGTACCCACTTTCCTTATCTCCTTGTTGAGTCTTGCTATTGAGAGTGAAGGGGAAGAGGAGCACTACACTAAACATTTTTATGGTAGATTCTTGAATGTGACTTGCCTAAGCAGTTTGGTTTCACATTTAAAAATGCAAAGTAATTGGTGAATATTAAAAATATGGTGATATGGAATAAGTGGAGTATGACAGCAGAATAATTGGAATAGCTAGAAATATATTGGCATCTAGCTATGAATCCAGAGGCAGGACTTCGTTCCAGTCTCACACTGAAAACTGCCTCAAGCTTTAAATATGATCCAGCTTTAAATGGGTACTTGGCCATTTAGGTCAAGGTGACCAGACTTCATTCTAGCCACCCCTTTTCCAGTGTGCCTTACTCCTGATAGCCCAGTATGCCTTTTGGCTCAAGCACACTTGACTTCTCATTTGCAGAACCTACATATCCCCAAAAATCTTTTATCTTTGGTTGTAATCCTTGTCCACTCTGATGTGGACTCCTGAACTGCAGACTCGCATATTCTTTTTGAAAAAAAATGCTCTTCCACTGTGGTATCAAAGAAGGGAACATTTGAAATCCATCTTAACTTCCAGCTTTGTAAAGAACTATTATTATTATTACAAAGTACGCTTATCTTTTTGCACTATAACTTCTTGGTATTGGAGAATCAAAAGTAATGCATAAAATGGATATAGATGCTGACAAAGTTGTTTCTTTGTGGCTAGTGATGTAAACAAAAGTGAGCTGAAGACAAAATCTTAAATTCTACGCAAACTGCACAGTAGCAGTGAAAGAGCTGGCCATATGGTCTTCACCACTATTGGAGTACCACTCCTCCATGGTATTGAAATATGTTCCCTTTTAGTAGAAATCTCAGCTTTGCTTGTACAATGGTAAGATGGCTATAAACCTGCAACATAGATTTCATTTCATTTCATAGCACACTTGTATTTCATGCACCACTGCAATAACTGTTGCACCTCTTAAAACAATGTCCCTCATGGTTGTTCTATTGAGTATAGTTTTATATATGGCTCACAGCAGTGTTCAGGAAATATGGATTACTCCAAAGGGAATTAGATGGAATGAAGGAAAAATACATTTTAAAAAAAAAAATCTGCTCCTTAAATAACAATTCCAAGCTCATTTTATAATTTAAATTGTGGTGCTGTGTCGTGAGATAAAATAGTTAACATTTTTAAGCTATGACTTAACATTTTTTTTTGATTCTTCTTTACTTCCATAGTAGACCAAGTCATAACAGCTACATTTTAAACAGTTTTAAATACAAATGGATTCAGTGTCATTGCTAAGTCCATAATAAAAATTATTTTAATGGTCCAAGGAGGTAAACAGACTATTGGATTTAGTCAAAAGAACACAAATGTTCCACAGTAAGCTATTCTATATGTGTTGTGTGGATCTTTCCAATTTGGCATGCCCTCCTTATACTGTGTCCAGCACTTTGGATGAATAAATCCCACTTCACAGAAGTTAAAATAATATTGAAATCCTGTCAGCTGGGGCTGACCAGTGGTTACGTTTTCCACAGGGTAATGCATTTGCAAGGACGTCAATCTCATTCCACTGTGTGGCTCTCTTCGATGGACACTTTTCCACAATGGTAACAACAAGGCACATTCTCATGCTTTCTGTGGGTCAGTGTCCTTGGCAGGTCTTGCAGCACATCTGTCTGAAGTATGCTCGACTGCAGAACTTGAACTTCAGCACCAGTGGACAATATGCCACTTTGTTCACATCTTTGCACTCTAATAATTAAGGGTATTAAAGAGAAAAAGAATCAGAAATAAAAATTAAACTACAAAGAAAATTTAACATGCTTCTGCTCTACCCATCCACCTTGCCCTCTTTGTAACTACTCTTCCTTAATCATCTTAGTGCATACAGTATATTTTTAAAAGCCATAAAATCATTTGCAGGTCTTCTCTCCCAGAAATTCAGAAGTGTGCCCAATTTGTCTTGAAAAAAAAATAAAAAAAAATTAAAAAATAAAAATTATTGCAATAAATGACCACTTTAGACAGCTAGGAAACATGAGTCTTTTTTTTTTTTTTTTTTTAACAATACTTTTATAGCTTCTTTCTCAGGAGTTATTTCATTCATCTGTGAGAGGTTATCCAAAATCTAACACAATTCACAGTATTTGGTACCATGCCTGTGCATTTGTAAGAATCCTTGAAATAGTATAAGCATTGCAGTGAACAGGGATGGAGAAAACAAAGAGTGTTACAAATCAAGGCACCAACAGTGTGAGTTCAGCAACCTGGCCAAATGTTGTACTTGAGGCTCAATTCCATGTGTCCACACTTTCTTTTACACAGGAGAAAAAGGCACTTTTATGCCTGTAATAGGCATGCAAGAGCTTTTTTTTTTTTTCATATTTGCATTTTCCCTGTATGCTGGGCTTACTGCCTCAGCAGCCCTTGTCATACTGGCAGGTAAGTGTCCCAGGAAGGGAACAAGAGCTCTGTCACATGGAGCAAGGATTCCTTTCTTTCCATCCCACACCAGCTGTACCTGCAGTGACTTGTCGGTGTTCATTACAGGAGCACTGCAGGAATATGCAATGGTTCTCCTGTGGCTCAGTTTCCATTCTGTAGAAAGAAGGTGGTAATAGGGAATGGAATAGTTTGGTCTATACCCAGTTCTTAGTGTGATATGTAAGAGACATAAAGCAGTATCCAAGAGCTCTATTTTACACTCAGGTTCTACATCTCAGATTTTGCTACTGCAGATTTGCTTTTCATCGGAGTAAATATTGTGGTAGGTGTCTGATACAGGAGTTACCACTCCAGTTAATAGCATTTGTGTATTTTTTTTTTCCAGGCTGATATTAAAATAGGACTTTGGCAAGGAGCCTTGTTTTGTGGGTAGGAAAAAGGAAGAGATGTATACACAGAAAAAGCAAAACCCACAAATCTGAAATGATGTAGGAAGGATTATTTCAGAAAATAATTTGTCTCAGATGCTGTAAGTTTTCAAGGTTGCATTCGATACTTCATTTCTTCTACAATCTTTCTCACATTAAATAGGTATAAAGAAAATGTGAATAAAAAGGACTGGATCTAGCTGTACATTGAACATTATCAGATACTGTGTTGATTTACTGTCTAAAAGTGAAGACTTTAGTGAAGGCCAGGATCTTGTTGCTCAAAGGCCTGACAGAACAAAAGTCCTTGAATCCCAAGTGTCCATAAACTATGTATGAAAAAGACAACAGAGACACACAAGCCATGCAAGAAGTAATAGTGAAACAAACACAATCTGGACGTACAATCCTTCAGCTACTCCTATTTGTCTTCTATATATATGTTTTTCCTCCAGAAAAGGTAGCTATGAGCAGTGGGGTTCAAGCTGCAAGGATGCTGTAGTAGAAAGTTATATGCAGATGAGACTTTTTAGTATTTGAACCTAGGAAAGCATTAGTGACACTGAACTCAGGGTCTGTACTTAATGGTACTTCTGACAATGCCCACGTGCATGCTTTTAGCTAGACAAGTAAAAGCATGAAATGATTTAAATTTTTATTTTATTTACTCACATATAGTGCTTTCATTGTAATTCTTGACTCTAACTACCTTTTGTTTTATGCGCTATTTTTCTAATTTTTAATTCTCTATTTGAAAACAGAGTTGGATGTCAGGAGAAAAGACATTGAGCATAGCTGTTTGAAAGAGGCATGTTTCTCCATTTGCAACTACATGTGGTCACTACTTTATTTCAAAAACTCTTCCCAAAAGAGGTCAAATATATTCCAGAAATATTTCAGGTCCCTGTGTTTATTACCACTGAGAACATAGGAGAGAAAAGTAGTGACTTATAAATAAAACGAGGAATAAAAAGGTTCACTTGATCTTGATGAGATGTAAAAGTTTATTCAATCCCCCAAATAACCCCATACACACCGTGTTTAGTTAAATACAGGAAAAGCCACTAACTATATTTTTGCTAAAAGTAGGATTTGAAATTATCCCATTTCATGTTTCTTAATGTTTTTCTTCCTCTTGACTAAACCTGGACACTGTTCAGTCAGTGCCATTTGGACAGCAGTGAGACAATATCCTGGAAGGTGCCCACAACTTCTGTTTTAAATATCAGTTTTGAAATAGATACAGAGGTTGATGAAGTAGCCTATTCTTCACAGGACTGTCATTGAATGGAAGAGGTTTAGCAGAGCTCTTTTTGTTCCTAGTAACTACTGTTAGCAAGTTTCAATAAAATACATATATTAATCTCTCCTTTCCTTGTCAGATCAGACAATATTATGATACCAAGTATCATATTACAGTAATAAAGCAGAGAATGTCACAGTGCTGTCAACTAAAGAGACTGCAAAGGCTTACCACAAAAAATACAAGGGAAACTGAAATGACATAAACATAGATTAAATAGTTTGTCATGTAAAGTTTCAGGTGGCATTTAGCAGTCTAGATTCAGCAGACATACATACTTAGAGAATAAAATCATTCTGAATACATTTCAAATCGTGTGGTACATGCTGTCTGGAGCGCAATTCCAGCTTTGAATGTAATGGTACTCAGCAGCTACCTCAAAACCTTATCTACAATGTTCTAAATCTCCAGTGAAGAGTTTACTGAAAATAAAGAGCTAAAGGAGATGTTTAATGTGACAAGATACATGTTAATTTTCTTTTACTAATCCTATATAACCAGAATTTTGACTATTATTTAATGTAAACAACCTACACTTTCCGCAAGAAAGCACTTCCAAACTTTACCAATGTGATCATTACACTTGCTGAAAAATGTGCTGAAAAATATGTACTTTCTTATCTTGGGTTAGCAAAACTAAGTTGTTCAGAAATTGATGAATGGGTCCCACTGGCTAGCACTAGAATTTTGGGATTGAAGGGAACCAGGAAGTTCACTGCAGTTTGAAATAGGAAGGGAATTCACTCAGCAAGCCCAACCCTTCTGCAAAGCAATGACTGGTTGCTGAGGGTGCTTTTCCCCACAGTGGAGCCCGAAGCACAACATAATAATTCTGGATGGCATGCAGACTAAGTCCCTATGTGCAGGCAGATAGGCACTGCTACATACGTGCACAAAGAGTTGTCAGCTTCTCTTTTGTCTAAGGATTTTTAAGGCCAAAGTACAAACAGAAAATGTGCAATACAGGCACATTATTTTGCGAATACTCAGTTTGTGCTTCTTATATTCAGTATGTAATAGTTCTGAAATGTTTATAAATTAGGATTTATATTTAAGAAATGATTACAAAAATATTGAAAAAAATAACTAGAAAACATTTTTTGTCTTACTTTGGGATAAGGCACCCTTATTATTTCATGGATTGCAGCTAGGTTCTTCTGAAAGGATGTAGGTATTTTAAATTGGTAAGTAAATTCTGAGATTATGTTTACTTCTGAGCCATTTGAGCCACTTAACCACTTACAAATAATCAGTGGTTTCCAGTAAAGACCTTCAGTGTGGGACAAAAACAAAAATGGGGTGCTAAGTGGCAATATGACTGTCTTTCTATTGGACAAGATTGTCCTAGCATCTTCTTCCTTTTAATTACTCCTAGGACTAGTAAAGTACCATGCTAATGATGCTGCATAGCTGTCACTATGGAGCTGGCCAAAGAGCTGAAGTCCAGCTGGAATACCATGTAAGTGTTTTTCACCTTTTTTCATTCTGTGGATCCCAACAACGTTCCAGTGAAGGTCTGGGTCTCTGGAAAACACTACAGCCAACAGACTTGCTTTTCATAGCTACCCTGCACAGCTCTTCTTTAAATAAGTCCATGAACATTAAGTATCCATATATCTCAGACAGAAAATCCCAGACAGAAAAAACAGATCGCCTTATTTTCCTGGTGTTAAAGAATTACTAACGCAATGACTTGACCTTTTCATCTTGAAGAGGAGACTAAGACTTAATCATGCACACTTAAAAATATTTTACTACCTTCATTACTTTGGAAAAAAGACAACTTCTGTGTTTGGAAATAAAATAACAGCTAGCTGTTGAGCTTAAAGGAGAGGAAGTTTCCTACATTGATAATAATTGCCTAGGGATTACTTAAGAGTACTAAACATAGCAATGGAAATTAAAGTGACCAAGGAAAACTCTATTATGATGACGTATTTCTAATGAAAACATGGGATGATGAGTGTCTATTTAAAGTTAAAAACTCCAAGTGACAAATTGCTCACAATCAATTATCAGTGTATTCCTAGGAAGATTTTAGTATGCTCTTTTTCATCAAGATGTCTACATTGACAGACTTTTATGACAATTTTGAAGCTACGGTGTGAGCCTAAATGGATACAGAAGGTTATTACATGAATGTCAAATAAGGAAAGACTAGCCTTTTTTTCCTTTTTTTTTTTTTTTTTTAAGTAAAAATCAGAGCACTTGTTCCATATAAACAGGACATCAACCTACAGTACAGTTGGAGAACCACTGCAAAAGCCACTCCATTTACATTAATTATGCTAAAGGAGTAGTGATATTGAGATTGTCAAGTGAAGCACTCACAATTTGGGGAATACTTCTTTTAAAAGAACTACAATTATTGTGCAATGTTTCGTGATTTCAATGTTTCGTGATTTATTATGATGATTTTTGACTGCTTTTTCCCTTCCACACAAAATGGAATGTAATCATCTGGTGAACAACTATTCTAGACTTTTATGATCAGCAAGGAAACTTTTTGCTGCCTAGCACTCAAATTCTACTTTGAAGACAGAATTTCCCAAGAGGTTTACACGGGGAATTTATGAGTCCAGACCTGGAACCCTTCATAAACATTAACACACTTATTTTGACATTATTATCTAATATATCTGTAACATAAATTATGTTATGATGAAGACAGATAATAGTCTGATTAAATTAGTTTGTATTGTGTAAACATACTGAAATTATTTCAAACAGGCATTATGAATACAGGAAATTCAAAGTTAATTAGAAGAAGCTGATAAGTCAGTCAAAGTATAAAAACAGAATTGTTACACCATGTAGCATTAAATGTTTTTCAACGAACATGTGATTAAATAATTTTGCCTGCTCCACTGCTGAGTGAGTACAAACTCAATGGATTAAGAAACATATCATGTTATCCCTGCTATCATGAACATTTCCATTCACCAATATAAAGACTGGAAGATTAATGACACAAAATTATAGCAATTTGTCCGTGGCTACATATGGTTTGTTTGCTTGTTTGTTTAAACAAAGAACCTGTATGTAGCATGTAGCTTCTCACTGACTTCACCTTTGAACTACATCGACTAATTAGACAATAATTGCAAAAAAATTAAGTCAGTCTGGGCAATGATTTAATGTAGATTTCTAATAATAAATGAATAAGGTAATACTGACCACTTCACTCTTTCTTTGTTTTCACTCAGACTACATTATCTTAAGATGGCAAACTTACCTTCCGTGTTGGAAATGGGAGTACTGTCACATTTGCTTTCACACTGCTGCATTGATGGAGGTCTAAGTGTTTCTGGACACTCACTAGATGCTTGTCCGGTATATGAGAGGCACTGTACTGTTCGCATCTGTTGCCCAAGACCACATTGTGCAGAACACTAAAAATAAGACATAAAAAAGTAAAACAACTCAGATTCAACTTTTAATAATAAAGCAAGACAACAGGAGAGCAGTCAGGAACAAATGTGCACATTTGCCTATGTACACACAGGCAATTTTCTAGGTTAATACAGAAAATTATTTTCATAAAATATTTAGGATGTTTCTTTTCTGACAGTATACAAGCATTTGTCTTTCAAAGAAAATAAAACAGTGCAATGTTAGCTTCTTAAACTGCTCAGATTTGAAGTAAGAGAATAAAATTTACTCTATTTCATATATCATGTATGAGGTTAAGTGCATATTTTCAATAGAGAAATCATCTAGTTTAGAACAAAGAGAAGAAAAAAACAAGGACAACAAGAATTCAAATCTGATAACAGAATTTTTCTAGGAACAAAGAGAAGCATCTTTCAAACAAAAATACTTTGTGGTTTCCAAACGTTTTTGAATTTCTGTATCTAAACAGTGGTTTTGAGACTTAGATCAATTTAAGATAAAAATGTATCTGAACAACTAATGTAAAAGAAAAGATGGACTGCATATGAATTATACTGTAATACCACAAACGATTGTTTCCTGATTAGTTAATCTCCTGAAGTGTTTTATTTTCACTACAGGAAAATTTATCAGCAAACTTAGAAAATATCAAGTTATACATGTATCATAATTAATATACACGTATCATAATTTATCATAATTAAGATTTAAAAAAAAAAAAAAAAGCAAAGAAACCCAGTACATCCTATTTAGGAACACTCCATAACTGGCAGCACCATTCAACCTGTGCTGTAACAATTTAGAACCTCAATAATTAAGCATACTTTATACAAAATTATAAAAAATAAAAAAAAATAAAAAATAAAAAACTCAGTTCTTTGGGCTGCTATGTATCTTTCTGTACAGTAAAATACACTAAAATGGCTTTGTATTTCCATGAAGTTTCTCAAATTAAATTCTATATATGTTAAAACTAAACTTGCAACATTGCTGTATTGCAAATTCCCCTTCTATTAAACTTTAGTAAGGACTAGTTCATTTTTAAAGCATGCATATGGAAACTCATGCAGCAGAAACCAGATTATTGTCAACAAATCCTTTATAGTTCAGCCGACAATAATTACTCTGCACCATATTTCAATCTGAAATAAACTGATTGAAGCTTTCGCTTCAGTCATGGGAACCATCCCTTATTCATTTCCAGTAACACATTTATGCTTAGTAGGTGGTAGAGCCTGATACTTAATGAGTAGGAGACTAACAGCAGTAAATGTTTATATGGACTATCTTACCTGTCCCCAGTCTCCAGTCACCCAGCGAGGAGGAGGACATCGACCTAAACTACAGCGGATGCGGACTGGAGGTTTACTTTCCTCTTGGCATTGAGCAGCTGGAAAAGTTTTTAAAAGATCGCTGCTTTTGCACAGAACAATTCGGTGTTTAAATCCTGGACCACACTTTGGCGTGCACTGAAAAAATATTGGTACAAACAAATAATGAAAATTCCAGTAAAAGGTCAGTACACGTTTTAAGAAATAGTATGGAGAAGTTGAAAGATATATTTATGTTCTTACAAGTAAACTATAATTTTCCCAAAATGGTAGTTTTAAAATTATTACAAACATGAACAAGCTGGCTGATGACTGCTTTATTAAGTTAAATCTTTTATAAGTTTAATTTAATAAAAGTACATTTCCTTTGCTATTTATGTGTCTCTATTATTTGCTTTTGTACATGAAAACCTTTAGGTTAGGTTTAAGATATGCACTTTGCTGTAAAGTAAAAAGCACTGCCACATGCATCATTATTATGAAACAAACTTGAGTGTAATTATTTCAGAAACAAAGTAGAACTCAGTTCTACTTTTTTTAACACAAATCTTGTACACGCTAAGCATATGTCTACTAGAAAACTAGGAGAAGGAGGGAAGGAAGAGAAGAAAAATCTGCCTGGCTGAAATGAAGAAAGAATTAAATATTGATGCTAAATAGAGATCAAAAGAGAATGACAATGAATATGTCAGGTCCGCCGTGTCATAATCATAACTTATTTTGGTCCAAATTCTATGGAATATTGCATGTTTTCTGGAAAAAAAAATCAAATAACATGCATAAATCCTTAAAGCAGGAACTGGAAGCAAGTACCCCTTCCTAGCTCAGTGCTTAAAAATTACTTGCATTCAATCTCCTCTTCCTGGCAATGGAGCATTCTGTGAAGCCAACAGGAAAGAGAGAGAAGGCTGGAAGGACCTACCACCATCATTAGGGTAGTCTACAGATTTGTGATCAGTTCACTTTGAGAAACAGCAGGAGACAGAAAGACTTGAACCTCAGAGTTGCAGAGGGTTGTGTTCTGCACTTTGGGTGGTGCATTCTAAAACCTGAAATACTATAAAAACACAAATAGCAAGCTATCACCAGCTGAAAACTCAGATCGTTAGACATGCTGAAAGAATGTCTTCTTAATAGAGGCCTTTGGAGAGGATATGTGGAGAAATATCTAGCATGTGAATCACTGCGTGACTTTGGGAAGAGGTTGGCACTCAGCTTCTCTTATGCATCAAGACAGGCAAAAAGTCGAACTTCCGATAATCAGTTAAATAAATGTCAAAATCCAGTGTGCCTATGGAATTTTATAATCCCAAGAATATAGTAGCAAATAAACAAGAGTTTGAGGATCAGCACTGGAGTTTAGGTGTATCTTTTTTCTAGTCTTGTTTGAAAACATATTTTTAAATCTATGTCTAAACTGCAACTTGAGGAAAATTTTTCAGCTACTTGTACCAAAAAAACTTTTTGGAGTTACTCGTAGTTAAAATTCCACTAAGATGGACTACACCCTGTACCCAGAACTGAAAGCAAAGTAAGGAAACAGGCTGTCTACAATAATACTGAATCACCAAAACTAAAAAGCATCAACAGAAGTTAACACAAATGTATGTCTCCAAAGCATGTGAAAGACAAAATACCCATTCAAAGAAAAACAGAAAATCATGTTCCCCACTATCACACGCCTGTTGAATTTTTGACTCAGCGGAAGTCATGACTAACAGTAATGTGAATGCAAAATAAATTTACTTGTCTCTGATAAGGTTCTTCCCAAGAAATCTTTATTTTTTGCTATTTTATCTAGAAATATATAGAAGTAATTTACAGTGTGAAGAAGAACTCACCTCAACTACTTCAAAGTATTAAATTTTTTAAGTTGATATTACCCAAGAATTATAGAATCATATCACATCCCAAGCTGGAAGGAACCCACAAGGATCATCAAGTCCAACTCCTGGCTCCACACAAGACCACCCCAAAATCAGACCAGATGTCTGAGAGCTTTGTCCAAACACTTCTGGAACTCTGACAGCCTTGCACCCTCTGGGTGCAGAACCATTCCCTAACCCCCAGCCTGACCCTCCCCTGTCCCAGCTCCATGCCGTTCCCTCGGGTCCTGTCGCTGTCCCCAGAGAGCAGAGCTCAGCGCCTGCCCCTCCGCTCCCCTCGTGAGGGAGCTGCAGGCCGCCATGAGGCCTCCCCTCAGCCTGCTCTGCTTGGGGCTGAGCAAACCAAGGGGCCTCAGTCACTCATACATCTTGCCCTCTAGACTCTTCACCATCTTTGTGGCCCTCCTTTAGACACTCCTTTAGACATTCACAAACAGTTTTATGTCTTTCTTATATACCCAAAACTGCACACAGTACTCAAGGTGAGGCCACACTAGCACAGAGCAGAGCAGGACAATCCCTTCCCCTGACCCGACCAGCTAGCAGTGCTGTGCCTGGTGCACCCCAGGGTACAGAGTTGATCCTTTTGCTGCCAGGGCACACTGCTGGATCATGTTCAACTTGTCATCAACCAGAACCCCGAGATCTCTTTCTGTGGGACTGCTCTCCAGCTTCTTGTACCCTAGCCTACACATATAGCCGGGGCAGCCCCATCCCAGGTGCAGAATCTGGCACTTACTCTTGTTAAACTTCATATGGTTGGGGATTGCCCAGCCTCCCTAGTGTGTCAAGCTTTCTCTGCAAGCCCTTTCTACCTTTGGCAGAGTCAACAGCTCCTCCTAATTTAAAGCCATCCACAAACTTCCTAAGTATGCCTTCAAATCTTGCACCCAAGTCAATTATGAACACATGAAAATGATCTGGCCCCAAAAAAGGCAACCTGTGGAAGCCCACTAGTGTCTGGCTGCCAGCTAGATGTAACCCTATTTCCTACAAACACTCTGAGCCCAACCCCCAATAGCCAGTTGTTTTGTCTAGCTGTATGCTGGACATCTTGTCCAGAAGGATACTGTGAGAAACAATATTGAAAATTTGACTGAAATCCAAAATATTACATCTATTAGCTGCAATGATTACACTCTTCTAGACAAGCCACTGTCAGTTTTAATATAGGTGTGGGTATTTTTATAGAAACGCAGTATCATAGAATGCTTTGGGTAGGAAGAGACCATCTAATTCCATGCCCCCCGCCATAGGCAAGGACACCTTTCACTACACCAGGTTGCTCAAAGCCCCATCAAACCTGGCCTGAAACACTTCCAGGGCTCCTGCCCTTCTCTTAAAGATATCAACTAATCTCTATGTTTACAAAATAAATTTGTTTCTCTGTCCTACAAGATAGAAAATTTCTTGTTAATTAATTTATTGTTCATTACCATGTAAAGTAAAAAAAAATGTAACTATACTGATGCTCAACAACTACATTAGTATATGAAAGATTTTAAAAATTTCTTAATTTTACCTAGTATTGCTTATTTTTCATATAAAAGCAAAGCTTTAGACCTTGCATTCCAGAGAAATGTAGCAAAATTTTCCACTGGCTTCAAGGGAAGCACTATTTGACTCTTCTATTTTCACTCTTGTTTTCTGTACAAAAACAGAGGCAGCATTTTCATGCTTCTGTCAGAAAATCATATAAATATATATATATTTGAAGTATATTACTAAAGGGATTTATATATATATTATCTTTCTAGGAACACTGAGCAGAAAAAAAAAGCTTTTTTCCTCATTATATTAAAATGTTATCATCAGGCAAAATTTGTACAAGAAAGAAGTCAGCACTTTTTCACAACCAGATGCTTAGCAGAGCTTTAACCTTTAGATGAGAATATTTGTGTTCAAAATTATAACACATTCCACCTCTATAAAAGGTTGGATGTGAAAGCTCCTATGTTGACATTTTCAACGATGATATAACAGTCAGTAAAGTCTGCAGAAAGCAGCAACAAGGGAATGCTTATATTTGATAGTATTTAGAACATATATGTATGGCTCCATAATTTGTCAAATAGATACCACTACATGTTAGTATTGAGACAATGTCCAAATATTCCAACCAGAAATGAAGTACCATGGTAATGGTCACAAAGAGCTTAAAACTATCAATGCCACAGATATGATGTGCGTTTTCAACTGAACATCCTTTTCTACTCATCCATTCTTTCCTTCTAGCTCCTTCCCCTTCTGCTCCTTCGAAGTCAAATTCATTCTTGACAAGCTGCAATATGCTATATACTTTTTTAGATAAGGACAAGAACCATTTAAAATATTTTCTGCCTTGATTTAAATTCCCTATTTCTTGTGTGAAATGCCAGCCAACAGTGGGGTAAAAAAATACTGTTCCACATGTAGACCAAGACATATTTTAAAATTCACTGTGTCATTTCATGAAGTCCTGCTCTAAACTGAAAAAAGCTTCTGAAATAAATATTTCTTCCTAGAGGTTTCAAGATATACAACTGATAACTTTTTATAGAATCAATTAAAAAATATATATCTGTTATGTTAAAACTGTATAGAACTAGAGACAGATCCAGGTACAATCTGTGAAAGATATCTGTTTTATGATATCAAATCATTTACAAAACCTGGTACAAATAACAGGAGGTTTAGAACCAAAAACCTGTATGATAAAGTACTGAAAACAAAATAAAAGTCAGAAGTTCACACTGTATTTTAAAAAAAAAGAACTTTCTTTACATAGAAGTTCACTAAAATGACAATTAACTCCTCATGAAACAAAGCCAAACAGTTGAAGAGTATAGCATAGTAACACATTTTCTTTTGTTCAAAGAAAAATAATGTACATAATGGAGAAAAAAGTCTACACAAGTAGTTTCTTCATCTGAGAAGAACACATGGAGATTATATAGGCATGAGATCCAGAAAGGAAGGAAATGAACCTCAACACTTTCTATGGTAGCTCACAACACATGAAGATATTACTACTTTTAAGTTCTGCCATAATGTTTAGACTATTATTACTAACAATGAATGAAGACTCCATTATTGGAGGTATCAAAAGCCAGCTGGACATGGTCTGGGGGAACTGATTCTAGGTGCCTCTGCTTGAGCAGGACAGTTGGACAAGATGACCTCCAGAGGTCCCTTCCAATTTCAACTGTTCTATGATTCTGTGAACCTGTATTAAAAAATATGGAAAGAGCTGATCAGTACTACAAGTATGGCCACTCAGAGTAAGGCTGGTAGGCCTCCTTCTTCATGCTTTGAATTTCCAGAGGTTGTAATGATTTTTGGAGATAAAACTACCTGTGGATAGAAGAGATCTGTGCAATCACAAGCACAGTAACCTTCCCGATTGTTTAGAGTGCTTTATAATTTATTTTGAATGAAAGACTGTTTCAAGACAAGCAAGTATACAGGAAACGGGATATAACGAATAATGGGTTTATCATTGATAGATTATTCCAGTTTACTCCAACAATTTTTTTATTTTATTTTTTTTTTTTCAGAAAGAGGAAGCATAAGATTTCTAACCTCTGGCCTCCAGTCAAGTGGTTATCCTCAATGGTGTTTCAGAGATACTATCTGCAAAGACCTTATAGGATCAGTCATGCGACTGGATCTAATTCATATTTCTTCATAGTTTACTTAATGATAGATACTCATGCAACAGTGGTTTAATTTGTTGTGTTACTGAAATTACAGAAATTAGCAGCTAGCACAAGTAACTAACTGACCTTGGTGCTAAAGAGGTATGCTTTAAAGAAAGAACCGGAAACCTTGAGGACAAGAATAACTAAAATGAAGTGAAATTTGACAGTACAAAAAGAACCCTTACAGTACAAAGAGAAACATTAAAAACAAACAAACAAACAAGAATCTCTATTTAAACTGGTAAATCACTAACTGAAATGAAAAGAAAAAAAAAAAAAAAGGAGGATAAAGTTATGGATGTACTAACAGAATGTAAGATAGCTTAACTAATCATTATGTGATGTTTGTGGAACAGAAAAAGGTATACCAATACACCATATGTTATAGTTATTTTCAGTAGAGGCAGGAAACAAAATAACAAGGCACATACAAAATCGCCTTTGGGGTAATATGTAGAAATACATATAGACTTCAAACTGAAACATGAAAGCACAATGTGATCAGGGTAAATTCCTTTTTGATGAATAATAGCTGGAAAAGAAGTAGGGTTTGTTTCAAAACAAAGGGTTTGTTTCAATAACAAAAGCAAACGTACAAACTGGTATGGAATTGGAACATTTCTTGCAATTCAAAAAGTGAAATTCAGGAATAATTTTCCAAGAAGCAGTATGACAGCTCCAAATTAATTATTTTTAAAACACTGTTTAATCCATTTATCAGAATAATTATATTATATTGCTGCATTTGACAGCAGGGCCATAGACAGGAAAACCTTACTTGTAAGTACTACAAAGGCTACATTGAGATAAAAAGAGAGGTGATATAAGAGTCCAGGACAGATGGATCTGAAAAAATATGGAGCCATTTTTGCATTGTGATTTGCATGTGATGGAGTACCACTCAAATATATCACTGAACCAATCTGTCTTCTTTCAGCTGCACTGGTTAACATCCTTCAGGTTTAATACTTGAATCACTATAAGGACTTATGCTGAAACAGAAATCACCGTATTGAACAAAAGATGCTTTCTTCAGTTAAGAGAATACTAATTTTCAGGTCTGCCTCTTAGGGCATGTTGCTAAAAAAGGTGATGCTTTACATGAGCATGGCTACTTCAGAAAAAAAAAATCTTGCAGTTTACTCTGGATTTTGATAGTATAATCCCATCAACTCTTCTCTCCGGCTATTTTCCCATTCAAGAAACAATGGAAATGCAAATTGACTTTTTCTTTAAGATCTGATACTGAAAGCTTATCTAGTTTTTATTTTTTTTTATTACTTTACTATTCTATTTCATATTTTACTATTTTTCTATTATGATTAATAGCAACAGGTCATAATCGTTTGACAAAATAACAGAACTGCCAACACAGAAGAAAAGAAGAAAGAAATATGAATGACAAAGACTGCTTCAATAATCCAAATCATTCAGGTTTTGAATTTTTCATTAATAATTTACATTTTGAGCAGCAGTAGGAAATGTACCAATATTCAGTGGTCAGAGTTCTTGTCTTAATGACTTTACATAGCAAAATTTCCTTACTTCTGACCAGTCCAAAGCGACCCACTGTGGGGGACAGGACTGATTGTTACAGGGCTCTTTTTCAATAGGCCGGTGTGTTAAGCAGTTGGTATTGTCCAGTGTCTCTTCCTCAGAAGGTCCAATCTTTCTGATGCAGAGAACTGTTCGTGAACGCATTCCTCCATCACAGGTCTTACTGCATTCTGACCAATCCCCTATAAACCATCTGGACAGAAAACGTTAGGAAATTCTATTAACACGTCAGAAATTGGTAAGATAATTGAACAAACCCATAATCCAAATAGTTTAAATTACTAAAACTAAATCACTGTTAACAATACATCTATTCAGAGTGAAATAAAGTAGAAACTTAGGTTCTTTTCACTTAACTTTTTAATTTATGCCTTACTGCAATCATATCTTCCAATAATAATACTACTTCATATTTTTCTAGAGCTGCAATTTCCAACCTAGACTACAGTAGTTAGAAAGGACAGTTGATACTGACAAAACTTCAGTTACTCAAGCAGATTTGCACTGGACTTGCATGACATTACCCATCTGAAAGTGGTTTGCAATTGCAAATGTTTGGGAACCACTGCAGTAGGTTAAAAAATATGTTATAAGCCTAGGTGTTTGCCTTTCTCATATCATTACAACAAAATGAAATTTCATCTCAGAATCAGTCTGAGAGTTGAATGCTATAGCATGTTGTCAACATGCCAAAAATGCCAGGTATGTCAGTTCCTGGATGTATACTTGGAGTGGCCTTGTAAGATGTCATTGTCTGAAGCCTCAGCCAAAAGTATTTGCTGCTGCACTTTGTGTTACTGAATGTATTCTATTATGAACCTGAATCAATGAAACAATTTTTCTTCTGCTAATTTTGAGCCCAGTAAGACAGAGTGATTCAAACATATGCTATATTCTGTCATTATCCCAGTGAAAGAGAATTAATTTGTGATTCTCAACAAACTTATGCTTTTACAATGCCAGGGAGAATTAGAAGGTCTTCAGAGCTTTGGAGAGGCTGTATTGTTAATTATTAGTTGATACTATGATTTGCTCAAGAGTATTCTCAGATACCTTTTATGTTTATACTCTGTCACAACAGAGTGCTATTCACCTTTTAGGAAAAGAACTATGAAACAGCCCAAAAGATCCAGAGATAGTCCTGTATCCTTTCTTAAAATCTGGAATTTTAGGCATCACTTATTGCAATGTGAACAAACATAGTCTTTGCTGTTGTTCAGAAGCCTCAAACATAATATAACTGGCATTCACTATGTGGAGTAACATAGGTCTTTTCATTTTCATAGTTCTTGATAATCACAAGAAGAAAATCAGAATTGTATTAATTAAGAACAGGAAATATCTGGCCACTCTGTTTAAAGAGTAAGCCTTACCGACTGATAGATTTTCCAGCCAAAATGATCAAACTTCTCAGGGCAACTATCTCAAAAGACAACCTCTTTGAACAACCTCTTTCTAGAATACTTGCAAAGTTAAGGAATCAAGAATACTTTCTTAGGAGTTTGGCACTTTGTATTCACCCTGTGGGGACCATCAGGGTGAAGACAGATATGGGATCAGCTGTTCTGACATACACAAGTATATGCTTATATATGACTTACTACCCACTTTCTGAACATTGCTGAGTTGGTTTTTACCATGTTCACTGATTTCCCTGCTGTACTGAATGTATAATCCAGAATCATCCTGCTTTGTGGTTTCTTTTCTTTTTTGTTTGTTTTTGAACTGACATTTAAAGAACAAACCAATAACAAAAAAATGTATGTCAGAGTAACTATATTATCACAATTTTGGACATGCTAATTTTTGAACTATTAAATCACACAAAGGAACGGAAAGGGATTTGTTTGGTAAAAAGGAACTGACAAAACATGACCACTTCCCAAGTTCTGTTTTCAGGTACATGGTGTGAGAGTTCAGTTAGTGCACTTACAGCCACACTAAACAGTATTATACAAGCAGCATACGTGTAGGATAAGCACATATTTACAGATAAACAGTGGGGACATACAGTTTGTAACAGACATATAGAAGAGGCCACAGTATTTCCTTATTTTGTGATATCTACACTAATCAGCATTAATGATTTTCACACCCAGTTAAACTGTATGTACAAAATATCACTGAACTTAAGCTAACCAGAGCTTGAGAATGAACAAGGCCTGATACAACAATACAATACTGTACCTCTAATTTTTTATCTCAGAAAGGAACTCTTGTGCAAATGCTGAAATTATTTTCCAGTGCAAAATATCACAGCTGTTTCTAAACAGTTTTTGTAGTAAGATTAAGCTATGCTATAGGTTCTTGCCAAATTTTATTTTTGAACAAAAGAGCTGCTGTGTTTTTAATTATCTTTTCAATATATAGCAAACAGATATCCTTAAATATAAAACAAAATAGACTTAACCAAGTACGCACCTAATCCTAAAAGCACACAGTATTACTGTATAATGCTGAGAATCCTGAAGAAGACAAAGTTGTTTGATGTAACTATTACCAGTAATGGTTTGTCTATTAAGCAGTTTCTAGGTTTACCATTTCCAATCTGAACACTTCAACCCAAATTTTAAAGTCAAATACCCAAAAATACAGTAAACATTTAGTATAATGGGAAGGTAAGTCTCCCCTCACCTCCAGATTCTTCTGTCATTAGTTTAAGAATGTTCTCCAGTTCTGTTCTGAGCACTAGGAACCACACCTTACACCTCCACCTTCAGAAACTGTTTGCCAGTATCTTTTTACTTACAGTGTCTGTGTTGCTTTGTGTAGTTTGAATGCCAGTTTCTCAGTCAGATCAGACCTCTTCTAGGATGAATTATGTTTCTTTCACAACTGATTCGAGAGGAACTAGAAACCATAACCAAAACCCCGAAACAAATAGCATCTCTAGTAGGACAGATCTCTAATGCTAGATCAGAATTTTAAGCATACTTGGTCAATAGGATTTATTATATATTACAACGGCTTTTCTATCTATGCAAAACAGATCCATCTTAGTGATAACTGACTTACTCAGGTGGGCAAGGCTCAGTGTTGCAGGCTCTTTGGTTTTCTGGAGGCTTACTGTCAGGGTCACAGTAATTGTTTTGTACAACGGAGTTGTCATCCAGTCTTTTACACACCACCTCTTGTTTCTGCACACCTTAGGATGGAATTAAACACCATTAATTAATCATTCTTACTCTTCTGCTTGTTGAATAAAAGTGTATTTCACCTGTTGATTATTAATCCTGCTATCCCTCTTTAACTGGTTGAATGCTTCAAGGATGTGAATTCCAATTGACTAAATGCCCCTGACCACACAAAATCTTTCATTTTCTTTTAATTTTAGGCCACCCCACTGAGAGGATCTTAAATTGCTGTTGTGTTCTAAAACAAAGGGAATATATTTATAGATTTACTAACAGATTGTTTTTATTTGTGTATTGCAAAAAACAAACAAACAAACAACCTCCATTTCCATCTAACCTCCCATCTTGGTAAAAGACACTGATTTCCAAAGAAAATATCACCAAATAGAATGTGGTCACCCTTCACTGCAGAATTATTATGTGCTCTGGTTTAAAATAAGACAGCAATACTGGAATACAGTGTTGCAATTTTATATGTGTCGTCCTATAAACATTTTCTTCATTAAAATAATAGAAGTATTATTCATTCTGAAAGATTAAGTTTGTCTTTGTGAATGCTCATTTTGCCTGTCACTCCCAGCTCCTCTCTCATTATGTTAACCATCAACAGGCTGTTCAGAATTGATTATTGCTCCAAAACATAATGGCATACCATTGTCAAGACAGCATTGCAAGGTAACACTTTAGGCAGATTTTCTACTTTTTATAAAACAGAATCTAAAGAAAGCCATTAAAGAACCATTGATATATGATAACAATGCAGCTCCAAGCATTGCTGAAAACAGTGGTACATGTGGCCTTCTCTCTGTTTTTAGAACAAGCTTTAGGTTTGCTAGCATAATACAACTGTGGATCTGCAATTCATATTCATTTCTTACTGAACACAAGTGGTCATAGTACTGAAATAACAGGATTATTTGTACAATACAAATTGAAAAAAAGCCCTAAAACATTCTTAAAAACAGAAGCAATTACTTAACTTTTTCCAAAATCTGAGATGCATACAAATACAAATGCATTAAAACATCCTGGCTTCAAATATGTGCCAACTTACTTTACAGCCTTGTCTCTTTTTAAGACAAGCATTTTATAGGAGATAGACATGTACAGTAATAAGATTAATTACACAAATGTGGTTTTCAGACACTAAACAGCCCACTTACCTTTCAATTGTTTCTTTTGTTATCCATTATGGACAAGAACCAAATCTTTGGTTCCTAAGATTAGACCTATATGGAACTTAGGTATTTATTTCCAAGTAAATCAAGCCTAACCTGGAGATGCCTGAAGTTTGGCTAATAAAGCATACTGCTTGGCTACAAACAGAAGCGTCCCAGTCTAAGCACAGAAGCATTGTCTCTTTGACGTTACGAGACATACAGGATGTGAGACATATGTCTCTCTGACGTTATGCACAAAGAACGTGGAGAAGAGAAACCTCATTTTTCACTATAGTCTTGAAGATGGCATGTACTCTTTCATGAAGCCGCAGATCCAGGAGCAGTAAGTTTGATCATACAGTACTTCTGTGACTAGTTAATTTAGTCAGCTACATGGCAAGTCTGCAGTTTCTAACTCGTGGGTTATTCCTGTTGTTGTCCAATTACAGTCTAATGTAAAATGTAGAAACCATCTTGAGAGCAAGACCTGCCAGTGCTAGATGAATGTCTTCTTGCCACTGGACCCATGAGTCTTGCATCCCTGGCTACACCATGACCTGGAATACTTGTTTAAAAAGTCCTCATTTTCCCTACCTTTTTAGATTTTTTGACTATTCTTTGGCACACAGCTAGAGTACTTTTCTGGAGATGTAGTCCCAGTTGAAATCTCTTCATTCTGAAACTGGGAATTGCTATTTAATAGGCAACTGTCGTTGCATCCTGAAAAATATATTTACTACCACTTACACAAAAACAGAGTCTTGTTAATCCAAAATAGAATCACAGAATTTCTAGGTTGAAAGAGACCTCAAGATCATCGAGTCCAACCTCTGACCTAACGCTAACAGTCCCCACTAAACCATATCCCTAAGCTCTACATCTAAATGTCTTTTAAAGACCTCCAGGGATGGTGACTCCACCACTTCCCTGGGCAGACTGTTCCAGTGTCCAACAACCCTTTCGGTAAAGAAGTTCTTCCTAACATCCAACCTAAACCTCCCCTGGCGCAACTTAAGCCCATTCCCCCTCGTCCTGTCACCAGGCACGTGGGAGAACAGGCCAACCCCCACCTCGCTACAGCCTCCTTTAAGGTATCTGTAGAGAGCAATAAGGTCGCCCCTGAGCCTCCTCTTCTCCAGGCTGAACAAGCCCAGCTCCCTCAGCCGCTCCTCGTAGGACTTGTTCTCCAGGCCCCTCACCAGCTTCGTCGCCCTTCTCTGCACCCGCTCAAGCACCTCGATGTCCTTCTTGTAGCGAGGGGCCCAAAACTGAACACAGTACTCGAGGTGCAGCCTCACCAGAGCCGAGTACAGGGGGACGATCACCTCCCTAGCCCTGCTGGCCACACTGTTTCTGATACAAGCCAGGATGCTGTTGGCCTTCTTGGCCACCTGAGCACACTGCTGGCTCATATTCAGCCGACTATCCACCATCACTCCCAGGTCCTTCTCTGCCTGGCAGCTCTCCAACCACTCATCTCCCAGCCTGTAGCTCTGCTTGGGGTTATTGCGCCCCAGGTGCAGGACCCGGCACTTGGCCTTGTTGAACTTCATGCAGTTGACCTCAGCCCACCAGTGCAGCCTATCCAGATCCTCCTGCAGAGCTTTCCTACCTTCGAGCAGATCAACACATGTGCATAGCTTGGTGTCATCTGCAAACTTACTGAGGGTGCACTCAATGCCCTCGACCAGATCATCGATGAAGATATTAAAGAGGACCGGCCCCAGCACCGAGCCCTGGGGGACGCCACTAGTGACTGGCCTCCAACTGAACTTGACTCCATTTACCACAACTCTTTGGGCCCGGCTATCCAGCCAGTTTCTAACCCAATGAAGCGTGCGCCAGTTCAAGTCAAAACACTCTCATGAGAACCTTGCAGTCTGGATCCTAAGCACAGAAAAATGTGTGGCCTCAACATAAATGTTCCTGACCAACAGGAGAGGAGTTAGACTCGTCACTAAACATCTCACTTCTAATGCACTGCCTGTTTAGCAGGTGATAACTTTGAGCGTCAGCTCTCAAAAGCACATGCCACCTTGTCTCACTTCAAAATTATTAACCATACTGAGACCAAAGGTGCCTGCCTAATAATGGAGTCTTCACTCTACTGCAGTCCCTGAATCCAGAGCCCCAGCTTTACTGCTGGGGGAAAGAGATGTCCTTTTTGATTATATCTACTCATAACTTTCCCAAAGTAGGCCCTCTCAATCAGGTTACAAATGTTAGACATCTCAGGTTATCCATAAATATCATGATCATTTGAAAGAAAGCTTTATTTATGAAAAAGATATTAATATGAGATATATGTCTGTCCTGGTTTTAGCTGGGATTTAGTTTTCTTCGTGGTAGCTGGCATGGTACTGTGTTTTGGATTTAGGATAAGAATAACGCTGATAACACACCAATGTTTTAATTGTTGTATAGCAATGCTTACACTGAGACAAAGATGTTTCAGCTTCTTGTGCTGCCCTGCCAGTGAGGAGGCTGGGGGTGCACAAGGAGCTGGGAGGAGACACGGCCAGAACAGCTGGCCCAGGCTGACCAGAGAGGTATCCCGTAACATATGGGGTCATGGTGAACAATGAAGTGAGAGTGTTGGCTGGGGTGGGGGCTGCTTCTCAGGGTCTGGCTGGGCATCAGTCAGCGGGTGGTAAGAAACTGCATTGTGCATCACTTGCTTTGTCTATTCCTTTATCATAATTATTATCATTATTTTACATTCATTTTCTGTTCTGATAAAGACTGCCTTTATCTCTGCTGATGAGTTTTACCTTTTTATCCTGATTTTCTACCCCATCACAATGTGGGATGGGGAGGGGAGAGGTGAGGCAGGGAAGAGGGGTGAGCAAATGGCTGTGTGGTGCTTAGCTGCCTGCCAGTTAAGCCACAACAGTGTCTTACAGGTCAGCCACGTAAACCAATTACCTGGCTTGTCTCATTTTTCCTTCTTTCTACACGTATCTGGATGCCACGCTACTAGACAACTGTGGATACCATTACATAGTGCATAAAGTTGACAGACTGTTTTCCAATAGTATCTTACAAGCACAAATCTACATGAACAAAATAAAGAGAAAATAACAATTTCTGCAAGTTTTCAACCTGCACTACTTTTCAATTTAGGTGCTGTACATATTAGGAAAGTTCTATTTTGCTAGATAGTTAGTCCATTTGGAGTACTCAAAAGTGCATGGGAGGCACTAAAGGTCCTCCTGAAGGACATGCCTCCCCACAGCTGCCAACTGTGTTAACACACACATTTCAGACAATCATCCATCAGGTATCAAAGATATTTACAATTCACTCAGAGACGTTACACCATAGCATTCTCAGCAGATAATACTTTAATTACAAGAAAGGGTTAAATTCAATCAGATCTTATGTTATTAATTAAATAAGCTTAGCACACGGCAAGATACAAATAGAAATAATTCCCTTCTGTATTTCTGAGAACCACTCTAAGTAATTCCTTTCATAAACTGCTCAAGCTCTGCCTTAAACCCACACGTACTATCTTCTCTGAAATTCACACCTTTGATACTACACTCTGATTTTCATTCTAGATGCATTAACAGCCAGTTAATACAAACCATGCCCAGTACTCCACAGAGATTTTACTAGTGCCTTATCCAGTGATTATAACTACAACATAATATACTGATCTTCCCCATATGTCTTCTAGCACTGCATTATCAACCAATTTCATCAGAGCTTTCATTCTTATTTATGCTACCATCAGAACAAGAAAAACTGAAATCTGATGACAAGTCTTTAAGATGCCCATGAGGTTCAATGCCACGTGGCCCAGTACTTCACATTTTTAAGAGTGCCTCTTGTGTACTAATCTTTTCTAATTCTTTATTAGGTGTAGGTGACAAGAAAAGCCTTACAGAAGTCTACATAAATGGAATTTCTACATTTCCTTAGTCTACAAAATAATTTGTCTATTACAATAGATACAACTAGTCAAGCAAGACCCATCACATCACACTTAACCCCTTTTCTCACCAATTTCTATCTGTGATAGTCTATCATTGTGCTTAGTTTTCAATAAAATAAACCAAAACAAAACCAGCCATGTAATTTATTGAACATTGGTCAGGTAGCATATCACTCAAAAAACAGCATTCACCCCTATTCTTAAGAATTCTTAATCCATGCCATGCAGATATGTTAATTCAGCTTTAAAATGTTCTGCACCATCTTGCCACACAGTATATAATTTGTGATACAAGAAACATAGGTATGGATTAAGGAAACTGTCTAATTGGTGTTATTTAAAATAGTATCTCATAAAAACAAATAAGATTCTAAATTCAAAACAACAGGAAGAAATGGAAAAGCCTGGAATGCAATTTTTACCCAGACAACAGCTACAACTTATTTAAGCCTTGAGGAACTTGAAAAAAAAAAATTAAATTATCAACTCTATGAGTATATGGTCTCTCTCTAAATAATCTAAATATTAACTCTATGAGTATATGGTCTCTCTCTAAATAATCTAAATAATCTAAAAAGCATAGCTAAACAAGTTCATTGAAACTCTTGGGGGAATAATTACAAGTGGTTAGACAGAAACACGCTGCTTTCAAATCTACAGATTTATAGTTTATAATAAAAAACATAAAATGTCCTCATAACTGGTCAATGCAATTCTAATAGAAAACAAAACTCCAGTGGTTTAGTGACCACATTCTCCAGAGAATTGAGATGTTTTGCAGATTTCAATTCACAAATAGTCTGCATGACTTTCAGCAGCCAAATTTTAAATTACATGGAGCACATTTTATTCTTAAATTAAAATTGCAGGCATGTAAATGCTGTATCTATTTTTAAAAGCAATCCCCCAAAATTGTGGTTTGCGATTGCAACAGTTAATTATAAAGATGCCAGTACATAGTGAAGCTTGCATCACAAAAACTAGTGCATGCTGGTTAACCCAGACATATTTTCTGAGCTCACTCATCAGATCACAAGATGTTCATCACAGAGCCAAACTTACATTTTCCTTGATGAGGACAAGTATATTTTATTTGTCCAAAGACATAATTCATCTGAGGGCATGAAAAAAAAAAAAAAAAAAAAAAAATGAAAACACAGTAGGCACCATTCTGTAACAGTGATCACCAGCAAAGGAAACTGGGCAGCAGTAAGTTTACTTATAATAACATACTGACTGAACATTTAATTAAAAAAATACAAGTATGTGAGATATTTAACTCATCTGGAGTTGAACTTTCATAGAATAAACAACATCAAAATCAATGCTTAGGGTACCACTAAACTCCAGATAATAAATGCTGTCATTTGTTGCCATTTACCGATAAGCTTTCAATTAGTATGGAATAATAAATAAAATAAAATAAAATAAAATAAAATAAAATAAAATAAAATAAAATAAAATAAAATAAAATAAAATAAAATAAAATAAAATAAAATAAAATAAAATAAAATAAAATAAAATAAAATATGCACTTACTGTGGCTTATTATTAATTTACACAAAATAAAAAAATATATGGAATGATATTTTTCCCTTCATTTGCTGGATTTTTTAAACACCACCACTAGCAGTACATTTTCTTGTTAAGAATACTTACGGATCTGGACAAAGTCACAGACTTGCACTTAAAAAGCTACAAGTTACTATATAACGAAAGACAGGCAGAAGTGTAAATAAACTACAATTCCATTGTAGCTCATTTTTCTTCTCCTTCCAGCCCTCATTTTATTTGCTCCTTCTGTGTATTCTAGCTTTCCCTTTCCCAGATTTTCTTGTAAATAGTTAAATAAACATTTCCTTAAAAAGATCTTTTGTTGCTGTCTTCAGATTTTTCTGAATTCCAGGGACCTGTTCATCCATCCATCCATCCTTTCTAAATTACCTGTGCTCTCTCCTGTTCCACTCATTTCTGTGCAGATAAACTTGAGCTGTACCTTTTGGTATTCTCTGACGATGTTTTTGTAGTCTTGTAGCTTACAGAGGCCCTTGCACTATGGTAAACAGATAGCTGAAACAGAAAAAAAAAAAAACTGCAAGCTAATAAAAGCTAAAAAAACTGCAAGCTAAAGCTAATAAATGCAACAGCTAGCACTGGGGCTTGGTAATACTGTTTCTCTCACTGAACATGTCCATTATGCAACCTGAAAAGATTGCATCTTAACCTATAAAGGCTTTGGCTTTCAAGCAGGGCAACTTGATATGTGCTAAATAAAACACTTTATGAGATGAAGCTTTGGTAAAGCTTGAGGGGAAAATTTAATTTCTATCAGCTAAAGAAAGACTTGTACAAGATAATATAAGTTCCTTTTGAAAACTTTTGACTTGGAGTAGAAGTGTAATTTCAGGGAAAAGGGGAAATTAATACGGAGAATTCGTGTAGTTCACTTCTACATAACGTTCCGAAGGAGGAAGAACGAGATGAGGCAGTAGAAACTTGTATTTAAAAAAGAAGTTTTTCAATACAGAAAATAATCATCCTAGTGTACAAAAAGAAAAGTTGCAATCCTGGATTCCCAAGAACATACACTAAGAGGCAGATAATAAAAATGAATGAAATTGTATTCTCAACCTACATCTGAGTACCTGAATCCAGAAAAGAGTTGTCTGCTACTGGGTGAGGCTTTAAGGTAAATCTGGTAAATCTGAAGAACCTGCATTTGGAAAAACTAAAAAAATAGCAAAATAAATCTCAGATTTTGGAGAAATGATTTCTGTGTAGTTTATTGTACAGAATATGATGCTCACTTGTAGAGCATCTATGGAATATTCTGTTCTTTTATCTTATAACATGAATGACACTACTAAATACACCGTTTACAATCTCTCATGAAAGATTGACTTTTTTGTCTTTTACATGCAATCTAAGCATTTAACTACTTTCTTCGCAAGTTAATTTATCTTCTAGACTTCTCTATAAAGAATAGAGGGGGCATGGAGATAAAGACTCTACTGTGGAAAGAATCCATTGATATCAGGTGTTCAGATAAGTTTTCAAAATACTTTGTTTTACACGCACCTCATGTAATGAACTTCATGGCATGCTTCATACATACAGACAGATTTCCAGATAGTGGTGAACTGCTAATTAGCAAGGGTGTAATGTGCACTGTGAGTGCTCCGTATCACACAAAACCAGACAAGCAAGGCAGGAATGAAATCCAGAGTTCCAGCACAGCATTTAGCTGTCATAAGCATAAAAACCTCCTCCTTCTTCCTGCAATTCCTTTTACAGCATAGTCTTGCTATTCTGCAAAACTGAAACAGGTCTGAGAACAGAGGTCCTGTATTAAAAGTTTAAATGCCTTAACTATTCAGAAGTGACTCATCAGCACAAGATGAACGTAAGATGGTTCCATTGTCCAATGGAACAAACAGCATGCTACCATTTAATTACAGATTGTAGGTTCATACACAGACAGACAGGTATTTAAGCCACTAAATAGGACAGAATCAATTGCTTCTCGGCTTGCCCCTTGACTGCTCCAGTAATTCGTCTCCAAGACAGATCTACAAGAAGCTCTAGGAATCTCTGAATGCAGGGGATTGCTCTCAAAAGGCTATAAATAAGAGACATCACAAGCCTAGACACTTCTGCAAGATACAAAACTCCAGAACAATTTACTGGTGCTGCCAAAATCCAGCTCTTGCCTTTTTGTTAGATACTCTGAATAACAAAACATATACCAAGTAATAACTATGTCTTCAGAGTCCCAGACTTGGCCAAATGCTGTGTAATGCAGATACAGTCAGTCATATCTAGGGGGAGCTATACCTAAGTACAGTGGAGTGGAACCATGATAGTCTGTGACACAGCTTCAGGATCAGAGAATGGTCCCTGCTCAACTGGTCCATGTTTCTAGAGCAACCACAGAAAACAATTTAAGATTTCATAGTCATCCTTCCTTCCATAATTTCCTGGCTTCTAAATACATGCAAATTTGACATTCTTTTAAGACAGCTTTTTTAAGCATAACATATGTCTAGACAAAAAAAAAAAAACAAACAAAAACATTAGAATACAGACATTCAGAGATGCATAGCAGCTAAATGTGTTGATAAGAATTTAGGTTTGCCTACAGCTTTGATATAAAGCCTATGCTTTGACATAAAAGTGTATCTGGCTCTACTTCATCATAAGCTTTCCTGGATAAAGAAGGAATATCATATGATTATCAAATCTTTAATGTCTTTCCACTACAGTTCAGCAACACCAACTGTTGTAAGAGGCAGGAAAATGTAGATACCTTTAACCTGTTCACAGTCTGTCCCAAAGTCACTATATAAAATTCTCTTTAATTTTATTAAAAAATAATTAAAAAAAAAACCTTCCATACTAATATTCCTCACATATACTCACTGTCTTTTTTTATTTTGCTTTTAGTAATAAATTATATTCAATTCTGAGTATTTTGTTGTCCTTTGATATAGAGGAAAACTTCTCTTCTAAAGGTAAATTGCGATAATGGACTTCATAATGAATCCTACAGAAATAAACAAAGTAATCTAGTGGTTTCATTTCTGAGTTTTCTCATGCTTCTTATTTATATTAGCTAGCTTTTCCAGTTATGTTCTCTGTCTCTACAATCTTTTGTCTCCCTTTTCTTTTTCCACTACTCAGATCCTTTCTAGAATTGTGTCTTCTTTTGGTACATGGCAGAAGGTGTTTCATAAACTGGGGAGTATAGTATTCTATTGGTATTCACATGGTTAAATCAAATAGTTTTAAAATTTGACTTATAGCTACAATGAAACAGATTCCCTAAGCAGAAGTCTCAGTGAAAATAAGTGATCATAATATATCATTATGCTAAGCTAAACGAGAGAAATGTCTCTGGTTTGAACACTGTAAGCTACTGAAGAAAACCCTTCCAAAGAAAGTTTCAGATGATTAATAAATGTATAGGGTTATCAGAGATTCACATATATTTCCTTAAAACATAATTATGTCAAACTGTTTTTATCTAAACAAATGCCTACTTCTTCAGAGCCAATTATTTTTTTCCTTTGTATACTTTGGAATCTCTGAAATGACAATGACTTAGGTGATGGAAGATCTGTATAATCTTGTCACTGTCTAAATCAATGGAAGCTTTCCTGTGACTTCAAAAGAATTGTTAATCATAGAATTGTAGAATACCCTGAGTTGGAACAGACCCACAAGGATCAAGTCCAGCTCCACAGAACCATCAAAAGAACACACCATATGTTCAAACCAAAAGGATCGTTAACCCATTGTTATCATCAAAATAGGATTTCACAGTACCTGTAAGTTTCTGATACTTGGAACCTTCTTTTACTCTAAGAAAAGCACTTTCAGTCTATGTCCTTCACTTCTACATCTTTAAAACCTTTCTTTTCCTACCAGACTCACCAATATTAAAATATTAATTAAAAGAGCAACCTATCACCCACTTGATTAAAGGAATACTACAAATGAACAATAAAGTATTGGAGAAATTAGCCAAACTCCTCTATTTTGTTTCAAGACTTTCTGTTTAGATGTACAGAACAGAATTTGTACTATCCTTTGCATCTTACCTATAGCTAAGCAAACTGCTGTATTTAAACTGCAAACAACTAGTAACAGCCACAGCAGGATCCACCAGAGATAAATCAAGATGATTCCAAACATGAATACCTCCAGTAGCCAGAAAGGAAAGGAAAAGGACAAATATTTGGTCCACAGATTCGTTAAAATAAATAAATAATTCTTCCTCTTGCTACAGTCAGTGCACAGTGCTTCAGAAAACTGAAATTCTTTCATCAATTTACAGCTCTCTCCCATTTCTTCTGAAATTGAGATATGTTGGGGATGATGCATTCAGTCTCCAGAGAGAAGATAGATACTGTTCACACAGCACTTCTACTCACCAGTCCATGCAGCAGCAATGGTGTTGGCTTTGAAGAAAGCCAACTGTCCTGCTCTCCCAGCCAGAGGTAAAGAATTGCATTGGTGGCCACTAGAGGGAGGATTAGGAATATAGTAAATTGTGGGCAAAAGGCACCCATGATGAATCACGTGGGACAACCTACAAATCCCCCATCGCTGCCAATAGGCAACAATCACAGACACTGCTATGGGCTGGGAAGTATAATCCAATTGCTATCACCTCCTACAGAGACTACCAGTATGTAACCTAAACTTTGGTGGCTGGAGGGTGGAAAGGCTGACTCGGATATATGAAGAATACCTACAAACACACACACGGACATATCTCTTTATTTATAGTTGCCTTATTTCCCTTTGGCTTATTAATTTCCTTACTTAAAACTTCTGGTGTCCTTTATCAAGAAAGCTCCTGTGAAAAGCAAACATCCCAGCTTCAAGAGAATCTCAGAAGAAGCCTCAGAAGAGACACACTGTGCCAAGATACACTGTATTTAACAAGAAGATCTGAACACATTAAATGTACTTGAAAACAGCAAAATCCAATATGATAAAATAAATGTTCTTTTTCTAAGTTAAGCTTTGAAGTATGTCTGAAAGAAACGTTTTCAATTAGTTACCTACATATTTATGTAATAAAGTGTATCTTGCAATTCAGTTTACCCTGTAACTTGACTGCCTGGTGTCTTACCTCCAGCACAAGTGGCAGAACATTCTGACCAAGGCAGATGATTCCACGCAAAGCCAACTTCATTGTCTCCACTGCCAGTGCGAGAGATGGGAACATTGAATTTATACCTTATACCCAAATTTTGTTCCTGTAGCAGAATCTGTAGTTGAAAACAACTGGTTATACCATTAAAACAGGCAAGCAGAGGGCAACTACAGTGACATTAATCTAGGTATGTGTTATGTCTTGTGGAAGGGGAAAAAGTAATAAAGGAAGCCACAGTAGTTATGTACGGTATTTCCAAGTGAATCTGAACTGACTTATAAGATGCAGATGCATACAAACAAAAAGTATTATTGCATTAAGGTGATGAGCCACCTTTTGCCATTGACACCACAACTTCACAACTTTTGTCACTTCTTTATTTTTGACATAAAAGTTCTAAAAAGCCAGTCTTCATAAATTAATGTATTAATTAATGGAAATTAATTTGGTAACTGAATCATTACTCGGGGTCAAAGTAGGTTACAGACGTTACTACGCAAACATGCAGCAATTCTCACTGAAATCTTGTAAAGAGCTACCCATGTAGTAGTTATGAACCGAGCCCTGCCCTTGTTTAATACTTCTAGTAATTAATAATAGTAAAAATAGTAACACAGAAACAGACTGTTGCTGAGGTTACTGTTTTCCCGTAATGCATTAGCTAGCAGCATTAAACTAATGGAATCACAGCAGTGGTTCCTTTAAAGGAATATCAAAACTATCACTACAGCTGCACCACTGTAGGTGATATAGATGGAAGTGCAACAATCACCATGTGCTTTATCTACCATGACTGTTGAAATGCAGTGCACTTCCACATACCACCTGCTGAACACTAGGGTCTGATTATCTACCAAACTTTTTTTTTTTTTTTTGCGTCAGGTGCAGCATCTGACATATCTAAGAGCTATTTCTCAACTCCTTCTACATTCTATTGTATTTTGTAAAAGTATATTTACCTAACTATTAGCCAAAAGAGATTCAGTACAAAACTCATAGAGACTGACCAAATGAGAAAAGGCGCTATAATCTTTATGAAACTCATTCTATATGAACTCCCCAGTTTATCCACAGCTACAGTAAAACAAACAAAGAAAAAACGGGATTCAAACACTTAAGAACACTGACTAAAATGTAATTATCCAGGCAACAATCATTCTATACAGAAAAATATCCTGTCTGGCTCAAGCAATCCCTAAACTGCAAAACTGGCAGCTGATAGAATATACTGATCAAGTTTCACCTTAGTCTTATACTCTTCCTCAACACAACAGAGCGATACAGTAGGGCTCATTACTGACTACTGTCAGAGACAGGCTACAAGCACCCTGGTCATATTTTCTTCTGTTACATTCAAATATTTTGTACCATCGATTCATAGCAATTTATCTCAAAACATACTTTAACGCAGGTCAAATAGAAATACTAAGGCCATGATTAAAACCACTGACAACTACAGACCTGTAAGGAATGTAGTTGTCAGTGAACAAGCAGCAGTAGAACAATGCTGCTGTGTACACATTAAGCATCACAGTCATAGTCTGATGCAATTACTGTATGCTATATTTTAACAATTCCATGTATCAGAAATACACAGAAATACAAAATATATTTAATTTACAACTTTTGCTACTACTATTCTGAAGCACACTTAACACAGATAGGGCATTTCCTGTGATGCTTCCCAGGGCTCTTCTAACTTTACACCTTTTCCATCACAGTATCTACCCATCAGTCTTAAAAAAGAGGAAAAGTGAATTAAAATACAAATGCAAAAAGTCCCAGCACAGCCTGTGACCTATTATGATTTTGTTCATGGTCTTATATTTCCTCAGAACATAAAAACTTATTTCAGATTTCAGAAAAATATTAATTGTAAACTTTACCATGACTATGAGATTTTCTGAAGTAGGGCCTAGTGCTTCCAAAGACTCTGGTTCATCTGTTGGCCTCTTGTAATGGAAAGCTGTTCCAGCAACATCAAACTTTCTTGGCCAGTCAATAGTCCAGGCACCATTAATATAGTAGTCATCCTCTTCAGATTTTAAAGCTTAAAAAAAAATACAAGCCACCTAAAAATTGGAAGCAGCATTTATAATGGAGAAGCCATTACAAATTAAACTACTACTCTGTTAGAAGTATATGAGTTTCAGCTCTCTATCATTGTTTTTTCAACAAATGTTCTTCTTTAGCCTTGGTTAAAATATCCGTCATACAGTTTGAAAATACTGTCTCTATCATGAACTTTAATGTGCAGGTACACTTTGCAGATTTCAACATGCAGATGCTATATTGGAAATAACAGTGCCTTGTGCAACCTGAAATATATCTTCAACTTTAAAACTAAACCCACCTGCAATGTATGCTGTTCTGCTTAAGACATATGTAGGTCTCAAATGTATAATCAATTACCAATCTAATTTAAGATTAATTAAGATTATCATTAATAATTAAGATTTCATATGTTCAAGCATAAGAAAGATATCACATATCATGCTGAGAGAGAAAAAAAAAAGATTGACTTTGAAGTATGGTCCCAATCAGTTTACTTTGTTGTCTCTGCCCATTTTCTTTTTTCCTTCTTAAAGCATAAATCCAAGGCATTTCTACTACAAAAACAAATACTAGCTATTTCATCTGCCAAGATATTTTATTATTATTAATTTACAGCCTTAATCCATGTAAGTACTGTAGATAACAGATTTCTTAGCTAACTGACCAATTAGGCTGGACAAGCATATATTATTCAATATTTTATGAGATTACATTTCTAAACATGAAACTGACTTTGTATCTTAAGGTGAATATTCTGTTAATTAGATATTGCCTTCTGGACAAGATAATGATGAAGATCACTAGTTATTCATCATTTATGTTTACTTTACATAAAGCGTGCTCTTAAAGGCAAGATCATGGCTGTAAATACACAATCAAACAGCTTGTGTATGCTATACCCTTTTTTGTTTTTTACTTGCCTGCAAGAGAAAAATATGTTTGCATTCTGTGAACAGATTTGCTTAATATGCATTGTTATGCACAGGTGAAGGACACAGCTGTGAATAGCATTCCAATAATATAATTACATGACTATGATGAAGCACTGACATAATTATTAGCATATAAGACAGAAGAAGCAAGTTAATAATTAAATAATTTATTAGAACTTGAGAATGCAGGAAGCCCACAGGAAATTAGCACACAACATATTGTTGCATAGGGGGAATATAAGCAAAGATGTCAGCTCAGATCAATCCAATTAAGGGAAGATAACAGCATTCCTAAACATACATTTTTTCAGCAGCTCTGGGAACGGGCAATTTTATTGTTGGATTATTTTTGGTCAGATCATTTAAAAAAATAAATTATTATTTATGCAGCTGCAGTAACGTGGTTTTGTTGCCACAGCACTAGGAGTGATACTGGTGCAGAAATTATAAGCCTGAGATGGGGGCAGGGAGGACAGGTGCTGACTGAGCTACTTGAGATTGCCAAATATCTAACTGCTTCCTAAATTTGAGGCCAGGGTTTGGAAAATAACTGGATTTTAGTTCAGGAACTGTGGGATGTTTGCTGCAAGTTAGAGACCCTACTAACTGAAAAGAACAGAGGAAACATTGGAAACAGTATGAGAGAGTTTTTTTCTTTCTTTCTTTTTTGTATATTTCCAAATGGAGAAATTTATTTCTTAGACTGTGGTCACATATTTGGCAGCAGTACACATAGACCAAAACATAATAATATGTGTAAATGGTTATTTTCAGCTGAATCAGTTCTCTAATCTGGTTCATGGTGTGACCACAAAACATCCGTCCTGAACAACGGAGAGGAACTCCATAAAGATGGGGAAGTTGTGAAGTTGACACTGCCACTAAAGAAGCATCTATAAAATGATACTCTAGAAGTATGCATTTTGACATAATAAACTATTTTTTAGCTGCCATCCTGCTTGCATAGTTGTTTTTAGGGAGCAAACAAATTATAAGCATTCCTTTCCCCCAAAACTGCTGATCCTTGAACAGTGATCTGGTTCACATTCATGGTACAAAACATTCCAACAAAAAAAGGAAACAGTCCTTGCAACTTAGTATTAACTTACAATAGGATATAATGGTTCCTTTCAAAGTTGTAAACACAAGGAAAGAAATCCCCCTGAAATTAGCAAGGGCTTCTGTGGCATTTAGCAAGGTATTGAAGAGAGGGCCTGAAATCAGGAACCCTCTTGAAATTGTAAGAAGCAGACTGAAAAAACAGCTATGTACCACTTTACCTTTTTAGATCTGTGGCCAAATTAAATATCAAAAAAGTTGCCTATATTTTTTATTGAAGTTAAAAAATTGGCATTTTTTTTCATTCATTTGGTGCTGATGGTACTGACTTAAATACTGCTCCAGATCACATTCCTCTGATTTATAAGCAAAATTTATAACAAACTTAATGGTAGTAACTAAGAGTATCTGGTTTATTCTATTTAACTCCTGTATTTATTTTCAGCTACCCATAGAATCAGAAACACAAGTATCTTAATGGAATCTGTGTACTAAATATGACATTAATATTAGCCTAAATGTCCATGTTAACAAAACATTCTTTTGACAATATGGTTCTTAGCATAGAGCAACCACATTAGTCTGCATTATATGCCTCTCTTTCACTACCATCTCTGTCTCAAAAGTCATTGTAGGATATTTGATCAATGTTACTCACATATTTTGACATGGGGGGGTGTGATGCTGAAAGAATAACAAGCACTCTTTACTGCTGGAGTAGTGGATGTTACTATCCCCCGCAGAATGAAGGGAGACTGAAAATCTGCCGAATTACATGATTGTAGGGGCAGGCAAAAAGAAAGGAAAAAGCATCCAACAGTAAAAGGCACCATTATCATCAATACAATCAATTTAGCAATTAATGTATCTAGGGATGTTATTGTCCGTCCTACTAACATGCATTATAGTCCTTTCCAACACATTGCTATTCTTTATACTAATTACATGCAGAACAGACTGAAAAAATAGCCTAGTCAGTTGTCATTATGCCTAAACAGGTTAACAGCTTCTGTTTGTGTTTATCTGTTAGTTTCCGGCAGCACTGATCAGCTCTCTGCACTACTGTGAACAAATGCTATGCAAATCAGACTACAGGAGCTGTCAGAAATGCATGCTCTTTTTGAGTTTGATAAAGCTAGATCTGTACACACCAATATTTAAAAGCTGAAAAGCAAATTTAACACAATCTTAAAGGAAACAAGGGATAATCTGGGCATTTGAATTTAATTCTGTTTTACCACAGGCTTCCTGTATGATCTCAATAAAGCCCATAGCTTTTCTGCACCCCATTTTCCCCTATCTATAAAACAGGAATGGCATCAAGTCCCTACAAAGCAGCAACACAGAAACACTGTGGAGTTATTACATTCAACTGCCTTAAGATAAGGAGGCATTATTATTGTATTTAAGCAACCATGACTGTTGTTGAATAATCATTCCAAGCAAAAAATGATGTTTTGAAACAGTATGGTTCCCTAAGATCAGAGACTTCCTCAGGTGTAAGACATTACCTCAGAGAGGGACAGTAGATCACTTGAGTGTTTCTCATCCACTCTAGCTCCAAGTCTGACTCCGTAACTACAGTAAAACTGACCTGATTTTGCACTGTATACAAGGAGGAATCACATGATGCATTCCATTAGCTCCACTCAGGAGAATACATCCTAACCACCTGCTCTAACTGTCTGACCACAGATTAAGACTAACAACTACTATTCCCTCTGCAGCTTCTAATATATGTACGGTTTGGTCATATCAGAAATATCTATTCCTGAATCATATCAGAAAATCCAACTTAGTAACATTTAAACCATGCTCTTACCAATGTAGTTCTTTGACATTGCCACTTCTCTTATTTCAATGTGCACAGAACCTCTTGGAATTTGAATCACTTCCATATAGCCTGTAAAAGAAAGATAACTTTTTCTCATTATCTTAAACAATATTAGTCATGAAACTAGCCATTAATAAATTATTCACTACTAAAAAACAGTAAGAAGCATGGAATTAAAATGTATTTGCATATTTTCATTTATGTGATGCATAGAAATGTCTTTAAAGTTCAAATACATTTGACTGTGATAGAAAGAATTTAATGTGAATTTAGGAATTCTTTTTTTTAATGATAATAAAGTCTTCTCAAGTATATTACAAGTAACTAATATATAAAATGACCATAAGATCATAGAATAATTCAGGTTGGAAAGGATCTGAAGACATTCATTTAGAACAACTTCTTACTACTAGCTAGGAGGTAAGACCAGGTTTGTCAACACGTTATAGTTGTGTAGTGTTATAAGGAACTCCAAAGCTGGAAACTGTACAATCCTTCTGGGCAACCTGATCCACTCCTGGGAAAATGTTTTTCCTTCCATTGGGTCAGCACATGTCTTGTTTCAATTTATAGACATAGTCTCTGCTCCTCCCACCACACATCCACCACTGTGAACAGTCTGGCTGTTTTCACCATAACATCCTCAGAGATTTGGAAGGATGGTACAGTCCCCACAAGTCTTTTCTCTCCCAGGCTAAATAAGCCCAGTTCCCTCAACCTCTACTGACAGAGCAGTAATTGCTCCAGCACCCACTAATCTTAGTGGCCCCCTCACTGAGCTGAACTAACTCTGGTACATCAATCTTTTTCTTATGTCCAGGACCACATGCAATATTAGTTAAGATTTAATAAGATAATAAGATAGTAAGGTTTAATTAGATGGAGCAGATGCAGTAACACAGAGAATCACTGCAACACTAGTATTTTCTATTCTGAGTTAAGTTTTCAACTAATCACCCTTATATATTTCCATATACATTTATTTTCTTAATAACATGAGCATAAAAGACTCTTCTGGATCCTTTCTATTCTAAAATGTCATGTATAGTCATATACATGATTACAAATAACGGATTACACTAAAATTAAAACTAATCACCCACTTCTTGTTGAGTGCATTTAACATCAGCAGAACTAAGTAAGTAAGATTAAGTAAGAAAATATATGACTGTATTTTATAGAAATCCAAACTAACATAGGAAAAGGAAACAAATAGGCAAAAGTAGTCACAGTGTATGACTGCCAGCAATGCAATGCTGGAAATCAGTTGGAACACTGTTATGTTTTAAATAGCCACATAAATACAACAGAATGGACTTGTATGTGCATACCTCCTCTGGGCAATGAATCATTGAAGAAACCTTCAATTGCTTCACATGTACTCCCATCTCCTCCACAAACACGGCATCTATCTTCCTTAGCATCAGACCCCAAAATATTATCACAACCCACATGCTAAGAGAAGAAAAGAAAAAATATTTTAACAGTTTTCTTACACCTTTGCCTTCATAGATCGTTGAAGTATTTCACTCAAGTGTAAGATATTCAGAAAGATATTCATTCTTTCTATCTATTCTGTTTCCAATACCTGCTACTATTAAGTGGGTTTTCACTTGCAAGAAGTGAAGAAACTTAAAAAATCAAAACAAAATTTTGGCTTACTAAAAACAAACTTTGACTTACTGAAAATAAATTTTGGCTTACTGTTAAGTCTTGATTAATAAATATTTTCTATTTCTACTGTGACTTTCAGGTGGGGATCTCATAGCAATTTACAAACAATGTAATTATTACAATTATTAATAAATGATTAGTGACCTTTTTATTTAATATTACAAGGGCTAATTGTGTTTAATCTGTATCAGTTTAAGGGAAACATTAGCTGTAGTTTTCTTAAACGTTTATGTAGCATAAATATTATTTACAAAGGAATTTACAGCTTTATAGACTACTTATCTACTTGAGAAATCTATGTACAGTGAACAATGAGCATCTGCATCTGACTAATTTATTCATCACTATTAGAAACCTAATGCAAATATATACAGTCAGATACCTAAAAAACAGAACAAAAGCCAAACCAAACCAAACAAAATGAGAACGAACACTGGACATTGACATTTTTGTCTGGGGTTTATATAAAATATGAGGCAGCTGCATAGCTTGGTTTTAACTTGCAGACAGGTTAATACATAGGTCAGAAGTTAAAATAATGCAAGTAATTGAAAAAACAGTATTATTCTAACCACTTATACTTCAATTTCGTAATTCGCCAAGATGAAAAGGACCTGCTTTTTTTTTTTACACAGCCCCCTCAAACTTGAGTTTTAGTCTGGTTATTAGTTTTAAAAGACTTCTCCAAAGTGCTAGAATGTTCTTATTTACGAAGTACACCAGAATTCCACAGGTTATTTTTTTACTTTTTTTGCTTAGATTACTAATGGTAAATCTCATCGTATTATTCAATAAACATAAATCTTCAGCATTCAGTATAGCAAACCACTTAAGTCTTGAGTAAGCTTTAGGTATGTTAGTGGTTTCAGCAAAATCAGATGATTTTTACTAGTCACCAACACTATTCAAATGTTTAGACTTAAATACATAATTAAATGCTTTGCTAAACTGAAGCAGAAGTATGATGAATATAACAAAAATATGGCACAGACATCCAATTTTCTTCAAATTCATGTAATACAGTTCTATAAGAACCTTACAAGGTAACTGTATTTTTAGTAAATAGCAAATACTTGCCCTTATACACTCTTTCACAGAGTGACAGTGACAGATTTCTGTTCCAAGTTAATTAACAGTAGAACTGTTTCCAACAGGATGAAATATTTGTGGAGAAACAGATTAATATGTTCATGTTTACTGTTTTTCTTCCAGAGTAGTGTTCTAATTGGAATGATGGAACAGGCCTTGGAATAGTACAAGGAATATGCTCATCTCCTGTTGCTTTTTCCACTGATAGTTTACACAGAAACCACAAAGCAAGATAAAAGATGGCAAAATGAAGAACTCTAATCTGCTTTAATGTCTGTGAGGAGCTAATTTGAATGATTTGTCTTATTTGGTCAAGTACAACGTGCTCCACCTGGGTCAGGACAATCCCAAACATGAGTACAGGCTAGGCTAATATTGGATTGATCGCAGCCATACAGAGAAGGACTTGGGGTACAGGCAAATGAAAAATTGGACTTGAACTGGCAGTATGCACTTGCATCCCAGAAAAACAACTAAATCTCAGGCTGCATCAAAAGAATTGCAGCCAGAAAGTGGAGGGAGGTGATTCTCACCATCTACTCTGCCCACATGAGACCCCACCTGAAGTGATGCATTCAGCTCTGGGGCCTCCAGCACAAGAAGGACATGGACCTATTAGAAGGAGTCCAGAGGAGGGCCACAAAGATGATGAAGGGGCACCTCTCCTATGAAGAGGGGCTGAGAGAGCAGGGGATGTTTAGCCTGGAGAAAAGGTTCTGAGGACACCTTATTGCAGCCCTTCAATACTTAAAAGGGCATCTAAGAAAAATGGATAAAGACTTTATAAAAGGGCACGTAGATACAGGACAAGGGGTAAAGCCACTGGAAGAGGGTAGACTTAGATTAGATGCAAGGAAGAAATCCTTCACTATGGAAGGTGGTGAGGCACTGGAACAGGTTGGCCAAAGAAGCTGACAAAGTCCCCTCCTTGGAAGTATTCAAGGTCAGGTAGGATGGGGCTTTGGTCAACCCAGTCTAGCAAAAAATGTTCCTGCCCATAGCAGAGGGGTTGGAACTAGACTATCTTTAGAGGTCCCTTCCAACCCGAATCATTCCATAATTCTATGATAATGCAATACCTTTTTTTAGCTCTTTGTCTCTGACTCTTTCATTAAGAACTTCATCAACAATCCTGTTTCACACAAGTAACCATCAGATACCATAATTAAATGTAGGATATAACAGACAAAACAAAGTAATCTGTAAGTACTTTATAAAGCATTTGTAACCTTGCATTCTCCATTGATACAGATATCCAGTGAGTCAGCATTGCACTGAGTCCCATCTATTACTGCAGGAGCACGTTCAGTGTAAAAATTATAACCTTCGGCCAAGCAGTTTAATGCACATGGTTTAACCCCACCTGGACAATAAAACCAAAGAAAAAAAATAACATAATTCTTGAAAAAATATTAATTAGTTAAGAATATATATGCATAAAAAAATCTGAAATATATAAAATTCCCTCATACCTGACATGTAATATAGATATACTTTATTTTACTTTCTCTTATTGATTTCTCTACTTGACTCTTCCCTTTTTTGCAGAGAGGATTATTTCTTATAGTAAGATATGGCAAGATTGGATAGCTACTTAAGGATTCTATTATGTTAATACAACACTAATGATTATTGAACAATTTAAAAAAAAAAAAGGACACTTCACCATTTGAGAAAAACGAATAAGAAAAGAATGTAGTGTTAGAAGTATGTCAGTGTAAATTTCAAAAACAAGATCAGAATACGTCAGTTAGGACTTCAGTCTTATTACTTGAAATATGCTACAGCTCAGATCATGTGATCACAATGGTCACTTTTAGGCTTCTAATCTTTAAAAAAAAAAAATCTATAGAAAAATAAAACCACAAATGTGAAACTGATTTACTCAGGGTTTAGAACAGGAAAAAATAAAATTTTTTAAAAAAATCAAAAGGCGAGTTAGAAACATTGAAAAATGACAGAAACAACTAAATCTGCTTAAACTGTCACAGAGAAAAAGAAATTACAATCCTCTTCTCTTCCTCAAAATATCCTTTTATTGCATAGCATAATTATTTATAACTCAACTTATTGAAGTAGCCTTGGATACTTTATGAATGCTTTTCTTTCTTTCTCCATTTCTCAGTATTCTCACCTTAATTAATGAAAATTTTATTGAGATTTTTATGCTAAACTTGTCACTGTAACATCAAAATTACTTATAGATCATCTAAGAACAACACAACTGCAGGTGGAAAAGGGTTCCTTAGTGGAGTCCCTACAATGACACTCACCCTCTTTCCACATCAAAAGAAAAAAAAAAAAAAAAAAAAGGAATTGTCATGGCTCTTCTGTTACATTTTTCATAACTGACAAAAGGTTACCCAACTTAACTTATTATATATTCATCAAAATGTTCTATTTACATACACTACTTTTTGTATTACATTTATACAGTTTTAAGATTTCACTCACAAAATATTTTTTGAAAAGCTACACATTACCTCCAGTGTAGGGTTTCCAGTTATAATACTTTCCCCGGAAAGGCATATTGTCAAAGTCTGCACATTGTTTTTCTCGAAAATCACGGGCTCCTGAAGGACATGGCTAAAATCATACAGACAAAAAAAATAAATTAAAATAAATTAAAAAAAAATAATTTCTTCTAAATATCAACATAAAAATAAATACCTGTATTACAAATAAAAAAATAAAATCATCCAAGACACTAGGAGATGGTTCCCTGCTTTATCTTGTGGGTCTGATACTAACATATGCTTTATAACTGATGCATTTATTTTGCAACTTTCAGCTGGAACAAAGTAACTGAACTACTCTAAACAAAGATGTTTCCATAATTCCACAAAACCAATCAAAATCATGTCAAATTATGCTTCATAATCAATCCATTAGCTACCTCCTTATAAGCACACATAAAAAACAGCTGTAAAAAATAAAACCATTTTGATAAGAGCTCTAACCTTAGTTGTACTGTAATAAGCAGCTGTACTGAGCTATGTTTTTAAGACATGGATAAAGAAATTAAAACACTTGCTGAAGAGCTGCAGACTATTATCACCGTTTCTTACTTGCAGCTTTGACAAAAGGATTACATTAAGGCTGAGAAAAAGGGTAGATATGCTTAGTTCTAATTCTAAGCAGTCTCCAAGTGTAATATTTAAGCAGTCTCCAAGTGCTTATATTTAAATTTTCACTATTTCACACTATCAGTTAAAAAAAAAAAAAAAAAGAAAAATAACTGTCTTATGTGGAGTAATGATAGATTTAAGTGAAAATCATATCAGGAAAGAGTTTCAGGAAAAACTGAATTCTTAGCTATTTCTCAATTTTTTCATCAGCAAGTTCAAATGACAATTTTGAATACACACAAAATTCAGATAGCACATTAAACATTACTATCAATGTTTAAGTAGCAGCTGCAATTGCAAGTGTCATCAGACAAAGTATTTGAAATACAGATTAAAATCATTTTTAGACTGAAAGAGAAAAGAGATTGTTTGACAGAAATGAGAGTTGTGAATAAATATTACTATTTTATGAGCAACAGAAGAGTCCATTTCATGGCAGTTTTACTAGTCTTCCTATAAATATCTAAGCTAGTTAGCACTGTTGAGGAATCTGAAATGCAATCAAGTGAAAGGATCTGTATAAACATGTATGATAAAAATCTACTTAACAATGCAAATATTAACATAATAATTATAATTCTCAGTACACATGAATCACGTTCCTACCACAGCCATCCTATTGCACTATGATTCAGAAACTACATTCTTTTCCAGTTCTGAATTTAATGAAAATGCTGGATACTAGAGTCTCGCAATTTAAATTTTGTGTATAAATCACTCTATTATATCCTTCTTATTAAATAATACATTTTTGAATATAAGGCATTTACTGGTAAAAAAAAAAAAAAAAAAAAAAAAAAAAGTTACTGCTGCTTCATTAATTAAAGTCCTTCAGAGCACAATACTGACAATAATAACTGTGTGCAAATAAAATAAGAAGAAAAAAATATTTTTAATTGGTTACACCAGTTGTATTTGCCTATTTGCATCTTACTCTCCAAGCAGCAGAAAGAAGTAACCTGACATACCTCAAAGGTTGTGACCAATCTCACTGATACTGGTCAATTCATCCTATTCTTCAGCTCCAGGTAGAATCATAGAATCAATCATAGAATCATTAAGGTTGGAAAAGACCTCCAAGATCACATGGTCCAACCATCCCCCTACCACCAATATCACCCACTAAACCATGCCCCTAAGCACTAAGTCCGAACCTTCCCACAAGGACCGTGATGCCATCACCTCCCTGGGCAACCCGTTCCAAAGCCTGACTGCTCTTTCTGAGAAGAAATGTCTCCTCATTTCCAACCTCAACCTCCTGTGGCCATTCCCTCTAGTCCTATCACTAGTTACCTGCAAGAAGAGACCAACCTCCAGCTCCCCACACCTTCCTTTCAGGGAGCTGTAGAGAGCAATAAGGTCTCCCCTGAGCCTTCGCATCTCCAGACTAAACAACCCCAGGTCCCTCAGCCACTCCTCATAGGACTTGTGTTCCAGACCCTTTACCAGCTTCGTAGCCCTCCTCTGGACACCTTCCAGGGCCTCGATGCTCTTGCAGTGAGGGGTCCAAAACTGAACACAGTACTCAAGGTATGGCCTCACTAGAGCTGAGTACAGGGGGACGATCACCTCCCTGGTCCTGCTGGCTACACTGTTCCTGATACAAGCCAAGATGCTGATGGCCTTCTTTTGGCCACCTGGGAGCACTGCCAGCTCATGTTCAGGCAAGCGTCAATCAGCACCCCCGGATCCTTTTCCTCTGCACAGCTTTCCAGCCACTCTGCCCCAGGCCTGTAGCGCTGCATGGGGTTGTTGTGGCCAAAGTGCAGTACCCGGCACTTAGCCATGTTTAACCTCATCCCATTGGCCTCTGCCCATCGACCCAACCTGTCCAGGTCCCTCTGCAGGGCCTTCCTACCCTCCAGCAGACTGACACTTCCCCCCAACTTGGCGTCATCTGCAGACTTACTGAGGGTGCACTCAGTTCCCTCATCCAAATCGTCAGTAAAGATATTAAAGAGGATAGGCCCCAACACCAGCCCCTGAGGAATACCACTGATGATCAGCTGGATTTCTCTTCATTCACCATTACTCTCTGGACCCGGTCATCCAGCCCATTTTTAACCCAGCATGCTAAGACACTAATTTGTATGGCTGCTATTTTACTGACGTGCAAGTTAGTTAAACTCCCCTGCAAAAGACACCATGAAATCCTTTTTCTGAATAACATTCTCATAATCTGACTTTTGAGATATAGTCTTACTTCTCTTGTTTGACGGTGATCTCAGATATATTTTGAGGCATCATCATCTTCATTAATAAGCCAGATGATGAAGAAGAGTGCACTCTCAGCAAGTTTGCAGATGGCAGAGAACTGGGAGTAGTAGCTAACAACAACTGAGGGTCACAATGGCATCCAGAGAGACCTCAATAGGGTGTTAAATGGACCCATAGAAACATAAAATTAAACAAAAGAGAAATGCAAAGTCCTGAACACAGGGAGGAATATCCTCATGCATTCAGCATGTCAGTTGTGGGTCTCATGCTGGGGGCCTCTCAGTTGGAAAGGAACTTTGCAGAAAAGGACCTGGGATGTAGAATGATTGCTGCTACTCAAGGTGATAAACACTGCAACTTTACTTAAGAGACATAATAGGAAGGTTACTGCAAGAGTAGTTGTCTTTTCATCATACTTCTTAGGTCATCTTTGCCTAGACTAACAAGAATCTTTTGTTATTATACCCATGACACAAATATAGTGACGTGTAGTTTCATACGTGATTCCTCTACACAGGAAGAATTTCAGCCACAGCATTATAAAAAGTCTGAAAAAGCCTAAGATCACTGTAGTAGCTCAAGGAAACAAAGAATACAACTGTTATCAATTTGGATGACTTTCCTTCTAGGTTGCAGGTAATGAAACAGTAACAGAACAGGAGAAAAAGCTACTAGAGACATTTTATCAATCACCTGTGATAGCAAAGAAGATTGAAAAGGTCTTCAGTACTGATATTCTAGCATGCTTTTGGCATACCTGGCACACTCCAGATCTTATTTAAATAAATGAGATAATTCCTGAAGGGAGTCACTCACAGAAAGATCACTATTGAAAAGACTAATGATGCCAAAGGCTTTCATATTGAACAGCATATTTTTTATCGCATAACCTGCTTTTGTGCCTGTAGGAAAACTAGTTTTATTACACAGGCTTACCTACTTTTAAAATAAGGGCTCTTTCAACTCAGACCTGCATTAGCAGATCACAAAGACAATACTCATTTCTAATTCCAACTATTTTACTACCTGACATCACTGGATACAATTTAGTTAACATACATTGGTACTACTAAATGTTGTTAATTTTGTCTTAAAATTATGAGTTTAAAATGGGTAAGAATGCAGCTGGAGATTTCAATCATCAGAGAAAGTACTGCAGATAGGGGTGTGACAATGTTCCTGGTTTCTTAACATTCTGTCTGGTTTCGGTAGTCCTGCAGATTTAATTGTGGCTTCCTTTACTTCAAGTACAGTTAAATTAATTTTAAAAAATAATATATCTATGATGTCAAAGCTTTTCTATAACCCAGTGTATTTGGCTGCTAATCCATCATTCCATTGACAGATTTGATAACCTTTGCAATAAAATAAGTTTTAGTGGCTATGTCTTCTCAGGGAATCCTGACTGACCTCAGGATCTGGCTCTTCATCTGAATCATTATTTAGAATACTCTGAATCATTAGTTGAATCCAGCTTTCAGGTGGATTTAGTAAAAAGGCTGCCATTTTGCAGACTGCAGTTACCAAATGATAGCCCAAAATATACAATATTCTGTAGTCTAAAGAAAAAAAATGCAATTTACACTGAAATTTATTTATGTTGCTTTACTTTATTTCCTGTATGTAACTGGTACCTGAGAGGAAGTAAAACTAAAGATGATGTCCTCAAGATATGTATTCAAAATAATACCAATAGTAGTGCAAACAGGTTACTGCAAGATTAGCTACAATATACATTTACAAGATGTCAGCTTTTTGGCACTATCTCTCTGTGTAGATGCTCTTCACCCAGAATAATTGTGCAATAACTGCTTCACTTTAGTGGGTAAGATATTTCACATTTTTCGTGGAATTTTTCATGGCTACAGACTGCTTGTGTTTCCAAACTCTCTTATAGGAGACTGCAGTTTGTAAGGCAGGAATCTAACAAATGTAATCGTGTCTGAAGAAGGTTCTGAGAAGATGATGAAACATTTAAAATTTTGACTCAAAAAAGCACCCACTTTAAGAACATCAAAAGTTTTTACGACAAAAAGCAAAAATAGTTTAACAATTGTTAACAAGTCACTGAACCAACACTGACGCAACACCAAACATCTGATCTTACAGAAATCTGTTTTTCTTGGAACTTCAAGTCAGGCAGACCTCAGTAATTGACTAGGCTTCCTATTAACAAAAGGCCAGAAGGGTAATAGTCGAAACTCAGATACTGTTCCAAGATGTAATTCCTCACGTGGATAGATTTTACATATAACAGGACTGAAAATACTAAATTTATGAAAGCGATGAACAGTAGCTGTGAATGAATATATGCGTAAAGGAAGGAAGCAACAGGAGTCCTTTGCCTAAGAGAAAAAAAAGGTTGAAGAACTTAAATCTTTTAAAGGTATGTATACATTTATACTTTCAAGTAAATAAACCATTTACAAAACCTGTAAACAAAACATGTTACTGTATTTTAAAAATAAGGAGCCTTTTACAGTCCTACATGTGTATCAGATTAAGTTTCACATCCTAGATATATGTTAAGCGAGACAATGAGTTATTTTAACTGAGATATTGTGTCTTGCACTTTCATGGGTTTGTTTTTTATTTCCTAATTTATATAAGTAAATAAGCATTTTTTTCCAACAGAAGTAAGAGGTACTGTGGTTGATGTTAGAAAATATGTTTCTGATGAATGTGTTCTTTCTACCACCTTTTGTTTCCAGGACTCATTAGCTAATGTTCTTTTCTGCTGATCTCAATGTTTCCATTAGCAGATGCCTTTCGAATTAAGAAGTCATATATGGCTTTGGAAGTCTTTGATGAGAAATATGCCTAGTAGGAGTGTGTGCACTGTTTCCAAAGAATGAAAATGGTCAAAAGAAAGGGCAACAGAACTAAGTCTTCACTGAAAGAAAAATGAAGTCAAAATGAGGGTGTGTTTTTTTTTGTTGTATACGAATAGCAGGAGCTAGAGGGAGTGTTACATCTAAAATTACAGATGGGCAATGAATGTTGACACTGCAAAAAATTCAACAGAAAAGATGTACAAACAACACATTTTTCATAAAAACAATGACAGATTTGCATGCTCTTAGTGCTTACATTAATCAAACATACCATTCCTTTAAAAATGTCAAGCACTAAGGACTGCAATAAATCTTGAAACAAAATATACTAGCCTCAGCAATTCTTAGCTATTTAGAACCCTAAATATTACTATAAAAGAAATGGACTACAATCATCAAAACCATTACAACAGTAAATTTAGACTTCTGTAAGTCGTAGTATATTTATGCACTGAAAAAACATACCTCACAGAAAAACGATTTTTAAAAATTATTCACAGTCAAATAGTAAGAATGGCATTTGTAAATACCCTGGCCCAATTATGTTATTGTTCAAGATTTGTTTTTTGAAGTTTCCTTTCCAAATCCCTGTATAAACTATTGAAATCTGACTACAGGTAGGGAATACACACTTTGGAATAAAGGACTATAATTTTAGAAGGTTTTGGTAACTTGAAGCAGTGATTTGAAATAAAGCAATGGAAGCAAATCACTACACTTGGGTAGGACCAATCAACCGTACAGGACAATCTGAGGAATGGCCTCCTAAACCACAACACCTTAGAAAGGGATTTATTTGGGTGCTATGGATCAATACGTGCAGAATAAATGTCAGTTTTAAGACACAAGAACACAATACTATAATTTATAAACAGAATCTCATCACTAAGATGACATACTTAGTTCTAGGTTATGCCTTGTTTTGACTGGAACTAGAAACCTATGCATAGGTAGGTTTGGTACCACACTTCAGGAAGATGTGCACTACTGGGATGACAAAGATGATTAAAAGAGACACTGTTTGGTGTAAAGAAGACTAAGAGGAGATGACAGTGGTCTTCAAACACAGGAAAAGCTGCCACAGGGGGAGTAAGACCAGCTATCTTCTAAATTGCAGTTTGGACAGAGTAAGAGCCTTAAAGGAAACATGCTACACTTTAGATAAAGATCATAGCGATATCTCTCTGACTGGAGATAGTTCAAAACAGGTCTGACAACTGCTTAACCATCAGTTGAGAATGGACTAATTACAGTTGGTTTTGATTTTGTCTTTGAACCAGGAAACAGTCTAAGTGGTCTTCTCAGGTACTTTGCAGATGTTCCTTCTGTGACCTTTTGAGCTTCCTCAGTAATAAGCGAGAAGCATATGGAGATAAGGCAGGCAAAGCAGATTTGGAAGAAAACTGTCTGAAAAGTTTCTGACAATATGAAATAAAAAATGACAAGAATAAAAGAAATCCTAGCAGCATTTCAACAATATCACTAGGTATGATTATTTTATTTATTTTTTTTTAAGCATTTAAAAATTGTTGTGTACTTGTGAGGTAGCAGGATAATGTATTATCTATTTTTTCTCGTGTATGAGTTACTGTAGCAGATGCTAACAAATGCCTACTGGAGATAAATACGTTAAATAAGAATACCTGGAGAACTAGACCTCAAGAGTTCTGAAAGAGCTAAGGGAGAAGGTCTTCAGTTTGTCCATGTGAATTTTTAAACAAATCTTAGACTATGCATACAAACTGAAACAGTGATAGGTAAAAAGAGGAGTATTTGAAAAGGGCAAATAGAACACAGTTTGTCTGATATCAATTCAAAATGAACAGAGAAATTGGTAGTGACTTAACTGATAGAAGAAAGATAAATCAAAACTCAAAAACACTTTTTATCAGCTTTATACAACTTCCTGGTGAAAATAACAGAATACTGAAATATGCTTAGATCTGTATAAACCATTTAATCTGGTAGTGCACTACACCCTGACTAAAAAATAAAATAAAAAATCAGTAGAGCATCCAACAAATTTACTAAATATTGACTATCAGCTTTCAAGTGATAGACCTTCAGTAAGAGATCATCACTTGGTGAAGTCAATTCACAGGTGAAGTTTCTATCAACTGCAAATATGAGAAACATGTTAAATATTACTCAATGTTTTCATTTTTGCACTGGAACCATAAATAAAATTATCACTTAGAAAGCTTCCCAATTACATGAGGACCAGTTGAATGAAAAATAAGATGATGGTAAATTGATTACAGAGTATCATCTGGGAAGCTGGATTCACTCAAATGAAAAATTCACAAAGACAGTAAACACAAAAATATAAATCTACTGAGAAAGTAAGATGGCCAGGTTTTCCCGAATGGTGCTCTGTAATATGGAAGGCAGTGTGATTGGAGAAGTTCTGCAGCTCATGATAGACAAGTAGCTCAGCAGTTTCTCTTACAACACTTTGGTAAAAAGGCCTAATGACACATCTTGGCTGCATGAACAGAGTGGCTGTGATTTGAAGTAGGGAATTGATTTTGAATCTGGGAATTTTTAACACTGTTGAACAATGAGAACATCCCTCACAGAGAACTTTGCAGAAATAGCACACAATAATTAATAGTGATCATAAAAACAAGGTGTTTTCAAGGAACTAGAACAAGAACTATTGTATTTTTTCCTGATGTATATCAAAAGATGAACAGGTGAAATAACACCATTAATGTACACAGACTCTTCCACTGTTACTAACTTTCTTGTTTTAAGAAAATTAAGATGCATTTGGAAAACAAAACAAAAAGGAAGCCTGCTTTTGTTTGTATTGCTACTAACTTGGAAACTTATTATTTAACTGGTTTATTGGTATTTGCTTCTTCCTGGTTCATTTTTTAACTTACTTGAATGTATAATTTTTGCTCATTTTTTGATTTCAAACATTTATACAGTGCCCCACTCCCACAGTGGCACATCATTACTTGATGGACTCAGCTCTAAAATGAAACTGTATGACCATGATGGTAACACATGAACCAACACATACCTCATGGCAAAGCAATGCACTTAGAGCATACCAGAAGAAACACATTTTCACAAAATGTCTAAGAGGACTGCGTAACATATTACCACTGGAACTTATAAAGGTATAAAAAGGGTAAGCAGGTTTACAAGTGGAGGAATGGTGGAGGTTAAAAAAGGTAAAGATAAGATGTGGAGTTCAAGAAATTTTTTAACACTCAGTTTCTGGAAACTCTTAGGTATACCATGGAAACGTCAAGCCTTGGCTCCCACAATTCAGTGATTTTTTCCTGAAGCATCTGTTATTACAGTTGGGAAAGAACACACTGGTGTTCTGCACAAACCTTTTCTCTGTTGTGGAATGGGATTCCTTATGCTCCTTGTTCACCTTAAACATACTTGCTCAAGTTGAACTCACTCTTCTCAATAATGTGAAGGCACCAGCTGGACTTCACATTGAGATAGACATCCCAACATTTCATGGAATCACAGAATCATTAAGGTTGGAAAAGCCCTCCAAGGTCTCCTGGTCCAACCATCCCCCTACCACCAATATCACCCACTAAACCATGTCCCTAAGCACCATGTCCAACCTTTACTTAAACACCCCCAGGGACAGTGATGCCACCACCTCCCTGGGCAACCCATTCCAATGCCTGACTGCTCTTTCTGAGAAAAAAAAATTTCTTCTAATTTCCAACATGAAATTTAGGTTGAAAATTTATTAGAACATGTAGGGTGCCTGCTGTATAAAGCACACACGTAAAATGCAGAATTCGCAGCTTTTCTGTGTCAGGAAAAAATGTTATTTTAAAAATTGTATTATTTAGCATAATTTATTATTTAAATAGCTAAAAACACTATTTAATCTATTGCTAATAAAATGAAAACAGACAAGTTGTTTCTACAGTGGAACTAAGTTCACTTACATCAGTATTGCAGGAGCGATACCGCTTCCTTTCTCCAAGACAGTATTTACCTCCACCTGAAGGTCTGGAAAAATATTTTTTATGAGTTAGTGTATATTTCAGTATAAACATAAGTTCACGAGATATACATTACTAAGATAAATATTGCTACATAACAAAAACAAAAGCACATGGAAGTTTTAAGGTGCAATTTTACAGTATTTTCTTTAATATGAATTGTGGTATTGACTTGAACTCCAGCACATAGAAGACAGCACTGGGTATTTTAAAGTCTTCATACATAATATTTATCTTGTTTGCACAGATTTCAAACAATACAGTATAAATGTATTTTGAACATATTAAAAAGGTATTGCTTTCAATTATTTGAATGCTTTGTAAAGCCAGAATGAAAGATGTATAAGCAACCTAGATGACTTTTTTTTTTTTTTAATCTGCTCATATTACACTTTAAAACATAACAAAATGATGAAACTGCCTGCTAAATACTGGAGTCAGCAACAAAAACTGCTTCTTCATGAATCTCATTATGATTTGAATTAAGTAGTACTAAATCTAAAGAAACCGCAGAGCAAGCAGGTTTCTATTAGTGTAATTAGGACACTGGCACTTAATTCCCAGATTGTTCAGGAACATTAGCTATCTCCCACTGAGGTCAAATAACAAATTAATATTGACGTAAGTGGAAGATTAATCAAACATCTGATCTTTGGCTTGTAACAAGAAAGCAAAAAGGAAAAACACTGATTGTTTTATGATAAAGAAGAATTTACAGTTAGCAAAAAAGTAAATTAATAACGTTTTTCACAGTACAGGCATTTGTCCAAGCAGCCCTATCCTAGAAATACTCATCTTAATTAATGAACCAAAGGGAATTTTTTCCTAATGCAAACATGGAAAAAAAAATCACATTCTGGCTACACTGTTAAACATTTAAGATATAATTATCCTTCAACATACCAACTGATGTACATGGAGACAGAAGTAGTTAAAAAAAAATCTTATAAAATTAATTGTGCTTCAAGCAAATATTTCTCTAATGTTTCTACACAGTGCTGTGAAAAAAAATAATGTGCTTAATTTATTATTTTCTCAGTAACATTGCCTGACATATAATCTATGTAAGTACACACAATTTTCACTTTTGAATCTATTCAATAAGTAGTGGCATTCGCCAGAATTGACTGATTGTAATTGCTAAAGACAAAAAGTGATCAGACTGCCTTAAACAGCAGTAATGTCACATCGTGGTGTCTGTCTTGCAAACAACAGTAGAAAGCTGAAATACAGCTTAGCTTGCAAAACTTGGGTACAAGCAACAGGAAACTTCAGTGTACAGAAAGGAGAAGATGAAAAAGGAATGACAGAAGTTACAGAACTGATTTTCATGAAAGAAGCTTGTTGTTTTCTAGAAAAAGTGTTAAGAACTAGTAATGGGGATGGAAGTAGAGCTTATGAGTCATGACAAGAGCAAAGTATGTAGTCATAAAACTACCCTTTGACAGAGAGCTATACTTGCAATGAGGTAACCCAAACAAAGCAAGCATCAACAGAAAAAAAAGCAGTTGTTCATTCAGCAGAGAACAGCAATGGAAATAAGTAAGCATTCCTCCTCTGAGAAGCACTAGACAGAGAGAAGAGCACTTACCTGACAGATCTTCTCTGGAACACTGCTCAGGACATTGGGAAGCAGACAGAGGCTACCAGATACATAGAATAGACCAAGCTGTAGTGGAGGAGCTGGCCCCTCTTGAGAGAGAGTAGATGGACCAATAGGGAGTGGTGGCAGGGAGAGAAGTAACTCAATTGTTTTAAGAATCAGTGGGAAGCCACAATTAAGTGTCAAATGTGACAGAATATAAATGTATGCTCAGTAATATTACTAATTACTTGTGTGCTTATATGTAAATTGTTGAACACAAAATCTTGGAAATAGTGCTGCTTTTTTAACAAATGACTGGCATTTGTTATATCCTAGACTAGAATGACAGATATGAATAAAGAAGAAATATAAATCATAATTCAAATATATTTTGCATAAAAAGAAGTTTCAGAAATAAAACTGTACTAGTTACTAATAAATATAAATCCAGCAATTTTTACAGTATATAATAGATAAATTAAAAACTGTTTTAAGTATGTCTCGTGAGCTTCTTCTGTTAACTGTTTCTGTGTGCAATTTTGAAGACAAACTCTGGCAAACTTGCAAAACATTTTTACAGAAAACATATGAAACCAGTTTTGAATAAATTCCAACTCTGTCTTTTTGTTGGCTCCAGCTTACTTTAGCTACTTACGCTGGACTGTCACAGTGTCTTATAGATGAGGAGACTCCGCCACCGCAGGTCCTGCTGCATTCACCCCATATTGACCATGGACCCCAACCTCCATCTATGCTCTGGGGCCAAGTGCCAAAAGGTACACACTCTCCCTGATAACACCACTGAAAGATTTCACAGACAAACAAAACAAATAATAATAATAATTAAAAAAAAATTAGCTTCCAGGCTGATGTTTATCAGGGCAGAAAAACCTAAGTGTCAGGCAATGACCAATTATAGGCATTAGCATTCTCCATACATATAACACTAGTATTTTACTTTTTGTAGCCATGTTTAGACATCGGTGAGGGTGTGTGGTGAGAGTGTGTGTGATTTGTTAATTGACTTCACTAAGCCCTGAATTATAAGTCTCTAACACATACCAGAAGTTTAAGCAAGCTTAAAATTAAGACTTTCTTTTTTCCTCATACATCCTCCTTAATGTTTCACATTAAAGGAACCACAAGTTACATTCTTTTCAAACACTATGATCCACTTCTAAGATTAAACAAAATGCCTTCCACTTAGGATTCATGTAGTAGCTTTATTATGCAAAATGAAAAATTCCCCCCATCATATTCTTAAGAAGGTTTTTCCCTGCAAACCCTGAACCTTTGCAATATTGCTACTTACACTGGACATAAAAAATGTCAGACAATTCAAACAAATTGGTATTGTAAAATTTAATTAATAATTTCCTGTATCAGCAACTTTTAAACGATTTGGGAAATAACCCAGGAGCTTACAGTTTGATTCACATTCTGGTGTATCACTGAAAGTCTAGAACAGTTATGTAAATTATTCCTGCCATCACTGTGTTGGGCAACAGAAAACAGCATGGCCGCAGGTTTACTGTGTCCTCAACTTGCACATTTCAGTTCCAAAAGGTGAGTATCTATTGCTTAAACTGCCTTCAAGTCCCAAAGCAGACACAAAAACCCTTCGTTTCAAGAAAAACAAGGAAACAGATAACTGCTGTATCCAAAATCAGCCTATGAATTTGACAAAATTCACTGAGACATAGACAGAAAACATGGTGAGACAGCCCATAAGCACTATAGTAAGACTGGGTGAGGAGTTTATATTAACTAGTCCAGAAAAAAAACAAGTTTTCTTCTGAGTCCTAAGGCTCACCTAAAGTGTCAGTCCCAACAATGCTGGGACAAACACAAAAGAGCAAATGCAGGCACTGACAATGCTTTGAATTTCTCTCAATTTTTATGAAAGCAACTGACAAGATAATTTAACCTTCAATCACTATTCAGAAAAAAAAATAATTGAAGTATGATATAAACAAGGATTATGCACAGTGATAATCAACTAAAATTTCATATTAGTTCCTAATTAGAAATTTCATGTTGAATACAAATGTAAGTTGATTGTCAAGCACATCAAAGTTTCTGTGACTGTAGCTACAGAGAATGAACATTAAAAAAAAAATATGTAGCTTATCATCAGCAAATACACCTAGATACAAAGTAGTTTTGCATAAAAAACACATGCTACCATTTAACATTAATAAGTGAAGTCTCTAGCATTATTTCTCTATCATCCTTGTTTCTTATCTCAGCACATTTTTATTCTCCATGACCACTTTTTTCTCTGTACGTGCAGTACCTGAACTTATTTTAAAGCACTGCTGTTACTGTCCAGCACATTTCTATTTATAAAACTCATCCTCTATTATTTGGAGAAACAAAAACCAGCATCCATACGCCTACAAGTGTATAAAGAAGATTATCTTAAACCTCAAGCTCAAAATGCATTGCCTTTTCTACCAGGTCTGGTTGGGTCAGTTTTTGTCATCTCAGCCCAAGTGGTGCTGTGTTTTAGATCTGTGACCAAACAGAATTGATAACACACCACTCTTAGCTGAACAGTGCCTGCACGGCCTCAAGGCTTTCTCTGTTTCTCACTCTGCCCCTCCAGTGAGCAGGCTGCGGGTAGGCAAGAGGCTAGAAGGCGACAGAGCCAGCAAAGCTGACCTGAACTGGCAAAAGGATACCCCTTACCCCAGATCATCTTGCTCAACAATAAAACTGGCATCATGCTCAGCAATCACACTGTGGGGGGGAGTCTTTCCAAGCAAGTTGTTGCTTAGAGACTGGCTGCGCATTGGTCTGCTGGTAGGAGGTGGTAAGTGATTGATTGCCTTTGCATCACTTGTGGTTGTTCGTTTTTTCCCTTTTTTATTTTTTTTTTCCCTGCATTTCTTAAACTGCCTCCATCTAGACAGATGAATCTTTCTCAGTTTTGCCTTTGCCTTTCTGATTCTGTCCTCCATCGTGCTGTGGGGAACTAAGAAAGAAACTGGGTGGGGACTTAGCTGTCAGCTGGGGTCAACCCACCACATGCTTCTTAAGGAAAAAAAACACAGAAGGACACAAGGTTTCATGGAGCGCTTCTGAGCAAAATATAGTTTATCCTCCTTACAGTTGTAAATTTACAACTCAGAGGTTTCTGGTGATACTGAACACCTACTTTCAGCTGGTATAGCTGTATCCATATGGTAGTGTTTTTGCAATACCTCTAATGGTATAATGGATATGGTATGACAGAGAATAAAGTAAATTTATGTGTATTAAGCATGAAGGATTAGAATTTTCTGTTTTTCTTCTCATTATAGTGATAAACTAAGTGATAATTATTTCATTCATTAATGAATTGTGGCAGACTATTACAGAGGCCACAGCAGTACACAAGTAATTATGTAATACTAAAGTCAACTGCTAAAAATTAAAATGCTTCTGAGAGTAAAAACGTATGGTAATAAATTAGATTAATAAATACATTGTAAAAATGTTACATGTCAAAATCAAGATTCATAAATGAAAAACACAATTAAACCCAAACTAATACCATCTATGTACAAACAGAACATGCAAACAAACCTTTGTGGTGTTATGACTGTACATAATATGCAGGTGCATTTCACCTGTTTTATTCTTCCAAACTTGTATAAGATTCCTGTACTCTGCAATGTCCTCTGCCAACCAAACATTTCTTTCTTCCATACTCCCATTTTCCCCTATAAAAACTCCTTCAATGCTGTTTTTCCTCCTCTACTGAAGTTAAATCTGAACACTTACTGTCCACTTTGGTATATCTTTTTAATTTTCTAATGCATATTCATCTTTCACCAGAGGCAAGTGATGCATAGAATCTCTGTCCAATTAATTCAAAATGGCCAAAATCTTTTTATTTCTAATGGGACTACAGAATTTTTTTTTCTCTGAGAATTATAATAACCCCTACAATGAAGTTACGGTCTACTTAGTGAACAGGATATGAAGAAAAAAAGGGGAGATGACAGCTATTTTAGAAGGACAATCCTTTATTAAGGATTTAGAACTGAAATGTTAATTCTCCTCTCACAATGAAGAAGTAACTTTCAATTAGTTGAGTGAGAAAGACAGTGGTGATGCACTTGGATACATATTAAAGAGGCACAAAACTTTAAATAATGTGGGATTCTTCTTATAAAGATCATTAATAATAAAAGAAGGTATGTCACTGTGGCACATTTGAGAGAACTGTAGGTATTTACCATAATATACTTTTTGAAAACTAACAGAGGAAGTATTTGTGATAGCGAGGAAAAATTATTTATTTTTTTGGAGAAAAAAAAAGCTTAATTAAATTTAAGCTTGCCATTTCAACTATAAGGATTAATTTTCAATGAGTATTTCTGCAATTATTTTGCAAGGAAACTTGATGCCCAGTACTAATGTGAATTTAGATTACCACATAATCCAGGTATTTAAATTGTTCTTTCAGCACACTGTTTTCACTTTTTGTACATTTTTCCCTCATTTACTTGCTTGGTATGGGTTTATACAACGATGTTAGAAGAGGTTATTTTTTTATTACTTTAAATTCAAAGACAAAAATAAATTATGCTATCAGTGTTGTCTTTTTGTTTCATATACAGTATTTCCTCATTAGAGTCCTTTTAAATCTATCAGTTTTAATCTTCATCTATACTTAAAACGATTACTATAAGATTTGGAAAAAGCATACCTTTTGGAACCCAACCAATACACAAACCCCTTCACTAAAGCATGAACATGTTAAAACTTCAAACAGAACAGATGTACAAGTTCTGTCAACAGCAAAAAAAAAAAAATCCACACCATTATTTTTCCCTGTATGAGGAAACAGCTGAATAACTTTTATGGAAAACACTCTAAAAAACTTCAGGCTTAGGCAGACATCTACTGCGGAAAATTTCTACGGTGGAAAATTTCAAGCCAAAGAGTTAAAGTTTGGCAGGTTTATATAAGAAGGTCTTATAATAGAGTGTAGGGCAATTCTAATTGTAGAAATCCCTCCTAACTCTGCCAATAAAGTATTAATGCACACTGCATCAAAATTAGCTTTCAGTTAATAGTTACACAGAATTTACATCAGTATAACTAAAAGCAGAAATTGACCCTCCAAATATGATAGAGTACTCTGTGATCTTGTTAGGCTTTTAGAGCAGGGAATGTCATTTATTACATATTTGGACAGAGCCCAGCAAAATAGAGCCTAATTTGGTTGTGGCCTTTAAGCATGACTGCTATATAAATGTTATAATAATAATAATAATAATAATAATAATAATAATAATAATAATAATAATAATAATAATAATAATAATAATAATAATAATAATAATAATAATAATAATAATAATAATAATAATAAAGTGTTACAGAATTGTAAACTATTATTTTCTCCTTAGCATGTGGTGAAGAGAACTACATGTTTGGAAAGAACTGTGTTTTCTGTTTTGGCTTTTTCCTATCACAAATTACTAATTTACAGGAACCTTTGAAGTTGGAAATTTATAGTTGCAATTCTCCACTGTTTAAAGGCATGAACAGTTTAGCTTTGTAAAATAGTAATTCTCAGATTTCTCTCTGAAATCTAACAAGGGAAGAAGATACTGATGACTAGAGATTTTTTGCAGAGAATAAATTGATAAAAGACTCTGGCAAAAGCACACAGTGTCTTAAAGCATCTTGACTTGTTCAATTTGTATTTTTCAAACCATTTAAACTACAGTGAAGTAAATTGCTCCTTGTCATTGACAAGAAGTGGTGGTTCCAAAATAAACCTAGACTGTTGATCTAAGAATAAAGCTCCTAGCATTTTCTATTACTCTAATAAAAGGTAATATTTTTGGTAAAATGTGAAGGTGTCTCTATTTTCATTGGCTAACTGTAAGCACTATATATTTTTTTTAATGACCCCTTCAATGAATTTATTTAACATGGTTTACCAATATTTCCAAACTCAGCATGGAAAAGCCATCAGAATGGCACTAGGTCACGCGCCCTGAATGAAGCCATCAGCAGGGATTAATAAACTGTGACAGCTGCCCAATAGCTTTCATTCTATTATAAAAATCATATTGCAATTCAAAATGCGACATAATCTTTGTTGGAATCAGCCCAGCTAACATGGCAAAAATCAGAACAGGGAATAGATGACAGTGGTCACTGTTACAAAAAAAATCCAGTTTGGAGTAGTAAATCTTAATGACAGCAACACTCAAAAAGATAATGGAAATTATTTAAATACAATAACTTTTCATTGTTTTCTAAAAACCTGCATAAAAATTATCATATTTTTGTGGAAATAGGAACATGAAATTACTTTTTTCTAGCGCACATCCTGTAAATTAATGATTAAAATATTTTTGATCTTCTCTAAAATCTGTACAGATTTTCCTTTACAACTGAGAAACACTCTCTTACTATTCTTAATCTAAAACTTATTTTCAGAACCTTGTCTGAAACTATTGATGAAAAATCAAAATTCACATATTCAGACAAATACAGTAGCACTAGGCTTATCTATTGCAACACTGAGTTTTCATACTTTTCTGTTACACAAGAGAGTTTATCAGACTGCATACCGAAGTTCTTTAAAGCTACACAGTTATGCAAGTATAACAATATTAAGGATGATCAAAGGGAATGGAGCACCTCTCCTGTGAAGATGGGTTGAGGGAGTTGGGGTTGCTCAGCCTGGAGAAGAGAAGGCTCCAGGAGACCTTAAAGAGGCCTTCCAGGAGTGCAGTGACAGGACAAGGGGGAATGGCTTTAAACTACAAGAGGGGAAAGTTAGATTAGATGTAAGGAAGAAATTATTTACTCAGATGGTGGTGAGGCCCTGGAACAGCTTGCCCAGAGAAGCTGTGGATGCCCCATCCCTGTGGGTGTTTCAAGGCCAGGCTGGATGGGGCTTTGGGCAACCTGGTCTACTGGGAGGTGTCCCTTCCCATGGCCGGGGTTGGAGTTGAGTGATCTTTAAGGTCCCTTCCAACCCAAACCATTCTGTGATTCTATGATTCTGTAATAGTTGAAGTCAGAATAGATTGGTCACTGGGAAATAAGAGCATTCAGAAAACCCTTTTAGTAAGGCTTCCCCTCCCTCCCCCTTTTTTTTTTCTTCCTTTTTTCCTATATGCTTGGAATTCACGTAGTGTCTGAAAGAATACAGACTTATCTTCTAACAAATTAACAGAAATCAGGCTCTAGAGCTATGACTTACATTTTCAGAGTCCACAACAGACCCAGAGTTGTAACAAACATTTTTGGAAGAGTGTTATAAAATTTAATAATGATTAAACTAACAAGAGTTTTTTACAGAAATCACTCAGAAAATAAATATAGTGAATGTAATAGGCTTTTTTCAATCCAGGATACAAAATTTTATAGCAAGCATAAATATTTTATTAAATTTATATATATATAAAATAATTGTTAAATAAATTCTGTAGAGCAGTTGCATTAGGATACTATTGTATCCTGAATTAATCTCTCTTTATTTGAACACTTATAGCTGCTCATAAGGACTTTAATTTTTTAATTCTTTTTTCCTGTAGTTTCCAAACAGTAAAATACTTATTCAAACAATACATTATTTGTACTCACCCCCTTCTCAATGCTCCCTGTTTGGCAAAGAGTACCTTCAGCTGCTGGAATACTGTTGGTAACACAGCGGTTACTTTTGCTGAGGCACCAGAGCTCTCTACACACTTCCTAGGAAAGAAGGCAGAAGCAAGTTGATCAGAGTAACAGCCTAAAATTGCTTCCAATGCTCATACACATATATAGAGAAATTTGTTTTGAACATACTGTAAGTGCTGGGCTGGAGTCTAGATGTTTGCAAAACATTCTGGAGCAACTTCAAAGCCAGCATATTCTACTTAAGAATGTTCTGCCACAAAAATTCAGGAAGGATCAAATTGTAGACTACAAAAATGTGTTTTTCTACACCTGCTATGCAAGCATTGTTTTGTGCTGGTTTTCTGATTACTGTTTGATATATTTTAGTATTGTTGTAAAATTAATCTGTTGTAAAGGATGTGCTGTAGTATCTCCATCATTAACATTATCTGCCTCAAAAAATCATGGTAAAAGGATACTGTTAACTTCAAAATATGAACCAGCAAGATTTGTTTCCTTCAGGTTAAACCAAAAGGTTTTGGAGCTTAGACTACCTGCAATCCTCTTCTGTAACACATGCTAAAACAGTGCACTTGTATGTAGTAAATATTAAAATATTAAAAATATTAAAATATTTCCTTAAAACATTTTAGATTTGTGGCATTTTATAAATGATTTAGCCTATCGTAATTCCCTCCATTGTCAGCATTAAAAAGGTTTTCAAAAAATCTATTTTCCTACAAGTTTTCTCATTTGTTTTTGTGCATTTACTAATTTAAATTAAGTCAAATTCTGTTGACATTAGAGATTCAGTATTAAAAATATCTAGGGTTGAAATTCATAATGAGAGGTGTGATCCACTTCAGTTGTCCTTGGCTTAGACTATATATGCAGAATGGAATTAGAAATAATTTGTTTTTATGGTAACTGCCCTGCATGATAATCTTTGTTGTATTACTTTGAGATCTGTGTGAGACTTCACAACCTGCTTTCTATTAAATACTTTCTGTTTTAAAGTAGTTTTGAAAATTTGAAAGATAATTATTCAACTGTATGATAGGCATTATATTAAACGTCTGCTTGAAATCATACCCAAAAATAATTCTTGTATAGATTCTATGACTGAATCTTGGTACAAAGAAGAAAAAGGAAAAGACAGTATGAGCAAATTAAAGTTATTAGCTACCCCCCACACCCTTGCAAATTAAGTGTTTATCTGAGGAAATGAATGCGTATCTGGCATCTAGGCATCTTTTCTATGCACTTCAACTAGACAACTGTTATGTTATTCCCTAAGATTCGGCTTCTTGCATGAAACTTATGATGAATAGAAATGCTTCTTTCGAAATTCTACTGAATATAGAAATGGACTTACACATTATTACCTAGTAACTGCAGTAATTTCAACAGTACAAATTTCTACTGAATAATACAAAATTATTTACCAAGTTTAAAAACAGCTGGTGCCCATTCAGGACAGATATATGCTCTGTATTTAGTTTCACAATTGGTAGAAGCAAGCCATCTTTTTAATAATCTATAAAAAACATACCATCTTAGCATGGTCTGAAATGATGAGGAATAAGTACTGTTGATTTGTGGAGTTTCCACTCAACATTTAACAATTTGGCCTAAGCTATTTAGTTATATTAAATGATGTAACAATTCCTGTTTGGTGGGTGGCTCTATGAAAACTCAAGAGAATGGATACTTGTGAGTCTTTTTTAGGAGAAATACACAGGTAAATGGATACCTGCTAAAAAAAAGCAAGAACTACCTTACTTTCCAAATCAGAATTTATTTTTCATTAAAGAAATGAAAACAGTAGAAATATTTACTTACATAAATCTCTGAATAAAACACTTGCTTTTGCTACTCGGTAAGATTTTCAGATTAAGATATGCATCCACAGGTACATATGGTTTAAAAGATCAAATAGAACAGGGAAAGCACAGAAGATATCACAAAGACTTTTAAAAACTCTCTTATAAATTTTATAACTATGAGTTTATTTTTAAAATTCAACACTACATCAAAACCACATCTTCAATCAAGAATCTCAACTTCAATCCAGTATGGATTTCAAAGTGAAAACCTAAAACAAGTTCCTTTCAGACACAATATGAGGTGTTTCTGTCATACAACTGCCTTACTTACTTTCGTGCCTCATTTACTTGTTTGTCTGTTTCATGTATGACTTACATTGTCAGACTGTAAATAGAAGTGTCAGACAGTGATGACCCTAGTTAAGATCCTACATTTATTTTACATCAGATCAAATTCAAATGTTTAAATTAATATCTGTGTTACTTTTGCAAAGGTTGGACCAATGTTTGGAAAACCAAAAATTCAAGTGTGTTAGGAAATGAAGATTTCAACCAATCTAATACAGACAGAAGAAAAAGTAAAATCTCTGTAACACTCTGGATTTTGAACACATTTACATTTCAGAGTGATTTGAATCCAGAATTCTGGTTTGTGCTTCAGATTTTACTTGCAGAATTTCACTTCTGATATCCTTATACAAATGCACCATCTATATGTTAACACAGAAGGGGAGATTAAATAATTCAAACATGTATTTCATTGCCAGGCTAACATACTCACAAAGGACAGCATTTAACAATTTCTCCCAGACATTGTAATTCCAAGTAAATAATCAGCTGAACTGTATGAACTAATGGATACAGCTATTTTAGTTATTCGTCATTTACAGAATAATTTTAAGCAAGTTAGCTCATCACCCTACTCCATGACAAATGAGAAAAAAATATTTTCCTTCTTCCAAAATTGCTTTGGGAGATAAGATGAAAAAAACTATCAAAACTAGATACTATTACTGACATAGCCTGTTTGTCCTTCTTCAGACCTTAATTTTAGTACCAATTTTTCTCAGTAAACATCTGATGACAAAATGAAAGTAATCCTGTATAACACTATTAGTACTTAAGCTAAAACCTCTATTCAAATCAGAAAAGAGTTCTGTCCAAGGACAGACATACGATATCCCAAGATCAACAGAAAACTTATGGAAAACTACGCAAAATACAGACTACTTGTAAACTAATATAACACAATGTAACAATTTGTAAAAATATTCTATAATAAAAAAAAAAAAAAAAAAAGAAATTAAAGAATGTGTTTCTGTAATTTCTTCTAAAAGAAGTTTTATAATTTCTTTTAGGAGAAATTACTCGTTTATTTACCATTTATATACTGATGATTTAATTTCCCCTAGTGTATTTTGTTTAAAAGAAATAGTAGAATTTGAAGTATATCTTCTATCACCTCTTCTATAACTTATCATCTATTTGAAGTATATCTTCTATCTCTTCTATCTTGTATGTAAAATAACATTGTCATTTGAAAACAAGATAGCTAAACTAAAATAGCAAAATTCACCTGTGCTATTATTCTATTAAATGGAAGTGGAATTATGCCATCTATTACTATGGCTACGTCTTCTTTATTTTCAGGTGATTTCAGGCAGTTGAGAGAGATTCTTATTAAGGTGCACAAAGCTTTCTGTTCACCATACCAACCCTATACCTGGTACTACCTCAGTTTCATAATTATTCATTTGAATTATTTCCTTACTGTCCTATTCGTAACATCTCTAAGCAGCTGTTTTTAATAAACCAGGCTGAAAAACGTATGAGAAACTGCCCTAACTGCCCTGGAAAAGTCAGGCTCAAAATCACTAGCAGAAAGTCTACTGCTTTTCCTCACACACTAACATGCACACATGCACACACACACACACACACAACACAACATAAGGTGACCCACTAATAGGTTAGCGTTTTCTTTGTTGGTGGACATAGGATGAGGTTAACATACCTTTTGTCAACATTAAATTTGTATGAATAATTTACTGAAGCTAAGAAAAAGAAGCATAATCTGAAAATTAATCAATGATCTCAAAGTCAGTCTTCAAGTGTGTGGATTTAATAACTATTAATTTATAAAGGAAACAAGGGAAAGTGTTTTAGAAGTCCAGGAAACATAAACTGAAGCTGAGGCCTTTCACAAGATCAAGACAAGATAGATGACAACCTGTAACGGTGTATCTTAGGGCTCCATGACTTCAGTTTGGAATTCGGATGCTTGTATTTGCAGTAAATTAAACAAAGCTGAACCCATCTAGAGAAAAAAAACAGCAAATCAAATTATCTTCCTTTTGCCTAAGTGTTATCAATGATGGAGCCTCTTTCTGTTGTGTCATGCAGAGTTACATATAGGCATTTCAAATTATGTAAAATCTAAGCAACCTATAATATATAATAAGAATAAATAGTAACAATACAGCACAATGAAAACTCAGTTGGATGAGTGAAGGTCAACTTGCTGTACTGCTCTGTTCTTAATATTGAACACTAATGAAAGCCTCCAACAAAAGTTAGCAGTTTGGCCCATAATGTTTTAAAAAAAAGATGGGAAATACATTCACAACGCATATTAAACTACGATAATTTGGGGGGTTTCAAATTCACAATGCATATTCAACTCAATAATCTAGGGTTTCATTTTTTTTCCATAAAGTTTAAAAACGCTAATCAGGATTTTATGTTATGTCAGCATGTTTCATCTATAATATGCTGCACCTCTTGATGAGCATTTGCTAAAATAGAGCATAAAAATAATTTGCTTGAATTGCAATTTACAATTCAGATCTGAAAAGCATCAGCCTAGAGTATCTCCGGCCTCACTGCTGAAATTCTGATGGCAACACACTTAAAACTAGAAGGTTGATTGTAATTATGGGCGAATTTTGTAATGTTCAACAAGTTTAGTTCAGATAAGCACCCAAAAGTTACCATTTTAGTGCTCTCCTACCAAATGCTCATTAAGTGGTGCAGCATGTTACGAATCAAAACATGCTGAAACAATGTGAAATAAAAGCTGTAACTTAAGTCATACATTTGCATTATGTAACCAGCATACATTCCTCAATATTGGGTGCTTATGTGAACCTTATGGAAACTACAGAAGCCTCACAAGTTCAGAGACCTCTAAGTAGCATCTTCCCTTTCAAACCCATGAAAACTATTCCATCTTTATCTAAACCACATTACAGAATCTGGAATCTTGTCATTGCTTCTGCTATCCACTGAAGCACTACTCCTGCTTTGATCACTGGCTTCTGCTTGTCATTTTTAAGCAGCTTTCATAAGATCCATGCATGCCTGTGCTACATCTGTGTCTCTTGTGATAGAGAGAAAAAGAAAAAAATGAAGACGAGGGGGAGAATAAGATAGAGGGTGTGGAGGCAAGACAGCCAAAGGAAAGAAGAAAGAGGGATTGCACAATGGTGATAGTACTCTGGGAACCTTTTTAAGAAACAAAAAAGATGTAAAACCACCATAGGATTCATAAAGAGGAAAAATTATGGGATTACCATTGGTTACACACATCACAATGTCAAAAAAAAAAAAAAAAAAAAGAGGGAACAAAATTCACTTTAAGAATAAAGCTGAAAGCTTTAAGAATAAAGCTGTTATTATATAAAAGCTGTTATTATATAAAGCTGTTATTCACTTTAAGAATAAAGCTGTTATTAATTACAGCACGATCCTCTAAGTCCTTACACAAGAAAAGCTCAAATTTTTTATCATGCTAAATGCAAAAGACCTCTACAACAGTGATGAGAGGTTTTGCACTTGGAAGACAAGACCTTATAAAATAAAGAATAATGGAGAAGTTGATAAAAAAAGACAAGAGTATTGCAGCAGGACTGTCAGTTCCTCTCTTCACCTACACTTATTTAAACAGAATCACAGAATGGCCAAGGTTGGAAGGGACCTCTGAAGATCATCTAGTCCAACCGCCCCGGTCTGAGCTGGATCATCTAGAGCACATTGTGCAGGATGGCATCCAGGTGGGTTTTGAGAATCTTCAGAGAAGGAGACTCCACAAGCTCTCTGGGCAACCTGTGCCAGTGCTCTGTGACCCTCACAGTACAGAAATGCCCTCTCATATTCAGCCGGAACCTCCTGCACTTCAGTTTGTGCCCATTGCCTCTCCTCCTGTCACAGGGCACAACTGAAAAGAGACCAGCACCATCCTCTCAACACCCTCCCCTCAGATATTTATATACATTGATGAGATCTTCCCTCAGTCTTCTCTTTTCCAGATTAAACAGGCCCAGCTCTCTCAGCCTGTCCTCATATGACAGATGCTCTAGCTCCATGCCCATTGTGCTGGGCAGCCCAGAGCTGGTCACAGCACTCCAGGTGTGGCCTCACCAGGGCTGAGTAGAGGGGGAGGATCACCTCCCTTGACCTGTTGGCAACACTTTTCTGAATGCAGCCGAGGATCCTGTTGGCCTTCTTAGCCCCAAGGTCACAGTGCTGGCTCATGGTCAGCCTGCTGTACACCAGGACTCCCAGGTCCCTTTCTGCAGAGCTGTTCTCCAGCAGGTCAGCCCCCAGACTGTGCTGGTGCTTGGGGTTATTCCTCCCAAGGTTCAGGACCCTGCACTTGCCCATGCTGAACTTCATGAGGTGCCTCTTGGCCCAGTCCTCTAGCCTGTTAAGTTCCCTCTGAATGGCAGCACAGCCCTCTGGGGTATCTGCCAACCCTCTGAGCTTAGTGTCGTTAGCAAACTTGCTGAGGGTGCACTCCATTCCATCATCAAGGTTGTTGATGAATAAATTGAACAACACTGGACCCAGTACTGGTCCCTGGGGAACACCATTAGCTACAGGCCTCCAACTGGACTCTGCACCTCTAAGCACAACGCTTTAAGCTCTGTTGTCCAGCCAATTGCCAATCCATCTCACCATCCACTCATCTAGGCCACGCAAAACAGGAATTTGTGATGTAAATCAATATGACTGAACTACTTATGCATTGCTAACAAGCACATTGTATAAAGTGATTTAGCCATGGTATGAAGTCAAGGGGGGAAAAAGAGCACTTTTCAGTGAGTTAGCATTATGTACAAATTGAATTGAATGCACAATACTTGTCATAGCATCAATGAGTGAGGAAAGAGAAGGGACCTGGTAGTCTAGTGTAAAGATATACCAGTGGCTTCTCTGCCTTTGCTTTTTGGAAAAAGCACATAAATAAATAAATAAATAAATAAATGAGTAAAATGGTTTTTACCTACCTACAAGAGCTCTAAGTCAAGCTAAATACCTCTTTATTTAAGTGGAGTAAATCATATCAGTGTTTCATGAAAACAGTGACAGTTTAATTCACTAACATTAAAATTTACAAGGGACAACTGTAATTTAGGCTAGAAGAAATACTGCAGAACTGCTCTGTATAGAAGTTTGTTTGCTTTCCTGCATTTGTCAGCTGACCAGAGAGGCAAGTTAGCTGTTTTGCTCATTCATAATACAGTTACACTATTCTGTCTCTGAACTGGCATGTAGGAAACTACAAAGCAGTGAAGGTATAGTGACTGCATATCCTTTATTTCTGTGGTACATACTTTCCAAGCAACTTTCTATTAATGGTCATTAGCTTTATGAACACTCTCCATAACTCATTAAAAATAAATCAAGGGGATCACTTGAAGCCAGAAGGAGGACTTTTAATTTTGAGAATGTATCCTCATTCTTCCTGTTTATAAGCAATAAGTTCATAGCTTGAACTTATCTGTCCTTCAAAACGCAGCAACAAAATGTGAATAAAAACTGGTACCTGAATTTTAAGTTACTTTAGTTGGGACACTAACTGGAGAATTTAATTGCAAACATAAGACCATGAAAAAGAAGAGAGCTGCATGTCATCAGCTAGAATATATAACCTGATGTATAACCTGATGTCTTAAACTCCATTGTGAAATACAAATAGATTGGCCCTCCTGATCTGAGTGAAGCCATGTGCTCAAAGGAACGTAGCATTTGTCCTGTTACACCTCTACTCCAAACCAAACACTTAGACACCAATGAAGGTGAAAAAGCATAAAATGTAAAAAAAAAAAAAAAAAAAAAAGAATTCTTAACAAGAATTGTTAGGCACTCTCTCTGAAATTCATGCTAGCAGCCAACAGCTTCACAGATCATAAAATACACCACAACAATATCAACCATATGCATAAAGTATTAACTGCAATTAAAATGTCTGAGGTTTTAGTCCCTGTCCTAAAAACATGGGGACCAGCTCTAAAGCAAAGCATTATTTTGAACCACAAAATCCGTAAATTACAGTCAGGCATATTCCAGGCATTATTTAAACTCACAAAACAGAAACTCAAAGTCAAGACTGGAATTCCTTCCTGAGTTAACCCAGAGACAGGCAACTCTTATTAGGCAGATGTTCAAAGGTGAGTAAGGTAAGGAGTCAACAAAAGATGTTCTCCTCACACTCACCTGAGTAAACAAATTGAGTAAGTTTCTGAACTATCAGGGGAACTGGAACACAAGCAGAGAAGAACTGAGCCATCTTGACAGTAATGAGAGAAAAATCCAGCTACATGTTCTACAGAACAGGAACTGGTATTGTTCCTAACAACTGTCATAATTTCTGACTACGCTCTATCTAACAAGATACTTGAAAACATGCATGCCTGTAGAAAATGGTATGCATCAGCATTATATAGTGAAATTTCTACCACTACAATTTGTTTTACTCGAAGTCATAAGTTTAACACTCTATCTGAAATTGTAGCTTAAAAATGAAGTATTTTAAGTATCTTGTGAGATTGCCTCTTAGTTCTTTATTAAAAGTATTTATTTTTTCAATTAAATTATCTAAATTGTTCCTATATCATAGATTTGTGGAAAGTATAAAGAACACTAAAATATGTGACATTAGAAAAAATCACTGTCTATTTGCAAACAGTTAATCACTGATATGCTAAAACAGCACTTTGAATTCTTGCCACACAATGTGCTGAAGAACATAAGGAAATCTGACTAACAACTGCAATGCTTTTGCTGGAACAGTTTTGCTCATAAGTGACTAAAACAGATGGTTTCATTAGATCTAGTAATAACACTAATATCAGTATAACTACCTAAGAGCTGCCTTTAAAGGCAAAACTCCTTGTCAGTAAACACACACACACAGAAAGTCAGGGTCTTGCAGTCCCTTTAGCAGTGAGTTCTCATGGCTTAAACATTCAAATACCTCTCCAGGTATTAACTTCAAGTTCCTAAGTGAGAGAGAAAGCTTTAAGTACTTAAATATACAAAATTCTTGGCAGGATTAGGACCTAATTTACACCAAAAGTAACAAGCATTTGAAATACACATAGAGAGGGACTAGATGAGGAAATATGGGAGAACAAGTGATGAATACCGATGATCATCAAAGCTGATTGGTTGAAAGAGGTAATTTTTCTAGAGGTTTATAAGACATTAGGACAGAATTTCAAAGCAGAAAGACCATCACTATTTGCTAAGTCATGTTACAAACACCATCTTAACACTAGTATCAGAGTCCAAAGGAGACTTACATTTTTTTTTTTTGCTTTGACTTGAGAGTTCAATAGTTTCTCTTGTCATGTCTTGCCATCACAAATTAATAAAGAACATGAGCAAGAGAAAATGGCAAGAAATTTTCTCTGAGATTTCCCTTTGTTTTAGAATGTATTTATTTGTGGGTCGTTAAATCCCATACTGTACATCATGCTGTACCCCTTCCTTTTTTACCAGGCAGTTCAAATAGAGAGGATTGACTGCCAGACAGAAGTTAATACACGAATCAGATCCATTGTTAATTAGTGATTTTTATTATGTTTTTCAGTTCATGGTTGCACACTTGTTAGAATGAGATCAATGAACTATTTACAGCATTTTAGTGTAGACATCATATCAAACAGGAACACTCAGACTACTGTCTGTTTACTTTTGATAATGAAAGAGTAGAATATAATATTTAACTTAACTTTTCCTGGTATTTCAGTCTAGTTCCACTACTCAGTTCTACAAACCCATTCTTACAAGAAAAGTCTTTCTTCTGTATTTTCCATCTGCATTCCACTTACAAGGACTATTTCTTTCTCTCCAGTGTTATCACTTGAAATCTGTATGATCATCATGATGGCATTTCCAAAGTATTATGACCACGGCAGATGATATTTTTAAATGTAGACAATATTTTAAATTTATATAATTTCTTAGATTGGATATTATAAGACTTTTACAAAAACCTGTTATATAGATATGAAAAGTCTGAATCCTAGTACTAAAAATAGATTATTTTTTCTGAGACACTTACATCATGCTCACACTGATGGCATATAGTACACTGCATCAATTCAGTGGACTGGTGATACTACATGAACACTTAAATTCTTTTAACTATTACATCAATTAAGTTTCAACCTCTTTTTTGTAACTATGAAACAATCCCCTAAAAATATTTAAAACAAAAAAGAAAGCAGACTTTATATAGACAAGATTATCTACATCTTTAGTACCTTCGATTGTTGACATTTTAGAAACTGATTTAGAAACACGTGTACTGTGCAGAATGATCATCACAAAAATGATTACTTAGTTTAACATAGTTTGAAAAAAATAATTTACATGTGAAAAAGTCAGGTTTTGCACATTATTAACTTTCCAGTTTAATTTAAAATGCAAAGTATCTCTAAAGAGCATTCTATAAATAATGGATTAAATACCATTATAAATAATGGATTAAATACCTGCAGATTTCTTAAAATAAATATTTATACCGATGTGTTAAAATAAATAGTGTGTGTGCTGAGAATTTGTAAGAAAAAAAAAGGGGGTTGGGGGGGAGACATGACTTAGATTTAGCAACAGGAAACAGGGCCCTTAGAGAACAGTGGTGGGAAGTAAGAACTTACAGAGGAACAATAAAGGCTAAAAGAGGTCTGATGAGGATCAGGAATAGAAGACCCAACAAGCTAATCAACCAACTACATATAGCTTTGAAAATCCTTTCCACAGTGCAACCTACCAAAGAGGCATCTCAAGAAAAATACTGTATTTATCACCCAAGGGATATTAAAAATAGACTTCCTTTATAACTAGCTTTAGAGAAGTGAACAGAGTAAATTTAGTGGTTACATTGTTTTATTTGAATAGTCTTATCATTAAAATGCTAATAAAACTCAGTATTTTTTAATCATTAGACGTGTTTTCAAGGTTTATTTTATTTAGAGTATTTAGTCAGCTGATTATTTGATGTCAGGCATAACGGAATGAATCCTTTTACTATGCATTTTGGGCTGCAAGATTTTCTTTAAATAATATTTTAAAATATATTGCATAATGTACTGAAATATTAAGTGTGCAGGCTTTTATTTTGACTGCAAATTTCTTTACCTTCAATACTGCACACTGGTATTTACAGCCAAATCTTTGCTAGCACTAAGCTATTCAGTGTTCTATTTAGCTACCTAGCTTCACGTTCCTCTGTTCCCATTACCAATTATTCTTCTTTTCAAAAAGAGATCTGAAGAATGTGAAAAACAACAAGCTCGTCATCAAAAAATAAAAGAAAAGGAAAGCAAAATACAAATACAAAAGTAACTTTTCAATTTAAAGCTACATTTTGAAGTTAAAGCCAACAAAACAGATTTCATGTTTCAAGATTCATACAGCATGAACCTGATCTCATTTAATAAGTGAAAATCATGTAGCACAGTTTAGAAGGAACAGGATCAAGTGTTCTGGGCTCTTTTCTCTCCTAACATTCAAGAATGCTTCTCCAGCTCATTGTTACCCACACATTTTGGTGTACAGTATGTGCAAATGACTCAAGCAAAAGATGCAGCATAAGGATTAAAATGTACCCTTTGCTTACATAGGATGGCACCAGACAGAATGCTGTCAGAAATGTGTAACCCACTAGTGCAACTAACTAAAAAATTATGCTATAAAGGAATATATACAAATGACTAAGAAGAACACTCAGCATAAGGATTAAGACTTCTTACCCCATATTTACATTGACGGGATGTTGCTCCATACTGGAAGCGACACTGTTCATCAGCATCATACACCTGACCTGGGGCCACAGCTGGATAAAGAAAGTCACGCTTGGGAGGCTCATTATCAAGGCAAGTACCACGGCCCGAACTGTTCAACATAAAGGACCAAAGGAATTAGGAATTCTACTGACTGTAAATCACAGTAATGATATCATGTATCTAGTTCTTACTTTTAACGTCTTTGGGTGTGAAACAAATATGATCGCAATAAACAAACAGTACGATGGTACACCCATGGTAAATATATATATATATTAAAGGGAATTAAGAGATCAAAATAATTTTTCATCATAATTATTAACAAAAATGCTTATTTTAGATCATGAAATAGATTTCTTATATTATCCTTTTTAAAAGTACAAGAATTACTGAGCCACACAAGACTGATTTTCATTTTTGTTTTAAGGTTCCTATTTGTTTTCATTAAATAATAGGTACATTTGGTCATAGAACAAAAATTAAACAAATTAAGCAAATAAAATAAATAAAGGTTATAATTCTTAACAATCTTTCTGATCCTTCAAACAGCCAAGTACCTTAAAATATTACAGATAACGGCAGCTCAACTGGTTTATGCAAAAGTAAAACACACTAAAATTTCAACATGACTAAATGTTTATAAGATTAGGACCCTAACATGTATGCCTATTCCATGTGAGAGAACAAAACTGTTCCAGTGGTAAAAATTGTATAGGATCTTAAAATTCACCTATACTTGTGTGAGTGACAAAATTCATATGGATCTAAAGATCTTTTCTATTGCATTAACAACATATAGTCTTCAGAATTTCAAGTTTTAACTAAGATCATCATCTTCCAAAACTTGAATATTCTTTTCCTTTATATTCACCATTCTGTGGGTGTTTTGTTTTGTTTTGTTTCAAAATATGCTCATATTTAACCATAATATTTCAGCGTAGTGGAACAATAACAAATAAAGTCAAAGGCAGACAGAGTTCTTTTCTTTAGAAAACTTCATACTTTGCTAAATATAATTATTAAGTTTTATTTAGTCAGTGAGCATAGAAGAGGACAGATGCTTTTTTACTTTCATTTCACATGTGAATAAGTGAGGATTTTTAAAGAATTCTGGTGCCAACACTTTAAATTTTTTTCCGACATTCCTACAAATTTTGCCAGCACTGATGTTTTTTTTCCAAATCTTTTCCATGCACCTTGCCAAAGGAACATAATTTCAGAAGTGAATGTTCTACACTGTTTTTTGGAGATCTCCAATTTGCTGTATTTTTCACTTGCAGATAAAAAAAATAAAAAATTAACCATTTAGTTTGTGTTTTCATTCTAAACTTATTTGATTATTTTTTCAGAATACTAAAACTACCCCTTTGGAAAAACACAAACAAACAAGCACTGACCATTTCAGAAGAAAGCAAACAGCAACTAAGGCAATTATCAAGTAAATAAAGAAAAGATACAATTTTCAGTTACTAATCCCAATAAATTTAATCAGATTCACCTCCTTTTCCCCCCCCAGATCAAGGCATAACTCCTCCTATCCCAACAATGAGGACATAAGATGTTGAAATCTACCTTTAAAATATCAAACTTTTGATTTTAACGTAAAAAAATAATGTATTAGTCCCTTTACTCCAGTTTCAAGGATTGCAAGCATATACAATTTCTAATGGCAGAAGTTGAGAAACTATCCTACATTCTTTTGAATCTAAGCCATTTCAGTGTTGTATTCTCCGTGTATAAAGAGTACATGTTAATAATTCCAATACGGAAACAAATCAAATACAATTTGATCTTTCTGCATTGTCCAAACCAATGTGCAGACAGGAACTTTGCTTAAACAAGCAATGGGAAGTTTAACATTTGCTTGAGCTAGTATTACATATGACTGGAACATTTCCACAGATTCAGATAGTGCAGAGTTTGGTCTCTAAGGTATGATCCTGTAAACAAACAGGCAAGGATACAGCATTTATAAACCTCTCACTACCTTTGGTGATACTGTCCATAAGCATACAGATCCCTCCCTGCACAGTACTAGATTACAGATCTGAATCTTCAAATGCACTGAACTTGTACACTAAACTCTACAACTACTCTACAAGACACATAATGGCAGAAATAAATATTTAACACTTCTATGTAAGTCAAATCCTTGCAGAAATTTCAAAAATATGCCCAGTCTGCTCTGATGACAGCATTCTCACCATAATGAAATATGATTGTTGTAATAAAATGGCAAGAAAAAGACTAGTAAGTGGTTATGCACTTAGCTACATTACATCACCATCTCTCAAGATCTCCACAAATTTATTTCTCTTTTTCCTTCTGCTTCAGTACTATTATTTCTCTTAAAGTACTTGAACAGCACTGGCACATTACAAACTTAGTTTGGGAACCTGATACTGCATTGTGAATTGAAGTACATTGGAAAAAATACCATGCGTTACAGAACAGTCATGAAACCAGGACCTTCCCCATTGGAGGTGAAGGATCTCATCAAAGCAATGCAAACAATGAATGGAGACTGAGGATTAGCTAACATTTCCAGATAATTTCTACCAGACTTCGGTGTAACACTCTTGCATCTATGTCCTTGTTCTTCTGCCTATCTCTTTGCTCCACCGAGGCAAAACCTAGACACCTCAGGAAAAGATAGCACAAAATCTAGGGGAGTGAACCAAAATGGTCCAAGAAGAGTAACAGGACTTTTGAGGACTTTCCAAACAGAGATCAAGTAGTTACCACCTGGCCTAAGAAAAAGTCCTATGTATAGATGTAAAGGAAGATAATGGGAACGAAAAGAATGCCTAAATATTTTAATCTCTTCAATTATAGAAAATTTCTATTCACTGTCAGTTTTTGCTGTGTGATTTTATTCTATATTGGAAGCACATAAAAAAAATAAAAAACCCCAATGCAATATCCCAGCTAGAGCACTTACATTTTTGAAGAGTGGATAAATCTTTACTGTCTGCTATAGAAATAAGATGACCTCAACCTCAGCATACGTTCTATTAACTCCCTAAAATAATACTAATACTCAGGGACTTTCTCATTTTCCTAATTCTAGGTTAATTTAATGGGTTTAAATGGGAGATATTGGGACTAATTACAGCTGTATAATACTGAAGCCGGATGTCATTTTGTCACAGTGAACAGTATTCCAGTGTAGTGTGTCAAGAGATAGTTGTAAAATAATCTACAATGTAGTTAACAATTTGCTTTTTATTTCAGTATTTCAGGATAGAAAATTAATCTTGTTTCTGTTTGGAAGGGTAGCAAGGATAATAGAGCTTTCACTTAATGCTCATGATCTCCAACTTTCTATCACTGCTAATTGTTTGATCCATGTGAACCAGGAATTCAGTGTTGTAATCTTTACAGACCGAACAATGCAATAATGATGATCACTGTCTCTGCGCAGACATCACTTTTATATCCCCACACTACTTAAAGAAAAAATGCAAAAAACATTGCTGTAGACCATTCAGATTTTATGCTCATATTACAGTACTTATTCACAGATACCTCAGGAACATACACAGTACAACTAACTCCCTTCAAAGGCTACAGAAAGAAGTATCCAGAACACTGGTACAGAAAATGGATTTTGAATGTTACAGAATGAGCTTGCTCATAATAATAATGTGGAATTAATATAATGCAAGCTGCGATTAAAAAGCATACTTTAAATGCATTCTAAGTATTTTTAATTATTTTATAGCTAAAAATCATATAGACAAATATATGGATAGTATACATAAGATTTTAATTAAGTTACAAATTTTTCCATAAATATATGGAAAATAATAATAGTAAAATTAATGAACTGTAAACACAGAGCATTTTATATATATATAACTTTTAAAACATGAATTATTTACATGCCTGCATATAACATTTGGCTCCTTTCAAAATACTTCATTCACATTTATTACATACTTTTCCTGAGTATAACCTGGTTTTTAAAGAGTACCAGGACATACACTTTTGTACAGGCTACAAAAGTTGCTTAACCTGACATTAATGAATAAACTCTACAAACTGCTCAACAGTCTATAGATAATAACATAAATATTTGCAGAATGAGGACATAAGTAATGGTGGTATGATTCAGAGTGGTATGTTTAAAATTAAAACGAACCAGAATAGGATCACTAAATGCAAACATTCTTGAACTTTAGGGAAAATCAGATATTGATGTGGATTTACCACACTCTCTCATGATACATTCTGTTTCCTTCCAACCTTTTATGCAAGTATATCTCTATGTCTGATTAGCTATTTCACATCAAAGACACTTTAATTTGCACAATGCTCATTTTTTCTTTAGTTTGATAGTAGACAATTCGCTATTTCTTTAATGCATACTTTTCTCCAGAATACATTCCAAAGTGAACATATTCTGAATAATTATCCAGCACCCATATTAGGAAAAATCTACCAGTCTATCTATCAAAATCATCTTCCTATCAAAATCTACTGGCAACCTGTCATTGAGAGTTTGGGAGAGAGATAAAATATGGGGCCAATTTGTTCTACATTTATTTTATCATATATTCTACAAAACAGTTAGTACATTGCTGATTCTGCCCTTTACAACTTATTTAAAAAAAAAAAAAAAAAAAGAGGTAGACAAAGGCTATTACTTAGGAAAGCAACACTCAAAACATATTGCAAGCCACTGATTACATAAACTGGCTCTTTATTTTTTTAAATTGGGTAGCCTTTTGGGTGAAATACTGACTTGCAAAACTTGTTAAATATAAGCCAACTGGGGAAATAGCCTTTTTAACCCATTATCTGTTAGCAAAAAATAAGCAATCAAACAAAAGCTTATTATAAATTCTAAAGTAAAAGAATAAAGGGGCAAATTATAATCCAAAGCAAATGCCAACAGATGATAATGAATATAAATTTTCTCTATAAATTTTTCTATTGATTTGTATAGAAAGAGATGGAATTTGCTATTGTTACTCCCCTGGAGTAACAAGGAATTGGCCAATCTGCCATAGGCAACAAGCTACCCTATATTTATCTGTCATATCCACTTAAATATCCAAGATTTTGGGGCAGATGATGCCTGGGCCTAAACACAGAAAGATTTTTTATATCATCTCTATGAGCGTACTTGGACCAAAGTAGTTTTGGCTTCTTTCCAGAGTTAAAATGGTCTAGTCTCTGAGATCTAAATCCCACTATATGGCAAACCTAGAAACTCTCTAAGAATGCCCTGTGATTCAAATAGTTATAAGACTCGTGGTTTTTCTTTATTCCTCTTTGAAAGAGGATCCTCCCTTTAAAAGACAGAACTGGTCATCTGGCTTCTTGTAATACCTTCTCTTACCTGATGCTGACAAGATTAAGCAGCTCCAACTCCTGAAATCATCTAAATTATGTTACTACAAAACATGAAAGTAACCGAATAATGAAATATAAAGTGGTTGGTTTTTTTTAGTTTGTTGTTGTTGTTTGTTTTGTTTTGTTCTTAAGTCTAGGGATCTTCATGGCTACTCAGTAGATAATTTTATACAAGGTAAAATGAAACTTGCATGATATATATACATGCTGCATAGAACGAAGTTTATACCAATTAGTTTTCAATCACAGACAACATTTTTAGGGTTGGTTCTTTTCTCCTATGAAAACACATTAACGATTTCTACTTCTTTCACAGGAATCTTTGTCCTCTGACAATGCTCTTCCACCCTCCAAATCTCATGGAATCCTTCTGCATTTCATTACATAAAAAGGTTAACAAAATTTAAAGCCATTGTCAAGCACTTATAAACCGTTCAGTTGATAAATTGAATTCAGTCAATCTTTCACTCTAACATAAACCTTGACAGACAACAGCTATTTTGTGCTGAATGTTTTCCCCAGAAAAAAAATGGCTCTCCTTAGCCATTTCAAAGACTGTGCTAGGATGTCATCATTCTTGGGAGTTTTGATAGACTTATTAGCAATGCACAAGTTTGCTTTGTCTTTAAACCCATCCTTAAAATCATATGGGGCAGTCAGGGAATTGCTACTACATGAGACTGAGTAGTTTTCTTTGCTTCTTGCTCACAGATCATTACCTGAAAATGCAAAGTCTCTGCTATTAAGGCTGTTTTGCATCAAGGAAAGGTGTGAATAGGTTAAAAATAAATAAATAAATAAATAAAAGAAGTGATCTAAGTTTCTGACAGCTGTCCTACTGTAACTCTATCTTAACAGCTTCCTGGTTTCATTGAAATGACATGACACTTAAGGAGGAGAATGGAAACCAGAGAAAATAACTATACTGTTAGAGACTATTTTATTTTCTGAAATAATGCAACAACTATTTCAAGAAAAAAAAAAATCATTTCTAAGTTATTAAAACCACAAACAATAAGAAGCACAGACTTATCATGAACAGATCATGTCTGAGAAATCTGACTTTTTAAAGATAGATTGCAAAATCAGTAGATGAATAAACTGTCTTTGGCTCTTCATACATTACTTATGATGGTATTTGACACAATTGGGAACTCTATTCATAACTGAAATGCATAAAAGAATGATTATCCAAGGTGGATTTGAAAAAAATAACACATTCTTATTTATGAAAATAAAGATAAAATATTGTGGGAAATAACTTAGTATTGGAGCTGCTCTGTTCTTATTCTAGCTAATCTAGAATCGTCAGTAATGATTTTTATGAAATACGCAGATGGTAATAATTCAAGTAGTGCTGAAAACCGTGGCAATGACACAGAAGTATCTCAAAAAACCTGAAGACATAAGAACTAGAGAACAGATTCACCAGAATGCTATTCTGCCTTTATGCCAATATAACTAAAATTTCAGTGGCATCTCACAGGGTTAAAAATGAAATTTAACAGTGCATCAAACCTGCAGAATGGAAGAGAATAATGTGGATGCTAAGATTAAATAATAACATATATAGAAACATTTAAACAAAGAGGAAGCACAAGGTAAACATTTTTTTTAATATATAAAGCAAAAAGTTGAAAGATCACTCTATACATGGAGATAACAAGTAAAGAAACAAGAGAGTTTGTTCAGAGTGAGGTTTTTATAAAATAGTTGGCTCTATTACATTTGCAGCATAACACAAGCCACAGAATTTTACCATGTGTTTCCTTCTCTAAGCACATAAGTAAAAAATGACTGCATAGCTACCCGTGGAACAGTCTTCATCAATAGACAACTTATTTTCAGGACAATTACAAATTTAAAATGCAGCACAGAAGACAGTGACAAATAGAAGGTGAGACTAAGAACAGCAGCACTGTAACAGTAAGAAAGAAACCCTCAATGCTACAAGAAAATGCCTGAAATGTAAGCTGATAGTTAGGACTACTGAACTGCGAAAAAAGCTCACAGAAGTGATGAGAAAATCCTGTTCTTTGTAATAGTTACAAATAGGTTGTGTAACAGCTAGAAAGAGTACTAAAAGAAACGGAACTGAATTAACAGATATGATTAGTAATGATAAAAACAAGATGATCTTGTCATTTTTTATGCTGCTAGTGTTAAATGAATATATATATCTCTCCTCAGAAAATCAACTTACATTGTGAAAAACCTGTATCACACACATGTAGAATGATTTATTCAGTACAGTTTAGTTTAGGTGTTCATTTTAAACACTCCAGCGCTTAAAATTTCATGGGTTCATAGTTCAGTGGGGTGATAAAAATGCCTTAACTTGATAAAGTAACTGAAGAGAGGTAATTTCCTCTGGACCGTGCCTAACACCAACACACCTGATCCTGCCCATTGACCCTATAGGAAGCCAACAGACACAATTCAGTGTTCCTGTACTTTTGTGAGAGAAGCTACGTCTTAACCAACAAAAGGAAAACTTCATTGGTCTATATGGGTTCCTTCAGGTACAATTCAGAATACAGCACCTTATTCTAAAGTTAGATCCCCAAAAGAGTTGGATAAAGTCCGTTTTGCTGTTGGTAATCTAACTGTTAGACTACTTGACTGTTTTAAGTTCATCTCTTAAAACACAGCGACTGACTTCTTCACCGACCTTTATTTCTTAAAGGACTAATTACACTGATGACACTGAACTTATCAACTAACTTCCATCTGCTCTCATAAAGACCCCATCTCCTGTACATTTTAAAAAACACTATTATTAATTTGTTCTCAGTGATCTCATAACTCTGTGCCTGTCTTCCAAAGGTTAATTACATACAAAGACTTCATTAGGTATCATGTATATCAATAAGCACATTTTTGACACTAACACATTTTGACTGTTTCAATTCTTTCATACAGAGGTAAAATTTAAGATAGGAACCTACTTCTGAACAGAATCACCACAGAAGTATAGGTTAGCACATTTAAAAAATATTAACATAAACATGTATGCTACCCTCTCCTCTGATCTTTATATTTTTATGAAAGGTGCCAATAAACATTGACAGACTAAAAAAAAGCAAGATGGCATAAAAATCAGGAGAATGAAATGCACAAAGATAAGGGCTAGAAGCTTGTTCCCTTCAACGCATATCCTCACATTATGCACGATTTAGAACAAAAATGTTTCCCATGTTGACTGATTCCACATTTCTTTATTTCTCACCTTAAGATTAAGCAATGAAATATGATCAGCACTTTAAAATGTTTGAATAGATTAAAAATCAACACTGTGAAATGGGGAATGGAATACAAGAAACTTTTACCCATACACAGGAAAAGCACCCTGTAAGAGTTCAGGGACTTGTTATACTTCTGTCTTTACATTCTGAAAATGTAAAGAACACGTTACTGTATCTCTACTATTTATTCCGAAAGGTGTGATTTTTTGGAACAACTCATGATTTTTCTTGAGATTACTTACTCTAAAAAACTGGTGATGTAATCCCGACTGCAGGCTGACCAAGAGAAAGGGTTGGTGTTTGCTGTAATATGAGCCGCCATTAGTTTTGCTGCTTCATGACCTTTGGTCCCACAGGAATTTCCAATTCCATCATGGTTCATACCAAAACTGCCCAAAAGAGAAGAAAAACAGCCCGTTATTTTTCTACAGAAACAGACATCTCATAAACAATGTGATTTTTACAGAAATCATATTTAGGCCTAAAAGAATACAAGAGAACTCCAAATGGGAATTAGGATCAGTTAAGTTTAGTTTATTCAGATCTCAGAATATTGCACAATTACATAGCATTTTTTTCACACGGTCCTGAAAGGACTTTACTTCTTTTCTAAAATTTAACATTACTCTTTCAAGATAAATCAAGAGCAATCAGTCTTTATTTGGGTATTGTAGCTGGTAAAGAATATATATTGTCTCACTAACACGTCTATTAGTAAACAGAGGCAAATAGGGTATGCGATGTCGCTGTTTAAGCACACATATAAGCACACAGTAGCTAATGATGTTTCAAGCAGAACGTGAGTTTTGCAATTCCCAAGGCCATTCTGTATTCATGCTCCCTCTATGTTTCCAATGCACAGATGATTTGCAGTTTTTCTATTAGAGCTCTCCTTTGTCATGGAACTTCAGAGTGAAGGACACTTAAAATCAGCAGAAAATACAGTAAGAAATCTCTGAGTGGCATTTGGCCAGCAGATATTTCCAGCCAACAAATTCATTAACTTTCAACAAAGATGACATGACTCTGGAAAGAAATATACAGTAAAATAATCTTTATGCTCTAGAAATCCCATGCTACTGAAACAAACCCTTTGAGCTACAGACAGCCAACATAAATTAAAACTAGAGGTTAACTCATAAAAAAGCTATTTGAAAAGACTTTCCTTCTATATACAAAACTATTTTAAAATGAAATTATTACTGTTATCCCTAAACAACCAACAACATATACTTGACTGACCTGTCATAAATGAAGCATTTTAAGAGAATATAGAATACCATGACCTTTTGTAATAGTATACATCTTTTTTTAACTCCATTTTCTAAGTCTGCCTTTGATTCATTTCCTCTCTGTCACTTGGGAGGAAATATCTTATTTTTTTTAAATATTAACTTTTGGACACATTAGCTCCTCCTTCCCAAACATGACACAAGGCTTATGAGATCAAAGAGGCGGGTAGTGAGATATAGAACAGCTTCCTAGAGCATCAGACAGAGAAGTAGTCAAAGGGAATACCAAAACTGAGCTGCAGTTGGAAGCAGCGCATCTGTCACTTTTTATATGTCTTATAATGAGACCAGTCCTTGGAGTCCTCTGTGTTACAAATGCTAAGACTGACCCCCTGATTTTGTACTTAATATTCAGGTTTACAAATGTGCTGAAGCATTCCATTTTTATTTTCTATAAATTTTTTATTCTGATTGCCAGAATATACATCAATCTATGCCTACGGGATGTCTCCCCATGTAATACAGTATGCAGCAATGCCTGCTTTTATTTTGTTTAGTGTGTGATGTCTGAAAAATGCAGAAAGCCTTACGCATAGGAAAGGTATTGTTATATATTTTGGAAGTGAAGGAGTTAGAAGTCCAATGCAACACACTTCATCAGCTAATAATGAAAAAGCATTTTATTGGCGTAGTTCTCAACTGCCATAATTTCCTAGAATTAGGGGTACCTGAAATGGTAATATTTCTTGTTGAATTACCTATGTACGATTTCTTAAAATAGAAAACATTATGTTTTAACAGTCCCTATGAGAGTTCCTTACAGAAATTGACATTCTGCTACGTGGGAAAGAGCTGAATTGGGTCTTACTGACTATCTGTGATACCCAACTTATTCCTGGTTAATATATTTATTTTGTCAAAGAAATCACAGAAACTCCAACTGTCTAGGAAGTGAAAGAGTACAAACATATTTTGTCTTTTGGGCCTACCAAAAAGAAGAACAAATTTCATAGTTAAATATCTTTCCTTCTACCAGCTCTCCTTGTGAAAAATAAGTTGCAGATGGTGGCAGCGGTATATCTAGTAAAATGCAAATCTGTGAATGGAAGCTGCTATTCCAGACGCACACGGGAATACAATGCTTTTCCATGAGCTAAATGCACTGCCCTTTTTTTAATAATAAATATTAATTCATCTAAATCATCTATTCCCTTACACAAAGGCTATTCCACTCACCCCTGCTTCTGAATTTAGTAGAGAACTGGCCATTAGGTTCAGATAATATTTCTGATGTTTAGAAAGGAGTTTTGTAATTACTGTCATCTTTTCCCATAGACAGTAGTGGCAGCATGCCCTTACAGCCTAGTAATTTGCACTCCTATAGCCAGGACTGCAGATGAAGACAAATTTCTGTCCAAAGTACTACTTTTATTTCCATCAGAACATGTTGGTTGTATTTGATCCCCATTACACTAAGGGTACACCTTTCAAAAAAGTATATTTGGAATTAGATTGGGGTGGGAAGGCAGTGAAGAAAGGAAGGAACAAAATAGTCTTAATGGAGGCAGTGTTATAATTTACTTGTCTTTTTCAAAATGACTAAACAGATTAACACTGTATTTTTTTCACTGGCTCTAAAAGCTTGTCTAGAACTGCCCATGTAATTTTGGTTTTAAAGGAACAAGCAGATAAGCAAGTAGACAGTGAGAAGTCTTCTTAACTGACACGGGAGTTTTCTCTGAAGTTACCTTTCTGCCTACCATCTCAAGGAAAGATGTTTAGCTCAGCAGCTCTGAGTCACTCTTTTTTTTCAAGCATTATGTCCACTCTTCTCCAGTCTTCTCTCTGCTCACACTACGTGTAAGAACTGTGCAAAGTAGCAGTTAAAATACTATGAGCTTTAAAATCAAAATTTAAATTCTCCTGCAATATTTCCTATAGTTTCTACACTTCTCAAAAAATTCTTAGAGGGCAGCACATCTGTCTAGTGCTCTGTGTCTGTTTCATTTGTTAACATCTGCAATAGAACAGACGCTTTTTCTTGGCAATCTGTTTTTCTTTATATCTGAAAAAAAAACTGAGAGAATTATTTGTAATACACATCGAACTTAAATTCTGACCTCAAAAATCACAGGGGAGTTAACTGGTCTCAGCTGCATTGAATAAAACAGCAATAGATAACCAGAAACTCTAGAGTAAAAGCAGAGGGAAGGATGTGAACATAAACTTCTTGTTTATCCTCCCGTTTACCTTGTGAAGGAACAGTACTTCAGGTTCCCTACAATTTCTTTTTTATTTAAGGTGAGGTTGCTGATTTGCTTGGTGGTTCTAACTTGTGATGGTAAGAGCTACCAAAACACTTACTGCTGATGTGTCTGAAATTACATCAGTTATTTTTGTGGCACAGCCAGGATACCTCTGTTTTGATTTATTAAGCAAACACTTCCGAGAAGACAGATCCAAACCAATCTGAATGCTCCTCAGTACTGCTTACAGAGGTTTATTTCATATACCATGTACTTTTACAGCACAGAAATCATCTGAAATGTGCTACTCAGATGATTTTTTTTCCCTTATTTGTTCACAGTCTATTACCTCTGCTTTCCAATTGTAATACTAAAAGCTCTACACTGAGCTATTGCCTAGTTTGGAACATTCAGAACTGCAGATCCCTAATGTTTATTTTCTCTAAATAAAACAATTAATTTTTAGTCACTTATAGATTCATGAGTTACAGTATATATGGGAGAATTTGGCCTAATTCTGGTCAATCAGTGGCTCTCACTTTGCTCTGCCACTTTGTTAAGTATGTTATGGAAGAAAGTACCAGAAACTGATTCTCCTGAGTCAGGCAACTAAGTTACAGGTATACAAGCAAAAGAAATACAATAAAAATGAATTTCTTGATATTGCTGTCCTCTATCAGAAGCTGATTTACAGCTGTGTAACTCTTTAGGAAAAATAAATCTTTTCAAGAGAGAAAAAAAAGAAAATTTGACCTTAATGGGTTTTAGTATACTAACTTATTTGCACTAGGAAATACAAACCAAACATGTACAGTAAGACTGGAATGGGTCATTTGCAAGCTAAGTATTTTGACCCAGGTATTTTGCTAGACGTTCCTTGACTGTCTCAGCACATTACACAATACTCCCACAACTATTATGGAGAATGAAGCACAGCGTAGGGATGGGTCAAAAAAGTGCACAAGTGAATAATCCTTTCAAAATTTCTAACAGTAAATCAATACTACAGCGAGATGGAAGGCATACTTAAACAAGTCTTCTTGTATTAGATACAAAATATAAAGAGCAAACGGTAAGTTTCTTGTAAGAAATGCCACCTTATTTGCTTAGGTAAGGCTTATCAACTTTTTCATAAATTTTGCATTCATTTTGTTTCTATCATGTTGTACTTATTCCAGTAATTATTAAAAAGATGTAATTTAAATATTCAGAAATCTTCTATTTTATATAATTAAAGGTAAGGAGTGCATTCATATAGCTTTGAATGTCTGTGTGCAGCCTACTTTACAGCTATAGCAATGCTCACAGATAAAATGAAGCTAACTGTTAATTTTCTTTTAAAAAAAAAATCTGTTCTTAGTGACATTAGAAAATGTCAAAAGAGGAAAAAGAAGGAAAAACTAGAGTGCTTCAGCATTCTCTTGTTAAACAAAAAGAGCATGAATTTAGACAGAATCTACTATTAAAGAATAAATTATTTTTTTTTTGTACAGTATCAGTTCAGAGCTATGAACTGATGTAAACAATTCCTGTGTTGATATATATGGTAACTTTGTTACTTGTTTTCATACCTATTAGCAATGAAATATAGTAAAATTGATATGGAAAAAATATTATTTTGTTATTACACTAATAGAAGGCTAAATTATTTATTTATTTTTAAACCATATGGAATCACAGAATGGTTTGGGTTGGAAGGGACCTTAAAGATCACTCAACTCCAACCCCTGGCCATGGGCAGGGACACCTCCCACCAGACCAGGTTGCCCAAGGCCCCATCCAGCCTGGCCTTGAACACCTCCAGGGATGGGGCATCCACAGTTTCTCTGGGCAGTCTGTGCCAGGGCCTCACCACCATCTGAGTAAATAATTTCTTCCTTACTTCTAATCTAAATCTACCCTCTTTTAGTTTAAAGTCATTCCCCCTTGTTCTATTACTATATGCCCTTGTAAAATGTCTTGTTTTGTTCATGGGAGAGCTTATGAGAGATGGTGTTACTACAGTTTATCCTTGCTGCGTTTAAGTATTTTGAAGTTTGGCATGTGTGCCCCTCAGACTGCAATATTTTCTTGATGTTTTTTACAATGCATACACACATTTCTTCCAGGAAATATCTTATTCTAAAACTGATGTCTTATAAAGCAGACAAGGTCTTACTGATCAATCACAAAGCTCACCAATTACCAGTGAATGAGGAAAAGACAAAGCTTCCCTGAAAATGCCTCTAGGAAGACTTTGTCCTAAATCAGAAATTTCTATTCCAGCACTGAAGACCACCTTTCTAATATGGGCAGCTGGGGTTATTTGTGCTATTTTCCTACTTTGCATACGGACTAAAAAAGAATTCAAAAAATGCTACAATTGCAGGCATATTTTAGCTGTATGAACTAATTCAGAACTAAATCCTCCTAGAAAATACGATCTTCTCCATCTTGAAGCCGATTTAATTCGTTAGCTTATAATCTTTTTTTTTTTTTTTTTTTTTTTTTTTTTAATTTTTATCAAGATACAACTGCTAAACACCAGACTTTCATTCTGGCTCCCTGGCTCATAAAACCTTCAACAGAGATCTACCTTTGGCAAATCTTTTCCCTACTTTGCATTTTATGGGTAGTTCTGTTTTAAGCTCAGTCCACCATCCTCCCGTTTTGACATCTCATGGTTTTTTCCTCTTTGATCTTTCTTGTTCTTTTTACCTTTGTTATTTAGCTTCCAGTGCTCAGCTAACTCTGTAGGACTACAACAATGAATATCATTATATCTATCTTTTACGGACATCCATTCAAAGGAACCTTATCTGTTAAATCAGCATCCTGTACAGCACGCATGAAGCAAATTCAGCAGTTCAGTAAGTAACCTAGTAAAAAAAAGTACAGACTGAAAAGGCACCAAACTCAGCTGGTAGGAACAGAAAATGGGACTGGATCTTGTATGTTACACTTGTCTGACCATAACAGCATATTCAAGCCTGCAAAGTGTTTTTCTTCGCAAAGAGAAAGTCAAACTGTTTGACAATGCAGAGGCTACACACACTCAGTTGTCACTCCTGCCATGAAGGGAAATCTGGACTGGTTTGATTTTTGCTTACCAGAAATCTTAAGTATTTCTTCAGTGTGAAATACATAATCTAGTGGCAAGTCAAGCATTATAAATCAAGTTTTTAGAGTCACTATTATGAAGCCTGAGTGGCCCACTCAGGCTTTATCTGATTAACAGAAGTATTAAAATCAATACAAGGCTTTTCTCAAAACCATACATAGAGAGAAACAACCATAAAACTTAGTCTACCACCATTCTTTATGCAACACAGAGTTAATCAAAGTGTTACGGATGTCTACAATAAAAACAGCTGGGTTTGAGTCTTGACTACACACACGGCTTATCTGCACAAAAACTAAGATATACACATATAAAAGCTACAAATTGTAAGGAAGCCAAAAAGATACTTTAAAATTACTTATAAATATTTAGCGGAAAGTACAACAAGACACAATAATCACACTCACACTCTCTGTCTCTAAGTCTTCAAGACTAAGTGCTTTTCTGGATAAAAAAACTTTGACCAAATGCAAGTTACTGGGATCAATACAAGGGCAAATCAGTTAAATGTACTATACCGTGATATACAGAAAGTCAGACCAGATCAGCAAATCATTTCACAAAATCACAGAATGGTTTGGGTTCGAAGGGACCTTAAAGTTCACCCAGTTCTAACTCCCTGCCATGGGCAGGGACCCCTCCCACCAGACCAGGTTGCCCAGAGCCCCATCCAGCCTGGCCTTGAGCACCTCCAGGGATGGGGCATCCACAACTGCTCTGGGCAGCCTGAGCCAGAGCCTCACCACTCTCACAGTGGAAAATGTCTTCCATACATTTAATCTAGATCTACTCCCTTTCAGTCTAAAACCATTGTTCCTTGTCCCGTCACTACACATCCTGGTAAAAACTCTTTCTTCGTCTTTCTTATAAGCCCCTGTTAAGTATTGAAAGGCTGCAAGAAGGTCTCCCCAGAACCTTCTCTTCTCCATTCTAAACAACCCCAACTCTCTTCATAGGAGAGGTGTTCCTGCCCTCTGATAATTTTTGCAGCCCTTCTCTAGGCTCACTCTAGCAGGTCCTATCTTTCTTCTACTGGGACCCAAAGCTGGATGCAGTATTTCAGGTGGGGTCGCACTACACCAAAGCAGGAGAATCATCTACTTCAACTTGCTGGCCATGCATCTTTTGATGTGGTCCATGATACAACTGGATTTCTGGGTTGCAAATGTACATTGCCAGCTCATGTCCAACTGTTCTTCAACTAGTATCCATAAGCTCTTCTCTGGAAGGCCTTCCTTTAATTCCCAAATTTATTAACCTAATAGAAACTAGTAAATAGAATCATAATTCCATCAGAGAAGTCTTATAATGCCGCTTTTGGAGAAATCACGGAAAATCTATCTGTATTATCTCTACCGGACTCTTAATTACAAGAGAAATTTTATTCCTCAGCTCAACATTTTTTAACTTAGCATTCCATAGTATATTCTAAATTAATAAAGTGTTTTCTTTGTTGTTGTTGTGAATCATATACTCAATGTAGACTTGTCATTTAAGTGCTTCTATCTTTCATTTGACAATGAAGCCAATTTCCTATTTCCCAGGTATGTCTGAAGAGAAAAGCTATCATTTTGTCATGGCGAAAGAAAAGTTTACAGTACTCCTTGAAATTATTATTTTACACACAGGCAAGTACCTTCTAGTACATACTTTAATAATAGCCACTGAAGGGAAGAGGAAGACAAAAGGAAGTAATAACTTCCTTGATTTAGTCACATAGGCATTCAGTCTTATTACGAGTGAATTCCCATTCACTCGTGATGTGTGGATAGCACAAAACATATAAATCTTGAAGGTCTTTTACCCACATATTTTTTCCCAGTTTTTATAGAAGGTATCTAGCCCATAAAAAGGTCAGTTTTTAACTCCATACTTCCAGTATGATTTTCTTAATTCACTGTGTATCAAATAAAATCAAGTGAATATGATTTCTATATTATTTTCAAAACACCATTTGACATGTCATTCAAGCTACAGGACAAGTTGAAAACTTCAAAGAGCTGAGATTTCAGAATTTCAAAAGACCTTATGTAAAAGAAGCCAAGAGACATCGATTGTAGTAAACACAGATGGTTAACAAAAAGCCTATGATCAGAGAATATATCCTATGGATGTAGTTTCTCCTGAGATTCTAATCAAAGCCTTAGTTTTTTAAACGAAGTATTGTAATCATGCCAGTTTTGAATAATAACATAGCTGCATACACTCAGATTATTTTTATGCTTCACTGGAATAACCTTCATAAAGTATGTAGTGACATGACATACAGATTAGAATGAAGATGGGGATTTTTTTTCTTTTTGAACATGTGGCTCAAATTCACCACAAGGTTACATATTACTATTAATAAGATTTTCAGATGTATAAGTGATTTGAAGGAGCTTTTTCCGCAACATTGGAAATATATTTTTCTTTACACTATCCTTTTCAATTCAAGTAAAGGAAAAGAAGGAAGCAAATGAAGATTACAAGAATTACACGTGTTTTAAATTATTTTTGTTCAGATCTTATACAATTGCTTTTGAATTTTTGAATTCATCTACTTCAGTGTAACTAAAGTGTTCTTTTCACACATAATATGATATCGTACTTGCCAAGTAATTATCTTGCATGATAGGTGGGATGAAAATAAGTGTTTACTTCCAACTCCTGCTTTTGATCAGCAGATTGATAGCTTCCATTTCAGTCTGCATTGGAACTTTTAGCAGTTGCATCAGCTAATGATTGGAAAAACATATCATCCATAACTCAGTGTTGGTCAACCCACATAAACAAAAAGGAAACCTCTTGATAAAAGAAGGTGCCTAGTCTTTTTAAAGTCATCACAACATACTAATGGCACTGTCTTTCAAGGGAGGACCTGAAATATTCCCAGACTGATCTGTACTCAGATTTTTGCACTCTCATATCATCATGCTCTTTAAAATAATATGCCAGTGCTTAAAATATACAGATGATGTTATGAATATTTTACATAATTCTTGCTTGAGTGAAAGATGACTGAAAGCATATGAATACTGGCAACAGAAGCAATGCTTTAGTCAGAATACTTTGAATTATATTTAAGATAAAATAATGAAAAACAAAAACAAAAAAACTTTTAACCGCTTTTGTTTCATAAAGAAATGTGGAGGGAGGGGGAGGGAAATTTTTCAAAGCCTAATATTTAAGAATATGAAACAGAGTAGGAGGGTGTGAGCCAAATCTCAAAAGCACAGATTAAACTGGAATCTGAAATCAAAGGGTAAACAATGAGTCTTCAGTTCTAAAGTTAAAGCCCTTGGTAATATATACCAAATAAAATGTACTGCCACTCATGAATATTATATACAAGAAACATGGAGCACCAGAACAGAGATGGTACAGCCATGCAGAAAAAATAATGATATCTATTATTAAACTGATATTAAAAAGGTGATACATTAAAACATAGTCTTTTTTTAAACTCACTCACTTGTGACCAATCTCATGTGCAATGGTAAAAGCTGAACCTAGGCCAATGTCTTCATTAATGCTGCAGCTCCTTTCAGGCTCACACATTCCAGCCACAGAGGCCAAGCCTGAATAAACAGAAGGAGACACAAAGGGTCATGCCAAGGTGTTTCAGTCTTAAAAGCCCTAGTTATAAATGCCTGGATTCTTTTTAATAACCTCTATGCACAGAAGGAGCAGTTGGCAAAAGGTTAACTTTCTAGTCATTTGCAAAATCACTGGGGGGAATTTCACTTTGCCGGCTAGACATTAATATTTTTTGAACTGCAGTCAGTGCTGGAAAATGTCTAGACTAGGGGTTAGATTTATAAATTTTACTTCTGGTAACTTGGGACCACCTAGTAACTTGAGCCAGGAGAGGGAATTCAAGAAAGCATTTCTATTTTAACATTCTTGAGCCTGAAGAAAGCAAAATGTATCCACATTATTTTTCTAAAGAAATCTGTTTAAGTTTAGTGGGTTCATAAAAACATACAAGCAACTTTTTTAGCTATGAAAAGCCCCACATGGTACTTAAAAAAAAAAAAATTATAAAAACAAAATCGAATGCATCAATGAAGAGAGAGGAGATAAGTTAATAACAAGCACTCGTTTAACCATGGAAGTCTTTTCCATTTATCACCTATTATCTTCTGGAATTAAAACCTTATTGCATTATAAGTGCTTTAAAAAACTTCCTTTAGAGAAAGCAAGCCACTGGCATTTCCAGAATATGGCTCTTCAGTATCCTGCACATTCTTTAGCAACAGAATATCACACAATATATTGCAGACATTAATTTGCTGCTACTAAAGCAGCAAAATCTCTAAGCATCACATTTATTTAGTGTATTCCCTAAGGTTTCTTATGTGAAAGCAGCAGTAATGCTTTCTTTAAGGAAGTTACCTGCACAGTTTACGCTGTAACAGAACAATAGCTGGGAAAATGCGGTTGTGGGGAAACAGAATTATACTCTTTTATGAATGAGCAGGCACTTCAAACTATTCTGTTTGAACTATCAGCAAGCAAGTAATAAGATGACATCTTATTACATCAGTAATAAGATAAGTGCTTCCTGCTTCCACGAGCAATTAATTTGGAGCAGAAGGAGCTGGTCAGTAGAGTAAAACACTGACATTAGGCTCCTAATGTTATCTTTGTATGTGGGTTGGCCTCTACTTTGGACTAGTTTACTCCCATAGGTGAAACTTCCTCCCTACAAGTGGTTCAGAGCTTTCTACAGGAAAAAAAAAAGTATCAGTGCATATCAAGAATACAGTTCAAGCAGTGACTTAGACCCTAACATTTCCCTTAGGCACATATGGAGCATTTAAGAAATATGTGTTTTGACTTGGTTTTGTCCAAAACTAATCTAACCTGCACACACCAAAACTACTCTGAGAACCAAACCAACATGGGCAAAAGGCAACAATGTCTGCTCATTGAATTTCCATCAAAACATCAAAATCAAATCACTACAGTAGACAATGACCACTGAGGACAGGATGAAGCATCAGAATAAGAAGGACTAGACACAGAGAAAAATTTGTACATTGTTTGCTGCGTGAAACCTGTAAAAAAAATACAATTACAGTTCACCTGTCTAAACTATGCCATTCCAGTTGAGCAGGACATTCTGAGGACAACGTGGTGATGCTTGTGTAACAGCTAACCTGTTTCCTTGAGAAGTTCACCATATCTGGGTGGTAAAGTCATCTCTATCTTCAGATCTCTTAACTGAGTGCTTGCTAAGTGACTTACAGGACCAGACTAATGATATATAATTAAATACCATGTCTGCAGAAAGTGACAGAGGTCAAGTCAAGAACCCAGACTACATCTCAGATCAAAGAAAAAAGGAGTTGTGTTTCACTGCAGCCATACAGCTGCTCCAAAGACATCTGAAGAACTGCATCTCTTCCATGCAGTTCTACGTAAGACTCCCTAGGAACAGGAAAGAGGTATCTATCCCACAGTAAATCCATTAATTCTGTTTCTTCCTGGAACACCAATGATTCAGATTTCTTCTGATCTTTTGAGATGTGAGACTGTTGTTCACAGACCCCTTAAATATATGCTTAACTTCAGCTACTGGAGGTCAGTGGGACTTAAGCATACTAAATGCCTTGCAGAAGAGGACCGTGGGGGCTGGCCTCTTTTTGAATTCAATGCCAATAATGCAAGTACATTGTTGTGGTTTTACTGCCAACAGTCTGATAACAATACTCTGATATCATATGTGGTTTTTATTTTCATTTACTCAAGCCTTTTGGTTTAAAGAAAAAAAAAGCCAAAGTCTATCCCGTCTGTTACACTGGATTCAAGTGAAGCAGAATCTGCCTTTATCCTAAAGTCTGATACAGTGAGGACTAGTACATGAATGATGTGTGTTAAAAATATCACATATAAATATCAGATAGCTTGTGGGTGAATGTACTCCCTTTCAAACTCTCTTAACACTTGTAATGACAACTCTGACATCAATATAAACAGTCTCTTCAGTTTTGACTCCTCCACACAGATGTCAAAGTAATCCAATTACATTTAGAAATTTATCATTACATTTTGCCTTTTACTAAAACATGCTGTGAATATTGTTTATATTTAGAACAGGCAAAAAAATTCTGATACCTTTCTCCTCATGTAAACTACTTCCCTTTGCCAAAAGTGTCGTGCTGACTTGAGTGGTACTTGTAAAAAAATCAACATGAGTTAAGGCTATCAAGCATACAGTAGTACAGGGGAAGACAAAGAAAATACAGTTATGAGCTCTCATTATGAAAAAAATATTAACAACCTTAAAAATATTAACTCGCTGAACTAGAATTATATATTTAATTACTTCAGAGTACATTTGAAAAAAATATAAAAATACCATATTAGTCTTTCAATAACGTTTCATATATTAAATGTTTTCATATACTAAAGCACTACTACAGGTAACAACTATGATACAGTAAGTAATTTCTGCCAACAAATTTAAGTATAAAGAGAACAATCCTGCATCTAGGATTGCATTGTGTTTTTCTCTATTGTCAAAGCACTGTTTTAAGGAGTTTCAATATTGCTATAATTTATATTACTGTGTTATTTTTTTCCAAGTCCGTGGAAGGAAAAGTCTGAGGCTGTACTCCCTGTGTAAAACACAGCAACAGTGTAAAACCTCAAAGCCTGTTTCTTTTCTGGTTTCTCTGTGTGTGTGTGTGTTTTTTTTAAACCTTCCTGAGGTCTTCTATTTGTTTTTTATAATAGCTCATGGAGACAGGTTAAACAAAAATAGTCCTCTCCAGTAATTGTTGCTTGGTAAATCTGAGTAATCTGCTAGGATTTATCAGCATTACAGCTGTCAGAGATGAAATCTTCAGTAGTAGCTCACTTAATCTAAAATTACTGTAATCTATCAAAGCATAAATCCATGTAGGTTACCTTTTACTGTGCATGTTTATAAAACTGCAAAATTTTGAAAGCATATACTTAAAAAGATCTAATGAGCTGATAAATCAGTAGCTGAGTATAAAGCAAGGAAACAAACAGCAAATAGAAGCTGAAATTTCTCTTTATAATCTTACCCAGTGTTCCACAAGGCTTGTTTTTATAAGTGCAGATATCATATCTGTTAAGGAGAAGAAAAGCACATAAAATATGTCAGAGGATCAAATTTGTAAAATATTCTGTATATTTATCACATATCTGTATCATAGTGCAAGTTGTCAGATGGCAATCAGCTTAATTATGTGCAGCCAGCTGGTGTCGCCATTTTCTACACTCTGGTGTAAACCACAAGCTGTAGTACACTCACAGCCGCTGGCCTCAGGCCAGTGGGACACCTGCCAGTAAGAAAAAAATGGTTAAAGTGGATCTTTGTAATCACCAGCTCCATAAAGCAGTCTACCGTGCTGTTAAGAAGTTACAGCAGCATGTCTGTAGACTACACTGCTTCAAAACACTTAATTTTACTTTTTGACCATACTGCAATTCTCAGCCTCACACTTAAAAACTAACCAATATTAATTGTAACTCCTAATATTTAAATACTGATTATAATTAAAACCTTAGCCTTGGAGTATTACAACAAAAAATATCAAAATATGAGCTTGTCTTATAATTCCCATCTCTATCTTCCAATGATTATACATGTCCTGAACTAAAATGAACTGAAAGAAAAATAAACTAAAATAAAAAAATAGATTTTTATTGAAAGCTAAAAAATGCATTTAAAAAAGAATTTTCATAATTTTAGGTATAATGATTCAAATATGGGATCTCAAGTTTTTGTGCAGTTGACATGCAAGTATCTGAAGCTGAAAATTGAATTAAAATGTTTTCTGTGGTATAACAGCTATTCGTAACAGCAGTGGTCACGTGGCAGTCATAATTCATTAATGACAACTCCATATTTTGAATATGTAATCCTATTATATGGCTAGTGATACGAGAATACTCTCATTATGTCTTTGATGTTCAAGGATTCATACTGATTTCTTTGCAATGTGTTTCTGAATAATACCATTATTTTGGATAGTGAGCAAAAACAAAAATGAAAGATACAATCTTTATGCTTTAAATTTTTATCCAAATATTTACTAATTCCAAGCCACCAGACATTTCTGTTAAAAGCAACATATAAGGATTGTTTTCAAAAAGGTTATCGCATAGGAACCAGATCATGAGATAAACACCTTTCAGAGTTAATAAAGTTAAGGTCTGTCTGTAAGCCAAATCCATCAACAAAATAACAAAGCTGAAAATTTGGAACAAATCCAGTGAATTCTCTGTGCATGTAGACTGCTGTGACCAAATGGAATCCCTGGTATTTTTAAAGGTGCTAAACATGGAGCGGTTTGCTGGATTAAGCTTTAATTTTGAACTCAAATTTCTATATGCATTGATCTCACCAAAGCATCTCAGACTATATAATCCTATATGCACTTAAAGCTCTCACTGATTTCCCATATGCTGTTTCTCAATAATTAACTAGGTTTTATGTGTCACAAAACAGAACAATGATGTAGTTGAAGACCAAAAGATTTTTACTGAATATGGTCTGCCTTTGCCATCTTTAAAGAAACAAATTTATTACGCATTGATTTAGGACAAAGCCTGAATCTAATCCCACTGAAGTTCATGCAGAATGGTTCCTCAGAGTAGACAGGGATCAGACTTATTTAACAAGAAAACCCAGAGTTTCTGAATTCTTTTAAGTCTGAATTCTGAATTTAGAAATCAACACAAGAACATAATCAACATACGAATACAAATGAAACATTCTTCTGATTATTTTTTTTAATACTGAATAATAATAATAAAAAAATGTCATACATCCTTAGATAAAATGTATGTTTAAGAAGCAAGCCAGTTCCACTAAATTCAAATAAAATGCTGTCACTGATTTCAGTAGAGCTGAAAACTTAGTCGTATTGCCTCAAGCTGCTTACTCCCATATTGCTATGAATCTGAAGGCATTCATTCAGCTAGTTTCAAAAGGAACTGTGATTTGAGAAAATGATATGAATTAAATCCTTTCTTACTCTTACACTTTTGAAAAACAATTACCATAGTATCCTGGCTGTGCTGCATAGGGAGTATTCTTCATTATACACAGGCTAGCATTCATAGGAATCATAATATCGTAGAGTCATTAAGGTTGGAAAAGACCTTCAAGATCATCTGGTTCAACCATCCCCCTACCACCAAGTTCACCCCACTAAACCATGTCCCTAAGGACCACGTCCAACCTCTCCTTAAACACCCCCAGGGACGGTGACTCCACCACCTGCCTGGGCAACCCGTTCCAATGCCTGACTGCTCTTTCTGAGAAGAAATGCCAGATTTTTAATGTACTCATTTCCAACCTAAACCTCCCCTGGCACAACTTGAAGCCATTCTCTTTAGTCCCAAAATTAAATAAATAAAATTAAGGAAGATCGTTTATTTTCCAATAAACTCTTTTTGCAAGATCAATCCCATATAATAATAGTATTCTAATTGTGGTTTCATTAAACATTTGAGTATTTATTCAAATATTTAAATTTGATACACAAATTCCTGTAAGCAATGTTCATACACTCTCTTCTTTAGTTTAGAAGGAAAACAGTTTAACAGGAAAAACATCTCATGACTTGCTCTACCTACAGCATTGTCTTCAAGTTCCATTTTTTCCCTATTTCCCTTTCATTTGGATGGCTCCTGCTCATGTTTTTTTTCTTAACTTGTTTTATTTTTATGTACTGAACTGCACAATTCCATCCTATGCTTCTCTTTATGATTTAACCAAATCAGCCTAATTTGTCTTTTATCGTTTTGACACCACTTCTTATAACTTTATTTTGACTTTTCATGGAACCTGTTTAATCATGAAGACCTAAAAGATGTTTTGTGTGTTTTTCACACAAAATTCTCAGAATTTTTTCTGTTTTCACGGAATTTAAAGGCAAAAGAACCATCAGCCTAGCTGACTCCTGTTCACACTACTAGCTTTCAAATCTCAGCAGAAGGAAATATTATGTAGAGAGGGTTTTTTCTGCTACAAACTCCACCTGTGAAACATGCAGTCCCTATGTACATTTACATTGTGGGAGTTCTCAGACTTGTCATGTGACACTGGGAAGCTTTCCATTTTATTATCTACCAAAGGAAAACCCTTGCTCCTTTTTTCGTCCTGTTCTATGCAAGATATGGAAAGGTGAGCATGTCCACAACTCTTGAGCATGTCCGTTCTTCTCACTGAAGAACGGTATCTGAAAGAGACTAGGGGTAAAATCCTAACATAGGTGGGGACAAGGCATATCAAAACTCAGAAAGTATTGTGTTAACTTTCTTTTTTGAAGAAAGGTAGGCAGGAATATTTTTCACTTAAATCAGCTTCCCCAAAGCCCCACCCAACCTGACCTCAAACGCTCCAGGGGAGAAGCATCCACGTCTTTCACAAATTTATTCTAGTGTCTTACTGCTCTCATAGTAAAGAATTTCTTCCCTCTATCTAGTCTAAATCTACCTTATTTCAGTTTAAAACCATTATCCCTTGTCCTATGATTACATGCTCTTGTAAGAAGTCTCTCTCCATCCTGAAGTTCCCTGCAAGTACTGTAATGCTGCAAGAAGGTGTCTCAAGTGCCTTCTCCTGGCTAAACACCCCAACTCTCTTATTCTTTCTTCAAAGGAGCAGTGCTCCAGCCCTCTGATCATTTTTCTGACCCTCTTCTGGGCTCGCTCCAACAGCTCCATGTCCTTCTTATCCTGGGGTCCCAGAGCTGAAGGCTGTAGTGCACGTAGGGTCTCAGGAGAGCAGAGTACAGAGGGAGAATCACCTCCATCCACCTGCTGGCCATGTTTCTTTTGATGCAGTCCAGAATACAGTCAGCTTTCTAGATTGCAAGTGTGCACTGCTGGTTTATGTTCAATTTTTCATCAACCAACAACCCCAAGACCTTCTCCTCAGGGCTACTCTCAATCCATTTATTTCCCAGTCTGTGCTGATGTTTGGGATTGTCCCAAACCAAGTGCAGTACCGTGCACTTAGCTCTGTTGAACTTCATGTGCTTTATGTGCGCACACTTCTCAAGCCTGTACAGTTCCCTCTGGAAGGCACACCTTCCCTCTACTGCATCAACTGCGCCACTCAGTTCAGTGTCATCCACAAACCTGCTGAGCGTGCACTTAATCCCACTATCTAATACATAGTAAACAGCACGGGCATTAATACAGACCCCAGTAAAGATCCCACATACACATTTTAAGAGGGATGACTTATATTAATTATCAAAAATAGTTTGTAAAGTATCTGAGTATCATTTTACTGAAATGATGATTATAAATGTATGTTTACACTACAGAAGAGCTGCATGTTTCAGTTTTGTCACAACAGGTGAAGCAGCACAAGAGCTTTCAACACTTGCCTGCTGCTGTCAGGAACCACCTGAATTACAGAAGAGAATGAATTCAGAGAACTGTCACACAAGTGTTCCGATAAAGGGAGAGTACCATGAACAGATGAAGCTTGCCACATGATTTCTGACAACAGATAGAGGAAGTATAAGCAGCAAGTTTAACAGTCAAATTAAGTCCAGGAAAAATTACTTCCAAGGCTAAGCAAGAACAATGTGAAATATCATATTCTGTCCCACTGCACTTAAAAAAGATACCAAAGCAAAGAAACTGGAGAAATAGTGTAGAGGACACAAGCCTCAATGGAAAGACAAGTGCATCTTGGATGTACTAAATCTTAGTCCAGTCTCAGACAGACCTGTTAAAATTCCTGTTGACGCTGATGGTAAAGAAACACGTATTGAGCTGCCCCTTGAGTGAAAGGTCTGATACAGTTTGATCCATACTCACAAGCCTGTTGAAGAGATTAGAGAGGCCTAGGTGCTATTTCATACAAAATACAAAGGTGAAGATGGGTCATAGCTGTCACAAGGACCTCAGTAAATATTTAAGGAACCACAGACAATCAAACGGCAAACTCTCAAGCCAACAATGACCTCAACCAACCATTAAAAACATACACACACACACACAAAAAAACAGTTATACAAAAATGCAGTTTACAGGATATGAATATATTTTATTTTTAATTCACTGACAACATGTAAGAGAGCCACAACAACAACAAAAAAAAAAAAAAAAAGTGAGTTTAAAAATACAGATGTGTAAGTTGTAGAGAAAAAAAATAAAACAAAAACAAGGTACACACACACAGACACACAAAACTAGCATACAATTACAGCCTGTTCATTTTGAGACTAAAAAGTAAATACTTTGCCAGAGCTGGAAAAGAAAATCATATGCCTCCTGATAAAGGCGTAACATCCCAGAAATGTGACCAAGCTGGGCAAATGAAACATAGAACGCCGTTAAGAGGTGAGATTGTTGATTACAAGTCCATTAATACCCTGAGTGGATCAGAAGTCATTTCATGAGGCTGATGTAGAAAAGGATTAGGACTGTGGGGCATACTTGCAGGGCTGGTGAAGAGCCACATTCAACAGATGGGAAAGAAATGGTAGATGTACAGCTGTCACTAATGACTGACTGAAAAATCAGCCAGAAGGAATGTGTAGCAGTTCAACAGGATGGTTAAGATTTGGAGGGGTAATAGCCTCCTGTCATGACATCAATCAAACATAAGGATAGGTAGTGTTAGTGTGCTAGAAATAGTGTGCTAAAAACATTTTTCAATGTTTTTATCAATTAATTCCTCTTAAATCTAACAAGATAATTTCATTTCACTGTCCATCTACAGGATCTTACTGTGTCCATCTAGGGGATCTTATCAGCAGGGTTGAATCCCTTTGTCCCAGTAGGCATTTCTTACATGCTGCTATCTTTTTTTTTTTTTTTTTTCTTCAGTCAGATTAACAAATCCACCTTTCATCGTTGACACAATAGCCACTAAAACGTAGCCTTTCTGCCACCTTTATTTGAGATTTAGAACTTTTTAAACTTTTTGATGTATGTGAATTACAGTTCAAAGAGTTCTTCTAATAATCGTATTAACAGTAGTAGATACAAAGGTAAACTGAAAATTCTTACTTGATAATCTGTATTTACATATTCAAGGATAATATTGGCCTGTTCACCAAACAGATTGTATGAAATTGCCCACTAAAGGAAAGTCTGCTTTTATTAGATGTATCTTTCTAGTAATGTCCAGAATTACCTAAACTACTAGAACTACCTAAATTGAATTAGCACTGAGATAGATATATCTATATAGGATTGGAAGCATATCTTAGCATTGCGAACTAGGATGTGATGGACATACTTTCAAGAATTTAACTAATCAATAGAAACTCACAAAATGTTTTTTCTCTAAGTATGGTGAATGAAGCATGGAAACTCTTATTAGAAATACAAACTGTCCAAAAAATCATCAAATACATACAAACTACTTATAAACACATAAGCCTACTATAAAATAACCTGAAAGCTACCTACCCAACATGCCTGAGTAATACTTGTGATAGAAAGAGAAAGAAATAACAGGCTTTTAAAGGAATATTTCTTAATGAGTTTAGGGGACAAAGAATAGAATTGTGGGAAATTGTTGAGGAAAAACCTACCAAGATGACTGGAATATAAACACAAATATATACAAATACAAGAAAATTCATGCTAGATGAAATGGACAAATGGGAATGACTGAACATAAAGCTCAATTTCCAGACAGATGAACATTCGCTTTACATACATAATACTACAAAATTTGCCGATTAACCTGCTTGGGAGAGAAAAAAAAAAAATAAGAAGAAGACTGTCAGAAAACAAAATAAAGACTAAGAAATGGTTCCAAGAGGAAACACAGCCAACAACTACAAATTATTAGTTCATTTTTAAGAAACACTTCCAAATACGTTATCACAGAAAAGAAGGTTTTATTTTTCATCTGTTTTAAACCAAATCATACTTTTTGACATATGCTTTTTACTTTATTTTTATTTGGCTCTGAGGCCCCCAGCACAAGAAAGACATGGAGTTTTTAGAATGAGCCCTGAGCATGGCTACAAAAAAGATAAAGAGGTTGGAGCACCCCTCCTATGAGTACAGGCTGTGGGAGGTGGGGTTGTTCAGCCTGGCTTCAGGTAGACCTTACAGTAGCCTTCCAGTACTTAAAGGGGGCCTGCAGGAAAGCTGAGAAGGGACTCCTTGTCAGGGAGGGGACTGGTAGGGCAAGAGGGAATGGATTTAAAGTAAAGAGGGTAGATTTACATGTAGATTGGATATTAGGAATAAATACTTTACCATGAGGGTGGTGAGGCACTGGAACAGGTTGCCCAGAGAAGCTGTGGATGCGCCATCCTGGAAGTGTTCATGGCCAGGCTGGATGGGGCTTTCAGCAATCATCAAAGACCACGGCAGCAGGGTTGGAATTAAATGTTCCTTAAGGTTCCTTCCAACCCAACCCATTCTATGATTCCATGACAATAAGCTATTCAAGTAAGGACTCTTTGTTGCACATACCCTTGCTCAATGATAAAAACCTAATGGGTTTATGAAAATTTTATCTTCTTTACTTTTTACTCTTGATGTGACGCAACTTATTCAAACAGAAGATATGTATGATTGGGCACATAACCGTCAAAAGGCCATTCAAAAAAATAGTCTTTTAAGTAAGTTAGTCAACTTAGTTCCAATACATAAATCTGCTAAAACTGAACTGCTGCTGATCAAACCGGAACGTCAGATTTCCCTTAAAAATCTGGAGGGATCAAAAGCCTCAAACTATCTGATAATTCCACCTCCTATTTTTAAATTAAAGAAAATAAACATAACAACAACAACAAAAAAGTGAATAGCTTGCAGTTTTACCATATTCTTTTGTATACATAGCTATCATACAAAAAGTGGGTTTTTTTTGCAAGTGTAAACAATGTAATTAATACTAGAGAATTCTGTGGAAAAACAACTACTGTCATTTGGTCAGTTATACCTTATAACTTATCACTTATAACAAGTTTTTTTTATCATAATTCTTCAGCAGCTCACCACTTTTAAGATAACTTGGTCATTCACTAGGTTTGCAGAGGTTACAAACAGCAGTATTCTTTGTAACACAATATTTGCTGATTGCTTTCTAAAACCTTTTCTACAGCATATGCTTAGCCTTACAGAAAGTGGTACACCGCAACAGCATTCTGCCTTAAAATAAAGTACACGTCTTATATGGTTTCTTCCTCAAAAACCTCAAATCAAAAAGAGCTATTTAAACCAAGGAAGAAAAAGCGTAATATACATGTTACACATCACTCAACAGAAATAGCTTTTTCTATTATTAGTTTTCCATGTGTTGAAAACTGCCACAGACAACCAAAGTCTGTCTGTACTGGGCTTTCTACTGATACTTAACTTGGGTGGATAATGGAATTCTGAGTTACAGAATATCTGAGCTAGAAGCACTATTAACACTTTCTAATTCTCTGACTATAGGAAGAGACATACATAAAACAATTGAACTGTTAGATGAAACATTTCATATAACTTTTTTTTGGAATTGCAAATGCACCCAGTATAGTAAAAATAAGTTCTGCTCTGAAACTTTTTTTTTTTTTTTTAACACTGTCATTTTTCTACATCAATTTTGGCAATGGAACATTAGGATAGAATTTGAAAATTTACCATAACCATTAGTATCATTGGTGTATTTAGGACAGCTAATACTGTAATCACTGTATTCAGGACGGATATGCATAGCTGATTTCAAGATTATGATTTATTAAGAGAGTCTCTTAGCATAATTCTATTTCTAATCTATAGTGTTCAAAATACACTTTTTAACTAAGTTCACAAAAAAATACATCAACAGTTTTTTTCTTATACAGAACACAGAATAATCTTCAATGCTATTTTATTGTGTCATATAGCGTATAGTAGAGTTACTGAAAAATATAGTAGTTAAATAAAAATAGAATTTCATACATGAGTTTGTAAACAAAAACAGTTCTAATGATGAGATGAAGAAATTGAGACAGTTCTCAGCTGGAGACATATCATGATATACCATTTCAAAAAAACATTTAATTCTTAAAAGGTCATCATTGCACAAATGTGAAGACAAGCTTTAAAATCTTATGAATTTAAAGAAATAATACATTTAGACTTTTTAGCCATCATCTGCTTTCTGAGACTATCCATTTTTATTTACATTTTTGGCACTTTTCAGGTTTTGCTCTATAGTCATCCAAACTAAAAACTTCCTTTCCAACATAAGCTATGATTCTCATATAGCAACATGTTCTTACCAGCTACAGCAACTATAATAAGATGGAAAGTAGAGAATAGCAAGTGCTATGAACAGCTAGATCATGATCTAGTTAGGTATTCAAGCCAGACACCTACAGTATCTTAATAGGCCAATGTTAGTATTCTGCTGGTATTGGGGGAGGGGGGGTTAGGAATAGCACCAATACCACTTACTGGTTCGGACATGACATTTAGTCACTGAGCTGTTCTTTTTTCTATGAAAGTTCTATTTCATGGAGTAAAACTAGGTAGTTAAACTACAGATACAATTCCTTGCTGTTCACTGACATACTGTTAATATCATTTGAAACTCTGTAAAACAATACTACCATTCTCTGTGCTTGTCTAGTCATAACTTTTCTGTAGACTATACATGACTACAAAGGCAATCACAAAGGCAAACGAACATTCTACAAACTCATTAAACTGAGTTGGCAATATTAACTCTAGAATTATTCTAGAGACAGCTTTATAGGCAAATTCTAGCACTGAAGAAACATCCAGGCACAGTGTAGTGTCACTTCACCCTCTGCTCTGCCTTAATTTGTCTGTCATTAATATACTACTTCTTCAGTCTTTCTATTCTGTATCCAATAGGTAGAGGCTTGCTGCTGTAACTCATTCCTCCCTTCTCCATGTATTTTCTTCTGTGGTCCTCTGTGAACATAACTTCCACCAGACTTCTCTCTCCACAACTTTAGAACTAACCAGACTGATTGGCTTGGCTATCAGACTGACTTACTGATGGCTTGAATGACTGTCAGCTAGTTTCTACAAATAGGTCTACCCTACTACAAAAATCATCTTGAATGATAGTAGCAAAGCTGCCAAAGCAGCATCAAAAGGCTCAACCCAGGCTCAGACTCCCCTTCTTTCCATTTTTATACTTTGCACCAAGTTCTGTGCTTCTGCATTTAGTGTCAGCACACAAGCGAGAGGTTTGAGCATGGCTTCAGTATGAAGCCAGTATGGAATCACCTTGCTGAAAGCAGTTCAGATACAAAAAGCCATCAAATAGAAAGAGCTCCAAGCTTTCCAGTAGGCTTGGCCAACTCCTTGGTAAATTCAACCATCTTCTTCAGAGTATGTTAACTCTATTTCAAACTAGAGTTCTGGTCCACTTCAACACTGAGGCTCCTCAACCTAATCTGTGAATAAATCCTACATGGAAATCAAATCTCTAGACTTTTGAAAAATAATTATGAAAGTAACGTATAAGTCTTGCAAGCTGGAGAATGTGAAGCCATGAAAATAATCAGAGAGTATAGCATAATTAAAAACAGTGTTTCAAATTCTACGACATAACTGATTTTCTTCCATGGGATAGCTCCTGGTCCACAGTAAAACTGCTTATGTTAGTGTACCAGAAATTTAGAGTGATGTACATGAGTGACAATCACCCACAAGTGACAATCATGACTTTGTAACTGCTCAGAGACTATAGAGAAACTCAGGATTTTCCCTATCACCACACTGGATAATATTTAGCCAGCTGTACTCTGTTCCTCAAAACTGAATTCCACAGTTTCATTGCATTCCCAGCACCTAGCCAAAATGTTGATGGAGTTGCATGGATATGATTAGCTAAAGTTGGCTTAGAGAACAGAACAGAAATTTCTGCATATCTACTCCAAGTACACTGCTAATATTTTTTTTTTTTTTTTATCTGTGAATTCAGGAAAAGTCTGGCAACTAATGCATAAAGCCTTTGTTCAAAGGACATTCAATCACAGCAGCACAAGCAACTTGTAAGGTAATTCTTTCTGGAGTGTTCTAATGCAAAAAAGTCTGGGAAAAAGGAAGACTAGCAAAACTAATTACATAGGCGTGGTTGGGGGCATCCTGCCACACAGCAGAAAATATTATGCTAAACCATTTATAGGAAGCCACTAGTCTAGACCTCTGGCAGCAGGGAAACACAGCAGCTACGATTACTAACCAAGCTTTAGTTCTGTTGTACAGAAATAAATGAGATAAATTATACCAGTAACAGACTGTGAGTATATTTACAAGTTTTGTTGTGGATATGGCCTTTCTTCCTCTTCCAACTTTCCAAATATTGTGAATGATTACAAGCCTCTGAGAATATCACATACATCTTTGTCCACGAAATGACCATTTTATCTGCCCTTAGAGTACTTTACCTTGCAAGTACTTACACTTAAAGGTCCATTTAAGTGCCTTATTTTACAATATTTGTTGTAGAATACTTACATAGAGAAAGTTTCCTCACTCCAAAACCACATTACTGAAGTACTGTGTAGAATTAGATTGAGCATTGTGAACGTACATTTATTTTTATGTACTTTTAAAAATACTTTTATTTTTTGTTGTTGTTGTTGTTATTGTCCTACATAGTTTTTTGTTTCTACAAAAAAAATGCATTCCTATTTTTTATTTTTTGTCTTGACACTGACATGGAAGCACATTATAAAATTTGGAAAAAAAAAAAAATCTGTGCATGATGTATATACACACACAAAGTGTAGCACTTTTGGACCTGAAACTCAGATAAAAAAATAGCATAAGGCAACAAAAAGTCTTCAAAAGATCTTAAATCATTTGCTGCTGAAAGTCTCCCTTACTTCAGGAAGTATAAGCACCTAAACCTTATGATTTAGAACTATTACACAATTTTCAATTTTTCTTTCACCTGCACCATATGAACATCCTCAACACTTGAACTTACCGTATTTCTCATTGAAACTGAATTTCTAGTCTCAATTTCATAGTATTAACACACTTTTGTGACAGAGGCAGAGGACAAAAAAAATACTTGGGTATACGTACTGTTATATTTACACAGAGCTCTGTATTTCAGTAGCTTAAAATCATAGAATAAGATAGAAGCAAAGAATATCCCAAGTTGGAAGGGACCCACAAGGATCATCGAGTCCAACTCCTGGCTCCACACAAGACCACCCCAAAATCAAACCAGATGTCTAAGAGCTTTGTCCAAATGCTTCTGGAACTCTGTCAGGCTCGGTGCTGTGCCCACTGCCCTGGGGAGCCTGTCCCAGTGCCCTCTGGGTGCAGACCCTTTCCCTAACCCCCAGCCTGACCCTCCCCTGTCCCAGCTCCATGCCGTTCCCTCGGGTCCTGTCGCTGTCCCCAGAGAGCAGAGCTCAGTGCCTGCCCCTCCGCTCCACAGTGAGGGAGCTGCAGGCCGCCATGAGGCCTCCCCTCAGCCTGCTCTGCTTGGGGCTGAGCACACCAAGGGGCCTCAGCTGCTCTTCAGACATCTTGCCCTCTAGAGCCTTCACCATCCTCGGAGCCCTCCTTTAGACACTCTCAAGAGTTTTATGTCCTTTTTATACTATGGTGCCCAAAACTGTACACAGTACTCAAGGAAAGTGTGGAGCAGAGCAGGACAGTATGCTCACATCTCTATAGGCAGCAGTATATCTCCAACAACAAGCAGCAACAGTACTTACTCTAGGAAATAAGACCCCTCTTCTCTCTCCTGCCAAGGCAGAGCTGGGAAAGACAAGTTACCCTACCTTTGTTACTGTAGCAGAATTTATGGGCATAACATCAGGAAATGCATCTTTCTGCAGTACAGTATAAGCCATTGCAGGGTAAGAGCTTTGATGCCCACCCGTCTCTGGGTCATCCACAGGCTGGTTGTTCTGGATCCTGATGTGAATTTCTTTTCTTTACCCTCCTGTTCTCCAAAGCCTTGGGCACCTACCTCATTTGGATCTGGACTGCTTTGGTAGAAGTTGGATTTGTGAGTATCCATACTTCAGGGCCTGTATCCCTCTTTAGAGACAGCTGAGTGCTCAGAGCAAATCAGAACTGATCTGTGATTTTCTTCATTCCCAACATTTTAGTGATGATCTTAGAGGTCTTTTCCAACCTGAATGATTCTATGATTCTGTGACAGTCACTTCCCTCGAACAGGTAGCAATGCTGTGCCTAATGCACCCTAGGGTACAGTTGACCCTTTTGACTGCCAGGGCACACTGCTGGATCATGGTTCAACTTGCCATTGAGCAATACCCCTTTCTGCAGGGCTGCTCTCCAGCCTCTTGTCCCACAACTTGTACATATACACAAGGTAGCCCCATCCCAGGTGCAGAATCTAGAACTTGCTCTTGTTAAACTTCATATGATTGGGGATTGCCCAGCCCACCTAATTTGTCAAGCTCTTTCTGCTAGGCCTCAGCAACGTCAACAGCTCCTCCCAATTTAGTGCTATCCACAAACTCGCTTAGTATACCATCAAGTCCTGCATCCAAGTTATTTATGAAAACATTAAAGCAAACTGGCCCTAAAATGGAGACCTGTGGAACCCCACTAGTGACTGGCCACCAGTCTAATGTACCCCATTTACTATGACCCTCAGCCAATTGTTCACCCATCATATTCCATATATTTGTCTAGCTGTATGCTGGACATTTTGTTCAGAAGCATGCTGTGAGAGACAGTATCGAAAGCTTTTCTGAAATCCTAAAAGATTACATCACGTGGCTTCCCTTAGTCAACCTTGTTATAAAAGGAAATTAAGTTAGTAAAAAATAGTAGTAGTAGTAGTAGTAGTAGTCAGAATAATCTTCTCCTTAATTTCACCAGACCCCGCAGAGAGACTTACAGGCTTGTAGTTACCAGGGTCTTCTTTCTCAGCATTCTTGAAAGCCGCAACAGTATTTGTCAGCTTCCAGTTGACTGAGACTTCTCCAGACTACCAGGACCATTGAAAAGCAATTGAGAGAGGCCTCTCAATAACATCAGCCAGCATTTTGAGTATCCACCAAGACCCATAAAATTATGGGCATCCAGCAGGAGCAGCAAATCCCAAGAAAATTCCAAGTTGGCTGTTTAATGTTCCTACAATCACAGACCTCCAATTCTGACGGTCTCAGAGCCCATCACTAGTGCTATACACATGGCTGAAGAAGGCATTGAAATTCTCTGCTTTATATAAATCCATATTTGCAACATGACCAACCTCATCAAACAATAGACGAGTGTTAACAGCAAAAGGAGAACCATGGCCAATGCCAGCCTCAACTCTAATTGATCTTGGGACACAGGAACTTTCTCTCTACAGTGGCAGGCATCTCTGCAGCCCTTCCGTGTCACCTGACCTTGTTTCCAGTATCCATACACTTTTCTGCCTAAACTCCAAAAGAAGATCCCTGCTTAGCCAAGCCTTCTTTCTGCTCCACTTGCTTGACCTGAATTCTGTGCTCCTATACTCTTATAGATGTTCTTCAAAAAATGAGCAGCATGAACACAGTAAATAAATCTTCAGTCAATGGAATAAAATATATCTGCAGACTTTTTTTTTTTTTTAAGTCAAAAAGAATCACTTGATTCAAATGATTTTAAACCAACATTTTTTCCTACTGAACAGGGTTAAGTGTGCTTTGAGCAAATTTAAAAGTTGTAGAAGCAATAACTTCTGTAGCAAAGATAAGTTTAAATGAATTGAACAGGGAATAAGCCTACAAGAATAACAACATAACCGAGGTCTTGTTCAACTTTGTTAAGAGCAACAGGAAGTTATTTTTCTATGTGCTGATAGAATATTTGCAGAGCAGAGTGACCTCTAAGATATGTCTGAGGTCTGTCTACACTAAAATGTGAAATCCATGCTTCCAACACAAAATGTGCATGCAAATACTTTGTAGTTTTCTCAATAACCAATATACTACAAGCAGTAACATTTACCCTGTTCAAGACAAGAAAATGTCTGTGGGGAATACATTATTATTTTATAACTTATTTTTAAAAATTCTTTTTAATAGTAATTGCAACTGTTATGAAAGAATGCCTGAATACCATGAAAATAGTAACTGACTTTACAACAGTGGCCCTTCACAAAGCACATTATTAATATATATTATGTATACAAATTGGGATTAGTCAACAGCGTCTATTGAGATTGTCTGCAGAGTTCCCCATACCTTAAGAATTTAAGAGTGCAGAAGATAAAACTTTTTTTCAGTACTTTTGCCAATAATGAGCCCCAAAAATTCACTACTAGCTGAGAAAGAAAATAGGCTATAGAACAGTGACACGCCTTTAAAATGAGATGCTCTAGTCTTCCTATAACAAGTACTGCCACTTCTTGTGGCTGGGAAGCAATTATTTGAGAATCACAAACATGATTACATGATTTCTGGCTTTAACATTTAAAAGATTGAATGATTGTTTCTCCTCTTTTTTTTTTTTTTTTTTTTTTTTTTTTTTTTTTTTTCTTCTTTTCTCCTGGGACAGTATATAGGTTAGGTCTTGGAGGGAGGTTTGTATTCTCTATGTTGTGTTCTCTCATTGTGATCATAATTATTAAAACATAGTTAATAAAACTTCTGTCTGACCTGTCCTCAATTTATTTGCATTATTATACACTGGGCATCACTATAATCTCAGTATTTGAAATGGCAGTGTAGTTTTTTTCACAACACTTCTCCAAAATTGATAAAAGGCTCTAGTATCAAAGATCATTAATATATTTGTGCTAATTGACAAAAACAATGCCAGTTGCTCTAACAACTTTTGTAACATGGACAAACATGTTACAAAACTTCCTCTACCTTGGTAAATATTAATTAAAAAGTTAATATTGTCCTGAACAGTACCTATGTTCCAAAAGATTTCAGTTTCAAATTAAAAAAAAAAATAAAATAACAATGCTTGTTAACTGAAACATACACTGGTAAGTGCACATGTATAGAAGCATCCTTTTCCTGCTGCATCAAATACATTGTAAATAATCTCAGCAAACCGTACCGAAGACCCTGCACCAAAACGGCACAACAGCAAAGGACACAAAATAACGATTCCACTTTCAAAGTCACCACAGCAAAAAAAAAAAAAAAAAAGATTTATTCCTTAGTGATTACCAGTACATCTCAAATCAGGGATCACTGAGGGCACTGAAAACTGATGCTTTTACTAAACCAGCTATAGGTTGCTGGTTAAGAATGTATCACTTAACCAAAGGGCCACAAAACATTGCAGAGGCACATGGGGAGCTGTATATTGTATTTGGTTTGGGAATATAAAGAGTATTCATCTTTTTGTTTTGTCTGATTAGATGAAAAACTTGCATGTTGTATGAATAAAGTTCCTTTTTTAAAAAGTAGAACACTTGTAGGGAGGAATAGCAGAAGATGGCTGTACAGCATGTTAGCTTCCTTTTCTGCTTTATGGAAATTCTAAATACAACAGAAAGCTTAAGATAGGCTTTCTTGTGTGTGTGTTTTTTTTTGTTTTTCTTTTTTTTTTGTTTTTCTTTTTTCTTTTTTTTCTCCTGTCTTGTGAAACAAATAAAATGATACTTTGTATGTCCAATACTATAACTTCAAATCCCACAAACATGATACAATGAGCTGCATTACACACAAAGGGCGAATTTCAAACACTGGTACATATTTCCACCCATAGCCAGCTGAACACTTTTACTATGTAAACTACAGAAAAGGTGTGAAGATAGCGTGATTTTGTTTCAGTTACAAGCTGAAAAAAATATGGCAAGAAAAACTAGATTACCCTAATCTGCTGCATAAAAGGCTACAAACAAAAATGACATGGTGTACAAATGAGTGAATCACAGAAGTTCTGTGTCTCTGGCATAGCTAGTATGAATAATTGAAAACACAGTAAACCCCCATTTCCATTATTGTTATGGGTTCAGAGGACATAGACATGGCACAACCAAAGGTACAGACGCTCAGAATTTAAGACAGTAACTTTAAGATCAAACCACGTTGGCAGTAAAATACAACTTTCAAATGCATTTCAGTAACATATACTTGAAGCACATCTACTTTAAGACTGAGTATATGTTTATACTTAAAGTGGTCTACTGATGAGTTGCATTTGTCTGTAGTGGTATAATCAGACCTTTAAGCAGGCAGGAAGGCATGGCAAGACACCGTGCTTTGGTATTAGCAGCACTGACTATCATACCTCAGTCTCACATAAAATTAACTGCAAGTTAACTGATGCTTATGTTTTACACATGGAATTTACATTTAATACAAAAATAACTCTAGTGAAGCCTTAAGACTTAATTATGTGATTAAATTATGTGATTATTTGATAATAAGACCTGTAATCATTTGTAGCTTCTGGTATAGTTTGCACCTGTCAAATATTGGTGCAGGAGCAGGGATGGGGACTTGGTTTAGAGGCCTATTCAAATGCAGTGAAGCTAAAAATTGTTACTAGGGCACAATCATTCAGATAAGACTTGTTGTAGACCCATTTAAATGCTACCACCTCTGAGACTACGTATGTTAACACCAACACACAAAACAGTTTGGAAAAAAAATAATTATTACCCAGGACCAGAAATAACCAAGACTGAGACAAGCAAAAGTGTCATGCTTAAATAGAATTTTTTCAGAATATCACAGCTGATGTTCTAATGAGCAGAAGCAGTCAGGATCTATTCCATATTTAAAAAAGGGAATCTCAGATACGGATGACCTAGGCACCTTGGTGACTCAGAGGGAAGAGTGCCACCTACTGAGTCAACAACTTAATTAAAATAAAACTAACATCACTTATTTGCCATGAAACAGAAAAAGCAAGTTTTAAAAGATATTTCAAGAATTTTCTACCCCTAGAAAATCTGAAAGTTTTTTATTTAAAAATGTGACTATGGTTTATCTAAGATGGTAATGAATCTACGCTCCTGAACATGAGAGCTAGTGTTCTAGCCAAATAACATTTACACCGAAAATATTTCTGAAAGGCTTCTGATACTTCTATTTCCGGGTACTTTAAGACCTTTGGTTTCCAGAAAATGGGAATATGTCATTTGCTAAATATTCTGCCTCTTTAAAATCCTTCACAGGCAGCAGAACATGAATATGCTATGATTATGCACCAAATTACATGTGGAAAAAAGGGCATTTATTCTCAGCCTCCCCCTTAAACGAAAAATTTGGAATATAATTTTAACTATGTTAGAGGACACTACGCAAATAAAGAAAACCATGAAGGATCTGTTCCTGAAGGTTATCTGTTTACTTGACCTTTGAGTTAAACTCATAGATAATTAACCCTGCGACAAGAAGGAACACCTCCGGGGAGGAACTTCTAAAAACACATACAGTAGTAGTAAGAAAAGCAAGTAGTAAGAAAAGTATAGTGTATAGTAGTAAGTAGTAAGAAAAGTATGTGTACATAATGTGTACCTATAAATGTGTTTTGTGTCTCACTCAGAAATTCATAACTCTATCCATCTAGGGGTTCCAAAATTTTTAACTTAAATTGTAGAAATCAAGTGATCAGTTCTGGAAGTATGTGAACAAATTCCTGTTGTGTGCTTTATACATTTGCATAGTGTGCAATATACACATGAAATGCAGTCAATGAAAGCTACTAGAAATGTAGCTTAACCTACATTTGCAATCTCTCTTTGGAAGGCATGGGTGTACCTTCAGTTTTGTTTAAAATGTATTCTCCTCTTCTAAAATTACGCTCAGCAATAAACAAAAGAGTACATGAGATTAGTCTAAACAGATAATTATCCTATCATACAAGTTCTAAAAAGAACATCTTTTCCTCTGATGCTCATAAGGACAATATTTACAAGGGATTAATTGATAAAACAATTGCTGTTCTGTAAGATTTAAGAGGATATATCGAAAATATGATTTTGTTACTAAATGCCCCAAGCCTTTATAGAACACAAAATCAATCAAATCCAAGTATTTCCATGAAATACTTAGAAGGGAACAATAAATAAATAAATAAATAGATTAAAAGAAATAAAAAATAATGAAGAGAACAAAAAAAAAAGTAAGGAGGAGAAGGAAGGGCAGAAATCTGGTCGTTATGTAGGTTCTACATCCTTCCTGATATTAAAAAACAGTTATTTCAGTTAGACCATCCTTCCTTGAACGCAGTCTGCCTTCCATAGTACTTGGAGGATTTAAGCAATCAGTGGGATATGAAGCTTAGATGTAATCTCATACTAGTAACTCTGACATGTCTCAATTGTTTACCAAAATCACCTTTCAGACTTGACAATTACAACTACTGTCTTTGACAGAATCAGTCTTACTTTCCTACTTGCCAACAGTGCTTATGAGGATAAGGAACTCATAAAATAAAAAGCCTTCGCTATTAGCATTTTAAAAAGCAGAAATATGCTTTGAGAATGCTTAGCCCCAAGCGACTTTCATTGAGTTCAACAGAGGTGGAAACACTGAAAAAATTAAACAAAAAACAAAAAACAGTATGGTATGGACATCCCAAAAGCTTGGCTAGGAAGCTTTCACATATTTACTACAAAGATAATATAGTAAAAACATTAGGAAACTGCCTTACTGGAACCCCTGCTGAACTTAAAAGCTGTGTAAAGACTGTTACAATACTTGTATAGCATTCTTTTTTAGTCCTTCAGCTCTCATAACGTTTTTCAATCAAATAGCTCAGCCTCACTTGTGTTTCTTTATTTTGGTAGGAAAACACATTCAGTGCATACAGATGAGTTTATTCGAGAAAAATCAACTGCTGTTTTATGATGGCCATTTAAAAAAAAAAAAAAAAAAAAAAAAAGTCAGCTTTGTTTGCAAAGATTTTATTTGTGGAAAGCAAAAATTCAGAAATAACTCATTTGACTTCTAAAGTCTCCTCTAAAAAGCTGTATTTGAAAACATGAAGCAATCTTGAGCTGGCAGTCTTGGATTTGACCTCACCATATGTAACAGGAAATTACTTGGTAACTATTTGGGAAAAATAGATAGAGACTTGGAGTAGGAGACTATCAAGACTTTGTTTTGAGAGCAACTAAAAAATTATGTCTCATAGAGAATTCAGGGAGTCTATACAACTGAAGAAAACTTTCTTAAAGCTTAGTTTCTACATATAAAACTGAAATAATTCCAGAGAACACTGTGCTGTAACAGCCTTAAGGACTAAATAGCGGTCTTTAAAAAAAAAAAAAAAAAAAAAAAAAGATTTTGTTAGATAGCATAAATACTTACCAACACCATACTGCGTTCAAGATACATTGTCCAAAGGCATATTTACATAAAAATCATACAACCAACAGGTGTTGTGGACTTTCTGCCACAGTACTGACAAACATTGTCTCTTACTGTTCTGCACTGACCATGGTATGACTTCATCCTTCTACACACAGATACTCACAGTCACCCAACCACATGATTTTCTCTCTTCTTCAAAATGCAAGTTTTGAAGAGAATCTAGAATTTATAGATTTAGAATTTAGATTTAGAATTTTGAATCTAGAGATTCCGAGGAAGCAGAAAGGAAAATGGGAAAGCATAGTGGATCAAGATAATAAGTTCTGATACACACCAGGTACTAGCAGTAATTTTACTTCTTTCTTTTAGTACCATTTATACAGCAGATAAAGGACCTCAGTGCAATGCTAAATTGCTGGAGATGGTTCTAGGGATCCAGGGCAACAATGACTACATACCCCTACTGCAGTGCAAGCAATCATTCAGGCCCTGCAAAAATCTTGGATGCCTGTCTTAAAGATGTCACAGCTGGAAATGTATTTTCAACAAAGCTACCACAGCAAGAATAACAGAATCATCTTAACATTAAGGGAAGTCCTCTCCTAGCAGGCAATTATCTATTTTGTAGTTATTGCTAAACTACTCTTACTTCAGATACTTTAGCTACAGAGACAAGTAGCAGTGGAGAATTTTTCTCCAATGAGAATATGCAAATAAGCAAGGGAATCTCTTTATACTGTTCAAGTGAAAGAAGTTATAGCAAAACAGCTAACAGGTTGGAGGTTTGGCCTAGTGCAGTAAGAAAATGGTTCGATCTCAACCCAGGGAAATTGAGGAAACATAACATCCTGTTAACAGGTAGCTCAGGGAGGTGGTGGAGTCACCGTCCCTGGGGGTGTTTAAGGAAAGGTTAGATGTGATGCTTAGGGACATGGTTTAGTGGGTGACATTGGTAGTAGGGACACGGTTGGACCAGATGATCTTGGAGGGCTCTTCCAACCTCAATGATTCTGTGGTTCTATGATTTATGAATGGAGAGGTTAGGGATATACATACAGTACAGATGACCCAAGGCAAAAAGTCTAGAACTGCAGTGCTTAAGGGACCTATACACTACATAAACATGCACAGGAAAAAAATAATTAACAACATCTCTCCAAATTTTAGCTAGAGACTACAGAGCTAATTCATAATTCCATCATGCATTGGAGGCAGGTGCAGCTCCACTAAATCAAGAGGAAAATGAGATTGAAAACCTGACTCTAGCAGAAATACTTACACGATTTATGATTTACAGGATCAGATACTTCATTTGTGGGTGTTTATTTCTTGGCTGTTAGGCATATAAGCCTGAAGTTTGTGGAGAAGAGAATGTTTCTTCCTAAATCACTAAGTTGGCATACTTTCACTTATGCTTTTCTGTTGAATATTATTATAATATAGTATTGAACATATTTCATTTTCTTGCAGTTCTGTTTCTTTGGGCCTGTGCTGTTTTTAAATACCGATTTTTACGCCCTTAACACAGAAGGCTCTAAGTCACCCTTACTGGACTTAGCTCTTAGACTTAGTTATACATGTATAAGTCTTTATATTCTTCTCTCCATTAGGTATGACAGCAAACCGTATTGTGATATATACAATATTGTGTATATCATATTGTGATATTATACAAAAAAATGTAGTTTATTTTTATTTTACTCTGTTCCTTGATTTGTACTAACTGTTCTTAAATCTATCATCATGCATTTTAAGTACTTCATCTACAGAAATCACAATGTTTTACGGAATGCAAACACTAATTTCAGAAAACAAGTATTTTGTTGTAAAGTAGAAGAAAACACATGCTGACACAGTAATGCTAAAAGAAAGCTTGGAGAACCACTCATGCAAAGCATATTATCATATTGAACCACCTTTTCTCTGAAAGTACACACTGATGAATTCCATATTATGCCTGCCATTTACAAGCATCAAATCAACTTGCAAGCGTGTACAAAATAGAAAATTCACATACTTATACAAGGTAGGCTCACAGTGAGAAGTGCATATTGTCTTACTTAGTATGAAAATGTTTCTCCTCTGAAACCTCTGAACAGACTCTACAGGGAGCACACTTTAATTCTAGCATACAAGACCATACACAAGATAATGGTCTAGCAACAGAAAGGTCGAAATTCCTAGATAAAATGTTCTATGGGGATGGTAGCTGCATCAAGCAAAAATGATGCAAGATCTGCAAAGAAGAACCTCTTCAATATACAGCAGAGGACACACATGAACCTCAAGGGAAACAGAAAAGCTTACAGCACACATCATTGGCAGCATCTAAGTAGATCGATGACAGTGACCTTTGCCAGAGGGCATAGCTTGATGTTACAACATGAAAAGTAAAAAAAAAAAAAAAAAAAAGGCTTGAAGAAAATACCACTAACATTCTTATTTTCCTTCCTAGGTGCTACAAGTCATATCACTTGAACTTCCAGCAAAGCAGGATAAACATGTAATCAAAGACAGAACTATTACATTTTTAAAATAACACTGTGACACTATAAAAAGTCTGAAGTACCACAGTTTTTAAAAGTGACACTGGTGTTTTGGGCTGAGGAATCCATATAATTTATTTTTCATGTTTGTTTTAAAGTATGGAAAGAAAAAGAGGTTTTGGGTGCCTGCCCCCACACAATCACAAAGTTATTGTGTTCCTTCCTCTCCCTCCCATACTCTAAACATAATTATCACCAGTGAGCAAGAATAAGAAAGTATTCTGTTCTCAGTGGACTAAATCCTTCCAAATGACATACTTGTGCAGAGCTCTTTTAAATTTTATTTTTTTTAATAGCCATGCAAAGCCAAGTTAATATTTAAGGCACATGGCATAAGCTTGAGAGTTTAACTTCTGCACCAAAATGCAGGACTGTAGCCATGGCAAATACTCTTCACGACAACTCACTAAGCAGAACCATTTAATGAGAAGTTAAACATATGGAGCTCACAGGCATATGAAAATAAAGTTATATATTATTCTGATAGGAAAAAGGTCTATTGGATTAGGGTAAAGAGGATCAAAATCTTTAACAGCTCAGGAAGCCCCATGGTATAATGCGTCTATTACCTAACAGTTAAGTGCTGGGGGGGAAGATGTATTTTATAATGTACAGAACTGTAATTTCTTCATTGGACATAAGGGAACTTACCTAATATATTGAAATAAGACTGCTACAAGTAACAAAGAGTTACTTTCTGGCAATCTGAATGCAGAGTATTTTACTGGCTTGCTCTACCACCAAACTACATTTCACACTTCTCGTCCAAACTAAAGAATGCACCACACATACTCCAAGATGAAAAGTAGATGAGAAGAGACAGATAAAAAAGTGGCAGAAAAGATTTCTGTGTTTTTGTACCTTGTTAAAGACCAGTCTCTGCTAGAGATAACTAGCTTTGTATACAAAGGTAAGTACAACACATTTGAAGAGTTATTCCAAAGCTACAAATTAAGTACTTAAAGCCAATCTAAAAGTATTTTTTAATCATGGTTTTCTGCTCACTTCCACTAATCAAACAGAAATGTAGAAACAATTTGGACAAAAAATGGTATCGTGAAGATTCACTATCACAATGTATATACTCAAAAGTCAGTGAATGCAAGCACAATTTTGCAAGTCAAATTATAAGGACAGGAACACAAGCAACGTAAAGGACACTCTCATTTAACATCAGCCAAGGGCTCCCCTCACTGGCTCTACTTTTCCCTTACTGTAATTCTGGAATTTATTTTCCTAACTATCTTATGATATTACTTGTTAAAATAAGGGGTATGTATTTACTCATTTTAGATGTAAGTGCAACGCAATTTGTTGCACTTGCATAAGACTTTATATAATAAGCAACACCAAAGTATAAAAAGCATTTTCTTTAGCATGAAAATATTTTCCATAGAGGAGTACTCTCCTATCTGTGGATGGACAGCTGAAACTGATCTTGACCATTCTTCGCATCTGATTTGTTACTGAAAACTGGCACTTCAAACTGAAAGCCAGTAACTGTTTAATACTGACAAGATGCAAGAGAGACAGAGGATGTAAAATATTCAAAACAAACACACACAACAAACATATCTACACACTACTATACCAAACTAACATTGACTCACTAAGCTATACAATGTTGCTTGAAAAAGAGTACTGCCTACTAAAAGTCATTACTTTACTATAACAATTGCAGGTAATGTGAAAAAAATAAATTCTTAATTAATTTTGTTAGCTTGTGGTATCAGTGACGGCAGGCCCTGGTCATGCACATTCTATCATTTTTGGCTATCTCCATAGAGTTCACTTACTACTTTGACCTAGATTTGAGATACTATTATTACTGATGTATTTGTTAAACTACAACTGTCTAGAATTTTGCATAACTGGATAATACATAATATAGTTTGGAGGATTACTGACTGATGATATGAAAAAAGTATTTGATTATGCAGCACTGAAAGATATTTTTTTATTCACACTGCTGATAGTGTTGTAATTATTGGCCTGTGTTAGCTTAGCCAGTAGAAATACAGACAGTAATGACCAAATCACCAAGAAGACAGAAAGTTTCAAACTAAAATACCAGAATTATTCTTTCTAATCTTTCAGAATTAACTACACAGTAGTAGACTGGATATTGCTATGGGGTTGCGTTTGATGGTTGTTATTTTTTCCTGTAGAAGTAGAAGAGCATTCCAATCTGAACCAGAAATAAATGATTAAATTTCATAGCTCTCTTTTCCTTTTCCTCCAGCAGGAAAAAATATTCAGGTACCAGCATTTAAAACGGACTGAGAGAATAGCTTTCTTAGAACTAATGAAATATCAGAGTTGAGATTCTCCACTCTGTTCCCTGAAACACCAAAATTTGCTATGAATAAGCAACTTTCTACACGCTTATCACCGCCAACTGGGCCTGCCATTTCCTAAAGGACAGGAATAGATACATGGATGATACACTGAGAGTTGCAGAAGCTAGCCTTTCTTGCTTAAAGTCATGTGACCTTAACTTTTCCAGTATCAGATACAACTACTGCTTCAGATTCAGTACTAGTCTTCATGCTTCAGTGAGTCTAGGTCACTAGTCAAATACTCTTCCATTGAGGTTAAGAAAAAAAAAAAAAAAAACTTCTGCATTCTCTCTGAGACAGAGCTTCCATTATTCCCTTATACCCTCAGTAAATTATGGTAATGAACTTCAGAAGTAAGTGGCCAGATTGTGGGTTCCCACATGTATTCTGTAGGCTGCGGTGGCCGTAGCCTGCTTTGGCATCCTAGCATCCCCAGAATACTACTACCTTCATGACACTACTTCTAAGGCAGTTAATTTCCAGTTAACAGTCTGGAAACCCACAGTCTGGAACATTCTCCAACAACTCTAATTACATCATTCTTCCTCTAGTTTTCTGTTGTATCACTTACTATTTTTTCCTTCCCTTTCACCTTCAATACAAACAGGCCTAGCAGGCTCTTGCAGCGTAGCAATCCATCTTCAGCTTCCTCCCCAGCACCATCACAGCTCTTTTGCCCTTAATCAGCTCTACTTAATGACAGCCTAAGAGATCAGTTAAACATTAGCACTAACACAACCACATATCACATACAGTATGAAAATTGAAAAACAAACAAACAAACAAAACCCTAACTTTAAGACTTCTTTTAGTTATGTATTTATGTCAGTAAAAAATAGCATTTTGTGATTTCTCTGTAGTGGTCACGGAATTTCTACTACAGGATGAAAAGTATAGAAGCTTTCAAAGCACATATGGAACTTCAGATATGAGCAACAAGATCTAACCACTTAGCTATCCAACCAAAGCAACAAAGATTACATTGGATAATTAATCCCCTCCATTCTCAGTGTGTGAAAGTACTTAGCATAAAACTGCACCTGAAGACTAAAATATTATACCCAAAAAACTATGTCCTGTCAGATTTTAATTGAACATTTTTCTTGAAATTCTTGTTCCTATAGAATGTGCAACTTTAAAACTTTTTGGAGGGGAGACTTAAATTTGTGTCAATTCCATTTAATATGTTTCAAAAATGTCAGAGTAGCTCAAATTGTCTTTACTATTCCAGAAAGTGAATTATGTAGACAATAGTTTGTCAGCCAAAGGAAACAGAAAACAAGATGTATGCAACAAACCATGAAGATACAGGAAGATGAAAAACAGAATAAAGAAATAAAAGAAAAAGCATGAAAAAGCAAAGATTGTTACATTAATTGGAATATTTCCATATATTAAGGTTTCACCTGCTATTAATAAGAAAATGTGGTAGCAACAGAAGAGAACAGAAAACAAACAATGGTAGGAAGAATAGAAATACTGGAAATCTCCCCAACTCCTACTAGTCATTACATGTTTCATATTTTCCAATTTCAATATACAGTTACTTACAGTTGGTCACACCACTGTTCTTTTACAGACTATTGCAAAACAAATGGTTTGACCAGAATTTCATTTAGTTCAATTATCTCAATGTTTGTACTTCAACAACTGTATTGTCAATATTTACTTCACACAAAAAAGACTATGAAATACATACATTGAGAAAAGCAAGTGTAAATTAAGAGAATAATCGAGAATGCAATGCAGGAGACAATTTAATACTGAATATATCGCAAATAAATGTAACATTTTCTTCATCAATTTTCTTACTCATTAGAAATATTTTATTTGAGTTTAAAGCTAAATAGTATCTACTGTTTCAGAGATTGGTTTCCTCAACTTCAGTACCAGATGAGCTCAAACAATCAGACCAGCATGGCTGTTACAGAATATTGAAGCATGGAATTTTAACCTCGGGTTTTTACTTTACCTCTAACATCCAGTTCTTTCAAAATCTTAATACCCTTCTAAGCTACATAACATCATACACTATAAGACTGAAACTGAACAGGTACAACTGCAGACATGCACTGCAAGATACTTCTTTATTTAGGACATTTCTGTAATATCCTTTGGTCCTGCATACTCACACACTGGAAAATTTCCAATAATTTGACTGGAAAATTTCCAGACATTTCCTTTTAAAAGTTACTACTTTGCTGTGAGTTTCCTAATAAAGGAAGCCAGAAACAAACAAACAAACAAAAACAAACACATGTAAGCAGAGGTAATTGCTCTGGAAAGTACTTTTAACACACTGAATATACTTAAAAACTAGTTAGGAAGTGATCTATCTCCATTCACAATAGTTGTTCAAAAATGCAGTCAATTTAATACAGAAATAAACGCAAGACCAGAATAAATATCATCCCTAATTTAAATATAGTTAAGACACTCACACACTTAACTTCAATAATCCACATTTTAAAGATGTAGAAATATTTGAAAAAGTTAAGTAGCATGGAACAAACAATGCTTACTTTAGGTTTTTCATGAGTAGTTGCATAATTAAAAAGAACATGCTATGAACTAAAATTGAAATCCTATCCAGAGCCTACTGAAATAATGGGCATATTGCCATTGACCTCAAAGTATAATCATTCCCTTTGTTAGGTCAGATTTGTGTAAACTAGCAGAAACTAAAGAACACTGAATACCAAAACTAAATGAATATGATGTTGCCACTAAAAGAATTAATTTACAACCTGTGTCTTAATTAAAAACATATGCTTTTAATGTATTCCTATACAGAAGCAATCTAATAAAATGTAGCTATAAAGTTGAGCTAAATAGTCCAGACTGATGTTTAAAATGTGAAGAAAACATGAAAATGTAATATATATTCAAGTGTGGTGAGAGAGAGAATTTATGCAACAGATTGCAGACAAACTCCACAGTTGGTAAAAATCCAGGGTAGAAATTGGCCTAATATGTTTTTCTGGATATTTAAGAATGAGGAGCACAGCTAGTCACTTGCATACGTATTATTCTGCCAGCCTTTGTAAGTTGTGGAAATAACAGCTCTGATATTGTACATAAGTGAAGCAGGGAGAGAACACTAGGATTCTAATCACGCTAATAAAAAAAAAAATTAAAAATGAGAGATTTTTAAAAGTCTTTATGTTCTCTAAGAAAAAGAAGGCAAAATATGACATTTCAAACTGCTAGAAAGTCCTGCCTCAGATATCTGGCCAAGCAGTAACTGAGTGTTCTAACAGATATCCCAAACTATTACCACCAAACATTTCCTGGAAAAACTATCATTTCAATAGTTTTATGACCCTTTGTGCAACTCCGAAGGTAAATGCTGGGAGAGAGGAGAGGAAAAAAAAGAGGAAAAAAACAGCATACAAAACTATTTTTCATTGATTTTTTTTCTTCTGTAGTAACACTAGTGTGTAAAAGGAAAGTATTTATTTCTAAACTACATCAGGCATTAATATACTATAACTGTCAACAGAAAATGTAGTTTGGTATTCAATGGGTTTATTCTAATGAATTTTTAATTACTGAAGGCCTTATTTAGGGAAAGACTTTCACTGGCGGCAGTAAGAAGCTGTACTGCCCACTCATGTGCTCGTGTATTTTCTCAAGTTTTACAGTTGAGAAATCATTAAGTGTGTGACCAGTTCCACTCAAAACTGATTTGACCTTCGATATGTCTTCTAAGTCAAGATACTGATTCTGTCAGTGGCCAGTAGCAAGTATATAAAAATAAGAAACACGTCATGTACAGAAACATCAAGTACAACTACTCCTATTATGCAAAGCACCATACATACAAGATCAAATACCTTACTTTCTTCCATACGCTGTAGCAGAATGCTAGTATATTTTAAGGGTTGCTTTTTTTTTTTTTCTTCCACACCCTCTCCCCTCCCCTCCCCCCCCCCAAATCTATCATTCTGAATATGCAGGAAATTTTTATTACCTACTCCCCTTCAAATTCCCTGAGAACAAAGAGGAATCGGAAATACAGTGTTATTCATTGCAAAGCGGATCCTCACAATTTAAATACCTGCAGAGACAGAAATTAAAGACAAGTGATACATCACAGATTTTGAACAGTCTGACACCTGTGGTCTCCAGGACATAAAGTCAGTGGACAATCTTCTGATTTTTGCTCAAAAATAAACCAAAGAAAAAGAGCCTCCCACCAGAAGCTTAAATTCACAGTAAGAAACTCCAGCGGAGCAACTAGAAAGTCTGTGTAACAAACAAGGGTAAAAATTGCTTAATGAACTAAAGTCAAGGCAGTAAGAAGCAAACAAACAACTGACATCAGAATTACTTCTTGAATTCAGTGCCTCTCTTGTTAATGGCGGAAGAAACTATAGGATGAGAATCAGAGACAAGGCTTCATGGGAGTTGAAAACACTGAATGCTCATTTTTATCAGACAAAGCAATGTGAGAGTGCCTTATATAGAGAAGAAATCTTTGCAAACAAGTTAAGAAGCCCAGAAAAAGTGGAAAACTGCCTCAGAAAAGAAACATAACAATCTTGGACCTGCAGGAGGAAAGGAATGCAGAGTCCTGGCTGGCCCTACTCTGTAACCAAATGCCTTAACTAGTACTTAATGGAGAAATGTTACTTGTTATTACAAAATAAAAGTATATTACAAATCTATAAGCAACTGAGATGCAAAAGAGCAATTTTGCCCATAAAGTACATTTCCTTTTAGTACTATTGATCAGGCGACACATCTTCCAAATCATCCTTGGCTGCCTAAAACCCCATAGTATTACAAAAAATTAAAGGCATGGTTGCATTCAGCTCTACACAGGTAGGCAAAATGAAACAAGAAAACTTTTGCCCCTCTCACATACTTAGAGCAACGCCAGAAATATTGTAATTCTTTAGATTATGGACCCCAATATTTACAAGAGTTTAAGACTGCTGCCATATACCCACACCTTCTGCCTCTTCCAAATCTGGCAGCACGGGCCCATACTGGGAATGCATACCTCACAGGTAAATGAGAGTATACCTTGCCAGTGAGAGTACGCGGACAGGCAAATGATCACTGAAAATACCATGAAAGTTAATCTTGAACATACACACTAAAAAAAAAACAGCAATGTAAAATTTCTCTCCTTTAAAGATTTGAAAAAAAAATACCAATTGTGTAAAAACAGTAATGCCTCGCACATGGGCTTCATCAACATTGCAAGCACTGCATACTAGTACTGTCCGCATATATATGGGGGTTAATACTAAGAGCTATCATGCCACACTGCAATACACTTATTGAATTACAAGTACAATGGTACCTAGCAAAAATACAAAAGTCTGTATTAACTTTTGCGAGAGAGAGAGAGAGAGAGAGGGAATGAGCTCTCTTGTAGCATGAAAAAGTCCATTTAAAATCCAGAAAAGTGGAAAAGCCATACCATTGCAGTACTGTCCACTTTTACTGACACTGGTCTAATCTACAAATTGAGGTGTATTTGGCTTACATAAAAACATGTTGTGGCATTATTCTTTATTCATGCAAATAAAGATCCCGCCAACAAAAGAGTACATTAGTTCAGTGGCACTGCTGAATTAACTCCTGCTAAAGCAGTAAACCACTCACAAAACAAATCCAAGAGGACTCCAATCCAAGTACAGTATTTCTGCATTTCAGGAGCTGTTATCTGTCATTAATTTCAAAAGCTGTTATCTACATAAGTATTTCTAACAGTGTACCAGAGAAAAAAAGGATACAGATTTATATTCTCAATACCAAAATTTGAAGAAAAATGCTTCTGTTAATTTTTTTATTTTTTTTTACAGTTTGGAATCAGAACAAAACACTGTAGGTGCATGAAAATGATCTTTATGGTCTTGTCAAGAACAGTGGATTTGGTTTTCTTTCTTACAAAACAAAAAAGTCTTGCTATGTGATGATAGCAACAGATGACAATATTTAATGCAATGACATTTGAGAAGTACTACCTCTGTAAGTACCATTTCAAAAGTTTTTCCACTTAAAACACTTGTATCTCAAAGACAAAGTTCTGCCCCCTTGGAGATATACAAGTGTTCGTCTCAGCTTTTCCCTGAAACTCTTCTTCTCTGTGGGTTGGCTTGGTACTTCTATTCAACTACTGACATACTAGGAAGAAAATTAATAGCTCTGAATCTTTCCTCTTGACAGGAAATGACTCTGTTCTGTAAAAGTCATGTTATTTGTTTATGCAGTTAGTCATGTGTTATTTGGAAAGCTAAATGCTATTTAGTACCTGGACAAAACAAACTACCTTGATATATATTTAAGAAAAAAAAATAAAAATAAAAATAAAAAAAAGAGAATTCTTAGGTTGCAAAAGGAAAAAAAAAATGAATTTTGTCATCCTCCGTTCCTGCTACAAACTAACTCAGAATGCAAGCGGACACCTCTGGCCCTTACCATTCCATACAAGTGCACAGGACAAGGAAAAATTTTGTTCACAAGGTATATGCTTGCCTTGCTAAGAATTCCAGTGCCAAGAACACAAAATGAAGTAGTCAATAGTTGAGTCCTAAGAAGACAAATCTGAAAATTTAATGTTAATTTTTCTAAGAAGTGTGATTACCATATCTGAGATGCAGAATAAAAATACAAGGACTAATTTCTGTCTACTTGAGATAAATGATTCATACAAGTTTTTATCTTTTTTTTTCCATGTAAAGATTGTCAAAAGAGCATTACACCATTAAACAACTTCACAATAAAAATCTATCAGCTCAGTGCTGTTACTTTTTTACTGACCATCAAGAGACTAATTTAGACAATTACAGGATAACCTATGAAAAAAATCAGCTGACAAAAGTCTCATGTAGTTCAACAAGGAGTGCAGAGTCCTGCACCTGGGAAGGAACAAACTCAGATTGTTCTGGACTTGCTGGGGGCCACCCATCTGGAAAGCAGCCTGGCAGAAAAAGACCTGGGGGTCCTACTGGACGCCAAGCTGAACATAAGCCAACAACATCCACTTGCTGCTAAGAAGGCTGTTGGTATTCTTGGCTGCATTAGGCAAAGTATTGCCAGCAGGTCAAGAGAGGTGATTCTTACCCTCTATTCTGCACTGGTAAGGCTTCACCTGGAGTGCTGTCTCCAGTTCTGGACCCTCCAGTACAAGAGAAACATGGACATAATGAAAAGAGTCCAATGGAGGGCCACAAAGATGTGGAAGGGACTGGAGCATCTCTCCTACAAAGAAAGGCTGAGGAGAGCTGGGACTGATCAACCTGGATAAGAGGCTCAGGGTCCCATGTGAACATCTGGAATCTTTACTGTGCAGATGATGGAGCACTGGCACAGGTGGGCCAGAGAGTTTGTGGGGTCTCCCTACTTAGAGATCTTCAAAACCTGCCTGGACAAGGTCCTGGGCAACCTGCTGCGGGTGTCCCTGCTTGACCAAGGGAGTTGGACCAGATGGTCTCCAGAGGTTCCTTCCAAAACCAGCCATTCTGTGCTTCTGTGACAATAATGAACTCTCTTATAGTGTCCAAGAAAAAAAAAAAATACTCAAGGTGAAATTTCTACAGGTGAACAATATCACAAAACCAGCTCTCATTGCTTTAGAACCTAAGTTAAATCACAGTCTTATCCTGAAATAAGACTAAACACTTAAGACTCTGAAAATATGAACAAAACGTTTTGAAGTAAATGAATAAAGGAAGGTGAAACAAAAACAACATGCACTGAAGTATCTTTGAAGGATCTTTGTTCTCTGTAATTGCTATTCATGTTATACAAAGTCCCCAGGGTCCCGAGACCCTCTAGTAAATACCCTGTATTAGGCCTATTATCCACCACATTAGAAGAAGCTGGTAATTCTCTCCAGTTTCTGGGATCATCATAGAATCATAGAATGACCTGTGTTGAAAGTGACCTCAAGAATCACCTGGTTCCAAACCCCCTGCCTATGGCAGGGACACCATCCACTACACCAGGTTGCCCAGGGCCTTGTCCAACCTGGCCTTGAACACCTCCAGGGATGGGGCATCCACAACCTCTCTGGGCAACCTGTGACAGTGCCTCACCACCCTCTGAGTGAAGAACTTCTTCCTAACCTCTAAGGGAGAGAACCTCTAATGCACAGAAGCTCCCCAGTGAAACTGAAGGAAGATGCTTCCGCTGATAACAATATCGAAAAATGTTCCCATAAAAAGCAGAGCTGTATCAATGGGAAAGATGCAGGAAAACACTTTTGAAACACTACTAGAGCACCTAAAAAGTAACCTTATACTTGGTTAGAACTCCAACACTTCAGGAGTTCAAAGCACTGTAGCTATACACTTCTCTTTTCCTTATAATATATGAACTGGTTCATCAGATGAGATATCCAAAACAATGAAAAAAAGCACACTGCTATTTCAGTAATTAATTTAGAATTAAATTTCTTAAGTTATTATAAATATCTTTACTCATTCCCACCTCCCCTCTCGCCTCAAATCCATTTTCACATATGCTGGCACAATTTGTTAGTTAAGAGCAGGGACAGCTAGCAGTTTCAGCAAAAGCCTGACTAATCCATTCAAGATTACTAATGTAGCCTTTGGGATTACTGAATTTAAAAGTTTAGCAATGCTTTATGAAGGTAAGTATAAATAGCCTGCTGATACTACACTGAGGCATGTTCATTTAAATATGTGTGTTTGGAAGTGCAACATTTTTATTTATTTTAAAATCTTATGTCCTTTTTATAAAATAGTATACACAATTCCTTCGGAAACTCTGCAGCGTACTTGGATAATTAATAAGCCCAACAAGTCCTTAATATTCACTACTTGTTGCTGAAACCTTATTTTCAATGGGAATTTTTCATGTTCTCTGGAAACTGGCTCCTGTTGCAGTTAAAGGCCTGCAAGTTAGCACTGACGTAGGCCTTCATCTGAAACTCCAAACTGTTCATGACTTTGCTGTGATCATCCAACCAGGACAGGGAAGCCAATACAGAATATACAGTAATAAAACATATTAAAGTACAACAGTGAAAGAAAATAAACAATTCTGCTTTGCAGTGCCAGAGTAACGCTAACAAAATGTCAAGTTATTCAGTCATAACAGTAGAAATGTAGTGCTGCCAACACTGCTCATACATACACAAACTGGGGGGCTTCGACTGACTGAACTGTACCACCTACCAATTACACATCTTCACTCACTGTCTAAAGTATGCCAGTAAAACCTGATGTGTAACACAACTCTAAAGGAGTACTTATTTTCACATATGCGAGCTGCCCTAGTAAAGGAACTACTTGTATGCAAAAAAAAGATTATAAACAAATGTTTTTTGTGAACAATCAAGGTTTTTCTAAATAAAAGAACTGTTTTACTTTGAATTTCATTTTTTTTTTTAAATTAGAAACTTGAATTTTCTTATTATGAAGTAGTAATGTCCACACGTAACAATTATATTTGAAATATGAAAGCAAAATCTATGCAACAGATTCATTAACCTGTCTTTCCACTAACAAGAGAACATTGTTCCTTAAACAAAAACAAAACAAAAAAACACTACATATCCTTCCCTTCCCCCCCCCCCAAATCCAGCCACTATTACACCTTTTATGGAAAACCCAGGAGAGATCAATTATTTTAATCACTGTTCTACAAATTTCTGCAGGGAGTACAATGATTCCAAAAATAGTCCACATACAGAGCAGTACAGAATTTGACTGGGAAAGTACAAATTATAATAGAAGGTTCCTAATACAAATTAGTGCTGCTGCACCTGCTGCTATTTCCATAAAAGATAAAAGAATAAATACTGTTCTTAAGAAATAGAGAAACAGATCTGCCAGTAAAGTACAATTGCCTACCCATAAAGAGGATGAACAGCAATATTTTCCCAGGATTGAAAGATTTTAGATAGATTAAGCACAAGGCTTTTTTGAATCTACCATAGTATATGTGGTATAGAAACAAACAAATACGCACATACGCAGGCTTTGAAACCACCTATTAAAGCTGTCAGTTCTCATCTTGACTAAGCACAATAAATCAAAACAACTACAAAGCATACTCTCACATTGCCTGAATCTGCAAGAAAGTGCTGTTTCAGCAGAAAAATACTATGGTAATAGGGGAGGTTCTGCCTTGAAATTCTTATTAAAGAAACATTATATATGGTTAACAAAACATTTTCCACACTGTTTTGTTCTCCATAATTTGAAGAATTCTTCTCAATTATAAAAACATAAAATATTCAACAAGATCCATCTGTTCTACCAGAATACTTTGCATTGGCAATTATGTAGTGAAAATAACAGCAGAAACAAGTAATTTGTGTATCTTACTTTCCCAACTTCTTAATCTATACTTTAATAGTCTGATATATTTAAAGATATCACCATCTATTAATCCTTCTATTCATAAGGTTACCTAACAAATATATTACTTTAAAACTAACCTCTATGTAACAGTAAGGACAGGAAAGCTACAGAAATAAAATAAAAATAAACACAATACTTATAATAACCATACCTAGTAATAAGAACCGCATTATCATGGTGGGCAATCCCATTTTCTGGAATGGTGTTTCCATCACTTTGGTGGGAGAGAATGGATTTCTGCCACTTACAGAAGCTATCGAGGGACTTGTCTGCATGGTGGTTTATCTCCAAGTTTGGCTGCAATACAACATGCATACCAGAAATGTTCCAAACAAATTACTAAGGTCAGTTGTTAAGCCTTTTGAAGACTAAAGCGGGACTATAATTAGAAGCAGTGGTTTCTAGGAATAAAATCTTCTTGCCAAATTTTATCTCTGTAAAATCTGACCCCAAGTTCAGTTGTACATTACTGAACAGGCATTCCTTCTGCTCCAACTTAAATAATTACTACGTCAATACCAATAAATAAATAAATAAAATCTGAATTTTGATATATAGGTCTAAAAACAAAACTGACATCCCCAAAGGTGTAATAAAATATTCACCTGAAGTAAAGAACAGATATCCCTGGGATAATATGAGGGAAATATTCCTCTGAACTGTCTTCATCTTGATTAAAGTAGTGAAAGATTACAAGACAGGTTTTATATTCAGATGTAGCCATTTCAAGCAATAATTACATGAAATATATATTACACAGTAGCGTAACTTGTATTTCAGGGATATAAAGCTGAAGTGCAACAACTCTTACCTGATCTTCAGTGAGGACAATTAAACGTGTCACTATTATATTCACAACGTTTCCTAGACTGGAATCACGATAAAGTTTGGCAACCTGACCTCCAGAAAATAAGAAAAGGCACAAAGTCAGACAAGAAACACTATGCATTTCCTAAATGGTTAAAAATTAAACTCTTCTTCTGCTCAGTGTAATTCCCTAATGTTAGTTATCACCATCACCTGCGTAAGATATCTTTTGATCAACAAATGACCATTCAGTAAAACAAATATACTACTTCTGTCAGAATTTTCAGCCAAAAAATGTTTATAACTTGTTTCATAAACCATACAACATAAGGAGCATTTAGACTGTTGATTTAAACAGAATAAAACTGTATAGTTTTAAATTAATCTGAATGTAACCACATGCAAGACAAACAATGTAAGTGATCACAGCATACTTCTTGGCAGAAACAGTACAGCATTTTTCCCCGCCATGCTTTTACCATATTTTAATTATTAATTCCTGCAACCAGATGCATAACATTATTATGCCAGTACAAACGCTTTATAATTTCAGAGCATGCATGTTAATATTAATACAGAGAGGGATGAAACTTACAATATTCATTACACTCAAAATGTAGTGCTCAATGTCTTTGCGACCATGATATCCCACCATCATTTTGTCTGCTACTACCAGTGTCTCCACAAACCGTTCAAGGCTTACTGATCTCTTCTGTCGACTGTGGCTACTTAGTGTGTCATTGACTGGAAGTGAAGTTGGAAAAGCAGATGCATCACTCATCCACCAAGGTTTACTGCTTCTTGTGAGGTCTTCTAGGAACCAAAATAATTAAACACTTTAGAGAGGTCACTGGTAAAACTCATTCAAATGCAGCTGGTTTATGTTGAGATTATCATCTTTTAGCTTCTAAAAACAAGTATTTCTTGAGGCAAGGAAAATTTAAATTTATACTTTTTAAAAAAAAAAATTAAAATACCTTATACAGCAGAAAAAAACTTGGTATCTAATTTTCATATTCTGAACTCTCCATAACTTGGCTTAGGACAATAAACCATCATCTTCTTTCTACAGATCTGATCCTGTACATCTATGTTAATACTAATGACTAGTTATAGTTAACCACGAGAACATTTCAGAATTTTAAGAACAAGATAGCTACAATATTTTGGGGAAAAAAATAAAATAGAAAATTCCAAATTAAAGTAAAAGGCATCAATATAGATTAAGGAATTAAAAAGATTGATAAGGCAACAAAAAAAAAAAAAAAAAAAACTTTTTTTCCCCTCTTTTTTTCCCCTGTTGTGGGGAATCCAACTCCATAATTAGGCAATCAGAATGAAACATCTAGAACATTTTGGACCAAATAAATAATTTTTCTTTTTAGAAAGCTATTTTACCTACCTCGTGTATTAAAAATAATAGGAAGTTCAAGATGATCCAACAAAGGTTAATTTTTGGTTATTTTTAACACTAATTGTTATTCAAATGCATTGATTCTTGTACTCATTTCATATAAATACCCAGAAAACATATTGCTTTTATGTAACAATTTGGTTATTACTGATCCAAACAGATGGAATTATCTGCAAAAACCTGAAGTGCTGTCCTCAGTGCATATTTGAACCTCTACTCCCTGCAGAACTGTCACTTTTATATATATTAAGTATTCCTTTTCCACAAGGAGCCACACAGATCTCAAATTTAAGTTTATTAAAGTAGATAATTAGGCTGACTTTACATAATTAGGACTTCAAAACGTCTGAAGTTTCTTTGCTAGTTATGGATGAACTTAAGAACATTAAGAAGTGAATATAATTCTTAACTGACTGACTAGAACTACTTGAGTAGGCAATACCAGATATACTGTTTCGACTAAGGTAAATTGAGATAGGACCAGTACCACTTGTGAAAAAGCAATGCTTTATGCAATCCAACTAAACTTCACTATTTTATAGGGCGGCAACTACATGACAAAGTATGCATGTTCAGGTCAAAACCAGCAATACAAAGCTTCAGCATTCTCAGTGTTGCAGTATCCCACAATATTTTGTGTCTACAGTGTTGGCTTTAAAAGTTGCATTACTTTAGAAAAATTGAAAAATGCAAACAAACTGGGTACTTGACAAAAACACTAGTAATGAAATTGTCCTCAAACTAAAATGTGCATCAAATTATAACAATATTATACCCATTCTAAAAACATAGTATCAAGCCCAGTGAGGATTCTGTTATCAGTACCAAGCTTTAAATTGTTTTCATCCCTATTCTAGGAAAGTTGAAGTTACTTTAATTGTTCAAAGATTTTCATCTCACTTAAGCAGTGACTTAAGAATACCTATAATTATCTTCTGAAGTAAAATTTTTACAATCCACTGCTTATTTTCAAGTAGCAGAGGGTGTTCTCTGGGGGCTTCTGATGCTCTTAGAGTGCCGAGTACTTTATAAATGTAATATTGCTTCCACATTCATTCATAATTTTCACCCAAAGATGCAAATCTGTTCTAAACATTTGAAAACCAATGAGCTCATGCTGAAAACTTTCAGAGAAAAAAAAAAAAAAAAAAAAAAAAAAAAAAGCAAAGATTCTTCTGGACTCATCTTGATAGCATCTTTCAAATAAAGGTCTCAGGAGATTTCAGGAAAACAAACATTCCTCCTTATCTTAGGCTTCAGCTGGTCTCAAAGTAATGGGAAAGTTGGAAACAACACTGAGTAGTTAGGCTCGCACTCCAGAATCTATTGGTTCTCATGTTGTTATACTTTAAAAGCACTGAATGGTGTAACTAAATTTTCTTTAAAAAAAAAACAAGGCATTTCCATAAAAGTTTGCAGTATATTTAACAGATAGATTTTTGTGGCAAATTATGCCATTTTTCCACCACATTCACAGATTAAAAAAAAAGCTTGAAAAAAAAACTTAATCTTGCATTAACACCGAGTGTAGCTTTTGGGAAGTAAAAGAAAACAAGGAAACAAGGGGGAGGAGGGTGCCAGAAAAGCACTACAAAGTAATGATTACAAAAAAAAAAAAAAAAAAAAAAAAAAAAGGAAATTATATTGTAAATTTAAGCTGAAAAGAAATCCAGATGTGTGTAGACAAAGTACCAATGGTACTCAGATTTTAAGTCAGTCCTGTGAGGATGCTATGTGGTGGGGAAGAGAGAGGAAGGAACACAACACACAAAAACAGAAGATGACTTCAAAATGGAACAGATAACTACTTATTTAAGATGTAACTGTGAGAGTATTTAAATAAAACATTATGTACTGCTACAACCTCATTTAAAAGATACACAAGCATTTTTCATTTCAGAATATGCTCACTGTAAAGTCTGGCATGAATAAAAACACCAGGTGAAACTACATGTAGTAGTGGTGCCATCCCTAAATAATTTGACACTTCTCAGGCTTCAGATGTCAATTTTTATTGTTTCTCAATCATATCTAAACAGTCTGTATAACTGCAACAAATGTTTTGGTCATTTTGTTTTTAAATTCTTGTAACAAAAGCAGGTAAAGAAATTTTATTTATACTTGAAGCAAAACAGAATTTCAACTCCAGACAAAAATACACATATACAGCTTTTCTGTAGAAAAGCATATTCCTTAAAATTGTGCAAATGCAAAAATAACGGACCATAAGTACTTTGCAAGCTTAACATAGCACATGCTATTGGGCATCAGCTTAAAATAAACATTTAAATAAGCTATGCAGACAAAAGAGCATATCACAGGTAACAGTCCATAATATATTTTTATTGCAAAAGTAATAATGAAGAATTTTAGCATGCCAACTAAATATTTATGTTAACACTGTAATTCTAAGCTATCAAATAAATTCAATTTGACATCATAGTTATACCTGCCTACTTGATGGCTTTAAGATACCTTTATTTGGAAAGCCGCTTAAATGACATCACTGTTTTGGACACAGAAGAATGAAAATGGAAAAAAAAAAAAAAAAAAAAAAAAAGTTTAACTCTTCTAGAGGTTGATTCTGCAAAGCATTCTGCAGGATAACCCAGTGGCCTCAAAATCCTTCTGAAGCAATTGGAATTTGAAGTTGCTCAGATTCTTAGCAAGGTCTTAATGATTTCGGTTACATATAACAAAACACAGTTGAGTTGGTGACAATATACACATGAAATATTAGTTTAGTATTTCTTGTTTTTTAAATGTTCTTACGTCTAACTGCTTAAAAATCTAACTCAGGTTATGAAAACCAGACACTATTCTATCCTGTACTCTTATCTGAACCTAAACTACCTGCCAAATAGAGAACTATTTTTATTCCTGCCTCCCCAGTTCTGTGTACTGGTCCCGTGTACTGGCATCATAGCTCTATCTACCATGAAGTGGTCCATCACTTGATCATCCCAACAAATTCTGATCATCCTTTCACCAAACTCCCTGCCTTGCTTTTTGTCAATTACTGTAATTTTTCTCAGAAGGGTCTGAAATTATACTCTTTGTTTCTATCAGCACAAAATCCTCACCACTTCCATGATACTCAACAGGTATACAATAAAGTTAGGTCTAGATAACAGAAAAAACTCAGCAGAACAGAGTGTGAATAGCAGCACAGTTACATAAGCACATTCCTCCCAGTATATTGTACTCGCAATAGTATTCTGAAAGTAAAGCTAAAACCAGTTTCCCATACAAAGTAAATGATATTCCGGCAAAAACACAGTTGTAATTTTGTTAACTTGTTGTGCCTTTTTCTTTCTTTTTGAACATTGAATTGGAGTCCTCAAAACTTCCAAAAATAGTGAAATGCCCCAAAGATTTATTCTACTAGCAATAGAGTTAGTAATTACCTGTCTTTATTTCTAGGGTTTGAAAGCTGAGAAACTGAAAATTAGTCTTTGATTTTATTTTTTAGATATTCTGAGGATAGTTTGGATGCCATGTCACTTTGAGACAGAGGTTAAACAGTGCTCAGAAAATGAGTTGAAAAGGTTTTGGTAGTCAGATGGAAAACATTCAAACAGCATGACACCTGAAAAAATAAGATCTTGCAGTTTTGGGGGAGAACAAAGTTCTTCAGAAATTTTCAATGAGTGTAGAAGTATACAGAACAACAGGAAAAGAAGCTGAGATGAATGAGCATTAGAGTAATGAGGATGAGAGCATGAGGACTGCAAAAAAAAGGGGGGAGTTATTTCAGTGATTAAGGGCTTCAGGATATGACATGTGAAAACCAGGGAATGCACAGGAGCTTCCAAGGATAACAGCAGCGTCATATATGTAAAGGAACAGATGCTAAGGATTATTGCATGTTTTGAAAAAATGCATGCAAGATGCAAAGCTCTGATTAATCTATGATCCATAAGACAGATACTGCCAGAACAGTTGGATGCAACATCAAAATAGTTGCTACTGCTTTATCCGCACTTGGAGGAGACTGACTTCCTAAGCATTAACAGAAGATTATATCTGCATGATCCATTCTTTTTCTAGAGATATTAAAACAGTAAAAATTGCATTGTAGTACATTTTACAATCCTTCCACTTATTTCAGGAGGCTTATGTGACAGCATAACCTAATGAAAGAAAAAGATGGATGCTTCACAGATGTCTACTTTAAAATGCATAAACTGGAGCATCCACATACATCAGTTCTCTCATTTTACAAACAGCACACAGTAGTCATTAGAAGACTTGTTTCATCATCATTAGAAGCATGTACACCAAATAATGCTTCCAAAACTAAAAAAGAAGTTACTTACATAAAGTTTAACATTTGCTACGAGTCTAAACACAGTTAGAACCACTCAGGAAAAAAAAAAAAAAAAAAAAAAAAAAAAAAAAAAAAAAAAAAAAACCTCTTCCCCAAGCATTCACTTTGTAGACCATGTTTAGACAGTCTAGTCAGCTACTGCCAGTCGAAGTTACAATTTCTAAAAGAAGCAGCTGAAAGAAGGTACATCAATGAACAGTGATACTATTTTAAGACTAGTATATGCCAGCCTGTCCTATGCACTGAATCTCATGGAATACTACTGTCCGGGACTGTAGTTTTAAGAGCAAGATATACATAAATGACAAGGTTAGAACATTTTTCTGCTAATACATATATATATATTTTAGCGCTAAAATCTAAAACAAATGGTCAGATTTACTCAAAGCTGTCCTCAAAAAACAAGTTTTCTGCATCACTTTAAGGAAACAAAAATCATTTCAAAACTAGGAGTACTAAAACACTCAACTGTTTTTGTAGATGTTGAAACTATGTTTTGGAAGAAAAAAATCTCAATCAAAACTATATAATCCATCCTGTAAAGCACCTTTAAATCACATTCTCAACTATCATGAAATAACATTAACCCACTAAACCAAAAGCCAGTATCAAAACACCATAAACATAATGAGAAAGGTATGGACTTCAGTTCCAGGTGTATTAGTAATCACTTTACTAACGTATTTACTACACATCAAGATTTGTCAAATGAGATGGAACACTTACTACACACTGAGCTGTAACACAGTCACTCAGGTCATGCCTTCCAGATGGGAAACAAAGTAAATTTATAGTGCATCCAGCACAGGAAGCCTGTGCTCATCACTACCAGGGTATACAATATAGCAATAAAACAAGACTTACTCCCAGTGCTGTATTTTTACATGGACACTATATTCTTCAAGTGAATCTGAAAAAAAAACGCAAAGCTACTTTTTGTCACGGCACATTGTATCACCCAAAAGAAGGATTCCTATTGCTACGTTGTACCTTACCTGTGAACCAAGAAAGACCTTAAAATGCAACTTAAGTTAATATATTTTAAAAGCAATGAAAACACAACTGATACTCATACTCATTTACCTGAGACTCCACAGTGACCATGATCATATAGGTGTTGCTGGTACATGATAGACTTTTTGTATATAACATGAGGATGACCATTCTCATAATTAAAGTCACTGGAATTATCAGTTATATTCCTTAAAGGCTCAATAAAATACTCTTCATCTTCCGTAGCAATAACTCCATGCTTAAGGAAGAAAAGAAGAAAATAAAAACTTGCAAAAAAAAACAACATAAAACTCATAATAAAAAGCTTAGTTTTAAACAACATTTGGCTATCATTTATTTCTGTTAAGAAATCCACAGCTATAAGTCAAAAGAAAATGCATGAACCAGCTCTCTTCCAGTGACTTTAGTGAGAGCAGGAGTAAATACCTATAAGCAATGCGATGAGAAAAGAATAAAAATATAATTGCCTTACTTAAGGAGTTCTTTCCCACCTTTTTTAAGTAGATGCAGCAAGAAGGGAAGAGATACTCTTGGTATAGGACAAAAAAGTTGTTCACAGACCTGTTCCAAAACTATATGATTCATAGCCATTAAAAGTGACACCAAGCCAAGATGATATTGCTCAAACAGTGAGCCCAGTATCCCACTATGATGCCACACTAGTAGATGCTTAATGCCATAAAAACTGCAGGAAGAATTAATTTTAGACAATATTATTCAGCAAGAATATTCAGCATTTTACATCCAGATGCTGAATTCCAAAACTGATCTAGTTATTAAAATCAAACTATTAACTTAGACTACACTATCTACAAAGCATGTATTCCTTAAAAGGTCTCATCACAAATCTTTGGCAGATCCAAGTTGTTGCAGGCTATGTACTAGACATCGTGCTCTGTAACAAATGCATATTTTTTCCCTCACACTGCAGTACAGAATGGTAGATATTCTATTCTCATAACTTTCACATTTGTGAACTCAGCTTCTTCCAAACAGGAAGTGGTTTATAGAGGAAAGGGGAGACTTCAGGCCAACTATGCAATTTCCTGAATCTTCAGCAATTAAGACTGAACTTCAGCAGAAAATCCAGTTTGGGGATCCTTTTGGGTATAGAAATACTGAGGAGTAAGCTCTGACAGGCAGACTCCCACACTTCTATTTGCTAAATAAATAATTCCAGTAAATTTATCTAGGAAATTCAGAATGTATAATCTCTCTACACTAGTAGAAAGAGCTACTGATCAGCCTGAAGACTGGAAGCAGTAAATTCTGCATTCATATCTTGATCTGATGAATTGCAAACTAATGTAAATCCCATTAAAGCCACAGTGAAGACTGTTCAAACACAAGAAAGCATCCATAACTGCACCTTAATTCATTCATCCTTATTTAATCTAACTCATGAGGAGTTAAGAGTATTCAACAAACACCTCATATGCTGTTCTCAAGACATATCTTCAAATATTTATGTGCCTGTCATCTGAACTCTGCAGTGTTCCAAGAAGCAAGCCTATCTCAAAGTACTTCTTAAAGGCTGTAAACATTACCCTATCACTTTGAGAAGAAACCGATACCTATGTTTCTATCACACCTTCAATCTGTAACACAAGTACTATGTGTGAGGATTTGGGGGGTTGGGGTTGTTTTGTTTGTTTTTAAAGGGGATATTTTTGTTTTCCTCCAATAAGACCTCTAGGATAAGGTCTAAGACCACTTGCTCTACAAATGATCCAAACATCCCAAACCCATTTCTAAGATCAGGAATTGCCTTTGTCCTTTTGGTCAAAGCTCTTCTGCTGCTCTTTTGTGTATCAACTGCCTGCTATTCTTCACTCCTAGGATAACCAGATTTCAGTAACAACATACAACTTTTAAAATAAAAATGCCTGTGTAACACTTCAGAAAGAACAATGCTTTCCAAATATAACCCTATTATATATTCTGCAAATATATGCATGCCGTTCATTTTTCAATTAAGTGTTCCTTACATTGTGACTACAACAGTAACTCTTCAGTGGTATTTTTCATTGTGAACTCAATTATTTTCTCAAGATGGCAACATCAGGGTCTATATTCACCTGGACATCAAATTTTCTCATAATGCTTCATTACTTGAAGTCTAAGATTTTACTACAGAATAAGTCACTTAATGGTACACTGCTGCTTAAACAGTCTTGAAAATATAAATTGAATTGTAACTAGCTTTGCCAGATGTGCAGAAAGAACCTTGACAGTCTGGACTGCATCCAGTCTGGATGTCAGACATCTGGGTTCAAGTGAATCCCAAGCCATTGTAAGCTCTGGTATTATGTTCCCACAGGAAAAGAGAGTCCTGCGGTGGTTCTGGCCAACACCATCAGGCTGTCTGCTTTGTGCCAAGTCTGAGGAGACAGAGGTACCATCCAAGCTGTGGCCCTGTCTCTGCAAGAGAAGGGCCTTAACCTAACTCTGATTACTCTAGGGCATACATCCTTCACGCCTGTACTCAAGTCCAGCAGGTAAATGAGTTTTAAGGAGCAAGATGACTGCAGTGGAAGTCATTTCAAATGCCATAAATGACACAATTGCAGCATTAATTTTGTAAACAAACTGTGTAAAGGAGAAGTAAAAGCTATTACACACATTTGTGAACTATGACAACAGTTGGCAGGTTTCTTCCAGGTACCAGCAGTGAAAAAGGCTGGGCAAGTATCATCCATTTTTCCTATGCCTAGTCAATGTCCAATCTCATCTGTTCAAACACTATGTCAGATTAAGAAAAAGAGATGTTAATAACATGTAGTCAAGGAATTGCAAGTAAATTTTAACTTACACCTGCTACCAGGCAGTCAGAATATGCATGTGGTCAGTTGTGGCAGGTAGCCATGTGATTTGATAAACACTGGAAATTCACTTGCCCTGCATATACCCTTCACATAAGCCCTGCATACTAACACCATTTTAAACCCAATGTAATCAATTTTGCTTGCAAACAAACTGCTTTTCCAGTATTAACTCAACAAGACCACTTACATCAGTTTAAAGTGCATGAGTGCATGATTTTTTTAGAAACATTCCAAATTGTGCACAAAAGAAATACCTATTGCAGTGAAAAAACAGCATTTCTTCTGGTGCCTAGAGGTGCTTTCATTGTATATATATTCACTAATGCCCAACTGATAGTGGGAATATTTGGAATTACACTATTGTATCTGAACCAACATTTTAAAACCCATTTCTGGCTTATCTCCTGTTTGGGCAAAACAATGTTTCAGTTGAAAAGGGAGATTGAAATAATGCCTTATAAAGCATTAAAAGGAAATAAATGTAAATGTGTTGTCTTTTTTGCTTGCTTTGTGTGTTGTTTTTTTTTTTTCCTGTTCATTTTGCTACCATATTTGAACTTAAAGCAACTTCCAAATTGAACTTCTGCTCCAAAATACAAGAAATATTAAGACACAGGAAAAAACAGCAAAATGTTCTAACAAAACACCATTAACTTAAGAAATAAGTTGAATGCCCAAGTAGGTTACTACAAGCAGCATTCCCAAGACTATTATCTAAAACAGATTGTTTGAGGTCCTGTCTTATCCAATCCCACTACAGACTGCCAACTCCTGCTAACATATATAAGGTCTGGATCCAGCAGTTTGACATACTCAGACAAATCTGTGAATCCACATGCAGTTCCCCTGAATTTGTAAAAAGAAAATCTGTCAGACTGTCTAGCTGGGGCCTCACCTTATTTCAGAGAGGGGATGTCCATCACCTACAGAAGTAACAGTTAACATGGGTCTGGGCAGCCTGCTCTAGTGGTTGGCAACACTGCCCAGAGCAGTGGGGTTGAAACTAGATGATCCTTTTCAACCCAGGCCATTCTATGATTCCATGAACATTAGTTATAAAATTAATTACAGAGGACAAGTGCCTTTGCCTCACAGTACTACTGGTTTCCAATTTCTGCCTGCCTTGAACCTTTCTAGACATTACGCTTTACATTTTTAACATAAAGCAGTAATAATGGAAACTTCTGAGAATGTGTCAGTGTTGTTCAATGTGTCTACAGCTGACTCTACACTTCAATTTATGTCTGAGGAAACAGGCTGCATTAGCTTCACATGTTCTTAAGGATAAAAAAAAAAAAAATAGTGATCTGGCCTGGGACAGCACAGTATGGGATCTCGTAAGTCATTTTAAAACTAGGACAGGGACAGTTTATATGTAATTTTCTGAATACTGAGCCTATACTGCAAACACAGATTATTACCAAAGAGAACTCAAAGTGCACCTATCTAGAATACAGAATCTTTTTCATTACTTCTGACCTTTTAAATCAGTTCACAGATTACAAATTTTACTTATGATTCAAAAATATCATATGATATGTAATTTATGATCTGCAAAAGTAGATGCTTTCTTTGTGGTAGAATCGGTTTCCAAATGAGCTAATCTAAGAATATGAATAATTTATAAATATACTAGTTTTGTAATATATTAAACAAACATGAAACATTCCTGCAAAATAATTCTTCTTTCAAGTATATACAGTCATGCTTTTAGACATTTCTTGGGATATCTTTATCTTATCTGCTTAAACAGAGATAGCTGTGCTACCTAGCACAAACATTGCTCAGTGCATGGAACTTTACATGCCATGGAAATCCTTGGCCCTTTACATTCAGTATTTCCTTGGAGCAACAGTAGCCCCAAACTGATATTTAGCCCCTGATTCACTTTCCTAATAATCACCACTTTCTACACATGTAGAAAAGTGTAGAAATACTATTTCTTTCTATTGGCCTCATCAGCTTAAAATGAGAAAATCCACTGCAGTGAAAAACTTGAACACTCATTTAAGAGCTTTGACACCCAGCAATGGACAGAGGTGGGTCAGAACAGGACAAGTTTGACTTCTGCTCAATTCCAGCATTATGGGCTCCAAAACTTTTCTTCAAGACTTGTTTCTCTCAGAATTAGGTTAATCTTTCCCTTAAGGTAAAATTCTCTCTTCAGCCACTGTTTCTTATATTCTTTACTTCAGGATGACAAAATCAGCTTAGGCATTGTTTCAGCTGCTTCTGACTCAGCCTTGTTGCCTTGCACCCAACAGTTCCAAAATACTGTTCTTTGCAGGCCCTTTCATGAGAAGGCCAAACCTGCAATCCATCTACAAATGTAACTTCCAATACAGTAAATATGAGTTTGGAAGCCAGCAAGCATGATGGACAAGACCTTCAATTTCCTCACATGTCTGCTCACTGGATTATAGAGCATTTCTCAAAACTTCAGACAACTTATAGCATAATCAGGGCCCAGCCAATGGAAATTGCTGGAATCAAACTTCTGTAGCAGTCTGTAATTCTGGGGAGTCTGGTAATTAAAAAGAAAATAGAGAGGGAAAGGCTGAACCAGGAAATAGTGATGGGGAAACAAACTGGTGGCTGGTAAGTTTTACTATAGTGAAGCACAGGAAGCCCTTCTTGCGCTGGAACTCATCTCAGATACTACAGATGTTCTTCAAATTTGTACAATTTATGTTAGTTAAACCACGGTCTCACGTAACCACCTTGCATAACTAAAGAGAGTAACTCAGAACATTGTGTAGGGAGGAACAAATTTGACTCATCTGGCAATACTGACACCTATCAGGGAACAGGAATAAATGGAATGCTTAAGTTTTGCTTGTGAGCAGCACTCATCGTTTAAGATTATTACTTGCTTTAGAGTTACTCAATTTAAAATGACTGGCTTTGGGACAGATTTTAATCGAAGACTATGCAGAATATGACTGGCAGTCTCTTACAGACCAAAAATCAGACTGGAAAATACAACAAATGTCTTGAGCACAAATATATCCTGAACTACCATTAATTCAAAAACAAATAATAGCACCCTCAATATTCACTGCCAATTGCTTTATTAAACATGTTCTAACCAGCAGCTTTATAATAAGATACTTGCCAGTAGGAATCATCATTTAAAAATAACTCTGTGATGGATTTATCTGAATTGAGTGGTAACTCCCATAAGCAGTGCTCTGGGACAGTGTGCCAATGCAGTTCAACACAGGAGTTTCTGTGCAGTAGAGGACCATATTGAGTCCAGCCTACCACTGCACAGGTGGAAGGATTAGAAGGATCCTTGCCTCTCTGATAAAGAACCATGTGTCACTACTGCTTCCGGAGCATGACAAACACCTTGAGTGCATGTCATTCAGCCTTTCTAGCAGATGCAGTGGACAACTGACACTTGCAGTCCCAAGTAAAAGGCAGGACTCAACAGTCCCAGTCATGGCGTGCCAAAAAACCTGAGGGTGCCACTACAAATACCAGGAAGAAATACAAAAGAACTAACAATAACTAACAGCTCTGAAGCTGTTAGTTATTAAGCTCTGACAACTTAACTGGGCAGCATGCCACATTGAACCTAACTTTGAAACACAAAGTTAATGTATGACACCTAGAACCACAGAACTAGGTCTTCAGTCCAGCCAAGCAGCATGGCTGGAGACAGGGAAAACACACAACAATGGGAGTGCCAGTCACCTCAGGGTGTGAGGCACAAAAGCAAAAAATGATTCCGCTTTGCCTCAAGAAGATTTCACTGAGCAGTGACACCTACCATGCTGCTAAGTTCTTTGAAGAAAACAAGTGCCATGAGAAGCAAGAGACTGGGGAAGTCGATACGAAAACGTGTCAGTTCTCCTGCCTCGTCCCACTCTTGTTTTCCTAACATGACAGGAAAACAAGAGCTGGCAAAGTCAAGAGTAAGTGCTCTTGACTCACTCCCTGGCAAATGTCAGAGGTACCAAAATAGGAGCACCATGTCACTGACAGCAGGCTTCAAGGTGGGCAACCTGTCTGTGCCTCAGTAGGTAGAAACCCTGGCGAGACAGAGACATGCAGCCTCTTCTAAAGTGAATCCTGAAAGCAGGGATTTGCTCTCCCTAGTGTTTTTAGATGACAAGAACTCAAATGCAAAGTGATCTAGTGACTCTAGCATAAGAGCTTTAATAATGGCATCAAAAAGGTTATTACATGGGAACTGCAAAGCCAAAGTAAAAGTTGTAATGAATTCAGACTTATCATCTGCAAGTCTGCATTGACCAAACTAAGGTGCCACATTCAAGAGATCTACATTTTAACTATGTTTCTTTAGAAATGTTAACGTACCCCTGCAAACCCTCATGAAATTATTTTTCCTCAAGAGCTCCAAAACATTAACCTAGACAGTATCAGGGACAACACTAATAGTTTGGTGTAACGTGCTCTACCTAGGTATGAAGCAGCAGGCCTTTGTAAATAACATCCCAAGAGTCATAGTTCTCTAGCACTTCTAAGGATTAAAAAGGAAATAGTTTAGCAAGTCTGTGTAGTGGTGTTTTTGTTTTTGCCTCATTTACAGTTACTTAGATCTGTTCACTCTTAACAAGATTGACCAGCATTTTGCTATATAAAAACTGAATGAATAACCACAGTATATATTTCAATAGAGAAGATACTGAGCTCTTGATTTAGTATTTCCTAGTCCTGCTCTTTAATTTCAGTATTTTGCTACTAAACAGCATGGCTTTTTTGTTGTTGTTTTCCAGTTTTTGTCGTGAATAAGAGTTTTTTTCCCCATGGAAGTACTACTATCGTGTTATCAAGAGATGAACAGTAAAAGCTGAGCACAGAGGACAGAATTTCTAATCCTACTTTTAAATGCAACTGTCTGATTTGTAGACAAAATATTTCTAAAAAATTTAAATAATTACTTTCCATGGCTGGTACTTGCAAGTGATCTACTTTCCTCTTCATTCTGAACTTATATCAACAATGACTACTACACCAGGCAACTCATCATCTTTGTTATTTACTTCAAGTTTCTAAACCCAAACTCTCAAAGACAGCAAGGAGGACTGTTCAGTTCAATTAACGTCTCACTGAAGAGATTCTGTATCCTAAAGGAATGACTGTTCCTCCTTCCTTCCCAAGTTTGCAACATTTTGATCACCTGTAATCATCTCTCAACAGCCCTAATCTTGCAGCCCTAGCGCAGACACTGTTAAACACTGAAAATGTTGCCTGCTAGAGGACTACAGAATTGGGTCCTAATGCTTACAATTAAGCTTGAAGAACTGAAAACAACTTTTCCCCAAGACCCAGATCAGGTTTTAGGGAATTGCTGTACTTTCCTGTGTCTGCTTCTCAAAAGGATTCAAAAAACTGAAATGCCAGTTAAGTTCTTCCATGTTTTAAAAGGAACAAACACAATATTATTATACTAAAACAGGTAATGTGCACTTACCAGACCATTGCAGTTGCTTAAGGCCACTTTAGTTGTACTGTGTTGGTCTTGCAAATATCCTGTGTAATGACAGTGGTCTAAAAAATCGTGCTTCCATAGGGGTCCATCTTTCCCCCAGTATTCTACTGTAAAATGTCTGGACACCAAATCTGTGTTGAGAGTCAGGTTTAAATGAAAGTGCTTGCCATAGGCAGAAAGTTTAAAAAATAACTTAGATGCTGCCAGTTCTTGGTCATAGGGGTCTGTGCTCCTCCTCCTTCTTGAGGGTTTAGCATTTTTCACAGTAAAGCTGAGGAAGGCTCCATTTTGATCAACCCTTATTGGGATTGTTAGCTGGTAGTGTTCAAGGTAAGACAGGAATTCCTCTTTGTAATCGCAAGGTAAGACAGTCCATGGAGTGGGCATAGAAGAGAAGAAAATATAACAGGAAACAACAAGTAGTAGTATAAATATAAACCATATTTTGGCTAATCACCCTCATGCGTAAAAGTCATTTTCAGGTAAACACATGATGTAGATAGAGCTTTACTAAAGAACATAAACTGTTCTTTCCTTCTTTTTAAGTCAACAAAATATGTTCTCTTTCATATTAATCTGATGTCACTGGAAATAAAGCTTTTAATTATGTATCTTTTCCTATTCACCCAAAATATGTAAACATGGGGCTAAATTCTACCTAAGAAGGACGTATTCTTCCCAGTGATACCATTCAAAGACAAAAGCTATTAGATCCACCTGCAAGAATAAAAACAGTAGTAATGAAAAGTACTGTATTGTAAAACATCCAAATGACTCGTCTTTCCATTAAAAACCTATAAATGTTAATGGATCAAAGTAAAATTAGATCCTTACTTCCTAGTTTAAAAACATGATAATGACTTTATGGCAAGTCTTTAAACTATTATAAAGTACAACATTTTACCAATTTAATTTACAACGTTTTCATATGGTTAAAGCTAGAAAGAAATCAGAGCAACAATTCAATCAGCTTTGTTCTAATCAAGCTTGAACGACAATGAATTATGATAGAACTAAGGCAGAGCCTGTATGATCTCATTAATTATACAAACATGGTTTAGAAAATACTTCCCAAATGCAATGCAAAAATCAATGACTCTTGTCAGCTACAGAGGTTGGACCCCTACCTTGAGAACTATATGTAAGCCTGTTGTCACTGTGAAATTCCGATGCAACCATGACTAGGCTCAAAATCCATGTCCACGTCTTCCAAAAAATTTCCATAATTTAGAAAAACAGAGAGCTTTTTTTTTTTTCCTCCTCCTCGGAGGGCTACCTGTGTGCTATAGAGCTAACTCCACTCCAGAATCGCACCATAACAGGTCTATTTACTTTATTCTATTTCCAAATTAACTATTGGATGTTCCACTTTTTGACGGGTATTCTTTTCCAACAACCTGTACTTTCTTCTAGATATGCAGTCATTTTCTCAATTCAAAATAAGTAGTTGTAAGATTCCTTAAGATATGAGTAAGATGTTAGACTGGGTAGCTACTGAACTTGCTCCGTTTCTTTTCCTGAAAAACAAAACAAAATGAGTCAAGTTAAACTTTCTACTAAAACAGATCTGTCCTGCAAAACATTAAGCCACCATAACGTAATATGCAAAATATAACCGTGAAATAGAATTCATCCATTACCAATTTTAATATCCGAGATCACAATCTTAAAAAAAAAAAATTACCATTAATCTTTTACTAATAGCTCTACACAGCTTAAGATGTGCATATCTGTTTCAAGTTGAACAGGTGTGAGAATTTATAAAATTAAGGTTTCTTATTGCTCAAATACTGTGTTCAGACTTGTTCCAGCTCTAATCAATGCACTGTAGTCATCAATTTCAGCACAGAATAGCTATACCCAATACACTGGTAGACACAGGAAGAACCTGGGAAAGAGTCCAGAGCAAAGTTATCTGATCTTTCTGCAGCATGTATTTTGTTATTACTTGGGCCTGGGTTCTGCTTATGCAGGCAGAATTTTCATTCACTTAAATGAGAACACTGCATTCTAGTACCAGAGAAACAATTGCAGTGTTTGAAATTATTCACCCATATATGTTCTGAGATTAAGCATTTGTTGTCACAAATATTTTATGTATACAAACTACAGTTGGATATAGCAGAATATATTCTTATTTTCATTTTGCGGGTCATAGGATTGGGAGAAAAACGCTTTACTTGCCCTCCCTAGCCCCATTTAAAACACTCTTGCAATAATACCGAAAAGCAGCTCTAGCTGTGGCCAGGGATTAAATAGAAGGTCTCTGCAGCCACCTAACAGTCCAGTAACATGGGACATGAAACCATGTGTTGTGTCAGCTGGTAATAATCAGTCCTCTTAAGCACTCTTAGCACACCTGTGCATAGAGCAAACTCTGCAGAAGCAGGCAGAACAGAAACAGAACACCTGAGAAGGGAAAACCGTTTAAAAACACATTACCGAAAGTGTACACAGTCACTTATACATGCACCAGATGAATTTGCCTTTCTAAAATTCTGGGAGAGATTTACAATGTTCATTCAGACAGGAAATTCCCCTGCAGTCCATGGATAATTTGTAAAGGTTGAAGAGTTGTATGTCACCTTGAGAAAAGTCAACATCACGCAAATCCCATTTACTAACATCACAGTGAATATCAGGAAACTTCTTAGCCAATTTGAGATGTACCTGTTACCAGTAAACGACCTGACCATTCCAATGCCTACTTTTAACATTTTTTCCAAGACAGCACATACGATTTAATCAGGTTTGTAGGGGGAATAAAATATACTTTGCAAGCATAGTTTGGACTTAGAAATATTTTTTTTTCTGAGGAAGCAAAAGGATTTAGTGATGCCATTCACATAAGGCAAGGCCTTAGAGGATGTTAATATGATCTCTGCTCTGGCCTTCCACGTAAAACCTTTATTTTCTAGCTAATATTTAATTACAGCTTTCAGCCTTTTACAAGTTTTGAAGAGGCATAATCAATCCCATATTCTTCAGCTACATTAGTACATTAACGAATATGCCTTACTTCCAACCTGAGAACATCCAGTTTCAAATTCCACTGCATCTTGCTTTACATGTCTGCTAATGAGCTTTTTTCTCCTTGCATGGACAGTTATAGTCTGATACAATCAACTCTTGACACTCCCTGATAAGCAGCTCAACCTACTCAGTTTACCTCACTGTGCAATACAGTTTCCAGATGCCTAAGTATTTCTACAGTTGTGTTTTTTTGTTTGTTTGTTTGTTTGTTGTTGTTGTTGTTGTTTTTCTGAGTCCTTTCCAATTTGTCAGCATCTCTTTTCATGCACAGACACCAGAACTGGACAGTAGTCCAGCAATGGCTCCGTACTGCCATATATAGAGACAACACTGCCTCACAGCTTTTACTTAGCCAAAAAAATCACAATGGGGAGCTCACGTTCAGCGTGTTAGGCTGATAATAAATTACCCAAGCATTAAGATCTCTGAAATTGTGGTGCCTAGGGAGCTCAATAGCTCTGAATACCAGAAGCAAACTATGGCGCCCAGTACTTAGCCACCACTTGGTCAACAGCATGCAAGCATCACCTGTGTCCCATATTCTTTCAGGGGTCCGTGCAAAATGGTGTCCCTCATTCTAAGCCTTGGTCCTCACATAAGAGGACATAAAGCTTGCTGGAAGTTTCAATAGAACTTTTAACCTCCTTTCCAAAAGTATTGTATCTGGCTTGTGCACTGAATGCAAAGAGGGCAGATGCAGCTGTATTAAGGCTCCGGATTAAGAAACTGGAATGGATGTGGAGAAATAGAGCAGTCAGGTAACTCCAGATGGAGTACTGACACTATGAAGTGGCCAGCATCTACACCTGCAGCATCTTCCTACCTATGAGATGTATTTTCAGCATTCCAGTTTTATTGTGGTCATCAAGATGACTCGTATCATCAGCACTAAACTAACAGTGAGAAGCATTTCCTCTGCCTCACCGCTGAACTACATCTCCCTCAGGTAAAGCAGGTACAGATATGGCTCCCTAACGTTTACCTGAAGGTACAGTTCCTGCTTCATTACACCAGTACTGCCAGACAGCAAAGAAAAACCCTTTGATGTGTTTCTAAACCCAGAACGCTGGTACCACAAGCGGTACTGTGCAGCGGGATTTCTGCAGAGGCGCTTGTGGCAGTGCCCGGAGGCTCCTGCTCACTAAAACTCAACGAGGATTAAAAAAAAAAAAAAAACAAAAAAAAAAAAACAAACAAACAAACTTGAAGAAGGGGGCCCGTGAACACAGCGAGGGAGGCTCTGGGGCAGGATGCGGATCACCGCGGGCCACCTCGGCGGTGCGAAGGGAGGCGGCGAAGGCGCCCGGGGCACCCGGAGCGTCCCCTCGACTGGCCCCGGCTCAAGCCTGACGGCCGGCAAGCCGCCAAGCGACAGCTCCCCGCCGCGCCGGGCGGAGCACCGCCACACGGGCTGCCGGCGGCGGGCTCTCCCGACGCCTTCCTCACGCCTCCAAGCCCCGGCGGCACAGCGGGGACCGGGAGGAGGGGAGCGGCCGGGGGGAGCCGCCTCCCCGCTCCCTCCCTCCCTCCCTCCCCCGGGCGACGGCCGCGCCGCGGGGCCCAGCGCCCGCCGCCCCTGCCGACCGGCCCGCCGGTGGTACGAGCGGTTGCTACGGCGATGGGGAGAGGAGGGGAAGGGAAGGGGTCGGGGTCAGGCGGCCGGGCGCCGTGGCAGGTATCGGGGCCGGGGATCAGCGGAGCCCCCCGGGCTGGGGGCAGGTGGGAGGGCCGGGGGGGGCTCGTTCTGCCCCGCGGAGAGGAGAAAGCGGGGCGAGGAGCGCGCACACGCACAGCCGGGACCCGCTGTCAGTGTCGTCCTGGGGGCGAGAGATACAAAGAGGCACGGAGAGCACGCCCGGGGCTCGAGGAGTGTGTGTGTGAGGGAGTGTGAGTGTGTGTGAGTGTGCACGCACAGCCCGTGCCGTCTTGCACACGCGTCCGCGCACACGAGCCCTTCACAAGAGCGGCTCAGCGGGAAGCGCTGGCGTTGAAGCAAGCTGGAGGTCACCAGACACGCATCCCTCAAAGCGGATTCAGAAGGGGAAGGAATGAAAAGGAAAAAAAAAATGAATAAAGAAAGAAAGGAGAGAGGAGAGGGAGAAAGAAAAAAAAAATAAGGAGAAAAAAAAAAAAAAAAAAAGAAAGAGCCCTCCTCCCTAGGGAGACGGGAGGGAAGAGTCTGGTTGCTGCGGTGGAGCTGATCCTAAAGTTAACTTTCAGCAGCCCATTTCCAGACAGCAGCGCTAAATCTATTTGGATAAAACGCGTGTGACCCAGACACTTGGCGTTTGGCCCAAACGCGTTGCACCGGCAGCCCAAATAAAAACAAGAGTCTGACTCTCTCCCTCCCTCTCCCTCTCTCTCTCTCTCCTCTTGTACAACAATGAAAGAAATTAGCGAAGACAAAACCCGCACACACACCGCCGGGCAGCGAGAGCCCACTTACCTCCCCCCACCAAACAATGTCCCTTTGAACCCCGGGGCCGCTGCGCAGGCAGACGTACTCCGATTTAAAAAAAAAAAAAAAAGAGGGGAAAATAAAAAAAAAACGAAACAAAAAAAAAAAAGCGGGGCGCCGCGGGGTTAAGAGTCTGGCAATTCCCAGGCGGCCCGAAGTAAATCAAAACCACACGCTTCCATCTTCCTGACGAGCCCGGCGAGCGGCGGGGCTGCGGGACGGCGCTGAGCCCAGCCCAGCCCAGCCCAGCCCGGGCTCCTGCGCCCCGGCACGGCCCCGGGACGGCCCCGGGACGGGCTCCGGCCGCCCCAAACGCCGGGCTGCCCGGGCTGCGAGCAGCCCCGAGCTGTCCTGGGCTGCGGAGGGAGGGAGGGAGGGAGGGAGGGAAGGAAGGAGGGACGGGACGGGACGGAGAAAGGGAGGGAGGGGGGGGGTTGCTGCTGCTTTGGTCTGCATCTGGTTTTTGGTTTGGGGATTTGTTTTGTTGTCGTTTTTCCTCTTCTTCCCCCGTCGGCCGCCGGTTTAGTATGGAAGTCGGAGAAGATGGAAAAAAGGGAGCAGGAGTGGAAAAAAAGTTGCACGGCTCGAGACCGTAGTGCACAAATCGCTGCTCGTCTCGGTCGAAAAATCCTCGCACCCCCTTCCCCCATCCTCAAAGGTTTCTCTCTGAAATTACTCCAAATCCACCTCGCCTAATGCAAGATAAAGCTCCCCCCGCTCCCCGAAGCCCTGCACGCACCATTACTCGGGACACGAGAAAAGCAAAAGTTTCATTGAATAGCGCGAAATCTTCCTTACCGTTCTCATCTTCAATTTCTGATATAAAGTAAGTTTCAAACAATAGAGATTGCACAGGACGGTTCCCGTATTCCTCTCTGCTTTTCCCCTCTGAGCAAGCAACCACCGGGGTTATATTCTCCAACAGAATCAAATTCTCTAGCCTTCCTAAAAGGGTTTTTTTTTTTTTTTAGAAAACGGACCGACTTGGCAGGAGGAAGGATGCCATCAATTCACCCAACCTATCACCCTGCACATTTTGTCTTTCCAACGAGGAGCGGGGGGGTGGGGGGGTGGGTGGGTGGGAGGTGGAGGGGGGGTGGGGGGGAGGAAGGAAGGAAAAACAGGCTTATATTGGGGTGGGGGTGGGTGCCCTCCTCTCGAGCAGCCTCCTCTGTGCAAAATACCATGTGAATACCGTGAGTGGGGGGGCGGGGGGAGACAGGGGGGAGGGAGGGAGGAGGAGGGAAGAGGAGGAGGAGGAGGAGGAGGAGAAGGGGGAGCGGGGGGGAGGCAGGCAGAGCAGGAAGGGCTCGGGAAAGCTCGGCTGAAGTAGCCCCAGACCTCCTCTCGCTGCCGGCCCCCGGCCAAGCCGAGCGCGGCGGCGGCGGCGGGGGAGCCTTTGGCAGCCTCGCCCGGGGGACGGCGCGGAGCACGCTGACGTCAGCCTGCAGATGTGCCCCGGCTCCGGCTCCGGCTCCGGCGCCGCGCCCGCGCATGCGCGCCGCGTCACGTGGCAGCGGGGACTCGGGGAGGGAGGTTGGGGGGGAGGCGGCGGGGGTACAGTCGGGGTAACGGGAAACGGCGGGGCGCTGGGGGGGGGGCGATAACGGGGCCGCCGCCACCCGCGTGTGTGGGGAGGTGAGGGGGCAGCTCGCAGCCGTGGGTAGCGGGCAGGGCGGGCCGCCTGCACGTCCATCCCCTTCCCGGAGAGGCGCGGGGGATGCCGGCGGAGGTCTGCAGCCGCTGTGTTTTATTTAATTAATTAATTTATTTGTTTATTTAATTTATTCCCGTGGGTTTCATTCGAAGTAACGGCGATAAGCAACCCGCCGCTTGTAGAGGGGGGCGGCCGGTGTGCAGCGCTTTCGCTTTCGCTTGCCGCGAGGAGCCCGGTGGTGGCACCGGGGGAGGCGCTGAGGGGGGGACAGAGAGCCGGGCAGCCCCCCGGTAACCCTAAATAAATAAATAATAAATAATAAATAAAGCACTTTCTGCATCTCAGCTTTCAGGCTTTTTGCTAACACGTTTCCCAAACTGGGCGCGCGCTGCGGTCCCGTGCCGGAGGCAGGCGGCGGGTGATCCCTCCGGTGACCCTACGGCCGAGCCGTGCGGCCACCCACCGCCGGGGCAGCGCCAGGCGGCGTGGCGGAATTGGCGTTTCTGCCTGTAAATGGGGGGATTTCCTCCCAGCGCAGGCACTCCGCTCGCGCCTGTCACCAGCCCCGCTGGCATCCCCCGCCGGGTTCACTCAGCCGTTACCCGCCGGCCGTTAGGCACGTTACCGTTAGGGCTTCAGCGAAGTGAAAGGGACGTTAAATAACAGCCGGCAGGACGCCGAGCCCAGCCGCGCTGCGTGGCGGCCGCGGGACTCGAACCCGGGTCCCCGCAGCCGGCCCCGTGCGCTGGGGCTGCGCCCCGTCAGGCGTTGCTCGGGCCGACGGCGCCATCTCGCGCCGGCCGCTGAGGCGGCGGCGGCTGCTGCTTGGGCCGGCGCCCCCCCGGTCGTGTCCCCCCCTTAAACCCTCGCCTGTGGTGGTTTTTGTCATTTGTAAGGCGATCGCACTCCGCGCGGGGAGTTTTTCCCCCAAAGATAACGTTTTGAGCAGAGCCGCGCGTGGGCCGGCTGCCTCCTGCGCGGCGGGAGCCCTGCCCGCGGACCAGGACCTGCCTCAGGCGGGGTGGGGAATGCTGCCTGGCAGGGGGCTCCCCCTGCCTGGAGCCCATCCACGACCTATGGCTGATTAAATACTCATCAAGCTAAAAAGAAAGGCAGCTCGGCACTGTCTGGCTAGGGCACTCGGGCGGGTTCAACTCCCTGCTCTAAATCAAAGATTTGGGCTCTGCAAAACCCAGCTGCTTGCTCAGACCAACAAGTTATTTATTCCCTGTCCCAGACAACTAAATTTTCTTGCCTACACCCACTGCTGGAGCTGAGGAAATGTTTCCAATAGCAATTTTGTCAAAACTGGTATATTACCAGGAAAAGCTTTGGCTGCAGTTAAAAATTTCCTGACCATCTATAATTAGAATTTCTGACAGAATTCCCAATACATTTTGACTTACCTTTTTTGCTTTTTGCATATTTTTTTTTTTTCAGAGTGAGCCTGGTTCAGATAAAAATAGCGAGGTTGTTTGATGACTTTTATTTTTGTCTCATCAGCCAGAATAATATCCATATGTTTTTGATTTTCGGCATTTTTTTGAAAAAGTAACTCACACAGAAAGTCATATGCAGATTCTTAGTATTTTTTCTTCGCTGGAAGTAGAAGTCAAACTGTCAAATAGCAGAGATAGGAACTCTAATAAGAATTCTGATAATATGTGCAAGCCATTCTGTGTCTCAAAGGCTCTAGAAAGGATTACAGATTTATTGAGCACAGAGGATATTACTCCATGTCTTAACGTGTTTGTTAGTCTTTGCTGACCAGGGAAGTAGCTAGCTAAAGCACTGAGCACTCTCAACTTTAGGCCTTCAAATCCTTTAGCATGTCAGTCAACAGCTGATAAGATTGGCAAGCACACTTCTTTGTTTAAATAAGTATTTACATTAAACTTCAATTTAACATTGCTAGATATACTCAGAGGTATTTGGGGTGGATTCCAGGAATCTTGCTATTAACTCTATTAAATATGGAAGAGAAAGCTACAAGTTTTTGCTGCGCAGTGTAGTTCTGTAAGATGAGTTTCTCATTCCCTATATGCTTGGATAGACACGCTTGAAAATATGTGTTTTCTCCAACATGTATCTTCATCTGGTCACTGAAGACTCAAGTGTCATAACCTATCATGTTCGGAAATATCCCAGCAGTGATCTGATCTGGTAAATTCCATGTAAGGAATCAGAAAATAATTATCTTACTATTCCTTTGTCAGGGCTGGGAAAAACTGGAGTGTGGCTTTTAGAACACATAGCAAATCTGTCAGATTTCTCATTTCTTTGCTTTTCTTCTCAGTATGGCTACCTCCTACCTCAAATTAGATTACAAGTCTCCTCCAGAGCTGGACAGCAAGCTACTGCTGCCTTTGGAGGAGCTAATAGGACAATATTGACAACCTACATATCTTCCCATTGTATTGTACATAACTTCTACCATCATGTAAATATGCTTACACAAGTAGATGAGCTCATACTTCATCCAGGCTCCCTAATTTAGACATATCCATAACCTAGCATACTTCTTAATTGAATAACTTCAGATGGCTTTTTGAACTCAACTTTGGTTGAAAAAGTCTTGATGTGTGAGGTAGAGTAGGTGACGTGCTTGCTAAATTATAGTTGATCACACAGTCAAAAAAAAAAAAAAAAAAAAAGTGCACGATAACCTTGCATTTACCTGTGCTATAGGTCCTGTGGTTTATCTGTGTTTATAGGGAGAAAAGCAGTACATAAGGGCTTCATGTACATAAGGGCTTCATTTTCAGTCCCCTGAACTAAAAGATCACAGTGTTGCTTGAATATAATAATGCTGCTGAGACCCAGTATCAAAAAGCCTGAATTCAGTTTGCTTACAAATCTCATCTGCCTTTGCAGGAAGAGGTGTTCCGCCCAATAACAATCACTCTCCATGCAAGAGAGGCAAAGGCTATTGTGCCTGGCTGTATTTCAGTGTGCCAAGGAAAGAGAGAATGAATATCAAAGTGTCCTTTCAATTGGACAAATGCACCCCTTTTGAGCTGAGCTGTCCTTGATGGCCCTCTAAAACAAAATTCACAGCAATTGATTTTGTTTCAAGTATGGCCTTGAGGATCCTTCTGCCCAACAATGCGGATGTTGCCAAGAATATCTTCATTTAAATATGAAGAACCTCACTAAAGGCAAGATGGTAGACCATCCTTTTCTAGGATGCTCCCTGGGAGCAGCTGTTTGTGTTATGCTGATATGGGGCTTACTGTCACCAGAGCCTTCTTAATTCTACAAGAACCTGTGAACCTGAACAACCTGATTATTTTAGTGTAAGATTTGGAAATAAAACTGGAAAACCGAGTTCATGTAAGCTTGGCATCCCCCAGCAGGTCCTGGGCAGCCTCCTCCGTGACGGAACACAAGTGAGGCAGAGCAGAGAGAAGATCAGATGTGAATGTGGTGAGGGTACGCTCAGGGCTCGCTCAAAACATGGAGGGGGTGGGCAGCAGGAGTGGTATGATTAACTCTCTCTGTAATAAACCTGAAATGAAGCTTAAGCTGATTAGGGAATCTGTTTAGCAGAATGGATATTTGCTTCAAATTTTCCAGGCAAATAGATGGGCCTGATCCTATTCCTGATACAATTAAACTAGAAAGAACAGAAAATAATAATAATAATAAAGTTCCACAAAAGAACAGGAATTGCAGTTAGCAGAAAAGAACACAGAACTCAGATAAGACAGTTGTTTTCTTTCAAAGAGAGAGTATATTTTTCCATTTTGTCTCTTTCCAGATTTCCTCATCAAGAGAGAGATACCAAAAAGATTAGCCTGGTAGGCATAAACGGTTTGTTAAATGGAGCATTTTCCAGCTATACACATAATAATTTTTCTATGTATATATTTTATTGTTCTGTTATTTTCCTATTTCCAGATAAAATTGTTCATAAAATCTTAACAATCTGTGAGAATTACAAAGGACAAAGTTGAGACAAATTGTACAATGTGTGGACAATGTCTATGGAAAATCTCTATGGAAAAATCAGGTAAATGGTATTCCTCAAAGATTAATGTATACAGAAACATATATAAGCTATGCATAAATTCTTAGCAAAAATGTAAGGATTTAGTTTGATTTTAGAATGAAAAACCTGGAACTAACTCACAAGACTTGGCTATCAGCATGCAGAGCACTGCAGTGTTTTGCAGTCTGGCACTCAGCTCTAGGAATGACAGCCCATGCAGAATTAGGCACCTTGGTCTAAGAAGCTGGGTGATTTGTTTAGTTTCTGAACTGGAGGAAGGTTACAGAACTCATAATTACAAGCATCGCAGACTGCTCATTTAGCATCTGCTGAAATATGTGGTGATTCTCCATTTCTTGGTACACTTTGTATAAATGCATGGACACATACACTAATGTCCAAGATTGTAAAACTGGATTGTGAAATGAGCACGGATTTATTTTGAATGGAAAAAAATTGGACTTTCCATATTCCTGGACGGTATAGCTGGAAAAGATTTATTAAAGACTCTAGAGCATACAGTGCATACTGCTTTGGACACAGATTACAGTTTTTGTCTAATTTAGATAGCTTTTTGACATTCATTCTACCATAGTGTCTTGTAACAGTTTATAAATGGAACAACCTTTAATAAAAGCTGTTAAGCCAACGGTTCAAGGAAGAATTGAAAACAAGGGTTAATACACACCTCTATTCTGGTAACTCTTCGGTATCCCCCAAAAAAATGCAAAGACAATTTGTGAACACAGTAAAGTGTTAGGTGAATATAGTAAGAATCTTTTCCATTCCTTTCTTTCTACCTCACAAGTAACTTCTATGTTCATTTTCATATACGATTATCACAACACTGACATTACCTTGATTAGCGAGGACATTCCTTCTCAAAGGGTGTTATTACAGCCCCCTTAAAATGTCCACCATTTTGCTTTTACATCTTATTTAGGTTTGGCTGGCTTTGTGTGAGGGTGGTTTTCACAGCAGCAAGGGTTCTGACCTCCAAAAGCAAATGAATTTTGGGTATGACTCCCTAAGCAGATGAATTTTAGATATGGCCCAGTAGCCATTTTATGTTAAGAACATCCTTCAGCTTCTTAAGTACAAATTTTAAGTAGCTGAACTTAAAAGACCTTTCCATCAGTTTTCAAAGGAATCCACTGGTGTTATCAGGCATCCATTGCACTGTTGGACTTCACGCTGAGGCAGCAAAGGAACATCCATATATTGTGTTTTGCTGCTCTGCCGTGACAGCAGTGATTTCACATGAAGGAGCACTAATAAAAAGATCCCCCCAAAAGAACAAAATAAGTCCCCCAAAAGAACAGTTACTCTCTCCCCAATAGTGACCACAACCATTTGTTAAATGAAACTGTCAAAATCCTTGGCTACCTATAAAAAATTTGGGAGCAAAAACAAATACCATGATGCTTAAAAATGTATATTAAACTTTGATAGCACTTAGTGCTACGAATCTTCTGATATTCCTCTAAATATTCTTGAAATGCTTTCAGTCTTACATGTATCTTGAATTTTCATTTTGTAAAAGCTTATTGTTGTGTTTTAAAGCTAAAACTAAAATAAAGAACTTTCAGTAGAAGCTCAGAGGTCACAACATAAGTTTTCCAGCATCTGAAAAATGTCTTTTTCACATTTTGGTGGCAAATCAGCCATCACTTAAAAAACACAAAAATAAAATTTGGTTCTAAGAAGTCAAGAGCTTATATTTCTTAGTTGCAAGTCTATCTGAAATATACAAACTGTGAATTGAAATATGGCCTGGGTTTAGCATACTTTCATTCTTGTTATAGCCATTAAGTGATGATTTGCAATGAAAGGCAAGTTATACCAAAAAAGGATGAGTTTCAGTTGTTCTAAAAAAACTTTCAGAAAGCTACTCCGATGCAAATATTATGGTTCAACAGGCTTGCACAGTATATACTGTAGTTCTGCATTCTAACATGAAATAACCATAAGACTATCCAGAGATAAGATGTTGGTTTGTGGTTGTTCACAGATGTCTGAGGGCAAAGGAGGAGGGAAAAGCAACTTGTTCCTGTGTTTGTACTTACATGGTGAGCCAAGATCAAAAGCAGCCTCATCCTCCATCTGGTCATCTCTGGAAACTCTGAGTTGGATTCAAGCTGATTATAGCAGCAACCTTCTGCATTCCTGAAAGAGTAATTTCTCCATCGCTTATTTTCCCCCCTCTTTTTAAAAAAACAAAACAAAACAAAACAAAAAACGAGCAAAAACCAAACAAGCAAAATACATACATAAATAAAAATGCTGTGTTGCTACAGTGCCTGAAACTCCATCAGTGGTACTAAGGTCTATGTATTATTTTCATAAACTTTGTATTTAAGAATATATCAAGATACTTGTTAGACAAAATGAAAGTATTCAAAGTAAATGGAGTAATAGCTAAGAAAATCTATATGCTTGAAGAAAATGCTAAACCTTTATTTTCAGATCATTGCATGCACAACCGCATCTATAATCCAGCATAGATCTGCACAATTTCATACATGGATCAGGTTATCTAGCAATAAATTGAGTAAGTTCTCATATAAATTATTGCATGATTTTCTGGGTAGATTTGATTTTATACTTAACACAACTCTTCCAGCGCAGCCACTTTGTATAAAGTTCAGCCAGCTGTAAGCACCTACAGCTATCCTGACTTAACAGCACATTTAGGAGGGCAATCAAGCTTACACACTGAGAGCAAACACAGATGCAGTTATCCCACCTGAAAACACTTATCTACGGTGATACAGCCAGCTATGGTTGGCATTTGCTAAGAGATCAGATGAGGCTACAAGGGACTTCATTGCAATGAAGCATTTGTCACTCTGTAATGTAAAGATCTACGTAAATCATTTAACTAAATTTGTGCATCATCATCATGCCCTCAGTTCAGCCGGTACAATTTTTATATCGGGCCCATGTACCTTTTAGTAATTGAATGCAAATGAGGTAATTTACAGTTTCTTCCACCCCTGTAAGACTGCCTGTTTTCCTAGCCTAGGCTCATAACTCTGTGAAAACCCAGTGCTCCTTGCGGGACCCTCCCAACTCAGGATATTCGGTGATTCTCTGACACCGTTAATCACCTGGGGTTAGAGCCTGGCCGTTGAAAGTCTACACAGAGAGAGTTTTATTATCATTTTCAAATAGCTGGCCCGGGTATCATTCTCGCTCTCTGTCCCCCATTACAATGTCTGACTTTCAGAGGTGAGGAACAGAACTGGGATTCTCTCTGAATAAGGCTGGGGGAGGGAGCGGGCTAACCTTTGCTCTCTGTTTTACCCCAGATTTTCAGCTTTGCACATGAATGGATACCCTTCTATTGAGGCCTTTCTGTTGGGGGATGAAACAAATCAACTGCAAAAGAATACCACGGAATTCACTTTGTGCACTATCTCTGCAAAGGTTTTTTGTTTTGTTTTGTTTTTCTGAGACTCCATGGGAAAAAAAAAATCAGAAGCTTGAAACGTCTTGTGCAAAACTTTCAGAATAGACAGGACAACCCAGCATTCCTCACAGTCGGCTCTACAATAAAACTGCACGCAAATCTCTTACCAACTACACACTTTCTTACCAAAGATGGAGTGTAAAATAAGTTGCTATAATTCTTCTGAAGCCCATCTGTGGTTATGAAGATAAAATGTTTTGCACTTGTTTGTTTAATCGCTGCTGCCCTCTAAGGACAGAGACTGGGTGCCTTTTTTCTTTCTTACTTCCTTTCTTTAGTTCAGTAATTTGGGGATTTTAACAAAATATGCATAATGTGCAAAAAAATTTTTTTTCATCTTGAGGACAGAACTCTGGATAACAAAGTGCCCGTAGTCTCTATAAGTACAATTATGTGAAATGATTGTTTTTCTCTAAGAGCCTTATTATGGTCATGTTGTTAAACATTACATAAATTCTAGTAAATGTGCCTGGGTGGACTTGTTGCTACCAAACTGTCTTCTGCCAACCTTGCTAACATATAGGTCTTTAAACATCTCAGAACTTTTTCCACATGTTTCATCTATGTGTTTTATCTTGTATGATTCAATATGAAAAGATTTGTAACTTAACCATAAAATAATGTTTTGCTATTGCAAAAACCTTTTTATCTTGTCTTCTGGTTAGTTTAAGCTCAGATCCCTAGCATTTCTCATCTTTGTTTTCGAATAAGCAGTTTCTGAAATATTCATACAGTTTGATAACTGTACAATACAAGCACTGCAGTTTTACAATTAGGAAGATCTTAATACTAATGTCTGTATTTTGCTTTACAGGCTGAGTATAAAGTGTAGTGGCAGGTGAAGACCCAGGGCTTTGGGCTGTGAGAATTAGCTGAGACTGGGAAAGGGTTCACCTATTGTTGCTTATCTGGCTTAGACTCAGCTTTTCAGACAGGCCCTCACAGCAAGCTGTTCTGCTTTTGAGGTTAAATTAATGTAGTCTAGATTCCACAAGTGATAAAAAAAAAAAAAAAAAAAAAAAAAAAAGTCAAATTTAATTTAGGCTAATTAACTATAGTTAGAAGGTAATTTGCATGATTAACAAATGGATTTTTAAGCTTTGGAGAAAAATAATGTCTAAAAGGAAATCCCCATTTAAAATAGTTTATTTGGGATTTGCTTCTTATCTTCTTATTCATCTTTCTTGTTATTTTACCAAAATAAACATACTTAATTGTTTTCTCCATTATACTGGTAACAAGATCAGAGTTCTCCCTACAAATACGACAGCTTTGTCAGAGTAGGTAATTTGTATTTCCTAACTTTGCACTTGGTCATCAGGCAATCATCCCATGGCAGGCAGCATAATACTGTAAGCCCTTGAGCTATAGAGTCCTAGCCTGGCCAGCTGGAAGCAGAATAGGTTTCCCCTTCCCCATTGCCAATGTGCTGGACTCAACCAATTCCCTGAAGAAAAATGACTATATACCTGGCACTAAATTTAGCTACTAAATTTAAACTCCTCCTGCCCCTATACACTAAGCTTTCTATCTGGTTCAACACTGAACTCCTATGATCTGGCCAGCGTGGATTCAGAAAGGGATCTTAGCCATCAATAAATGCAGTGAAAATGAGTCTTTGCTTTGCTTTCCTTTCCCTCATAGTCCTAAAAGGAAGTTTCAGGAAGACAGAAAATGTGGCAGATGCAGCCAATCTGACATGCCATCTACAATCATTTTGGCTCCATTTCCTGCGCCAGTCCACATCCGATTGCACTGCTCCAATTCTCTCACAAATTACTGTCGTCTGTAGCTATGTGCGTGCCTAACTAGCAAATCTGAACCGAATGCAGATTTTCTAGAAAGGAATGGAAGAGGAAAATAATCTGAATAGTCACTCTTACTAAATGAAAAATATTTTTAGTTAGGGTTCTCAACTGTTCCTGGGACTTTTACAGATTTATCCAACACCGTATGGAAGAATCATTGTATCCCCATCTTGTGATTGTTTAAAGTAAGTCCCACCAAACTGAACACATGCTGGCTCCGTGACTTGCAGACATTAATTTAACCCTCACAGCTCATGACTCCTCTGATGTCCCTTCATTCTAGAGAAAATTTAGTTACAGAACTAATATCTTTATGTCAAAAGAGATTACATTATAAGCTAGCCATATATGTTGTAAGCCTGATGGATGCTATATGAGAGATGAACAAATACGAAGAACTCTGGCTTAAGAGATCAGTAATAAAATTTGACTATGATAGAAGCAGAAGCATGGTTCTCTGACACTGAAAAATGAAATCAAGCTAATTTTGTGTTTAATTTCAGTGAAATTAGGATTGGCTTCTTTATTTGTTATTGATCTATTTTGACACTTAGGACTCCATAACTATCTGCAGTTTCCATGATTCCTAAAACCTTTTTTTA